>NC_072387.2:104555704-107055704 GCF_028885625.2 Pongo pygmaeus
GGAGGAGGCGGGGAATCTTCAGGCCGAGGAGGCAGCCGAGCTGGAAGGCTCAGGGTGGTAACTAAGATTTAGGGCTGGGGTGATTTCCAGCGAGCCGCAGGAAGTTCCGTGTTGAGAAGGGATGGGCTGCTACAAAAGGGAAAGACGAAGCCTTGAAAGGATTTAATTAACCGTGTCAGGGATAATTACCCCTGGACAGTCCAAATTAGTTTTGCATAATCGCTCAGAACCATATGAATTAACTTATAATATTGCAAAGAGCTCAGGGAATAACAGGAGAGGGATCATTTTAATTAGTGAATCAGGGTCAAACCAGCAGAGCCTATTTCTCACATTTCCAAAACTTTTCATGGTTTTTAAAATATTATTCCGTTGGGGGAAAACAATGACTTTAAAGACTTGGGTCGTTTATAAAGACGTGCAGCTCCAGAGATGGTCTCAATGGGGAAACTGGTTTAAGACTTGTATATAGTATCTTGAGAATTTCCATTTTGGTTGCGAGGGGGCGAGATCTTCCTATTGTTATTTTTTTTTCTGACAGTCTTCTATTTCTTGTCTAAAATTAAAATCTTTTATGATTTTTCCAACTTTAGTAGAAATTTGTCTAGCCCTAGAAATCCAACCCTCTCCATTTGAATGTTATACTTCTACTTTAATGCGATTAGCATAACAAAATTAAGTCCTAAAGAGGTCAAAAGTTGTACTTTGTCGTTAGTAGTGATTATCCTTCCAAATAAAACCTTAAGGTGTCAACAAGGAATACCCCAAAGATAGGAGAACAAATTACACTGATTTAAGTGGTGGGGCTCTACTAACAAGATAAAGTGGTCAAGCAACTTTCCCCTCTTAAAATGTTACTAGAAACTGGTGAAATGCTTTGAAAAGTCTGGATGTTTTCAATGGGCTCTGTTCTACTGGTTCATGAATGCCTTTTTTTTTGTTGTTGTTAAAGCTAATATAACAACTTGGGCTTTTTAAAAATCTTCTTTCCTATTCACGATTAAAATTGTGATAAATCAGGTTTTTGGCTCTGAATAACAATGGTTTGATTTAGATTTCCTAGTAAATCTATTCAAAAGTGAAACAAAGGGTGCCTTTGGAGGATACCTTACACTTCACCTGGACCAGGCACGTAAGGGCAATTCAGATAAAAATCTTGTTAGGAACTCAACAAGAAATAGAAGATTTTTCTCTTTTCCCTGGTTCAGGCTTTATTTAAACTCTTTGTTCAAAAAAAAAAAATGAACAGAGTGATAGTCGGATTCTAATTTACAGATATACCTTAGACGTCTAACATTAAATTAGAAGGTCACACAAGAAAATCATTTACACATAAAGGTTAAAACCATACTTAAAATTTTAAAAACTTTATATTACATAAAGCCAAAATGAAACTAAATACATGTTAGCCAACTTCATTCACAAACATTAGTCAAAATATATACATTTAAAAAGAAACAAAACAAAGCTAATAATTGATGGTTCCTTTTTTCTAAAATGTGTTTTATTGCAATTTGCAAATGAATTGCAGGTGATCTAAAAAATGAGCCAATTGAGGAGGGAAATCCAAAACACATTAAACCAGCTCAACTTGGGAGAGACATGCTAGCTGAAAATGAGAGACATCTGTTGAAACAATTCTGTGCTTTTTTTCTTCAGTTTTGCTACATAATAAATATATAATTACCAGACAAAAAAGTCTGATTTAATTTTCGATAAAATTGCGATTCGGAAATAGTTTCGCAATTTTTAAAAGTTAACTTTTATATTCGCTCAAAATGTTTTTGAGTCTAAAGTCGACTCAAACTTAGGGCAACGAAAATAACACATTTTCCAAGCCTCAATGTTTTCACTGACATATACACATTTACAATCTTAAGGTGAACTCAGCCATAAGGGAAAATAGGAACAGTGCCTTTTTCCTTTTTTGTAAACTGTGTCAGAAATCCAAGCGAGTGGACTCAGGGAGACTTCTAGTAGTTTGTTGTTGTTGTTTGTTTAGGAAGAAAATCCAATTGACAACTTTCATCTCACAAATATTTCTTGTTTGCGTTTCTTGCTCTTGAGAAAGAGCTCTTGAGAAAGAGCGTGATAAACAAAAGAAACCGTGATCATCTCACACAAAAGGCCAGATTCGAGCCGGTCCTGGTCAAGAATGGATCCGGTCTGGGAGTTCTGCTTGAGAGAACAGAGATCTGCAAAGTTCAAATAGTATAAACAGGGAGGCGAGGCTGCTCAGAGCCATCCCACTCCCAGAAACGAATGACACAAGCAGCTTTTCCCGTGTGCCAGCCATTTCAGACCTCACATTTGAACAGCGTGCATGCAACACGGACCGGGAGGGGGTTGGGGGTTGGGGGGCTCAGGGGCGAGGAAGAAGAATGAGAAACAAAAACAAAACCGACCATGAAACTTCCAACAAAACTGGAAAGGCCAACATGTCAAAAAGTTACTCCTCCACCTCCGTGGGTCAAAACGCAACAGGTTCCGAAGTGCAAAGCAAACACCAACTGCTGCCGGACACAATCGCCTGCTTTCGAGTTGGCTGCCGAAGTGCGGGTCTGAAATGATCCTGCGAATTCACAGGCCTGCTCGCCCGCGCCCTCGCGCGCTTGGCCACTCCTGCCCCGCCTGGCCTCTCTGCCTCTGCCTGGCACCTATACATTCTATGTACACACGAACCCGGCCCCCGGTCGCGGGAGGGCGCACGGAGAGGCCGCAGCGCTCGTACCTATACATATGTACACGTGTGCACACCGGTCCTCGCGAGGCGGCCCCGCGGGGTCATAGCGCGGCAGCGTAGGCCGCGGGGTAGGGGTCCAGCTGGGGCTTGCCCATGCCCGGCAGCAGGATGTAGGCGAGCGGCGGCTGCAGCCCGGGGCTGGGCCACGCGCTGCAGTTGCACGGGATCATGTAGCCCGGGTTGCCCGGGCTGGGGTGCGAGTGCGTGTGCCCCCCGGCGGCGGCGGCCGCCGCTGCAGCCGCCGCCGCCGCGCCGTGGAAAGCGCCCGCGCCCGCGGTCGGGTAGCCCAGCGACGACGCGTACGGGAGACCGGACGAGGACGACGAGATCTCTGCCATCTTGGAGCCCAGGTCGAGCAGAGAGTAGGGGCTGCCCGCGGCGGCGGCGGCGGCGGCAGCGGCGGCGGCGGCGGCCGACTGCGGGAAGAAGACGCGCGCGGCGGCGGCGGCGGCGGCCGCGGCCGCCTTCTCGGGATTGGCGAGCAGCGACTCCGGCACCAGGCCGCCGCCCGCTCCCGCGTGCAGCCCGGCGCCCGCCTTGAGCGCAGGGTGCTCGGCGTCCGCCACGCCGCCCAGGCCGTAGGGCACCGGGAAGGCGAACTTGTCCTTCTTGAGCAGCGTCTTGGGCTTGCGCCGCGGCCGGTACTTGTAGTCGGGGTGCTCCTTCATGTGCATGGCGCGCAGACGCTTGGCCTCGTCGATGAACGGCCGCTTCTCCGACTCCGTCAGCAGTTTCCACTCGGCGCCCAAGCGCTTGCTGATCTCCGAGTTGTGCATCTTGGGGTTCTCCTGGGCCATCTTGCGCCGCTGAGCCCGCGACCACACCATGAAGGCGTTCATGGGCCGCTTGACGTGGTCCACCGGCTTGGACATGCTCTCGCCCTGCCGCGGCTGCAGCCCGCCGCCGCCCGGGCCCTCGCCCTCGGCCCGGAGGAAATCAATGTTGGCTGCCTGCGGGGACCCGCTCGGCCGGCCGGGGCTCGTCGCGCCCCGGCGTCGCTCCCGCCCCGGAGGAGGGGGCTGGGGGACCAGCCCAGGGCCACGCCGCGCCTCGGGCCGCCCTAGTGTCTTCGGCCGAGCGCTCGGGCAGGTTGTCTCTGGGACACTCTAACTTCTCGGCGGTGTCCCCTCCCCGCGGCGGCAGTTTGCCCTTTACGTTCTTTGGGTCCTTCGTCTGCAGTGGCGTTTGCTGGTGAGCTCCCCGCAGGTAGCGGCGGCCGGGCAGAGCGCTCCTCCTCCTCGGTCGCTCTCTCTTAAATGCAAAGCGTCCCCAAAAGTTGCGTCGCGGAGACTCCTCCAAGTTGAGCCGAGGAGCCCGCCGCCGCGTGCTGCCAAGTGCCAAAGGGGGCTCTCAGCGGCTGGAGTGTTTGGGTTCTCCTCGGTGACTTTCTCATTTGACAGAAGCAGATGGGGGTGGGGAAGGCGGGGAGGTGGCCCTGGAGGAGGAAGAGGAGGGGGAGGCGGAGGAGTGTCCAGGCGTGCCACGAGAACGCAGAGCGCAGCAGTGGATATAAATACAAATACAGCAGCACCAGCCTGTCTTCTTGGCTCCGGGCAGGGTGCGTCGATGGGAAACCCCCAATCGGCTGGGTGATTTTTTTTTTTTTGGAGCGGGGAGCTGTCCCTCGCAGCACCTGCCTCTCGTGTCTTCCTCTCCCGCTGCTGGACTGACGGGTGGGGCGAGGAAGGAGGGTGGATGAGGCTTGAGCAAGCGTGGGTCGCTCGGCCTCAGAGGAAATTCTCCGGGCTAGCCGAGGAGCCGCGTCCGGTGGTCCCCCGCGCCATGCCGGCTCCGTTCGCTCCGAGCCCCTTCAGGCGCACCTGCCGACTTAGGGCTCCCGGAGCTCGCCGGCCGCGGAGGGCAGCACAGCCTCCACGCGGCGCCGCAGGCCTGGCACCGGCCGCGTCCCCGCCTCGCTCTTCTCGGCAGCCGCCTGGCACTTGCAACTAACTTCGCCCAAGTTTCCTGCGCCGCGGCTCCCCTCTCGGCGCGCTCCTGGGAGCGTGCGCCCGCAAGTCCGCCGCGCCCGGGGCCCCTCTGTCCTCGCTGCTGTGGCCAGAGCCGAGCCGGAGCAGGGGCGGAGGTGCTGGAGGAGAGTTAAGGAAAACGCGCCATCCCCTCAGTTCGCAGGTCCGCGCTGTGGCACCTCCCGCTCTCCCCACTCCCGCGGCGCAGGGGGCCCCTTCCCAGCCCAGGCCGGCCTCTGCACCGGCTCAGGTGAGTGTGGCTACCTGCGTGTGTGCGCGCCCGGAGCCGGCACTGGGTGTGCATGTCCAGCCGCGGCTGTGTGTGTATATCTGGGGGCCTGCGGAGGAGGTGGAGCCCGGGACTCCGGGAGGGAGGAGGGATCAGCGGAGCCGCCTCCCGCTCCCACACCCCCAGGACCTCGAATTAACAGATCCCCTCCGCCCCCCGCCCCCTCCCAATCCTCCTCCTCCCACTCCTTTTCACTTGAGAGCAGGTTTAGGCGAGTGGAGAGTCCGGAGCGCGCCGCGGAGTCTGCGCAGTTTGGCGTTGACAACCCCTGGTGTCATCCCGGCTACCCAGGCCGGCCTGGCGCGCAGCTGCCGTGGTTGCGGCCGTGGTTGCGGCCCTGGGAGCCTCGCCGGGAGGAAGAAGGCGGCGGGCACGAGTAGGAGAGCTTCTCCAACTACGGAGGAAGAGGGTTAAACCTGGGGAAGGGGAGACTCACCCTTGAAAATGTTTGAGACTGTTCCTAGCAAGAAAGTGCTCATTTTCCTTGGAGGTCCAGGTGTTGCTTGCAACAGAAACAGATGCTTCTCGCATTTTCTTGCACTGGTGATGTACCCAGTCAGAGGTAGTGGAGTGAAAAATAACTCTGGAGGGAATAAGGACATTCTTGGCAACCTTTCCGAAAAAGAGCTAGCCCAGGCTGAGAGTATGCATCCTTGACTGACTATTCAGGTCTTTAAAAATTCTGTGTTGTTTGTCTTTTGTTGTAATCCTGGTCGCCAGAACTATCTATATACTGATCTCTTTAAGGTACAGTTAACTTACAGTGTCTCACTTACATGCCCAGCTAAGGTAAAGGTGTTTAAAATCAGTAAGTGTAAGTGGTTTCCCTGGAAGAGAGAAGTAAAACGTACCAATCACTCAATGCTGGAATATTTTTATGCTAAGCATAATTTCCTTCTTTAGTAGTTAGAGCAGTTTTTTAAAAAAAATAGTTAACACGATGCAGAAGTCAAACAGCATGATTCTGTTTCCGTATTTTCCTCACTTCTTGGTATGCTGCGGCACACTTAGAACATGATCTGTCTGGAGGTTTTACTCACATGGTGGCCTGCCCTTCAGGGAGAACTTGCTTGCCTTCTTTCTTTGGCAGTTTGGATTTGACCTAACCCTGTGGTATGTGCAAGTAGGAACATCTACAAACGGTTAACTCTTTAAGTCTTCCTACGATTTCTGTTCAGTTCATTCACACACACACACAGACACAAAAGCTTTGATTGTAATTATGAACGTGAATTAAAACTGTTTCAGGCCATCAGATTTATGTAAAAGTTATGCTTGTTTTGTTCATTTTAATAAAAGAATAGTGACTTAAAAATTACAGTCATGATAACAAAACTGTGAACAGCAGTGGCATCTATGTGGGTTTGTGTTTTTCTGAAGATGTCGTATTGACAAATGCTTATTTTGTATCAGTTATGCCCTTGCATTGTTAAAATAATTGGACTGATTTCTCCAGAACCATATTCCTTTACAGGCTCTGTAAAGACACTCTTGTCATTCACAGACTCTGGCTGGAGCAATGTGAAAACACTAGCATGTGTAATTACATAGACTGGAATATTAAATATACTGTTTTGTGATGATAAACTACAAAATTATCATCCCCGAGCTTTTCACCTACTGACTTATAGGTTTGAGACAAAAATACTGTACACTGGCACATAAAGAACATATGTATATATAGGCCACAAGACATGAAAGCCGTTATTCACTAAATATTGTGAATAAAGTTAAATTTAATCGTGAAAATTATTTTGACACATAAAAAGGGAGAAGGATTGTGAAAATGTGTTTTATATTAGTGAGTTAAGTGATTTTATACTGTTCAAATTTAAGTGTAAAAATCTACTGCAATAAATTATTACATTAGAAAGAAATGTTTGTATATATGATTGAAATGTATGCTTATATGTGCAATGTCTTATAGGAATAATATACGTAAGGTTCCTTGGATATAGTTTTTCCAGTATACATTTACAATATTGTCTGTCTAGTGATATTAAATGAGCCAAATTTGAACACTCTCAAGTCCAAGAATGTTGAATTGTGGGAAACAAAGGTGTCATAAGAAGAAAATGACTATTTGTGTGCTTGTCTATTCACCAAATGAAACTTCCCACATTTCAAAATAGGAAAGATTTGGTTTTAGTTCTTGGCTTCTAGGGGATCAATATTCTTGGCCTAACCCTTCACAACCAAAGAAAGAGCCCTCGTAATCGGCCATGCATTAAAGAAAGGCAACGTGGCATTGCTGTTATTAACCAACCTTCACACCTCTTGCCTGAATCTGGTTGAGCTTTTAACAAAGTAAATTTTCAAGCCATTTTCATTCATATGTACCAAAATGTAAATTCACTATTCATATCCTCATATCTTGTGTTTGAATTGATAGAGGTATATTTTTATTCTTGCTCAGTTTTGTCCTAAAGATGAAAAAAATCCCAGCGTATAGGAAATGGAATAGTCTGTGTGAGTGATTAGTGAAGGAAAATAAATTGAAAGAGAATTGTAAGTTTGATGGGCTTTATTTTGTCAACTCTTGATTGTAAACACCTAAAGAACCGTGTAATTTGATCAGTAGAAGTCGTGTGGGTCTGTATTTCCCTTGTGGCCACAGTGATATATGTGATCGCAAATGTATCTAATCAGAAACTGAGTGACACTCCCTCAAAAAAAGTTGTGGGCCTGTGTAAATTCAGTTTTCTCTTTTCTCCCTTCAATACTCCCCAGAAAATAGTCTCTTTTCAATTCTAAAACTTTCACTAGGAGGCAGCAATGAGATTGTTGGGGAATAAAAAATACCTTGGCAACACGACAGGCTGGCTTGCTTGCTTTCTCTTCCACAAGGGAGGGGAGAATACTTGGGTCCCAATGTGAACAGAATCATTGTCCCCCATCGTTTCATCCTCCTCTCTCTCATTGGATTTTCACCTAGGTGGCTCATTGTCACATTTCTCTAGAACCATAGGGATGATAAAGCAGCAAGCCAAGGGGGTAATGAGAGGTGACTAGATGGACGTGATGGGCAGTGAAGGTGATACCTTCAAAGTGCAGAGGCCAAATAATCATTCATGGACACTGAGAGCTGACAGCTGTTGTTAGAGAATGTTGGGGATCTGTTCTTAAGCAAGTGCAGTGAAAGAATTCAGAAGCTTTCATACCTGCATAGAGAGGTGATATAGCCTGTTTGTCCTGTTAAGAAGGAAATGAGAAGACTGTGACAACAGCCAACCCTGAGGCTTTTGCCACAGTTCTCTGGTCTCACTCCTATTAGCCCCCAAAAGGGGGAAAAATCCCAAACACATGATCTCCGTAAAGCCCAAGAGACAAGAAGAGCTGTTTGAGGTCAACAGTCATGATGGAAAGCAACGGCTGTAAGAGTGGCCCTTCACCAGTGCCTGCTAATTTTTTATCCTTTTGAGATTTGTATCCTTTTATTCTCACTGTTCCTGCCACACTTGGAAACTGGGAATATACAGATCAATCATGGAGAACACATTTCCTGATGTCTCCTGAGCAGGGCTCAAGCAGGCTGACATTTTCAAAAGGAGCCTTACCTAGAGGATACAGCAGGAAAAACAATGTCAAAAACAGTCCCCTCTTGCACCTCCCCCCACAAAAAAAATAAGAGAAAAAAGACAATACTAATAATTCAAAACAGACAACTTCACAAAGTACCTATGTCAAATCCCAAGAATCCTATAAAAGCATAATTTTCTTAGGATAAGTACCTTTTTTGTTTTGTAAGTGAGAGGGAGCTAATCTTGAACAAAACTAGAAATGAATGAGGAGGGTTGGATAGTGAGGGTGTCATTGGCCTGGGTAATGAAAACTTCCAACCTTCTGTAGCTATTACATGAGAAGACTGGCTTTTGGTAGGGTGGGGTTCCTTGTGAATGATGAATCACCAACCATGCCCCCGTTTATTTTGAGAAAGAACAAACCTGAGAAAGGAGGTTATCTTAAATATCCCAGCAGGATGGTAGATAAGCCATGCTTCTGGCTTTACAGAAGTCACTCTGACTGTCCCCCTCTTCCAGCTTCTGGATTGCCCAGCCCTGTGCTTTCCTCCCACTCAGATTCAGGTTCCTATCTAACGACGGGTCTGCTTTAGAGCTAAATTGCTGAGCGGCTCTGCTTCTTAAAAGAATAAAAAAAAAATAGCTATCAGTTATTGAGTTCTTAAGATACCACACCTTTTGCACACATTATTCTATTTAACTTTTAGGAAAACCCTGTGATGTAAGCATTACCATCTCCAATTTGCAGACTGGGGAATGAAGCCTTAGAGCAGATGAGTAAGTAACTTGCCTAAAGTCACACAACCACAAGAGGAAGAATTGGGATTTGAACTAAGCTGATGTTTTTAACCTCCAGCACTTAGAGTCCCAGTGGAAGGCTCAGCCCCTTTCCAGCTCAGATTCTCAATTCTATCTACTTCCCCAAGCTTTCTGTGACTCATTCAGCGCCCCACTCCCTCTACGAGGGAGTAGCCCAGTGGCAATCTCCTCAATAAGGCATTCCAACCCCACAACAACGACACCCCAATCAGAAGAAGCAGTTTCTCTAAGTCCCATCCCTGCTGTTCTGGGGCCAGGCCTCCCCTTGCTCATGTAGCCCTCAGCACAGATTTGGTGTCAGCTGCAATCCACTATCACTCACTCCCTAGGCCTCCCACTGCAAACACTGAACAATTGCCTGCCCTGAATAAACCCAATCTTTACCCTTTCTCTGATAGCCAAAGGCTGCTCCAACAATGTTATCTAATCTGAGTCTTTATTTTCTCCCAACCCTAGATGTCCGGCCTTTCCCTCCCTTTCTACCTTTCTTTTGTGAACCCCAAGTACACAAAATTGGTTTAATCACAGTTCGTGATTCATGATACACTCTCATAATTGGTCCATCAATGACCTAGTTTTCTTTAGTTAGTTATATTTAATAATTTAACAAGTGCTTTTATGAGTCCACCACTCAAAATAAAATCTGCCAATAAACCTAACTAAATGATCTGTCCAGTAAACTCTCCACTCGCCTTCCCCAACCCAATGTAGCTATTTTCATTCCATTGATTTTTATATAGTTTTGCTTTCTTTTTTTAAGAATACATATAGAATACTTATTTATTTATTTATTTTTTGTTAGTATACTTTAAGTTCTAGGGTACATGTGCACAACATGCAGGTTAGTTACATATGTATACATGTGCCATGTTGGTGTGCTGCACCCATTAACTCGTCATTTACATTAGGCATATCTCCTAATGCTATCCCTCCCCACTCCCCCCACCCCACAACAGGCCCCGGTGTGTGATGTTCCCCTTCCTGTGTCCAGGTGTTCTCATTGTTCAATTCCCACCTATGAGTGAGAACATGCGGTGTTTGGCTTTCTGTCCTTGCGATAGTTTGCTGAGAATGATGGTTTCCAGCTGCGTCCATGTCCCTACAAAGGACATGAACTCATCCTTTTTTATGGCTGCATAGTATTCCATGGTGTATATGTGCCACATTTTCTTAATCTAGTCTATCATTGATGGGCATTTGGGTTGGTTCCAAGTCTTTGCTATTGTGAATAGTTTATATAGTTTTTCATCTAGATGTATGCTTTAAAAATATGTTTTTATTTTATTGTGTTTTTAACATAGAAGTTTTCATAAGTTAAATTTTTTGTATGTAATCTTTATTGTCTAACTTTTGTATATAATCTTTATTGTATAACTTTGGATTCATCAATGTTACTGCATGTCACTGTAATTTATTCATTTTAGCTGCTACTAATATTTGGTTATGTAAATATACCACAGTTTATTGCTTACTGTCGTGTTGATGAGCATGTGGGTTGTCTTCAGTTTTTAACCATTATGAACTGACTGCTATATGCATTCTTGTTTGTGTCTACTGTTGGACATGTGTACAAGTGAAAAGCTGTAAAAATGGGAAACCCGCTTGTGCTTTACCCTTTTTCCAAGTAGATCCCTTTGAGTTTCTGTTCACTTTTGATTTTTTTTCTAGACATTCAGAGGTTTTTATATTTTTGTCCCAAGTTTATTATTTATAGGAGGGTTGGTCTTATAGGAGCCATTTCTGTGTTACCAGCATCCATCTGAAATTGATTTTTATGTATAGTATGAGGTTTGACGTTTTTTCCATATGGATAGTCAATTTTTTAGAACCATCAATTTTAAAAATTGCATTTTTATACCACACATGTGTGCTACCTTTGCCCTAAATAAAATTGATGTAAGTTGGTTTCTGAGCTATTTTGCTTCATGTTTAAAATTTTTTCTATTTTTGCACCATATTGCACTATCTTAATTCTGATAAGGAGCAAGTTCTCCCATCATTTTCATCTTATTCAAAAGTATCTTGGCTATTCTTGGCCTTTGCATTTCTATATAAATCTTAGAACAGATTGTCAGGTTCCAAATACTTACTCTCTCTCTCTCTCTCTCTCTCTCCCTCTCTCTCTTTTGAAACAAGGTCTCGCTCTGTGGCCTGGGATGGAGTGCTGGGGCATAATCATGACTCACTGAAGCCTTGACCTCCCAGGCTCAATATCCTCCCATCTCAGCCTCCCAAGTAGCTGGAACCACAGGTGTGTCCCATTATGTCCACTAATTTTTTATTTTTTGTAGAGATGGAGTCTCTTTATGTTGCCTAGGCTGGCCTCAAATTCCTGGGGTCAAGAGATCCTCCCATCTCAGCCTTGCAAAATGCTGGGATTACAGGCATGAACCACCATGCCTGGCCCCAAATATTCTTTAAAAACTGATTTTCTTTTCTTTTTTTTTTTTTTTTTTTTTGAGACGGAGTCTTGCTCTGTTGCCCAGGTTGGAGTGCAGTGGTGAGATCTTGGCTCACTACAACCTCCGCCTCCCAGGTTCAAGCAGTGCTCTGCCTCAGCCTCCTGAGTACCTGGGATTACAGGCGCCTGCCACCACATCCAGCTAATTTTTTTTGTATTTTTAGTAGAGATGGGGTTTCATCATCTTGGCCAGGCTGGTCTTGAACTGACCTCGTGATCCACCCACCTTGGCCTCTCAAAGAGCTGGGATTACAGGAGTGATTATTTTTTTAAAAACCTTTTAATCAAGACTGCTATAAATCTGTAGGTTGACTTAGGGAGAATTGACATCTTCACATTGTTAACACTTCTAATTCACAAACTTAGTATCTTTCCATTAATTTCATTGTTATGCGGGGCATAGTGGCTCATGCCTATAATCCCAGCACTTTGGGAGGCTGAGGCGGGTGGATCATGAGGTCAGGAGTTGGAGACCAGCCTGACCAACATGGTAAAACCTCATCTCTACTAAAAATACAAAAATGAGCTGGGTGTGGTGGAGCGCACCTGTAATCCCAGCTACTCAGGAGGCTGAGGCAGGAAAATCGCTTGAACTCGGGAGGTGAAGGTTGCAGTGAGCTGAGATCATGCCATTGTACTCCAGCCTGGGCAACAGAGACTCCATCTCAAAAAAAAAAAAATTCTATTGTTCTTTCATTTATCTCAGTAATATAGTTTTTTGGTAAAGTTCTTACACATTTATAATTCGTAGGTTTTTAAAGTATTTTTGATGCTATTACAAATTGCATATTTTCAAGATGATATCTTTTTTTATTTATTTTATATTTTTGAGATGGAGTCTCACTCTGTCGCCCAGGCTGGAATGCAGTGGCTCGATCTAAGCTCACTGCAGCCTCTGCCTCCTGGTTTCCAGAGATTCTCCTGCCTCAGCCTCTGGAGTAGCTGGTACTACAGGTGCCCACTACCATGACCTGCTAATCTTTGTATTTTTAGTAGAGATGGGGTTTCACCACCTTAGCCAGGCTGGTCCCAAACTCCTGGCCTCAAGTGATCTGCCTGTCTCAGCCTCCCAAAGTGCTGGAATTACAGGTGTGAGATATGGCAGCATGCCAAGATGATATCTTTTTTAAAAGATAGTGTCTTTTTAAGAATTTGATTTTCTGTTTGTTGCTGGTATATAGAAATACAATTAATTTTTATATACTGACTTTGTAAGTAGCTATCTTGTGAAACCATTTTTATTTTATTTTTTATTTTTTGTTGTTTTGAGACAGGGTCTCACTCTGTCACCCAGGCTGGACTGCAGTGGCCTGATCTCTGCTTACTGCAACCTCCACCTCTTGAGTTCAAGCGATTCTCATGCCTCACCCTCCTGAGTAGCTGGAACTATAGATGCGTGCCACCATGCTCTGCTAAGTTTTTGCATTTTTGGTAGAGACGAGGTTTCACCATGTTGCCCAGGCTGCTCTCAAACTCCTGGGCTCAGGCAATCCACCCATCCATCTTGGCCTCCCAAAGTGCTGGGATTGCAGGCATGAGCCACCGCACCCAGCCCAAAACCATTTTTAATTCAAATAATTTATTTGTAGTTTTTTGGAGATTTTCTACATACAAAATCATATCATCTGTGAATACTGAGAGTTTTCTTTCTTCCTTTCCCATTCTTAAATATTTTATTTATTTTTCTTACCTTACTGCACTGTCTAGATTCTTCAGTTTGTTGCTGAACAGAATTCGTGATGGTAGGTGTCTTTGTCTTTTTCCTGATCAACGTATGGCATAGCTGGGGGTCACCATACTCTTTTCAGAGCTTAACCTACTCCAGCCCTGGTCCCCACTGCCACTCAATCACATACATCTATGCATCTTCCTGGAATTATGCTTGGTTATGCCTTTCTTAGTTTAGACAGTTGACCAAACAAGTCATCCAGTCTTTATCTCTAGAACAAGAACTCCACCTGGTTTAGTCCACGAACTCCGAACACTGAAGGAGTAACTCCTTCCTTAGTTCCTCCATCAGCTTAGCATTGATTTTTGCCAAATATAATTGCTCAGCACTTGTCTGGTTATGGTATTATGCTATTTGCTTCAGCTTGGTTTTATCCTGCTGTGCTATCTGCATCTCACATTAGGAAACGTGGCCTCAGTATCTGCACCATTAGGCACAAACTCCAGAGTCCGTGTCACAGGGCCAGTTTTCCGTAGTTTCTTCCACTACTTCTGGAGCGTTTGACTGCTCGGTTCAGCCTCAGTGCCTAGTGTCTTGAAAACAAGCCAAGACCCCCAATCATTGCACGTGGTCCAAACATTTTAAATGAGGACATTTGTTTTACCCAACAGCATAGTGTTCCCTTTCTCTAGAGGCAGGGTAAAATAACCCATGAGCAAGCAAATGCCATAATTCCTTCTAATTTTTGTAACTGGAATGTAATAAGAGGACACAAGACAGGAATCCTCAAGTATTCAAGAACAGTGATTAGTCTGATAGCAATCTGCACCTAATCATCCCAGCTGCCTGAAAAGTTAACTCATGACCTCAGTGGACTTATCACCCCCTGGTATTTGTAGAGCCACACTGTAATTTAGTGCTTTGTTTGTGCACTAAAGTGTTTCTATACACTAACTTCCTAGTTGACGTGTCCTTTTGTTCATTATCAGCCGCCAATTTCACATTCCAGTCGGTTGTCAGGAGTGGCTAGACTCTCTGATCATAGGCAAGCCTGCAGCGCTGCTTTTCAATACACTTTTAAAACAGTGTTTGACGTTTATGCATGTATATTGTCTACCAGCAAGTATATCTATTGCTGTCAAACAAAGCCCTGGATTTGATTACAAAAAAATTTGTCTTTCTTTATTTACTTGAGGCCAAAGGGGGCATTCATTGTATCACAGGGCTGGCTTTTTAGCAAAATTCTGACTTTACTATGAGGACACGTGGCAGTGAGTTAAGGGGCTAGCAACAACCTGACAAGAAAATACTGTCTGACGGATCTGTTAGTAATAATATGGAGTTGCTTTTTTTTTTTCTTTTTTCTTTTTTTTTTTTTCTTTTTTTTTGAAACAGGGTCTTACTCTGTCACCCAGGCTGGAATGCAGTGGTGCAATCTCAGCTCACTGTAGCATTGACCTCCCAGGCTCAGGTGATCCTCTTTCCTTAGCCTCCCAAGTAGCTGGTACCACAGATGTAGGCCACCACATGCAGCTAATTTTTGTATTTTTTGTAGAGATGGGGTTTCACCATGTTGCCCAGGCTGGTCTTAAACTCTTGAGCCCAAGCAATCCGCCTGCCTCAGCCTCCTAAAGTGCTGGTATTACAGGAGTGAGCCACGGTATCCAGGCTGGAGTTGCTTTTTCTATAAACCTTTTCTGACACAACTTCAAGAGACTGAGTTGACTAGTCCCTGCTTTATGATTCTTCATACACTGGATCACCTATTATTCTAGTGCCAATACGTCTTGGTTACAATTGTTAACTCATATGTGTTTCCTTACTTAACTTTAAACACCCCAAGGGCAGGGACCATATCTTACTGATCTTTGTATCTCAGCACCTAGCAAGGCTCCTGGCACCAAATAGGCACTCAATAAATTGTTGATGAATGAACGAATGAATCAACTACATGCTCTGAGTCTGTTTGTGCACAGCCAAGGAGAAACGAGAGGTTCAGGACCTAACCTCGTGATTCAGACACAGGATTATTAAGCTAATCTTAATTAATTAATCTGAATGAAGTCTAGAGTAGTGCTGGAAATGAAATGACTTAAACAGTGTTTCTGATACCCACAAGTAACGCTCCCACATTGTTACCGCCTATCATCAGTACAGTTCAGGTATAATCTGCCCCACCTCCCCTCTTCTACCAAACAGTTTGGTCATTATGTAACTCCTTAATTTTAAATTGCTATTAAGGATATATCTGTTAACAAAGGCAACAGCTTTTAAGTTTCCACCATAGAAATTGTTCAATCTCTCCAAGCACGGTGGCTCATGCCTGTAATCCCAGCGTGTTGGGAGGCCGAGGCGGGTGGATCACCTGAGGTCAGGAGTTCAAGACCAGCCTGGCCAACATGGTGAGACCCCGTCTCCACTAAAAATATAAAAATTAGCTAGGCGTGGTGGCAGGCGCCTGTAATCCTAGCTGTGCAGGAGGCTGAAACAGGAGAACTGCTTGAACCCAGGAGGTGGAGGTTGAAATGAGCCGAGACTGCGCCGTTACACTCTAGCCTGGGTGACAAGAGTGAAACTCTATCTCAAAAAAAAAAAAAAGAAAAGAAATTGTTCAATCTCTGTATTTATTTATTTATTTAGATGGAGTCTTGCTCTGTCGCCAGGCTGGAGTGCAGTGGTGCCATCTTGGCTCACTGCAACCTCTGCCTCCCGGGTTCAAGCGATTCTCCTGCCTCGGCCTCCCGAGTAGCTGGGACTACAGGCATGTGCCACCAAGCCCAGCTAATTTTTGTATTTTTAGTAGAGACGGGGTTTCACCATGTTGGCCAGGATGATCTCGATCTCTTGACCTCATGATCCGCCCGCCTTGGCCTCCCAAAGTGCTGGGATTACAGGCGTCAGCCATCACACCCGGCCAATCTCTGTTTTTAAATGTGCCTTGACTATAAAATGAAAATTTATCTGATTAAATTAAAATATACTTTTGTATTTTAATAAAATGATTGGAATAGCAAATGACTGGTGATTGTATATTTTCACTGGATATGTTCTAAGAATTACATGTCTTTTTTTCCTTTACATGCTGTTACTGTGAATAATATAACTTCTACTCTGAATTCTGTGGACCTGGGGAGATGGAGCTTAGGGAGCTCTCAGTTGTGCTCAAGGTGTGCTCATTATTTTTGTTATGGCAGCCTGGGATGACTATTAGAGCTCAATTTCCAAAAGCTCCATTTGATTCACAAAAGAGGGGCTTGGGAAGAGGGCAGGTGACGGGGGACTTAAAGATTTTGTTTTGAAGTTCTGTTATGGATTGAATTGTATCCCCTCTAAAGTCATATGTTGGAACCTTAGAGTGGCTGTATTTGGAGATGAGACCTTTAAGGAAGTAACTAGGGTTAAATGGGGTCAAAACAGTGAGGCCCTGGTCCAATAAGATTACTGTCCTTAGAAGAGGAGACACCAGACAGCTGAAGTGCTCTCTCTGTCTCTCTCTCTCTCTCTGTCTCTCTCCGTGTGTGTGTGTGTGCATGCGTGTGTGTGTGTGTGCATGCGTGCGTGCGTGTGTGCATGTGTGTGTGTGCATGCATGTGTGTGTGTGTGCATGCGTGTGTGTGTGCATGCGTGTGTGTGTGCATGCGTGCGTGTGTGTGTGTGCATGTGTGCGTGTGTGCATGCGTGTGTGTGTGCATGCGTGTGTGTGTGTGTGTGTGTCCCTGCTCAGAAGAAAAGCCATGAGGACAAAGCAGCCATCTTCAAGCCAGGAGGAGAGCTCTCACCAGAAATCAAACCTTGTGATGCCTTGATCTTGTACTTCTGGCCTCCAGAACTGTGAGAAAATGCATTTCTGTTGTTTAAACCCTACAGTCTTTGGTATTTTGTTATGGTTGACTGGGCTAAATATTACAACTTCTATGGTGTTTGAAGTTTTCCATCAAAAATTTGTTTTTGTATTACTTTTGTCAAAAAAGGAGCCAAGAAATGTGAGTCCCATCCACTGATAATTTAGCCCCCCTCACCTCCAAAATGAAGCTTTTCATTCTGGAGCAGGTATGTCCTTCATCATCCTCAAATCATGCTGGCTCCATTTATAAACACAGAATAGTGTAATGGCATAAACTGTGAGAACTGGCGATGCTTTAATCTTTTGTCTTAGACAAACAGAGGTCTGGGATGCTGGGCTGGGACTGAGGTGCTCCGGCTGGGAAGCTGAGGCAGGGATCTTCAAGACAGAACTATGCTTGGGTGAACTCTGCAATGCACGGGTGAGATCAAAGAAGGAGAATTTGTAGGGGGTGGGTGAAGAAAACTACCATGAGCATTCATTCACACTATACTACTTTTAAAGAATCAGTCTACAAGGAGTTGGGATGACAGGCTGATGCTTAACTGGGTGAATCATTGATTTTGTGTTACTGTAGAATTTAGTTTACTGTAGAAATTACTGAAAGCAGCAGAAATTACTGAATGCTCAATGGCTACAGACTTTATGGTAGATTAAAGATTGAGGCAAATTCTTTGTTATTTCTTCATTGAGAGGTGAAGTATAATAACTCACTCGAATCTGCATTGCCCTAAGTGACTAGTTTGATCAAGATGACACTGCAACAGTGTCATGTGGGACTTCTGAGTCTCAGTTGTAAGAAGCTTTGCAGCTTCTACCTGGTCTCTTGGTCTCTGGAGTCTTGAGCTGCCATGGGAAAATTTCAGCTATTCTAAGACTACCTGTTTAGAGAGGCTTCTGATATACACTACTTGTTTATTCAAGCCTTCTAGCCATTCCTGCCAAGGTGCCAGACACAAAAGTGATTCTGCTTTAGATCCTCCAAAGCAGCTCATCCACCAGCAGAATACCATCAAATGATCTTTGTTGTGCCATGTGGGACAGAAGAATCACCCTGCTGAGCCCTGCCCAGATACCATACCTATAAAATAAGGAGGTATAATAAAATACTTGTAGTATTAAGCCATTAAGTTTTGGCATAGTTTGTTATGCAGCAACCAATAACGAGAACAGAGTTATTACAATTAACAAAACAAACCAGTCTACTAGTTTGCAAGTCGATTCTGTTGCAGGCTCCTTAGTTCCTTTTAACCCTGAGGAGCAAGATTTAATATCAAGTAAAGGGGGAAAACATACAGGTTGTAAAGTATGTAGGAGGAGACTTTCTCTTGATACAAGAATAATTGCTCAATGGCTGGAGAAATTCTGTAGGTGACACTCTACCCCTTATAAAATTAGACAGTTTTGGGTGGGGAGGATCAGGGAGAAGTTAGCCAGGAACCCCTCAGCATGGCTGGGACTCTATTGTAATCTCTCCTGGTTCCCAGTAATGGCTCATATTTTTTAATCCTGAAAAAAGTTAGCCTTTTTTTCGTCACTGCCTAGATAGAAATAAGCTCTCTTTTCCAGATTTTCTAGGAGTAGCCAGTCAGGCACAAACTTTTACTTTCCTCAAAGAGAGACAAATTTTCTCTGATCACATATATCATTTTTCACCTGTATGATTGATTATAGCTTAAGGGAAATTCTTTAACAAAAGAAATGGTCCAAATCTGAAGTATTAGACTATTATAATTAAAAACACAAACACACAGAAATATAATATTTTATATTCCTTGGCAATATTTGTCTATTGTTGAGAGGATTCTGGAGTCACTCAACATAGTCTTAGTTTTAGAGATTATGTTCAAGACTACATTTCTTTTTCTTTTCAAACTCATAATTTCTAATTTTTAAAGTTTTGAAATATATATGGATAAATTATCTTCGTTAGACTGAGAAAATAGAATGTTTTTACATGAGGGCCAATTACACATCTAGTAATGATAGTGTTTAAAAGAAGAGTAGAAGCAGAAGACATAGCTAGAGGACACAAAGTTTTACTGAAAAATTAACATACAATAACATACTTCAATGATGTTTATTTGGTGGGGTTCCATCCACTTTGCTTTAGCCATGGGCTTTTTGCTTTCATCTGTTTTAGGGAATATGTTGCTTAAGGAAAATATTAGTAATGTCTGCAGAGCTGAGTTAATAAATTCCATTGCTGACTGGACTCCTTACTCAATCTGATAAATCAGTGGTTTTGTGGTTTCTGAAATCAGCAGAGCCCATCAATTAAAATACATACTGCAATTAATGTTTTTAATTATTAACACTCCAAATAAAACATTATCAGGGAGAATAAGCAATATATGCTGAGAAGGTGGTACACTATACAGAACAGCACAATATAAGGAACACTAAACTGGAAATCAAACATTCTGTGTCTGAGTTCCACCTTTGCTTGATGCTAGCTGCCAGCTTAATTTCTGGAGTCCCAGTCTTCCCATATGTAAAATGGTAATAATAACACCTCTTCAGGCTAATGCACAAGAATATGATGATTGGAATAAAATGAGGCAATGCAAGTAAATGATAAAATGCTATTTCTTTTTTTTTTTTTGAGATGGAGTCTCGCTCTGTCGCCCAGGCTGGAGGGCAGTGGCGCCATCTCAGCTTACTGCAAGCTCCGCCTCCCGGTTTCATGCCATTCTCCTGCCTCAGCCTCCCGAGTAGCTGGGACTACAGCTGCCTGCCACCACGCCCAGCTAATTTTTTTGTATTTTTAGTAGAGACGGGATTTCACTGTCTTAGCCAGGATGGTCTTGATCTCCTGACCTTGTGATCTGCCCACCTTGGCCTCCCAAAGTGCTGGGATTACAGGCATGAGCCACTGCGCCTGGCCAAAATGCTATTTCTTAAACTGGCCAAAACAAAACTAGAGATGGAGATGTCTCCAGTTTACCTGGGACAGTGGGGTCAGATGGCTGGACATAGGATTAGTAAGGAGAAACCTCTTTCAGTTGAGTCGGCTAGAACTGTTAATGTTATTTTATCCCCATAAGATGTTTGTTTTTAAGGTGTGTTATAAGACTTGTTTTCTTTGCCTCCTCCACATTCATTTTGATTCTCAACACCCTTCTCTTTTACTTGTTCAGTCGACTATATGCCTAGGAATGGAATTGCTACATCCTACACTAACTCTATGTTTAATCTTTTGATGAACTTCTCATCTGTAAAATGAAAATAATACCTGTCTTAGGGATGCCCTCTCTCACCACTCCTATTCAACATAGTATTGGAAGTTCTGGCCAGGGCAATCAGGCAAGAGAAATAAATAAAGTGTATTCAATTAGGAAAACAGGAAGTCAAATTGTCCCTGTTTGCAGATGACATGACTGTATATTTAGAAAACCCCATCATCTCAGCCCAAAATCTCCTTAAGCTGATAAGCAACTTCAGCAAAGTCTCAGGATACAAAATCAATGTGCAAAAATCACGAGCATTCCTATACATGAAAAACAGACAGACAGAGAGCCAAATCATGAGTGAATTCCCATTCACAATTGCTACAAAGAGAAAAAAATACCTAGGAATCCAACTTACAAGGGATGTGAAGGACGTCTTCAAGGAGAACTACAAACCACTGCTCAACAAAATAAAAGAGAACACAAACAAATGGAAGAACATTCCATGCTCATGGTTAGGAAGAATCAATATTGTGAAAATGGCCATACTTCCTAAGGCAATTTATAGATTCAATGCCATCCCCATCAAGCTACCAATGACTTTCTTCGCAGAATTGGAAAAAACTACTTTAAAGTTCATATGGAACCAAAAAAGAGCCTGCATTGCCAAGACAATCCTAAGCCAAAAGAACAAAGCTAGAGGCATCACGCTACTTGACTTCAAACTATACTACAAGGCTACAGTAACCAAAACAGCATGGTACTGGTACCAAAACAGAGAGATCGACCAATGGAACAGAACAGAGGCCTCAGAAATAACACCACACATCTGCAACCTGCAACATTTGACAAACCTGAGAAAAACAAGCAATGGGGAAAGGATTCTCTATTTAATAAATGGTGCTGGGAAAACTGGCTAGCCATATGTAGAAAGCTAAAACTGGATCCCTTCCTTACACCTTATACAAAAATTAATTCAAGATGGATTAAAGACTTAAATGTTAGACCTAAAACCATAAAAACCCTAGAAGAAAACCTAGGCAATACCATTCAGGGCATAGGCATGGGCAAGGACTTCATGACTAAAACACCAAAAGCAATGGCAACAAAAGCCAAAATTGACAAATGGGATCTAATTAAACTAAAGAGCTTCTCCACAGCAAAAGAAGCTACCATCAGAGTGAACAGGCAACCAACAGAATGGGAGAAAATTTTTGCAATCTACCCACCTGACAAAGGGCTAATATCCAGAATCTACAAAGAACTTAAACAACTCTACAAGAAAAAACAAACAACCCCATCAACAAGTGGGCAAAGGATATGAACAGACACTTCTCAAAAGAAGACATTTATGCAGCCAACAGACACATGAAAAAATGCTCACCATCACTGGCCATCAGAGAAATGCAAATCAAAACCACAATGAGATACCATCTCACACCAGTTAGAATGGCGATCATTAAAAAGTCAGGAAACAACAGATGCTGGAGAGGATGTGGACAAATAGGAATGCTTTTACACTGTTGGTGGGAGTGTAAACTAGTTCAACCATTGTGGAAGACAGTGTGGCGATTCCTCAAGGATCTAGAACTAGAAATACCATTTGACCCAGCCATCCCATTACTGGGTATATACCCAAAGGATTATATATCATGCTGCTATAAAGGCACATGCACACGTATGTTTATTGTGGCACTATTCACAATAGCAAAAACTTGGAACCAATCCAAATGTCCATCAGTGATAGACTGGATTAAGAAAATGTGGCATATATACACCATGGAATACTACGCAGCCATAAAAAAGAATGAGTTGATGTCCTTTGCAGGGACATGGATGAGGCTGGAAACCGTCATTCTCAGCAAACTATCACAAGGACAGAAAACCAAACACTGCATGTTCTCATTCATAGGTGGGAATTGAACAATGAAAACACTTGGACACAGTGCAGGGAACATCACACATGGGGGCTTGTGGGGTGGAGGTCGGGGGAGGGATAGTATTAGGAGAAATACCTAATGTAAATGAAGAGTAGGGTGCAGCAAACCAACATGGCACATGTATACATATGTAACAAACCTGCACGTTGTGTACATGTACCCTATAACTTAAAGTATAAAAAAAAATAATAATACCTGTCTTAGCTAACTGCTTAGTTGTTTTTCCGTAGGGACTGTGTCAATGTAAATTTCTATCAGTAGTGTACAAAGATTCCAATTTTTCCACACATTCACTGTATTAGAGTACTCCTGAGAAACAGAACCAATAGGATACACATGCACACACACTACACACCACACACACACACAGACACACACACACACACAAACACATATTTATTATGGGAATTGGTTTACATGATTATGAAGGCTGAGAAGCCTCACAACCTGTCATCAGCAAGCTGGAGAACGAGGAAAGCCACTGGTATAATTCAGCCTGAGTCTGAAGGCCTGAAAACCAGGGCAGCCGATGATGATGTAAGTCTTGGTTTGAGTCCAAAGGCCTGAGAAGGGGGTTGGGAGGTGATAATATAAGCCCCATTCCAAGTTCAAAGGCCTGAGAACCAGGAGCGCCCATGTTCATAGGCAGGAGAAGATGGATGTCCCAGCTCAAACACAGAGTTAATTTGCCCCCTTTTCACTGCCATTTTGTTCTATCATAATATAGTATAATAATAGAATGTTTTATTGTAACAGAGTATTATTATAAAAATATAGTAGTATTATAATATAGTATTATAATAGAACATTCTATTATAATATAGTATTATAATAGAACATTCTATTATAATATAGTATTATAATAGAACATTCTATTATAATATGATATTTGGGCCCTCAACAGATTGGATGATGCCTGTCCTCACTGGTGGGGGTCATCTTCCTTACTCAGTCTACTGATTCAAATGCTAATCTCTTCCAAAGATACCCTCACAGACACACCCAGAAATGATGCTTTACCAGCTATCTGGCCATCCCTTAGCCCTGTCAAGTTGATGCATAAAGTTAACCATCACACTCACTAATATTTGTTATTATGTATCTTTGTTATTATGATCATCCTAGTTGGTGTAAAATGGTATCTCATTGTGACTTTTTATTTGCATTTACATGATAGCTAATGATTTTTTTTATTATTATACTTTAAGTTCTAGGGTACATGTGCACAATGTGCAGGTTTGTTACATATGTATACATGTACCATGTTGGTGTGCTGCACCCAGTAACTCGTCATTTACATTAGGTTTGTCTCCTAATGCTTTCCCTCCCCACTTCCCCCACCCCACAACAGGCCCCAGTGTGTGATGTTCCCCTTCCTGTGTCCAAGTGTTCTCATTATTCAATTCCCACGTGCAGTGTTTGGTTTTTTGTTCTTGCGATAGTTTGCTGAGAATGATGGTTTCCAGCTGCATCCATGTCCCTACAAAGGACATGAACTCATCCTTTTTTATGGCTGCGTAGTATTCCATGGTGTATATGTGCCACATTTTCTTAATCCAGTATATAATTGAATGGACATTTGGGTTGGTTCCAAGTTTTTGCTATTGTGAATAGTGCCGCAATAAACATAACACGTGCATGTGCCTTTATAGCAGCATGATATATAATCCTTTGGGTATATACCCAGTAATGGGATGACTGGGTCAAATGGTATTTCTAGTTCTAGATCCTTGAGGAGTCACCACACTGTCTTCCACAATGGTTGAACTAGTTTACACTCCCACCAACAGTGTAAAAGTGTTCCTACTTCTCCACATCCTCTCCAGCACCTGTTGTTTCCTGACTTTTTAATGATCGCCATTCTAACTGGTGTGAGATGGTATCTCACTGTGGTTTTGATTTGCATTAAAGGGGATATCACCACTGATCCCACAGAAATACAAACTACCATCAGAGAATACTATGAACACCTCTATGCAAATAAACTAGAAAATCTAGAAGAAATGGATAAATTCCTGGACACATACATCCTCCCAAGACTAAACCAGGAAGAACTTGAATCCCTGAATAGACCAATAACAGCCTCTGAAATTCAGGCAATAATTAATAGCCTACCAACCAAAAAAAGTCCAGGACCAGACCGATTCACAGCTGAATTCTACCATAGGTACAAGGAGGAGCTGGTACCATTCCTTCTGAAACTATTCCAATCAATAGAAAAAGAGGGAGTCCTCCCTAACTCATTTTATGAGGCCAGCATCATCCTGATATCAAAGCCTGGCAAAGACACAACAAAAAAAGAGAATTTTAGACCAATATCCCTGATGAACATCGATGCAAAAATCCTCAATAAAATACTGGCAAACTGAATCCAGCAGCACATCAAAAAGCTTATCCACCATGATCAAGTGGGCTTCATCCCTGGGATGCAAGGCTGGTTCAACACACAAATCGATAAACGTAATGCAGCATATAAACAGAACCAAAGACAAAAACCACATGATTATCTCGATAGATGCAGAAAAGGCCTTTGAAAACTGGCACAAGACAGGGATAACTAATGATGTTAAGCTTTATCTTGTGTTTTTGATCATTTGTATACCTTTGGAGAAATGCCTGTTCAGATTTTTTGTTCGTTTTTAATTGGGCTATTTGTCTTTTTATTAAGTTGTAAGAGTTCTTTGAAATAGGTAAGTGTGAATTTCCCAACTTTGTTCTTATTTGAGATTGTTTTGGCTATTTGGGATCACTTGTACTTCCATATCGCTTTATGATCAGCTTGTTCATATCTATAAACAGTCAGCTGGGATTTTGATATGTATTGCGTTGACTCTGTAGCTCAATTTGGACAGTAGATCAATTATTAATTGTGTAGATTGATTATTCTGTTGGTTAATTTTCTGTGTCAGTTTGGATAGTGCTTTGAATGGGATTAATATTGAAATTGTTGAACTCTGGGGAAAGCAGATTGCCCTTCGTCATGTGGGTGGGCCTCATTCAATCAGTTGAAAGTCGGGATAGAACAAAAAGATTAGCCTTCCTGCGCAAGAGGAAAATTCTTCAGCAGACTGTCCTTGGACTTCATTTTCTCCATTGGCTTTTCTGGGTCTCCAATCTGACAGGCCACACTGCAGATTTTGAGTGAAATATGGCCACACTTGCCAGCTTTCATAATCATGTGAACCAATTCCTTTTAGTAAATCTCTATCTATCTATCTATCTATCTATCTATCTATCTATCTATCTATCATCTATCTATATATCTATCTGGCTGTGTGTACACTCACATCTTTATATATATATGTATACACACACATCCTGTTAGTTCTGTTTCTCTGGAGAACCCTAACACACAAATTAACTGTTTTCATTTGTTACAGGTTTACTCCAATTTTCTATTTTTTCTTAAACTTGTTTCAGTAGTTTGCACTTTATAGAACTTTTTCCATTTCCTGTAATTTATCAATTTTGTTAGCATACACTTGTTTATAGTATTTACTTATAATTGTTTTAAGGAAATACTTATAATTCCTTTTAAGGAAATACTATAAATAATTGTATGCCAATAAAATGGATTATAAAATCCTTTAATAATCCATTGCTCTCATTAAGTTGGTAGTTATGCCTCCCTTCTATTCCTGATTTTAGTAATTTTAGTCTTCTCTCCTTTTTTTCCTAACCTAGGAGACATAAATTCAAGTAGCTCTGAATACATGCTCCCTTGTCTTCTTTTTGTCCCCTTGGTCAGTTTAGATAAAAATTTGAGCTATGCTGATCTTTTTAAAGAGCCAACTTCTGGTTTTATTGGTATTCTGTATTGTGTTCTAGTCTCTATTTCACTAATTTCTACTCAAATATTCATTTTTTTTCTTATTATTGCTTTAGTATTAGGTTGCTTTCCTTTTTCTGGAGTCTTAAGGTGGAAAGTTACATTATTTGTTTGAGATCTTAGTTTTTTTCTTAATATAGGCATTTATAGCTATAAATTTCCCTCTAAGCACTGTTTTAACTGCAAGCAATATTTTGGAGTGTCCTGTTTTAATTTTTATTCATCATAGAGTATACTCTGATTTCCTTTTCAAATTTATATTTAGAAGTGTGTTTAAGTTCCACATATTTGTGAATTTCCCAAATTTCCTTCTGTTATTATTTCAAATTTCACTTATTATGGTCTGAGAACAGACTTTGGATGAAACACAGTTTGTATGATTGTAACTTTTAAATTTTATTGTGGCTTGTTTTATGACCTAATATATGATTTACCCTGAAGGATGTTCCATATGCACTTGAGATGAATGTGTATTCTGTTGTTATGAGTGGAATGTTCTATACATATCTGTTAGGTCTGGTTAGTTTATAGTGTTGTTCATATTTTCTATTTCTTTATCAATCTTCTAGTTGTTCTACCCATTACTGAAAGTGGTATATTGAAGTATCCAAATACGATTGTTGAATTGTCTATCTCTCCTTTCAATACTGTCAGTTTTTGCTTATATTTTGGGGGATCTGTATTAGGAACATGTATATTTATAATAGTTATATCTTCCTGATGGATTGACTCTTTCATCATTATAAAATGTCTGTCTTTAATGCTAGTGACTTTTTTTTGCTTTGAAGTCTATTTTGTCTGATATTGATATAGTCACTCCAGCTTTCTTATTGTTGTTCTTTGCATGATGTATCTTTTTCAATCCCTTTACCTTCTACGTATGTGAATCTTTAGATGTAAAGTGTGTCTCTTATATACAGCATATAGTTGGATCATTAAAAAATTAAATCTAATAATCTGCATTTTTATTGGATCACTTAACTCATTCACATTAACACTATGTTTTGTTTTGTTTTGTTGTACCATGAGAAAAGGAATTTTTTTTATAAAAGGGAAGACATGGAGAATTTTCGCCTTTATTCTTTTCATTATTTATTTGTTTACTTATTTAGAGACAGCATCTGGCTCTGTCACCCTGGCTAGAGTGCAGTGGTTTAATCATAGTTCACTGCAGCTTTGAACTCCTGGGCTCAAACAAATACTATTAATACTATTAATACTATTAATATACTTGTATTTATGCCAGCCAATTTACTTTTTATTTTCTGTATGTCTCATATCTTTTCTCTTTCTGTATTCCTCCTTGGCTACTTTCTTTGACATTAAATGAGTATTTTCTAATGTAGCATTTTAATTTCTTAATACATTTTTCATTATATTTAAAATTTTTTTAGTGATAGTGCTAGAGCATACCATATACATCTTAATGTATCAGAATCGACTTCAGGTTATATCAATTTAATTTCAGTGAGATATAAAAGCATTACTTCTCTATAACTCTATTTTCTCTTTCCCTTTGTCATTCTATTGTTGTTGTACATATTATACCTATATGTGTGACAAACCAAAGAATACATTGTTATAATTATAACAATGTATCATTATAACAATGTATTGTTGCATTTGTATAACTGTAAAGAAGCTAAAAGAAAAAAGGGGAACAAGTATATATTTTTTGAATTTATTGTTTTAACCTTCTTATTTATCATTTCTTGTTCCTTTGTCCATGTGGATTTGAGTTACCATCTGATGTAATCACCTTAGTGCACTACAGCTTCGCTCTGCTTGCCTCCTTTGTGCCATTATTGTCAAATATATTACATTTCTATATGTCACAGGCCTAAAAATAAAATTATGTACATATTGTTTTATACAATAACTTTTTAATTAAATTAGGAGGAGAAAGGAAAAGAAATACACATTGATACTGTCTTTATATTTGCATTATTACTGTCACTGGTGCCCTTTGTTTCTTTATGTGAATTTGAACTCCTCCCTGGGCTCACTTGCTCTTACCCCAAATAAATCCCTTTATAGCTTTTGTAAGATTGATCTGCTTGCAGCAAATTCTCTCAGTTTTTATTTACCTGAGAATGCCTTATTTAATCCTCATTTTTGAAAGATATTTTTGCTCAAGGTAAGATTCTTGGTTGGTTGACAAGTTTTTTTTTCTTTCAACACTTTCAGTATGTCATTCCACTGCCATCAGCCTCCATTGTTTCCAATGAGAAGTTGACTATTAATCTTATTGGGTTTCTTTATATATCAGAAGTGGTTTTCCTCTTGCACTTTCAAAACTTTCTTTGTTTTTCAACATTTTTATTATGATGTGTCTGGGTGTGGATGTCTTTATTGTTACCTTAAGTAAGTTCATCAAGCTTCTTGTGTGTGTAAACTGGTGCTTTAAATCAAATTTAGAAGGTTTACAGCAATTATTTCTTATAATCTTTTAATTAATTATAGCACAACTATTTTTGTGTTCTTTTCTCTCTCTTATCTGCTGTTACATTCATTACTCATATATTGGTGAGCTTAATAGTGTCCCACATTTCTCTAAGGCTCTGTTTATTTTTCCTTATTCACTTTGCCCTATTCTTCAGATTGCATAATCTCTATCAAGCTATGTTAAAGTTCTCTGATTCTCTCAGAGTGACCAAATCTATTGTTGAGACCCTCTAATAAGTTTTTCTTCTTAGTTATTGTACTTCTGAACTCCAGAATTTTTATTTTTAAAAAATAATTTCTGGGCCAGGCACAGTGGCTCACGCCTGTAATCCCAGCACTTTGGGAGGCTGAGGTAGGCGGATCACGAGGTCAGGAGACCGAGACCATCCTGGCTAACATGGTGAAACGCTGTCTCTACTAAAAATACAAAAAATTAGCCGGGCATGGTGGCGGGCGCCTGTAGTCCCAGCTACTTGGGAGGCTGAGGCAGGTGAATGGCGTGAACCTGGGAGGCGGAGCTTGCAGTGAGCCAAGATCACGCCACTGCACTCTAGCCTGTGTGACAGTGCGAGACTCTGTCTCAAAATAATAATAATAATAATAATTTCTATTTATTATTAATTTTCCTCTCAATAATGAGCAATTGTCATCATAGTCTGTTTTGCTCCTTTCAGCAGATTCTTTGAACGTATTTATAAGAGCTGCTTTAAAGTTTGCCAAGTCTGACATCTGGGCCCTCTCACAGGCAGTTTCTGTTGTCTGCTTTCCCCTGTGTATGGGTTATAGTTTCCTGTTTCTATGTCTTATAATTTTGAAAATAGCATATTTTAGATAACTTATGGTAGCAACTTGGGATACTGTTTCTTCATGCTCTCTTTGGTTTTCTCATCTTGTGTCTCTCAGAGTGGAACTTGGAGTGGGGGCAAGGGCTGTCATGATTTCAATATTCTCACCCTGCTGGATCTAGGGTAGAGCCTCCATCCTATGAGTGGTGGCTGGTGGAACAAGAGAATCTCCAGTCTCTTTGCTACACTCACTTAGAATTTAGCTTCTGCAACATGAAGGTGGGATAGAAAGAGATGAGAAGTGTGGGGGCCTGCCCCTCCTGAAGAGACACCGTAGCCCTTGACTGGGGGCTGGGATATAGAGAATCCTATAATCTTGGCCATATCACATGGAATGGAGCTTGTGCCAAAGTGTGCTGACAGAGGGGAAAGAGGGAGCAGGTTGTGGTTCAAGTACCACCACCTCGTGATGCTCTTACCAAGATGTAGTAAATCTCTTTCTTTCTTTCCCTTTCTTTCTTTCTTTTTTCTCTTTCTTTCTTTCTCTTTCTTTCTTTCCTTCTTTCTTTCTTTCTTTCTCTCTCTCTCTTTCTTTCTTTCTTTCTTTGTCTTTCTTTCTTTTCCTTCCTTCCTTCCTTCTTTCCTTCCTTGCTTCCTTCTTTCATCTTGCTCTGTTACTCAGGCTGGAGTGCAATGGTGTGACCACAGCTCACTGCAGCCTCGAACTCCTGGGCTCATGTGATCCTCTCACCTCAGCCTCCTGAGTAGCTGGGATTACACAGATGTGCCCCTATGCATTGCTAATTTTAAAAAAAAATTGTGTGTGTGGAAATGAGGTTTCACTGCATTGCCTAGGCTGGTCTCAAACTTCTGAGCTCAAGCAGTCCTTCTACCTTAGCCTCCCACACTGCTGGGATTACAAGTGTGTACATCTCATGCCCAGCCCTGTAGTAGATTTTCTTGAGTAAATGTTTTTCCATTTGCTGTATGCTCTTAGGATAACTTATGGAGACTTTAAATTATTGTTTGTTTTAAATAATTTTTAACTAGTTGTTTTACTGGGAAGGAAAAACTTTCCAGAGTGGTCTTGTTAGTTCTATCGATCCAAATACAATGCAAATAAAATCAAGGCTCTGGGTGTGATCTTACAGTTGTTATTCAGCTTTTATTTATCTTGAGGTTGTGTGCCAATTGGGATGGGACTAAAAAAGGAGGTGTATATGTGTAAATCTACCACCACTACTGAGTAAATTAACTCAAACATTTTCCATTAATGAGGAGGGAGATTAGATAAATAGTAAATAAAAGAGCAAACAATTCCCATGGCATGGAAAAATACAGGGAGGAAATACAGATCTTATTATACAAGACAGGAAATTCTGCTTAAAGATTAAAAATAATATGATTGAATGTACTGAGAATTAACTTAAGAAGGAATATATGTCTGTGAAAAGTTGACATATAATTTATAAATGCTACAAGAGCCCAAATTATTATTTGATGTAATTATTTTCTTGGAGCTGGTGTAATTTATCAATGCCCTTGGAATTATATGGAATCCTCACAGATAATATTTCAAAATCAGGGTTAGATTTTAGATCTACCTCTGCTATCATTCTTTTACTCATTTATTCATTATGTGTAAAGCATATTGTAACTGCAACGAACTATATGACTTTTTCTGGACAAACTAACTTTTAATTCACAAAACAAAAAGACTGGAACGCTAGGATATTTTTTCCAGCTCTAAAATCCTAAGTGGCAGAGTAGAAGTAATTATTATTTCGTTAATTCAACAAATATTTCTAGGCATGAAACACTGTGTTAGGGACAGTGGATATTTTAGACATAATTCCTGCCTTATTGAAAGTAATGGACATTTAAATAAGTAAGAAGAAGAGTGATGGCTTCAAGAAAGGGAAGCATACTGAGTGCTATGCGGATATGTCAGGATTTTCTAACCAACTCTGGTGGGATACAGGGCATTTCAGGGAAGGCTCACTGATGCTCATCTTATCTGTTCCTGCTCATTGATGCCCATCTTATCTGTTCCTGCTACTACAACAAAATACCATAGACTGGGTAATTTATTACTAATATAAATTTATTTCTCAAAGTTTGGGAGGCTGGGAAGTCTAAAACCAAGGTGCCAGCAAATTTAGTATCTGGTAAGGGCTGGTTTTCCGCTCCAAGGTGCTACCCTGTTGCTGTGTCCTCTGAAAGGGATGAACACTACATCCTCACGTGATGGAAGGGACAAAAGGGAATAAGGATGAACTCAATTCCTCAGGCCCTTTTATAAGGGCACTAATCCCATTCACGATGGTGGGACCCTCACCTGTGGGGTGATGGCCTAATCACCCGTGATAGCTCTCACCTCTTAATACAATCACCTTGGTGTTTAAGTTCCAACATATACATTTTGGAGGAAAACGTACATTCAAACCATAACGTTGCTGGAACCTGAGAGAGAATTAAATAGGGGACAGTGTGGGAAGAAAGCTCTAGAGAGTAATACAAACATATTCAAAGCCCTGAGGAAAACAAATAGTCTCAGAGGTTTGAGGATCTCATACAAGTCCAGTGTGGCCAGGATTCAAGGCAGAAATTTGATAGAAATGAGATTGGAGTGGAATAGGGGGACAGAAATCCCAGAGAGCCTTATGTCAGCCATTTAAAGAAGTTGGTACTTCCCACACGTACAATAGTAGTTTATTTAAGCTTAATCAGATTTGTTTTTACAAAGGTGACTCTGGCTGTGGAGTGGAGGGAGGAATTAGAGGTCTCCGAAATATCCACATAGACTGCCCTTGGGTGTATATAAGGATGATGGAAGTGGGTGCTTGAAAGATTTATAGAAAATTAAGTGGAAAATATTTACTAATAGATTGGATGGGGGAAGCTAATTAAATAGTTCATTAAAACTATACCTTATGCCTAAAATGATCTAATATAATGGGGCTTATAACTTAGCTGGACAAAATATATTTACATGATTGCTAAAATGAAAACTAAGGAAAATAATTTTTTTTTTTTGAAACAGAGTCTTGCTCTGTTGCCCAGGCTAGTGCAATGGCATGATCTCAGCTCACTGCAACCTCTGCCTCCCGGGTTCAAGTGATTCTCCTGCCTCAGCCCCCTTAGTAGCTAGGATTACAGGCACCCACCACCACACCCAGCTAATGTTTTTTGTATTTTTAGTAGAGATGGGGTTTCACCATCTTGGCCAGGCTGGTCTCGAACTCCTGACCTCGTGATCCACCCGCCTCAGCCTCCCAAAGTGCTGGGATGAGGCACTGCACCTGGCCAGGAAAATAAAAATTTTACAAGCAGTCAGGAGTAAGACTAGTTCTTGAAATGAAAACCTTACATTCCTATTCTTTTGGAAATAGGTAACAAATTTGGGGAATTTAGGCATATTTAAGTTTCTCTTGAGAACTGAGAAGCAAGGAAATATTTTTTTGCAGGTAATTTTTAATAATAGTATAGTTGGTTTTAATTTCAATTTCAATTGTTGGGAATGAAATAAATACTGCTTCTCTTTATTTCTATGAATAAACTTGATCTAGGCTTTGAGGCCAGCCAAGTTGGCAGAACGTTTATCATCAATTATTCTGGGAGGTATTTTCAAATTTCCTGGGTTTTATGCAGTACCAATCAACCCTTCAAATCCAAGGGCCCTCTGTGGCTCCCGTGCTGTGTCTTGGACTCAGGACGACCTGAGTGCAACCTGAATTATCAGTCAGATCCCATTGGGAAAACAGAAACCACACTAGGTTTCTGTAGAACGGACTTGATATGGAATTTGTTACACAGGTGGTTAAGGATTGCAAGAGCAAAGAAGGATTGCTAGGTAACCAGAGGTACTAAGTAGGAAGCTACTACCACCTTTAGTATTAGAAAAATAAAAGGAAAAATGGCCTTTACCAGACTCTAGGAGCCCATGAGAGGTCAGGCAGAGTTGGTTCTTACACCTCTGAGTAGGTGGTACCACTTGGCTGCTACTAGTATCTCTAGAATGATGAAGCTGGTTCTGATTGAATAAAAAGATGAAAGCTGAAGCCAACTGCATTTTCTGGGGCCATGCTGACAAGGAAGAAGAACAAGAGGAAAAGGAGAAGGAGAAGGGGAAGGAAGGAAAACTTTTCTTCCTACATTTATTTATTTATTTATTTAATTTTATTTTTGAGATGAGGTCTTGCTCTGTTGCCCAGGCTGGAGTGCTATGGCACAATCAGAGCTCACTGCAGCCTCAACCTCCTGGGCTCAAGCAATCTTCCCTCTACAGCCTCCCGAATAGCTGGAACTACAGGCACATGCCACTACGCTCAGCTAATTTTTAAAAAATTTTTATAGAGATGGAGTTTCACTATGTTGTCTACCTTCCATCTTTTAATTTTTTTTTCCCTTTTTTTTTTTGAGACAGGCTCTCACTCTGTCACCCAGACTGGAGCGCAGTGGCACGATCTCAGCTTACCACAACCTCACCTCCCAGGTTCAAGCAATTCTCCTGCCTCAGCCTCCCAGGTAGCTGGGATTACAGGCGTGTGCCACTACTGCCTGGCTAATTTTTGTATTTTTTAGTAGAGATGGGGTTCCAGCATGTGGGCTAGGCTAGTCTCAAATTCCTGATCTCAAATGATCCACCTGCCTCGGCCTCCCAAAGTGCTGGGAATACAGGCGTGAGCCACTGCAACTGGCCTCCCATCTTTTAATTTACCTGTAAAACTTTGTCTTAGTCAGCTTGGACTGCTATAACAAATTACCAGTTCTAGAGGCTGGGAAGTCAGGATCAAGAGATCAAAGCAAGAGCAAATGTGCTATCTGGTGAGTGCCCATTCTTCTGGTTTATAAATGGCATCTTCTAGCTGTGTTCCCACATGGTGGAAAAGGCAAACAAGCTTCCATCAGGCCTCTTTTATAAGGATGCTAATCTCATTCATGAAGGCTTCACTCCAATTAATCGGTCACCTTCCAAAAGGCCCCACTTCTTAATACTATCACACTGGGGATCAGGTTTCAATATGAATCCGGGGGGTGACCCAAACATTCAGACCATAGCTGCCTTTTTCTGGGTTCAGACTGCCATTTTCTTGTTGGATCCTCACATGGTGGAAAGAGTGCTAGAGAGCTCTCTAGGGTCCCTTTTATATGGGCATTAGTCCCATTTATGAGGGTTCTACCCTCATAACCTAAATTATCTCCCAAAGGCCACACCTCCTAATACTACTGCATTGGAATTAGGATTTTAATATATGAATTATTTTGATTGATATATACATTTTGGAAGATTGATATATGCATTTTGGACATTTGCTCACTCCATATGAAGCCTCTTATTGCTGGAACATAACAAGAATACCAGTTGTCAAAGGAATCTGGGAAATGAAATTTGCAAAGTCTCAGCTCCAGCATTATAGGCAGAATATGGAAGGGTGGTTTAGAGATGAGATGCACTAGGTAAAGGACGGGCTTATTAGGGGACCATATTGCTGGCAGCCTTGCTACTCCAGGACTCATAGCCCTCTCTTCTTCCTGCAGCCCTCCCCCTTCTCTAACCTGAGGTAGCTCCGTTCTGCCCTTGGCCTTTCTCTTTTCTTTTTAAAATTTTACTGTAAATTGACAAATTATAATTATATGTATTTACAGAGTGCAAAGCAATATTATGATATATGTATACACTGTGGAATGATTAAGTCAGGCTAATGAACATATCCATCATCTCAAATACTTATCATTTTTTTGTGGTGAGAATGTGTGAAATGTACTCTCTAAGCAATTTTGAAATATACAGTACATTATTATTTACTATAGTCACTATTGCCCTTGGCTTTTCAAATTCTCTCAAATCCTTCTCCAACTCTGTCTCTCATCTCGATCATCTACAATAAATGCTGGTGTCCATTAGAACCAGAGCCTGAATCATTAACAACCAAAAGATTAGTTTTGATCTCCTTGAGGACAGATCTCCAAGCAGGTGAGGATAAATGTTTGCATTCTATCCTTATAAAGAAGAGAAAAAGAAAGAAAACAAAGAGATTACCTTCTGTAATAAAGCAAAACAGCCAACTGTGACCACAATCACAATACTGACTGTGGTAGGCTTAATAAGGACCCCTGCTGATATCCACAGCTGAATCCCTGGAATCTGCATGGTGTTACCTTACCTGGCCAAAGGGGCTTTGCAGGGCTGGTTAAGTTAAGGACTCTGAGATGGGGGGATTATCCTGGATTATCTCAGTAACCCAACATCATCTCAGGGGTTCTTTATGAAAAAATTAGGAGAGTCAGAGTCAGGGATGATGTGACCACAGAAGAAGTCTGGGTTATGTGAGACCAAGTTAGGGAATGCGGGTGGTCTCTAGAAGCTGAAGAGGTCGGGAGACAGACTCTTCCCTAGAACCTTCAGAAGGAATGCTGCCCTGCCAACAATTTGACTTCAGCTTAGAGAGTCAAACTTTGGACTTCCAGCCTCCAGAATGGTAAACTAATACACTTGTGCAGTTCTAATCCACCATGTTTGTGGCAGTTTGTTACAGCAGCAGTAAGAAACATATGCTGACCACAGCTGAGCCTCAGGTTCTGGGCTGGAAGCTGAGCAAGCACCGGCTGCCCTTGATTCACTCAACAACTCAGTGAGGTTAAAGGTATGATTCTCATTTCACAGATGAAAATGATGAGACTCAGAGAAGAATTAAATAGATTTTCTAGACTGCCTAAGCAGGGTGGTCGGTATGGATGCAGCTGGCACATGGAGGCCACCAAGAAGCCTGTGCTTCTAACCATCATGAGAACTGCCTCCACCTGGATCCTGGCAACCAGCCCCAGGAATAAGTCCTCCACACATCCTTTAAGGATTACAAAAGGCAAACAGTTCTGATTATGTATACATATTTACATATCAGCAATTAAAGCAACGAAGTGCTGAAAATGTGGCTGAAATGGCACCTTGAAATTTTGTTTATGATGTTAATTTTTTGAGGACCTTTTTGAAAAAACAATTGTTGCAGAAGTAAATTTCAAACTGTGGATCAACCTATAAATTCAGAATCAATGGAATCAAATAAAGTTTAATTCCATTTTTATATACAGACATGATACTTAAGAATACAAGTCTAAGCAGAATATTATTACTTTAAAATTTATAGAAAATGAAATCTTGGTATCAACCAGGAGACTGGTAGAGTTTTTGAGGACTACAGGCTTAAAAACAAAACAAAACCCTACTTTAAAAAATTAATATACCCATTTATTTAATAAATATGTACTGAATCTGTTATATTCAGAGCACTGTTCTAAATTTTTAGAAACTTATGTCTCCTAAGAAACAATTCACATTCACAAATGACTACAACATAAGCTCTTATGTAAGAAGTTTTTTAAAAAGGTGTATAAAGTAGGTGTGTTACTATTTTAGAGAAGTGGCTAGGTTTATGACCAGACTATTCAAGAAAAGCAGAATGTCTATTGTCTGTTCACAAGTTAGATCACTTTCTGTTCTCTTCTGTCACTATTCTGCATCTCAGGCCTTAGAAAACAAGCAGCTTTGTTTTCCTGAATCCTTTGCTAGCAAGATTTTAGGTTAGACTCTGTCAATGACAGGAACTTATACAAAATTCACAGGCAAAAGAAACACAAAGTAATGTTATTGTTCCTTCAACAGTAGCAAACTATGGGGTGAGCTATAGCATAGTTGAAGCAAAACCATACTTCTTAATCCAAAAGTTTCTAGGTGTGTTTAGAAAACTAATAAATACTAATAAGAAAACAAATATTAATTGATCACAAGCTTATGTTCCAAAATTAGTACAAGATGCAAGAGTCTGAGATCTGTGACAGGGATACAAACTTAACCTACTCTACAACAAAGATGTAGGTAAAAAATATAGTTTCTCTGAGGCAGAAGGAGTGCTTAAGCCCAAGAGTTCAGGGTTACAGTGAGCTGTTGTCATGCCACTGCACTCTAGCCTGGGCAACAGAGCAAGACCCAATATATATATAGGGTGTATATATACATGGCATATACACACATATAAGGCGTGTATACACACGGCATATACACACATATAGGGCGTATATATACACGGCATATACACACATATAGGGCGTATATATACACGGCATATACACACATATAGGGCGTATATATACATGGCATATACACACATATAGGGCGTATATATACACGGCATATGCATACATATATGGCGTATATATACACGGCATATACACACATATAGGGTATATATACACGGTATATACACACACTATAGGGTATATATATACACGGTATATATACATGTAAGGTACATATATACACGGTTTATATATACATGTAGGGTACATATATACACGGTATATATACATGTAGGGTACATATATACACGGTATATATATGTAGGGTATATATCTAGATGGTATATATAGGGTATATATATATACACGGTATATATATATAGGGTATATATATATATACACGGTATATATATATAGGGTATATATATATACACGGTATATATATATAGGGTATATATATATATACACGGTATATATATATAGGGTATATATATATATACACGGTATATATATATAGGGTATATATATATATACACGGTATATATATATAGGGTATATATATATATACACGGTATATATATATAGGGTATATATATACACGGTATATATATATATAGGGTATATATATACACGGTATATATATATATAGGGTATATATATACACGGTATATACATACAGGGTATATATATACACGGTATATACATACAGGGTATATATATACACGGTATATACATACAGGGTATATATATACACGGTATATACATACAGGGTATATATATACACGGTATATACATACAGGGTATATATATACACGGTATATACATACAGGGTATATATATACACGGTATATACATACAGGGTATATATATACACGGTATATACATACAGGGTATATATATACACGGTATATACATACACGGTATATATATACACGGTATATACATACACGGTATATATATACACGGTATATATATACAGGGTGTATATACGCGGTATATATATATAGGGTGTATATACGCGGTATATATATATAGGGTATATATACACGCGGTATATATATATAGGGTATATATACACGCGGTATATATATATAGGGTATATATACACGCGGTATATATATAGGGTGTATATATACACGCGGTATATATATAGGGTGTATATATACACGCGGTATATATATAGGGTGTATATATACACGCGGTATATATATAGGGTGTATATATACACGCGGTATATATATAGGGTGTATATATACACGCGGTATATATATAGGGTGTATATATACACGCGGTATATATATATAGGGTGTATATATACACGCGGTATATATATAGGGTGTATATATACACGCGGTATATATATAGGGTGTATATATACACGCGGTATATATATAGGGTGTATATATACACGCGGTATATATATATAGGGTGTATATATACACGCGGTATATATATATAGGGTGTATATATACACGCGGTATATATATATAGGGTGTATATATACACGCGGTATATACATAGGGTATATATATACACGGTATATATATAGGGTATATATATATACACGGTATATATACATATAGGTATATATATACACGGTATATATACATATAGGGTATATATATACACGGTATATATACATGTAAGATATATATATGCACGGTATATATATATAGGGTATATATATGCACGGTATATGTATATAGGGTACATATACGCACGGTATGTATATATATAGGGTATATATACGCACGGTATGTATATATATATAGGGTATATATACGCACGGTATGTATATATATAGGGTATATATATACACGGTATGTATATATAGGGTGTATATATATATACGGTATGTATATATAGGGTATATATATATACACACACATATATATAGGGTATGTATATACACGGTATATATATATAGGGTATATATATATAGGGTATATGTATACACGGTATATATATATATATAAGGTATATGTATACATGGTGTATATGTATACACCGTATATATATATGTAGGGTATATGTATACACGGTATATACATGTAGGGTATATGTATACACGGTATATATATATGTAGGGTGTATGTATACACGGTATATATACATGTAGGGTATATATATACACACACGGTATATATACATGTAGGGTATATATATATACACACGGTGTATATACATGTAGGGTATATATATACACACACGGTGTATATACATGTAGGGTATATATATACACACACGGTGTATATACATGTAGGGTATATATATACACACACGGTATATATACATGTAGGGTATATATATACACACGGTATATATACATGTAGGGTATATATATACACACACGGTATATATACATGTAGGGTGTATATATACACACACGGTATATATATATAGGGTATATATATACCGTGTGTGTGTATATATGTATATATATACACACCATGTATGTGTGTATATATATATATATATACCGTGTGTGTGTGTATATATATACACCGTATATATATAGATTATATACATAGTGTATATATATGCAGAATATATATATACACAGTATATATATACAGAATATATATACTATATATATTCTGTCTCACTCTCTGTGTGTATGTATACACACACATACACACACACACACACACACACATATATACATATATATACCGTTCCTGTATTTTGGGTTTTGTTTTTGTTTTTGTTTTTTTGAGATGGAGTCTTGCTCTGTTGCCCAGGCTGGACTGCAGCAACGCAATCTCAGCTCACTGCAACCTCCACTTCCTCGGCTCAAGCGACTGTCATACCTCAGCCTCCCGAGTAGCTGGGATTATAGGCACGCACCACCACGCCCAGCTAATTTTTGTATTTTTAGTAGAGACAGAATTTCACCATGTTGCCCAGGCTAGTCTCAAACTCCTGACCTCAGGTGATCCACTTGCCTTGGCCTCTCAAAGTGCTGGGATTACTGGCGTGAGCCACCATGCCCGGCCCAGGTTTTCTGTATTTTCTTGAAAATCTATCTAGTTTTCCTAATAAGCTCTCACCTCCTAGGATGTCTAATCCAATTTAGACATCTGTCAGAACTAATAATTTAAACATCTCCTTTAGATAATGCTCAATCTTCTGAGATAATTACATAATATTTCTTCCATCCCTCTTCCTGCTTTCTCTGCTTCCCTGTAGAGGTATCTGGGCTCAGAGGTTACATTCTTATGAGGAGGGGTCTGGAAGCCTAGAGCAATGATTAGCAGGCATGGGGCCAACTCATCTCACCTTCTATCCACAAGGATTTAGGATGGCCTACCAGAGTCCCTAAGTGTGGAACTCCCACTAAACTGATGGTATATTTGAATTTGATATGGAGAAATTAAAAGACTGTCAGGAGCCACTCATCTACTAAACATAGAACATGACCATGATCTGCAGAGCCCCAAATTCTTCTTCACTACCTTCTTTCCCACCATCATAGACATATGACTATTTTATTCCAATGTGTACTATATATGTCCACCTCTGCTTTTATAGCCAGGATCTATTTCTGATGCAGTTAGTATTCATTATTTTATTTTGAGAAGTTTTCCTTCTTTTTCACGAACTTTTCCTTCGATTACAGGTGGTGACATTATCCAGCAAAGTAATGAATCAACATAACAGCTGAGATGTTTGACTTTCACACACTGGCTTTCATTAGGCAAAACATTATTGATCAAGTGACTCTGATGTATATAATATATATGTGCTGTCTGGAATATACGTATAAAACATACCTGAGCTTCCTTATTTACAGGGAGTCAAAAAGGGGATCAAGGAAGTGCAATTAAGAAGAGTATTTCTTTTCATAACTCTCTTCTTTACTGACTCTTCATATGTTTCTGATATGTTTGGACAAAGGGTTTTATTCTGCATCCAAGGAAAGGCAGTGTTGTTGAAAGCTGATGAAATTATGTTTGTTTCAACTTCATTCCGTTATGGGGGGAGGATGATTAAAGAAAGAAAGAGGCCGGGTGCAGTGGCTCATGCCTTTAATCCCAGCACTTTGGGAGGCTGAGGCGGGCGGATCACCTGAGGTCAGGAGTTCGAAATCAGCCTGGCTAACATGGTGAAACCCCGTTTCTACTAAAAGTACAAAAAATTAGCCGGGCATGGTGATGCGCGCCTGTAATCCCAACTACTCGGGAGGCTGAGACAGGAGAATCACTTGAACCCGGGAGGTGGAGGTTGCAATGAGCCAAGATCGCACCATGGCACTCCAGCTTAGGTAACAAGGGCAAAACTCTGTCAAAAAAAAGAGAGAGAGAGAGAAAGGAAGGAAGGAAGGGAGGGAGAGATGAAATAAGGGAGGGTTAGAAAGAAAAAAAGAGGAGGGTCAAAAGAGACTATGGATAAATAATTGAGAAAACCAATGGAGAAGACTATGTGCAATGGAATCTTAGGAAGAGGAACTCAAAGCTCACTAACAAAAGCTTATACATTGTGAATGTTGGGCTTGAGTAAAAGGCAATTCTTGCTAAAATCACGACAGGCTTCTCTTTATTTTATTCTCCTATTTTTAAGTCCCAGTGTATTCATCAGCTCAGCTTTTCATAATTCTGTTTTTAAAAAGTCAAATAATATCTTTATTGGTTACAAGGTCATTTTGTTTCATAGATATTATTTTATAAATGTAACCTTGATTCTTTTATTATTGTTATCCACATCCAGTAATAAAACAAAATTTTAAAAGGTGGCTTTTTGCTGTTTCACATGACACTCAGGCATCTTAACACTTTGTTAGACAAACATACATATATACACAGACCCAACTGCATGTGCAAATCATTTTCACCCTTGCTGACATTAAGAACTTGGTCTTGCACTATTTTTAAATACTTAAGTTATTACTCATAAATCTTCTCCTCCTTAGATATAATTCATGATTCAATTTTATGTAAAAATTAAATAATACTTTATATAAATTTTAAGTTAGAATTGAATACTTTAAACTGAACCAAGACTATAAAGTTCAGTTATGCTATTTTTGAGCTATTTATAAAGCCAGTTTTCAATACGCTTGTGTTATAGAAGGATTAAATTATAGCTTTGCAGTAGATTAGGTTTCTTTGTATTACTGTATTTACACATCTGGTTGGTCTATTATGCATTTTTTCCTATACTATCTTATAAACTGATTAGGACATAACTCTTTCTCTATTGTGTTCATAAGAGCCCACCATAGTATGGATTTAAGAAGCAAAATTAAATACCCAATATGTCTGGCTTAGAAAATCATTGGTTCTCAATTGCTGCATTGTAATTCTGTGTATAGATCTACCTACCTACACTGGGCTTTAAAAAGAAAATGCAATTAAAGACGTAGATTGCTGTAAACAAGGAATTATATTCTACCAATAGTAATGAGTAAACTTTCCCCATTCCTGACCCTAAAGACCATCTTTGAGCTTCGCTATAGAAAGACTTGGATGATACTCTTATGTTTTAATATAATACGGAATATATAAGAATGTTCACAGATCAGTTGGCATTTCTTTTGGCTTTAAGAAGCTGAGCCTTTTTGTCCTAAAATTATAGGTATATAATCCTCAAATCTGCTGTGTGGCCAAAACAACACAACAAAACAAAATTAAAAAAAATAAAAAAGTTGAGCATGCTCTTTTTGTTTGTTGAAGACTCGATATGCATTATGAAAGCAAAATGTTTAGTATTTTACTAAATGATAAAGTGTCATTCAAGTGATAATAGCCTTCAGCACTTAGCAGTTTCTGGCTTTCATGTTTAAGGAAAACAGACTAGATGAACTGGTTAAAGTCAGCTCAAGGTGATGAGGCTTTGAAACTTTCTTGCAGTTTTGAGGATCTGGTTATAGTCTGCTGAAAATAGTGTGTATGTCAATTGAGAACTGCAAACTGGGAAGAAATGGGCATGGTGAAGGTTTTGGTATGTAGGAAATATGTCTGGAAATTGTCCCGATTTGTAAAATCTGCTGACATTTTTATTTGAAAACAATGAGAAGTGAGAGTTTAAATGCTGGTTTCTGGTGTCCCTCCTCTGCACTGCTATTCCCTTGTGATTACTGCTCCACTTATCCCTCTCTTCTGTTAATCTGTGAACTCTCCAGGGGCAAGGACTCAGTATATATAGCACAGTGACAGTGACAGTGACAGGCACTTACTAGATGCTTATGAAATGTTTGTTGTATGAAATGGGTAAATGCATGAGTATGAAAGGCTTGGCTCAGAATATTCTCTTTCTTTTTCCTTCTTTCTTTCATTCTTTCTTTCTTTCTCTTTCTTTCCTTCCTTCCTTCCTTCCTTCCTTCCTTCCCTCCCTCCCTCTCTCTCTCTTTCTTTCTCTCTCTCTCTTTCTCTTTCTTTCTTCTTTCCTTCCTTCCTTCCTTTGCAGGGTCTCACTCTGTCACCCAGGCTGGAGTACAATGGCATGATCGATCTTGGCTCACTGCAATCTCTGCCTCCCGGGTTCAAGCTCTCCTCCCAACTCAGCCTCCTAAGTAGCTGGAACTACAGGCGCTCATCACCATGCCTGGATAATTTTTATATTTTTTGGTAGAGATGGGTTTCACCATGTTGCCCAGGCTGGTCTCAAACTCCTGGGCTCAAGAAATCTGCCTGCCTTGGCCTCCCAAAGTCCTGGGATTACAGGTATGGGCCACCATGCCTGGCCAGGCTTGATATATTCCTTTACTCCCATCTATGAGTTCCATGGATCAAGCCTTTCACTGTGCCCCACACATCATGAATAAATATAACTTTGTTGCCTACTTAGCTGAGAGGACTATCCTGGAAGCATTCAGATTTGGGATTTGTAGACCGGAAAATTAAAGTGACCCACCACTTACATTTAACACACTTTTGTTTTCCATCACCTCAAATATTTAAATATAATTATTCCAAAGGCCTTCTTTTTGACCATATCTCATGTACACTTATATTCTTAGAAAGGAAATGTCAGGGCTGAAATGTTGCCTATGTTGCCTCTTATTGCTTTTTTCTTGGCTGCATGGAAAATCTGGAAAATTATCATTCTTGTTGAGAAGTGTAAAAGAGGGATTTCAGATTCAGAAATAAATGACACATATTATTTTCTTTCTTCTCAGCCTTCCCAGTTTCTCCACTCTCCCTCATTTTTTTTCCCATAACCGTCCTTCCCACCCTATCTCTTGTCAGCCTTTGACTGCAAGAGCTACTCTACCTATGAAAACGTGCGTTGGACCATGACCTGTACAGTTCCCGGAATTGTTCTCAGGGTGAAAAACCTTCATGGGTATTAGAAACAATTAACGTTTCCATTTACCACTAGACCCAAAGCTTTATGAGCAGCAAAGATGTAAATTTATTTTAACCTTAAATCTAAAGTATAATTTCTGTGTGTGGGAAACCAGCAGTAGGAGACTAGTGTGATTGGGAGATACATTTCAATTAATTCTTCTACCAACACCATATCTCTTCTGCATCAGAACCTTTTATAGTGTTAAAATTAACAATTATGCAGCTGATGGCTGGCTAAATCCACCAGGGGACCCAGAGAGAGCCTCAGATAACATGACATGTATAAATCATTCAGGAGAACAATTCATGAAAGAAAAGTTATCTGTGTTTGGGATGACATTGGAACAGCTAAATAGGAGTCAATTTGAAGAAGGGACATTTAGTCCCATTGTCCAGCTTGCCTTTTCCTTTTTTAAAAAATCGTGTCATAATATACATTTTTAAAATTAATTATCCATTAGCAGCAAGATAAATGTCTCTTCTTGTGCTAAGGAAATAGCTGCCTCAGTGGTGAAAGATTATTTCACATGAGTAGCACTCATAAAGAGAGCTGTTCCCAGATAAGGTGGCAACTGTTCTTTGAAGAAGCACAATGAAGGGTGACAGGCAAGCCTATGTTGACCAAATGGAATAGAAGACCTGCAGATTTCAGTCCACTGATCAGTTACACAAGCGGAGAGATTCAGATCAGGAATGACATTTCACCCAACCACACAGACAGCAAAGTAGTAAGTACTTCAGAATATAACAACCCATGAAACTGCATCCTAGAGAGTATCAAAAACCATTGTCAGGGTTCTCTGACATCAGAATGTTTTGGAAGCACCTCTAGAAGTAGTTTTTCATGCTTAAATCTTCAGTTACCATAAACATTTATATCCCAGGGTTTTTAATAAATGTTTTTGATGCATGGAGAATGTATATGCATTCATTCTCTAATAAACTGGAATTTAATAGGATCAGTTGCCAAATACTAGTCTTGCAAGTGATGTGTTATTAAACTTTTTATTTAATTTCATCTATAATACATTTTATTTAATTGATCCTTTTAAGAATCATATCTGGGCTGGGCACGATGGCTCATGCCTGTAATTCCAGCTACTCCAGAGACTGAGATGGGATTGCATGAACCCAGGGGTTAGAGGCTGCAGTGAGCTATAATTATGCCACTGCACTAAAGCCTGGGTGACAGAGCGAGACCCTATCCAAAAGAAAAAATAAGTCGTATCTGTGTGGTCTTGATTCATCATTTTGACTACAGGTTTTGAATTTTAAACTTCACTCATAGTTAACAGAAATATTAAACTTGCAGTTTTCATGCATGGAATAATAACCAGGCTAAATGCTTTATGAAACACTGGAGGTGACTCAATTGTTATATAACTTTCATTTATTTTAAATAATTTATTTTCTTCCCCACACTTGCACATTCTCCTAGTAACGTGCAGAAGAAATTTAAAAAATATGAGTTTTTGACATGGTTCAATAATTATGTCACAGTTTGGTGACGTTTTTGCAATTATTCTTTAATGAGGTATGAATTATAGTTGCCTTCATATCTATTTGCATCCAAAATACTTGGATAAAACGTATTGCCTTCTTTTTGTAGTTCATTTCATTGGGCCTAAACATGTTTATGACACGCGATTTTTAAATTGTGAGCACACACACTTGGCTTAGCACATATTAATTATTTCATTCTGGCATTTTGTTCTTTATGAAGACATAAATGTTTGCGGTCAAATGTTGACAATCAATAATGGTGCAAAGATGTCAGCAATTATTGCAACATTTTCATTAAAATGTAGAAAATAACAGATTCCAGAGCAGATGCCGTGAAACCACTAACAGTGTGTCCCATAGGAAAGAATCAACAGAAACAGAGAAGATCTGAATCCAGACTGTTCTGTAACAGAAACTATGCCCTAATCAGGCCTTATAATTCTCCCCATCAACTTTTTAGTGAAGAGAAACTGGAGGTAAACATTGGAATGTTTAGATACTAACATATCTAAATATAGAGATAGACATAAAAATATTTTTTATGTAATAACATGTCTTTTGCCCTTGCATATAGTGTAGTTTGAGTCATTTGTTATCAAGGAATCTTTTTGCTGTTTTTAGAATTGCAGGGTTAAGAACTCCTCTAAGATTTGCCACAGAAGGATGATTAGGCTGGGTAGACCCAGCTGGAGTGGTTCCTCCCTCTGCCAGACCCAGCCTCCTCCACATGAGTCTTTCTGGTCTTTTATATTCTATTCAATATGTTTTTCTTTTAAATCTAGATATAATTTACATGCCATAAAGTTTACCATTTTCACATCTACCATTCAGTGGGTTTTGTGTATTCCCAGAATTGTGCAGCCATCATTACTATCTAATTCCAAAATGCTTTCTTCACCCCAGAAAGAAATCTGTACCTGTTAACAGTCACTCCCTGTTTCCCCTCCCTCCAGCCCAGACAAATGCTAATCGATTTTCTGTCTCTATGGATTTGGCTATTGTGAACATTTTACACAAATGGAATCATACAATATGTGGCTTTTTGTGTTTGGCTTCTTTTACTATGTGCTATTCCTTCTGCTCCAAAGTAGATGCACATAGGATGGAAGAAAACTTTTCTGTTCTCATGGGGGTTAGAACATTGTAGGACAAGCAGGCTAAGTAAATATGTGCTGTACACAGTATGGGCAACACATTTTCCTCTTGATCTGTCTCCAGTTCCTCTGGTGTACAATTTATAAATACAAAGTAATGGCCCCATTATGTGGTTGCCAGGGTGACATCACCTGCATAAACCAGAACTAGGCTAAGACGATAAAAGGCTCTCATCTTTACACTTTATGTTCAAGTTTTGCATTAAACTTTTTTTTTTTTTGAGACAGTCTCGCTCTGTTGCCCAGGCTGGAGTGCAGTGGCATGATCTCGGCTCACTGCGAACTCTGCCTCCCAGGCTCAAGCGATTCTCCTGCCTCAGCTTCCCGAGTAGCTGGGATTACAGGTGATCGACACCACGCCTGGCTAATTTTTGTATTTTTAGCAGAGACGGGGTTTCACCATGTTGGCCAGGCTGGTCTTGAACTCCTGACCTCAAGTGATCCCCCCACCTCGGCCTCCCAAAGTGCTGGGATTATAGGCAAAAGCCACCATGCCCAGCCTATTTCTTAATTAAGGATCAAGAGAACATAAACACCCATGATGGATTCATGGGTCACTTTTAAGTTGCCTTTAATACAATGGGCAGGCTTGCCTCACTTTCCTCTTCAGAGTTTAGTTTTTCATCCATCCATGGAGTAAGATGCTGTGATGTTAGCTGCCAACACTAGCACACATTACAGCACATCGCTCCAGAGTGCAGCCTATTGTAGGATATCAAAGGCAATATTTTGAATTAAAAGACACAGATTGGCAAATTGGATAAAGACTCAAGACCCATCAGTGTGCTGTATTCAGGAAACCCATCTCACATGCAGAGATACACATAGGCTCAAAATAAAAGGATGGAGGAAGATCTACCAAGCAAATGGAAAACAAAAAAAGGCAGGGGTTGCAATCCTAGTCTCTGATAAAACAGACTTTAAACCAACAAAGATCAAAAGAGACAAAGAAGGCCATTACATAATGGTAAAGGGATTAATTCAACAAGAAGAGCTAACTATCCTAAATATATATGCACCCAATACAGGAGCACCCAGATTCATAAAGCAAGTCCTGAGTGACCTACAAAGAGACTTAGACTCCCACACATTAATAAAGGGAGACTTTAACACCCCACTGTCAACATTAGACAGATCAACGAGACAGAAAGTCAACAAGGATACCCAGGAATTGAACTCAGCTTGGCACCAAGCCGACCTAATAGACATCTACAGAACTCTCCACCCCAAATCAACAGAATATACATTTTTTTCAGCACCACACCACACCTATTCCAAAATTGACCACATACTTGGAAGTAAAGCTCTCCTCAGTAAATGTAAAAAACAGAAATTATAACAAACTATCTCTCAGATCACAGTGCAATCAAGCTAGAACTCAGGATTAAGAATCTCACTCAAAACCGCTCAACTACATGGAAACTGAACAACCTGCTCCTGAATGACTACTGGGTACATAACGAAATGAAGGCAGAAATAAAGATGTTCTTTGAAACCAATGAGAACCAAGACACAACATACTAGAATCTGTGGGATGCATTCAAAGCAGTGTGTAGAGGGAAATTTATAGCACTAAATGCCCACAAGAGAAAGCAGGAAAGATCCAAAATTGACACCCTAACATCACAATTAAAAGAACTAGAAAAGCAAGAGCAAACACATTCAAAAGCTAGCAGAAGGCAAGAAATAACTAAAATCAGAGCAGAACTGAAGGAAATAGAGACACAAAAAAACCCTTCAAAAAATTAATGAATCCAGGAGCTGGTTTTTTGAAAGGATCAACAAAATTGATAGACCACTAGCAAGATTAATAAAGAAAAAAAGAGAGAAGAATGAAATAGATGCAATAAAAAATGATAAAGGGGATATCGCCACCGATCCCACAGAAATACAAACTACCATCAGAGAATACTACAAACACCTCTACGCAAATAAACTAGAAAATCTAGAAGAAATGGATAATTTCCTCAACACATACACCCTCCCAAGACTAAACCAGGAAGAAGTTGAATCTCTGAATAGACCAATAACAGGAGCTGAAATTGTGGCAATAATCAATAGCTTACCAACCAAAAAAAGTCCAGGACCAGATGGATTCACAGCCGAATTCTACCAGAAGTACAAGGAGGAACTGGTACCATTCCTTCTGAAACTATTCCAATCAATAGAAAAAGAGGGAGTCCTCCCTAACTCATTTTATGAGGCCAGCATCATCCTGATACCAAAGCCTGGCAGAGACACAACAAAAAAAGAGAATTTTAGGCCAATATCCCTGATGAACATTGATGCAAAAATCCTCAATAAAATACTGGCAAACAGAATCCAGCAGCACATCAAAAAGCTTATCCACCATGTTCAAGTGGGCTTCATCCCTGGGATGCAAGGCTGGTTCAATATACGCAAATCAATAAATGTAATCCAGCATATAAACAGAACCAAAGACAAAAACCACATGATTATCTCAATAGATGCAGAAAAGGCCTTTGACAAAATTCAACAACGCTTCATGCTAAAAACTCTCAATAAATTAGGTATTGATGGGACGTATCTCAAAATAATAAGAGCTATCTATGACAAACCCACAGCCAATATCATACTGAATGGGCAAAAACTGGAAGCATTCCCTTTGAAAACTGGCACAAGACAGGGATGTCCTCTCTCACCACTTCTATTCAACATAGTGTTGGAAGTTCTGGCCAGGGCAATTAGGCAGGAGAAGGAAATAAAGGGTATTCAATTAGGAAAAGAGGAAGTCAAATTGTCCCTGTTTGCAGATGACATGATTGTATATCTAGAAAACCCCATTGTCTCAGCCCAAAATCTCCTTAAGCTGATAAGCAACTTCAGCAAAGTCTCAGGATACAAAATCAATGTACGAAAATCATAAACATTCTTATACACCAATAACAGACAAACAGAGAGCCAAATCATGAGTGAACTCCCATTCACAATTGCTTCAAAGAGAATAAAATACCTAGGAATCCAACTTACAAGGGATGCGAAGGACCTCTTCAAGGAGAACTACAAACCACTGCTCAAGGAAATAAAAGAGGATACAAACAAATGGAAGAACATTCCATGCTCATGGGTAGGAAGAATCAATATCGTGAAAATGGCCATACTGCCCAAGGTAATTTACAGATTCAATGCCATCCCCATCAAGCTACCAATGACTTTCTTCACAGAATTGGAAAAAACTACTTTAAAGTTCATATGGAACCAAAAAAGAGCCTGCATCGCCAAGTCAATCCTAAGCCAAAAGAACAAATCTGGAGGCATCACACTACCTGACTTCAAACTATACTACAAGGCTACAGTAACCAAAACAGCAGATACTGGTACCAAACAGAGATATAGATCAATGGAACAGAACAGAGCCCTCAGAAATAACGCCGCATATCTACAACTATCTGATATTTGACAAACCTGAGAAAAACAAGCAATGGGGAAAGGATTCCCTATTTAATAAATGGTGCTGGGAAAACTGGCTAGCCATATGTTGAAAGCTGAAACTGGATCCCTTCCTTACACCTTATACAAAAATCAATTCAAGATGGATTAAAGACTTAAATGTTAGACCTAAAACCATAAAAACCCTAGAACAAAACCTAGGCATTACCATTCAGGACATAGGCATGGGCAAGGACTTCATGTCTAAAACACCAAAAGCAATGGCAACAAAAGCCAAAATTGACAAATGGGATCTAATTAAACTAAAGAGCTTCTGCACAGCAAAAGAAACTACCATCAGAGTGAACAGGCAACCTACAAAAAGGGAGAAAATTTTCACAACCTACTCATCTGACAAAGGGCTAATATCCAGAATCTACAATGAACTCCAACAAATTTACAAGAAAAAAACAAACAACCCCATCAAAAAGTCGGCAAAGGACATGAACAGACACTTCTCAAAAGAAGACATTTATGCAGCCAGAAAACACATGAAAAAATGCTCACCATCACTGGCCATCAGAGAAATGCCAATCAAAACCACAATGAGATACCATCTCACACCAGTTAGAATGGCAATCATTAAAAAGTCAGGAAACAACAGGTGCTGGAGAGGATGTGGAGAAATAGGAACACTTTTACACTGTTGGTGGGACTGTAAACTAGTTCAACCCTTGTGGAAGTCAGTGTGGCGATTCCTCAGGGATCTAGAACTAGAAATTCCATTTGACCCAGCCATCCCATTACTGGGTATATACCCAAAGGACTATAAATCATGCTGCTATAAAGACACATGCACACATATGTTTATTGTGGCATTATTCACAATAGCAAAGACTTGGAACCAACCCTAATGTCCAACAATGATAGACTGGATTAAGAAAATGTGGCACATATACACTATGGAATACTATGCAGCCATAAAAAATGATGAGTTCATGTCCTTAGTAGGGACATGGATGAAATTGGAAATCATCATTCTCAGTAAACTATCGCAAGAACAAAAAACCAAACACCACATATTCTCACTCATAGGTGGGAATTGAACCATGAGAACACATGGACACAGGAAGGGGAACATCACACTTTGGGGACTGTTGTGGGGTGGAGGGAGGGGGGAGGGATAGCATTGGGAGATATACCTAATGCTAGATGACGAGTTGGTGGGTGCAGTGCACCAGCATGGCACATGTATACATATGTATCTAACCTGCACATTGCACACATGTACCATAAAACCTAAAGTATAATAATAATAAATAAATAAATAAATAAATAAATAAATAAAGGCAATATTTTGGTAGTCTAGAATCAAAAATTGTCTCTTAAAAATTCACATAACAACAAAAAATTCCTTTTCTCTTAGCTCCTTTAATATATTCTGGGATCATGTTTTATAACACAAATCAATAAGATTTCTTTACTCATAAAAGTTGTAAACATTCTCTGTGGAAACTTGAAAACCAAATCATACAGAAGAAATAAGAATCACCTATAAGCCTGCCACCTAAAATAAACTAATAGTTTGTTTTTGTGTACAAAAAAATTCATTTCTTTTAAATTCAAAAAAAAATTATTGAATGTCTCTTATGACCTAGGGGGAAATCAGTGGAGGATAAGAACAAATCTTTGGCAATTTATACAAATTATGATCACACAGGTTATAAGGTTTGTATTGCCTGCATAAGCATTGCAGTGAGTATACTTTCCCATATTTTGAAATATTCTTTAAAAAACATGACTTTTAATACCTGCATATGATTGGGCTATAATTTCCAAATTTTGACTCATTTATGTTGTTTTCCATTTTTTATTATTAAAAATAATGCTGTCAAAAATAAGTTGAATAAACTTGTATATAACATTTTCAGTTTTGTATATAAAATTTTCAAAATCATATATTTTCAAAAAATAATTTATAATTAATCAACAATAAATTAATAATTCATCCTGAGAACAGATTGATTAGAGAATTACTAAGTCAAGTATATCTTTATCTTAAGCATATTTATACATATTGCTAAATTACCTACAGAATTATACCAATTTATACTCATAACCAGCTTTGATTGAGAGTGTTCATTCTTCTATTTATTCAAAAACACTGCTATTACCATTGTAAACATTTTTAGCTAACTTGTAGGCAAATATCCTACCTTTAATTATCAGCAAAGTTGAAGATTTTCATATGTTTATTTGCCATTTGCATGTATTATGTATGATTTGACTATTCTTGCCTTTGCCCATTTTTTATGTTGAGTGTTTGTCTTTTATTGATTGATAAGTGCTCTTTATATATCAAATCATCTGTCAGATATGACTCAACTATTCGTCTACTTTGTTTTTTGCTTTTAAATGAATTATGGCTTTAAAAAAATATATGAGTTTTAAATGTTTTCATAAGTTTCATTTGTTAATATTTTTCTTCATGGCTTTTGCCTTTGATTTCATGCTTGAATGTCTTTCTCCAATGTAAAGTAAAAGAAATTCAACTTTTTTTTTCTAGTTGCTATGCTTATTTTTATATTTAAATCTTTAATCTATTTGAAATTTGTTTTGGCATATAGCAATGCAGACATTCAACTTTACTTTTTCTCCAATAGCTATGTAATTGTCTTATTTATTGAGTAAATCTTCCTTTTGTAAGTGATTTATGATGTCTTTATAAAACACTACATTTCCACTTGAATTAGAATAAGCCAGTTACTGTCTTTCATGGATATGCTGAAATCCTGTGTGTTTTGCTATTCTTGTCAATTATTCCAGGAAGAGCCATCCACAAGTCTTACTATGAAAAATAGAGTAAAATCAGTGTCTCCAGATTTGAAAGTTTTCCATTTCTATCTTAAAAATGGAAACTGTGAACTTTTTTTATGTGCTCAAAATAACCTCTTATTAAGTCACTGGTGTTTTTTCAGCTTTGTTTGTTACAGCAGAAAGCATTATCTCTTTTTTTCCTTTTTCAACTTTTATTTTAGGTCCAGGGGGTACACGTGCATATTTGTTATATGAGTAAATTGCATGTTGCTGGAGACTGGCGTACAAATGATGTCATCACCCAGGTAATGGGCATGGTACCTGACAGGTAGTTTTTCAGCCCTCACCTTCCTCCCTCTCTCCACCCTCAAGTAGGTCCTGGTGTCTATTCTCCCCTTTGTGTCCATGTGTACTCAACGTTTAGCTCCCACTTATAAATGAGAACATGCAATATTTGGTTTTCTGTTCCTGTGCTAATTCGCTCAAGATAATGGCCTCCAGCTGCATCTATGTTGCTGCAAGGGCACAATTTTGTTCTTTTTTATAGCTACATAGTATACCATGGTTTACTGCATTTTCTTTATCCAGTCCATTGTTGATGGGCATCTATGTTGATTCCATGTCTTTGCTATTATAAATAGTGCTAAAATGAACATATGAATGCATGTATCTCTTTGGTAGAATGATCTATATTCCTTTGGGTGTATACTCAGTAATGGGATTGCTAGGTTGAATGGTAGTTCTAAGTCCTTTGAGAAATCTCAAAAATGCTTTCCACAGCGGCTGAACTAATTTATATTCCCACCAGCAATGCGTAAGAGTTTTCTTTTCTCTGCAGCCTCCCAAATATCTGTTAATAGCCATTCTGACTAGTGTGAGATGGTATCTCATTGTGATTTTGATTTGCATTTCTCTAATTATTAGTAATGTTGAGCATTTTTCCTATGCTTATTGACTATATGTATGTCTTCTTTTGAAAAGAATCTGTTCATATCCTTTGCCCATTTTTTAATGGGGTTGTTTTACACTTGTTGATTTGTTTAGGTTCCTTACATGTTCTGGATATTAGGCCTTTACCAGATGCATAGTTTAGAAGTATTTTCTCCTATAGATTGTCTGTTTACTTTGTTGTTGCAGCTGCTTTTGGAGACTGTCACGAAATCTTTGCAAAGGTTTATGTCTAGAATGGTATTTCCTAGGTTTTCTTCTAGGGTTTGTATAGTTTGAGGTCTTACATTTAAGTATTAATCTATCTTGAGTTGATTTGTATATACAGGGAAAGGAAGGGGTCCAGTTTCAATCTTCTGTGTATGACTAGCCAGTTATCCCAGGATCATTTATTGAATAGAAGTCCTTTTCTCATTGCTTGTTACTGTCAACTTTGTTGGAGATCAGATAGTTGTAAATGTGAAGCTTTATTTCTGGGTTCTCTGTTTTATTGGTCTATGTGTCTGTTTTTGTACCATGCTGGTTTTTTTGTTGTTGTTGTTGTTGTTTTTTTTTTTTTGGTTACCGTAGCCTTGTAGTATAGTTTGAAGTCGGATAATATGATACTCCCAGATTTGTTTTTTTCGCTTAGGATTGCTTTAGCTATTCGGGCTCTTTTTTGGTTCCATGTGAATTTTATTTATTTTTGTTTATTTTTTTCCCCTCTGGAACATTCAAATTCACTGTTCCAAAGTTTAATTAAAAACACAATTTACAAATATTTAATATCTTCTGAAAAGCATTTCTAAGTTAAGAATGAAAAAGTATTTACATAAAATATAATCAAATACCAGGTGCCTCAACTCCCACCAGGTCCACACTCAGCAACATCCATCTTTTTAGGTTCTTCAAGATCTTCTGTTAAATCTACAAAGTTGTTTTCCTTGATGGGGGAAGGAATGGAAATCCCCATTGCTTTTTGAAATTCATACAGGCTTACAATATCACCTGGAGTTACTTGCTGCGCAAATTTTTAAGATTATTGGTCACTTGTTCAGTGAGATGCATTTGTCTGCAGGAGGCACCCAAGAGACAGATCATACTGGGAGGGGGGTCTGGTGCTCAAATGCTCGTTCCGAGCTTCCTGGAGCTCCCTGAACAATTTGGTGGCCTCATCAAGTTTCTTCTGAATACTTCAGGTTCTTCAGAGTCAAACACTTCAACTGGAGTGCCAAAGTTTACTACTTTCACTGTGTGAGCCTGTCTTGAGTATTGGGGTCCAGATGCCCTGCTGGGTCTAGTTCTATAATCTCCATTTCTTTTGCTGTGTCAAGTGTCCTAGTATGGCCTTCATCTTCAGGCAATGACATCTCCAACTCTTGTAGGGTTCTGGAATTCCCTCCTTTTGTTAAAACATCCAGTAAACTATCTGCCATAACATATGGATAATCTTGGCATGTGGCCCAAAACTCATGGAAGCTGAAATCTCTTGGAAGATCGGAGTCTTCCCCATAGGTTGGATAGATTAAATCAGAATGATCCTTGCTGATATTTGTAAACGTGGAGTCATAACGTGGTGCATAAGAACTGTAGGTCCATAATTCAAGTCTCACACTTCTACAATGGGATCCACAGGATGGAGAAGTCCCAACGTTGTTGTTCCATCTGCTTTTCTTCTTTCAAATTCGCACTGACAGTTCACAAGCTGTCTGGTCAGCTTTCCTACAGATTCCTTCACAATTTGGTCAAGCTGCTCCTGCTCTCTCTCCGAATTATTGATTTTAAACTTATCTTCAAGCATATCTTTGTCCAGATTTTAATTTTTTTTGCCAGGACTCTTGAAGGCTTGTGCTTCAGCATCTCCAGAGTCCTCTCTCTCTGGGCCAGCAACCTCTGTCCTCCCCACTCTGCCTCCATCCTCCCCAGTCTGTTCTATCTTTCTGCTTTTGAGTTTTTTGCAAGTCAGCCATGAAGTCTATGCTCTGCTTCAGGCTCTGAATTCTTTCCTGGCTAAGAATTGTCATCCCCGAGTGCAACAGCTTCTTTGCAGCTGTATAATAAATGGTCTCTGGTTTGTTGTAAATCATGGCATTAGTGCACATTAGTTTGAAGTTATCCTTTAGTTCTATCGACTGGTAGTCATTGTTCTTGACCTTTTCTTTCATAGTACTAAAATTCCTTGGGTGTTTAATGATCATGGAGTAGCCAGGAGCAATAAAATCAGTCACAGGAAATGAAAAGAAAGCACTTGGGTCTTTTCTCTGCAATTGTCTCATCAGTTGATTCAAAGCTTCTTGAAGGGGTGTCTGTTCTACTTCTTCTTTATTATTATTATTATTATTATTATTATTATACTTTAGGTTTTATGGTACATGTGTGCAATGTGCAGGTAAGTTACATATGTATACATGTGCCATGCTGGTGCACTGCACCCACTAACTTGTCATCTAGCATTAGGTATATCTCCCAATGCTATCCCTCTCTCCTCCCCCCACCCCACAACAGTCCCCGAAGTGTGATGTTCCCCTTCCTGTGTCCATGGGTTCTCATTGTTCAATTCCCACCTATGAGTGAGAATATGCGGTGTGTGGTTTTTTGTTCTTGTGATAGTTTACTGAGAATGATGATTTCCAATTTCATCCATGTCCCTACTAAGGACATGAACTCATCATTTTTTATGGCTGCATAGTATTCCATAGTGTATATGTGCCACATTTTCTTAATCCAGTCTATCATTGTTGGACATTTGGGTTGGTTCTAAGTCTTTGCTATTGTGAATAATGCCGCAATAAACATATGTGTGCATGTGTCTTTATAGCAGCATGATTTATAGTCCTTTGGGTATATACCCAGTAATGGGATGGCTGGGTCAAATGGAATTTCTAGTTCTAGATCCCTGAGGAATCGCCACACTGACTTCCACAAGGGTTGAACTAGTTTACAGTCCCACCAACAGTGTAAAAGTGTTCCTATTTCTCCACATCCTCTCCAGCACCTGTTGTTTCCTGACTTTTTAATGATTGCCATTCTAACTGGTGTGAGATGGTATCTCATTGTGGTTTTGATTGGCATTTCTCTGATGGCCAGTGATGGTGAGCATTTTTTCATGTGTTTTTTGGCTGCATAAATGTCTTCTTTTGAGAAGTGTCTGTTCATGTCCTTCACCCACTTTTTGATGGGGTTGTTTGTTTTTTTCTTGTAAATTTGTTGGAGTTCATTGTAGATTCTGGATATTAGCCCTTTGTCAGATGAGTAGGTTGTGAAAATTTTCTCCCATTTTTTAGGTTGCCTGTTCACTCTGATGGTAGTTTCTTTTGCTGTGCAGAAGCTCTTTAGTTTAATTAGATCCCATTTGTCAATTTTGGCTTTTGTTGCCATTGCTTTTGGTGTTTTAGACATGAAGTCCTTGCCCATGCCTATGTCCTGAATGGTAATGCCTAGGTTTTGTTCTAGGGTTTTTATGGTTTTAGGTCTAACATTTAAGTCTTTAATCCATCTTGAATTGATTTTTGTATAAGGTGTAAGGAAGGGATCCAGTTTCAGCTTTCAACATATGGCTAGCCAGTTTTCCCAGCACCATTTATTAAATAGGGAATCCTTTCCCCATTGCTTGTTTTTCTCAGGTTTGTCAAATATCAGATAGTTGTAGATATGTGGCGTTATTTCTGAGGGCTCTGTTCTGTTCCATTGATCTATATCTCTGTTTGGTACCAGTACCATGCTGTTTTGGTTACTGTAGCCTTGCAGTATAGTTTGAAGTCAGGTAGTGTGATGCCTCCAGCTTTGTTCTTTTGGCTTAGGATTGACTTGGCGATGCGGGCTCTTTTTTGGTTCCATATGAACTTTAAAGTAGTTTTTTCCAATTCTGTGAAGAAAGTCATTGGTAGCTTGATGGGGATGGCATTGAATCTGTAAATTACCTTGGGCAGTATGGCCATTTTCACGATATTGATTCTTCCTACCCATGAGCATGGAATGTTCTTCCATTTGTTTGTATCCTCTTTTATTTCCTTGAGCAGTGGTTTGTAGTTCTCCTTGAAGAGGTCCTTCACATCCCTTGTAAGTTGGATTCCTAGGTATTTTATTCTCTTTGAAGCAATTGTGAATGGAAGTTCACTCATGATTTGGCTCTCTGTCTGTTATTGGTGTATAAGAATGCTTGTGATTTTTGTACATTGATTTTGTATCCTGAGACTTTGCTGAAGTTGCTTATCAGCTTAAGGAGATTTTGGGCTGAGACAATGGGGTTTTCTAGATATACAATCATGTCATCTGCAAACAGGGACAATTTGACTTCCTCTTTTCCTAATTGAATACCCTTGATTTCCTTCTCCTGCCTAATTGCCCTGGCCAGAACTTCCAACACTATGTTGAATAGAAGTGGTGAGAGAGGACATCCCTGTCTTGTGCCAGTTTTCAAAGGGAATGCTTCCAGTTTTTGCCCATTCAGTATGATATTGGCTGTGGGTTTGTCATAGATAGCTCTTATTATTTTAAGATACGTTCCATCAATACCTAATTTATTGAGAGTTTTTAGCATGAAGCGTTGTTGAATTTTGTCAAAGGCCTTTTCTGCATCTATTGAGATAATCATGTGGTTTTTGTCTTTGGTTCTGTTTATATGCTGGATTACATTTATTGATTTGCATATATTGAACCAGCCTTGCATCCCAGGGATGAAGCCCACTTGATCATGGTGGATAAGCTTTTTGATGTGCTGCTGGATTCTGTTTGCCAGTATTTTATTGAGGATTTTTGCATCAATGTTCATCAGGGATATTGGTCTAAAATTCTCTTTTTTTGTTGTGTCTCTGCCAGGCTTTGTTATCAGGATGATGCTGGCCTCATACAATGAGTTAGGGAGGACTCCCTCTTTTTCTATTGATTGGAATAGTTTCAGAAAGAATGGTACCAGTTCCTCCTTGTACCTCTGGTAGAATTCGGCTGTGAACCCGTCTGGTCCTGGACTTTTTTTGGTTGGTAAGCTATTGATTATTGCCACAATTTCAGCTTCTGTTATTGGTCTATTCAGAGATTCAACTTCTTCCTGGTTTAGTCTTGGCAGAGTGTATGTGTCGAGGAATTTATCCATTTCTTCTAGATTTTCTAGTTTATTTGCGTAGAGGTGTTTGTAGTATTCTCTGATGGTAGTTTGTATTTCTGTGGGATCGGTGGTGATATCCCCTTTATCATTTTTTATTGCATCTATTTCATTCTTCTCTCTTTTCTTCTTTATTAATCTTGCTAGCCGTCTATCAATTTTGTTGATCCTTTCAAAAAACCAGCTCCTGGATTCATTAATTTTTTGAAGGGTTTTTTGTGTCTCTATTTCCTTCAGTTCTGCTCTGATTTTAGTTATTTCTTGCCTTCTGCTAGCTTTTGAATGTGTTTGCTCTTGCTTTTCTAGTTCTTTTAATTGTGATGTTAGGGTGTCAATTTTGGATCCTTCCTGCTTTCTCTTGTGGGCATTTAGTGCTATAAATTTCCCTCTACACACTGCTTTGAATGCATCCCACAGATTCTGGTATGTTGTGTCTTGGTTCTCACTGGTTTCAAAGAACATCTTTATTTCTGCCTTCATTTCGTTATGTACCCAGTAGTCATTCAGGAGCAGGTTGTTCAGTTTCCATGTAGTTGAGCGGTTTTGAGTGAGATTCTTAATCCTGAGTTCTAGCTTGATTGCACTGTGATCTGAGAGATAGTTTGTTATAATTTCTGTTTTTTACATTTATTGAGGAGAGCTTTACTTCCAAGTATGTGGTCAATTTTGGAATAGGTGTGGTGTGGTGCTGAAAAAAATGTATATTCTGTTGATTTGGGGTGGAGAGTTCTGTAGATGTCTATTAGGTCGGCTTGGTGCCAAGCTGAGTTCAATTCCTGGGTATCCTTGTTGACTTTCTGTCTCGTTGATCTGTCTAATGTTGACAGTGGGGTGTTAAAGTCTCCCTTTATTAATGTGTGGGAGTCTAAGTCTCTTTGTAGGTCACTCAGGACTTGCTTTATGAATCTGGGTGCTCCTGTATTGGGTGCATATATATTTAGGATAGTTAGCTCTTCTTGTTGAATTAATCCCTTTACCATTATGTAATGGCCTTCTTTGTCTCTTTTGATCTTTGTTGGTTTAAAGTCTGTTTTATCAGAGACTAGGATTGCAACCCCTGCATTTTTTTGTTTTCCATTTGCTTGGTAGATCTTCCTCCATCCTTTTATTTTGAGCCTATGTGTGTCTCTGCATGTGAGATGGGTTTCCTGAATACAGCACACTGATGGGTCTCGAGTCTTTATCCAATTTGCCAGTCTGTGTCTTTTAATTGGAGCATTTAGTCCATTTACATTTAAAGTTAATATTGTTATGTGTGAATTTGATCCTGTCATTATGATGTTAGCTGGTTATTTTGCTCATTAGTTGATGCAGTCTCTTCCTAGTCTCGATGGTCTTTACATTTTGGCATGATTTTGCAGTGGCTGGTACCGGTTGTGCCTTTCCATGTTTAGCACTTCCTTCAGGAGCTCTTTTAGGGCAGGCCTGGTGGTGACAAAATCTCTCAGCATTTGCTTGTCTGTAAAGTATTTTATTTCTCCTTCACTTTTGAAGCTTAGTTTGGCTGGATATGAAATTCTGGGTTGAAAATTCTTTTCTTTAAGAATGTTGAATATTGGCCCCCACTCTCTTCTGGCTTGTAGGGTTTCTGCCGAGAGATCCACTGTTAGTCTGATGGGCTTCCCTTTGATGGTAACCCGACCTTTCTCTCTGGCTGCCCTTAACATTTTTTCCTTCATTTCAACTTTGGTGAATCTGACAATTATGTGTCTTGGAGTTGCTCTTCTCGAGGAGTATCTTTGTGGCATTCTCTGTATTTCCTGAATCTGAATGTTGGCCTGCCTTGCTAGATTGGGGAAGTTCTCCTGGATAATATCCTGCAGAGTGTTTTCCAACTTGGTTCCATTCTCCCCGTCACTTTCAGGTACACCAATCAGATGTAGATTTGGTCTTTTCACATAGTCCCACATTTCTTGGAGGCTTTGCTCGTTTCTTTTTATTCTTTTTTCTCTAAACTTCCCTTCTTGCTTCATTTCATTCATTTCATCTTCCAGGGCTGATACCCTGTCTTCCATTTGATCGCATCGGCTCCTGAGGCTTCTGCATTCTTCACGTAGTTCTCGAGCCTTGGTTTTCAGCTCCATCAGCTCCTTTAAGAACTTCTCTGTATTGGTTATTCTAGTTATACATTCTTCTAAATTTTTTTCAAAGTTTTCAACTTCTTTGCCTTTGGTTTGAATATCCTCTCGTAGCTCGGAGTAATTTGATCGTCTGAAGCCTTCTTCTCTTAGCTCGTCAAAGTCATTCTCCGTCCAGCTTTGTTCCGTTGCTGGTGAGGAACTGCGTTCCTTTGGAGGAGGAGAGGCGCTCTGCTTTTTAGAGTTTCCAGTTTTTCTGCTCTGTTTTTTCCCCATCTTTGTGGTTTTATCTACTTTTGGTCTTTGATGATGGTGATGTACAGATGGGTTTTTGGTGTGGATGTCCTTTCTGTTAGTTTTCCTTCTAACAGACAGGACCCTCAGCTGCAGGTCTGTTGGAGTACCTGGCCGGCCGTGTGAGGTGTCAGTCTGCCCCTGCTGGGGGATGCCTCCCAGTTAGGCTGCTCGGGGGTCAGGGGTCAGGGACCCACTTGAGGAGGCAGTCAGCCCGTTCTCAGATCTCCAGCTGCGTGCTGGGAGAACCACTGCTCTCCTCACAGCTGTCAGACAGGGACATTTAAGTCTGCAGAGGTTACCGCTGTCTTTTTGTTTGCCTGTGCCCTGCCCCCAGAGGTGGAGCCTACAGAGGCAGGCAGGCCTCCTTGAGCTGTGGTGGGCTCCACCCAGTTCAAGCTTCTGGGCTGCTTTGTTTACCTAAGGGAGCCTGGGCAATGGCGGGCGCCCCTCCCCCAGCCTCGCTGCCGACTTGCTGTTTGATCTCAGACTGCTGTGCTAGCAATCAGCGGGACTCCGTGGGCATAGGACCGTCTGAGCCAGGTGCGGGCTATAATCTCCTGGGGCACCGTTTCCTAAGCCTGTCGGAAAAGCACAGTATTCGGGTGGGAGTGGCCCGATTTTCCAGGTGCCGTCTGTCACCCCTGGAAAGGGAACTCCCTGACCCCTTGTGCTTCCCAAGTGAGGCAATGGCTCGCCCCTGCTTCGGCTGGCGCAAGGTGCGCTCACCCACTGACCTGCGCCCACTGTCTGGCACTCCCTAGTGAGATGAACACGGTACCTCAGATGGAAATGCAGAAATCACCCGTCTTCTGCGTCGCTCACGCTGGGAGCTGTAGACGGGAGCTCTTCCTATTCGGCCATCTTGGCTCCTCCTCTCTGTTCTACTTCTTGTTTGGCTAAAGAGCTTGTGAGAGGATCTCACACAGGCATGACACTGGAGGTCTTTTTCTGCCTCATTCTCCACAAGGTCTCGATCTTGCTTCTTTTTATCCTCCTTAAGTCTCCTCCGTTTTCTCTCTTTTTCTTCCCCTGGAACCTGCTTCTCTCCTTTCTCTTTTTCCGCTTTCTGTCCTTGTGTTTGTCATGATCTTATTTGCCTTCGAAGAGGCTGGAGTCGTGCCCTGAGCTGCCCGTTGAGAGTTCGGTGACTTCATTCCCTCCTACTTTGAGGACCAGCCTCCAGGGCTTCTCTACATACTCTTCATAGAGGTGTTTGTCCAACTTGCGCTCCTTGTGCTTCTTGCCCCTGTCCAACTGGCCGCGGTGCTCGCCCCCAGAGCCAAGAGCAGGCACACAGCGCAGTTTCTGGTCCAGGCCAGGCCAGCGCAGGGCGGGAGTGGCCCCTTAGAGGCCCTGCGAGCCAGGAGGCAAGGGGGCGGCGCGAGGCCCTTCTCGACCCATGTGAATTTAAGAAGAGTTTTTTCTAATTCCGTGAAAAACGATGTTGGTAATTTGATAGGAATAGCACTGAATCTGTAAATTGCTTTGGGCAGTATGCCCATTTTAGCAACATTGATTCTTCTCATTCATGAGCATGTAATGTTTTTCCATTTGTTTTTGTTGTCTCTGATTTCTTTCAGCAGTGTTTTGTAACTCTTGTTGGAGAGATTGTTCACCTCTGTGATTAGCTGTATTCCTAGGTATTTTATTCTTTTTGTGGCTCTTGTGAATAGAATTGTATTCTTTTAGTATTATTATTATTATACACCATCCTTCTGCAGCATAGAATTGAATTTTTGATTTGGCCCTCAGCTTGGATGTTTTTGATGTATAGAAATACTACTGATTTTTGTGTGTTGATTTTGTATCCTGAAATTTTACTGAAGTTGTTTATCAATTCTAGGAGGCTTTGGGCAGAAGCTGTGGGGATTTCTAGGTATAGAATCATATTGTCTATGAAGAGAGATCATTCAACTTACTCTTTCCCTATTTGGATTCCTTTTATTTCTTCCTCTTGCCTGATTGCTTTGGCTGTGACTTCCAGTATTATATTGAATAGGAGTCATGAGAGTGGGGATCCTTCTCTTGTTTCAGTTCTCAGGAGAATGCTTCCAGCTTTTGCCTGTTCAGTATGATGTTGGCTGTGGGTTTGTCATAGATGGAGACCTGAATTGTCAGGTCCTAGTGGATACCTGAATTATCCTAGTTAATATAATGCTTAATTTGAAATCTGATTCTTTGTTCTTCCCCAATTCTTATTAATGATTTAATATCTTCTCTACCTTATCTTACATATTTTGAACTACATTTGAATAACTACATTGCATTCATTTTTTGTACTAATGTTTACATTGTTTCTCTTCTCTTTGAGTTCTACAGACTTATCTCTAGCTTTTATACATAATTTTTACATAATATTAATATTAAGATGTGATTTACAGTGTACTCTCTTCCTAAAATTATTCATTTTACCATATTTTGTGGTTTCAAAGAGCTTTCAGTTTTATTTTTGCCTCCTCTTTCCCTTCCTCCTCCTCTTCCTCTTTCTTCCTTTACAATCCAGAAGTCTTCTTCTTCTTCTTCTTTTTTTTTTTTCACCTGTTATACCGTGAATTCAGTTAATAGACTCCAGCAGCTCAGGCTCCTTTTCATTGGTTCTTACAAAGTGTGCTTCTCTGGGTGGAACAGGCTGCAGCTTCAGGTTTCTCTTTAGCTTCCCTCTTTATGCTGGTTATTTTCCTTCACACACTTTCAGGAAATCATCTTGGCTCTTAGAGTGCTTAATATGCCCAATATGCATGTTAATTCTCTTGGCAAGAATCTTGCCCTTAACTTGTTTGTTTACAATGATGCCAACAGCACGCTAGGTAACTTTGTAGACTCTTTTAGTTTTGCCATGGTGACATTTGTGGGGCATTTCTTTTTGGACAGTACCCATTCCCTTGGTGTTACATTATCGCCTTTCTTGTAGATATGCACTTATGTTGCCAAAGGTACAACTCCATTTTCTCAAAGGCCTAGGGGACCTCAGCAGTTGCCTCTCTTCTTTCCTCTGTGTTCGTCATTTTATCAAATTACTGGAAACTGGGAGTTGAGGCCAAAAGGTACTTTCCTCTTCTTAAAAGTAAGCTGAGTGTTGTTTCTCTTCTCCTTGCCTGGAATTGTGCTATTTCCTGCATTCTTCTTCTTCTGGGACTCGAATTCTAACCATTAGACTTGCTTCTTGTTTTCTTTGGCTTTTGCCTTTATTGATGTCTCCCTTCTTCACCTTTCTCCCCATCTCCTTTGCTTCTCTTTCTTTCCCTTCATTTTTTTCTTCCTTTTTTGGGGAAACTTCAAGGTTCTCTCTTCTAAGGAAACATTTATTTACCTTCTATCTGTTGTTTTTGGATCATGCCAAACCATCATTTGAGTTTTGTTTTCTCTCACGTTCCCTCCTGAAATCCATCCTGTTAATCCTCCCTGCCATTCCACTCCTCACAATCCCATCCCATTCTCTTCTCCCTGTTCCCTTCTCTTACACTCAGAAAAGTTCTGTGCACTTTTTGGGGCATGTTACCTGTTTTGTTTTTTTCTTCTGTGTTTTCATTCTGAGCCCTTAGAGCTGGCCCAGCAAACCTGCCTGGGCTTAGCAGTAAACCTGTGTCCTTTTTTATTACAAAGAGCAGACACATCTCCATAACGAAGACATTCTCACGAGGAATGCATGTGTGTCGGGGGGGATGTGTGTGTGTTTCTGTATCAACTTTAATCTTTTGCTGACTCGAAAAGTCAAACCAAGTTAAAGAAAATCATAAAACAGCCTCAAACTGACAGGTTTGATATTCCCTCTTTCTTCAGGTCTATATTATATATTTTCTTATTCCAATCAAATGTTTACTGTTATTTTTACTGAAACTGTTACTGCAACAAAAATATCTTTTTATTACTGTACTGTACACTTTAAAGTGGCTAAGACGGTCAATTGAATATTTTTAATTTTTTTTTTTTTTTTAGACAGGGTCTCAGTCTGTCATCCAGACTGGAGTGCAATGGTGTGAACACAGCTCACTGCAGCCTTGACCTCCCAGGCTGACGTGTTCCTCCCGCCTCAGCTTCCTGAGTAGCTGGGACTACAGGCGTGCACCATCACGCCCAGCTATTTTTTTTTTTTTTTTTTAATTTCAGTGCAGATGAGGTCTCACTATATTGCCCATGCTGGTCTCAAACTCCTGAGCTCAAGTGATCCTCCTGCCTCAGCCTCCCAAAGTGCTAGGATTACAGGCATAAGCCAGCACTCCTGACCTTCAGTTGAGTTATATGTGCTTTTTACCACAAAAAAATTTTAATTGAGGCCACAATATTTTCCATCTCCGTAGGTATGTTCTTAAGGAGAATGAATTGCATTCTGAATCATTAGGAATGTTTTCCAAAAGCACTTATCGTTTTCTCTTAATACTCTATCCAAAATAAATGTTTTTTCTCCTGATAATATGAATCACCCACTAAATCCTTTGCTTCCTAAGATTTGAATTGTAAAGGTTCTTGTATGAAGAAAAAGCAAAATAAGTGTTTGTTGGATGAATGAGGAAACCTTAATTTATCTCATGCCAGTTGTAATAATAATTAATATCTTCATCACCACTACTATTACATCATATTTACCGCAACAGCTAACATGTATTGGCACTTGCTATGTGCCAGGGAATAACCTTTCAGAGATATTATCTAATCATAGCAGCTGTATGTAACTTTGTTTTTCTTTAAAGTAACTTGATTTGGATTTCAAGATCTCATTCTATCAAGGTTGTAGCTGCTTTTATCTCAGACACTCCTGGGTTGTTTTTGAGTTTGTTTTTGGGTTGTTTTTCTAAGTTTCAGGGTAGCGACAGACACTTTTTTTTAACCAATATAACTGCCCCCACCCCAACTCCTTTATTTACAGACTCTTGACACCATATTGAGCAGCGAAGTGCCCGCTGACTATTCCTTTTCTTTGCCTTCTTTGCAGCTGGGGTAACCAATTCTGGCCAGTGAGACATAAGAAGAAGTCAGCTGAAAATTTCTAGCAAAGCTTTTGATTTCAGATGGCTTGATGCTAGCTCCTCCCTCCCTCTTCCTTCTTCCTGCTTTGATCTCAGATATGATCCCTGGAGCTGGGGCAGCAATCTTATGGCCATGCAGGAAAAGCCAAAAATTACCAACACATTGCTGAACTATAGAACCAATTTGTGTAACCGTCTGTTTTTTGGACATCTTATTATGTGAGAGAAATAAAGGTCTCTTTCTAAAGTCATTAGAATTGTCTTTTATGCTACTTGCAGCTGAATGTATTCTTAAGTAATACATGAGAGTTATAGAGTGCCATGGGTGTGATGGTTCTATTTTGTATTAGGGTCACTATTATCCCATCTGGTCCTTCATTACCATTCCACACAGGTCATCACTGAGGTGTCTTGTATGGAATGATTGTTGTAAGCCCTGCAACCTTCTATTCTAGATCTTTGCTATGATGGTGTTGATGGCAAGGGTCCCATCTGTTTCTGTGCCACTCAGGGATACGAGGATATTTTCAAGGCTGGCTATGGCTCTGTGGTGGACTGTTACAATGATGGCTTAACCACACCTTTAGGTATTCATGCCTTTTATAGTCCTCCCCACACTGACTCTAGACTTGGTCTCATGACTTACTTTGGCTGATGGGTCATTAGCAAACAGTGCAAGTAGAGGCTTAGTAAGGTGCTTGTCCATTGGGACTGGTCTGCTTGGAATGTTCCCAGCCACCATAGTATGAGAAACCCAAGCCCTACAGTGAAGCCAGTAGAAGAAAACTGAGGCACTCCAGTTGACTCCCAACTGAGCAACCAGCCAACCACTACCAGCAACTGCCACCTATGCAAGTAAGCCATCGTGGGTAGTCCAACCTAGTTGAGCCTCCAAATGACTCCAGCCTCAGGTGAACCATATGGAGCAGGCATCTGAGCCCGGGCAATTCACAGAATCATAAGAGGTAATAAAATGCTTGATGACTTAAGCCACTAAGGTTTGGGGTATTTTGTTTCACAGTAATAGCTAACACGAAAAGGCCTCTTCTTCTTAGGTACAAAATGATTTAGAGAGTCACAGTGTTATAATGAATAGTACAGCTATACAATTATTAAAATAGATAAATATTTACTTTTGCATTTTTGCTGCAAGTCCTATATATATAAAAATATATATATATATTTTGTGCATATGAAACACAAGAAACCTGATACATTGATAAGCCATTTCAAAACACTATATTTTCTATTCTTTTCCACTTAGCATTTATATAGTGCTCATTATCACAGAATATAGGGGCTTTACAATATTATTATTTAGCATTTATTTAACACTTTTTGTGTTCAGTGTATACTACAAATTATTTTACTTTAAAATCATTTAAATTTTAAAAGTACTTTAAAATCATTTAAATTTTAAAATTATGTCTAACTCTCTGCAGAGGAGAAAATATATAATGGAGCCTGAAGATGTAGTTGTATTGCTTCAGTCTCATGATAAAACTTGAGTGGATGAGGAGTCGCTTCTTATGAACGAGCAAAGAAAGTGGTTACTTGAGAGGGAATCTACTCCTAATGAAGATCCTGTGAGTATTGTTAAAATGACAACAAAGGATTTAAATATTACATAAATGTTGTTGATAAAGCAGCTGCAGGGCTTGAGAACATTGACTCCAATATTTAAAGAAGTTCAACTGTAGGTAAAATGCTATCAAACAGCATTGCATGCTACAGAGAAATCTTTCATGAAAGGAAGACTCATTTGATGTGGCAAACCTCATTATTTTTTCATTTGAAGAAATTGCCACAGTCATCCCAACCTTCAGCAACCACCCGCTGATGAGTCAGCATCCATCAACACGGAGGCAAAACCCTCCACTAGCAAAAAGAGTACCACTCACTGAAGGCTCAGATGGTGATGACCATTAGCATTTTTTAGCAATAAATTAGTATAAAACTAAAATATGTTCATTGTTGTTTCAGATATAATGCTATTGTACACTTAATAGATTATAGTATAGTGTAAATGTAACTTTTATATGCACTGGGATACCAAAATATTTGGGTGACTCACTTTACTGAGAGATTAACTTTATTGTGGTGGTCTGGAATGGACCCCACAATATCTTTGAGGTATGCCTGTAGTGAAATATCCCAGCACTGTGTCAGTCAACAATGACAACAGTCATGGGCATTGATGAAGTTCAAGAATTGTGTATTCCGTGAATATGCCTTCTGAGCTCCTCTCCTCTTAACAAACCCTCTAGAGTGGCTCCCATGGCGCTTCCTGTTAATGTGGCAAAACAGCATTTCAGCATGGCTGAGGGAGCTCTAACAAAGATGTCCTGAAAGCATGGTCCTGCACGTGCCCTGTTTGGGAAACCTGAGGGAAGCCTTAAGGCTACAGTTAATTAGGAATGAATTTTTTAAATCAATGGTTAGGAGTAATGGACTTTACTGTTAACGTTTTTTGAAGAATGAATATTAAGATTATGATTATTATCAAGAGTTTTAAATGACATAATAAAATGCTTGTAAAATTATCTCAAGTGTTAACTGCAAAGTACAAACGTGTATTGAAGTGTGATCTCAACTTTGTAAGTATAGACACAAATATTTATGGAGATCTGCATGGGAGATTGAAAGGAAATATGCCAGAATCTTTACAGTGATTATTTCTAGAAATGGGATTATGAAGGATTGCTTTTATATCCTTGTTCTTTTAAAATGTTCCATAAGTAGGTGTTACTCCTAGAATTATAAAAAGTTATGTATTTTTCTTTAGAGACTTTATTGGTTGGATTTTGTTTGAAGAGTTATACATTTGTACGATTCAAATATCAAAATGCTTTAACAGGGTAAACATTGAGAGGTCTTACTGAGGATGGAGGCAGGACGTGACTCAGGAGGCAGGACTCAATCAACTTCAGAGGCAGGGCCCAGACACTGGACCAAATTGAGGACTAACTAAAACAGGGAGGAGGTGGAAGCACCTTTCCATAAGACACACCTACCAGTGTGCCATGTCAGTTTACCATTGCCATGGCAACAACCGGAAGTTACCACCCCTTTCCATGGCAACAACCCAACCACCCAGACGTTACCATCCTTTTTCTAGAAATGTCTGCATAATCTTCCCCTTAGTTTGCACATAATTAAAAATGGGTATAAATATGACTGCAGCACTGCCTCTGAGCAGCTATTCTGGGCACACTGCCTATGGGGTAGGCCTACTCTGCAGGGAGCAGTACTGCTGCTGCTGCTGTACACTGTTGGTTCAGTAAAAGTTGCTAATACCACTGGTTTGCCCTTGAATCCTTTCCTGGGGGAAACCACGGACCTTCCCAGGCTAAGCCACAATTTGGGGGCTGCGTCATCACCTCTACTCTGGTTTTCATCTCCTCCACTTCTCTATGAACAACTACTCATTTAGTTTCCTCTGCATTCTTCCTGAGTTCTTTTTGCAGATACACGCAAATATGAAAGCATGTTGTTATCCTCTCCCCTTTCTCACACAAAAACAACGTTACATATACTGCCTTGATCCATGGGCTGTAGAATGGATGTAGTATTAGCAGATGTATTAGTCAGTTCTCACATTGCTTTAAAGAAATACTTGAGACTAGATATTTTATACATAAAAGAGGTTTAATTGGCTTGGGGTTCTGCAGGCTGTACAGGAAATACGATGCTGGCATCTGCATGACTTGGAGAGGCCTCAGGAAATTTACAATAATGGCAGAAGGTGAAGGGGGAGAGAGGTGTCTCACATGGCAGGAGCAGCAAGAGCAAAGGGAGAGGTGTCACACACTTTTAGACAATGAGATCTCATGAGAACCCACTCACTGTCACCAGAACAGCACGAAGGGGATGGTGCTAAACCATTCATGAGAAACATCTCCATGATCCAATCACCTTGCATCAGGCTCTGCTTCAAACACTGGGAATTACAATTCAACATGAGATATGGGTGGGGACACAGATCCAAACCACCTCAACAGGCATGAAAACAACATTAATTTCTTTGTACATCTCCATCAGAGCTCGTAAGTGACCAGATATATTGTCAATGAGCAGTAATGTTTGGAAAAAAGCAATGTTTTTCTGAGCAGTAGTTCTCAATAGTGGGCTTAAAATATTCAGTAAACCATGTTTTAAACAAATGTGCTGTCATCTGGACTTTATTTTCCCCTTTTCAGAGCACAAGTAGAGTAGATTTAGTGTCATTCCTAAGGACCCTAGGATTTTCAGAATTGTTAATGAGCATTGGCTTCAACTTTTAAAGTCTCCAGTCACATTAGCCCCTAACAAGAGAGTCAGCCTCTCCTTTCAAGTTTTAAAGCCAAGCATTGTCTTCTCTCTAGCTATGGAAGTCCTAGATGGCATCTTCTTCCAATCCAAGGCTGTTTTGTCTCCATTGAAAATTTGTTAGTATAGCTACCTTCATCAATGATCTTAGCTAGATCTTCTGGATAGCTTGTTGCAGCTTCCCCATCAGCACTTGCTGCTTCACTTTGCACTTTTATGTTATGGAGAAAACTTTATTCCTTAAACCTCACAAACCAACTCGTCCAGCTATCAGTTTTTCTTCTACAGCTTCCTTACCCTTCTCAGCCTTCATTCATTGAAGCTTAATTATTTCTAGCTTTTGACTTAAAGTGGGAGACTTGTACCTCTTCCTTTCACCTGAATACTTAGAGGTCATTGTAGGGGCTATTAATTGGCCTAATTTTAATATCATTGTGTCTCAGGGAATAGGGAGGCCCAAGGAGGGGGAGAGATGGGGGAATGATGGTCAGTGGAGCAGTCAGAACAAAAATAACATTTATCAATTAAGTTCATTGTCTTATATAGGTGTAGCTCATGGCACCCCAAAACAATCATAATAGTAACATCAAAGATCACTGCTCTCAGATCAACAAAACAGATATAGTAATAATTAAAATGTTTGAAATATTTCAAACTTTGAAATTTGAATATTGTGAGAATTACCAAAATGTGACACAGAGACACAAAGTGAGCGATATACTCGCTCAACGCAGGATCAACACAAACCTTCAATTTGTAAAAATGCTGTAGTATCAAATATTTGTGTTGCTGGTAAAACTTGGAATGGAGAGGAAAGACAAGAGGATGTCAAGAGGTGGTCTTTGTTTAATGAGTTATTCATAAGCACACTTATTATGTAGCTCTTCCAGTACTACAGTGGGGTGTGTGTGGGGGTGTGTGTGTGTGTATTTTGCATGTTGGTCCATTTTTTTTACAAATGAAATATATAAACATATTGAAACGAAGTTTAGCAAGAAGTCACACAGTCTTGTAGTTAGGTTATAGAAGATTTAAAGTTGAAAGACTTGCATCTGAATTCTGGTTCTGACTCTTAAAACGGTCTTTTTTTCAAAACTCTCTGTAGGGGTAAGGGGAGGCCCTGTAGCCCACCCAACTCCAAACTAAAGAGTCTGAACTAGATTTGGTAGATGTGTCTTTATTTATATTTATATATATTTTGTTAACAGGGCTATAGCATGATTGAAATAAGATTCAGCAGAGACTAATTTGGCAATGATCTGGCAGATGGAATGGAGAAAAGAGAGACAGAGACAGCAGACTTGGGAGTAGTCCAAGGGAATGAAGGAGGGAATGGAAAAAGGAGACTGTGAAGGAAGAACTGATGGGGTTTGAAAATTGCTTTAATGCTAGGGGCAAGGAAGATGGAAATAAATTAGCAAAAAGACCTATATTTAAAAGAGCAGGTGGTGAGGGATTAATTTGGAAGTGGGAAAGGGCAAATAATGAGTTTAGTTTCAAACAAGCTGAGCTTCAAATGCAATATATACACAAAGAAAGAAAGAGGAGTAGCAAGATGAGATGGGCAAGAAAAGTTAAATATATGGGTAAAAGAATTCAGATGCTAGACCAGAACTGGGGGCAGCATGAGAGACACATGGTAAGGATGTTCCCAAGATGGTCTGGCAAAGGTTCTCTTTGGATCCATAAGGCAACAGAAAACACAGATTATTTAATGAAATTGAAACAATAAGCAGAATATTGAGGAGTGACACCAAATTTGACTGAAAGCTCCATTCTAAAGAGATGAATAATTCTTAATGTGAGACGGGGGGTTTATGATGTATCAACTTAAGAAGTAATAGAATCTAAAGCCTTTGTCTTCAAGTGGGGACTCCAGGAAACACCCAGCAGTTGATGAAATCAGAAAATTTTTATATCATCCCAAAGGAAACTAAGATACAAAAGATTGAGATACACTGCCCCTGCTGACTGTGAACAACCTTTAAAATCTGCCCTTGGCTTTGGAAATGCTTTGAATGAATTTGCTGTGAGTTGCTTAAGAAGAGGCAGAGGGCGGAGTTTGAAACTAGAATTGTTAGGAAGAAATGAATTGGATTACAGAGATAGAGAAGATGCATTCTCATTCTAACGCCCAAATATATTAGGTCTTTAGGTAACTGAATAGACAAGAAAAAAAACAAATAGCAAAAGCATAGACTGCAGTTTCCCCTTGAGGTGGTAGCCTACATGAAGCAGTTGAGAGAAGCATGAAAAGTAGTTTCTTACAAGAACTTTAATCAGTCTTTGATTATCCACATTGGTCTATGTACCTTGCAGATTAACCTTGGAAGTTACCTTGTTTTCTTCTAGCTGGCTACCTCACATTGACAGTTCCAAAGAGTATACACCCATTTTCATTTAAGAATATATAAAAACACATTAAAAATTATTCCATGAAAATAATTCATAATTGTTTGCTTTCCAAAATCCAGTGTGAAGAGATTTTTAAATCATCTGATAATTTAGGAAGATCTATATTAATACAGTGTTTCAATAATATCTTGAAAATCAGATTGAATGACTTCCTGGAGTGAAACATTCCCAGTCCTAAATCATTCTCTGGGAAGGCAGAGATATTTGAACAGCTGTATATCATTTTTTTTTTGTCTCATTATATACAACTCTTTGTATTTTCCATGTCCCCAGGTCAAAGACCACTAGAGACACAAAGTTGGTTTATTGATGGAATTGGGTCAGTTGGCTCATTGTGATGAAGGAGAACTCACATCACGAGGCACCATGGGGCATCTCAGTAAGAGGATGTTGAAAAGATCTTATTATAGGCCTGGGACATGTTTAGGAGATTTTAGGGAGCGTTCAAGGCTGCTGTCAGGAAGGAGGGACTATTCCACGGTTGACATTTTTACATTGCAGGTGAGAAGAACAATGCAAGGCTAACATTGTAATTGTCAAAGCAGCAGCAGTCATTAGGCCCGAATAGGGGATGTTTGGATGGTTTTGTGGCTTGGACAATATTCTTGTTTTGTCTTGGTAGATCAGAGTGACTGAATGGCCTTGAATGACATTGGTATCCTGTGCTGTGAAATAGCTTATGTTAAATGGATGAACACCATGGCCTAGCTGTGAGTGGCGAGCCAGCTCGTAGCAACACTGGGGCCTCGCTGATAGTACGGGCCCTGCTCTCCACTAACTGAGGCTGCTTTTCTCTTAGTATGAGCTCTCCCCAAATGCTGCTACTTTCCAGTTTCTCAGCAATTAGCACCATGGGTGTTTATTCATCCACCAAGTTTCTATTAAGGACCTCCTGTGTGCTAAAGCTATAATAGTAGGCAAAACAGATATAGATCTCTTAAAATTAGAGACAGTGAGTAGAAGAAAGAGGGAAATTCATTAATTTTTAAAAATCCAAATATTTCATTACAAGCTGAGAGAGTTATTATGAAGGAAATATAGAAAGAGTTCTCAGAAGCTGTACCTATTCTAAAGAGTCAAAAAATGATGTTTGAGCAGAAATCCAAAGGATAGGTGAGGGTTGGTCAGGTGAAGAAGGTGGGGAGGGAGGGTGGGAAAGGCATTCTGGGTAGACTGAATGGTCTACCATTCAGAATGCAAAGACCCTGAGGCAGAGAGGCTTTGGAGAAACCCAAAGAAGGCCAGTATGGCTGGCTCCCTACTCATCTCTAAGCTATTTCCAAGTCTTCTCTTGGACCAAACAGTATTTATTATAATATTCAGCATTTTAAACAATGAATTTAAAAACCCAATGGGTTGTTTGAAAGCCAATTAGCTTTAGCTGAAGAAAAGCCACCATGATGGCATATAAGAGTTAATACAGTTTCCAGAAGCAATGGTCTTAGCCTCTGAGAACTCATCAAAACCTTTAATGTTCCAATTTGAACCTAGAACCTTGGTGTTTTCACACTGAATGCTTGGACCATTCCTGCTCTTCTCCCCTAATTTTAAAATTACTTTCTTGTATTCTATGTCTTTCCTTAATTCCCTAGCCCCCCTGAGGGTGGAGTTCTATCCTATTCCTCTTCACATGCCCCCCAGCACCTTGGCATTTAGTTGGTTTTGTTGGTTTAACTAACATTTATTGAGTAATGTACCTATTTACACTCCACACTAGGAAACAAACTCTAAAAGGATGGATCTGTCCTCAGAAAGTTTAGAGTTGTGCAAGAAACTAACCCACCATCTGATAAAAGTGAAATCCAACTTTTTGGCCACCTTATCAAATTATTCAACATAAATTTCCGTATGGCTCCTCCCATGATAAAATAATTTTTATTTTACACTTCAAGGAAACTATTTTTAATACTATTTTCTATTTTTTTCAAAATGAAGTTTGACGATTACAAGATGTTGTTACTGTTGTTAAAACCAAGTGGCTTAATTGTGATCCCATTTGCAATTGATGTTTTCACCTTAGGGTATTTGAAAATGAGGTGTGTTTCCTTTTATGTTTTCAATGTCAGCCCCTTGTAATGGTTGTATGAGCACAAGACTGAGAATTAGGAGCCCTTCATTCTGTCCCTGACTCACCAGGTTACCCAACTTAACCTCATCTCATCTGTGAAATGGGGATAATAATACTTACCTCCCTCACTGGGGTATCATGAGTATTAATTAGTGTTTGTCAAGTGCTTTGAGATCTTCAGATGAAAGGCTCCGTGGAAGCTCAGTATAAAGTACTATTCTATAAATCTCCCCCACCCCCCACTTTCACCTGAACAGTGATTACCAATTATAGCCAGCTCTAAAAGGCGCTAATGCCGCATTCAGACACGACAAGGCAAGTTTTATTGGTCCATTAGGACATGTCTATTTGAGGGAATTAGTTTTGTGAAAATGGTTATTATGCCAAGGGCTTTTATTTTAGGCAATCGTTGCTCTTAATAGTTAATAGTTAAATATTAAGCCATTTGGAAAGACTGGTTTCACGTTTTGATTGGAAGGACAAGCCTTCATGCCATGCCATTTACATCTAAAGAAGCTTAGGCATGTGGTGTGGGAGAACCTACTTCCCATAAAATGAAATTATATTTATATGGAAGCCAACTTTGGTTTCTGAGAAACCAGCTGGATGGTGAAGACAATACTATCCACTTAATTAGAAAAGGAAGAAGTGACTCCCACATATAATTTTCTGGATTCTAATTTCAAAGTATTCATAACCCATGAAAGATTAATTCTGTCATTAGAACCACATTTCATACGTGGCAGCAAGCTAAATCAGTTCATGGTAACTTTTTTTAAAAAAAAACTCTTAGCAAGCTAATGTTCGACGGCAGAAAGGGGGCATGGACTCTTAAACAGCTGATTGTTGGATTGAAATAACGTATGTTCTTTGAATAATCAAAGCACTATTAATTTATCCTGTTCCAGGTTTGTTTTTTTTGTTTTTTTTTTTTATCTACTATCAGAGATTTTCCTGGTTCAAAAGTAATTGATTATTTCCTCAGAAAGCAGGGTATTAGCTAGATGAGACCATTTCAGAAGCTAATTGAGTTGTTACAATGAAGATCTTATTGAGACGTCAGGTGACATATTCATATTTTCATGACTACAAATTTCTTTTTAAAAATTTGACTTTTCCTTAAAAAGTCAATTTCCTCAATCACTGCAGAATTGTGTTTTTAAAAAATTTGAAAGGCAAGACAGAAGAGTGACAAAATTTTACCATTATTTTTTCATATAGAAAGTAATAAACTAGTTTCTGATCATATAGATCACAAGGCGACTTATCTTCATGAAATTAATTCATGTCATGTTCATAAACACTATATGACCTCATTTAGATTCATTCCCACTTTGTGATAATTTAGGTGTAAAGAGCAGTAAAGCCACCATTGTTTTACCCGTGAAGACAGTGCTCCTTAAGTAAATTCACTGTGTAAACAAGGGAAACGGGCTTTCTTTACTTAAGAGTGAGGTCTAACATTGTCCAGGGCCTGAGAAACCAGTTAGTGGCATTGTGGGCATACAAAGAGCATGTCAATTACAGATGATTCTTATCTATCTATTAACATACCTAGCAGTCCCCGGCTAAAACTTATAATCCCGTTATCCTGATCATAATTTTGCTGTTTGTTTACTAACACAAACACATATCTTTTTTAAAAAATCACAGATTTAAGTGATCTAATGAGCTTTCTTCTATGTTTATTTTATTATTCTAAAAATATTTTCATTAACACTGAAAATCATTTATTCATTCATTCAACAAACACTACCCCAACTGAGAATGCCATTGTCCTTGACTGGGAGGTGGGAGGGTAGAAAGACATTTTTAAAAAATGTTGGCCAGGCATGGTGGATCACACCTGTAATCCCAGCCCTTTGGAAGGGCAAGGCGAGTGGATTGCTTGAGCCCAAGAGTTCAAGCAGCCTGGGCAACACAGTGAGACCTCATCTCTACTAAAAATAAAAATTAAAAAATTAGCCAGTTTTGGTGGTGCACGCCTGTGGTCCCAACTCCTAGGGAGGCTGAAGTGGGAGGATTGTTTGAGTCCAGGAGATCAAGGCTGCAGTGAGCTATGATCGTGCCACTGCAGCCTGGGTGACAAAGCAAGACCCTGTCTCCAAATAATAAATATTTTTAAATTGTTGTGTAGTGTGACATAGAAAGGAGAATCTTATTTATTCTGGCAAATTATAGGGAGGGCAGATGGTGGAAAGGATGATGCCAGGCTGCATCTTCTGAGAAAACAGTGAGGAGTTGTGAGAGGTGGGGAGGGGGCAGGCAGGAATGGAGGGGTAGCTGGCATGCCCCGGGGTGGGCAGACTGAGAAGCAGGGCAGGCTCTGGTCAGCAGTGGCCTTACTATTCATGCTAAACAAGTTTGATTTTATCCCAAACATGATTTGACATTGTTGGAGGGTGTTAGTAGTGGGACGTGACCAGATTTAAGTTTAAAAGTTCTCTTGGGGGCCAGGCGCGGTGGCTCATGCCTGTAATCCCACCACTTTGGGAGGCCAAGGCGGGGGCTCACAAGGTCAGGAGATAGAGACCATTCTAGCCGACATGGTGAAACCACATCTCTAATAAAAATACAAAAATTAGCTGGGCGTGGTGGCCCGCGCCTGTAATCCCAGCTACTTGGGAGGCTGAAGCAGGAGAATGGCTTGAACCCTGGAGGCGGAGGTTGCAGTGAGCCGAGATCGTGCCACTGCATTCCAGCCTGGCAACAGAGCGAGACTCCATCTCAAAAAAAAAAATATCTCTTGGGAAGCCCTGCTCCTTTCCAGACCTGGCTTATCATCAAAACCACTAAAAAACACAAATAAAAGCAAAAACCCTTTTAAAATTTCTTTACAAAGAGTGAAAACACAAAAAACCAGAATCATATAAAAAAGGAAAGGCAAATGATTCCTTGTTTCCTTCACACTTTCACTAACTTAAAAAGGTTGTCTATCACTTTTTTAAAAGTTTTCTTCCAGTCTTTATGCAGATTCAAGCAAATATGACTATGAAATCTTTTCACCAAGCATAGTAATCCTGTTATCCCAGCACTTTGGGAACCAAGGTGAGAGGATTGCTTGAGGTTAGAATTTTGAGACCAGCCTGGGCAACATAATGAGAGCCCATCTCTACAAATAATAATAATAATAATAAAAAGTTTTAAAAATTATCTGGGTGTTCTGGACTCCCCAAGGCTAGCAGCCTCCACTCAGGTTCTCTCATCCTGGGGTGAGGCTTCCCGTGGCCTGGACTGCTCCATTCACCTGTAGGTTTGTGTGAAATGCAACCTCAGGAGGGTCAAGACCCCCACAGGGAGGCCACAGCGGGGCAGCTGGTGCCCCAGGTCCTCACCCAGACTGTGCTGGGTCTGCTCTGTTGTGGGTTTGGGGTCCACGTCTCCTACAAGCCACTGCTTCCTCCAGGGCTCTCAGCCTCCCACCCCTCATCTTCCGTCCTGCGGTGGACCTGATGCCTGGTGGCCACTGCCCGGCTCGGCTCCTTACTCCAGTCATACCCTTGAGCCTTCTCAAGCCACCCACAGTGGGAGATTCCAACTCATGTGGAGTTTTCGGTTGTTGCGGGAGGTTGGGTGTTTTCAAACATTAAAGACGTTTTGAGTAAATAAATTTGCTTGTTATAAACCACCCCCTCAAAAAAAAAAATTAGCTGGGTGTGATGGCACATGCCTGTAGGCCCAGCTACTTGGGAGGCGAGGCAGGAAAATAGCTTGAGCTCAGGAGTTCAAGGCTACAGTGAGCTATGATTGTGCCACTCCAGCCTGGGCAACAGAGTGAGGGCTTGTCAGGAAGGAAGGAAAGAGAGAGAGAGAGAGAGAAAGGAAAAAGAAAAAGTCTTATTTTCCTTTTCTTAACCTGAAGACAGCATGTTATAGTTATCGTTCTGCACCTTGCTTTTTTTTTTTTTTTTTTTGAAACAAGGGTCTTGCTATACTGCCCAGGCTGGTCTCAAATTCCTGGGCTCCAGCAGTCCACCCACCTCAGCCTCCTGAGCAGCTGGAATTACAGGTCCGGGCCATGGCAGCCATCTGCTTTTTGGAATTGTTATGGAAGGGCTCAACTGGGGAGTCTTTATCTGCACAAGGCTCCTTGCTGACAATGATAATCAGATGGAAATACAGGCCTACGCGACGGATTGAAAGAATATAAGTTTGGAAGCAAGAGCCCAGTTCAAAAGCAGTAGGAGTGGAAAGAAAGCCACATTTCCAGGGATATTAGGATCCTTGGTAAGATAAATTCCTATTGTAATTAGGCTAAAATCTCCAACGTATTCAAACGAGGTATTTTCTATTCCTGGTAAGTCAAGTTTCACTCCTGTAGCCCCCTAAACAAGGAAAGGGTAGGTGCTGCTGAGGGAAGAAGGAGGTGTGGGGTAAGGGGATACTGGCTCGGTGGAGAACGTGTAAGCAGGCAGAAGCTTCTGCTCTACTCTCCTCAGGGTGACAAGGAGGGACTGGGTTTGATCCCTAGGGGGTCCCTCGGTAATCCTGTGGGGAAACAGGAAGGCACCTCGTATTCTCTGGGGGCCTGCAGAGAGATGCTTAGGTTAGCTGAGCTGCCTGGCAAGCCTCCTAGAAGGTTACAGCACTAGGTGTGGGAGGTCCTTGACCTGGAAGTCTTCCGGGCGGACCTTCTACAACAGAGCCCAATGGGGATCAGCGCCATGCCTCAGGACTGCCATGGCATCAGAGGACTGAGGTGGCTCCTCCACAGGATGGGCTTCTGGGCCCAGGCTGAGCCACTGAGCGCCCAGTGCCAACACTAGGCATGGGGTCAGGATAAAGATCTGGACTGTTAGACCCAAGCCCCCTGCTCTTCCCCAAACCCTTGATACACACGCCGAGCTGCCATCTTGGACAGGGGCCAAGGAAGGGACAACAAATCTGAAAAAGTCAGGATTTATCCAACGAGACAAATGACCTTAAACATATGTTTAAGTTAGTGGGTTAGGCCGAGTTTACGTGTATTGCCAACAATGATGAGCAGGTGATTATAACAAGGAAAAAAAGCAATTTTTTGTTTACATATCTAACTGTAAGAAATACACATGCAACTCCACTGCACTACTATTTAAGTTTTTTTTAAATAATATATTAGATTTTAGACTTCTCCCAAGACCAGAACATTCAAAGATGGCTAAAATAATCTTGCTCAAGGCCCAGAAAAGCTCTACTAAAATATGCAGGTCAGAGAAGAATTGAGCCAATTACAGATATGTTTATTGGCCTCATATTTTAAAGGTGAAAATTAGGAAGGCTCTTAAAGAGTTATGAGGCCAGTGGTAGGACTTGTTTTAGAATTGCCACTCACGAGTTCTGGCTTTCTCTACTTAAGACTATTCTCTTTTTACATATCAGTTTTGTGGTTTCTTTGGCATACTTTTGTATTTTACTATGAAAGCATGGAAAAAGTTGTGTCATTAATAGAGCTTTGCAAGTAGCAATCACTATGGATCTCTCAACCCCCGGGCCACTGGAGAATTGAGCAGCCTAAATCTCTGCAGTCTGGCTGGAGACTTTGCTGCATTGCTGATGATACATGTTGATCAATAATTGTTTTCCAAAAAATAAAGTTTTTATTTGTGTACTATAAAAATCATTGTTCTTTTAAGGCTGAAAGAATCCCTGCCCTCAAAAAGGACATGAGTCCTTGGTAGAAAAAAAACCGATCCCTGAGAAAATTCGCCTTCAGCATAGCTGGTTTCCTAGATACACATTTTCCCTTTGAATGTGATAGCCACAGTGGCAAAGCTTCCAGACAAGGGTCCAGTTACCACTTCCATACCACTGAAAAAAGTAGTTGGATGTGCAGCATTCATATGTGCACACAGCTTATTGTGTTAATTGAGGCATAAAACACAGTATGAAGAATTGACAAAAATTTTTTTCTTGGGGTCCTAACATGTTTGTGTGGTCCAAAATTTATCAGCAATTGAGATGTACCGTGTAAAGAGTTGACATACATTATTTGATCACAAAACCATGTGGTTCTTAGGTAAATGGCTTAATTGGATAGCATTTTTAAATTATGTGTAATTGTAAGACTTGGTGTTACATAATTTGGTTGCTGTTGCTCTTCATTAAAGACTTTTGATAGTAATATAAGCCTTGCGTACTTGGTGATGCCAAAGGCTTTAACCATTAGATGTAAGTATTATTACAGCAATAAAACATGTCCGTATTCCTCCTGGTATAGATGTTATGCTTTTTTAAAAAAAGAAAAAATGTTTAGAAGCTTTTTTGTAAATAAAAGAAAATAAAAACCATTTAAAATAACATTTTTACTATAGGACAGATAATTCAGAGAAAAACAGTTATGAATTAAAACATTTCAAGTGAAGAAGTCAAGAATTTACTATTGAGAAAAAAAGAAAGCTTAACCAGACTGATTCAATGTATTACTTATAATTGTTTGATTCTGATGTCATTCTTTCCATACAGGTAGTTTTATGTTTGGAGTTCTTTTGGGGAAGAATTTATGCCTTATTTCTCAAATCTTCTGGCCCTGAGATCTTCTTTCACCTTAGATTCAATCTTTCCTGCCTTTTCTAAAAAGAAAAGCTTTCACACATGCTAAGACTTCATTTTCAATTTTTATACTGGTAAAGCAAAGGAAAAATAAACAAACAAAATTTCAGCTATTTAAAGTAAGTGAAATCTGTTCAGATGTTTTGAAAGTTAACTAAGAAAATGTTAGGGGAAATTTCACATGGGTAGCATTTCAGGGACTTCTCTTAGCTTTTCAGTTTTCACAATGGATGTCTCTTTTTCAGTCTACCTTTGGAGGCATTTGGGTGGAAATGGGGAGAAACTGAGTTACTTGTCAAAATTATTCCATGCAAGAAAATGTGGTGTTTTGGGGTCTCAGTATTAACCATTTGGGCAGAGACCCACTAATTGTACAAGGAAATGGATGAAGTACTTGCCAATGGTCTTTGTATGAGGCTGATTCATATCATGATAAATATTTACCGAGTGCCTATTATTTGCCAGGCACTGGGAATTCTGATGGGATTTTACTCAGAATCATGCATGTTTAGTTCATATTTGATGAATCAGAAAGCAGGTTTTAAACCATGTGATGGTTAATATTGAGTGTCAACTTGATTGTATTGAAGGATGCCAAGTACTGTCCCTGAGTGTGTCTGTGAGGGTGTTGCCAAAGGAGATCAACATCTGAATCAGTGGACTGGGAAAGGCAGACCCACCCTCAATCTGGGTGGGCACCATCTAATCAGCTCCCAGCACAGCCAGACTAAAAGCAGTCAGAAGAACGTGGAAAGACTAGACTGGCTAAGTCTCCTGGCCTACATCTTTCTCCCGTGCTGGATGCTTCCTGCCCTCATACATCGGACTCCAAGTTCTTCAGGTTTTGGACTCTTGAACTTTCACCAGTGATTTGCCAGGGGCTCTCGGGACTTCAGACACAGACTAAAGTCTGCACTATTCGCTTGCCTGATTTTGAGGTTTTGGGACTTGGATTGGCTTTCTGGCTCCTCAGCTTGCAGACGGCCTATTTAGGGACCTCCCCTTGTGATGGTGTGAGTCAATTCTCCTAATAAATGCCCCTTCATATGTACATCTATCCTATTAGTCCTGTCCTCTTAGAGAACCTAATACAAACCAGAAGCATCAATTCTCTTCTAATCTTTGGGGAAAAGAAATCTGTCTTATTTTTAAAAGTATAGCTAGTAAAACAAATTTTCATCTCTTTTTTTAGTTCACGCAGTCAGCAGGATGATAGTAGGAAAGGCATTTACTTACTGTGGACCTTGGGTTTCTCATCTAAAATTAGGGAATTAATTAGAACAAAAGATTTCGAAGTGGTTCTCAAACTGTCATGTGCATTGGAGTCGCCTGGAGGGTTTGTTGAAACACTAATTTCTGGACCCCACCCCCAGATTTTCTGATTCAGTAGGTCTAGGGTGGGGCTGAGAATTTGTTTTTCTAACAGGTTCCCAGGTGATGCCCATCTGGGATCACACTTTGAAAACCACTGGTCTAGGGTACTTTGATCTACCCGTAACTCCTGACCTTCAGTGTTTAACGATATATGATCTTTTCCATTAAACTTTCTCAAAAGATTTTTCTTATGATAATTTCATCTAAGACTGCACAGACTAGCACCTAGAACGTTTATTCAGTAACCCCTCATCCCAATGTAGATTTCCAAAATTTGGACACTGTGAGAATTAAGAGCAATTCCTTTACATCCAAGAATGCATGAAAGTGATCTTCATTTCTGGATTCATGCCTTATTTATTTACAAGTAAGTGATAACCAGCTCTGCTCTGCTGAAACTTTCAGCCGCTTTCACTCCCCCCTTTTCTTCCTGGCAGATCTTGAGTCTTTGCCGGGAGGAAAAGGAGAATACCTTCTTGGCATGTAAAGTCAGGCACAAACATTGATGAGTGGAAGTGTAAATAAAGTTGTGGTCAAGTTGTTGAGCTTTTCTATAATCAAGCAGGTTCTGAAAAATCTGTGGGATCTACATAAAGATGTTTTAATGTCTGTGTAGGGGGTGGTAACTCTAAAATAAACTGTTTTTTTTTTTTTTTTTTTTTTTTTTGAGACGGAGTCTTGCTCTGTTGCCCAGGCTGGAGTAAAGCAGGGCGGCCTCAGCTCACTGAAACCTCTGCCTCTGGGGTTCAAGCAATTCTCATGCCTCAGCCTCCCAAGTAGCTGGGACTACAGTCACAGGCCACCACGCCTGGCTAATTTTTTTGTATTTTTAGTGAAGACGGGATGTTACCATGTTGCCCAGGCTGGTCTCCTGAGCTCAGGCAATCTGCCCACCTCGGCCACCTCCCAAAGTGCTAAGATTGCAGGCACGAGCCACCACGCCCAACCTAAAATGAACTCTGACACAGGCCACAGATAAGAAGAAATTGAAGGAATCATTGTGACCAGGTCAATGTCCTTTGGCTTCTTGTTTTTTTTTTCCCCCATCTGATTTTCATCCTTATGTAAATTTTTCCCATATCGAGCCACAATCTCCTTGATCCAAATCTTGCATGAAAGTCTTTGGCTGTCCCCATTGATGGCCCAAAAGGATCTTGAACCCTGGGCAAATGGCAATGACCTGCTCTTGGCCACCTGGATCAGGTCAAGTTGGGCTTAGACTTTGGATAAGGTAGACGCAGTGGAGCCTGCTCATACCTCCAACACATCCAAAGTTGCTGTGGGTCTTCTGGTCAGCCCACATCTGGCTACATCTGTCATGTTCAATTTTATACTATTCTAAGTTTTCATTATGGTACATATTTATCAACAACAACAACATACATGATACTGATATTTGCATCTTATGTTACTATTTTGCATTTAAATGGTGGTAGGAAAATGGTCTTCCCTTAGGGTGATAGGCTCATAAGATTAGAAATAATTTATTCTGGGATTTTCAACCTTATTCAAGAGCATCACAGTTCAGAGGGTGCCTTTGGGGCCACCAGGGATGGAAGTACGGAGCTGGTTAGACAGATCCCCTCAATTAGCTTGGCTTTCATCTTTTTTATATATTAGGGTTCTACATAGGATTTTGTTTAAAAGACATTTAGCAGCTTTAAAAAGTGCAGTTTGAGGCCAAGCTCACACCTGTAATCCCACCATTTTAGGAGACCAAGCTGGGAGGATCATTTGAGGCCAAGAGTTTGAAACCAGCCTGGGCAGCATAGCAAGACCCCATCTCTACAAAAAATTTTCAAAAAAGTAGGGCATGGTAGCACACACCTGTAGTCCTAGCTACTCAGGAGGCTGAGGTGGGAAGATCACCTGATCCCAGGAGTTCAAGGCTGCAGTAAGCTATGATGGTGCCACTGTGCTCTAGCCTGAGCAACAGAGTGAGATCCTGTCTCCAAAAAAAAAAAAATACTCCTGTTTGAAAACCATCAATTTAGTCTAACCCCCCACTGTGCAATTGCGAAAACGGAGACTTGGATGTTAGTCTAAGGTCATGCAGTTAGAATTAGCTGGGTGCAAGGTGTGGTCTCTACAAGTTCAGGTGATTTGTTTTTCACATGTCTGTCTGCAGGCCACAGGGGGTGACTAACATTCATTTTTAAATGCTCACATTATTTATTTATTTATTTTTATTAACTTTTTGTGAATTGTATTCTCTGATGACTGGCATCTTTATAAGAGTAAAGAGAGGGAGATTCAGACAGACACAGAGAGATGCAGAGAATTTTGTTCACCTAAAATTAGCCATTTTAAAGTGCCTAATTGTGTGGCATTTAGTAAATTCACAATGTTATGCAAACAACACTTCTTTCTCTCTCTCTTTCTCTTTTTTTTTTTTTTTTTTGGAAATGGAGTTTCACTCTTGTTTGGCCAGGCTGGAGTACAGTGGCATGATCTTGGCTTATTGCAACCTCCACCTCCAGGGTTCAGGCAATTCTCCTGTCTCAGCCTCCCGAGTAGCTGAGATTACAGGCGTGTGCCACCATGCCAGCTAATTTTTGTATTTTTGGTAGGGATTGGGTTTCACCATGTTGGTCAGGCTGGTCTCGAACTCCTGACCTCAGGTGATCCACCTACCTCGGCCTCCCAAAGTTCTGGGATCACAGGCATGAGCCACCACGCCTCGCTAAGCATCACCTCTTTGTTGTTCCAGAACACTTTAGTCACCCCAAAAGAAAAGAGTTCCCATGAATCAATGACACTCCATTCTTTAAGCCACTCTAGCCCCTGGCAACCACAAATCTGCTTTCTGTCTCTGTGGATTTACATGTTCTAGATGTTTCTTATAAATGAAATCGTATGATATGTGGTCTTTTGTGTCTGGCTTCTCTCATTCAGCATAATGTTTTCTAGGTTCATTCACATCATAGCACGTTAGTACTTCTTTCCTTTTTATGATTGAATAATATTCCATTGTATGGATATACCACATTTGTTTATTGTAGTTTCTTTATTTTCATTTTCTCTTCTAAGCCACCCTATTCTTGTTCCTGGAAGCAGGTTGCCTACATGATTGAATCCATGGGGGTGGGAACAAATAAGGATGACAGCTAAATAACTACACTCAAGGCCTTCTTTTCAATTCTCCAGGGCTCACTGTTGGTCCCATTAGCAATCAGCTTGGTACTGACCTTGAATCAGTCACTTGATCTCCCTGTCCCTCAATTTCCTCAGCTACAAAGTAGGCTTGATGACTGCCTGCTACCCATCCCACAGGGAATAACGAGTTAATGCTCATTAAAAGCTTTCAGCTTCTTAGATGTTAGGCACCATATATTGTAGATAAGTACAATGTAGCAATCTAATAAGCATCCTCTGAGAGTTCAGTTTGTTTTTCCTAATTATCTTTTTTAAAAATGACAAACCTCAGCAAATTTTCCCAGGCATGCAGGGTGTACCCTTTCTCTTTCCAGAACATGCCTTACTCTTGGGCACAGTGGGGGTATGCTCTCAGGGCTACCTGAAAGGGGTCTTTTCTCTGCTTGCTCCAGCACATTACCTGCTCATCAATTCTAGAATCAATGTAGGGTGTTAAAGATGACTGAGCAGCCACCATATGCCAAATGTAAGACAATTGGGTCTACGATCTCATTAGATTCTTATGGCAGCCGTGTGATACAGATGTTACTCCAATCTGAATATGAAGCCACGGAAGCCCAGTGGGATTATGTGACTCGTGCAAAGTTCCAAAGCCAGGAACAACAGGAGGTAGGACTCAGTCCTGCTTGTGTAACATCTTCACACTCTGTGCTGCTTCACTTTCAGAATGGACTGGTGGCATTACTGAGAAGGTTTTGAGTGGTCATATTGGACTCTGTGCATCTGAAAGGTCTTGGTAGAATAGTGAGATGGAATGGAAGAAGTAAACACACTGATTTGAATGGGACACCCCGTAAATTCATGTCCGCTCAGAACCTCAGAATGTGACCTTATTTGGAATGAGGATCTTTGCAGATGTAGTTGGTTAAGATGAGGTCACTTAATCTCCGTGTGCCTCAGTTTCCTCAGCTATAAAGTAGGCTTGATGACTGCCTGCTACCCATAAGGGTAGGCCCTAAGTCCAATGACTGGCGTCTTTTTTTTTTTTACTTCGAGACAGGGTTTCGCTCTGTAGCCCAGGATAGAGTGCAGTGGTGTGATCTCCACTCACTGCAAGCTCCGCCTCCTGGGTTCACGCAATTCTCCTGCCTCAGCCTCCCGAGTAGCTGGGACTACAGACGCCTGCCACCGTGCCTGGCTAATTTTTTGTATTTTTAGTAGAGACGGGGTTTCACCGTGTTAGCCAGGATGGTCTCGATCTCCTGACCTCGTGATCCACCCACCTCAGCCTCCCAAAGTGCTGGGATTACAGGCGTGAGCCACCATGCCCGGCCGACTGGTGTCTTTTTAAGAGAAAGTAGAGGGAGATTCAGATGTACACAGAGGGAAGAAGGCAGAGGTGGGAGTAATAAAGCTGCAAGCCAAGGAATGCCAAAGATTGCCAGAAACCACCAGAAGCTAAGAAGAGGCAAAGAAAGAATCTGCCTTAGAACCTTTGGAGGAAGCAAGGCCCCGCCAGAGCCTTGATTTCAGACCTCCAGCCTCCAGAACTGTGAGCTAATACATTCCTGTTGTTTTAAGTCGCCCAGTTTGTGGTACGGAAGTCCTTGGAAACCAATACATAAACCTTCCTACATTTTGTAAGTTGGCCTGTGGACTCTTCCACTGGACTCTTCATGTCACAGTTAATTATGTAATGAGAAGATATTCTGAACTGAACTGTTTAGATTATCAGAAGTTGAAATTTTATGAAAAAAAAATCCCTTCCTATGAGCTGCCTTTAGCCATTTGGCTATGATGATGCTCAAGAAACAAAAATGTAAGTGGAAAAGAAAAAGTTTATAAAGGAATAGAATGATATATATAAGTAAGTATAACTACTATAGTAAGTATACTACCCTTAAGTAAGTATAATTACTAAATTTCTTTTTAAAGAAGTAGACTAGAAGGCATAGGTTTGATGCCCAGGGAAGTGAAAAGATTGCTAGTGTTTGAAACAGTTTATTTAACGAAAAAGAAGAAAGAGCTGGAAACAAATAATAAATAAATTGAGCCAGGCCGCGGTGGCTCATGCCTGTAATCCCAGCACTTTGGGAGGCCAAGGCGGGCAGATCATGAGGTCAGGAAAAGAAGACCGTCCTGGCTAACACAGTCAAACCCCGTCTCTACTAAAAATACAAAAAACAATTAGCCGGGCATGGTGGCAGGCACCTGCAGTCCCAGCTACTTGGGAGGCTGAGGCAGGAGAATGGTGTGAACTCGGGAGGCGGAGCTTGCAGTGAGCCAAGATCGTGCCACTGCACTCCAGCCTGGGTGACAGAGTGAGACTCTGTCTAAATAAATAAATAAATAGAAGTGAAGAACAAGAAAATGTTAACCTGAACTTAAAATGTTGGTTGCAACATGTTTACCAAGACTAGTCTTCTGGTGAGCGCATCTGGAAATTCAGGGTCAAGTGGATTTTTCTCTCTGGGGTTGAGTATAGGGATTAATGGAAGGCAAAGATGATATCATTTATCAAAGTAATATAGATTAGGTTTGGGAGATATTTGACTGATCTCCGCTTGTGTTGCTTTTTATTAATTGGTTCATCTTGCACTTATACAGAGAAGCTTATACAGAGGGTGGTAGTCAAAGTTTGGCTAAAAAGAGCCTAATTTTCAGGTTGAGGGGTGGATAGTCAGCCATTTTTCATTCAGTTGGGCAGAAAGAGCAGAGGATAGATGACCCAAAGTCCTGATTTCTATTTCAAATTCTCCATCAACTAGCTTATGACCTTGCATAAGATCACCCAATATGCACAAGTCTCAGTTTTCTCTTCTGTTTTATGAAAGTACCAAGCAACATGATGTGTAAAATACCTGTATGTAAAATACCTGTATGATGTGTAAAATACCTGTATGAATAAAATACCCCTTCCAGTTAAATAAAGAAGCCAAACATGATAACGGTGTTTCAAGATGTACAGAGATTGGGATAGGGGCCAACTCAAAGGACGCAGGTAAATGTACCGTTTATTCGGAGCAGAATTAATGATTTAAGATGAGGTTTCATGAAAGCCTAAGTACATAAGTCAAATGAATTCTATCAATTAACTTGATGATATCCCAAATTCATTGCTGTACGTGCAGGTCCAAATGATCATATCCCCCTGATATTCTGCATTAGAAGAAACTGACACAAAGCCTTAAAATGATAGTCTTAAGAAAACAGATTAATGCATTAATATTTTATAGCAAAACCTCTAATCTAAACAAAAAATGTTTTCCAAAAGTAATGACAATGGAATGAGACCATGTGATCGTTAATACTGAGTGTCAACTTGATTGGATTGAAGGATGTAAAGTATTGATCCTGGATGTGTCTGTGATGGTGTTGCCAAAGGAGATTAGCATTTGAGTCAGTGGGCCGGGAAAGGCAGACCCACCCTTAATCTGAGTGGGCACCATCTAATCAGCTGCCAGCATGGCCAGAATATAAAGCAGGCAGAAAAATGTGTAAAGGCGAGACTGGTTTAGCCTCCCAGCCTACATCTGTCTCCCGTGCTGGATGCTTCCTGCCCTCAAACATCAGACTCCAAGTTCTTCAGCTTTGGGACTCAGACTGGCTTCCTTGCTCCTCCATTTGCAGATGGCCTATTGTGGGACCTTGTGATTGTGTGAGTTAATACTACTTAATAAACTCCCTTTTACATATATCTATCGTATTAGTTCTGTCCCTAGAGAACCCTGACTAATACAGACCAATGAACTTAGTAAAAGGAAATGAGATCACCTTTATAGTCTTCTATGCATACATACCTGCACATAAAAATGTCAAAATGCCTTGTTTTCGGTAGATGCTCAAAAAAAGTTGGTTGGATGAATAAAAACTTTCCTCTTGTATTACACCAATTGTTTCCCTTCTTCTTCCATTTTTACTTTGTTTTTATAAAATACTATATTTTTAATAAAATGTTTTTATATTTTATATTTTTACTTTGATTTTCTAGGGTTTTATTTTGTTTTGTGTTTTAGATTTGGGGGCAGCACCATAAAAAACTGATCACCCAGGCACCTCCTCGCTCCTTCCCTGGCAGTCCCTAACTGATCCATTTAGGCTAAGGTTTTGATGAAACCATGAAACTCACCATTAAAGATTCCCAAGACTTCATTCTCAAAATAATAGTATGCTCATTCATTTCAAATGCAAACTAACAAAAAATACCCAATCCAAGTTTTCCTACAAGTTAAGCCAACATCAAAAATTATTTTTCTGTGCCAAATTTTTAGTACATTAAAAGTTATGAGTATCTGTAGGTTGAATCTGGGCCAGTAAGGAGAGTTTCATTTCCTTGACAGGACTAAATTTTTATGGGGAACTCTCATAATCAGGATTTCTTTAGCAATCACATCTAACACAATTTCTGAATTCCATAGAACTAACCGACTACCATTGTCTATATCAGTTTATAGTCTCCTGGCAGTCACAGGCCATTCAACCTAATGGATAGCAGAGTTTGCAGCTGAAATTGGGTGGGAGAGCTAGAGCTTGTAACTTATCCTTTTTGGGCCATCCTGTCTTAAAACTGTTTCAGTCCATTTTCTGGACACTGTGAATATTCAGCTTACAAGAATGTCAGTCATAATTGATATTTGTAAAAAGAGCTTTCAGATCCATGGATGAAAGGCATGAGATAAATACAGAGTATTATGATTATTAATCATGATTGTTGTTATTATTACGATTGCTGGCTATTATTATAGTTTTATTAGACCATCTCTAAAGGTCATGTTGATGGTCTTGAAGTTTCTTAAGAACAGGATTCTTAGCTCCTTTATCAGTCCTAGTTTATCCATTGCTTCATTTTAACTGTTAAGGATTTAAGCCAATTGAATTATTAGGGCTTAGTGAGAATAGCTCCAGCAGAGTTGGAGGGTAAATCATATCAGCTTTTGTGAACAAGATGCAAGATTACGCTCAAAAAAAGTGAAGAGATCTCTTTATGTTATGCCTCTCCTATCACTATTCTGAGACAAGATTTTCACTCTATGGAAATCAATTATCTTATAAGGAGGATAATTTAGCATTAATAACCCTGTTGACAGTTTATAGGCTTTGATTCTAACTAAGTTCTCTAACTATTTATATCTCCAATTCAATGAACTCTTTCTTGATGCAAATTATCCATTTTTCCAAGTTTTTGTATTTTTATATTATTTATCAGTCTATAGAATGACAAATAGTATACTATTTGTATACTATTTTATATTATTTATCAGTCTATAGAATGACAAATAGTATACTATTTGCATACTATTTTTATATTATTTATCAGTCTATAGAATGACAAATACTATTTGTCATTCTATAGACTGATAAATAATATAAAAATACAAAAACTTGGAAAAATGTAATGTCCACCCTCAATAGTGCCCAGCCTCATTGGAAAGAAGACAAGTAAGTCAACAATTAGAATACCTTATAATAAGTACTGTGATGGAAATATGCATAGCACTCTCATGGAACTCAGGGGAGAAGTCACCAGACTGTGGAGCAGGAATGCCTGGGTGAGGACATAGCAGGAAGCGAGAAGGAGTAGGAAGAGATTCTCAGAGCAGGTGGACCGAGTAATGAAAGATGTGTAGAAGTCAGCTAGGGAAAGAAGAATAAGTTTTATGATATATTTTAAGAAATTTGATGTGCTTGGAGAGTAATGAGACTTAGGAGAAGTGTTAGGAAAATTAGACTGGTCAAGGGATATGGGCCAGAACACAAGAGCCTTGGATGCCATGCCTAGGAGCTTGAATTTTATCCTGAAGGTAATAAAAATCATTAAATTATTTCAAGTAGTGACTTAGACAACACCATTTGAAAAAGATCATTTGTACTGTAGACTGAAGGATGTTTAAAGAGGGTGAGGATGGAGAAAGATAGATCTTTGGGGGAGAAAAATCAACAGAGGTTGGTGATTAATTGGATATAGAAGGCATGAGAAAGGACCTATGGGAACTACCAGATTTCTGGCTTCCATTAGCCCCTGTAGATGATGGTACCACCCACCGAAATGGGGAATACAAGAAAAGGCACTTTTTTTTTTTCAGAGAAGATGATAAATCCTGTTTTTTTAGACGTTGATTTGAGGTGATTATGTGATAAATGTCTTCATGCTTTATTTCCTCTACCCCCTGCAATGAAGATGGTGAAAGAGAGAAAAGGAAGACACCTGTAGGCAACCCTATCGAGAAACAGAGACCACTTGACTTTTTTTTCACTGAAAAGATTAGTATTTAATGTTGAGTAGATATTGCTCTACTGTCTCTAAGATTTACCTTGACAACTAAGAGATAATACCAACAACCTTGAATTAAGGAAAGAAAGGGAATGGAATCAATATCCAAATTTTCTCTAGGTCAATATAGAAATTCAGGCACTGGAAACATTTCACTACCAAGGCTGGGTGGCAGCTTCTGCACCTTGCATGCTTGTGCTGAGAGGGAATCCCACAGCAGGCCGTGCAAAGGGCAATGGGAGATACAGGTTGCAAGTTTCAGCTCTATCACTGACTCTGTGTGATTTGAAATAAAGAAAACTGTCTCACATGCAGCAATCTTAATGACTTTCTTTCACATCTAATAGTTATAGAGTCTTTTCAAAATATAAGTTCCACAGATGTTAACAGCATCCACAGACTGAGTTCAAACCCTGGCCCCACCACTTCTTAGCCACATGACTTGGACAATCAATTGAACTTTTTGTATCATGGTTTCCTCATCTGGAAAAAGGGGATTAAAAACAGTAATTACCCCATATGATTGTTGTGAGAATTGAATTATTTGATATATATATAAGGTAGTTAGAACAGTGTCTGGCACATAATAAGTTGTATGTAAATGTTATCTATGATTATTACCAACATCAATTGTTATTTCTCATGAGGAATATTAAGAACTTCACTATTAATTGGCTATTTAAAAATGTAATAGGTTGGCCAGGCACGGTGGCTCATGCCTGTAATCCCAGCACTTTGGGAGGCCAAGGCTGATGGATCACTTGAGGTCAGGAGTTCAAGACCAGCCTGGCCAATATGGTGAAACACCCATCTCTACTAAAAATACAAAAATTAGTCGGGTGTTGCAGAGGGCCCCTGTAATCCCAGCTACTCGGGAGGTTGAGGCAAGAGAATTGCTTGAACCTGGGAGGCAGAGATTGCAGTGAGCCAAGATCGCACCACTGTACTCCAGCCTGGGCGACAGAGTGAAACTCTCTCTCTCTCTAAAAAAAAAAATAAATAAATAAAAATTAATAGGTTAAATAACTTTTTCTTTAGTCAAATATGGTTTTAGCTTTTGGTTGCTTCTTAAAACATAATAAAATTTTTATAAAAGCGCCAAAGAATTAATTGTTTGTGCTCTGAAGTCTGTACCTTCCCCTGATATCAAATAGGTTTGCACCTGAGTATCTTGAGGGCAGAATGTGGGCTTCTGGGAAAAACTTGTTTCTGTCTAAAATGTATTTAAAAAAGGGAACCTTGGCAAAGTACCAGTGAAGGAGTGGTGGATGATTGTGACATGTGGGAAAGTTTATTTCCTCAGGAAAATATCCAGAGATATGGCAAAGGAAGAAAAATGAGTTTTGAAAAAAAAATTAAAGCCAAGGTAGATTTTCATTTAAGTTTTGGAGGCAGAGATTCATTTTCTTAAAATATCTAATGGATTTAGAAGATGACACAAGCTTTAGGAAGGCAAAGATGAAGAATCAATGGAATGATGACTAATTCCTGTCTTAGCCCTCTGCTATTGTTTTCTAATTCTTTCCATTAATTTCTCACAATTGTGTGGGGTAGACTAGTGACTATTTCTCACAGGTGAGTGAACATGATATGTGGCTCTTTCTAGTCAAAGATTTTAAGATGTTGTTCCTTATTTACACTCTTGCCCCTTTCTTTAGCTGGATTTATAGTGACAAGGCCCTAGGGTGTGGCAGATCCACAGATGGCATAAGGCTGAGTTCTTGAATCACTGCATAGAGGAATGGCACCAGGAATGCTCACCTTGGCTGACATGTGAATGGAAAATAAACTTGCATTGCATGGAGACACTGAACTTTCGGAGTTTATTTGTTTTAGCAGGTAGTGTTTCTCCAACTAGAATCGTACACATTATTTTCTTTTTAGTAATCATTTATTTTGTGAAAACTTTTTGTTGCCCAGGCTGGAGTGCAATGGCACAATCATAGCTCACTGCAGCCTCAAACTCCTGGGCTCAAGCTATTCTCCTGCCTCAGCCTCTCAAGTGGCTGGGACTATAGGCACGCACTACCATGCCCAGCTAATTTTTAAATTTATTTTACCTTTTTTTTGTAGATACGGGGTCTCACTATGTTTCCTAGGCTGGTCTCGAACTCCTGGCTTCAAGCAATCCTGCCTCTGTCTCTCAAAGTCTTGGGATTACAGGCGTGAGCTACCTGTGTGGCCAAAACTTTCTTTTCACAAAGATCCAACCATAAAATTTGTATTCTTGGCTGCTTTCTGTAAATGTATATATGAAGGGCTTGGAAGCCTAATTTTCTCATCTGCAAAATAGAAATAAAGATGATGCAAAATAGAATAATCAAATGAAATACACTGAAGTACTTTTAAGCTATGGAGGGCAAAAATCTGTAAAATCATATTAAGATTGTGCTAGTGTTTTACAACGCTATGACATCACACGTGCTGCTCCTTCATTCTGGAATATCCTCATCTCACTTCTCTTCTCAGGGCTCTCAGAGCTTGATTCTCCCATTTAAAATGCTTGAGTTGTCTTCTCTCTAAATACTTTCAACATCTCATGTCCTCCCTTTTACTGCTTTTCTCCTTCTTTGTCCCACCAGGAAGTTGTTCCCTTCTCCTAAGCACTGTGCACATTATTATTAATTAATTCAACAAATATTTACTAATCACCTACTATGTGTCAGACAGTCCCAGCTAGGAATGGATGGGCTAGCAATGGATGACAGAAACAAAGTCCTTGCTCTTATAGAGTTCATAATTCAGTAGGAGAAGACAGACAATAAACCAGTAAATACATTTAAAACTTATTTGAGACAGTGGCAAGTGCTGTGAAACAGATATTGGAATGATGTGAGGGAGAATCAGGAGGAGGAAAGAGGTGACTTCCACTGTGTGTTCAGGGACAGCCACTCTGAGAAGGTGCTGCTTGCATTGAGACCTGGATTACAAGAGAGCACAGAAGTGAGTGGTCTAGGCTGCGGTCAGAGGAGTAGCCAGAAACCAGGTCATGAAGGGGCTTATAAGCCATGGTGAGAGTTGGGTTTTATTCTAGTTCCAATGGGAAGTTGTGGGAGAGTTTTAAGGAGGGAGAAGGGTGAACTGATGCGTGTTTTGGGATGATCACTCTGGCTAATGAGAGGAAAATGGATTTTGGTGGCCAAGAGTGGAAAAAAGCTAAGAGGCTAGCACGAGGGTCTCAGAAAAAGATGATGGTGCCTTGGATCAGAGTGCCTCAGAGGAGTCAAAGAACAGTGATAATGATATCATCAGCCACACAAGCAGATCTTGATTCAAATTCCATCAAGCTATGTGACTTTGGAAAAATGACTTCATGTCTAAGGCTATGTCCCTATCCTTAATATCTGTCTTAACAAATGGTCAGGTTAAGCGAAGATAAAGTATTTATTACCTTTATACATATGTATTTGTTCAGAAGTCTTCTTTCTCATAATATTGTGGGTTTCTTCAAGGCCAGGATGATGGCTTAGTTCCCACTGTAGCTCAGGAGCCCAGTTCATAGCTGCCACTACAGCAGAATTTTTTACTGCATGTGTATGTTTAGCTATGGGAATTTCTGCCTGTGGATTTCAATGTCAAATCTAAGTTTTAGATATTGTCATTTGGAGCCAAGTTAAAAAAATTTTAATTGCACTCTTTTAAAAAGGAATTTGAAAAGTTATAAAACTCTTAGAAACAAAATACAGGTGTAACATGTAAAAAACTCTTAGTAGAAAACATAAGTATAAATCTTTGTGATCTTGGTTAAGATATGATGCTTAAAGCACAGCAACCAAGGAAAAAGAGATAAATGGCATTTCATCACAATGAACTCTTTTGCATCAAAAGACACAATCAAGAAAGTTGAAAGTCAATCCACCAAATGGGAGGTAATATTTGCAATCACGTATCTGATAAGGGCCTAGTATTCAGAATACATAAAGAACTCTTACAACTGAACAATAAAAAGACAACACAGTTTAAAAGCTGTGTTGGGCAAAGGACTTGAATATACACTTCTCTATAATGCGCATGAAAAAATGGTCGACATCATTAGCAATCCAAGAAATGCAAATCAAACTACAATGAGATAGCCCTACATACCCATTAGCATGACTATTAAAAAAAGGGCAATCCCCAAACACCAACAAGTCTTTGTGAGCACGTGGAGAAATCAGAACTCTCATACTTTCCTGTTGGGGATGCAAAATGGTGCAGCAGCTGTAAAAAAGTTTGGCAGTTCCTCAAAAAGTTAAACATAGAGCTGCCATGCCACTCTACTTCTAGTTAAACATAGAGTTGCCAGCAAGTCGGCTGGGCTTGGTGGCTCATCCTGTAATCCCAGCACTTTGGGAGGCTGAGGAGGGTGGATCATGAAGTCAGGAGATCTAGAGCATGGTGAAACCCCATCTCTACTAAAAATGCAAAAAATTAGCTGGGCACAGTGGCGGGCACCTGTAGTCCCACCTACTTGGGAGGCTGAGGCAGGAGAACGGTGTGAACCCGGGAGGCAAAGGTTGCAGTGAGCCGAGATCGCGCCATTGCACTCCAGCCTGGGCGACAGAGTGAGACTCCATCTCAAAAAAAAAAAAAAAAAAAAAAAAGAGTTGCCAGCAAGTCTACTTCCAAGTATATATACACCCAATGAATTGAAACATATATTCACAAAGGGACTTGTATACAAATGTACCTAGAAGCATTATTTACAATAGCCAGAAAGTGAAGATAACCAAAATTCCCATCAACGGATGAGTAGAAAAACAAAATGTAGTATATCCATACAATGAATCACGATTGAGCCACGAAAAGGAATGAAGTACAGATACATGCTACAATGTGGACGGACCTTGAAAACGTTATGCTACAAAAAAGGCCACCTATTGTATAATTGCATTCATGTGAATTGTCTAGAGTAGGCAAATCCATAGACACAGAAAGTAGATTAGTGACTTGCCAGGATATGGGGTGTCTGGGCATGGGGCAGGATGAGGAGTGACTGCTAAATGGGTATGAGGTTTCCTTGTGGGGTAATAAAAATGTTCTGCAATTAAATAGTGGCTTTGGTTGCACAACATTGTGAATGAACTAAAACTACAGAAATGTCTACTCTCAAAAGGTGAATTTTATAGTATGTGAATAATCTCACAATCAAAAAATGGTTTAGATGACCAACTCCACTATTTTACCCCGAATGCCTTAAGTTTCAAGGCACCTTTAGCACAGGAGCTATTTAAATCTACATCTTAGGTCTGTTCATTCCGGCCAGGGTGGGCCTTGTGGTAGAAACAGCCTTCAGCTCCTACACCAGTAAACTCTGTTTTTCCTGGAAGAATTCCCCAGCTAAAGTCTGACACATGCCACATCATGGATGCAGCTTGAGGACAGTATGCTACGTGAAACAGGCCAGTCACGAAAAGACAAATGCTGTGTGATTTCACTCATTTGACGTACCTAGGGTAGTCAAATTTATAGACAGAAAGTAGAACCGTGGTTGCCAGGGGTTGGGGGAAGGGAGAATGGGGAGTTATGGTTTAATGGCTATGCAGGTTCCGTTGGGTAAGATGAAAAGAATTCCGGAGATTGACTGTACAACAATGGAAATGTCCTTAACACTACTGAACTGCACACTTAAGATGGCGAATTTCATGTTATATGTATTTTACCACAATTAAAAAATGTTTAAATGGCTATTGCCATCACATGTGCACAAACATGTACACATACATGTACATATAGATACACACCCTTTTCCCCCTTTGATTGCATCCATCATCAGTGTGAGGGTCCAGATGGCTCCAAGTAAAACAAAAACAAACACTATCAACCCAAACTCAGGCCCCTGTGAAAGATTAGACTTACACTGCTCTAGATGGCAGAAGTGCCAGGGTTAAAAGACCTGAGCTTCTACACAGGTTATTTTGGTTTAAAACTCTGCACCTAAAACATCAGCCAGAAGCATCCCTTTCCTTCCATATAATGGATTGTGTCTTGGCCTGTCTTTACCTTAATCAAAGTTCGACTCAATAGTAACAAATGGCTTGAGTGTTCTTCTGAGGCTCTACTTGACAGGCTATAATTAGAAATACTTTACTTGACCTTTATAAGTCATGATCCCCAATAAAATTGTACCGAATCACATTTGAAAAATGCTCTTGCATCTTTTGTGAATACGGGCAAGATTACAGGATACTTTTATTTTAGAATAATTACATAGTGACCTTCAGAGTTATTTGCAAAGGTCATATTCTCTTCACATACCCTTGATTTCCTTTCAGTTTTTCCTTTTGTCCCACCAGACATAAATTTAGCAAAGGAAGAAGAAAGAGTGTTTTTTTTCTGTGGATGAAAACTGAAGAAGATAGTTCAAAGTCCCCATAGGCGTTCAGAGGGCTGTGGGCTATGATAGGCTATTTTCTACCATTTAGCTCCTGCATTATCACTACTCCTTTTTCTTCATTATTCTCCACTTATCACATGCAGCATCACTGCAAAGCCCAAATAGAGAGTTGTAATTACCCGGCTGCCACCTGATAGTCCCCCTTCTATCATCTTTATCTCACTAGGCCTTGCTGTTTCATCATCGGATAACACTTGCCCATGGCAATGCCTGCGATAGTGCATCTCAGAGATACATTTAAAGTTTACTCATTTATCGCAGAAAAATGCTGAACCCGGGCAATTATTAGATACACTTGCCAGTTTAGTTTTTCACTAAGGTTAGTTTAACTCCCTTTTGTATCAGCCATTTTTTCCTTTTCTTCTTGGAAACACCCAGGTCACAACTGGCTACTGAGATGAAATTTCAATGAAATTGTCCGGCATCATCAATACTGAGGGTGCCTATTGTCATACGTATGTGTGTGTGTGTGTGTGTGTTTGTGTGTGTGTGTGCGGCACGTGTGCGTGTGTGTGTGTTGCTGGTCATTCAATTCAAGCAGTTCTCTTGTCAGGCACACCTAAAAAAAGCAGCCCCTTTGAAGGGGCTCTTTGGCTCTAAAAAAGCCACTAGGTACCAAGACCTTATGAAGTATCACATTTTGTAAAAGGTGATGTCACATTTGGCCTGCTGATGATTGTAAAAATCAGAACACGGAATGGTTGATATCTAAAAGCATAAAAACACATATTGGGCACCTCTTTGACAGGTTTCTTGAGCTTTTTATTTATTCAATATGAGGGAATATAACCCAAGGGTAAGTCTCAAGAATAAGTGCTGTAGATATATGCATATGTGTGTGTGTGTGTGTGTGTGCACGTGCTCTACACATGTACTCTCACTCTCTTTAGTGCAATTAGAAGGATGTTCATATGTGATAATGTATTTAATGGATGGTACTGCCCTCATCCAAGTCTGTTATAAATTCAGTAGGCTATTTTTCACTCTGGCAAAAAGACCTATTAAGAAGCTAAGAAATTCTAGTGCTAATTTTTTTTTTTTTTTTTTTTTTTTGAGATGGAGTCTTGCTCTGTCATCCAGGCTGGAGTGCAGTGGTGCGATCTTGGCTCACTGCAACCTCCGCCTCCCCGGTTCAAGCAATTCTCTTGCCTCAGCCTCCCTAGTTGCTGGGATTACAGGCAAGCACCACCATGCCTGGCTAATTTTTGTATTTTTAGTAGAGACGGGGTTTTACCATGTTGACCAGGCTGGTCTCGAACTCCTGACCTCAGATGATCTGCCTGCCTCGGCCTCCCAAACTGTTGGGATTACAGGTGTGAGCCACTATGCCCGGCCTCTAGTGCTAATTTTTATAACACTTTTATTTATGCTGAGAGTGTTAACAGTGCAACTGTGAAACTAATTCATATTAAAAGATCTTAATTTGGAAGTGAAGAATAAAATGAGCAAAAATTATTTACATGTATTTCAACAATGGCAATTACATTTAAGTGGACTTTAAAAAAACTCAGTGCAAGTTAGTTTTAGTAACAACTTTAATAATCCTCCTTTACCTTGTCAGACACTTTTGAAGGCAATGTAGCTCATTATGGAAAAGGCAGATTTTTGTGTGTGATTGGGCATCAGTATGGGGAAAAAAAGTTCTTTGCACAATATTAACAAAAGGTGCACATTTCCCAAGTGTGGGACTTAAAATGTGGGATTTTGTGTGTATGTGTGTGTTTGTTTTTGTTTTTTTTTAAGAAATAGAATCTCTCTCTGTTGCCTGGGCTGGAGTGCAGTGGTGTGATCATAGCTCACTGCAGCCTCAAACTCTTGGGCTCAAGTTATCCTCCCGTCTCAGCCTCCCAAAGTGTTGGGAGTACAGGCGTGAGTCACCATGAGCAGCCTAAAATATGGTTTGACAGATGTGGTTTTAAAAATTACATCTTCCGTGAATATTTAATCTGGCTTGATTAATTTACTTTATGGAATGATCTATGTAAAACAACAAATTCCATATAATAACCACTGTCTATTAAGCCACTGTAAATACACTCAGGTGTGCACACACACTCATGCACATGGATAGCAATGTACCTTTACACAATTTCCCACTTTGTTGAAAAGCTCTTTTGTCCCAGGATTTGATTTCTCTTCAACTTCCAGGTAAATTAGGATTGTGCCCCACACTTCTGTAAAACTGTTCTCCCACAGAGTAGCTCTGAAGGAAGCAAGCACTAGAGAAGTTAGTGGCAGCACCATGAGGATAAAAACTTACTATACATACATTAAGTTTATTATTTATTTTAAAACTATTTATTTATTTATTTTTGTGTGTGGACATGATAGTTATGTACAAAGAAAGTTACAGAAACCATCAGAGTTGGTGCTCTGTGAAAGGGAGCAGCCACATATTTTTAGAAAGAAATACAGAAAAATAATTGGATCGGGGGGCTCACATAAAACAAAGATGTATTTCATCTAATCCCATGTTCTTTGTATTTTAGCCTTTACTTTTTGGTTCTGTTTAAGCAACTTACTCTGTGCTATTTTGGAAGTGTTTTCTCTCATTTCAGGGAAAAAAAAGTCTTGAGATTATCTATTCTTATTCTTATATATTCTTAGTTATATAATTATATATAATTATATAATATATATTCTTATATATAATATATTCTTACATATTATATAAAATATATTCTTACATATTATATAAAATATATTCTTATATATTATATATAATATATTCTTATATATTATATATATAATATATTCTTATATATTATATATATAATATATTCTTATATATTATATATAATATATTCTTATATATTATATATAATATATTCTTATATATTATATATAATATATTCTTATATATTATATATAATATATACTTAAATATTATATATAATATATACTTAAATATTATATATAAGATATTCTTCTATATTATATATAAGATATTCTTCTATATTATATATAAGATATTCTTCTATATTATATATAAGATATTCTTCTATATTATATATATAATATATATTCTTCTATATTATATATAATATATATTCTTCTATATTATATATAATATATATTCTTCTATATTATATATAATATATATTCTTCTATATTATATATAATATATATTCTTCTATATTATATATAATATATATTCTTCTATATTATATATAATATATATTCTTCTATATTATATATAATATATATTCATATATAATATATAATATATATTCTTCTATATTATATATTATATATTCTTCTATATTATATATAATATATATTCTTATATATTACATATAATATATATTCTTATATATTACATATTATATATATTCTTATATATTACATATTATATATTCTTATATATTATATATAATATATATTCTTATATATTATATATTATATATTCTTATATAATATATAATATATATTCTTATATGTTATATATAATATATATTCTTATATGTTATATATAATATATATTCTTATATGTTATATATTATATATATTCTTATATGTTATATATTATATATTCTTATATGTTACATACAATATATATTCTTATATATTATATACAATATATATTCTTATATATTATATATTATATATTCTTATATGTTATATATTCTTATATATTATATATTCTTATATGTTATATATTCTTATATATTATATATAATATATAGTCTTATATATTATATATAATATATAGTCTTATATATTATATATAATATATAGTCTTATATATTATATACAATATATAGTCTTATATATTATATACAATATATAGTCTTATATATTATATACAATATATAGTCTTATATATTATATATAATATATGGTCTTATATATTATATATAATATATGGTCTTATATATTATATATAATATATAATTCTTATATATTATATATAATATATAATTCTTATATATTATATATAATATATAATTCTTATATATTATATATAATATATAATTCTTATATATTATATATAATATATAATTCTTATATATTATATATAATATATAATTCTTATATATTATATATAATATATAATTCTTATATATTATATACAATATATATTCTTATATATTATATACAATATATATTCTTATATATTATATACAATATATATTCTTATATATTATATATAATATATATTCTTATATAATATATAATATATATTCTTATATATTATATATAATATATATTCTTATATATTATATATAATATATATTCTTATATATTATATATAATATATATTCTTATATATTATATATAATATATATTCTTATATATTATATATAATATATATTCTTATATATTAAATATTACATATTCTTATATATTATATATAATATATTCTTATATATTATATATAATATATATTCTTATATATTATATATAATATATATTCTTATATATTATATATAATATATATTCTTATATATTATATATAATATATATTCTTATATATTACATATTATATATTCTTATATATTATATATAATATATATTCTTATATATTACATATTATATATTCTTATATATTATATATATATTCTTATATATTATATATTCTTATATATTGTATATTATATATTCTTATATATAATATATTATATATATAATATATAATATATAATATATATAATTTATATAATAAATATAATATATTATATAAGAATATATACAATTTATATAATACATATAATATATTATATAAGAATATATAGAATATATTATATATATAATTTATACAATAAATATAATATATTATATAAGAATATATATATTCTTATATATATTATATATATTATATTATTATATTATATATTATATATTATGTTATTATATTATATATTATATATATTATATTATTATATTATATATATTATATAAAATATAAAATATTATATATTCTTATACATATTATATATTCTTATATATTATATATTATATTATTATATTTTTTATATTATATAATATAATATATATTATATATTCTTATATATTATATATATTATATATATTATATATATATTCTTATATATTCTTAGTTCAAACCAGCTTAAGCAATGCGAATATGATTTATTTATTTGCTAGAACTTATATGTATTCCCTGTAAAGAGCAGAAATAGTGAATTAAAGCAGTCCACAGGCCACCCAAAACACAATGATGAATTGGGAATTCTACTTTTAGCTTCTACCAAATGGAATTAGAAACTGATATAAATCCATAAGGATCATCCCACCTCCACACCCCGCCTCTGTTGTTTTTTTTTTTTTTTTTTTTTTTTGAGACAGAGTCTGTGTCTGTCACCCAGGCTGGAGTGCAGTGGCACGATTTTGGCTCACTGCAACCTCCGCCTCCCGAGTTCAAGCAATTCTCCTGTCTCAGCCTCCCAAGTAGCTGGGACTACAGGTGCATGCCACCACTCCTGGCTAAGTTTTGCGTTTTTTGGTAGAGACAGGGTTTCCCTGTGTTGGCCAGGCTGGTCTCGAATTCCTGGCCTCAAGTGATCTGCCCACCTCGGCCTCCCAAAGTGCTGGGATTACAAGTGTGAGACACCATGCTCGGCCTACCCCACTCCTTCTAACGGTGGTTCCTCATGGCTAGAAGAGAAGACTCACTCAGCACTTGGCTGAACTTCCACGTGAAGCACTGTAAGTTTTTCAGCTTCTGTGACGAAGAGTCTCAGCCAGGACCAGGTAGCGGGCCATGGGAATGCAGTGCATTGATGGCTGACTATGCTCCGATTCGTACAACCTCACTTACTGATGTGGAACCTCGGGAAAGTTACTCAACTTCTCCAAACCTCAATTTTCTCATCTGTACAATAGGCAGAATACTATCATCTACCTTACAGGGACATGTAAACATTGAGTGTATGCACTAAAGCACCCAGCGTGTAGATCAGTCAGTTATTTCCACTTGTTCTTAGAATGGGGGCCCTGGATGAATGGGCAGTAACACACAGGCCCGTGAAGCTGGTGGGCGGGACATTGCTGTCACGTTGTGGTCTCCATGAGTGAGGCTGGTTTTCCTCTAGCACAGTTTGTTTGACTGAATGGCCAGGGCTGTTTTGCTCAAGGAGAGTCACAGAAGAAAGCTCATTTCATAAAGTGATTAGGACACACAAGATTGTGCCTCTGACAGGTAAGAAAACCCTGACAGCCCATTTTTCCCATGAAGCAAAGAGTTTTGTTGCATATTGCATATTCATAAGGTGAAGGGGCCACTGGCTTTTATACCTTGAGAAGCCAAAACAATGCCAGATGTTAAGATTATGAACCTGAATTTCACTTTGGGTTTATGAGTCAACCAGAAAAGGTTACATTAAAACTGAAAGATTAACAACAACAACAAAAGCAACCTCTAAAACTTCCTCCAGAAAAAAACTCCTTTCATTGAGCAAGCAGAGGCCTAGCTAGAAGGACATGCTCTTTCTTTTCTTTACAACCCACTATGGCTATCAGGGGCAAGGCAATTGTAGGCATGCATCAGAACAAATTTTGTTGTGGCAACTGCCCAAACACGAGAGTAAGAATTTCTCAAATATCTATGACTTCCTCCAGAGTCAGCATAAAACTTGGAGGAGAAGCAATGCATACTGACCAGCTAGATCAAGCTTGTCCAACCCACAGCCCAGAGGCCGCATATAACCCAGTACAGTTTTGAATGTGGCCCAACACAAATTCATAAGCCTTCTTGAAACACTATGAGATTTTTTTTTTTGCAATTTTTTTTTAGCTCATCAGCTATCATTAGTATTAGTGTATTTATGTGTGGCCAAAGACAATTCTTCTTCCAATGTGGCCTAGGGAAGCTAAAAGATTGGACACCCCTGAACTAGGTAGTTATGAACCCACTATTCTGTTTAAGCTGAGGATCACCAACAAAATGCCCCTCAGATTCAATATATTTCTAAAGTAACTTTAAATACCTGTCTTATTTTTTCTTCTTCAGTGTAATTGGAGAACATTCGGAGGTTCTTAATTGGGGGTCTACATGAGTTTCAAAGGCTTTGTGGACCTTCTGAAAATTTCCGCAAGGTTTTGAGTGTATGCTCATGTTTCTGAGAGTGAGTCCATAGTTTGGATCAGATTTCAAAGGAGTTTGTGTCCCCATAAATGGTAAAGAACCGCTCTTTTGCAACAATTTTTCCAGGAAAGAGAAGAGCAGAAAATCTGAAAGAAGAAAGATAGAAGAAAGAATGGGACCGAGGTTTTCAGAGAATATAAAAGAACATGCAATCTTATTTCTCCTTTTTGTGCTACTTTCTAATACACTTTGGTTGGCCTTTGCCAAGCCCTTTGGCTGCAGTTCAGGAAGGTCAAAAACTCAGGGGTTCACTGTGTTTAGGAGCAGCATTAAAAAGGTTTCATGTAAACCCCCACCCACTGCAGAAACAAGAGCCAGGTCATTAGTTTGAATTGGCTCAGATTTTTCTGTTTCAAAGAGCTGTGATTTGCGTTACGTGCACCCGGACACAAAATGGCATGTCATATCATGCACATTTCAGCTCAAATTTTTTAAAGCCTATGTATGTCATCTGTCCCGACTACCTCTTACCACGTTGAATAAAAAAGTATAGGTGTTATTATGGCAAATCCTGAAAGCAAGTCTATTGATCTATTAAAAGAAGCACTTTTAATTAAGCAATAATATGTGGTTGAATTGGGATGCCAAGTAGTAAATGTTTATGACCGCCAGGGGAGGGCATTGCAGAAACTTATTTGAGTTATTTGCCAGGCTTGAAAGCTGTTCTTCCAAGAAAAGTTTTCTTGGAAAAGCTTTCTATATACAAAATATATTTGTAATTTTTATATTGTTATGTTTTAAGGACATCAAGCCTGAAAGCCACGTTTCAAAACAGATGATCTTATTTGACTTGTGCTTTGATGTTGCCTTACCAATGGAATTCATGATTACTTTTGAGAGGCATTTCTCCCTATGGCCCTTCCTGAACAGAGAAAAGGCTAATAAAGTAATGATTACAACAATCTCAACTCATGTTGTTGCCTTTTTAAAAGTCTGAAATCCTGTGCAATTAGAATAGTGGATCTGCTAGGTATTGGATAAACCTGAAAATTTAGGCTATTTCCTTATTGCCTGGTCCCTTTTGTTGCTGGATGCCTCTGTCTATAAGACAGACTTCTTTTTTCTCTCTCTTTCTTTCTTTCCTTCCTTCCTTTTCTTTCTTTTTTTTTTTTTGAGATGGAGTTTGGCTCTGTCGCCCAGGCTGGAGTGTGGTGGTGTGATCTCAGCTAACTGCAACCTCCGCCTCCTGGGTTCAAGCGACTCTCCCAACTCAGTTTCACGAGTAGCTGGGACTACAGGCATGCACCACCACACCCGGCTAATGTTTATATTTTTAGTGCAGACAGGGTTTCACCATGTTGGTCAGGATGGTCTCAAACTCCCAACCTCAGCTGATCTGCCCGCCTAGGCCTCGCAAAGTGCTGGGATTACAGGCATGAGTCACAGCCCCTGGCCAAGAAAAGTTTCTTTAATTGTGCAATGTCAGGTTTTTTTCTCAGTCCTAACTCCCAGCCCTGTCTTATCTTGCACTCACCTCCTCACCTAGTAGGTTGTCCTATCTCTTTTCCATCTACTAAGATTGAAACACGCTTAAGGCCCAGCTCAAAACCTATACCCGTGACAAGTCTTCCCCTTAGAGCTTCAGCCCTGACTGATTTTCTTTTCTTGCTGAGCTTATTTGCATGACAGCTCTGTCTCTGTTATATATAATCTCATATCATTGCTGTTTCACAAATGTTCCTTTTGTGTTTTGGACCAGATTGAAAACTTCTTGTGAGATCATGTCTTGAATATTTCCTGGCAAAATATTGGGTATATAGGTAGGTGCTTACTAAATAATGTAAGACTAATAGCTACTGACTTTCTTGATGTGATTATCTGACATTGTAAGTTGGATAAAATTGGTTAAGCAAGTTTCAGCCTGTGTTTGGGAATTTCCCTCTGTATTTGGTTTTCTGCCATAATTTAACAAAAATAAAGGAAAAGAGGAAAAAAAGAAGGATCCATGGCCATATCCAAAGCTATTAAAGTTCAGTAAGGCCAGGCACAGTAGCTCACACCTGTAATCTCTGTACTTTGGAAGGCCAAGGAGGAAGGATTGCCTGAGGGCAGGAATTCAAGGCCAGCCTGAGCAACATAGCAAGACCCTCTCTCTACAAAAAATAAAGTTCAGAAATTTAGATAATACATATGAATTGTGAGTTAACGGGCAAATTTGTGCAGGTCAGCAGGTCTCAGCCACAATATTGTGATTTATCAAACTGGACTCCCCAAATAAAATGAAGTAGTTGATTTAATACGGTAACAATTAAACCTCCTCTTTTCTGCTTGGGTCTCAGGAAGAAAAAAGCACGTTTTGCGTTTCCCTTTGGCTTGATGTAGCAGCTAATGGTTGATGATGCTTGGTGGTGAATAATGGAGACAAGGAAGATGTGTGTGAATAATGGAGACAAGGAAGATGTGTGTGAATCCTGAACTCCAACTGGAGGTGGTGTGTCAGTTGGACACACCTAAAGGCTAAAAGGGAAGTACCTCCAGCTTGCACTGCATGACACCATCATCATCATATTAACCACATCGTCGCAGCCAGTGTGACCCTGCATCTTGGTCTGACTGGGAAAATTCCAGTTTAATCCTAAGGTGCTGCCATCATTCTTAATAACACACCTTTTTACTCTCAAAGCTGTCCCAATGTGATGATAAATTATATAGCCACTCAAGTCATAAATAATATTTATTGAGCACTTGTTATACACTAGGCATTTACTTAATATACTATTTGTTTTGTCTCCACAACAACTTTATGAATTAGGTGTTCCTTTTAGCCCCAGTTTACGGATGATGAAATTGAGGCAGCATTTAAGAAACTTACCCATGGTTATCCAGCTCGAACCCAGCAGTCTGGCTCCAGAACCCAAAATCGTAAACACTTTACTGCTTCTTGCAGAGAAAATACGGGGATCTGCTCCACATGATACCCTACTATCAGGTCCATCATAAAATACTGCCACCCCAGTGGAAATACCTGAATCTCTGACAGTTTTTTACCCTGGAGCCATGTGTCGGAAAATGGGAATCTAGTTAATTTTAGCCATTTTAATCTTGTTGTCCAATTTAACTTATAAACGAGCTTCTTTTCCTCTTAAGAGTCTGGCTACAGAGTGCCCAATTTAGTTACACCACAAGTTTAGGATTCGAAAGGACTGCAAAGGCTGCAGATTGTTCAAGTTAGCCCACAGGAGTTGCTCTGCCACACTGTCATTTGTTAAAAACCAACTTTGTCACTTAGGCAAATTGCCTCATTTTGCCTTTATTTGTCACCTGCATGCCATGAGTTGTATTATTATCCACATTTTAAAAATGAGAAAATATACCGAAGAGTTTAACTGACCCGTGATCACTTAGCTAATATGCCTCAATGCTAGAATTTTAAACCAGGTATCTGACTCCAAATTTCATAATTTTTTGACCTACTACTGCCTACTAAATACTCAATTATTGATTAACCAATATATGGGTAGTGTGTGTGTGTGTGTGTGTGTGTGTATGTATATACACACTATATATATACACACACTATACATATATTTATATATATATACACACACTATACATATACTGATTTATTGCTTATACATATAAACATTTTTAATAATGCCCAACATACAATTAGGTGACACTGCCTTTATTCACTTATTGAGCAAATATTCACTAAGTACTTTCTATTTTTTTTTAAAAATAGGGATGGGGTCTTGCTATATTGCCCAGGCTGGTCTCAAACTCCTGGGCTCAAGTGATCTTCTTGTTTTGGCCTCCCAAAGTGTTGGGATTATAGGCATGAGCCACCATGTCTGGCCTCAATAAGCACTTTCAAAATATCAAATTCCATGCTTGGCAGTTGGGGATGTGGTGCTGAACAATATGTGGTTCCTTCCTTCATGAAGTGTGTATGCTTTAGAAATGGGAAAGACAGACACACAAAAAGATATGCTACAATGTGATTAATGCTATAAGCAAATGGTAAAATGAGAACCTCATGATGGAAATGATGCATTTTCTCTGGGAGAGAGTATGGAAAGAACTGACATAGAGTAATGATGGGAGATGAGCCAAAATATAGGTCAAAACTAGATTGTGAAAAAAGATATATGCTACATACAATTGTTGGATTATGTTCACAGGGAAACGCACCAGGTAATTAAGCATGGGAATGACATGGTTACATTTCAATTTGAGAAAAATGGCAAAGGATAGAGAAGAAAATTAACTGGATGCAGAAGATATGGAGGTAGAGGATAATTACGAGGTTATTGGCCAAGTGTGGTGGCTCACATCTGTAATCTTAGCACTTTGGGAGGCCAAGGCAGGCAGATCACTTGAGCCCAGGAGTTCAAGACCAGCCCTGGGCAACATGGTGAAATCCTATTTCTACAAAAAAAAAAAAAAAAAAAAAAATAGCCAGGCATGGTGGTGTGCACCTGTAGTCCCAGCTACTTGGGAGGCTAAGGTGGGAGGATCACTTTAGCCTAGAAAGTCAAGGCTGCAGTGAGCCGAGATCATGCTACTGCACTGCAGCCTGGGCAACAGAGTGAGACTCTGTCCCTCTCTCTCAAAAAAAAAAAAAAAAAAAAAGAGGTTATTGGAGTGGTCCAGCATAGGCATGATCAACACTTGACCTGGTATAAGAGTAGTGAAACTGGAAGACATGAGATAGATTCAAGAGCCATTTCAGTAAGATCTACAGGATGTGTATTTAGGATTGGATTTGACATTAGGTAAAAAAGGGCTTTGGTTAATTCCAAGGCTTTTGGCTTCTGTAACTTGGTGGATGCTGGTGCCCTTTAGTAACATAGGGAAGAAAATATGTTTTGCTTTAGTCCCAGTTGGAAATATGGATCAGGTGCTAGTAAGACAGGCAGTTGCTGGAGAAACGGGTTGAAAAGCATTTCTAAAGAGGTGTTTAAAAGTGTAGAAATGGATGAAAACTTCCACCCTCACTTTGATTAGTGAACACTCCAACATGGTGGACTACTTGGCCAAAGATGGCCCTCATTTGAGCAGTTTGCACAAGCCTGTCACACTAATCCTGATTCCTTAGGGGGATAACTTCCTGTGAGGAAAACTAGGTTTGTTTTGCAGCTGCATTTCATGTTTACATACAGTTTTTACAAGCTGTGTGGGCAGCCCAAGCAGCCTCAGGCAGGTGGTCCAGTTGCAATTCTGAACCATGGCAAAATGAGACTCTAGACTTCAAAAAAGTCAGGGAAAGGCAAGACCTGATCCAGGAGTCTGTGTCATCTAAGTTAGGCCGATAGTTCTGAGATGCACTTCTAATCATTAGCCAGTTTATCATAAAGTGGATCTAAAGTTGTGAGGGCTGTGTAAGAGCTACCCTTCCTGACAGCGTTGCCGAATTGTGGGGCCAGCCAGGAGGTTCTGGGACATTAGAATATTTTCCTTTGGGTTTTTACAAGACAAGGAAGGCACCTACCTACTTCAGGTGCCATATAGACTGTTGTATGTGCTTATTGGAGCCTGAAACTATGGTGTCTCCACTTATCCGTAGGGCGTGGACTTCAAAGACGCTCTTTCTACATACAAGGTGTGGGTGTGCATTGACTCATGTTAAACCCCATATCAGAGGTGGTTTGGCAGAGGGGTTAGGAGACTAGACTCCACCTAACTCTCTAAATCCTGGCTCCACTGTTTATTCCCTCTGGGTTTAGGGCAAGTGGCCTAATCGCTTGGTGCCCACATTTTCCTATACATGGTATAGGAACAATAACTGCACCTAACTCAGATGATTAAATTAGATAATCTGTGTAGTGTGCTTAAAATAATACTTAGCACACTGTAAGCACTAAATGAATATTAGCTACCATAATGTTTTATACCAAGTTTGGGTTGATTGCCTATAGTGCCATGACTATAATAATATTTCACCGTAGTGATATATTTCACCATAGTGATATATAAATCACCATAGTAAAATAGCCAGGCCTGCCATGTTTTCAAAAAATTCTTTTTGAGGATTGCAAGACTTCTGTGACTCAGAAGTCTTTGTACACGGCCTTCACATTTTCAGTTAGAAATGTACCTACCTATAGGGCAAGTAGGACTTTGGTTGTGTGAGGACTGTGAAATGACAGGTCAATGTGTTCATTTTCCAAAGTACTTTCATTTGGCAATTTCTCTATCACTAAAAGAAGATTAACACTTGACATGATAAGAAAGTTTGATCAACAAAAACCTGTGATCCAGCAGATAGGATAAAATAGAAAGTCACTTAAATAGACTGGACATTTGACAAGGCTGACTTCCAACAAAATGCTTGCTGATGACTCAGTTTATCTATAAAAGAAAAATCAGGCAGAGGTAAATCATGAAAGAAATGGATTAATGGTGTTAAAGATGAGATAGGAAGGAAAGGAATTAAAGGGAGAGATTGTAATGGTCAATAAGAATAAGGAATAGAATGACCCCAGCCTGAATAATCTTGTTTGATCATTGGTTGATGTGTGGCTGATGGGAAAAGATTCAAAAGCAAAGAAAAAGAAGTCAAAAAGCAGACAAGTCTCTGTCTGTCTGGCTTTCAGTCTTTCCTTGGCAAAATGTGGGGGTTGAACAAAATGACCTCTATGGCTTCTTCCAGTGTTGCCATTGTGTAATAACACAATTCCACCACGGAGAAAGAGAAGTCCAGGACTGGAGTTATGATACATGCACACACACAGAGCATCTATTCATGTGCAAACATCACAGCTACTTATGATTTGACTCAATTATTAAATTTTAATTTCACATCCCTTGTGTGTCGGTCATCCTTTCGTTTTGTTTCTTCTCAGCTTTACTTCTCAGCCGTCATGATTTTAATCAGTTAGGAGCCGCATGCTGGAAGACCTTTCCCACATGGCTGATTTTTTCATGCCCTCTTTGTCTCACTGTAGCAGTTAGAGGGAAAAACCCTGCAAATGAAATAAGACCATGTTCTTGTGTTTAGAGGGGAACGAGAAGAGGGAAATATGGGGAGACTAGCTATCTGGCAGCCAGATTAGGGGGAAGAACACCTTCAGAGAAGACTGGGTAGTGTTAATTACTAAGAAGAGGAGAAAACAAGCTCTGTTTGAGGATATAAGGATAAAAAAAGAAAATAGGACATGGGCCACTGGTCTAGTTTAAAACAGGGCTATAAAGAGGCCTGACAATATGCAATGTAACATTATAAAAGAGTTCATTGTAAGCTTTAAAAATATTCTGAGAAAAATTGCCTTTGATAGTTTTGGGGAGGAGCCACTTATCAGAGACTGATGTTCTCTGGATTTTTATTTTGTTTGTTTTGTTTCATCTCAGACACATTTGGAAATTTCAGCTTTTTCTTGCACAAGGATTAACCAGTCAACCACTAGATGCTGAAAATTGTCCGTTTCTAATTTTCTACTATTTTGAACTTATTTTTGCTTAAAGCTTTCCATTTATTTTATTTAAAAAACCTAGACAGATATGAGACAAAGTATTTGTAAACTGTAAAGCATACAAAAACTAAAAAGTGAGTGTGTTAGATTCCTATTGTAGCTGTAACAAATTGCCACAAATAACTTATGGTTCTGTAGGTTGGAAATCTGACTCGGGTCGTTGGAAATCTGACTCGGGTCTCACTGGGCTAACCCAAAATGTTGGCAGGACTGCAATTCTTTCTGGAGACGCCAGGTGAGAATCGTTTCCTTGCCTTTTTCTGCTTCTGGGGGCTGCCTGTAGCCTTTGACTTGTTGCCCCCTCCCTCCATCTTCAAACAGCAACATTGCATCTCTTTGACCACGTCACATCTCTCCTTGACCACAGCCAAGGAAAGTGCTCCAATTTTAAGGACTCATGTGATTAGATGGGGCCAAGCTGGAGAATCTAGGATAACCTCTCCAGGATAATCTCTCCATCTCCATTTTTAACTTAATCACATCTGCAAAGTCTCTTTTGCCATGTATGGTAAAATATCCACAGGTTCCAGAGATTTAGGGCACGGACATCTTTGGGGGTGAAGGCATTATTCTGCCTTCCACAGTGAGTATTCAAATCACTCTATATTAAAATGAAGCATAGTGGGTTTTTTTGTGTGTGTTTTTTTGTTGTTTTTTTTTTTTTTTTTTTTTAAAAGAATAAAGCCTATTGGATGCTAGATGGGCTATACAGAATTTCTACTTAGAATCCCAAAGTGTGCTTTTTATGGTCATTCTTAATATGGAGTGCACCTATTTCATATTCCTCCCTGAATTATTATTTACCCTTGGGTTATACACTGGGACAACTTTCATTCCCTGCACACACACACACACACACACACACACACACACACACAATATTACAGTACAGACTTCCCCAGCTGTAGAGCACATTTCTTATCATCAAACACAGTGTTCGAAATCTGTCTGCTGAGCCAGGCACGGTGGTTCACACCGGTAATCCCAGCACTCTGGGAGAGTGAAGGGAGAGAATCACTTGCACCCAGGAGTTTGAGACCAGCCTGGGCAACACAGCAAGAACCTGTCTCTACAAAAAATGAAAATAAAATAAAAAATAAAAGAAATAAAAAATAAATTTTTCTGCTAGAAACTTCTGCAACAAGAAGTTAACAGAAGCTTATTTTCTAATTATCTGTGCACCATTATGTTAAAGCATGTAGCATGTGCTTTAAAGATATTTACTAGAAGAACAGTTCAATGTTTACTATAGAGAAATTCAGAAGTGTAAAGGAACCTCAGAATAGACCTAGAAGGCAGGACAATTGATTGTCCCACATTTTCCCCACTTGGGGAAAAGATTTGTAATGTGTCATTTCCAAAATAGCATCTTTGTATATTGTATTTTTCTGCAAAACATGTATTAATAAATTTATCATGATATAAGCAATTCTTTTATTTTCAAATTATTCAAATCTGACACAAACTAGACCTAGCACATTTAGGTGTATGGGGAGGGTGGGGGTAATTCTTTGACAATATCCTCTGCTATTTCCATGTTTATTGATTTGTTTATTAAAGTTTGAGTCTCATTTTTGTCAATTTCTATTTTCCAAGCAATTAATACACTGAAAAATTATTATTATTATTATTATTATTATTATTATTGAGATGGAATCTTACTCTGTTGCCCAGGTTGGAGTGGAGTAGAGCCAATCACTGCTCACCATAACTTTGAACTCCCCAGCTCAAATGTGACAAAAATTCTTTAAAACATTTTAGCATGGGTTTATTCAAAGTATTTTCTCATAAATAATTCACGTTCACCATTCTTACTCCTAAGTTTGGTTATTTGTGCCTTTTCTTTCTAAGAACTGGGCTAGCTAGTGACTTATTAACTTTCTCTTTTTTCTTATAGAAGTAGTACTTACCAAATACTTAGTAAGTAGTTATTTGACTTACTGCATAAAAGGAACAGCATGATGAAATCCAGTCAAATATCCACCGATAATTGGAAAGAACTTCAGCAAGGAGTGAAATTAGGAGATAAACAGTCCAGGAAGATGCCGGTTGGGCACGAATGGCACTGGTGGAAAAATGGGTATTCTGGGCTTAGCTATTTCCTCTAAAACAAAAATGTATTGGGAAATAAGAATGCCTGGTTTAGAATTGAGTATGGTCATATCCAATGTGATCTTTTTTTTCCCCCTTTATCTCCTAACTTCTTTTCTTTGGCCATACCTCTCATCCTTTTTCATGTATTGAGTCAACTGGAGCTACAAAAAAAGTTACTAGTCAGTATAGAATGCCTACATATTGCTACAACATATTCAACCCGAAGATTCTGTAGAATTGGTGATGGAAAGGAAGCACTTTAACGAAGTATACAGTGGGTGGGAGTGAAGAGCAGCAAATCTGAAGCATTTTAGAAATTCGAGACAACAACATTTTGATAAAAATCTTTTTAACCTTCAAAAAAGAACAGGAATAACCCAAGGATTATGTAATTTCTTTTATGAATATCAAGGTCATTACTTCTTGCACAAACCTGTTAATGTCTGATTCAGATAAAACGATGATTTTTTTTAAGCCATGAGAAGAATTTGGTTTTTGTTCAAATAAAGCTTATAGAACTTTATTATTATTATTATTTTGGACTGGAAATGAAGTTTGGTTTTTACATGCAAGCCTTTGTTCTTCTGACATTTTGCTTTATGTGCACATAAGTTTTTAAAAAATCCTTTGTCCATCATGTGAATGCTAGTTAGATAGAACAAGTTTATTTTCTTAAAAGATTCCATCTTTGCCCACTATGTTTGGAGTCTATGTGATCTTTGATGACTTAGAAACATGTATTGACCCCCAGCTCATCCCATGCTCCAAATATAATTGCTTCGGCTACAAAGATTTTAAAATCAGTTAATCATGGAAGTTAAAAACAAAGTGTGTGCCTGAGTCTACCAGCATCCGGCATCAGGACAAGTACCCATTTGGCAAGAGACATTCTTGAATGCAGGAAGATCATTTGAGGTATTCTGGATTTGATTATTTCCTTCTATTTTGAGATGAATTTTAATTTTGCAGCACTGTGGTTTTGTTTATACATTTTCTGTGATTCACAGATACAGTAAACAAGAAACCATTGTTTTATACATTTGACAAACAGGCCTTCTTATTCTGCTTATCCGTCAATCATCTTCAGTGTGTGATGGAAGAGGGTACAGTGTTGAACTCAAGCAGTGAGAAGTATTTGTCAAATATTCCACTTGCATTATTCTGTCTAAGTCTCATCCTGGTTTTCTGATACGTGTTGCTGTAATATTGATAACCATTGATCCAAAGTTCAGAACGTCAACAACACTCGTTACTGCTTAGTAAGCATCTACTAATCTACACAATCTCAGAGCTCCTGGATCCTTGACTGCTCCAGTCCTTCTCAGCCCACAGATGTTAGGGGAAGGCCTGCAATCAAGTATGCAAAACTGTAACTATATGAGGACTTAAGTTCCATCTCAAACTCTCATTTTGCAATGTAGCAGAACAAGCTTATCTACATACTTCCAGGTAAATAAATGTACTTTATTCAGGATTTAAACGTAAGGTTCTGCCGCTTCTTCCTCCACTGAATGACATCTACATTCCAGAAGCTGATAGGCATCACATTGTCTGGGCAGAGACACAGACCAATATTAATCTCCTGTCCCTTGTTAGTGTCCACTTCTTCAGTCTTCTTTGATAAGGCCCAGTGTATATACTGTTGAACGCCAAGGGGCTACATGGTTTCTAGCTCATGAAATTCACTCTGTACTTGTTGATGGTGTCTCGTCGTCATAGCTGCAAGACCCGCGCAGTCTACAGCCCACTCAAGGTCACAGAACTCCTGTGGGTGCTGGCCCATAACTCGTTGGGGCTGTAGCAGAGTCCCTCTGCTTAGATAAACGTGGCTGCCACTTGTACCCAATGGCATCCACATTATCCTGGGCTTTCTCTGGGAAGCAAGGCTCATGTCTTTGCTGCTCCTGGAACCCCGAAACCTATTTGAGGTTTTTAAAATGTCCCCTCCTCAGGGCTTGAAACAGAATTGCATTGCAGAGAGCCTCCCCATCATCCAATCACAATACTCCTTTTCTTCTCCCTCTCAACTGTCTTTCCACGACCCCAGCTGCTCACACTTATATCCTTCAGGGAGAGAAAACGGACTCTTCCACCATTAGCATTCATTCCAAGCTTCATGTTTATGGGACAAATTTATTTCCCTGGGTTGTTCAGACTCAGCCTTTTTGCTCCTCAAAAACACTTTTCTCACTCTAACCCAAACAAAAACAAATACAACTTCTTTTATGAGCAAAAACTTTGGCTTTCAAAACTACTGTTTCTGTTACGGATTTTCAGCGTTGACTCTAGTAGTCACAATACTGTTTTTCTCTTGGCTTCTATGAGCCAGTGAGTCTCACCCTCAGGGCTAGTGTCAAAGGTAAAAGGGATGATAAATAAAAGTGAGGTTTCCTGTGATGAAATACAAGCAGTTCAGTCTCAGAATAGTGTTTTATTATAAATCCAGCATCCCCTTTAATCCTTACAGCAACTGAACCAGATAAGCATTATCATTCCACATTTGTAGATAAGAAAATGGAAGTAATCTTCCATTACTTAATTAAGGCAGCCAAATAGTCAGGTGGCAGACTCAGAAGACAAATCCAGGCCCTGCTAACTCTAAATTTTTTTCCCTTTTTTTTTTTGTCATGCTATCTAGTCTTTCTCCTTGAGATCTAGAAGGTGTTCATGTTCAAGAAACAGTGCCAACGGCTATGATTATAATCTCCATAAATGCGCCATTGACTGTTATCAGTACACAGTGGTTTGTTGTCATGAAGATAGACTCAGCTTTAGCAAAATTACCCATGTGTGTAATTCAGAAGCTTTATCCCGTGCATGTCTACACAGTAGATCTAGATTCACGACTGTTAGGCACCATCCACCAGAGAAGTTGTTTCCTGATGTTTCTCTCCATTCACCACCAGTTTGCCCCATGATATAGTTTGGATATCAAACCAAATCTCATGTTGAAATGTGATCCCCAATGTTGGAGGTGAGGCCTAGTCAGAATTGTTTGGGTCATGGGGGCTGATCCCTCGTGAACCTCCCCATGGTAATGAGTGAGTTCTCGCTCTAAGAGTTACTGTGAGATCTGATTGTTAAGAAGAGCTAGCACCTCCCTCCTCCTTTCTCTTGTCCCCTCTCTCACCATGTGACATGCCTGCTCCTGATTCACTTTCTACCATAATTGGAAGCTTCCTGAGGCCTCGCCAGAAGCAGATACTGGTGCCATGCTTCTTGTACAGTCTGTAGAACCATGGGCCAAATAAACCTTTTTCTTTATAAATTATCCAGCCTTAGGTATTCCTTTATAACAACACAAAATGGACTAACACACTCCACCATTGGCCAGAGGGAAGCCCCCTACCTTCTCTAACACCGTCTTTGACATTTTATTACATCATCCTCTGTGCCCTTGACTTTAATTCTTATCCCAGCATTTTCCACAGTTTCTGGCATATATTGGAAGAGAGTTTGCATATATGGATATGTTCAGATGGATAACATGTTTCTTTCATAAGCCTCCATTACTTTTTGAAACCAAATTGAAAAGACCTAAATTTAGCTTTCTGTTTTATGCATTATATATAAAAACTTAACTGAAAACAATCCTTTCACACTCTAGACATTTATGATCATTTACTAACTACAAACTATAAACTGAATAAGAAGAAATGCAATGGTCCCTTTTAATTTGGAAATCCACTCTGTAGACGAAGACTAACTTAATATGACACAAACTAAAGTCTTTGCCAGCATGGACCTTTTTTCATCCAAATTGTTAGAGTTCACAAAAACTTATTAATCTAGAAGCATCTATGAATGTAGCAAGAAAGACTGCGTAAAGAATCAGGTGGTGAAAGGCCAGACTCCAGCTGTGTACTGAAATCTCACATCTGCCAGACCTGTGGATGATATAAAGTTAACCATCTTTTCCCCACTGCTTGGAAATCCCACCTTTGTCACATGCGATTTCTCCACATGTTTTTGTCTCTTTCTGGACTTTGTTCTTGTCCATTGATTTGTCTAATCCCACTAATTATAGTAGCTTGATAATATATTTTAATGTCTTGGAGAGCTGGTCTCTCCTCCTTACTCTTTTTGTTAGGAGTTTTGAGTATTTTTAAAACATTTGCTTTTCTATATGATATTTGGAAATAGCTTGCTTAGTTAAAAATATTCCACTGGTCTTTTAAGTGGGATTGTTATAAGTTTATAGATTATTTAAGGGAAGATGGAGATCTGTGTAATGCTGAATCTATCTGTACAAGAAGAAGCTGTGTCTTTCCATTTATTCAAAACTTCTTTATGATTGTCAGGAGAAATATAATATATATATATATTTCACACACACAGACATCTTGAACTTATTATGTTGTATTATAATTTCTATTTAGTTGTCATTTTCCTTGGATAAAGTGTCAGCTCTTTAAGGGCAGCTCTTTATTAATTACTAAACCCCAACACCATGGGCCGCGCTAATGTGCAGTCAATGTTCAATAAATAAACTGATGAAATAACTAAAATTAAACATGAATTTTCTGTGACCATCCCATCTAAATAAATATGAATATGAGGCAGTAGAGGCACTTGTGTAAAATTACCGTGCACCAGCTTTCAAAACCAAATCTTGTTCTAGCTCCTCCTAACTCTCACCCCAGAGTTCCCCACCAGATGTGAAAGGCCAAACCAACCATTAAAAAGACAAGTGACACTCATTTCTCTATGTAAATAAAAATTGTGAAAGTGCTTTAAAGGAGTTCCACTTGAATATTTCTTTCCTTTAAGGGACAAAAGCAAATTGACTGCCAGCAAAGAGCCCTTTAGTCCATAAATTCTTCATAGCAAAGGCACAGAAACTTGAAACAATGTCCTCAGTGCTCTCCCTTTTGTCTGTGGCAATAGAATGGGGGTTCTGTACTCCAACAGCTCCTTAGGGGAAAACACCAACACTCCAAAATTTAAACTTCACATAGCTGCATTCAGGGAATGAAAGCCAGACGTGTCGCTGTTCCCAGGACAGAGTGGCTATTGTGGAAAATTGCCCTTCTTAAGAACTTTTGGTGTCCAGGCTCCTGTATGGAGCAGCCTAGATAATATCCCTGCCTTCCCGGCTATGGTCCATCTCCAGATGCCAGCATGGGGGATAAATGTCCACGAGCATTCTGTCTACCAATGCAAACCTCTTGAGTTTCTGTCTTCAGAAGTGAGGGCCATAGAATAAGAATGAAAATGGACCTTGGTCCTGCTGAGGGGGAAAAACAAATTGGAATGGAAGGCCGCTACTTCCAACTTAAGCAAAGTTGGAATAGATACTTCTAAAGGTATTGGGCTGACCCCAGATACATAATGGAATTTTGTAGCATACTTTATTTTGCATTTTTGCAACCAGGTGTTGATAATTACATATGTAATTATTCAACCTCTTTACTTTATATATCAAGAAGCTGAGACACAGAGAATGTAAATAACTCATTAGTAATTACATAGCTAGTTAGAGACATAGCTGGGTTGACAGCTTAGGTGTTCAAGCAAAGAGTCTAATTTTCTTGATTCCGTTACATTGCCGTTATTTAATCCCAACACACCTTATATTTGAAAGCATGTTTTAATTAAAATTATTTGCCATTAAATTATATGAAAATAAATCCAGGCTTCCAAGTTTTACTATAAATCTATTTTTTAAAAAAAATTAGTACATCTCTAGAATGTTTTAAAAATGTATTTTAGCATACTTTTCCAACTTAAAGTACTTCCTGTCAGAGTCAAGGGAGGTAGCAACTGTTGGTCCACACTATTAATACTTTAGGGAAATCTCACTTTATGCCTAGCACATGCATATCATTAAAAAATTGCAACTTAAAACTTTTATAAACACCTGTGAAAAGGTATCTTTTTGACACTCTAGATGGTGACAGTGCAACTTTCCACTACATTCATGAAATTTTTGACAAACTTAAGACAGTCTGGTAATTCACTTTGGAAGTTTTCAGTGCCTGGTGCATGGAAGATTTTATTAGAGAATCTAAAATCATGTCAGATGTTACATAATAAACTTGTTGGCAAAAACTTAGCTTTGGTTTGCATTCTCCTATTATAAACACCGGAGTTAAGAATGAATACGAATATAAACGGCCAGTTGCATATCACGTTTCATGTAGGCATTCAAGATTTGTTCATTCATGATTTAATTAGCCATTTATTCATTTCAATGTGTCAGATTCTGTGCTAGGCATAAGGAATTAGTGGTAAATAAAATAAAAATGATCCTTACCTTCACGAAGTTTACAGTACAATAAACTTCGGAAATTGTTACCAAAAAATGGATTGTAATGAGGCTTGGGAATGTGTAACAAAGAATGAGGAGAATATTTCTTAAGACTTGAGGCTGGGCGTGGTGGCTCACGCCTGTAATCCCAGCACTTTGGGAGGATGATGCGGGCAGATCACGAGGTCAGGAGATCAAGACCATCCTGACTAACATGGTGAAACCCTGTCTCTACTAAAAATACAAAAAATTAGCCGGGCGTGGTGTCTGGCGCCTGTAGTCCCAGCTACTAGGGAGGCTGAGGAAGGAGAATGGCATGAACCCGGGAGGCGGAGCTTGTAGTGAGCCGAGATCGTACCACTGCACTCCAGCCTGGGGACAGACAGAGACTCCGTCTCAAAAAAAAAAAAAAAAAAAGACTTGAAGGATGAATAAGAATTAGGGGGAGGGGCCAGGTGTGGTGGCTCACGCCTGTAATCCCAGCACTTTGGGAGACCAAGGCAGGAGGATTGCTTGAGGCCAGGAGTGTTAGACAAGCCTAGCCAACATAATGAAACCCTGTGTGTACTAAAAATACAAAAAATGAGCCGGGCATGGTGGTGGGCTCCTGTAATCCCAGCTACTGGAGAGGCTGAGGCAGAAGAATCACTTGAACCTGGGAGGCGGAGGTTGCGGTGAGCCGAGATCGGTCCACTGCTCTCCAGCCTAGAAAACAGAGTGAGACTCTGCCTAAATAAATAAATAAATAAATAGAAGAATTAGGGGAAGAGAGGGAACAGATAGGAGAAAGAGCGAAGGAGTGGTAAGAGTAAAAAATGTGTTTTCCTCCCTCTCTATTTAAAGGCCCCTCTGTTACCTTCTACCGTGGACAGTGGCCAAAATGTCCTTCACTGCTTGAAGCCAACACAGAACTGTCCTTCCATGCCACTTTTCTGCTTCCTGCAGGAATTATGCTCACGCTTACCCTTTCTCCATGCTGACAGCTCAGTTAATTTCATCACACATGGCCTCTTAAAAAGTCTCTACATTATTCTCCTACTCTTCCTCTTCTTCCTCCTCCTCCTTTTCCTTCTCCCTGTTCTTATAATACAAATAACCAATTAATATATTAAAATGATAAAAAATCCAAATTGCACAAAATAAAAAGAGTCTTTTTTCCATCCATCACCTCTCACACTTTCTTTGAAGTAATCCTTTCTCCTTCAGCTTTTAAAAACTATTTGAAATACAAAAAATAAAAATATATAAATAATTAAAATATGTATAACACACATAAAAGAATATATATAATGCAAATCCACACTGTGAAGCACATCAATAAAACAAAACAAACGCTCATGAAACCCACCACCCAAACCAAGAAATGGAATTCTCATAACATCTCTCTCCCCCATCCAGAGGCAATCATAATTCTGAATTTTGTGTCCATTATTCTCTTGTTTGTCTACGTTGATATAAGTCCATACAGAATACACACAGAGTACTTTTTTTTAGTTTTTGCTGTTTTTGAGATTTATAAATGATGTCACATTCCATGCTATCTTCTGCTGCTTGCTTTTGCCATTCAACATTATATTTCTAAAATTTACGCATGTTGACATGTGTACTTTTAGCTTATTGAATTTCACTGCTGTATAGTATATTCCCACCATGAGAATGTATCATTTTTTTAAATTTATTTGCTTTCCTATTAAGGAAAATGTGGTTTTCTTTGTCTCCATCTGCCCACCCATCCATCATCTATCTATCTATCTATCTATCTATCTATCTATCTATCTATCATCTATCTATCTGTCATCTATCCACCTATCTACCTATCTGAGCTTATGAATAAGGCTGCTATGAATATTCTTATATATTTTGTCTGTATCATATATTTTCTCCAGGGTATATATACATTTTTTTTCTGGGGCATATACCTGGAATTAGAACTGGGTCATAAATTACATGCCTACTCAACTTTACAAAATAATGTCACTTTTCAAAATGTTTTTGAGTTGTTAAACTCGTTCACATCGTTCCACTTCCTCACCAACACTAGGTTTTGCCCAATTTTTATTTTTGCTAACTTTTCAGTTATAAAATAATCTCTCATTGTGTTACTGACATGTATTTTCCAAATTGCAAATAAAGATGAGCAGTTTGCTGTATTTATTCAACATTTCTGGGTTTTTAAGGTAAAGTAATTGCTGTTATTTTTTGCCTGTTTTTCTGTTTAACTATTTGGTTTATTATTGTTTTTTAAAAAAATTCTTGTATAATCCAGATACTAATTATTCTCTATTCCTTCTTTTGTTTTTAAATAAATATGCTGCAAATAGCTTCCCTCCCTTACCCCTAAGTGGCTTGTATTTTCACTTTCTTTATAATTTAAATAAACAGAATTTAATCTTAATGAGGTCCAATTTAGAACTCTTTTTCTAATCTTTGTGATTAGTGCTTTTCTGTATTTCAAAACAGATCTTTCTGGTTCCCTAAGGTTATAAAGGTAGTATATATTTTATCCCACAAACATCAAAGTTTTGAATTTATATTTAACTCATTAATCCAGATGAATTTTTTTTGTGTTCACGGCCTAAAATAGAAATAGAAATAGAAATTCAATTTCCCAGTGGCAAACTAATTGACCAACACCATTTATTGAATATTTTCTTCATTCTCCCACTGACCTGTGATATCACATCTAGTTTCCATGCAGATTTGAGGCTGTGTCTGAGCTCTCTATTCAGTGTCATTCATCATTTTTTCTGTAGTCTTAAGTACTATAATTTTATTGTAAGTCCTGATATCTGGTAGAGAACTCTCCCCACATTCTTTCCCAGGAGTCTCCTGACTATTCTGTACAGCTTTTAGGATCAGCTTGTTAGGTTCCTCAAATAATTTTGTTGGAGCTTTGATTGAGATTGCTTTGAATTTATAAATCAACTTAGAAAGAATTGATATCTTTACAATCTTGAACTCTTTCTATCCATAAATATCATATATTTTCCAGTTTACTTAGATCTGGTATATTTTTAACTACTTGCTCCATTTCTTATTATTGAAAATGGTGCAGCATTTATAAATACTAGGCTTTCTAATTAGTGTTGTTAAGTTATAAAAAGGCATTTAAAATATTTGATCTTATATCTAGCCTATGTAAATGTTCTTATTAGTTCTAACAATTTGTAGATTCTGTTCAGTTTTCTATATATAGAATTTATACCATCTGCAAATGAGGGTTTTATTTCTACCATTTCAATCTTTTTTTTCCCTTTTTTAAAATTATACTTTAAGTTTTAGGGTACATGTGCACAACGTGCAGGTTTGTTACATGTGTATACATGTGCCATGTTGGTGTGCTGCACCCATTAACTCGTCATTTAACATTAGGTATATCTCCTAATGCTATCCCTCCCCCCTCCCCCCACCCCACAACAGGCCCCACTGTGTGATGTTCCCTTTCCTGTGTCCATGTGTTCTCATTGTTCAATTCCCACCTATGAGCAAGAGCATGTGGTGTTTGGTTTTTTGTCCTTGCAATGGTTTGCTGAGAGTGATGGTTTCCAGCTTCATCCATGTCCCTACAAAGGACATGAACTCATCCTTTTTTGTGGCTGCATAGTATTCCATGGTGTATATGTGCCACATTTTCTTAATCCAGACTATCATTGATGGGCATTTGGGTTGGTTCCAAGTCTTTGCTGTTGTGAACAGTGCCACAATAAACATACATGTGCATGTGTCTTTATAGCAGCATGATTTATAGTCCTTTGGGTATATACCCAGTAATGGGATGGCTGGGTCAAATGGTATTTCTAGTTCTAGATCCCTGAGGAATCGCCACACTGACTTCCACAATGGTTGAACTAGTTTACAGTCCCACCAACAGTGTAAAAGTGTTCCTATTTCTCCACAACCTCTCCAGCACCTGTTGTTTCCTGACTTTTTAATGATTGCCATTCTAACTGGTGTGAGATGGTATCTCATTGTGGTTTTGATTTGCATTTCTCTGATGGCCAGTGATGATGAGCAATTTTTCATGTGTCTTTTGGCTGCATAAATGTCTTCTTTTGAGAAGTGTCTGTTCATATCCTTCGCCCACTTGTTGATGGGGTTGTTTGTTTTTTTCTTGTAAATTTGTTTGAGTTCTTTGTAGATTCTGGATATTAGCCCTTTGTCAGATGAGTAGATTGCAAAAATTTTCTCTCATTCTGTAGGTTGCCTGTTCACTCTGATGGTAGCTTCTTTTGTTGTGCAGAAGCTCTTTAGTTTAATTAGATCCCATTTGTCAATTTTGGCTTTTGTTGCCATTGCTTTTGGTGTTTTAGACATGAAGTCCTTGCCCATCTTCATCTTGTCTTACAGCTCTGGTTAGATCAAAGTTGAACGTTGAGTTGAAATCGTAATAATTAGCTTCCTTGTCTTGTTTCTAATTTTAAAGATATTTTAAATATTTTGCCGTCATGAAAAGTGTTCACAGTAGGTTTTGGTAGAGACTCCTTATAAGGGCGTCTTTGTAAAATAAAGGAAATATTCTTATAATCATGTTTTACAGAGTTATTTTTTTTCTCGTCTAGGCATGATTAGGCATTGGCTATTTTATATGCTGTAATGAGAATAATTTCAATAATAAAATTTCTATATTAAATCAGTTGCACATTGTTGGGGTAAATTCAGTTTGTTCATGATGTACTTATTTTGTGTAGAATTTTTGCATCTGGGTTTATGAGTGAGATGGGTGAATGGATTTCCTTTCACATGCTGACCCCACTTAGTTTCTTATCAGAAGTCTACTAGCTTAATCAGGTAAATCAGGAAATAGTCTCTCTTCTCTTTTCCCTGGAAGAATTATTATGAAATTGAAGTAACCTGTTACTTTTAAAAGTATGGTGCAACTCACCTCAAAAAATTATCTGAACTTGATGTTTTCTGGTGCAAAAAAACCCTACATTAATAATTCATGCGTGTTAATAATTACAGGACATTTGACACTTTTTATTCTCCTTGCATCAGCTTGTCTGTTACCTTTTTTGAAGATGTATACTGTTATATCCAAGTTTTCAAATAGATTAACATCAAATTACTCTTTTACTTTTATTGAAATATTTTCTTCTATCTATAGTTATGCCCTCCATTCCATCCTAATGTTGTTTATTTGTACCTTCCTTCTCTTTTTTATTGAACAATTTTACCAGAGGTTTGTCAATTTTATTAGTCTTTCCAAAGAACCAAGTTTTTGCTTTTTTGATTCTTATTTTCATTGATTTTTGCTCTTACTTAACTGTATACTTTCTTCTACTTGGGAGTGGGAGGAATTCTGTTGTTGTTTTTCTAACTTAAATTGGACGCTTACACCTTCAATTGTCAGCCTTTCTTTCTTTCCTTCTCATATAATCACTTATGACTATAACTAATAGAAAATATCCTTTTCTCTCTAAAACTACTTTTCTGGAAGCCAGATATTATATGTGTCTTCTATTTTCACAATTTTATTCTGCTTTAAGAAAAATGTTGTCTGGAACATTTTGAACTTATTGAAAAAGTAGATATAATAATGTAATCCTTCACAGAGCTTCCAAAAAATTATCAATTTTGTTTCAACTATACCTTTCCTACTGCCTCTCTGCCCCAAATATTTTGGAGCAAATCCCAGACATTTTATAATTGCATGAATATTTGGGTATATTTCTCTAAAATATCAGGATTTTAACAATATATGACTTCACAGCCGGCCGCGGTGGCTCATACCTGTAATCCCAGCACTTTGTGAGATTGAGGCAGGCAGATCGCTTGAGGTCAGGAGTCCGAGACCAGCCTAGCTAACATGGTGAAACCCTGTCTCTACTAAAAATACAAAAACTAGCCAGGTGTGGAAGTGCACTCCTGTAGTCCCAACTACTCGGGAGGCTGAAGCAGGATAATTGCTTGAACCCTGGAGGAAGAGGTTGCAGTGAGCCAAGGTCACGCCACTGCACTCCAGTCTGTGTCTCAAATAAAATAAAATAAATAAATAAATAAAATAATAATAATTAATAAAATAAATAATAATAATAAATAAATAAAATAAAATAATAAAAATATATGACTTCAATACCATTATCATATCCAAAATATTACAAAATATTACAAAAATTCTTTAATATCATTAATTGTCCAGTAAGTATCCAGCTTTTCTAATTGTCTTATAACTTATTTTCCCAGTTTGTTTATTTAAGCCAGGATACATTTAAGCCCATATATTGTAATTGATGATATATCTTTACGGTTTCATTTTATTTTTTTAAGTTTCTACTCCATCTATTTTTTTTATTTTGGTGAGTTTTTCCCCTCTCCTTGAAATTTATTTGGAGAAACTGAATGGCTTGTCTAGTAGAATTTTCTACAATCTGGATTTTGCTGACTGGTCATTGAGGTGGTGTGTGTTCTCTGTTGTTTATCTATTAAGTGGATATTTGGAGCTAGGGGCTTGACCATACTCTATGTTGATTTTATGGCAAGACTATTTCATAGGCAGTGGTGTGTACTTTCTCTGGGAGGCCCATAATGCCTTGTCTCTCTCTTTTTATGATATTATCAACTATTGATGACTATTGCCTAGATTCACCAATTCATTAGGTGTTCAAAAATTTTAATATTCTAATTCTATACTTTGTCTTCATATATTAGTTGAAATTCTTCTACAAAAAGAAACTCTCATATCAGTTATTTGTTTATCATGAGGCACATAGAGTATACATACAAAAGCAGGATAAATGACCGTTTCCTTTTATTTTATCACATTTCAAAGAAAAAGACATAACAAACTTTGAATAAGTAGCCCTAAAAGTAAATCATATTTTTATTTCAAAGATATCCCACATTGATTAAAACTGTTCAGGTAAATGTCTTCTTTTGAATTCACAGAAGTACATAAAAATCATGTGTGTCACTTTAAGGATTCGTTTTTCACTCCCTCCCAACAAGAGAGGATTTGTTACACTGGTTACTCAACATATTTACTTATATAATTCCGTGTGAGTTTTGATATTTCCCCTAAATCAAACATATTGTCCAAAAATGACATTTTTCATGTAATCAATGAAACCCTTCAAAATGATACGCAGAAACTTCTAGTTTCTCCATTTTCTCAAACTCCTGTTCCATCTATCCATCCATTCACCTATCTATCTATCCATCCATCTTATGTATCTTCTACCCATTTTATGCTCATATGGTAATATGATTAACATATCACCTCATCTGGCATGACTGGAACAAAATAGGCCCCTTGTTTTCTGGTGTCATAGGTCTGTCAAGGTCACAGAGGATCCCAGTTGAAAACAGGTGCTCCCCACACATGTTGTGATGACTCACTCCTTGCAGCAACAGCTCCTCAGGAAACCTTTTCCCACCAGGGATGCTCACCTGTACTTACACTTTGCCACATAAGGCCTCAGCAAAAGGCAAAAGCTAGCTTTAATCTAGCTTTGAAGCTAGAACTCCTTAACTCACACCCACTCTTTCAGCTGCTGCTGCCAAAATATGCACCACGGGCTGGGGGTACGGCCGCCAAACTCAGTTCTCTGCTTTGTTAGAACAAGCCTCCCCCACGAAGCCATCAAGTTCCCGGCAAATGTGTCCAGCCCTTTTTTGCCACCTTTATGAAAAGGAACATTGAAAGAGGTATGCTTTGTCAACATAAAAAAAAAAAAGTCCTATAATATCTTTCTTTCCAGGGCAATAAGTGTCTACTTGGCTTGTATTTACATAACTAAGAAGGGTCATTAAAGTGATTCTTCCTAGAATAAATAACATCTCCCACATGCTTTTAAATCCACATCTAGATTTAAAACTAGGTGGCAACTTTTAAATTGAGTCTTTCTCAGCAGATAGTGGTTTGTTTTTCTTTGAAAGTATATGTTGAGGCCTTTCGACTAAGACATTAAGTTCTTTAGAATTGTACATTCTTTGCACATAGTAAGTGCTCAACAAATAATTGTATGAGTGGAGAAAGACTATTCAAGATTAAGAAGAGTGAGTAAAAGGATAGATCTACCCCATGAAACTCTCCTCTCTGTCATGGGAGCCAGTGGGTAGCCCAGCTCAGATCAGATGGACCCAGGGATCAAGAGCACTGCTACTTGGTGTGGTCTCCAGACCAGCACCATAAGCACAGACAGGGAAACTGTGACAAATGCAAACTCACAGTCCCCACCCCAGGCCTACTGGATCAGAATCTGTTTTCACAAACCCTCTGGGTGGTTCTTATAGACAATAAAGTTTGAGACCCATTCGTCTACAGTAGCCCAGTGTGGACTGTATTAACACGAGATGACATGGGGACCCGTGCTAGTTTTAGGCCAGACCAGCAAGACAGAAGGTGGTAATCATTATTCTGCCCTGAAATATCAAGAAAGGAACAAATATTTTTATAGAAATAGAAACACTGGTAGATGAGATTGCCTACCAGTGACTAGAGTTATTGATTATGTCTCTCCATCATTGATTAGAAATATATTTATAGGACTCCAGGCTTAACCCAGTTTTTCTTCATCAATAAAGGCAAAAAAGAATTAGAAAAACACAATAGATATCCAAAGCCAGCCCACACAAGGCATTCTCTACACTTTGGGCTTAGAGATGGCTCCAGAAAACAGAAGACGTATCTGAAACCCAGACCTTCTCTGATGTGCTAGGCCGGGGGAAAAACATTTTCGGTACAGAACCAAAAAGTAAATATTTTTGGCTTTGCAGGTTATACGTGACTGCTCACCTTGTTGTAGTGTGAAAAACAGCCATAGACAATACAGATATAAATGAGTGTGGCTATGTTCCAATAGACTGTATTTATGGGCTCTGAAATTTAAAATTTATGCAATTTTCATCTCATGAAATATTATTTTTTTCCAATAATTTAAAAATTCTTGGCTGGGCGCGGTGGCTCACGCCTGTAATCCCAGCACTTTGGGAGGCTGAGGCGGGCAGATCACGAGGTCAGGAGATCAAGACAATCCTGGCTAACACAGTGAAACCCGGTCTCTACTAAAAAAATACAAAAAAATTAGCCAGGCGTGGTAGCGGGCACCTGTAGTCCCAGCTACTCGGGAGGGTGAGGCAGGAGAATGGCATGAACCCAGGACGCACAGCTTGCAGTGAGCCAAGATTGTGCCACTGCACTCCAGCCTGGGCGACAGAGTGAGACTCCATCTCAAAAAAAAAAAAAATCTTAGCTTGGAGGCTGTACAAAAATAGATGGTGGCCAGATTTGGCCCCAAGTCCATAGTCTGCCAACCCCTGCTCTAGACTAGAGGCTGCTAAAGGTGTCCCTTGCCAGTCCACAAGAAATATTTCACATGGGCCCAGTATGTAGAGAGGAGAAAATTAGGAACCAGATAGAATTAATACAAAGTCTGGAAGGAAAATTGTCTCCACCACCTACACTCCAAAAAGGAAACCTAACAGTTTACAATTATTAATGACTGCCAGTCCCTCTGCAGGCTACAGTAAGCAACATCAAACTTCGGGTGCCCACTCCAACGTACAAAGTACTAAAATTGCTAAGGTTGTAAGTTTGAAGTTTCTTCTTCTGATGGTGATGATGGCAGCAACTAATCCGAAGGGAAGAATTGAAAAATTTATCAATGAGAATCCAAAGCATGAATGTACAGCCCTACTTCCTCCGCCTTTCTTGTTTTTTACTTTCAGAGACAGAGTCTCATTCTGTTGCCCAGTCTGTAGTGCAGTGGCACAGTCTCATGGCAGCCTTGAACTCCTGGGCTCAAACCATCTTCCCACCTCAGCCTCTCAAGTAGCAGGAATCCTCCTTCCTTTTTATCCCCCAACTCCGTCCATTTTTGTCTCTCTTTCTATTGCTTTAAAAAACATAAATATGCATATAAAATGCTAGCCCTTTCTTCTTCGATATATAGCACACTTTTCTCCACCTTACTTTTTTTTCCTCAATAATAATTTCTAGAGATCCCTCCAAAGCAGTATATAGAAATGTTCTTTATTGTTTTTTTTTTTTTTTTTTTTTCGAGACGGAGTTTTGCTCTTGTTGCCCAGGCTGGAGTGTGCAGTGGCGCGATCTGGCTCACTGCAACCTCCGCCTCCCGGGTTCAAGTAATCAGCGTCCGGAGTAGCTGGGATTACAGGCATGAACTACCATGCCCGGCTAATTTTTGTGTTTTTAGCAAGATACTCAATCATTTCGGTGTGGATTTACTATAGCTTATTTAATCAGTCCATCATCAGTGGACATTTGTCCATTTTTTTGCTATTATAAATACAGCCCACAAATAACAGTCAGGGACAACATTGATCCTATACTTGTATGTGCCTGTGCTGTGCATTTTATACATATTACCCATTTAATTCTTATAGAAAGCTTATCTCTCCTTTGCAGATGAGGAAACTGAGGTCTAGAGGGGTTAAATAACGTGTGAAGGATCAAGCAGCTGTAAGTAGCAGAGTAAGGGTTCCGGCATCATGACTGTTCTTAGTCACTCAACCTATTTCATCCTCCTGATTCAGGCCTGTGTAGAGGAGCAGAGGAGACCAAGTTCCTCCTCCCGGGCCCCCAGAAACCTTGTTGGCACCAGCTCACATTCTTTTGCAAACTCAACAAGACCCCTTCCAACCGGCTTACAGCCCTCAGCTGGGAGCAGATTTGTTAAACAGATGCACGAGGCTTGGAAAACTGCCCAGGGTGTCCCCATACTGACAAAACAAGAGTCCTGTGGGACAAAGCGGAGATCCTGCCTCATCTGCATTCTCTCTGGCTCTCCGAGGATTGCCTTCAATGCCTCAGGCTAATGTGTTTGCCCAGAAGCATTTGTTTGGTGGGGAAGGGAGAAGAATAAGAGGGAGAGTGCTGGACAAACCTTTCCCTTTTACAGCCAGGGCACACAGGAGTTTTTAAGGCACTGCCACCTCTCCCTCCTTGTCTCTATCCTAAAATGACCTTATTCCCTTAACAGCCAACGTGGAACAGGAGGGTGAGTTTGGGGGGCATGTGAAGCAGGTTGTACGGGTGATTGGAAGCTCCTTCCTTTGCTCTCTAGCCTGGCCTAAATGTGGGTAGAGCCACGATATCAGAGAATATCAGCCCAGCACCCCACCCTTCACCCCCCATCCCCCAAACCCCCAGAGTCCTGATGGTTGCAGGGAGTTAAAGGTGGCAGCTTCTGGGTACAAGTTACAGAGGTCAAGGCAGAAACAGCCCAGGACCTAGGAATAAGTAGGGGGAAGGGGGTGCACTGAGGCTGTGCCACCTTCTTTAAACTAGTGCTATGGGCTACAGTGCCAGGGAAGAAGGCCATATAGCTGTATTAGATGATGATGCCTAGTGGTAAACTGTGCAGGGAGGAGAAAGGGGAAAGCTACAGATTTCAGAAGTACGTGATTGGCCTTAAACATTGGGTCAGCCTAACGTTCTATTTTGGAAGCAAAAAAAAAAAAAAGTAATACTAATATTTATTAAGTATTTAGGCTAATGAATTTACCCACATCATTTTAGTTAATCTTTATAGTAACCTCAAAGATATAATTCCCATTTTCAGATGTGAAAATTGAGGCTCAAAGAGCTTAGGAGATTTGTCCAGATTTGAAAACCTAGTATGCAGTGGAGTCCTAATTCAAACCCACATCTGCTGATTGCACAGTCCAGGTACCTAATCATTTTATGGTGCTGGAGGCTCTTTCTTCATTCATTCATTCATTCAAGAAATATTTATTTAACATCTATGATGTACTAAAGACATGATATTGTGGGGATACAATAATGAAATAAGAGAGATGTGGTTCTGGCCCTCACAGAGCTCATCTTCAAAGGTAGGGAAAATAAACAGGTAAATAAGTAAACAACATGATTACAGACTTTGATAAATGCTATGGCTCTCATCGAATATTGAGATTGGTTTAAAATGAAGTCTTTTTTTTTTTAAAGTATCTAGTAATTAATGAAAGGGGAGTCATCCTATATAAACTCTCCTTCCATTGAATTTGTCTATATCATGTGTAATATTTTAAGATGTTGCTTTACACTTAGCTACTTTATTTAATCTGAGCTCCTCTCAAGTTGAGGCAAAAGTACAGCCTCATTATTAGTATTATTTTTAATATTCTGAACTTAATGTCTCCAAAAGCTAAAAGTAGATATTAAAAAGTCCATTTCAAATGACCTGAGGTTATATGAGCCATCCCTGTGAAATGTTTAGGGAGGTATCCCCAGGGAAGTTGAAATTATGCCCTACTACGAATGGTTGAAGAAACTACCTGAGGTTTGTCAGCAGAAGAGCATGGCTTTACTTCTCCCTTTCCTTCCACATGTTGGAGCTGTGTGAAAATCTCCCATGGAAGAAGACAGGATATGAATTCAACCTATAATTTGAAAAACAAGTATATCAGATGACAAGTGATCTAAGCAGTATTATTATATTCTACTATTATCATTGTTCTTCCATGTAGTTAGAAGATTTCAATCTGAGCTATCTTTTTTCTTTATGTTCACAAATACCTAGGGGGAAGGGAGGTGGAAGATATTAGTATTCCCATCACTTCCTAAACAGCTTCTGCATGAAAAATACCTGCCTCCTACCTGTCTGACTGGGCTCTGGAGTTTAATTAGACTAGAATCTCTAAACTACTCAGGTTTCCCCGAGATAGGCATTATGTAAACATAAGGTATTATTATCATTATCATAGTATCATTATGTTATTGTAATTGTGTGGATTCTCCCATAAAGCTGCATAGGATGGGATCCTAGCCCAGATTATTATTTGTCTAGTGCTTTGAGCTTAGATGAAAGGCACGTATATGTTGTCTTGTGTTGTTACATCATTACAGTCATTATTGTTGCATTTTTGATTACTGAAGAATGAGCCAGTTTTCAAATTCATTTCAACATCTCTCCAATTTTTAAAAGATGTTTTCTGTGTGACTGCAATGGTGTGCTCTTCCACACTGGTTTAAAGGCCTGGGGTAAGATAGCACCTTGGGCTTCTGATATCACCTGAGGAAAAAGGCAGACAGGCAGGGTATTTTAGGATGGTGTTTTTTTTGTTTGTCTGTTTGTTTGTTTTTACCTCTGTTCTGCTAGAGCCTGGTAGAGGTCGCAGAGCTCCAGGCCTGTTGACAGCAACACTTGGGTAAATTATTCTGTTTGAAGCCAACTTTGAGTGACTCTTCTGTCTCATTTGCTAGCTTTAGGAGCTGGAAATGGCTATTCTCAAAAAGATTAAGATGGGATCCATCTCAAAAAGAGGAAAGAAGACGAGATATAGGGCCAAACAGCACACTAGAGAATAATTTTATGAGATTAAAGTAGTTGATTCATCACTAAATATACCAGCTGGTAAAGTTGTACAGTTTATTTTAGGAGGGTATTCATAAATCCAAAGATTCATGTTATCACTGATGAAAATGTTATTTTGGAGTTTGTGAGTTTGGGACCTGCCTTATTTTATCTTCCTGTATTCTGACAATATCATCCTGAAAGGTCATTTTTATTCCATTCTATTTTTTTCTCCAGTGAATTCTACTGTTATTAATTTTCTCTTGGCTGTGTTTGCAGACATGACTATAATTATTTCCATTAGAGCTTCACACTTAAGGTTTGGGGAATCTGAAAATGGCATAATTCAGAAATGTAAGACGATGGCTCCTTTTAGATACTCCCCATTGCATAATTGTAGTTCTTAACAGGGCTGAATATCATCACATTTAAATGAAGGAAAAGCTTCTCAATTGATGAGCCAGCTGTTCACTGAGATGTTTATATCTAGTCAGGCTTCAGACTAATATGTCTTTGCATGATTTATTAAACGTGTTTGTAATAACAGAGTTATCATCACTCTCTTACTGTCCGATGATTGGTTCTTGGGCTGGTATTGCATGTGGTGCTGAAACTGTCATGGCAGAGAAAGTATTTTGCTCTTTTCTGATAAGAAATTTCCACCTGGTTCCGTCTGTGGAAAGGCAAGGCTAACCAGGGTGCTGAAGAGGCTTAGGGGATGGTTAACTGCCACGCAGACCTTGACTTTAAATGCAAATTACCCAACAAAAAAGTGACTGTGACTTGAACTGCTGTTTCTCATCGAATTTGTGGGAGCATTTCTTGTGCAGCTACAGGTTGCAGCTGGTCTGGCCACGGTTTCGTGTGGCTGAGTGCTTAGGCCGGCACTTTATTATCAGAACAGAACAAATCTAGGCTAATGTGCGTGGTAGAAAGAATCCCAGGGTGCCTCAGTGCCTCATTCTCCGGCCATTCTTTCCAGTTTTTCTGCTGTTGCACTCTGGATAATTGCAGTTTAATTGGGTGACATGAAATGAAAACTGTGTCCACATTATCCAGGATTATCTCTTTTTCCTGAAGCCTGCCACCCGTTGAAAGGAGCCCATTTATCAGACCAAAGAGCTGCGCTCGGTTGCTTTTACGAGCGGGGAAGAGTATGAGAACAGGCTGGGAAAAGGAGAAAGGGAGCTGACAGCTAAGAAAAATTATTTCAGTTGTTTATCATGAGGAAAGTTTATCTGATTCTTTACAAAATGATATGGGGGCCGGCATGTCGAGCCATGAGTAATGAACATTGACCAACTTTGCTTCCTCCACTGGTTGGACCCAGTGCTGCCTCTTTTGTGTGGGCACAGATCAACTTTAAAAGCTTCTTTCAGGCAGCATGAATGCACTTCATTTTACCAAAAAGAACTTTGTATTGATAGCTAGAAAAAAGGAAGGTTGTTTAAAAAGGAAGGGTAGACAATCGGGACAAAATGAGGAGCTTTCAGTTTCTATTATGAGCATGTCGCTCCTTTCTTCTCTTCTGTTTATACATTCCCTGCACAATAATGTCTCTTTGCAGTAATATGTTTCCCCTTTTACACTATTCATATTGAAAAAGCCCTCACATCATGACCATGGTAATAAATACCATAGAAATGTGGATATAATGTCAATTTGCATTCTGTGAGAAGATCAAGGTAAACCTAAGGGCCAAAAGAATATGCTGCTAATGCTCATTCATCATTCTCCAGATCCAGGTGAAAGAAGGACCTTGTCACTACATTGCAAACCCCTTCTGTTGCTGCTGCATTTGTGTGAACATTTTAGCCTAATGCACCAATTGTTAAGTAGAAAGAGCAGTCTTTGAAATTGTCTATTGCACTCAAATCCCTAGCTGCACAAGGTCTGGGCAGGAGGCGTTTCTATTCACAAGGAAATAGAAGGCTTTAGTTCAGTAAGCACAGTGTGGCTGAAGGTTACGGAGGATACTGTGTGTTTTTTAAATAAAAGTTTTCGAATGGGGGAAAAGCTCATTATCTATAATGGCAACAGTGAATATGGAGTCAACATCTGGTGAAATTGTATGATATGTTGCTGCAGTCCTCACACTTGGAGTTATCCATCAGTGGCTGGTTGACATCAGTATGTCCTAAATGTGCAAGGTGGAAAGTATTTTGTATTATGGAAGTAAACAGCCACACGTCTTAGTTTTAGATATACGTTGTGTTATCACACACATGAATTTAGTATTCTCTGTAATGTCTGCCACTCAGTTTAATATTGACCTTCAAAAATAAGAAGGGAAAGGCTGTAAGTTCATAGGAAAAAATCAAAATCAGTTATTCTACACATATGATGAGTAGATTACTAATTCTACTCATTGAACACGATCATTAGGTTGGATAACTCAGCTACCTCTAGAACACTACCCTTTCCTGTCTCTTCTTTTGAAGCAGATATTAAAATGGCAGAAATGTTTCCAAAGCAATGACTTTCTGTAGGTTTTTAATGTTTTCATTGTATTTTCCACACTTACCAGAGAGTACATAAATTTAGAGAAGCAGGCACTTCAGAATTGACGAAAGTCCCTTAAATCTATTTTTAATGCATTAGCAAACAATGGCTTGCAAAAATGTTGAATGAAGAGTTTGATTTTTAAAAATTGTATTACAATGCCTATAATCCCAGCACTTTGGGAGGCCGAGGCTGGAGGATCGCCTGAGCTCAGGAGTTGGAGACCAGCCTGGGCAACATGGCAAAACCCCATTGCTACAAAAAATACAAAATATTAGCCAGGCATGGTGGTGCATGTCTATAGTCCCAGCTACTTGAGAGGCTGAGGTGGGAGAATCACTTGAACCCAGGAGCCAGAGGTTGCAGCGAGCTGTGACTGGGCCACTGCACTCCAGCTCGGGCAACAAAGCAAGACTCTGTCTCAAAAGAAAAAAAAAAGTATTACAATTTGTTAGTCTCACTCCATCCCACTCTTATTAAAGAGATTTTAACATCTTTGAAGAAGTTGAAAATCAAATCTTTTTTTCTTGTGATTTCTTTTTAACCTGTGTCTTTGGTGAATGTAACTAAATGCATTCTCAGAGGCCTCTCTACTTTCACTGCCTTTTCTTTCCATTTGAATTATTTTCCTTTACATTTATTTTAAATCATGTGTGATTTATTCAGAAAGAAAAAGAGTCAAAAAGGAAAGAAATAATTTTTTTTCCATAAGACAAAGGCACACAACTAACTTGAAATCTCTGAATCTTACCATGTGTAGAAAACTCAAATAAAATGGGAATTTGGCAGAACCTCTTCATGTCTTTAGAGAACTGGCCCCAGCACATACTAATGTCATCTCAATTTTAAAAATTTGTTTATAACCTTGCTCTTAAGAAAGAACTACTAGCCGTATGCCACATTTGCAGCCAAAATGCAGATTGAGAAAGTTTGACATTAGATTATTTTATAAAAGGTCCATTCACTTCTTTCCAAATGTTGAAGAAATTATGTCTGCCAGACTCATCTTTGCTCCTCTAGCACAGATGACAAACGCACACACAGGCAGACAGAACCCCATGCCAGACTGATTTCTAAAAGCCTACAGATGAGTGTTTCGGGATTGGAAATCTATTTGTCAAATAGCCACGCCAATTTATGCTGTCTTCCTCCCAGGCAGCAAGGAAGACATTGTGGATTAGGCTTATAACAAACACTGGAATGCTTTGCTTTACGTTAGGTATCAGGACTCTGGATGTGTGTTCAAATATATTCATCCTCTGAAAAAGAGGTGGGGAAAAATTCACGAGTGAGGATGTCTCTCACAGATCGACAGGGTATGTATTTACTGTTCAGCAAAGGCAGCAAAAAGAATCACATAGATTCAGAGCACAGGCCTGGATTACAGACTTCCTGTATGTGAGAACATGGAATGGATTTCAAAAAAGGAAAAAAGACAGAAAAGAAATCACAACGAAACAAAGCAAAGCACACAAACTCGGAAGTTCCAGAAAACTCAAAAGCCTGAGTGAAAGCACGGTCTGGAACCCTATCTACTTACTCTATGTATGGACTTTAGCCAAAGACCAAATAGTTTTTGATTTACTATTGTCACTCAGATATCTATTCAAAGCTCTATTGAGAATAGAATGCAAATATCATTTGGTGAGTCTGGACTAGGAGACAGCATAATAGTACGTGTATTTTCCTGCTACTACAAGTTTGCCACCATAGGAAGTCACTACAGAAGATTCCCCAGGGAAATGGACAACATCCACAACTGCAATCAAACAATACCAAGTGAGACTCTTTGAAAGAAGTACTGAAAACGAAACCAAAGCACATTCATCCTAATAGCTAACATTTACTGAATGTTCACTATGCTGAAAGCTGTACTTGCCCTCTTATCTCACAACAACTCTAGGTAGTAGATATTAGAAATTAAGGTATAGGGAGGTAAAATAATTTGTCCAAGCCAAGAAAAGAATATGGGTTGAATTGTGTTTCCCCTCATCCCGAAATTTGTATGTTGAAGTTCCAACCCCCAGGACCTCAGAATCTGACTTCATCTGGAAATCAGGTTGTTGCAGATTTAATTAGTTACCATGAGTTCAGACTGGCCCCTTTATGTAAAGGGAGAACTTGGACATAGACACACACACACACACACACATACACACACACACACACAGAGAGAGAGAGAGAGAGAAAGAAAGAAGACCATGAGAAGATGAAGATGGAGATAAGATGATACTTCTACAAGCCATGGGACCACAAAAATTGCCAGCTAACCCACCAAAAGCAAGGGGAGAGGCATGGAACAGATTCTCCCTCACAGCCCTTAGAAGAAACCAACCTGGCCCACACTTCGATATTAGATTTCTGGCCTCCAGAATGGTGAGACAATACATTTCTGTTGTTTAAGGCACTCAGCTGTGTGGCCACTCAGTTGTGCAGGTACCCTGACTTCCCAGAGGGGGTTGTTCACCTGGCACCTTCCCTCACACCCACAGAGGGAAAACAGTGACCCTGAGATGGACATTCACTTATGCATAGGCTTAGATTCCAGACATGGCCCTGCTCAAAGTCCAGATGGGAGCATTTCATATAATGAGGCCCTTTCTGTCTGGCTACTAGTGGGCTCTCTTGATATTTAAGAGTTGCTTTTAGATTCAATTATTCCACAGAGTCAGGCAAAATTGGTGATACACAGATTGCCAATATGCAAGAGGAACAATAAGTCAGGTCTGGAAAAAGAGAATCTCCTTTCAAGCCTTGGATCCTGCATGTGACCTAAAGTGACACCATCTTCTCTCAGAATCAATTTCATTTACTGACTTACATGGGACGAAGGGGGCTCCTTTGAGGAGGGGGACACTTGAGTTCTGCCCAGAGTTATTGGTCAGACATAGTGACATGATCGGATTGGAGGAGGGAGAGGTAACGTTTAGAAACAAGTCTCTATTCAAAGGGAAGGAGAAAGGCAGAGTCAGCCAGACCGAGCAGTGGATCTTGGACAGGGGCTGTAGTTTCCTGGGCACTGTTGCTGCCTCGAACAAACTGGGGTTCATATGAAGAGGAAGAATTGCTTCATGAAATCCTTTAGGGTGTTGGGCCCAAGCTTTCCACAATAAAATTCTCACCCTGCTATCCCATCCTCCCTCTTCAATCAGCAGAGATGAGCTGAATGAGCAGAGTCTGCCTTCTCCCTTCCTAAGAGCCTGCCCAGCAGCACCAGCCTCGCCGGGGTCAGAGCATCATCAGTCACTTGGTGAATCTCAGAGGGAATGTGCACCAAGATGGCCACTTGCACTCAAGTAGAAGTGTCATGGTTAGCTCATGTTAGAGAACAGAGCTGTTCCTGATTTCATTCCTTTGTATGCTGGGGCAAAAGCAACCTTGCTGTGAGACCTTTCCCAACGGAGAATAACAGAGAAAGAAGGAATGTTTGCCTTCCAACTCCACAAGGTCCACCTGGCTGGCAGGTGAGGAGGCAGGAAAATGCCGGCTCTGACTGGCACCAGGAAGGCAGTGGCTAAGTCAGGAGGTGCCGAATTCCAACTCTAGTAGCCCAAGGATGTTGTCATTTGGTCAGAGCCCCAGTATGACAAGAGAAAGGAAGATACTGATTCAAGAAAACATGTAAAATACCTCTTGCGAGTTAGCAGAAATATTTGGAGAGAGGTGGTCGTCAAGGAAGTGGACTTCCTGCATGTTCAGGTCAGGGGTGAGAGCCATGGGAACTTAGATATTCCTGTTGAGATGAACGTGTTGTGCGTACAGGCCAGAGGGGCGTGGGGCATTTTGGTGGTTGCTTACTGTCACTTTCTAATGGGTGTGATTAGGGAACAACTTGTTCCTTAAAAACTAATTCCCAAGACCTCAGTGAGAAGAGTGAAATTCTGATTCCTTCTCCTCATAAAGTCCCTGTATCTCAAAAAGTGAGTTCTGTGAAACGTCGTCTCTACTAAAAATACAAAAATTACCTGGTCATGGTGGCATGTGCCTGTAATCCCAGCTACTCAGGAGGCTAAGGCAGGAGAATTGCTTGAACCGTAACCCGGGGGGTAGAGGTTGCAGTGAGCCAAGATCGCACCACTGCAGGCCAGCCTGGGCTACAGAGCGAGACTCCGTCTCAAAAAAAAAAAAAAAAAAAAAAAAAAGAGTATTGCCTACTAATCCAAGATGGCGGACTAAACACAGACGTTTACTCTCCTGTCCACCAAAATGCCATTCGGATGACAACAAAGAAGAACAAAATGGAGTAAGTGAGCTTGAGAGGAGGGGGAAAAGGAGCATCAGTGGAGCAGAAAGGCCGATGGGTTTCCGGCAATTGGGAAGGAGAAGGAATGATGTTGAGGGATGATGCCTGGAGCAGGATGTGCTGGTTCCTGAAGGAGGAGTGGGGATGGGAACATTCTTTTGCGGGATGAGCCAGACAGAGGCTCCAAGCACAGGGGTGGCAACATAGAGTAGGAGTGAGTGACACATAGGCAGAAACGGAAGTGGTTCATTGAAGGGTAGTTTCTGGAACACTTACCCAAATGGGCTCTTTTTCCCCCATCCCTACCCACTACAAGTATGGGCAGGATCTTTAGTCTTAGATTAAAATCAGACGTTGCTCTGTAAAGAAACAATTGGTTGGAGAGATCTAGGGAACAGAGAGTGACTGTGGATACTTAGAGCTAAGACTTCTTTATTTTGGCATAAAAAAGAGATGTTTTACCAGCTCCCTGCCAACGGACCAAAAGTCGACATGCCCTATAGGCACACACATTTCTTACAGTCAGCTGCCTTTTAAGAGAAGGCCTGGAAAGAAAACAGGACTACCCACATCTAGAAGCCATCCACACAAGCTTCTTAATTAGGATCGTATATGACAAAGGTAGGTTTAGATGCTGTGCTGTGGTTTCAGCTACGTGGGAGGCTGAGGCAGGAGGACCGTTTGCGCTGAGGATGTCTAGGCTGCAGTGAGCTGTGTTTGCACCACTGCACTCCAGCGAGACCATGTCTCAAAAGAATAATAAAAAATAATGCTGTAACAAGATACCTAACAATTATTCAGTAGCTTAAGAAATATAAGAATCCATTTTCCTATCCAGCAGTCATACAATCAGCAGGCGGCTCTTTTCATGCAATCGTTCTGGAGAGCAGCTCAGCCGTCGTCAACCATGGTGCCTGGGGTCACTTCAGTCTGCAGAAAGAGGGGATGAGATTGTGAAGGGGTCATGATCATGCTTTTGAAAGTATCCACCTAGAAGAGGCTCATTACCTTGGATAGAACACTTAACTGCAAACATGTCTAGAAAATACAGTCTAGCCATGACCCATGAAGAGCAGATTTTGGTGGACAGATAGCCGCCTCTGCACAGACGCAACAAAAGACAGCCAGACATTCAATGATAAACTATATGGCACCAGAGAGAAAGAACCAGAACAAAAAACAGAACAACCAACTTCAGAGCTTATGCAGTGAACATAAAAGAAGCTTCAAAAATTCTATTTGGAATTTTGAGAAGATACTGCATTCTTTAAAAAAAAAAATTGGACATTCTAAGGTCACACCTCAAGGAACTAGAGAAACAAGAACAAACCAAATCCAAACCCAGCAGAAGAAAGGAAATAACCAAGATCAGAGCAGAACTAAATGAAATCGAAACAAAAAAATACAAAAGATAAATGAAACAAAAAGCTGGTTCTTTGAAAAGATAAATGAAATTGATAGAGCATTAGCAAGATTAACCAAGAAAAGAAGAGAGAAAATCCAAATAACTTCACTAAGAAAAGAAACAGGAGATATTACAACTGACACTACTGAAATACAAAAGATCATTCAAAGCTACTATGAATACCTTTATGCACATAAACTAGAAAACCTAGAAGAGATGAATAAACTCCTGGAAAAATACAACCCTCCTAGCTTAAATCAGGAAGAATTAGATACCCCGAACGTAACAATAACAAGCAGTGAGATTGAAATGGTAATCTAAAAATTACCAACAAAAAAAGTCCAGGACCAGATAAATTCACAGAAGAATTCTACCAGACATTCAAAGAAGAATTGGTACCAATCCTTTTGACACTATTTCACAAGATAGAGAAAGAAGGAACCATCCATAATTCATTCTATGAAGCCAGCATCACCCTAATACCAATACCAGGAAAGCATATCACCAATAAAAAAACTACAGACCAATATCCTTGATGAACATAGACGCTAAAATCCTTAACAAAATACTAGTTAACCAAATCCAACAACATATCAAAAAGATAACCCACCATGATCAAGTGGGTTTCATATCAGGGATGCAGGGATGGTATAACATGTGCAAGTCAATAAATGTGATATACCACTTAAACAGAATTAAAAACAAAAATCACTTGATCACCTCAATAGATGCAGAAAAAGCATTAGACAAAATCCAGCATCTCTTTATGATTAAAACTGTCAGCAAAATTGGCTTATAAGGGACATACTCAATGCAATTGAAGCCGTCTATGATAAACCCACAGCCAACATAATGCTACATGGTGAAAAGTTGAAAGTATTCCCTCTGAGAACTGGAACAAAATAAGGATGCCTACTCTCACCACTCCTCTTCAACATAGTACTGGAGGTCCTAGACAGAGCAGTCAGACAAGAGAAAGAAATAAAGGGCATCCATATTGGTAAAGAGGAAGTCAAACTGTTGCTGTTTGCTGAAAATACGATTGTTTACCTTGAAAACCCTAAAGACTCCTCCTGAAAGCTCCTAGAACTGATAAAAAAAAATTCAGCAAAGTTTCCAGATACAAGATTAATGTACACAAATCAGTAGCTCTTCTATATGCCAACAGCGACCAAGCAGAGAATCAAATCAACAACTCAACCCCTTTAACAATAGCTGCAAAACAACAACAACAACAACAAAAAAAAAAACCTTAGGAATATGGAATATACCTAACCAAGGAGTCAAAAGACCTCTACAAAGAAAACTACAAAACACTACTGAAAGAAATCATAGACGACACAAACAAATGGAAACACATCTCATGCTCATGAATGGGTAGAATCAATATTGTGAAAATGACCATACTGCCAAAAGCAATCTACAAATTCAATGCAATTCCCATCAAAATACCACCATTATTCTTCACAGAATTAGAAAAAACAATTCTAAATTCATATGGAACCACAAAAGAGCCCACATAGCCAAAGTAAGACTAAGCAAAAAGAACAAATCTGGAGGCCTCACAAACCTGATTTAAAACTATACTATAAGGCCATAGTCACCAAAACAGTGTGGTACTGGTATAAAAATAGGCACATAGACCAATGGAACAGAATAGAGAACCCAGAAATAAACCCAAATACTTACAGCCAACTGATCTTGGACAAAGCAAACAAAAACATAAAGTGGGGAAAGGACACCTTTTTCAACAAATGGTACTGGGATAATTGGCTGGTCACATGTAGGAGAATGAAACTGGACCCTCATCTGTCACATTATAAAAAAATCAACCTAAGATGGATCAAGGACTTGAATCTAAGACCTGAAATTATAAACATTCTAGAAGATAACGTTGGAAAAACCCTTCTAGATGTTGGCTCAGGCAATGATTCCATGACCAAGAACCCAAAAGCAAATGCAATAAAAACAAAGATAAATAGTTGGGACTTAATTAAACTAAGGACCTTTTGCACGGCAAAAAAAAGGAATAGTCAGCAAACAGACAACGCAGAGTGGGGGAAAATCTTCACAATCTATACATCTGATAAAGGATGAATATCCAGAATCTACAATGAACTCAAACAAATCAGTAAAAAAAAACAAGCAATCCCATCAAAAAGTGGGCTAAGGACATGAATAGACAATTCTCAAAAGAAGGTATACAAATGGCCAACAAACCTATGAAAAAATGCTCAACATTACTAATCGTCAGGAAGATGCAAATCAAAATATGATACCACCTTACTCCTGCAAGAATGGCCATAATCAAAAAATCAATAAAGAGATGTTGGTGTGGATGTGGTGATCAGGGAACACTTCTACACTGTTGATGGGAATGTAAACTAGTACAGCCACTATGGAAACCAGTGTCGAGATTCCTTAAAGAACTAAAAGTAGAACTACCGTTTGATCCAGCAATCCCACTACTGAGTGACTATCCAGAGGAAAAGAAGTCATTATATGAAAAAGATACTTGCACACGTATATTTATAACAGCACAATTCACAATTGCAAAATCGTGGAACCAACCCAAATGCCAATCAATCAACAAGTAGACAAAGAAACTGTGGTATATATATACGATGGAATACTACTCAGCCATAAAAAGGAACAAATTAGCAACATTTGCAGCGACCTGAATGAGATTGGAGACTATTATTCCAAGTAAAGTAACTCAGGTATGGAAAAACCAAACATTGTATGTTCTCACTGATATGTGGGAGCTAAGCTATGAAGACGCAAAGGCATAAGAATGATGCAATGGACTGTGGGTATTTGGGAGGAAGAGTGGGAGTGGGGCAAAGGATAAAAGACAACGAATATGATGCAGTGTATACTGCTTGGGTAATGGGTGCACCAAAATCTCACAAATCACCATTAAAGAACTTAGTCATGTAACCAAATACCACCTGTACCCCAAAAACTTATGAAAAAAATAGATTTAATTTGAAAATTGGCTACTCTGAAAAGGAAAACCCAAAAAACAGGGAAGAGTCATAAAGTATGACAACTGAAATTTTAAAATTCAATGAAATGGAAGATGATAGAGTTGGCTATTGTTTTTCTTTCTTTTCTTTTCTGTTTTCGAGACAGGGTCTCACTGTGTTGCCCAGGCTGGAGTTCAGTGGCACGATCACGGCTCACTGCAGCCTTGACCTCATGGACTCAAGAATTTTTCCACCTGAGCCTCCCAAAGTGCTGAGATTAAAGGCGTGAAGCCACTGTGCCCGACCCTGGTTGTCAATATTTAAAATAAACTTACAGAAAATCCAGATTTAATTATTGTTAAAGAACACAGTATAAAAGTCATGGAAGTTGTATGTAGAAAGGAAGAAAAGTGTAGGGATAGGTAGAGGGCTCCAATTTCCTCAAATTACGTGCTAGGAGATCAAGGCACACAGTCTAAAGCTAGCGGCTCCAAAAATAGAGGATTTAGAATATTTTTGTAATTGATAAAATCAACCACTAGAACTGAAAATAAACATGTGAGGTTTGGAGGATGTGGAGAGAGACGTAATTCAGGTAAGCTCTCAGTTCTGTGTCCATTGATACAGCTTAAAGTTGACAAGCCAAGAAAGAAAGATTGAGGGAAAATAGCTAGATATGTGGAGGTAACCACTAGAAGAAATAAAAGAGGGAAGTGGTTACCTTTGGCAAGTGGGAATGAAATACCAAGGGAGTGAAATGTTCTTTATTTAATCTCCATGGATATTTTAATTTTCATTGTTATATATTTCTTGCATTGAATGAGATCTGAAAGGACACAAACTGTTAATAATGACTATGTTGAATTGGAATGAGGGATGTGGGGTCAGGGGGCACGGGGAAGGGTAGGAAATTTTAGCTTTTTTTTTTTTCATTCTTTACCTGCCTCAATTGTATTTTTGTGATAATAATTATTAACTTTGTGTTGAAATAGCCATTACAAGTTTAAATATCACACTCCCCATATTTCAAGGAGCTTACAGGGGAATAGACCCTTCTGTGCTGTAAAGGGCATAGTGCACAAATACAAGGTTGCAGGCGATCTGTCTAAAATTCTGCTTTGGGGACTCTGAACTTCAACTTGACCATGAACTGCATCCATTTTCGTAAAGAATAGATTCTCACATAATATTGGATCTAACTTCTTATAGGCGCATTTTACAACTTTAAGTGATTAGTTTTGCCAATATAGCTTATTGCATTATTATATCTTATAAAGGCTCCCTAGGTGTATGGTGTTCCTTTCAGGTGCTGTCCCCCAAGGACATTTAGTGTTAAGATTTTTAAAGAAGTGTATTTAAAGCACAACATGACTAATTTTTCAACGTTGTTAACTTTTAACAATTTATTTCAAGCTGTGACGTATATGAACAAAATTAAAAGCCAGAGGGCCAGCTTTTATGGTTATTATTTTAATAATCATATGGTAATGTTTTTATTAATACCATCTTTGTAACTGAAACTGTGGCTTTAACTGATTTAGTTTAATGACTGTACAACTTCCATAGATATCAGGATCTACCTTAGGCCAGAAAAAGATTGCACAGTTCAGAATTGAAGAATTCAGAAGCTGCAGGAAACATCAACACATTTTGTTCACCTAAAAATGTTTCTTGCTTGTTGGCAAATAAATACTATTTTGATATTTTAGGTGTGAAAAGTTGGTGAGGTCATGAGACTCTCTATTCTGCTATACTGGAAGTCTTCTGAGGGCAAGGGGTGGAGGATATTTGCTAATCTCCCTGGTGCTGGCACCATGAATAGTCAATAAATATTTGATATTTGTTTATTGAACACGTGTATATGAATGAATGGATGAATGAATGGGTCACTGATAGACATCAGTTTTCAAAGTCTTTATCTGGTTCTCTGTGCAGAAGCCCAAACCACCCCTCCCATCACAGCTGTAAGATTACCAAGTGGAACCTTTAAAGTTTAAGGCCTCCAAAGGCAAAGACTGAGCCCAGAAGACTTATTTTCCAGTTTTGATCAAATGAAACCACAGGGACAGCCTCCTTCCTTCATGAGTGGCATTTATGCCAAATAGATTTCATATGCTAGACAGCCCATTCTTAAGTGTGTGAATTTATTTCAAAGTTTAGACTGTAAATAGGCACCATGGAATCCATAAAAATGAAGATACCATGATTTACAGGAGGATGTGTATTTAAATCAGAATATCTCCTTAGGTGAAAACATATCACCCACCAAACAGATTTTATCAAGGGGCAGATTCTGCAGTAATGATGAGGTGACTGGTGGGAGAGATAAACCTGAGAAATGTCTGGCAGATCTATTGAATGTGGACGTTCATGAGGATTTCCTTCCAGCAATTCCTTCTAGAACATGCCCCAAAGGAAAAACTGCTCTACTAGTGTGCTGTGAACCTCTGCAGCTTTGCACTGAAGTTTTTAAGAGAGCAGCGCTAAATACGCTCAACTCCTCTTCATTCCCCATGTCCTCAGAGGCAGCAGCATAGACTTCTCCTGTCACAAATGGAAAAAGAAAAATTCTCCCAGGACTCTGAAAGCCATGACAAAACTGGAGACCTCTTCTCCCACTGCTTGGAGGGGGGAGAGGATGTCCTGGGGCTTTATTTAGGAGTCTCAGACTTTCCACTGGGCCCCTTCTTTAGGTTCCAATGAGAATATGGTGACATGTCCTTGTCTTGCCAGGGACCCTTTGGTTTGCCTTTCATTATTCATGAGCCTATTGGTGGTAGGTCTTGGAGAGAACCCAGGATCTGTGATCTGCATTTTAGTTGTATTCCAAGGTTACATCCCTTCCTCGCTCTCTCATCTCCCATTACTGTAATCTGTTAGGGGGAGTCTGACAAGTTTGCTTCTACACAGAGGCTCCTTGGCATGGCTCCAAAAGATGCTCAGAGAGGGCACACCCTTAAATGTAATGTGGTCAAAGTACTATTAAGTTAATTACAACATTTATTGTAGAGCTATTTACAAGGTAAAGTCCTGCAACATAAAACATGAAAGATACATAATTACACAGAAATGGAAGGGAGACAGTAAGTTATCAAATACAAGGCACCTGATTAACAAGTTGGCTCTGAGAATAGGTTAGTGAGGCTCATCCATATGACACAGACATAGAGTCTATCTCTGTGTGACCTGCTTAGGGGATGTCAGACATCTTGGAATCCAAGTGCTCAATGCCACCATTTTAGTTCTTTATTTTGTCTCTATTTTAGCCATAAATACAAATACATATTTTTTCTCTAATGGGATGGAGCCTTCACATGGAATCATTGCAATTGTCAATCATTTGTGTCTCTCCAAACCAAGATGAAGGATATTTCTTATGTTAGCAATTCTGATAGTATCTTAGTACATAGAATACATACCAATCTTGTTATCCTTCAATTGAAAGGAAATGCTACTGGCTGCACTGTATACAATTTCCCACAAACTGCAGAGTTTGTTTAGAACATGAGGGCTTTTGTTGCACCATTCACTTTATCTTATTCATGTCTTCAAAACACTCAAGACAAGATGTTTTGATTTTATTCATTTAATTCACTCACAAAGGAACTATTGTCCCCTTTAGTTTTTAAGTCTTCATGTATGTCTCCAGTTTGCTATCTTTCTTCCTATTTTGACCCCATACAGTCATTCATTCAAAGAACAGCAACTCCATTCTTCCAGTAGCTCAAGCCCAAAGAAAAAAATCAAGGGTCATTCTTAACTCTTTTTTTTTTAAATATCTCACATCAAATTCACCAAGCAGTCCTCTTGAGTCTATCTTCAAAATATATCCCAAAATGTATGGGTAAGTTACTTAGTTTCTTGAAGCTTCAGTTTTCCCATCTGTAATATTGGGTTACTAGGGTTACACCTGCCCTCAAAGATCTGTTCAGAAGATTAAATGATATTGAAATACTGCAAGGTGGCTGGATGTGGTGGCTCATGCCTGTAATCCCAGCACTTTGCGAGGCTGAGGCGAGTGGATCACTAGAGGTCAGGAGTTTGAGACCAGCATGGCCAACATGGTGAAACCCCATCTTTACTAAAAAATACAAAAAATTAGCCAGGTGTGGTGGCACGTGCCTGTAGTCCCAGCTACTAGAGAGGCTGAGGTGGGAGAATCACTTGAACCTGGAAGTTGGAGGTTGCAATGAGCTGAGATCACACCACTGCACTCCAGCCTGGGTGACAGAATGAGACCCTTTCTCCAAAAGGAAAAAAAAAAAAAAAGAAATATTGCAAGGTGTCAGGTAAGTGCTCATTAAGTGTTAATACCTATTCTATTACCACAACTAGGTGATATAACATGGCAACTAAAACTATATTATATGTGTCCCACTTTTGTAGAATGCTGAAAAATTCAGAGACTTGACAAGAAAGAGCTGTTAATAAAACGTTAACTGATGAAAGAAAGGTTAGTTGGTAAAGAACATGAAGACAAATGCAATGCTATTTAAAGCTTGGAAAACATGAGAAATTACTCAAGAGAAGTACCTAAATAGTCTTAAAAAGAAAAATGAACAAAATGTTTAAAAGTAATGTTGGCAGCCACGTGTTTACATGCCCAAGCCAGGGGTATTCATAGAAAAGCCAAAAACCTTATGAATTTTAACATACTATTACTTTTTAAAAGAATATATCCAAACTCTGAGCACCGCTCATCACCTGAGTTTATGAATTATTCTTGGAAAATTCTACTTCTCCACATTTTCTGAATTTTCTATAGAGAATGAATGTAACCTCTACAACAAAAAATATTATTAAAAATATTTGCTTTAATGAAAAGGTAATGGAAACTCAATATTTTTAGTTAACACACATTCTAATAAAATAAAGCTTCATTTTCAATCTAATTTGCCTTTATTAAGGTATGACATTTTCAAAGGTTAAAAGTTGAGCCAGTTGCTACCCAAGAAAATAAGAATCAAATTTAAATTTATTTGTAACTTGAAGGTAAGTGGAAAAGATCAGCCTTTAGAAATTAGTAAGTTTTACTTATTTTTTAAAATGAAACTTATCCATACACATACACAATGTTGTACAGGTTTCTGAGGGGGCTACTTTTATACAGTGTTTAGTTGTTTGGTTTCGGCTTGTAAGTTATATTATTAAAAATGTTTATAAAAGTTTAGGGTCTATAAAACTAATAAAAATTACCCTCAGTGTGGTTTTTCCCATAGATTAGCCTTTGAAGTACAGTGCTGTGGTTTAGGTAGTTTCAAAGCTATATTTATTCTATCATTTTAAAGTATAAAATTTAATAACTTAATGGTAGCAACTTGAGCTATAATTTTAATTGTGAAACTGTTCTTTCTCTTGACATCACAATCCAGTGTAGTCAGGGTTTGAAAATCAGGCCACAAAAAAAGGGCAGGTACACTCAGATTCTTTTTTTTTCCAAGATACTATTTTATGGAAAATGATTTTCATTCTCTTTAGAGCTCTCATCAGGCATATTTGTAGCCCGAACTTGTTGGCAAACGTCCCAATGAAATGACATCAACTCTATGTATATACTTTGTTGGATGCTGGCAGCTGTGTAAAGAAGAGAGGAGAAATATTAATTCTCCAAGTTGTTCTTTTAAGTATATTTATTGAGCACCTACTCTGTGCCAGGGGCTGTGCTGGTTGTTTCTACCCACATCACATCATTTATTACTGAGTCTCATTGACAGTGAGGCGTTAAGGCCACCATATTCCACAGAAGGGCAGTGGAAGGAGCAATGCAGGACTTGAACCCCAGTCATCAAATTCTAAGCCTGCTGCACACCATTCAAAAGTTTGAAGAAAAATAAATTGAGGAACAGGAGGCAGTGAGACCAAAGTAGAAACCACACTCCAGCAAAACACACAGCAGAACAGTATATGCTAACGTTGCGAAGATAGCAAAGCAAAATAAATTGAGGTCTTGCAGGCTTTGCTGTAGGGACACTGGTGTGTTAGGCCATTAAACTCCTCGACTCTCAGCTCTCTTGGTTATGGACAGGGCAACAAGAAGAAAGAACCAGGGAACAGAGCACTCTTCTGTGGACAGCGGCCCATGCCATCACAAGACCGCTGCTGAGAAGGGAAGGAGCCTGTTGCAGGCCCGAGAGCCTCTTGCATCCCTGCAGGTGGAAGGGATGGGGGAGCCCATGGCCTCAGTAGCCAAGCTGGCTGGGTAGGATCATGTGCAGGATCAGGTGGTAGGGAACAGGTATTTGAAGCCCATACTTTCAATGTTAGAACAAATTTGTTTTTGGTGACTTTGTTGTTGTTTTCTAACAAGAATCTTGGTGCTGCCAGTAAGCATTTTCTTGGCTAAACTGTGAACAGCAGAAAATGGCTTTTAATTCAGCTATTGTTTTTTTGTTTTTTGTTTTTTTGAGATGGGTCTTGCTCTGTCACCCAGATTGGAGTGTGGTAGCACCATCATAGCTCACTGCAGCCTCAATTTCCCAGGCTCAAGTGATCCTCCTGCCTCAACCTCCTGAGTAGCTGGGACTATAGGCACATGCCACCATGCCCAGCTGTATTTTTAGTTTTTGTAGACATGGTGTCTCACTATGTTGCCCAGGCTGATATCAAACTCCTGGGCTCAAGGGCTTCTCCTGCCTTGGCCTCCCAAAATGTTGGGATTACAGGTGTAAGCCACTGTGCCCAGCTAATTCAGTCACTGAATTAGAAGAAAGTTCCCAATGAGGCTCATTGCTGTGTCTACTGTGAGATTACTGGTGGGGACAGTGTCCATCATCCTGCAGAGAAAACAATTTCCCCAGGTAGAATTTTTTCCCCCTGGTCTTAATATCAGTAAGAGTTGATTGGTTTTATCATGGACTCTGTGAATCATGTATTAATAACTGGGCAGGGTTCCCATTTCATATTGGAACTGAAGGATTTTAGGCTAATTTAGGTCCTACGTTAGCAAGTACACAGAACTTTAAAATAAATGTTTTTATATTACCCACATTCCTAACCTCTGTTTTTTTCTATTAATCATCAAAATACATTTTCTTTTATTTTGTTGTGTTTTTGGAATCTTCTTAAGTTGCCTAGGCTCCCTTTGGAAACAGGACAGGATATGAGTGCACACGTGTAGGTGTCCATGCAAACGTGCCGATGTTCAGAGGAGGTGCGTGGGAGTGAGTGAGGCTGATCCCAGGGTCCGACCTCTCCTTGCTAGTGTTTCTCCTAAACTACCTTCTACAGGAGGCCGAGGCATTTTCACTTCACTTCCAACCCTTCAGAGGAAGTCATCAAGTTGATGACCAAGTGAGACAGTCACGTCCCATAGCGTCACAGCTTTGGATTTGGAGGCCACTGTGGCAGGGGTTGGGGTGTGCTGGAATCACAGAGTGGGTACAAGAGGCATCTTTCTTTGCTGTCACTGACCTGTTTTGAATCTTGGCTCTGCCACCTCCCATGAGTGTGCCCTTGGAGAAGTTCTTCAACCTCTACTAATTGCAGCATCCTACCTCTAAAAGAGACAATAGGCCAGGTACAGTGACTCATGCCTGTAATTCCAGCACTTCAGGAGGCAGAGGCAGGAGGATAGCTTGAGCCCAGGAGTTCAAGACCAGCCTGGGCAACATGGCAAAACCTCATCTCTACTAAAAAACACAAAAAATTAGCCAGGCATGGTAATGCACCCCTGTAGTCCCAGCTACTTGGGAAGCTGAGGCAGGAGGCTCACCTGAGCCCGAGAGGTGAGGCTACAGTGAACTGAGATCACACAACTACACTCCTGCTTAGGTGACCCTGTCTCAAAAAAAGAGAAGGAAAGAAACAATAACAGTGCCCTACCTCATAGGGTTGAGATAAATGAGATCACATCTATAAAATACCCACCCAGTGTCTGGTTCATAGAAAATTATATATATATATAATATATATATAAAAAACTTTTTATATATATAAACATTATATATATATAAACATTATCATTATAACACCATTACAGATAAGAAAAATTGGCTTGTAGTCCCAGCATTTTATTTTATTTTCTAATTTTTATTTTTGAGTCAGAGTCTCACTTTGTCATTCAGGCTGGAATGCAGTGGTGTGATCTCGGCTCACTGCAACTCCCACCTTCTGGGTCCCAGCAATTCTTCTGCCTCAGCCTCGCAAGTAGCTGGGACTACAGGTGTGCTCCACCATGCCCAGCTAATTTTTCTTTCTTTTTTTTTTTTTTTTTGTAGAGACAGGGTTTTTCCATGTTAGCCAGGCTGGTCTCGAACTCCTGATCTCAAATGATTCACCCGCCTCAGCCTCCCAAAGTGCTGGGATTATAGGTGTGAGCCACTGCACCTGGCAGGCAGCAACTTCATTTTATATATGTATGTGTATACACACGGGCACACACACATGTAGAACATCTGCTAAGCTGTCCATTACAACAGGAAGACCCGCCCCTGTCCTCAAGGGTCTCCCAGTCATGGAAATATCTGTGGAACAGGAGCATTACTATGGAACTATGAACAAGTGCGCTGGCAAAATAGTAAAGGCAGTCAGTCTGGGTGACCAGTGCCAGCGCAAGGAGCTGCGGCAGAAACAGAGCAAGACCCTGCTTCTTTTTTCAGATAAAAATTTTAAAATGTAGCCACTGGTATATCTTTGGGACTTGTAAAAAGAAAACAGGCTAAGTGGACTCTCCTACTCTCTGCTTCTATGCAAGGCCTGGCCCAGATGAAACAGAACCCAGCTTCCTCCAGCAGCCTCTGCCAGTGTCCTTTGTGCTGAACCCCACAGATGGACGTGGTGTCGCAGCCACATGGAGACCTCAAGGCAGCTGTCCTGGTTGTCCTCCTCAGTCTTCCAGGGAGGAGCCTCTGACAGAGGCATGGCTCTCTGAGGGCTCTATCGTGCACCCCTGTAGTTTTCCAAGGAGGGAAGGCAACTGAAATGCATTTTCAGTTAGCAAAGTGAGACAGGTACGTCTTGGGATCAGGTGCATATCTTCCAGAACTTTCTTCCTATGCATCCTGCCGTGCAACCCTCCTCTCCCGTCATGTGTCCCCAGTTCCTCCCATCTCACACACTATACAATTACTGTCCAATGTTTCATCCTTGTAGGACCTCGCTCCCTCCATTCCATTAAAATAAGTTAACCAATTTCTTTTTCTTTTTCTTTTTGAAATAGAGGAGTGCAGTGGCACGATCTCTTCTCACTGCAACTTCCGCCTCCCGGGTTCAAGTAATTCTCCTGCCTCACCCTCCCGAGTAGCTAGGACTATAGACCTGTACCACCATGCCTGGCTAATTTTTGTTATTTTTGGTAGAGGCGGGATTTCACCATGTTGGCCAGGCTGGTCTCAAACTCCTGACCTCAGGTGATCTGCCTGCCTCGGCCTCCCAAAGTGCTGGGATTACAGGTGTGAGCCACTGCACCCGGCTGAGTTAACCAATTTCTGACACACTCAAGAAATTCTTTCTGTTGCTAAAAGTCTAAATCCTAAGTACATATTTTTTCTATTTTATGGTGATCAGAAATAGAGAACAATTTGTCATTTTCTTTCACTGAAGAGCTCTTTGATATGGCCACACTTATTTTAACAAGATTTGTTGGTCCTTGGAGTTATTTGAAGGAAAAGTTACTACTTAACACAAGATATGATAAATGTGCTTACACATACAGAGTGGTTTGAAGTATCTGATGAGTCTGTCTGTTTTAGACAACATTTTTACATCCCTCCTTACCCTAGGAGAAACAGTCACACACTCATGCCATACCTAGAGAAAAACCAACAGTTTAAAAGTCATTGGAAGGAAGGTAATTAAGAGTGTTATTATGCGTATGTGGTAATAAAATAATATTTGCTTTGGTGAATCATAATAACACTGGTCATTTGACCTGAAACCAGTGAAATATTATGTAATGGGGAAATAACTGATCTTAGTTTTTATGTGCACAATCTCATTGCCTGGAGTTTCTTCCTGTTAAGGTTCTTTATACCTTTTAAATAGTTTGTGTTTCATCTTCACAAATTAATAGTTAAAATAATTATTCCCATCACAAAGTTAACCTGGCTATACTGAACAGTTCTATGCAATGTTAGCCATAATAATTAACACAAAATATAATAATATAAGAAGAAATATATAGGCATAAGTATATTTTCTGGGATTTTTGAACTATGCTAAACTTGTAAAATTAATTTGTATTAGAATAATTTTCTTCTCTCTTCCTAGGGTGTTGTTTGAACAACTCTGTTAGATTTTATTCTATTGAACTCAAGTTAGTTTTCACCATCATTAGAAATAACAGAATTTTGTGGTTCTAGGCCTTCATAATCATGATGTGGGAACTGAGGCTGGGTTTGCTTAAAGACTAGAAACCAGATCTTCTTCCTCTAACAATTGGTTGCATATAATTAAAACCCTTAACTGTGGCTTACTAAATGATTTTTAAAATCTGTATCATGAATTTGCTGTAGAATGCTAGCTGATATTCTGAAAGGTCAAAGTAATATACGTAGCAACAATTTGAGAAAAGACACACTGCTTCTGCATTCTAATGTGTGTATGTGAGAATACTATTGCAATACAATTTTGGGTGATTTACTATAACTGGTAGCTAATAACTGATCAGAACTAACTTTTACAGACTGATACTTATTTTCCACGTTTGAAAAAATATGATTTACTTAAATGTTGATTATGACCTCGGGTTTCAGCCCCGAGGTTGGTTGTCCAAAACACTGATGTCAGATATGGAATACTTTCTCTTGGTCAGCCACCACTTACTGAGTGGGCAGACAGAACAAATTGTTCTAGAAACTGGCTAAGTGTGATGGACCACATTTCTGCAGTCAAAGGAAAAGGAAAAGTTAGATAATTTTTCCAAGCAATTTAAGCAAAAGTGATTTGGATCAGGCAGAAAGAGGGCATGAGAGAGAAAAGCAGAGTGCTGAGAGAAGGTAAAGTAATCTCAGTGATTTATTCCATTCTTCATGGTGCTTTAGCTTTGGAAGCCTGGCTCTAATATGGCAAATGGGCAGCATGTTAAATATCCTTTTGGACTCTAGGTCCGATGCGGTTTCCATCAAATTCCACAGCCTTTGGGGAAGGCCCATTCATTCAGGGGATTCAACCAATCTATTTAGTGGGCACCATTATCAAAGCACATTCATTCTAGATTCATGAGCAGGAGATATTCAGTCAATATTTGCTCAGGATCCTTTCAGTTACACAGTGAGAACTAGATACTGGAAAATCTTTAGGCCAGGGACAGTTTATCTTAAGCCATTTTCATAGCAGTTCTTACCATCTGCCTATTTATTAACATAGGCACCATGAAGGCAAGGACATTCTGACCTGATGAGCATATCGATAGTGGTTGAATACCCACTAACTCAGAGTCAGGCACATGGAAGGAGTTGGACACATGTTTGTTAAAGGAAAGAATGAATGTCACACACATGACCCTCCTTTCTTCCTTCTCCCCTTCATGCTTGCAAGGCAGCAACAAGGGGAAGCGTCCTCTTTGGGACACATCTTGTGCAATGTAGCTCATACATGTCTTTAGACTGGACACCCAATGATATGGTTTGGCTCTGTCCCCACCCAAATCTCCTTGAATTGTAGCTCCCATAATTCCCACATGTCATGGGAGGGACCTGGTGGGAGGTAACTGAATCATGGGGGCGGGTTTTTCCCATACTGTTCTCATGATAGTGAATAAGTCTCATGAGATCTGATGGTTTTATAAAGGGAAGTTCCCCTGCACGCACTCTCTTGCCTGCTGCCATGTAAGACTTGACTTTGCTCCTCCTTCACCTTCCACCATGATTGTGAGGCCTCCCCAGCCATGTGGAACTGTGAGTCCATTAAGCCTCTTTCCTTTATAAATTACCCAGTCTTGGGCATGTCTTTATTAGCAGCATGAGAACAGACTAATACACCCATCTTGAACCATTGCCTCAGGGCCATGAGTCTATGATGTCGGCTCTTTGCTCAATCACCTGGACCCATGTTCAATCATTAAGGGGTCATAATGTGTTAACTATGTTTCCCCCCTCAGTCATACCCACTCTAATGACAGTGACTTAATTCAAGGTGACATTGAGAAGCCACTTGGAGCTGGTTGCTCTCTCCACTGAGTACACTGAATCATCATTATTCTCTTGCATGACTGCCTTTGCCATCTGAATTGAGAGCCCCTGAAGAGAACACTACTTTTTTATATTTTAGTCATCTGTGGAAACCTCTAACACAGCTCTTGGCCCATCAGGAAATAATCTTAAGAAACCACTTACTGAAAAATTGCGATTGTCCCTGGCACTCACATTCACTCTCAATCGAGGCTCAGTACTCCAGGGAGACAATAGAAATCTTGTTTCCAGATAAGGCAACTGAGACTCAGAGGGTTTAAGTATCTTGCCCAGGGTCAAGTAAATGCAGGAACTGGAGTTAAAACCCATATCTGTTCAACTGCAAAGCTCCTTCTTTTTCCACTGCATGGTGCAGCCACCCCTACATCACAGACACCTCCCCACCAAGTGTTTTTAAGACATGGTACATTCTAGACACTTAGGGAACAAAATAGTATTACTGCGTGGTATCCTGAGAGAGCTTATATCTTGGCCATCCTGGACATGCACTGTGATTGGACACCTAAGATAAGAGCCTGTGCTTTCTACAATATAAGGACTTAATAAATATTAAACTGCAGAATGAAATCCTGGTTCACTATTGAAGAAAGCAGTTGTGTCAGGAACCTGAGCATTACCAGGACTATCTGCATAAGAATGATATTTTGATAAGGCAGCTGCAGGCCATGGTTGAAGTAGACCTCAAACCCAGGATCACTGCAGGAAGAGCCCAAGCTTACTGGCTTTGTGCTACTATTATCAAACCCCATGGGCTTTCTTAATTGCCACTGCTGAATAGATATCATGATGGTAAACATGCAATATAATGAGAATGTCATCCTGAATGAGTGATTTTGCGAGTCCAGGGGCTTAAGGCTGACCATAAATTAGCTTCATGGAAGCTGTGTAGAGAAATCAAATACTGAATATTTACCTGCTGCTATGTGAATAAGCCTTCTTCATGAAGGAAGAAAACAAATCTTAAAAATAGATGCATATCCAACTTCAAGGCTTTTAACTGAGGAACGAATACAAAAACCGAGGACAACTTGTACCTGGATGGTAACTTGATTTTTCTGATTTCTTTTAGAGAAGCAGAATTTATTTAATGAACTTTTAATTTTAGACTAGTTCTAGATTTACAGAAAAGTTGCAGAGACAGTACAGAGAATTACCATCTACCCCTCATCCAGCTTCCCCTACATGTTACATTTCTATGGTGCATTTATCACAACTATAGAGAGACTACCCACCTGGTAACAAATATTGTTCAAAAGAGACATTGTATCCAGGAGCAGTGATTAATACCCTCAGGCAAAGTATCTTGTAGGGAGTGTAAATGCAAAGCAGAGAGAAAATAGATCACAGGAATGTGGCTGAGAAGTAGAGAAAACTGGCAGTAAAAGCCACAAAGCAAACAAGTCAAGAATAAGCATAATTCAAGTCAACTGAATATCAATATGGAAAAATGGAACCTTCACCCTTACCTCACACCTTACACACAATTCAATTCCAGTTGATTTTGGACAGAGATGGGAAAATTAAAGCAATAAAACTGTTAGAAGATAACAGAAAAATATCTTAGTTTTGGAGAGAGATGTTTCTTAAATGGAACATAAAGGAAAAAAATAACCTGGACTTTATTAAAATTAAGAACTAATGTTCATCTAAAGGCACTGTCCTAAGAATGGAGAGAAAATATTTGCAATCAATATAATTGACAGAAGACTTATATTCAGAATATATTTAGAGCTCTTACAAGTCTATAAGAAAAAAGACAACACGATTTTTTTTAATGGGCAAACGACTTGAATAAGCACATTACAAAATTAAGAAAACCAGATAACAACTAAATATGTAAGGTGCTCAATCTTGTCATTCATCAGGGAAATACAAATTCAAACCGCAATGTGATACTATATATACATCCCAGAATGACAAATTGTTTTCAAGCTGAGAATTCTGAATGTGGAGCAACTGAAACTCTCATACACTTCTGGGGGAAAAGTAAGCTGGTTTACCACTTTAGAAAATTGTTAGAACATATCTACTAAAGTTGGTCATGTATATAATCTATGATTCAGCAATTCTATTCCTAGGAATATACCCAATGGAAATATTTACCCATGTACACTAAAATAATGTCTAGAATGCTCATAACAACACTATGCAAAAAGTTGAAAATAACCTAAAGTTGGAAATAACCCAAATGTGCATCAATAGTAAAATGGATAAACTGTAGTTTATTAGTGTAATAAACTAATGAAAATAAACCACAGCTACATATCACAATATAAATGGATCTCACAAATGTAGTGCTGAGAGAAATAAGCCTAGCAACAAAAAAGAATATATATTGTACGATTCCATTTACATTCGTTCAAAAACGTGCAAAACCAATTTAGGCTGGTAGATGTCAGAATGGCAGGGTAATGACTGAGAGGGGACATGAGGGAGGCTCTGAGATTGTAGTAACATTCTATTTTTTTTTTTTAATCTAGTGGTTACATGGATGTTTCCATCTTCTAAAACTTCAGCAAGCTGGACACATATAATTTGTGTACTTTTCTGTAGAACCTGAATGCTAGTGTCAAAATATGACATTCATTGTGGTAAAATCTCAAACTGAAAAGTTTATAAAACTCAACCTAGTTTTTTCTGGAGTGATCCAGAAAGCATATTTTAACAGTTGTACCCTTCAATAACAGAAAAAAGAAGATAAACAATGGTTCACAGATCTCTTTATTGGGAAACACGTAGGCTCTAAAAACCTAGCACAGTCAGCTCTGATGAACAACTCTGCAGTTCTGTCAATCAGACTTGAGAGAAGCAAAGCAGATGACCTCTTGGCTGAGACAGCTCTCACTCACCTGAGGCCAGCAGATCTCAGTGACTCCCATTTCTGGTGTGGTGTCACTGGCTTAGGGAATAAAATCTGGCTCTTGGGTTACAAATCAAAAAAGTTAAGTGGAATTCATGAGGCAGAGGGAATACCAAAGACTCAGAAAAGACAGTCACCATAGACTCAGGGACAAAGATAAGTGAGTCACAAGGACAGTAGGCTCCCATGGTTACCCTTAGCTAGAGTTAATTTTGTCTCCTGAACTATCTGTTCCTGGTGCTTCTTTCCTTTGCTTGTTTTGTTTTGTCGTTGTTTGCTTGTTTTTACAAGCAGTGCCTATCATCACAGTGACCTCAGAACATCATTTCCTGAAATCTTAGCCTCACTAAAACAGAAAGTGATTATGGTTAGACGAAGGAAGATCCTTCTGAATCAGATTCTATGAAGGATGAATCTTGTTTAAATCTGTCATTTAAATAATCATCCTGGTTACCATAACTCTAATCAACTTTCTATCCTAAATAATCTGAAAAAGCTTTATTTATCTGAAAGTCGTAGGATTCTAAAAGGGAGTTACATTCTCCATTTCTTCGCTGTTAAAAATAATGCTCCAATAAATAGTATTGAACATTACCTTTAGTCACCCTTGATTATTTTCTTAGGACAGATTCTTAAATGAGATACCAGTGCAAAAGGCATGATCATTTGCTTTATTAAAGGTATAAAAATAAGTATTATTTCTAGATTTTTCTATTTTAAAAAGTTGAACTAATTCATAGATATATAAGTATTTAATAAGTGTTCCCACTTCACAGTATCTTCACCAACAGTGAGTGTTAACATTTTAAATCTTTGCTTATTGGATACCTCAAATAATGGCCTATCATTTAAGTTTGAATTTGTTTATGAGTTAGGCCAAACACTTTAAGAAACATTTTTGATATTTTTTAAGGAACTGATTGGAGCATCATTATATGATATTCTCATGAGAAATATGTTAGTCCGAATTGATAACCTAACAAGGATAAAATGGAAGGAGAGACTAATACTTCTGCAACATTTGTAATTCCAGAGAGAAGACAACAAGATGATTTTATTCTTTTTGCCTGGACAATGACCTCCAGCATCTCTTAGATGGCATTGCAATGAGTCTTTTAAATATTTCACTGGAAATCTTTGACTGGTTTGCTTAAGTTCTGGTGGATATTTTAAAATTAGCCTTACAGAGAAAAGTAGATTCATGCTATTTTCTACTTCCCCATAATTTCGGGGCTCTGCAGTCTATCTAAGAACTCAGAGGACTAGCAGAAATACAAGAAAATGTTACCCCAAATTGCCAGGTGCAATTTATTTGTCCACAGAATGCTCCCTTCATAAATCCGTTTGTTTTTGCATTTCTGACAGAGAATATAGAAAGCTGTTTCTTCTCAGAAATTTAATAAAACAAGCCTAAAGAGGAATTTGCAGTTTCCTAAGTAACTTACCCACATAATGTACTTCTAATGGAAAAGCTTGCAAGCCCACTTTTAGAATCATTTCCCCAAGAGTCGCTGACCAAAGTATTAAGTTGTAGGAAAAGGGCACAAGATATTTGATGTCATGGAAGGCAGTCTATTTGATTAGTAAGAAGTGGGCTCTGGTGCTCTCTGGACAGAGAGGAGGGGTGGCTGCTTTCCTGACCACATACTCCCCAACTCTACAGGTCAGTGTGTTGTCTGGCCTCATCCCATGCTCAAAGCCCCCAAAGGGCGCTGACTCTGATAGTTAAGTGGAGAAACAGGTTGGCTAAGGAAGCAAGTCCCACTAAACAGGGTTTTGTGCTCCTTCTTCCCTGTTTTTCTGGGGGAAATAGCCACTTATGGCTGAGGCTCTTCTCTTCCAACCACCTTGCCCATAGCAGGAACACAATGTAGACAGCAATTAGAACATTGTATATGTATATGGTGGAAGACCCAGAAGGTTCTTTCCCTGGCTCCAAAAGTAGTGGCAATCCCATCAAAGCCTTGGAGAAGATGGTCACTTCACAAGCAGGGTGTTTTTTAACTTGTATTTTAGGTTCGGGGTACATGTGCAGGTTTGTTAATTGGGTAAACTTGTGTCACACGGGTTTGTTGTACAGATTATTTCATCGCCCAGGTATTAAGCCTAGTACCCACTAGTTATTTTTTCTGATCCTCTCCCTCCTCTCACCCTTCACCCTCAAGTAGGCCCCAGCATCTGTTGTTCTCCTCTTTGTATCCATGAATTCTCATCATTTAGCTCCCACTTATAAGTGAGAATATGCAGTATTTGGTTTTCTGCTCCTGCATTGATTTGCTTAAGGATATGACTTCCAACTCCATCCATGTTTCCACAAAAGACATGATCTCATTCTTTTTTATGAACAAACATGATTTGTTTAATTGAAACTTTATCAGTCATATCCTTCCAACACACACACACACACACACACATTATCAACCATCACTAAAGTGACAAATTTGCTGCATACAGGGTTGTCCTTGTGCATGGAAGAGTTTGCAGCTCTCTTTGGGGTGTGATTTGAAGCTGTAGAAGGTTATCCAGCCACCGTACTGGAAATCACCCCCATTGGAATAGTTTCTTCTAGTGAGTACGTTGGCTCCGGAGAACCTTCTCAAGGTGTATGTGTGCTGGCCAGAAGAAAGAGGTAGCACATTTACTTGTCAGCATTCTGCTATTACTACCTTACACATTAACACAATCAATGTCTCAGCCCAGTCAGCTGCCAGCAGGCAGGAGGAAGAATAGGAAGCTGGAATTGGAAAAGACCCTGTTGAGGGACCGGGCACCTGGAGTACCGGTAGGAAAGCTCTGTAGGACAAACTTCTCGTTGATGTTTTTTTCTGGGCCTATTCTACATATCCATTTTAAGTCCATCAAGAAAATAAAGAGTAATCTTGAAACAGACTCTTAGAAAAGGTAGAAATGAATTTTCTGGAAGCCTTTGGAACCTGCTCATGCAATGAGCACATTGGGCTCTGTTCCTGGCTAGTTTATAGGATTTGAGGATGGTTCTGCTTTTCCTGTTTTATTTTCCCACCCCCATCTGATAGAGACCACACATCTCCTTGTAAAATATACTGAGTGCAAAGCCAGTATACACCGTTATATTATCACACAAACATGCAGATACAGCCCAATCCCTGTTCTCCGTTTCCAACCACAGCCAATCAAACTGGTCTCCTGCCAAACTAGTTCCCGCTCTTGGTGGAGAAGGGAGACAGGCTGCACAATGGAAGCTGAGGGGACTTTGCCCGTCCCTAACAATCCGTTGAGGTACTTCATTTGCTCTGTATACAGCCATTATTGGAAAGGAACTACTGAACAAAGTCCAGAACCTTTAGCAAATGCAGCTAAGGCCATGCAATTCCCCATTCCCCCCACATTCATTATTATTATTCTTAATCCCACATTCATTGCTTTTACCCAGCTGTCAGTAAGCCTCTCTGTTACCATTGCCTGCCATCCTAGCCACTCTCACTAGAGAGGAATGCCATACTCACTGAAAAACAGCATGATTGTAAAAAAAATTCTATCGCAATAGTAAACATTTGAAAGCCAGTTACAAGCATCTTTTGTTGTGTCATTTAGTTTGATGGCTCACCAACATCAATTTCTAAAAAGAACTAAGAACAGATTCTACTTAAGCCAGTGGATTTAAATGTTTTCCACTTCAAGCCTTATTTTATTTTGATTTTGTCAATAGGTCAGTGAATACCAACATATGGTAGTTTGCCAATACTATAGGCAGCTAAAAAACTAAAGTGCAGCCATTCGTTCAAAAATTACTTATACCCTGGCTATTGTAGTGTGTGGGCTCAGGGAGAGCTGAGGCCATGCCTGCCTGGTGACCCTGCCTGCCTTGGCATATAGCACTGTGTCCAGCCTTTAGGGTAGGCTCAATAAATTGTTTCTTTCTCTTTTTTTATGAAGTTTCGCTCTTGTTGCCCACGCTGGAGTGTAATGGCACTATCTCAGCTCGCTGCAACCTCTGCCTCCTGGGTTCAAGTGAGTCTTCTGCCTCAGCCCCCTGAGTAGCTGGGATTACAAGCGCCCACCACCATGCCCGGCTAAGTTTCATATTTTTTGTAGAGACAGGGTTTCACCATGTTGGTCAGGCTGGTCTTGAACTCCTGACCTCAGGTGATCCACCCACCTTGGCCTCCCAAAATGCTGGGATTACAGGCACGAGCCACTGTGTCTGGCCCAATAAATTGTTACTGAATAAACAATAGAGTGTAATTGGTCCTCTGCTAGGTGTTAGGGACTAAAAGGTAGGAAATTGGTTCTCTAGAGATTCCATATATAGCGGAAAAGAAATATGCTTTGAGTTAATGTCCTAAGCTTTCATCAGGAAACCCAGCATGCAATAAACACATGACAAGGTCAGGAGATGTGGATGCCAGATGCGCTTCTTCCACAAACAAGTATTGTGACTTCTGACCCTGGCAGTTAACAGGCCCCAGTTTTTCCTTTCTAAAAGTAAGGGTGCTCGCTTAGATAAACCCAAAGAACCCTTCTCAACTTTTCTGACTGCGTGAAAATGGGTCAAGTTGGACCAATTCTCTGTAGTCACTTTTCTGTGTTCTGCAGCCTTTGGATAGATTCGTGGGATATGGGCCGGTGGATGAAACGCTGGCCTGCGAGCAGAGGCACGTGTGTTCTCTTGGCTGGGTGATCCAGGGAAGAGGGAGCCTGCTGCTGTGTCCTGAGGAAGCCGCTGGCAGGAAGGGGTTATGTAAGCACTTTGCGGAAATGTTGGTGAGGCTGGATGTTTTCAGGCCTTCTGCAGCTCCGCGTTGCTGGGCAGCAGTTGGCTGGCTTTCACAGCCGTTATCACGCAGGACAAGCACGAGACTGTCCACCCCCAAGTGCAGCTGCAGAGCTCTGGGAGGACTGGCCATAGCACCTCTCTCAGCCATTGGAGTAAGCCCAGGGCTGTTCCAATGGGAGATGCATTTCCGCACCTGCTTCTTGTCCTTAGCAACTTCTCTTTGTTGTTGTGCCCCAGAAGGGAGACCCTGTTACACACACAAAATGCTACTCGAGGAGGGTGGCAGACCAGACCATCCTCAGCACAGCCTGCAGCAGGATGAGGCCATTACTCTCACTCCCATCAGCATCAAATCACACCAATCTAATTTAAAATAAAAGGCGTAGAGTTTGCCATTATTATACTTTTGCCTGACAAATGTTCCCATAAAGCTGTATGCAAGCCACAGTCCAAAATAGATGGCACCATGATTATTATGAATTCAGCCCCTAAATTTTAAGTCCAATGCTGTGTGAGCCACCTCATCTGATGCCTATCACCTCACTTCAAAAATTGAATTGTGCCCCAGCTTGCCAAACGAGCCCATTAGTCACAACGTCAGGAAGTCCTGAAATTTCCTGGTTACTAAAGAAGGTACATTAAACAAACAGAACAAATCAGGATGATGTTTGGATATGGTTCCTGGCATGGCTTTTGATACCTCAGTTTCCCCGTTGGTAAAATAATGACCAGAGGGTCTTGAAAACCTGCACAGAAACCTACCACAGATGCAGCTAGCACTGTTATTATGCCATTCCAGCAGGCGTCAAAGCCACAGAGGGACACCAAATTTTCATTCAGACAAGAGTGGGGTTTAGCAATGTGGTCATTCTGGGCCATTACTTTGTAATGAATTCACAAAGTTTCTGCAGGAGCATTAAAATGAGATGGCTGCAAAAATATCAAAAAGAGCCACCGAATTCCAGCTAAACACATAAACACATTTATAACATACACACGCACAACCCAGTGTATTAAAGGGAGGACAGAGCATTCCAGAAACTGGCAACGAAAAAGCCACATGGAAAACCTCAAGTTCAAACCCAGCATCACATATCTGGGTTAAATGTGAAGGCAAGGATTGGTGAAGTCACACCCGAAAAGCCTTCCATTTTTAAGGAGCCGAGCGTAATTTCAGCGGTTCTGCGTCACTGACATTTAATGACATGTTATACAAAGTTCCGTAGCACAGAGCCTCTTTTGTTTTTAAGACGAGAAAACACCTGTGATGTTGGCTTGAATAGCCACTGTCACAAGTACTGTGCAGTGGAAGTCAGAAAATGTAGGTTTGAATTTCTGGACCAGTTAAGTGTTCGTGTTCTGTGGTCCATTGATGCTGCCGCTATAACGTGGATGTAAAAACGGCTACTGGAATCCTGTCTTTATACTTCCTTAATCTCTGACACTAAACATTTTTGTCTAAACTTCCCTAGTCCATCTGTTCTTTTTCCTCTTTGTTCCTTTCGTCTGCTGTTTCACAAAATAGGTGGGCCTGTTTTGTTTTTTATAGAGCAGACATAATGCATCCAGATAGGGAGGGGGAACAGAGAAAGGAGGAAGGAAGAGGAAGAGACAGAGACCGACAGATAGAGAGAGAAAGAGAGAGAGAGAGACAGGAAACATGTCCCTCTGTTTTGTTTCTTTTTTTTTTTTTTTTTTTTTTTTTGCAGCAAGCCTGCCTACATTTATTCAGTGATGAATCAGCATCAGGAACTCTCCAGCCACTAGGAATAAAAACTAAACTTCCTGTGTAATTGAAAACTACTTCAAAAACAATTTACGTTTGTCTGGCATCAGAGGCAACCAGAGAGAAACCAGGGTTATCTGCAGTCACGTAACATATCGAAAGGTGCCGAGCTGGGTGAATTCTGTGTCCCTCTTGGAGCTTGTGGGAAATCTTGTGAAAGTTTGTGTTCAGTGAATGCTGTTGCACCATCAAGTTCAACGGCAGGCAGAGAGGAGTTGCATTGTGAAAAGTGATAGCCCTCATCTAAGTAGCATTTTGATGATTATACAGAATACCACTGAAGGATAAAGACACTGGGCTCTGATTATAATTTTGTAGTTTATATAACATGGCTCACAATTTTGTGTGTTTTCAAAATAATTCATCTTTTAATCCAATAATTAGTTTTAAAGGTTTAATTAGGGGGAGCTATCTGCCAATAGCGAAATGTAAATCACTTCAATAATCGAGACCTCTGATCTGAATTCTTAGTTGGATGGCATGAAAAATCAGAAAACTAAGCACTATTAATAGGTATGTCCTCCTCCAAATCAGTGATTTTTATGATATTTGAATGCAAGAGTTTATAGTTTGGAAATAATACATATGCTTCTTATTTTATACATGGCATCACAAAATTAGCCAGTCAGCACACTCTGTAAAAATGCATAACATGAAACAGAAAGACCTCAGGGACCTGGGGCAGAAGTGGAAACAGACTCTGCCCTTTATATTCAATGTGAAAATATTCTATTTGTGCCAACAAAGCATTATTCATAAGACAGCTTCAGAGCTGTCATATTTGAGATAAATTTCACATCTTGCCTCAACCTTGCATTTTTCCCCGAAGGTGGGATAATTTAAGAATAAACGTACAGGAAACATTCCATATTTTGGGAGCACCTCTGAAATGAGTTGTTAGCAATCACGTCCCCTGGATTCTCCTTGATACACATTCATTTTCTTCACCTGCTCTTCCAAATTAGCATCCTCTTTATTCCGACATTTTCACATTAGCAGAAGTTACAAGTACTAAGAGTGTCACAGAAAGAAAACCTGGCCATTCCAAGAAGGCTGCTGAGAAGGCTGGTGGCAAGATGAGAATGGGGAGGAGAGAGACGCTGTCTGTCTAGCAGTCTAAGTGCGAGCTCTCCTTCCCTCACCTGTGTTCTTGTGCATCGGTGCTGGTTCCCTGTACAGCTGCTGAGTTCCCTGCCAAGCCACCTGGGAACGGACCCCTGCTCATTTTAGGCGGGATGGCTGCTCCGCAAGCCCCATCTGTGCAAGGCTCACGACAGGACCAAATGAGAGGCAAGCATCAGATACCGTCTGCAGATACTGGCTCACCAGGGCGAGCTTCTCTTCTGCTTCTCCCCGAGAGACTAGATGCCTAGAGCCTCCCAACTCTGCTGCTCTGCTGTGTTTCTTGACATAAGACTAGCTTGATGTAGCGACCTGGGATTACAATCCTAGTTTATAATAATGACTGTTAGAGGAGGCAACCGGCATCTTTGTTCACCCGAGGGGGCTGAGGTTTGTACGTGCAGGTGTCATTGCAGCAAGGGTTGTGGTCCTAGCCGCTCAGGCGTGTCCTGTTCTCTTTCCCGTGTGTTCTGTGTGTCAGAACCCAAAGCAAATGGACACAGATGGTGGCTTGATGTTAGGGCTGTTTGTTGATTTGTTTTCATTGTTGTTTCTAAAATCTATAGGCAGAATTTATTTCCTTAGTGGAGTCTTAGTACATTCTTTCAGTTTATTTTAATTTCACTGGTTTCTTTCCCCTCAGTGTTTCTAAGAGTGTTGCTTTTGTAACAAAAAAAAAAAAAGAAAAAAAAAAAGAAGCAAGGATCTTATAACGGCTTTTAGTAGAACCTAATTTCTATCTAACAAATCCTTGCTATAAGAGGAAATGGTTAAAAAACAAACAAAAAACTGGGCAGATATTTCTTGTTATCCATTTGCTGACTTGTAACTGTTAATAAAAACCCAGCCCATCATGTATGCACACAAATGCACACATCATTTGGAAAGAGTCAAATTCAGTCCTACCATATTGTACTTTTTGTCTCCAAAATATTTCCTGATCCCTGGAAAGAAAAGAATGCACACCTCTGCCTCCGAAGCTTTGAGTTCAAGTGTCTCAGGTCATTTCCCACACGTTCTGTGGACTATAAATTCCAAAGAAAATCAGCAACACGGCCAAAAATTACATTGGTTTTGTTACTCCGAAGCTTCCTGACCTTGAGAGATAGTCTTTTCTGGCATGGAGAAAATACAAAAAGTAGTTCCCTCTTCCAATCTGCACAGACTTCAGATGTCATTGCTGTACCATTTACATGTCATAAAAAAAATGCTATACAAAGAATTTATCTAAATGTGGCTCTTTTGGTTTCATGCCGTCTGCATCTTTTTAAGTCACTTAGAAATACTCTAAGTGAAATACTCTAGCAGAACTAACCTCTGCTGTCTTGACATTTCTCAACTACCTAGCTGAAGCCTGGGAACACATTTACAGAGTATGTATGGTTTTTAAAGGGTTAAGGCAGAAAATGTCTGAAGAAAATCAGCTTAAGTATGTTTTACAACAAAACATGTTATTGTGGGTATTGGAGTTAGGTTATGACAATGAATTTCAGACTCAAATATTTTCTTTGATTGTCACAAAAATACGTGAGGAGCCGTGGGTTTGTTTTCAGGGTTCAGCATGGAGTTAGTTGTGTTTCATTACCAGAGGCTAACTGTATGAGAACTGCTTTCACATCCAGAAATCTTGAGATGGTAAAGGGAATTGGGGGTTGGGGGAACCCCAAACACCCTATGTGGATAATTATTTAAAAGAGGAAGGATTAGCAGTGGCTGTTGGTATTTAAATACTTTTTGAAGTGATTTAAATGGTGGCCCAGTGATTGATTCTGGTGCCCATACATCAACCCATCTGAGGTTAAGGTCACTTGTTTCTAAGTACCTCCACATACCTTTCCAAGTGGATAGGGAAATTTCTTTGGTGGTACATAAGGGTTCTCCATTAGATCATTAAGTGAGTTCAATAATGTTGAACAATCAAACTGGAGGAAAATATGCTATTAATCTGCTTCTTCCAGAGTGTTTATTTATTGTAATCATTCATCACTGTAAGCCTGAGAGGCTACTTATAGTTTGCTGTTGTTGTTTTTTAAAATTAGGTTGAGTTGCTATGTGTTGGTTAAATACCACGCAGGATGTGAACGAGACAAACCTAGGAAAACGATGGGCATATTGCCTGATAAAGGATTATAGTGGAAGTGAAAGGCTGACCTACAGTCAGGAAATGTTAATCATTTTTACACCAAAGTGAGTGTAACGTTTCTATAGGGAAATTACTTCAATCTGGTCAGTGCAAGGAGCAGTTTGTATAATCGGATTGCAAATAAGGTTTGATCACATTCCAGCTTAATCTACTCTCTGAGCACCATTTACGGCACTAAATCAAACCCAGGGAAGCTGCCGGCGCGGTTTTACAGTCATTACACCCAAGGGGCAGGGACTTGGTAATAAACAGCAAATAAATTGAAGCACTGACTTGCCTGCTACAGGGCATTTCTAATTATCCTCTAGTTTAGCTGGAAATTGTCATGCTCTCATCACAGCCTATTTTAACTGCTGCTGAACAAGAGTGATACTTTTAGGCTGAATTAATTGGGAATATGGGGAAATGTAGATTGTACCTCCATCTCTCCCCTTCCCTTTTCTGCCCTTTCCCTCTCTTCTTTCCTCCCTCCAACCCACTTCATCAACTTATTGTAGGCATTTATAAAGACCTGAGCAAATTATTTATTCTGTGTTCATCTGTCTCCCTCCTCTCTTGAGGGAATCAGAAATGTAATGTAACAACAGCATGCCTCGTTTATTTCAATTATGGCCCAAAGAAGCACCAGAATGGACGGCTCTAATAAAGACACTTGCAAATCCTCCCAAATGACCCGGTAAAGTAATGACTGCGTGTTCCATCCCCAAGTTTATGGGCAAGTAGAGTTATCAAACTGTAGCATCAAACGACAGAAACTGATTGAGTCAGATACAGTAAATTGGCCAGTGGGGCTCAGCAGTGGCCTTCAGATCCACCTTTGCCGCTGACTTGCCAGAATGTCATAGAAGCACCATCCAAAAAGCTGTGGTCCTGGGGATCTTGCCAAGATGAACAAGGTCATGATCGGGTTTTGAGCACCTTGAGAAACACCTGCTTGAGTGAATTTCATCTGGAGGTAAAGATTAGGAAGGGCTCCTATTCTATAATTCAACTGAAATGAAAGTAAGGTATTGAGACCATCCTTTATGCAAAATGAGCATGAGCATAGAAATATTAAGGTACAAGATAATCATTTCTCTTTAAAGTTCAAGGATAGTGTCTCTGAGGTAAATAACTGTTCATTGAAATGGATGTTCTTGGTATCCAGACATCAGGGAGAGTGGGTAGTTCGGAGTAGCCTTCTAAGTGGGAGGAAGCTTATTATTCGATCTCACTTAGATTTTAAAGTCAGGTGGAGAAGAGGAACTGCAGAAGAATCTAAGCTACCGTGGTCTGCTTCCAGCTTCTATTCTCTCACCAACTTCTGCCCACCTTTCCACCTCAAAAATGGATCTTTTAAAATGATTGTTTTTTCTACCCTTGAAATCTCAGGATCAAGAATCACTAATGTTCTGTATTTGTGAAGCTCTCTGACTTCATTCCATATCATACAGCACAGTATTCTACCGGAGCCCACTCCTAACCCATCAGAGCGACTGTACGACCAATTGGTAAGGGGCAATTTCTCTCTTCACTCAAACACCAGCATCACTTTGGAATCAGAAGAACTTCTCTTCTGCCACACACACAAGCTAAGGCAGGATTTTCCACACCAGTCATCTTGCCTTATTAAGTCTTCTTTTGCTAATGGATTTCAAAGTAACTTTCATTATGTTTGTATATTTTTCAAAATGTGAAAATACGAAGTAGACAGGTATTTTGTTATCCGATAGTTTCAACTGCAAAGAATTTACCCATGAATGCATTCACCCCTCCATGCAGGTTGTAGGAAAGCAAAGCGCCCAACAAATTCTGTCCTGGGGAACTCAGAGGAGCAGCCTGACGGCAGCCATCCTTCCCTCCAAGCTCTCCCCTTCCTGCCCTTGCAGTGGGAGGTAAGCTGATGGTCATGGGAAGGAAAGTCCAGCACTGAAGTGTCGGTCACAAAGGGGTACCTGTTGTCACCTCATCTCCTCCAGGGCTGGAAGAGTCAACTATGAGTCTCTGGACAAAGACGAGTCCACATTAGAGGGAAGCTTCAGTCAAATGTGGGAAAAAATGCAAGAATTCTGGACTCTGATAGAAACTATGGTGCTACCATATTTTGAGGAAGGCTACAAAAATGTAAGTCCCATGGCTGATGCTAAGCAAGCTGACCTCAATGTAAGCAGATTAGGACCATCTAGACTTAGAAACAAGATGAAAGGGTCTTGTCTACTTAACAGGATTTTTTTTTTTTTTTTGAGATGGGGTCTCACTCTGTCACCCAGGCTGGAGTGCAGTGGTGCTATCTCAGCTCACTGCAACCTCTGCCTCCCAGGTTCAAGGGATTCTCCTGCCTCAACCTCCTAAGTAGCTGGGACTACAGGTGTCCGCCACCACGCCTGGCTAATTTTTGTAGTTTTAGTACAGACAGGTTTCACCATATTGGCCAGGCTGGTCTCGAACTCCTGACCTCGTGATCCACCTGCCTCAACTTCCCAAAGTGCTGGGATTACAGGCTTGTGCCACCACACCTGGCCATCTACAGGATTTCTTTAAACAGACACCTGGTATGCATCTACAGGTGACACGGCTTCTCATTCTGGCACTGCCACTGCACTGTCTATGCCACCTTGGATAGGTTCCTTGACTCCATTACCTTATTTCTAAAGTCATGAGCTAATAATACCCTTCTCACAGGATTATTGTGAGAAAGAATACCAACTAGATACAAATGAAAACCACAAGGAGATATCACTTCACACCTATTAGGATGGCTACATATAAAAAAAAGAAAGCAGGCCGGGTGCAGCGGCTCACGCCTGTAACCCCTTCTTTGGGAGGCTGAGGCAGGAGAATTACTTGAGCCCAGGAGTTCGAGAACAGCCTGGGGTTCGCACTTTGTTGCCCAAGCTCAAGCCCCTGGGCTCAAGCGATCCTCCCACCTTGGCCTCCCAAAGTGCCTGGATTACAAGCATCAGCCATCGTGCCTGGCTGACCAAAAATTATTACTGAGGACCACCATGACAGCCCATAGGGTTCTTAGAAACAGGGACTCAGGTCACTTTCATGGCTGGGCTCCCGGAGACAAGCCTGCAAGCTTCCCTCTGATGTGGACTTGTCTTTGCCCAGAGATTCATGACAAAAACTCATCTCTACAAAATAAATAAATAAATAAATACACTGAAATTAGTGGTACACGGTGGCATGCACCTATAGTCCCAATTACTCTGGAGTCTGAGGTGGGATGATCACCTAAGCCCAGGGAGGTCGAAGCTGCAGTGAACCATGATCACACCACTGCACTCCAGCCTGGGTGACAAAATGAGACCCGATCTCAAAAGAAACAAAAAATAATAAAAGAAAAAGAAAAGAACAAGTGCTGACAAGGATGTGTAGAAATTGAAACCCTCGTGCATTGCTGGTGGGAATGTAAAATGGTGCATTCACTGCAAAAAAAAAAAAACAGTTTGGCAATTCCTCAAAAAATTAAACATAGAATTACCATATGATCCGATAATTTCACTCCTGAGTATGTACCCAAAAGAAAGCAGGAACTCAAACAGATTGTACGCTCATGTTCACAGCAGCACTATTTACAGTGGCCAAAAGGCAGAAACAACCCAAATGTACATCAACAGATGAACAGATAAGCAAAATGTGGTATTTATATGCAAGGAATATTATCCTGCCCTGAAAAGGAATGGAATTCTGACACATGCTATATAACACAGAGGAAACTTGAAAGCATTTTGCTAAGTGAACTAAGCTAGAAACAAAAGAACAAATACTGTATGATGCCACATAAGTGGCGTTCATATGTTGATATGTTCATATGAACATATGAAACATATGAAACATATGTTCATATGAAAGTTCATATGTTGATATCCTAACCCCCAATGTAAGTGTATTTGGAAGTGGGACCTTTGGGAGGTAATTAGGTCATGAGGGTGGAGCCTTCATGAATGGGATTAGTGTCCTTATATGAGAGACCCCAGAGAGCTCTTTCTACTTCCTTCCGCCATGGGAGGACACCACAGGAAGTTGGCTCTCTACAGCCCAGAAGAGGGCCCTCACCAGAGTCTGACCATACCGGCACCCTGATCTCAGACTTCCAGCCTCCAGAACTATGAGAAATAAAGGTCTGCTGTTTAAGCCACACGGTCTATGGTAATTTGTTATAGCAGCCTGAACTAACTAAGACAGCAAGGTACCTGGAGTAGTCAGATGCATTGAGATTGAAGGGTGGTTACCAGGGGCTGGGAGGAAGGAGGAATGGGGATTAACTGTTTAATGAGTATAGAGCTTCTGTTTGGGATGATGAAAAAGTTCTGGGAATAAATGGTGGTAGACAGTTGCACAAAATTGTGAATGTATTTAATGCCATTGAATTGTACACTTAAAACTTATTAAAATCGTAAATCCTACATATATTTTACCATAATAATAATTACTTTAAAAGTACCAAATAGATAAAAATGATCTCTGGGACAGGTCTTCCATTTATGTTATTGAATCTGAATAATTTGACTCCTACAAAATAGTGGCTTGCCCAAAGTTCCAAGATGTCTCCTTATGGCAAGCACTGCAAATTGGCAACACATTAGAATCCCCTGGGGCACTTTAAAAATATACCAATGCCTGGGCCAAGCCCTGGTCCTGGAGCCCCAGCATCTGTGTTTCTTATTTGTTTGTTTGGACACGCTCCCAAATGATGAGCCATGAGACTGATAAACACAACCATGTGGTCCTGAGATACTGATCTAGCCCTTGGTCCAACCAGGTGGGACGTAGGGTAGCCTGTGAGCATATTGCCTGTTTGCTCCAGGGTACAGCACAAGTCTTATCATTTCCTATAAGTGCCATGATGTAAAAATGTTTGTTGGGTAGCACCGTTCTGACAAAGTCTATCTCTATAAGGAGCAAGAAAGGGTTAGCAGCTTCAAGACAGCTGGTGAACTGGTGAACTGGCCCTCAAGCCTTATGAATATCAAGGGCCAAACTTGGGAACTACTATTTATGGAGCAATTGCAGTCTGCTTGGCACATCACACATTCCATCTCCCAGTGTTCCAAAGACCCCACAGAAGATTCTGCTATGAATCCCATTTTACGGATGAAGAAACTGAGGCTCAGAGTTACTGAGTAGCCTGCCCAGGTTACCTGTTACATAGCAAGTATGTGGCCCAGCTTGAATTCATGTCTGGGTTTGACTCCAAATCCTTTGTTTTTCCACTGAAGTCTGTTTCAGCTGTTTTCTTTCCCAGCTCCAGCACTTTGATGGCACAACCTGAACTTCAAAGTGGACTAAAGCCAAATTTCAAATCATGGCATGTGCAGTAACCTGAAAAACAGAGCTCCTGGGCCCCCAGGAGGAGCCAGTGACCACCCCGCAAATCCCACACTTCCTCCTTCTGGACCCAAATGTGCTGTTTCTTGTTACTGAATCACAGGACTAAGACCCCATCCCAAACCCAATGACACACCCACCCTGGTGCCCTTTTCTTTTATAAAATAATGAAAACTGGGTCACCCCAAAAAGTGAACCTTCACATAACCCAAGAGCCCTTGACCTCTAAACCACTAGTTTATCTGCTAAATTCCATTTGGCCCCCCTTACTGCACATCTGTCCAATGAGTAAATTTACTTGGCTCCAATATTAATTATCATTCTTGTCTTGCTAACAACATATGTAATGGCCAAGAATTTAGCTAAGGTTTAGAAATATGCACGGCTGGGGCAGAGTATACAAAGATGTGCCATTTATTTAAGTCACAGGTAGAGGGAAATTTGTCCAATGTATTGCTTAGTGCAGGATGACAGACATAACTATACAACATAACTAACTCCATGTCTGCCCCCATTTAGTGTTGTCCTTTTCTAGGAGTATATTTTCATCATGTTTTGTAGAAACCTAGGATAAGGTTTGAAATAGGGTATTTTGGGGGTGGTTCCAAGATGACCAAATAGGAACAGCTCCAGTCTACAGCTCCCAGCATGAGTGATGCAGAAGATGGGTGATTTCTGCATTTCCAACTGAGGTACCAGGTTCATCTCACTGGGGCTTGTCGTACTGTGGGTGCAGGACAGTGGGTGCAGCCCACTGATCATGAGCTGAAGCAGGGCGAGGCATCGCCACACCAAGGAAGTGCAACGGGTCAGGGAATTCCCTTTCCTAGCCAAGGGAATCTGTGACAGATGGCACCTGGAAAATTGGGTCACTCTCACCATAATACTGCGCTTTTCCAATGGTCTTAGCAAACAGCACACCAGGAGATTATATCCCACACCTGGCTCAGAGGGTCCCACGCCCAGGGAGCCTCGCTCACTGCTAGCACAGCGGTCTGAGATTGAATTGCAATGTGGCAGTGAGTCTGGGGGAGGGGCATCCGCCATTGCTGAGGCTTGAGTAGGTAAACAAAGCGGCCAGGAAGCTCGAACTGGGTGGAGCCCACCGCAGCTGAAGGAGGCTTGCCTGCCTCTGTAGACTCCACCTCTGGCGGCAGGGCATAGCCGAACAAAAGGCAGCAGAAACCTCTGCAGACTACAATGTCCCTGTCTGACAGCTTTGAAGAGAGTAGTGATTCTCCCAGCATGGAGTTTGAGATCTGAGAATGGACAGACTGCCCCCTCAAGTGGGTCCCTGACCCCCAAGTAGCCTAGCTGAGAGGCACCCCCAAGTAGGGGCAGACTGACACCCATACGGCCAGGTACCCCTCTGAGACAAAGCTTCCAGAGGAATGATGAGGCAGCAACATTTGCTGTTCAGCAATATTCGCTGTTCTGCAGCCTCTGCTGGTGATACCCAGGCAAACAGGGTCTGGAGTGGACCTCCAGCGAACTCCAACAGACCTGCAGCTGAGGGTCCTGACTGTTAGAAGGAAAACTAACAAACAGAAAAGACATCCACACCAAAACCCCATCTGTACGTCATCATCATCAAAGACCAAAGGTAGATAAAACCACAAAGATGGGGAAAAAAACAGAGCAGAAAAGCTGAAAATTCTAAAAATCAGAGCACATCTCCCCCTCCAAAGGAACGCAGCTCCTCACCAACAATGGAACAAAGCTGGACAGAGAATGACTTTGATGAGTTGAGAGAAGAAGGCTTGAGACGATCAAACTTCTCTGAGCTAAAGGAGGAAGTTCGAACCCATCGCAAAGAAGCTAAAAACCTTGAAAAAAGATTAAACAAATGGCTAACTAGAATAACCAGCGTAGAGAATCCTTAAATGACCTGATGGAGCTGAAAACCATGGCATGAGAACTACGTGACGAATGCACAAGCTTCAGTAGCTGATTCGATCAACTGGAAGAAAGGGTATCAGTGATGGAAGATCAAATGAATGAAATGAAGTGAGAAGAGAAGTTTAGAGAAAAAGAATAAAAAGAAATGAACAAAGCCTCCAAGAAATATGGGACTATGTGAAAAGACCAAATCTACATCTGATTGGTGTACCTGAAAGTGACGGGGAGAATGGAACCAAGTTGGAAAACACTCAGCAGGATATTATCCAGGAGAACTTCCCCAACCTAGCAAGGCAGTCCAACGTTCAAATTTAGGAAATACAGAGAATGCCACAAAGATACTCCTCGAGAAGAGCAACTCCAAGACACATAACTGTCAGATTTACCAAAGTTGAAATGAAGGAAACATTGTTAAGGGCAGCCAGAGAGAAAGGTCAGGTTACCCACAAAGGGAAGCCATCAGGCTAACAGCAGATCTTTTGGCAGAAACCCTACAAGCCAGAAGAGAGTGGGGGCCAATATTCAACATTCTTAAAGGAAAGAATTTTCAACCCAGAATTTCATATCCAGCCAAACTAAGCTTCATAAGTGAAGGAGAAATAAAATCCTTTACAGATAAGCAAATGCTGAGAGATTTTGTCACCACCAGGCCTGCCCTACAAAAGCTCCTGAAGGAAGCACTAAACATGGAAAGGAACAACCGGTACCAGCCACTGCAAAAACATGCCAAATTGTAAAGACCATCGATGCTAGGAAGAAACTGCATCAACTAATGAGCAAAATAACCAGCTAACATCATAATGACAGGATTAAATTCACACATAACAATATTAACCTTAAATGTAAATGGGCTAAATCCTCCAATTAAAAGACACAGACTGGCAAATTGGATAAAGAGTCAAGACCCATCAGTGAGCTGTATTCAGGAGACCCATCTCACGTGCAGAGACACACATAGGCTCAAAATAAAGGGATGGAGGAAGATCTACCAAGCAAATGGAAAACAAAAAAAGGCAGGGGTTGCAATCCTAGTCTCTGATAAAACAGACTTTAAACCAACAAAGATCAAAAGAAACAAAGAAGGCCATTACAGAATGGTAAAGGGATCAATTCAACAAGAAGAGCTAACTATCTTAAATATATATGCACCCAATACAGGAGCATCCAGATTCATAAAGCAAGTCCTTAGAGACCTACAAAGAGATTTAGACTCCCACACAATAATAATGGGAGACTTTAACACCCCACTGTCAACATTAGACAGATCAATGAGACAGAAAGTTAACAAGGATATCCAGGAATTGAACTCAGCTCTGTACCAAGCGGACCTAATAGACATCTACAGAACTCTCCACCCCAAATCAACAGAATATACATTCTTCTCAGCACCACATCGCACTTATTCCAAAATTGACCACATAGTTGGAAGTAAAGCACTCCTCAGCAAATGTGAAAGAACAGAAATTATAACAAACTGTCTCTCAGACCACAGGAATCTGTGTTTGTGCAATCAAACTAGAACTCAGGATTAAGAAACTCACTCAAAACCACTCAACTACATGGAAACTGAACAACATGCTCCTGAATGACTACTGGGTACATAACGAAATGAAGGCAGAAATAAAGATGTTCTTTGAAACCAATGAGAACAAAGACAAAACATACCAGATTCTCTGGGACACATTTAAAGCAGTGTGTAGAGGGAAATTTATAGCACTAAATGCCCACAAGAGAAAGCAGGAAAGATCTAAAATTGACACCCTAACATCACAATTAAAAGAACTAGAGAAGCAAGAGCAAACACATTCAAAAGCTAGCAGAAGGCAAGAAATAACTAAGATCAGAGCAGAACTAAAGGAGATAGAGACACAAAAAACCCTTCAAAAAATCAATGAATCTAGGAGCTGCTTTTTTGAAAAGATCAACGAAATTGATAGACTGCTAGCAAGACTATTTAATAAAGAAGAAAAGAGAGAAGAAACCAATAGACACAATAAAAAATGATAAAGGGGATATCACCACCAATTCCAGAGAAATACAAACTACCATCAGAGAATACTATAAACACCTCTATGCAAATAAACTAGAAAATCTGGAAGAAATGGATAAATTCCTGGACACATACACTCTCTCAAGACTAAACCAGGAAGAAGTTGAATCCCTGAATAGACCAATAACAGGCTCTGAAATTCAGGCAATAATTAATAACCTACCAACCAAAAAAAGTCCAGGACCAGACGGATTCACAGCCGAATTCTACCAGAGGTACAAGGAGGAGTTGGTACCATTCCTTCTGAAACTATTCCAATCAATAGAAAAAGAGGGAGTCCTCCCTAACTCATTTTATGAGGCCAGCATCATCCTGATACCAAAGCCTGGCAGAGACACAACAAAAAAGAGAATTTTAGGCCAATATCCCTCATGAACATTGATGCAAAAATCCTCAATAAAATACTGGCAAACTGAATCCAGCAGCACATCAGAAAGCTTATCCACCATGATCTAGTGGGCTTCATCCCTGGGATGCAAGGCTGGTTCAACATACACAAATCAATAAACGTAATCCAGCATATAAACAGAACCAAAGACAAAAACCACATGATTATCTCAATAGATGCAGAAAAGGCCTTTGACAAAATTCAACAGCCCTTCATGCTAAAAACTCTCAATAAATTAGGTATTGATGGGATGTATCTAAAAATAATAAGAGCTATTTATGACAAACCCACAGTCAATATCATACTGAATGGGCACAAACTGGAAGCATTACCTTTGAAAACTGGTACAAGACAGGGATGCCCTCTCTCACCACTCCTATTCAACATAGTGTTGGAAGTTCTGGCCAGGCCAATCAGGCAGGAGAAAGAAATAAAGGGTATTCAATTAGGAAAAGAGAAAGTCAAATTGTCCCTGTTTGCAGATGACATGATTGTACATTTAGAAAACTCCATCGTCTCAGCCCAAAATCTCCTTAAGCTGATAGACAACTTCAGCAAAGTCTCAGGATACAAAATCAATGCGCAAAAATCACAAGTATTCTTTTTTTTTTTTTTTGAGACGGAGTCTCCTTCTGTCGCCCAGGCTGGAGTGTGGTGATGTGATCTCGGCTCACTGCAACCTCCACCTCCCAGGTTCACGCCATTCTCCTGCCTCAGCCTCCTGAGTAGTTGGGACTACAGGCACCCGCCACCATGCCCAGCTAATTTTTTGTATTTTTAGTAGAGACAGGGTTTCACCGTGTTAGCCAGGATGCTCTCAATCTCCTGACCTCGTGATCCGCCCAACTCGGCCTCCCAAAGTGCTGGGATTACAGGCGTGAGCCACTGCGCCTGGCCCACAGGCATTCTTATACACCAATAACAGACAAACAGAGAGCCAAATCATGAGTGAACTCCCATTCACAATTGCTTCAAAGAGAATAAAATACCTAGGAATCCAATTTACAAGGGATGTGAAGGACCTCTTCAAGGAGAACTACAAACCACTGCTCAACAAAATAAAAGAGGACACAGACAAATGGAAGAACATTCCATGCTCATGGATAGGAAGAATCAATATCGGGAAAATGGCCACACTGCCCAAGGTAATTTATAGATTCAATGCCATCCCCATCAAGCTACCAATGATTTTCTTCACAGAATTGGAAAAAACTACTTTAAAGTTCATATGGAACCAAAAAAGAGCCTGCATTGCCAAGACAATCCTAAGCCAAAAGAACAAAGCTAGAGGCATCAGGCTACCTGACTTCAAACTGTACTACAAGGCTACAGTAACCAAAACAGCATGGTACTGGTACCAAAACAGAGATACAGAACAATGGAACAGAACAGAGCCCTCAGAAATAATACCACACATCTACAACTATCTGATCTTTGACAAACCTGAGAAAAACAACAAATGGGGAAAGGATTCCCTATTTAATAAGTGGTGCTGGGAAAACTGGCTAGCCATATGTAGAAAGCTGAAACTGGATCCCTTCTTTACACCTTATACAAAAATTAATTCAAGATGGATTAAAGACTTAAATGTTAGACCTAAAACCATAAAAACCCTTTAAGAAAACCTAGGCAATACCATTCAGGACATAGGCATGGGCGAGGACTTCATGTCTAAAACACCAAAAGCAATGGCAACAAAACCCAAAATTGACAAATGGGATCTAATTAAACTAAAGAGCTTCTCCACAGCAAAAGAAGCTACCATCAGATTGAACAGGCAACCTACAGAATGGGAGAAAATTTTTGCAATCCACTTATCTGACAAAGGGCTAATATCCAGAATCTACAAAGAACTCAAACAAACTTACAAGAAAAAAATCGAACAACCCCATCAGAAAGTAGGTGAAGGATATGAACAGACACTTCTCAAAAGAAGACATTTATACAGCCAACAGACACAAGAAAAAATGTTCATCATCACTGGCCATCAGAGAAATGCCAATCAAAACCACAATGAGATACCATCTCACACCAGTTAAAATGGTGATCATTAAAAAGTCAGGAAACAACAGGTACTGGAAAGGATGTGGAGAAATAGGAACACTTTTACACTGCTGGTAGGACTGTAAACTAGTTCAACCATTGTGGAAGACAGTGTGGCGATTCCTCAAGGATCTAGAACTAGAAATACCATTTGACCCAGCCATCCCATTGCTGGGTATATACCAAAAGGATTATAAATCATGCTGCTATAAAGACACATGCACACATATGTTTATTGTGGCACTATTCACAATAGCAAAGACTTGGAACCAACCCAAATGTCCACCAACGATTGACTGGATTAAGAAAATGTGGCACATATACACCATGGAATACTATGCAGCCATAAAAAAGGATGAGTTCATGTCCTTTGCAGGGACATGGATGAAGCTGGAAATCATCATTCTCAGCAAACTATTGCAAAGACAAAAAACCAAACACCGCATGTTCTCACTCGTGGGTGGGAATTGAACAATGAGAACACTTGGACACAGGAAGGGGTTCGTCACACACCCAGGCCTGTTGTGGGGTGGGGGGAACGGGGAGGGATAGCATTAGGAGATATACCTAATGTAAATGATGAGTTAATGTGTGCAACACACCAACATGGTACATGTATACATATGTAACAAACCTGCACGTTGTGCACATGTACCCTAGAACTTAAAAAAAAAAAAAGAAAAAGAAATAGTGTATTTTGTACCCATGGGTCAGAATTGGAGGTGATGAGTTTATCAGCATCAAACTCCTCCACCCAGATGGTATCCCACTATGTTGCCCAGGCTGAGTGTGGTGGCACGATCATAGCTCACTGCAGCCTCGAGCTCCTGGGCTCAAGCAATCCTCCTGCCTCAGCCTCCCAAGTAGCTGAGACCACAGGTGTGTGCCACCACTCCCGGCTAATTTTTAAAATTTTTTCGTAGAGATGGGGTCTCACTATGTTGCCCAGACTGGTCTTGTGTTGCTGGGCTCAAATGATCCTCCTGCCTCAGCCTCCCAAGTAGGAAGGACTACAGCAAGCCACCACACTCAGCTCATAATGATCATTTTTATATGCTGAAGACAATCTTAAACAAAGTCAGCGTTCAGAGTCACAGTTTCTGGTGTGCACCTAAAGTATTTGATTAAAGCTACACAAACATTGAGTCTGACTAGGTCATTGTCCTCTTAGATGGCTGTGTTCATTTTCACATCTCCAGTTACATTATAAAGTCACATTATTGACTGTAAGATGCTATCAGAGGGCTGGGTGTGGTGGCTCACACCTGTAATCCCAGCACTTTGGGAGGCTGAGGTAGGCGGATCACGAGGTCAGGAGTTCAAAACCAGCCTGGTCAACACGGTGAAACTTCATCTCTACTAAAAATACAAAAATTATCTGAGTGTAGTGGCATGCACCTGTAATCCCAACTACTCTGGAGGCTGAGGCAGGAGAATCGTTTGAACCTGGGAGGCAGAGGTTGCAGTGAGCCAAGATCACACCATTGAACTCCAGCCTGGGTGACAAGAACAAAAAACTCTGTCTCAAAAATATATATATATATATATATATATGCTATGAGAGAACTCCAGAGCACTCTCTCTTCGACTGCACAGACAGCAATGACTGCTATTACCACCTGGACCAAAGGGATCATTCAGAATTGGCATGAGTATCAACTTTATTCTTTACATGGAAATGCATAGATTGCCCCTTATTCGTTGCCTCATGTCCCCAGAAAACATATATTGAATCCCTAACCTTTGGTACCAGTGAATGTGACCTTGTTTGGAAATAGAGTCCTTGCAGATATAATCAGGTTAAGATGAGATCATTAAGGTGAGCCCTACTCTGATATGATTGGTATTCTTATAAGAAGAGGAAAACACCAGCTAAAGACAGAGATCTACAGAGAGAACACCAGGTGAGGATGGAAGCAGAGATTGGAGGGATGCAGCTACAAGCCAAGGAAAGCCGGGGATGGATGGCCACCACCAGAAGCTAGAAAGAGGCAAGGAAGGATTTTACCTTCCAGAGGAAGCATGGCCCTGCTGACACCTTGATTTCAAACTTGTAGCCTGCAGAACTGCCAGAGAATACGTTTTTGTTGTTTTAAGCCACGCAGTTTGGGGGACTTTGTTATGGCAGCCCTAGGAAACGAATCCACTGCCCTTTTCTTAGGAGTCCATTTGGTGCAGTGTCTGCATTTAAAGCGTCTACATGTTGTAGATGAGCTCTGCTGCTCTACATTGTGTTCTTTCTTTTGGTTTTGAGGCAAATTAATTAACATGATACAGAAACGAGAGAATACAAATGCTGGAGCCCTCACTTTAAGCCCTCATACTCTTTTGTTCTCCATTATTGCACCAAATTATTTAATTGGGTCTCTCTGATTGTGCTCAGACACAGAAAAGAACACAGTCTATTGTGAGACTCCCTGCAACCATAATGCAATATCAAATTCAATTCCCATCAAAAGTGCTCGCTGCTAAAAGCCTGTTCTGTGACTGCAGATTAATGAAGATCTGCATTGAGCAAAGCAGTGGTCGTGGAGACATTACTTTCCTCCAATAGAAGGCCTATTCTTGAAGAACAATAAAAGCACAGAGAAGCATTAGTCTGCTTACGGATAGAAATAAATCAAAATGAATAAGACGGTTGATGGAAACAGTCTGAAAGCAGCAGAGTGAATTTTGAAAATACTGTTTTTGTTTTGTGAGGACATTTTCTTTCCTTGTTTTTCCATCATCTCCCCACAGCCCCACTCTAGCCCTTCATAAAAGGCTGCTGGGTGCAGGATCGAAAGCTGTGAAGTGAGGGACAAACCTGAAAACTGAAAACTCAGTTATAGATAATCAGCATTCTATCAATGCACTCAGCTCAGCCCAGCCTTGCTGCTTGTATTCACAGTGGGGAGGAAAGTGAGAGGACTCTGGATCATGGTGTAAATTTGGGCAAGAGGGAGCCACACCCAAAGAGATAATAGCTGTAAAGATGGAGGGGAATAATTACACCGCTTTCAGCTAATTAGACACCTAGATAGTCTCTTGACTCTCTCTGCTCCCTTTATTCTGGGATTGTTGAACTTTTTATTTTTTCTACTTTCTCCACTCCCAATGTCCTCAAAGCTTTTTCCTTGGAATGGCCTATTCTCATCTCCTTTCAACCCATCCTAATTTGAAACTCCATCTTAAATTCCACGAAGAATTTCTCAACCTGAGAAATTCAGCCTTCCTTCAACCCTTCCCCTTCCTAATTCCCCCAGGCACATACTATCTGAACTGTGTTTTTGACACAGGTGTATATTAAATGATATACCTGAGCTGTCCAACATGGTAGCCATCAGCCATATGCAACTACTGAGCACTTGAAATGTGGCTAGACCAAACTGAGAGGCACTATAAGTGTAAAACACATACTGCACTTCAAAGACTTAGTTAAAAAAAGAAAAAGAAGAAATACCTCAATAACTTTCAGAATTTGATTACATGTTGAAATGGCCATTCCAAGGAAAAGGGGCTTTGGGGACATTTGGTTTTACTGGGTTAAATAATGCATATTATTTAAATGAATTTCCTCTATTTTATTTTACTTTTCAAAATTTGTCTACCAGAAAATTTAAAATGTCATCTGTGGCTCACAAAGTGACTTGCATTATATTTCTGTTGGATGGTGCTGCTGTTTACAATTAAAGATCTAGATCGTCTATGGCCATCTAAAATGGCAGCAGTTTAAGCCAGTATTGTAAATACAGGAGGTCTGACTCCAGTATTCAAACATGATATTAAACTCTTCAAATGAAAGTGAAATCCCAAGGATCTTTGTGCAGTTCTATGAAGCCTGCTGTTTTAAGCCCTGCAAGGTCTGCTCTTCCAGGCCAGGAGGATGACACCCTCAGCCTTCCCCTTTGCTCCGTGGAGGCATTTGCACTCTCTATCCTTTGATGCTCAGCGTTCTCCTGCCCTGTCTCCACTGTGTCTTATCAAAGATCCATTGACATGTCAGTGCGAATGATTGATTATGCTTAATGTATGGCCTCCTCAGGGCATTGTCCTTTTAGCAAAGGCAGAAAACTTCTGAGTTAGCTTAAACCAAGTGAGTGACCCAGTACATCAAGAAGCCACATGTGGCAGGCATTCTTAAACATCTAATCTCGGTGAAGCCTGTGAAGCCACCTTCTGATGAATGCCTACTCTTCATTTCCTAATTGCCTTATCAACAGAATAGAATTATTCACAAAGGATTCCTGTAGGAGAGCCACAGCAGGACTCTACCATCTGACCAAAGGCTGTTCAACCATGGGTTTTTAAAAAATCATTGCTCACCTATGTCTTCTCTGTGGCTACTCTCCACAGTAACCCAATCTTTTACTCATTGTCCCATTCTCCTTGATGATTTCCATCAGCCCCGGCCGATCCTCATCTTGTCCTATGTTCTCCTCATCGTTGGTGACATCCTCCTCCTCACTGAGAACCCTTCTTTCGAATACACTGGCACCAAGGCTGTTCCAGCCTTTATCAATTTTGTGTTCTCTTTTCAGCATCTTCAATCTCTCCCTTTTCCCTGCCCTTTCCTCTCTGCCTGCTTATTAATAATTCTAAAAATCTCTCTTCTGACACTTCCATTCTATTTCAACTCTACTATTGCTGCTAAATGCCTTTAAAACATATCCTACATGCACATTTATTTTTCCTTGCTACTCTTCAGATGTGCAGTTGGGCTCTAGAAACTTTTATGAAGATTGCCTTCTTTTCAAATCCAATGACTTCTAAGAATTCACATTACTCTACCTCAGTGCAGCCTTGACATAACTGACTTCTTAATCTTTCCTGAAACTAAATTGTTTTTAGGTTTTACCTAAGGTACACTTTCCTGAGTATCCTCTTACATTCCTAAAGTTTCTCCCCTGTTTTCATGACTCCACTTTCTTTTCCTACTCACTAAACATAAGTTCCCAAGATTCTGTCTTAAGCCGTCTGCTTATGCAGCATTTACTCCTGTTACTCAACTGTCAATTTAGTATGGATGACTCCTAAGCACCCCCCTGCCCCCCACCCCACACACACACTAGCTGGATCTCACTCCCAAGCTCTAGACATGATAGTTCCACGGTCCCTGCATTTCTCCCAAACTTTCCATGTCCAAAAAAAAAAAAAAAAATCTGTCATCGCCTTCTCCAAATCATCTCCTTCTGACTTCCCATATCTCTTCTCTAGTCACTGGTGCTTGAAATCTCAGACTCATCTTGACTCTTGCAATCAGATTTAATCATACTCTGCTGGCTCTGCCCTAGCACTGTTCTCTCTGTTGCTATCCCCTTCTATTTTCGTAATGTCACCTCCCTTAAGACGTCAATGATGCCTTCCTAAGATTTACTAGCAAAAGCCTTCTGTCCACCACTCTACCACCAGCCTCAGCCCTCCAATTTATTCTGCAGTCATTTACCAGATCAGATTTGTCTTGCCAAGACACATGTCTAGAAAAATCTGGTTCAAAACCCTCCAGGGACTATACATTTCTATTGAACAAAGTCTAAGCCTATAGTCTAATATTCTAGGTTAAGTTCCACATAATTTTCACAGCTTTGTTTCCTGTTACTTCTCTTATATTTTCCTACATTTCAACCAAATCATACTATTTGTTGATTCTGTCTTTTTTCCACATCATGCCTTTGCACTTACTATGAAGGTCTTTACATTAGTCCTCTCTGTGTTGGGCTCCTTTACAACATGAGGCCATTTTTCAAAGCTCATTCCAATATGATCTCTTCCCTGAGCCCAACTTTCCCTCTTCCAATTTTCTGGGTGCAATGATTTTTTGCTCTTAATCTCAAAAATTTCTGATTAGATTACGGGCACAGTGGCTCAGGCCTGTAATCCCAGCACTTTGAGAGACTGACGCGGGTGGATCACCTGAGGTCAGGAATTTGAGACTAGCCTGGCCAACATAGTGAAACCCCGTCTCTACTAAAAATACAAACATTAGCCCAGCGTGGTGGCAGGCGCCTGTAATCCCAGCTACTTGGGAGACTCAGGCAGGATAATCGCTTGAACCCGGGAGGCGGAGGTTGCAGTGAGCTGAGATTGCACCATTGCACTCCAGTCTGGGTGACAAAAGCGAGACTCCATCACAAAAAAAGAAAAAAAAAGTTTCTGATTGTGTCTCCTTTCAGTGGATAATGATAATGTCTTTTTTTTTTTAACTTGGTACCAATTTGCCAAGTATTTTTACATATTACAGTAATTCATTATATGTCCATCCATCACTGTGAAGTGACCAGGGCTTATTATTTCAGTTTCTGGAAACTGAAATCGGGAAGTGTTCATTGACTGACCCAAGGTCACATAGGAGCAATTTAAACCGAGATCTCTGGACTTCCATTCCAGCATTCATTACAGAATGCTTTATTTTGTATGGCAGTTACTTGTATACTTGTCTTATCCCCACTACTACACTATGGGCTCCTGGAAGGCAGGATTCTGAGAATAAAAGTTTCTCTTTTTGTAGGAAAGCATTGATTTTTCTTTGGCTAGAGAAGCAAATAAATACAAGAACTGGGTTTGTACATGTCCTAATTGGTTGCTGACAATTTTGCATCAGTAAAGTGGCTTCTGAAAGTCAGCCAAGGGCCTGGCACGGTGGCTCATGCCTGTAATCCCAACACTTTGGGAGGCCAAAATGGGTGGATCACAAAGTCAGGAGTTCAAGACCAGCCTGGCCAACATGGTGAAACCTCGTCTCTACTAAAAATACAAAAATTAGCCAGGCGTGGTGGCACATGCCTGTAATCCCAGCTACTAGGGAGGCTGAGGCAGAAGAATCGCTTGAACCTGGGAGGCAGAGGTTGCAGTGAGCCAAGATCACGCCACTGCACTCCAGCCTGGGCGACAGAGTGAGACTCCATCTCAAAACAAAAACATTAAAAAAAAGAAAGTCAGCCAAACAGTAACAGCTTCACCCTAATCAGCTCATTTCATATCAACCAATCAGCAAGTCTTGCTGGAGTATCCACACTTCTACAGATAAAGGGCAAGCACTTCCTGAACATTCCCACTTTGGGAAAAATCCACCAATACCTTAGCATCTCCATTCTTCCCAAAAACCTGTGTAAGACAAAGTCTGGGTCTTATATTCAGGTCATAAATAGATTTTCTCAGAAAACTCACATAATGATTATGAATTTGTCATTTTTACCCAGTGTATTAACAGTTTTTGCTTTATATGTTTTATAGCTATGTTGTGTGGTGCAAAAAAGATTCAAGGTCATTCCGTGCTTTGGTGTGTTGTACATATAACATGAAACATTCCGTGTTCCACTCAGTGTCTTTGCACTTAATTCAATTTTGTCTGATATACTGATATACCACTTTATTTTTCTTCCCATTTGCTGTGTATATTTCTATTTTCAACTCCTCTGTGTGGTGTTTTAAAAGACATATTTCTTATAAATAACATAGAGAAGAATTCTTTTTTTAACTCACTCTAAAATCTCCTTTTGATTAAAACAAAAACAATTCATTCATATTTATTGTAATTTCTGATATATTTGGGTTTACTCATGCCACCTTATTTTATATTTTCTTTTAGGTATATTTCTTGCTCCTCCCGCCGCATCTTCTCTTGTTCATTTGTTCATTGGATTAAGTTTTGTTTCGCTGTTGTTGTTTCTTTTTTCCTTTCAGTCCCAATAGTAGTTTGGGAGTTCTTCAGAGAGCAGGAAAAGAGACTGGCTGGAGGTTTTTTCATAGCAGTTAGAAGGTGGGACCAGGGTGAAGATTCCACATTTGGTTTAAACTTTTTACCAGCACCCAAATGAAAGTTCACCCCTACTTTCTTATCAGCTTTGCCAGGTGTGAGACAGAGAGAAAGAAGAAGGATTGAGATGCTCTTTTTCGTAGCTGTTGTTGTTTGAACACTTCACTCGGGCTGAAGTGCAGTGGCGTGATTATAGCTCACTGCAGCCTCCACTTCCTGGGCTCAAGTAATCCTCTCAACCTCAGCCCCCCAGAGTAGTTGGGACTACAGGCGTTGTGTTACCATACCTGGCTAATTTTTTTTTTTTTTGTAGACATGGGGTCTCATTATGTTGACCAAGCTGATCTCAAACTCCTAGGCTCAAGCAATCCTTCCACCTCGGCCTCCCAAAATGCTGGAATTACAGGCATGAGCCACCATGCCTGGCCTAGATTGGGCAATCTGTCAGCAGCCAAGCAAAAGATGGAGTCAGTTCCATTATATTGATATTGCTCATTTCTGGATACACATACTTCTTGGAATCAGTGCATTTAATGTTATCACCAAACCCTAGCAAGGTTTAACACTTACAGTATTCTTTTCCTCTACTGACTACATTGTGTCTAACCAGAGAATTTAAAGCTTCCTTGGTTTTCTTGCGAATTCAGTCTCAAAACTGTTCACTGAAAGTGAGTTCCAAGAGTCCACATCATCTCTGCTCTCCAATTCTTCTTCACTGCAGGGCCACTGCTCAAATGAGTCAGCTCTAATCCTAGGGTTTGTAATCAGTCCACAGTGCAGATAGCTACAATACTGCACAGGGATCCTCAACAATTCCAGATGACCGCCCCCTCCCCCCCCCCCACCCCCATGTATTAGGATGACTCAGCCCACAAACTTAGGAATGCAACACATTCAATTTTATTTTCTCTAGAAACTTAATTTCTATTTTAAGCCCTTGAAAAAGAGAGGAAACTCCAATGGACTGGAATTAGGCCTCTACCAATCCCATAGAATGGGCACTTAAAGTAGAAAGCTCTGGGAGGTTTATATTGTACTCAGACATTGGGTCCGCATCATGTATATTTCAGTGTCCTCAGCAAAGTCACCACTGAAACATTACTTAATGTCTCTTATGTAATAGCTAACATTTATTTGTACTTTCTTGTCATATCATTCTCTCACTTAATCTTGATGTATGTGTCTAAGAGTAATACAGTGTCTTTCCTGAAATATTTTATCACACAAAATGAAAACAACTTATCCTAAAGTGTTTCCTCTTTTGAAATCTCAGAATCAAATTTGCTGTTCAATTAGAGAAACAATTTTATTCCACTATAATCTAATCTCCATGTGAGCAGGGTCATATCTCCTTTTCATCCTTGATGCCAAGCACATTGCCTGGCGCATAGAGGATCAATAATTATAAAACAGAAGAACATCTTTCCTGGGTGGGCTACAATTATCTTGGCACTTATGCTCCTTCTGATCTACACTTGTATATGTTGTATTGCGCATTACTTCAGATCCTTTGTTTTGGAATTAGGAGGGAGATAGGAAAGAAAATAACGGAGAGAAGGAAATAGGAAATGGAAGTGTAGTGTGAAAATAGTCTCTATGCTACTCCAATAATCAACAATTTTACATTTCTCTTTTCTTTCCACTTAAAAAAAACTGTATCATTTTCTATATACTTTTCAGATCATCTTTTTTTCCTAAATGAACCAATGCATTTAATATATGCAAAACAAACCAAAAACAGATCTGGTCAGGACAGAGGCTTCATCTGTTCATCTAAAAACCATTCATAGAGCTGCTATCTGGTGACAGGCCTTGCACTAGACACTAGAAGATACAAAGCTGGATATGAAGCACCTGCTGCCTACTTCCAGGTGGGAGTAAACATATAAACAATGCAGTGACAGATGTACGTGTAGGGTACAAGTGAGAACACAAAGGGATTATGACATTGAGAAGATTATGTGAGTTGAATCCTGAAATATGGCTGGAGCTTGCCAGGTGGTAAGGTTGGAAAGCTGCTGGGAAGATAATTCTAGGGACAAGTCTGTCTCTTTCCACACTCTTTCAAAGCAAGGAGCTTTTGGAAATTTAAACTCACACACGGCTGATTGCCTTAAAACAATCATTACTTAAATATAATTTAGTTCTGTGATACTTAAAGGTATATTTAGATTTTTAGGAGACCTGCCGGGCACAGTGGCTCATGCCTGTTATCCCAGCACTTTGGGAGGCCGAGGCAGGCAGATCACCTGAGGTCAGGAGTTCGAGACCAGCCTGGCCAACGTGGTGAAACCCCATCTCTACTAAAAATACAAAAATATTAGCCGGGCTTGGTGGCAGGTGCCTCTAATCCCAGCTACTCGGGAGGCTGAGGCAGGAGAATTGCTTGAACCCGGGAGGCGGAGGTTGCAGTGAGCCAAGATTGTGCCATTGCACTCCAGCCTGGGGGACAAGAGTGAGATTTTGTCACCAAAAAAAAAAAAGATTTTTAGGAGACCAATCTTTTGGTCAACAGATTTGCCTCTGAAACATTACATATATACTACATATACAATAATGTATACAAGGCCCAAATATCTAAAGAAATGGTTTCCTTTTGAAAATTCTCCAAATTGCACTCTGAGTGCTTTGAATTCAACTAACCATGAAAAATCTCCTTTTTAAAATAAAGGAATTAAAAATTGGATATTGTTGCATTTGAAAAATATTCTTTATGAAGAGTTGATTTCTTTGATATAATATTCATTTCCCTTGGGGCAACACCCTCAATAAATGAAAATATTTTTACAGCAAATAATCTATTGCTTTAAGTTCACTTAAATTGACTTGATAATCTGTTTCAACTTCTGTGGCAAATTTCTATGTGGAAAGGATCTTAATTAAAATAAAAGTAATATATGCATATGACTAAAAAATCAAATAGTACAAAGAACTTATAATGGAAAGAATAGTTCCTTGTCCAACCCTCCCCATCCACAGCCACCTCCCTAGAGATAACTATTACAAACAATATCTTAGTACTTCCAGTGGTTATGTCAAAATCCCTAAATGAAACACATCACCTCCATTTCTTTATTTCTCAAGGATATGTGGCTTCATTTATACCCCTCATCTTCATATGTTTATACCATTAGGCTTTACTTCTATTAGTATACCTTGGTAAGTTAATGAAGATGCTTAAACATCTATTGCTCATTCTGTCAACTGGATGCAGTATATCTTAACCCCCAACTCTGTAAAGTAAGGATATTGGCTCCTTTATCCTTCTCTCCAATGCCGTGTTGTTATTTTTAAGTTAGTGTGTTAACATTATTTACTACAGACTCAAGTGTCATGATAGAACATGTTTCATATTATATTTTCTTCTCTATAGATCTAAGGTAATGTCCCCAATTCCACTCAACGAGTGTTGTTATAATGGAATCATCTTGATTACACTCCAACAGTGATTGAAAATTCTGCCACATTTCTGTTTGCTTTGGAGTCACAGCATGCTTTGCACAGCTTTTTGATTTTCCATGAGATTCTGATTGACTCTTATCTGGTTGAGGAAGAATTGTGTGCCTCCTTATAATAACCTCTATACCTTTCAGCATTTTTCTCATTCTGTCTGTTACTTAGAATCTCTCTCATTCTTTTTCATGAAGTCTACAGCTAATTAGAACCATTTACTTCATATTTGGAGTATCACTTTTTTTGTATTGGTTTTTTTCTCCTGTGAACTTTTGATTCCCCATTTCATCTCATGCACTCTGTATCTTTAGTAAATCATCATGTTCTTCTAGCATCTTAATTTTTCTGCCCATCCAAAGGAATCCTTTCACTCCTGGAGACCTCCCACAGGGAGCCTTCTATCCGCTTGCATATGTTTGAACTGATTATTTTCTAGGTCTTTTGCACAGCTGTCTTCCTAGACCTTCCTTTCTTTGCTCTTCTTGATTGAATCTACAGTTTCCTGAATCTCATGTTTTTCCTCTTTGGGTTTACTTCCTCATTTAACCAAAACATATCATCAAATTATTTCCCAAAGAAGAGTATATGAAAAATAAACTTTATAATCTTTCATACATCTGAAAGTACATTTATTCTGCCATCATGATTGATGAATACTCCAGCTGCATAGAAATCCATCAAAATGCATTCCTCTTCAGAGATTTGAAGGCACTACCCATTGCCTGTTAGCATCCAGAATTGCTGATGAGAAGTCTGATGATAGTTTAATTCTTTTGTAAGTGATCTATTTTTTTCTCAGTAAATGTTTTGAATATATGCTATTCTTTATGTCATTGTGCAATTTTGTAATGATTGTGTAGGTGTGGACTTTTTTTATGCAACCTATTTGGTACTCAGCAATCTCCTTCAATTTGAAGATTTGTGTCTCCCTTCAGCTCTGGGAAACTTCTTTATGTTTTTGTTGTTATTGTTGTTTTGCTAATTTTCTCATTTCCAAATTATCCATACTTTCATCTTTGGAACTTTTATTAACTGTTCATTGGCTCACCTGAACTGATTCTCTATGTTCTTATTCTTTCTTTTGTATGTATTTATTTCTTTTGTTGTTTGAAATAAGGTTTTACTCTGTTACTCAGGCTGAGTGCAGGTGTGTGACCACAGCTCACTGCAGCCGCAACTTCCTTGGCTCAAGCAATTCTCTCACGTCAGCCTCTGGACAGGTATGCACCACCATCCCTAGCTAATTTTTTATTTTTTGTAGAGACAGAGTCTCACTATATTCTGCCCAGGCTGGTGTTGAACTCCTGGGCTCAAGTGATCCTCCTACCTTGGCCTCCCAAAGTGCTGGGATTACAGGTGTGAGCCACCACACCCGGCCTCATATTTCTTGCCTCAGGGTTTGTGTTCTTCTGTTTTTTCTTCAATTATTTATTTTTCAAATATTCTTCAAGCATCCTATTAATATTTCTATTTAAATAATCAAGTGTTTCATTTTCTTTTTTTTTTCTTTTTTTTTTTTTGAGACGGAGTCTCAGTCACCCAGGATGGAGTGCAGTGGTGCGATCTCAGCTCACTGCAAGCTCCGCTCCCGGGTTCATGCCATTCTCCAGCCTCAGCCTCCCAAGTAGCTGGGACTACAGGCACCCACCACCATGCCCGGCTAATTTTTTTTTTTTTTTTAGTAGAGACGGGGTTTCACCATGTTAGCCAGGATGGTCTCAATCTCCTGACCTTGTGATCCACCCGCCTCGGCCTCCCAAAGTGCTGGGATTACAGGCGTGAGCCACCACGCCTAGCCAAGTGTTTCATTTTCAAGAGTTCTCTAATTATTCATTTTCATGATATATTACTTCAACTTTCCGGAAATAGTACCTTCTTCAATCTTTCCAAGAATTGCCCCGGAGGATTTGTTTCTCAGGGTTTTTTTCTTCTGTTCCTAAAATTATCCTTGCTTTTTTCCCGATCATTTTTCTGTCTGCTTAACTTTGTTTGTTAGGCTTTCTTCAAATATCTGGTGACTCTTGATTCGTATTTAAGAATTAGGCCACGGGAAGGTTGGATAGGAGCTCGGTGTAGACAGGCAGTACTTCTCAGCCAGGCATGATCTATGTGGCTTGCTTTGTGCGTCCACCTCTGCTTTGTGTCTAGGTCAATAATCTTCCATTTACTGCCTTTCATCTGGAAATGTTTTTCAGTTTCCTCATCCGCTTATGAACCTCTTCAATTTCTCTTCATTACATATTATCCAACTTTTTTAACAAAAATTATTTACGTTGATTTTATGGATCCAGGGGGTGGCAGTAGAAATACATGTGGTAAGTTCAAAATCCTTTACAAAAATCATTAAAAATTTTCATCCTTGAACACATTGGGTGTGGAGTAATTAAGAAAGACATTTTGGGGGGTTTTTTCTTTATTTTATTTTCTTGGGACTGTATCAGTTAGGAATCAGTCTTTGACTGCAAATAACAAAAACCCAACTAACATTGGCTTAAACAAGTAAAGGGCTGTTTTTATCCATGAAAAGGAGGTGGAGGTAGGTAACTGAGAGTGTTCATTCATGTCCTCAAAGATGGTATCAGAAAACCAGGCTCTTTCTGCCTTTCCACTCCACCTCTCTAGCCTGTGGGCTTTTGTCCTTCTGCCCATCACCTCAGGCAAATGGCTCCTGCAGCTCCAGCCACCAAGTTAACATCTAAGGCAGGATCAGTCACATCTGTCTTCTTTTTTCAGGAAAGCAAAAGATTTCCTGCCCCTTCCCGTCAGACATGCACTGACTTCTAATTGGGCAAAACTGTGTCACATGGCCACCCTTATCTTCATGGGCCTGGGGAAGCTGAATACTACTCGACTTAACTGAAATCTATCATCCTGAACAAAATTGGAATTTGCAAAGAAGGAAAGGGAATGGATATTGGGTAAGCAGCCAACATTGTCTGTAGCTGGGGGCAAAATATAATTTTTGTAAAGAATAAAATTTTCAAAAAAGTTACACAATCAAATGTAAAATGTAAGATATGTAACTGATCAGCAGTAAAATCTTGATAGTATAAAATAAATCATATATGATAAAATAGAAAACATGCTTACATTTTAAAATCAAGTTTGTCTGGTGTATTTATCGAAACTGTTAAAAAGTTTAGCTTCAAGCTGCCTCCTTACATATATTAAGCTCAGCCTAAAAGTTTCTCCATACATAGTAAACTGCAATGTAACTGGATGTGTAAACAGACTATAACCTTCTCTTGTGCCAATCATTGAGTTTCAGGCAATCAAAGTGACCAACCGTTCAAACCATCTTCAAAGAAGGCAAACACCAAGGTGTAACCAGTCAGCTGTTTCTGTACCTGGCTTCTGTTTTCTGTACTCACTTTTCTTTTTCCATCCACAAATCTTCCACCATGTCGCTGCACTGAAGTCTCTCTGAACCTATCCTGGTTTGAGGGCTGCCCAATTTGTGAATCATTCTTTGCTCAATTAAACTCTGTTAAATTTAATTTCTTAAGGTTCTTTTCTTTTAACAAAATCATCTGGCAACCCAAAGTACACGAAAAAAATTTGTGATTAAAATGTATCTGGGTGATAATCAAATTGCATAAAGGTCATTTACAAACCATAGACTTCTACCTCTTTACACATTTAAGAACAATATTTTCTGGGGTGGAAGTTGTCTCAATTTTTCTAGAAGGCTGCTATCCCTTTCTACTTGGCACACATTGTACCCAGGGTTAAGACCACTCCCGGGTGTTTTTTTTTTTTTTTTTTTTTTGAAGAAAGATTAAAATGAAACCCAAGGCTTTTTCTTGACTTATAAATATCTAACCTGTTAAATATTTGCTATATATGTTACATATTAGTGTCTGTCTCAGCCATGGCCTTATCTTCTTGGGATATCTGCCACAGCAGGTATGCCTGGGACTCCAGTGTTCTCTTCAGCAAGCTTTTTTTTTCCACTTAAAAAAAAATTTAGAGGGCATTTAATTTCAAAAGGGATACATCCTTTAGGATTGAGTTTCGCTGCAGGTAAGGCAAACCTAAAATAACAGTAGCTTAAAACAAATAGAAATGTATTTCTCCAATACGAAAGAACTCCCAAGATGGAAAGTCCAGGGATAGTAAGGCAGTTTGGTCCCAGGCTCCTCCTATGCTCTGCTTTTCTCAGCATGTAGATGAGGGTCCAAAATAGCTGCTTGAGCTCCGGCCATAACAGCCACATTCTATACAACAGGACGAAGTAAGGGACACTGTAAGAATACTTCCTGGAAGCTGCACACAACACTTTCTATTGTTCCCACACATGGCCATATCTAGCTGCAAAGGAAGCTGGGAAAAATAGTCCTGATTCCATGTGGCCACATGGCCGGTTGAAAATCAGGTATTCTATTACTAAGCAATAGTAGATATTGGCATCAAAGAGCCATCTTTGTCATGTGTTATGAGTGTAGGAAACTGACAACACTTAACAAGGCTTTTTACCCTATTGCACAAAATGTGTCAGGCCCTATCCTGAGTGCTCTGCATGTATTAACTTATTTCATTCTCAGAACAACCCTGTGAAGTAAATGTTGTTATCTCCATTTGTCAGCAGAGAAAATGTGGACGGAAATTATTCTATTTGCTTGATACCCAGCACACAGCCTAACACAGCACCTCTTGCCCTCAAGTATTTAATTAATGCTTTTTGGTGACCTTGACTGACAGTGAAAATGCACACACGTCTGTAGGAGGTTGATTTAAGCCTACCACTTTGGGTAATTATTTTGCAAAGGGTTTTAAATTATTGATGTTGATTTTCTAATATTCTGTACTGGGAAGCATGCTTTTCAAAGCTGGGTGCTCTAATGAAGAGTCCTCATGATTAGACTTGTTGGCTAAATATCCCAAGGGGTACTGGAATCACCAGTGGATGATTTCAAATTGCTGCTCCTTGGGGCGCAGCCAGGCCCGACTTTGTGTGATGTGGAACTGTGATAGGTCTCAAAGATCTTAGGAAGTGGATCTTGAACAGGGAAAGATCAGAATTCAGTTGTGGGCTGGAGAAGGACCTACTAAGGACGATACACACCAAAGTATGGTGGTGGAAAGCAGCTTGTCACTTTTCTAAGTTAGTATTGTCCTGGCGTTTCCTGGGCATTCTTTTAAAGTCCTGGAAATGTAAGGCAAATGGCCTTTTATCACTACGGCAATTTGGTCAAGAAAAATGTAAGCAAAATCTACATTTCCAAAAAGCAGTATCATGTATGTTTATTCATTTTTTTTTCTTCTTCCAACTGCCACGTTAATGTCAGGATGCTCCACAACGGTGACAGCTCATGAGACTTTTCAGATTATTTTGCTGTGAGTTTTTAAATATTTCACGTAAACCATAGACTGACTGTAATGTTCATTACAGTTTTCTCACCACATAGGTCCTTTGCCAAATAAAATACCGGGAAGGAAAGTCTGAGAGATTTTTATGCATAGATTCTTTTTATCATTCCTTAAAATGTATTTCCTCTGTTAGCAACAAAGGAACTTTAGCTCTAGAAAGCTTTGTCCTGTGTTATAACTTTCATATTACCCTTTCCACAGCCACTTTTCTTTGGCTGCATGGTGTATATCATTCATTGCAAGTTTACTTCATTCCCCTGGATTCATAGCTGATGCTCTGTGGACCATAAAATTTCAGCTGCAAAACCAGAACATCTCATTATTTCTGAAATATCAAGCTTGTATCTTCTTGATAAATAATTCCTACTAGTATAATGTATCAGACTAAAACATATTTTCTGAGGCCAGTGAGGTTAAAGCGGCAATCTCACCTTTTTTAATTTTTTCGCCCTGAAGACAGTGATTTCCATATATAGAGTGACCCCGGTTTGTGTTGAACATGGGGAATGAGGATGAAGCATGAAACGGCACATATTGCTGTCAGAGATTTGAAATGAGGCCTGCTAACCTGTAGGCAGCCTTCCAGACTAATCAGCCCCTCGCATTACCAATATATTCAGATAGCTGCACACCTTAGCTAGCAGTGGGCTGGGAAGTTTTCCCTTTCTTCCTGCTTCTTCTTCTCCTTTTTTTTTTTTTTTTAATCACAGTCATTGACAAACATTACATTTTAATGCAATTCCTCCTTCCCTCTCTTACTCCACTGGAAAAAAAAAGAAAGAAAAAAAGAGAGAGAAAGAAAAAGTTTCCATTGATATCATATCTCTGAGACACTAGTTTCATCTGGTTTTCCTGATGCCTGAAAAGTGGGTGCAACTGTTTGAATTTGCTTTTGAATATACATCAGTCAGCAGTGCTTAAACAGGTGATAACATTTTTACTCTTTCAGTAGACAACAGTCAACACTCTGGAATTCAGCCACTCGCTAAAATTGGCTGCCCAATTTTCTAGCACCAGGAGCTTTTTTTTTTTAAGGATATCGTGTCACCACTCTGAGTTTTGTTTTTTGTACATTACAAGGTAGCAACATTGGGAAGGGGAAGAGGTTTTAAAAAATGAATAATTTGTTTCTGCTTCCTGAAGTCCTCTCTTTCAGTGTCTGTTTCACAAACAAGGAAATCTGCCAAAATCATGCCAAAAAATTTCTCTGTTTCAGGCCTGCAAATGAACGGTAGAATCTATGTGTGTGTGTATATAGATATATATTGATATGTATTAATTTAACATATGTACATATTATATATAATATATATCTAACATATGTATACATATATATCAGCATATATAGTATATATGTCTGACATATGTACGTACATACGCACACATACATACACACATACATGTAAGTACAATTCAGGTGACTTAATATAAGTCATTTCCAGGTCAATTATCCCACTATCTGATGGTGCTGCCTTCTTTTAGCTGTTACCGATGTCAAGAAGCACCATGGTGATTGTCTGCCTTGGAGGGAATTTGTTTTCTATGCTGACACTGTAAACAGTTACAACAGCAATTCCAACCTGTAGGCCTTGGGCCCTTGGTGGGCCACGAGTTATTTCAAGCGGTCTTTCCATCCATATGTAGAGTAAGCCTTCTCAGGAGGCAGAATGAGAAATATTCATGTATATAAGGCCATTTTTAAAAAACATACAAGTACTATTATGATGATTAAAATTCTAAAATTTATTTAATAGCATTATTGAATTTATGGTATTTTTGTCATTATATATTTTCTCCACTGAAAGTACAATGATCTTTTGATTAGTGGGTGTAATGTTTTAACCTTGAAGAAAAGACCTCATACACAAAAGATCAGAAACCACCGAGCCGAGGAAGACAGGAAATTAAGATAGATCCAAAGTGATGAAGATGCTGTATGTGGGAAGGAGGGGGCTGGAGCCACAGGGTACCTAGAAAGAGCTGCCAAATGTTACTTTGGCTTTTTACTCCTGGGGTCTCCCAGGAGTGAAGACCCTATGACATGGATCCCTTAATAGACCATAGCATCACGTGGCCAAATTATCCAGTAAGTAGCCCCTTCTTAGGATCCAGACAGTTAGGTTTTCTTTTTTCTTTTAAACCACTTTACTGATTGTTACACAAACAGCTGTGCATATTCAATGTATACAACCTGAGTTGGAGATGAGGACACACCCATTAAACCATCACTTCAATATATGCCATAAATATATCCATCACCTCCAAAAAGTTCCCCCAGCCCTCTTTATTTGTGATTATTATTTTGTGTGTGTGATAAGAACACTTAACATAAGATTTACTCTCTTAGCAAATTTTAAAGTATGTAATACAGCATTGTCTACTCTAGTCACTGTGTCACTCAGTAGATCTCTAGCACTTACTCATTTGCATAACAGAAAATTTGTACACTTGGACCAGCACCTCTCCTTCTCCCTTCCCCCAGCCACAGCAACCAACCATTCTACTCTCTGCTACTATGAGTTCAAATGTTCTGAATTCCCCATATGTATATTATAATGTAGTATTTGTCCTTCTGTGTCTGGCTTATTTCACTCAACATAATGTCCTCTAAATTTATCCATGTTGTCACGAATGGCAGGATTTTCCTCTTTTCAAAGGCTGGATAATATTCCATTATACTTATGTGCCACATTTTCTTTATCCATTCGTCTATCGAAGGACATTTAAATTGTTTCTGTATCTTGGCTACTGTGAGTAATGCACAGTGGACATAGGAGTGCAGACATTTCTTCAAGATCTTGACATCAATTCTCTTGGACATATACACACAAGTGGGATTGCTGGATCATATGGTAGTTCTTTTCAATTTTTTTGAGAAACTTCCATAGTAGGCATACTTTTTGACTAACTTTATCACTATACTCTTTAACGGAAAATACACCAGCTTGTTGAAGAGAATTTAGATTAGTACTTTTCAAGCTTAGATATGTAGAGACCTCTTCTAAAAGGAAAACCATATCATTAAAGTTTGATATATAACCTTGTTTATTAATGTTACTTAAAATACGCAAACATAAAACTAGGTATAACTTCTTAATGCCTATGATCTTGTTATAAATCAAGTATAATACAAAATAATGAAATTTCAATTAGCAACATTAAAGTGTGATATTATTTTGCTGAAACGCCATTGCAAACTTGTAATATGAAAATATGCTGATTGCCGGCCAGGCGTGGTGGCTCAAGTTCCAGCACTTTGAGAGGCCGAGACAGGTGGATCACCTGAGGTCGGGAGTTTGAGACCAACCTGGCCAACATGGCAAAACCCCGTCTCTACTAAAAATACAAAAATTAGCCAGCCATGGTGGTAGGCATCTGTATTCCCAGATACTTGGGAGGCTGAGGCAGGAGAATCACATGAACCCGGGAGGCAGAGGCTGCAGTGAGCCAAGATCATGCCATTGCACTCCAGCCTGGGCAACAGAGAGAGACTCTGTCTCAAAAAAAAAAAAGAGAAAAAGAAAAAGAAAGAAAGAAAGAAAGAAAATATGCTGATATGCTGATTGCCACAATACAGATTTTTTGGTTTTAAGTTTGGCCTATAATGTCTACCACGCCCTATGTGATAATCCAATTCTTCCACCATTTTTCTCTTTTTAAACTATTTTAATTTTATAGTACATTTGATTACCATCAAAATAAAAACTCAAAGCTACAATATTGTTATAGAGTTCTCCCAGACCTGAAAGAATATACCTTCAAGCATCCAAGGACCCCAGATGGAGAAACACTGCTTTAGAGCTTTAGATACAGAACATCTGATGCCAATGAAGGAAATTTTAGAAGCAGCATCCTGAGTAAATGTCTTAGGCAGAATGGAGTCCAAATAGCAACATTCTTGTTAATTCACTGTTAGAAATGCAGTGACAGGGACATAGTTCAGCAAACATGTACAAGTAAGTAAGTAAAAGCAAACCAGTCTTTAAAGAAGACAAGGAGACCTCTATTCGTGGATTTGAGATAATTTGATGAAACAGTTTTCTAAATACTAACTTTTCCTATTTACCAGAAATCTTGCTCAGTCTATTTTGCGTTTTTTTATTTTAAAATCAGAGATACAAATTTCATGACAGAGAATCTTATAGTTGCCTTCTTTTATACCTATGAACAATTTCCTTTCTAAATTGTGAAAAGCTTGTTGCAAAGCATCTGTCCTTGGTTCAACCCACCTAACATCATGCTCTGTAACATGCGTGATTCTCTGCCAGTGTGTTACACAGTCACCAGCTCGCCTGCTGGCAGCTGCACCAGTTTATTTACAAAACTCACGGTGATTTGGGCTTGAATGAGACCTACAAATTGCCAAGGATGTCTATGCTCACTGTTTCACATTTTCAGAGAATCGCTAGCCAAATCCTGCTACCTGTATTGCCCCGTATTCATGTACACGGATTTTTACTTACTGACAGCCTTTCATTTTATTTGCTTTTCACCTGGAAAATTTTTATTGGATGCTTTCAGTAACAACCTCTAATTCAGGTGCACAAGTCCTCAAGGAATTTGCATCTTTTCTGCTTTAAAAGTTTTTAATTTTTTTCCTCCCTTGAAGTTTTATACAGTATTTTTCTAATATTAATTCCACAAGGAGGAAGCTCTGTTAGGGATCCACAATTGCACCCATAAAAGATGTATTTTTTTTTCTCATTTGGAGTTGCAATTTAAAAGCATGCTCATATTGGTATTTTATTCCAACAAGTTTAGTCACTCTATTATCTAGAAGGTATTATGAAAATGTGAGTGAACTACCACAGAACATGTATTTAAGATATATGGGTGAACTTGGTGAAACTGTGCTCTTATAATTGTTCCTACAGTATGTTTAGCTTTTCCATATATGTCATTTTTGATTTTTTTTTTTTTGAGACAGAGTCTCTCTCTGTTGCCCAGGCTGGAGTGCAGTGGCTTGATCTCAGTTCACTGCAACCTCTGCCTCCCAGGTTCAGGCAATTCTCGTACCTCAGCCTCCCAAGTAGCTGGAATTACAGGCGTGCACCACCACACCTAGCTAATTTCTGTATTTTTAGTAGAGATGGGGTTTCACCATGTTGGCCAGGCTGGTCTCGAACTCCTGGCCTCAAGTGATCCACCCGCCTCCACCTCCTAAAGTGCTGGGATTACCAGCATGAGCCACTGCACCCAGTCTTGTCATTTCTAACTCTAACCTCCCAGAAATATTTTTGTATAATAAAATCCCAGAAATATTTTTGTAAACATTTTAAAGAAGAGAAAGCAGGCTTGGAGAGATACATTTGTTCAACTTATGATATTTCATAAGTTGCTGAGCCAGAACTCAAACTAAATCCAGATTTTAAGTGCTCCCACTACACCTCATTGTCTCAGTCTGTTCAGACTGCTATAACAAAATACCTTAGACTGGATAACTTATAAATAACAAAATTACTCTTCACAGTTCTGGAGACTGAGAAGTCCAAGATCAAGGCACCCGCAGATGCAACATGTAGTAAGTGCACGGGCTCTGCTTAATAGATGGCTTCTTGTTGCTGTGTTTTCACATAGTGGAAGTGGGAAGGCAACTCCCTTCAACCTCTTTTATTAGGACACTAATCCCATTCACAGGAGTGGAGTCCTCGTGACTTAATCACTTCCCAAAAGGCCCCACCTTTTAATATTATCATATTGGGTACTAGGTTCCAACATATGAATTTGTGGGAGATATCAACATTCAGACCATAGCACTAATGGATTATGAGCAGTTAGCCCAGTGGATTCCAATGTTCTGAACAAACACGCAGAGAAAAGTCTCAAATAGAAGAGCACCTTCCTCCTAGGCTCTGAGGTACATTTCTGAAGCTGGACCAGAAGCATGATTAAGAGTCAGCTTGTTTAGTGGCAAAGCTAACCCTGAGCAGATAATGCATCACACCTGGCCTATGGCTATGCAGACCCTCCTTTGTCTATGTTAAGAGTCTAGATTACGGCCGGGCATGGTGGCTCATACCTGTAATCCCAGCATTTTGGGAGGCCAAGGTGGGCTGATCACGAGGTCAAGAGATCGAGACCATCCTGGCCAAGATAGTGAAACCCCGTCTCTACTAAAAAATACAAAAATGGGGAGGGGGGAGGGATAGCATTGGGAGATATACCTAATGCTAGATGATGAGTTAGTGGTTGCAGTGCACCAGCATGGCACATGTATATATATGTAACTAACCTGCACATTGCGCACATGTACCATAAAACCTAATGTATAACAATAATAATAAAAAAAGAAAAAAAAATACAAAAATTAGCTGGGCATGGTGGTACATGCCTGTAGTCCCAGCTACTTAGGAGGCTGAGGCAGGAGAATCGCTTGAACCTGGGAGGCGGAGGTTGCAGTGAGCCGAGATCGCACCAAAGCACTCCAGCCTGGTGACAGAGCAAGACTTCGTCTCAAAACCAAAAAAAAGTCTTGGTTACAACTATTGTATAAACCAGGGATCAGCATGCTAAGGCCCGTAGACCAAATCAGGCTCACCACCTGCTTTTATAAATAATATTTCATTGGAACACAGTCATGCTCATTTTTTTAAAGCATATTGTCTGTGGCAACTTCCACACTACAGAAAATCAGAGTTGAGTAGTTATGACAACGATCATATGGCTCACAAAGCCCAAAATACTGTCTTTTACAAAAAATGTTTGCTGCCCATTGGTATAGACTAATACATTTTAAAATCAGTATAACAATTAGCTAAGAAAATACAATTCAATTTTGCATGGTTTTTCTTAAAACTCTGATAAGCAGCATTATAGGACAAATCCATACATATTTACTTGGTACTGGGCTTCCATAAGAATAGGGACAGTTGAAATTCCATGGATATTTGAGCGCATTGATGCTTCATAACCTTTGGAATATAAAGTTCTTCTGTCTTTGCACCATGACATTGTAGGAATTCCTCCTTATTTCTAATTGGCTAAAACAAAAACGAAACATAAACTTGAGCATGCAAACAGCACTACAATAGATCATAGTGCATTTCTGTAGTATCCTGTGTCTTAGTCAGTCTGGGCTGCTATAACAAGGCACACAGACTGGGTAGCTTATAGACAACAACCATTCATTGTTCATAGTTCTGGAGGCTGGAAGTCAAAGATCAGGGTGCCAGCATGGGGGGTTTCTGTTGAGGGTCCTCTTCCAGGTTGAGGGCTGCTGGTTTCTCATGGTATCTTCACATGGCAGAAAGAGGTCAAGAGAGCTCTCTGGGGTCGCTTTTATAAGGGCACTAACAATCTCATTCATGAGGGCTCCACCCTCATGACATAATCACCTCTCAAAGCCCACCTCCTAACCCCATCCCTTTGGGGGTTAGGATTTCAACATATGAATTGTGGAGGGATGCAGACATTCAGTTCATAACATCTTGTGGCCTCCATCTTTTTCCACTTGTCAGGAAATGCTTCTCAGAATGTATTACTCTCCCATCATTGAAATGGACTGTTGCACACATGGATTAGTATAACATGGAACAGTATAACAGGGAGCATGCATACATTTCTCTGATGCCTTAGGAGACCTTCTTATAAGGAATGCACATTAAATTTAGCATCAGGACCAATTTTCTTACTACCTATATCACTTCTTAAGGGAAAGGGGCAGACAGAAGCCATAGAGGTTCCCTCACTTTGCTCTCCCCTCCACTAGTCCGCCACATACCCTATCTATAGCTATCAAAGGTTTTGGAAAGAGGCAGAACAAGTGAATTGTATGATGCCGGGGTATCAGGCAGGCTTTGGTGGTGGGGTAGATGCATGGAAGGCATGTTTTGCAGTAACTCTAAGGATGATGGTGTGTGCTTATCTTTAAATCTTCTTTGAGGCAAGTCTTTGTCTTCTTATCATAATCATATTTTTCCGATACCAGAATCAAGGTACACTGTGTGGGAAAGGAGGCTTTGTGATTGTGAATTTATATGATTTGCTTGTGTAAAAAGGGATAAACATCAAGAATGGCCTCACATTCCAACAATGAAGGTTGATGTGCTGCTTGCCTTATGACAGTAAAGAAACCCATATCCCATCAGCATTTTTGCTTAGTAGGTTTTATTATTGCTCCAAAGCATAATGAGAAGACTGAATAAACCAGCCTTCACTGTGCTCTCCCAAGGTGGTTTTGGACTTTCAATAAGCTTTCCCCATGAGAGTGTGAAAGATTACTTGCAACATTAAAATTTTTCTTCCATGCCGCCAAGATATATAGCTAATTAGTGAAGTAGCCTTCTGTAATTCATCTTCTCCATCTTTTTGCACCTTTAAAGGGAGCGTAAGTAAGATTATCAAAATGTCCTTAGATGCAATAAGGAGACTGCACAACATCTGGATACTCTTCTCTAGTGGTTAACACCATGCTCACTCTTTGGTGACACTCATTCTGGCCCCAAGTGTTCTCTGCCCAACCCTGAAGAAAATGAAACCCAGTGCTTTTTGTTAAACTGAGTGGCAAGTTCCAGCTATTGGCCAGCACCGTTGCCCTGCTTTTCTCCAAGGGAGTACTTTAGCCCTAGGCAATCCCTGGCCTAACTTTGACTCTGGTCCTCACAAGAGGAGGTGGTCGCCGAGAGAGACATGGCATATGCCCATTGTATAACACAAGACTCAAACAGCATGGTCCTTCAGTCTCACTTGCACCTATCCTAACCTTGTTAACATACCCCATCTATTTCCTCTTGCTTCTTGCTATATGTTTTAAGAAGTGTACTTTGAATGTCTTAATTTGGTTTTCAAGCCTGTTCAGTGCATGGCCTCTGGGGTCATTCACCCACTAGAGTACTGGAAGACTATCATTGCATCAAGGTAATTTCCAACACAATGATAGCGCTCTTCCTTTCAGCTGATTACGTCAGCCATATTTGCTTTTATTTCAAAATGCTAAGGAATGTTTACTCAGTTGATCTGACTTATCCATTAAATATCAAATTCACTTAAAAATTAAGTACTAGAAATATAAATACCAAAAAATGCCAAAAAAGTTAAAGATAACAAATACCAAATACCACCTAAAATGAACAAATGTTAATAATTTTTCATCTTTGTGGCAGATTTTTAAATTTTATTTCTTGTCTTATCAAAAAACAATGTCCTGAGAAAGGGTGTTGGGAGATCAATGATTTTGAGTGTTTGCATTAATTCTTTCAACAAATATTCACTGAGTTACTATAATATAAGGAATATCCTGATCTAAATGGTGCAATTAGTCATTCATTCTGAGCAAATTACACCCCAGTAAATTTCAAATAACTGAAATCACACATAATATGTTCTCTGACAACAGAAAAATAAAGCTAAAACTCACAAGAAGTTAAATACAAGATCCTGAGATATTTGGAAATTAAGAAGTAGACTTCAACTGGATATTCAGGCTTTCTTTTCAGTAAATTGCCTGATCATATTGTTGACCTGGTTTTAAAAATTGAGTTTATTATCAATGTGCATGAGTTCTTTATATATGCAGAATACTAATTATTTGCTTTATACATATTTCGAAAATCATTTATCTCTTTTTCTGGCTTTTCTTTTAACTTTTTTCTTTTGTGATTCAGAAGGTTCTAACTTTTATATAGTCAATTTTGCCATTTTTTCACGTGATTTCTGGGTTTTTAAAACTATCTTATTTAATAAATCTTTCTCTTCCCTGAGGTCATAAAATTATTTCCCTATAATTTAATATTTAATATTTTTTCACAATTAGGCCATGATGTATCTAGGTTCATAATGTAAGGTATGAATTAGGAATGAACTTTTATATTTTTTACATGGAAAACCAATTGTCTCAGCACCTTTGAATTGTAAATTCCTACATTTATTTCTCTCTGTTTGTGAATTCTCCATCCTTTCCACTGATTCATTTGTCTATCTCTACACTAATACTATACCCTCTTAATTTCTATGGCTTTATAATAAGACCTAATAACTAGTAGCATAAGTCTGGTTCTGCATCAGAATTACCTTGCACTCTTGGGCATCCATTCACTTATTTCACAAATATTTATTGAGCAATTAGTATATGTCATGCACTTCTTTTCATGTGCTTGGAGGTAAATCAGTGAATAAAAGAGTTACTAATCCCTGTGCTCATAACGTCTTATATATTTACCTGTGAATATAGGAATTATTCTGTCAACTTTCACAAAAATCCTATTAGGATTGTGAAAGAAATTACATTTAATTAAAACACTATTTTGAGAAGAATCACTATCTTTATGCTGTTGAGACTTTTCATCTGAATGTTGAATCTCTTTATTTATTCAGCTATTTTTTTGTGCCCTTCGATTACATTTTGTGATTTTCTCCATAAAATTTCTTACATCTTATTAAATTATCTCTGGGTATTCAGTAGTTTAGTTATTATTGAGAATGGCCTATTTTTTTCAATTACGTTTTATAATTGGTTATTGCTGCTCTACAGAAACATTTACTTTTTGTATGATGACTGTATCTAGCAATTTTTTAAATTCTAACTAATTCTACTCATTTTTTTTCTGAAGATTTCCTTAAATTTTCTATAAGGATAGCCATACAATATGCAAATATAGACGATTTTTGTCTCTTCCTTTCCAATCTTTACACCTTTTATTTATTTTTCTTTCCTTTTCTTTTGGCATTGACTGGATCTCTAAAACAATGATAAAAGTCGCGCACATAGTGGGACAATATTGCCAAATTCCTGACTTTAATGGGACCACTCCTCAACTTTATAATTAAGATGTTTGGTCTATGTTTTGGAAAATACCATTTCACATAAAGGAGGTTTCTTTCTTTTCCTACTTTGCCAAAATTTCATATTTCATAAATATTAAATTATATCATGTTCTTTATATATGTATAGACATCATTATGATTCTAATACATTTATGTATAAGTTACATTGCTAGATTTTCTTAGGTTGAACCAATTTTACGTTTTTGAAATGAATTCTACTTGATCATAATGAATGGCCGTTTGTTGCATTTGGTTTGTTTATATTTTATATGAATTTTTATATTGGTTATAACTTATTTAGAAACATCGAATGTTTACCTATAAGCAAAGTAGGTAAGTAGTTTTTAAAACTATACTATCCTTTGTCTGGTTTGGTATCTAGGTTATAACCATTTCATAAATTGCTGCTCTTTTTCTGTTTTCTCAGATTTTAAGGTAAAGAATATTTTTATCTAAAATATTGGTTCTTTTCTTCTATCAAGTTTTCTTGTCCAGGTGCCTTTTACAGGAGAGTATTCTTTTTAACCACAGATTAATTTCTTTTTAAAAATTGCTGTTGGTTTATACAGTTTTTCTATGCTTTTAGTCAATTTTTTTCTAGAATATTTTCCATCTCCGCTAAGTGTTCAATTTTAGTGGCATGAAGCAACTTACAATATTCTCTTATAATTTTTAAAATCCCTACTCACTGTAGTTATGGACCATTTCTTTGTTCCTAGAATAATTTGTTTGTTTATGCCTGTCTTTTCTTTTCTCTTTTTTTCTTTTTGTCTCAATTAAGTTGGCCAATGGTTTGTTTTTATTTTGCAGATCTTCCAAACAAAACATATTTTCTTTTGATAGCATCTATGCTTTTATTTTCCATTTAATCAATTTCTCCACGTATCCTTATTATTTGTTTCCTTTTTTGAGGGAGTTACTCTTTTCTGTATTCTTGAGCTGAATTTTTACTTGTTTTTTTAGCCAATAATAATAATCATTAACATTTATGAAGTGTTCACAATGTATACTGTGCCAGAAATTTTTACTTGCTTTTTTTTTCCAACTTTTATTTTAGAATTAGGAGATACACATACTGGTTTGTTACAAAGGTATATGGCATGGTGCTGAGGTTGGAAGTACGAATTAATCTGCCACCCAGATGGTGAACATGCCTGCTTATTTTTAATGTCATGTTTTTTAGTTAAGATTATAAATTTTCCTCTAAGTACCAATTTCGCTGTATCCCACAAATTTTGAAACATAGTAATTTTTATTGTCACTTAGTTCTATATATTTTCTTATTTAAACTGTAATTTTCTCTTTAGCCATAAATTATTTAATAATTTGTTTTTAGTTTTTAAACACACAGGTTTTAATTTTACAGTATTTTATTGTTTTCCATTTTAATTCTTTGTGGTCAGGGAAAATAAGCTTTAAGATGATAATTTTAAAAAATTTACTGATACTTCCTTTGTGATCTAGTGCTTAGTCAACTTTCCTAAATGTTACATGTACGTTTGCAAAAAAAAAAAAAGTAAATTATCTAATAACCTCAAGTTGTTTTTTGATTACACTGTTGATTATGGGGTTCAAATCTTATTTATGTTTCTAATTTGTTATCCATGTGATCCATACATAATGTATAGATATTATAGATTTATGTACTTACGGATTTGTTTGTTTTCCTTATGTTTTTCAGTTTCACAGTTTATAATAGTTATATCAGCAAGTTTTTCATTCTATCTTTGTTTATTATTATATCACTATTAATGCTCCTATCTTAAACTGTGTTTTATCTGATAGTAATATTGCTACAGAAGCTTTCTTTTTGAATTTTTATTTATTTTTAGCCTTTTGATATTTTGTTGTTATTTTAGATGTGTCTCTTATAAGCGGCATGCATCTGGATTGCAATTTTATATCAATTCTGTACATTCTCTATAAATGATTATATTTGTTGTATTTACCTTTCTTTGTGCTTTTTATGTAACTGAACTTTTAATTCTTTCTAAAAAACTTTTACTTTTAGAATAGTTTTAGACTTGCAGAAATATTACAAAGAAAACACAAAGAGTTCACATATACCTCCACACCCAGCTTCCCCTATGATTAACATCTGACATTAGTATGGGATATTTGTCACAACTAATGAGCCAATATTGGTACATTTTATTAACTAAAGTCCATACTTTACTCAGATTGCCTCAGTTTTTACCTAATTTTTTTTGTTGTTGCTATAGGATCCCACTGAGGATACCGTAGTACATTTAGTTCTTCTGTGTTCTTAGGTTCCTCTTGGCTGTGACAATTTCTCAGACTTTCCTTGTTTTTGATGATCTTGACAGTTTTGAGAAGTATTAGGTAGTTTGTAGAGTGTCCCTCAACTGGGATTTGTCTGATGTTTTTTGCACAGGTAGTCTGGGGTTATATGTTTTGAGGGAGGAAGACAACCCAGGTAAAGTGCCATTTTTATCACATCATATCAAGGTACATACTATCAATATGATTTAGCACTGTGAATGTTGACCTTGGTCACTGTGGAGGATTGGTTTCTCCATGGTGATCAAAGGATACCAAAATCCATGGATGCTTAGTCCCTGATATAAAATGGCGTAGTATTCGCAAATAATCTATGCACATCCTCCCGTATACTTTAAATAATCTCTAGATTATCCATAATACCCAACACAATGGCTACACATCAATTCATTTATGTGAACTGAATGGAGAACTTGATGTGTGGCAAATTCAACACACATTTTGGTTTGGGGAACTCTGTGGAATTGCTTTTTCTGAATATTTTAAATCTGCAATTCATTCAATCCATGAATACAAAGGGCCAACTGTATGCCATTTCACATGTAGTGTAACTTAACTTATTCCCAATTCCTCTCTCCTACCTAATATGACACTGCCATCTTTCTTTCACCTAATCATATGTATTATCCCTCAACACATTATTACTATTATTACTTTAAACAAATAGTTATCTTTTAGATCAATTAAGAATGAAAATTTTATTTTACCTTTATTTATTCCTTCTGCTATACTATAGTCTTCATTGCTTGATGTAGATCTGAATTTCTGATATATGTCGTTTTTCCTGAAGAACTTCTTTTAACATTTCTTACAGGGCAGATCTGCTGCTGATGAACTCCCCATTTTTTGTTGACCTGTGAAAGTTTGTATTTCTCTTTTGTTTTTGAAGGATTATATTTCTGGTTATAGAATCCTAGGTTGGTGACAGTTTTTTTCCAGTTTTTTATGGCTTTAAGTACAGTTATATGCTGGTTACTCCACAATTTGTATCTCCATCCTGGCCTCTTTTCTGAATTCCAGATTTGTTTATCAAACTACCATCTTGGGCATCTCCTCTGGAATGCTTAATAGGTATCTCAAATTGAAAACTGAGGCCAGACACAGCCGCTCATGCCTGTAATCCCAGCACTTTGGGAGGCCAAGGCGGGAGGATTGCTTGAGGCCGGGAGTTGGAGACCACCCTGGGCAATATAAAGACCTCATATCTACCAAAAAGTTTAAAAGTTAGCCAAGCATGGTGGCTTTTGTCTATGGTCATAGCTAATTAAGAGGCTGAAGTGGAAGAATCCTTGAGCCCAGGAGTTCAAAGTTACAGTGAGCTGTGTCGGCCTGTGTGACAGAGCTAGATCCTGTCTCAAAAATATAAGTAAATTAATAAATGAAATAGAAAACTGTGCTCCTGATATTCCTCCACAAACCTGAGTCTCCCACATGCTTTCCAACTCAGTAAATAGCTACGCTAATTTTCTAGTTACACAGGTAAAAGATGTAAGTTACTCTTGTCTCTTTTTATTTCACATCTCACTTTAAACTCATCAACAATTCCTGTCATCTCTATCTTGAATGAATATCAAAATCCAAAATATTGTCAGGACTTCCACTGCTACCAATCTGGCACGAGCTGCCATTGTTTTTTACTTGGACTGTGGCAACAGACTTCTAGCTGATCTCCCTGCTTCTACCCTTATCCCCCTTTCATCTATTCCCAACACAACAATGATCCTGATAAAACAGAAGCCATGTCATATCACTATTTTGCTAAAACCCTCCAATGGCTTACCATCTCTCGCAGAGTAAAAACCAAAGTTCTTACAATAGCACACAAGGCTTTACACTATCTGGCCCTCATCTCAATCTCTCCTTCCTCCTACCATTTCAGTCGTGTTGTTTTCCTTGCTATTCCTCAAAAGCATCAGACAAGCTCCTGCCTTATGGCATTTGCGTTGGCTGTTTCCTATAACTGGATCATTCTTTCCTCAAGGGATTTACATGGCTTGTTCTTTCCCTGTCTTAATTCAAATATCATGTTATTAAGAGCATTCCTGACCATCCTATTTAAAATTTTAATCATAGACACACTTAAAACTCTATCCCTATTTTGTGCCTTGCTTTTGTCATTAGGGCTTGCCACCATCTAATATCTATATATCTTCCTTCTTTATCTGTTTTTTTTTCTTCTCTTTTTTTTTGACAGAATCTCACTCTGTCATCCAGACTGGAGTGCAGTGGTACAATCACGGCTTACCACAGCCTCTACCTCCCAGGTTCAAGCAATCCTCCTACCTCATTCCCCGAGTAGCTAGGACTACAGGTGCACACCACCATGCCCAGCTAATTTTTTAATTTCTGTGTAGAGACAGGGTCTCACACTCTTGGGCTCAAGCAGTCCTCCTGCCTCAGTCTCCCAAAGTGCTGTGAGTATAAGCATGGGCCACCAATTTATCTTGTTTATCTTGCTTATTGGCTGTTAGTCTCTCACAAGAATGAAATCTCTCTGATGGCAAAGGATGTTTACTCTTTTTTACATTATTTTATTCCCACTGCCTAGAACAATGCCTAACATATAATAAACATATATTATTTATAATATTTATTTATTATAATTAATGAGTTAATAAATGAATACTATATTTTTCATTTTCAGGATTTATAGTTAGTTCTTTTGCATGTCCATCTTTTTTGTTCATATTTGCTCATTTTGGTTCATAATTTATTCTTTTACTGTTGGTGTTATTCTTTTCTTCTCTGTTCTGAAAATATTAACCCTCTTTGTTATTATGTCATTTTAGGATTACTCTATTACTTTCATTTCATTGGGGGTAAATTTATCTACCAAATGTTGAACATGTTGAATTTTAAGAGTGTGTGTATGTGTGTGAATATTTTCCTTGTGTGTTTTGGAATGCAGTTTTCAGCCTGGTTTTAAGTAAAGTTCTCTGACTGTCTGTCTATCTGTCTGTCTGTCTCTCCCTCTTCCAAAGAAATACAAATGGTTATAAATGAAAACAAAACAAACATTTAAAAAGAATCAAATAGAAATTTTAAAAAGAAAAATGTAGTCTTCTGTATTACTGATTCAATTTTGGAGCTGAATAGGTAGAAAAAATTCTAGGTTGTACACTTTGAAGGCATGGTTAGGAAAAATAGAAGCAAGAACTGAATAAATCACCAAATAATAAGATATGCAGAGCCAAGGAAATGAAGAATATGAAAGAGGAGTTAAAGGATGAGGAGAGTAGATTTAAAGCTCCAGTATATGTTGAACCAGCCTTGCATCCAAGGAATAAAGCCTACTTGATCATGGTGTATTAACTTTTTGATGTGCTGCTACATTCAGTCAGCTAGCATTTTATTGAGGATTTTGTGTCTATGTTCATGAGGGATATTGGCCTGAAGTTTTATTTTTTCATTGTGTCTTGCCAGATTTTGGTACCAGGCTGATGCTGACTTCATAGAATGAGCTATGGAGGAGGCTCTCCTCCTTGATTTTTCAGGATAGTTTCAGTAGGATTAGTACCACTTCTTCGTACATCTGGTAGAATTTGGCTGTGAATCTACTTGGTCCAGGGCTTTCTTCGGTTGGTAGTTTTCTTTATTACTGATTCAATTTTGGAGCTTGTTACTGGTCTGTTCAAGTTTTCATTTTCTTCCTTGATCAATCCTGGGAGGTTGTGTGTTTCCAAATATTTATCTATTTCCTCTAGATTTTATAAATTGTGTGCCTAGAGTTGTTCATAACAGTTTCTGAGGATCGTTTGTATTTCTGTGGGATGGGTTGTAATGACTTCTTAGTCATTTCTAATTGTATTTATTTGGATCTTCTCTCTCTCTCTTTTGATTAATCTAGTTAGCAGTCTATCAATCTTGTTTATTCTTTTGAATAGCCAACTCTTGGCTTCATTGATCTTTGGTGTGGATTTATGCATCTCAACTTTATTCAGTTCTTCTATAATTTTTGTTATTTTTTTTCTGCTGCTAGCTTTGGTGTTGGTTTATTCTTTTTTCTTATTCCTCTAAGTTCAAAGTTAGACTGTTAATTTGAGATCTTTATAACTTCTTGGTTGAGGCTGTTTAGCACTATAAACTTTCCTCTTACCACTGCTTTAGCTACATCCCAGAGATTGTGGTAAGTTGTGTCCCTGTTTTAATTCATTTCCAAGATTTTTAATTTCTGCCTTAATTTTATTGCTCATCCGAAAGTCATTCAGGATAAAGTTGCCTAATTTCTATGTATTTGTGTCATTTTGAGAGCTCTTCTTGGTATTGATTTCTAGTTTTATTGCACTGTGATTCAAGAGTATGCTTGGTATGATTTTGATTTTTAAAAAACCTATTGAGGCTTGCTTTATGACCAAGCATGTGGGCAATCTTGGAATATGTTCCATGTGCAGATGAGAAAAATACATATTCTGTGATTGCCGGGTGAAGTATTCTGTAGACAGAATTAAAAGTAAAATCATATGATCATCCCAATAGATGTGGAAAGAGCTTTTGGTAAAATCCAACATTCCTTCATGATAAAAGTCCTCAACAAACTAGGCATTGTAGGAACATAGCTCAAAATAAGTGCCATCTATGACAAATTCACAACCATCATCATACTGAAGAGTTAAATGCTGGAACCATTCCCCTTGAGAATGGAACAAGACAAGGATACCCACTCTGCCCACTCCTATTCAACACAGTACTGGAAGTCCTAGCCAGAGCAGTCAGGCAAGAGAAAGAAATAAAAGACATCCACATAGGAAAATAAGTCAACTATTTCTCTTTTCTGACAATATGATTCTATACCTAGAAAACTCTAAAGACTCTGCCAAAAGGCTCCTAAAACTGATAAATGACTTCAGTAAAGTTTCAGGATACAAAATAAACGTACAAAAATCAGTAGCATTTCTACATAACAATAACATTTAAGCTGAGAGTTAAATCAAGAACACAATTCCATTTACAATCATCACACACACAAAATAAAATACATAGGAATATAGCTAATCAAGGAGGTGAAAAATCTCTGCAAAGAGAACTACAAAACACTGCTGAAGGAAATCATAGATCACACAAACAAATGGAAGAACATCCCCTGCTTATAGACTAGAAGAATCAATATTATTAAAATGGCCACACTGTCCAAAGCAATATACAGATTCAATGCTATTACTATGAAACTACCAATGTCAGTTTTCACAGAATTAGAAAAACTATTTTAAAATTCATATGGAACCAAAAAAGAGCCCAAATACCCAAAGCAATCTTCAGCAAAAAGAACAAAGCTGGAGGCATCACACTACCTGACTTCAAACTATACTATAAGGCTGTAGTAGCCAAAAGAGCATAGTACTGATTTTTAAAAAATAGACATATACACCAATGGAACAGAACAGGGAACCCCAAAATAAAGCTGCACACCTACAACCATCTGGTCTTTGACAAAGCTGGCAAAAACAAGCAATGGGAAAATAACTCCCTATTCAATAAATGGTGCTGGGATAGCTGGCTAATCATATGCAAAAGAATAAAACTAGATCCTTACTTTTCACCACATACAAAAAGTAACTCAAGAAGGATTAAAGATTTAAATGATAGATCTTAAACTATAAAAATCATAGAAGAAAACCTAGGAAATACCCTTCTCAATATTGGCATTGGAAAATAATTTTTGGTTATTCTTTCAAAAATGTTTGGCTTTCTTTCAAAAGCAACTGCAAAAACAAAAGCAAAAATTGACAAATGGGACCTAATGAAACTAAAGCGCTTTTGCACAACAAAAGAAACTATCAACAGAATAAACAGATAACTTATAGAACTGGAGAAAATATTTGCAAACTATGTATCTGAGAAAGGTCTAATGTCCAGAATCTGTAAGGAACTTAAACAAATTATAAGCAAAAAATGAATAACTTCATTAAAAAAATGGGCAAAGGACATGAACAGACACTTTCCAAAAAAAGACATACAAGTGGTCAGCAGCATTTGAAAAAAATGTTCAGTGTCACTAATCATCAGAGAAATGCAAATCAAAACCACCATGAGATACCCTTTCATATCAGTCAGAATGGCTGGTAATAAAACATCAAAAAATAACAGATGCTGATGATGCTGCAGAGAAAAGGGAATGCTTATACACTATTGGTGGGAATGTAAATTATTTCAGCCACTATGGAAAACAGTTTGGAGATTTCGCAAAGAACTACCATTTGACCCAGCAATCCCATTACTGGGTATATACCCAAAGGAAAATACAACATTCTACCAAAAAGACACATGCACTTGCATGCTCATCACAGCACTATCCACAATAGCAAAGATGTAAAATCAACCGAGGTGCCATCAATGGTGGATTGGATGAAGAAGATGTGGTACCTACATACCATGGAATACTGTACAGCTATAGAAAAGAACAAGATCATGTCCTTTGCAGCAACATGAATGCAGCTGGAGGCCATAATCCTAAGTGAATTAACGCAGGAACAGAAAACCAAATACCACATGTTCTCACTTCAAAGTGAGCTAAACATTGACTATGTATGGACATAAAGATGGGAACAATAGATACTGTGGATTTCTAGAGTGGGGAGAGAGGGGGATGTGAGCTGAAAAACTACCTATTGAGTACTATGCTCACTATCTGGATGACGGGATCCATACCCTAAACCTCAGCATTATGCAATATACCCATGTAACAAACCTGCACATGTACCCCCAAATGTAAAATAAAAGTTGAAATTATAAAAACAAAACAATAATAAATAAATAAATAAACACTCCAATGCAGTGTAATAAGAGTTCCAGGAGAAAAAAATTTTAGAATTGGAAAAAACAATGAGTCTTTTCACCGGAAGAGCTCCCTGTGGATTCAGAAGTAATCCCAATAACATGAAGTTTGAAACAGTGAAAAGAAATAAACTCTCCGAAAGAAATGAAGAGATAAAAGAATAACAAGATAATGAAAACCAGAGAAATAGGAAACATCAGTGATTGGTGCAGAGGGTAAGAAGACAATCCAGCCAAGAAGAGTTAAAGAGTTAAGCGTATAAGAAATAAAATATCATAGAAGCCTAATGAGCACAAAGTTTTAAGATGAAGTGAACTAAGTGTCAAGTGCCACAGAGCACAAGAAGAGTCTTGGAACTGAGTAAAGACAATGACAAATGCCAAGAAGTAGATCATTTATTATTTTAGAGACAGTTGTTTACATAGAAGGATGATAACAGAGGACATAATGTATAATGTGAAAGAGATGAGTAGAAAGAAATCTGAGAATTCCAGTCACAGGCTAGTGAGATCTTAAGAGCATAATCATAACTCAACTTCTGCTCTGTTCATGTGAAATAAAGTTGTTTCAATCTATTGATTTATTATGCTTATCAATATACATATGCAGTGTTTTCTGTAAATAACTATTGAATTCAACTGAGGCAGAAACAGGCTAATGCAATGGAAAGGACACTGGCCTGGGCATCTGATCTGAATTCTAGTTCTGATTTACCAGACAGTAAGACCTCAGGCAAGATCATATCTACTAAAGGAATGTTTATACTAACTTAGTGGTTCTCAATTATTGGCAGGGGCACCCTGGCATGCTGCCAAATTTCAAGAAATGTTAAATTTTAACTTTGGTGACAATTTACATTTCATATTTTCCAAGTGAATCTTTTACATGGCATGTAGTGCTGAACGGGTCATGCGAAAAATTAGAGACTGATGCAAAACTCGTGGCCAGTGATGAGTAAATGCGTTCCATGACATCAGGCCACCATCAAAGAAAGTCATGTTTCTAGGATTTGTGATAGTTTTCTCTCATGAGTATATAAGACATCTCAGGACAGTAAACATCTCTTCTCAATCAAAAACACAAGAACAAAGGGTGAGCTTCTGTGTGGGTCTCTGTATATACCCTATAAGATGCTGATATTCTGTAGCTGGGATTGCAATTGTAATTATTGCTGACTTATTTAGTGATATTTTACTACTTTAAATATAATAACAACAATCCTATATTTGAAAGTGTGCCATGAACAAAAAATATGCATAACTACTGAATTTAGTCATCAGTGAGATCCCCTCCAGTCATAATATTCTATCATTTTGAAACAATGAGTTCTAGCGTTGATGTCCATTAAAAATCAGCCCTTTATTTCTAAGGCCTCATCTTCAAAAAGAACTTACCCTCCCTCAATTCAGAGCATCAAAAAAGCCAATTCCTTGAATATATTCTGGCTCAAGGTCTATAAAACATTTTTCATTTGATTTAAAGAAGTTTTTTCTTCACTTTTTACTCTTGCCTTGTTTCTGTTCTTGAAGACATACTAACACATGGCAGTAGCTATATTAGACTACTAATATTAATACCCTTTTTTAAAAAAAGATCGATTATTCAAAGAGACATTTCACTAAAGAAGATGTATGCATACTAGAATCACAAAGAAATACCACTACACACATATTAGAATGGCTAAAATATTTTTTAAGTAATCGTACCAGTGTCAGCAATAATGTGGAGGAACTGGAACTCTCAAACACTGCTAGTAAGAGTGTAAAATGCTGCAACCACTTTGGAAAACATGTAGGAATTTTCTTAAAAAGTTACACATGTGGCTGGGTGCAGTGGCTCACGCCTGTAATCCCAGAACTTTGGGAGGCCAAGGTGGGCAGATCACCTGAGGTTGGGAGTTCAAGACCATCCTGGCCAACATGATGAAACCTCTTCTCTACTAAAAATACAAAAAATAGCTGGGGGTGCTGGCAAACGCCTGTAGTCCCAGCTACTCAGGCGGCTGAGGCAGGAGAATCGCTTGAACCCAGGAGGCAGAGGTTGCAGTGAGCCGAGATTGCACCACTGCACTCCAGCCAGGTGACAGAGTGAGACTCTGTCTCAAAAAAAAAAAAGTTATACATATACCATCATATGATCCAGCCATGTTACTCTAGAGCATTTACCTAAGATAAGTAAAAACATATGTCCATAGAAAGGCTTGCACACAAATGGTCATGGCAGCTTTATTTGTAATCATTAAAAACTAGAAAAAACTCAAAAGTTCATGAACCGATAGATGAATAAACAAATTGTGGAACATCCATATGATAAAGTAATCCTCAGCAATCAACAGGAATGAACTATTCATACACAACAACATCCCAAAATAATTATGCTGAGCACAAGAAGCCAGATAAAAAGTGCAACAAGTATGATTCCATTTGTAGAAAATTGTAGAAAATGCAAATTAATGTAGAGTGACAGAAAGCAGGCCATTCATTGGGTGTATGGATGGGGGCAGAAAAGAACAGGAATGAGGATTTCAAAAGGCTCAAGGCAACTTTTGGAGGTGATGAATATGTTCACTATCTTGATGGTAATGATGGTTTCACAAATGTATCTATACACCCAAACTTATCAAATTATACACTTTATTTCATGCAGTTTATTATGTGTCAATTATACCTCAATAAAGCACAAAGGAAAGAAAAAAGACGGACGGACTGAAGGAAGGAAGGAAGCAAGGAAGGAAAGAAGGAAGGAAGGAAAAAAGGAAAAGAGAATTGTTACCTCAAAAGGCTGTTAATATTGAATTAATACTAGTAAAATATCTTAAACATTGCCTGACATCTAGTAAAGCCCTCAGTAAATGTTAACTATCACTATTATTATTATTATTGTTATTATTATTATTAGCAGCCAAATGAGGAATGTGATACTTCCTACCCCATTGGATCAGGGGCAGAATTGAATGAGCCAATACATGGTAAATACATTTGCCCCCATGCTATGCACCTCATGAGGGCTCAACAGATGTAAGAAAGGGCAGTCAGTGGGAATGGTGGGTTTGTTGCTATTGTCGTTTGCTTATTTATCAGATTTAAATAGTCCACATACTTGGATGAATATTAGTTCTTTTTAGTTTCCCACTAGCCCAGTGGAGTAGATACAGACACAGAAAGATGTTGCAGCTAGTCTAGGGTAGGTGCACCATTGCCAATTTTTGATACCAAGCTCTGGCTTCTCTTTATAATGAAAGAGGCAACATGTGCTCCTGTTGAAGTACTTATTGAAGACTTACTCTGTTCCTGGATGCTGTAGGGCACAGAAGTATAGATTCCAATCCTGGCCTTAATACAATTTAGCCTCATTGAGGTGATGTGGCACACACTTCACTAGCAATATTTATTAATAATACTAAGAGTTTATCCCATGCCAGTCATGGTATTAAATACTTCATAAGCATTTCTTATTTAATCCTCTGAACAACCCTATGGGTAGATATAATAATCATCATCATCATAATTATAATAATTTTAAAGTTATTATTACAAATAAAAAAGTTGTTGATCTCCAATCTACAGTTTGAAGACCTACTAGCAGGTTGGCCCATTGGTTTCCAGGTTCTTCCCTGTAACAAGTGATTCATTTGAGTTCCCAACCAAGCACAGCTTTGGAAGAGAGTGATTTGAGCTGCATTTCTTCGTGAAAAGCTTTGGTGGTGAGATTATTACTTTGTGGAGCAAAGTCTCAGGGAGGTGGCAGAGCTCCCTCATGCAGGATGGTCAGAGCAGACAAGAGAAGACAGGCTGGGCTTCTGTAAGGAGAGGTCCTGCTCCAGCCCCTGGGGAAGAGCTGTCCAAGGTGCCCGTGTTGGTGGGTGGTGGATCTGGGAAGACTGTGACATTCAAATGAGCTGAGAAATGCTGCAGGGCCCACTCATGAGTACCTGAGACTAGTTATATGACAAGGCTTCTGAGAGCAAAGGAAAAGGCACTTCAGCAAACTCCTCCAGATAATTTTTGTCCATGAAAGTGCGACCCTTGAAGGTGTCTGATTTGCCCTGCTTCCATTTCATTTCTAATCCCTCAGTGTCTTTAATCACATCCTTAGGTGGTTCTGATAATTATTAAATATTCATTTTGGTTTATAATTTTCTACTTATTATAAAATAAATTTTATTATAAATAAGAAATGTTTAGTATCTAATATAATGTAAAAAAAAAAAAGTAATATGGTTCACCTCTCAAAGAAGATTATGACAAACATACATCCACCAACACTTGACCAAAAGCTCTGCATAAGGCAGTGAAATAGAAAGTTTGGTTTTGAAACACATAACTGGGCAGGTTAAAATTGTTTAAAAGGCAAGAATTCTACTCAAGCTTAAGGCTTCTCTTCAGACAGGAAATTGCTCACCTTTGAGAGTAGCAAAAATATCTTTTTACCTGCACATGTGAAGGCACCATTTCCTCTACTACATGGCTCTCATGTATACAATAGGGTGGGCTGGGTGGGGTGGCTCACGCCTGTAATCCCAGCACTTTGGGAGGCTGAGGCGGGTGGATCACAAGATCAGGAGTTCAAGACCAGCCTGTTCAAGATGGTGAAACCCCATCTCTACTAAAAATATAAAAATTGGCCAGGCACGGAGGCAGGTGCCTGTAATCCCAGCTACTCAGGAGGCTGAGGCAGGAGAATCGCTTGAACCCAAGTGGCAGAGGTTGCAGTGAGCCTAGATCGCGCCACTGCATTCCAGCCTGGGTGACAGAGACTCTGTCTCTGTCATATTTGAGACTCTGTCTCAAAATAAATAAATAAATAAATAAAATAAAACAAATAAAATAGGGTGAATTCTATCTGTCCTACCTACTTCACAGGAATATCATAAATCCAATGGGATCATACTCATGAGAGTGCTTTGAAAAAGAGAAAACAAGACAGAAAAGTAAGATGGCATTACTATTGATGTGGAGAATGGTAGAAAAGATTATTCTGTTTCTCTTTTTTTTAAGGCAAACTATTTGACTTACTTCCTACCGCCTGGCTGAAGACAGTCCATTATTGAAGTGTGAATCCTTTTCTTTAATGCTTTTAGCTCTAATTTAAACATAATCTTGAGCAGATAGTCATACTTAACCTATTCGTAGTCACTTATGTCTCTGTAAGAGATGACATTTATGTCTGTGTAAGAATGAGATGTGGAGAGGACTCAGTTGTTCCACTTTCTCTTTCGTCTGGGAGAGAATGGCATGAACAGAATTTCTCAGAACCTGGGTCTTCTATTAGATTCTGACACATCAAGTGAAATCTTCAGAAAAATCCCTTATTCTCATTGGGGCTCAGTTTCCTCAAGTCTCAGTTTTAGGGAGAGACCAGGTGAGACTTTCTGCATCTCTAAAAATTTGAGCCCCCCCATGACAATGTATGCCAGGTAATGGTTGCAACAACAGTCAGAGAAGGTTTTCTCACCTCCATCTGCAAACAGGGAAACAGGTATGGGGAGCCAACCAATTTGCCAACAGTTGATCTAGAACTATCTGGGGCCAAAGTCAAAACTCCGTCTTCTAGTTTCTCTGGAAGATAGAATTAGTCCACCATGGTAGACTAGATGTCCTGACCTACTGTATCCACAGCTTCCTTGAAGCCATGGTTCTTACTCCATTTGCACATTGGAATCATCTAACTCCAATTAGGAGCTTTTTAAAAATACCGATGCCTCAAAACAACAACGAGACACTACCTCACACCTGTTAGGATGGCTCCTACTTAAAAAAAAAAGAAAATAATGAGTGTTGGCAAGAACGTGGAGAAATTGGGACTCTTGTGTACCATTGGTAGGAATGTAAAATGGTGCCACTGCATTGGAAAACAGTAAAGTGGTTCCTCAAAAATAGAAAAATAGAATTACCATGATCCAGCAATCCCACTTCTAGGTATATACACAAAATAAATGAAAACAGATACTCACAGAGATACTTGTATACCCATGTTCATAGTAGCATTATGCAATATACACATACAATGGAATACCACTGAGTCTTAAAAAGGAAGAAAATTCTGACTCATGCTACAATATGGAAGAATCTCGAGGACATCTTGCTGAGTGAAGTAAGTCAGTGACGAAAAGACAAACACCATATGATTCCAATTACGTGAGGTATTTAGAATACTCAACCTCATAGTCACGAAGTAGAAAGGTGGCTGCCAGGGGGAGAGGGTCTAGGAATGGGGAGTTATTTTTTAATGGGTACAGTTTTAATTTTGCAAGATAAAGAGTTATCGTGCAGCAAACCAACATGGCACATGTATACCTATGTAACAAACCTGCACATTGTGCACATGTACCCCAGAACTTAAAGTATAATAGTTGAAAAAAAGAGTTCTGGAGTTGGATGCTGGTGATTGCACAACAATGTAAATGTACTTAATGCCACTGAACTGTACACCTAAAAATGACTAGGATGGTAAATTTTATGTTATGTATACTTTATCACAATTCAAAATTTTTTTCTTAATATTGATGCCAGGGCCAGACTAATTGAATCAGTCTATAAGGCTTAGGGCTGGAGGTTTGGTGTTTTGTAAAAGCTCCTTGGCATTTTCTGTTGCACAGACAGCGTCAAAGTTTGCTCTAGAACAACACATCCCCATTCTGGCCCTACTCCCTGGAAATACTCCTTTTCAGTACCAAAATGTCATTTTCTAGTTTGAGTCAAAAAAAGAATGAAAATCAATGACATCACCTCCTGTGAATATTCTCTTGAGTATATTCTTCTTGGAGAAGAGAAAAGAAGATTCTGTCCTGGGTTTGCCAACAAGAAAGAGTCTTCTGTGTGCTTATTCTATTCTGAAACAAACCTCATTCTGAATTCTCTGACCCAGGAAAAAAAGCTGTGGTATCTGGAGAAAACAAATGGATCCCAGGCGCCAATCAATGAGAGAATGCCTGGGGAATCAGAAGAACATTATGGTGTTGTATAAATTTCTGGTGAGGTTTCAGCCTGCAGCATTGTCCTGAATTCTATGCAAAACACCAGGGATGCTTGTGAATTGGAAGGTGACTTTGATAATCACGGGCCTGGGGACTTACTGTGATGAAGTTAGAAAAAAAAGAGATAGGTTTACAGTCAGAGGAAGAGAGGAAATGAAGGAAGAAGAGGTTTATGGAGTGCACTAGAGGAGAGATTTGTTGCAAAGCATCTGAGAGGATGATGAAACACTCTAAAACAATTAAGTGTGCATTCTCTTCTGCAAAGAAAGAGCAAGGAATTTGGTTTAGGTCTGAGAAAGGCAAGGACTGATGGGAAGATTAGGATTCTTAAAGTCTTTTATCTTCGCTGCCAATCGGGGGCGTGGAGAAAGGAGGTCTCATTCTCATTCTGGATATTTCTATTGCCACATTGGTCAGCTGGTGCACTGTTTTATGCAACACTGCCCAATAGAACTTTCTGATGATAAAAATGTTCAAGGGGTGCGTTGGAACTATTTCTACTAGCTCAGTTGAGCTGACTGCTACCTTTTCAGGAATTCTGTGAGCTGGTTTTAAGCACTATTATTATTGAACAATTAAACTGTTTAAACTTACTATTAAATATGGTACTAAAAGACAAATGTAGCAAATACTCAAAACTCATCACTTCTTAATTATTTTACTACATTTTACTATTATATATGCACTGTGGTTTGCACTCTCCAATATGGTAGCCAGTAACCACATGTGACCATTGAGCGCTTGCAATTAGCTAGCGTGACTGCAGAACTGAATTTTAAATTCAGTTAGATTAATTTACATGTAAATAGCCACATGTGGCTAGTGGCCAGTGGCTACTGTAACAGACAGTGCAGGTTTGGGATTTTTGTAAAAAGCAAAAACTGTTATCAGAACTGATCACTAATCACTGTTATCAGATCTGACTGTTATTAGAAGAACACTTATGTATTTCAGTTACTAAATGAATCTTTCTCTTTCATGTCAATTATTTAGGTTTTTATTATCAGGTCATTTGGATCTGATTTCAGGTTACTTGGAAGGACAGTGATGGAGAAAGTAGAAAGCGCTGGAGAGAGAGAATTCATTCTAAACTGAATTCTTAGTGCTTTGTGAGGTTGCATGCTAACGCCAGCAGAGAAGCTCTGAGCTTGATGTTGTGTGATCCCATGAGCTGAAACCAAAAGACAAACTTGCTTGCCTGATCCAGAGCTGACTTTGGATCCTGGCATGTCATTGGCAGGCATTTGTGGAGTTCATTCAGAGTTCAGGAACGTCACTAGACTCCTCAGATGGAGAAGGGACCCCAGCTGGGATCCCTTGGTTCAGAAGCCACCACAATTTGCAAGGGAGTGGCCTCAGCTTTCCCAAGCTGTCGAAGGTCAGCCTGGTCAGCCAGCTGGGAGGTTTTGGAGAATTAGCACTTAAAGCTATTGCCTCTCAGATGTGCCCAACCTCATTTCTCTTCCCCATTCCCCCAGGTAGCTCCTTGCTTTAATTTCCCTGCAGGTTTCAGAAAGGATGCATTAAACTATAATCACTAGCTGTTTTGTGAGCAGCCTTTTGTGACCAATAATGACTGTAATGAGAGAAAAGAAAAAGGGAAAATGGGATGATTGAAGCTCACTGGGATGCTTTTGCTGAGCCATTTGTAAAGCAACACAAACAGACAAATGGGGCTCTTCTTTGCCCATTAATTTGTGTCTGTGTTTTCGTTTGCCACTGAAAGGTGAGCCTGTTTATTAGGCATCCGCTAGACAACAGAGACCACTTTACTTAACCTAAGGTGGGATCTCAGAGACAGCAGGAGTCACATGACTGTCTCCTGCAGCCTTCACAATCTTATGTATAGTCAGCTCTGCAAGTCCTGCTATGTGGTTCAACTAAAACTACAGCTGGGGATCTGTCCATTAAAGCGTTGACATCCTAATAAATCTGCCCCTCCTTCCTAGCCCCAGAGTTCAGGCTCTTCCTGTTCATCTGGACCCTTGAAGCAGCTCCTCCCTATCTGCCTGAAAAGGTAGAGATCTAATCATAACACTCCCACGGGCTAGGATCTTCAGCAGCTCCCTACTATCTATAAGCAGCTATAATGACCTTCAAGGACCTCTGCAGTGCTGACTTTATGTAACGATGTAATTAGATGGTAAGTTCTCTTCGGGCAGGGACTGTGTGTCTTGTTCAGCTTTTTATCAGAAATGGCAAAGTGGCTTATGCTTCAGAGGTCCAGAAGAGTCTCCTGAACTAGATTAAATCCAAAGCAAAAAGAAAAAGAAATTCTAATCTTTTCATCAAGTGCTGTTACTGGACATGCAGACATAAAAGAAAAAAAAAAGAGAGAAACACACAGAAAGTTTGTACTGTTCTCTAGAGAAATTATTTTAAAATTTCTCTTAACACAGTAGAAACCTTATTAAAAATGTCTCTGCTTCCTACCAAAAGTCCTGTTACTTGGACCAACTCTGCCCCAAGTTCCTGGGCATCTTGGAGACCACACCAATGCCATCCAAAGGAACTCCAGTTTAGAAATCATGATGTAGAGTAACAGATAGTGGGATGGAAGACAGGAGATCCAGGTTCTACTCATTGCTCTGCCATTAACTAGCTGTGTGATCTTGGAGATATTCTCTCTTCTGTGAAATGAAAATGGGGCTAAATGGTCACCAGTGTCTCTCAGCTTTAAAAATCTATGACTTTTAAAAGGTAGAATAAACTTTTCCAAAGAACTGGAGACCCTCAAATCCATTTCTTTCCATTTTTTTACTGTGAATCTTAAAGATCAAAGATTTTAGCACAGCTCTCATTGGGGTTCATTCAACAGACATCTGCTTATCACAGATCAGTAAACTTGAAGGGCTGACCCTGTGTTCTTATTGATAAGTCTGCAAACCTCTCTTCATCCTAGGTTTTTAAGTCCACTTTTAGAACAATACTAAGGAGATTGCTTAGACAAGCCTTTTGTCAATCCTTTCTCCTCCTCAGGATATAATCCAGTGAAAACTTCCATTAGGGCTAATTCTGAAGAATACCATTCCTCCTATAGCAGACGCTGTGGCATGTCACCAAGTCCCCTCTTCAGAACTGACAAATGCAACCCCCAGCTGCTGGGGAGACCAGCTACTGATGGCTTACAGCTGCACTCTTCACTAGGCTTTCCCAGTGCCATAGGGAATCACCTCACCCAGGTTTATGCCCTGTGGGAGAATTAAAGATGGCAGCAAATTCTTTATTAGTCCTCTCATTGCGAGATGGGGTTGAATCCCACCCACGCACTTTGAATTCCAGGCAGGCTCTGTGACTGCCTTGATCAATAGAATTCAGCAGAATTGATAGTGTTCCAGTTTTGGGGCCCATGACATAAGAGTCTAGAAAATTCCAGGCTCTGTCTTTTGGTGGATTCTCTGTGAACCCTGAGCTATGCAAGAATCCCAACTACACTGCAACCACCATCCTGGAGAAGCCACATGTAGATGATACGGTTGAGAGTCTCTGATGCGCCTCGCCTTCCAGTCACCCCTGCCAAGGGGCCAGACATGTAAGTGAAGCTGCCTTTAATCCTCCAGACCAGACTAGCCCATCCACCAGCTCAGTACGAACAAGCAACCCTTGCCAATGATATATGCATCAGAAGCATCCACCAGCTGAGTCCCATCTGAATTCCTGACCCACACATTTGCAAGATAGGTAGACTGCCACTAAGTTTTGGAGTCGTTTGTTACATGGCAAAACATAACTGGAACATGCCTTTTTCCTGGGGGTACAGAGGGGGCAGTTCACAGCCAATGAGTGGCTAATGCCAGGATGTAAAGGCCAGAACCCTTGCCTCAATGTTGGGCATTGAAAGAGCCTTCCAGCTCTAGAGCTCCCTGAAGGAGTGGCTGAGGCCTTATTTGCAAATGCCTTGTGGGTCAGCTTCTTCTCCGTCAAATCTTACCTCCCTCACTCCTTTATAGGTGTATCTCCCCAGTAAAACTCGGCACATGACACTCTATCTCTGTCTTCCCAGGGAACCCAGTCTCAGATGGCTCCATATCTTGCTTTCTTCAAGTGAATTTTCTCAGTTCCTCTTTCTCTTCCTTTGGGTTTGGGTTGTGTTGACAGAATAACTCAGGAAGAGTCCAACTGATATAATATTTGGTGTCTTTGCGTTACTACCTGGTGGGTAAATTAATATTTGTTGAATGAATTTTTGTTGAATAGAAGAATCGAGGGCATGTATAACAGAAGTAAATTATTTACTTTTTAATGATCTGTATGTGTAGCAGGGCTGAGGGAATTCTAAACCCCTGCGATCCAAGCCATGTCCACGAATCTTTCATCTCTAGTAATCATAGAGAGTTAGTTGGGAGCTGTAGGAACCAGTGTCTCATTGATAGAAGTAAACACAGAAAGATATGTGGGGTTTCAGTGTAGAGAGGTCCAATTAGTTACCAGATTTTTTGACTGAGTAGAATTAAAACATTCATTTAGCAGAGTAATTGGTAAATTTACAGACAAGCAGATGGGCTAGGCTAGTTTGTACCTCTCTGTGCTCTGAGCTTGAGCATGTACTACCCAGGAGATACAAAATTCAAGTAACAGATAGGATCTTTGCTTTTTAAAGCTTCCACCTAAGTGCACAAAGCAACAAGAGAAATTGTTATAAAGTAGCACATTACCCAGAGAAAGAAAATATAAACACTCAACAGAAACTTCAAAACAAAAAAAGGGTTTGGTCAGCATTGTGTGGGTTTTTCACTAAATTTGCATGAAGAAAGTCTACCTACTGCTTTACTTTAGCCACAGTTTCAATGTCCTGAGATGATTTCCTGAGCATATTTTTTAACTATTCTCTCCTAGCCTCCCATTCACTACTGCTTAGGAAGCACTTAGAATATGATGGGTGCCATATAAATTCCTAGTGGGAAAAACGGTGGAGTGAATTGCCTCAAATCAGCTCTACTGCCTTTAGGCATCAGATTCCCCCCTCTTTTCTCCTCTGCAACTTTACACATCCCCATAATGCCAGCAACTTAAGACTAGAAAACTTACCTAGAAATAAAAATAAAATTTAAAAGTTGATGCTCTTTCCACTTGGATATTTTCCCCCATGGATTCTAGAATGCATATTCAGTTCTTACACAATGGAAAATATCTGTATAAAATAAATTTTCTGTTTCAAATTGAGAAAATAAGTCATTGAAGAATGACCGGAAGTTAGCCCACTGGGGCCTCCCCAGTGCCTGGGGTAATACGGAATTACTAGCTTGGGAAGTAGAGCAGGTCTCAGCACAATCGTGGAAGTGCATTTGTCCTTGGAGCTGAGTCCCTGGGTAATGGCTTCCATGGCATGTTTAGGATGTGACTGTCACCATTCCAGCTGCCACCACCCTTCACGTCTGTCTTATGAGAGTTTCTTTAGTATCAATCCTGGGTTGGGGTTTCTTCTCTCATCTTCCTTGGTTTCAGCTAGCTTCTTGTTCAGAGATGACCGGAACTAATTTCAGCCACACCCACATTTTCTTGTTGATGATGGATGAAGAGCGAACATCTGGCAGAATTCAATGTGGTGCCCACATTTTTGAGGCCTCTGGGTCCCTCCCTCCGGGCACCCTGTTGTTCAAGGATGTCCAGTTTCCATAGCAAACGTCATGAGTTGTGACTCCCAAAGACCCTATGCCAATGTGATACTCCCAAGGCATCCTGAGAAACCCAAAAGTACATCTCCCAAAAATCTCTGAATTCACTGAATGCAAGTTCAGTGAAGCTCTAAGGTCGAGTTTTCCAGCTCTCCTTCTGTGACCCCTCTGGATGTGCCTCAATTTACCCAAAAAGGTGCTATGTTATGTTTCAAAGCTGAGGTGATTTTTATTCCCTTGAATTTTTTTATAAATACATATATGCAATAAAGCAATTTAGAAAATGTGGGGCCTAATAGATAAACAAATAACACATTTCAAAGGGGCCTGGAATCAATGCCATAGGCTTTCTCTCCTTTGTACTGACTTCCTTCATTCCTTAGGCCCATTTTCCTAGCAAATGAAGGAAGAGGCTGGAAATAAGTCTTGGGGGATGAGAACACAAATGCCTAGGAGGGGATCACATGTGGTTTTTTCAGGAATAAGGAGTCTAGATCAACTAGAGCCAGTCAGTGACACAGCAGGTGTCTTGCAATCAGATGCAGCAACCCTGAGATGTGCCAGTTTACACCTGTTCTCTGGGGTTATCTCTCAAGTTTCCTAGAGAAAAAAGAGCTATCTTTCTAGCCTATGAACACTCCATACAGCCATGCTACTCAACCTGCAGTGTGGTACCAGGAGCAAGGGTATCACCAGGGAGTGTGTTAAAAATGAACAATCTCAGTCGCCACTCCCAGCTGGCTGAATCAGAAATAAGTGCCCTGGGGTGAACCTTAAGCATATTGAAGTTTGAAAAGCACTGGCACACAGGATGTCCCTCTTCACAGATCACTCCTGCAGTACTTAGACACCCGCAGTACCTCTCACAGTTGCCTGCATCATGGAGCACCTCCTGGTCTCTGCTCCTGCCCTGTCTTCTCTACACAGCAATCTACACAACTCATCACAGCCTGATATCTCCATTCTGTCTTCATCATTTTGATCCCCTGAGCCTGCCAGGCAGGGTACTCTGAGATCTGAGCCCACCTGCAGCACCAGCCTCAACTGCCATCACTCGCAGCTTGACTACAGCTGCATAGCCCTGCACGATTCAGGCTGATCCTGGCTTTGCTCTGGTTATTTCAGCCTAGAACGCCCTTCCTACTCATCCTGCCCATCCTTTAAGACCCAGTTGAGGTCTCACTTAGGAAGCTGATTATGGCCCGTCTCCACCTAATCAGCAGCGCACACACACACCCCAAGCTGGGTTAGGTACCCCTCCTCAAGGGTCCGCATATGGATGCTGGGGTCATAATGCTCTTACACCACTTTACATTATTTTGCAGTGATCTATCTTTGACACAGGGCCTGAAAGAATACTACAGTCTAGGGCCAGCCTGGTATAGTGGTGAGTGTGGACTCGAGCTAGCAGTCTGGGTTCACGTCCCAGCTCTGCTGCTACCTAGTTTGTAAACTTGGGCAAGTTACTTAACCTCTCTGTGCCTAAGTTTCATCAGCTGTAAAAGAAAAAAAAAAAAAGGTAACTTGAGGTATCTACCTCATGGCATTGTTGTGAAGATGAAATGAGTTGATACCTGCTATATGTATGATATAAACGTTTGCTATCATTTTTTAATTATTCAAGTTTGTATTCCCAGTGACTAGTGGAGTGCTTGGCAGACAGTAAATGTGCAATAAATAAAATACTCAATGATTGAATATATTATTGTGCCTGTTTAGATTTTATCTGTGAAGTCCATAAGTTTTGCCTTATTGGCCTCCTGTAATAAACAAGGAATGGACTGAGAGAGGAAATAGGTCTTGGAGGAAGGGAACGCCGAGAGAGTTTGCCTTGCCAAAGACCTCACAACTAATTCAAAGCGGGAGCAGTGCCTCAGCTGGAACCCTTTTCAGCTTGTTGTTTGTGCAGGATCAACACCCCTGATGTCCAATCTGCCAAATGGGAGCATGGTGGATCATAAGGATGGACATCTAGTCATGAAAACCTTCCTCCTAAATTTCTTATTGCCAAAGACCAGTGGCCATGCCCATTCATCCGAAGAGCAGCAGTTTATTCCACCCTATCACCCCAAGGACTCTTCCACCTATTTTTATTACAATTTTATAGTGTCTAGCAGTCACTAGGATGCACTTGTCAACTCAACAATTATTTATGAAAATGCTGGGATTTTAAAATCACAGACTGATGAAAACTGCTTTTTCAATGCATTTTTAATATTGCAAAAAAAATTCTTTTCACAAGCACAATGACCAAAATAACCCAGACCTTATTAGTTTATTCACCTTAAATTTGTTTTTGTACTATGTATGAAAATGAGCACTCATATACTACGACAATGGCAATAAACACTTTGCTTTGTTTTTACTGAAAGGGAAAAAAACTACTTTAATTTGAATACTAAACCATCCAGAATATCTAGCTGAAAACATGTTTTTATTATTTGCATTCTTGGGTTTGGCTTGTTATGCTTTGGGCATATCTGCTGATATCACTTGCAATATTTTTTCATTTCATATATTAATATTTAATATTCTTTAAACATTGTTCAACCTTAATGGTTGTCTAATTTCTGTTTTTCATCCACAGAGAAGCTATTAATTTATGAGCCTATAGGGCAGTAAGTAATAATTTGCATGAATGCCTTGAACAGATATGCTTCCATAGGCCACCCATAGCATAGACTCAGAAAGGGATGATACCATCTATTGGCCAAGCTCCAATGAACATTGCTTTACAAGAAGCAGAAAAAAAAAGTTTTTTAATCCATAAAGAAGTCTACTAAATGAAAAATCAACAAAGATGACAGGAACCGGTTTGTTTCTGCTCCTTTTTTCGTTTGTGTGTGCTCTGCAGTTCCCTTTTGGGAGAGATTTGTGAAACAGCAAAGCAAGAAGCTGAAGTGCTTTGAAGAACTGGAGAAGAGCCCATCCTTATCTGTGTCCAGAACTTCACTCTTTTCCTCCAATAACTCTGTCGACAGAGATCCATGCTCACATGTTGCCAGCTGAGCTAACCCAAAATAAGGCCAGATGGGATAAAAAAAAATTAATCAATGAATCAGTCAAACCAGTGGCTTAGCAGTATCCAGGCAGCTGAAATCTGCTGTTCTCCATCTCATTGGCATTGATATTTCACATTGTATGAATCTGACAAATGGCTTCCGGCAGCACAATATCACCTATGTTCCATCTTAATCTTGGGGTTGGAGGTATAACTGCACATTCAGAGGTGAGAGGATACTTTATATGTGAAAAGACATTAGGTTAATTGCCCTCAAAACAATCTCAATACTTCCCTCCTCCATAAAGGTGTGGAATTCGTTCCCCTTGGGCCAGGAAGTCAACGATGAAGGCAATCACCGTTCCCATAAATTCTGTCCCCAATTTCTTACCCTCCCTAGTCCTTCTGTCATCTTCTGTCAGTCTCCTAGAATTATCTTCTCTAAAATCTGGGATTTACAGTCACCTTAGGACAGATGTCACTCCGGCACACCAGGTAGACAATTAAGATAGTTACCCAGACAATTTAGAAAGGACAAAATAATTTTCCCTTAATTATCTGTATGTTACAGTTAGTCCTTCTTTTCAAATAGCTATGTGATTGCTATAATTCTCTTTTTAAAATTGTTTTCCTATCTTGAACAAGCCTTATGGGTATAGTAGAAGTTTAATAAGATTTAGATAGAATTAGTGCCCACACTAATAAAATCTAATCTCATAATCCAGTATTTCGGCATTCAGAAAACATACCCACCAGAAGGAATGATTTTCCTAACTTTCTAGGAAGTTAGATGACTTGTTTTGATGGAGTGAAACCTAAGACTCTAAGTATTAAATGAGGCTCTTAAAATGTCTTCCGTACACTTTCTCATGCTTGTGCTGAATTTATATCATGGCAGCAGACTTTCTACATGTGTTTCTTCTTATTAAAATACCAAAATGAAATTAGTAGTGTTTAAATTATGAGTATACATTTTTAAAGCTTCATTATTTTGGATAGAGGGATGTATTAGTTTGTTTTCACACTACTGATAAAGACATACCCAAAACTGGAAACAAAAAAAGGTTTAATTGGACTTACAGTTCCACATAAGAGGCCTCAGAAACATGGTGGGAGGTAAAAGGCTCTTCTTACATGGGGGCGGCAAGAGAAAATGAGGAACAAGCAAAAGTGGAAACCCTTGATAAACCCATCAGATCTCGTGAGATTTATCAACTATCACGAGAATACCACGGGAAAGACCAGCCCCCATGATTGAATTACCTCCCCATGGGTTCCTCCCACAACACATGGGAATTCTGGGAGATAAAATTCAAGTTGAGATTTGGATGGGAACACAACCAAACCGTATCAAGGGGGTTGTTGGTTTGTTATTTGGGGCTAAACTTTTTATGAACCAAGAAAGCATATTTGGGTATACATTTTCCATGAGTGAATTGCACAGAACTAAACATACAATCAACATGGGCATTCCTCTTTTTTTCATGGAATTTTACAGTATCTTCAAAGTTTTATTTGGACAAATACACAATTCTTCCTCTAAACAAATCTCCCTTATCAGTGATATAGCTCAAATCATGTATATAGAAATATATTAGGTATGTAACATGAACAAAGCACAGTCTGGTTGAAATAAAAGTCTTCTTTCCTTAACTTTTAGTTTCAGGTGTACATGTGCAGTTTGGTTCTATAGATGAATTGTGTGTCATGGGGGCTTTGTGTACATATTATTTCATCACCCAGATAGTAAGCATAGTACTCAATGGGTGGCTTTTAGATCCTCATACTTCCCCCACCTGCCACCCTCAAGTAGGCCCTGGTGTCGGTTGTTCCCTTCTTTGTGTCCCTGTGTGCTCAATGTTTAGCTCCCACTTATAAGTGAGAACATGCAGTGTTTGGTTTTCTGTTTCTGCATTAGTTCACTTAGGATAATGGTCTCCAGCTGCATCAATCTTGCTGCAAAGAACATGATCTCATTCTTTGCTATGGCTGCATAGTATTCTATGGTGTATATGTATCACATTTTCTTTATCCAGTCTGTACTGATGGGCATTTAGGTTGATTCCATATCTTTGCTATTGTGAATAGTGCTGCAATGAACATATGCATGTATGTGTCTTTTTGGTAGAATGATTTATATTCCTTGGGTATACACCCAGTAATGTGATTACTTAGTTGAATGGTAGTTCTGTTTTAAGTTTTAAAGCTACACTAATTTCACAGTGGCTGAACTAATTTACAATCCCACTAGCAGTGTATAAGCCTTCCCTTTTCTCTTCATCCTCACCAGCATCTGTTATTTTTTGACTTTTTAGTAATAGCCACTCAGACCGGTGTGAGATGGTATGTTATTGTGGTTTTGATTTGCATTTCTCTGATGATTAGAGATGTGGACCCCATTCTTCTTTTCTTTTTCTTCTTCTTTTTCTTTTTTTTTTTTTTTTTTTTTTTTTTGAGACAGCATTCTACTCCGTCGCCCAGGCTGGAGTGCAGTGGCACAATCACGACTCACTGCAGCCTCGACTTCCCAGGCCAGGTGATTTTCCCACTTCAGCCTCTCAAGTAGCTGAGACCACAGGCACGCACCACCATACCTGGCTAATTCTTCATAGAGACGGGTTTTCACCATGTTGTCCAGGTTGGTCTCAAGCAATCCACCCACCTCGGCCTCTCAAAGTACTGGGATTGTAACTGTGAGCTACCATGCCCAACCGAGCATGTTTTCATGTTTGTTGGCCACATGTATGTCTTCTTTGGAAAAGTGTTTGTTCATCTCCTTTGCCAGCTTTTTACTGGGGTTGCTTGTTTTTTGCTTGTTAATTTGTTGAAGTTCTTTATAGATTCTGGATACAAGACCTTTGTCAGATGTATAATTTGCAAATATTTTCTCTCATTCTATGGGCTGTCTGTTGATTCTGTTGATAGTTTCTTTTGCTATGCAGAAGCTCTTTAGTTTAATTAGGTACCACTTGTCAATTTTTGTTTTTGTTGCAGTTGCTTTTGGCATCTTAATCATAAAGTCTTTGCCAAGACCTCTGTCTAGGTTTTCTTTAAGGGTTTTTATAGTTTTCGGTTTTACATTTAAGTTTTTAATCCGTCTTTCTAATCAGGACCTTCTGCAATTCCAGAATCCTCAATGGCAGCCTCTTTCTTACAAGGAAGTTAAGAAATGACAAGTTGGGTAGGGAATAAAATAGTGAAAAAGTGACTTCACACAATCTTTTCAAACCTTACAAAATCAATTTTTGTAACAAACCCATTTTCAAATGGGAGAAAATAACCTGTGAAGATTATTCTAGTGACATTCTTGGCTGGGCGCAGTGGCTCACGCCTGTAATCCCAGCACTTTGGGAGGCCGAGGCGGGTGGATCACGAGGTCAGGAGATCGAGACCATCCTGGCTAACACAGTGAAACCCCGTCTCTACTAAAAATAGAAAAAATTAGCTGGGTGCGGTGGTGGGCGCCTGTAGTCCCAGCTACTCGGGAGGCTGAGGCAGGAGAATGGCATGAACCCGGAAGGTGGAGTTTGCAGTGAGCCGAGGTCGCACCACTGCACTCCAGCCTGGGCGATAGCACGAGACTCCGTCAAAAAAAAAAAAAAAAAATTCTTATCAAATGGTAGTTTGAGGCAGGATAGTGTTTCTGGAAATTTTAAGATTTCCAAATAAAATTTAAAATTTTTTAAAGTTTTTAAACCTCTTCCAAAATGAACAAAAAAATTCGTGATTACGTTTTTTTCTAAATGTAATGAAACTTCACTAAATTGCACTTGCTGAAAATAAAAGCCATCTAATTCATTTATTTTAAAAATAAAACCAATTTGGAATAAAGTTAACTGTTTTCAGGTATAAATTGTGTTTTAATATGTAGAATTCACTAAATATTGCCTCAAAGGCACCAAATGTTAGGGATAGATATGTATGCCTGTTTTGGAAGCCAGAGTGAATAAAACCATTTGTTCTTTTAAATATTTTAAATACTTACTATCAAATAACAGTTACACTATTATTTTGCATAATCTCCATTAAATGGATTTGTTCAGCAGAGAGAAATTTAAAGCTAAATTACACAACATTCTAATTTAGTGATTTTTAAATACATTTTTTAACAATCAGTCTTTCAGCCACCATCGAAAGGAAATGACACATTTCAGGAAATGTCTACATATAGCCAGGTGGCTCTGAATTTTATAGACTGGAATTGAGATGTGCTGAATAGAAAATAAAGTAGGAGAGTCAATGTTCAATTCTGCTCTACTAACATTTATCGATTCCTTCCTTCTTAGTGCCAAGCCCCCCATTAGATCCTGGAGCTAAGAAGATGACAAGAGCACAGTTACTGGACTTATTCAGATACTCAACTACAGTTCTCACGTTCTTTCTATATTTTCTACTTGCAGAGGGGTTTTTTCCACCTCTGATTACTCTATCCCACCTGGTTATGCCAATCACTTCCACCTACTGACTGTCCAAATTCACAGGAGAATTTTCAGACATCACCCCACATACCTTTCCTGGTCTCCTAAATATATAGAAAGTGCATTCTGCAACACAATATCATATAGATCAGTTGCCTATTGCCACGATAAGGCTACATGACAAACAATCACAAAACTACAATAGATTATAACAATCCGCATTCACCTTGTGAGTCAATGGGGTTAAAATGATCTGGCTACAACAGCTAAGGCTAGGCTGCCAGTTGGTAGATAGATTTGCTGGTTTTGGCTTGGCTTGTTCACAAGTCTGGGGGACCAGTAGGCTATTATTGGCTGATCTAGGACAGCCCAGCTTATTAATCAGCAGGCTAGCCCAGGCATGTCCTTCTCAGGAAGGTGACAGAGAGCAAGAGTGAACCAACCCAATGATGCAAGTGCTTTTCAAGCTTCTACTCATATCATGTCAGCTCAATATCCTGTTGACCAAAGTAGGTTGCATGGCTAACCCCAGTGTTAGAATGGAAGGGTATAAAAATGATATGGGCACCAGTATGAATGCAGGGACAGGTAAAGGACTGGGGCCATTTATGCAAACTATAACATACGTAGGTAGAAATATACATAAACCAATGTACGAGAATCATACTGTGCAAAACTTTCCAAACATTACCCTGTATTGTTGAAGACTTTACCAATGTGATAAACTCCATCTGCTGAACTTAGCCCTGCTCAGTCCTTTCACAATACCTCTTGAGTTCAGGAGGCACTCAAGGAAAGACAGGGGCCTCTTGAAAGCCAATGTGGGTCCCAGGATGACAATTACTACAGGACTTGACATAGAGAGCAGCAGAAAATTTGTCACTTCTCCTCAGCTGTTAGAGGTAGATCAAAGGTAAATATAAACACCTCCAATCACCAATTAAGTTAAAGAGGCCAACACTAAATCCACCTGCAGAAAAATACTGCACTTCCTCTCTCAGCAACTGAAGCATGTCCAGTAAATGTAACCAATACCCCAGACCCAGACCTTTATGGAAACAACTGCACTGAACTCCCATCCTCTGAGGCCAGGCGCAGTGGCTCATGCCAGTAATCCCAGCACTTTGAGAGGCCAAGGCGGGAGGATTGCTTGAGCTCATGAATTTGAGATCAGCCCCAGCCACACAGCAAAACCCTGTCTCTACAAAAAAATACAAAACCCAGCTGGGCATGGTGGTGCCTGCCTGTAGTCGCAGCTACTTGGGAAGCTGAGGTGGGAGGACGGCTTGAGCCCTGGAGGCAGAGGTTGCAGCTGGCCGAGATTGCTGCACTGCACTCCAACCTGAGGCAATTGAGCCAGACCTTGGAAAACAAAAACAAAACAAAACAAAAACCTCCCATCCTCTGGATAAAGTAAACCGAGAGCAACTAAAACTATACTAAAGTAATCTAATTATTATTTTTTTTTTTTTGAGATGAGGTCTGGCCCTATCACCCAGGCTGGATCACAGTGAAGCAATCTCAGCTCATTGCAACCTCTGCCTTTTAGGGCTCAAGTGATCCTCCAACCTCAGCCTCCCCAGTAGCTGGGACTACAGGTGCATGTCACCATGCTTGGCCGATTTTTTTTTTTTTAATAGATGGGGTTTTGCTGTGTTGCCAAGGCTGGTCTTGAACTCATGAACTCAAGCGATCCTCCTGCCTCGGCCTCCCAAAATGCTGGGATTACAGGCATGAGCTGCTGTGCCCAGGCTAGACTAAAGTAATCTAGACTAATTATCTGCATGTGTGAATGTGGTGGTGTTGAGGGAATACAGGCATCAAGGGCCTATGCGGTCCTTAAAGACAGGAATTGATTGTGCTTGCTTGCTTGCTTTTTTATTGCAGTAAAGAATACATAACATGAGCTCTAGGCTTTACCAAAATTTTCAGTGTAGACTGCAGTACAATATTGTTAACTATGAGCACATAATTGCACAGCAGCTCTCTAGAAGTTTTTCATCTTGCATAACTAAAACCCTATACCTGATGAACAGCAATTCTTCCATTTCCCCTCCCTTTAGTCCCTGGCAACCACCATTCTACTTTCTGCCTTTATGAGTTTAACTATTTCAGACACCTCATGTAAGTAGAATTATGCAGTATTTGCTTCTCTGTGTCTGGCATATTTCACTTAGCATAATTCCCTCGATGTCCATCCATGTTGTAGCATGTGACAGGATTCCCTTCTTTCATGGCTGAATAGTATTCCATTGTGTATAGGTATCAGATTTTCTTTATGCATTCATCCATTGATAGACATTTAGGTTGTTTCCACCTCTTGTCTATTTTGAATAATGCTGAAATGAACATGGGAATGCAGATAACTTCTTGAGCTTCTGATTTCAAATTTTTTTTTTTTTTTTTTTTTTTTTTGAGACGGAGTGTCGCTCTGTCCCCCAGGCTGGAGTGCAGTGGCGCGATCTTGGCTCACTGCACGCTCCGCCTCCCCGGTTCACGCCATTCTGCTGCCTTAGCCTCCCGAGTAGCTGGGATTACAGGCGCCCGCCACCACGCCCGGCTATTTTTTTTTTGTATTTTTAGTAGAGACGAGGTTTCACTGTGTTAGCCAGAATGGTCTCGATCTCCTGACCTCGTGATCCACCCGTCTCGGCCTCCCAAAGTGCTAGGATTACAGGCGTGAGCCACCGCGCCAGGTCTCAAATTTTTTTGGATACAAAAATGGGATCATTGGCTGAGGCAGAAGAATTGCTTGAACTTGGCAGGTGGAGATTGCAGTGAGCTGAGATCGTGCCATTGCACTTCAGCCTGAGCGACAAGAGCGAAACTGTCTAAAAAAATAAAATTTTTTTTAAAAAAGGGATTGTTGTCTCCTATGGTAGTTCCATTTTTAATTTTTTGTGGAAACGCCATACCATTTTCCATAATGGCTGTACTAGTTTACATTCCCACCAACAGTGTATGAGTATTCCAGCTTCCCCATATCCTCACCCACACTTTTTATTTTCTGTTTGTTTTTTGTTTTCAATCTTTTTATAGTGGCCATCCTAACAAGTATGAAGAGATCACTCACTGTGGTTTTGATTTGCATTTCTCTGATGGTTAATGATGTTGAGCATCTTTTCATAGACTATGTTTTCTTACCCATATAATGGGTAGGTACTACATTAATTTTACACGACTGAAAAAAGAGTAGAGTCTCATTATATGTTCCCAGGGGAGCCAAATACAAAAATAATTTCACTTTTTAATACTGGTTGAACAACAACACAACAAAGCTGCACATGCTGCTTAACAGAGAACTTCAAAAACTCCTATTCATTCTCCGAGAATAAAGAACCAATGTCTAAGGAATTTTCTATTCACTATCAGCAAAATTAATCTTCAGCATTTAATCTCTTATCACTCTTCAAAGACATGAATAGGGCTATCATGAGCATTTTCCCATTATTGTAAGAAGGAAAGGAAGGGAAACAAAGGAAATTCACACTATGGGAGACACGGTCATTCCACACTTCGACTTTGATTTGTGCAAATGGGTTGTGGTTGTTGAATCTGAAGGACACTTTGGCATGTGAATATATGCTTCACGCTAGCCCTCCACTCCAGACAGGCTACAGAATTTGCTGGGCCCAAGGCAGCATGAAAATGCAGGGCCTCTTATTCCAAAATCAAGAATTTCTAGACAGCAACACAGAACATTAAAACAAGTGCTGAGGCTTCTAAGTAAGAGGACCCTGTGTGACTGCATAGTTCATGCACCCATGAAGCCAACCCAACCTCCACTTTTTCCCACATGGTAAAATGAAAACTTCTTCTCCCATGCTGGACACCTGTCAAATGTCAGAAAAAAATACCCATAACGAGCTCTGTGTTCCCAAAGAACTGGCAGGGGTGACAGTTAAGGCCCTTAAAATCTAATGGGGAAAGAGTCCACACACTGCACCTGTTGAAATCAAGTTTTCTTTCTAGAAAATTCCAAAGGTTCACTTAGTTTCAACACCCAGACATTCACTTAGAGGCTGGAATTTTGCAGTCAGCCACAGCCAGGCTACAGAGCAGTTAATTCCGGCTTGTCATAATTAATTTATGGGCAATCATTACCAGGAGAGAAAAGTTACTGAGAATTACACAAGCACACAGTATCCCCAGTCAATATGAACACAGAGTTCAGGAGAGACTTTGGGGAGACCCAAATCAAGCCTGGCTTTACCACACTCTGTACAACTTATTAACCTTAAGCAATGAAATGTTTATGAGAGTCAGAAAGGAATCTCAATGAACAATGAGACATCTTTTCTAAGTGCTTGCAAGTAGCAATGATCTTTAGAATCTCACAATAGGAAAATGGATATTTTGAGAAACCTACGTTTTTTGTGCTCACCACCTAAGTAATCAGAGGAAGTTTCCTTTACTTTGTGGCGATTTATAAAGTGAGCGGTTGGCCTTTTCATCCATTATTGTTTTCACAAGATTTATTTCCTCTAAAGACGCTTTTATGTATTTTTTAAAATCATAACCAGCAGCACAGTCAGATCCTGAGTAATTTATTCTTGATTCTGCAAATTACATTAATGACATAATTAATAACTTTAATAAAAAAAACTATGGCTGTCAGATGGGCACGTCATCTAATCAATAGGAACAAATCATTTTCTCTTATGTTTAATGATTCCCTCGAGAAGTGAATCTAAGAAAAGAGAAAAGTCAATTAATGAGGAGGTTGCAAATATTGTCTCTTTTATCAGCAGAATTGAAAATGAAGGTTTTCTTTATTGTGTAAATTTCAACCATTGGAAATCAATTTTTTGTATGCGGAAGGAGGCGATATGTGGGGTGGACTCCAATACCTGATTTTTATGTTGTGAAATCCCAGCAGAACCTAAAATTATAGTCCACCACAGCTTTTAGTGATTGTCCAAATACTCTGGAAATCAAGATTAACTCACTTTCAGAAAAAATCTGATTCTTTAAACCATGAAATATATAATTGGGAGCTGAAGGAGTGTGAGATACCACTGAAGTTCCACCCTAATGTGTCATCCATCAGTCGGGTCCTTGGAAAGACTGGAGGTACCCGGCCAGATGCATGGCTGGTGGTGGGGGTAAAGATGTGATGTTTGTAGACTCAGAGCTGCTGGGTTATCTTAGAGCCTTGTCTCTGGTTTGAACTGGGCTGCCAAAGCTGGGGAGGGTTTCTCGGAATTTGAGCTACCCAAGAAGAACATGAAATCACTCGTTAACTCAGCTTGCTCCTTTTAGACAAAGCCAGGGTATAAATGCCTTCATGCTCCCTGCACGCTTGCCATCAGCTTAGGGGGAGTCAAAAGAACCATGTGGCAACAAAACAGCAGCAATATTAACTCATGAAAGACACGGCCTTCCTTCATAACTTCCTCTTGTCTTTACGCCCAATTCCATCTTATGCAATGATTTGATTTGGTGTGGGAATCACTCCCTAACTTGTATCTTGATGTTTTTCCATCTGCAATGTCATTTAATTTTGCCATTCTTTCAACACGCCTATTGCCCTGAGACAAGGATTTCACTGGCTCTGTGCTTGTCTCTCTCTGTCCCCACCCTTCTTATAAGCCAAAGCGCATACCACATCCAGATTAATCATCCTAAAACACAGCCACCACCTGCCCTTCCCTTGCAAACACCCATGGTCAGCTGTCTACTTCTCTGCATCTCCACCGCCTTTTTCCTTGCGGGGCACAGGTTGAGGGTCGGGACCTTAGTTTTGCATTTTCAGAAATTCAGTTGTATCAGCTTACCCAGGTTGTATCCACACTAACCAAAGTCATGAAAGGCTGAGTTGTAAGCCAGAAAAAGTTTTTTTCTCTCTCTCTCTTTTTTTAAACAGCAAACAGACCTATGAAACCATCATGCAGATCCATTGTAATATTTTAGGGCAATTTCTTTCTCAAAAAATTTTTTTACAATTGAATGGATCTAACATTTAGTACAAGCCTTATTTTTATTTCATTATGGAACATATATTTGAAATATCCTCTTAGATATGTGTGTACCCATCTTTTTTTCACTTAGTACATTTTATTATATCGTGTAATAAACTTTGATTATAAACAATTGAGAACTACCGAAGATGACCCAAAGAGATCATGATTCATTCCCTCAGCTCCAAATGTATAATAATGACAGATAAAACATAGAAAAAAAAACCAGAAACATAGCCTGGTTTCAAATGCAAGGTAAGTGCTTCATTGTATCAGAAACAGGACAGAAAATAAAATTGTGAGTAGGGCTGAAATATAGGTCTATTGAGCTCTGAGTCCAGAGGTAGGAAGCAGTAAACAGAAATATGTCCCTTTCAGAGTGAAAGGAATTCACAGTGCTTGTGTGCAAGGGGCACTGTAACAGGCTCATGCCTTGAATCCAGGACTGGGGTTAGGCCCTCTGTCTCCCCCAGGGAAGGAGGCTGAAGAAAGTTGTGGCAGGATCACAGGTTGCTACTGTGGCATTATAGAAAGCTGCAGGCCACTTTCACAGCAGTCTTATGAGTTTGGTAGAACAGATCTCCCTCTGTTTTGCTAGACAGAAGCTGCTAGAACCATAACATGTAGGTACACTTAAATGGCAAGTTCGATAAGTTACTGAAGGCTGGGTGTCCAGAATAACTTTTCAATGAGAAATGTTACCACTAGGTAGCTAGAATCTCTCTCCAGCTGCTCGGTGTTTTCTTTAGAAAGAAACCAAAGAATATTTGGTAGCAGGATAATTAATTAGAGCATAGCAGATGGAATGATCTTACTGACCAGTATACTCGTGTGATGATACCCAGTATCAGTCAGAAGATATTGACTACATGTCTACCAATGGTTAAGCTACTGCTCCAGACCCTTGGGTTTCATCAGTAAACAAAAATGACAAAAAGAAATTCCTTCTGGGCGGGGGTTGGTGTGGCTTATGCTTGTAATCCCAGCACTTTGGGAGGCTGAGGCTGGCGGATCACTTGAGCCCAAGAGTTTGAGACCAGTCTTGGCAACATAATGAGACCTCATCTCTACAAATAAAAAATTTTTTTTGGCTGGGCGCGGTGGCTTATGCATGTAATCCCACCACTTTGGGAGGCCGAGGTGGGTGGAACACCTGAGGTCAGAGTCTGAGACCAGCCTGGCTAACATGGTGAAACTTTGTCTCTACTAAAAATACAAAAATTAAATGGGCATGGTGGCAGGAACCTGTAATCTCAGCTGCTTGGGAAGCTGAGGCAGAATTGCTTAAACCTGGGAGGCAGAGTTTGCAGTGAGCCGAGATTGCACCATTGCACTCCAGCATGGGCAACAAGAGAGAAACTCCATCTCAAAAAGAAAAAAGTTTTTTAATTAGCCAGACATGATGTCACATGACTGTGGTCCCAGGTTCTTGGGAGACTGAGGCAGGAGGATCACTTGAGCTCAGGAGGTCCAGGCTGCAGTGAGCCATGATCACACCATTGCAATCCAGCCTGGGTAACAGGGTGAGACCCTGTCTCAAAGAAATAAAATAAAATAAAGAAATTTCTTATGGAGTTTATATTCTATGCAGAGAGAAAGACAATAATGACAGTAACTCTGATAAAACATTAAATTATATAATATGTGGCATGAGTTGAACTGAGTCCTCCAGGAAGATATGTTGAAGTCCTAACCCCCTGTACCTTAGAACGTGAGCTTATTTAGAAATGGGGTCTTTGCAGATATAAGTAGTTAAGTTAGAATGTGGTCACACAGGAGTATGATCAATATGAGGGGTACAGCAGCAGGAAAAGGCCATGGGATGACAGAGGTGGAGAGCAAAGCAAGGCAGCTGCAAGCCAAGGAAAGGCCAGGATTGGTGGCCACCACCAAAAGCGAGGAAGAGGCAAAGAAAGATTCCACCCAGAGTCTCAGAGTGAGCATGACCCTTCTGGCACCTTGACTTTGGGCTTTTACCCTCCAAAATCATGAATTAATTTTCGTTGTTTAAAGCAACCTCTTTGTGATATTTTGTCCTGTCAACCCAGGAAACTAATAGATACCTTAGAGCGTGGCACACACTGGGGGGTGGGGGTGGAATAAAGGAGAGCTTGTGGTGCAACTCTGCAGGGAGAGGTGGGTTGCAATGGTAAGAAGAGTGGTCAGAGTAAGCTTCATGGAGAAAATGAGATTTGAGTAAAGACTTGAAGGAGGTGATGGAATTGGCCTTGTGTGTATCTGGGCTGAAGAATGGCAAATGTGAAAGTCCTAGGTGGAAGCTAGCCAGACATGTTAGTGAACAAGCGAGGAGGCCCTCATGGCCGGAGCCGAATGGAGGGAGAGCTTTAGGAGCCGATGTCAGATGCATAGTGAGGGAGCTTGCTCCTTCTGGGCTGCTATGAACTTGGTCGTTCCAGAATGCTATGAAGATGCGGGCTTTCACTCTGAGTGAGATGGAAAAACTTTGGAGGATTTTGAGCACAGGAGTGACATGACCATACATCTCAAGGATCCCTTTCTGGCTACTCTGTTGAGAATAGATTTTTGAGGGCAGAGAAAGGCACTATTTCAGGAATCCAAGTAAGCAAGAGTAGAGGCTCACTTTGCTGTGCTGGTCATTGCAGTGATGAGAAGTGGTTGGATTCTGAATATAGTTTGAAAGTAGAGCCAACGGGACTTACAGTTGGATTAGATGTAGGGTGTCTCTTGCTTCCCAAGTGCCAGAATACCCCATCACTTCTTGGAGAATATTGGAGATAACCAGAGAAAGTCTTTCTCATTGATTTCCCCTTTCTAGCATGTTATATTGAGATGCTTACCTCTCTGTCATGAAAAAAATTACCTCAGATAGATTGCAAGAAATTTTTTTAGTATAAAAGTACTATATATATATATATGATTTTTAAAATATTCAAACAGTACAGAAGGATATGATATGAAAATGAGGCCAGGCATGGTGGGTCATGCCTGTAATCCCACACTTTGGAAGGCCAAGGCAGGTGGATGGCTTGAGCTCAGGAGTTCAAGACCAGCCTGGGCAACATGGCAAAACCTCATCTCTACAAAAAATACAAAAATTAGGAGGGTGTGGTGGTGCGTGCCTGTAGTCCCGACTACTTGGGAGGCTGAAGTGGGTGAACCACTTGAACCTGGGAGGTTGAGGCTGCAGTGAGCCATGATTGCACTACTACAGTCCAGCCTGGGCAACAGGCTAGAGTGCAATGTGACCCTATTTCAAAAAAAAAAAAAAAAAAAAAAAAAAAGGAAGGAAAATTAAAAGCCTTTCTCTGCCTCCCAAGTTTCACAGTTCAGCTATAACCACTACTAATAGTCTATTCTTACAAAAAACCATAATGCACATATCACATATATGTGATATAGCCTATCTTTTACCCAGTTAAGATCATATATATACCATTCTGCTTTTTTTCTCTTACATAAGTGTATGTATAACTTAGACATTGTTTCAAATCAACGTTTACAAAACTACCTAATTCTTTGTAATGATCATATAATATCACATTGTATGTATACACCATGATTTAATTAGTTGATCTTTTATTGATGGACTTTTTTAAGGTTGAAATAGACACCTTGCTAAATAACAGTAGTAAAAATGTGAACATACATATAGCACTTACTTTGTGCCCGGCACTGTTCTAAAGAACTCTTCTATTTCTCACAAGATTCCAATAGGCAGAGACTACCACTATCCCAAGTTTACAGGTGAGGACACTGAGTCCTAAAGGGGCTAAGTAACTTGCCAAAGGTCACATTGCTGACATGTGATAGATCAGTCCATCCTGTAGAACTTCTCTATTTCTTTATACCTTATAGGACTACTACATATTTGTGGGACAAAATCCAGAAACAAAATTGCTAGACCATAGAGTACATGTATTTTAAACTTTGACAGATAATCTCAAGTTGACCTCCACAGAGGTGGTACGAATTTACAACAAATCATATGAGAAAGTTTCTTTGCACATGCTCCTAACAACACTGCATGCAATCAAATGTTAAATCTTCGCCAAGCTGACAGAGGAAGAATGGTATCTCATCTGTATTTTAATTCCTAGCTATTTAATTGTGAGTGAGTTTGAACATTTTGGTGTTAATTGGCCATTTTTGTGGGTGTATAAACTGCCTGTTCATGTCTTTTGCCCTTTTTCCTTTGGGTTGTTCACCTTTTTAAAAAAATAAACTCGGAGGAGGAGCCAAGATGGCCGAATAGGAACAGCTCCGGTCTACAGCTCCCAGCGTGAGCGACGCAGAAGATGGGTGATTTCTGCATTTCCATCTGAGGTACTGTGTTCATCTCACTAGGGAGTGCCAGACAGTGGGCGCAGGTCAGTGGGTGAGCGCACTGTGCACCAGCCAAAGCAGGGGCGAGGCATTGCCTCACTCGGGAAGCACAAGGGGTCAGGGAGTTCCTTTTCCAGGGGTGACAGACGGCACCTGGAAAATCGGGCCACTCCCACCCGAATACTGTGCTTTTCCGACGGGCTTAGGAAACGGTGCACCAGGAGATTATAGCCCGCACCTGGCTCAGAGGGTCCTACGCCCACGGAGTCTCACTGATTGCTAGCACAGCAGTCTGAGATCAAACAGCAAGGCGGCAGCGAGGCTAGGGGAGGGGTGCCCGCCATTGCCCAGGCTCGCTTAGGTAAACAAAGCAGCCGGGAAGCTTGAACTGGGTGGAGCCCACCACAGCTCAAGGAGGTCTGCCTGCCTCTGTAAGCTCCACCTCTGGGGGCAGGGCACAGACAAACAAAAAGACAGCAGTAACCTCTGCAGACTTAAATGTCCCTGTCTGACAGCTTTGAGGAGAGCAGTGGTTCTCCCGGCACACAGCTGGAGATCTGAGAACGGGCAGACTGCCTCCTCAAGTGGGTCCCTGACCCCTGACCCCTGACCCCTGAGCAGCCTAACTGAGAGGCACCCCCCAGCATGGGCAGACTGACACTTCACACGGCCGGCCGGGTACTCCAACAGACCTGCAGCTGAGGGTCCTGTCTGTTAGAAGGAAAACTAACAGAAAGGACATCCACACCAAAAACCCATCTGTACATCACCATCATCAAAGACCAAAAGTAGATAAAACCACAAATATGGGGAAAAAACAGAGCAGAAAAACTGGAAACTCTAGAAAGCAGAGTGCCTCTCCTCCTCCAAAGGAATGCAGTCCTCACCAGCAATGGAACAAAGCTGGACGGAGAATGACTTTAACGAGCTGAGAGAAGAAGGCTTCAGACGATCAAATTACTCCGAGCTACGGGAGGATATTCAAACCAAAGGCAAAGAAGTTGAAAACTTTGAAAAAAATTTAGAAGAATGTATAACTAGAATAACCAATACAGAGAAGTGCTTAAAGGAGCTGATGGAGCTGAAAACCAAGGCTCGAGAACTACGTGAAGAATGCAGAAGCCTCAGGAGCCGATGCGATCAAATGGAAGAAAAGGTATCAGCCATGGAAGATGAAATGAATGAAATGAAGTGAGAAGGGAAGTTTAGAGAAAAAAGAATAAAAAGAAATGAGCAAAGCCTCCAAGAAATGTGGGATGATGTGAAAAGACCAAATCTATGTCTGATTGGTGTACCTGAAAGTGACGGGGAGAATGGAACCAAGTTGGAAAACACTCTGCAGGATATTATCCAGGAGAACTTCCCCAATCTAGCAAGGCAGGCCAACATTCAGATTCAGGAAATACAGAGAATGCCACAAAGATACGCCTCGAGAAGAGCAACCCCAAGACACATAATGGTCAGATTCACCAAAGTTGAAATGAAGGAAAAAATGTTAAGGGCAGCCAGAGAGAAAGGTCGGGTTACCCTCAAAGGGAAGCCCATCAGACTAACAGCAGATCTCTTGGCAGAAACCCTACAAGCCAGAAGAGAGTGGGGGCCAATATTCAACATTCTTAAAGAAAAGAATTTTCAACCCAGAATTTCATATCCAGCCAAACTAAGCTTCATCAGTGAAGGAGAAATAAAATACTTTACAGACAAGCAAATGCTGAGAGATTTTGTCACCACCAGGCCTGCCCTAAAAGAGCTCCTGAAGGAAGCGCTAAACATGGAAAGGCACAACCGGTACCAGCCACTGCAAAATCATGCCAAAATGTAAAGACTATCGAGACTAGGAAGAGACTGCATCAACTAACGAGCAAAATAACCAGCTAACATCATAAGGACAGGATCAAATTCACACATAACAATATTAACTTTAAATATAAATGGACTAAATGCTCCAATTAAAAGACACAGACTGGCAAATTGGATAAAGACTCTAGACCCATCAGTATGCTGTATTCAGGAAACCCATCTCACATGCAGAGACACACATAGGCTCAAAATAAAAGGATGGAGGAAGATCTACCAAGCAAATGGAAAAGAAAAAAAGGCAGCGGTTGCAATCCTAGTCTCTGATAAAACAGACTTTAAACCAACAAAGATCAAAAAGAGACAAAGAAGGCCATTACAGAATGGTAAAGGGATTAATCCAACAAGAAGAGCTAAATATCCTAAATATATATGCACCCAATACAGGAGCACCCAGATTCATAAAGCAAGTCCTGAGTGACCTACAAAGAGACTTAGACTCCCACACATTAATAATGGGAGACTTTAACACCCCACTGTCAACATTATACAGATCAACGAGACAGAAAGTCAACAAGGATACCCAGGAATTGAACTCAGCTCTGCACCAAGCCGACCTAATAGACATCTACAGAACTCTCCACCCCAAATCAACAGAATATACATTTTTTTCAGCACCACACCACACCTATTCCAAAATTGACCACATACTTGGAAGTAAAGCTCTCCTCAGTAAATGTAAAAGAAAAGAAATTATAACAAACTATCTCTCAGATCACAGTGCAATCAAGCTAGAACTCAGGATTAAAAATCTCACTCAAAACTGCTCAACTACATGGAAACTGAACAACCTGCTCCTGAATGACTACTGGGTACATAACGAAATGAAGGCAGAAATAAAGATGTTCTTTGAAACCAGCGAGAACCAAGACACAACATACCAGAATCTCTGGGATGCATTCAAAGCAGTGTGTAGAGGGAAATTTATAGCACTAAATGCCCACAAGAGAAAGCAGGAAAGATCCAAAACTGACACCCTAACATCACAATTAAAAGAACTAGAAAAGCAAGAGCAAACACATTCAAAAGCTAGCAGAAGGCAAGAAAGAACTAAAATCAGAGCAGAACTGAAGGAAATAGAGACACAAAAAACTCTTCAAAAAATTAATGAATCCAGGAGCTGGTTTTTTGAAAGGATCAACAAAATTGATAGACCGCTAGCAAGATTAATAAAGAAAAAAAGAAGAATCAAATAGATGCAATAAAAAATGATAAAGGGGATATCACCACTGATCCCACAGAAATACAAACTACCATCAGAGAATACTACAAACACCTCTATGCAAATAAACTAGAAAATCTAGAAGAAATGGATAAATTCCTCAACACATACACCCTCCCAAGACTAAACCAGGAAGAAGTTGAATCTCTGAATAGACCAATAACAGGAGCTGAAATTGTGGCAATAATCAATAGCTTACCAATGAAAAAAAGTCCAGGACCAGATGGGTTCACAGCCGAATTCTACCAGAGGTACAAGGAGGAGCTGGTACCATTCCTTCTGAAACTATTCCAATCAATAGAAAAAGAGGGAATCCTCCCTAACTCATTTTATGAGGCCAGCATCATCCTGATACCAAAGCCTGGCAGAGACACAACCAAAAAAGAGAATTTTAGACCAATATCCTTGATGAACATTGATGCAAAAATCCTCAATAAAATACTGGCAAACAGAATCCAGCAGCACATCAAAAAGCTTATCCACCATGATCAAGTGGGCTTCATCCCTGGGATGCAAGGCTGGTTCAATATACACAAATCAATAAATGTAATCCAGCATATAAACAGAACCAAAGACAAAAACCACATGATTATCTCAATAGATGCAGAAAAGGCCTTTGACAAAATTCAACAACCCTTCATGCTAAAAACTCTCAATAAATTAGGTATTGATGGGACGTATCTCAAAATAATAAGAGCTATCTATGACAAACCCACAGCCAATATCACACTGAATGGTCAAAAACTGGAAGCATTCCCTTAGAAAACTGGTACAAGACAGGGATGCCCTCTCTCACCACTTCTATTCAACATAGTGTTGGAAGTTCTGGCCAGGGCAATTAGGCAGGAGAAGGAAATAAAGGGTATTCAATTAGGAAAAGAGGAAGTCAAATTGTCCGTTTGCAGACGACATGATTGTATATCTAGAAAACCCCATTGTCTCAGCCCAAAATCTCCTTAAGCTGATAAGCAACTTCAGCAAAGTCTCAGGATACAAAATCAATGTACAAAAATCACAAGCATTCTTATACACCAACAACAGACAAACAGAGAGCCAAATCATGAGTGAACTCCCATTCACAATTGCTTCAAAGAGAATAAAATACCTAGGAATCCAACTTACAAGGGATGTGAAGGACCTCTTCAAGGAGAACTACAAACCACTGCTCAAGGAAATAAAAGAGGATACAAACAAATGGAAGAACATTCCATGCTCATGGGTAGGAAGAATCAATATCGTGAAAATGGCCATACTGCCCAAGGTAATTTACAGATTCAATGCCATCCCCATCAAGCTACCAATGACTTTCTTCACAGAATTGGAAAAACCTACTTTACAGTTCATATGGAACCAAAAAAGAGCCCGCACCGCCAAGTCAATCCTAAGCCAAAAGAACAAAGCTGGAGGCATCACACTACTTGACTTCAAACTATACTACAAGGCTACATTAACCAAAACAGCATGGTACTGGTACCAAAACAGAGATATAGATCAATGGAACAGAACAGAGCCCTCAGAAATAACGCCACATATCTACAACTACCTGATCTTTGAGAAACCTGAGAAAAACAAGCAATGGGGAAAGGATTCCCTATTTAATAAATGGTGCTGGGAAAACTGGCTAGCCATATGTAGAAAGCTGAAACTGGATCCCTTCCTTACACCTTATACAAAAATCAATTCAAGATGGATTAAAGACTTAAATGTTAGACCTAAAACCATAAAAACCCTAGAAGAAAACCTAGGCATTACCATTCAGGACATAGGCATGGGTAAGGACTTCATGTCTAAAACACCAAAAGCAATGGCAACAAAAGCCAAAATTGACAAATGGGATCTAATTAAACTAAAGAGCTTCTGCACAGCAAAAGAAACTACCATCAGAGTGAACAGGCAACCTACAAAATGGGAGAAAATTTTCGCAACCTACTCATCTGACAAAGGGCTAATATCCAGAATCTACAATGAACTCCAACAAATTTACAAGAAAAAAACAAACAACCCCATCAAAAAGTGGGCGAAGGACATGAACAGACACTTCTCAAAAGAAGACATTTATGCAGCCAAAAAACACATGAAAAAATGCTCACCATCACTGGCCATCAGAGAAATGCAAATCAAAACCACAATGAGATACCATCTCACACCAGTTAGAATGGCAATCATTAAAATGTCAGGAAACAACAGGTGCTGGAGAGGATGTGGAGAAATAGGAACACTTTTACACTGTTGGTGGGACTGTAAACTAGTTCAACCCTTGTGGAAGTCAGTGTGGCGATTCCTCAGGGATCTAGAACTAGAAATTCCATTTGACCCAACCATCCCATTACTGGGTATATACCCAAAGGACTATAAATCATGCTGCTATAAAGACACATGCACACATATGTTTATTGCAGCATTATTCACAATAGCAAAGACTTGGAACCAACCCAAATGTCCAACAATGATAGACTGGATTAAGAAAATGTGGCACATATACACTATGGAATACTATGCAGCCATAAAAAATGATGAGTTCATGTCCTTTGTAGGGACATGGATGAAATTGGAAATCATCATTCTCAGTAAACTATCGCAAGAACAAAAAACCAGACACCGCATATTCTCACTCATAGGTGGGAATTGAACAATGAGAACACATGGACACAGGAAGGGGAACATCACACTTCGGGGACTGTTGTGGGGTGGGGGGAGGGGGGAGGGATAGCATTGGGAGATATACCTAATGCTAGATAACGAGTTAGTGGGTGCAGCGCACCAGCGTGGCACATGTATACATATGTAACTAACCTGCACGTTGCGCACATGTACCATAAAACCTAAAGTATAATAATAATAATAATAATTAATAAATAAATAAATAAACTCATATGAGCACTCTTTGTATATTAATAAAATTAGCCCTTTCTGTCTATGTTCCAGTTAGTTCTCCAGTTTTCTGCTTGTCTTTTGCCTTTGAGATTTTTTTTTCTGTATGAACATTTGACAAATTAGTTGTTTTCGTTTTATAGTTTCTGTTCTTCCTCATTCTCTTAGTGAGAATTTAAAAGACCTTCTTTTCCATGTATGAGAGTGCATTGAACTAAAATGGTAACTTTCATTTGCATTTCCAAAAGAATTTCATTGCAAATGAGTTGCATATTTTGACCGCCAAAATAATATTATTTTGGTAATATCATTCATGATATATCAACAGACAAATAGGATGGATTTAATGTGTTCAAAATTATTTAAAATATTTTATTATATTAATGTTAATTAACATCAATGCAATGTAGAAGGAGAAGATGGTCACTAGTGGCATACCACTAGTCTCTGTATTTAGTTCCACCTGTTTGATATTTTGCTTAAATATTTGGACTAGAATAAAATAGGCATGCTTACTAGATTTAGTAATGGTACAAAGATGGAAGGATTGTTGATATGCTAGATGTTGCATGCAGATTCAAACTGATTTTAACAGTTTGGAACAATCAGCAAAACAAATAAGGTGGAATTTAATCAGGATAAATGTGAAGTTCTGTAATGAGGTTAAAAAAAGCCTGAACATTAGAGGGTGAGAGATACCTAAACCACTGGTAATTCAAACAAAATCATTTCAGGGGTTTAACTTAATGAAAATTGCAGTACTGGCCAATAGACAGAATTGCCAGAAGAACTAATGAGACCTTGAATTACATTAATAGAAATATTTCTTCCAGAATAAAAACAGCAAGAGTCTCACATGTATGCTTTGCTGGTATGCCTACATTGGAAGTACTGTTTTAGTTCTGAGTGTCATATTGTAAGGGCTATACTGACAAAATAAAGTTCTCCCAAGAATGGAAACTATATCTTGCAATATTTAAACTAGAAAAAGGGAATTGTTATGAGAATAATCATTGTTAGACATTTAAAGGACTGTTAGGTAGAGGTATGCTTATATTTATCTATGTAGCCACAGAGGATGAAATTAGGACAAGAGAATTGAAGTCATAGAAGGGAGACTGCTACTTCATTTAAAAAGAATTGTCTAACGTTGAAGCTTCCCAAGAATTGAATGATTGTCTTATGAGAGAGTGAAATTTCCATCATCAGGCTCATTCAAGCTGAAGTCCAAGGGTGTTTTAAAAGGAGTTAAACACTGGCTGAGATCAGATATAAGATCAGTCACAGGGAATTTGTTACCTGTGATTTAAGGTGGCCAATGTTGGCAGCTTCAGTGTTAGTCCTCTACTAATGGCACTTTGAATTGCTGGCATTCCATTAAGCATCACTTGAGTTGGAAAGAGGGGAACAGAGTTTCTGCTCATCCTATTTGCTGCAGCCAAATACATGTGTGCAACATTGGTAGTGTGTCTTGCAGGAAAAGATCATCTATCATGTCTGTTCATGCAGGAAAAAAAAAAAAGGACAAAAAGCCACTAGTCCGATGATCTTAAAAATCCCTTCAGTTCCTGAGACTCAAGATTCTGCAAGTGGGAAAGCTGGCACAGCTTCAGTCAGGAGAAGTTGGTTGTAGACAATGGCAGAGGTTTAGGAATGAAGTAGCTGGCATCAGAGGTGAGGAGTGTTTTGGCCACATGCAAATTCTCAAGCGGGGAAGGTGGGGCCTGGGTTAGCGAACAAACCAAGGTAGAAATAAAAGTGAAGCTTGACCACATTGAAGAAAGCAGGAGACTAACTTTTGGAGGTGAAATTCAATGAAACCAAGACCCGTCCTGGTCTTCACCCGCCTACCTTTCCAAGCATCATCCCCCATCCTCACCCTATCAGTACCCAACTGTTCACGGTTCCCTGAACACGAGGAGCACTCCCTTTGCACACGCTGCCCTTCTGCCTAGAATACCATTGCCTCCCTTGTATATCAGGGTTGACCAGATATACAAGGGAGTAAGTTCTCAAGATGTAACTTACACACCAGCTCTTCTGTGGTCTCCCTGAGCCTCTCTAGACAGAGGTAGGCATTTCATCCTCTGTGTTCTGACAGCACCCTCTGCATAAGAATTGCATTCATATAATTATTCTTGCTATGTCTGATCCTGCCACTTAGCTGTGAGCCCCTCAAAGCTAGAAATGATGTTCCCTTATATTTTTCTTTTCTTTCTTTTTTTTTCTTTTTTCTTTTTTTTTGAGATGAAGTTTCGCTCTTGTTGCCCAGGCTGGAGTGCAATTGTGAGATCTCGGCTCACCACAACCTCCGCCTCCCAGGTTCAAGCGATTCTCCTGCCTCAGCCTCTCTAGTAGCTGGGATTACAGGCATGTGCCACTACGTCAGCTAATTTTGTAATTTTTTTAGTAGAGATGGGGTTTCTCCATGTTGGTCAGGCTGGTCTCGAACTCCCGACCTCAGGTGATCTGCCCGCCTCAGCCTCCCAAAGTGCTGGGATTACAGGCGTGAGCCACCACGCCCAGACCCCCCTTGATTTTTCTATCACCAGAGGTTAAATTGTTTCAGATACATTTTTTGGCTCAATGGATATTCGGTGAATGAATAAATGAATGAGTGAATGAGGCAAGGAACAGCAGCACAGCAGAGCCCATCCTCTGGAACCAGATGTTCTCTTTTTTTAGTAAACCATGAAGAAGAGGAGTGAGCACTCCTGTGGGCCAAGTAATCCAAACTGTAGAGATTAAAATATCTGGGGGATAAAGAGCTTGGCATGCCATTGTAAGAATCTCAAATTTTCCTGATATCCACACAAGCCTCTGGCACTGTGTTTTGCCAAATAAATATGATGATTCACACTAAATGCATCTCAAGTGAGCGAACACATGTATGAATAAGTGAATGAAAACCCATTTCATCAAGTGCAGACTGTTTTTCTGGAGTCGAAATGCCTACAATTGCCACCCCCCTTCCCCCCTGCTGATAAGCCTTACCTCACTGCTTCCTAAGACATCAGCCTCCTCTGGTTGGTCTGCTCAGATAGGCGGGTGATTCGGTCTGGTCAGACAGGTTGAAATGGTTGAAATGCCCATCTCTCTCTGTCCCCCGTCTCACTGATCACCAGGTTTGACTCACTCAATTGAATGTTTTTGTAGCTCCCCTTTCTCACTCACTTCTTACCACCCACATTGCTCTTGGTTTTCTCGACCAGAGAACTGCTATTAAGGAAAGAGCATGTTCTTTAGGACTTCCCTGCTCCAGGCTCAGGTTCCATCCCCTAAAGTTTATTCTTGTCCCCTGGCAACTCCTGGCAATTGCTTTTGTTACTCACTCACTTGTAATGACCCCATCCTTCTCCTGTCTATTTAATTTGTTGTTGTTCTTCCAGCAAGAGACTTATTGAAAGGAAGCCGCCACTCACCCAGCCCCTGTAATATGGCATCCCCTGTGCTCAGGTCTGAAGACACCAGGGCAAATGCAACACAAGCCTGCTGTCCAGTGGCCTGAGCTTACCTGGCTGCCCTGCCCTGGTTTAGGCTTGTCATCACCCTGCCTCGTTGGTACTTAATTATCCTCAATCTCTCTCTCTCTCTCTGTTTTTTTTTTTTTTTTTTTGAGATGGAATCTCACTCTGTCACCCAGGCTGGAGTGCAGTGGCATGATCTCGGCTCACTGCAACCTCCGCCTCCCTGTTTCAAGCAACTCTCCTGCACATCCTCCCTGAGTAGCTGGGACTGCAGGTACACATCACCATGCCCAGCTAATTTTTTTTGTCTGTTTTTAGTAGAGACAAGGTTTCACCATGTTGGTCAGGCTGGTCTCAAACTCCTGACCTCAAGTGATCCACCTGCCTTGGCCTCCCAAAGTGCTGGAATTACAGGCTTGAGCCACTGCGCCTGGCCCTGATCTCTTTATAGTGTCACTTTTCCTCAAGATATTGCAAATTCTATTTCTTTATAACCTACTACAGCAACCTGCTCAATGCTAGAGTCATACCAGGCACAATACATATTTGTCACCCAAGTTGGAGGGGCAGCTTTTCTTGGGTTGACATGACTCATCCTGGAAAAATAACTCCCTAATCCTTTGAAAAGCAACCTTTATGCTTTTCTTGGATTGGAGGTGAAATGGGGAATTTGCCTCTTTCTCCTTGAAACTTCTCATTAAAGAAAACTAAATTTTCAGAATTTTAAACAGAAATTCAAAGCATCCCATTTTGTCAGTGTATGTCAATGTAATAATATTGTTTATACACTCTCTTCTAAAAAACAGGGACTCTGTAACATGTTTTAGCTGTGGTTCCTAGTTTCTTTTTCGTTGTTTGTGCCTGGGTTCAGTTTTACATTTGGGTTGGTTTTGATGTCAGAAAGTAGAAGGACATGAGGGATATAAGCCTGAACCATAATTCAGAAAGATGCTTTCAATACCGAAGGATGTGTATCATCAGCTAACAGCAAAGTTTTTCCCTTTCTCTGCATCTGACTTTGTCTGGGAAGCACTTCTGGTCTCAAGGGAAAAAACAAAATAAAATAAAATATAAGCCACTATTAGGAATATAAAAAAGACTGTAGATAGCTGAAAAACGGATTATGCAACGCAACAGGATGAAATAACCCACAGCACCAAAACCCAGGGCTGCCAGGGATCAATTACCACTGAGCCCATAATGATCTTCTTACATCAAAAGCCCTTTCAAGACATAGCAACATACCTGCCCTGCAAAGACTCTTGAACCAGAGGATAATGTAATCATCAATACAATATCCTTTCTCTTTTGTGAGCACTTTAGAAAAAGCCCAGCAGACTGGTGACTCGGTATTAAGTGTCGTTTTAAACAATATCTCGAAACCATAATGCAATCTTACTCCTGAAATGTGAAGTATTTGCTGCCACCGTGGGTACACCTGGGATGTCTGGTTGCTAATAGAATAAATCTGTGATTTTCTTTTCACTTGCGTTCTCACTTCTTGCCTGAGTAAGCTGCAAATCAGTTGAACTTACCCTTCTTTTCTGTTTTGTTTCAGGGTCTGGTATTTGTTTGTGCTTTATCTTCCCCTACCTCTTAATAAAAAGAGTAAACCAGTCTGCCTGTGAGAGTATTGACTGTGGTAAGAATGCGGGATTGTGTTGCAAAGAAGCTCAGGCCTGTAATGTTATCACTCAGCAGGACTGGGTCCCATCAGAAGGCACATGGTGTGCCATGACGTAGCTGGTCTTCGACCACAAAAGCAGACTTTTCTCTGTGAATTAGACAAACCACACAAAAGGCAACAATAGCTAGCATAAACACCATTTAATACTATTCACAGGCTATTGAAGAGATGGGCGTTGACTAAGAATTGCTGCAAAGCCAGGACATTGTAGTCAGATGAAAAGAGGCCTAATGAACAGGAAGCATCATTTGAGCAGGCTGACAGTAACCATATAACGGCGGGATTGTGGGGCTGGCATTTACCCCAAGGGTCTTTACAGTGAGAAAAATAAAGAGAAATTAAAGCATAAGGAGTCCTCTTTGTGGGCACTTAAAGCCCATGAAGCAACACAAGAAGCTATACAATTGTCTTTTCAAAGCTCGTCTGTGCTTTAGATAATTATGAAAAGGAAACATTTGGGGTGTGCTTGCTTATAGGAGTCTATATGACCCATTGGGAAGACTCTTCTATAAAAACAGATGAAATTTTCACAGCAAAATGAATAATTGTATGAGCTTTCACCTTGTTTTAAGACAGGAAGAACTAACTTCAGCTGGATTAGTCAAGCTATTTCGCCATTTCTGGCAGCCTCTTCTGGGTACACGAGGTATCCGTGGCAAGACATCCTCATTTTTCAACAGGTTCATAAAGAAAAGGAAAGTTAAATAAATCTTTGTAAATATAATGCTTATCTTTAAAATATTTATACCTCTGTCTAATAGATACTCATTTACAGGAATATGACGTAGGGATTTAACGAAAATACTTTACTTTTGAAGCAAATCTTTAACGATAATCATTCTTTGATGTATACTGAGCATTTGGTTAAAAAAAAAAAGCATAATCAGTACACAAAATACATTAAGGAATGCTACTGAGGATCGCACAAGGAGATTTTTTACATGTTAGAAGGAACGCTGGAATGTTCTGGAATAACATTTCACTGAGGGAAAAATAAGAACCAGGGTGTTAAGTGACCAGCTATAGTCATATAACTAGTGACAGCAACTCAGGTGAGACCCAGATCTCCTGACTCCCTGTCCACTGTGCTTTCTACTATTTTGAATATAGAAATATTTTGATTTTTTAATATAGATATCATTATTTCATATATAAAATAATCTTTTTGGTTGTTTATTTAGCTGTTTAACCTCTCCTGGTTTTTTAACTTCCCTGTGCCTCAGTAGTACTCTCTGTACAATGGGGTTAACCTACCCTAAAGAAATGTTGAGAAGGACTAAGTGAGTAAGTGTATATAAATGTTTGCTACTATTATTGTTTATAAAACAGCAGAGAGGATTTTGAAGATGATGGTTCCACTGAATTCTGGGGCTATCAGGGAACATCTGGATCACTCAGAAAGACCAACAGCTCTTATAGCAGGTAAGAGGTCTGAAGACCAAAGAAGTTCTGATTGACCCGAGACACAGATATTGACAGACCATTCTCAGATCTTCTCACTGCAAACCAGAGATCTTTTTCTAACTCTATGATGATGTCTCTCAAGACCTTAAAATATACTCTGTAAGAACAGTGAAACTGCCTACTGTAACCAAGCATGTTGAATAAAGCTCCCAGTAGAAGCTGACTATATATACCAAATGCTCTTTTCTTTAAAGCAGTTTTTGAATTTTAGTGTGTATTTAAAAAGAAAAGAAGTTTAGGGAGGTCTTTCCCCAACATATTATAATTCCATGGGTCTCACGGAGGGCCCAGGAAACCATGTTTTTAAAAAGCACCTCTCGTCAGTGATTCTGATAGGTTGTGCAAAGGCTACACTTTAAGGAAAATTCCCTGAAAGTATAGATTCCAATTTTCTTATTTGTACTCTGTGTCGACAATTACCATCAACTTGGTTTGCTGGCAATGATGATAATCAACAAAAGGATTCTTTTATACTAGTAAAAAAGTAACTAGAAAAAAAAAAACTAGTTCTGCTAACGCTGAACCCATCTTGCTGTCTCAAAGCCCCATATTATCACTCTAACTCCAGTCAATCGTCTTGCCCATGTAAAAATAATGGATTTGTGACAGAGAACATAACAGGTCATCACTGATACCTTATCATAATAGGAAAAGCTCCAAGAAACACTGCTCTACTGAATGGTAGATTTATCAATGTCAGACATTCATTTATTCATCTACCAATCATCTTTGCCAAGAACTACGGTTCTGGAAAAGAGAGATTTAAACGAAACAAGCCATAATACCTTCAGCCCTCAGGCGGGTTATAATCTAGAAGGAAAAGTAAAACATATACACACTTATTTTTGAATAAAAGGCATAGGATACCACCCGGGTTGTTCTGCATCTAGTCCAGCTGCTGATTTGTATTTTCTTTCTCCTCAAGTCACTTAAAGTAACACAGGGATCAGATAATGGAAGGGACGCCAGAGCGAAGAAGATAAAGCAGGAAGAGGCCATCTACTGGCAGCTTTCTTCCTGTCCACTTCGCCTGCCGTATTTGTGTTTGCTTGACTCCTCCGCACATCCTGAAAACTTGGCACACAAATACCTTCACTATATCGCTTTAGCCCCATCCAAAAAAAAGCGTACTGAGCAATTGTTCCGTGCCATGCTTTGGGAACATCCCAATAATGGGAAAGGAATAGAATGGGGCCTGGGCAGTCAAACAGGCAGAGAATATTCTTCCCCCCCCCCCCCCCCACAAGACTCTGCTCTTGTCACGCAGGCTGGAGTGCAATGACGCGATCTCGGCTCACTGCAACCTCTGCCTCCCGGGTTCAAACAATTCTCCTGCCTCAGCTTCCCATGTAGCTGGGATTACAGGCGACCGCCACCACCCCTGGCTAATTTTTTTGTATTTTTAGTAGAGACGGGGTTTTACCATGTTGGCCAGGCTGGTCTCGAACTCCTGACCTCAGGTGATCCACCCGCCTCTGCCTCCCAAAGTGCTGGGATTACAGGTGTGAGCCACCGTGCTCAGCCAAGAATACTCTTTATAGCATCATTCATTAGTATTTTCTCTCTGCCCCAAAGTGTGCATTAGACCTTTACAAATAATGGTGTCATTTAATCTGCACCATAACCCTGATAGCATTATTACCTTCATTTTATGATGAAAACACTGAGGCTTGGGGAAGTCAAATAATTTTCCAGCTTCACACAGCTGGTGTTAGAAAAAAGATGAAAATGCTGTCTGATTCTAAAGATCACATTCTTAACTTCTCTGCATATTTGAATTTCTATTTTCTGTGCACTCACTATATGCCAGGCCCAGTGCTAGACAGAGGTTATGTTCACATCATATAAGGAGTTCTGGAATGATAACACATTGATTGTAAGGCAGTGCTTCTCCAGCGGAGGCAATTGTGAGGCTCCAGTCACCGGGAGTATTTATCAATGGCTGGAGACATTTTTGGTTGTCAAACTGTAGGGGAAGGGGGTGTACGGGCATCCTCTGAGTCGAGGCCAGGGACACTATGATGTATCCGGCAGCACACAGGGGAGCTCCCACAGCAAAGAATTAGCCTGCCCAAAGTGTCAGTGGGGTTGAGGCTGAGAAACCCTATGATGAAGGAACTGAGTGGAAGCAGCATTAACTGGGGAGGGGGTGGCAGAGGGTCAGAATGATTCCAAAGAAGGTGATATTTTGAGTTGAGCTTGGAAGGGTGAGTGAAAATTTTCCATCTCGAGAGAGGAGAATGGATCAGGAAGAGAACACAAGAAGATGCTCAGCCAACAGCAGGTGTTTTGCAGGATGTGAGCAGAGGGAATGCGTGGGAAGGGAAGGAGGCAATGAGCCTGACAGACAAGCCTAGGTGCCTTCTGCTCAGCAGGGAAGAGGCACAGGCCAGAGTCACAGTGGGGAGGGGACTGGCAGTAAAGAGACCAGTCTAATGAGGTCTGCACTCATTAGACTCATTCCCCTAAAGTTAGAGAACCCAGAAGGCAGGATTTGTCAGAGCAAACAGGGAGAAGATGCAGATGATATGGAGGAAATGGAATCGACTCTCATTATCTACTTTAGTGGGATGAAGAAAAGGGAGAAATCAAGGCCCAGGGCCTGGTTTAGAGTCTGTTTAGTCTGCAGAACTGGGAAGTGTTGAAGTGAAAGAGAAGAAACATGGTTAGAGCAGGAAAGCTGGTTACTCAGGATGGGTCTCACGTAGGCCTCTGTATTCTTTTGTCCAACCGACTATGGATCTGGTGGGTATGATACTCAGGCCCTATCTTCACAGTTCTAGAAATTGGATCTACAAATTTATCTGCAAAAAAAGTCAAGTTCCCCCCTTTCTTGTGACTATAAGTGTTCATGGGAAAGAGGACATCTGCCTTTGCTCAAGCTTGCTGTCTCCTCTACTATGCTTTCTTCTTCCTTTCTCTACAAGTTTCTCCAAAGCATCATCTATAATCCTTGTTTCCAATTCCTGTAGCTCCTCACAATGTTTTTTCCTCATCACATTACTGAGACTGAATTTTCTAAGGACATTGTTGATCTTAGCACTTAAATCCAATGGCCTTCTTCAAGCTCTATCTTCTGCCACTAATTTGCAGTGTTTCACACTGCTAACTTTATCATTTTCCTTGAAATGCTGATTTTCCTGGGTTTCCATCCTACTGACTCTCATGATTCACTCATAACCCCTTTTTGAACTCAGCAAGGGTCCCAAAAATGGAATCCCCCAAGAGGTCACCCCAACCCTTCTTATTTCTTCATTATTTTCCCTTGGAAATCCCATACCTCTGTTTACTATCTATCTTATACACACCCAAATACAATGTATAGTTCTTGCCCTGTCTTTTATCTCATTGTCTTCCCAGTTCCTTATCTCCATAGGGAGATCACAGCAGTGCCTCCAGCTGTGAAATGCCATGGAATAGACCGAGCACTGACTCCACCATCTGTGTCTCTCTGGCCCTGGCCATGGTGGTTACCACTCCAATCAGCTCACATATTAATTAAGTTAATGTGTATTAAATGACTGTTAGAGATAGAATGGCCATAACCAAAAAACACAGCACTACTGAAAAAAAATAGATAATACAAAAAGTGGAAAAACATCCCATGCTCATGGATTAGAAGACTTAATATCATTAGAATGACCATACTGCTCAAACCAATCTGCAGATTCAACACTATTGCTATCAAACTACCAACATCATTTTTTCACAAAATTAGAAAAAAACTATACTAAAATTCATGTGAAACGAAAAGAAAAAAAAAAAAAAGAGCCTGAATAGCCAGCCAAAGCAGTCCTCACCAAAGGAATAAATCTGGAGAAATCACATTACCCAACTTCAAACTATATTACAAGGCTGCAGTAACCAAAACAGCATGGTACTGGCACAAAAACAGACACATAAACCAATGGAACAGAATAGACAACCCAGAAATAAAGCTTCACACCCACAGCCATCTGATCTTTCACAAAGTTGACAAAAATAAGCAGTGGGGAAAGGACTCCCTATTCAATAAGTGGTACTGGGATAACTGGCTAACCATATGCAGAAGAATGAAATTGGATCCCTGCCTTTCACCATAAACATAAATTAACTCAAAATGGAATTAAAGATTTAAATGTAAGACCTCAAACTATAAAAACACTAGAAAAAAAACCTAAGAAATATCATCCTGGACATCAACCCTGGGAAAGAATTTATGACTCAGTCTTCAAAAAAATGCAACAAAAATAAAAATTGACAAGTGGGACCTAATTAGATTAAAGAGCTTCTGCACAGCAAAATAAACTATCAATAAAGTAAGCAGACAACCTACAGAATGGGAAAAAATATTTGCAAACTATGCATCCAACAAAGGTCTAATATCTAGAATCTATAAGGAACTTAAATCAACAAGCAAAAAACAAATAACCCCATTAAAAAGTGAGCAAAAGACAGGAACAGATACTTTTCAAAAGAAGACATACAAGCATCCAACAAACATGAAAAAATGCTCATCATCACTAATCATCAGAGAAATGCAAATCAAAAAACCACAGTAAGATACCACCTCATACCAGTCAGAATGGGTATTATTAAAAAGTCAAAAACCAACAGAGGCTGGAGACTGCAGAGAAATGGGAACATTTATACACTGTTGGTAAGAAGGTAAATTATTTCAGCTACTGCGGAAAGCAGTTTGGACACTTTTCAAAAAATTAAAAATACAACTACCATTTGAGCCAGCAATCCCATTACTGGGTATATACCCAGAGGAAAATAAATTGTTCTACCAAAAAGACATGTGCACTCGTATGTTCACCACAGCACTATTCACAGTAGCAAAGACATGGAATCCACCTAGGTGCCCATCAACAGCGGATTGGCTAAAGAAAATATGGTGCTTATACATCATGGAATACTACACAGCCACAAAAAAGAATTAAATCATGTCCTTTGCAGCAACATGGATGCATCTGGAAGCTGTTATCCTAAGCGAATTAACACAGGAACAGAAAGTAAGATATACACGTTCTCACTTACAAATGGGAGCTAAACATTGGGTACTCACGGACATAAAGGTGGCAACAATAGACGTTGAAGACTACTAGAGGGAGGAGCAGGGTTGGGGGTAGTGTTGAAAAACTACGTATTGGGTACTATGCTCACTACCTGAATGATGGGAACATTTGTACCCTAAGCCTTGGCATCACATGATATACCCACATAACAAACCCGCATATGTACCCCCATATCTAAAATAAAAGTTGAAATTATTTAAAAATAAATAATAAATAAATAAATGCATGATAGATTTCAGCAGTGGGGAAAAAATAACAAGTTTTGGCAAAGATAAAGAGAAACTGGGATGCTTATACATAGTTTGCGGGAATGTAAAATAGAACAGCCATTTTGGAAAACAATTTGATAGTTTCATTTAAAAAGTTATACATAAATTTATCATATGGCCCAGCAATTGCACTCCTAGTTATCTACCAAAGAGAAATGAAAGCCTATCCACACAAAGACTTGTACGTAAATGTTCTTAACAGGTAGTGCATAATAATCAAAATGGAAACAAACTGATGATGAATGGATAAACAAAATGTCACATATCCATACAATGGAATATTATTCAACAATTAAAAGAAGTACTGATACATGCTACAATATTAATGAATCTCAAGAACATTATGCTAAGTGAAAGAAGCAAGATAGAAAAGACTATGTGCACGTTGTAGGACTACTTTTATATGAAATGCCCCAAAAAGAAAAATCCACAGAGACAAAATGCAGGTTAGCAGTTGCATGGGGTTTGGGGATTGGGGGAAGGAGTTTACTGCAAACAGACCCAAGGGACCTTTTGGAGTAATGTAAATATGTTCTACAACTGGATTATGGTGATATTTGCACAACTCTGAAAATTTACCAAAAATCACTCATTGTACACTTAGAATGGGTTAATTGTATGGTATGTAAGTTATACCTGCTTCTAAAAATGACTATTGCAATAATATTTCATCTTCTCTGTTTTGCTCACAATTTGCTTCACTGTTCATGGAATCACTCACTATCTAAAATAAGATATCCCCAGAAATTGGACACAATCTTATGCTTTGAGAGGGAAGACAAAAGAATCTGCTTGCGATGGGCTTGTCCAAGGAGCATGAGAGACAGTCAAATGTAAGGACATAACTCAGAGGCGTGAATGTATCTACATCTGAAGCTACAGCCTCATCACTTGGGAGTTTGTACATCAGTCTTTCATAATCCTACTTTACTTGTCCGGCTTGGGGCCTCCTAGCAATATTCATTGGTTTACCAAGAATATTTTTATAGGCTGCACAAAGGTAAACTTTGGCTCAGTTCTTGCCTACATCATTATAATTTCTCAATGATTGGGATAAAACTAATAAAGCTCAATTAAACCTTAAACACATCATTATACTCTGAATTTTAAAAATTGTCAGTTACAGCTAATGACAAACAATAGAATTTACTGTTACTTTCTATATTTTGTTCTAATTATGAAAGCCCATTAAAACTCTAAATAAAGAAATAATTTGAACCTCATAAGCTTTGAAATCAACTCAATGAACTTAACGTAATTACATTCACATGACATAAAGGATTATTTTAAATACAATTGAAGAACAAACATATGCATAGATTTAGACAACATTCATGATTTATAGCAAATTATAAAATCTTCCAGGCAACATTTTAAGGAATTCATATTTTAAATCATTACTTTACTTGTTCTTGGCATATAAATAATTATGGAGTGCAGAGTCTTCACTGAGTTCACCCTCATCACCGCCATGCTTTAGACCTACAGGTTTCCATTTTGTAAGCCAAATTACCCCAACTTTGGTTACAAACCATCAGAGCATCATGCAGCAAACACCAACTGTCCAGTTGGTAAAACCGATGCTTTCGTCTTTGAGTCTATGTACCAGCCAAAGGCAAAACTCTCTGGACATGGCCTGAAAAAGGATGTTTGCTTTGTCCCTGCCTCTGCTGAGGAAGGACTCTGTGAGCTGCATAGCAGAGGCAGAAGAGCAGGGTGCCCACTTCTATGGGGAGTTGATCACAACAGCGGCCTCCAGATGGGCAGAGCTGGCAGCTTGCTTGTGGCCTGTGTGAACTGTGTGATCTCATGCCTCTTTGAGCCCAAGGACAGCACTGAGGGGCTTTATTTGCACTGCACCTGCCCCGTAAGCAACAGCATTGATTTCTGCTCCCAGAAACCCTCAATAAGTAGAACTATTCACTGACGATGCTGCCTGTTTACATCACCCGGGAAGAAGGGTCTGGGCATTTTCTGCCTCTCATGCCTATAAGTGATGGAACTTTCATCTTATCTTTATTCTCTGGTGCATTTATTTTTATAAGATACTGCACAGACAAGAAACCCACACACAGCCTCTGGCTCTGGATCTGTGAGAAATCATACAACGTATTTCTTTTGTTTTAATGTAAGATAATGCATGACTAGCCTGCCCCTGCCCACTGACTCAGAGTAAATTTCTCCTAAACAAAAGAAGAAAGTCAAAGAAGCATTAAAATGACACTTTATACTCTATCCTTTATTGGAAGTTTCCCTTCTTTTCTTTGGTGGTTGGAGTGGGAGCAGGGGAAGCAGTTTTAGCTAATTAACCAAGTGTGAATCAGCTTACTCCTGACTTTTAAGTTCAGACCTTCTCAGATGGATAATTTTTTACTCCCTCTGCAAAGATTGTTTATGGGAGAACCTTCTGAAACTCACTTAATCCAAAGTATGGTGACTGAAGCTCCCGACTGTCTCTTCTGCCCAATTGAAGTTGGATTTCTTGTGGTTCTGGACTAGCGGAACCTCTCTTCAACCTCCACCTCCTACATGGCCTTTGCGTATTTGAACCCAGTCAATACACCTCTTTGTGGCAAAGGGATTCCACGTTACTCGTCTTCTGAATAATTGTTCTCTGATTATTATAAAATCACAGAACTTAAGAATGAAAAGGAACCTGAGATTATCGGCTCCAACTTCTTCCCTGTGCAAGAATCTGGCTACAATTCCCCAGCAGCTCCGAACCCTACTTAGATAAGGGATTGACTGCGTCGGGGGATAAGACAGGTTGTACTAGGGTAGTCTACATTTTAAATAAATCTATAAATTAAAATGTTCTTCCTTGAGCAAAGTAGTTTGCCTCCCAGTACCTTCCACCAGGTCCCAAATAGTCTTTCTAGAAAGATACAAAACAAACTGGAGCTTTTTTTTTTTTTTTTTTTTTCAAGACAGAGTTTCACTCTTGTTGCCCAGGTTGGAGTGCAATGGCACAGTCTCGGCTCACTACAACCACTGCCTCCCAAGTTCAAACAATTTTCCTGCTTTAGCCTCCCAAGTAGCTGGGACTACAGGCCCGCACCACCACGTCCAGCTAATTTTTGTATTTTTAACGGAGATAGGATTTCACCATGTTGATCAGGATGGTCTCGAACTCCTGACCTCAGGTGATCCACCCGCCTCAGCCTCCCAAGGTGCTGGGATTATAGGCATGAGCCACTACACCCAGCCTGGAGCCACTTTCTTATAGAAAACCTTCAAATACTTGACACTTCTAGATATTCTGATTTACATACACTTAACGCACTTGGCTTTTAGATCAGAAGACTGAATTATGCTTTAGTCTTTTAATGTTATGGTGTTTATTTTCACACTAACTTTGCAATAAAGCTACACAAATACCAAAAATAACAGTTATACATGAATGATAAAGAATAAATACTTTAAATAAAGTTAAAAAAAAAGAAGCACCTTCACTTGAAAGTAGAAACTTCACAACAGTTTATATCAGTTGTCTAAAATGGGATATGTCCAAAATCAACCTTTGTGGTGGAGGAAGAAAAATATAACTTCTACTGATAGTTTTAAATCTAAAATGTAAGAAAGAAACTAAGCTTTGTTAGTATGTATGATATGAAGTAGTACATGTGTATACTTGATGAAAAATAAACATGCCTAGGCTAGGGTGTATGTTCAGGTTTCCTTAATTATAGGTATACACTATCAAAAATGTCTGGAGCCCTCTGGTTTAAACTATTTTGATTAACTATTAATTCACTCATCTAAGTTGCAAATTTCTAAAAGTAAAACATTAGTATCCTTAAATGGAGGGATATTTCATAAAGTAGTCTAAGATTATGCCAGCAAAAAAAATCAAGAATGTATTTTAATGTGTTTTAAATTGTATTAACTGTTTTAATGACTCAAATAGATGTAGTTTGTCTAAACCTCCCAAAAATAAGACAAATGGAAACAAAGTTGACTTAATCTGATAAAACAGAAATAAAAAGTGTATTCTAATACCAATTTAATCTAATTAGAAATCATTGATTTAATTTTTCTATTTTAGTGTTGTCATTGCTATTATAACAGTTGTCTGAGTCACGATAATATTTTTTTCCCCAGTGATTGTTGTCAATGATTATTCAGGGATCACTTTTATCCTTTCCGGAACAATGGTGCATAAAGCATATGTAGGCTGCTTTAATCTAGGTACATAGCTCAGTAAATCGGGATATTATAAACCTATGCTATGAGGTTTTTATTTGTGATCTTGAATAAAGTGCTAATGTTTTATATCTTTCTCCATCTTTAAAATGGGGGTAGTGGTCTGAAGGTACAAAGAAGCATCTGGTTTAAAAGAAGAAAGCAATGAAAAACAACAACTTAGGAAATAAGAGAATGAACTTAAGAAGTCTGAGATAGAAACCCTACGGAGATACTAGTCAGGCACATTTATTTGAAAAACATGTGTACTCTCAATTCACCAAAGGTATTTATACACCGCAGTGGCAATAATATTGTAGCAAATCATCCTCAAAATGGGGCAGTTCACTTTAATAGGAAGGAAAAAGAAACACATCAGAATCACATCACTTAACTATTCAGTGAATTTGCAGCACCTCTAACTTAAAGAATATCAGACACATTCACTCACACATACACAGAATGACACAAAAACCAAAGAACTGAATCTGTTTTTTTTTGTTCTGATTTTTAAAAGACAGATTGGAACTACTGGAACTGAGGAGTAAGAGGTAACAATTGCCCATCCTTGATATGCATTTTAATGAATGATCAGCAACTTTGTGTGTGTTTGAATCCATGTATTATTTCTCTTTCTATTTTCCTTTGATGTCTTTCACAGTTGTGATGTATGTGGGGTGGCAGAAACAGCAGACAACGCAGTATTTGGAAGATGCTAACCTGCTCAAGAGTTTAGTGAGCTTTGCCGTCCTCCTTTTTCCCCATTACCCCTCAAGCCTGAGTAACAAACATTACCCAGCGCCAATGTGGCTGCTGCCCGGAAATTCCCTGATGAGGCTGCCTGATTTGAATCCTAACTAGCAAAACCAGAGGACTCTAGCTCAGACTCCAAGGGAAGATGAATAACATAAATGGCCTTCTCTGCTGGAAAAAAAAGATCTAATTATATGTTTATAGATTTTTTTAAAGGTTGGCATTGAATACTCGGAAATATATTAAGATCATATTTACCCTCAGTAGGAACACTGAAAAGGAAATGATATTCTGAGACAAAAAGCCAACTCTAAACCTTGGGAGATGGTGACAGTTACAAAATGCAGGCCTGTGAAGAAAGTGTGTCCATAAAATGCTGACACCATCTTCTTTCTCATCAGATTGGTAGAGAGAGTTTAGAAGCTCAAAACCACCATCATCCTTTCACTGTTCCTTTCTGAGTGTCTTCTCAGTAAGTGGAAGCTCCTTTTCTCACCTTGAGCTTAACATAAAATCTTTTTGAAAGTGATGATTTTTTGTTGTTGTTAGTGGTAGTTATGGATTTGCCATAAGAATACAGCAATTGCTAATATATTGCCATCGATACAATTAATACAAATAATAATATAGGATGACAATATAGCATATAACTAACAGTGTGAACCTTGGATTCAGAAAAGCTTGGCTTTGAATCCTTGTCCATTATTACTAGCTGTGTGCAAATTATTGAAACCCTCTCAGCCTCAATTTTGCATCCATAAAATGGGATCATAATAATGATTATTCAAATTCAACTTAAAGGGAAGTCTGAATTAGATGTGAAAATGTATGTATAAATCACACAAGTACTCAGTAAATAGTCACTATTAACATTGTCATAAATTCGTAGCTGTTGTTTCATAGTCACAGTGAGATGATAAGGAAAAATCCCTATATTCAAACTAGAATTGATTTCTAGCTCAATATTCTGAACAAATGTGTTTTATACATTCTATCAAAATCCCAAATCAGTTGTATGTTTTTAATTTGTTTGTAAATATTTGTCATGTTGTCATTTTAAGAGAATTTAAAAGGAAAAATACTGTCTTGACTAATATCAAGAATTCCACTTACAAGCATGTTTTCCTTTTAGCACCACCTCTTGTCGCATATGGGTCCAACGCCTTGATTTTCAAAATGTGGTGGGAAACTAGTGAACTGGTGTCAATGAATATCTCGTAGTTTGTCCTGTTCTCATTCAACTTGTAAGTTCACTGGATACATGCATGAGTATTTTAATTGTCCAGAAAGGCAGTTATTGATCTGGGTCACATCTCCACAAGATTTTATAGAGATAGGTTCCAATAAAGTAGTCCTAAGGCTTAAATATCAGAGGCATAAAGGGAAGAAGACATTTTGCCACATGCTGTAAAAACAAATATCTTGATCATGCAGACTCCATATCTTAGGATATTGTTAATTTACATTCCACATCTTAGAACACTTAGACTCCACCACCTACTATGGCAGGCAGAAAAGGTTCATAACAATAAAAAGGATTCCTAAAGATGTGCAATTGGTGTTTGCATAATATTGAAAAAAAACTTTTGATCGATGATTATATTTTGATATCTGTTCTTGTTATATAACACATCATACCAAAATTTAGCAGCTTAAAACAACAAATATTTTTGTTTCTATGGGCAGAAATCTAGGAGCAGCTTGGGTAGGTGATTCTGACCCAAGGTCTCTCTTGAGGTTTAGTCAGACCTGGGCCACAGTTTCATCAGAAGGCTTGACTGGGAGATCTGCTTCCAAGCTCATTCACGTGGTTGTTGGTCGGCCTCAGGTGCCTGTTGGCTATTAGCAGAGATTTCCGTTTTCTGCTCTGTGGTCCTCTCCTAAGTTGCCTGAATGTCTTCATGACACGGCAGCTGGCTTCTCCAGTTCCTCGTGAAGTATTGGACTGAGGGCTTCTGTTCTTTGCCATGTGGGTCTCTCCATAAGGCAGTTTGCAACCTGGCAACTGGCTTCCCCTACAGCAAATGAAGACAGGCAATATAAGCCTGTAGCCACAGTCTAGGATAACCTAAACTAGGAGGTGACATGCCACCACTTCTCTGTATTCTATTGATCATAAAGAAAATCTGGTACAGTGTGGGAAGGGACACCAAGGTTGTGAAGACAAGGAGGTGGGGATGGTTGTGGGCCATCTTGGGGGCTAGCTACCACAACCCCCATGCTGGTTAACAGAAGAATGGGCCTCTTCTCTGCCGTAAGACTGATAGGGTGCCATGGGGGGGTTTCTGGCTGAAAGAATTAGACAGGTCTTGGCTAGATGAGGTGGCTCATGCCTGTAATCCCAGCACTTTGGGAGGCCGAGGCAGGAGGATCACTTGAGCCCAGGAGTTGGAGATCAGCCTGGGCCACATAGTGAGAACCCATCTCTACAAAAAAATAAAAATTAGCCTGGCATGGTGGCAAGCGTCTGTGGTCCCCGCTATTCAGGAGGCTGAGATGGCAGAATCACTTGAGCCCAGGAGATGGAGGCTGTAGTGAGCCATGATCATGCCACTGCACTTTAGCCTGGGTGACAGAGTGAGACCTTATCTCAAAAAAAAAAAGATAATTAGACAGCCTCGTGCCTCATGGTTGTGGGAAGGGTCTCAGAACAAAAAACCAAATGGAAAGACTTAGGTGCATATATTTAAATGTGCAGCCAATTGTGATAGTTAAGTTTCTATAAAGAAAATATTTCTCCTATGACTTTTCCCCAAGGAATGAAAGAAGAGATGATTTGGGAAACTCTACTTTTCCCTTAGTTACTACAATCTCCAAAATGTTTAGTTTGTGAACAAATCCAATCAGGTGACAAATTTTCAAGAATGTCTTCAGTTTATAAAATCTTGGAGGTAGAAGCCGCCTAGAACAATGCCTTCATGTTACAGATGAGGGAGGGGGACCCTGGGGACACTGAGAGACAGAAACAGAGATGGGAATGTAACTCCCAAAGGGACATCACTTAGTTTTTTGTTTGTTTGTTTGTTTGTTTGTTTGTCTTTTAATCCAGGGACAGCTTAGGATAAGATTTTGCCATACAAGGCTTACATTTTAATTCATTTAACACATTGGGAAGTACCTTCTGTGCCCAGGAAAGGGAAAATAAGACAAGACTTGGTTCCTGTCTCCAAGGAGCACATCCTCTCAAAGGGGGGAGAGAGAAAAAAATATGAAGCAAAATGTCAAGACAACGTGGTCCATGGAGCTCAAGCATCTGATGGGTATCAGTGCTGGAAGGTGATCATTCGTGCTTTACTTAGTATCTAATCAAATGGGGAGCAAATTACTCATCTACGGCTCTGTCTTTTAAGTTGTTTAGGAGAATAATGAACTTTTAGATAGAGTATAAGTAGGACATACTGAAAGCCCTGAGAATATTGGCTTTTCACCATAATTTAAATATTCAAGTTCTGGAGTTACTAATGACACTTAAAATCAAAATGATCTGACAGTTCTCAAACGTTTGCTGTATCTGTATATTCATTTAAGCACATAGTTACTATCTGCTGTGTGCCAGGCACTGTGCCTGGCATGAGTAATAGAGCAATCAGTAACTCAGATGTGTCTCCATGCAGGCTTTATGAAGCTCCTTGTCTATTCATTATCTCTACTCTGCAGAAATGGTCACTTCTCTCTTTACATCATGGGTAGCATTATTTTTATTTATTTATTTATTTATTTATTTATTTATTTATTTACTGCCACGATTGTCCCCAAGGCTACAGGGAAGCAACGACTTCAAAACTTAACCAAAAAAATCTGGCCTCTCTAGGTGAAAAAATTGACGAAAGTATTTGCACTGTCATAACTGGGTCCAACAGAGCCACCATTTCTTGAGGAAACTCTTTTGGGATTTTGTTTCCTTAATGCAAAATGCACTTGAGACGTGACTCAACTTAGCGATGTCCCAGAATAAACTTTCACTTCCAGAGTCAGAGATAAGTACATTTTCCTTCTTCTCCGGGCCATGAGAGATTGGCTTGGAAGGAAAGCTTGGGTCACGTCTAGGAAGTAACTGCCAGTCATTTGTGTGTGTGGTTCATTGGAACATTCAGGCTTTCCCAGGGACTGGCTTGTTAATGGCTGAACAAGCTAAACGCCAATCAGGAGAAAACCATTTGTTTTCCATGAATACTTCTACTTCTTGTGATCTAGAGCCTTCCCTCAAATCTCATCTATTTAGGAAGGATTCGAGGACAATGGATTAATAGCATTAATATTTCCCTCTCCACCTCCTGGAGGGCTCACATTTTTCAAGAGAAGATGACATCAGTGTGAAACTTGCCCTTCTTAAGCTTTCAGAAACATGTCTCCTTATTTAAAGATTAGATTATCCTTCTCCCATTGTTTTCCATTAGATTTGTTTCCTTTCTCCTTTTTGGGGAAGGCCAGCTCACTATTTTTAAAAGGTGATGGACCATGTCAGGATTTAGAAAGTGAAAGGAAAGAGATTGGTTTGGATTTTCTCACTCTTTTGTCCGCTCTAAAGCTCAATAAACTTCGAATGGTGACTGCAGGTATAAGGGTAGAGGAATGCTTTTGTATCCTTAGAAAACGTACGTTTCAGTTGGATTACAGAGGTAGTCAGGAGATAGGGAAAAAGTTCCAATAGCACTTTGACTACTTTCCATGTCAAAGGATATATATCAGCCATATTCCATTGCTATGAGAATCAGCATGTTTAACTATTGATAAAAAAAATTTTAGGGAACACAATAAAAGTTATCAAAAAATTGGATGAGTTTGTTGTAATAAAGACAGGACTGTATGTAGTTCATATTCAAGTTTATGGATTCTTCTGAATACTGAATAAATTGTCAAAATGGTACTGAAACTCTATGTGAAAGACTCAGCCTAAATTCTGTTAATCTGGTTGATACATCTTTTTGTGATTTTAAAAAAAGACTCTAAGCAAAAATTTTAAGCTCATTCCAGCACCATGATAAAGATTCCTTGGGACTCGATTATATTCATTTATTGTGTGGATCCCATGTAACCTGTCTTTACATTTTACAATGTACAATTTACAAAATAACACAGCATACACAGCACATCTAAAGCAGGTGGTAAAATGGAGATGTACCACTCTCATTGTGGGTTTATATAACACATAGGAATCTCCTTAGTCTATGCTTAAAATATGAAACTGAGCAAAAGTCATTGGTCAATATTTTTATGAGCATAGATTTCCTCTCCGGTTTCTTTATCAGTAATACATGCGATAAGATCAGAGTAGCCTGTGGCCACTCAATGGTTAACATATTAATTTATTAAAACTTTCCAATTTCAACCAGTTTGGTCGAACTGGAGAAGTTAGGGAATTTGAGGAAGTTGAGTTTTTTTTTGAGGGACGCTGCCAGTTAGGGAATTGATAAACTTGAATTCACACCCAGTGGTGGAGCTCATTCACCTTTTTCACAAAGTGAGTTTTCACTCTTTATTTCTGTGTACTTAGCCTAGGGCTCCCTTTCCCTTACCAGAGAGTTTTGCATATCAGAAATGATTGAGGAAAAAAATAAAGTTATTATGTGCACTAGGAACTGAAGACAATGCCTGTAGCCAAGGTTAAGGAACAATTGAATAAGGTATGGTACCATTACTTGTGTGTTATGACTACTCTCCAATTTGGAGAAATAAATACTGTGTAATAATCTATTATCAGATAGCCAGTGCTGCCCATCACCCTCTCTTCAGTCCTTTTTATTTGGGTACACAGATGTATCAAGGGAGGGCAAATTAATTAACTATGCATAATTACCAAATTCTCTAAACACATGCAGACTTTACACAGTGTCTTTGCTGGACAGTGCAGGTTGTTGGTATAGATGGTAGATAGCCATCACCTATTGTAAATCTATTCACACAGCAGGGTTAAGTGAATTCAAATTCAAATGATGCACCCATAATATGTTCTCTAACGTGAAGCATTGTAAATTTCCTCACTGCAGAAAGCAATAATGCCTTCGATATAAGGTATTTATTCCAACTATACTAATCACCATGGTGCATTTAGATATCCAAAGATACTGTATTTTGAGCATATAGGATTTATATAACTTTAAAATTTTGTGATTCGGTATTTTTACTGGGCTAGAGGTATTAATTTGATTAAATGCACACGAAGACTTTCTCCCAATACCCAAAGAAAACTATTTGCATTTTTTAAAATTATCACAGCTTGTTATATAATTACAGCCTCTGGGGCTAGATTTCTTTAACAATGTCCCAGTCTCCTCTCTACTGCTTCTCTAATGACAATACACTTTCCCTTCAAAGTTTCCCAACCTATTGCTTTCTATAACTCACCTCTTCCTATAAGAAGCAAGTTTGTTAGCTCATTAATACAGAACTTACGGAGAGGGTTCACTACATATTGATCTAATTAAAATGTTTTTGAGTCAGGACAACAATAATAATGGGATTAACTATTGTAATTTGTGCAGCCAAAGTATATACATAAATAGGTAATCTTTATTTTTCGATATTACTGGTGGAAAATGAATTTCAGACATTAGGACCTGGGAGAGTCGGGAGCTACAGCTGCTGAGCGAGGGCCCCTCCCATGGTTCTGGCCAGCAGCCCTGACATCCCTGCACAAAGTAATCACAGATCACAGCATTTAATCACTGAAAACAAGCACTCCAGAGGACAGCGGTGTCAATATCCCACTCTCTCATTATCTGTTTGGATTGCACATCCACACTGTCAGATAAACAGAGTGGAAAATTAAGATTAAAAATATGGTAATTTCATTTCAGGCAGCAGGCACCACTCACTGCCCCTATTATGCTATTGATTACCTCTGAATTCAATTTTTCTTTCAATGCAAACTTTAATCTGTTTGCTACCCAGCAATTCAACTCCCCAAGGGCTATTTGAGAGTAAGTAACCATTTAATCTGATGCTAACTGAAAAATCACCGTCCTTAATGAATTGTGTAAATCATTCAGCTCTAAAGCACCTTTGACTTCTATTTCATTTTTTATTTTCCACTCAATATAGGAAAGGATCGGCGTGTGAATAATTACAAAGTAGCAAGTATTTTTACATACAGCAAATATGATAAAAACCCTATTATAGTGGGGCATGTGTAATGAACAGTACTTTTTAATTTCAAAATAGCTATTCATTAAAAAAGAATGGAAGATTAAAAAGAGAGGCTCAAAGCTCAAGGTAAAAGTTGATAGACATTGTAATTACATGGTTAATTTCAAAGATTTATATGCTGTTATGATTTAAAAGGAATTTTTATGACCTGACATTTTCATTTGAGAAGATTTTTTATTTAAAATTAATCTTCGAGCTCCTATTCTTAATTATTTCTTGGCAAGCGATAAATGGTAATACAAAAAAAAATGCCCTATATCAAATTTTAAGCAGAATAAATGCATGCGAATTTTCGAAAAGCAATAAAGTGGTTTTTACTTATTTGAATTGCCTTACATTGAAATCCCCGGTTGGGGGAATTTGTGGGCGAGAGCTGGAAATTATTGGCCCATTTAAGGGAGCAGCAATCTTACTGCAGTGCAGCGTTTATGACACTTGAAAACAGATTGGAGAGTGGGTTTTGCTCGGGCGACTTGTCTTTCAAGTTGGCGTTAAGAGTTTTCAACAGGTCTCCTTCTCTGCCGGCCGGGACCCCGAGGCTCCCTCGGAGCAGGGCGGGTGGGATCGCTCGGCCTCCTTCTCTCGCCCGCACGGGCGCCGCCGCAGACCCGGAGCAGGCACCCGGCGGCCGCCGCGTGGGCTGCAGCTCAGCCTCCTCTGCGGGCGCCCGGCAGGGCTGCGCGGCCGAGACTCGGGGCGCCGGGGCGGCCGGGAGCTCTGTCATTTGGCAACTCCCTGCAGACTGATGACACGGCGCTTTCCATGGTCGAGCCCCACAAAGTGTAGGGCTGCGGGGCGCACCTGGCTGGGCTCCTAATTACCCGGCCTGGGACGCACGGGGCAGCCGCGGAGGGTGGCGCCTGGGCTAGGGCCGGGGTCCCCTTCGCCGCAGTCCCGCCCACCCCCAGCCTCCGAGGGGTCGCGGCCAGGGCGCTCTCCACAAACTCGGCTACCTGCAGGGGTTCGCCGCTGCAAGCCGGGCCAGTAGAAGTTTGGGGGCGAAGGCAGAGAGCATTTCCTCCTCGGCTTTTGGCGCCTCCACGCTGCACAGAGGCAGGGGCGACTCTGCAGGCCCCGTTTCCCCCATCCTCCCCTCCACCCCAGTTCCCCGCAGGACGTAGGCGCCGTCCCTAGCTCCCCCTTCTGTCCTCGCCCTAACACCGCAGGGCCTCTCCTGGGGATGTGGGGTCCTGCGTGCTTTGGGGAGCTACAAAAAGTGGGGGCCGTCGCAGAGCAGAGGGAAGCTAGGAGCGGGCAACGAATTGAATCCTGGAGACCCGGGAGGGCGAGGCTGCTGCCGCCCCCGGGGAAAGGGCTACTTCGGCGGGGATACCCAGTGCCAGGCCCTGCAACTCCTGGGCACTCGGGAATGGGATGGGGGAGACGCGGGGTGCGCGCAGCTCCCGGTGATGTTAAGGCGTCCGATGGAGACTTGGGTTATTTGCTTCGCGTATCCTCCCCTGTTCCTCTGCACCGAGCTCCCGGCTGCCGCTGCGGCCACTGTGTGCCCGAGGGGCGGCTCTGTAACCCGGCTCCAGGCATTTCTTAGGTTTCCCATCCCTGCCATCCAAGCTCTTGGGAGCGCCCGCTCCGCTGCCCGCAGACAGGCGTCGTTCAAACCTCAGCTCTGCTCGGTCTGCATTCATGGACCCCAGATCTTCACCCTAGGATTTCCATCTCAGCATTTCACGTTCCCGGGGAAAAAGGGAGAGGGAGAATGAGAGATAACCGTGAGCGCCTAAGCAAGGGATTCCTTGCAGCTCCATTACGGGAGATGCCCTTTTGCTCTAACTCCCTGTAACTTAAGAAGAGGCTGCACAAAGCTCTGATCTCGGGGAGGAGTCTTGGGGTGAAAAGTACAAAAGTCAGTTGTGCCGGGCAAAAACTGAGGCTGAAATTTTATCCTGCACCCAGCTCTTGTTTTGAATTTCTGAACTTGAGCTAGTGAGTGTGATTTCAGGTTAAGAATAGTTCTGGGAGGGCGTGGGGTAGTGGGGAGGGTGCAAACTTCTTGCTTGATCCATTTCCACTCTTCAACCTTAAGGACTACCCATTTTAGCTTACAGGATGGTAAGGCCCTAAATCAAAACCCTTTCATTTACTCTATGGATTTCCACTTGCTCAGAGGTGTAACAGCTCTGTAGGCTTGGTTTTATCATTAAAAAAGAAAGAAAGAAAGAAATCAACATTAGCAAAGACTTATTTCATTCACTAAATATTTATTGATCACCAGACACCGTGCTAGGCAGAAGCCGGTCACGGTTCAGGCAGTTTTTTAAAACATTTTATTTTGTTGGAAGCAATCAATGGCTGCATAACAATACTTAATGTATTTTAAACACATGCATTACTTCTCCAACTGGCTATAATAGCTTCCCTAGAACTCATCTAAGCTGTCCTATCAATGACGGTTTAAAGACTGTGAATCCTACAGATTATCAACTACTAGGTACTGTCCCGAAGATGATCATTAGCCCAGAACTTGGGGCTCTGACCTTTTAAAATACATTCAAAACTGTAACCCTTATAGGTCATAATGCTGGAAATGTTGATGCATTCAATGAAGAGCATATTTTGACTACTTTCATTTCTATATTGCCTACATTTTAAAAATTTTTTTATTTGCTTGTTCCAAAATTTCCAAAGGCCACATTCTCAGTGTGGTCCATGAGGCAGCATATTTTTCAATTTTAAAATATTGAATTATGTGCAGACCTCAAAAGAAACAGTAAACGTTTGTTCTGATCTTTGCTTTAAAAACGCCCGGGCCAATTAATTTTTTAGCTGTTGATTTTTAAAGTAACACTTTCACCGAGAAGGAGGTGGAATGTCAAGAAGCTGAGCCCATTAGGTTTGCATTTTCTCAGTCTGAAAATGCATGCAAAACAGCGCATTTGTAAATGCAGACCTGTGACAGTATATGTAAATGGAATATTTAATAAATGCAAAGCACCTTTAAAATAGTAACCAACAGTCTGACCTGTCAAATGTGACAAAAATACAGGTTTATGTTTATCCCTCTGTCTTCCCTTATGTCCAGTGAGTTGTATCGAAGTCTTATAATTTTGAAGATAGACTATTAGCACAGAAAAACTGAAACAGGCTTCCTACCATCACCCCCTATATTTTCTTGATTTTTTAAACATCATGTTTTTGTTGTTTAAATGATCATTCCTTCTGGCTTGGAAATTGGGAAATTGGGTGGCAGGAATCAGGGAGCAGGTTATCAGGAATACTAAAACCTTCCATGGAGAGGTTGCTACTCTGGCTTAATTCTTTTAATAGCGGGTGTTTTCTTCCCTCTGTTCCTCAATTACATTTTAAAAACAATCATAGGCAGGAGCATATATAAGACATAAATATCACTTTCCCTTGAGTTTTAAAATCTAACATTGGGAAATAGAGAATGGCATTAAAGAAGCTGTCCCTTCCAGTGTAACTGTTAGAGTTCATTTAGAGGAATGGGCCCAAATGGCTCTCCTGGTGAAACACTTCTGAATCAAAAGCTAGTCTGACTGTCAACCACTTGGACCAGGAAACACTTGGGGTTTCCATCGGGAAAGGACTATGTTGGTAGCATTGATGGGAAAAGTAGTGACGGGGTGGGGGGTGCATATAAGGAGTCCACATGGAGAAGCTGAGGAGCTCTGTGGAGGAAATCCCATGTATCAAAGCTCCTAAGAGCTGAGAAGAGCAGTGGTTACGCACTGGAAACATGTACTGAAAATTAAATGAAGAATCTGTTCAGTGTTAGTTTAGATGAGGGAGTTCTCTTGACCTTTGACAAGGAGATAGGAAAATCCAGAAGTACATGGAAAAAAATGTTTAAGATATGGGTATAAATTATACAAATGCTGGACAAAAAAGGTAGGGAAGAGAAAAGAGATCAGGTATTGGGAGTCATTTATTCATGCATTTGTTCTGCAAATGTTTATTGAGCACCTACTAGCTCTAGCCACTGATCAAACCTTGGGAATGAAGACCGTTCTTGAATGGAGTTACATTGCATTTATTAAAATTAATGCCTCTCATTGGTTGCTACTGCTAGAGAAGAGAAAGAGCAATTCATAATTTACTAGGTGCTGACTCAATGCTTTCCTTTAGGACTGCAGTGTCCCTCTGGCCAATGGAATCAGAGATTACAAATGGCATTTTGTCCACTGAGTCATTCAAATTCAGTTCCCAAAGGTGGTCCAAACTCACCAACTTTCACATAGTTGAGAGGAAAATTAATATTTTCAAGGACCTACCCCTAGGCTGGGGGTATTTGAAATGTTAGTCCACTTAATCCACAAAATGATACCCATGAGGCTGTCACGCTTACCTTATTACAGATGAGGAAACTGCTCTTCCAGCATGAGACTCCATCCAGCTAATGTGTAAAGTTACCTTACAAACTGCAAGGTGTTCTGTAAATGTAACGTATCTCTGTTAACCTTTAACTCAACTTATTTTTAAATATCAATTCTTACAATGGTGAAGCGACAAGACATGACCCTCATTTCATTATTGGAAATGAAACGATTTCTAAGCATCTTCCTCTTACTTTTTTTTTTCAGGTGAATTAATGTTATAGAGATTGTTCAAAATAATAATAATTTATCTATCTATAGATGTCTGTCCTGGTATAGGTTCCTGTCCCCAGATGGTCTGTGGGAAGAATTTGTTTTCAAGCTAGTGTCTCTCATCCAGGCTCTGTGCGTGTTATTCTACTATGCTAAAGACTGGGGCTGGGGACGGTGGCTCATGCCTGTAATCTCAGCACTTTGGGAGGTGGAGGTGACAGGATTGCTTGACCCCAGGAGTTGGAGACCAGTCTGGGCAACAGAGTGAGAGCTTGTGTCTACAAAAATAAAAAATTAGCTGGGTATGGTTGTGAGTGCCTATAGTCCCAGCTACTTGGAAGGCTGAGGTAGGAGGATTGCTTGATCTCAGGAGTTTCAGGTTACAGTTAGCTGTGATCATGCCAGTGCACCCCACCTTAGGCAACAGAGCAAGACCTCATCTCAAAAAAAAAAAATGGATTTCTTCCAATTAAACATTCTTTTAAAAATAACTCAGTTTGAATGAAAACATCATCTGAATCATTTCCAGCTACTTACAGATTGCACCTTCTATACAACCCCACAGTTACAAACTAGATTTTCTTTATAATCACTTTCTGCAACTCTCAGAATAGTTAAGCATTACCTGAATATCAAAGAGCAACCTTGGGACAGAAGGGATTTTAGCAATTTAATTGCCAAACTCTAGAAAAATACAAACAAATCTTTGGAACCCAGCAAATGATATTGATGCATGGTTTCTCTGCTGGGCACTTCAATTTGCATGCAGTGACGTCACTGCCTTGAGCAAATTAATGATGAGCTCCTTGAGTGAACAAATGCTGAGCTTCTTCAAACTTATTCCATTGATACCCTTTTCTGAGGAGGTTGGAATCAACCCAATTGAAAGAATCAGCTATGGACATTGCCAGTTTTGTAAAATGAAGAGTTTGTCGAGGAGAATCAAATATCTCATAGCTAGTTTGAAAGGAAGGCAGATGTAATCTTGAATGATTCACGTACATTTATAAGGTGTTAAAGGCATGAAAATTAATTTTAAAATATTTTTCTTTTTTGAAGTTTTCTTGCTGATTACGTTCCTCCACATGTACTTGCGGTATGAAGTGTCCATAGTAAAGGTTACTTTGCAGGTTGATCCTTTTTTTTTTTTTTTTTTTTCTTGAGATGGAGTCTCGCTCTGTTGCCCAGGCTGGAGTGTAGTGGCGTGATCTTGGCTCACTGCAAACTCCGCCTCCTGGTTCAAGCGATTCCCCTGTCTCATCCTCCTGAGTAGCTGGGACTACAGGCACGTGCCACCACGCCTGGCTAATTTTTGTATTTTTAGTAGAAATGGGGTTTCACCACATTGATCAGGCTGGTCTCAAACTCGTGACCTCAGGTGATCCACCCGCCTCGGCCTCCCAAAGTGCTGGGATTACAGGCGTGAGCCACCGCATCTGGCTGCAGGTTGGTTCTTAATCAGTGTAGTTGAGCCTTAGTCTGACAAGTCAGTCTGCTTCCAAAACCACGTTAATCCTTTTCAACAGCCATCTGAAGCTAGGAGTTTTCTGTCAACCCAACAATATGTTCTCATGAAAGCCTTTAGTTTGTACAGTGTGTTGCAATTTACAAAGCACATCCACAATCGTTCTCTTGTTTTGGTCCTTACTATACTACTACGAAGTTTGAAGGGCTGCTGGTGTTTTCTTCCATTTGCAAGTGGAGACAGAAAGCACCTAAAATTCAGAGAGATGCCATGACTGTTTTGTAGTAAGACAGCTAGGGAGTGCTGGAGCCAGTACATCTCCTTCCAATTCCAGTCGTCTCTCCACTAACCACCCTACCTCTGCGAGGAAATCAGTTGCAGTTCTACATTGAGCTGTCAACATTTCCATTTAAAAGTTCCAAGATCTGCCCGAACATATAAATGGTGGCATTATCAAGCTTTACTAACAGAAAGAGAAAAGTTCAACTCTCCATTTCCCCTGAGACCTTTTAAAGTGACCTTTAGTTCTTCAAGTCATCTTTTATTTCTGGCCAGATAGCGTAATATACAATCAGTGCCTGAAGGAGCCGTGTTTATTTTCAGTCAGCTTAAACACCTCCTTTTACTCTCTGGGATATTTCAGGTTCATGCTCAAAAGCTGCTTAGCTGTCCAGCTGTTGGTCTATTGGTCAGTGGGGGTGAGTGAATTATGCTAAAATAGTGCCAACTTAGCAGAATTTTAAGGAATTATTCACGGGAACAAAAACATTTAAAGCCTGGATTCCACTGGGCATGTGTATCTGATGTTGGATGTTGATTTTTTTTTTACAGTTATTTAAAGAGATTCTCTTTTTCCCTTTTCTTAAATATGCAACTTTAGCTGGTCTGTCTCCATCAATTTAACACTTTTGAGGAATATCCCATATCCCTGCCATAAGATGATAGACACTGCTGATCCTGTATCCAGCTGCATCTGTAGCATCTCGGCCTCCACTCGGGGTGCTAACCAGATTATTTTTCTATCACTCTTGCCCACACTGAATATGCTGAATACTGTATCTCTCAACTGGCTAGCCCACTCTCACAGCCTGAGTCTCTATTATCGGCAGCCACAGCATGCATATGTTTATTTAGTTTCCATTCCTTAGGGAATCCTCTGTGCTCTTCCTTGAGTAACACAATATTTGGATTTTCCCTTTTCTGCTACATCTCCTGAAACACTCATCTTTGAATGTATATTCAGAATGGTTACAGAAAGCTTTCCCACAACAGTAACATGCCCCTGCCTGCTTTGAATTCTGGCACACGACAATGCGATTATTTTATGCATGCTTGCCTTGTGTCTCCTGGCTGGTTTTAGTCTCAGTGCATCTCTTGCTGCAGTTTCCATAAGCACAGCAGCTCACAAGCTGTTCTAAAGTGTGCACCCTTCTTCATTCCAAATCTTGCCCTGTTCGCTTCGGATGTGCATTTTTAGAGCAATCCTTTGGTGAAGCCAATAGTTAACAATTCCTCAGCTGCCACTAATCGGGACAGTTCTGTAAACCATCTTCTATGAAATGGCAGATTTATATTTGAACGTTGAATCCTTTAGTATAGACAATAACAGATGAGCTAAAATGCCATCGAGAATTATGGCTTGGATGTGGCAGGTGTGCAGTAAACAGATTGGCTTTCGTATAAACAGTGTGTCTCATTACAGGGGCAAACTCAGGATTAAGAAAGACAGGCAGGAACTGGGGGTACTTCCTCTTAGCCCAAAATACCCCCAAAATGGTGCAATACATCTTTTCTTTCCAATGGAATCTGTAAGATTACAAACTTATTCCAGCGTTGTTTAAAAATAACTATTTATTCCTATTTGTGTTTTTCAGACGCCTGTAAAATTGTTGTAGGCCCATGCAGGCTGGACTCTATTCACCCTGATGATTAGGCTCCTTTGAAAGAAAGGAGTTGATGAGGTAGAGAGCTGAGATATGATTTTGTTGACTTTCTAGCTAAAGTTTCTTAGGAACAAGTGAGGCTTTTGCCAGCTGTGATCTACCCAGGAGAAAGCAGGACAAAAAATATCTGAAGCACAGGAAGCTTTCTCTGACTAAACACTACAAACAGGAAACAGGGTTGCCTTTCCCTAGCAGCAGATTCCTGCAAGGAGCTCGGCTTATTCTCTTAATTAGGGATAATTTGTACATAGGCTTGGGAAGAGGCATATCAAAGCCTTTGACAAGTCATTATCAGGATTCCCATGTTAGAGGCAGAGTAAAGGAGGCACCAAAAGGTCAAGCGATTTGCCTAAGGTCATGGATGAAGTATATCTTTTCATCCGTGTTTTCACAGCACCTGGGACTGCAGGAACAATGATGTGTTCCCACAGAGCTAGGAGGAGGAGGAGAGGGTAAAAGGAAGAGACTGGTGGACACATTGCTAAGACCAGAGATAAAATAGCCAGGGAAGCTTGATACCAGAAAAAAGAGGTCCGTGTAGAACCTGCCTTTAAGTGGGCAGTGACTGACTAGTAACCAACCATGTTTACTCAGAGAAAGGAAATAACAGAATATTCACTGAATTATTCAATATATGTTTAACCAAATGACTGCTATGTAAATGGCATTGTCCTAGGCATCTTGTGGAGGAGTGCAAAAAAATATATTAAATTGGTCTTCTAGGAGCTTTCCATGTAAGTGGGAAAACGAGGCATATAAGCATAACTAAGTAAGTGTATAGCACCCAACCATGAAGCCCCACTGCTGAGTGTAATTACTGGGGCATAGTAGATGCTCAATAAATGTTCCCTGAATTAATAGTTATTCACTCACTGCCAAGCCTGAAATTAAACTCTGCCAAGGTATTTTTCTGTTTGATTTGATTGCCTAAAGTTTATATAGGCAGGTTTTAAGGAGAGGTAAAACTGACTTTTAGAGTAAGTTTTAAACACGTTTTTTTACCTTTAATTTTCAAATAATTTCTGAGATTCAAAAAAGTTGCAAATACAGTGAGACAATTCCTGTATATCTGTCATCTTCAGATGTTAACATCTTACATAACCACAGAACTATTATCAAAGTGAGGAAATAAACATTGTTACAATACTATTAACCTATCCACAGACCTTTTTCAAATTCTACCAGTTGTCCCATGGATAAGATACAATTCAGGATCATACATGGCAATTAGTCAATTAGCAGTCACACTTTCTTACCCCTTTGCAGTCTGGTTCAGGCTTTCCTTTTCTTTCTTGTCCTTGATACTTTGAGGTCTGGCCTGCTATTTTGTAGAATGCCCCTCAATTTAGATTTGTCTGATGTATCCTTTTAAATAAGTGTGTGTCTTTTTTGGCAAGAATGCCACAGAAGTGATGTTGTACCCTTCTCAGTACATCATATCAGGAGGCACATGATATCACTATGTCTCATAACAGGGTACAGTGGTATCTGCCAGGTTTCTCCACTAAAAAGTTACTATTTTTCCCTTGTAATTAGTAAGTTTCCTATGGGGATATTCTTTGAGACTATTCAAATATCCTGTTTCCTATTTTACTTTTACCCACTAATTTATCATCCACCTATATGATTCTTGAATGCAACAATTATTATGGTGTTTGTCAATGGTAATTTTCTATTTCCTCCCATATTCATTAATCAGAATTCTGCTGTAAAAAAAAAAAAAGAGCTTTCTCTCACCCCATTTATTTATTGAGTGATTTTTAAAGAGTGGGATTTATGAAGGCACAGTGCATGGGGAGGAGAGAGTGAGCACCGTGAGAGTCATAATAACAAGGTTGTTTGGGGGCAACGAAGAAAAGAAACCGGGCTGGGCGTAGTGGCTCACACCTGTAATCTCAGCACTTTGGGAGGCCGAGGCGGGCGGATCACCAGGTTAGGAGTTCGAGACCAGCCTGGCCAACATCGGTGAAACCCTATCTCTACTAAAAATACAAAAATTAGCCAATGTGGTGGTGCACTCCTATAGTCCCAGCTACAGGGGAGGCTGAGGGAGGAGAATTGCTTGAGCCCAAGAGGCGAAGGTTGCAGTGAGCCAAGATCACACCACTGTACTCCAGCCTGAGCAACAGAGCAAGACTCAATCTCAAAAAAAAAAAAAAAAAAGAGCGCGCGAGCGAGAAAGAGAGACAGAGAGAGAGAGAGAGAAGCTGGGCCTGGGATCAGAAGTGTTATTTCTGAGAGAAGAAAATGAAAACCTTTTAACAGTTTCTGAGCATGCAGGAACACAATCAAAAGGATGGTCAAATATGGGCACATTAGGTAAAATGGATGAGAGAACCCTGGCAACTTGTACAAGGTACTTGAGGATAGGTGGAACTGGAGAAGAATGAGTTCGTTCATAAAAGGAGGAAAGGATCATTCTTGTAGCCCAATGACAATTTCTGCAAGAAGAATGGTGCCTGGTGGTGACTAGACAGGTGGAAAACGCTGAGGATTTTGTAGGAAAATACAAAGAACACCCCTTGAGTTAGAATTTGCTCAATCTGGTAAAGCACCCATGAGATGTTCTGGAATCTGAGAAATGAAGGAGAGTCAGCAGAGTGTTGGCAGGCAGGGCCTTCCTAAAATCAATCTTGGGGGACGTTGACTATTTATTGATGCTTCCTGAGCCAGAGTGAACCATGGTGTCATGACCAGGTAACGTTGGGTAGGCCAAAACTACTCCTGAGAGCATTTAGTGATTTACCTAACTTTCTGCACTATTGTAAAAGAAGAAAGAAAATGTCCAGGTCTACTGCAATATGCTGCTTCCCCAACCCCACTGTCCTAATGAGCCTAGCACCTGGGCATCTACTGTGTGTGCAATCATCCCTGCAGTGAGCAGGGAACATGGTGAGTTGGAGGCTGATTCTCATTTAATCTTCTCCTCTGGCCTCTCCCCAGAAATCTGGTTTGATCAGCCCTTGTGTCTCTCTCCCAATATCTTGGCAGGGCCAGTCCTAGATCCCCATGAAAATGTTTTTGAAATAATGGCTTGTGGGACAAAGTGAAACCACTTTCTGTTCTTTCTTTGATTGATGAGGGTAGTGATCACTTCATTAAATCCCTGTCCTGAGCCTTGGAATGTCACCAGAGCATTAGCCTGTTTTTACCTTGAGCTAATGGGCAGTGGTGGCCTGAAGTGGCATCTCTCTCCTTTCTCTAATCCTTAATCAAGGGCTGTCCCTAATGAAGAGGCCGCAGGAGAACAGGTCTCTCAAACTGGCATCCTAGCAGCAGTGAGATCCCCAGAAAAAAACCTCCCAGAATCTTCTTTGAGTCATCAGCTGTGGGGGTACCAGGGTACTGGCCTGAGACCTGAAGCAGAAGAGAGAAACAGCTGCCTGACCACTGCACAGAGATTGAATTTTCTCTTCCAGAGATTGAATTTTCACTTTCTTACTAAGGGAAGGTACAATGCTATTGGTTAGCAACAAGGTTCCAGATTCAGCCCTACCTGTGTTCAAATTGCAGCTCCACCATGGTGACCTCAGACAAGTCATGTATTCTACACCCCTTTTTTCCCAACAACAAAACAGCACTTGGGTAGCACTCGATGAATGGTGGGAATGACCAATATTATTGGTGAAACCGGACATTCCATGACAGTGTTTCGATGCTCCTTGGAGTATAGTCCAGTAATCTATTTTCTTTTCTCATGATTACCCATCTTACTTTCTTGTACTACCGAAATTGACTTTAATTCTGTTATTCTTAGGAAATCGGATAATGTCTCTTAGCAAGAATATTATGCATATGGATACAGATTATTAAGATGACATCTATTTAAAATGTCACAATAGTGTATTTAGGTATTAGCAAATAAAAACCAAACTTCAACAAGCCAAAACCACTCACAACAGGCAAGTGAAACTGTGCTTGACTGCTGTTTCTCATTATACTCATTTGACCCTTGCCTAATTCAACCGGTGTCTTGGTGAACCATTCTGGAGGGCCACACTACAATATGTACTTTGTTCCTTTATTCTTACAAATGCAGTTTAGTTTTAAGTGTTTGTGATAGTTCTTAATAGCATATATTATCTAAATAATGATGACCTAGTATGATGAGACCTTACTGAAGATCATTGTTAAGTCTTGCTGAGAAGTAGGATATGACTGCCAAACTTTTTATAAGACTTATAGAGTTATGCGGCTAAAAGTAAGGTGTGCCAAGACTCAGTAGTTCAAGACAAATACGTAAGACTGTTAGAGACAGTGGATACTGGAGGAAGATCTGAGGAAAGAAGTCAGTGGGCCGAAAGTGTTGTTGAGGGAACCAGTGCTAAGAATCTCACAGAATTTTCGTGAAAAGAAGCACTTGCATTAATCACGTACTGTGATTGCCTTAAACTAAGGGTAAAAAGTTTTGTCTAACCCAAATATATGCCTCAAATGAACGAGTGTGTGTGTTCATGGTTATTCTAATTACACACGGATGATCAGAGCAAAACAGAAGGTGTGAGGACTGCTCCTAAGAACCTTCACCAATAAGCAAGACTTGAAAAAGCCCAACCACGTACGGAGTTTGGAACCTTGCCCTGAATATTTTTCAGGATTCAATTGAAATATCCTCCTTGACAGCGGGTTTCTCTCACAGCCTAGAGAAGGAATTTATTGGCTTGGTTAACAGGGCAGTTAATATCCAGAATGGCTCTAGGTGAAGAATGAGATATGCTCATCTCTTGAGTTTCTCCCTAAAAAATAATTTGTGGTGAGGTACTCTTGCTCAGCTTCTGAACATGTGCCCACTAAGCCCTTGGAGAGTAATAACTTATGCCAGGCAGGTTGAAAACAATATTGTTTTCACTATTTTATTACATGTGAATGTCCTGGTGGGTGGCAGAGTGATTAAAACTTTCTGTGGTCTAATTTATTTTCATAGCGATTTGCAAGGCTGCTCTGGCATCTCTACATTCCTTATAATTTGGGCATTTATTACATACTTTACAAGCCACTTGAGTAATATGAGATCAAACTTAAAAGTGGTATTGTATATACAGAAACTCTATTAATAAAAATTACTAAGTAGTGCTATTTGTTTATAGTAAAAGGAAACTAGCTTATAAGCAAGACGGAAGATTCCTCTGTGCATAATGACTTAATTAGCAATTTAGAGGTTAGTTTCTCTTGTTTAGGTATCTGAGTGACTGATTTCTACCAAATTCACTGGGCAAACCTCTCTCAATTTGTAATCTGTCCTCCACTGCCCCAGCTCAGGTATTTTTGATTTGGACACATAAGTCTCTATAAAGTTTTGTAAAACCTATGTTAAGATAGGTTTTCAAATCACTGTCCTATAGAATGTTGATCTGGTCAATGCAAGCACCGTGTTGACAGTGACGACTGTATTGCAGCTATATCTCTCACCCCTTTGATAAAACAAGTGGATTAAGCTGAACCCCAGTTGTCTCTCTGTGCACGTCTCTTTATTTTATTTTATTTTATTTATTTATTTATTTGAGACGGAGTCTTGCTGTGTCACCCAGGCTGGAGTGTAGTGGCGTGATATCGGCTCACTGCAAGCTTCACCTCCTGGGTTCACGCCATTCTCCTGCCTCAGCCTTCCAAGCAGCTGGGACTACAGGTGCCCGCCACCACGCCTGGCTAATTTTTTGTATTTTTAGTAGAAATGGGGTTTCACTGTGGTCTCGATCTCCTGACCTCGTGATCCACCCGCCTCGGCCTCCAACAGTGCTGGGATTACAGGCGTGAGCCACCGCACCCAGTCTGCGCATGTCTCTTAAAGCTTCATGTTCCATCAAAGAACTTTTACTATTCGTCTCAAATACTGAACCTGGTAAAATAACTGGAATCTAGAGTGATCTGTTCATTTGACACGATTCACAAGCAATCAGCATTGCCGTCCTTCCAATCTATCACCTTTGCAAAAACTAAATGCACAAGTAATGCTGAGTGGACACTACCACAGCCAGTGGGGTGACTAGGAACAGATACAACCTGGGTTTGAAGTCCAGAGCCATTTATTTAGTGCACACTTGTTAAGTCCTCCTTGCAAAAGATTTAAAACAAACTGGTTCTCAAAGTGTGGTCCTCAGACTAGTAGCATCAGAACCACATGTTAGAAATGCAAAATGCAGGTCCCATCCTGGACCTACAGACTACAGAGCCCCTGGGATTGGGGCTCCACAGCCTCTGTGTGATTCTGTTTCACACTGAAGTCAAACTACTGATTTAGAGGAATATTTCCCCATAAGGTGCTAGAAGTAAATCTGTTCCTCGTTTGGACCTTTTCTAATGGCTTCTCTTGTTAGGGAGTATTTTGTCACTAAGATTTCTTTTTAATAGCAAATTAACCCTGTGTCCAAAAGCTAAGACCCTAGGATTAAAAAAAAATTCATGTGTGATTTTGTCCACTTCCACGTGTTTTCTTGATACTCAGCTTATTGTACCTAATTCAAATTTATAATGAATTCATCTTGGCCAATTCCCATTTCTAGACTTTAAACATTTTCCAGAGAAATGCTGACCTAACCCATTGTTTTTTCTTCACAGATAATTAAACATTCACCCATTAATTCTGTGACTAAGCCAACTCATTTTCCATCCTCAAAGGAAATTTAAAAAACAAAATTTAATTAAAGATATAAATGGCAGAAAAATGTCACAGACCACATACATATTATATACTAACAGTCTAAGAATCAGAAAAATTTATCTAGGATCTTTCATGGAATTTCTCATCATCCTGTCAGTTTTACATGTTTACGTGTAATGTACAAAACCCAAACATTTAGTTATTATACAGCTCAGTCTCAATGAGAGGTTATTTGAAGAAACACAGAACCTCATCAATGAGATCAGTAATCCCATTTCCCAGATGAGAAAAATTGAGGCACTCTAAGGTTCTTTGGACATAAACATTAGCCAAAATTCTCCCTTGGTTAACTCGAAATGAAAATCCCTTTAAGCCATATTTCTAACTCATGTACATGTGTACATCAGATAAATTATAAGAGGCTCTATCTCTAATGTTTATGAAAAACTTCAGATTATTCATGTGCACGGTTTGAGATTTGAATGTAATCATTATTATTTATCAGTATTTATTAAGCAGCTAGACAGGACAAAACACCGACCTTTAGCTTATAGGAGTGACAAAAGAAGCAAGAGTTTTGATCTGTGGTCTGAAGAGTCTAGAGGAAATGGGGGCAAATGTAAATAAAATCTATATATAAAATATACGTGCGACCTGTATACACACAAGTGATAATGCAAATAAGCATAGATGCATAGACTTGAGTGGCAGAGAGAGACAGTGCTCACCAATATTCCATTTCTGTGATTGTTAATATTGAGTGTCAACTTGATTGGACTGAAGGATGCAAAGTATTGTTCCTGGGTGCATCTGTGAGGGTGTTGCCAAAGGAGATCAACATTTGAGTCAGTGGACTGGAAGAGGCAGACCCACCCTCAGTCTGGGTGGGCACCATCTAATCAGCTGCCAGCTCGACTGAAATAAAGCAGGCAGGAGAAAATGGAAGAGCAGGCTCACTGAGTCTTCCTGCCTTCGTCTTTCTCCCGTACTGGATAATTCCTGCTCTTGAACATCAGACTCCAAGTTCTTTAGGTTTTGGACTCTTGGGCCTACACCAGCGTTTTGCCAGGGCTTTCAGGCCTTCAGCCACTGACAGAAGGCTGCACTGTCAACTTTCCTACTTTTGAGATTTGGGGACTTTGACTGGCTTCCTTCTACTCAGCTTGCAGATAGCCTATTGTGGGACTTCACCTTGTGATCATGTGAGTCAATATTCCTTAATAAACTCCCCTTTATATATACATCTATCCTATTAGTGCTGTCCCTCTAGAGAACCCTGACTAATACAATGTCCTTCCCACATTCTCCAGGATTCCTTGCAGTTACACTGGCCACGTGATTGATTCTGATTAGCTGTGGGCATGGACCAAGGCAGCTGAGATCCAGGGTGGCTTCTCCATCTCCCTTTCCCTGTGCTTTGGTAGCTTTGGAGGCCACATATCACACATGGTATATTTGCAAAATGGAGGGGAGCTGCCCAACCCACCTAGGACTTGATTTGAGAGAGCAATGAATCATTATTGTATTAAATCTGTGAGATGTGGGGAATCTGTCTATTGCAGCACCTAGTGTTAATTACCTTGGCTAATTCAACCTGGAAGTGAGATGCAGTGCTGCACATTTGTGCTTCCCTTCCAGTTCACACATCCCTCATTAGGAATGCCCTCCACCTCCTCCCTTGTTCATGTAACTGAATCGTAATCTTTTAGGACCTAAGTCAAATGCCAAGTCATTCATTCATTTATTCATTCATTCATTCATTCAGCAAATATTTTTGCACGTCTAGTATGTGTCAGGTATGCATTCACTCTTGCGGATTCAACTAAGACACACAGACTTATGCCGATTTCACAGAGCTTACACTGCAGCAGGGAAGAAGGAAAATCTAACAAGTAATTCTAATTCAGGCCCCAAGAAGTAATTTCTTTCTTCCCTGAGCTTTGGCAGGCAGTCTGACACACCCAACACGTTCTAACCCTGTTACTATTATTGTCTGTGGGCATTGTCTCTTTCCCACCAGGTGGTGAACTCTTTAATGGTAGGGATTTTATCTTCATTTTCTAAGACTCATCCACAGCTTTTTGTACACAATTACTGATGATATATATGGAGGGATATGTTACATGTATGAAGGCAATTGCTAGAATTATTTCTGAGAATTAAAATTGGTTGGGGGTATATCAAAGAAGGCTTTATGGTGACTTTTATGACGGTGCTCTAACAATTCATAATTAAGTATTTTTCTCTTGTGTACCTGGCACATAGGAAGCACTCTATAAATATGTTGAATGGATAGACTGAATGAATGGGCTTCCCTGCTTTCTTATTGATTGATAGCTCTCCTGAGTGAATGAATTTCTACCCTAAGGTAACTTCAGTAATTGAATGAGGAGACATGCCACGCATTTTTGTGGCAAATAGAGACATTTCCAAGTCCATAGAACAGCAGGAACATTTGACTTTTTTTTCAGCATCTTGAAAAATCAATAGGTTTATATTGTTTCTGGCCATTTAAACCAACTCAAATGTAATTTTCTTTAGAAATTTGAACTCATTTGGCAAAGTTAAAAGGGATCCGGTTTAAAGTTAGTGAACTTATATAAAGTATAAATGGAGGTCTTCTTCAGATTCTGCTAACTTAAAAATCTTTTCCTAGATTGAAAGAATGTGTTGACTTTCATAGTAATTTAATAAGTTCAATTCTCCAAAGCTTCTATCTTTCATAAAGAGTAAACTAAAAACTAAAAGAGAATGAGATTGTTGTATTTTTACACTAAATTTAATTCCATTTCAGTTTGCTAAAATGCTTTACTAAAATGATAAAACAGTTGGGACAAAAATGTATTTTTACTTTGATTTTTTCCCACCACCTCTTAATTTCTGTTGAGGACCACCAAAGACATGCCATCATTTTGTATGTTTTCTTATTCTGTTTTGTCATTGTTGTTTTAACCATGATGTGATATTCTACATGAAATTTCTAACCATTAGGTAGTATCACATGGGGTACTGGTTAAATAGCCATTTGCATATATTGATTTATATTTCTAATACGAATGTTTTTGCTTTTGAAGCATTATTTACCCTGGATCTTAAATTTCTGTAAGTAGTGATTATGCTACTAAGATTGGATTTGTTCTTATATAGAGATTACCCTTATTCTCTAATAACACTATTTAATAAATATCAAATAGAAACTACTGTTTAAAAAATAAATAAAAAGCTCAGATGAAGCAGAAAGTATAACCTGGCAAGATGAAGCAAATGTAAGTTAAAGAGATAATTAAAGAGAAATAAAAGAGGATACAGAGAGTATCCACTCATACTTCCATGAATATTTAAGTTGTTTCCATGTCTTGGCTATTATGAAAAACGCTGCAACAAGCATGGAAATGCAGATATGTTTATGAGGTGGTGATTTCCTCTCCATTGGGTATGTGCCCAGAAGGCTCACTGGGTGGTATGGCAGTTCTGTTTTTCATTTCCTTGGGAACATCCATACTGTTTCCCATAACCGATGCAGCAATCTATGTTCCCCTCAACAGTGTATTAGGGTTCCCTTTTCTCCATACCCTCAGCATTTGTTATCTCTTGTCTTTTTGAGACTAGCCTTCCATATAGATGCGAAGATTTTTAAATGTGGTATATATGCACAGTGGAATATTATTCAGCTTCAAAAAAGGAGAGTCTGCCATTTGCCACCACATGGAGGGATCTGGAGGACATTATGTTAAGTGAAATAAACCAGACACAGAAAGAAAAACATTGCACGATCTCACTTCTGTGTGGAATATATATATTTTTTAAAGCACTCAAATACACACAGAGAGAGACAATTGTTATCATGAGAGGGGTGTCAGGCAGGGGCAGGAAGGAAATGAGAGATCTAGTTTAAAGGATACAAAATAGCAGATATGTAAGATAAACAAGTTTAGAGGCCTAATGTACCACATCAGCACTAAAGTTAATACAATTGTATTATATTTCTAACACTAATGTTTTTGCTTTTGAAGCATTATTTACCCTGGATCTTAAATTTCTATAAGTTGTGTTTATGCTATTAAGATTGGATTTGTTCTTATATAGAGATTACCCTTATTCTCTAATAACACTATTCAATAAATATCAAATAGAAACTACTGTTTAAAAAATAAATAAAAAGCTCAGATGAAGCAGAAAGTATAACCTGGCAAGATGAAGCCAGGTTATACAATTACATTGTATTAGGGATTTTTGTTAAATAAGTATATTTTAACATCATGTTCTAAACCTCAAATATATACAATCTTTGTTAAAAAATTAAAAATAAAAAGATAGGGCTGGGCATGGTGGCTCACACCTGTAATCCTAGCACTTTGGGAGGCCAAGGTAGGTGGATAACCTGAGATCAGGCGTTCGAGACCAGCCTGGCCAACATGGTAAAACCCTGTCTCTACTAAAACTACAAAAATTAGCTGGACATGGTGGTGGGGGCCTGTAATCCCAGCTACCTGGGAGGCTGAGGCAGGAGAATCACTTGAATCCGGCAGGCAGAGGTTGCAGTGAGCCGAGATGGGGCCACTGCACTCCAGCCTGGGTGAGAGAGTGAGACCCTGTCGCAAATAAGTAAATAAATAAAATTTTAAAAAAAGATAGAATAGGAAGTAATAGTAGTAATGTATGCTAATTACCTACACCTTTTAATTAATGGAGTTGTTTATCAGGCTTCCAATATCCAGGCAGGAGTCTCTTCTATTCTTTTTGGAGGCGTACTATCTTGCAAATTTAGTGTTAAGTGTGGAATGAACCCAGTGACCTCCATGTAATTCATAGGAGCCCTTCTAAGCCTAAAGATTCATTTTAATTGAAGATGTTAATAAGACGTATATTTTGCCAGTGTCGGGCTCTGTCACCTAGACAGGAGGGCTGGAGTGCAGTGGTGTGATCACAGCTCACTGCAGCCTCAATCTCCTGGGCTCAAGCAATCCTCTCACCTTAGCCTCCCAAAACAAACAGCTGGGACTACAGGTGCATGCACTACATCCAGCTTTTTTTTTTTTTCTTTAGAGACAGGGTCTTGCTATGTTGTCCAGGCTGGTCTCAAACTCCTGGCCTCAAGCAATCTGCCTGCCTCAGCCTTCCAAAGTGCTGAGATTATAAGCAAGAGCCACCACACCTGGCCAACCTGGTCTTTGATGTTGCTTGATCTTTTCACAGAACTTGCTGTCTTGACTTTGGCCGTTTTCAATGGTGTGACATGGAATGAATTAAAACTATCTTGGGTGAATGTGCAGGAAACAAGTCAGATCTTTCTAAACACTTACTTCTATAAATACAGGAATTGAATTGTTTTCCTCCTGAAGAGGTCTACTGAAAGAGGCTCAATTTAATTCAGATTATTTCAATTCAAATCAATATAAAATAACTTTTGGCTGGGCGCAGTGGCTTATGCCTGTAATCTCAGCACTTTGGGAGGCCAAGGCAGGTGGATGTGCTGAGAGAGGGCAGTCCTCTCCCATCTGAATGATTGAGTCCCAGAAACTTTGAATGGAGGCTTGCCAAGAGATTCCGCACTGTAACTGTCCTCAAATGCCCACCAGGTAGAGGGTGTGACCTCGAAAAAAGTTTGCACATAAGCATTTTCCATTCAGTCATCATAATAAGTACAGTTCCCACAGTTGGTTGATTGGGGTTGTTTGGGCCACTGCAAAAGGGCTCTGCTTCTGCCTGAAAATGATCCCTAAGCTTCCTTTCTGGTCTTCCCCTTCTGTCCTGGATCATGAAGCAAGCTAGCAGTCATGGAACACTTTATGAGTTTCCTAAGGCTACTGTAACAATTGATCATGAATCTAATGGCTTGAAACAATGGAAATGTATTCTCTCACATTTCTGGCCAACATGGCGAAACCCCATCTCTACTAAAATACAAAATTAGCCAGGTGTGGTGGTGCATGCCTGTAATCCCAGCTACTTGGGAAGCTGAGACAGGAGAATTGCTTGAACCTGGGAGGCGGAGGTTGCAGCAAGCCGAGATCGCGCCTTAGCACTCCAGCCTGGGCAACAAGGGTGAAACTCTGTCTCAAATAAATAAATAAAAAAATAAATAAATAAATAAATAAATAAATAAATAACTTTTTAGGTACATACTATTTTTCAGGTGTTTGAGGAATGAATGGATTCATTAAAAGCCTAGATGGCCAAATCAGGCACTTTAGTTTAGTAGATCGTAGAATCCCAGACTTTAAAAGCTGGAAGGAACAGTAAACAGCTAACTAGATCTGTGATTTATAGGTGAGTAAGCAGAGGCCATAGTTAAGCAATGACACATGTTAAAAGTCAACAGCTAGTAAGTCAGCTTGAACCAAAATCTCAGGCCCACACCAAGTCCAGGGATCTTTCCATAGGTCAGTCCTCCTTTTATATCTTGAGTAAAATCTGTCTTGTGTGAAGTCACCCATCTAACTGTGTTGTAAACTCTCTGCTAATAGGGCCATGATTAACAATGACATATCCACTCAATGGAGTATTATGCAGCCATTAAAGATAACATTTATGAAGATTGTGTAATAACATAGAAAAGTGGCCGGGGAGTAATAATACGGGAAGAAGCAGGAAATAAAGCTGCATGTATAGCTTAATGGCAATGCTATTAAAAGCCTTTACATTAGAAACAAAAAGCGGAAAAAAATTAGAAAGTTATTTGCACTTATATTTTAATGGTGAGGCTAGCAAAAAGTGTTTCCCCTATTCCTACTCTCCAATATTTTAAAACTTTTAGAGATATACATACTTTTAAGGTGGAAAAGTGAAAACCACTCTTCTGCCATATTCAAAGATAGTTAAGCCAAAGCCCTTTTGCTGTGGGTCTGAAGATGTTTCTAGAGCAGAATAAGCACTCAAAAACAAAGACAAGCAAACCATCCACTGGAGGAGTTGGAGTGAGGGCACGAGTGGTGCTCTCCTGAGCTTTCTTTTGCAGGGAGACAGGGAAGGTATGAAGTAGTTGGGCCATTGGAGGCAGGAGGGCTTTCTCCACCCAGTGTTCAGTCTGAGCCATGGAAAAGAAGAGTGATTAAAACGCACAACAGAGAGAAGCTCTCCCTAACACCAACCAACAAAGATCCTCTCCCAGCACCAGGGAGCAGACTTGAGCAACAAGCTCACTTGTGCGTGCACAGTACAAGAAGGCTCCTGACCCTAAGAAATGAAAGAGCCTAATTAAAATGGGGAAACCCTATGCTTCACTGCACCACTCAGCTACTCATTTAAATCACTATTATGAAACATGTATGAACTCTCACTATTTCTCTGCAAATGCTGATCTAGAACACCTTTCCTGGATCACCCTTTCAGTCAATACAGCAGATTCTCACCAGAATCTACCTTAACAACTATGTTGAGGCATAAATGAAATAAACTGAACATATTTAAAATATGCATTTTGAAACATGCATTTTGAAGTTTTGATTTGTTTATACACCCATGAAACCACAGCCACTATTAAGATACCAACATTTTCATCATTCCAAGTTTCCTTGTGCCCTTTCCCTTCAACTCTGTCTAAACCCTTCCACCACCCCCAGGCAACCATTCATCTGCTTTCTGTCACTATAGATTCTTTTTCATTTTCTAAATATGTATACAAGTGGAATTACACAGTATGTATTCTATGTCTGGTTTCTTTAACTCAGAATAATGGCTTTGATATTCATTCAAGTTGTTAAGGGTATCAGTTGGTGGTTTCTTCTGATTGATCATCAGCATTCTGTTGATCAGTATTCCATTGATCCGTTAATCAATGATCTATAATATTTTAAAGGTATTACAAAGTAAGCTGCTGTAACAATTCATTACAAGTCTTTGTGTGGACAAATGTTTTTATTTATCTTGGGTAAATAGCTAGGAGTGGAATAGCTGAGTTCCATACCTGTTAGGTGTATGTTTAACTTTTTAACTAAATACCAAACTGTTTTCCACTTTATATAGTCACAGCAGTGGCTGAGAGTTCCGGTTGCTCCACATCCCTGCCATCACTGGGTATATTCAGTCTTTAGCCACTCTGGGGGGGTACCTATGGATATTTTATTGTGGATCACACTTTTATATCCCATCCCAGTCTCTCTATAACAGAAAGCCCAGAGGAAGCCTTCTAGCACCCCCACTCCAACTTCTTGAGTGGATGGTTTGCTCTTTGTGTTTGAGTGTTCATTCTGCTCCAGACACATCTTTAGACCCACTGCAAAAGGGCTCTGCTTCTGCCTGAAAATGATCCCTAAGCTTCCTTTCTGGGCTTCCTCTTCTGTCTTGATCATGAAGCACGCTAGCAGTCATGGAACACTTTGAGTTTCCTAAGGCTACTGTAACAATTGATCATGAATCTGATGGCTTGAAACAATGGAAATTTATTCTCTCACATTTCTGGATTTCAAAAGTATGAGATCAAGGGATCAGCAGGGTTGGTTCCTTCTGGAGGAGAATCTGCCATGCTTTTTCTAGATTCTGGTATTCCATGGCTTGTGGATACATCACTCCAATCTTGCCTCTGTCTTCTCGGTGGCTTCTTCTCTCTGTGTCTTCTCTGTGTGTCTGTGTCAAATCTCTCTCTGCCTCTCTTATAAGGACACTCGTCATTGGATTTAGGGTCTACCATATAATCCAGGATTACCTCATTTTCTCAAGATCTTTAATCACATCTGCAAAGACCCTTTTTCCAGATAAGGTAACATTCACAGATTCCAAGAATTTGACATGGATATCTTTTGGAGGGTCATTTTCAACCTACTATGCTTGCTAAGAACTAGGTATGATGCTAGACATAGTAGTTGATTATCTGATTTCCTCATAAAAACCCTGTGTGGCCCTATTCCTATTTTTCATGTAATCCAGACTTAAAGAAATATCCTCTCAAAGGCTAGTGCCAGTTGGGGGTGAAATCAGTAATCAAACCCAGTTTTTCCAGCTTCCTATGGTGCTCTTTGCTTCTCTGTCACCGAGATTTTAAAGCTTCCAGAATGCAGAAAATTCCACATGAAACATGTTTATTGAGTGGATTCATAGCATTAGAGCTATCAGTTTTGCTTCATTATTGGAAGCTCTAAAGTGGTCTTTGGGTCAGTGATTGTTAATTAACACTGGTTTGTATGAGAGTCACTTAGAGAGCTTTTAAAAAAAATGCTCAGTTCACTCCTTGAGCCAATATTTTGGGGGTCTCAGATTTTTACAAAACTCTTCAAGTAAACCTTTTATGCAGCCAGGATTGGGAAACTCTGGGATTCTCTACTCAACCTGTGGCTTCCATGCTGCCGACCATTTCCCTCAGACATCCTTGAAAGTCCTCTGAGGTAGGTTAATTCCATTCAATGATCAGAAATGACCTTCAATATCTTCCATTGTCAAAGCCCAACCCCTGTTCTAGACTTACCCACCAAGTCTCTGGAAATTGCAAGACGTCTGATTTAGATTCTATCAGCCCATTTGTTCATCAAGTTAAATTCTATAGGTCTGAAGAAATGAATGAGCTTATTTTACAGTGCTGCCCAGTCTCTGGTTCTTTTTGTCAGTCACCATCCAGGTGCTTCCTAAAGATATCGATCTTCCAGACCCTTATCTGTGGAAAGTAACATCTCAAAAATACGTCACCAAAAACTTCACACACACAGACATAGTGAAGGACATTGTTTCCATCAAAGGGATATGCAGTCAATTGTAATTTTTCTTTTTTATATTAAGCAGAGCATATTGTTTCCTTCCTTTGCATAATTAGAAGTGGCTGAATGGATTTCATCTGACTTTCTTTCTCTAAAAATTGCCTAAGGATTAAAAGCAAACATGGAAAGATTTATCCCCAAAGTAAATATTTGGGAGACAGTTACGGCACCTTAACCTTTGTTCCCTTGAATGCAATAATTAAGGAATTTAGATACCTATGTTCACATACTTCAATGTTCATTTAAAATATCGTAGTGTTCTGTGTTTTTCAGCACATTGTAACAAGCCATGTGCTATTGAATATGTCTATGATGTTTCCTTTTTTCTTTTTCAATTTTTGTGGGTACATAGTAGGTGAATATGTTTATGGGGTACATTAGATGTTTGGATACAGGCATGTAATGAGTAAATAATCACACCATCATAAATGGGGTATAGAGCCCCACAAGTATTCATCTTTTGTGTTGTAATCCAATTACACTCTTCCCCTTATCTTTAAATGTACAATTAAATTATTATTGACTATAATCACCCCGTTGTGCTATCAAATCTCTTGTGTTTCTTTGTATTTGATGTTTCATTATGATTTCTCTTACCTGACACATTTGGTTGAGGAATTCCCAGTTTTCAGGTCTTTCTGTGAAAAGTGTATTATGTACAATGTTTATTGTTTTGCTTTCTTGTGTTATATTGGAGTCTGTTTGCACATTTTCCATAGAGAACTAGGGGCTACTCAAAGCTGTTCTTGGAATTCAATTTTTATCTGTGCGATCTACACTCTTTAAGAAAACATAGGAAGAGATATTTGGCCCGACTGCCAAGTAATCTCTAAGACGCTTCCCAAAGTCTCTTTCTCAGAATACTCAACTAAAAGTAATAAGTTGTAATCAAATCAAATGCCTGAGTTTTGGGTCCTGCCAAATAGAAGAAAGGGTTTTTGAGAGTGTCCTTCTGCAGAATAAAAAGCTCCGAGCTTAAGAATGTGTCCTGTATTAATTCTGTTCTTGACCTCACAGCAAAATGGGCTGAGTGGTCTCATGTGGCATCGTACAACCTTATTCCCTCACACAGCTCCAAAAAATGTAAGTGGGTTTCCGAAAACAATAGCTCCCTGGGGGAACTATTATCTGAAAGAACTGTGCAACTTCTATTTTCCACAAAGGATTCAGCGGGGAAATTTTTAAAATTTCTCCTCTAGATGTGGTGAGAGAGGGCAGTCCTCTCCTGTCTGAATGATCGAGTCCCAGAAACTTTGAATGGAGGCTTGCCAAGAGATTCCGCATTGTAACTCTGTCCTCAAATGCCCATCAGGTAGAGGGTGTGGCCTGGAAAAAAGTCTGCACATAATCATTTTCCATTCAGTCATCGTAATAAGTACAGTTCCCACAGTCAGTTGACTGGGGTTGTTTGGGCCATTGCAGAACTGACTGACATGCCATGCACTTGACCTGATCTAGTTGTTATGAAGTCCAAATGCAAGGGAAAGCCACTGACATTTTAGAGACCAGTGATTCAGGCCATATTTATCACTGATTCAGATGTCTATAAAGGATTCCAAGTGACCATTAGGACATCAGACTTTCTAATGCCCAGAAGTTGCTGATCAACCGGGAATATTAGTACAGTTACAGCCTTAATTGATCACAAACTATGGATATTTTTTCCACTTTATTTGACTTTTGAGAGTGTCAGCCAACAGCTATTGACACCCATTTTGGTGAAATACATTGCTTCCAGGGAGTAATGACTATTTGAAAAATGTGGTCTTTGCCCTAGGGGATTTCACAGCCTCCATGAGGGAAACGTTACTGACTCACTGGCGGTGTTCAAATAAAGAAGAAAATGTAAGGCAGGAAGATCTTCCTTTGGGGGTCCCAAAAGGAAGCAATTGGAGAGCAAGCCTCCATGTTCCCAGCCTCCAGGAAGCCATCAGTTGGATGTCATGGATGGATGGAGGGATCAGAGATACACAGAGTTTCAAAGCAGGAGGTAGGATTATGGCATATGGAAAGTACTATCTACATGTTTGACAGATAATCACAACATCAAGCCATGTAGTATGACTCTTTCAGTGTCAAAACCCCCACTTAAACATATTTAAACAAAAAAAGAGGGGAGGTAGGAAATTCATTAATATTCCTAAAAAGCTCAGAATTACATGCACGCTTTGCTGGATACAGGTATTCATGTGATAGACTCAGGTTGCTGTCTTTCATCCTGTAAAGTTGAATATGACTTTGAGTAGCACATGTTGGGTGTTCTGTGATGTAGACTCTTAAGAGTTGAAAGAGACTGTAGAGATTACTTGGCAACCACTCCAAATTCCTTTTCATCTGTTTCCCCTAAAAAGTGTAAGCTAAACATGGCTCATTGGATCAACTTTGGGTCATGTCTCCATTCCGGTGCCGAGAATGGTGAGTGGGAGAGGTGAAATATTTTGAGTGGTCGGGATTGATGACATGTTATCCCCCACCCCATACCCAGGGTGGTTATGCATGAAAAATACCATCTGTGGCCAGAAGATGAGGCAATGGATCCAAAGCCAGGATTAAAAAAAAAAAAAACTTCACTAAAAATACCATGCATTCTGTATTTACTATGTGATAGGAAGTGTGCAAAAAACTTTATAAATGGTAAACCATTTCATCTGTCCAAACATCCCATGAAAGTGGAATGATATTCAAAATATTAACATAGGCACCTGTGTATCAGAACATATGTCGGAGAATCCCTGTGCACCTGGCAGGATCCTGGAGGCCCAGAATGCACCAGGCATCAACCCTTTATTTCCTGGATCATGGGCACTTTGGGGGAAGAGAGTTCTTATGGGAGAGGCCAGGGAAGTTGAATGGTGAAAAAGCACATGGGGGGCTCAAGGCAAGAGAGCTGTGTGAACTCTTTCACAAGTAATTTAGCATTTTCTAATGGCTGGGAGAGCCATACTCATGCATATCAGCTGTTTGATAGCCATAGAATTAAGGACTATCTCCAGTCTACAAATGAGGAAACTTTATCTCACAGAGTATAACTTGCTCAAGGCCACATTAGTAAACTGTGGAAATAAAGTCAATGCCAGTTCTGTCTCATTCTAAAGTCCACGCCGTACAAAAAAAAAAAAAAAAAAAAAAACTGATTCAGATATCCCCCATTTATTTTAATGTGTTTTTGTATACCCATGTCTTGCCCTTGAATGAAAAACAGGAGGCTTTCCTGAAGACTGCTGTGGCCTCAGTACTTGCAGAGTGACTTTTATTGGTAAGACAGAACTCACAAAGATGCCCCGCATTTCAGACCTCCACCTTCCCCTCACTCACTCCATTACCATCATTACTATTCCCTCAAATGCTAATGGGGTATCTAACATATTCAATATTCGCTCCTGAGAACAATAAGACATAAAAGTAATGGTATAAGCATGGATCTTTTCTTGTATCATTTCGATTACAACCTAAACTTTGCTGCAAAAACTCAAAGAAATGTTTTACTAGAAAGGTAAAATGTTTTTTGGACATATTTTAGGAGTGATTAAGACTCATTTGTAATGTTTTGTAAAAGTTGTGATTATGGAACGTCAGCCACTCCCACTCCTCACCTAATTGTGAATTCCTCCATAGCAAGTGTAAGCACTGGGGAATATGGCACTAGTCTTTTTGCTGCTTTTGACATTGAGAATGATTTCATTCCTCCCCTAATAACATTGTAGTAGTCACTGGAGAAGCAGAGATGAGTCAAATAATGTCCTTAGATTATAATTATGTGGAGGAAACAGGTACAAAAAACCCCAAGAATTGTAGTAAATGGTTATTATTTGCTAAATATAAAGGAGTTTTGCATGATGGTCTTTGAAGTTGCATTGCTTGGGTTAGAATCCCAGCTCCGACTTGGGAGGCTGAGGTGGGAGGATCACTTGAGCCAGGAGGTTGAGGCTGCCATTGCACTCAGCCTGGGTGACAAAATGAGACCCTGTCCAAAAAAAAAGAAAAAACAAAATCCCAGCTCCAGCTCCACCACTGAAACACACTGAGGCTTAGTTTCCTAATCTGCGATAAGGGGACATAAAAATATCTCCTTCATATGGCTGTTGTGAGGATTATTAAAACAACATTGCCAGGAGCAGTAGCTCATGCCTGTAATCCCAGTACTTTGGGAAGCCAAGGCAGGAAGATCACGAGGTCAGGAGTTCAAGACCAGCCTAGCCAATATGGTGAAATACCGTCCCTACTAAAAATACAAAAATTAGCCTGGTGTGGTGGCATGTGCCTGTAGTCCCAGCTACTGGGGAGGCTGAGGCAGGAGAATGGCATGAACCTGGGAGGCGGAGCTTGCAGTAAGCAGAGATCGCACCACTGCACTCCAGCCTGGGCAACAGAGCAAGACTCCTTCTCAAACAAACAAAAAAAAACCCACATTAAGTGTTTAGCATAATATCTGGTATATTCTATACCAAATACTCTGAGAAGAATCACAGAATAGGGACATGTCAATCAGACCGCTGAATTAGAGGTAGCTTCCTGGAGGAAATATTACTTTAATAAACTCTGGAGGATAAATAAAAACTGAGTAAGATGAAGGAAGTGGAAAAGTTATTGAGATAAGGAATGTTAGGTATTAAAGCAAGGTTAGAAATATTAAGATAAGAAGGCAGTGGACGCCATGATGTTATCAGGGTGCTAGAATGGAGTGAGGAGCTAGAGAAATTGATTATGCCATGATGTGTGGGCCTATGTTTCACGTGTTTTGTGTCTATCACAGGGTCTGCAGCAGTATCTTGCACAGTGTCGTGTATATGAATGAATTCGTGAGTGAATGAGTAAATGAAAAAACATCTTAGGTTCCTAGAGCTCTGGAGGTGGGGAGTGGAGAAAACCTTTGCTACTGAGCCACCTACATTTTCATCATAAAAAGGCAGATACTACAAAGATGCTGGAGTGAAACCAGCATCTTTAATCTCTAAGAGTGAAACCTAGAAACTAGCAACAATGGAAAGTTGTCACAAGCATTAGACTGAAGTGACAAAGAGGAGAGATGGTGTCTGTTGCCTAGTGAAAGCGAGAGTCAGAAGGAAGAGGTGTAGACACAGAGGTCTGGAGGGGCACACAGTTGCTGCCAAAGATGCTTCCCTGAAGCAGGGAAGGAAAAGGAAGCCATGCCTCCACTTCCCACTTTTCCAGCCCACCGATCTCCTGCTGATGTCTTCTATTGTGGAAGTCAGCCCTCAAAGCAGTTCAAGCAGGTTTCTCTCCTAGCAGGAGAGAAAACAGAGAATGGATTGGGATGGGTCAAGTGAGGGAATAACCACCACAGATGTTAAGGTCATTAACACATCTTAAGATGTGCTTGGTCCATTTTAAAGACTACTCACTGGGATTTAACTCCATGTGACTTCTTATTGTCTGTGGCAATTCAGAGGTGTTGGGCTTTGGTTCAAAAGTGGGCAGAGATGGGCCCATGTGAGGCAATGGATGGGGCCAAGCTAACTGCTTGAAACTGGGAATAAGTCAGTCAGAGTTCTGGAAGCTGAGAAGTCTGAGATCAAGGTGCTGGCTGATTTGATTCCTGGTGTGGGTCCTTTTCCTGGCTTGTAAACAGACATCTTCTGGATGTGTCCTCTCCTAGAGGTGGGGGTGGGGGTGGAGGTGGAGGTGGAGGTGGAGGTGGATGTGAAGGTGGAGGTGCAGGTGGAGAGGGAGGTGGAGGTGGAGAGAGAGAGGTGGAGAGAGAGAGAGGGAGAGGGAAAGGGAGGTGGAGAGGGAGGTGGAGAGGGAGAGGAGAGGGAGGTGGAGAGGGAGAGGGAGAGGGAGGTGGAGAGGAAGGTGGAGAGGGAGAGGGAGAGGGCATTCTGGTCTTTTTTTATAAGGGCACTAATCCCACTGTAATGACAACCCCATCCTGATGACCTCATCTAACCTTCCCAAAGTCCCTACTTCCTCATACCATCATACTGGGGGTTAAGTCTTCAACATATGAACCTTGGGGGACACAAACCTTCAGTCCTTAACACTACCCTGTGTCCTCAATAAAGTAACATAAGTACTTTACAGGAAGAAAGCCAAGTCCAGGATAAAGAAATGAGGCAAGAAACAGTGATGAAGTCCAGAAATTGGGTAATGCATATTGTTAAAAGTTGGTAAATATTTACGGATAAATTTAATTTCTATAAAAAGAAACCACTGCATTGTGTTTTTCTAAAAGGTGGAGTGTTTAATAAGACAACAATGAAAAGTATATCTAATTGATGCTAAAATTTAATTGGCCATTGCCTGATTTTTTTTTATGGTAGCTATAATTTCTTACAACCTCAAGCATTACACAAACACTCATTTTCATGATCAGTTTTTTAAATAAATCTTTTATTTTAGAATAGTTTTAGATTTACAGAAAGTTGCATAGACCCAGTTCCCTCCATTGTTAACATCTTACCTTACTACCGTACATTTATTAAAACCAAGTGACCAATATTTGTATACTACTATTAACTGAACTCTATTGTTTATTTGGATGTCAGTAGTTTGTTCCTAATTCCTCTTTTCTGTTCCAGGATCCATCCAGTTTAACATATTAAATTTAGCCATCATGTTTCCCTAACTGCAATAGATTCTCAGGTTGTCCTTGTTTTTGCTGACTTTGAGGGTCTTGAGAAACACTGGTCAGGTATTTTGTAGAACATTCCTCAGTGTTGGTTTGTCTGATACTCTCTGGTTGGACTGGGGTTCTATGTTTTGAGAAGAAGATCACAGGAGGCTCTAGGAAAGAATCTGTTTCCATGCTCTTTCAGGTGGTTGGCAGAATCCAGTTTCTTGCTGTTTGCGGACCAAGGCCCCTCTTTCCTTGTTGGCTGTCAACGAGGCTGCTCTCAGCTCCTAGAGGCCACCCACATCAAAGGCCGCATGGCTCCTGCCATTTTCCTCACATTCAGTCTGTCTCATACTTCAAGTTTCTCTGGCTTCCAGGTTTCTGACTTCTAGACCCAGAGATCGAGCATACAAGCATCTCCCCATCTTAAGGTCAACTGATTTGGAACCTTAATTACATCTGTAAAATATTTTTACAGCAACACCTAGTTAGTATATGATTGAATAACTACGAAAGGTATGTGCATATCAGAGCCAGGAATTTGAGAACATCTTAAATTCTGTCTACCAGAGAGAGAGAGGAAGGAGGGGGTGTGTTGAGAGAGAGAGAGAGAGAAAGAGAGAGAAAAAATATCATGAAGCAACATCATTTTGTGTTTGTCTCTCTGTTTGCTCTGGCTTTATTTCTACTTCTATGTTTCTTTCTCCTAATCTCTCCCCTAACAAAAATTGTGTGCATGGGTTTTACATTGTAGTAAAATTGAATTATAACATTAAAATACTGGCCAGGCACAGTGGCTCACACCTATAATCCCAGCACTTTGGGAGGCCAAGGATGAAGGATTGCTTGAAGCCAGGAGTTCAATATTAGCATGGGCGATATAGTGGAATCACATCTCTACAAAAAACTAAAAAATTAGCCAGGTGTAGTGGTTCATGCCTCTGGTCCCAGCTACTTGGGAGGCTGAGATGAGAGGATTGCTTGAGCCCAGGAGGTTAAGGCTGCGGCGAGCCATGATTGTGCCACTGTACTCCATCCTGGGCAACAGAGTGAGACCCTGTCTCAAACAAACAAACAAACAAAACCCTAAATTAAATTAAAAATCAAATTTAAAAATTGAAATACCCTTACATTCATCTTGTCTGATTTTCCAACTTTGTGAATAGTGGATTTTTTAATGCTCCTAAAGAATGTCAATCTGCTTGACAAAAGGATTATCAGACCGTCACCTTAATAGGTAGCTATTTTTTCTTAATTTGTATGCAAAGATATACAGTGGGGCCCTTTGTATCCATGCATTCCACATCCACAGTTTCAACCCACCTTGGATAGAAAATATTTTAAAATACAATAAAAATAATACAACAATAACAATACAATAAAAGTTAATAAAAATACAGTATAATGATACAACAATAAAATAACAAATATAGTAAAAATAATAAAATTCAAAAAATTCAGTATAACAACTATTTATATAACATTTACATTGTATTATATTAGGTCTTGTAAGTAAACTAGAGATGATTTAAAGTATGAGAGGACTGTATAGATTATATGCAAATACTATATCATTTTATATCAGGGACTTGAGCATCCATATATTTTGCTATCTATGAGGGGTCCTAAAACGAGTCCCTCCATTGGATACTGAGGGGCGACTGTATCTTCTTCTAAAATGTATTTTTACATTACATATGTAATACAGATCAATATTAAATATATTAATACAGAGATTACTATTAAAATATAATTAGATCCCTTTTAAAAATGGTAGTGTACACCTGGAGAAGCCAGGAGGTCACCTGATGCATGACTGCTTGGTGCCTGTGGATATGCCAGCAACATTTGTCAGTTCATGGTGGTATGCTGCCTATTACATAACTACCAGCCTGTCATTTCAGCACATATTTGTAGTAGAATTCAATATTTATTATATGTTAAAACATATATTCTACTCAACTTTCCACATGGAGGTATCTGAAAGATGGCAGTTTAAAATCAAAAGCCAACTTTGTGGCTCTGAACAAGCACAAAGTTGAACAGTTCAGAATGAAGAAGAAGAATTTCAGCCCCAGATCCTGAAAAACTGGAAGGTGAGCTATCCAAGATGAAATAATTAATGATTTTTGGAGCAGCCCATTGCAAGGGTACCCAAATATTGCAAAACACGCCATTTGTGTTCTCCTTCCCTTTGCTACAACACTCTCTGTGCGCCAACAAAAACAAAATGAATGAATAGACTTGATGTTGCAGCTGATATGAAGTTCTGACTCAGTCCCATTGTTCCAGACATTAATACATGATAGAGATGTAAGATAGAGTTCACTAAATACCTATTCAATGTTTGTGTTTCCTAATAAAAAGTATAAACCAAAAGATTATTTTATCTTTGATATAGTTCATTCTCAATAAAATCAAATCTATTATTAATTTTCCATTATAATGTGTATTAAAAGCATATAAATTATCAATAATAAACACACAACTCAAAAATTAAGCAAAAGATTTGAACAGACCTTTCACTAAAAAAAAATCTACAAGGCCAGGCACAAATATCACACGTTCCCACTCATATGTGGGAGCTAAAAAAATTGATCACCTGGAGGTAAAGAGTGAAGCGACAGACACCAGGGACTAGGAAAGGTGTGTGAGTGGGAGAGAGGGATGAAGAGAAGTCAGCTATTGGGTACAAACAGAAAAATAAGTTCTAATCATAGAAGAGTACTATAGTTAACAACAATGTATTGTACTTTTAAAAAAGCTAGAAAAAAGGACTTGAAATATGCCCAACATGTAGAAATGGCAAATACTGGGGTGACAAATACCCTAAATACAAATTCCTGATTTGATCATTACACATTCTATGCACGTGATGAAATTTTACATGTACTCCATAAATACGTACAAATATAATGTATCAAAAATAAATCCTTGGCCAGTCATGGTGGCTCACACATTTAATCCCAGTACTTTGGGAGGCTGAGGAGGGTGAATTACCTGAGGTCAGAAGTTCGAGACCAGCCTAACCAACATGGCAAAACCCCATCTCTACTAAAAATACAAAAAGTTAGCTGGGCGTGGTGGCGCATGCCTGTAGTCCCAGCTATTCAAAAGGTTGAGGCAGGAGAATCACTTGAACCCAGGATGCAGAGGTGGCAGTGAGCTGAGATGGTGCCATTGCACTCTAGCCTGAACATTGAAAGTTGGTGAATTTCATTTTATATAACACATGCCTTAATAATCCTGAGTAGCTGGGATTGCAGGCAAGCGCCACCACACCCAGCTAATTTTGTATTTTTAGTAGAGATGGGGTTTCTCCATGTTGGTCAGGCTGGTCTCGAACTCCCAACCTCAGGTGATCCACCCGCCTCGGCCTCCCAAAGTGCTGGGATTACAGATATCAGCCACCGTGCCTGGCAATTTTCTCCCCTTTTTTGTCTCTCCTCCTTAGAATTTGTCACCAGCCACTATGAAAGGCTAAAATAATAATTCTACACCAAGACCATATTTGTCCAATTGACATGGCAGTCCTGGTTTTGGAATGTCTGTAACTCCCTAGTCCTACAGAATTTTGTCCCCATGCCCATTGCCTCCATCTCTTAACTAGTGTCTGGCCCCCATCTCCCCCCATTTAGATCCATTCTCCATACATGCCACCATTACCTTTCTGAAAACCAAGTCTGATCATGTCAATTTTAGGTTTAAAAGTTAAACCTTTTTGTTGATTTCCCCTGCTGTTAAAGATCAAGTTGTGTGTTGTGCCAGTTAGAATTGTTAACAAAAATTCTTAATTCTGTCTTCTAGCCTCATCTGTCGCCTTCCATCATGGACCCTCTGTTCCTTAACAGTGCATTGCCTGTTTCTAGGTTTTTGCTGTGTTCTTCCTCCTTTCCAATATGCCCTCCCTGCCATTCCCTTCCTTCCCATGTGCTCTCTGGCTTGGGCCTCTATTGCTCGTCTCTGAGCAAGGGGATGAGATTCCTCTGATGGTTTGGGTCAGTAGTTCTCAACTCTGTGATCAGAATCACCCTATTCCAGAGATCCCAAGTCAATAGACACAGGATTGGCTGCACGTGAGAGAATTTCTTGACGTTCCCAGATGATTCTAATGTGCCACCAGGTTTGTGAACCACTGGCCTCAGCCCATTCAAGGCAAGTTGCAGCCACTAGTTGGGAGAACAAGGGGTGGATGGGTGTTGGAAAGGCAGACACAGTTCTCTCCACTAGCACCAGGATGCCTGTACCACTGGGCTTTATTAATAGGGCAAATGCCCCTGGAGGAGAGCCGCCCTGAATTCGTTAATATTTTAAAGTGAAATTGTAGTCTATGAATCTCATTTCCTACGTGAATTTGAAAAACAACACTACATGTTTTCTAGACATTCCATTTGGTTTAGTCTACAGGTGATGCCTGGTGAGCATATTTATCGACGGGATGCTTCCATCTCCACCGTTCTTTGCAGCTTTTGTCCGCTGGATGGGAACCAACTGCCAATCCCCCTTGGCCTCCTGTAGAGGTAAGGGATGGACCATCATAGTAGGTAAATGAGTGATCAGTCCACCTTCCTTGTAGCGCCCAGAGTCCCAAAAGATTACCTGTGATTTTGTGTGTGTGTGTGTGCGCACACACATGTACACACACACGGCCGCCCTTGGTGCCTGCGGCTAACACGAGGGAAGGCGCTCAGGAGCCCACGAACCACACGAGTGGGGAGTGGCGGCCAGGAGGGAATCAGGCAGCATCAGGCCGCATCAGGCCCACTTTTGTGGGAGGACCGGACCCCTTTAAACTCTATCCAGGCCTGACTTGCCAACTATTCCCTGCGCACTTCATTTTCTTTTCTTGCGATGGGTGAACTAACAGGGTGCAGATGCAAAAAAAAAAAAAAAAAAAAAAAAAAAAAGAAGAAAAAGAAAGAAAAAGAAAACTCTAGAAAATCCCACCCATGGCACGTCCCTGGTCAGGTCTTTAGACCGGGTGGCTACCACGTGGCCGTGGCTGGCTGTGTCCACACTGCCCCTCCGAAGTGCCTTGGCCCCGGCTGCACTCTCCTCTCCTTGCCCCCTTCCTCCCCGTGGGAACGAGCCAGCCAGCGAGCCCTCTCCCCACGGGTGGCACCTGCGCCCCTCCCTGGCCGCAGGCCCCGGCCTGTGATCGCGTTCCAGAGGGCAGGCGAGCTCCCGGGCCGGCCGCGGCAGCGGGCGGGCGCCTGTGATCCGTGTCCAGGGAGCGCGCGCACGCCGAGCATCTGGGGGCGCCCTCCTGTGATCCCGCGCCAGGCCCCGCTCTGTGGCAGAGGCCGTACACTCGGCCTCCCTCCCGGCCCGGGTCCCGACGCTCCCGCGGAAAGTGGCCCGGGACAGAGGGTCGGGGAACCGGGCTCAGACCGGTGACTGTGGCCTGGCGAAGTCCCCCCGGAAGCCTCGCGCGTCCACCTGCACCCAGCCCCTGACCTTCCCAGCGGGGAGCTTCAATGACCACTCGCTTCCCACGGAACCAGAGGGCACTGGGCCGCATGCCACAGAACAATCCCCTTGGTGCTGCTTGTCATATGCCTGAGAAAAAAAAGACATGTGCGGTATCTTTTCCTTGCTGAGCATGCGCCCCCTTGAAGAGGAAGACCTCTCTGGCATGGTATTTCAGTTCAGCAAAGGGTGGTTATCAAGACAGGTGTGAACAGTTTAGCAAGAAAGACACATTTGTCCCTTAAATGGCTCCCTGTGCAATCTGAAAGCAGACAAAAGCCTCACATTAGCATAGGTTGTGCAAAGCCACCTGTTCAAATAACTCAGGCCAATAGTGAAAAACAGCCTTGGAAAGAAGAAAAGAACTCAAAAGCAGTGCAAATACTTGAACACAAGTTGAAGGATTAAGCTTCATCACAGAAACAGGCAGGGAGGGTAGAGGCGTTTCCCGCTGGTAATAAAAACTTGCAGGGTTTATTTTTAGCAGCTGATTTGATTCCTTTAGATAATGAAATAGCAGCTTTCATAATAGCCTTGTCAAAATAAAAATATGGGAGAAAAACCCAGTCCGCTCAAATCCAGCAAACATTTGTGTTTGGAAATCCTGATTTTGAGTCATGTGTGAACAGATATGATTTTGTCCACAAACAACAGCAAGGCCCCGGAGAGGCTGTGTCTGCGAGTATTGTTACTGCTTGCTGACAGTCCAAGAAAACACAAACATGGTTTCATCAGCATTCATTTTTAATATTTTTGAAATGCTATTTTACATTTGATTTCTGGCATAAGAGAAAAGCGGGGGAAGGAGGGGGGAGAAGGCGGAGAAAGGAGCCAAGAGAAACTTGACTTGGGGAGAATGAGTGGGAGATCAAAGCTTGGCAGTGGCAAAGTGATGGGGAGGACCAGGGCATAGCAGTGTGGGAACAGAGTGCATTGATGCAATGGGGATGTGAGCAAAGGAGTGGCAAGAGGCCTCTGCCCTGGGACCCACAGTGTAGAGGATGCCCTTCTAGCTCTCCCCCAACCTTTTGGTCCCCATGGGGTGAAGTATCTGAGCGCCTGGAGAATATATCCAGATAGAGACCATTCCTTCTAGGCACTTGCTGCCGAAAGTGAGGTCCACGAAGCAGCAGCATCAGTATCACCCGGGAGCTTGTTGGAAATGCCCTGACCCAGATTTACAGCATTTGGTAAGATTTCCAGGTGGGTTATACGCATGTTAAAGAAGCAATGATCTAGGCTATTTAGTGTAGCAAGGATCCCAGAATGGCCTGCACAAAGGCCTCAACCCACTTCAAGAACCTGTGTGGGCCTGTTGCCTGAGTCCATCCTCAAAAGGGTGACAGCACCAGGCAACACGCCCAGTGTAAGTAGCTCTGGGCCTGAGAGGGCTCATTAGTGAGAATAGGGAGGAGTGGCAGAATTGCTTGTGCCTTCTGGATGTCTTTACTTGCATACACGAGGCCCTTCCACATGGGGGCTGTGGCCATGGACAGTTCTCCCCATGCCTCCATAGTTCAGCACAAAACTCAGAGTCCAAGAATTCTAAATTCAATTTGAGCCTGCCAGCCAATTAGGAAGGATTGTCAAGGTGGGAGGCTAACACATATTTTATTCAACACTTTGTTAGCTTGGTTTATAGTTTTACTTATAGTTTATTTAGACATGTGATGTGTGGGCCTCCATTCCTGCTCTTGCCTTGGGCCAGAAAATAGGAGTGGGCCCTACCTATAGTAGATACTTTCTACATTAAAGCAGAGAAAACGCAGAGAGAAAAAAATCAGCACACTTAGCACGTAAATGCATAGGCTCTAATCAGTTGTCTAAAAGTTTAAACTACACCTGAATTTTTTGATGTTGAGATGTGACACTTGTTTGCCTGAAACAAGGATTAACACCAAGAGCAAACAGAATTCAACTTGTTCAGCTAACACTCAGTATGAAAGCCATTCATTTTTTCAACCAACACTGATTATTCTTCCATTATGGTTCAGACACCATGTTTAGCCAGGCTTTGAGGAATGAGACCTGGCTGCCCTCAAAAACTCCCTCAGCCACTTAAGCAGGTTAAACTTCTCTTTACCAAGCAGGTCTGCTTCTTCAACTTCCTTCTCCCAAAAATGTTGAACTCCAAGTCAAATCTTTCAAGATCCCTCAACTAACTTTTACCCAGAGGGGACCTGAGGGATAATTTGGCTTACTAAGCAAAACTGGCAGGTGGATAGTGTTCAGATTTGTGTATCTGGCTGCACAAAGTTGAATGGTTAAAAGACAAATTCAATGTGTTACCTATTGTTCACCTTTTTTCAGGATTTGGGATATTATTATTATGCAACCTGATTGTTGAAATATCTTTACTGATGAAGATTCTGTCATGTTTACCAAGGATGAGTTCTTCCCTTCCAAAAAGATCAAAAACACCCACTCCCCCAAACCATGTATGGTATCATATTGCTTCTTCTGTTAGGGAGAAAGCAATTGATAAACTGACTCTCAGTGAAGTGTTGGTGACTTCATGTTTTGCATCTTTATAAAAATGCAGTATCTTATTTTTAAGAGGACCTCAAGAAAAGAGCACAAGATATCTGCATGAATAAATTACAAATGATGGCCCCTCAAGCATCAATAGGGAACATATTTTGCATCAAGGATTTTCCTAGGGCTCCTTAAAGCACAATACCTGAGCAGCTACCTAATCAAAAGCCTAGCCTTTAAGAAGAGGCTCCTGGCACTGATGAAATCAATAGTGATATTAATCATGTATTCATTGCCGCAATACAGAACTTGTTCTCAAAAATGCTATCTTCATTCCAAAAACCAGTAGTCAGGAATCCTATCTATTAAGCTGGAGTCATGTTCTAGGGGTGGGAGAGAAAACAAAAGTGAGGAAGCAAGGAAGAGAACAAAAAGCTACCTCTAGACAACTCACCTGTCCTCCTCCATGGGCTGGTAGCTCGGAGGCTGGGCTGGATTGTTGATACAGTCTACCTACCAGTCCTCAACCTGCAGGTGCTTGAGAAAGACTTGGAAGTCAAAATTCCACCAAAATGAGTTATTGTTTCAGGTTCCTAATTGTCATCTGCATTTCTGCCCCCACACATGTAAATCAGAAGCTCAAACATCATTACAATCTGGGGAAACACCAAGTGTCTCAGGAAAATTTGCCTAACCATTTCTCATTGCCTGATAACTGATTTCAAGTGCCTCCCAAAAAAACATGTGGCAGCAAATCTAGACCCACGGTGCAACTTAGGAGCCATAATTTTAGTAAAAACTAGATCTGATCTAGAGTAGACCTTTATTGCGGCACTTTAAAAGTTGCATTGACACAAAGTAGGTTGTGTTCAACAGTGCTAACTCTTTGGCAGTGATATTTATGTATTTATTTTAAAATATTTCAAAGGTTTAGAAATTAATAGTTATTTGTCCTAAAAGTGCCATTCAAAAATGGTTTTTGTACGTAGAGTGCCTAACTAAATCCAGTTCACACATGGCCTGTCTTTTTAATGGGAATACATTGAGATTTGCCAGATACTGCTAGAGAACAGGAACAATGAAAATATCATTCAAACCATGATACCAAAATTTTCTGAACAACCATTCAACTCATGTGCTAAGGGAGTGTCTGCAGTAAAGATATTGAAGCTAGGAGCTTCTTTGTGGACAGATAAGCCACTATTCATAAATAAAATATAAATTTACATGTTCAATCTAACTGAAAGAGGCACTGTAACTTCTCCATACATAATTTCAGGACTTTATAATTAACCCATGCTCATTAATTTGGAAAATTTTAAAAACTTACAAAAATAAAAACCAGTGATAATCACACTACTGAGAAATAACTATGGTTAACATTTTGATTATTAATTTCAGAACTTTAAAGATACAAATGTGCTTATAAAATACAATTTTTGGTAGTTTTTCTTACTTAATATTAAAAAATGGGTATTTACTTACCTCATGTATTAGTTCACTTTCACACTGCTATAAAGAAATACCCAAGACTGGGTAACTTATAAAGGAAAGAGCTTTAATTGACTCACAGTTTCACATGGCTGGGGAGGCCTCAGGAAACCGACAATCATGGCGGCAGGCGAGAGACAGCGAGCAAGAGCAGGGAAAACTGCCTTACAAAACCATCAGCTCTCGTGAGAACTCACTCACCATCATGAGACCAGCGTGGAGGAAACCGCCCCCATGATCCAATCATCACCTCCCACCTGGTTCCTCTGTCGACAGGTGGTGATTATGGGGATTACAATTCGAGATGGGATGTGGGTGGGAAACCGCCCCAATGATCCAATCATCACTTCCACCTGGTTCCTCCCTCAACACATGGGGATTATTGGGATTAGAATTGGAGATGAGATTTGGGTGGGAGAACAGAGCTAAACCATATCACCCCACATCATTACATTATCTTTGGAAAAATTGTTTTATTGGCTGTGTAATACTTTATTGCATGAACATAGCAAATTTTGACTGTGGAATTTAGCTTGTTCCCATTTTTGATATTATAAATTATATTGCAAAAATATCTGTTAATGTATATTTTTGTTGGAATTTATATCCATAGGGTAGATCCCTAGAAGATAAATTTTTGAGTCAAAATATAGGAACATTTTAAGAACCTTGACATATGTACCAAACTTCAGAAAGTTTGTTTCATTCACACTTTTGCCAGCATGTTTGATGGTGATTGTTTTGCTGTATTCTTGCTAATAGTGAATAGTGCCCGTCGGCAAGAACCCTTGCAAATTGGAGAATACAGTGTTCCCTCATTTTCACTGTATTCGCTATAAAACAACAAAGAAAAACAAGATATATTTAGCAAATGAAATTCTCAGATTTCAGTAGAACTTTAAAATGACCAGAAATGTTAACTTCCGTTTTGTGAAATCAGACATCCCCCATTTCTCAACATTTCTCAACGTTATTTCAAATTGTCAAGGTGATTTTTTTTTTTTTTGAAACTGTTTCCTATTTGGAGGTGAGGAAATGTAGAGTCAATATCCTTCACCTGGTTGCTTGTATGCTTGGTTACTACATTTACAAGTAACAACGTCAGGTGCAGTGGCTCACGCCTATAATCCCAGCACTTTGAGAGGCCGAGGCAGGAGGATGGCTGGAGCCCAGGAGTTTGACACCAGCCTGGAAAACATCGTAGGACTCTGTTTAAAAAAAAAAAAAAAGGGGGCATGGTGGTGGCATGCACCTATAATCCCAGCTACTTGGGAGACTGAGACGGGAGGATCGCTTGAGCCCAGGAGGTCAAGGCTGCAGTGGGCCATGATTGCACCACTGCATCCCAGCCTGGGCAAGAGTGAGACTGTGCCTAAAAAAATAAATAAATAAATAAAGGCAGCAACTATGATGTTACTTTCTTAAAAAGTTCACTACTGGCAGAGTCAGATGAGTCAAACCAGGTCTTTAAGAAAACTGATGAAAAGGAGTTAGCTGATTTTCATATTAGGAAAGTGCACACCAGAATAAACTTGACTGGCACAACGCCAGGTGGAAACACCTGCTTATCCTGGAAAAAAGAGAGCCTCCTGTATAAAATCAATTTCTACCAAAATACAGAATTCGGGATCATCCATATGGCTTCTATTGAGCGGCAAGAGGCAACGCTTTGCGCTTCAACTGTCGGTGGAGACACAAGGCATCTACTCCTAACTGCTCTATTATCGCTAGAACAGCATCATCCAGATCCCTTCTGTTAATAAAATTATTTTTGTCCATCTAGGCAAGATACGGCATCATGTGATTTTCCAAAGCATAGTAATGCCAAATGCAGAATCACTGATGAGCCAGATTTCCAGGATGGTATTATTCACTCCATTGTTGTTGAAGGGAGTGGCCACGTGGATCTACCTGCATTCTGGGTCTAGGTTCTGCACAGCACTTGACTCCACATGCATTCTCCACAGAAGTATGCATATTTCTGTGCTTTTGCCTAAAGCTAGATTCGAGCCCTTCAGCTTGGAGGGAGCTGTGCAAACCATACTCACAAAGTTAAAACTTGTCTGATGATTTTTATAACACCACCTATAGTCAACTCTTGCTTATCTAGATGTGAATTCTTTACTCTGTGGGCTGAGCTGTGGCAGACTAATGTTTGTCTTTAACTTTTTATTTTGAGAAAACTTTTAAATCTATACAAAAGTTGCAGTAATAATACAATAAACTCCTGTGGAGTTTGCATTTAGGTTCACTCAGCATTTTTTCCCACATTTGCCTTCTCTCAGGTAAATAGATGGTACTTTTCTGATCCAGGATCATATATAAGTTATATATGTATATATGCATTCATAATGTGCATATTGTTATATATAATGTGTGTATGTATATATGATGTGTGTGCATGTATACATATATATAAAATCATTTTTGCTGAACCATTTGAAACCAAGTTGCAGACATCATAGCCCTTCTATCCTAAATACATCAATGTGTATTTCCTAAGAATAAGAACCTTCACTTACATACTAGCATGAGTAAATTCAGGAAATTTCACATTGATACAACTTATGATCAACTATACAGTTCTTATTCAAATTTCACTAATTGTCTCGGTTCTGTCCTTATTGCATGCTTTTGGATCCAGGATCACACAATGCATTTAATTGTCATGTCTTTTAAGTTTCCATTTAATCTGAAACACTTTCTAAACCTTTAATAGTCATTGTCATTTTCAAAGAGTATAGGTGAGTTGTTTTATCGAGTGCCCTCAATTTGGGCTTTTCTGTTGATTTGATCCAGGTTTGGCTTTTTTAGGGGGTGGGGCCAGAAAGAAAAACACGGAAGTGGTGTCATTGTCATTGCCTTATACATCAAGAGACAAGGGTGTCTACTGGTCCTATTGTTGATGTTAACTCTGGTCACCTGGTTAGGGTGATGTCTGCCAGATTCTTCTACTATAAAGATACAATTCCTCCCTTTTTAATTAATACAAGAAGATACTTTCTGTTAATGCAAATACATTGTTCCCACCCAAACATTCACCCTATATTCATTTAGGAGACAATGTTGAATTTTGTCTGAATTATTTATGACAACGATGGCTTCTGCATGGTGCTTTTTGTGTCAATCCTTCTACATTTATTAGTTGAAATTCTAAAAGACCTTTCCCTTCCATATGTCTGTCTATCCATCCATCTACTTAGCTACATATCTACCTGTCTACCTAAATATCTACCATCTATCTTATCTTCCTATCTATCTTCATCTGTCTTATTAGAATCAGTATGAACTCATGGGTTATTTTTAATTAATTATGTTATAAAATGTAATTTAAAAATTTTCAGTCTGGGCCAGGTGCGGTGGTTCATGCTTGTAATCTTAGCAGTTTGGGAGGCTGAGAGGGGAGGATTGCTTGATCCCAGGAGTTTGAGACCAGCCTGGGCAACATAGTGAGACCCTGTCTCCATAAAAAATTTAAAAATAAAATTAGCCAGGCATGGTAGCATGTGCCTGTAGTCTGAGCTACTCAGGAGGCAGAGGTGGGAGGATCACCTGAGCCCAGGAGGTTGAGGCTACAGTAAGCCATGATTGTGCTACTGCATTCCAGCCGGGGAGAGAGAGTGAGACCCTGTCTTGAAAAAAAACAAAACAAAAAACCAAAAAAAAAAAAAAAAAAACCCACCTCAATCCTTTGTTGATTCTTCTTTTTACTGAAAATAATGTCATATAAACTTGGTTTCATAGAGACTCATTTTATTTTATTTATTTTATTTTTTTTAGACAGAGTCTTGCTTTGTCGCCCAGACTGGAGCGCAGTAGCACAGTCTTGGCTCACTGCAACTTCCTCCTCCCAGGTTCAAGACATTCTCTCACCTCAGCCTCCAGAGTAGGAGCAGTAGCTGGGATTACAGGTGTGTGCTACCACACCTGGCTAAGTTTTGTATTTTTAGTAGAGACGGGGTTTCACCATACTGCCCAGGTTGGTCTCAATCTCCTGACCTCAGGTGATCCGCCCACCTCAGCCTCCCAAAGTGTTGGGATTACAGGCGTGAACCCCTGCACCTGGCCGTGACTCATTTTCATTTTTCTCTAAGTAGTCTGCAAAATTTTATTTTCAAAAGGTTTCTCGTAATGCCCTCCAAAATCAAATATGAATAAATTTTGGATCAAATGCCGTTTTGCAATACCCAAGGCTTTCCATCTATTGCTACGGATAATGGTGCATTGGTTGTTTTATGAGCATGGTTGCTGAGCAAAATACTGAATTTCGCCAGAACTTTCCAATGTAAGCTTTCTGTAAAGTATTTGTAGTTTATCTAAGTTTTTATCTTAGTCCTTCTTGAAAAACCATATAATCCCGATGTGGACCTCCCCCTGTGATAAGTGAGATAAACCTGGAGTGTAAGTGAAGGTCTTTTAGGGCCAGGGTATGTTATCCTTTTATTATTTTTTAGGTCTAACTTCAAATAAATATGTTTCTCTCAGCCTTCAATCTACACTGCTGCTTTATTTTTGAAAAGATTAGGTTATTTTCTTTAGAACATTACATTTAAAAAGCAAAACCTCAGTTAACCCACATTCTTTCTGTTTTTAAAGGAAAGTCAACACTCTGCACATCAACCGGTGTTCCCCATTTTTTTTTTTTTTTTTTTTTTTTTTTTTTTGTTAAGAAGGAGTTTCACTCTTGTTGCCCAGGCTGGAGTGCAATGGTGCGATCTTGGCTCACTGCAATCTCCGCCTCCCTGGTTCAAGCAATTCTCCTGCCTCAGCCTCCCAAGTAGCTGGGATTACAGGCGCAGGACCCCATGACTGGCTAATTTTGTATTTTTAGTGGAGACGGGTTTTCTCCATGTTGGTCAGGCTGGTCTCGAACTCCCGATCTCAGGTGATCTGCCTGCCTCAGTCTCCCAAAGTGCTGGGATTACAGGCATGAGCCACCGCACCCGGCCCCATGTTCCCCACTTTTACAAGTGGCCTGATGTGTACCCAGCTACCACCTTCAACATCAAGATCATGCTGTTAATTCAAGAATAGACTTGGTGTAAACATATGCATAGCATCGTTTTAAAAATACTTTTAGACTTTACACATCCCTAATTAACAATGAGCAGGATTTTGGCTTTTAATGCTATTTCAGAATATTGCTAATGTATAGTAGAGCATTTGGAAAGTCTGTGTAGCCTAATTTTAAACATATAAGTCATGGTATGATTTTTCCCTGATTAATAAAGAGGCTTGTGTTTACTGAGAGCTAATTGCACACCAGGCATTGTTCTAAAATGGTGCTTCTCAATTATCTGGAGTTAAGAATAGGTTTTATTTAATTATTTTAAATTTTCAATCCATTGCAAACTAATAAGTAGTTCTACTGTGCATGGCTAATGTGCTACTCACACCACACATGCCTCATTATCCAGGTTCAACAAACTCTTGGCTGCTCCACAAGGAGTTCCCCAATCATGAGTTTGGATGTCATGGCAAAGTCAAAAGCCTATAAAGGCTTCTAGTGGCTTTCCTGAAATTCCTGTACTTATTGTGGCCTGAGGTTATGAACAGTTCATGGCCTGGCACTAGCCCACACACCATGCTTTGAGCGTCAATGTTGTAGAGTACGTCCTTCATATTTCATCTTCCCAACAGCCCTCTGAGAAAAGTACCACCCCAACCTCAATTTTACAGAAAAAGAAATGGAAGCATAGTGTGCTTCCCAACCCAAGGGCCAACAATTAACAGGTAGTAGAACTTGGATTCAAACCCAGGCAGCCACTGCACAGAGGAGCCAGCATCCGGACCCAGGAAGGTAGACTCCAGAGCTTGGGCTCCTTCTCGTGTGTGCTTGTTTCATTTTAACTCTATGTAAAGTAAGAACAGTTCCGTCTAGGCCATGGTGAGGACCTCCTGAAATATACCTTCTACAGTTTACAAACCTACCTTCAACCACATTTATCTTACTCTCCTCTGATGGTGGAAGAGGGGGACCTTCTTACTGTCCAAACTCAATGCATTTCCCTCTGGGTCCTAACCTTTCTGTTCTGTTGGTTGCTCTTGGTCCACCAATCATCCCAACCAAAGCAACTGTGCAAGTTCAGGAACTATGTCCATTTTACAGATGAAGCAGTTGAGGTTCATAGAGACAGAAACTTATCCAAGCATGTAACCAAGGCTACATGGCTATAGGGTGGCCTTATCCCCATTTGTCAAGGACAGTCCCAATTTATTGCCCTGGCACCATGGCTGGTCAGTGCTTTCTTTTCACTCTCAAAAGTCTCCCACATCGAACAGCATATTCTTTGATCACCCAACATTGCTAGGGAGTAGCTAAGACAGAACTGGCAGCCAGATATATGTGACTGACCCCCAAACTAGGGATCTTTCTACTACCCCAGGATACCCCCTTAAATCTCAGAATTATAGTTTAAAGGAAGGCTTCTTCCCAGTCATTATCCATTCACTCAGCAAACATTTATGAACACCTACGATGTGACAGACATTGTGCTAGAAGATGCAGATTTTAAAAAGAACAGGGCATGGTCCAAGTCCTCAGAAGCTCATGGTTTAGAGGGGAAACAGAACCACAAATACTCAGGGCAGCATACATAATTTATAGATCCCAGTGCAAAATACAAAAGCAGGGCCCTTTGTTTAAAAATTCAGAATATCTAGATGGTGAAAACAGGGCATTAAACTAAGTGCTGGGTCCTTCTAAGCAGGAGTCCTGTACACTGCAGACCCCAGCTATGATTCACTGTAATGAGGGCTGCTCAGGGTATTATAGACATACATAGGAGTTAGCCAATCCAAAGACCACTCTTAAGATCACTTCCTGGAATAAATGAACACTGCTGATTTTAGAGAATAAGGACAACGAGGATATTTCCCCTACACGGATCTTCTCTTCTCTTTTTCAGGTCACAGGTTGTTGAAGACAATCACTTAATCAGCCATCTCTTGTCAACTGGCAATTCATTTTGACTTAAATGCCAATCACCAGGAGTCTTCTGCCACTGAACACCTCAATAATCTCCCTCCAGAGCTGGAACATACACTGTGGTGGACATGGAGATGTGCCACCCATCACCCCCTTCAAGGACTTGTCCCAGCTGCTGGAGGTGTAGTTGCTGGGCAACCTTCTGCTGTCAGCCCTTTTGGGGACAGCCCACATACAATGACTAATCAAGTGGAGGGAGAAAGCCCTGGCCATTGGCACACAGGACAACCCTCATGGACCATTTTAGCTCCAGGGTTCCCAGTGAGGTCAGCTGGTCTCTCTGGCTAGCACTCCAGCTCAATTTCTCCCTCCACCCAATCCTGCTTCTTCCCTCTTGATTCCACAAGGATCAATTCCAAGGGTAACTCTGTAATAAACATCTGGAACACCAAATTCCATCTCAGAGTCTGTATTCCAGATAATCAAACTGCAGCACAGACCAGAGAAGCTTCTAGGGCTTGGGGAGGATTTTTACTTGAAAATTGTTAGTTATATTCATAAGACTTATTTCTTCCCAACCTCCACCTAGCTTCTGCAGAATCATAACACTTATTTCTAAATCCTGAAATCGGATATAAAATAGTGGAAACAAGGACTCTGTATGTGAATGAGTTACCCTCTGGGTTGAAAACTTCCATTTGATAAGGATCAACATATCATTAAAACACATATAACATATTTTGTGGAAATTAAACCATGAGTTTATTACAATTTTTGAGGAAAACTATTTGCTTTTCAATCTATATTTGGGGAATAATGTAGTCCATAACTATACTATTTATTAAGTAGGATGGAAGTATTTCATTGACACACATTTACTCAATTTTCAAAGAATGAGGATTTGAGAATTAGACCATTTGGTGAATAAGTTCGGTTGGGCATAGACATGGCTTTTAGGATGAGCATTACTTGTTGAACATTCTTAGTTTTCTTTATTTCAGGTGAAAGATTTCTCTCTTGGCTTTTAGTAAAATAAGTCCATTAGTAATGCATATCACATTTGTGGAATTATGAAGACGTTATTTTGAGCTGTGGTGGCCAGAATGTCATACAGTCTTCTAGGTAAAGGCACAGCTTGAAAACGCTCTAAAACAGAATTGGTTGTGGGAAGTGACTTACACATTCATTCAGGTGCAAAATCTAACACACTTCAGGGCATACAATTCTGAACATCATTAATCTTTTTGAGAATAGGATTTGAAACAAATACCGAGATTTGAGAAGACAGGCTTCTAAAATCTCCACAGTCAAACCCTCTGAAAGAAAAACACGAATTTTCATTGCAGTACATAAGGACAAGTTAATCAGCTGATAAATTAATATTAACTCAACTCACTAAATTGAACAATACTAAATAATAAATCTAATTCACTGACTCATTGAATTGATTAAAGTTGTTTCTTCACAAGACATCAACCACTTATAGCATTATTAAAAGCACTTAGCATTATTTCTTCTATTGATACATAGTATATATTTTTAAAATTACATATTTATGGGATACATGTATTTGTTACATGCATAGAATGTGTAATGATCAAGCCAGGGTATTTGAGGGTATCTACCACCTTCAGTATTTATCATTTCTATGTGCTGGTAACATTTCAAGTCCTCTCTTCTAGTTACTTTGAAATATATAATATATTGTTGCTAACTATAGTCACCCTAGGCTGCTATTAAACATTGGAACTTCTTTCTTTTACTTGTGTTCATACCCATTAACCAGCCTCCCTCTCTCACCTACCCGCCCTTCCCAGCCTCTGGTATCTATCATTCTATTCTCTATTTCCAAGAGATTAAATGTTTTAGCTCCAATATGAGAGAACATGTGGTATTTGTCTTTCTGTTCCTGCCTTATTTCACTTAACAGAATGAACTCTAGTTCCATCCACGTTGCTGCACATGACATGGTTCCATTCTTTTTTCTATGGCTGAATAGTATTGCATGGTACATACATATACACCATATAAAAAATTATTTCATCCATTGATGGACACTTAGGTTGATGCCATATTTTTGCTATTGTGAATAGTGCTATGATAAACATAAGAGTGCAGGTATCCCTTTGATATACTGATGAAAGAAATATATATGTTTCTTTTCCTTTGGGTAAATACACAGTGGGATTGCTGGTTTGTATGGTACATCTTTTTTTTTTTTTTTTTAGACAGAGTCTTATTCTGTTATCCAGGCTGGAGTGCAGTGGCATGACCTCGGCTCACTGCAGCCTCTGTCTCTCGGGTTCAAGCAATTCTTCTACCTCAGCCTGCTGAGTAGCTAGGATTACAGGCATGCGCCACGATGTCTGGCTAATTTTTATATTTTTAGTAGGGATGGGGTTTCACCATATTGGCCAGGCTGGTCTCGAACTCCTGACCTCAGCCTCCCAAAGAGCTCAGATTACAGGCGTGAGCCACCACACTCAGCCGTAAGGACATCTATTTTTAGGTTTGTTTTTTTAGAAATCTCTATACCAGGCTGGGCATGGTGGCTCATGCCTGTAATCCCATCACTTTGGGAGGCCAAGGCAGGTGAATCACCTGAGGTCAGGAGTTTGAGACCAGCCTGGTCGACATGGTGAAACCCCATCTCTACTAAAAATACAAAAATTAGCTGGGCATGGTGGTGGGTGCCTATAATCCCAGCTACTTGGGAGGCTGAGGCAGGAGAATCGCTTGAATCCAGGGAGGTGGAGGTCGCAGTGGGCCGAGATCATGACACTGCACTCCAGCCTGGGCGACAGAGCGAGACTCCGTCTAAAAAAAAAAAAAAAAGAAAAAGAAATCTCCATACTATTTTCCATAGGATTCTATTAATTTACATTCCCACTAACAGTATATAAAAGTTCCCTCTTTTCTGCATTGTCACTAGGATCCGTTATTATTCTCATTTTAATAATAGCCATTCTAACCAGGGGAAGGTGATATCTCATTGTGGTGATATCTCACTGTTGTTTTGAGTTTCCTGGATGATTAGTGATGTTGAGCACTTCTCATATAATTGTTGGACATTTGTATGTCCTCTTTTAGAAATGCCTATTCATGTCATTTCCCCACTTTTCAATGGAATTATGTGGGTCTTTTACTATTCAGTTGTTGCAGTTCCTCGTATATTCTAAATATTAGTCCCTTGTTGGATGAATACTTTGTGAATATTTTCTCCCACTCAACAGGTTGTCTCTTCACTCTGTTGATTGCTTCCTTTGCTGTGCAGAAGCTTTTTAGTTTAATATAGTCCCATTTGTCTATTTAAGTTGCCTGTCCTTGAAGTCTCAGCCATACATCTTTGCCAAGACCAATTCCCTGAAATTATTTTATTTATGTACCTCATCTCTAATGGAGATTAAAAAATAGAAAATGAGCAGGTGGAAACTTTGAGGTGATGGACATGTTTATGACATAGAATGTGGTGATGGTTTCATAGGTGATACTTAGCTCCAAACACAAAGCATATACATTAAATATGTATAACTTTCTATATGCCACTCATACCTCAGTAAAGTGGTTAAACAAATAGAATCCAGAAAAACCTTAGAGTTCCTTATTTTTGTACTTATCTTAAAATTGAAGAGGAAGTGAGATTTATTTTATTTATTGGTTAGAGAAAATATAGACCTTGGCTTCTCAGGTACCAAAACCATCAGATGCATCAGCTGTGATGGACCACAAAAGACAACCCTCAAAGAGCCTCTTATTTTAAGAACTCAGCAGAAGTAATTTTCTACGTGTAAATTATTCCCTTTTAGAAGACTGAAGCACTGAATCTGAGATTTTAAAGGAAAAACAAGACCAACTTTTTAAAAAGTTAACTCAGTGTGAAGTATCACACATGAAAGTGTTCAATCAATAACGATCTAATCACCACCCAGCCAAACAAAATTTTTTTTTTTTTTTTTTTTTTTGAGATGGAGTCTCGCTGTGTCACCCAGGTTGGAGTGTAGTGGCTCGATCTCGGCTCACTGCAAGCTCTGCCTCCTGGGTTCACGCCATTCTCCTGCCTCAGCCTCCCGAGTAGCTGGGAATACAGGCGCCCGCCACCACGCCCGGCTAATATTTTGTATTTTTAGTAGAGACGGGGTTTCGCCGTGTTAGCCAGGATGGTCTCGATCTCCTGACCTCATGATCTGCCAGCCTCGGCCTCCCAAAGTGCTGGGATTACAGGCATGAGCCACCACGCCTGGCCACAAAAAATATTTTAAGTATCCTAGAAGATTCATGTGTATTTCCCCTAATTACCAACACCTTCCATCTCCCCAAAGTTATGAACTATTCTGGTGTTGCACTCCTTTGTTCAGCTGTAACATTTTTGAATTTTATATAAATGGGATCATAAATATTCTTTTGGGCCAGGTTTCTTTGGAATAAATATTATGTCTGTGAAACTCATGAGTTCTTCATGTAGTTCAATTGCTTTCATTGCTGTAGAAGTATTTTAATACCTCATAATTTGTTTTCCTTCTGCTGTTGATGAGTATTTGGATTATCTCCAGTTTGGGCTATTACGAATTATGTTTCTAGGAATATCCTTGACACCATCTTTTGGTGCACACGTGTACACATTTGGAGTCCTACAAACAGATCACAGAGTGTGCAGTTTGAGTCAATGCTGTCAAATTGTTTCCCGAAGATGGTTTTTCAATATACTTACACAGCAGTACATGAGAATTCCTGTTGCTTCATTGGCACTGGGTTGGTATTCTCAGTCTGTTACATTTTACACATTCTAGTGGGTGTCTAGTGGTATCTCATAGTGGTTTTAATTTGCATTTCCCTGGTAACTAATAAAGTGAGCACTTTTCCAGTTATTGGCCATTTGGATATTCTCTTTTGTAAAATACCCATTCAAATCTCTTGTCCATTTCTCTAATTGGGCTTTCTGTGTTTTTCTTAATGAGTTTTAAGAGTTAAGTTTATGGTACCGGTTCTCAGACTTTAGCCGGCATCAGAATCACACTTAGGGTGCTCGCTTCAGTAGCACATATGCTAAAATTGTAATGATACAGAGAAGATTAGTATGGCCCCTTAAAAAAATCACCCTAGGGCTTGTTAAAACACACATTCCTGGTCCCCACCACCAGAGTTTCTGATTCAGTAGATCTGTGGTGAGGCACAAAAATGTGCATTTCTAATGAGTTCCCAGGTGATGTGGTATGCTGCTGGTCCAGGGACCACACTTTGAGAATCATTATTTAATACTGATTTCAGTGTAACAGCAGTAGATGTTTCTTGTTAGTTTTGGACAAAGTCACCTTAAAAACCAAAACCAAAAGCAAAAACCTCAACCATTTAATACTGCTCAAGCCTCAGGCATAAGCTAATACTCCTTCTTCCTAGAACAGTGCAAATGGACTTGCTTAAATAGCAACTGCTTCAAACTATCTGAAAGCCACTGAAATCTACCCGTTAGAATACTTGGTACACCTAATTTGCCAAGAGAACCGGTTGATGATAGAAGGTATCCTTTGATACCGTATTTTTCAATCTCAGGAAAACTCATTGGCATTCATCAGCAAGAACAGGAGTCAGGAATCCCTTGAAGCACAGAAATACAGATCTCTGAATGCAGATGAAAACTATCATTTATTTCAATTGAATTTAGTTTCATTAAAAAATTCTATGATAACATTAAAACAGAAACAGGACGTTTATATGACTGTCTTTAACCTCAAAAGTCCAAATAAACATATAGACATTTTGAATATAGCTAACGTTTTAACAAACCTCATCATGATCACTGTTGTAATTTCAGTTACCTAAAATACGAACCATGACTACTAATAAACATTTACTGCGTGTGGTTTATTGGACTGAATATTAACCATACATTTATTTCTAAGTACTAGGAGTTGAACAGCTACTACAGTCAATGTATTTTGGTAGTTAGCTGTGTGTGGTGTGCGCTTTTTAAGGCTTCACTCAATAAAACATCTGTTGCTCTCTGCTGATGAGTCAAAAAACTTGCTATATGAAGGACAAATATATGTATACAAACAAATGCACACGTGTGCATGTCTATATACGTATATGCAATTTCAGGGAGGTGACACCTTATTCTGAGAGGTCATGAGACTCCACTTCAAACCATAATAGTAAAACCTTCAGTAAACTGAACTCAACATATTACAGCCACCACCATCAAGACAAATTAAAGACTCATAGTTCAAATAAAGTACAACAGGTCCCCAGGAAGTATTGTGGTTTGTTGATTCATTCAACAGAAAGCCCAAATGACAATGCTATTAGTGGTCAGAAGTAAACTAACCTGGACAGGCTCATGAAAATGAACCCCTGGATGCATCCTGAGAACGTACTGCATAATTATAGTCAATGCTTGCAATAATTTTGTTTGTCTCATCACATTAGCAGAGCCTATTCATGCAATTTAGAAAGGATTTCAATAAAGCCTAAACCAAAAGGCTTACAGTCAACAGAGGGTTAGCCTTCCACAAATGAGAAATCCAAAAAAGAATAATGCCACGTATTTCAGGAATGTCGGATAGAGGTTTGGCCTTCTTGGGAAGTGTCACGATGCTGAGTCTAAAACTGCAACAGTTACCGTGTCCAAGTCATGCAACTCGAAAGGAGGATGGACGGTCACACTTGTGTCCTTCAGTATCAAAGCACCTTTAAGGGCTTCCATTTTGAGAAAGTAATATTTTCTCTTCCTTCTCTTTTAGAACATATGATAAAATATTGTCCTTCTATCCTTTAACCAGTATGTACTCCCTACTACAATGTCACGAACTTTTTCTTTTTGTTGTTCCTATTGGTTGTAACCGTACTATTTTCTAACAAGAAGCCTTCAGGGGAAATAATGGATCCTGTTATGTCAAAGAAAACAATGAGACAAAATGGCAACTGCACAGTCTTCAAGTAAATAGAATCCCTGATATAAATGGAAATTAACATGCAATTTTGGGGGCAGTAAAAACAACAACAAAAACCTGTGACAACTTTGTCCTACTCCTTTAAAAATGAGCTTTGACTCTGTAGTCTCTTAAGGCACAAAACCTGATAGACAGCATTAAACTGGTGGCCTGCACCTCTGATTTGGATTTTAAAAAACAACTATTGACATTTAAATAAAAACAAACCATTTTGTTAGACCTGGAGATCCTTGGATAAGTTGGGAGAAATATTCAAATGAACTAGCATCTTGTATGTATAAATATTTGTTGCCAAAGTAAAAAAAAGTACAATGTGGTTTACATAGTCCAAAAACTAGTGGAAAACGCCTTCGGAACAGACTTGACATCTTGGTTGGATTCACAGTGCTGTCTCGAAAATTGTTAAGGTCGAGGGCTGTCCATTGGAAGTGTTTGTAACCATATGGTCAGTGTGACCAATATGTGGATAATTTCTTTTGAAGTACACCTGAAAAAAAAAAGGCAAGCATAAAAAGAATGTTTCAAAATTTTAAAGTCTCCTCCCTGAAACAATGCACTTCTGTGTCCACTTCTTCATGTGAAGAAATCATATCCCTCACTGAGGCCCAATTTAAGAACAGGGATGAATCTACTGTACAGAGGAAGTATCCCCACTAAAACCCTCAGCAGGGCTGGGCACAATGCCAAACAACCTGTAGATCCATTTTAGTTCCGATCACTCTGATTCATAGATATGTTTTATCTCTGTATTAAATTGATAAGCAGAATCATTTTACTGACTCAAAACCAGGAGATAAATTAAAAACAGGGTGACAAAGAGGCTGGGAAATCCAGCGTCTGCACGAGGGTTTCTCATTTTCACACATAAAATGAGCACAATAGATTTGGATGTTAATATCAAGTTGTAATCCCTATATTTTACAAACTCTGATTGACAAGCATTGAAATGCTGGCGTATATGTATGAAACATCCCGGCGTTTAATTTGTGCGGCAAAGCAGTTATAGGGCCTATAGAAATGTTGTCTGTGGATAGCGGCCCACAATAATGAAAAGAGAAGCAAAAGCTTTAACAATGACTCAACCAAGCAACTTCTCTAAAATGTAAGATGATACCAAATAATAGGACAGTTCTTTGCCAAGCCTTTGAGTTCCTGAATTCTACCAATTTCTAGCTGAACTAGAAGAGATACAGGTTTTCTGATAAATGTATAATCAGAACATAAAGGAAATGAAATGCTGTCAAGTTTCTCTGTTCCGCAATCATCAGTTTTTAGTAGCTGTATCGTATCTTGGTTCCTTGACAGATGCGCATAACAAAATGAAATAATGTCAAGACTTGTGAGCTCTTATCTCAAAATGTGTTTGGGTGAAAAAGGACTTCAAATGTAATTTTTTTCCCCCAAAGAAGAATGTGAAAAGTTTTGTTTGAGTCTTTAAAACAGAAAATGTAGGAACTATCTGAGGCTGACACGTGTCAGCTGGGTCTCTTAGTCATACGATTCTGGATCTATTTTATAAAACCTTGCTCCGAATATATTTGTGGGTGCTGTCAACAAAGTTATCACTGGAGATAATGGGATTCACGTACAAAAAAGAAAGTGCTGAGACACCTGCCTACATATTAAGTGTACTTTCTTTTTCTCTCACTTCTTGCACACTTGTTACTCCAGAAACATCATTACATATAACACACCGTATACTAAAATGTCACTTAAGGAGAAAATAAATTGTCAATAATGCTGGAATGCCACCAGAAGAAATCTGAGGCTATTTCCATTATAATGCAAGTGTTCAAAAATAAGACTTTTCAGGGGACAATTTCACATCATCTCCCTCTCCCACTTTTTTAAGCTAGCCATATTTTGTTTGGTTATAGATTTATGTACTCCAAAAAGGCTATTCTGTAGTGAAACTAAAAACAGCCAAAAGAACAAATACACATTCACATCACTTTCTACTGCTTGATAGCCTTCCCCAAATAGGCTGCTTCCTTCTGTGTAACCCTCTTGATGTATTTTTTTTATATATATAAAGAAAGTGTTGTTATTAGCAACTTTAAACCCAAATGGTCTTAGCTTCATGGTCTGAAATACTTAGTCAAAAACAAACTTCCTGTGTATATTGTCTTTGATTTGACCTTTCTTTTTCTCTTCTGCTACCAGGTTTTATAACACACTATGGGTAACAGCACAGGTGAGATAAAACATCTTTTTTACAGTGCAGGTGTTGAAGGGAGTTGAGATTACTGAACCACTTTTAGCAAAGCCCTCATGTTGTAAGCTATGTCTGGGATGGACAGGTCCAGTCTCAGCTCTCTCCTGGATTCACTGCTGATCCTGGAAAAATTACCTAACCACTCTCTCTACCAGCTGCCTCATCTGTAACATGAGAGAACAATAGCTTACGTCACAGGAACTGATTAATGGCTACAAACTACAGGTTGAAAACCTGCCGCATTAGTGTTGGGTGTCATGATGAATGCTGCTCAGAGAAGTGGCCCCTAAGTAAACAGAACGTGGCAGTATCGCCCGGCTTGAAGGATGAAGACAAAGCATTTAGGAATCCCTCTGGTGCATCTTTTATCTTTACAGAATCCCAAAGCTGTGGCTGAGACAATTTCAACTGAATTAATATGGTAACCTGGGAGGCAGAAAGGTAGAACTGAAAGATCATAGAAGATGGAGTATGAACACTTTTGAACTGGTGGCTTTGAAAACTTACTCAGGCCGGGCGTGGTGGCTCACACCTGTAATCTCAGCAGTTTGGGAGGCCGAGGCAGGTGGATCACTTGAGGTCAGGAGTTTGAGACCAGCCTGGCCAATATGGTGAAACCCCATCTCTACTAAAAATACAAAAATTAGCCAGGCATGGTGGTGCACGCCTGTAGTCCCAGCTACTCAGGAGCCTGAGGCAGGAGAATCACTTGAACCCAGGAGGCAGAGATTGCAGTGGGCCGAGATTGCACCACTACACTCCAGCCTGGGAGACTCTGTCTCAAAAAAAAAAAAAAGGAAGTTTCTCAGCTTCTTGTACTTTAGCATTTTCATGTGTCAAAAGGGGATAATAACAGCAGGTCAGAAGGACTGTGAAGCTTAAGGGAGACAATGCCGTAAGTGTTCACATTTGCGGCAAGAAGAGTATCAGGTCAATGAGTATGGGAAACCTTGTCCCTCTTTTCCTTCTTTTCTTGAGTTTGCTCCATTATAGTTCCTCTAATGTAGGTTGAAACTAAGTTCATATTTAAACTCTAGCTTACCAGTGAAGCCACCATAACAGAGCTAGATTTTACTGAAATCAACAGAGCAATACAAGCTCCCCGACATGGACAAAGGAGAGCAACTGCGCTTTGACTGACATTGCACTCCTAAGATACCATCTGATGTGTTGAATTCAGGCTCAAGACCCTGTCAGTTCATTTTTACTGATGTGTATGGCCCTAATTCAATCACAGTAACTCTCAAGGCCTCAAGTTCATCATTTTTAAAGCCAGTCTAATTTTGGTGTACATAATTGGCATGCATATTGTCAAAGAGTAATGGAGACTTAGAAAGGACTTCCGCTTTTAAGATAATGGAGTAATGAATTTTCTCTCCTTTTCCTTTCAGAAACCACTCTGAACATCAAAGATATTCATTAATAAAAAATAAGCTAAATCTTTGTGAAATCAAGAGAGCCTGAATGGTAAAATAGCATGAAGGACTGCCATATGCAACTGGAGCCAATGGGGCTGTGGCAAGGCTGAGAAGATGTCCATGAAGAGCAGGCCTCAACAATCACAGGAATTCTCCAGTTAATTGGAGGAACGCTAAGGTATGTCAATAAAGAATCAATCAGAAACATCTTCGACTGACCTATGTACATTGGTGAGGTCCTGACAGAAGAGAGATTGCAATTGCCCAATTCTGTAAGCTAAGGAGGAAGAAAGGCAAAACATGCACTCTCAATTTCACACACACACACACACACCCACACCCCCCCCCACACACACCCACACCCCCACACACCCACACCCACACCCCCCCACACACCCCCCCACCCTCACACACACCCACACCCCCACACAAACCCCCACCCCCACACACACCCACACCCCCCACACACACCCCCACTCCCACACACACCCACACCCCCACACCCCCCACACACACCCACACCCCCCCACACACCCACACCCACCACACACCAATACACACACACTCACACACACCCACCCCACACCCATACACACCTACACACACCCACACACCCACACCCCCACCACACACCCATACACATATGCACCCCCACACTCCCTCACACACTCTCCCCCCACACCCCCACCACCCTCACACACCCACACCCCCACCACCCTCACACACACCCACACCCCCTCACACACACCCATACACACACCCACCCACACCCCCACCACACCCATACACACCCCCCCACACCCCCTCACACACCCACCCTCCCCCACACACACTCACACCCCCACCACACACCCATACACGCCCCCACAACCCCCCCACACACCCACACACCCACAACCCCCCCACACACCCACAACCCCCCACACACCCACACCCCCACACCCCCCCCACACACACCCACACCCACCACACACCCATACACACACTCACCCCACACCCACACACCCATACACACACCCACACCCCCACCACACACCCATACACTTACGCACCCCCATACTCCCTCACACACACTCTCCCCCCACACACCCACCCCCCCCACCACCCTCATACACACACACCCCCACAACCCCCCCCACACACCCACACACCCATACACATACACACCCCAACCCTCCCCGCCTCCCCCCCACCACACACACAGCCTCTCTGGGTCATAAGGTACTTCTACATTAAGCACAGAAAATTCCCTTTAGCCAGAAACAAGGCCCTAGCCACAACTATCCTGCAACTATCTGGTCTAGGAAGAGTTCGTTTTATTCATAGGTGAGGAGTAGGAAAAATAAAAATTATTATTATAATTTTAAGAGTAGCACAGGGCCTGGAAATTACACAAATAAGTAAGAAATGAAATAAGATAAACACATGACAAATGTTGAGCACATAAAGTTTATGAATATAATATATTCAAAGAAAATGCAGCAGAATGATCAGGCTGTGCATAAAAGAGATACAAAAATACAGGAAAACACGGCAGAGCAACAGAAGATGCTGAAACATGAGTTGACAGTGGTCAAAAGTGAAGTGGAAGAGAAAAGTGAAAATATCAAAGAAATGGGCTGGGTGCAGTGGCTCACACCTGTAATCCCAGCACTTTGGGAGGCTGAGGTGGGAGGATCACTTGAGGCCAGGAGTTCAAAGCCAGCCTGGCCAACATAATGAAAACTTGTATCTACTAAAACTACAAGAATTAGCCGGTTGTGGTGGTGCACACCTGTAATCCCAGCTACTTGGGAGGCTGAAGCATGAGAATTGCTTGAACCGGGAGTTGGAGGGTGCAGTGAGCCGAGAGCACGCCACTGCACTCCAGCTTGCGGAATAGAGGGAGACTCTGTCTCAAAAAAGGAAAAATAAAAAATAAAAAATAAGTGGCATTTCTACTGAAGGCAGCACAAAGATTAGCCAACGCTGAAAAAACAGTATGAGACACAGGATAGGACTGAGCAAACAAACAAAATAACTAAAAGTTAATAAAGAACTAAAAAGGATTAAGGAGAAAATAGTTTTACAAAATAGACAAAGGACATAAAACACATACACGATAGATATTTGTAAAGAAGAGAATATAATCAAATAAAAAAATTCAAGGATATAATTCAAGTAAACTTCCAGAAAAAAAAGAAAATTTGAATCAAAAGTCTGAAAGACTGCACAACAATGTCCTAGGAAAACTAATGACCCTTTCAGCATACAAGAAAAAAGATCTGGCTGGGCATAGTGGCACACATCTGTAATCCCAGCACTTTGGGAGGCCAAGGTGGAAGGATGGTTTGAGCCCAGGAGTTCAAGACCAGCGTGGAAAACATAGTGAGACCTTGTCTCTATGGGGGAAAAAAAATTAGCCAGGCATGGTGACATGTGCCTCTAGTTCCAGCTTTAAGGGAGGCTGAGAAGGGAGCATTGCTTGAGCCTGGGAGGTTAAGGCTCCAGTGAGCTATGATTGTGCCACTGCACTCCAGCCTGGACAACAGAGCAAGACCCTGTCTCAAAAAAAAAAAAAGAAAAAGAAAGAAAGAAAAAAGGCTGAGTTATGTCAGACGTGGTCATAGACGTCTCCATATGAACAGACAACACGAGAAGACCTTAGAGCAAAGGCTGCAACATACTAAGTAAAAGAAGGTGTGACCCAGTAATTTTAAAACCACCACTTTGTCAAAATTTTTGTTTTTATGTAAATTCCAGGATACATGTGCAGAACGTACAGGTTTGTCACACAGGTAAATGTGTGCCATGGTATAGCCACCACATTTAAATCAGAGGGGTAACAAAGATTTCAGACATGCAATAAGCCAGGGATTCTAAGTTCCAAGGAACCTTTCCCTTGGAGATGGTATACAGCATTGTTTTGCAACTTTTCTTCTTAAACTGCCACCCACAATAATGGGTGGCACATTTCACTGTACACAGGGACTTGGTACGCATCTACTACCTATATCTGTATCTATACTGAAAAGCATTTCAAAAAATATTACCATTACTATGAAAGATACATGCTATTTTTCTTCCATTCCATTCTATTCTATTTTACATCTTAAAACACACTAGTCACGATGGACCAAATTGATTCCACAGCACCACTAATGGGTTGTAGCCTTAGGTTTAAAAAGTACTGAAGGATAAACTTTAGCTAACTAAAAGATGGAGAAAGTATCATTTAAAGAAAAGTCAAATATTTGAAGGCAAATAGAAGAAAAACTAAGCTAAAATTTGGTGGTAGGATGGAGACAGAAGTGTATTTATATTGTTATTGTTTATAATGGGGAGTCAATAAAGAAACAACATTTAGAGGAAACAAAAGGAACACATACAAAACAATATTCAAAGAAACAAAAATTATCTACTACAAATTAAAAGGTAAAAAGGAATACTAAAAACTGAAAGCATAACATGACAGAACTAAGACAAAACATACTTATAATCTCAATAAATGTAAATGTACTAAAATCATCCATTAAAAACAAAGGCTAAGATTAAATCTCAAAGTAAAACCTAACCACGTCATATATACGAGACACACCTTTGGATATTCAAAGACAATCCCATATATAGCAGACAAAGAAAGCAAAGTAAAAGCATGCGACCCAATCTAGTTTTGAATCAGTGTGGATTTAGGACCAAAACCATTACATGAATCAAAGAAAGGTGTGTTAAAATGGCAGGAAATATAATTCATGGTGGAAAACCAAGTTATGAACATCTGTGGACTGAAAACCATAGCATCAAAGTTACCAAAACAAAAATGACAGGTACTACAAAGAGAAATATGTACAGTATGAAACTAATTCACCTCTAGATCCAAGTCACAGAAAATAGACCAATATAAACAAGGATTAATAAGAATGTAATTAACAAAGTAGAACTAATTAAACCTTATTAAACTCTACACCTTAAACAGATAACATCATCTTTTCAATGCCCAAAGAACATCTAGAAAAACTAGGACACAAAGAAAATTCCAAATGGATAGAAAGGACATGGATGACATGCAATGAAAATGAAACTGATGAGTAAAACAGAAAAGAAATGAATAGAAAAAACAAACTGCTACCACCAAAAAGTTTTAAAAACGTCCCTCTTCAGTAATTTCTGGGCCAGAGAAAATTAAAATCCAAAATTGCAGAATGTATAAATAAAAAAATAAACTATGAATGGAAAGCACTACATATCAAAACCTATAGAATACGAAAATTCACAGCACTAAAATACTAAGGAAGAAAGAATGGATACAAATGCATTCAAGAAGAAGCAACAAGAAACCCAAAAAACAAAGGTAATAAAGATAAAAGCAGAAACTGATCAACTGGAAAACAGAATATAAACTAGTAAATAAATCTGATAAGTCATTCACCAGGAAAAAAAACAAAAATAGCTAACTTAATTGGAAGTTAATTGGGAAAAGTGAAAAGTACAGAGTGGAAAAAGTATAAATACTAGGTAGCCATTAAAAAATTAGGTAACTGGCCGGGCATGGTGGCTCACGCCTGTATTCCCAGCACTTTGGGAGGCCAAGGCGGGTTGGTTACCTGAGGTCAGAAGTTCAACACCAGCCTGGCCAACATGGTAAAAACCTGTCTCTACTAAAAATACAAAAAAATTAGCCGGGCATGGTGGTGGACGCCTGTAATCCCAGCTACTCAGGAGGCTGAGGCAGGAGAATCACTTGATGGAGACTGCAGTGAGCTGAGATTGCAGCATTGCAGTCCAGCCTGGGCAAAAGGAGTGAAACTCCGCTTTAAAAAAAAAAAAACACATACATACATACATACATATATATATATATATGGAGAAAGAGAGAGAGAGAGAGAGAGAGCTAATAAAAAGTACACATATATAATAAAATGAGGTAACTATATGTATTGATATAATATGGAATATAATATTAAGTGAAAAACCGTAAAGAATAGCTATCATTTGTGCTCAAAAAACAGAAAAGCTATATATGCACATGTGCTTGTTTATGCACAGAATACATCAACAAAACTGGAGAAGAAGGTGCCAGGGCTGAAACCTGGCAGAGGAACTGCGTGATGAAGGGCAGGAGTGGCAGAGTGACTTACTTTTTACTTATTAAAGTTTTTTGCAAAACTATCAATGCTTTGTGTTTGTAACATGAGCATGTACCATTTGGTAAGCTGATTCTTAAAAATAATTTGTAATTATTTAGTCTATAAAGCTACAAAACTTTGGATACTTCTTTTGCTATTATTGGGAGCTAAGAGTTCAGTCTACAGTCTTAAAAAAGTACTGAGCTTTTGTCACCAATACCTAGAATTCGCTTATATTTGTAAAACGCCTTATATTCTTTGAATCACTTAAACATGCACTATCTCATTTAATACATGTTAACTGTGAAGAAACCGGAGCAGTACTACAATCCTGGCATGACAGGTGAGGCCTCTGAGGCTCACAGGCCTTGGGTGACTTCTGTAAGGCCATTGGCTGCTAAGTGTCTCTCCTCTACCTATTCAAACAGGCCCCAGGCTCCTAGGATCCAGGATGTCAGGATTTCATATCTATCTATCCATCCATCCATTCATCCATCCATCCATATTTTTTTTTGAGACGGAGTCTTGCTCTGTCGCCCAGGCTAGCATGCAGTGGTGTGATGTAGGCTCACTGCAACCTCCATCTCCTGGGTTCAAGTGATTCTCCAGCCTCAGCCTCCCGAGTAGCTGGGATTACAAGCGTGCGCCACCATGCCTGGCTAATTTTTTTATTTTTAGTAGAGACGGGGTTTCACCATGTTGGCCAGGCTGGTCTTGAACTCCTGACTTCAAGTGATATATCTGCCTCAACTTCCTAAAGTGCTGGGATTACAGGTGTGAACCACCACACCTGGCCAGGATTTCATAACTTTTGATTTGTATCTGGCGATTTCATGGGTGCATAAAATGGCACCTCTGTTACTCATTGGGAACCTCAAATTAGGTCGGCTTCATCAGGGAAGACAATGATTGACATTTACCCCGTGTTATAGGCTGATTTGCATCCCCCTAAATTCCTATGTTGAAGTCCTAACCCCCAAGTACCTCAGAATGTGATTGTATTTGCAGAAAGTCTTTAAAGGTGTAATAAAGTTAAAATGAGGCCTTTAGGGTGGGCCCTGATCCAATATGACTGGTGTCCTTAGAGAAAGAGGAGACTAGGACACAGACATACACAGAGAAAAGACCCCGTGAACAGACCCCGTGAACACACAGCCATCTGCAAGCCAAGGAGAGGCCTCAGAGGAAAGAAGCCCTGCTGACACCCTGCATCTCAGACTCCAGCACGGAAGTGTGAGAACATAAACTGCTGTGGGTTAAGCCACCTAGTCTGTGCTACTTTGCTATGGCAGCCTGAGCAAACCAGTGCACCCTTCAGCTTTATGTACCTGAAATGTAATTACGTAATTTTAATTTAATATGTAATTAAAAATGTAATTTTAATTTAATTTAAAATATTAAAATACTTTCTGAGTCATCTGCAAAGGTCTTGACTGGTGCAGTCAAGAGAGACTCAGCTTTGCCTGCACCAGCATTTTCAGGAAAGCAACTCCGTGGTCAAGAATACGTGACTTGGAAGTACCTTTTCCCAGATGTTGAGTTTTCCTTCCAACAAATGAATTCTAATCTGTGAGAGCGAAAAGCTTGTTGACTTAGACTAATCCTCATGGTGTTACAGTTGTGAATGATGCATTGATATTTGATGCTTGCACATTTAAAAGGTTAACAATCTGACAGCTTGTTCTCCTAAGAGGACCAAGTGTATGCAGAAATGTCAAGAAAATATTCAACTTGGATGAGAATCAAGCTGTGTATTTCCTTATGTCTTTCTGTAGAGGTGACCTGAGCCAGCGGTTAGGCAGGACTAAAATCCAGGAAGGAAATTCTGCCACTGTGTGAATTTGGGCGACTAGCTGCATCTTGGATACCAAATAAGACAAGGAGCAGCGTTTTCAGGCTTGACACAGAACACCATCTAGGGGGACACATCGGCCCCCCCCCCAGCAATCTGCCTTCTGTTCTCCACGGACCAGCTCTGTGTCCACATGAAGACTCATGACCCAACATCCTCATCAATACAGTAAGACTTACAGACTGCTGTGAGGATTAAGTAGAATCATACATGTAAGAACTATGTAAACAATGTAAAATAAATTATAAAGAACTACACGAATGTAAGTTACCATTAATATCATTGAATTAGATGGAAGATTACTGGACCAGTTACTGAGATTTCAAATTCTATGACCAATATCCCTTTCTACATGTATGTTATACTTTCTACATGTATGTTATACTTTCTACATGTATGTTATACTTTCTACATGTATGTTATACTTTCTACATGTATGTTATACTTTCTACATGTATGTTATACTTTCTACATGTATGTTATACTTGCATTAAACATTGATTTTAAAAAAAGATTCCCAATTCTGTCTCTGCTATAAATTAGTCTGAGTCCACTTACTTCTTGGGGCCTTAGTTTCCTCACCTGTAAAACAAAGGTGAACTATATTATCTTATGTTAGTTGGAACATGCTAAAATTCTATGACCTATTTCTTATTACTCCATGCCTTGATAATATGTTAAATGGGTATTTTGATATAGATAGGGACGCATCTCTTTGATGTGAAATGCCTGAGGTACCAAAGAACAAAAAGGGTTTTTGAGGTTCTTGGCTCTTTTGTGACTAGATTATACAGGGAATCCCAAATGATTGATCGGGTTTTATGAGGGAAGCTTTGGCTGGGAGACGCTCTAGAAGATAAAAGTAGTCTGTAAATTTCAGGTATAAAGAAATACAGTGCAAGTACAGCTTCCTTCCTTATTCATACACAATGTGATTCTTATGAAAATTCAGAACACAGATTTTGTCGACCCTAAAGCCAGGCTTGAAGCCGGACTCTGCCTATAATTCTGCTAGCTACGAGATCGTGGGCAATTTCCTTCCCTCTCTACCCCTGAGCCTCTTAAACAGGCATAATGAGAAGTGCACAGTACACATCTGCCACATATCATCATCATCATCATCGCCATCAGGGCTCACCACATTAATCAAATCTCTGCTCTGCTCTGTTCTTTGGTTTATATTGTCAATGACTAGGGGCACGTTTAACGTATTTGTTAGTGCCCAGCGTAATACTGTGCACACAAAAGCATTTACAGAACCGTTTTGAGGATGAATGCAGGATTCAAAGAAATATCCTACAGACAGTGGAAAGGATAGTTCTTCACTTCTATGGAGAATGAGATGAAATAGGAACTGAAGGCAACCTAGGTTTTATTTGGATAAATCTTTAATACAGAAATACCACTACTAGATATGGGAACATATTTTCTTTTCCTTTTTCTTTTTTTTTTTTTTTTTTGAGATGGAGTTTCACTCTGTTGCCAGGCTGGAGTGCAGTGGCACCATCTCAGCTCACTGCAACCTCCGCCTCCCAGGTTCAAGCTATTCTCCTGCCTCAGCCTCCCGAGTAGCTGGGACTACAGATGCGTGCCACCACGCCAGCAAATTTTTGCATTTTTAGTAGAGATGGGTTTCACCATATTGGCCAGGATGGTCTTTATCTCTTGACCTTGTGATCCACCCGCCTCGGCCTCCCAAACAAAGTGCTGGGGTTACAGGTGTGAGCCACCACGCCTGGTCTTTTTTTTTTTTGAGATGGTGTCTCGCTCTGTCGCCCAGGCTGGAGTGCAGTGTCATGATCTTGGCTCACTGCAACCTCCACTTTCCAGGTTCAAGTGATTCTCCTGCCTCAGCCTCCCGAGTAGCTGAGATTACAGGCAATCGCCACTATACCCAGCTGATTTTTATATTTTTAGTAGATATGGGGTTTCACCATGTTGGCCCCTGTTTTCTTATTCTGTTGTCTGTAATAGATATTTAAAATATTATACATAAACAAGCAATTTTATTCTACCTACAGTGTTGAAAACCTGAAAACTTTAGAAAACAATGAAGAAGGAAAATTATACCCATATTATAATGCCTACAGATGAACAGTTTTGATGGGAGCCTCACCATGTACTGCTAGAAGTCTCATTCCACCCTAAGCCAAGGACATCGGATGTTCCTTCCCTCCCTCCATCAATACAACTCTCACCTCACAGAATTTTAAGAAAGAATTACAGGTGACCACGTGACATCTGGCTAAGTCCCTTAAATCAAACTGCAGTTATCACATCCGTAGAATGAGATACTTCCACATCACCATTGTTGGAAAGAGATCACGTAGCCTGCATGTCTTTAATGCCTTATAAACATACTTCAAGGATTATTCAGGCTATAGCTATAACATATTATAAATTCTTGATTTGTCCTGATGGCAATTACATCTTTTTTTTTGAGACAGAGTTTTGCTCTTACTGCCCAGGCTGGAGTGCGGTGGCGTGATCTTGGCTCACCACAACCTCCATCTTCTGGGTTCAAGTGATTCTTCTGCCTCAGCCTCCTGAGTAGCTGGGGTTACAGGCATGTGCTACCACTCCCAGCTAATTTTTGTATTTTTAGTAGAGACGGGGTTTCTCCATGTTGGTCAGGCTGGTCTCAAACTCCCGACCTCAGGTGATCTGCCTGCCTTGGCCTCCCAAAGTGCTGGGATTACAGGCATGAACCACCACGCCCAGCCTGACAACTGCCTCTTATAGAAGGCAGAGGAAGCACATGGGCTATATGGGCCTAATTCTAAACAACAAAGAATGAGGGGGAAACCCAGGGCAACAGTGAGAGTATTATGTAACAGTTTTCTTTACAAATAATAAAACAGAAACCAAAAGCAATCTAGGTAGATCTAGGTAGAACATCTTCTAGGTAGATCATTCTAGAACAATAAAAAATATCCCACACTTTTTGCTCAAACTCTTAAATCTCCTGCATGTACCTCAACGGCATTTGCGTATCAATAAGAATGAAATGCAATGGGTCTGCAGAATATGAGTACCATGTGCTCTGTGCCTTTTTCTATGAGAATCTGAACCCACAGAATCTAAATGTGTAAAAAGTCTGGTCTAACACCTCTCCGCTTCTTGGGCACACGGCATGCACACGTGTGTACACACACTCGACCCCCCAACCCCTACCCGCTTCTGCCAACTCTTTGCAGACCTTACTTCAACCCAGGACGTGCCGTTAAGACCCACTCATGAAGCTTTGTCTCTGCAGGCTTATAATTGAAAAGGGTACACAGTGCTTGTTACCATACCCACGGTGCCAAATTGTGCAGAGGGAGCCGCTGAGACAAACTTTAATTACAACTCCTCGGAGCACGCTCACCTGTTTTGCCGTTTCAGTGAGGGCAGCGGCTTCTGCCTTGCCCAGTTGTTGCACCATCTTGTAAAATAGGCTCTCTTTATTTTGCAGCAAAACATACGGCTCATCATATTCTTTCAGTCTTCCTGAATCTAAAACCTGTTAATCAGCAGAAAGAAACCCATTGAAACACAATGTTTTGCAGTAACATATTATAACAGAGACAATATTTCGGAAAGCGGCAGGAGAGGGAGAGAATCTGTTTGGGTGGTAGGCCTGGATAGTATTTAAATGGTTTGATTACCCTGTTTTACGAAGCAAACAAAGGCCTAACCTGACCTTTTATTACTATAATGTTATAGGAAGGAAGAAAATGAAAGTTCTAGACTATTATTCTGGGCACTCAGCAGTCCTATGGCATTTTATATTCTGCCAAAGCCATTTTGGGTTCTTATCATTACTTAGTGCTTTTAACTCTCAGACTCTCAGCATTGAGGGGTATTTATACATATGATCAGAGTTGGGAAACTTCTTGATTTAAGAAAGTCAAATTCAATTTATCTAAAAGGTAGGGTAACGTCATAAAAAACAGATGGGAGAGACCTGACAGTAAATTAATTGCCAAGCCAGTTTCATAGACTTTAAGCAATATTTGGAAAAGAAGTAAATGCTTCTGGAATTTCTTTAAGGTTCTAGAACATGTCAGCTGCTAAGAGGGGCTAAACTCTGGATGGTGAGGTTAAGGTGCATTCTGAAATCGGCTCTGGGTGTACTTTATTATTTCGAGAGATAAAGGCTAGCCGAAAAAGCTGTTACCTAAGCAGCTTTAGCATAATTGCTCTCTGCACAGAAGAAATCTCTAGAAATCCAATTTTCTCTTTGGATAAGACTAAAGAAGCAATTAAGAAACTGAGCTCCAAATTCCTGTGATCACAGTCCACATGGCCCATGGGGCAGCCCAGTCTGCATTGCTGAGAGCTGAATATCTGTTTTCCCAATCACCTTTCTTTGCTTCTTTCTCTTTCTTTAGCTGCTTGCCTTTTAGCTGCTTTATTGCTCATTAATATGTCCACTGGAAATTGAAAGAGGGAGGAAGGGGCTCTTAACTCTGCATTTCTACTTATTAGTGGCTTTGGTTAATGGTTTCAGAGGGAAGAAAGAGTCTGAATAATTGGCCCAAATGACGTACCTAGGAAAACAGTTCTGATGTTAAGTGGCACTTAGTTCTTCGTTTAGGCCGTATTTAGAGTAAATTTATCTTAAGAGAATATGCTGAACCTCCAAGCAGGACACAGGTTGTTTTTCTACATGTAGGCATTGCAGTTAATTCCGTCCCATGGTATTTAATCGGACACATTTATTAAGCCTCATAAAGGGCATTTTCCTGTTAATCTTTTGTTTACTACTGTGAATCACTGCTAAGGGCAGCTTTCTCAAAAGAGTTCAAGAATAATTGAATCTGTCACATCCACATAATAATTAAAATGTCCTATAATTTGGCATGCCAATTTAGATACCCCAAATGTGTAATTTTACTTAAGCATAGCATTACAGAACATAACCACTCCTCCTGATGAGGAAGGAAAAAATCTGCAATTTAAAAATATAGGTCTCTCTAATGCTAAAGACTAAGTAAATAAGTGAACCAAATTACTTGCTAAAATGATGAAGTTTTAGTCTGCAAAAGCAACAAGTAAACTTTTAAAAATTATTCCCACAGAGTTGAGAGAGAGAGAGTTCTCTGTAAAGACTCTACATAATGTTTAATGGAAAGGAAGTCCTACTACTATTTGGTCCTTCTCCAAATTCCTACTAAGTTTATTCACATTTGAGTGACTAGTAAATCTTTCCAGATTCCCTCTCATTGTCTGAAAACACATGAATGCCACTGAGACCAGGAGTTCTCAAAATTGACCAGAATCTAAAAAAAGGCAGAGCCAGGAAAAAAAAAAATAGTGTTCTCAAAAAGCATTATTATTATTAGATTAATAATAAAAATGACAGAAAGATCACTTTGGTCAAAATACTTTAAGCCTTATAAATACCAGCAACTTAGCAACTGCATTTTATTTGTTAGGAGAGTTTTTGAGTTTAGGGGTGATAGAACCACGACCTTAATAATTTGCTAGAACTTAAAATTTTAACTTCTATAAGGTTTCACACTTAAAAAATATAAAATAAAACCGACCTCTTTAATACTTTTTTGATATGCATTAAAACAAAATATAGGCCAGGCTCAGTGGCTCACGCCTATAATCCTAGCACTTTGGGAGGCCAAGGCAGGTGGATCACTTGAGGCCAGGAGTTCGAAACCAGCCTGGCCAACATGACAAAACCCCATCTTTACTAAAAATACAAAAATTAGCTGCGCATGGTGGTGTGCAACTGTAGTCCCAGCTACTCAGGAGGCTAAGGCACGAGAATCACTTGAACCCAGGAGGTGGAGGATGCAGTGAGCCGAGATCATGCCACTGCACTCCAGCCTGGGCGACAGAGTGAGATTCTGTGTCAAAAAACAAAAAACAAAAAACAAAAAAACCCCAAAAATCCCAAATAACCCCCAAAATATAGTATCTTATAATGAACTGGATTATCATAGCTGCAGACGAATTCACAAGATTTGAGACAAGGCATCCTTGGCATATAAATATGACCTAACAAAGAGTATGGCTACCATAAAAATCAATGAAAGCACCCCATAACTAAAATATCAGTTTGTGAACTTGAAAAGGAAAATAAAATGGGTTGAACATGCTCTGCTTTTACAATCATCACTGAAAACTCCCAAAACAGAATGGATAAGGTAATTTCCTCCCTTCCATCCATTCATCCAATATTGAGTGAATGTCTATTTCCAAAGTACTGTTTTAGGAATGGGAGTTTCAAAGATGAGCAAGAAACGGTCTATCAAGATGCTGACAGCCAGAGATAAAGATGAAAGTGCAAGTAAGTTAAACAACTTAGCCTAGGCTGCACAAATCGGGAGATGGCAGAGCTGGGATTTGAACCCGGGTGTAAACCTGTCTTCTTTCCTCTTCATGTGAGTTCCCAGGGGTACATTATTATTTACTTTCAGTTTCTTTGTTTTCAGAGGTAAAATATGGGCAATGAGAACTGTAAACAGTTAATTTTCTAAGACACCTTTTTATTTGGATAATAACTGCATATTTTAAGAAAAATATGCCTGCAAGCATAAAAAATTCACCTATTCACTTTCCACTACAATTTGAGTCCTATTACACCCAGGACTCAAAATTATTTACTGTGTGCCTGGCATATACTCACAGAAAAAGAAGACAAATTTTTTGTTGTTGTTGTTGAAATAGAGTCTCACTCTGTTACCCAGACTGGAGTGCAGTGGTGCGATCTCAGTTCACTGCAACCTCCACCTCCTGGGCTCAAGCCTCAGCCTCCCGAGTAGCTGGGACTACAGGTGCACGCCACCAAAGCCTGGCTGATTTTTGTTTTTTTTGTAGAGACGGGGTTTCGCCATGTTGCCCATGCTGGTTTTAAACTCCTGAGCTCAAAGCGATCCTCCCACCTTGGTTTCCCAAAGTGCTGGGATTACAGGCGTGAGCCCCCACACACGGCCCAAGAAAACAAACTTCATTAAAGTTTCAGGGTTAATAATGAGCAAGTGACACTCCACCAAAACACACTGGAGGAAAATGGAAGTGAACCTTCATGAAAAATTATTCAGTACACATTTATTGCACACTTACTGCATTCATGTCATCATGCTAGATGCTGTGGAAGAGGCAGAGATGGGTGAGTCCCAGCCCCTGCTTTTAGGAAACCTACACTCAAAAAAAAACAAAAAAGACAGAAGAAAACACTCAAGTGACTAGAATGCCAGAAAAAAGGCAAAACAAGTGGGAGTTTAGCAGCAGCAGAAGTCACCTCTGGCCAAAATTTCTGAGGAGGAGCTTCAGGGAGGAGAAAATAGCAAACTGGGCCTTGAGGAATGGACAGACTTGGACACATAGAAATGGTGGTGGAGGTGAGGGGCGGGAGGACAGTGGTCATTCCAGATGCTGAGAGGTCTGACAGCTCACCTATCACTTCCTCAAGGGCAGGGTTGTGTGATTGCTCTTGTTCACTGTTGCATCTCCAAGACCTGGCATTGCACATGATGTGTGAGCAGGCACCCCATGCACACTGGCTAAAAGTTAAATACAAAGGAAGGGAAATTCAGGGCACAATTAGGTGACTGGCCAGTGATGCAGTCTGGTAAGACCACAGAGTGAGGTCCAGCAGAGAAAGAGTCTAGCTGGCCCTGGGAAACAGATAAGGAAGGAGGTATAGGGATGCCAGGATTCAGGCTATAGCCTTGGAGGACCCCTTGCCTCAAGTCGATGGCTATAGACAAGAGAGAGAAAAGCAAAAAGGAGACACAGCAGGAATGAGGGCAGAGGCTTGACTCACAAATTAAATATTGGAAAAGAGAAAATAAGGAACAATCAGATGCCACAAGGGCCAAGTAAGGATGCACATGGAAAAAAATGCTAAGAATAGAACTTTAACCGCTTAGCCTTTATACATGTTGACTATACTTAGGAAATGCCTGGGACCAGAAGGGTTTCAGATTTCAGATACTTTTGAATTTTGCAATGTTTGCATTATACATACTTACAGATGCAGCATACTTAATCCGAAAATCCAAAATCTGAAATGCCCCAATGAGTGTTTCTTACAAGCTTCACATCAGAGCTCAAAAAGTTTCAGATTTAGGAGCATTTCAGATTTCAGATTAGGGGACTCAATCTGTATTTACTGATTTGACCAAAGATTCTAGATCTTTTACAACAAAATTAAGTGACTCTGAATTTTCTTTTTGTACAGAAAAAGGGGTATAATCTTGAATTTGTATCTTCATATCTTTTGTACCTACATGAAAACAGTCCTGAAATCTCCGGCTCAGTCCTCACCTTTCCTCTACCCAAGTAAAACTGTAAACTAAGCCATGCATTGATGTTGGTCCCGCGGCCCCAGGATCTCTCCAGCAATGCAAACTTCCGATCACTTGCTGCTCTCCAGAAGGTCAAGGAAAAACACATTATACTGGAATGCATTAGTCAGTTACTTAGTTACATAAGCTCAATGAAGATGAGTTTATCAGGCCTGCATATCTGCAGATATTCCAGGTAGCTGTCCTAGATATAAAAATTAAGTGAACCAATGCAAAACAATTTAATCCATTTAATTGGCAGGATGCCATCGCTGATAGTGGGGTGACCTCAGGAACAGGGGAAGGGCAGGACAGGGTGAAGGATAAAGCCTGACCATATGAAAAGAAAAGCTCGGAACAGCTTTCACTATGGCAGCAAGCAATACAGAGAAACCCCACTTAGCAACAGACAGAGTGAGGGTGGGAGGGTTTCCATTTCAGAGGTCGTTTCTGGGCTGCCATGATGAAAGGGGTGTACGGAGAGTCATCTGACGTTGGAGATTGGTTCCCTCACTGGTAAAATGGGTGCCTGTGACTCTTCTCTGGGACAAGATACTACAGCATGTGGCAAAGATTACTTAAAATCCTGCCTCAGGTCTTGAAAAAGTAAATGATTCTTCTCACCTGGGGAAGATGAAGGGTAGGTCCCAGTGACCCACTCAGCCACTTTCCCAAAGCTCTGCAATTGTGTGTATTTATTCTCCCAGTTTGTTCATTTTTTATTTTTTGAGATGGATCTCACTCTGTCGCCCGGGCTAGAGTGCAGTGGCGCGATCTCGGCTCACTGCAACCTCCGCCTCCCGGGTTCAAGAGAGTCTCCTGCCTCGGTCTCCCGAGTAGCTGGGATTACAGGCACACGGCACCACGCCCGGCTAATTTTTCTGTATTTTTAGTAGAGACGGGGTTTCACCATGTTGGCCAGGCTGGTCTCGAACTTCTGACCTCAGGTGATCTGCCCTTTTCGGCCTCCCAAAGTGCTGGGATTACAGGCATGAGCCACCGCGCCCAGCCCCAGTTTGTGCTTTCTACCTTCACATTAGTTCTTTGTCCCCCTGAACACTTTAATTAAACGTCTCAGCATATTTTTCAAGAAGTAATTTTCCTCTTCTGAAATGTTCTAATTGTGGCCGTTGTCGGTTTCTTAAAGAGAAGTTCCATGAAGACGAAACATAGAATTTAAATAAAACTCAAGTTAGCTTTGAGTTGTGTTTCTCCAGCTGGTTCTGTTAGAACGATTTCTAGTTTGTTTTCTCTGAGGAAACTCTACTAAAAAGAGATCTGGGTTTAGAAAGAAAGATATACATTATATACCCATAAGATTGCCTACAAAGAAAAGAGCTACAATCTGAATTTCTCAGTCCTGGTTTTGGTTCTCTGTAATTCACTCTCGAAGAATTCTCTAACTGCAGATTCGCTTACTCCTCGTTCACTCATGCTACCAGGGAGAATCCAGAGTGTTGTAAGGATGGGTGTGCAGGGACTGAAGGAAAAAGGCTATGCTATTGGCTGAAAGGAAAACAGGTCACAAGTAACCAGCTAATCCTAAAAACTACAGGGAGGAAGCTGTCTTTAATGTGGAGATAGTGGTGCGTATTAGAAAAAAGAGGATTTCTAATTTGTCTGTCTTGCTCTACTGTTTTGTGGCAACTGAGCAAATGAAGATTAAATTAGCTGTCATTAAGACTACACCATGTTTAATAAAGTTAAAATTGAGAGAACATCTTCATAAAATAAAATTCTAAGCTTAACACATTAATGGCGCTTAATGAACCAAAACTGGGTAAATCCCTTTGGAGAGTCAACACATAAACAAAGCTATTAATTAGGTCGTAGTTGTTTCCCAACAAGCCTTTTGTTTGATTTAGTTACAGTAAACAAAACCATATCCATCCGTCTTTGTGGAGAAGTATTCACCAATGCAACAAAATGTAATTATTACACCTTAAGCACTTGCAATTACACGACTGCATGATGACTATAGTGTTGGTTATGTCCTTCATTAACATCTGTCACTTCCCCAGCCACTCCCTGAGCCTGCCCTTTGGAGCACTGAGCTTTGCAGCTGATTCACTTGTCTCTATGTTTTCACAGCTTTCAGAATAACAGAACAGAACACGTGTTTTCTGGAACTGTATCTCTAAAGCAAGCAAGGGAAAAAACAAAGAAACAAACAAAAAAAACAAAACACCTCCAAAATCAAAGATCTGAGAAAGAACGGTATTTATGGTGTTCCCCCGAATTGAAAGCTGGCTGATGATCAGAAGCTCTAGAATATAGAAGACGCTTTCAGCTAGGGGTCGAGGGAACATAAAGGCCAGTTCCCAATCTCAAGCTACAGAATGCATGTCTCCTGGGTTCCCTGAGGCTGAATCCTGCCATTGCCTGTTAAGAAAAATTGGAAAATAGTTCCACAAAGAATTCAGAGCTTGTAATAAGACTCCTTACTTAAATTTATACCTCCTAGTAGGAATTCCTGTGACGCCACTGATGACCTCATGGCCAGGGAGCCCTAAATGGAAGATCTCCCAATATCACTGGAGAGATTGCCACAGATGGAGACACTAATGGAGCTGGGAGTGAGAAGGAAAGTTCCATGCTGAAATGCAAGGTCATCTCAACAGTTACATCCTCCAAGGGAACGCTCGCCTTTCCCTTCTCCAAATTTACCTCTTCCACGTCTTCCTCACTCATCCAGATAGTCAGGTCTCAAACAGAGAAACCAGGACTGACTACCCCTGTCTTCCCTCAAATCTCACATTCAATCCGTCACAGTCCAGTTGCTTTACTTTGCTATTTATTCCAAATCTATCCATTGTACCATCTTCACTGCTCACACCATAGTCTAAGCCACCATTGTGCATGGTGTAGAGAGGGCATGACCGCAACAGTGAATGCTGCGTTTGATGAACTGAAAGACAATAACTAAAGGACTGTGGCTTTTACTACAAAGGAAAGAGAGAACAGAGTGAGGAAAGGCTAGAAAGGTAGGGAGGGGCCAACTGTAAATTGCTTTGTAGAACCATGTTCAGAGTTTAGATAAAGACATTACTCAAGAAAGAAAAAAATTAAGGTTCTCAAAATCTACCTAGAGGGACTGGTATATAAAGCAATAAACTAATGGGCACATTTCAATAATGGTAACAGCGCTGACAGATCAAGGGGATGCTTGTGAACTAGACATTTATGTGGTCAGAAGCTGACTGATCAGATTTAGGAGTGACCAACTGACTTGTCTGCCAACTTCTGTCCTTGCTTGCTGTCTCTCTAACTAATCAGACCTTCTAAGTTGACAGCACTTCCAAGCATTAGATAATAAAAGGAGTAGCTATCATCAATGCTGTAACAGCAAATCCCAACCAGAAGTCTATATGATACATTTAGACTACAGGCACCTGCCACCACGTCCAGGTAATCTTTGTATTATTAGTAGAGACAGGGTTTCACCATGTTGGCCAGGCTGGTCTCGAACTCCTGACCTCAAGTAATCTGCCTGCCTCGGCCTCCTAAAGTGCTGAGATTACAGGTGTGAGCCACCATGCCTGGTCTTGCTTCCTAAAATTATCACCGTTTCCCTTCATTTTCTAAGCCCTCCAATTCTTATGTAACAAATTTCCTATGTTAAATCCTTTCTGTTGGAATCATTTGTTTTTCTGGCTAGGCCCTCTCTGAAAATAATTTGTGATGGATCTTCTCATCTCTTCCCCTGTGACACATATCTTGTGAACGTCCCAACAGCATAGAAGTTCTGCAACCTTACCCAACAAGCCCCTTGCAGTATATAAAAACCTAAATCTTTCATTAAGGGGATCAAGCATGCTGAAACAACTGTGACAGTGATGATGACTGTGATCTTCTATTGGATACTACTCTGTAGTATGACAGTCAGCATCACAAGCTGAATCTTAGATTTGGAATATTTTCATGCTAAACTTTTAACATATGATTTTCGCATATGATTATATGCAAAGAGATACATCTGGATATATTGTTAGTAGCACTGAGGGTGTAGTTAAGCATATGAATTACTGCTGGGAATGAGAGCCAAAATTAACAGCAAATTAACTTACTAGGGGTTTCTATCAAGTTTTACAAGGAAGGAATAAACTGAAAAAGTGAACATAATTGGGAGCAACTGGAATTCCGCAGGTGAAGGACTCACCATTATCTTGTCGCTGTCAATAATGGTGTTCAATCTGTGTGCAATGGTGAGCACGGTGCAGTGGGCAAATTTCTCCCGGATTTTTTTTTGTATTAACTCATCAGTTCTGCAATCAAAGAAGTTAAGTTTAATTCCATAAAGATGCGAAAAGTAGACTTAAGACTTAAAAAGCTCTACTACACAACCGGGATTTTTTTTTAAAAAAAGATCATATATATTCAATATTTTAAAAATCATGTTAAAATGTTTTAGGACAATCTTGTTCTTTAAAAACAAGTATAAAAATCTACGTAGTAACTTACTAATTTTCATAAAACAATGAAAAATATCTTCCCTCCAAATTGCTTAAAGCTGATTATTGGGAGTGGATTTTAGGAATCTAGCTCTCCTGGGATACTGAATAATGTCACTGACACTGGAAAACACGTTTGGGTTTCTTCTTCTGTTTTTTTCAGAATGAATGTTATCCATGTTAAAATGTTATCTCTGGGGCAAACAGAGCACTTAGAAATATTTCTCAGAATCATTCCATGTTTCCCATTTACACACTTAAAATGTGGACTCAAGGTTACATGGACCTCAGCTTTATACCTTGGATCCACATTTGCCGTCGCTTCATCAATAATCAATATCTGATTTTTCCTGAGAATTGCCCTGGCAAGGCACACCAGTTGTCTTTGTCCAACACTAAAATTGGATCCTGATTCTGCTAATTCAGTATCCATTTTACCAGGAAGATCTTCAATGGTTTCTTTAAGTTGTACCTGTAGATGTACAAAGAAGAATGACTGCTCTCATTCAAGCTGCTATGGAAGTAGTCAAACCTCATAGACATTAGAACCTTCAAGTCCCTTCTCTCGAGAGATATAACTTAAGTGGGCACATACATGAGGCTGAGAGTTACCTCTAGTTAATGTTCAATGAGAAAGATGGTAGAGTCAACACAAAACAGAAATATTCTGACTTAAGAGAACAAACAATGGAACCCAAGACGCTCCTTTATCACCATCAGCGAGCACAGTCTGTTCATGCAGAGTCATGTGTTAATACTGCCTGGGCCAATTTCATTAAAAAAAACACAGTATGATCAACAAAATTATTCTGTAGGTGAAATACAGAAAGATAAAAAGAATCCCTTCTTAATTTTTGGTTAAAAGATTACAGAAATTGAGAGAGACAAAAAGAGTGATGGCTGCCAAGGGGCTGGAGGTTTAACTGTAAATGGACACAAGGAAATTTCTTGGGGTAACAGAGATGTTTTAAAACTGGATTCCTGCAATGACTACACAACTCTATAAATTTACCAAAATCACTGAATCACTTCTAAGGGGAGGATTTTCTGCTATGTAAATTAGACCTCGATAGAGTTGGTGGAAAAAAATCTTATCAGTGTCCCCCAACACCTGAACTCCCTTACCAACAACCAACATGACAGCCACCAAGAACCCCTCTTCCAGGGAGGGAAGGAAGTTTCTCAAAAAATGAAGCTCATGCTCCCAATATAGAGTCTGAAGAAAAGGTGAAAGGATCTTTCTGGTTGAGTCAAGTTTCCCAAAGTACATTTTGGAGAGAAGTGAGTATAACTCAAGGGAAAATTTAAAAAGAAAATTACTGCAGGAAGTACGGTCCTCCAAAGATACCATCTTATAGGCACTTTACCATTTTGGAAGGTTTTTTAATCAACTGGAAAAGTTAAAAAAATACAAATGCAAACAATGGGAAACTATGCCTCATTTGTTAGGAAATCAGGAGCTTATTCTTGGGCTGGTCCTTTCCCAAGTTTAAGCCCCTATGGCTAAAGCAGGTCAGTGCATTTTCTAGTCTAATAAATGTTTTACAGTGAATGAAAACTCACAAAAAACAGGACACAATATAACATCTTGCCCCAGACGAAGGGGATAGATGATGTTGATATTAATGTATCTTTATAAAATTGTAGCTATAAGATGATCTGATACTACATTGGGGGGTGGTTCAGTTCACTGTTGTTTGTTTTGGAGAAATTTTATAGAACAAGAGCCAAACTCAGGTGACATGTGAGAGCTGTAGAGGAACCAAGAGTCAATACACCTCCAATTAAGAGATCAGCAAGCAGATAGATGAGTGATGGCCAATAAGCAGGTGTACAGAACTACAATGCCCAACAACAAAAAGCCAAAGTAAACGGGCAACATTGTCATGTACCTTAAACATGGAAGCACACTTCTATGAATGTGATCTTGAGTTGCACTCATGATGGAAGTCCAACTCCAAGAAACAGGAATTTTGAGTTAAGATTAAATATGGTATTGATATTTGGCATTAGCATGCAAAGTAGGAAATTAAAATCTGAAGTGTAAGATTTGGCTCGTGGTGCAAAATGTTACCCTGAAAATTATAGGATGGAATATGTCAGCTTAGTCAAGCCCTCTCCATTACAAGGAAGAGGACTTACTGAGCAATCTTTTTATGAAACATACTCAGAGACCTATACCCCATGTGATGGAACTGAAACAAGTAGATGTTGGCAAAGTTTTTATTAGCTTTTCCTTCTGAGTTGATTTTGATAATACTGGTAAGGGCAAAAAGGTCTTTTCTAAGACTGGCAGCCAGATTTGAAGAAATAATCTCACACTTGCCCTTGACTGAGGTGCCATCCCATCATTCTTCTGGGTTTTGACCCTCCTTGAGGTTATCCACAATGATTTGATGAAGAATAGGGTTGTGAGGTGAAGAACAACAAACACATTTCCCAGATAACAGTGTCTTCTGAGACTCTGTCATCATGATTGAATCAGGGATGGTTATGAGAATGACAAGAATGTGTGGCCGAGTACAGTGGCTCATGCCTGTAATCCTAGCACTTTGGGAGGTTGGGGCAGGCAGATCACCTGAGGTCAGGAGCTCGAGACCAGCCTGGCCAACATGGTGAAATCCCATCTCTAATAATACAAAAAAATTTAGCTGGGCATGGTGGCGGGCACTTATAATCCCATTAGGAGGCTGAGGCAGGAGAATCGCTTGAACTGGGGAGGCAGAGGTTGCAATGAGCCCAGATCGCGCCACTGCACTCTAGCCTGAGCGACAGATTAAGACTCTGTCTCAATTAAAAAAAAATGATATGAATGTGAAGGCCTTCTGTAGTGTTATCATACACTCAAGTTATGGTTAAGTATTAGCACTGAGAAAAAGATAACGGAGGCAGTGGAACACAGTGACTAAGAGTGACAACTGGGGAAATTGAAAATATATTAGACAATGGTATTACATTACTCTTCAATTTCTTCAGTGAGGTAAGTAACTGTATTATGTCATGTAATTGAACGTTCTTGTTCTTAGGAGGTACATATACATATTTAAGGATGAACTGCAACCTCATGGAAATGTCTGCAACCTACTTTCAAGGGCTATAAGAGAGGAAGCAAATGTAGCAAAACACTGTATTAACAAATGGTGAATCTTGGAGAAGGGTATGTGTATGTTCATAATACTATTCATTTGACTGTTCTGTGATTTGGACATTTTAAAATAAAAAATGGAGCCTTGAAGACACACAGCATGGGTATGAGTCCTGCCTGGCTCTGCCAACTCGGCAAGTTCCTGAACTTTCTCTATCTTAGCTTCCGAATTAACTTGTAAATAAGACCATACTAAGATTATTATGAAGATGCTTATCTCCTAAAATTGTTGGAGTATAAAATGAGTCAGTATGTGTAGCATTTACAATAGTGCTTGGTACCAAATAAGAGATCAATAGATAGTATCTATTCTTTTTTCTTTGTTTATTTTGCTCCTTCCTGGACAATGAAATACTGCCTATTCTTTTTTTTTTTTTTTTTTTTTTTTTTTTTTTTTTTTTTTGAGGTGGATTCTTGCTCTGTCACCCAGGTTGGAGTGCAGTGGTGCAATCTCAGCTCACTGCAATTCTGCCTCCCAGGTTCAAACGATTCTCCTGCCTCAGCCTCCCGAGTAGCTGGGACTACCGGTGCATACCACCACACCTGGCTAATTTTTTTTGTATTTTTAGTAGAGATGGGGTTTCACCATATTGGCCAGGATGGTCTCGATCTCCTGACCTCGTGATCCACCCACCTCGGCCTCCCAAAGTGCTGGGATTACAGGCGTGAGCCACCACGCCCAGCCGCCTATTTTTAATAATGCAGTCAGCTAGTTCTTTTCATGCACTGCTGTAGTTTTCTTCATTGCATTTACCAGTACCTAATATTATATATATTACATATGCATTTTCTTATTTTCTATCTTCCATACAAGAATTTGTGCCCTAAGAGGATAGGAACTTTCTCTCTCTTGATGACTGCTATAGCTCCAGAGCCTACAATGCCTATGTAAAAACCTCCCCACACATATCTGTCAAATGTATAAAGTCACAAGGATACCTCATTTTGTGACATGTCTATTCTTATAAATTACAAAATAAATCCACAAAGAAACAGAATTTACATACAATTTCCTTACTAAATGTCATTGTAAAAGAAACATAGTCCTTATAAAATTAATTGGTTCCAAGATATCATAACATTATACTTTAAAATACAGAAAACTTAATGTTTTCTACATTTAATAAAGGTTGTAATTTCAGGAAAACAAAATCAAATCATACTATTTGAAACCATACATTTCAAACACAGTATATCAGATTATTTTGAAGCTTAGAAAAAATAGGAAGCTACAGGAAAAGTGAAAATAATGAACTGAACTTTCTAAGACAGACCATTTCTATCATCATAAATGTTTTCAAAGCCTCAAGGGGACTCACGTGGATGTCAGATTCTGCTTCCATGTTTTTTTGAACTTTCTGACTTTTCATAAAGGAAGTCTCTGATGCCAGAGACTGAAATGTGATAAACAGCAACTCAACAGATGGGAACAAGCTTTAACGAGAACACAGCTAAGTGTGAACGAACTGAGTGGAAGCCCGTTCTGGGCAATACAGGCCTCGGAAAAATGGAGGTGCAAGGTGTGGGGAATAGAAGGCCCAGAGGATGTAGACACTGCTGATGTGCAGATTTCTGTCTTACGGTGTCCCAAATACAAGACATCCTTGTATTCTAACAGCAATTCTATCAATGTTGAACATGATTAGATGATTTCTCCACTATTCCAACATGATATAACCTAGTCTTAATTGTAGATCCCGGTATTAAAGTCGTTTTTTAATTAAGAGAAATAACGTGCTGCTGATTCATTTTCTTAGTTGTACCTACTGTGTGATCTTTTGACTTTTTTCTCATAAACGACTTCCATCTTTAATCATTACTTATGTTATATTTACAGAGTTGCTCTTATTTAGGGGCGCAAACTGGCACTAATTCTAGTAAACTTTCTTCCATTTACAGCTGACTATTTTTCAGTATTTACGATAACTTTCAGCAATAGAAAAGAAACCCCAAAAAACTGGCTAGGTGTGGTGGCTCACACCTGTAATCCCAGCACTCTGGGAGGCCAAGACAGGCAGATCACTTGAGGTCAGGAGTTTGAGACCAGCGTGGCCAACATGGCGAAACCCTGTCTGTACTAAAAATACAAAAATTAGCCAGGCATGGTGGGGCATGCCTGTAATCCTAGCTACTTGGGAGGCTGAGGCAGGAGAATCACTTGAACCCAGGAGGTGGAGTTTGCAGTGAGCTGAGATTGTACCACTGCACTCCAGCCTGGGCGATAGAGCAAGACTCTGTCTAAAAAAATAAATAAATAAAAATAGGCCAGGTGCGGTGGCTCACACCTGTAATCCCAGCACTTTGGAAGGCCAAAGCAGGTGGATCACGAGGTCAGGAGTTCGAGACCAGCCTGGCCAACATGGTGAAACCCCGTCTCTACTAAATATACAAAAAAAGTAGCCGGCATGGTGGCAGGCGCCTGTAATCACAGCTACTCGGGAGGCTGAGGCAGGAGAATAGCTTGGACCTGGGAGGCGGAGGTTGCAGTAAGCCCAGACTGCGCCACTGCATTCCAACCTGGGTGACAGAGTGAGACTCTGTCTCAAATAAATAAATAAATAAATAAAAATAAATAAATAACCAAGATGACACGACCACATCCATAGGACTGTCTCCCTCCAGATGCCCGAACTTCTTTTGCATGTCAGGTATTACCCTTTCCAAGGGAGAATGGGGAAGAAGAAATAAAAAAAACTTCCAAGAAATAAAAGGCATCTTTCCTTTTTATGTAAAGTGGTTAAACAGGAAAAAACTGACAGTGCTGTCCTAATCTCAAGCCAACCCTATGAGTTTGGGTTCCGATTTCCAGTTTAGCCTCATTTATAAACCAAGTGACTGTGTTTTTTGTCTGCTTTAAAGGGAGTTTCCAAATGACACCAGGTTTCCTACTAAGGAGCAAGACGAGTTATCCAGTTCTGAACTGGATATCAATGACAGATGAAAACCATGGAAATAACAAAGAGACAGAATGTGACAGAGAAGTCCAAAGAAACTTGAATGGCACCGGAGTCGTGGTGCTGAATCCCTTGTGTGACATCTCTCAAGATAAACACACACACATAACTTCATGTTTACAATCACCAGGAAGTGAGGTTCGGAATTCTCTACGAGAAGACCCTCAGACTCCACGGACCCCAGGGGAAGAATTCTGGACCTATCAGCATGCCCCCAGCCTCCATCGACTTGTAGTCATGAAACTTGTGAGAAACTCACAACGCTTCATCTGTTAGGAGTGCTCAGCCCTTCCCCTGACCATCTAGAAGGTAAAAAGAATACAAACACCCAGAAGGAAATTTGGAAAATTCAGGAAAACTGTAGAGAAAAGAAAACACTCTCCTCCAGTCTTTGTCTCATTACCCCCAAACAAGCAATGTAAATGCTCTGGTGTCTTTCTTAGGTCAGGTTTCGGAATATATGAATGATTAAAAACAGCTGGAATCACACTGGAAATACAATGTTGTACCCTAATTTTTAGTAACTCTTCCAAATCATTCGCAGAAGAACCTACAATGTCATAAAGAAGTAGTTCCCAGAGAAAGACAATTAAGGGATAATTTTTCACTTCTGAGGAGGACCTACCACGTCTTCCACCTCATCATTTCTAGAATTCTTGAGAGGCTACTAAATTTTATTTTAATTTTGGCTATAACAAATGAAATAAGTATGAGTTACAGTCAAGTTCCACGATGGTTTTTGATAGGATCATCTCCCAATTAACATTTCTTCACTGTTCATAGAGAAATGTGTTTCTAAAAAGTACTTTTGCTCTCTGAGAATCTGTGACAAGAAATCTCAAGCTCTGAAACAAATAGAAAAACACTTTATGAGTAATTCTTGTTCTTTTAGGGTGTGCCACAATTTCACTATTAAACCTGTCCTGAGAGTTCAGAGGCACAGGATTGCCTTATCTTTCTTTACATTTGACAGTTAACTGTTCCCACCTCTTCTCTCCTAGAACTTCACTGTACAGAGATTCACAGATTTAAATGAAATCAGAGGTCAATTGCTTATCAAGTATTAGGAGGTGAAGTAATCGACCTCATTTAGAAAAAGAAAATCCCCACAGTTGCTGGAAAGCAGGGTGGATGTGTAAGGACTCGGCAATGACATGCCTTCAGAAACAAGAATTACTGGCAGGAAACTGTCAGGCCTCCAAGTCTACTTGCTCACAGTTAAAACCCATCTATAAATTAAAGATTTCAGAGCTATCCCTGGAAGGGCAACAATGACAAATGCACCAATTCAAAACAACAACAATAACAATGGAGGGAAGTTAATCTCTGTCACTCAGGCTGGAGTGCAGTGGTGCAATCATGTCTCACTGCAGCCTCGACCTCCAGGGCTCACAAGATCCTCCCATCTCAACTCCCTGAGTAGCTGGGACTACAGGTGCATGCCACCACATCTGGCTAATTCTTTTGTTTTTTTATTTTTAGTAGAGACAAAGTCCACTATGTTGTCCAGGCTCCACACTTCTTTGAAATGAAGAGATCAAACATATTAATACATATTATTAAATGCTTACTTTTTTTAACTTTTAATATTTATTATTTATTTTGAGATGGAGTTTCACTCTTGTTGCCCAGGCTGGAGTGCAGTGGCACAATGTCGGCTCACCAAAACCTCCGCCTCCCAGGTTCAAGCAATTCTCCTGCCTCAGCCTCCTAAGTAGCTGGGACTACAGGTGTGCACCACCACGTCTGGCTAATTTTGGTATTTTTAGTAGACATGGGGTTTCACCAAGTTGGCCAGGCTGGTCTGGAACTCCTGACCTCATGATCCATCTGCCTCGGCCTCCCAAAGTGCTGGGATTACAGGCTTGAGCCATCGCGCCTGGCCAATTTTTATTTATTTTTATTTATTTATTTATTTATTTTGAGATGGAGTCTTGCTCTGTCGCCCAGATGGGAGTGCAGTGGCCGATCTCGGCTCACTGCAACCTTGGCCTCCCAGGTTCAAGCAATTCTCCTGTCTCAGCCTCCTGAGTAGCTGGGACTACAAGCGCACACCACCATACCCAGCTAATTTCTGTATTTTTAGTAGAAATGGGGTTTCACCGTGTTGGTCAGGCTGGTCTCAAACTTCTGACCTCCGGTGATTCACCCACCTCAGACTTCCAAAGTGCTGGGATTACAGGCGTAAACCACTGCGCCCAACCTTAAATGCTTACTTTTTAAAAGCAAAAGACTAAACTAGGTCCTGTGAGGGATTACCAGTTTTATGATATGGTTTCTGCTATCAAGTACACTGGCACAAATTTGCAGAACTAGGCTGAACACAGAAAATCAGTGTTAAAATACACAAACCAATAGCACCTTAATAGTCAAAGTCCTTTTCATGCAAGGGTGAGAAAATTTCAAGAAGTGGCCCAACAGGAACCACATAAATAATAGAAAATCCTCTAGAAATAAACATATTAGTGTAAAACCTTAGCAGAGGCTGCAGGGTTCTGTTACCTGCATTAAAATTACATGTTTGCCAATAAATAATTATTATCCCATTCCGACTGTATAATTTACCTTTATAAACACTTTCTTATAAAACTTCAAAGCATTTCATAAATATGATCTCATTTATCTTTTAGTTAATGAAAAACGACTATCGTCTTCCCTTACTAGAAATTCCCTAAGAACAGAGCAGTAAAATAAATGGTGCAGAGTAACTTAGTCACTAATAGGATCTCAATTCATAAATACAAATTCTAGTTTAACGCATTGCTAAAGACAAAACAACACCAAACTGTTTTGGACAATAGGAAGAAAATTAAAATGAGAACAAGAGAAATTTTATTTTTGGTTTTCATCATCATCAGTATACACATTTTTAGCATATCCACATCCTCAATGATCTCCTGGATGGTGAACAAAGTTAGTTAAACCACTAAGCTCCTCTTAATTTCCTGCAATGCTGTAAAGGTACATATACACATACTGATGCTAACAAATTAAAGATAATTACATTTTATCAATTACCTCTTGTAAGGCATTCCACAGTTCCTCATCCGTGTGCTCATTAAAGGGATCCAGGTTTTTCCTCATTGTTCCAGTGAACAAAACAGGTTCCTAAGTGCCCAAAACAGTCACGGTCATTACCACAGACTCTTTTTTCATTTTATTCCAATGCTAACATCAACAATAGAATTAAGATACCAAAAAATAAAATTCATGATAATCATTAATTATAGCGTTACAAATGCCTGTTTACAAAACAACATATCTATTAATGTTGCACTGTACAAAGCGTGCTCCAAAATACCTTCCAGACCACTGAACACTAACAAAACTGTTGCAATGTGCTATCTTAAGAAGAAAATGAAAAATACAGGCCTGATGTTTAAAACTGCTTTCCTGGTAATATTAGCTTAACATGAAATATAAGGATATAATTATTCAAGGGTCTACATCAAGAGAGCTATAGAAATTAACTATCAATCATGTAATACTGGAAAATATCAACAGCATGATTAAAGTTTGTGCTTCAAAGCCAAATTATTAAGTATTTTCCAATTTGCACTAAAGAATAAGTTAGGATATTTTCTCCACTGGCAAAACAGTTTTCCAAGATTAAGAATCTCCCGCCAGGCACAGTGGCTCAATGCATGTTATCTTAGTATTTTGGGAGGTCGAGGCGGGTGGATCACCTGAGGTCAGGAGTTCTAGACCAGCCCGACCAAGATAGTGAAACCTTGTCTCTACGAAAAATACAAAAATTAGCTGGGCATGGTGGTACATGCTTGTAATCCCAGCTACTTGGGAGGCTGAGGCAGGAGAATCGCTTGAATCCAGGAGGTGGAGGTTGCAGTGAGCCAAGATCGTGCCATTGCTCTCCAGCCTGGGCAACAAGAGCAAAACTCCATCTCCAAAAAAAAAAAAAAAAATCTCTCCAATGTCAGAATGGGACATCCTTTTTTTTTTTTTTTTTTTTTTTTTGGCCAAAGGAGATCTAAACAATTGGGGCCAGAGGCACCTCTACTTATGAAAGGATTGCCTCTGATTTTGCATCAGTGAATCCCCACATTATCTCATCTGTGCATCAAGGTTACCTGGGTCACAGAACCTCATTATTAACTAAGAGAGCAGGGTTACCTGCAAACCACTGTGAAGGAGGTCATAATAAAATTACATCAATTTAAATAGCTGTTCCTATTCATCTGCTTCAGGAGGATCCCACAATTAAATCACTCTTGGAATATCGGCCTCTTCCTGGATTTCAAGAGAGACTCCTGAACATAAGCTTAGGTAGGCTGTGTGAAAGTTTTCTTCTGGTAGCTGGGTGCGGTGGCGGGCACCTGTGGTCCCAGCTACTTGGGAGGCTGAGGCAGGAGAATCACTTGGACCTGGGAGGCAGAGGTTGCAGTGAGCCGAGATCGCATCACTGCACTCCAGCCTGGGCCACAGAGCAAGTCTCCATCTTAAAAAAAAAAAAAAAAAAAAACACACACACACACACAAACTTTTCTTCTGGAAGGCTCTAATAAGCCAGGCCATAAGGATATAGGAGCCCCATCAACTGCTTTCAAGCATGGGGGCAGAACAAGGGGATGCACAGATGTGGGAACAAGAGAAGGTGAGACTCTTCCACAGGTGCTGGAGAAATGCTCAACGGAACCACTGGCCTCAAATCTCAGCTGGCTTTGGGGCAGGACTGTTCCTCCTCACTTCCCAAAAGCCTGAGAAGAGAGATGAAGGTGGTAGACTTCTTTTTTCTCCAGCCACAAAGAAAAATGATACGCAGGGAGGCTCTTATCCCTTTCCCTATTGTCTCCATTTTAAGGCTGGTGAGGAAGAAATGGATGTAGAAGGCAGGCAGGGTGCCACCAAAAACATAAGTCCTCAGCAAAATGCAAAAATGGAAACGATGGTAAAATGGGCACTTCGTGTGTATAAAGCTGATAAAGTGGTCAATATCCTTTCAAAAGCACTGAAAAGTCACTGGTCACATGATGTTTCCGAATTACCAAATGGTACTGAAAAATTCCAAGAGTCACATGTAAGGTCTGTCTTAAAAGTACCGAGTTGAAGACCAAAACCTGAACAACCATCTAAACAATGGTGAGAATTTCTTGTGAGGGGAATAACCATCATTCTGGTTATTTCAGAACCAGACTTGACTTACTCTTTGTAATTATCAACTCTAAAATTCCAACCTCTGCCTCCCAGGTCCAAGAGGTCATTCCTCTCGCTTTCCTTGTTTGAATGAGGTATACAGAAACAATGTGGCCAGGAGAGGGGTGGCTGCAACTCCTTCCTCTCTCTCTTTGATGTTCCTCCTCCTCTCCACAAGGCCCTAAACTGAGGGCACAATTCCGTTCAGTGGCCACAACCCAGAGACTCTTTGAGGATATGTGTTTGAGGAGATAAAGGAGCTAAGAGGGGAATGGGTTAAGAAATGGGCTTTGAGCCTATTTAGAGCTGTGAGACGCAGTTCTTTGCTTATAACAAGTCCATTACCTTGCCTATGACGGCCTATGTTACCTGAACATTTTTTTCCTTCTGGATCCTCTCCTAGAGAAAAATCACACCCATTACCAGGTCTAGGGTTTGACTGAGGGTCTGCCTAGGTTTTCACAGTATGCTCTAGAGAGATGATACCTAAGCTAATCTATGAACAAATTTCTTCGCATTTTAAAGACTGATTGTTCTGTCTCTGTTGAGTGATGAAAGGGCTCATAGTATTAGCATGTTTCAGAATAGCGGTTTTGGTGGCTCAAAAGAACAGGCATATGAATATACAATTCAAGTCCAATCAGCCTGTCTTCCATAATCCAGGGCCCCTTGTCTGTCACCTTCCTTACTTTCTTCCTTTAGGAGGGAAACCCCTTTAAATGGTTGAATCCCTCCGAAGACCAGGGGGAAGGATTAAAGTGTGATTCTTCACAGGACCTTGAGTTGCTCAATTCGAGCCAACAATGTCTGCAGCTACTTTGGGCTGAGCTCTAAACCTTGACCTCAGATACTCTGCAGGACCTATGGAGGCTCTGCTAATTATCACCAACCATCATTATTGGCTTTTTTTTTTTTTTTGTTAAAAAAGCCAAAATTTAAGATTAAGCATTTCCCACTGCCATAAAGGTTCCTGCTTAAATCCGTACTATCAATTTAAAGGAAAATATTAAGCAATTATTTATGTTTAGTTAGCAGCATTACACAGAAGAAAATAGTTTAGTAAATAAGAATATTTTTCTTTGTTATGACATACCAAATACAGATTTCATAATGAGTAAAATTTCAATCAAAACTTGTTGAATGAGAATGATTTAATAAAACATTAACTGATTGAACCTATATTTTTCTTTAAAACCAGCAGGTAATTTGTTAACAATGTCTGTTTTAATATGCCAATGTGTTTTATACATGGTGTTCATTTTGGTTTCTAATTCTGCTTTCATCCACTTGCCAAATAAGAAACAATTATATTATCTTCAAAAGGTAATAAAAGTGCTCATCGTAGTCACATACTGCAAGAGCAGATAAGAGTCAAATTAATTATCATTTCTGATAGATATTATTATTTAAAGTACCCTCCTCCATATAATGAAGTTAGTAAACTAATCTTATAAATAAGTGTTGTAAAAACGTTTGCAGGCAGAACATTTCAGAGTAGAGATTTACGGTAGACATACAATCTTCATGTAAAATATAAAAGATTTAGTAGCCTAAGTACATATTTATTGATGGTATATATTTTAAAATGTCATTTAGTATGAGTTTTAACCTCCATTGTTAGCAAAACCAATGCTCTGTTCAATGTATTATTTTAAATGAAGCACTAGATCAAACCTGTTTTTCATTAGGGTTTAAAGGTCATACTTTTTAAAAATCTTTGTGCCATACTGAGTAGTAATTTTGTCCTCATTACTCACATAAGACAAGTTGATATTAAACATGTGACCAGGCTGGGTGTGGTGGCTCATGCCTGTAATCCCAGCACTCTGGGAGGCCGAGGCAGGTGGTTCACTGGTGGTCAGAAGTTCAAGAGCAGCCTGGCCAACATGGTGAAATCCCATCTCTATTAAAAATACAAAAATTAGCCAGGCAGGGTGGGGTGCGCCTGTAATTCCACCTACTCGGGAGGCTGAGACAGGACAATCACTGGAACCCAGGAGGTGGAGGTTGCAGTGAGCCAAGATAGCACCACTGCACTGCAGCCTGGGAGACAGAGCAAGACTCTGTCTCAAAACAACAACAGCAAAAAAAAACCCACCATGTGACCTAAAAATGGCCACTCTGAATCAAAGCATTTAGTGCAGTAAATTGATAATCCCTCAGCAGGACTGCAAGACTGAAAATTACAGTCTTCCTAGAGCTTTCATATAAACTTCTGGAAGACAAGCCTCTCATTATCTCAAAAAGAAACTCTATCCACCAACCTTCAGACACTTAAAACGACCTGGGACCAAGACAAAAATCGCATGGGGAGTTACAAACCAGCAGGACAAAGCACAATACTTTACCCTAATCTTGTCCCAAACCAGGAAACTTCCCTCTCTTAAAATATACACTGCACAGTAGCTAGCCACGACTGCTGCTGCCTGGTGTCCTCAGAGCTATGTGTGCACTTCAAATCCTAAAGACCTTGATTAAGGGCAGCTCATCTCCCTGTGTCAAGAATCAGGGAATCACCTGAAGTCACTTTAAATCTTGGTTTCCCTTCTTTTTTAAAAAAACCCTGTAGCCTCTGAATGAACTGATCATCATCCATTTTCAGAAGAAAAGAACATTGTTCGCCAACAAAGGAAAAAGAATTTAAGTCGTGTAAAGTCTTCTTTAGAAACAAAAAGGTCACCAGCTCCAGGGAGCAGTTCCATGGCCTTAATGAAGACTTCAGTGTGCAGAAACAAAGGATAGACTGCATTAGGCCAGAATCCAATTGTATTTCTTTACTAGTAACTGCATACCTACCTCTTTTCCCTTTGAATTTCGTTCTCAAAAAGAAGAAAAAAAAAAAAGGAAAGAAAATCAGGTAATAAAAAAAGAAGTCTTAAAGAGACACACTCTGGTTAACCTTTTCAACTTACTGAAGAAAATTCAGGGAGTAGAAACACCAAGATAGCAGAAGTCTGAGCAGTGGGCTGCTTAAAAACTACTTAGCTTTTGCTTTGATAGAAAAACAAAAAAGTCCATCAAATATGAAAAATGAATCCGTTTAATCCTAACAAAGATTATAGCTGTTGATGTATGCCAACCGTTAGGGTGCTATCATAAATGTTGAATTTGCATGAAGTTACTCTTTAGTTGAAAACATTTATTTGTGCCAGTAGGATTGGAGGGGTCTAGGAGTAAATAATCCATCCTAAAAAAAGTTTTGAAATCCATTTTTCCAGATCCTTCAGTTAAGCAAACTCTTGTCTGAGTTATAGTATCACCTTGGTGTTCTCCTTGGGAAGTGCACTTAGCTACCCTGTGTCATGAACACAAAGGAAGCATACATTTCAGCTAACTATTCTGTTTAGGGAAATTATTTAGGAAGTACTTTCACTGTTTGCTTCTTCCTGAAATTTTGAATACAAATTGAGGGGTACTTTCTTAAGAATTCAGTATTTCTTTTTTTGAGACAGAGTCTCCCTCTGTCGCCAGGCTGGAGTGCAGTGGCACAATCTCAGCTCACGGCAACCTCTGCCTCTGGGGTTCAAGCGATTCTCCTGCTTCAGCCTCCTGAGTAGCTGGGACTACAGGTGCGCACCACCACGCCTGGCTAATTTTTGTATTTTTAGTAGAGACGGGGTTTCACCATGTTGGCCATAATGGTCTCGATCTCTTGACCTCATGATCCACCCTCCTCAATCTCCCAAAGTGCTGGGATTACAGGCGTGAGCCACTGTGCCCGGCCCAGTATTTGTTTCTTAAAGTGACTCCAGGACTGGCCCCTGACTGTGTATGTCATCATTTCTGTGCCTCAGATCTTTCCCAGGTCCTTACTGCTTACTCCTAACCACGAATTTGAGTTGCTAATGGTGTGGACAAGAGTGATACAGGACCCTGAACCATAAATGAAAGGGATAAGCCAGGAAGAGAGAGAACACAGAAACTCGTGCTCCACACAACCCCGGGAAGCCATGCAGGCTAGACTTGCCCATACATGGCCATTCAAAGAAACAGCACTTGGTTCTGCTTTTGCTGTGTTTGCTCCAAACTTCCTAGATTCCCTACATCAGGGTGTGGTGACACAAGCCATTTGGCTTTCCACTCACTTCTGAGGAAGAGGGGTGTATGCTTTCTGCACTGCAGACCAGTAACCTTCATGTAACCTCAAGTCTCCGGCCTTCTCCACCCTCTGTAGCCAGCGAGGCCTTGGAAGAAAAAGGGCTCTGAGCTCCCACAAGGTAATGCTTGGAGGATCTTCTAACACTCATTAGCCCATGACACATAAGTGAATACACTCTGTTTCCAAAATGATTTTCTTTTAGTGCTTAATGTCACTTAAAGTTTTGGAAAAAATAAAAATAAAAATAAATCACAAATGATTCAGTCTTTCAAAATGACCTAACTGTCCAAATGACAGACAAAGTTCAAAGAAAAGACACTTTTGACTTTGCTGTATATTTGCTCTCTTTGATTATGGTTTCTGGGAACCTTTTGTAAGTTGGGTAGACAGAAAAACAAAGGGTACTATGGGAGGCCGAGGCAGGCGGATCACAAGGTCAGGAGATTGAGATCATCCCGGACAACATGGTGAAACTCTGTCTCTACTAAAAATACAAAGATTAGCTGGGTGTGGTGGCGTGCACCTGTAATCCCAGCTACTCGGTCGGGAGGCAGAGGCAGGAGAATCGGTTGAACCCAGGAGGCAGAGATTGCAGTGAGCCGAGTGGCACCACTGCAGTCAGCCTGGCAACAGAGCGAGACTCCATCTCAAAAAAAAAAACAAAAAAGGAAAAAAAGAAAAAGCAAAGAAAAAAAATGAGTAAAATGTCTGATGAGACATCATGCTATCCAACAAACACTTACTGAAAAAAAAATTGAGTTGGATAGTTCTGAGTTCTGATTCTACTACTTATTAGCTGTTCGTCTCCAGGTAAGTTATTAATCTCCCCGAGCCTTAGTTTCCTTCCTGGAGAATGGGGCTAACTTGACACACCCTGCAGGGCTGCAGTGACAATCACTGTGTCATGAGGCTCCTTGCACGGTGGTGCCAGGCAGCAGGAGCCCGGCCAAGCAGGGCAGCACAGTGAGGCACACTGTTCTTCAAATGGCAGGTGCAACCAATGGATCATGAAATCACTTTTGTGGCTCGTGACCATCATTATGTCTTTTATATGAACCGGAATAGAATGGATATAATAGAAAATATCGGGCGCAGAAGCACGGAGTAATATCATGTTGTGAGACTTTTGTTTCTGTGCGTGTGTGTGCACCTGCACGAGCCTACGCTAAATCATGTTGCAAAGCAGAGTTCCAATTGGGGACTGCGCCGGCCAACATGGGTTTAAAGTCCCTAGGAGAGGGTTCAGGAACTCAGGATCTGGCATTGGGATTTGCCATAAATTCCATTTGAATCCTGACTCTGCTGTTTACTTGTTAAGTGGGTTAAGCTCTCTGTGCCTCAGTTTGGAAATGTGTCAAATGAGGATGACACAGAATTGCTGTGAGGACGAAGTGGGAGATGGCAAGGAAAGAAGCTAACCATGTTAAGGATTCCGCAAATGTTAGGAATTCTCACTACTCGTGTGACTTGTCTGGGACGCAACAATCACTAAAGCACTGGATCTAAGAGGGACAAGCCCCTGTTCTCACGCAGGGCTGAGAACCAGTGTCGGCTGCCTGCTCGCGAAATGCAAAGCATTAGAGGGGTACTGAGAGTGGCCAGGAACGCCACTAAGACCGGGGTGGGGGAAAGCCAGAAAACAAAGTGATAGCCTCACCTTTTGTTCCTTGTGAGAAAAACATTAGATTTCTCTCTTAGGCTTTTATTGTGCACACTTTTTTTTTTGTTTGTTGCTGCTTCACTATTTAAATTTACATAAACAATTTGGTTAAAGGAATTCACTAAGGATCACAAAAATAGAAATAGAAGTTAATGAGCCAAGTCATTCTAGAATAGCGAGTAGCAATAATGCCCTAAAGGCCTGCACCCCAATCCTTAATTAGAAATAGTTACTATTAAACATTCCTCAGAACCCAGAGTAGGGCCACAAACATGTTCTCATCTAGTAAAATCTTCACAACAAATCTGTGAGTTAGTAATTACTAGGTTTGGTTTAAGGATGAGGAAACTGAAGCTTGCAGGCTAAGTGACTTCATTGAGGTCACACTTCTATCAGGCAGTGCTGGAATAAAAAATGTGGGTCGTGTTGACGCTTAGAAGATGCTCTGAAAGATTCTATCCCAGGCAGTCTGCTGAATGATTTCCTGGGTCGCATTAAGTATTGCACAGTCCCTCTAGACTATGTTTCTTTTTTTCAACCAACATTGAGCCTTGGAGACAAAGCCATACAAAGTTAAAAAAGAAAGGTTCTCTGTTTACAATGCTTGGAGATCACGATCTACATGGATACAAAGCTTAGCAGTGTTTTGTAAGCATGCTCCCTGGACTGCATACATAGAGCATTTGGCTCAAAAGTAGGGTGGAAACTTATGGAACTGAACCAAAACCTGGTGATGTCAAGGTATATTTAGTCTTTGCTCAGATGTGCTTCCAAAACATTACTGGCAGAGCCAAGAATCATCTAATGTTACTTCTTTATTTAGAGTTCTTTTATGTACACAAGCACACAACTATTTCTTATTAAGAATTCATTCAAAGTAATGCAGGGCACGTTCCTAGAACCTTTCATCCAAGGATATAAAAGCACTTTACAGACATGCCCATTATCTCTGCTAAGTAAACTTCATTTGGCCCATTTTTGAGATGGGCATAACCAAAATATAAAACTTGAGAGTTTATACTCTCATTTTCTACTGTAAGCACTAAGTCATGCTTCTAATAGCCAGAGGGAATCTAACGTGCTAAACATTTCTTCCCATTTTATCCTGAAAGGGATACTTTTTTTTCTTTAAATTAAAAATAAAAATTGTGGTAAAATAGACATAGCATAAAATTTACCGCTTTTGCCATTTCAAAGTCAACATTTCAGTGATCTTAAGGACACTCACATTGTTTTGCAGCTGTCACCACCATCCATTCACAAGACGCTCTTCATCTGACAAAACTGAAGTCCTATGTGAAATACTGTAACTCCCAATCCCCCACCTTCCCTCAGCCCCTGGTGACCACCCTTCTCCTTTGTGTCTCTGTGAATTTGACTAGTCTAGGTACCTCATATTAGGGAACCATCTAGTGTCTGTCCTTTTGTGACCGGCTTATTTCACTTAGCATAATGTCTTTAGGGTGTATCTGCATTATAGACTGTCAGGATTTCCTTCCATTTTAAAGCTGAATAATTTCCCATTGTATGGATACACCACGTTTTGTTCATCCACTCATCTGGTGACGGACACTTGAGCTATTTCCACCTTTTGGGTACTGTGATGATCATGGATGCACAAAACTCTGAGATCCTGCTTTCAATTCTTTCTGGAAGTGAAACTGCTGGATCACTTTAGCTCTCGTTTTTTGAGGAATCTCTATAGTGTTTTCCAAAGTGGCTGTACCATTTTACATTCCCACCAACAGTGCACAGGGTTCCAATTTCTTTACATCCTCAAAATTACTTAAGAGTGATTCCAGTTGTTTTAGAGGTCAGTGCTAGGATAGCCATAACTGTACTTGGTCTAAGATAAAAATCACATTCTCCTTCCCTTCCAGTGCACGTTCTCTATGCTTCCTAATAAACAGGCATTGAAGAGTTGTTTATATCCATATGCCCAGAAAGCTCATTTCTGCCTGGGTTTTGCTCTCGTCTCCTCTCTGTGTTTCTCTTCTCCAGAATGTGTGTGTGTGTGTGTGTGTGTGTGTGTGTGTGTGTGTTCCTCAGCTCCCCTCAATGACTATAGAGTGTTAAAAAAAAAAACCCACATTAAAAGAAAACAAACAAAAAACCCAGCCATGTCTAGAGTTGAATATGTGGAGGTGTTAAAGTGAAGGACAGGACAGAACTGCGAGGACCGATGGAAGCCATGAGACCCCCCAGCTGCAGACCCCATGCCGGTGGAGACAAGGTCTGTGTTGCTCATGCCTATACACCTGGAGAATAGTAATTACTCAATGAATACTTTCTGAATTTATGTTAAATACGAACCAAAGCAATGACAAGAGCTCTTATTGTACAAATAATCCAATCTCTAGAACACTCCTTGAGAGTCACTTTTGCGAAGGAGAAGAAAAGAAAATAGGATCAGAGTCCGGAAAAGGATGGCCAATTTAACCCTCCACCATCAGAGCAAACATTCACTGGGTCTGTGTGAAATACACTACACACTCTCACCACGGTGATCGTAAGAAAGATGAAGCAGAAGTGCAGAGAGGTGGAATTCCTTCTCTCATGTTCTTCCTTGCTATTCTGTAATAACCCCCTGGTTAAAATCATTCACCAAGAGCTAGATTCTAAAAGTCACCTCAAAGCAACTATAAGCTTTTCAATTCTCACAGCCCACAGTTTCACAGAAAGCCTTTCATGGAGGTAATCACCTTTGAGAAGGTAGCTTTAGTTCCTACAGCAAAATTCCAACATTAAGACACTTAAAATCCACACCTCGCCATAGAAACTTCCCCAGTGCTAAACAAACCATGCATCATTTTGTTCTTTATGGTTATCAGTGGATAAAACTGTGGCATCTTAATATAGAAATCTATCTGGGTAAGTTATTAAATATCACACATACACACACACACACACACACACACAGAGAAACGAACAAAGCCGGATATCTGATGAAAATACCTGTTGAAAATATCTGCTCATAAAAACATTGCTCTATTGGGTAAAAAAAAAAAAAAAATCCTTTCATCCAATTTAAAAAAAGCAATAAGAGTAAAAGCAATTAAACATAGTAGCTCTTATAAAAGGGGCAGGTAAGGACGCTATGACTTGCATACCTGAGGTATGATTGACATTTTCTTTCTTAAATCATGAAGTCCAATTTCAGTTGTCAAGATCTTATCAATCCAAATTTTACCTTCGGGTTCTGACAATCTAAAAAGGGCTGAGATGAGGGAACTCTTTCCAGCTCCAGTTCTTCCCACAATGCCAACCTACAGAGAGATCCAGGAGGCAGGATTAAAAAAAAAAAAATCACAGGATGCAGCAAAACTAGGAGAAAACTTTCGGTTTTTGAAGAATTAAGGACATTCTATATTGAGTGTAGTCTAAGAGTTTCCCAACCTCAGCACTGATGACCTTCTGAGCTGGATACTTCTTCATTTTGAGGGCTGCCCCAGGCATTGTGGGAGGTTCGCTAGCATCCCTGGACCCTACTGCATAGATACTAGGAGCACACTCCCAAAATGATACCACCAAAAATGTCACTGACAAACGTCCCCTGGGGCAAAACTGCCCCTGGTTGAGATCTACTGTTCTAAAAAAAGAGTTAAAAATAACAGAATCCGTTTACTGGCATTGAAAAGTCAACAGTCTCCTAAGTGGCCCATGAAAAGACAACTTTTAAATTAGCTTTACTTGCAGGATCTGAGTAATTTGAATTTCTGAGATAATTTCACATGGATATTAATTCAAGACAAAGGTGTCAGAAGTGACATAAACGAGTATTCACTTTTCCAGAGTTCTATTATTTAAGATAACATATTCTTTGGTACAGAAACTTCCAAATATTAAATACCTGCCTATATTTTGTCTCAAAAGGAAATGTTTCAAAATTCTGAAGTGAAGATTGCAGTGTCTTAAAAGACAGTAGTAACCAGTGGCCAAAAAACACATAATGAGATCAACAACAACGCAAATAACATTTGCTATTTACGTAAGGCCTTTCATCTGCATAGTTCAAAAGGCATTCTACAAACTAATTAATACTTACAATTGCCCCTTGAGAAACATTTGTGTCAAGTATCACTCCTCTATTAAAGCCAAGACAGAGAGAAATGAAGTGCACTGCCAATATGATCAAAGAATCAATAAAATGCAGGTAAAAAGGTGGGGGCAATACCTCTATACTGTAAAAACTGGCTTTCACATGTGTGCATATAAATCTGTATGCAGAAACTGGCCTCTGCGCCAATGACCTTGCCCAACTGCAAATTTCCTGGTGGGAACTTCCCAAGAAATGACATCCTCATCATGTAGGAATCTGGAGTCAACGAAGGACATAAAACATGCCCTCAATCATTTGTTGATTATTTAATAAATTTTAAAACTCACTGCAAAAGTTTACTGGGCACTAGGTATGTGTTGGCAATGTGACATATTACCTCATTTGAACACCTACATATCTGTAAAGTCAATAATGGCATTTCCACAAGGAATTTTATCTTTAAAGAGATACATGTACAAAATATAAAAATGTAAATGTTTAAAAAGTGGCTTTAACTAATTTTATTACCTTTGGAGTCATATTCTACCTTATGGTAAATCCTAGTTTATACTTTATAGGTGGGCCATTTTCTGCACATAGGTACATCCGGGTGTGTGTGTATATATATATATATACACACCAATTGAATTTCTGAGACAATTTCACAGGGATATTAATTCAAGACAGAGGTGTCAGAAGTGACATAAACAAGTATTCATTTTTCCAGAGTTCTATCATTTAAGATGACATATTCTTTGGTAGAGAAACTTCCAAATATTAAATACCTCACTACATTTTGTCCCTCTCACACACATACACACACACACACACGTGTGTATGTGTGTGTGTGGCTTATGTGTGTTTCTCAGTAAATCAGCACATATCTAGACATAGACAAATGCTGTGTTTTTGAGAATGTGTGGACACTCATGTTATCAGCTGTATGGGAAACTGATCCATCTGTGCAAACCTGGACATTTGTAGGCCATTATTAGTAGATGGCCAGGATGGACCCCTCAAAGGTAGCGGACACTGAGGGCTGCCTACGACCATAAGACTAGGCACTCCAAACTCAGGTGAGGATATAATCAGCAAAAGGCAACCAAAGAAACCCTGGCTCTGGTTATTTCTCTTTTCAAAGTCATCAAAATTACGGTCTCCAAGTCTTTCATAAGTCACCAATGGGTTTTACCAAATCCTCTGGAGAATATCACTAATATCAGTAAGTTTACATTCATAACATGAAAGAGACACTTAGTCTTATTTTAATTGCTTTACAATTGACCCTTTTTGTTTTCCCAATTGGGCCAAGAGTGGTCTCTTTGGCCAAACATTAGACATTTGTACTTGGATCTCTTTTCACATATGAAACTCAACATGATTAATACCCAACACCCACCTCCAAACAGCTGCTGCTTCTAACTCCTCCATTTTAATCTAATAAATTCTTCCCCGAGTTCACAGGCTCAAAACACCCATCTCCCAGCTTTTCCCAACTCCAAGCACTAAAAATATTACTTGTTCTGTTTCTTGACTCAATACCTCATTTTAATTTCTGCAGCCATTACCTGAGTGCAAGGCTGCATTAACATCTGAAAAACAAAAACTCTTTTGCTAGTTATAATCAGTGCAAGTGAATTTGAAAAATAAATAAATGCTGGCCACAGCCCCAGCAATCTGACAGAATCCTTGTCACATGTTAATACCTTTTCTTTCTGAACTTGAGTGTGAGTTATCTGTGTTCCTAAAGATATAATCTCATATATTTAGGCAAAATGAGAATATGAACAGAATATTATAATGTATTTTATTATTTAATAAAAGTATTTACTTCAGTAGCTACATAATATTACAGTATATATGATTATTTATTCAACAAGCCCCTTATTTGTAGATGTTTAGGCTCCGATATTTTGCTATTGTAAATAATACCATGTTAAATATCCTTGAAGCTACATCTTTGCAAACAACCTTAATTGGTTTCTTAAAATAAATTCTTACATGTGGAATTGCTGAGGAACAGGTATGAACATTTTCAAAGGAGGCTGTTAAGTGATGCCAAACTACCCTCCAGAAATATGATACCAATTTCTACTCCCACCTGTACCCCTGCAAATTCACTAACCAGGGTGTTATAACTTTGTTTTAATCAACATTAGTTTGATTCTACAAAGTGGAATCACTTGCCCCATCACATCTTGCCAGCAGTACATAAAATCAATTGGCTTCAGGCCTTCAGCGCCTTCCCCGTGCACTGACGTCTCAGATTAAACTTCCGAAGTACAGCTCTCTGCCTGGCACTCCACACTGGGAAACCTCCTCTGCAAAACGGTCCCAACTAACCTTTCCATCCTTAGCTCCATGAGCAGGACTGAGTTTGCGGGGTGGCTGTGTGGACTAAGTGTGCACTTGTGTGTTATTCACCTGGTAGTTCATGCCCCTGTACACTCAGAGGTGCCTAATTCTTCATTCATATCAAATCACGGCATCGAGCCTTGGCATATGCCATCGTGCCTTTCACATGCATTTCGACCTGCTGAAATCCTAACCACCTTCCAAAGTCTGTTCCAAATGCATAATTGCCTTAAAATCCTCCACTTGTCCCGTCACGTGGATTTCTCCCACACTTAATGGCTGTCCTAACACCTTCTCTAACAGCCATAAAATCTGTGAACTCCTTCTGTCTTACGGAGCAGCCATTTATATACTACTTTGTTTCTTCTACTAGGCGATAGTTGCTGTGGGCAGGGCCTAGATTAGAATTAGCTTTGTATTATTTGTATCACCCGTGGTGTCCTGCAAAAGAACAGAAATCCCCCAGAGAGTTAAGCATTTAACTCAGGCTTGAAACACTTATGGGAAATCTATTGCCATATTGTTCAGGTATACAATAAGCTAGGTGTTTTAAACCTCTTATCTTGTTTAAGTTATACAACTCTAATGGTTAGGCCCTATCACTTGCATTTTGCAAAAGAGAAAAATCGAGGCTTAGTAAGATTGATTAAACTGTCTGAAATAACTGAGCCCCTAAGTGATGGAATGGGACTGAAACCCAAGTCTGCCTGCCTCTTGCCCATTCTGCTGATGGCCTCCCAATCACTTGGATAGTCTGGCTCTGTATTCCCTTGGTGTAGCTAGAAGGGAGACAGCAGGGAGAAGTGTGGTTGTGTTTAAAGGCACTGGCCTGCTATACTGGTCCTGTTGTCATACATTTAATGCATGCTATGGACATACGTGAGTGTAAGACGGTGGCTGGGACAAGAAGCTGACTACTTTGAGCCAAGACGGTACCTGTATTAGGGTGGATTACAGCTGTTGACAGGAAGAACTGGCACCCACAGAAGAGGCTGCGAGAGAAGCCTGTAGCTACGTTGGACATGGGGCAACTGGGAAACAGGCCAGACAGACCTAGTGTACTGTTTGGGGCAGTGAGACTCATTTTGATCCCATCAGTAGTGAAGGGAACTCAAATACATCGCTGTGCTGAGCTGGTATGAGGACAGAGACTGCCACTCACGGAAGGCTGTATGGTGGGATGAAAACTGTGATAGAAGACAGAGATGACTGCAAAGGTGCAAATGAATGCATAAATGTGGAATCACACAGAATTAAATTGTAATGCAAATTCATAATTTGCAGAATATAAAAGTAAAAAAAAAACCCAAAAAAACAAAAAACCTGTAGGGTGGCACTTGGCCCAGGACTATCCAGAGTCTCGTGTTTAGTCATAAGAGGGGCTGGGGCAATCCATGAGCTCAACTTCAAGTTGTCAAAGGAAGTTTCTTAGAAATCACAGATTATTAGTCATCAAAAATTGCTTACCGGAGAGCAATGGCTTTACTGCAGGGGCAGGAGTGGGGGTGGTTCTTGTCCCAATGCAATTTTAATCAAAAGGGTGGGGTGGGCCTGAGAGTCTGCATTTCTAACATGTTTCCAAGCAGAGGCAGGTGATGCTGATCCCGGCCCCTGAGATGAGCAAGCAGGCAGGGGAAGTGGGACAATCTGGCTGTGAGAGGAGGGGTTTCTCAGCAAACATTAACGTAAAAAAGGAGAGAATATATAAGAAACTAATATTTTTGCACATTATAGCAAGGTCTAGTACACATCTGTAAAAATGTATTATCCAAGTAATAGCTTTGAGCAAGGAAAAAAAATAACAAACCAAAATCAATCTACCTCTAGAGCTGAAAAATGCTTTAAAATGGCCCAGTACTCTCTAAAATGATTAAATCAACCACAAAATCATCAAAATGAAAAATGCAGTCAGTGTTTGGAATCTAACCAGGAAGCCTAGGGTGGTATATACCTCATTTTGGTTCATTCTTTTTTACTTGCTATTTCTTCCATGAATTAGAAACCTACTTAGTGCCTATTACTTTTTCCTATTTATTATAATGTCCAGGACATATGAGCAGATGAAGCAATTGAAAGAGAATGAAGCCCTGTTTCTGCTGTGTGGACACATTCTTACATCCCCGCCGGAAACAATGCCCTTCTCCATCAGCTCCAACAGCAAAGGGACTGCCTGAGATCCTGCGGCTGCAGGCAGGTGTGGAGGAGATGAACCCTGAATATACACAGGCAAAGTGGAACCAACTCACCCCGATGTTGCCTGAATACACAAATGAAGCTAAAGGTGACACCGTGTGTGAACCAGGACACAAATCAAAAGCCAAGTGGGGCTGGGTGCGGTGGCTCATGCCTGTAATCCCAGCACTTTGGGAGGTCGAGGCAGGTGGACTGCTTGAGGTCAGGGGTTCGAGACCAGCCTGACCAACATGGTGAAACCCCATCTCCACTAAAAATACAAAAATTAGCCAGGCATGGCAGTGGGTGCCGGTAATCGCAGCTACTCGGGAGGCTGAGGCAGGAGAATCGCTTGAACCTGGAAGGCAGAGTGAGCCAAGATTGCGCCACTGCACTCCAGCCTAGATGACACAGCGAGACTCTGTCTCAAAAGCCAAGTGGTTGTAGCTGTAATTCAGTCTTCAAATTCAATTTACCCTCCCACATTTTAGATCTCAGGTAATCCTATGATTTGGGGGGGTTTTAAGATGGAACAATATCAATGTGGGGATATAGGTTGTTTTCTAACTTGTACAACAGAGGTTTGTAGATAATTCATATTTTATGGCTACAAGGGAAATTTACAACGTGGCCAAACTAACAGAATGATGTTGATCAGGTAGGACCTAATAAACACATTGTCTGAGAGTAAGCAAACATCCCCCTGGCACCATCAGGAACAGAATCTGAGAAACCTTGCTTTCAGCAAGAGCTACAGCTGATGCTGCCTGCAGAGTGGTCTCCACCTTCTTCATACTCACAAGGACGCTGGGTAGATAATGAGGAATCAGCTTTTGCTGGTTCCCTGGGTATCATCTGGGCATGAAGCTGTACATTTATTTTTCATGGCACAAGGGTATCATTCATTCAATTATGACTATAACCCATTAAATGGGTCTGTGGTGGGAAGAGCTGAAAAGAGCAGTTCTGAAAGTATCTAACACTGACACCCAGAGAACGGGCTGTTGCAGGAGCTGTCGTGTGTGTTTTGTTACTGATTTCTTTGTATGTGCATATCCCTCACTCTCACAGGCACCCACCACGTGCCCTACAGCATGCCATTTTCTGGGGGCACAGAGATGAATACAAAATGCTCCCTGACTTTAAGAGACTCAGGGTACTATGGGATGCTGACCTAGAATTACAAATCATGCCATCGTGCTATCTTCTTTAAAAAAAAAATGTGGTAAAATACACAAAAGGTACTTTATGTACTTTTCAAATTGTGGTAAATAACATAAAATTGATCATTGTAATCACTTTAAAATGTTCAGTTCAATTATATTAAATACATTCATGTTGTTGGGCAACCGTCACCATCATCCATCTCTGAAACTCTGTTTATCTTGTAAAACTGAAACTCCGTACCCATTAAACACTAATGCCCATTCCCCTACCCCTGCCGCCCACCATCCTACTTTCTGTCTCCAGGACTAACTACTCCAGGTACCCACATGTAAGTGGAATCTTATAGCACCGTCCTTAGGTGTCTGGCCTAGTTCACTCAGCATAGTGTCCTCAGGGCTCATCCATGTCACAGCATGTGTCACAATCACCTTCTTTTTAAGTCTGGATAATATTCCATTATGCGTGTGTATCACATTTTGTTTTTCCATTCCTCAGTCAATGGACACTTGGGCTGCTTCCACCTACTGCTCACTGCAAATAATGCTGTTATGAACACAGGTGGGCCATAGATGTTATATTAAAGAATCTGGCCAGGCATGGTGGCTCATGCCTGTAATCCCAGGCATGATTTGGGAGGCTAAGGTGGGTGGATCACTTTAGCTCAGGAGTTCAAGACCAGCCATGGCCAACATGGTAAAACCTGGTCTCTACTAAAAATTCAAAAATGAGTTTGGTGTGGTGGTGCACACCTATAATCCCAGCTACTTGGGAGGTTGAAGCAGGAAAATCACTCGAACCTGGGAGGTGGAGGTTGCAGTGTGCCGGGAATGTGACATTGCACTCCAGCCTGGGCGACAGAGCAAGACTCTGTCTCGAAAAAAGAATCTATAAGATGATGTGGAGAATATAGTTTCAAAGAGGCAGAGATGTTTGAACTGACTGAAAAAGGGTGCACACTAAGAGCAAGGCAGACAGGTGCTTGGGGAGAAGGAGGGCACCCTGAGTACAGGGGCTGTGTGTCCATATTGGGAGCTGTAAGGAGAGGGGTGGGAAGGGGAAGAGATTCTACTGTCTTATTTGTTCTGATTTAGTTCCTTCAAGAGGCTGTCCTAGTCCTACCCAAGGGCCCCAGGCCACATGTGAAAGGGACATTGCTGGCAGACTTAGATGCCTGCAAAACCAGCTCACAAACCTCCACACAGCCTCCCAAGTCCCTCCTTGTTTTCCTTTCACTGACTTTGAGTGAGTCTCTGGTGCTTTACTGCCTCCAGCTTGGGGGTCTGATTTCTGAGCACTGATGGGGTCATGGGATCTGGGTCTTCCCTGGGGGCTGAGAGCCAGACAGGTCCTGTCAGGGTGGGCCTGGGGCTCATTAAGGTTGCAGCAGCTGCTCACCCAGGCAGGGAGCTGGCCATGTAAGGATCAGATCTGTGATCAAACTGTTTCAGAAAGAAAGAGTTTGCAGTGAAAGGGATGGGGAAGGAAAGCAAAGCACAGGTTAAAGGAAGGCAAGAAAGACTAAGGAAAGGGCCTGATAAGGTTTGGCTGTGTCCCCACCCAAATCTCATCTTAAAGTCCCACATGTCATGGGAGGGACCCGGTGGGAGGTAATTGAATCATGGGGGCAGGTCTTTCCAGTGGTGTTCTCATGATAGTGAATAAGTATCATGAGATCTGATGGTTTTATAAGGGGAAGTTTCCCTGCACAAACTCTCTCTTTGCCTGCTGCCATCCATATAGGATGTGACTTGCTCCTCCTTGCCTGCCATCATGATTCTGAGGCCTCCCCATCTACGTGGAACTTTAAGTCCATTAAATCTCTCTTTCTTCTGTAAATTGCCTAGTCTTGGGTATACCTTTATCAGCAGTGTGAAAACAGACTAATACAGGACCAAAGGATGGAGGAGGAGAAAGGCTGGAACAGAAGCTGCAGCAATGGAGAGGAAGAGAAGGACTTGAGAAATGCAACAAAGTAAAAATCGGCAGAATTAGACATGGGAGTGTTGGTGACACAAAGCCAGAGTTGAATTCCTAGAAAAACCCATGAGTAATTAGGTGTCAAACAGAGTATCCTGGGTCACGTTAAGCTCCAGCCCTGAGGTCCGGGGCCCACCAACCACAATAAAGCAGTTCAGAGCAGGAAGAAAGAATGTTGGTATCCACATTCCATGGTTAGTTTCCAAGACAGGTTAACCTACATATCACTGATCCCCTTCACACATCCACAAGGAAGACAACAAGCAGACATAGCACTAAATCTTCTGAAACTGAGAAGAGGCAAGATGCTTTAAACAAACCTTTTCTTGTGATTTAATGAGTGCTGTCAGATGCTTCAGTACCAGAGGCCCATCTAGACTGTACATGAAGTTCACATTGTCAAAGATGATCACTCCTTCATGGGGCCAGGTTGGTGGCGGGCGTTTCTGATATTCCCAAGGTGCTTCTTTTTCAAGGTCTGTGTATTCAATCACCCTTTCTACTGAGATCATCTGAAAGAAATATGACATCCCGAGGGGTTAGGAATGGAGGGTGTCATTTATGGATGTTAAGAGACTGTCAATGAAATGTTCTTCTTTCATACATAGCTGGTTAAGGAGAGAAGCAGGAGACAGACGAGGATGTTGATGACTTACAAATTTGGTTCATCACTGTGTAACACCTTCACTTACAACCACTTCCTTCAACATTAGGTTAAAAGAATGAGAGAAATGAATGCTTAGATTTTATTTATCCACTTTTCACATCTGTATTAAAGGCAAGAAAATTTTGTAAAGGAAAAGAATACTTACAGCCACCAATCAAGAATCTTTTGCTGGCTGGGCGTGGTGGCTCATGCCTATAATCCCAGTACTTTGGGAGGCCGAGGCAGATGGATCACCTAAGGTCAGGAGTTTGAAACCAGCCTGGTCAACATGGTGAAACCCCATTTCAACTAAAAATACAAAAATTAGCCGGGTGTGGTGACGCATGCCTGTAATCCCAGCTACTCGAGAGGCTGAGGCAGGAGAATCACTTGAACCTGGGAGGCGGAGGTTGCAGTGAGCCAAGATCACACTATTGCACTCCAGCCTGGGGGACAAGAACAAAACTCTGTCCCCTCACCCCTACCCCCCGAAAAAGAATCTTCTGCTATTGAAGGATCACCTGATATAGATCAGTTAAACTGGATGATCGTGAAACCTCACTGTAATAATTACTCAACTTTTGCTCTATGAGAAGAATGAAAAGATTTTTATGTTTATTGCTTTTCTCTCTTTAGGGGAAGGTGCAAATATTTAAAATATTGATTAAAGCCTCCTATACCACCATAAACTAATACTCTTTGACTAGCATATTCCAAGAGGAGGCTTTCTGTACCAAGAAGGCACACCAGCAAAGCTAAGGCCTTCCTTCCTTCTGTTCATCACATAAGAGAGTAAATGCTAAAACTGGGAGAGGAGGAGACCTATTAATTAAATGTAAACAACCTCAAAATACTGAAATCTTCTTTTACCAGGAATGAGGAATTACCCGTTAGGAAACAAAAATAAACAGGCTTCTAAGAAATTAGCTTATATCCTCTCTAGAATTTCAGAACCTCCCTCCTACAGAGACATTTATTACATCTGAAAAAGCTTGTGATTAATATAAAACCTGCTGACATAGCAACCATAAGACTCAGAAAAAGATGTATATATTTTATTTTACATTAACTTTAAACAGATGGAGGAAGGATCTTAAAAAAATCTGTTACCAAAGATGTAAAAATAACAGTTTTAATATTTCACATAAGAATGGCTTTTATACCATTTAATGGCAAGGAGACTTGAAAAGGCAAAGAACATGAAGATAAATGTTACCATATTCTCAACTTCGGCACTTTGTCGAACACACCACTGAAACATCCCCATGAGCGTGAGGGCATAGGACAGTGCCAAACCAACCTGCCCGGCATCCAGAGCTACGTAAGGAGGAAGAAGGGAATAAAGTCAGTCTCACTTCAAACCTAAGCCTGGCTCCTTCTGCCACCTACCAAGAGGAACCTTTCATAATGTTAAAACAATTCGCATTTAATGACATTAATAGCTATACTTTTACCATTTGTTGCTTGAGATCAAGATACAATGGAGAAAACAACACTGTATATTTAGAAAAATTATTAGATGATTTTATGAATTCCAACAGGATCGACATACATTTAATTAACAGTATTACAAACACAAGAAATAATGTCATTATTCAGACATTCATTATTATGGTTTCAAAGCCCATTACATTATTCCACTTTCTACGTGCAATGCAACCACAGCTGAAAACCACTGAAAACAAAGCAATAGGTTGTAAGTGCCAATGCTTTCGAGACTAAAATACTACTCTCCTTGTTCCATTAGTAAGTATTGTAATACACCGTTGTTACTGGGGTGGTGAACTCATGCCATGCTTGTCTGGTATCCATGTGGCATTGAAGATAATACTCTTTCCTGCTGAGAATTTTTCTCAACCTCATGCACCAGGCAACTACAAACAATAGATACAAGTAGTTGGAAAGCTAACACCCAAAGCTGCACAAAATGCTTCAGAATAAATTGGTTCTCTCTTCACAACTACCAGACACTAACAGGAATGTTCAGAATCTCAACTGCGCATATCTCAACCCATTCAAAGAAAGATAAACCCATCAAGACCCAAATGACTCCTTAAATGAGTCACACTGCTGAATCCTACCCAACCTGACACAGCGTAAATGATTTCATACACTTCATTAGGACCAAACAGTATGTAGTATTAGACAAGGTGGCAAGAGTTTAATAACTGTAAACACAGCTATAAATTGTAATCATACCATACATAGTTATTCACATCTGTACTTACTTTTTGCCAGAATCAGGGACCCAAAGGCAACGATGATGACAAACATGGCACAGATGGCATCCAGACGGACGGCGAACCAGCGGGACGTTGTCAAAAACAAGAACCAAGCCTCTGAATTTGAGAACGGTAATAAGCATAATGAATAAGTAGAATCGTATTAACTGCATTGAATGTGAGAGTGTGTTTTGCTCAGTTGAGCTACAGAAGATTTTTGTGTGGAGTAGGGCAGCAAAGTTGCACACCCAAGGAACCTTTAGATTCCAGAAAGCTAAGTGATACAGGCAATATACGATACACATACGCAATGGTACGGTGGCTTTGTGTGAGTATGCATGCGAATATGAAACCCAGAAATATGATCCTAATGAAGAACTGAGAAAAGTAGTCTCATAAGGACATCCCTTGCAGTGCTGAGCGGTACTTATGTGAAGTGCATCTCACGTGCAGTCCACCCACACACATGGTTGACTGGTCCAGTTCTCCAACAGCAGAGTGCAGCTCCCAATTTACTTCTCCCACCTTCCATACTTACCAGAAGGCCCACACGCACTGACTATTGCTTAGGGGCTATATCAAAATGACCTCACTAACAGGATTTGCATGTGGTTTTTTGTTTGTTGTTTGTTTGCTACTTCTTTTTTCCTTTTAGCATGTGGTTTTTAAAGTGCCATTTAATCAGTAAGATAAAATAAAGATTGGAATGATGGGTCCAAATTTTGTAGATTTGGTAGAAATTGTGAAATTTCCAAATCGAAAAAATCTTCACTGATGCAAGGGTCAGCAAACTACAGCATGTGAGCCAGCACCTATTTTTGTAAATAAAGTTTTACTGAAACACAGTCACAGCCATTTGCCAATGTATTGACGTCTGCTTTTGTGCTACAACGGCAAAGATGATTAATCGTAACAGAGACAATAATGGCACACAATGCCTAAAACATTTACTAGGTGGCCTTTTGCAGAAAACGTTTGCTGACAGAGCCACAGGCCATGCATGGTGAGAGAAAGACCCTGCAAGTCAGTCAGGGGGCACAAAGAAGGAACGTGCAGCAGCGATTCTGAAAAGAGTCCAAGCCCAGAAGAAAGGGACGGGGAAGAAGAGGAAGATGTGCAAAAAAACAGGATGTGGGGCCGGGCCCTGAGGTGCCCGCCAACTAGCTCATCTGACCAGGGAGGTTAAGCCAGAAAAAGCAGCAGATCCTGTCCTTTGAAACCATTTCCAGAAATGGACAGACCTGAATGTAAATCCTGGTGTGCATCAAACAGTTCCTGACACCTCTCTTCTGCTTTGTATGCCCGGATGGTCCAGAGCCCCTGGAGAGATGATGATAAGTGGGAAAACACTGGACTCCGAGCTGGGGAAACAGAGACAGAGAAAACAGCTCAGTGAGGCTGGGTGCAGAGAAACCTGCGGCCTCCCAAGCTCCATGGTCACGTATCCACCAAACAGCACACGCAGGCCTCCTAGGAGGCTTCATGTTTCAAGGAGAAATAAATGCTCCCAATAGCCTGAGGGGACCCTGCCACTGCAATCTCAAGCTCCTGCTCAAACCATACCTCACATAAGGGGCCTGGAAATAAACGTCCTGTCTTCGACCACATTCAAATCTAGTTATAATTCTTTCCTTCCTAACTCAGCCTTCCAGGTCTTCCTCCTCTCCATATTCTTCCCTGACATCTCTTTGGGCAGAAATGATATTTTTCTGATTTTTGAGCCAGTAGGATTTTTAAAAACAATTCTCTGTTAAGAGTACTCACCATACCGAATTACAATTAGCCATCTATGTGTCTGTTCCCACCTTAAGTTGCTAATTTCTCAAGGGTCAGCTATAGCCATTGCACCCTGGTAACTGGATGGTACCTGGCACAGGACAGGTACTCAGTAAGTGAGCTGAACAGACAGACTGTCACTTCCCTGCATCCTGGGGAATCTTCTGTACCCACTCATGCTGGAAGAATCCTTTGTAATCTCCATGGACCTGGGTGCTGCAATGCCCTTGTGCCGTGCCCAAGGAACCTGCCCAGCCAAAATGTCTCTGAATGGTCTTAACACTGGCTCCAGGAACCGGACGGATGTTTTTATTACTGCCCCACTGAAAACTTGTCCTGATCTCTGGAGGTCTCTATGGCATGTGCCATTGCTTTTTTCAGAATCTGACTGTGGTCTCAGTGGGTTCTTCATCTCTATAGAATTTTAAGAGGTGAATTCTTTTTTGTGTGACTTCTTTTTTCTTTGGGAGCTGGATATCCCATGAGGTTCCCTGACCAGCTGCTCCTCCTCGGGCCATTGTGTTTTTGTTTGTGTGGTGTAGGTTTTTTTGTTTTGTTTTGTTTTGTTTTTAGATGGAGTTGCCGCCCCGCCCCCACCTGCCCCCGTTCAAGCGATTCTCCTGCCTCAGCCCCCTAAGTAGTTGAGATTATAGGTGCCCACCACCATGGCCGGCTAGTTTTTGAATTTTTAGTAGAGACATGCTTTTGCCATCTTGGCCAGGCTGGTCTTGAACTCCTGACTTCAGGTGATCTGCCCACCTTGACCTCCCAAAGTGCTGGGATTACAGGTGTGAGCCACTGCACCTGGCCTGTTGGGTTTTTTAGAAACAGGAATTCACTCTGTCACCCAGGCTGGGTGCAGTGGTGTGATCATAGATCACTGCCACCTTGAATTCCAAGGCTGAAGGGATCCTCCCACCTCAGGCTCCCAAGTAGCTGGGACTAGACATGCACTCGACCATGCCTGGATAATTTTTGAGTTTTTCATAGAGATGAGGGTCCTCCTCCTGACTTGGCCTCCCGAAGTGCTGGGATTACAGGCAGGTGTGAGCCACCATTTCCAGCAGGCCGTTGTGTTTCAAGCACACCATTTGATGACTACCAGGACATACCTCCCTCCTGCATGGCAGCGGACATGCGGGCTAGCTACTTTTGGGCAGGGACGAATTCCTGAGAGTTTCAATTGTCTACCATGAATGAGGCCATACTGGGGCAGGTGCATATTGGGGACACGTGACCTAGCACAATGTCTTTAGCATTCTTTTCTGGGATAAATGATTTGTGCTTTATAATTAGCAAACACTGACTTTGTTACCTGTGTAGCTCCCAGAGAAGACCCTGTTAGTAAAACATGGGGTGTCTGCGAGAACTTTTTTTTTTTTTTTTTTGAGACAGGGTCTCACTCTGTCACCCAGGCTAGAGTGCAGTGGCATGATCTTGGCTCACTGCAGCCTCAACCTCCCATGCTCAAGTGATCCTCCCACCTCAGCCTCCTGAGTAGCTGGGACTACAGGTGTGCCACCACACTCAGCTAATTTTTGTATTTTTTTGTAGACATTGGCTTTCGTCATGTTGCTCAGGCTGGTTTCGAACTCCTGGGCTCGAGCAATCAGACAGCCTCAGCCACCCAAAGTGCTAGGATTATAGATGCGAGCCACCGTGCCTGGCCAATCTATCTTACAGGCGGTGGCTACATATGTTTTATAAAATGATGAGGGGGTAGGGTGGGGGTAAGGGGTGGAGGGAGTGGAAAATTTAAGAGAAAAACTCTAACTCATTTTCTGAGTCAGACTCTTAGTCCAGCATCCTCTAGCATCCACGTGCCCATCTGTGCTAGAGCTGACTCAATACTGGTGTGCCCACTGTACACACAGACACTGCACAATTGGGGGTGCTGGGGTACCAGTGTGCCAAGACATGGAGGTTCCACATACATCAGAGTCCAGAGTCCACAGTTCCATAAGTGAAGAAGGAGGAGGCCGCCAGGTATGAGACACTAGGATTCTGAGAAGTGGGAAGCCCTGGGTTGGGGAAAGGCAGATGGAGCTGCAGATGGGTTACTGACTGTCCACCCATCCTTGGGGCTCTTTCCTGACTGATACATCTGACCGGGGGCACTAACTTTTAGGGGCCCTCTCCTGTGATAGTGCTTTAAGAAACCAGACCTTCCCTGAGCACAGATTCTCCGCCAGAATGTGATCTGGCACTTCCCTTATATCTAATTCAGGCAGACAGCCTCCCATGAGTCCACAGGGTTCTCTCTATTCTCTATCTCTGGCATCTACAATGTCTCTACTAAAAATACAAAAATTAGCCAGGTGTGGTGGCGGGCGCCTGTAGTCCCAACTACTCAGTAAGCTGAGACAGGAGAATTGCTCAAACTCGGGAGGTGGAAGTTGCAGTGAGCCAAGATCACAGCCACTGCACTCCAGCCTGGGTGACAGAGCGAGACTATGTCTCAAAAAAACAAAAACAAAAACAAGAAAACAAAAAAGTTACTCTTCAACACACAGAGTAACCTTTTACTTGTTATTTGTGTCAGCTCCCTATAACCTGTAACTTTGCACTGGGAAGGTGGCAGGTGACATGACCATAAGAGGACTGAGCTGGTGCTTCTGTGAGAAAAGCTGGATATTCTGCACGGGTCTTTTCTGCACACCCCAGATGTTCTAGCCTGCACCCTGGAACTTGGTCAATCTGGAAACAGGGTGATATTGGGAATAACACAAGAGAATTCCAGGCCCCATTACCCTACAAAGAGTTTGGCTCCCAGTAGTTCAGAGAAATCACTAGAACCATGCTGTTACTTTCAGAGCAAGGGAGTGTTGTGACTGAACACATCCATCATACAGAGAATGCCACTGAGAAGGAAGGAGATGTGGCAGTCATGGGGACAGAGTCCTGGAATGAAATTCTTCAACATGGCTATTGTCATTTGCTTTCCTCATCAGGAGATCCAAGTTGCCACTGTTTTATCTCCAACTGGGTTTCAGGGCAGGCTAAACTTGAGAAATTAGGTGCCATCCCCACTTTTGAACACCCGGGAATATCATGAAGATCAAGCTACACACTTTAATTCACACCAAATTACCAAGGTACAGCAGGAATTTGTAACCTTTGAAAAGGTAGTCCTTTCTCTTTCACACCCCACTTAGGGCTGAGAGGGCTGCCAGTGAGGGTGAGCTGGGAGGTCTGCAAAGGCAACTAACTAGTACCGAGGGAGAGCGCATGCCAAGCCTCAGCTCTAACGTACTAGTCAGCAGTTTCCGGCTGACACAACCTGCCATTTCACAAGATCAACAGCTGTGTTTTCCACAATGCAGAGAACTCCTCAGGACACACTCTACAGAGATTTTCTGTCTTCTCTGAAAAGAACATGAAAAGGAATTGCACGCAAAGATCTGATCTACCAGTCTTGCTGCAGGGTATGGATGCTGTGTGGGACCTCTCAGGGTTATTATGGTTTTAATTCTCAAGGCTATAGTGCCTCTGGTAGTTCCTGTATGTTCAAGGTTTCCAAGCAGTCTCAGGCAACCCTCATAAGAACCCAACAGGGAAAGTATTATATCCTTGACAGAGGGAAAAACAGCCTTGAGGCATTAAGAACAGTGCCCAAAGCTGGGCGCAGTGGCTCACGCCTGTAATCCCAGCAATTTGGGAGGCTGAGGCAGGTGGATCATCTGAGGTCAGGAGTTCGAGACTAGCCTGACCAATATGGTGAAACCCTGTCTCTACTAAAAATACAAAAATTAGCCAGATGTGATGGCGGGTGCCTGTAGTCCCAGCTATTCAGGAAGCTGAGACAGGAGAATTTCTTGAACTCGGGAGGTGGAAGTTGCAGTGAGCCAAGATCACGGCCACTGCACTCTAGCCCGGGCGACAGAGTGAGGCTATGTCTCAAAAAAACAAAAACAAGAAAACAAAAAAAAACACTGCCCAAGGTTAAGTAAAGTAGGCCATGCACGTGGTAGCCTTGGGCATTGGACTCATATCTGTTTTATTTCCAAGGCTGTGCTTTTAATCTGGGCCACAGTATCTCAGAGAGAATAATCAGAGTTAAAGGTTCTCATGCATCCTGAGGGCATTTTTATCCAGACTTTATAGCCCACGTTTTAAAAATCCCCTAATCTTACTTAGCTAATATCCAGCAGCCTTCTCTATTCCTGTGCCGCTTATTAACCGCCTTACATTGAACAAAGTCCCTGGGAATCTAGGATGAACGAACATGGGACACGTGTTCACACTCATGGCAGACATTGCTAGTGAATCACAATATCTTTACAAACAGAAATTGGATATGGCTTCACATTTCAGGCATTGCCAAATAAGTGGAGGTGGCTAGAGAAATGCAGCCAAATGCCATTCTGGTTTTTATGTACTTCTCTATGACTGTTGATATGGTGACTTTTGCAAACATAAAATGATCAACTGCAGATTTGTTTTTGTTTTTTTGTTTTGTTTTGTTTTGTTTTTGAGTTTCACTCTTATTGCCCAGGCTGGAGTGCAATGGTGCAATCTCAGCTCACCTCAACCTCTGCCTCCCGGGTTCAAGCGATTCTCCTGCCTCAGCCTGCCAAGTGCAATGGCGCAATCTCGGCTCACTGCAACCTCCGCCTGCTGGGTTCAAGAGATTCTCATCTCTCAGCCTCCCAAGTAGCTGGGATTACAGGCATGCACCACCACGCCTGGCTAATTTTGTATTTTTAGTAGAGATAGGGTTTCTCCATGTTGGTCAGGCTGGTCTCGAACTCTCGACCTCAAGTGATCCACCCACCTCGGCCTCCCAAAGTGCCAAAGTGCGTTGGCGTGAGCCAATGCGCCCAGCCCAGATTTGTTATTAAGATTCATTAAATGCCGGCTATGGCTCCAGAGGCAGTGAGGCAGTCCAACTGAGGCTTTGGAAATTCTTGAGGGCACAAGGATGAAGCTGGGTTATGCCTCCCTGCCGCAGCAATCAGGCATCCTGCTTTCAGCTGGTGACTCCAGCAGTGGTCTCAAAAAACACAATCCACTGCTGCTGAGAAGAAACAGTGGAATTGTGACTTACGGCAGAGACCCACCATCCTGGATGGATAACAATAAACAGTTCCAACCAACCAGCCCCCATAGTTGGTAAACTGAGCGCATGGAGAAAGAATCATGCATATTTAACTCATTGTTACAGCCAATCAGGGTACAGGAACACCCAAATATGCCTCAGGGGCCATGATATAGTTGTCAGAATCTCCACATGAAAATGTTTTCAAGCTTTAGGGTACATGCTGAAATTCAAGAGAGAAAATCCTACACTGCTTCCCAAAAAGCCTTCCTAAGTCCCCCTTTTCTCCACTTCCATATGGATCGGATGTGGCTCTTGACACAGTCTACGTCAAGATGTTCCTTCTGGAATGGCTGCTTCCTTCAACATACCACAGACTCCCTTAAAACAAGACTCTCAAATAACTTCATTTAATGAGCGGGCCCAAACCATAAAATGCCTGCACAGCCTTGCTGTCCACACACAACACTGGCTAGGGCCAGTCATCTGCACAAGGAAGGTCTCCCAGCAATTATACTCTGCCTTCCCTAGTAAGTCCTATTGGCCGAGTGTTACTCACATGCGGACTCCACTGCTCGGCCTGCCCACTGAAAACCTTACAAGACTAGACCTCATGGTAGCTTAGCTGGTTTTCTTGATGACTGACAAGTTTTTCTACAACTTTTATGAACTGTCTCCCATTCTACTTCATGCAGACACTTAGGATAAATGCCTCTTAAGAGTTCACTGTTGCCCAGGTGCAGTGGTACACGCCTGTAGTTCCAGCACTTTGGGAGGCTGAGGGGGGTGGATCACTTGAGGTCAGGAGTTCAAGGCCAGCCTGGACAACATGGTGAAACTCCATCTCTACTAATAATATGAAAATAGCAGGGTGTGGTGGTGCACACTTGTAATCCCAGCTACTTGGGAGGCTGAGGCATGAGAATCACTTGAACCCGGGAGGTGGAGGCTGCAGTAAGCTGAGATTGTGCCATTGCACTCCAGCCTGGGTGACAGCAAGACTCCATCTCAAAAAAAATTAAAAAATAAATTTAAAAAAAAGGTCATTGTTAAAAGAGAAACATATATATATATATATATATCTCACAACCAAAAACTGCTTTGTCCTGATAAACTTCTATTTCCCACTCAGTAAAAGATACTGAAAATGATGGTACTAAATGCTTCTCTTCCAGGCGTGGCTTCCAGAGAGCTGAGTTGGCATTCATTTGCAGTAACTATCCACAGTGGAACTTTTCTGATAAATATCTTCCTTCTTTACTTTTTGGCTATCATCCTTATACCTTTTATTAAAAAGTAGAGCAATTCTACTCTCCTTATGAGTTTGTGTTTTAACAATGATGAAATATGTTAATTTGTGTATGCATAATGAGATGAACTCTGGATTATTTCATCTCTGCGATTACATGTGGAATAGAGTGATTAATCATAAAATGTCTTCCTCATGATTCCAAAACTAAGAAATTGAATTCAGCAACAGACTATATGTTTTCTAAACTGATATCTCTCCTTGTGATCTAAGGGGATTATTTTCAGTGTCCATATATATATAAACAGCCTGAGGGGGAAAAACCTCAAACGGTGACATTAAAACAAGCACCGCTGGTAACAAATGGAAAACTGAAAATAACAATGCTTATCTTTTCAAAATGTTTAAAACTGCAACTTACTAGCCATTTTGTGAGTTTGCAAAAGTCATAAATTTACCAAATACATTGCTTCTGACACCTCTTTTCCTTTCTCCATCCTTCTCATTTCCTTGTCATTTTTAGTATCTTCGGGGAAAGAAAAATACCCTAATTATTTTCCTTCTATATTACTTCCACTATGATCAAATATTTTATTTCTAAGAAAAATGTTTAAGTGCCAGCTTTGTGTAAGGAGGTATGTCATAAACAAGACACGGAGAGTTCCTGCCTTCATGCTGCTGACATTCCTGTAGAATATTACTCCCCGTATGGCCTTCACTCCTTCCTTACTCCAAACTGCGAAGTTGCACGTTGCATGCTATCAATTCCACATGCTCTAAGGGACACGATGACTCATGATGGCCAATACGTTCAATTACCTAAAGTTACAGAAATTCTGGAAGACAGTCTGCCGAATTTCAGGGGGTCTCCGTAATTACGGCATAAACGGAAGCTAGCTAGCACGTCTATACCAACCCGAGTTTCCATACTCACTTGTAGATTCCAGGCGCTTCACATCTCTTGACGTTTCCAAAAAATATCGCCGAAGAAAAATGAAAACGATTCCAAGGGGAACCAAGGGTATCGCGATCCAAGGAATCACGGCCACAGCCACAGAGACCACACCGACCACTTGTAGCAGTGTCTGAAACAGCAGAAGTAGATGCAGGTTTTCCTTATCAAGTATTCTTTTCAAAAATACTTCGAGTTGTTGTTAGGATTATACTCCTTTCCCCAAAAGACTTATTGTAGTACCAGGGACTGCTTTTCCATCCAAAGGAATAACAAAAGTATAGGTGGTTCTGATGATATCTATTACATGCCGGCCATGTGCCAAACACTATGATATAAACTTACCCATTCGTTTTTTGTTTTTTTTTTCTTTTTTTTTTTTTTGAGATGGAGTCTTGCTCTGTCGCCCAGGTTGGAGTGCAGTGGTGCCATCTCCTCTCACTGCAGCCTCCCACTCCCATGTTCAAGTGATTCTCCTGCCTCAGTTTCCTGAGTAGCTGGGACTACAGGTGCATGTCACCATGCCCGACTAATTTTTGTATTTTTAGTAGAGATGGGGTTTCACCATATTGGCCAGGCTGGTCTCCAACTCCTGATCTCAAGTGATATGCCCACCTCTGCCTCCCAAAGTGCTGGAATTATGAGTGTGAGCCACCACACCAGGCCCCCATTAGTTCTTTTGAAACACTCACCAGCCTCATGAGTCAGGCATTATTACTTTCCCTATTTAATGGATAAGAAAACTGAGATTTAGAGTAGGACTTGAATCCCAAACTATCATGAGTCAGTTGATGTTATCAGGGAAATGAGCAAGCAGGCATCATAGACAAGGAACCCAGAAGCCTCAGCTATGCACGAGATAAGGAAGTGACTAATTGCAAATTCAGTGCTCAGAAAAAAAGGAAATAATTTAAATCTTCACCTTTGGAAGTGGGGAGTCGTCTCTCTTGGTATCTATCCTTTGCTAACATTTACTGAATGCCGATTGTGTGTATCTGGCTGTATATTAAATACACATGTATCAACTCACTTAAATCTCACAATATCCCTATGAAGTAGTATTACCACACCATTTTACAGATGGAGACACTGAGGCACAGGGAGAAAAAAGTAACTTGATCAAGAACACACAGCACCAGTCACAGAGCTGAGGAGCATGCATTGTCAGCCACTACATTTTAGCTTGTCCCCAGCATATGGCTAGCTTTTTATTGGTCAGGATAAACTGAATTTGTCTTTAATTTTTCCTCTAAACACACTTACATAAGAAATTAGAGTTCATTAACATGCCCAATAAAGAACAGATAAGAGAAATGTAATAAAATTTTACATGTTTTAAAAGACCTGAGACTTTTTTCTTTTTATTACAATATATTGAATTTTATATTGTCAGAAATTTTTGTCTTCTATTTCTCTTACGTTTAGTAGCATTGAGGAAGAGGTTTGATAACACGAAAACAAGTTAAAATGTCTAACAGGGTTTTTTTTTTTTAGCTTTAACACTTGGATATGCATTAAATTTTCCACGATTAGGAGACTATTTCAAATATCTATTTCAGAGGCACATGATAACAACAGCAAATGACATTTATGAGCACATGCAAGGCACCGTGCTAACAGGTCTGTGAATGTTCACTTACCCATCACCTCACCCAGCAAGGTGACATTATCTTTGGAAATTACCTTGGTCTAAAAGGTGAAATATAAAAACAAAAGCAAGAAGCATAAAAACCCAAGACACTGGATGATGCTCATTTCAGTATTCATCTTTATTAGGAAACGTGTGATATCATGGTCTATGGCTTTGGGAAATATGAGTGCAACTCAGGTTAGTCCCTACCTACTCTGAAACCACAACGCTTGCTTCTTGAGAAGGATAGAACAGTGGGGGACGTGCAGATTCACGTTACACATGCTCTGAGGCCTCAAAGTTCACTGTCTTACACAAAAGTACATGACTTCAGCAGAAAGTACAGAGTGCTAGAGAAATATAAGGAGAGGCCGGGTGTGGTGGCTCACGCCTGTAATCCCAGCACTTTGGGAGGCAGAGGCGGGTGGATCACCTGAGGTCAGGAGTTTGAGACCAGCCTAGCCAATGTGGTGAAACCCTATCTCTACTGAAAAAAAACAAAAAACAAAAAAAATAGCCGGGTGTGGTGCCACATATTTGTAACCCCAGCTACTTGAGAGGCTGAGGGAGGAGAACTGCCTGAACCTGGGAGCTGGAGGTTGCAGTGAGCCGAAATGGTGCCACTGCACTCCAGCCTGGACGAGAGAGTGAGACTACCTCTCAAAAAACAAAACAAACAAACAAACAAAAAGAAATATAAGGAGGAATACATGCACACTTTGTAGAGGTTTCTAAGGAAGACTTACAACTGATTTTCACAGGCAGGTTTAACAGACAACCAGAAAGTACAGCATAAATAGTCACTTGCGGGTCGCAATTACAGTTTGCTTGCTGCGGGAACACAGGCAGTTCTGTGTGTGTCTTCTCAGAACCACCACCTGCATCTTGACCCACCAGCCCAGCATCTGGCCCACTAGGCCACCCACAATTTTCTGTACCTAGCCGACAGCCAAAGAAAGGTACAACTGCCCTGCCCTCCCAAAAACCAAGAAGAGGCAACATGTCATGAGGCTTGCTTATATTCAAACCTTAGTACATATGTATTTCGCATCCATTATCTAACTTCACTCTCATATCAAATCTAAATAGGAGGGATTATCATCTCCATTTACACAGGAGGAAACTGAGTGTCAGAGAGGTTCAGTAACTTCCTCAAGGATAGAAAATTCAGTCATACTGACCTTATACCTGTTCTCTTAATCACTGCAAGATACTATATCCTACATACATGATTCATATTTTTAAAAACATTTAATACCGAAATATACCTGTATTTTTTATATTTTTGTTTTCTGAATTTTCTGGTTTTTTAGGTTATTTTGTGTGTGTGTGTGTGTGTGTGTGTGTGTGTGTGTGTGTGTGTGTGTGTGTGTGTGTGTGTGTGTGTGTGTGTGGTTATATCTGGTCTCTCAATGAGGAGACCAATCCCAGGCTCCCAGCTAATTAGGAAATAACAGACTTCTCAGCTCAAAAAGAAGAGCTGATCTTTAAAAAGTCTTAAAATATTTGCTAATAGAACATGGCAACACATATTGATTTAAGAATTATTGTTTACATTTAAAAGTCTTATAAAAAGATGAGTTCTAGACCCAGAAAACAAAATGACTTAAGAAAAAAAGAACCACATTTTAATAAATATATAAAACCTCAGGACACAAAATGAAGGTTGAATACATTTCATATTCAATATCTATATTTGAATGGTAGTGAAAAATATAAAATTTCCCCAGGCAGACTCTTCTAGAATTAATTTTGTATCCGAACATTATAGAATGGAACATATTCTTTTAACAAGCATAATTTTAACTACAATGCCTGTTTGGCATTTAACCACCAAACTGCTTTGAGTCCTGGAGACATTTTTAGGTATCTATCCACTATTTACTTTAAACTTCATTTTGTGGGATTCTGTTCCTGCTAGTCTTTGTGAAGCTTGTGCCAATGAACATGTTTTCTATAAACAGCAGTAAAAATGTATTCCTATTTTCTGCAAATAAAAATGCCATCCATCCTTCTGGCTCATTCTATTCCTTATTTGAACTCTCCCTCTCTCTGTCAGCCTTCTGTTAGGTACAAGATGAAATATGTATTTAATCATGAGGCCACTTAATCAGTAGATGGTACTTTCATGATTTGTTTATGGTATTAAAACATAAAATCAGGATTATTAAGGTGGCTAACACCTCATAGAAACTGGAAAGCTTTAAATCTGCTGTCAGCCACTGAAGAATCGTGTTCTAAGTTGTGATAAGTACAAATCGTCCAGATTGCTTTAAACGACTACTGACTTCGCAGAAGACAAATCTTAGGTGTAATAAACAAAGCAGGGTTCACTTCTTGGCGAGAGAGTATGGCAAGATTTTCTTCTGATTTAGAAAGAAAAAAATTGCCCACTAGTTTTTGATCAGTAAGGTGTTTACTGATAGGGTGGCAGAAGAAATTCTTCTACTTATTTATTTTGGGAACACGAGACTAAAACAAAAAACAAATAAACAACAAACAAACAAAAGCTGGCAGAGTGTGGTGGCTCACGCCTATAATCCTAACACTTCGGGAGGCCAAGGCAGGCAGATTGCCTGAGCTCGACACCAGCCTGGGCAACATGGCGAAATCCCATCTCTACTAAAAACACAAAAACTTAGCTGGGCGTGGTGGTGCATGCTTGAAATCCCAGCTACTTGGGAGGCTGAGGCTTGCAGTGAGCCGAGATCATGCCACTGCACTCCAGCCTGGGTGACAGAGCAAGACTGTCTCAAAAAAAAAAAAAACCTACTTCTCAATAAAATGACTAACATAACAGGTTGTGCTCCTGGCTGATACAGGATTTCTTCTGGAGCCACTAAAATTATGAACAGGGTATACAAACCTATAAGAATATTAAGAAATAAAAATGTAATTCTGTCAAATCATTATCATTACCTTCGATTACAGGATGAATAGAAGCAAAAGGGACAATATGGAAGACACTTAAATGTAAGCTCCTAAACCCAAATACTGACAGCATCAGCACTAAGTCAGCAGATGTAAATTATGTGCTACTGTGGCACCTCACCTGCCTCAGGGAGTTCAGAGGTCAACTCTGGTTCCCAGGTCCCACCTGGGGAGATCTCTACTTTACACTTGTTTTTTTTGTTACCTCATCCAACCCAGTGAATGCCTTTAAATCAGAACTTTATGGAGCGTTGGTATGTCTTCTGTGTATGACAAGATCTAAACAAACATTCTCTAAGCTTTTCTAAACTTGTCCTTCCCTTGGGATACATTAATCACTCCTTTTATCCCTCATATGCTAATCTGATCTTTTGACATCCAGCGCTGGTACCTGTGTCGGACTTCAGTTAGTGCTTAATCCTGAGTCCCAGCTAACTCCAATGAAGAGTGAATGGTGTAAGGCATTAGAGCAATGTGGTGCACCTCTTCTTTCCTTTGTGGTCAGCATATCTCACTGATAGATGGTTTCCTTTGTACATTTTTTCCATGTTAATGTTTATTATGAAATTCAAGGCTGAAGTCCATCTATATGCTACCTTAAAAATACATACCTTAAAAAAAGGCATATAAAAGTGGAAATAAAAGCTAAGTTTTAACCCACTTATCTTAATAACTGATATAATAAGCACATAAAAATCGATAGAGAAAATTTGAAAACATGATTAATAAACTTGACTTAATGATAACCTAAAGGCTACAATACTATAGCCAATAACTGCACAATACACACTTTTCAAGTGCATCTTTATTATGCCATAAAGCAAGTATCATCAAACTTCAAGAGACAGAAATTATACAGAATATATTCTGACATATGTGGATTTAACAAGAAATCAATGTAATTAGAAATGTAACTAGAAATGTTAGGAATTCAGCAATATATTTCTATATAACACCTGTTTCAAATAAATTACAATAAAATTAGAAACTTTTCAAATAAAAGAAAATGAAAACAATAATATTAAAATTTCAGGACTGCAACTAATGCTGTTTACAAGTAAAATTATTCCTTCAAACTTTTTTTTAAAGAGAGGTTAAAATGAAGGATCTAAAAATATACCTTACAAAGATAGAAAAATGAGTAGCATATTAAATTAAAATCTGAGAAAAATGGAAATTAGAAAAAAGAAGAAAATGATTAAATAGAAAACTAATTTGAAGGAGAAAAATCAACAAACCCAAAGCCTCATTATATAAAAAAAACTGATGAAATCAATAATTTCGAAAAGACTAATCAAGAAAAAAAGAGAGGAAAATTATGATTATCATGAATTAACAGGGAATAACAGAAGAGGTACTACAGGCATTTAAAAGAATACATAATAAACACCAGTCCAATAAATAAATTAAAAATTTTGATGCAAAAGGCAAATTTCTGGAAAAATGATGGGCAAAGACTGACATAATAAAAAACCTAAATCTGAATAATTCTATTATTGAATTTAAGAATACGAATTCATGACACAAAAATTTCCCATAGAAAAAACAAAGATGGGTCACAAGATGATTTTGCAGAAGTTTTATCAAATTCTTCTAGAGAATTGGAATCCAGCATTATCCTGATATAAAAACCAAAGAAAGGAAAATTATAAACCAAAGTGTTTTAAGAACACTAAGTCCGGGCGCGGTGGCTCACACCTGTAATCCCAGCACTTTGGGAGGCCAAGGAGGGCGGATCACAAGGTCAGGTGTTTGAGACCAGCCTGGCCAACACGGTGAAACCCCGTCTCTACTAAAAATACAAAATATAGCTAGGCGTGGTCGTGGGCACCTGTAATCCCAGCTACTTGGGAGGCTGAGGCAGGAGAATCACTTGCAACCGGAAGCTGAGATCACACCACTGCACTCCAGCTTGGGTGAAAAAGCAAACAACAAAAAAAAGAACACTAAATAACATACTAAATACATTGAATCTAAGAACATAAAAAATAATTATACTTTATAAACTGTTTACACCAGTAATACAAACCTGATTTAAGGTCTGACAATTAATCAATCAATGCTATTTATCAGGTTAATGAAACAGGAAGAACCACACGATCATATACATAGTGGCAAGAAAACACCGGGGCTTGAACCCAGGAGATGGAAGTTGCAGTGAGCCGAAATCATGCCACTGCACTCCAGCCTGGGAGACTCTGTCAAAAAAAGAAAAAAAAAAAAAAAGAAGCCAATCCCAAAAGGTGGGATCATGGCAGACAAGAGGAAGGACTAGATTGCAGCTCTGACTCGGACTGACAGAGCAGTGTGTGGAGGCTTGCATTGTGAACTTTAGCTCTGGATCGACTGCAAGAACAAACCAGCAATCCCAAGAGGAGCCACAGACCCTTTGAAGGAAGTGGACTGCTACTGCAGGACCTGGGAGACACCCCAAATACTCTGCAGCAAGACCCACCCAAGGACAGTCTGAGCTCAGACATGCCTAGCCCTGCCCCCACCTGATGGTCCTTCCCTATGCACCCTGGTAGTGGAAGACAAAGGGCATATGATCCTGGGAGTCCTACGGTCCTGTGCACTGCTAGTTCTTCTTCATACTACCACAGCTGATGCTCTCTGCAAAGTGCCACCTTCCGACAGGAGGCCAACCAGTACAAAAATAGAGCATTAAACCAAGGCTAAGAACTGTCATGGAGTCTACTGCACCACCCCCACCACCTCCACCGGAACAGGTGCTGGTATCCATGGCTGAGAGACCCAAAGAGGTCTCTATGAGGTTCACATCACAGGACTCTCTACAGACAACCCCCAGTGCCAACCCGGAACCAGGCAGACTCACTGGGTGGCTAGATCTAGAAGACAGACAATAATCACCGCGGTTCGGCTCACAGGAAGCCATATCCACACCAAAAGGGGGAGAGTACTGTATCAAGGGAACACCCTGTGGGACAAAAGAATCTGAACAACAGCCTTCAGCCCAAGACCTTCCCTCTGACAGAGCCTACCCAAATGAGAAAAGGAACTAGAAAACCCACTCTGATAATGTGACAAAATAAGGCTCTTTAACAGCCTCCCAAAATCACACTAGTTCACCAGCAATGGATCCAAACTGAGAAGAAATCCCTGATTTACTTGAAAAAGAATTTAGGAGGTTAGTTATTAAGCTAATCAGGGAGGCACCAGAGAAAGGCAAAGCACAGTGCAAGGAAATCCAACAAATGATACAAGATGTAAAGGGAGAAATAGTCAAAGAAATAGATAGCTTAAAAAAAATCAAAAATTCGAGAGACATTGGACACACTTACAGAAATGCAAAATGCTCTGGAAAGTCTCAGCAATAGAACTGAATAAGTAGAAGAAAGAAGAAGAAACAAGTAGTAGAAGAAAGAACTCAAAGACAAGGTCTTCTAATTAACCCAATCCAACAAATACAAATGAAAAAAGAATAAGAAAATATGAACAAAACCTCCAAGAAGTCTGGGATTATGTTAAACGACCAAGCCTAAGAATAATCAGTGTTCCTGAGGAAGAAGAGAATTCTAAAAGCTTGGAAAACATATTTGGGCAAATAATCGAGGAAAACTTCTTCAGCCTTGCTAGAGACCTAGACATCCAAATACAAGAAGCACAAAGAACACCTGGGAAATTCATTGAAAAAAATCATCACCTAGGTGCATTGTCATCAGGTTACCCAAAGGTAAGACCAAAGAAAGAATCTTAAGAGCTCTGAGACAGAAGCACCAGGTAGCCTATAAAGGAAAACCTATCAGATTAACAGCAGATTTCTCCGCAGAAACCCTACAAGCTAGAAGGGATTGGGGCCCTATCTTCAGCCTCCTCAAACAAAACAATTATCAGCCAAGAATTTTGCATCCAGTGAAACTAAGCTCCACATATGAAAAAAAGATACAGTCTTTTTCAAACAAACAAATGCTAAGAGAATTCACTACTACCAAGCCACCACTACAAGAACTGCTAAAAGGAGCCCTAAATCTTGAAACAAATCCTGGAAACGCATCGAAACAGAACCTCTTTAAAGCATAAATCACACAGGACCTATAAAACAAAAATACAAGTTAAAAAGCAAAAACAAACAAACAAAAAAACACAAAGTACACAGGCAACAAACAGCACGATGAATACAACAGTACCTCACATCTCAACACTAACATTGAATGTAAATTGCCTAAATGCTCCACTTAAAAGATACAGAACTGCAGAATGGATAAAAACTCACCAACCAACTATCTGCTGCCTTCAGGAGACTCACCTAACACATAAGGACACACAGAAACTTAAAGTAAAGGGGTGGAAAAAGGATTTCATGCAAATCAACATGAAACACAGGCAGGGGCAGCTATTCTTGTATCAGACAAAACAAACTTTAAAGCAACAGCAGTTAAAAGAGACAAAGAGGGACATTATCTAATGATAAAAGGCCTTGTCCAAAAGGAAAATATCACAGTCCTAAACATATATGCACCTAACACTAGAGCTCTCAAATTTATAAAACAATTACTAATAGAATTAAGAAATAAGATAGACGGCAACACAATAACAGTGGGGGACTTCAATACTTTACTGACAGCACTAGACAGATCATTAAGACAAAAAGTCAACAAAGAAACAATGGATTTAAACTATACCTTGGAACAAATGGACTTAACATACATAAACAGAACATTTCATCCAACAACTGCAGAATACACATTCTATTCGACAGTGCATGGAACTTTTTCCAAGATAGACCATAAGATTCAACTCCAAAAGGAATCTTCAAAACCATGCAAATACATGGAAATTAAATAATCTGCTCCTGAATGAGCATTGGGTCAAAAATGAAATCCAGATGGAAATTAAAAAATATTTCAAACTGAATGACAATAATGACACAACCTATCAAAACCTCTGGGATACAGCAAAGGCAGTACTAAGAGGAAAGTTCATAGCCTTAAACACCTGCATTGAAAAAGCTGAAAGAGGACAAACTGACATTCCAAGGTCACACCTCAAGGAACCAGAGAAACAAGAACAAATCAAACCCAAACCCAGCAGAAGAAAGGAAATAACCAAGATCATAGCAGAACTAAGTGAAATGAGACAACAACAACAAAATACAAAGGATAAATAAAACAAAAAGCTGGTTTTTGAAAAGGTAAATAAAATTGATAGGTCATTAGCAAGATTAACCAAGAAAAGAAGAGAGAAAAATTAGCTGACACCACTGAAATACAAAAGATCATTCAAGGCTACTATGAACACCTTTACACACATAAACTAGAAATCTCTTTATGTCTTTACACACATAAAGAGATGGATAAATTCCTGGAAAAATGCAACCCTCCTGCCTTAAATCAGGAAGAATTAGATACCCTGAACAGACCAATAACAAGCAGCGAGACTGAAATGGTAATTTAAAAATTACCAACAAAAAAAAGTCCAAGACTAGAGAGACTGACAGCAGAATTCTACCAGACATTCAAAGAATTGGTACCAATCCTTTGGACACTGTTCCATAAGACAGAGAAAGCAGGAACCCTCCCTAATTCATTCTATGAAGCCAGCATCACCATAATACCAAAATGAGGAAAGGACATAACCAAAAAAGAAAACTGCAGACTGACATCCTTGATGAACATAGATGCTAAAATCCTTAAGAAAATACTCGTTAACCGAATCCAACAACATATCAAAAAGATAATCCACCATGATCAAGTGGGTTTCATACCAGGGATGTAGGGATGGTTTAACATATGCAAGTTAATAAATGTGATACACTACATAAACAAAATTAAAACCAAAAATCACATGATCATCTCAATAAATGCAGAAAAAGCATTCGACAAAATCCAGCATCCCTTTAAGATTAAAACTCTCAGCAAAATCGGTATACAAGAGACATACCTCAATGTAATAAAAAGCCATCTATGACAAACCCACAGCCAACATAATACTGAATGGGGAAAAGTTGAAAGCATTTCCTCTGAGAACTGGAACAAGACAAGGATGCCCACTCTTACCACTCCTCTTCAACATAGTACTGGATTTCCTGGCCAGATCAATCAGACAAGAGAAAGAAATAAAGGGCATCCAAATTGGTAAAGAGGAAGTCAAACTGTCGTTTACCTTGGAAACCCTAAAGACTCCTCCAGAAAGCTCCTAGAACTAATAAAATAATTCAGCAAAGTTTCCAGATATAAGATTAATGTGCACAAATCAGTAGCTCTTCTATATGCCAACAGGAACCAAGTAGAGAATCAAATCAAGAACTAAACACCTTTTACAATAGCTGCAAAAATTAAAATAAAATAAAAGACTTAGGAATATACCTAACCAAGGAATCAAGACCTCTACAAGGAAAACTACAAAACACTGCTGGAAGAAATCATAGACAACACAAATAAATGGAAATACGTCTCATGCTCATGGATGGATAGAATCAATATTGTGAAAATGACCATACTGCCAAAGGCGATCTACAAATTCAATGCAATCCCCATCAAAATACCACCATCATTCTGCACAGAATTTTAAAAAAAATTCTAAAATTCATATGGAACCAAAAAAGAGCCCGCATAGCCAAAGCAAGACTAAGCAAACAGCACAAATCTGGAGGCATCACACTACCTGATTTCAAACTGTACTGTAAGGCCATAGTCACCAAAACAGCATCGTACTGGTATAAAAATAGGCACACAGACCGACGGAACAGAATAGAGAACCCAAATACTTACCGCCAACTGATATTTGACAAAGCAAACAAAATCATAAAGTGGGGAAAGGACACCCTTTTCAACAAATGGTGCTGGGATAACTGGCTAGCCACATTTAGGAGAATGAAACTGGATCCTTATCTCTGACCTTATACAAAAATCAACTCAAGATGGATCAGAGACTTAAATCTAAGACCTGGAAACTATAAAAAATTCTAGAAGATAACATTGGAAAAATCCTTCTAGACATTGGTTTAGGCAAGGATTTCATGACTAAGAACCCAAAAGCAAATGCAATAAAAACAAAGATAAATAGTTGGGACTTAATTAAACTAAAGAGCTTTTGCACCGCAAAAGGCACATGTAGCAGAGTAAAGAGACAACACACAGAGTGGGAGAAAATCTTCACAATCTATACACATCTGACAAAGGAGTAATATCCAGAGTCTACAATGAATTTGAACAAATCAGTAAGAACAAAACAATCCCATCAGAAAGTGGACTTACGACATGAATAGAAAATTCTCAAAAGAAGATATACAATGCTCACTATCACTAATGACTAGGGAAATGCAAATCAAAACCACAATGTGATACCACCTTACTCCTGCAAGAATGGCCATAATAAAAAAAATCAGAAAACAGTAGATGTTGGCATGGATGCAGTGATCAGGGAACACTTCTACACTGCTAGTGGGAATGTAAACTAGTACAGCCACTATGGAAAACAGTGTGGGAATTCCTTAAAGAACTAAAAGTAGATCTACCATTTGATCCAGCAATCCCACTACTGGGTATCTACCCAGAGGAAAAGAAGTCATTATTTGGAAAAGATAATTGCACACGCATGTTTATAGCAGCACGATTCACAATTGCAAAATCATGGAACCAACCCAAATGCCCATCAATCAATGAGTGGATAAAGACACTGTGAGATTATCTATCTATCTGTCTACCTATCTACCATCTATCTACCTAATCTGATGGAATACTCCTCAACCATAGAAAGGAATTAACTGACAGCATTTACAGTGACCTGGATGAGATTGGAGACTATTATTCTAAGTGAGGTAACTCAGGAATGGAAAACCAAACATTGTATGTTCTCACTGATATGTGGGAGCTAAGCTATGAGGATGCAAAGGCATAAGAATGATACAATGGACTTTGGGGGTTTACGGGGAAGAGTGGGAGGAGGGCGAGGGATAAAAGACTACAAATATGGTGCAGTGTATCCTGCTCGGGTGATGGGTGCACCAAAATCTCACAAATCACCACTAAAGAGCTTAGTCATGTAACCAAATACCACCTGTACCCCAGTAACTTATGGAAAATAAATAAATAAATAAATAAATAAGACACTGAAATAGATTTTTTTACACAGAACACAAAAATCAATGTCCATAAAGGAAAAGATTGATAAGTATGTTTATGAAAACACAATATTACAGGACTAAAAAGATAAGCATTAGTACAGAAGAAGGTATCTGCAATTCAGAATATATAAAGAATTCTACAAATCAGTAAGAAAAACAAAACAAAAACCCACAGTACTCAATAGAAAAATAGTTAAGACACTTAAATAGGTGCTTACCCAAATGATATTCAATTGGTCAATAAACATAAAAAGATGAAAACTATAAGAGCAAACCAAATGAAAATTCTATAAACAAAAATTGAATATCAAAAAAACAACATTTAGTCAGGTACAGTGGCTCATGCCTCCAATCCCAGCACTGAGGTTTGCTTGAGGAGGGAGGATTGCTTGAGCCTAGGAGTTTGAGACCAGCCAGGACAATATAGCGAGATCCCATCTCTATGAAAGAAAAAAAACATATTCAATGGGCTGGCAGCAGGTTGGGATAAGAGAAAGAATCAATGACCCTGAAGACAGAGCAATACAAATTATCCAAATGAAAGACAAAAATAAAAAAGACTGAAAGACGGGAATGCAACACCCCAGATCTTGGAGCTACACCAAACAGTCTAACATACTATCATTTTCAGTCCCAGAAGTTAAGGAGTTAAAAGAGAAAGAAAAGATAAGTGTATCAAAACATAAAGACTCATAATTTTCCAAAATTAAATAAAAATACCAACCCATATATTGAAGAAGCTCATTAATCCCAAGAAGGATACTAAACACATATAGTCAAACAGCAAAAACTCAAAGACAAAGAGGAAATTGTTTTAAAAAGCAGCCATGAAGAGACATAATGTATAGTGCAACAAGCATAATAATGATGGTTTCTCATCAGAAGCAATGAAGGGAGAAGACAATGATGTGATATATGTACAGTGCCAAAAAAAGGAAAAAAAAAAAAAAAGAAAACTGTCAACCTAGAATCTTCTATCTGTTGAAAAGATCATTCAAACGAAGTTGAAATAAAGACATGCTCAGCTGGGCAAAAGCTAGGAGGAGGTATCCAGCAGACCAGCCTGAAAAGAAGTTCTTCAGGCTTAAGGAAAATGATACCAGATGGAAGCTCAGACTTCAGAAAGAAATAAAGAGCACTGGAAAGGACAAATATGTGAATAAATATAAAACACAATTTTCTATAATATGTATGCACATACATGCATACATATGTATAAATTTCTTTAAAAGACCATTGGTTATTTAAAGCAAAATGGACCCAATATATCATGAAGTTTACAGCATATGAAGAAGTAAACAATATGACAACATAAGCCCAAAGAATAGGAGAAATAAATTATATAATAGTAAGATTATTCTATTGTTTGCAAATTTGGTAGGAAATTATTTGAAAATAGATTGCAATAAACTTAAATGAATATGTAAACTCTAGAGCAACCACTAAAAACAATAACATAAAGAGGCAGAGCTAAAAATGTGATAGAAAAAATAAAATGAGATAAGAATATATATTCTATTCACTCCAAAGAAGGAAAAGAACATATGAGACTAATAGAAGACAAATACCAAGATGGTAGACTTAAAACCAACCGTATCTATAATTACATTAAATGTACATGGATAAAATTCCACATAAAATGACAGAGAATGTCAGCTGAGCATTTAAAAAGCCAGACCCAATTAGATGCTGCTTACAACAAAGACTGTAAATACAGAGAGAGAGATACCATGCAAAAACACCCCACTCTTAGTAAATGACAGAACAGTAGACAAAAATTCAGTAAAGATACTGAAGATCCAGATATTATAAGCCAACTTGACCTGTCATTTTTAGAACTCTATACTCCACAGCTACAAAATATACATTCTTTTTTTTTTTTTTTTTTTCCAAATGCACAGGGGACCTTTACCAAAGTAAAGTAAATACTGGGCCACTAAAGAAGTCTCAATACATTTCAAAGGTCAGAAATATTACAGAATATGTTATCAAATTACAACAAGGCTAATTAGAAATCAGTAACAGTAAGGTTTTTGTTTTTTTTTTAAAAAAATCCCTAAATCTTTAGAAATGAAGTTATATACTCCGTAATAACTCACTACTAAAATATTACATCAGAAAGTCAACTCATGGGCCAGGTACAGTGGCTCACGCCTGTAATCCCAGCACTTTTAGAGGCTGAGGCAGGAGACTCACTTGAGGCCAGGAGTTCGAGACCAGCCTGGGCAACATGGTGAAACCCCATCTCTACTAAAAATACAAAAATTAGCTGGGTGTGGTGATGTGCACCTGTAATCCCAGCTACTCGAGAGGCTGACGCACGAGAATCGCTTGAACCCGGGAGGTGGAGGTTGCAGTGAGCCAAGATTACACCACTGCACTCCAGCCTGGGCGACAGAGTGAGATACTGTCTCCAAAAAAAAAAGTCAACTCATAAATATTCTGAACTGTAGATAATGAAAACACAACATATCAAAATCAATGGATGCAGCTAAGCAATACTTAAAGAGAAAGTATAACTTTAAATGCATATATTATGAAACAAATGAAAACATGAAACCAACAGATTAATGTTCAATCTTAAAAAGCTAGAGAAAAAGATAAATTAAATCAATGTAACTTAAAAAAAATAAGAAATTAATAAAATAGAAAATCTACCAACTACAGAGAAAATTACAAAATCAAACATGAATTCACTGAAAAAAAAAATCAAAATTGATAAACTCCAAGCTAAACTGACAGAAACAAATTATCAGTGTCAGGAATAAAAGAAGAAATTTCACTACAGATTATAAAGACATTAAATGGACAAATGAGAGATTATGAACAGTTTCATGCAAAAAGTTCTCCAGTGAAGATGAAATAAGCAAATGTATTAAAAACCACAATTTGCAAAACAGGAAATATTCACAAATGCCTAGTATTAAACATATACAAATACACTTATGTATATTAAAAACTAAAAAATCAACAAGATTTTTAAAAACATGTTTTAAAAAGTTGGCAGGAGATCTGAACCAGTATTTGAGAAAATAAGACACATGAATGGCCAATTAGCCTGTATGAAAAAAGCTCAATATTAATCATCAAGGCAATGCAAATGGATCATCTATACCCTACTAAAAAGAATAAAAACAAAAAGACTGATCATACTAAATGTTGGCGAGGATGTGGAGCAACTAGAATGCTCATATATTGCTGCTGGGTGTGTAAAATAGTACAACCATTATAAAAATCCTTGTCATAGTTTGATTTTTGGTTTTTAAAGGGAACTTTATAAACCCAGCAATTCCACTCCTATGAATTTTATCCGAGATGAATGAAAACATATGTAGTGTACCCATAAACACTTCTATAAGAAAATTCATTGCTAAAAACTGGCAACAATTCAAATACCCATCAGAGAGTAGACAAATAAATGATGTCATCATACAATGAAATATCACTCAGAAAAAGAAAACAAAGAAATGAACCACTGAAACATACATAGAACTCAAAAACATGGTGAATGAAAGAATCCAGCCACAGAAAAATTATTGGTTCCATTTATATGTAGTTCAAGAACAGGAAAACTAATTGATTTTGACAGAAATCGGGAAGAGGTGTAGGGGTGTGAAAATTGACTGCAGAGGGGCAAAGGAGACTTCCTGAGGAGATGGAAATTCTCTACATCTTGTTTTAGAGGGTGGATATTGGAATGTACACAATTAGTAAAATTCAACCTAAAAAAAACTGTCAATTTTATTGTATATAAACTATACCTCAATAAAAATATTGATAGGGTAAAAAAAAAAATGACACTAGAATTTCATTCCCATCCCTTTGGCCATGTTCAGGCAGAGGTTGGGCAGTGTATCAATACACAACCATAACGCTAAGAGATGATCTCCTCAGGTGCATTGAGGGTGGGAAAGAGGGCAAATGTGAGAACTAATGGTAACCAGCCTGTGTGCCCTAGAACAAAAATGGCTCCTGATCCACGTTTGATACGTGTCCCATAGGTGGCTGGCCCTCTGCTGCGATGCACAAGCGGCACTATCAGCTTCATGACTCAATGCAAATGAGAGAGAACACTAAGTCAATGAACCCAGGGAAAGGGCTGAAAGAAAACAAGTGAGCCACAAAACTCACAAGTAGAAGAGATTACACTTACCCATGCCCCACATCAGATGGAAGTGATATATCCATATATAAAACAGTGACTGCAAGATTTTAATACAACTCAGGCAAGTTCTCCAGTCCAAACCTTTTTTTGTTCATCTTATCAAGAAAACTCAGTAGGTATACAGACAAAAATAAATGTAATCAATCAAGAATAGCATAGAGAGAATTTAAAGGTCCTCAATTAAGTAAACATTTAGCCATTTTCCTCTCCTGGGTAATAACTGTCCATTTTATCATTACTAAGGATGCAAGATGACAAGAAGAGAAAGCACCATGAATGGCCACTACTGTTTTGGAATGGACATCATCCAATATGCCAGAATGGAAAGTTCTATGCTCTGCTGAATACCACCAGACTTGATAAAAATGAGATTCTTAATTTTTTTCTTTAGGTCTTAATTAGCTTCTTGTTAAACTACAAACATTATCATTGGAACACACATGCTGGGAAAAACTGGAACACTGGTTGCCAGCCTGGGAAGCCTGGGAGGGTCCCCAGTGATTAACTGTCACCACACTAATGGTGACAGTACTGCTTTCTACATGAGCTATCACACTGGAAAAAACCCAACCATTGCATCTTTCATTAAAAAAGAAAAGGTAAAGGAATTGTTAGAGTGGGCCTGTGTGAATCCTATCATCCTGATCTCAGAAATCCAGGGGTCAAGAGTTGGCAAATATTTCCAGTAACTCATGTCATCAACTGCCCTGTCTATTAACAAGGAAATCCACTTTAATGTGGCAGTTGGCATGAATCATTATCTCTAGGACTGGCATTTTCACAGACTAGTCCATCCTTGTAAATGCAGTGACTAAAACTCTTTTGTTGACTTTGAAAGCATGAAAACACTGTGATTCAGTTAAAATGGATGAGTTTACTTTCGAAAGAGTCAGTAAAACAGAGATCTTTCAAATGAGGGCAAGGCGACCTAACTAACGATCTCTTTTGTCCAATGGGGATTTGAGGGTAGGAGTTGGGGGGAAGGGGTGAACAAACCTCAGAAATCTCAAAATGACAAAGTCATTGTTCAGTGTGCTTTCTACACACTTTCCCTGACATCTCTACACAATGAAATGTAAGGGTCAGTGGTACTGAGACAAGTCAAGGCAGTTCCACTCTTTTGCTTCTATAAAAGCGAGTGACCCAACCTATTATACTCAAGTCTTAGGATGGCTTTGTTCTCCACATCCAGATGCAGCAGCTTTTTCTGCTGCCCCTCATCCTGCCCTCCCGCTCCCCTAGGGAAGAAATGACTGAAGACACCTCCTTCACATTTTCTTTTTTTTGGGCATTTCACTTCATAAAGCTGCAGTCAACGTGTTTTGTTTGTGGGAGGAGGGACTGGCACATTCAGTGGTGGTCTCCACTGCTGCCTGCATTGGTGGCTCAAGTAGCCCCAGGATTAGTCCTTTGTGTTCCATGAAAGGATATGAAAAGTCAGTTATTTAAGCTCAGTCAAGCTGCTGATTTTTTTTTTTTTTTTTAAGATGAGGGGTGTGTAGGGAAGAAAGGTTTCGCAATTCAGTGTGCCTCAATAAATTACAGTATTTTGCTGAGGGCAGCTGTGTGCAAGTTAGCATACTCAGAGCACTCCCAAATTTAAACAGAAAAAATTAAAATGCCTAAATCCAACCTCTGCACCTTACCTTCATTTTTCATTTGTTTTTTCTAGTAGGAAGACTTCTTAGAGGCAAAGATTTTAGCTAGCAGAAGTCTAGATAATTCAGACTCCATACTCAATATTATCAAGGGCCAAGGAAGTTTCAGCAATATTATGAAAATTACATTATTATGAGATATTGAGTGCTCACTGATTTATTCTGAAAACAACTGATTTTGATACTGTGGTTCCAAAAGAGAAAATAGCCATTAAAACCTTCAGGGATAATAAACCTAATATCTGGAATACAAACTCATGTCCTAATACTTATGGGTCTGGTAACTGTCTGACAATTACCTTAATGCAGCATAATGTCATTGTCAGGCTATTTCACCCACTTAAAAATATACGTAGTATTTAAAAAATACCTTTTATTTAGTGAGCTTAGATGTTATGCTGAGAATGTTATTGAAATGACTTCATTTTATCCTCACAATATCCCTCATGGAATAGGCAGAATTTTCTCCATTTTACAGAGATGTAGCAGGTGGCTTTGTGAGGAAAGAGAAAGTAAGTGGTAGAGCTAGGAGTCAAACTTAAGAAGGATGATTCCAAGCCTCTCCCATTCCATCCTACACTACACTTGAAAATTTTTATTATTATTTTTTGGTTCTTTTGAGTCTGGGTCTGACTCTGTTGCTCAGGCTGGAATGCAGTGGCACAACTGTGGTTCACTGCAACCTTGAACTTCTGGGCTCAAGTGATCTTCCTGACTCAGCCTCCAGAGTAGCTGGGACTACAGGCACGCACTACTACACCTAGCTAATTGTTTTATTTTTTGTAGAGACAGGGTCTCACCATAATGCTCAGGCTGGTCTCAAACTCCTGGGTTCAAGAGTTCTTCCCAGGTCGGCCTCCCAAATTGCTAGGACTACAGCCATGAGACACCATCTCTGGCAAAGTCTTTTATTATTTTTATAGAGAAGGGGTCTCACTATGTTGCCCAGGCTGGTTTTGAACTCCTGACCTTCAGCACTCTTCTTGCTTTGGCCTCCCAAAGTTCTGGGATTACAGGCATGGACCACCACACCTGGCCCCCACATTATACTTTGAAGTTATTTACTTATAAGTGATATCTAGTCACATCTTTTTTTTTTTTTTTTTTTAGATGGAGTCTCGCTCTGTCTGGAGTGCAATGGCACGATCTTGGTTCACTGCAACAACTGTCTCCTGGATTCAAGCAATTCTCCCTGCCTCAGCCCCCCAAGTAGCTGGTATTACAAGGGCCCGCCACCACACCCAGCTAATTTTTGTATTTTTAGTAGAGATAGGGTTTCACCATGTTGGCCAGGCTGGTCTCAAACTCCCGACCTCAAGTGATCCACCCACCTTGGCCTCCCAAAGTGCTGGGATTACAGGTGTGAACTACCACACCTGGCCCAGTCACATCTAATCTTATTCACAGTAGCACACTCAACACTCACACCTTTAAAACCTGAAGCTGGGCCAGGCGCAGTGGCTCATGCCTGTAATCCCAGCACTTTGGGAGGCCGAGGTGGGCGAATCACGAGGTCAGGAGTTTGAGACCAGCCTGGCCAATACGGTGACACCCTGTCTCTACTAAAAATACAAAAATTAGCCTGGCATGGTAGCGCACACCTGTAGTCCCAGCTACTTGGGAGGCTGAGGCAGGAGAATGGCGTGAACCTGGGAGGCAGAGCTTGCAGTGAGCTGAGATCGCACCACTGCACTCCAGCCTGGGCGACAGAGCGAGACTCCATCTCAAAAAATCTCAAAAACAAAAAACAGAAAACAAAAACAAAAACAAAATCTGAAGCTTTTCCTAGAGAACCAAGAGCACTGGCAAAGGGAATTTTCATGGCTCTGATATCCTGAGGTAGAATCACCCTAAACAGACCACATAAATTGATGCTGGCTTCCTTTTAATTTTGGAATTGAGAACAGCTCCAATTTTGCAAGCAACTATAATTTGACAGGATTGGCAAGATGTCTGACAGCTTTAACAGTCAATCTAGTAAAGCATTCATGGTGGTGTGCAAACCTAACTGGCCCTCTACTGGGACACGGCCTTGTGAATGACACATGCCTGAGGGGATCGACTATCCTGCAGTGTGGGCCCCCTATTCAGAAGCGAGGGCTTTCATTACCCACACAAGGCATTCTGACCTGGATGTCCTAAACAGAAACTTGTCCAAACCAGTATTCTTTCTTGTTTTCCTGATGCTGGTACAACCCCATCTTTCTGATAGTCTCCCATTCCTCTCCATATCCTTACACTCAAATCTCTAAACTCTAAATTCCTGTGCTTAAGAAACAAGCCTTCCTGTGATCTGGCCCCTCTGCATCTCTCTATCTGATCTCCTCTAATGCCTTGTCTCAAACTTCCTGACGCAGCTATTCCATACTGCAGTGTCCCTGTAGATATTCTAAGCTCCTACACTTCCTGCCATATGTACCTCCTCCTCCCCTACATATAGTTCAGAAAAACCAGGAAGCCTTACCAGTTTCCCCAAGCAGGGCAACAGACGAAGCCCTTTGCCGCTGTGATCTGAACTTGTATTTGGCCAGCATGGAAATAAGGGCTACACAATACAAAATCCTTAAAGCTGGTTTTCAGGTTTTTTTGGTTTGGGTTTTTTGTTTGTTTGTTTGTTGTTTTTTTTTTTTTTTTGAGATGGAGTCTCTCTCTGCTGCCCAGGCTGGAGTGCAGTGATACGATCTTGACTCACTGCAACCTCCACCTCCCATGTTCAAGCAATTCTTTCAGCCTCCCAAGTAGCTGGGATTACAGGTGTACGCCACCACGCCCAGCTAATTTTTGCATTTTTAGTAGAGATAGGGCTTCACCACGTTGGTCAGGCTAGTCTGGAACTCTTGACCTCAAGTGATCTGCCCTCCTCAGCCTCCCAAAGTGCTGAGATTACAGGCATGAAAAAACATGTCCAGGTCTGATGTTGGAGATTTTCATGGTCTTTCTTATATATATATCACACACAAAATACATCATCTACAAATTTCAAGACACGTGTGAAGCTATTAGCACACAATCCTATTTTCCTCCAATTCTCATCTCCACCCCATTTATTCTCATCCACAAATAATTTGTTAACAATTTTTTAAAGTGAAGCTTTAATTCCTTCCCAAGGCTTTGACTTGCCAAACAAATCTTTCCTGTGGCATTCCTGTTTCATCAGTTTATATGGTAAGTATTGTCATTACAAAATTACAGTAACAAGGATAAGTAGCATGAATACGTTGAGGAAGAATCACAACTGACTCTGAGGAAGCATAATGAGGCCAACGATTGGGGCAGAGAGTGGGGTCCGCCAGAGGCAGCCCAGTGGCAGGCATGTGCTACAGGCGGAGTGGAGGGTGCTGTGAATCCAGAAGGCGGTGAAAACAAACGAGTGGATTAGAACACAGTCCTCAACCTTTTTGGCACCAGGGACTGGTTTCGCGGAAGACAATTTTTCCATGGATGGGGATGGAGGTTGTTTCAGGATGATTCAAGCCCATTACATTTATTGTGCACTTTATTTCTATTATTACGTGGTAATATATAATGAAATAATTATACAACTCACCATAATGTAGAATCAGTGGGAGCCCTGAGCTTGTTTTCCTGCAGCTAGACGGTCCCATCTGGGGGTGATGGGAGACAGTGACAGATCATCGGGCATTAGATTCTCATAAGGTAGATGCAAGCTAGATCCCTAGCATGCACAGTTCACAATGTTCACAGGGTTCGTGCTCCAATGAGAATCTAATGCCGCTGCTGATCTGAGAGGAGGCAGAGGTCAGGCGGTAATGTGAGTGATGGGGAGCAAGCTTTGTTTTCTTGTGTACCGCTCACCTCCTGCTGTGTGGCCAGGTTCCTAACAGGCCACACAGACTAGTACTGGTCTGTGGCCCAGTGGTTGGGGACCACTGGATTAGTCAACAAGAGTGGTTGTTCACTTCTTCATCCTCCCTAGAGCGCTAATTAGCAAGAAAATTAAAGAATAAATTTAACATTTACCCCTGGAGGTTCAAGGACAAGTTAGAAGTTAATACCTTAACTTCCAGTTTCACTCAAATGTGCATAAAGCTCCATTAGTGCTGCTATTGGTTTCACTAACTTCATCCACAATTCTCCTGAAAACAGAAAACCTCATACAACAAAGCCAAACCTGAAACACAATCAGGTTTCCACCAGGCAGATGTATGGTGACTAAGCCTAGCAGCCTCAGCACTGCTGGACACTGAATTGCAATGGGGTAAGTGAAGAGTTCCAAAGCCAAGGGAAGCCTCCCAACAGCATAGCTTGGAATGGAGTGATCTGCTGTCCAACCTCAAGATGCTGATGCAGATGATGATGAGAACAGCAAGATAGAGGAGGCATCCACTGCCACAAACACCTTTTTCAGGTGACCACAAAGAGCAGGGAGAACTCTGAAAATGACCCTTTTCAGGAAGCAACCAGGCACAATTCAGAGGACAACCACCATGTGTGCGCAGGGTAAACCGGTTACCAGCCTCGCTGATTTTCAGTAAAGACCATCAACTGGGAACAACATCTCTAAAGGAGAGAGATGCATGTGCACACATCACACATCCTTGTTTAACCTTAAAATTACAAGGTGAGCTGCCACTTAGCTGTTCAAAGACCTTAGATGGGTTCAGCTGTCTATAGGTTCAACTATGAATTCCATACACAAGTTTACAAGGCTGGCTAAAATGTAGACTCCGATTGCCCTAGAGCCCTACATAAATCATCTATTACAGCCACAAATGTTATTTTCCTCAATTTACAGTTTAAGATGGGCATCAAGCTACTTTAATTGAAAGATTACATATCAACGGTTTAATTGCTTCTTGAGGGGTATGTGCGTGTGTGTGCATTTATATACATACACACACACGTACATTTTAACCAAAAAGTAACTAAGGCAGGTCTCAATCGATTAGAGGTTTATTTAGCCACAGGTGAGAATGTGACAGGGGCATCTGTGATCTGTGCTTTTTTCTAGAGGGAGTTTTGTAAACTTCAGTATTTAAAGAAGAAAGAGCAAGCAGAAGAGAAAAAAAATAAAAGAAAGAAAAAGGGAGGGAGGGCAGGCAGTGAGGGAGATGGTCACCTTCTTGTGAGACCCTGATTAGCCTCAGTAAATCTACATTTCACATGTGAAAAGAGGGAGTAGAAGAAAATGTGGATTGTGCATTGTCTCACACTCAGTCAATCTGTATTTTATATTAAGATAAAGGAGGGAGTACAGGAAATGAGGCAGTGACACAGGATAGTAGGGTTGTGAAATCATGGCTATCTGTCTGGGAACAAAAGAAAGATGGTATTGGTGACTCTGTTCCCAAGCTTAACTTTCCCTTTGGCATAGGGAGTTTGGGACCTGAGATTCTATTTCTCTTTCACACATTAAATAAGGCACCCACAGACTTTGTTGTCTAAAATCAAATATATGGGGCGGTGGGGGAGTTCAGATCCTTTATTGACAGTTTTTAAGAGTATTCAGGCTGGGCATGGTGGCTCATGCCTGTAATCCCACACATTGGGAGGCTGATACAGGTGGACCACCTGAGGTCAGGAGTTCAAGACCAGCCTGGCCAACATGGTGAAACCCCATCTCTACTAAAAAATAAAAAAATTAGCCAGGCATAGTGGCAGTCACCTGTAATCCCAGCTACCCGGGAGGCCGAGGCAGGACAATCACTTGGAACAGGGAGGCAGAAGCTACAGTGAGCTGAGATGGCACCATTGCACTCCAGCTTGGGTGACAAGAGTGAAACTCCCCTCAAAAAAACAAAACAAAACAAAACAAAACTAGAGTATTCAAAGTATAAATTGTGACAGAAACATTCCATTTAATTAAACCATGAGGTGTTTTTATTTCACAAAAATAAAATATTTATGCTGTGTACTGTATATGTTTATAGTATTTAAATTTAACTCTTTAGTATACTTATGTAACTTTCTATAAAGAATGCACTTCCAGTGAATAATATTAGTACAATGTACAACCACCAGTTGTTACAAAGTTTTAATGTAAAGTTATTTTTTAACAGTAACTATAGAAATGTGCCTTTGCTTTTGCCACGGTTATTTTTCCTTGTTTATACAGTATTACCACAGAGCTATATATATCACAACCTGAACAAAGGTGCATCAAAATACTGTAGATAAAGATATAGGCTGGGCATGGTGGCTCACTCCTGTAATCCAAGCACTTTGGGAGGCTGAGGTGAGTGGATCACCTGAGGTCAGGAGTTCGAGACCAGCCTGGCCAACATGGTAAAACCCCATATCTACCAAATATCTACGAAAAAATAAAATTAGCCAGGCGTGGTAGCACACACCTGTTGTCCCAGCTACTGTGGAGGAGTCTGAGATGGGAGAATTGCTTGAACCTGGGAGGCAAAGTTTGCAGCGAGCAGAAATCACACCACTGCACTCCAGCCTGGGCGACAGAGCGAGCAAGACCCTGTCTCAAAAAAAAGAAAGAAAGAAAAGAAAATCTAGTGTCCTCTTTCTCCTGAGCTTCCGGATGCTCATATCTAAAAAACAGTCACAATTTCTCTGGTACCTGGGTTTGAGACCAGGTTTATCATAAAACCAGGAATAAAGTTATTTAAATGATTAGTCTCCACAGCTGGGAATCTTACAGATCACTCAAAATGTCTAAAAGAATTTTGGGGAAAGGAAACTAAGTTTGTCTACCTTTAATTCTAAAGACACAGGGGGTAAGAAAAAAAGGCTAGTATCACAATTTCTGAAAGGTTTATATCTAAAATATCATAGGCTCATATTAAATGAGCATTATATGACTTTCTAGAGGGAGATGGGTGGGCACTAGATGACAAATAATCTATTATTAGAGACTTAGTGATAGATATGGTTTGGCTGTGTCCCCACCCAAATCTCATCTTGAACTGTAGCTCCCATAATCCCTACATGTTGTGGGAGAGACCCACGGGGAGGTAACTGAATCATGCGGTTGGGTTTTTCCCGTGGTATTCTCGTGATAGTGAATAAGTCACATGAGATCTGATGATTTTATAAACAGCAGTTCCCTTGAACATGTTCTCTTGCCTGCCGCCATGTAAGACATGCCTTTGCTCCTCCTTCACCTTCTACCATGTGAGGCCTCCCCAGCCATGTGGAACTGTGAGCCCGTTAAATCTATTTCTTTTTTTCTTTTTTTTTTTTTTATCTTGAGACAGAGTGTGTCGCCCAGGCTGGAGTGCAGTGGTGCGATTTTGGCTCACTGCAACCCAAGTTCAAGTGATTCTCCTGCCTGAGCCTCCCAGGTAGCTGGGACTACAGGTACCCTGCTCATGCTCAGCATCTCTCTTCCTGTGGAAATGCCACTTTGTTCCCTTCTGGAGACCTGGCACCTGTTCCTCCCCCGTACAATGTGCCCCTCCCTCAACCTGCCCCCATATCTTCTTTGCACGGCTGTTTTCCTTATTTTTCAACTCAACGTCACCTCCTCCTTTGACCATGCTGGTCCAGTCATTAGCAAACACTTTCCTTTGCTGAACACACTAGCACTATACTAATTAGATTATTTATGTTTATTAGTCTGTTTATTATCGACCTCCTGCACTAGAATGCCAATTCCTGGAAGCTGATACCCAGTTAACTGCTCCATGCTCTAGATCCTGGAAAAGTACTTGGCATACAGGAGGTGTCCAAGAAATACTGATTGACTCAATGACTATGAGTGAAGGTTAAATGAGATGGGGCAAGTGAAATATGCTCAGAGCAGTGCTCAGCCTGGTGTTATATGATCCCTTCTTTTTAATAGGACCTAGAGATTGTTTTATTACAGAATGGAATGGTAAAGAAAAGCATCACTAATGAGAAAGAGAGACTTTTGCTGGTCCTTAAAGGATGAAGAATTACGAGGGTACATTTGAGGGTGAGCCACAGGTGTGCAAACACACACACACACACACACACACACACACACACACACACACACACACACACACGGGCGCCAACAGTCTGGCATGCACATAGTTTCTTTCCAAAAGTTAAAAAGAGATTAGATTTAAGGACCAGAAAATTTGAATTTTGCTCTCTGTATGTCCTTTGTAGCTACAAATCAAAGGCAAGCAAAGCAAAACAAGTCTATTTAGATATTTATTCTAACATATGGCTGCACTGTGAGAAGAGGGTTTGAGTCCCCACTCTAGCATTAGGTGTTGCATGGCCAGTCTTGGAGGAAGCCATAATTGAACTTAAAGTGAAAGAGCTAGGACTGGAAATTTGTCTCATGCCGAGACCTTAACCATTCTCTCCTACAGTATCCCTTCTATTGTAAGTCTTATCACACAGCATGGTAACTGCTTTCTATCTGTCCCTCCCAATAGAGTAAATTCATAGAAGAAGCAAATTCAATTTCACTTAGCCCTGTATCTCCAAGCCCAACATGGGGCCTAGTACAACTGAGATACTCAGTAAATGCTTCTCAGGTGGATGAAGATAAAGCCTCTATCTTTTCCACCTCTGCATACTCAGCATATAGTAGGAGCTCAATAAAAAGCTGGTGGGAAAAAAAATAAAAAGGAAGACATGTAATAAGAATGACACATATTGGCCAGGCGTGGTGGCGCACGCCTGTAATCCCAGCACTTTTAGAGGCCGAGACGGGCAGATCACTTGAGGTCAGGAGTTCCAGACTAGCCTGGCCAACATGGTGAAACCCCATCTCTACTAAAAATACAAAAATTAGCCAGGCGTGGTGGTGGGTGCCTGTAATCTCAGCTACTCGGGAGGCTGAGGCAGGAGAATTGCTTGAACCTGGGAGGAGGGGGTTGCAGTGAGCCAAGATCACCCCACTGTACTCCAGCCTGGGTGATAGAGCAAGACTCTGTCTCAAAAAAAAAAAAAAAAAAGAATGAGATATATTGAAAAGAATTACAAATTATTTTCACAAGTCACATATTTGTAATAGAAATGTTTTCCTTTTGGGAGAAACTTTGAGATATTCCCAAATACATCTAGTTGTAAATATAGTCACAAAACACCATATCTCCCCATCAAATACTACAAATAAATTTGTACTATTAAAATTGTTGAAAACTACTGATTCCAAATCATTAATATTAAATTTCTAATTAAAATGCTAATAAGATATTATTAATACAAATATTACAGATAGGGTACCTATTAATCCAATTATTGTTTTAAGAAAATGGAAGAAGAGATTCATGATGCTGGCATTGGTGCTGATATTAGGAAGTACTCAAGCACTTCTGGCCCAGCGCGGTGCCTCATGTCTGTAATCCTAGCACTTTGGGAGGCTGAGGCAGCAGGATCACTTGAAGTCAGAAATTAGAGACCAGCCTGGGCAAAATGGTGAAACCCCATCTCCACTAAAAATACAAAACTTAGCTGGCCATGGTGGTGCACACTTGTAGTCCCAGCTACTTGGGAGGCTGAGGCATGAGAATTGCTTGAACCCAGGAGGTGGAGGCTGCAGTGGGCTGAGATTGTGCCACTGCGCTCCAGCCTGGGCTTCAGAGCAAGACCCTGTCTCAGAAAAAAAAGAAAGAAAGGAAAAAAAAAAAAAAAAAAAGGAAGTAATCAAGCACTTTAAAATGTGAATGTTGACTATCACCTGTATGTTTTTGTTTGTTGATTTACGCAAACATACTATGTTTTGAATGCCAAATTCCTATTCAAAGAACATAAGTTCTAGATGAAGATCTTTATGCTATTTGTATTTCAATTCTTTATGAAAACAAGATATTCACTTTTAACCTGTGAAGAGCCATTCTATGTTCATAAATGACTTGGCTTTAGAAATATTGTAGATGTTCAAAGCTGTTACAATTTTTGAAAAAGCAAACAAGAAAAACATGTTTGAACAACCCTTTATAAGCCAGATGTGCACTGCCAGCCTTGGCTAAATTATCTGATTAGCCCATGGCAACCTTGAGGTAACTTGCAGACTGTTCATTTGTATTCTATAAGTTATTTATTTCCAGTGATATATTTATATCTTATGATATATTCAAAAACTTCCCTTAATTCTGGCTTTCCTTCCAAAAGGCCTAATCAAAAACCTCACCTTTCTTTATTCACTACTGTTGCACACCTGAGCCAATTTGAGTTCCAAAGTGACACATTACCCTCGCTGCCCCTCTGGGTTTCTTCCCTTAATACAGGACAGCAAATGACACCCACTTTTAAATTACTGGTGTCACTGTTCCCATTTGCAATGAATGCCAACAGCTAACTATATAAAAACAAATGAAAACTCACAAATACAAATATTTTATTGAAGGCCAAAAATCAAAGTTAGGTTAACTGCCTCTATCTGGCCAGCAAATCTGGTCACATGTAAACCAGAATTTCCTTATCTCAGCGATTTCATCGGGAGAGTAATAAAATCTGTGCATGGTTTCAGACTTGCTTCTACAGAGCCTACATTCTAGACGTCAAGCCACAAGCAGAGGGTTCTCCTCTCAGATCTATCCCTCCAGTCTTTTGCAAACTCAATTGGAAACAGTTCAGTTCTGACCCAATGGTCCACAGTTCCAGACTCCTACTTACAAAACCAATAAAATGATCACCGTCATACAGAAAACGTAATCAAACATGAATGCTCTGGATTAAAAAGGTCACATGAAGCCTGGTGCAGTGGCTCACACCTGTAATCCCACCAATTTGGGAGGCCAAGGTGGGTGGATCACCTGAGGTTAGGAGTTCGAGACCAGCCTGAGCAACATGGCAAAACCCTGTCTCTACTAATAATACAAAAATTAGCTTAGAGTGGTGGCAGTCATCTGTAATCACAGCTACTCAGGAGGCTGAGGCATGAGAATAGCTTGAACCTGGGGGGCAAAGGTTGCAGTGAGCTGAGATCACACCATTGCACTCCAGCCTGGGTAACAGAGTGAGACCATCTCAAAAAAAAAAAAAAAAAAAAAAGAAAGTCACATGGATAAATGCAACTACATTATTTATTTCTATAGCTATTTGATTTTAAATCTCAGCTTTAGTAAGAATAACAACTCAGCAGTCTTAGTCTGAACATTCTGGTAAGTGCAAAATTTCAACTCCCTCTTCATGAAGATACCTAACTTTTCTGTGGATTTTAATCTTCATTCTATTTGTTACTATACATCCTGCCAAAGTTCTTTCTGGCTCAAGAATACCATCCGTAGTTGGTTCTGATGATACGTAGTTCCCCTGTAGATTAGTTAGCTAGATAACACCAAGGGTAACATCTTGACAAAGAAATTCCCAGATTTTTAAACTCAATTGTTCCAATCTCAGCTGCTGGGTTGAGAAGGCCCCACTTTCTGTGAGTTTCTTTGGGCTTAGGAGGAACTGCTAGTCACTGTGATTAATACCCATTGAACCTGATGAGAGCCGTCAAAATCCAGGGCCCCTGATGTCAGCAGCATGTTTATTATCCATAGAACCTGATGACAGCCACAAAACCCAGGGCCCTGATGTCCGAAGCATGTTTTGCTAATGACATTATACACAAAGTCATCCAGGAAATTTCCTACTATCTGAATTTTGAAAGGGGCTAAATAAACCCTGTAGAAGAATTGATGTGGTAGACAAGAGGCCTAAAAGTCAACTCCATTTCAGATGCCCATGCAATGGAGAAGGCTACTATTCACACAGATAAGATCATGCTTCCTGTATGGCTCACCCGACTGGTACTAGAAATAAATTTTAAAAATTTATCACAGAACTGAGTCAAAGTAGACAAAATTTCCTTTGCAAAACAAAACACCTCCCTCCTTCCCCCCCTCAAAAGATCAACGACTTTAAGCAAAGCCATGAGGTGAACAAAGCTAACTGTCATTTTGACCTTGCTTTGCTTTAATTCAGGAGACTACTTAGAAATATACCGAGCAACCCCCTTCATTCGGCTCAGCTAGCAGAGCTAATAGGCTTCTAATTAATTTCCAGAAGATTGCTGTTATAACTAACAGTTTTAAACATTTGGTTGATTGGGGAAAATGAATTGAATATAATGTATTTGATTTGGAAAATTAGTTTTCATTCTATGTGCTTACCATAATAGTGTTTATTTTAAGTTTACATGATTCCATTAAGAGTCCCAGAACAGCACTGGGCTGTTTTCATCCTTACAGAGGCCTAGGCAACTTAAAAAAAAAAAAAAAAAAAAAAAAATTTACATTTAGATTTTTGTTGGCCTTTATTTGAGGACAGGTTAAATGCATTTTTTTGGGTGTGTGGCTTTAATAAAAATTTTCACTTCCTAATACAGCAACAGGCCCAAATACTTCAAAATGATCCTGGCGATACCTCAGTCAGAAGCCCACTCATCGAATGCAAATCCCCGGGAGAAAGGCTCCGCACACAAAGTAAGATGAACCAGTTACTGCATTGTTTACCACGTTTCACTTGATTCTTCCTGACAACCATTTAAACAATGAATGTTGGGAAATGTCCCTCAAAGAATCAACAACAATGGCAGAGACCAGAGCTTTTATATTTAGCTAATACTATTTTTAAAAGGAGAAAATATTTCTTCCTGAAGGGATTATGGGAAGCCTTATTAAAGACACCTGCAAACAAAACAAGTGACAATAGATCTTTATCATAATTGATAACTGAGTTATCCTTTAGATAAAACTCCTTTCTTGGAGACAATAACATTAGGATTTAACCTTTGCTGTAGATTGAAGAAATCAGCTAATTGGGGCCAGTAGGATTCCACAATGTTAAGTTTACCAAGATTATGTGAGTGGATAATAACAAACGCCCTTGTCTCTCTGGTTAAATAGAAGTACAATGAGACTAGAATTTTCCCTCCTCATGCTTCTAAGAAATGTTTTATATTGACATCAAGTAGCATCCATCCCTCTCCCTCCATATGTGAGACAAAGCACACGAGGGATACTAATTATGACCGCTCACTCTGCTAAGCACATAGTGGGCCAGCCAGCTTCGGAAACTCAACCTTTGCCTAGCTTCCTGTTGCAAAGAAACAGAAACTTTCACAAAATCTTCTCGAAGTGATTAACAATCCCTGTCAAAACGTGTACAGACAATCATCTGTATCCTATGAAAACCAGGCAACTGTTTTAGTGATGGCTACTGAGGGATAAATAATATAGCTAAACCCAGGAGGACACGTTTTAAAAATGTTTGCAAAAGAAAAAAAAAAATCAGAGGTCCTTGTTTGCAGTAAAAATAATCCACCTGTGAGTCTCAGCTTACTTCACCTCGGTAAACAGTGGATGCCTTCGCCCATGGGCTATACTGTTTGCAGTCACATGCTCATTTGCTGCCTTGCTGTGTGACAAACAGGAATTCCTATAAGCATTTCAAGCCTATGACTGATTTTTCTTACATAGCTAATTTTCCGAATTAAGTAATTTTGGTTCCTTTTATAACAGTGGCTCCAGAGGAGATCTAAAGCATCTGAGCATTGAGAAAAAAGCAGGGGTAGGGGGACCACAGGATCAAGCCAAAATTGCAGACCCCAACTGTAGTATTTCTATTTAACAGCCTTAAATTCAGCTAATGATTAGAACTATTGTAAGTTGGTACTTAGAAAAAGTCAAAGAGGTTCAAATTTCATAAAGTGTTAGCAACAGCAGCTGAGATTTTGGAATATGTATAGCTTTTAATAGACGCATTTCCAAAATAAACACTTGGAAAAAAAGAAGTGCCCCAGCTTGAATCACTGACAAGTAGACAAAATTAAACAACGGGAAAAAATAAAATAAAACCAAACCACATGAGCAACCGTACTGAATAAGGAGATGAGAGATGAGATGACCCAACATTATTCTTTAGAGCCTCAAGTTCACAAACAAAAGAAATGCTTTACAGAAGGTATTTCTGTAGGATCGTCGATTTTTTTTTTTTTAAAGACAGCTTAAGACTTAGAGCAATCAACGTGTGAAAACAAAAAAGACATTTTCTGAGTTGACTTTGATCCTGTACTCAAATTGGCTTAGATATCCTTGCCTTTAAAGGCTTTGTATCCGCAATAACTGCTCTCTATTGTCCTTGTTAATAAAGTATTATTTTCACCTTATTATTACTAATCTTTTCTTTGTAAGTAACCACACCTGGTTCTATCCACAAAAAAAAAAAAGTGCCTAAGTATTTGCCCTTTGTGGTAATACAATGCATAATTTAGTTAATCTAGACTATCTTTCCGTGAGAGGTGATTGTTTCTATATTATGAAATGTGTTCACAGTAAAGCAAAATCCACGCCAGATACCTAGAGGCAGATGGAGAGCCACTTACCAAGCATGAAGCTGCTTCAAACTAACCCTGATGCGACTGTATAGCCACTCCCACACACAAGGTATTACTCACGCCAACTTAGCCTCTGAATTATAACCGCACCTTTCTTTTACAAACATGGCCCTTTATTAAGTTAACATTACACACAGCCAGGCAGTTCCACACCCAGACCCCATGAAAAGGGCTTGAAAAAATAGGAACTTCCATTTTCCATCTGAGATCCTGACATTACTCTCAATGTTACCTGGATGAAATCTAAAAACGTCAGCGGCAGCAAATCATCCAAGTGTCCAATGTCTTTGGAGAAACGATTTAAAATTCTTCCTGCAAGAACAGGATACGAAAAATTACTCATTTCCCCAGGTAGACCCTTTAAGAGAAACAATTCGCAAACAAATCAAAACAATATTTTAAATGCATATGTATTTAATATATGATTCATATGAAATAAGCCGATGTCAGTGGTAAAGAAAAAGAAAATAGGACGATATCTAAAGAGAAACAAAAATATCATCAAATGGCAGCAGGCAGGGAGTTGAAATGTGGCCCTGATTTTAAAAGAATTAAGGGAAAAAAATCTTGTGACAGTATCAGAAAGGGTTGGTGGGTTCTAGAATGTTCCCTCCTTTTAAGACCCAATCTAGGACTTCCATCCAAGTGCAAAGTAGGTAGATGAATGTACAGAAATTGATCCTAATTATTTCACTAATTTTGCTTTATTTATCAGAATTTCTTTTGCTAAGTGGTATATTTTTTATATAAACATAATGATAACCTCTGTATTTCTTTTTCCCAGCCTGCTTGACTGTACCTCACATTTTTGGGGAAACTTGGGATCCTATCATTTTCCAGGCTGTGAGTTTACTACTGACAAACAAGTTGTCATTTTCAGATGTGCAAACAGTATGACAAAAACAGGCTTAGTCTTATCTAAGAACACAAGAGGAAATTATGCAGGAAAACAGAAATATTATTTAATGATTGAAGATCACTGCTTAGCATCGACTTTATTTCCCCTGTCAAGTAGAATCCAAGAAAACAGTATGTCATAAAGGCGTCAGAAACAGATCAAATCTGGTTTCTAATAAATATCTATTCTTTCAAATGATTTCCTTCAAAAAAAATGGAAGCTATACACACATAGCCTATGTGGATGCAGGTGACCCCTGAGAAGTGTGTGTGTCTAGGCCTCTGAACTTCTTTTCTACTCAATGCTTCCGGAAGCCCTGCTTACAGATGAGATGTGTGGCGTCCTAGGGTTTGTCAGGATTGACTTCGTCCTGGGGCCTTTATACCAGGCCGCAAGTGGACCATGAATGGTCAGAGGCTGTGGACGGAGCTGCCTCCCGCTGCTGGGGCTAATATAGTCTCTGCAGTTCTCCTGAGGCATCCAGCTGGCCAAGAAGCACAGGGTGTACAAGTTGGAGCTACACCTCAATTTTCTTGTCTCAGGCTTCGGACACGCAGACTCCAGAAAGCATCATTCAGTGACACCTTTGGCAGGCCCAGTGACAACTTTTCTGAGCCTCTAATAACACCTCCTTTAGACGGTTGTCCTAGGGATTAAATGGGCTCATGCCTGTAAAAAAAAAAAAAAAAAAAAAAAAAAAACCCAGGCACAACGCCAGGTACTTTTTCATGGCTGCTAAAAAACCAAAACCAAAAAGGTGCGATGATGACTATGACCCACAGGTTCTGCAGCATGCCACCGGGGAGGAAGCTCAACTTTTCAAATGCAGGTCCTGATGCAGTGGCCCTGGGGAGGAGCTGGAGCCTGAATTTCCAACCAGCTCCCGGGGGCCCTTCTGCTGTTTGCCAGACCATGCTATGCAGGGCGAGAGGTCAGGCTACTATTTTATCAGCTGTACTTAAGAAACATTAAAGTCAAATGAGTATTTTTCCGACAGATACTGATGGATTTTGTTTGTCGTCTTTCTTGTTATTTTTCCTCATCTCAACGTATCAATACCAGAACAAGGAAAATGTAAGTAAAAAAATTAAAGACATAATTATTAAAATATGAATTATTTCTTAAATGGAAAAGTTAACATAGGCAATATTCAGAAACATTGCAAGTACGGTTCAGCTTTTAAAAAGTTGAAAGCAATATTCAAATTAAAAAAAAAAAAGAAAAGGCCAGGTATGGGGCTCCCACCTATAATCCCAGTACTTCTGAAGGCAGAGGTGGGAGGATTGCTTGAGCCCAGGAGTTCAAGACCAGCCTGAGCAACATAGCGAGACCTCATCTCTACAAAAAAGAAAAGAAGAAGAAAAAAAGATAAAAAGGCTACATAAATGATTAGCACGTGAAAACCAACCCTTTATCGTGACCATTTGGGAGCATCTTAAAATCTGAAAGACCCATGGTTGGAAAACGGCATAAAATACAAGGAAAACAAAAACAACTGAGAAAGCCCACCTCCTCACACAGTTATGCCAATAACTGAACCGAATGTCAAAGATCAGTTGAAATCAAAACTCTTATCAACAATGATCTGAGTGTAGAAAGTATAAGATGAGAAGGTTCAATAGTTACTTCCTTGTTCTAAGAAACAATTTAAAAAAGACTGGTGTTTGCAAAAAGAATAAAAGTTTTAATTTTTTTTTTGAGACGGAGTCTCACTCTGTTTCCCAGGCTGGAGGATATCTCAGCTCACTGCAACCTCCGCCTCCTGGGTTCAAGCGATTCTCCTGCCTCAGCCTCCCACGTAGCTGAGATTACAGGCACATGCCACCATGACCAGCTAATTTCTGTATTTTTAGTAGAGACAGGGTTTCACCACTTTGGCCAGGCTGGTCTCAAGCTCCTGACCTCAGGTGATCCGCCCACCTCGGCCTCCCAAAGTGCTGGGATTACAGGTGTGAGCCACAGCACCCAGCCAGAATATTTTCATCTGGCTTCGCAGTAAACTGTCATAATCAGAGCTGTGATGTCAAGTTCACAGCCTCACAGTCATTTTCCCAGAGGTCTCCAAATCAAACACTTATGATAAATTCCCTCCATGTACATGCCACACCTCTTCATCCAAATGACATCTGGCCCCTGCTGCAGCATCTCCAGGGATGTCGAGAGAAGAGGAGTCACTGTTTCCTGAGGGGACCCAACCTACTTTCGGACTGTTCTGTTAGACAAGGCTTGCTTACATTAAACCGAATCTTGCCTTCCGGGAACATCCAACCATTGCTGCTGATTCTGCCATTACAACCATACAAAGTGAATCGAATTTCTCTTGACAGGGCAGCTCTTCAACTACTTAAAGAAAGTTAATCACAAGTTTTCCAGACTTCTCACAGGCACCTATCCCTTGGGTACCTCAATTATCTCTCATAACACACAGGTTCCCATGTTGGCCATTGCCTCAGCACACAGTCAGGTAGCCAGCCTCTCTGACTGCCTGGTACCCAGGATTAAAATCAATACCCTAGGTATTAGCTGCATATCTCAAGGTCAGGATATATCCCATGACTAAGCCCACAATCACAGGAAATTCCTGGAGCCACATCACATTTTGGACTCACATTTAATGTAAATCCATATCACTCCAATCCTGCATGATGGCACAGGTAGATTTTTGGGAGCTGGACAATACACAACTATTGAGACTGCATCCCCATGGACCCCAAAATTCCATTTCTAAGAAGTATCTCAAGGCATTAATAAGTGCATCAAAGATGGTCAATGTGACATCATTTGGCAAATCAGAAGTAGGAAACAACCAACATGTCTGAAAACCGTCTATAGTAAGTTATCAGCACATTAAAATTTTCTTCCGAGAGAGAGAGACAGAAACCAAGCTCCTTTGAAGTCATAACATCACATACAGAGTCAGGTTCCTCCTAACTTTTTTCCACAAGATGGAATATTATAAAAGGTGTTAATGAACTTTTTGTCAAAATACAAATTCATAAGTGACTCTATTTTACAAACTGATTCTAGAATCTAATCTGAAGTTGAAGTTACCTCCGGAATTCTGATACCTCTCCCATAACTAAGACTTCTCAATTCCCTTATAACCAAACTACAATTTGCAGCTTGTAAGTTCCCATGTCTACTGTGAGCCCCATTCTTTTTTGTAACAAAAAAGTACATTTAAATATGAAAATATTGAGGCATATCTGCATTGATACATATTTTACATCTCATAAAACTCACCCATTTCAGGTATCCAATTCAACGAATTTTAGTAACTTTACTGAGTGATGCAGTCATTACCAAAAATAAGTTAGAAGACATGTTTATGCCCCCACTAAGATCCCTCATGCCACTCACAGTGCCTCCCTATGCCCACCGCAGCCTCAAGCAACTACTTTCTGCCTCTTTGTTTTTTCAGTATCTTTCATGGAAAAGGAATCACACAATATGTAATCTCTTGTGTCTGGCTTCCTTCCCGTATCTCAAGTTTTTGAGGTTCACCCATGATGTATCGTGTGCCACTCATTCCTTCTTGGTGAGCCCATTCTGTACCACAAAAATGGTGTTAGGTATCAACAAAAAAGACCCCATTAGGTCATTTCACATCTGACCTTGAAGGTAAAAGTAGATGTGTTTAGTGAACTCTTCAATATTGTAAACTTCTTTATAGGTATCCACACTTATAGCTTCACTGATGGTTCTGAAAGCTAATACTTTTGATAAAAATTGGCCTTTGAGCCAGCGCGGTGGCTCATGCCTGTAATCCCAGCACTTTGGGAGGCCGAGGCAGGTGGATCACGAGGTCAGGAGTTCAAGACCGGCCTGGCCAAGATGGTGAAACCCTGTCTCTACTAAAAATACAAAAAACTTAGGTGGGCGTGGTGGTGGGCGCCTATAATCCCAGCTACATGGGAGGTTGAGGCAGAGAATTGCTTGAGTTGGGGAGGTGGAGGTTGCAGTGAGCCAAGATGATGGATGCTACTGCACTCCAGGCTGGGCGACAGAGCGAGACTCCGTCTCCCAAAAAAAAAAAAAAAGCCAGAAGTACAGAGAGAGGGTGGACCCTCAGGTACCCATAGTTGATGGTAGGTGGAGTGTGCAAAGGGCAAAGGTAGGATGGGGGAACCACTATCTTGAGATGTGAGAAGCAGAATGTAAATGCAAGCAGTCTGTCCCAAAGAGCAGAGTCTATCAAATGGTGTTGAGAATTGACCTGTGCACTCCAGAGTACAGGCTGTTGGGTGGAGCCTGGAGACAGCTGCTGGGCTGAAAAGGATGACAGCATCCATGACACTGTGGTCTGGGAGGGAAGGAAGCCATTTGAGATGCGCCAGCCTGGACATCCTGTATCACTCAGCTTAGACCAAAATGAGAACCAAACAGGAGCTCTAGAAGTCCAGTATTTCGGTATATCTCATCAGAACAGGCCATCAACATGGCAGAGGCTCACAGAAGGCATGAAAGAGAAAATGAGTCAGGGACAAGACATGAGGTACTTGTCCTCCTCGGAGGCTCAGTAGCAACAGGACTCAACAATACAGGGCAACTCACCCAACCTATACTGACACTCAAATTCCTGACCTACAAAATGGAGCTGATGATATTTGCCTGGACTACTTCACAGGGCCAAAGATCATGAGGATCAAAGAGATCATGATTATGAAGGGATCCTCTAAATTCCAGAGTAGCTCACATGGGTGAGGTGTTCTTTGCATTATTATCATAGGATTATAGAGCTTAAATGGGTGTGAAGGATCCCCAGGGCTAATAACATTCAAACTTTATGGGGGTTTTTTTGGTTTTTTTTTTTTTTTTTTTTTTGAGAAAAGGTCTCGCTCTGTTGCCCAGGTCAAGGCTCACCGCAGCCTTGACCTCCCTGGGCTCAACTGATCCTCCTGCCTCAGCCTCCCAAGTAGCTGGGACCTCCGGTGCACCACCATGCCTGGCTAATTTTTAAATTTTTTTGTAGAGATGAGGTTTTGCCATGTTGCCCAGGTTGGTCTCAAACTCTTGAGGCTCAAGCAATCTGCTCACCTCGGCCTCCCAAAGGGCTGGGAATACAGGCATGAGTCACAGCGCTCAGCCTCAAACCTTGTCTTATGAAGATTCTGAGATTCTGCCTTGGAGAATCTTAAAGAATGAGACAGAGGATGAAGAGGAGGCCAAGCACACCCAACCCCAAACATCTCATCTCCTCCCTTCTCTGCCCTTCCCCTCTCAAACATAGGGCTTTATATCCATTGGGACCTTCACATAGAGATTGCCTCTGAAGAAAGGTTTCTGCAGGCAACAGAAATGTTCACAGCACTTTGTAGACCAAACTCCTCATGTTAGAGATGTGAAGACAAAAGCCAATCTTGCTCAAGGTGATGCAGTGTTTCGTAATGGGGTGGGAACTCTCTGCCAAGCCATTCTGGGATTTCCATACAGCAAAGAGAAGAGGAATGAGAAACCCCACTCTTCAGGGCAACTTCCTTCAATATCCTTTGCTTCGTCTTATTTTTTTCTAAGGATAAATCTGTTGACCATTTTTTCCTTTTTCTGATTGTCTTCTCAAACTTTGCTCACTTTCATTTCAAGGATTTCCTGTTTGCTTATACATCCCAAATCTTATCTGTACTCCTGATCTCCCAGCCCAGGGCTTACTCAGACACTCAGTTATCCTACAAAACATCTTAAGCTCATCTAAATAAACTAAACAGAATCTTTTGAAACTGACCCACAACAACCCACACCTAACTTCTCAAACCCTACCTTAGACCTATGCCTAAACATACAGCATGAAAACTTGTAAGTCATTTTTTGACTTATCTTTATTTTACATAATTACCAGCATGTCTTTACTTCTCATTTAAAATAATCTCATTTACAGCCTTATTTATTCATCTGTCAAATCAAAGCTACTAAGTTTTTAGAAACAGTGAGGAGAGAGAGGTAGAAGAGAGGTCTATTCCTAACCTCCCCTCCATTCCTCCTGGCCATGTGTCCTTGTTCCCATCAGGGAGCCTTCTCTCTCTTCCATCTGTCATATGAAGGTCCTCAGTCCCTGCTTGCCTCCACCTACCAGGATCTTAGCCTTAGCCCTTTTTCCTCCATGAAACTCTTGCTGACAAATGTAGCTCTCAGGAACCTGCCACTAATGCGAGTGCCTTTATCTATACTGGATCGGCTATGGATAACTGTGCTGCTTTTCTCAGAAACCCTCCACAGCTAGGGAAGCTAACCCCGACTCTACCAAAAATACAAAACTTAGCCGGGTGTGGAGGCACATGCCTGTAGTCCCAGGACTGTGTTGTGTTTTCAAAGTGTAGTTGTTTCTTGCCTTTTCACATAATTACAACATATTTTTGAAAAAATAATTTCCAGGTTTTATTACATGACATGACAAATTGGAGAAAATGAGTTTCAAAAGTATGTATGTGTTCTTCCATTTTCTAATCAGATCCTTCTCATTTTTTTCCCCAACTGGAAGATGCTAGGTGAGACTGTCTACACTAAATGACTTGTAAAAACCCAAACGGCTTCAAGGCAAAAGGCAACCTCATCATCTGTTTTCCACATCCAGCTTCAAGTTTTCCTTCCTCTGGGTAACAATAATCTCTTATTTTGTACTCATTCCTTTCCTGCTGCTCACCCATCAGCTAAGACACCTATAATCACTCATCAGAAACTGCTAATTGGAATTAAAATTTTACTTGTCTCATGACTTAAAATTGATGTTTGTTTGATGTCGCTCTGGAGTGTTTTTTGTTTTTTTGCAGGGGACGAAGTCTCACTCTGTTGCCCAGGCTGAAGCGCACTAGCACGATCTCAGCTCACCGCAACCTCCACCTCCCAGATCCAAGCAATTCTCCTGCCTCAGCCTCTCAAGTAGCTGGGAATACAGATGTGCACCGCCACACCCAGCAAATTTTTGTATTTTTAGTAGAGACGGGGTTTCACCATGTTGGCTGGGCTGGTCTCAAACTCCTGACCTCAGGTGATCTGCCCACCTCGGCCTCCCAAAGTGCTGGGATTACAGGCATGAGCCACTACACCCAGCCCTCTCTGAGTGTCTTATGATCACACTGGTAGCAGGTTAATAGATACATGTAAGTGAGCGCAGCATGTAGAGTGACACAACCCGACATGAGCACACACGCAGGTGGCAGAAATAAGAAAGCACAGACCATGCCCAAGGCAGGCGGCAATGAGGAAGGCACAACAGCAGGGGGGCATCACCAGCTGGTGCGAGTTACCAGGGTGAGGCAGGGTCAGCCCACATGGGAACAGGGCCTGAGAATTTGGAAACAGGGAAGAGAATGTATTGATGAAGAAGAGAATGTATTGATGAAGAAGAGAATGTATTGATGAAGAAGAGAATGTATTGATGAAGAATGTGGACTTTAATCAGGTGGAAGGAATGACATCCGTCAGGACTGAGAGGCGGGAAAGGGTGACAGGATGACAAATATTTGCCTAGTTGATGGGAAGAGCATGACCTAAGGTGTACTGATAGGAAAGGACTTGGGTGTGGAATGGGAGTGGAAAAGGATCAGGTGTTGAGGGCCTCTGCTAAAAATTCCTTGTACTTACGGCTCTTCAAAGCCATATTTGTAAAGAGGAAGCATTTAGGAGGGGAACAAGTGCAGTTTGGAGAGATGGACGTTTTACACATTTGACTTTGGCTGGAGAAAGTAGTCTACAGAAGATAGCCAAGAGATCGACTCGGCCTCTGCCTGTGTGCGCACAGACCTCTAGCCCACACTAACTCATCCCGGTGCCTTCCTCACTGAGAGCAGGCAACTGGACAAGATTTTTTCCTGAGGGTCATCTTGGTTCATGCACTCATGATTGGAGATGTCATCCCACTGCTGCCAGGCATGGTGGCTCAAGCCTGTAATCCCAGCACTTGGGGAAACCAAGGGGAGAGGACTGTTTGAGCCCAGGAGTTTGAGGATGCAGTGAGCTATGATCACGCTACTGCACTCCAGACGGCAAGGGAGCAAGAAATGCCTCCTTTTTTAAAAAAAAAAAAAAAAAAAAAGGCTGGGCACAGTGGCTCACGCCTGTAATTCCAGCACTTTGGGAGGCAGAGGTAGGGGGATCACCTGAGGCCAACATGGTGAAACCCTGTCCCTACTAAAAATGCAAAAAAAAAAAAAAGCCAGACATGGTGGTGTGTGCCTGTAGTCCCGGCTACTCGGGAGGCTGAGGCAGAATTGCCTGAACCTGGGAGGCGGAAGCTGCAGTGAACCGAAATCACACCACTGTACTCCAGGCTGGGTGACAGAGTGAGACTTGATCTCAAGAAAAATAAAAAAATAAATAAAATAATAATAATAATATAAAGGTACACCCTAACCCAGACCATTTTCTTAAGGCACCAAATGAGGCAAACAAACCTAGAAGAGTGAACTCAACACTGTGTTTGAAGACCACCCCACAGAGCATTAAATTAATGCCAGAAACCATTTACATCACCTCAAAACTATGACACAGATACTGTTCCCATTTTATAGAAGATACAGTGGAGGCTTAGAGACAGGAAGAAATTAATTCCAGGATGCCTGGCTGTCAGGCCTCCAGGCTGTGACTCATACCCAGCTCCTGGAGGTTCAGAAAGGTGTGCTCATGTCAACACCTCCATGACATCAAGCTACTTTACTGGACACATTTGCAAGTTCTATTAAATGTCTACCAATAAAAATTAGCCAATAAATTTCCAGGCAGGGCTGACACAAATGATGATGGCCAAAGCAGCCGCTGACAGCCCAGGCCTCTTCTGATAGGCTACTGCCTGCTGTACTGGACGGTAAATACTTTGGCTATCACTCCTGCTTAGAAGGGTTTCAGGAACTCTCTCTTGGCTAATCATAATTAAAGTAAAACATTTAAAATAACTCCACCTCAAGATTAAATTATGCAAGTTACAAGAGGCCGTAACTTGTAACAAGTAAATAAATGAATGAATCAATGAATGAGGACATGCAGCCTAATAAAAGGCAGAATTAATTAGGAAAGTCCAGGGGCTCCAGTTCTACCTCATCCCAGGCCTTAACATGCTGTGTGACCCAGGGCAAAGCCGAATCACTCATTGCCAGGAAGTATTGTAGGGGATTATCCTTGAAGCCATTGAAAACACCTGATAAATTGCCTCAGGAAACCATTTTGCTATAGCAGCTATGCATGCTTTGCTACAGCAAGTGATGATTATTTTACATTTGCTAAAAAGAAAAAAGTTAGGAAGACAGACCAGGCCATTTCCTCTACCCATGGATCTCACGAATACACCAGGGAGGAGTGAACCCGGCCCAACCTCACATAGCATCCAGGAGGTACAGATCCCTGGACAGCAACAGGTAGAAGGATCTCTAGGACGACTGCTCTCAAACACTGCATGGCCAATGAATGCCACAGAGTGTTTTCGCTTGGAAATGCACATGTGTGCAGTTTGCATATGATTTCAGGGGATTCCTACAACAGGAACCACAGGACAGCAGAGCTCTCATTAAGAACCTCTGATTCTAAGAGAGTAAGAAATCACCAATCTCTTGACCTCTTCTGGGAATGCACCACTTTAATCCCTAAAACATAGTTTTTACTGCTCCAGTATCCTGTCACTGTCGTTCATGGCTAAATGCTCATGGAATATCTCCAAAAGAATGAGTATTGGAGGGGTAAAAACAAGGGCCTAGAAATACCCAGCGATATCCAAGAATGTGTTCCCACAGAGATGGTGGCAGCAACGCATATTTATACAGCATTCACCTAGACGAGGAATTTCCACTTCCACAAAGGAAAGTATCAAATTCAATCACTGAGATTACCTTGAATAGAAATTATCATTCAGTGTGCAAAATCGGCTCTGTCTCTGATCCACATACAAGTATATGTAATACTCAAAAATAGGACAGCAAAACATTCAGTGTGAGAACGTGACTGAACTTGAAGACAATGGGCCCTCCCACTACCCAGCCTATGTAAAGCAACCAAAGGTGTGCTGGAAACAGATCAACCAACACCCAGATGTGATCGTCAGTTCCATCCCCAGCGCATCATTTTAATATCTGGGAACCACCAACAGGTGTTACACCAAACTGTGTGCTAGGCTGTGTTCAATAAAAACGCATGAACTTTTGTTGGAATATATATATATATATATATTCCAAAATATATATATATATATTCCAAAATATATATATTCCAAATATATTCCAAAATATATATATATTCCAAAATATATATATATTCCAAAATATATATATATATATTCCAAAATATATATATATATTCCAAAATATATATATATATTCCTATATATATATATATATATTCCAATATATATATATATATATATATATATATATATTTAAGTACACCATTAAAAAGCTAGGGGGAAATTTAACCATTGAATTTCTTCTTTAAAAATTCAGATAAAATTTTAAGAACTAGAAATATTACTATGATTCTTATAATTCTACCTAAGCTGTCAGTTATAAACAGCTTAAGATACACATTACCTCTTAGTCAAACCATCATCTTCATCTTAGGGGGAATGTTCACCTATCCAAACGCCCCACAACCCTCTGCAGTCCCATTCCTGCTCCTCTTCACACCATGGTGTTCACCAGTCATTTCTAAACGCAGCAGCCAGCTTTTCCCTCATCCTCATTGCTCTTGACTTTTCCTGCAGCATCTGATGCTGTTCATCATCGTCTTTTCGAGATATCTATGTATACTGGCTTCAGGGATATAAATTTATTTTACTTTACTTTTTTGAGACAGAGTCTCTCTCTGTTGCCCAGGCTGGAGTGCAGTAGCCCGATCTTGGCTAACTGCAACCTCTGCCCCCTGGGTTCAAGCGATTCTCCTGCCTCAGCCTCTCAAGTAGCTGGGATTACAGGCGTGTGCCACCATGCCCAGCTAATTTTTGTATTTTTAGAGACGAGGTTTCTCCATGTTGGCCAGGCTGGTCTCGAACTCCTGGCCTCAAGTGATCCACCCGCTTTGGCCTCCCAAAGTGCTGGGATTACAGGCGTGAGCCACCACGCCTGGCCTGATTTTCTTTCTTTTAATATCTGCCTCTTTCCACCCCTGCTACCCTGTCCATCTGCTAAGCACAGGTGGTCTCCCCTTACATCTAGAGGCTCCACCTCTCAGAACCCTATCCCTTCAGTGGTGATCTCATGCCCTTATGGTGCTATTCTCTAAGGACAGTGACTCCCAAACCAGACTGTGCAATCATTGACTTTCTTCTGCCTTACTCCTACTGTGCCATGCATCCCGCTGGCTGACCTCTTCTCCATGCATGGGAATGCGTAACATGTTTCAATTGTGAACTGAAGGAAACCTCAATAACTGTCACTGAACATGTTTAACACAGTCCAATAAATAACTTCAAAGGATTTCAACATGCAAAAAAAAAGCTTTACAAATTTATGCTATAAGTTTGAGTTGTCAAAACATTTTTTATATTCTAAGAAAAAGGTAAAATCCAGATTCTGTCTGAATTTTTGATCCTCGGGGATCTTCTGTGAGCTTTGGGCAGCCACAGAAGTTGGCCTTGGTAGTAGCAGGGAGTCCTGAGGGCTGAGCTGACCTCTCCAGCCCCATGCCTGTTCCTACATCAAATAACTTAATCAGAACACAAACTGTTCTTAGATTTCTGTGGAGGTAATTAAATAACAATTCGATGCCAATTAATCACAGTCAAATAAGAGTCTGTCAGAGAAGAACTCTATACACATTGGAGTCTATTTAATGGTCAAATACTTGGCAGGATCCTAGTTAAACAATGATTCATTAAACCCCCTGTGCCACACAATGGCTAGGCTAAACTCAATGTGAAAGAATCGAAACTCTTTTGTTCTCCCATAAAAAGACATCAAATCTCTGTGCGTGATATTCTTTTCTCCATTACTTAGCAGCCTGCTCAATTGCATGATTCAGAATGTGTTCAGCTGCTCCTATGCACAGGGCATCTGCAAGTCCTTGTTGGCTCTAAACGTCATAGCTGTGCAACTCTTTCCTTCCCAACTGAAAAAGTAAAGAGCTGGACAGCTGACCACACCTACTTAAAATATTTATTCACTCTGAGCAGGGAAAAATCACAGACTCAGAACCTACCTTTTACCCCGAAGGAGAGGCAAGCTGTGGCCATTTCCCTAGAAGCAGATGATTAAACCACCCTAAAAACCCACGATCCGCACAAGTTGTCAATCCAGCAAAAATCTGTTCAACATTTTTGGTTCCCTGAACCTACCTTATCAACTTGGTTCCTTTAAATTAAAATGTCCCTTTTTAACACAACTCCCCATGAAAACCTAGAGATCCATTTTAAGTTTGGCTGATAATTCCCAAAGACTTTTAATCATGGTTCTCAGAAGGACTCCATTACCTCCCTGGAAGTTCATTTCTTCCTATGGCGAAAGAATCAAGGAAAACGGCCTAGCTCTGTATTGCTGGGCGTTTTTGCCTACACTAGCAATATAAGCACCTCCAGAGTTTCACTAACGCTGTCATTTTTTAAAAGCATGATTTTGGCACTTCATTGTAGATTCGAATCTGAATGAGAGATCACGAAGTTGGCTGAAAATGGGTTCTTTGGGGTTAGCTTGCAGATGCTGTTGACGGTTGCATTTACCTCTCTTTAAAGAAGGACTCCTAGCCAATTTGTTAAATGCATTCAAAAGTAAATTTTTTTAAAAAAAATTGCGTAATTATTAAAATATTATTTTACATGTTCATTGAAATTGAATAACCCAGAATGGTGCTTATTTTTACCTGGCACAAGTTTACTGGATAATTGCCAATCATATTAAAGCATAAAGGTAGCTAAAGCAATAAACATAATGATATTTCTGATGTGTTCATTTGTACAGGAAGTTATCCATTTGTTGGTCTTTGTGTATTATTTTTTCAGATGGACTGCAAATATAATGGACATGTTGTGGATATTCCAAATCCTCTTGTGGCATAGTATTGATTCAGGACTAAGGTTGTAGGCTATTTGATGATATTCAATTTGCCAATATTATATCCTGCTATCCTATGAAAAATAAGTAAAACAAAAATGTATAACATAAATAACTAAAATTGATAGTATTTCTCTTATTTAAGAAAAAATACGTACTAGAAAACATTTGTAGGAGAAAAATGTTTCATGAAAAAAAATTTTTAAAGATGATTCAGCTTCCTTCCCAAATTAAATTTATTATGATAGAGCAAAGCTATATATTATATGACATTGCTTTCACGAAAAACTTAAGAATCTTAACAGAAAACAGGCCAGGCGCAGTGGCTCACACCTGTAATTCCAGCACTTTGCGAGGCCAAGGTGGGTGGATCACCTGAGGTCAGGAGTTGGAGACAAGCCTGGCCAACATGGTGAAACCCTGTCTCCACTAAAAATACAAAACTTAGTTGAGTGCGGTGGCACACGCCAATAATCCCAGCTACTTGGGAGGCTGAGGCAGAAGAATCACTTGAACCTGGGGAGTGGAGGTTGCAGTGAGCTGAGATCACACCATTGCACTCCAGCCTGGGCAACAAGAGCAAAACTCCATCTCAAAAAAACAAAAAAAAAAGAAAAAGAAAAGAAAGAAACTTAACAGAAAACTTATTGTATTGCAAATGTATTTTGACTTTGCTTATACCTTGAACAATAGGAAATAAAGATCGGCTTTTATTGGGTCTTCTTGGATAATAAATATTAAATTCATATGCAGACAATAACAGTGAATGTAGGGTTTACTGTATATTTACTATTTTTAAGAGATATACAAACTATGAACCAAAAACCGGAAAGCCCTAACACAGAAGCAAAAACATAAAGCATTAAATAAGTGGCTTTAATTGTGAATATTAAATCTCTTTTTTGATCCCTGTCATAAAACCCACATTTTGTTTTCTGCTGCTCTGACAGTACACAATGATTACTGTGCTGTGTGTATTTATTTGTCAGCTACACTATGATATAAAATGATTTTGAGGGGAGAAAAAGTCACACTGAGTCTGTACATAAACATACCGTGGCAAAACAAATTTTCCTGCAAATATAAGCAGTTTTACAGTCTATCAAAGTGGTGCCAAAAAGTAGCTTTATCCGCATTAAGTGCTGACAGGAACGAAACATTTCTGCAGTAAATAAAGTACATTGTAACCCAATCGTCAAATCAATAAAGTCATTAAAAATAGACTGCATTCTTCAAGGAAATGGTGAGTTTAAGGGGGAAAAAGAAAAATCTTTGGTTGCGATGGAGAATGTATCTCCAAACACAGCTGACAATTACCGATTTGAACTGACTCTTCTCCCATGTGCCTACAAAGAAACATCTTTGGGTCCCTTATCTTTTTTCATGTGTATTTAGCCATGTAAACTGCTATATGGCATTTCTGGCTTCCCCACAGGCATCCTAGAAATACGAATAAGAAAATGCACCCCGTTTTTTTTTCTCCTTCGTCTTCTTCTTCTTTTTCTAGGGTCCAAACTGACAGAATATTATCACTTTTGTAGACTTTTGCAAATCTGTGCAGTGGTGTTGGGCAGAAATGTGCTGAGATTATAATATCCATTTATCTAAACTGCCAGCATGTAACAAAACTCAGGTGGGGTGCGTGCCACCTAAATTAATTTACTACTTGAAAAAGACTTCTTATGCCAAGCCTGTCAAAAGGCAAACAGGAAAGGAGTTAAGAAACTGTAAATAAATCTAAACACAGTTTGTGTTTGATCTAATTTTCAAGTGTAGGATTAAAAAAAGGGGAAGCATGCCAAGGAAAGGCGACAAGAGAAGACGCGCAACAAAAACCTGCACAGGCTCCATCGCATGGGTGGCTTGTTTTCAGGGAAAAGTTGCCCAGCCGGGCGCAGTGGCTCACGCCTGTAATCCCAGCACTTTTGGAGGCTGAGGCGGGCAGATCACCTGAGGTCAGAAGTTTGAGACCAGCCTGGCCAACATGGTGAAACCCCGTCTCTACTAAAAATATAAAAAATTAGCTGGGCGTGGTGGTGCACAACTATAATCCCAGCTATTCGGGAGGCTGAGGCAGAAGAATTGCCTGAACCCGAGGTGGAGGCTACAGTGAGCCGAGATCACACCACTACACTCCAGCCTGGGCAACAGAGCAAGACTCTGTCTCAAAAAAAAAAGAGAAAACAAAAAGATGTCAGGCGACCTGGCACTCCCCACAATTAACAACTCAAAGCCGCCTTGTAGGATTCATTGACTTAAGAAAATAAAGGAAGTCACTACCTTACACCCAGGAGCATGGCTACTATCATAAAACCAGAAAATACCAAGTGTTGGCAGGGATGTGAAGGCATTAGAATTCTTGTATATAGTTGGGGGATCATAAAAATGGTGCAGGTGCAATGAAAAAAAATATGACAGGTCCCCAAATTATGAAACACAGAATTACCGCATGATCCAGCAATTGTACCTCTAGATATATACCCAATAGAAGAGACAGTGGGGGTCTAGAAGAGATATCTGCACACCCATGTTCACAGCAGCACTATGCACAATAGTCAAAGGGCAGAAGCAACCCAAGACATCAATAACAAATGAATGGATTAACAAAAGGTGGTACAGTTGGTTGTCCCTCTCTATCTGTGTGAGATTGGTTCCAGGACCTTCCACCAATACCAATATCTGCAAATGCTCAAGTCCATTTGCATATAACATACAGACATCCTCCAATATAATTTTACTTTATTTTTTATTTGTTTACTTTTTGAGACAGAGTCTCACTGTGTTGCCAAGGCTGGAGTGCAGTGGCGTGATCTCGGCTTACCGCAACTTCCACCTCCTGGGTTCAAGTGATTCTCCTGCCTCAGTCTCTCGAGTAGCTGGAATTACAGGCATGCACTGCCATGCCCGGCTAATTTTTGTATTTTTAGTAGAGACGGGGTTTCACCATGTTGGTCAGACTGGTCTCAAACTCCTGGCCTCAAGTGATCCGCCCACCTCAGCCTCCCAAAGTGCTGGGATTACAAGTGTAAGCCACCGCGCCCGGCCCTCCCATTTAATTTTAAATCATCCCTAGATTACTTATAATGCCTAAATACAATGTAAGTGCTATGTATTTGTAATACATTATTTTTGTTGTTGTATTATAATTTCTTATTGGATTGTTTTTCCAAATATTTTCCATTCTCAGTTGGTTGAATCTGAGCATGTGGAACCCACAGATACAGAGGCTGGCTGACCATATATACACACAATGGAATATTATTCAGCTTTAAGATAGGAGGAGATTCTGGGCCATTCTACAACATAGATGAACCATAAGGAGATTACACTAAATAAAATAAGCCTCTCAGAAAAGGAAAAAGACTGTTTGATTCCAGTTATGTCCAGTATGTAGAACAGTCAAACTCAGAGACAGAAAGTAGAAGGGTGAATGTCAGGGGCTGGAGGGAAGGGGTGGTGGGGAGCTAGTGTTTAATGGGTCCTGGGTTTCAGTTTGGGAAGAGGGATAAGTTCGGGAGATGGAGGATGGTGACAGCTGCACTACAATGCAAATGAACTTAATGTCACCAAACTATATAGAGTACTTAAAATAATTAAGATGGCAAATTTTATGTAAGGTGTATTTTACTAGAATTTAAAATTTTTTTTTTTTTTTTTTTTGAGACAGAATCTTGCTCTGTCACCCAGGCTGGAGTGCAGGGGCACGATCTCGCTTCACTGCAACCTCCGCCTCCCGGGTTCAAGCAACTCTCCCACCTCAGCCTCCCGAGTAGCTGGGTTTACAGGCGTGCACCACCACACCTGGCTAATTTTTGTATTTTCAGTATAGATGGGGTTTCACCATGTTGGCCAGGCTGGTCTCAAACTCCTGGCCTCAAGTGATCTGCCTGCCCCGACCTCCCAAAAAGGTGGGATTACAGGTATGAGCCACCACGCCCGGTCCCTAAAAACATTTTTTTAAAACAACTTTCCAGCCATCCTTCTCTCAGCATCCATTCTATCCATCACATGCATCCATTCCTGGAGACACCAGCAGAGCGTTCAGCTCGACGTGGACGCTCAGCACCCAATTTGCCTGGCTCACAGAGGAGGCACCTGCTGTGGCAGCCCCTCTGTCACCAACTGGTGAGAGAGATGAGACAGTAACAGCACTTCTGGAGACCAGAGTCCCCTCCCACCTCCAACAAAGGAGAACTCTCCTTGTAGGATAAGGAGAGCAAAGCGAAGAACAACAACAGCGACATCTAAGGGGAGGAATGGCGAAGGAAGAGCCCGCCTGTGGCGGCAGAGAAGGGTGCTGAAGGGACACAAGAGCCACCTTCTGCAGAGAAGAAGAAAAGGAGAGTTAAGAGGATGTGGGTAAACATTTTACTCTGCAAAGCATTGGGTGACCTTTAGAAAACGCCACAGCAATTGACCTTTCTGAAAAATATTTTACACCATCAATATTCTTAACCCCCACTTTCCTGCCCAAGCCAAACACGTTCAGGTTAAGATGTAAATGATGAATATGAACGAAATGCCACCCCACTGGGTGACATGGCCAAGTCAACACAATGATATTCACTAAAGCCTTCCAATGCTCTACAATTTCAAGAGAAGCCCATCAGAAGCTGATTGTTCCTAGGTCAGTTACCAATGCTCAGATGCATGAATAATGGTCATTCAGAGGCAGTAACCATCCTAGCCCTCTGTGAGCTTGTATACACTGAGAACAGAAGGCTAAAAGGAGGAGGGGGAAATGCCAAAAAATATATATGTTATTTTTTAAAAAGAGAGGATAGAGGATCTAAATGGAAGAAGACAGTGACGTGCAAACATTCTCTATACTTCCAGAGGATGTGTTTCTAGCAATGAAAAGTAAAGATAAATACATAACGGGATCAAGGGAAGTGGAGACGGGCGAGTCTTGAGTTTAAAGAAGGAAAATGCTGCAGACTATTCTAGAAAAGTGTTCTAAGAATATGTAGTGAAGGAAATGTGATCCCAGGAGTCATTTAAATGAAAACAAGAGAGGCCGAGGTGGGCGGATCAGTTAAGCTCAGGAGTTCGAAATCAGCCTGGACAACAGGGCAAAACCCTGTCTCCACAAAAATACAAAAGCTAGCCAGAGGAGGTGGCACACACCTGTAATCCCAGCTACTTGGGAGGCTGAGGCATGAGAATCACTTGAACCCAGGAGGCAGAGGTTGCAGTGAGCCAAGATCACGCCACTGCACTCCAGCCTGGGTGACAGAGCAAGACTCTGTCTCAAAAAAATTAAAAAAAATAAATAAATAAGGACAAGAGCCATAGAGAAGGAAATGATGCTCAGGGGAAGTGGGGGTTTTGGGAGGTGGGAAGAGGAGTGCAAGAGGGCAGTACCAAATGCCCAGAGCATCACCAAGCAGCGATGACTCCCAGGAGCTTGGGGCCTCACTTTCAGGGTATCTGCAACTGATCTGATTAAGTCTGAACTTGGGGGTAAAAACAGACCCTAAATTACTAATCTAGTATAGAGTCTCCTGTCCACAGAGGTTCATGCCACGGAAGACAGCAAGTGACATATGTTTTAATTTATATTTTCAAAAGGCAGTAAGGAAAATAATTAGCTTAATTATTGTCTCCCTTATGCACAAGCTATTTGAAAATCTCTGGATTAGCCTTGATGGTGGAGAGGAGAGACCAAATCAGAGCCTCACAATTCATTCACTATTTCATCCACCATTTAGCTATCTGCACGAGACACCAGCACGAGCTTGAGAATCCCACCATTTTACATGGTTTCTAGTTTTGCTCACATTTAATTTAGACTCGTAAAAGGGAATAATGATATCAAAATCAGAAAAAGTTAAAGAGAGGCATAAAAATTGTAATTTCGCAAACTCAACTAAAGTTTTCCATGAAACTGAAGTTTTCACTGAACACTCTACATTTCAGGATCAGGTAAAATATAATAATGTCCATAATTCTTTTTTTTTTTTTTTTTTTTTGAGATAGGGTCTTGCTCTGTTGGCCAGGCTGGAATATAGCTGCGCAATCACAGCTCACTGCAGCCTTGACCTCTCGGGCTCAAGTGATCCTCCCACCTCAGCCTCCCAAGTAGCTGGGACTACAAGCACATACCATCATGCCCAGCTAATTTTTGTATTTTTTTGTAGAGATAGGGTCTTGCCATGTTGTCCAAGCTGGTCTTGAATTTCTGAGCTCAAGCGATCCACCTGTCTCTGCCTCCAAAAGTGCTGGGATTATAGGCATAAGCCACTGCACCTGGCCCATAATTCTTATATTAAAGATGTTGCTCACATTCTAAACACCCATATTAATAAAATATTTTGACAAATATTCTCAGTTTGACTTTTCACTTATGTAATTTAAATCATTAGGCATAAAAACTACTTACTGTATGTAATTGTAGGAGATATGCTTGTAAATAGCAACATGAAACTATTACTTATCTCATAAACTATAGAAATGTTATTTTAAAAATACACCAGAGCTAGTCATTAGGACTGAAAGAATTCCAGTTTCAATCTCTAGTTAAATTTCAATCTAGGTTTTAAACTACATTTAGCAAAATTAAAACACAATTTTTAAAAATGTTAGCAAATCATTATTTTTCAGATATAATTTAATATAAAATTAAGTAGAACAGTAATTAATGTTATTAATATTTAAGGGACAGCAAGGCTTTCATTGTTGGGAAAGATCTCAAATTTATTTTTATTTTATTTATTTAGTTTTTTGAGATGGGGTTTTCACTCTCGTCTCAAAAAGTGAGTACAGTGGTGCAATCTCGGCTCACTGCAACCTCCGTCTTCTGGGCTTAGCCTTCCAAGTAGCTGGGACTACAGGCATGCACCACCATGCCTGGCTAATTTTTGTACTTTTTGAAGAGACAGTGTCTCACTATGTTGCCCAGGCTGGTCTCAAACTCCTGACCTCAAGTGATCCACCCACCTTGGCCTCCCGAAGTGCTAAGATTACAGGCGTGAGCCACCATATCCGGCCAGATCTCAAATTTGAAAAAAGAAAGAGAAGCATCTGGGTAACTTTGGTTTGGACTGACAGTAGCCTTTCTGAGGGTATTCCCAGCATGAACTAGTAGTGACAGGAGCCTAAGTTATACTCTTAAAGTTATGGATGAATTCCACAAAGGAGATCCAGTCTCAAATTGAAGCCAAAAGGTTCCTCTACAAATAGCATGCTAACTCGGAAAGATAGGAAATTCCACAGCCACACATCAATTCTCCTAGTTTGAGTGGAACTACTTTCTACTCTCTCACCTAAGGGTGGCGGACACGCTGGGGAAGGACGGGGTGGAGAATCAAACACCTGATGAGGCAACAAGTCCCTGGGAAGTGCCTGGGAACATGCCTGCCGAACGCCCAGCCTGCCCAGGCGCACACGGCTCGTCACTGACAGCATGTGCTGCTATCTCTAAAAGGTTCCCACATTCATCACATTCATGCAGAAAGCACAGCATACTTCTTGACACCCAGAGTTGGGCCAGGGATAGAGTAGCAGGTTCATGCAACATTTTACTTTACATGGTTTGCTCTGCAGAGAACTCTGGCAAATCACAGACGGTATGCATAAAGGTAGATAGGGCCAGGTTCTTTTCAAGGTTGTCACTTCATACACCTACCTGCTCTGTCCCCTACCAGATCCACCCCAGCTCCCAGCCAGAAAAGAAGATCTCCAACAAGCAGTGGAAGTAGGAAAATGTCTATTGGCCACTTTCATAACACTTTCCAGTGATGGACTAAGCCAGATCACTGGTCTTTACAACACTCAAGTAAGAGCTCTCACCAGGAAGGCCACGTGTATTGAGACTTTCTTACTCAGCACAACATCTCTGCTTTGTCCTGCTCCAGCTCACAGGCCTCAGCTGCTACAGGCACTTCCCTTTCAGAGATATTAGTCACAGTGGCATTAATTTGTCACTACAAAAAAGTCTTGCTGTTTCCCATTTAGACGGTAGATACTGCATATTTTTAAAATAATATAGAAAATGAAACCCATATTTTGAATGGGCAGTCTAAAATTCTACGTGGTAGAATATTTAAGGGGGTGTAAAATCATTAACTCCCATATTTTAAAGGAAGAAATAATGAAAACAAAAATAAAATGTGGAAATACAGGAAATGGGAGAGGTACCTGTGGGTCAAATGCAGCCCCACAGGAAGCTTTCCTGGTGGTGTCCCTCATTTGAAAGATGGGGGGGAACTCCAATTTGCACGGGTTCTTCAGGCCCCATCCAGAACACTCCTTAAAGCACGATGTGGACAGGAAGAGTGCTTATTTGGTTCTTTTAATATAAATCATTTTAGGGACTGGCCCAAATGTTGCAAAGGGTTCACAAGACACAGGTCTTTGATCTCTGGCTTTGCCATGTATGTTTTTAACATTTCTGGAATGCACCCAGGGAGGCAAACTGCTTGACAGAGAACACTATAAATATCTGAATAAATAAATACATACAGACATCTGGAACCCTGATTAAGCACCAAAGTTTTATTTTCTTTGGGGAAAGTGGGCGGTGGGGCAGGAGGAACCAATACTGAACAGCATTTTTATTTTTACAGAAAAAGGACCACTTCTTTCCTTACGATAAAGCCCTTAGAGTACTAATGAAACTTTTAGAAGCTCAAGTCTCCAAGTCTGTTGCTGCCTTTCCACACACAAGCAAGTTACACTTTACCAATTAAAACTTTACTGCAATTCCACTTTTTTAAATGACCAGTGGTAAATGAATATTTATGAAATATCGGTCATTATTTATAAGAAAATAAACCCAGGAAATATACTAATTTGCCCTGGAGTTTCAAACTAAATGTGTACACCTCCTTATGCAATAATTTCCTGGATTACAGAGATAATAAAATATGTTGGTTTACTCCTCTTTGGGAGGTGCTTGGAACAGCAATAAACAGTAAGAAGACAGACTTTGCTGCTATTATACTCAATGCAATTAAATGAAAATCAAAGAATCAAAATGGCCACAAACCATATGGTGAAATGTGAACTAAATGTCAGATAGTTACAAAATTTGTGACACATTAAAATACGTTCATGTTTAAAACAAACAAACAGCCGGGCGCGGTGGCTCACGCCTGTAATCCCAGCACTTTGGGAGGCCGAGGCGGGTGGATCACGAGGTCAGGATATCGAGACCATCCTGGCTAACATGGTGAAACCCCATCTCTACTAAAAATACAAAAATTAGCTGGGCGTGGTGGTGGGCACCTGTAGTCCCAGCTACTCGGGAGGCTGAGGCAGGAGAATGGCATGAACCTGGGAGACGGAGCTTGCAGTGAGCTGAGCTCGCACCTCGGCACTCCAGCCTGGGTGACAGAGTGAGACTCCATCTCAAACAAAACAAAAAACAAAACAAAACAAAACAAACAAACAAACAGGCCAGGCACGATGGCTCATGCCTGTAATCTCAGCACTTTATGAAGTCCAGGCAGGAGAATCACTTGAGGCCAGGAGTTCAAGACCAGCCTGGGCAAAATTGTGAGCTCCTGATTCTAAAAAAAAAAAAAATTTAAATCCAAATGAGTCCCCATTTTTACTCTTATTAGGTTCCCTGATGACATGGAGCTCCGGCAAGCACAGAAAGGTGACGCTATCAGGCATCCATTTTGCTGAACACAAAGGTTTCCTGCTCTAGGGATAAAGTTTAAAATCCTTCATCTGCCTTGCATGGCCCAACCTGGCCTGGGCAGGCCCTCATACCACCTGGCCTGCAATCACTCCATGCCAGCTGGGCAGCTCCTTTCCCTTACCTCCAGGGCTGCTGTAACCCCAACCACCCATCCCCACGACAGGTCCATGAGAGATCCTTCAAGGCCCGCCCCACCTCAAATCTGGTTGGCTTGTCTCCTGTATTCCCGTGGCCCCTGGGCCTCTCCTTCCACAGAGCCAATCCCAAGCCCAGCCCTCTGTTGCTTGCGGCGCATCTATCTTCCCCACAATTTTGATGACCTCTTGGCCTAGCTCCAAACACAGTGCCTAACTCAAGATAAGGCTCAATGGGTATTTCTGACTGGATGGGTTGAAATTAAGTGAAAGTTTAGAAACTGGCATTTTCTGTATTTGCTCTGTTTACAAAAGAGACATGATGGGAACATCATTATGAGAACTGAGACCAGTGTTGTGGCTGGGCGGGATTGGCCGCCCAAAGGAGGGATGAAGGAGGTCATCAAAGGTTGATGTCAATCAAAGTCAAATTCAAAACACGAAGAATGTGCCAGCTTGTTCCTGTGGCAGCTGTAACCCAGAAACTTGACCCTGATACAGAGAAGCATGAGGGCAAGCTGTGTAGGGGATGAGCAAAATACCCACAGCCCCAGGAGCCCCTCCAGCCTTGGCACCTCCACAGCCCATGCCCAATGGGGCCGTAAGTGCTCAGAAACAGCATGCATGTTTATATGGTGCTACTTTGCCTCTACCTCCAGGAAGGCAGGATCTACAGATATTGTTTAAATGCAATTTAAATCATAAGATGAGAATTCATCTTGTTCTTTGTTCTATGTTCCTTCTTTGCAGCTTCAAGATATTTAACCATCCCAGAGTCATATTCAATGGTTCTTTCCCATGCAATTCATACCTGTATATCTCCCCAAATTGACAGCTGTCCTCGGCGGGGGGGGAGGGGGAACTCCAGTGCTGAAAGTCTGGGTGGTTAGTCAAACCTGTACCAATATGTGCTTCCATAATTGCCAGGACATCCCTTGGCACGAAGCTGGCAACCATGCAGATGGAAGCCTTCCCACTGATTCCACGCTGACCTCCTGATCTCTAGCTCTTGTTCTGATCTGGTCTAGGATCCACTGCCAAAGTCAGATTCCATGTGTTGCCTTGACCATCTCCATGCCTCATCTCTCCCTACTCTTGGACAGATCCACTTACTCAGTCTTACCTTCGGCTCTGCTTCTTCCAAAAATCTCCTCACTCATGATGCCAACCACTGAAAACCTGAAGCTTCAGCAGTAGCCCAGGGCACTCCCACCACCCACCATAACTGGTACACCTACGGGGCTCTACGTTTCCTCAACTCTGTATTCCTTAGTCAGTCTCCGTATTCCTTAGAGAGAAGGAACTCAGTCTCTGTATTACTTAGAGAGAAGAGCACTTCATGGACTTGGCATGGCATCTAAAGGAAAGGCAACAAAGACAGCCAAACAGGCTACAGATTGCCCAAGGAATTTGCAAGTGTATTAAAACCTAAAGTTTTCTCCAGACACAAATAAAATGAACAGCAAACCATCTTATTAATTCAAGCCACCAAAAACTGTACCAGGGTAGTGGCCCTAAGAATCAATATGGATAGTTAAAAAGATATCAACAGAATAATTGCCTTTTATGCATTCTCTTGGCACAAAAATCTGGGAACTAAGGAGAGAGGAGAAATTTCTGTATAAGGGGAAAAGAGTTTCAAATCTATAAGGAAATCATTTAGTTGAACTTTAAAGAAAAAAAAGAAAACATCAGAAATTCTTTACTTGCAGGATCTGCAATAGTGTCTGTCAATCATTCTTGGGAAAACCCAGCTGACACATTTGCAGTTATATTCTTGGCCTAGTATTTATGGATTTCCATGGCTAATTTTTTCATACTAGTTCTTCCCCTTTTTCCTCCAAATCCATATTCTGCCCGACATTTTCCATCACTCACAGGTTATGTCTGCTATTGTAACCTACAGGAACAAATATTCATCTCCTAAGAGCTATATTGCACAAGCTTTTCATGCCTATTATAGGAAAATCAGGCTTCTGCAGGACATCAAAGTCCTTTCAGACCATGACCTTAACTGTGTTCTCACCAGCATTCAAAACCTGGTTGCATTAAATAATACTGGTGGAGGCTTATAATGAAATAAAACCACTACAGGATCCCAATCTCTCGGGCAGTCACAGATTACGCATCCCTCAGATGAAAAGTCGTGTTGCTCATCACTGAAAGGTGTCCTTACAGCTGAACAGATCTACTAGTCACAAATCTGAAATTGCAAATATTTTCACCAGAAAGGAGTAAAAGAGCTTTAATCCACTGACATTACAAGTCGGAGGCAAAGGCAACAGCCAGCACAGGCTGAAGGGGTCAAGATATCAAATGTCATGAGATGTAATCAAAACGTTAAATATTCTTAGACTGTTTAAGTCGATTTACTTTTCACTGAGTTTCACTTTGTTTCTCTTTTGTCTAGATGCATTATTTATCATCCAGGTGTTTTTGCCCAAAATTTGTCCTCAAACTCAGCAAAGAAAACAAAAAGTTTCAAAAGTCAAAGAATTTAAGAATCCTCTGAGGTGCAGTATAAAAGCAGAGAACAAAGAATGTACCATAAATATAAAGCTACACATGTAATCTCTCTGACTAAATTGCAGCTTACACAAGGTGGGGGGTGGAGGTATCAATGAAGTTTTTAATAAACCTTAACATATCTTAGCCCATTTTTGAAAAGAACCTCAGAAGTGAGACTGAGGGGAAATGGTAAAAATACCATAGTTATTCTACTTTGGGCCAACAAAAGAGAAGTTAATCCAATCATCCAAGGAGCCAGTTGCTCCCTCAACAGGAAATGGCTGTGTTCTTCAGTAAACCTATTTCTGTGTATTGACTCTTTTGTAAGAGATGGTGTCTTGCTATGCTGGCCAGGCTGGCCTCAAACTCCTGGGCTCAAGGGATCCTCCTGAACCAGTCTCCTGAGTGGCTGGGACTACAGGTGTGCACCACAGTGCCCAGATCTATCTTTTTCAGAGGACCATCAATACATAAAGGAAACTGGAAATTGGTTTTCCCTGAAGCAAAAGAAATAGTGAAATCTCTGCTGGTGGGAATGTAAACTAGTACAACCACTATGGAAGACAGTGTGGAGATTCCTTACATAACTAAAAGTAGAACTACCATTTGATCCAGCAATCCCACTACTGGGTATCTACTCAGAGGAAGTCATTACGTGAAAAAGATACTTGCGCATGCATGTTTATAGCAGCACAGTTTGCAATTGCAAAAATGTGGAACCAACCCAAATGCCCATCAATCAATGAGTGGATAAAGAAACCGTGGAATACAGATATGACAGAATACTACTCAGCCATAAAAAATAATGAATTAATGGCATTTGCAGTGACCTGGATGAGACTGGAGACTATTATCACAAGTGAAGTAACGCAGGAATGGAAAACTAAACATTGTATGTTCTTACTCATAAGTAGGAGCTAAGCTATGAGGATGCAAAGGCATAAGAATGACACAATGGACTTTAAGGACTTGAGGGGAAAGGTTGGAAAGGGGGTGGAGGATAAAATACTACAAATATGGTGCAGTGTATACTGCTTGAGTGATGGGTGCGCCGAAATCACCACTAAAGAACTTACTCATGTAACCAAACACCACCTGCTCCCCAATAGCCTATGGAAATAAAAAAAATTTTAAAAAGTTAATAAAAGATCATGAGTAAACCAGAAAAAAAGAAATAGTGATATCTAAGGTATACACCTAAGTTTTAGAACAAAGAACAAATAGATGGCTAGAATTAGGATTAGATCTTATCATCATACTACTTGTGAAAAGGGTATGAGTAAAAATCAGTGTCTCACTATAAAATATCAAGCCTTGTGAAGACTAAATTATAAGATTTATGAAACACTATTTTCTGCAAATTTCCAAATACTGTTTGACTTCTACAGCAAACAAGAAAGAAGGCAAATCTCTTAAATTACTGCCAAAAAAAAATAAGAAGAAGAAGAAGAAACAAGGAATAAAATGGATGATAGAAGAATCTCTCTTTCTCATCACCATAATTTATGGGTGGAGGAGGGCGAGTAGCTAAAAAGTGGGCCATGTACTAAAAAGCCTAGATATATAAATAAAACAAGGAAAAGAAATTTTTCAGCTGGGGTCTCACCTGGATTGGTACATGTGTGACTCTAGGCTCACAAGCTCTGAGCCCATGCCAGGTTTGATACTGAACCATCAACATTACTAATATGGTTTCTCCTGAGTAGACCACCAAGAGAATTCACCCAATCTTTTGATTTCCCACATTTTTTCAGGCCTAGAGAACAGCTGGATGGGATTCCCACAAGCTTGAAAGGCACTTGGCTGTGGTTCTTCTAACAGGAACCTCCTGAGATTCCCCTTCTGACCATGATATTCTGTCATTCAAAGTCTAACAACGATGAGTCCTATTAGAAGTTCAACTGTATTTCCAAAATAGCCTACATGAAATGTTCTAGATACATTTATAATTAAATTTAAAATTTATGAGAATGACCAAAGACATCTTGAAATAATTAACAGGACTTCTAATTTGGAAGGATTTGAGAGCTTATTCTGTCTCCTTTCCCTCTTTCTCTCCTTTTTATTAAAATATAAATAAAAAGTTTTCCATTGTCACTTTGGAGAGCTAAAAAAGGAAAAAATGTTCATACCAAAGACAGAATTATTTCCATTCCCAGGTAGGACACAAATGCCAAGGAATAGCTATGGTAGCACCATTCCACAGTATCTCCTATGACACCAAACACTATAAATTTCAGAGCCAGCACTCTCCTAACATATGACCGGTTAAAAAATTATAAAAACTTGATTTAGAAAGTCATGCCAATGTACGGCTAGAAGTCTAGAAAACATATGCCCATGATAACAGGCAAAAGTGATCATCTAGTTTTCAGAAGCAGTAACCTTGACTACACAGTAAAAACTTTTTTCTCCCATTGTGGGACTAACTCATTTTCAAATGCTAAATCCTTCTGAAAATTGATAAAAGCAAGTTTATCTAAAAGCTGAGTAAATATTTCAGAAGGTGAAGAAGATAGAGGTTAAAATATTTCTTAGTTTCACACATGTAACTCAAATTAGAATTCTTATATCAACATTACACACACACATACACATTTAGACAGATAAATGCATCCATTAGACACATATTGTGACACCTGTTATATGTGATGGATTTTTTTCCAGGTCACACAAATTTGTCAAATTTTTAAAACTATGATTAATAAGATATCCACATTCATTGGAAAGGAAGTACTACATTAAACATAACTTAACCCTTATCTGAGGGGGTGAAGCATGATGATAACATAAAATATTATACTATATAGGAATGGGAGACATAACTTTAGAAAATGCCCAGGGACAAAGGCTGGAAGCATTCTCTTTGATAACCAGTAAGACAAGGAGGCCTACTCTCACTACACCTATTCAATACTGGAAGTCCTAGCCAGAACAATCAAGCAAGAGAAAGAAAGAAAAGGCAACCAAATAGGAAAAAGGAAGTCAAACTACCTCTCTTCATAGACGACATGATTCTATACCTGGAAAACCCCATATTCTCTGCCCAACAGATCCCAGATCTGATAAACAACTTCAGCAAAGTTACAGGATACAAAAATCAATGCATAAAATCAGTAGCATTTCTATACACCACTAACATCAAAGCCAAGAGCCAAATCAAGAATACCACGGCCACAAAAACATAAAATATTTAGGAACACAGGTAACCAAAGACGTAAAAGATCTCTACATCAAGAATTACAAAACATGGCTGAAAAAAATCAGAGACTACACAAACAAATGGAAATATATTCCATGCTCATGGATAGGAATATTGTCAAAATGGCCACACTGCCCAGAGCAATTTACTGATTCAATGCTCTTCCTATCAAATTACCAAAGCCATTTTTCACAGAACTAGAAAAAACTATACTGAAATTCATATGGAATCAAAAAATAGAGTCCAAAGAGCCAAAGCAATCCTAAGCAAAAAGAACAGAATATATAAGGAACTTAAGTTTACAAGCAAAAAACAAACAACTCCAGTAAAAAAAAATGGGCAAAAGACAAAAACAGATACTTCTCAAAAGAAGACATGCACACAGTCACCAAGCATATGAAAAAACGCTCAACATCACTAAACATCAGAGAAATGCAAATCAAAACCACAATGAGATATCATCTCACACCACTCAGAATAGCTATTATTAAAAAGTCAAAAAATAACAGATGCTGGTGAGGTTGCAGAGAAAAGGAACACGTATATACCGTTGGAGGAAATGGAAATTCAGCCATTGTGAGAAACAGTCTGGAGACTTCTCAAAGAACTTAAAAGAAAACTACCATCCAACCTAGCAATCCACTGCTGGGTATACACCCAAAGGAAAATAAATCATTCTACACAAAGACACACATGGCTGTACACACTGGCTTATGCCTGTAATTACAACACTTTGGGAGGCTGAGGCGGGCAGATCACTTGAGCCCAGGAGTTCGAAACCAGCCTGTCTGGGTAACATGGTAAAACCCCATCTTTCCCTAAAAAAAAAAAAAAAAAAAATTAGGTACCACATGCCTGTAGTCCCAGATACTTGGAAAGCTAAAATGAGAGAATCACTTGACCCCAGGAGGCAGAGGTTACAGTGAGCTGAGATCTTGCCACTGCACTGGGCAACAGAGTGAGACCCCATCTCAAAAATAAGAGACACATGGACTGGTATGTTTATCATAGCACTATTCACAATAGCAAACACAAGGAGTCAACTTAGGTACCCATCAATGGTGGCCTGGATAAAGAAAATGTGGTACATATACACCACAGAATACTATGCAGCCATAGAAAAGAACAAAATTATGTACTTTGCAGCAACATGGATGGAGCTGGAAGCCATTATCCCAAGCAAATTAACAACAAACATAAAACCAAATATCACATGTTCTCACTTATAAACAGGAGCTAAACACTGAGTACATGTGGACTCTGAGAAGGAAACAACAGGCCAGGCACAGTGGCTCACAGCTGTAATCCCAGCACTTTGGGAGGCCAAGGCGGGAGGATCACCTGAGGTCAGGAGTTCAAGACCAGCTTAGCCAACATGGTGAAACCCCACATCTATTGAAAATACAAAAACCAGCTGGGCATGATGATATGCACTTGTAATCCCAGCTACTTGGGAGGCTGAGACAGGAGAATTGCTTACACCCCAGAGGCAGAAGTTGCAGTGAGCCAAGATTGCACCACTGTACTCCAGCCTGGGTGACAGAGCAAGACTCTGCCTCAAAAAAATAAAAAATAAAAAAAGAAGGGAACAACAACAGATTCTGGGACCTACTTTATGGTAGGAGGAGGGCAAGGATCAAAAAATTGCCAATCAGGTACTTTGCTCATTACCTGGGTGACAAAATAATCTGTATACCAAACACCTCAACACATGTAATCTACTCATGTAACAAACCTGCGTATGTACCCTCTGAACCAAAAATAAAAGCTGGAAGAAAGAAACACAGGAAAATATCCAGACAGAATTCAGAAGACAGTAACCAGTTACCTTATGCAAAATTCCCAGCACACTCCTGGCCTACCAAGATGCTTAATAAATGCTGTTATAATCTGCAGTCTGATTAATGATTTATGGCAATCATTTAATTTTCAATTACAGGCATCACATCTCTGCGGCTGCCACATAAAAACCGATAGGGACAATAACAAGAGTATTGGGCAAGAAGGCAAAGAAGAGGGTGGATCTACTGCGTGGATGCTCAGAGGCAGAGAGACTGCAACAGATTTCTTCTTGCTTTGTTGCTACTGCAGATGAAACGAAACAACGGAAGTGACAGAAGTTTTATATGCTTAAGTTGTCAAATAAATTTATAATGTTGCTATAAAATTATAAGACACAGGGAAAGATTCCAAATGTATCATACCTCTGGCTGATCCTCAATTTGGTAGAGAACTAGAATGCAACTGCCAGAAACCAAAACCTCTGTCCTACAACAGACCTCTAAAACATTCAAGGGTGGGGCAAAACTATTATAAAAATCCTCTGACATCTTACAAACAACCTATTTTTGACTTTCTTAAGCTCTTATCAAATTATTTCTAAAAGAGTTGCACAGAATGCGAGAATTATCGCAGTTCAGAGCTGAGGGCCTTTCTGACATTACTGAGGTTGAATCCTAAGACTCTGGACTAGCTGGGTGTCTCTGCCTGAAGACACAACTATCTGGCAGGCGGGTGGAAAGTTAGTAGGTGTCCTGTCTTCATTTAGGTCTCTCCACCCCAAATTCTATTTTTTATATATCACAATGCTAGTATTATATCCAGTCAGTACTTTATGGCATTTTAATTGTTAGTTTATTAATGATAATAGTGCAGTAACAGGAGTTATCTGCTATGTTTGGTTTATTATTCCTTTAATGTCTTAAAAACATAATTTATAGTTTACAAGAACTAACCAGAAATCTCATTTTCTTCCCATGTTGCTTTAAACATATTTTGCGCAAGAGGAAGTTTTAAAGTATCAGAATGTCCATCTGATAGAAATGTAGAAAGATTGCCCAGAATTAACTGGAGGGAACAAACCACAGACTGTCTCTAAAAACATCCCATGAATAAAATTTGAAGGCTCAACAATCTAAAACTGCCTTAGGTCAACTTTAACTTTCACTTGTGAAATTTGTCATTTTTCATGCTTTTAGAAAAAGGTGAATACATAGAATTTATACACTTGGACCAGTTATAGCATTTTGAAGAAATAATGTAAGTTTCTCCTACTCCTAAGAAGTATATCCACTTCTCTGGAATAATTCCAATATTCCATTTAAATAGAACTTATTTTACAAAATTTCAAACTGTCTTTCCTCAATTACACAATAGACTTCTGTACTCAACTTCAGCTGTATCGTTTTCAAACAAAAAGTAAACCAGATGTTTGGTACTTACATGCAAAATTGAGCTCTCATTGTAAAACCAAATTAAATTTAAAATTAACTCTGGAATGAAGCTAAGCCCCATTGAAAACATAACCAAAAAGAAAACATGCAAACAAACAAAAAAAATACTCTATTGATTTTCTTTTGTAGCTTGTTTGTCTTGGTCATTTATCTATTTTTCTTTGCATCCAGGAAAACACAGACACCCTTCCCAAATTCCCATTATTTTATCAAAACTAGCAGATTTGGAATTTGTACATTTTTTAAGACTACTAAAATTTCATCTAAAAAAATCAATTTTTAGCTGTTAGGTACTACATCAAATGCTTTTCATATATTGATTCTCTTAATTGTCACTCACACAAAAAAAGGACTGTACTGTTAATATCATCGCCATACTACAAATAAGTTGAAGCAGAAAGAGGTTAAGTAATTCAGCAAGGTAGAGCTGAGATTCACATTTAGGCAGGCTGATTCCAAAGTCATGCTTTTTACCAAAAGGGTACCATGGATCCCAAATCATATAGTGATTTAAATCCCCTATTAGAAAATAAAGAAAAATCCTTCCATTTGCTGGTGGGTGAAGTCAAAGGACATCTTATTTGCTGATTAATTTTCAAATTTTAAATTTCACATATTATTAAGAGAACCCAATAATATAATTCTTATTGTGGTGGGACAATCTAACTAAAAAGTCTCTCTCTCCCTCTCCCCTACCCGTCACAACACACACACCACACACACACACACACACACACACACACACCCCCACATCAATGCTTCTTAAGATAACTGTTTGATCAAGAGGCTCTTAAATGACAACCAAAGTTCTCTCTCATTTGACATAAAATGAAAATGGACATGAGAATTAAAGGGAGAGAAAAGATGAGCTGTATTAGAAAAAAAATACCCAATGTTTATCCAAAAATGATGAGGTACTTATTTTGCCATATAAAATTTCAAACCCTAATCTCATCTAGAACATTTAGCTACTTTGGTAGAGCAATAACTAACGAAGGAAGACATACCTGAAGGCTAGGTCAATTAAGCTTTAAACTCCTACAGCTTCTCGTGTCAATTAAGGAAAGGAGATGAAACTCCTACAGCTTCTCGTGTGTGAAAGGAGATGAGAGTGGTTAGAACATTTGGCATCAAGGGAAATTAAAGCTTCTTCTGTTCAGTTTTTAAAATTCTCTAATGTATGAGCTAAATCTATTCATCTGGTCTAAAGACTTGACAATTCCTTAACAAACAGCAGCTTATCTGATTGTACCATAAAACTGCTGATGGCTGGATTACACAGGTGTTCCCTTTTATTACCCTGGCTATTTATGTCAACAACTATTTATTTAATCTTAAAGTGAAAGAAGAACACTTTTCTAGTAACACTGATCACTCATCATCCTGAAATGTACGTGTTGATTTTCCTTTCATTTACAGGACCACGTCAAGACTAACTTTTCCAACTTGGCACCAATAAGAAATACTTCTGTCTACAATACAGTTCATTGGTAGAACTTATTAATCTATACTTGACTCCCTTTTCATTTTGATGCTAAGTAATAGGGAGTATATAGAGAAGATTTATATTCGCATGGGATAATTGTAAGATGTTACTACCATTTTATTCTCCAAAAAGAGAAAAAGAATAAATTTATAGTTCCCCTAAAGGAAATAAATTTTATGCGCCCAGGCCATTCTGACACCAACAGGAGGAAAAAATAATTAAAAATAATGACTACTTTAAAAAAAGCCACCATTTCCTTCCTTCTCTACTTTTAAATATGTAAAGGTAATGAAAAAAATAATCCATGATTGTAACTATGCCTCAAAGCACCGCTGCTGATCAAGGTGTGTGGAACTATATGTGGAGAAAATATATTTAAGGGTAAATCTACTTCAACTATATTCCCTGTTCCAATATCACTGTGCGGAACACAGAAAGAACTGGGTATGCTATTTTTTCCTACAACCCTCAAAATCTCTGAACTCTTCTATTATGTGCTTCAATCAGAGTGAGGAATGAGACCAGTCACTGAAGCAAAAGAACATTTCTATAAACTTCCACCTGAAGTCCACAGAGAAGTCTGATTAGCTACTATCAGGCTGAAGATCAACCAGGGGAGATATACTGTTTTCTCAGATGTTGCTGCACAGTTTTAGAGACAGTGTCTCATTCTGACTCCTAGGCTTGGGGGGCAATACAGTAATCATAACTCACTGCAGCTTCAAACATTTGGGCTCGAGCAATCCTCCCACCGCAGTCTCACAAGGAGCCGGTATTATAGGCACACGCCATTGTGCACAGCTAATTTTTTTTAGAGATGGGGTCTTGCTATTGTCCAAGCTGCTTTCAAACTCCTGGCCTCAAGCGATCCTCCTGCCTGAGCCTCCCAAGTAGCTGGGATTATATGACATGAGCCACCATGCCTGGCGAGCATGATTGTATTTGGAACACTGTCTGCCTAAAGATTTCTAAACACCAGAACAAGTCTAAGACAGGCTTTCCAGGTGTTTAAGAGGTTGGAACATTTGCCCATGTGATATAATCTATTAAAACGCAAATGCAAGCAAGACATGAAAGGAAGATGTTTCCAGAACAGAGAACTTGTTTTTAATAAACTTCCTCTCAAAAATGAACTTGTTTTTTCCTCCCCCTCCCTCCCCCTTCCCCACTGCCAGGGCCTCAAAATGTACTTTGAAGCTTGTCGAGTCTTTATTTGAGATATGAAAGAGCTTCTATTTAAATGAGGAAGAAATTTCTCAAACATTAATCCTGGTGACCAAGAATGAGAACACTCAGTGGATCATAGTTGAATTTCATGATAACATTACTTAGAGGGAAAACATCATTACTTATGTTCTTTCTCCTATCAATACTTCTAAAAGCCCAAAGCGTGTGCAGGTACTTGTAAAGGGCAACATTGGAAGTCTCTCCCCTTTCTCCAACACACTTTCCTAAGCTGAGCTGTAGCACTTAGACCTTCCCCAGTGGCTCAGAAAAGCATCTAGGCCCAGTCAAGAGTCTAGCTAGAAATTGTTGTGAGTCCACTTTAAGCTTAGAGATTATGATCTGAAATAAAGAATCATTTATTTTGTTTCCTGAACACCTCTGCTACTCCCACTGGTATGATTTCATTTTGAACACAATTGGTTTTGAAGTGCCAAAAGAACCATTTTTGGAAATTTTATAAAATCAAGGCCAATGAATTATGAAGAAGACATATCTGACGGAGCTATGCTCGTGTGTGTGTTGTGTGTATCTAGAAAAGTATCTAGACTTCCATTTGGTAGCTGCATTAATTTTAATATGCATCTTTTTGATATGAGATCATAGATTCCGACACAGGATGGTTTTTAGAAAAAATCCATTGTTGGTCTAGTGTGGTGGCTCGCACCTGTCCCAGCACTTTGGGAGGCTGAAGGCAGATCACTTGAGGTCAGGAGTTTGATACCAGTCTGGCCAACGTTGTGAACTCTGTCTCTACTAAAAATACAAAATTAGCCAAGTGTGGTGGCATACGCCTGTAGTCCCAGCTACTCGGGAGGCTGAGGCAAGAGAATTGCTCGAGCCCAGAGGGCAGAGGTTGCAATGAGCTGAGATCACACCACTGCACTCCAGCCTAGGCAACAGACCAAGACTCTCTCTCAAGAAAAAAAAAAAAAAGAGGAGGAAAGAAGGAAGAAAGAAGGAAGAAGGAAGAAGGAAGAAGAAGGAGGAGGAGGAGGAGGAGGAGGAGAAGGAGAAGAAGGAGAAGGAGAAGAAGAAGAAGAAGGAGAAGAAATCATCATCATCATCATCCACTGTCTGCAACTAAGTTTGCAAGTCCCTTGAAAACAGGTACTTTTGTTCCAATGTTTGGGACCACAGCTGACGATGAGTAGAAGACCAGTAAATCCTTGATGAATGAAAAAGCCTCTTTTTACCTGTTAGAACCCTGAGGCTAAGAGAAGTAAAGTGACCGACTTAGTTACCACAAACTATGATCCTAGCAGAATTGGGACATCTCAACACCTCAACTCCCTGTGCAAGAACAGATTTTCAATGTCTACTGATGATTTTAAATGGATTAATTCCTCTCTTTACTTCTTAAGGGCATGAAGTTTATGAAACAAAACTATACAGTACCAGATATTTAACCCACAGAGTGTTAAAAGTCACCTTCAACACACAACTAAACCCCAAAAAAAGTTATTAGGTGTTTGACAGTTTCATTTCTTTGACTGGTAAACAACAGGAGAACTTGGTCTAGTTCCATGAATCACAGCTTCCAAAGAACCAATGTATGGTTTTTCTCTTCAGGCCATCACGTATCAGAAACAAAGTCCACCAAAGTAATCTATTACAAACTGTACTTTTGAAAAAGAAAATTGGAGGCAAGAGTTAAATTTAATATAAGTACCAGCTGTAAGACAAACAACACTCTAATTTTATTTCAACACTGTAAAGTCCCATTGTTCTTTATGGGTGTTGCTTCAAGAGATGCAAATGCACTCTTGGAACTATTTCTTGTTCTGTCCAGCCAACAAATATTTACTAATCAGATACAGTGTATCCAATCCTGGGTTCAGGGGATTTAGCAAGGAAACAACAGATAAGCTCCAAGAAGACAAGGGGAAAACAAGACAGGGAAGACAAGGGGAAAACAAGGCAGGGAAGACAAGGGGAAAACAAGGCTAACACAAGACAAGGGTGGTAAATACATAATTACCTAAATTAGAATGTAACTATCATTTTCATAAATACTATCAAAAACCTGATAAAAGCAAAAAAGTTTTAAACTTTATGGAAAACAAAATGCCACAACCTCACTGTTGTAAATATTCTCATTTTTTTTCCAGTGTCTTCATGGCAATATAAATAATCATGTTTATAATAAAGGGGGAAAGAATAAAATACCGGAATACGAAAACTCCAATTATAAGTGAAAACCAGTTCTCATATAAAATTCAAATTAAACTCCAGTTATAAATGGAAAACTCTCAAATTAAAACGCCAGTTATAAATGAAAACCAGAGTTCTCATATGAGAACTTCAAAGTCAAATCTTTGAGGGGAAGCAGTTGGCCTTACAGTAAAACAGAACAGCGTTTCAAGCTAGCAAATCACAACAACTTCCACTTAGTGTCCGAAAGCTATGCTTTATACATATTAGGCTCTCAGTAATATACTTATCAATATTTATTCATGGTGAAATCGGCCACTGCAAGTGGCTAATGGAATATCATTAGGTTATTCCAGAAACAGTGTTCTATTTTCCCTTGAAATGGTTATCCAACAGCTAAGAACTAAGTCATGAAGATACTTTGATTCTTTTCTGACAATAAGGTCACAGAGGACTATAATGTTGATCTAACAGTGGGGGGACAGTTTTAAATGACAACACTTGAATTACTACTATCAGTCACACATCCCATAGGCTAATGCCAAATTACTAAGCACACATTAACAGCAGATACTGGGATATGCTACAAAGCCCTGAGTTCCAAGTTAGCTGGTTCCAAGTTAGCTGAAGGTAAAGATAAAGACAACACATATCAAATCAGTTAATGGGGGGCGTTAAAACCATAGCCATGGACATTAGACTGAAGTGGAGAACTTACATATATCGAGAGAGAGAGAGAGAGAGAGAGATGCAGGCATATACAAATACATGCAGGTATCACATTATATACACAATAGGAAAACAATTTAACACAATTAAGTAAAATGTCATCTTATAATTTCCTGAAATATTACATGATTATCACTTTGAACAAACCACACGCTTCCCTAATTTTTTATCTTTTTAACATTTTATTGGACAAACACAGTGCTTTCTCTGTTACTAAGTTGTCAGTATTTCCATGTATGATTTATTATGGAGAAAAACCATGAATCAGAACATTCTAGTAGATTAAAAATTATGCCAAAATGGTGCAATATTTACCAGCTGTAGACAAGTGCTACAGTAATCGCTTACATACAGATTACTGACAAAATAACAATAGCAATCAAATATATGTAACTACGTAACTATTTAAACTCCTAACAAAAGCTTTTATGATACTATTAGCAGTAAATGAGCAACTCCCATAAAATATGACTTCGTATCACCCCTGATAAGAGTTTAAGTACATATAACCATTGTTATGTGAAAAAACATTATTTTTAATTTGTGACAACCCGACAGGATTTAATTACCACACCTACTTCAAACTCTTAGCTGTTTCATTCAAAGCTGAAAAAACAATATTTATGTGGCTATTGAGAATCATTATGATTGATGCAATCTTTTGTGTTATTCCCTTTATAGTCACTTGCATTTGTTATTATTAACAAGAAAAAATGAAAGGGGAAATGTGTGTTTTTGTTTTGCAACAAAGCTTTTCTGGTGATGACTAACTTCTTCCTTTGAACACAAAAAGCCTCTTAAACTAACTAATGTACATATAAATGTGTTCTTTACAATACGCATCAGGCAAGGGGTGGGAGGGAAAGCCCGCAGGACTTAAGCCAGAATTAAAAGCAATATAGGCAAGATGAGTACATGAAAGCTGTCAGGATGGTTGTTATTCTCAATTTCTTACAGCTCATCTGCTCTCAAGGAAGAAAAATCATAGTTTCTTTTAACCATATCCACAACAGATCTCACTTGAAAGGAAACATAGCGAGTGATTTGGCATCAATGGGAATATTACCAATTTTCCAGCATCACTACTGAATATTTATACTGGTGACGAATGATGACACTGAGGAAATATTTTAGCACGAAGCTTTGCCTTGTAAATTGTCTGAATGGTGCTGTGTCAAAACAACACCTACCATAAATCAGAGGTTTTAGGACCAGTATTTCTTGTTTAAACATGCTACCTGCTCAGCAGAATCACTTGTGTGAACAGGCATAGATTAATGTGTGCTGGGCAGAGCCATCTTACCCCCTAGCTTATAGAGCTATAATTTAACAAGCCTATTATTGTAGAGGTAATTTTGACAGTGCTGAAATATTATACTTGTTAAAAATGCACATTTAGCACCAACTCCAGTGGTCATTTGAACTGAATAAACAGATAAATAGGTATCCCTACGATTACGTTTCTTCGTTGATGACTCTTTTTTTCTGGCAAGGAAGTGGGATATGGACATTAGATTTTATAGAGTATCACAAGACAGTCATGGAGGTTGCTTTCAGTTGACTTTTCAGTTCTCCACAAATTATTTAGCAACTTGCAGTGGATTCCAGAGTCCCTTTCCAGGTTTCAGAAACAGAACAATAGTTCAAACCACTACCACCCTCCTCCCGTCAATCCCTTTAGGATGCACATCCTAACTTCCCATTCAGTCAAGCTGGGAATCTTTTTTGTTTTTTTTTTTTTTTTTTTTGGAGACAGGTTGGAGTGCAGTGACGCAATCACAGATCACTGCAGACTTGACCTCCCAGACACAAGTGATCCTCCTGACTCAGCCTCCCGAGCTGCTGGGACTACAAGCACGCATCACCACGCCTGGCTAAAAGCTGGGAATCTTAATCACTGGGGCAACCCTAGATTTTCGATTAGGGAACATAGGAGAATATGCCTGTCTTAAAATCTAGTACTAGCATTCACATTCCATACCTCAGTGACCACAAGCATCTTCCACTGGATTAAAAAAAAGAAACATGGGAAGAAGCCAATATGTTTCTTTTTTCTTTTATCTAGTGTTTTAGCTCTCATTTACCTTAATCTATAAAGAAAAAAGAACGACATGAATCTGGTTTTTTTGTTACACTGTTGAAGGCATCAATGAACATAAATATACGTACACACACATACTCCCCGTGCACACACTGGAGAAAAACCAGTTGTGTAAAACATACTGGCTGTAACCCAATATTAACTTTATACTTCCCTGAGAGAGTAAACAAACACTTCTACCGACACCAGTTCTTGGGTTCTTAAAGCCAAATTAACAAATTGAAAGCAAGTAAACAAATACTTATCTGGCACCCATTAGAGTCAGTGTACTTAGCTAAAAGTTATGTCACCATAATTAGGCATGAGAAAACAAGACAACACACCGTTCATCTCTTCTCCAAAACAAAGAGTGAAATTGTAGAGACTTGATAAGAATAAAATGTCTCTGCTAACTCTGTTGGCGTGGAAGAAAACTAAAGAAACTAACTGTGTAGCTATCTTTCTCTGCAAACTCATGCTTACAAAGAAAACAGAAACATCATACAAGCAAATCATAATGTATGCTTCAGGAATTAAAATGCATCCAACCAGTCAAGATGTCAGCGTCTGCCTATTCCAGTTACTAGTCAAGAAGGTGTAATTAGGAAATCCAAAAAAACCGTGTTTGAAATGCTAGGTATTCCAGGACAACATCAGAAAAATATCTTCCACAAAGACTTTCATGTTTCAAACATAATACACCACAAAATTACTTTTTAAATTTCATATTAACACATATCAAGATACAAAGACCCAAGCTATAAAAATAGAACTTCCAAGAAAGCTTTAAATTAAAAACCAGGTTTTGCAATGAGGTGCTCTTACATTATATCACTGAAATACTGCAGATCATGCTGCCCTCTTGTGCTGGATATCAAAAGCAAAATTAATTCTGCCCATGCCAGGAAAACAGGATTTACATTTAAAATAAAAGTCATCTCTTAATTTCTGAAGACTTACTCTTGACCTAGGATTTGTGTTACCCATTTATTATGATTGGAACAGAATGGAAACAGGGCTAAGACACACAAAAAAACTGACTAGGAAGAGGCAGATGCAGCGAACAGCACCAGAAAATATCTGCAAATGCCCTATTCAACTCAGGTCATAATCAAAATATGCAGGAGGTGTCTGAGGGCAGCTGAAAATGTGAGGCTTCTTAACAGACACACGTGATCCCATTACCAACCTACATCAAAGGAGGAAAGAATAAAAACTAGCAATGGGTAAGAGGAGGATAAAAAGACGAGAAAGGAAAACTGGCTCTTGGCAGGGCGCGGTAGCTCACGCCTGTAATCCCAGCACTTTAGGAGGCCAAGATGGGTGGATCACCTGAGGTCAAGAGTTCGAGATCAGCTTGATCAACATCGTGAAACCCCATCTCTACTAAAAATACAAAAATTAGCCAGGTGTGATGGTGGACACTGTAATCCCAGCTACTCGGGAGGCTGAGGCAGGAGAATCACTTGAACCTGGGAGCCGGAGGTTGCTGTGAGCTGAGATCACGCCACTGCACTCCAGCCTGGGTGACAGAGTGAGACTCTACCACACACACACACACACACACACACACACACACACACAGTCAGCATTTGTCCACTGGTGGTCACCCTGGATGAATGTGTGTCCATTCTTGCTGTGGGCCCAGCCTGCTCCCAACAGCAGACAGAGCACGGTTGCCCCTCAGACCCAGCTCTACATTGCTTGTCAGTACTTGGCTTCTTGGGAAAATTGCTATCTCAGTACCAATAGGAGGTAAAAGTCTGTCTCTACTAAAAATACAAAAAAAAAAAAAATTAGCCGGATGTGGTGGCAGACACCTGTAATACCAACTACTCAGGAGATAGACGCATGAGAATTGCTTGAACCCAAGAGGTGGACATTGCAGTGAGCCGAGATCATGCCACTGCACTCCAGACTGGGCAACAGAGCAGGAAGAAAGGAAAGAAGAGGAAGGAAGGAGGGAGGGAGGGAAGGAAGGAAGGAAGGAAAGAAGGAGGGAGAAAAGAAAGAAAAGAGAAAGAAAGAGCGAGAACTGGCTGTTGTCATTCTAAGGCAGCACACTGGTTTGGCTCATATTTTATCCTGCTAGCTTAAGATTTATCAGGTTAACGAAAGGCCAGTAGATAAAAAGGTATTGTATTATATAAACAAAGACGAATTTCATGCAACCATAGGTGGGTTCAAAATGGAGAGGAACTTAATGTCTGGCATGTTGGAGAAGTGTGGCCTTCCTAGAAACAGAAACTTCAGGCCAGGCGCAGTGGCTCACGCCTGTAATCCCAGCACTTTGGGAGGTCAAGGCAGGCAGATCACGAGGTCAGGAGCTCGAGACCATCCTGGCCAACACGGTGAAACCTGTCTCTACTAAAAAAATACAAAAAATTAGCCGGGCGTGGTGGCAGGTGCCTGTAGTCCCAGCTACTCTGGAGGCTGAGGCAGGAGAATGGTGTGAACCCAGGAGGCGGAGCTTGCAGTGAGCCAAGATCACGCCACTGCACTCCAGCCTGGGCGACAGAGCCAGACTCCGTCTCAAAAAAAAAAAAAGAAAAAGAAAAAAAAAAGAAACAGAAACTTCACTGCTGATAAGAAACACAAACCTTCCAGGTTTACCTTCCTCTTCTCCCTAAATCCAAATAAGTCAACTTGGGACCACAGTGGGGCAAGTCAGGGGGACCCTTCCAGAAGGTCTGGTTCTCTGAGTCACCAGCAAGGGTCGCCCATTCATTAACCACACAGATGAGGATCTGGGCAGAAGCATGATGAGGGGGACGGCACACTGGGGTGGGAGTGGCCATAAAATAATGGAGAAGACATTTCTATGCTGCAGATCAGAGTCACTGAGAATATTCCAGCACAAGGGCACTGGAGATGGGGATATGAGGGATGTCTAGCCAGACCCCCGGTGTGAGTCACCTGGAGTTTCTGTGCCAGTCGCCATCCCAAGGTGAGCTTACTGGAAACTACATGCCAGCAGAGGTCCTCCCTGTTTCCTAAGTTTTCTAAAATCTGGGAGAATATCAGGATGCTGAGCGCATATGAAACTCCCCTGGGGCTCTTCTAAGAGCTTGCTTTTAATAGCTAAGTATTCAGACATGCTTCCCAGTCTTTCTACCCCACTCAAAAAACACTCTGCAATTTAGGGGGCACAACATCATGCCAGATACTTATACACATTTAACATGTACACTTAAGAGTACTGAAAAATCGAGCATGCCTGCCTCACTATCCTAGAGGGGAATTTTTATTTATATTATAAAGCCAGCTGGGTCCAGTGGCTCATGCCTGTAATCCCAGCACTTGAGGAGGCTGAGGCAGGAAGATCCCTTGAGCACAGGAGTTTGAGACCAGCCCGGGCAACACAGTGAGATCCCATCTCTTCAAAATAGAATAAATTTTAAAAATTAACTGGGCATGGTGGCACAGGCCTGTGGTCCCAACTACTTGGGAGGCTGAGGCAGGAGGATTGCTTGAGCCCAGGAGGTCAAGGCTACAGTGAGCTGTGATCACACCACTGCCCTCCAGTCTAGTCAACAGAATGAGACCTTATCTCTAAATAAATTTTATATATATGTATATATATAATCATTGAAGTGCATACAATCAATAATGTGAATTCTGAGGCGTAATTCACAGATTTTGTGTATCCTTCACCATTGTAAAAAGTGCAAAAATTTTATCTAAATGAAAATTTTAATTCTACCATTAAAAAAGTTTTAATTTTTAAATTTTTTCAACATCTACCACTAAAAAAAAGTAAATAATTCATGACCTCTAAACATTTTGGACAAAGTAGGCCTCTCTTTGGGGTACTTATTTGGGCCTCTATTTTGTTGAAGGAATAAAGTCATGCTAATAGATATAGAAGGAGGAAGCAAGATAAACACTCAGGTGCTGCTGTAAGATTAGTGAACTCCAAGATTTAGACTGGGTCCCAAATCCCTGAATAATAAATAAATCAGCATGAGGAGAAGCCCACAGGTCTCGAACATAGAGAGGCTGGTTAATGGTAGTCATGAGCATTCCGAGGCCTGTGATAACAGAAATGCAGTCCCACTTAATGCTCCAAACGTTATGACTGTAGTTTCAAATTAACTGGCAAAGTGGTGCGACGTTAACAGCTGCAATAGCGCAGAGGTCCTCCAATGACTTTCTAATAACAGCTGAAATCAGACCGATATTTGTGTGGTCTCTGCAGTTTACAAATCCTTGCACACTGCACAGTGCTTGGACTGAGAAGTATTTGTGAAATAAATCTACACAAGATGCTTTCCAGAACAGTCTTCTTTAATCTTCACAAAAATCATGTAAAACAGAGAGGGTAGGAGTAATTTCCACCCCACAGTGAAGGTGATTCAGTTCATAGATACACGGCTTCACTGTCACTAATATTCGTTAGGCACTGACCATGTTGCTACACCCAGTTTCATGTACTAGGAATGTATTAACATGCTTAATTCTCAAAAGATTTCAATTTGGTGGGTTAGAATAGTATCCCTACTTTACAGATAAGAAAACTGTGACACAGAAAAATTAAGTAACTAGGACATGAATATGAATGTAACTATAATCAGCTATAACAAGTAGTAACCAGCACCAGGACGGAACCCAGGCAGTTAGCTTGAGTCCACACTTTGAACTACAGCATCTGCTTGGAGACTTGCCTGTGTAATAGCACCTATGTGCTCTGGCCTTGGTCAAAAAGCTAGTCAACAGCCAGGCCAAAGCAATGCCTGAGTTCTCTCCAGGCCACCTCCCTGCTTCTATGAGGGCAGTTATCATTTGCACAATGTCACTCAGGCCTCCCCACAAGTCCACTCAACTGAGCAGGGTGGGGACTTATAGGCACAACTAACTCTCCCTGGGAACCCAGGTCAGGAAGGCTAGCCTCAGACGCAAGACAGGTAAGAAGCCCATAGTGCAGAGGCATTGACCACTTGGAAACTACTGGGTATACTTGGGTATACCTAGGAAACAAGCTACTGAAGATCTACATGGCAGGTTCAACAAAGTCTCTATTATAGAACCAAAAGTCTACTTTAAAACCACAGAGTTAGAAACTGTTCTTGAAGGGGAGTTTACATTTTACCAATCTTGGCTTTTAATTAACCACATATTGCCTTTCACAGTCAGGGTATGTACAAAAACCCTGTGTTTCCAGAAATGAACGGGTTTCCCAACGAAAGAAAGAAATGCACAGCCTGTCTCATATCAGAGCATTCCTGATTACAAAGATCCCTCCGAAAAATGGCATAACCTAACACTATGTAAACACAGCCAATGTTCAGCAACTATTCAACTACATTTAAACATGTTTACAGGGAATGCAGGATGCTTCACTTGCCTCACAGCAAATGGATTCCTAAAGCATTCTGCAAAGTGAACATTCATTTATTTTTCCACACACATATAAATTGGAATAAAAGATTGTATGCCCCCCCCCCATATTCAGATTTTCTCTGGTAGGAGAAAAATATCAGTGAAGTTTCTTGTAGAAAATGAATCAACATGCATAGTGATTTTCTTCCCAGCATCCCTTCCATTTTCAAAGACGGAAATGTAATCAGATCCTAAATGTGTTGTTAACAAGACATACTTACTGAGAAACTTGGTGTCAGACTTACCTATTGGATTTCTATCAAAGAATAATACCGGAGCTTTCAGAATTGACTCAAACATTTTGTTGTGCAAAGTTTGTGAAGAGTTAACAAGGACATAGAATACCAATAGAGATCTTGCTATGCCAAAAAGAACGGTAGCTACAGTTAAACCTGAAATAAAGAAATATCACTTAGAGAACACAGCATATCTCTGCATTTTCTTCAACAGTTGCTAAAGCAAGCCAGGTAGTTTATAAAGATGTTACTTAATTTATTCCATAAAGCATCTGGATTCTACATAAGTATAACATATTTACAAAATACATTGACAAAGAAGGATTAAAATAGTTTATTTTTCTCTCACTGAATGGAAACTGCACAGAAAAGAAAAATCAGGTGCATAATACAATTTCATTCTAGGCTCTCCTAATTCAATTGCAAGTTCTACGAAAAACTCAGAAGTAAGATAGATAATCATGAAATGTAGTTGATCTTCTCCATATTCCAAATCTTATTATTTACATTATGTCCCATAATCTAAAAAAGGTGGTATGTTTTGATACCAACATGTGATATTAACAAGGAATAGGAGAAATGATTTACCTTTTCCTTGTAGAAAATGCCCAAGTAGCTTTAAAGAATTTAAAAGTACCATATTAAGTTGCATGTGGAAAACCTCTTGAATAATTGAATTGCAAGAAAACACAAATTATATTTTAACGTAAGATAATTAATCTAAATAAGCAACTAATCCCCCACTGTTTTACATAGACACAAGACATTTTTAAATGAATAAAATAAATCATACATTTTATTAAGACATGAATGAGGATCCATTATTCACACAGAAATTAAAAGAGCTTTCCTAACATCTCTTAATTCACAATGCTAAATACAGTGGGGGTAACTTCTATGACGAATATTTCCCTTTCAGATGACATGTCACTGTTATTTAACCTCTGAAAGCAGCTCAAATTCCTAACTCCATCAATGGGCATTATCCTTAGCCTGCCATCCTACACGAACATAATAGAACATAATAGATTTCCTTCTTCCTTTAGTTTTCACATAGTCCATCAATTGGAAGGTAAACACCTAACGGATTTAGATTTCTTAGCAAGCGATCGATGAAATAAACACCAAATTTCACTGAGTAGGTTCTTACAAAGATAACTCACTCTATCTCTGAGGAAAGCTTGTAGGAGCATTTCCTGTGGAAATATTTAAAATTTTAGATGAAGATTTCCTTTAAACAGTATGTAATGCTACATACATTCTAAGCACTCTTGTGAAAACAGAGTGCGGCGTTAATATTAGTCTGGCAAGCCAAATGTTAAATTAATCACACAGTTGGGGACGCGATAACATTGTGATCTCAAGGTAAGAAATAGAAGGCATCCTAATTCCCAGACACTGGATTTTTCCCTGCTCAGCTTCCCTCTTAAGTAATTAGTGAAGCCCAGGAGATGAGCAGTGCTGAAGGGAGCTTTGCATACCTGGGAGGGAATAATGCTTTTATTTTGGGGGCCTTGCTGCCAGAGGATTTCATCCAAGTTCAATAAAAGCCAGGGTTTATTTAGACAGAATTGGAACAATCCAAACCACAGGGTGGGGATCCGTTTCTAATCCCCCTGCCCATCCGTATAATGATATAAGATTTAGCTAAAGCAACCTATTAGAATAGACAATAGCCACATATTTCCAGTGGCTGATTTTCTGAATGCTCAATCCTGGTTTAACTTTCAAAATCCAGTACAGAGCAAATTAAGAGTCTTCATTCAACCTCTCTTCTAGTAGATTTTTAAAATCATTATTCTAATTAATTCACAGAGTAAATTCGACTGAGACCCCTAATCTGTTAAGACATTACTGAATTACTCCTGGAAGCCCTAGTTACTCACACAGGCTCATTGTAAGCACCTCAGCCTCTCATATAATACACCAAATGATTAAACTTTACCTGAATAAATTCCTAAGTACCAGTTAAGATCTAGCTTCTCGGTTACATTTCCTTCTCCATTTACAGTGACATTTAGCATACTTTGTTTGTTTGCCCTATGGAACATGGGGAGAAAAAAATATTAAGCTATATATGGAATTTGGATAAATACATTTTTTAAAAAATGAACCACAATTTGGGAGAAATGCTTCATGCTGGAAAATGATTCTCAGCTCACATAGTCTTGTGTGTATCTACCTTATAAAAATTCAATTTAAATCACAACTTTCAGTTCCCGAAACTGTCTGTGAACATGATGCCGCGGATCAGACATGGGTGGAGACCACCGCAGGTTACACTCCACCAGCAAGCACTCTAATTTTCCTTCGGGTAAACTAAGTGAGGATTAGAAGAGAAGGATCAACAAACACCTCCCCCTAACTCTATGGAAAAGTGAGTCTTCTTATTGATTTTGGAGTATTTCATACATCAGATGAGAAATAACTTACCAGTATGAAAGCCACCAATCTTGAAGAACATAAGCAACCTAGGAGGGGAGAAACAACAAAGACAAAAATCAAACTTGGGCATGACTTACCAACTCAAAACTCTTAATCGCTAACATGGACAATTGAAAGAAAAAAGCCGGGCGTGGTGGCTCATGCTTGTAACCCCAGCACTTTGAGAGGCTGAGGCAGGCGGATCAACTTAAGGCCAGGAGTTTGAGACCAGACTGGCCAACATAGTGAAACCCTATCTCTACTAAAAATACAAAAATTAGCCTAGCTGGGCATGGTGGCACATGTGCCTGTAGTCCCAGCTACTCCAGAGGCTGAGACAGGAGAATTGCTTAAACCCCAGAGGCAGAGGTTGAAGTGAGCCAAGATCGCGCCACCGCACTCCAACCTGGGTGACAGAGCAAAACTCCGTCTCAAAAAAAAAAGAAGAAGAAAGAATAAAAAGCTCAGAGAACTCGCACAGTTCTTCCAGCTCAGGTCTGTGCTGAGCCCAAACTCCCAGATATCAAGAGTTCAAGAAAACGCATATTCCATTTTAAAATCATTGAAAGATACCCTTTTTTTCGCAGAAGGTCTTTGTAATGGACACGGAACACCAGTAGGCAGCCCTCACTTTGTTCCCCAAAGACAGTACATTTCAATTCAGACCCCAAGCGAACTGCAAGATGCAGTCATAATAGCATAAACATAGGTACTGTAAATATCATTTTGAGGGCACGAAACAAATGTCATTATTTACCTGAGCTGCAGTGTTTAGGAGAATAAGGAAAATGATGACAATCCAGTGAGCACCAGCTCTGAAGTAATTCTTATAGGCCTGAAAACCAACTTTTCCTTCAGAACGGTTCTCCTCTGATAGTGTAACTGGGACATTCTCTGTCTGCAAAGGAAAAAAGGTGGTAAGAGACAAACAGTACACAAAACTGTTCCCAAAGATGACAATGCACTCTGTTGACAAAGCTGTGGGGAAACAGGCAGAAGTCCAAAATGATCCATCTCCTGTGGAGAAGGGTGTAGAAATATCTAGCCAAACTATACATCTGCTTATTATTTATTTAAATTTTTTTTGACTCAGAATTTTGCTCATGTTGCCCAGGCTGGAGTGTAGTGGCGCAATCTTGGCTCACTGCAACCTCTGCCTCCTCAGTAGCAGGTTCAAGCAATTCTCTTGCCTCAGCCTCCTCAGTAGCAGGGATTACAGATGCCTGCTACCACGCCTGGCTAATTTTTGTATTTTTTAGTGAAGACAGGTTTTCACCATGTTGGCCAGGCTGGTCTGGAACTCCTGACCTCAGGTGATCCTCTCGCCTCGGACTTCCAAAGTGCTGGGATTACAGGCATGAGCCACCACACCCAGCTATATGCACTAATCCTTGGACCCAGCCATCCCACTTTCAAGGTTCTACTAGAGATAAGGAAATATCATTTGTACGTTGTGGCATGGCTTGCTAGAAGGATGACATCAGGATGTCCAGCACTTACCTAGCACACCCAAATTCAAGTGTCAGTACAGAAACTTGTTCCAAAATCATATAAAAAAAGATATGGAACTCTCAACTGCATCACTCAAGATGGAAACATAAAAGAGCAGAGGGTCAAAACATGAGCTCAATATAGTAACTGGGGTCAAGCAGTGAGTCTGAGTAACCAGAGTTTGGAAAGCAAGGGATAGCATATGATCCTAATCTATTTGGTTCCTGAGTTTCAGAAATTGACTCCTGATAATTTGGCATGTGAGGGCCTAATCTGAATAGAATCCTTCAGGTTCCTGGATTTGGATAGTCAGGGTTTGTGTGGCAAGGAATATCTATGCTTTTAAGTGAGCTCTGGTACATTTCTGCCTGGAGGACTTAGAAGGCATGAGATTCACATACTCTGAGGATGTATTGAGCAGCTCTATGTTGGCCACTGGGAACACCAAGGTGAGTAAGATGCGGCTCCTATTCTTGAAAGGTAAAGAAGGAAGATGGGCTGCTGTGTGTCAGGAACTGTTGGGTCTTTGCACGTGCTACTTCTGGCCTAACATAAACCATCTGACAACAGGGCAAAATATCTCCATCAGCCACCTGCAGCATCAGAACATTCCAACATATAGGAAAAGTGGCTAATTTCATGTGGCCCACAGCAGGACTTTCTCTAAGGGGGTCTTCAAATTATGCCTCCGGATGCAAAGAGAAGTCAGGGGCCACCAGACTGAGCAGGATTTCACTACAGTAAATTCAAGAATTGTAGTATTAATGTGAGTCACACACAGCTTAGGACTTGCACCAGCATACACACCCGCTACTCATCTCCTTGACATTCCCCAGCCTACACATAAAGGATAACTCCAACCAGGGTTGTTTGCCTTGGTTCTGTTTTAATCTACCAATATCATGGAATAGAGCCTTAAAACCACAGAATCTCCTTTGGGACAAAAGATGATGCTTTGAACAGAGTAGACCAAAGATCCATAAAGCCATTAACAGTCAACAAAACCAGGCCATGTTGTAACAGGAGGTGAACTCACATCTTGGCTGTCCAGAGCACCATCTTTCAGGGAGGGTCTAGAAGATTGTTGAGACCAAACCGAAGACTCTGAGAAGGTACGATTCCTCAGTGTGGGAGTTCCTGGAACTGGAGGTTGTTCACTTTCCTCATTGTTCTTCTTTAAAAGGGAGCCAAAATCTATACCAGATTTTAGGAACTCAGTGTAAGTCCCCTTCTGCACCATTTTACCCTAAAATAAAAATAAAGAATTTCAGAGAGAGACATGTGCAGGTGACAATGTTAACCTAATCTAATTCTAATCCAGAAAAAGTAACTGATCTTAAGTTATGATTATACTTAGGTCCGAAATCCTAGTTGACAAATCTAACACAATTCAACTTGATACACAACTGAGTGTTCTGTTCTCAGCCAGACCCTGTGTTAGGTCTTGAAGAATATTTTTAAAATGGTAATAGTGTGTTACAAATGGCGATCATTATCACATAGATGTTGGTGACCGTATTGGTAGTCTTATTACAGTACATGAAAACTGTGATAAACCTTATGCAATAAGAATTGAAGGAATGAGTAAATTGAGGAGGATATTCCAGGAAAGAAACCTAACACTGATAGGGAGGTAGGAACAGGCATATCTGCACAGGTAGGAAGCACTCCACAAGCCTCCACTGGCCATGGGCCCTACTGGAAAAAGGCGTGTGGGGACCAGACTTGGACATAGACCCCATGAACAGCACCTTCACGGTCTTTACTCTAAAATTGCCCCACAGGCCAGGTGCGGTGGCTCACACCTGAAATCCCAGCACTTTGGAAGACCAAGGCGGGTGGATCACCTGAGGTCAGGAATTCGAGACCAGCCTGGCCAACATGATGAAACCCCACCTCTACTAAAAATACAAAAAAATCAGCCGGGCACCTGTAATCCTAGCTACTCGGGAGGCTGAGGCAGGAGAATCACTTGAACCCAGGAGGCGGAGGTTGCAGTGAGCAGAGATCAAGCCACTGCACTCTAGCCTGGATGACAAGAGCGAAACTCCATCTCATAAATAAATAAATAAATAAATAAATAATTGCCCCAAAGACTCAGGGAGTTCCTAACTGAAAATTCGACATTCCATGGGACATCGCCTTGCACAGTTTTCTCTCCTTACAAAGTCATAGAAAATAATGTACAAATATCTTCACTATTTGTCTACTCCATGAAATGAGACCCAACTGATTTCCTCAAACAGCAGCAAACAAAATATTAGGCAAACTCCCAGAATACAAAACAAATCAAAGGAGAGCAGCTCCTGGCTAAGGCAAGTCAGGTGGGGGAAGGTGGCCAGGACCCTCACTGCTACCCCAATCCTCCCTATCCCCAAAAAGGTGGGTCCACTGAGGAAAATCCAGTGACACCTTGGGCCCTTTGGACCAGTTTGATAACTGGAGAATTCAAAAATGCTTCATGATACATTGTGTCTTCTTCCACATAGGAGGTAAAAGTGACAGACCTAGTTTGATGAAATGACCACTTTTCACATGGTATCTGTAAGACGCACAAGGAAACTCCTACTGGTACTGAGATGGCAATTTTCTGCAGAAGCCGAGTACTGAGGAGCAATGCAGAGTGGGTTCCGAGGGGCAACCGTGCTCTGTCTGCTGTTAGGGAGGGGGCTGGGCCGACAGCAAGAAGCAAGAACGGACACACATTCATCCTGGGTGCCCACCAGTGGAAAAACGGTTTGTGTGTGTGTGGTAGGGTCTCCCTCTGTTGCCCAGGCTGGAGTGCAATGGCACGATCTCGGCTTACTGCAACCTTCGCCTCCCAGGTTCAAGTGATTCTCCTGCCTCAGGCTCCTGAGTAGCTGGGATCACAGGTAAGTGCCACCAGGCCCAGCTAATCCTTTTCTATTTTTGGTAGAGATGGGTTTTCACCATGTTGGCCAGGTTGGTCTCGAACTCCTGACCTCAAGTGATTCCTCCCCCCGCACCTTCACCTCCCAAATTGCTGGGATTACAGCATGAGCCACCGTGCCTGGCTAAATGGTTGTTTTGGAGAAAGGTTATTCTACCACCCACAGATTTTATTCTAATGTACCAGCATTCAGGTTTTGCCACACTAGTCTCAGCCCTCTGCATAAGAAATTAATTGTTTTCAAGTTTGAGGAACCCAGGCTCCCTGTTCCTGGGGGAGTGGGGAAGAGCCAGCAAACGAAACCACTTCTGAAGAGGCAGCAGTTCTGCCTTCGATAATCCTTTTAAGGGTGAGAATTCACTTGCCGGGACTTCAGTGGACAGATTTCTCACTGTTCTTTAGGCAGCAAGGAGGGGCTTACACACAAAGACTTGCAAGAGCTTTGCTATCATTATATACCCCGTTTGTTGCAATAATGTGAAATTTATCTCCCTTGGAGAACAGTGCGCACAGATCTTATAAAATATAATTAACACTCATTTTTGTTATTTCCATCATTTTATTAAGAAATTGCGGGAGGAGAAACATTAAAGCATTTGAAGACACTAAGGGGGTTTCAGACCTACAATCAGGAATTTGACCAGGGCCTGAACACAGAAGGGTTAAGGACCAGGGGTACTGAGGCAAGAGGCAACAAGCCAGAGAGTGATGCATGAAACCACCGCTGGGCTGAGAAGTTCTCACTAACCTCCACATCCACGGCCACGCTAGCTCTTGTAGGTTGAATGGTGACCATAACCCCCTAAAAAGATATGTTCAAGTCCTACACCCTGTTACCTGTGAATGTGGCCTCTTTTTTTGAAACAGGATTTTTGCAGATACAATCAAAACAAGATGAGGCCATACTGGAGTAGGGTGGGCCCTAGGTCCAATGACTGATGTCCTTATAGGAAGAAACCCAGAGAGACACAGCGACGACGCCATGTGACAACAGAGGCAGAGACTGAAGGGCTGCACTGCCAGCCAAGGATCAACAGTGAGTGCCAGCAAAACCCCAGAAAGTGGGAGGGGCGAGGAAGGATTCTCCCCTGAAGCCTTCAGAGAGAGCACGGCCCTGCGGACACCTTGATTTTGGACTTGCAGCCTCAGAACAGTGAGACAATACATTTCTGTTGTTTTAAGCTGCCAAATGTGTGGCACTTTGTTCTGGCAGCCCTAGGAAACTGAAACACTAGACCGAGCCCTTATTTCTGTCTTATGAACTACTAAGACTTCAAATTGCTTCTGCTATAGCTCCTCCAGCAAACAACAAAGAGGATCTCTTAAAATCACAGATCAAACCATGTCACTCCACTGCTCTGGACTGTCCAGTAGCCTCTGTCCTAATTCCAGGGCCTCTGACCACTGCTCTGAGCCCACCTTTCTCCAGGCTCTCCCTGGCTTGCTCTGCTCCTCCCTGATGTTCCTGTAAACACATCAGGTAACTTCCAGCTTTAGGACCCCACTGCCAGTCCCCTGCCTCAGATGCCCTCCCCAGGTGACTGCATGGTCAGCACCTTCACATCATTGTACCTCAAGTCCCAGCGAGGCAACCCCACCCCTCTATTTCCTTCCTTACATCTATCTCCAGGAAGAACGTCAGCCTGAAGATGGCAAGGACTTTGTCTTACTTATAGCTATACCAGCTCTCACACATATCAGGCACTCAAAAATTCCTGTGCAGTGACACTAACTGCTGGCTATTCCAGGAAAGTGGGTGCTGTGACTAGGGGTTGCTCAGTTATCCAACTGTGTTGCTATTATTATTATTTTTTTAATTTTTATTTTTTTGAGACAGAGTCTCACTCTGTCGCCCAGGCTGGAGTGCAATGGCATGATCTCGGCTCACTACAACCTCCGCCTCCTGGGTTCAAGTGATTCTCCTGCCTCAGCCTCCCAAGTAGCTGGGACTACAAGTGTGTGCCATCATGCTGGGCTAATTTTTTGTATTTTTAGTAGAGATGGGGTTTCACCATGTTAGACAGGCTGGTCTTGAACTCCTGACCTCAGGTGATCTGCCTGCCTCGGCGTCCCAAAGTGCTGGGATTACGGGCATGAGTCACTGTGCCCAGCCATTTCTGCTATTAACAGAAGAGGATCTTTAGCCAAACTATGCATGACAATTAAATGGATACAAACAGGTCTTAGGATCTGTAATTTCCAAATAACATAATTTGAATTAAGTCACGGAAGAGGTAAACAAAAAGTTCTAAATTAAAACAGCATCATTTTCTTTAACAATGTAGTAACCTTGAGGTAGCAATTTTACATACTTTATGGTAATACGGTTTAGCATGTAATAATGACATTTCTACAAGTCTTTTGAGTTAATACTTAAAAACATGAATCCCAGCTCTGAGAAGAAAGGAACATGAAATGGAGGAAGAAGAAGGGGATTCAACACACCCAACTACTTGCAAGTTCAGGAGACCTCTAGAAACTACTTACATCTTTCAATATCAGAATCTGACTCGCAGCTTTGAGGTACTGCAACTGATGAGTCACTAAAATTGTGATCTTCTCATGCAAAGTTTGACAAATACACCTATAAATTTAAAAAGCACAGGGTGAAAAAACACATGAATAGGGGTGCTCCACATTGAAAAACATACATTTTGAAACCACAGTCAAAGACAACACGGTAGTCAAAGATCTAGAGGTTAAATACAAACTAAATACAAATATAAGCCAATAAAGCCAGCTAGGTCCTCATAACCACTAGCAGCAAATACAAGCCTTGCTGTGATGAAATCTTCAAAAGCTTTCTGGGAAGGAGGCAATAAGTGTAATTTTTTTTTCTAAAACTTAGTTTAACAATATATTCCATGATGAAAAATGACTGAACAATATAGAGATTCAAAAACTTGATGTCACTAAAACACTAATTATTTTATTGCTACATAGGATTGCAGGGGAGAAAGAAAGATTGAGATCATGTAACAACGTGGCATTTTTCTTGGACGGTTTCTTAGATGATAATTTATAATGCACCTATTAACGCCCCCCACCCCCCACAAAAAGGCTTAGATTCTTGGTAACCTTTGCCAGAGTGCATTTTCCAGACTCTTCTTCCCAAATAATACTAGATAGGAAAACAAATGCTAGTGACGTGTGACTCCCCACAGTATTCTTGGTCTCATCCAGGAAGCAAAACTTCTCTCATTAGTCCTAAACAGTCTGAATAAGAAAATGGAAGAACAGAATCCAAACAGTCCAAACCATATGGCTCAAAGATAAGACCCACCTCAGTATTCAACCATCAAGTTTTCTGGCGTTTGTTTGTTTTCTACAGTACCCACTCAAAGTTCTCCTACATTGTAAACGTAGACTCCTGGGAGCTACAAAAAAAAATTAGCTGGGTGTGGTGACACACACCTGTAGTCCCAGCTACAAGGGAGGCTAAGGTGGGAGAATCACTTGAGCCCAGGAGGTTGAGGCTACAGTGAGCCGTCATCACACCACTGCCCTCCAGCCTGGTTGACAGAGTAAGACCCTGTCTCAAAAAGAAAAAAAGGAGAAAAAAAAGAAAAAGAAAAGGAGCATTAATCTGTAACAATGGCCAAGAACATAACTCATGCTTAATAAGTGTTAGCCCTGTCCTCCAATCTTCCCCATATGCAGCCATTGCTTTTAGAAATTCAGGACTGAGAAGTCATAACAAGTATTTTAGAGACAGCGCCTGTGATCAGAACCACAACTCCAGACTGCAGATATGTAAACTATCACTTCATCCTTTACATCCAAAAGGATTAATTTTTCCCCTTTCACATATCTTAGTTTGGCTTATTTCAAAACTAAGTTGCTCAATCTAGTATACCTCTTCAGGTTTAGTACTTATACTCCTCTTCAGGTTTAGTACGAAAGCTTTTAATGAAATTGTTTCCCTTTATTTCAAAATTGGCTGCCATTAGTCCTTTTATATACATATCTAAAAGGAGATGTTAATGATCAAATCTGATGGGTGCTATGTCCAGTATCAGCCACCTCAAAGGTTTCAAAATGTTTTCTTCCTAACATCTTCCATTGTAGATGAGATAATAGAAATAATTACACTAACATTGTAACTGATGGCTTGAATTTTTTTCTAAATTATGCTTCTTAGGCAAATCTCAAAAAATACTTTCCAAATTATTAAGAGTAAAAATCTTCCAGTCATGCCATAAAACAAACAAATAATAAGTGATTGATTTAGCAATGAGCTATTTAACTCTAATCCTACATAAAGACTATGTTAAGAGGCCAGCCATGGGGGCTCATGCCTATAATTCCAGCTCTTTGGGACGCTGAGGCAGACAGATCACTTGAGGTCAGAAGTTCAAGTAACATGGTAAAATCCCATCTCTACTAAAAATACAAAAATTAGCTGGATGTGGTCATGCATGTCTGTAATCCCAGCTACTCGGGTGGCTGAGGCACAAGAATCGCTGGAACCCCAGAGGCCTGCAGTGATCCAAGATCATGCCACTGCACTCCAGCCTGGGCAACAGAGTGAGGCTCTGTCTCAAAAATGAAAAAAAAAAAAAAAGACAACATTAAGAGCTGACACATGCAATGCTGGAGGTGACACAAGTGAGAAAGATATAGTCAGTTGGTGCAGTGGCTCACACCTATAATCCCAGCATTTTGAGAGGCCAAGGCAGGAGGATCTTTTGAGCCCAGGAGTTCGAGGCCAGTCTGGGCAACATGGAGAGATCCCATCTCTATAAAAAACACGAAACTTAGCCGGGTGTGGTGGTGTGCACTTGCAGCCCCAGCTACTCGGGAGGATCACTTGAGCCCAGGAGGTAGAAGTTGCAGTGGGCCGTGATCATGCCACTGCACTTCACCCTGGGTGACAGGGCAAAACTGTCAAAAAAGTTAGGAAGGGAGGGAGGGAGGGAGAGAGGGACAAACACAGTCACTACCTTCATTCATTCAGTTAAGATACATTTGCTGAACACTGACAAAGTACCAGGGACTACTCTAAGTGATGAGGATACATCCACTGGTCAAGCAAACAGACAACACCCTGAGTAACGTAGGGACACTCACTACACAAACACAGAAAATACACTATCGGATAGTAAAGTAAACCATGAAGAGACAGCCAGGCAAAGGTTGTACTTTAGAGGGAGTGGCTAGGAAAGGCCTCTCTGCAAGGAGGTGATGTATGAGCCGTGAGACTATCTGGGGGAAGCATTCCTGGCAGAAACAGCAGGTGCAATGGTCCCGGGGTACAAACGCACTGTGCAAAGGCACCTTCATGCATTCACAGTCCAGTGCGGGAGCTGGAGGGAAGAACACATAGGTGGATCAAGAGCAGCTCATTGAGGGCTGTGGGCAGACAGAGAAAGCGCCATGCCTTCCGAGGAGCAGAAGAGAAAGGCAGGAGGTAGGATCTGTGTCTTTCATTTTTCTCTTTTGCCCAGGCATATTATCCCTGGTTCTCCAACAGCAGGAAAAATATCCTTATAGACAGGCAGATGTGAGAAAGTCACACCTACTTCCAGGCACCCCAAAGAAGTGTACATGGCTGGAGGACTGGTCTTGCGTGGGCAAGGGTTGGAAAGGTGAATGGGGCAGACTGCAAAGGGCAATTTGCCATTCGAGGACTTAGAACTGTAGCTTAAAAGTAGGGGAGTCTGAGAGCAACTGAAAGAGGGAAGGTGAACTAGTGCTGTGCCTGAATGTCTGTGGCCCTCCCCAAATTCCTACTGAACCCTAATCACCAATGTAATGGTATTAGGAGGTGAGGCCTATTTCATGAGAATCTGCCAACACGAATGGTATTAGTAAAAGGGGCCAGCCCAGGGAAGCTGCTGTACCCCTTCCACAGTGAGAAGACAGCTGTCTGTGAACCAGAGCGTGGTTCACAAACCTCTCCAGGCACCAAAACTGCTGGCGCCTTGATCTTGGATCTTGGCCTCCAGAACTGTAGAAACAATTTTCTATTGTCTATATGGAATACCTAGTTTATGCTATTTTGAATCAGCAGCCTGAATGGACTAAGACAAATAGGTAGGCAACAGTGTGGGAGATCTGATTAGGAGACTCAAAGAGGCAGGGGTCTGAGAATTTGAAGTTTTCTAGAATACAACCACATCTATAGCAGGCAACAAATCGGATTAGCATCCTTTAATCTAAGTGCCCCTCACTTTTTGTATGTGATAAAATCCACTTAGTGTTTGCAACATATAGTTGTAAAACAAAACTCTTAACAACTCTCGATATATATTCATGATTGAAGTAAAAACTGTTAATGGCAAATAGAAGTGTAATTCATTCACTTTTAATACAAAACACTTCACATTTCTAAGCTTCAACACAACCGCCATCTTTCATAGCATATTGTTCAATCCAATTTTCTAACTCGTTGAGAACATTCTCCAGTTGCTGCTGAGTGATTTCCTAAATTGCATTCGTGCTCCCTGCCCTAAGTTTCCCCAAAGAATGTGATTCTGATTAGCAAACAACAATTTTAACAAGCTTGCTTCTAACAAGCGTATATCCAAAGTCATTAATCCTTAAAGGTGCAAGAGGACTTTATAAATACCTCCTGTGTTCAAATGAAAATATGGGGGAGCTTGTGCGATACGCACACTGATACTCAGCAATGAAAATACCTTCCTCCTTCCCCGTGGCAACTCTAAAACAGTGTCCCACCGGGAATTGTTGTTTGAGTGATAAAGAACTGGTGGGGCCTCGCGCAAGACTTGAGCAAGCCACAGAGGCCCTTCTCGGGGAAATGGAAAATTCATCAAGGCACAACGAGGAGGGAGCAGGAAACGAGGCTCCGATCAGAGTGCTGGGGCAACGCTGACTGCCAGCTTATCCCGCACTCTGCATTCAGAAAGATTCAATGCTGCCATCCACGTTTTTTTTGGTTGTGGAAAAATAGACATGACATAACATTTACCATTTATACCATTTTTAAGTGTATAGCTTGGTAGCGCTAAGTACATACACACCATTGTGCAACCATCACCATCAAACACATCCACTTCATCATCCCATACCAGGCACATTTTGCATATACACTCTGGTGGGTAAACATTCAGGAACCCACGCAGAGCCCCATGCTCAGTGTATGACTTCGTGTCCAAACCCCTGGAATCCAGAGCCCAGAGATGAGTTATTCTCACACAGCCGACTCGCTCTCCACTTTGCTATCCAGGACCTGTTATGGACTGAACCATGCTCCCCTCAAAGTTCCTATGCTCCAGCCCTCACCCTAGCACCATAGAATTTGAACAGAGAACCTTTTTTAAAATTTATTATTATTATTATTATTTTTGAGACAGAATCTCACTCTTGTCGCCCAGGCTGGAGTGCAATGGTGCTATCTCGGCTCACTGCAACCTCCACCTCCTGGGTTCAAGCAATTCTCCTGCCTCAGCCTCCAGAGTAGCTGGGATTACAGGCACCCACCACCATTCACCACTGATTTTTGTATTTTTAGTAGAGATGGGGTTTCACCATGTTGGCCAGGCTGGTCTCGAACTCCTCAGGTGATCTGCCTGCCTCGGCTTCCCAAAGTGCTGGGATTACAGGCAGGAGCCACAGTGCCCGGCCAACACAGAACCTTTAGAGAAGTAATTATGCTAAAATGAGGCCATGAGGGTGGGCCCTACTCTAATCTGACTGGTGTCTTTTCAGGAAGAGGAGGTTTGGATACAGAGACACACGGAGAAAAGGGTGAGAAGGCAGCCATCAGCAGGCCAAGAAAGCCCTCGGGAGGAGCTGCACCTGCAGATGCACTGATCTCGCACATGCAGTCTCCAGAACTCTGCAGAGACAACTTGCCGCTGTGTAAGCCCCCCAGCCTGTGGCATTTTGTGAGGGCAGCCCTGGCTGGCCAACACAGGACTTCCAGAGCTTTCTCTCACGGTACCTTCTCTATCCCCCACCACAGGAACAGGTGCCTGCCTGCTGTCCTTCCCACAGGCCTCACTCCTTCCCATCTGCACACCTCTGCTTCTACTATTTCTTTCAAAGGAATTGAATCCTACTCTCAGCCACTACAAACCCTTACCAGCCTACAGGACCACAGGCTACTTCCAGCCAAGCCCGGCCCTCAGTGACCTTTCCAATCTCTGCTGCCCACTTCTTCCATTTAAAAAAAAATGATTGTCGTATGCCAGGCGCAGGGGTTCACACCTGTAATCTCAGCACTCCAGGAAGCCGAGGGGGGCAGATCCCTTGAGCCCAGGAGTTCAAGACCAGCCTGGGCAACATAGGGAGACCAGCCTGGACAACATGGCAAAGCCCCTTCTCTTCAAAAAAAAAAAAAACAGAATAAGCTGGGCATGGTGGTGCTAGCCTGTAGTCACAGCTACCCGGGAGGCTGAGGAAGGAGAATCTCTTGACCCCAAGAGGTCGAGGCTGCAGTGAGCTGAGAATGCACCACTGCACTCCAGCCTGGGCAACACAGCGAGATCCTATCTAAAAAAATAATAATAATAATATAGATTGTCCTATATTGAAATCCCCTAAGACTTGGGGTCTGTTGAACTTTTCCCAAGCACTTAGTCTTGATCCATGCAGAGACAAATTCCGTACGGGCAAGAATGAAATCTGAACTTGTCTCTCTCTCACTCAGCCCAGCATGGGTGCTTATCTTCTCTGTGGCCGACTGCCCTCCTCTGCAAGCGAAGATGTTTCATGCAGTAGCATCTGCAGGAGCATCTACCTCAGTGTGTGCAGAAGGGCTACAATGAGTGGGAAAGGCTCACTGACTTTAACAAGGTGAAAAACAGGAAGCTGACTGTGGGGCAGGTGTGGGTGCTGTTTTAGCAAAACCAGTTCACAATGCTTTCAAAAAAGCCAGTCTAGACTACATAGGAAGTGTCAGTCGGCACACATGAGGTTACAGAATATGCAGAAAAGATTCCAGAGTAATTCAACCTCCATGGTTCAGTGTCTAAGCAAGAGCCAAGGAAAGCAAATCCCAGAAACACCACGTAAGAGTCGGGAGGGAAGCCAGATTCTAGACAACTAGTTTCAAAGGCAAGCAAGTCCTACATGTCTGTGGGTCTTAAGTGTTCACTCTGGTAAGAATCCATGAAGCAACATTAGATTCTTGAAACCACAGTTTACTATGGAGCAAATCATTCTTAAATTCTAGATTTTACTAGTAGGTTATCTCCAGACTAATAGATTAACATGTAAAGAGCAACAAAGCCTTCCCAAGAAAGCCCTATGTTGGTCCCAAGGAGCTCACTTCTAACCTGTCATAGAGAAATGATGGAGGAAAAGAGCTGAAAGACAAGGCCCAGGTTGCCAAGTGCCACCCTTCCATTGAAAAATGGCACACCATCTTTCCTATCTCCAGGGCATGGTCCAGCAGCAGTTTCTTGGTTATCAACTGTAATTACTAGTGGGGGAAAACTTGCAAAATTTGCCATCTGTTTCTCAACTCCCTAAAACATGATACACTCCACTCACTGCAACACACTGAAATCACTTTGTATATTTTCCTACCTTGACCTTGTATTTATGAAAAATTTCTCTAAAATGGATCTTCGGGGAAGCAGGTGGCAGTGTTGGGGAGGGGAGCGGACACCAGAGCAGGACAAGCTGAAAGCCGTAAAGGCTTTCCTGAGCCAACTCGAAATGGCTCTGGAAAAGCAGAAATGACTTAAGACACAAACAAACTCACAGTTCGAACAAGTGTCTGCTAACTTCCGCATCTACTGCACTGAGAGGATCGTCCAGGAGATAGATGTCAGCATCTTGATACACTGCTCTAGAAAATATAAAGAGATATCAGACTCTCACCCAGGAACATGACAACTTTCAACAACTGGGATGTTTATTCAAATGCCAACAGAATAATCCAAGAAGGTGCTTCACACAGGACGCAATACACAGTAAGCGGGTCCTATGTGCTCACCACCACTGGAAGCAGCACAAAAGACACCGGCATAGTGGCTGCTGAAATGCAATTTACCTTGCAAGGTTTACCCGTGCTTTCTGCCCTCCACTCAGCGTGGTTCCCCGATCTCCTATCACAGTCAGATCACCATCCTCCAACAGCTGTAAATCCTGTATGGACAAAGGAAAGAAGCGGGGGAAAAAAGACTTAAAACATGTTCTCCCTCTGTTATCCTAAACTTTGCACATTAGTTCTTCAGAAATATACATGTATTTGATCAACAGCAATGGATATATTTCATAGTAACTAAATTGTAAGTTTGAACCTATCAAATACACAGTCAGGGCATGTTATCTATTTTAATGCTGTAGCTTTTCATAGCATTTATGCACTGAGCCATTTTAACAGAAATTTTTTGAGCAGCAACTCCTTGTGAATTCAGCAGTGAAAGAGTTTCCACAGTGAGTGACCTGACAATAAAAGATTGACACAAACGCAAGAGGTGATAAGTGCAAGAAGGAAAAGGAAGCTGGCTTAGGGAGACAGAGAGTGACAGAGGGAAAGTCCACTTTATATAGGGAGGTCAGCAAGGGCTCTGATCGAGGGGGTCTGAGCAGAGACCTGTCAGGGGATGGACTGGCTGGCACAGAGTGGAGGAAGAGTGCTCCACATAGAGGAATGAGCAAGCACAAAAGCCATGGGGTGATACGTGCCCAAGGTGTTCACAGAAGAGCAACACGGATGCCCACAGAACTGTGAGAACAGGATGATGGCAGGTGAGGGCAGAGACAGAGGCAAGAGAAGCCAAGGGCTCACACCTAGGGAAACAGAAGGAAGGACATGATCTCATCAAGGCAATAATTGAGACAAGAAACAACAGTAGCTGGGACCAGAGTGGGGAACAGGGAAGTGAACATCAGTGGTCATGTGCTGAACAAATTTTAAAGGTAGCACCTATAGGATCTGCTGATGAGATGGGTGTGTGTTGTGATAGAAAAAGAGGAGGACTGCATTGGTTTTGGTATAAGACAAGGGAAGAACAGGGTTACCATGTACTGAGCTGGGGGAAATGAGGGATGCAGATTAAAGAGATAAAATCAAAAGGTTGATTATGGCCAAACTGAAATGCTGACCAGCAATCCTGACTTGCTGCTGGATAAGTGAGTCTGGAGGTCTGTGCTGGAGACCCAACTGTGAGGGCTGTCAGCATAAAGCCATGGGACTTACTAAGGAACAACTGTGTCTTCACAAGCCATTTTGCTGACTTTTGCCTCAGCTTTCCATTCTCAGAGAAGGGATAACACCCACCCCATCTTCACAGTGATGCTTAAGGCATCACAATAGACTGACAGAAAAAACTCTGCAAAAAATAAGAGCAGAAAGAGCAGCCCAGCCAGGAAAAGCCAAAGGGAAAGGAGCGGAGTGCTCATGAGACACTGCACAGACTGGCTGCACTAAGTAGAATCTGGTTCCATGCAAGACCCCAAAAAACAAAAGCTAGGAAGGATAACAAGTTTTTATTTGAGGATCTAACCAAAGTTATATTTAAAAATTATTTAAGAAATAAGTTGACAAAGCATAATACTTTTTTAAAAAAACATGACAAGAACATCCCTGAAAATAACAGGATAATGATCAGGTTTAAGTTCCATGACATTACATTAGAAATCTTTACTTGGATGGCCTATAATTATCACTAGACAGATCCTGGCATAGACAAAAGGTGTGGAGAAGATCGCTGGGTATTGACTGAGCTTCAAAAGCATCAACCTAGGACACTACAGAGATTGCCCTCTTACAGCTCAAGGTGTCATTTCTTTGTCTCTACTCTGACAGGGAGTACAAAGCAAATGGCACATTGAGATCTCCATGACAAGCAAGTCCTCTGACCTCCCTAAGTTCTCATTTTGTCTCTTTTACAAAATATCCTGGAGAAACAAGAATAAACTCATAGAATGCCGGAACAATCTAAAGTAAGTGTATGAACTCTCTAAGTGGAAAAAGGATCTGAGTTCATTATCATTTGCTACTGATGACTATGACATATTTTCTGATCAAACCAACAGCAGGACCCCATTCATAGCATGAATCCCACTAAATAAAGTACATCATCAAATGGAAAAAAGACAGTATCTCCACTGGAACCCATTCCCTGGCAGCCCACAAACACACACAGGAGTCCCCTAATACTCCAATCTGAACCAGGTGGCGTCAAATGAAAGGTAGCAAGTGACCCATGATGAAACTTCATTATTTCACGTTATCTCTTTGTTGAGCTCACAAGTTACACTATCTCTTCACTTTCAATTTTCATAAAAAGACAACGCGGCCGGGCACGGTGGCTCTCACCTGTAATCCCAGCACTTTGGGAGGCCGAGGCGGGTGGAACACCTGAGGTCAGGAGTTCAAGACCAGCCTGGCCAACACAGTGAAACTCCATCTCTACTAAACATACAAAATTAGCCAGGCATGGGGGCGCATGCTTGTAATCCCAGCTACTTGAGAGGCTAAGGAAGGAGAATCACTTGAACCTGGGAGGCAAAGGTTGCAGTGAGCGAGATCGCACCATTGCACTCTAGCCTGGGCAACAAGAGTGAAACTCCATCTCAAAAAAAAAAAAAAAAAAAAAAAAAAAAGACAATGCACCAGTTAACACTATCTCTTCCTTTCAGTTTTCATAAAAAGACAATGCACCATTTTAAGACAGGGTCCCAGCCTTCCACACAAACACAAACACACATTGTTTACTTGGCCTCATTCCATTGCTGATGGTCTTTATATATAATGCGTTAAGTCTCTGTGCCTTGATTTTACATTGTTTTGTTTTCATTCTCAAAATAGCATCAAGTTGTAGAAGAGCAATCTTAGCCATTTTCTAGAAAAGACACTAAAAATACCTGTCTCATTTCACGCAGATGGGGAATAGGGAAGGAGCTCTCTCCCCATGCCTGGTGGTAGCACTGTGAGTACTACAACAACGTTGAGTGTTGTTGACTTGGCAAACTATTTATGGACAAGCCTCAGATAGGGAAAGAATTTCAAAGGATCTGAAGTACAATCTGATTCAGGCTAATTTCCTAGTCATGATTTTCTAGTTTGGTTAAAGGGAAACAGTTGAGCAGAAAGCAGAAGTGCTCCCAATGGGAGGAAGGTATCTTATGCACGTTAGGTACCACTCAGTAAAATTAACCAATTATTTAATCTACCACCACCTTTATTGAAATGCAGACACAGAAACTAGAGAAAAACCATGACGTGGCTATGTGGGTTTGACGTCATCTAACCAGAATCCTACCATGTGCACATCAACCATGGTGACACTGAAGGCAGAAAAACCACTGAGGACACTGTGGGGATGGTCACAGGGGCAGGCCTGAGGCCCCAGCACAAGAAGCAGGTTCCAGAGTCAGAGAGCAGGGCTCTCCAGCTTTGGGCCACACCTTGCTTCCATTTGGAATGGCCCTTCCTATCATAGCTTATCAACATCCTATTCTTCTTTCAGGGCCCAGCTCAAACTCTTCTATGAAACTAACCTGCAGTCCCCCAATCAGAAAACATCACTCTTTCTTCTAGGTTCCTAAGGCTTTGTTTATATTTCTTAGGAAGGACCTGCTGTATTCTGCCTCTTAATGTTTATATGTGTACTCAGCTTCTTGCTCCACGAGTCAGCTCCTGGATGTAAGAGCTATGCACCAACCACTGTTCCTGATGCCTGGTGTTATCTCTAACCTTCATGACAACCTGCCAAGTAAGTAGTGACCACACTTCACAGATGAGGAGACTGAGACGAAGTGAGAGCACGTAACTGGTCTGAGGACTCTCAGTTAATAAAGGAAGGCTGGAGTTTGAACCAAGCTCATCTCAGTTCACAGCCTGTTGCCCTTTCATATCATGCTTCCCCAAGTGCTTGCTAGAAGATACTTAAAGGCAATACTGAAACAACTCAGAACTCGAAGTCTCTCTATCCATATATAGCACTATCAGTCCATTTAGTCACCCTAGTTAGATTTACCTCGTTGTATCCCTTTTGTACTCAGCTTAAAAAAAAAAAAAAAAAAAAAAGACAGGGTCTTGCTATGTTGCCTAGGCTGGTCTCATACTCCTGGCCTCAAGCAACTCTCCCACCTCAGCTACCCAAAGTACTGGGATTACAGGTTTGAGCCACCATGCCGGGCCCTCAGCATGTATTTCCTATTCTGTCACTAAGGAGTGATATGGTTCTCCCAACTGAGAGATTAACAACAACAAAAAGGCATAACAACAGTTACTTTATGATTGTCAAGGCAATCTAAAAAGAAAACGTCCAAGTTGGGAGGAATGTGGCAAATATGAGAAGAAATTATAAGATAGTGGGTACTCCAAAGGGGTTTGTATATTCAAGCGAGCTATATAAACTCCAATTTATCAATTCCATGCCTTTGGATATGCATTGCTTAAAAGTGCTCAAGGATTAAAAGAAACTATGCAAAGGGTGACATCATATTAATACATTGCATCTATTAGGGTAACAATATTTTTATTATTGACTTATTTGCTGTACTATGTGTAGAACCCTATATAAATATCAATTCAAATAGTGGAAGTTATATACTCAGATACGTTCTTTCAAGCATGTCACATTTCATGTGATTTTACCCAAAATTGGTGGCTCTTATAATTAAGAAGGCCTGTTATGTGCCTAGTAATCAGATGCTTATGTGCCTAGTAATCAGATGCTTTAAGTTCATGATCAAATCTTATCCTCACAATAGCCTATGAGGTGAATAGTTTATTATCTCTATTTTACAGATGACAAAACTGAGGCTTTCTAAGGTTCAGACGATTAGCTAAAATCGCACACCTACTAAAGAGAACTGAGACTCAATCCCAGAGCTGTCTGACCCCAAGGCCTCAGATTTTAACCACTACTCACTAATGTATCTAACATTAGTATGTTGTTTCCTGAGGTATGTCCTGTCATTTGCTATGATATCACTTTGAATAAGTAATTAGCCTAAAGCAATACTGCTAAATGTGAATTATTACTTCCTATCTTATTATTTTATCTCAAAGATATTTTTAGCTCAATGAACTTATAGATTTACTTCAACTGTATCTAGTACAATATATCTAGTTGTTATCAATATATCAGAGAAATCTTGTTAGTTCCTATTTTTTCCTCTAGCACTTTTTTTTTGCATGGGAGGGTGGCCAGGAGGGGAATGAGGAACTATATAAGGCAAAATCTTTTATTTGTCTTATTAACTGATTTAGAGAAAAGGGCAATAACTACTATTTACCAAAAACCTGGCATGTTTGCATTTTACAGACATTGCCTGCAGTCTTTACAATCCTGCTGTATCTCCCCCATTTAATGAGAAATGAAACAGAGGCCAAACACCCAGAGACACTCAGGACCGTTTCTGTCTAGCAGGTTTTGATTACACATGCAATCTCTGTACCTACAAGCCAAAATAATTCCAGGATTGCTATTCTCTATGGCCATCTTACACCCACCATTGACACGTGGATTTGAAAAGGAGTCAGCAAATGATCTCATAACTCATTAAGAGGATCCCTGGTTTCTTGCCAGTCCCCTGCTAAACAGTCATAAATGGCATTTGAGAATGGTAGCAAAACTTCTTGGAAACCATCTCATCCCATGTCCTTATTTCTCAGCAGAGATATCAAGAGCCCAAGGCAGGTAATGTGACATGTCCAAAGTGGACACCGAGCTGGTTGTGTGCAGTGGCTCATGCAAATAATCCCAGCATTTTGGGAAGCCAAAGCAGGTGGATCACTTGAGGTCAGGAGTTCAAGACCAGCTGGTCAACATAGCAAAACCCCATCTCTACTAAAAGTACAAAAAAATTAGCCAGGCATGGTGGCGCGCACCCATGATCCCAGTTACTCAGGAGGCTGAGGCAGGAGAATCACTGGAGCCTGGGAGGCAGAGGTTGCAATGAGCCAAGATTACACGATTAGACTCCAGCCTGGGTGACAAATCGAGACTCCATCTCAAAAAAAACCCAAAGTGACAGCGAGCAAATGACAAAGCTGGGCCAGACTCCTGCTCTGTTCGACTTCTCCACCAGAGGCCCACCGTCCTACCGAGGATGGAACCATGCACAGGGGGCTAGCAGTCCATGCTTACACACATCCAGGAAGGAACCAAGAAGTCGCCATGCAGCCCAGCCCTGAGGGGACCCCATTGCCACTGGAGTCTGCCTGCCACGCAGAAGCCCGCAGGTGCCTGGGACACTGTCCGAGTTACTGGGCCAGTCCTCAAAGGTGGCTATGGAAGAGGCTGAATGGCAGCCACTGTCCTAATCCCCACTTTCCCCCAGAGACTTTCTGACATGGGAAGGAGCAAAGCAGAGCTTGGTGACCTGGGACCTGGAGTCTCATGTGGGTATCAGAAGCTGAACAGGTAAAAAGGGAAGGCTTGAAAAACATTTTGTCCCACATTCTACCTTTGTATCAATCACCTAATTGTTAAAATAGTTCTACCTTATAAACACCCCCAACTGAGAGGTGTGCCTGGCAGAGGGGAAAATGGAATCTGGAGCTAGGCGGGTATGGCTTTGAACTTGAACTGCAAATGTTCAGGTGAGTCATTTCATCTCTCCAACTCTCCACTTCACCAACCAGAAGCAACATTCAACTCTTGAAACCACAGTCTTGAACAAATCATTCTTAAATTCTAGAGTTTACTAGTAGGTTATCTTTAAACTGACAGATTAATATGTCAAGAGCAACAAAGCCTTCCCAAAAAAGCCCTATGTTGGTCCCAAGGACCTCACTTCTAACCTGTCATAGAGAAATGATGGAAGAAAAGAGCTGAAAGACAAGGCCCAGGTTGCCAAGTGCCACCCTTCCATTGAAAAATGGCACACCATCTTTCCTATCTCCGGGGCCCGGTCCATCAGCAGTTTCTTGGTTATCAACTGTAACTACCAGTGGGGGAAAACTTGCAAAATTTGCCATCTGTTTCTCAACTCCCTAAAACATGATACACTCCACTCACCGCAACACACTGAAATCACCTTGTATATTCTCCTACTTTGACCTTATATTTCTGCAAAATTTCTCTAAAATGGATCTTCAGGGAAGCAGGGGACAGTGGGGGTAAAGCAGAGAAGGACAAGCTGAAGTATAGTAATTATTTTAGGGAAATATTAGCAACTCTGTACCAACTTTGAATAAAATGAAAATTTTACTTTAAAAAAGTGAGGCTAGCAATATCAGAAAAATAAACAAAATGAGGATAGCAATAGCAAAGGCACTGGGAAATCATGGCAAAAGATTAAGACTTCATACACCTTTGTGTGCGCATATGTGTGAGAGAGAGAAAAAAAATTAACACCTGGTGGAATCTGAATAACTAGGAGCTTGCCTTAGCGCATCTTTTCCCATATAATGTATACTATTCAATAAAAATCTAGCTCATTACTGCTAACTTAATGTCATTTCTGAAAATGCATCATCTCTCATTAACAATAGCCCAGGAGGAAGAAACAGCCCATTAAACAAGCAATGATTTCTCTGTCCAAATCGCCAGCAAATACTACTCGCCTGATCGATAGAATCTATGATATTCCAGCCATTGTTCAGCAAAATTACTCATTCCTTGTAAACCTGGCTGGAAGCCTTCGGCATCACACCTGTGACAGTCTGCGGCGGCCTTTTCCAGACAGCATAAAAGAACAGTAGGATGTCCAGGCCACACTGCACAGAGCCCGGGGGGAGCCCTTTAATGCCATTATTCACTGATTTTTATGGCCCAAAGAAGGTAACATAGTATTTATCAGTATTTACCATTTTTTCTATTTTCTAGAACTTATAGCCCTCTATTAAGCATGCTCAGTTTTCATCAACTATCCACCAATTTTATGAAAACCTCAGTGTACAATCAAACACTTCTTCTTTTCTGAAAACAATCACTCTCTTGGTAAAATGATACACAATGAAAAATAAATTTTAAAACAGTTTGTTTCCTTTAAATAATAAATTGCACTGTAAATTGATCCACGTAACCAAAAACCACCCATACCCCAAAATCTACTGAAACAAATTTTCTTTTTTAAAGAGAGTGGAGAAGGAAACCTATGGTCTGAGAGGGACTCAAGCAGGAAACATCAGCCAAGTGCACGGTGCAGAGACATCTTCCGGAGTCTGACGCAAACCAATGGGTAATGAGATACTAAAGCACTGTAATCTCTGCCTAGCCAGTTGATGATAGCAAGAAATTTTGGTGATTTTTTTTCTTGAGTGAGATGTAATTTTTTTTCAAAAGTGTTCTTATCTTCTACAGATAAGTAATAAGGTATTACAGATAAAATACAATTACAGATAAAATACAATTGAGGCCAAGGGTGTGCATCAGAAGAACCTGGGGTGGGGGTGGAGCTAGCAGAGGGCTGGGGTACAGATGGAGTAGAATTGGCTACAAGTTGATCACACTTGAACTTGAGCAATGGGTACATGCAGGTTCAAGACATCCTTCTCTCCACTTCTGCAAATTTTTATAATTGTCCATTTTGAAAAAAAGAAACGTTAAAAGTAAATAAAACTTCATAAAACCAACCAAACCCCCGAAATTCACCCTGTAAATATCATTTTCACATCAGACTTAAAAGGACAGAGCGTGTGTGTGTTTATTCACTGGGAGGACCGCCTTAAAGTATTAAATAACATTCAAAGGTCTTTAAAAATTAAAAAAAAAGTTAATAAACCTTGTTGCTCAAGTGAACACTAGTATTACTGGACATTCGAGTACACGAAATCCAAAAGTCATCACTCACCTTTTTCAGAGCACAAGCCTTTATGACTTTTTCATATCGTTCCTTTTCGTATTTCTTTCCAAATAAAATATTACTCCTCAGAGTTCCCGAGAACACCCAGGGCTGCTGAGACACATAGGCAATTCTTCCATGCACGCTGACCAGCCCGTGGCTTGGGGCCAATTCCCCGAGCACGGCACTTAACAGTGATGACTGAAACAGATTGTAAAAAACACATGTTCAGTCAACACTCAAGACAAGAATAAGCCACTGCAATGCAGCCTTGCCCAGCCCTGGGAGCTTAAAAAACACCATTCATTCATTTAAAAGAGCACAGGAAGTTGTGATTAAAAATTGGAAATAACTTATATATTGGTCCATATAAACTAGTAGTTTACAAGGAATATTAACAAAATACAGTGTAATAATCTACTCTGCCCTAATGAGAGTCCCTAAATGAGTTTCATGCCCCTAAATGAAATGGTACATGGAACAAAGATCAATTAAGAATGTTTACAGCAACAGAGCAGCCAAGCCTGACATATACTTCATATATCCAATATTGAATGCATTGTTCCTGCATGCAGGTATCTTTTCTGACAAAGAACTAGTTCTAGAAAAGCTGTATGTAAATAACATATCCTGGCCAGGTGCAGTGGCTCACGCCTGTAATCCCAGCACTTTGGGAGGCCGAGGCGGGTGGATCACTTGAGGCCAGGAGTTCGAGACCAGCCTGGCCAACATGGTGAAACCCCATCTCTACTAAAACTACAAACATTAGCCGGGCATGGTGGCACGCCTGTAATCCCAGCTACTTGGGAGGCTGAGGCATGAGAATCACTTGAACCTGGGGAAGTGGAGGTTGCAGTGAGTCTAGATCGTGCCACTGCACTCCAGCCTGGGTGACAGAGACAGACCATGTCTCAAAAACTAAATATACATATATACATGAATAAATGAATGAATAAATAAAAATAAATATATCCTGTGCACTAGGAAGGACTTTTATTTTTAAATACCCAAGAATCATGTCTCTGGAGAGCAAACTTCAATTGTGAAACCACTCTATTTGTTATATACCTACATCTAGATTTATTGCATTGCTTTAGAATGCCTGAGACTAAGTCTGTATGCATGTTTCCTCTGCATCTTCTACAATGCACAGACATGCCGTGTCTGTGCCCCCCACTATCAGAGCACTTACGACACTGAACTGAAATCACCTGTTTGTATATCTGTCTCACCCCAGATACCAGAAACTTCTGGAGGGCAGTGGCGTCTGGGTCTTGATTACAGGTGTATCTTTTACTCCTAACACAGGACTATACACCTGGCTACAGGTTTATTAAATGTGTGTTCACGTGACTTGGAGAAGTCATATCAAAACATGTTTAAAGCTTTTCAGACAAGCCTTCACAACCTCCAGATGTCTTGTAGCATCTAGGGTCCACTCTGACAAAAAGAAGTTCCCACTTTCTTAGTCAGTCCATCCTGCATAGTGGTCACATAAATAATTTCCTTCATGGAGATGTCCAACTTCTAGGAGTTCCCAATTGCTCAACTTGAAGAACCAAGGGAAACATGATATGCATTGTCCACATTTATTTGGTCATGTGACCCTTCTTGCAAAACGAATGTTCCACGCACTGAGAAATGCCGTGCCAAGCATACCCAGTTCAAAATTGTGTTACACGTAGCCTTGGGCTCAAACCCAAGAAGTTAATATGAGAAGTGGGGTTGCAACAAGCTGCCAAAAGCCATTCTAACTCACCTTCCCTGCTCCCACGGGGCCGACCACAGCTAACAATTCGCCAGGTCTGACAGTAAAGGAAAGGCCTTGTAGAGTTGGGGTCTCTGATGCCTACAAATTAAAGTTTATAAAATGTGCCCATCTCAATAAAGTCACAGAAATCACTTCAAAAAGAGAAGAAAACAATACAACAGTCATTGATACATGAACATAACCCAAATCTTTCTCCTTCCTATTTTAAGATATCGTATCCTAGAGTCCTTTTCATACAATCATATTTTTTTGGTGGGGCTTTAAACAGTTTGGAGTCTTCAGCACTTAAGGAAGGCCCATTCCCTTTTACCAGATTTTCATGTGAATACAGCTCCAGACTTCCACAAAATTTAGATAGTAAAAATGACAAGACAACCTTCTTGAAATGAAAACTCATGCTAACTTACCAAAACAATATTTTTTTTTTTTTACTTTAAGTTCTGGGATACATGTGCAGAACATGCAGGTTTGTTACATAGGTATACATGTGCCATGGTGGTTTGTTGCACCTGTCAACCTGTCATCTAGGTTTTAAGCCCTGCATGCATTAGGTATTTGTCCTAATGCTCTCCCTCCCCTTGCCCCACCACCCACCGACAGGCCCAAACGTGTAATGTTCCCCTCCCAGTGTCCATGTGTGCTCATTTAAAACAATATTCTTAATATAATATTCAGTATGGGAGCTTTTCAACCATTTGTAAATTTTCATTCCGTCCCTTGGTTGTAATATTCTATTTCATTAACCTCCACAAGGTGGCAGCATGAGTACATGGCATGCCCAGTCCTTAGCTAATGGATGACTTGAAATCTCCACTAATCGCTCCATTTTCACTTGACAAAGCATGAACCTCAGTTATGCCCAGCCAGCCAGAAGGCACTTTATACTATAAAGTCACTCTTGGCAAATGAAATTCTACAAATGGTGGTCAACCCTGTAACCAAGAGCTCTAATTTAACAACAACCAAAAACTGAAGAATAATGAAATTAAGTGCATGTTCATGGGTCAAAGTGAAAGTCTCAGTGTTACACCTGCAGCTTGTGTTACTCATCCTGGGTAAATAGGGACAACATAGCAGTTCTACTATGAACATGGAGGTACCCAACACAGCATTCAATCCAGCACAAAGGGAGGAAGGGATGAAGTACTCATTATGGTATCAGAAATAACGTTCCTAAACAATCTATAAATTCTATGATAAAAGATTCAGGAGTATACGCATGTTTTTACATATACTAAATGTTAAGAAAATTATCAATCACCGCTAATGTTTAAAAAAAAAAAAAAGTTGTTTTAGGCAGGGCATGGACTGGTTCATGCCTGTAATCCCAGCATTTTGGGAGACAGAGGTGGGAGGATCACTTGAACCTAGGAGTTCAAGACAAGCTAGGGCAACATAGTGAGAAACCATCTCTTAAAGAAAAAAAAATTAGCCAGGCATGGTGTGTGCCACAGTCCCAGCTACTCAGGAGGATGAGGCAGGAGGATCCCTTGAGCACAGGACGTTGAGGTTGCAGTGAGCCAAGATTGCACCACTGCACTCTAACCTGGGTAACACAGTAAGACCCTGTCTCAAAAAAAATGTTATTTTACAGTTTATTTATTATTTAGGAGACCAAACCAAATTCATTACGTTTACAAAGAGCTTCTAAATATTTTCAATTGAGAGGATTAAGTGTGTATCAGGGAGAAGGGATAGATTACCAGAGCATGATAAACCAAAATGAGGAGGTTTCCTCTTCTCATACAAGGACAATCAATACTTTGAATTATCTATCTTTTAAAAAATCAAAAGTCAGTTGGTACAAATAAAGAGAGGAATGGTTTTAAATTCAGAGTATAGAACCTCAACTGTAAAAACTGCCAACTCTAAGAACTTTTGTCCAAACCCAGACATCAACACTAGTAGACAAAAATTGATACTGTTAAGTAAAGTAAAAACAGCTACAATTTGGGACGAATCCTAAAGGGGTTTAAGTAGCACATTTATAATCTTCTGAATTTCCCATGGATATATTGGAGAGACCATGCATGTCTGGTGGGTGGGCATTTGGCAAATTTATTCAAGTCCCAAATCCTTTCGGAAGTGGCTATTCTTCTGCACAACACACTTTGGTAAATGCTCATCCATATCATAGAAAAATGATCAAGAGTGAATCAAAGGCAATGCAGCCTCCTCAACTCTAGAAAAGGATTCTTCAAAATGAATCTGGCGTCCCTGAAGGGTGGAACACCCCTGGGATGATGGAAGAGGGAAGCACGCATGGAGTCAACCAACCCAAAACCTAAAGACGCTGAGCTGGCCCAGCCCACAAAAAGGTACTCATCAACCCCTCTCCACATCTCAAGCGGGCACGTGCAATTAGTAAAATGCCCAAAAGACAGAAAGCACGGCAGGGGAACAAGAGATCAAGATACCTTCAAAATGAAAAATTTACCTGGAAACGACTTAACGGTCACATATCCAAATAATCACAAATATTTCTATAAATGGTCAAATGCTAAAATATGTGTGTATGTAAACTGACTCCTTATGTGTCCCATACCACATTACAGGATGGCCACAGACCAAAACAATCATGATCCCTTTTAAGCACAAAGAAACTAGCCCCAGATTTCATAGGAATTATATAACAACCATCCAGAATAGGTTTCTCTACTCCTTCCTACATGCCTAACAACTATTTCTTTTTTTAAAAAGTGAATACATTATTACCTAAACACTTGGAAAAATAGCGTTAAACAAAATGTGACATATTTACACGATTTTAAATGCAAACTTGTCACAAATTCACAAAGTCTTGCTTGACTTAGCCTTACCATATAGGGTGTTCCTCCTCTAAAATGTAAACGGTCTACTCCGTATTCCTGATTAAGTAACATTTGTCTCTTAAGACAACTGAAACCTGCTTATTTCTGTGATTACAAAAGGATGAAAAAACACAACTGGTCAACCTGTCCGTTTCCCCTCCTTTGCAGTGTGTCTCTTTCCTAACAACTATTTCTGATTTTACTTCTTTTTACTCAGTTTTGGCTGCAAAAGAGTGAGCCACATGCAAAACCCAGCTTCCCATCACGGCCCTGGTTCTTAGAGCAGGTTTCTGCCCCACCGGGAGGCCTGGGACCCAGCACTGGTGCACTGCAGCCAGAAGGGGGCAGCACTCGACAGCTCAGAAGGCTAGGCCCGTTCCCTCTGGGACCTCCAGGCTCCAAGACACTAAGGCAGGCAGACTGAGCCCCCACTCTGGGCCCAACCCTATGCTGGGCCCTGGGGCCAGAGCAGTGAAGAAAGCAGAAGCAAATCCCTTCCCCATGGAGAGTCACAGGCTCTCACGGGGCCACAGACTTTACAGCTTCAGCCCAAGCCCCTTTGTTTTATAAATGAGACCTAGGCTGGTGAGAAGACCTTCCCTCCAATACCCGCTGGTCTATCCAGCAGGACTGCTGCTGGAGTCTCTTTCTCCTAAATCCCAGCCCAGCACACCCTTCTTTCCTCTGCAGCTTCTCTCCAAAAGCCCCAGTGTCTGTGCCGCTCCTCCCACCCCAGCACTCTCTCAGCCGCAGGACCTCCCTAATAATAATCACCCCAACACAAGGCCAGAAAACAGGATGGAGTGTTCTGTTTACAATGCAGCTGTCAATGTTATCTAGGAACCGAAAAACAACAAAACAGCCCATTTTACAATATTGCAGGCTTTGGTACAAAAGAAATTTGCAAATGGGACCTACACAGTGTGTGGTGGCTACCTCAGTGCCTTCCTCTAGCTCAACAGCATTCACCTAGAGTGCTTTTTTCTAGTGGGATGTTCATAGAGCTTTCTGTCAATGCTTGAAGTGTATTAGAGCTGGGCACGGTGGCTCACGCCTGTAATCCCAGCACTTTGGGAGGTCAAGGCGGGCGGATCACTTGAGGCCAGAAATTCAAGACCAGGCTGGCCAACATGGGAGAAACCCTGTCTCTACCAAAAATACAAAAATTAGCCAGGCATGGTGGGGCGTGCCTGTAATCCTAGCTACTCAGGAGGTTGAGGCAAGAGAATCACTTGACCCTGGGAGACAGAGGTTGCAGTGAGCCGAAATCACAGCACTGCACTCCAGCCTAGGCAAAAGAGCAAGACTCTGTCTCCAAAATGAATAAATAAATAAATAAAGTGTATGAGGGTGGGAATGCCAGCAGGTAAGGAGAAACTGTCACCTTGTGTGAGTTTCCATGTGCACAAGATGCAATGATGTTCTACATATTTGGGAACACAATACTGTTTTGTTGGTAGAGATGGCAGAAATTACATCAGAATTAGGCAAACATGAAACAGGGAGTGCAATACTTAGAGCCAAGGGCATGTAGAGAAAGGAAAAGTCTGGAGTCTGGAGAGTTTTGACATTTGTCCCACAGGAAAGGGTGGAGGCAGTGGGGCTGGGCGGGAGGGCTGCTCAACCGCCTATTGGCTCTTGGCTCCAGCAAACTACACTACAACTCAAGGTCAGCCACAAAGAGCACCCAGAGAGGGGAGGAGCTGGTCACCACCAGCACTGCCCACCTGTTTTAAGCAGCCTGAGTGGTTCCAGTGCCCTCAGAAGAGACCCTTGCCCTCTGGTCCCAAATGTTGCTGGCAGCCAGGCCACTGGGCTCTGCTCCTGGCAGACATCATCTCCAGCCCCAGGGTGCAGCTTCCTGCCATGGCTGATCTCGGGGGTGGCCTCCTCCACCCGTGCTTTCCCTTTGTGCTCTTTCTTTCATCACCTATGAAACGAATTCCCTGCAGAAAACTCCCTCTCCCATGCTATGTGCTCTGTTTTCCAGACTAACACAGACTGAGAGGAGTGTATTTGCAGAGGACCCCGGACTCAGGTGAGCGTAACCGCAGAACCAGCCCAATCTGGTTCAACTTTGTGCAATAACATAGTAAACTGTTTTTCAGTTGCCATGGATCCCAGGTTGCAAGTTATGTAATCTGAGCATTCCCAGATGAACCAAGCAGGCAACCATGGGCAGAACCCAAGTGCTAGGACTAAGGAAGGAGGAACGAGTTCAGAGGCAGACGCCTCATGGCATGATCCAGGATCCGATCAGATCCAGCCCTGGCATCACGCAAGACCCAATCGGACCATGCCTCATTACTCTCTGCCTATAAAACCTGCCCCATCCCCCAGCTAGGGAAGACAAATTTGAGCGTTGCCTCCTGTCTCCTTGCCATTCGACTCACAATACAGCCTTTCTCTTCATGAAAAGCTGGTGCCATAGTAGTGGCGTCTGTGAGCACTGGGCAGGGAGCCCACTGCTTCCTTGGAAGCATGAGGAGGGCACTGGAGTTGTGGATAACAGGAGATGCACCGAGCCTCAGTACTTCTTGTGAGTGGCCCCTGCTGTTGTTCCCATTTGCCTAAATGTTATGAGTAAACCAAGTGTTGAAAAATCCTTGTGGCCTTGCCTGAACTACCTTGTCCGCTTACCACAAGGTGAAACCCTTCAGTCAGGAACCCATGGAGTTTGCTACACCGGCCTGCAGCCTCCCCTCTGCCTTGGGCTGCCACCAAAGCAGCTGGCAACAACCAGATGCTTGGAATAGGGGAGCCCCACCCCAGCCCCATGGCAAAAATCCAAGTCATGGGCTTTCTCAATATGTAATAAGATGACCTGAAAACACTAAGCTGAAAATGTGCACTGATACCCCAAATTCTCCCTAATAATCTACAATGTACTCAGCAGTTAACCCATTCCATGCTGCACGCCTAGTCTGTCCAATCCTATAAAATCCAAAGTTGCCAATGTCCAAACTTAGTGACATTTAGTTTAGAATGAGGTAACACTTTCCTTCATTTTTTGAAAATGAGGTAAAATACAACTTGTCAAATACCTAAGTCTGATTTCATACCTACTTTCTATTAATTGCAAAACTTACTCCTAATTTTGAGAATCTTTGTAACATACTTTCAGTAAATAAGCAAGCCATATTTTATACCATGTGTAACACCTCAAAATTCTCTATTAAATCAATGTCACTCATTATCTATTAGCAGTCATGATCTTGCATTAAGGATATGTTACCTTATCCCAAAAAGCGGTAAAATCCTGCACATGCACCATCTTTTTAGCATCTGACGGCAGCTGACGGTTGCGCTGTGATATCTCATCAAGTAGCAAAAAGGTCTAAAGAAAATGGGAAAAACACAGATTGTTTAAATTACAGAAACAAAAGCACAAACAAAAGTCACTGCTTCTATGGAATTTGTAACATAAAACTCTATACAGCCTACAGATCATTTTACCAACCCTATTTAAAGTATCGGTTCATATCAGCATATGATATTTATTTAATAAATAAACATATAAAGAGTTCATGGCCATGAACTATCTTTGTCATCTTAGGAACTATCTGTGTAATTTTTTTCAACAAGTATACTTGTTCCTAAATAAACCGAAAATACTGCTCTGAGGTTGAGTGCATTTATAGCCTGCATATTTCTACTGTTGTACTTTTGTGTTACTAATGGTGAACACGGGAGTTGGTTGGAAATGATCTGATGAATATTTCACAAATCCTCATCGTGTGCCAAGCCCCGTGCTAGATGCTGGCAACATGAAAGTCAAGGCCATTCCCAGACTTCAGGAAGCGAGTGAGCCCAGAAGGGCAGGCAGGAAACACAGGGCAGAGCCTCTGCAGGCAGCCCTGGCTCTGGCCAGTCGCTTAGATTCAACTGGCCTTTCTCCTCCCTCGTACACGTCAAATTCACATACAACTTATTCACTATCACTTAAGTCAGTGTTCTTTACCAAAATAAGAAAAAAGGCTTCTATCTCTTAAAACATATTTTATAAGCTTCTTTTCACAATCACCTATTATTATTAGTATTATTATTTTGAGACAGAGTCTCACTCTGTCACCCAGGCTGGAGAGCAGTGGCGTGATCTCAGTTCACTGCAGCCTCCGCCTCTCGGGTTCATGTGATTCTCCAGCCTCAGCCTCCCGAGTAGCTGGGATTACAGGCGTCTGCCACCATGCCTGGCTAATTTTTGTATTTATACTAGAGACAGGGCTTCACCATGTTAGCCAGGCTGGTCTCAAACTCCTGGCCTCAAGCAATCTACCCACCTCGGCCTCCCAAAATGCTGGGATTACAGGCATGAGCCACCGTGCTCCACCTACACTTACCTTTTTTCCTTAGTCAGTGTCCCCTCCTAGACAGCAGGAACGGCCCAATCTCTCGCTTATTGCTATTTTGCACACTAGTCAGCAACTACACAATGCAATTTAACAGAATAAAACAAAGTCCTGCTAACCATAACAAACCTAACATAATGATATATGAGAAAACTCCCTTTTGCTCCTCAAATGGTAGGTATAATTCAATGAGAGAAGCTACAGTGGCTTAGAAACACAATAAACAACCTAGATCATCCCCACCCCATCCAAAATTTTGTAGATGTGGTAAAAACTGTCAGCTCTCCTCAAAATCTGCTCTCATTTTCTGTGGTTACGAAAACTCCCAAATTTTAGCCAATGCACAGCAGCCTTGAACAAGGACCACTCTCTCCAGCCCCCAATGCAGTTAGATGTAGCCGCGTGACTTAAGTTCAGCCCAATAGAAAGTGACAACGTCCAGGAAACTTCCTATACAATGTCCAGGCCTTGGAAGCTGCCTGGACAACTTCCCCTCCAAAATCCAGATGGTGAAACTTAATGGCCAACGTGATGGTATTAAGAGGTATTTAGGCCATGAGGGCGCCTCCCTCATAAATGGCATTAAGGACCCTGTTAAGGAGGCTTCGGGCAGTAGGCAGCCCTCTAAGCCCTTCCACCTTCTGCCCTTTAAGGACACAGCATTCCTCCCATCTGGAATATGAAGCATCAAGGCACCATCTACAAGCGGAGAGTGGATCACTAGAAAACTGAACCTGCCGGTGCCTTGATCCTGGACTTCCCAGCCTCCAGAGCTGTGAGAATTTCTGTTTTTCATAAATTACCCAATGTGTAATTTATGTGTACCCATCACAAACAGACTAAGACACCTCCAAAAAAGATAAAGTCATAACTTCAGTACCTCAAAGGTGACTTTATTTGGAAATAGGAATGTTACAGATGTAATTAGTGAAGATGAAGTCATACTGGAAAAGGGAGGGCCCTAAATCTAACATGATCAGTATCTTTCTAAGAAAAGAAGAGAGAGACAGAGACACACGGGCAAAAAACAGTCAAGTGATTAGGACACAGATGAGAGGGGTGCGGCTGCAATCCAAGGACTGCCAGCAACCACTGGAAGCTCAAAGCGGCAAAGAAGGATTCTCCCCTTCAGGCTTCAGGAGCCTGGCATTGCTGACACCTTGATTTCAGACCTCCAGCCTCCAGAATTGTGAGAGGCTCAATTTCCATTGTTTTCAGCCACTGTGTTTGTGGTACTTTGTTCCAGCAGCCCTCGCAAACTCACACAGAAACTTATGAGGATTTTGCATGAGAAAAATAAACCACCTTGTGTAAATGGCTGTTACACGGGTGTTCTGTAAACCACTGGCAAATCTGAAGCAACTGAAATGAGCATGGAACATGTCTGAGACAGAGAAAACAACACTTAAATAAGTCATCTACTACTCTAAAAATTGTCAACATCCTTTGAGTCCTTAAAATTTTTGTCTGTCACTTCACAGGGCTACACATTTGACTGCAATGTTACACTTCAAAAGAACAAAAACTGAAAATGAAAACCTTCTTCCATGAAGGAAAAGAAAAATACTTTCCTTTCTTCTATATAGGGAAAGAAAATATCAGTATTTCTCTCAAAAAGACCCAGCAAGCAGAAGATGCTGTCTGTTCATCGGCTCCCTCACTATCCACCCGCCAGCCTTACTGAGAGCCTACTTAGGAGTGGGCACTGCTAGTTCTCCCTGCACAAGCCCATGTCTGGCACTGTGGAGAGGGCACAGACAGAGACTGGCCTGAAGATTCTGCTGCAGGCTTAACCACAGCATCTCTGCTTCCTCCTCCCATACCACCTATTCCATGGTAAACCAGATAAAAATCTGGGCCTAATTTGCCACAATTCACTATTCCTCAAGAAATGACCCAATTGGGCCAGGTGTGGTGGCTCACACCTGTAATCAATCACAGCACTTTGGGAGGCCGAGGTGGGCAGATCACTTGAGGACAGGAGTTCGAGACCAGCCTGGCCAACATGGGGAAACCCCATCTCTACTAAAAACACAAAAATTAGCCAGGTTTGATGGCACACGCCTGTAGTCCTAGTTACGTAGGAGGCTGAGGTATGAGAATCGCTTGAACCCGGGAGGCGGAAGTTGCAGTGAGCTGAGATTGTACCACTGCACTCCAGCCTGGGCAATAGAGCAAGACCCTGAAGAAAAAAAAAAAAAAGAGGGAGGGGAGAGAGAGAGAGAGAGAGAAAGAAAGAGGAAGGAAGGAAGGAAGGAAGGAAAGAAAGAAAGAAAGAAAGAAAGGGGGAGAGAGAGAGGAAGGAAGGAAGGAGGGAAGGAAGGAGGGAGGGAGGGAGGGAGGGAGGGAAGGAAGGAAGGAAGGAAGGAAGGAAGGAAGGAAGGAAGGAAGGAAGGAAGGAAGGAAGGAGAGAAAAGAAAAGAAAAGAAAAGAACAGAACGAACCAGACCCAATTTCACAAGTTTACTGACCAGTAATCATGTGTGATACTGATTTCACTGGTCCCTTCTCCAGCATCCCCCATCACAACCAAACCGTTTCCAAACACCACTCCCTAAGGATCTTCTGAAAACACCTCTGATGATGAACACCATGCTTCAAACTCTTCCATGACCCAGCAGCACTGACATTCACCCTCCCAAAGTAGCCTTTGCCTTGATTCCCTGATTATTAATCCCACCCTGTCTTTGAGGGCCCACCTCAAAAACTAATCCTGCTGGGAACCAGCTCAGGGTGGCTGCAGCTGGGACCAAAACTGAGTTATGTACAGGGCAGAGATGTGTCCCCCATCCTGCACTTACAAACACACTCACCTGCATGAACACTGCACTGCACACAGGGTCAGCTGTTCACAGATACATGCTACAGTCATAAACAGACTGTATGATTGGCTTAAATTATTCAAACAATCAGCTATGTCAGTTAGCACAGCAACAAGCAAAAGGTTATACATCTTCTTAATCTTGTCCAGACAGAATAAAATTGTGATTTTAGCTGAAGTGTATGACCAAGACATCAATTCAATATTCTGTATGTGCATGTGAGAACACAAGTTCCCCACCTTCAAAATAAAAAACTATGCACACAGTAAATCTATTGAGCACTGGTCAATAAACAATAGATCTGAGTGGAGACAGACATGATAATAGTTTAGTGGTTAAATCAGACTCCACTCAACACATGAACGGCTTGTAAAGATGCTGGAGGGGCTGGCTGGACTTTCTCTAGTCACTCAGGAGGATGAAAAAGCTGAAATGACATTGCCAATACAGCAACGAGGTGCATCCCCAGAAAGTTCACTTGGGGAAGTATCAGACGGCAGAACTGAAGTCAAAGAGATTGACTTCAGAGTGGACAGTTGGCAAAAACTGAAGCAGCTTTGTGAACAATAAAACCTCAGAGACACGTTTTACTGGATGTGGAAGTCATTGAAGACTTTCAGTGCTTTGCTGTTAAGATAAGATCTCTTAAAATTCTATTGGACTTGCTTCATGCCAAGACCATCAATCCTTTCCTTAATAAAAGAAAAACAAACGGAACTTCTTAGACCTAAAAACTTCACAATAAAACCTTCATTTTCTGTACATGGAAAAAAGGAAACTGAAAAGTATGAGTAAGAAAGACAATAGATTAAAGACTTAAATGTAAAACCTCAAACCATAAAAACCCTAGAAGAAAGCCTAGGCAATACCATTCAGGACATAGGCATGGGCAAAAACATCACGACTAAAACACCAAAAACAATGACAACAAAAGCCAAAATTGACAAATGGGATCTAATTAAACTAAAGAGCTTCTCCACAGCAAAAGAAACTATCATCAGAGTAAACAGGCAACCTACAGAATGGAAGAAAATTATTGCAATCTACCCATCTGACAAAGGGCTAATATCCAGAATCTACAAGGAACTTAAACAAATTTACAAGAAAAAAAAAAACCCCATCAAAAAGTGAGTGAAGGATATGATCAGACACTTCTCAAAAGAAGACATGTATGCGGCCAACAAATACATGAATAAAAGTTCATTATCACCGGTCATTAGAGAAATGCAAATCAAAACCACAATGAGATACCATCTCACGCCAGTTGGAATGGTGATCATTAAAAAGTCAGGCAACAACAGATGCTGGAGAGGATGTGGACAAATAGGAACACTTTTACACTGCTGGTGGGAGTGTAAATTAGTTCAACCATTGTGGAAGACAGAGTGTGGTGATTCCTCAAGGAACTAGAACCAGAAATACCATTTGACCCAGCAATCCCATTACTGGGTATATACCCAAAGGATTATAAATCATTCTACTATAAAGACACATGCACATGTATGTTTACTACAGCACTATTTACAACAGCAAAGACTTGGAACCAACCCAAATGCCCATCAATGATAGACTGGATAAGGAAAATGTGGCACATATACACTGTGGAATACTATGCAGCCATAAAAAAGGATGAGTTCATGTCCTTTACAGGGACATGGATGAAGCTGGAAACCATCATTCTCAGCAAACTAACACAGGAACAGAAAACCAAACACTGCATGTTCTCACTCATAAGTGGGAGTTGAACAATGAGAACACATGGACACAGGGAGGGGAACATCACACACCAGGGCCTGTCAGTGGGTGAGGGGCAAGGGGAAGGAGAGCATTAGGACAAACACCCAATGCATGTGGGGCTTAAAACCTAGATGATGGGTGCAGCAAACCACCATGGCACATGTATATCTATGTAACAAACCTGCATGTTCTGCACATGTGTCCCAGAAAAAGTATAATAAAAAATTTAAAATAAAAATATAAAAATATTTTTTAAAAATTTAACAACACAATGTTTTCTAAACTGTATTTGTCTGCCAAGCTCTGGTCTATCTATGGCCAAGACTCACTTAGTTCTGATCAGTATATCGGGCCGACCTATTCCTTCTCTCCTGATGCCATTTTTCACCTTCTCATTGTTCATTAACACATCCACATAGGGGCAAGGAAGAAAGTGAACATTGGATCAATTCATTACACTCATCATTTACAACCTCCATTTTTAAAGAAATAGGAAAGGAGGCAGAACCAGGCAGACCCCATCAGTGGGTCTTGTAGCAAACATCTGCACAGTTCTAAAGCATCCCATTCTTCAAAGCCAAATTCATCCCCAAATCTGGTCTTCTAGTATTCCGAAAGTAGCCCTGATCCCTCCCCTCTGACTAATCCCTCCTCTTGCCCCACACCCAAATCAGGACATGCTCTCAACGGCTTTCAAATCTATCCAAGGCTGTCTACTTGGCCTGGGTCCAAATCACATCATCATCTTCCGGGACTGCTTGCTGCATCAGCCTCCTGACGTATCTCCCTGCTTCTACTCTGGGCCCCCAATGCATTCCCCAGGCTGCAGCCAAGGTGAATTGAAAATATGTGGATGTTCTTGAACATTAAGAGCTTTCTCACATAATTACCCCCAGAGAAATGCAGGGCATCAGCCTCCTGGCTGCCCCAAGCCACCTCCCTTCCCGAACCCTTCCCCATCTCTCTCCACTACCACGCACTGCAATGCTGCAGGCTATTTCTTGAGCCTTCGCAGGAAGCACTACACCTCCACAATGGCATCGGCATCTCTACCAAAGCACCTCATGGCATCTCAGACATTGCCTTCCAAAGACAATGACACATGAGCACTGATTTTAATTACGTGGTTATTTATTAACCCCCACTTGATGATTCCCAGGAGGAAGTTCCCAGCAGGAAGTTCCCCCAGGAGGAAGTTCCCAGCAGGAAGTTCCCCCAGGAGGAAGTTCCCAGCAGGAAGGACTTCTGTGCATTGGCTTACCATTGTACCTAAGCATTTATCACAGTGCCAGCTTAAGCTAGGTGCTCAATTACATTGTAGAGTCAATGACTAAGTGAATGAATAAATTCCAGACTTAACCCCCAAAAGCCTAGCATAGACCAAAACAGGTGTCTGTGTGCTTCCTCTCAACTGATTTTAGTCTTAAGTTATCCTGACGTCGTTTATATTTGCCACGCATATTTTGACCTCATGCGCTTTTTTATCACACAACTAGGGCAAGGTTTCCCAAAGACAGCATATTTTCAGGGACACAAGGACACTTTCTAAAGATATTGATTGGGCTGAGCGCAATGGCTCACGCTGTAATCCCAACACTTCGGGAGGCCGACGCGGGTGGATCACGAGGTCAAGAGACTGAGACTATCCTGGCCAACATGGTGAAACCCCATCTCTACTAAAAATACAAAAGTTAGCCGGGCGTGGTGGTGCATGCCTGTAGTCCCAGCTACTCCAAAGGCTGAGGCAGAAGAATCACTTGAACCTGGGAGGCAGAGGTTGCAGTGAGCTGAGATCATGCCACTGCACTCCAGCTTGGTGACAGAGCGAGACGCCATCTCAAAACAAAACAAAACAAAAGATATTGGGTCCCAGCCAATGCCTGGTGAAGCAGAATCTCCAAGGTGTAATAATTTAGTTTTAACCAGTGCATCAGGTAATTCTGATGAACTAGGGGACAAAATTTTAAATGGGTTACAGGAACCATCCAGGTTGAAAAAACACAAAGTTCTAAAGGACGAAAAAACAAATAAACAAAACAAAACCTCCAACAATGACTTCAACACCACCATGAAGGAGTTCACCATACGAACACCAACGCTTTCTTACCAGTCATGCCTGGCCATTTGTCTCTCCTTTACTGAAAATCACTACTGCTGAACTCTAGGCCCATCCTCCCACCAGAAACTATGTACGTGAGGGGAAATTAAGGTTTCCTGCCCAAGTCAAAGATGCATCCTTTATCTGGACACAGAGCACCTTGCCAAAGTTAGCCACCAGAAAATGTAAAATTCCCAGCTGATCATTTTATTTTACTACATGCATACATCTATCTACATGAACAGGAATTTCAAGCCTTAGACACAGGTGAGTTGCATTTTAGTGGGAAAAAAATAAAAAATCTTAAGGATTTCTTCCCTAGCTGCATATTGGACCACAATTCCCTGAAAATCGTCTGCAGGATCCCTTTCATGCCACACTCTCTGATGTGTGACATAATTCAGCAGAGAACGACAGTCATCACTTCCCACTAAAATAATGCTCAGTTGTTAGGCGTTTTCCAAATCTCATAGATGTAACGAAGCTGGAGGTTGACTTCACTTACACCATTTTCTGAGCACCTGCAATCTATGCATAATATAAAGATGAACGAGGCATTGTGTCTGCCTTTTGTAAGTTTAGAGTTTAGGAAGGGAAAGAAATCTATAAACAAATGGCTTCAATAATAAGGGGAAAATGAGGACAAAGTCACGTATGGAGAGCCCAAAAGAAGAGATGAGGATTAAAGAGTGTGTGATGGGCCAGGTGCGGTGGCTTATACCTGTAATCCCAGCACTTTGGGATGCCAAGGTGGGTGGATCACTTGAGGTCAGGAATTCGAGACCTGCCTGGCCAACGTGGTGAAACCTTGCCTCTACTAAAAATACAAAAATTAGCTGGACATGGTGGCTCACGCCTGTAATCCCAACTACTCAGGAGGCTGAGGCAGGAGAATTGCTTGAACCCGGAAAGTAGAGGTTGCGGTGAGCTGAGATCATGCCACTGCACTCCAGCCTAGCCAACAGAGTGAGACTCGTCTCAAAAGAAAAAAAAGACTGTGTGATGGTGAATTTTATGTGTCAGCTTGGCTAGGCCACAGTCCCAAGATATGTGGTCAAACATGTCTGGATATCAATGGGAAAGTGTTTTTCAGTTGAGATTAGCATTTAAATCTGTAGACTTTAAAGTCCTACATAATGTCAGTGGGCCTCATCCAATCGGCTGAAGACATTTAAGAGAAAAAAGACCTACAAAGAAAAGGGAATTCTGCCTCAAGACTGTCCTCCTCAGACTCAAGCTGCATCATCAGCTCTTCCCAGGGTCTCTAGCCTGCCAGCTGCCCTGCAGATTGTCGACTTACCTCACCTCCAAGTTGCGTGAGACAATTTTATCAATCAATCTACCAATCTCTCTCTGCATGTACATACATGTGGGCCCTACCAGTTCTGCTTCTCTGGAGAACTCTGACTAATACAGACGGTTTTCTAAACAAGTGAGACAAAACAGGAAATGACCTCCAGACACTAAGTCCAATCTCCTTATTTAAAGACAATAAAACCGAGGCCCAGAGAGTTGGTGAAGACCCAAGGTCTGCGTCCCACCCCACCATACCACCTGTTGGGGCTGCTCTTTGCCCAGTTCTTTTCTATGGCTGCCGCACAGAAGTGAGATCTGCATTCAGGTTATGCTGTGCATGTGGGGGTAACAATGTGCACTTTTTTTTTTTTTTTGAGATGGAGTCTCGCTCTGTCACCCAGGCTGGAGTGCAGTGGTGTGATCTCGGCTCACTGCAACCTCCACCTCCCGGGTTCAAGCAATTCTCGTGCCTTGGCCTCCAGAGTAGCTGGGATTACAGGTGCATGCCACCATGCCCAGCTGATTCTGTTGTTGTTGTGCTATTTTTAGTAGAGGTGGGGTTTCACCATGCTGGCCAGGCTGGTCTAGAACTCCTGACCTCAAGTGATCTGCCCACCTCGGCCTCCAAAAGTGCTGGGATTACAGATGTGAGCCATCGTGCCTGGCCGCACTTCTGAGACAGATTGGCAGCCTGGGCTAAAGCCCCGGATCAGCCTTTTATTAACTGTTAAAATGTGGAGGTGCTATTCACCCTCCTCAGACTTCAGTTTCTTTATCTGTAATGTGGGAATGATAGGGGAGTTACACAAGTAAAAGGAGTGAATATTCATAAGGCACTTGGGCCCCTCCTTGTTACCTAGTTAGTACTCACCAGCTATTACCTGTTCATATAAAGCCCCATGGTCTTAATCTTAATCTTCATTTATCTCATAATGGCCAGGAAGACAGACTAATTTTATTAACCAAGTAAGACTGTTTCTATTTCTCCGCATGGCCCAAGGAAAGTCCATTTGTTTCACAGCCTGGAAGCCAGTCAAGAGGCTCTTTTTTTTTTTTTGGAGACAGAGCCTCACTCTGCCACCCAGACTACAGTGCAGTGGCGTCATCTTGGCTCACCGCAACCTCCACTTTTTGGGTTCAAGCAAGCCTGAACCTCCTGAGGAGCTGGGATTACAGGCGTGTACCACCATGCCTGACTAATTTTTATATTTTTAGTAGAGACGGGATTTCACCATGTTGGCCAAGCTGGTCTCTAACTCCTGACCTCAAGTGATCTGCTCACCTCGGCCTCCCAAAGTGCCACTATTATAGGTGTAAGCCACTGCGCCCCGCCAGGAGGGTCTATATTTAATGTCAGACACGGCCCCTCTCTTACAAGAGCAGGACCACCAAGTCCAATAGGGTTTGAGATGCACAGAGGGACCTGCATAACGAGGCAGAGACTCCGATCCAGTCCACTCTGAAAAACATCCGGCTCCTCGGACTTGAGGACCCTCACACCCCCCTTGAACAAGGCCCAGTGTTCTGGGAATATTCAACTCAAGTCTGCTTCCTCGCTTGGGCTTCCTCTGGCTTCTAGTGCAGGCTGGGCCACCTTGGGTCTGTATTGGGCCTCAGACTTTTGCTATGGTTGCTGCTTCTGTCCATCCAGCATTTGGTGCCCATTATGTGTCCATCAATGCTGAGCTGCACCATACTGGCCTTGCTCAGCAGCAACAAAAGTACCACCAGGCTCCTGAGACCTGGCCAGAGGGCTTAGTAGCATTTGCTTAAATCAAGGACAGAAGGGAGGACACCCCAGCCACACAGAGCAAAAGACCCCAAAGTGGGAACAGAGATGAGTCATGTGCTGGGAAACACACAATGTGGCCAGGTAAGCCCTACACCTAGGGTTCAAAAATAGGACTCCACAAGAAACAGAGAACCTTTCAAGGTTTTTGGAATAAGACTAGATGAGTAAAAGAATACTGAAGGAAATATCCCACACCAGAGGATACTAAGGCAGCAACATAGGTGATATAGTTTGGCTCTGTGTCCTCACCCGAATCTCGGCTCGAACTGTAATCCCCATAATCCTCACGTGTCAAGGGTGGGACCAGGTGGAGGTAATCGGATCATGGGGGTGGTTTCCCCTGTGCTGTTCTAGTGATAGTGAGTTCTCATGAGATCTGATGGTTTTATAAGCATCTGGCATTTCTCCTGCTCGCACTTCTCCTTCCTGCCGCCCTGTGAAGAAAGCACCTGCTTCCCCTTCCGCCATGACTGTAAGTTTCCTGAGGTCTCCCCAACTATGCTGAACTGTGAGTCAATTAAACCTCTTTCCTTTATAAATTGCCCAGTCTCAGGATGTTCTTTATAGCAATATAAAAACAAACTATTACAACAGGCAACGTAACAATGGTTAAGAAATCATGGTTCTGAACAGATTCCTAGTTCTAAGATAGGCAAACTCCTCAACCTATTACAGGAGCCAGTTTCATTCTCTGTAAAGTGGGGACACTAATGCTTGTCTCCTTCAATCATGAGGATAACATGAAATAACATGTAAAAGGCTTCCAAGAGCCCTGGTCCACGGTACACACACCAGCACCTGCAATCACGGTGAGGGGCAGCAACAGCAGTCAGAGAATTACAACAGCACAATACACATGTGGCCCTTCCATCTGAAAGAGGTATCCTGCACACTCAGAAAGATACTCTGGTCAAAGTATATTCCTAAGTTCTTTCTTTCAAGATGCAAAAGCTACATGAAAAAAGTGTTACTGACCTGCATGGACCATCCCTTCACAGTGTTACCTGAAGCTGTTGTCAGAAAGAATGGGGATAAGAATTGACCCTGTATGGTCTGTTTTATAGGTAATATTTTTTATGAAATACAAACTTGCTAATCAGTAGTGGGAGTCTGCCTATGAATAGCCACTATGCCGCAGGCTGGGTAACACAGCAAGATCTCGTCTTTAAAAAACAAACTTCATCATAAAAAAGAATCTTAGCTTTTATGACAACACCCACCCCATTCTCTCCCCCACCAAAAAAATAAAAATAAAAAATAATCACAGCCAGTGTCAGCTAAGTTCACTCGAGTCTGTCCTTGGGCATCCGTCTCTATTAAGAACCAGGAATAAAACAAAGCAGATTTTTGAAAAGCTTAGACAGTCAAGTTCTTGCCAAGCCCTCTCACAAAGCCAATTTATTTTAATTTTCAACTTATTCATAAACACACAAATACTTGAGCATACATTATGTGCCAGGATCCTACCTTGGTGATATAAATTATTTGCCCCTGGCAATTTAGTGACAGCTACTTAGGAAAAGGTGATGGTGTGTAAAGTGGATGCTATGGTTTGAATGGGCATGCCTATTCTAAATTCATACGTTGGAAGTTCACCCCAGTGTCAGTGTTAAGAGGTGGGGCCTCTAAAAGGTGATTAGGCCGCTACGGCAGAGTCCTCCTGAAGGGGATTAGTGTCCTTATAGAAAGCTGGAGGGAACTAACCAGGCCCATTTTGTCCTTCTGTTTCTTCCATGATGGGAGGACACAGAGGTCCATCTGGGAAGCAGAGAATGGTCCTCACCAGACACCAATGCCAGAGCCTTACTCTTGGACTTCCCAGCCTCCAGAACTGTGAGAAATAAATGTCTAACATGTATAAATTAGCCAGTCTCAGGTATTTTGTTACAGTAGTACAAATGGAGCAAGGCAGTAGAAATCAACCAATTGGAAATAAAGAAGTCTGGCAGAGATAGGTTCATCAACAGTAAGAAAAAAGTGAAAAGCGGACAGGAAAGAAACGGCAGAGATCCTAAAGGCATGCACAGAATTAACAAGGAAAACATCTACAGAGGAAAGAACTTATTTTCAAACAGGGATAGCTAAGTGAAGTTCAGGCCATTCTTCCTGACCAAGAAGCAGGGACCTCCAGCAAGCTCTTTCCTTCCAGCCCACAGAAGAATCATACTCAACCCATTCTCACTACTTTCTCATTGGGGTTAACATAAGAGATGAAATCTATTTGTGTTTCCTGCTTTTAGACAGCTTAGACATTTTAATCACACCTGCAGTTACCACCTGTACATCAAAAGCCCTGTGCCACTGCTTTTTATGTTGCTGCCAATAAATGATCACAATGCTTGCACTGTCTTTAGTGCGCTCTATCTAAGATAGCGAAGTACACACAACATTTTGGAATGGCGGCACGTTTTGGTTATGAGAGAGTTAAATGTCATTACACTGGAACATAGTGATGCTAAATAAAAGGACACATCATTCTACTTCAAATGCACCTACAACTTTAAAATGGCATCTGACACCAACCTGGATTCTTCGGATGCTGACGATTGCCTCTGACACCCTCTCAATGGCTGAGGGGAAGAAGAGGGTGACCGTCAGCCGCACAGCCCCATACAGTGTCACTGCCACGAACACACGGCTGGCTGTGATCACATTGCCAAGGAGCACGTAGGTGGTGAAGGTGACAAACACGATGATTTTGCTTGCACTGAAAAAAGAAGCCAAATTCATCCCTCTGAGGTAGGAACTTCTCAGAATCTTGGAAATCTCCTTCCTGAAAGAGAGTACAGGTTTTTAAAAAAGCAGTGATGTCAACCAGATAACGTGGCTCATGCCTGCAATCCCAGCACTTTGGGAGCTGAGATGGATGAATTGTTTGAACCCAGGAGTTTGAGACCATCCTGGGCAACAACAACAAAAAAGTGCAAAGGTGAGAGGTGGCAAGGAACTACCCAGGAAATAAGAAGTACCATGTGCTGGAATGCAACTAATCAAATATTTAATCCAAAAACCAAAAAAAAATACATATTTTGTTTTTTGAGAAGGAGTTTCACTCTTGTCGCCCAGGCAATGGTGCGATCTCAGCTCACTGCAACCTCCGCCTCCTGGTTCAAGCGATTCTCCTGCCTCAGCCTCTCAAGTAGCTAGGATTACAGGCATGTGCCATCACGCCCAGCAAATTTTTGTATTTTTAGTAGAAACAGGGTTTCACCACATTGGTCAGGCTGGTCTCAAACTCCTGACCTCAGGTGATCCACCCGCCTCAGCCTCCCAAAGTTCTTGGATGATAGGCATGAGCCACCGTGCCCAGCCCCCTCCAAAATTTCTAATAACACAAAGCACAACTAATAGTATTTCCATGCCTGTTTGGAATGAAAAATACTGATTCATATAGTTTGGTCCAATATAGATATGCCCAGTCTCTATAACTTGTCCATTTGGCTACATTAATATAAATTATAGTTTTATTTTGAACACCATTATTCTCAAATACTAACATCTTAGACTCATTGTTGGGATTTGGGATATTCAGAAACCTTTGGAATTTCACTTTTGTATTAGTAAGAAGCATACATGCTTTCTGTTTAAGAACACGGCAATGGAAGACCAAGTGAAAATAACGTTCTCTACCATTCTACTTAACACAACTGCCATGTGTGGGGAGTGGGACGATTGTACTGAACTTCCCACAATGTGAAAACATAGTAAAACTTCTAAAACCATCAACAAGAATAGCAAATAGAAAAGTACAAAAATATGGTACGATATATACAAAAACTTACTTTCTCAAATTGGTAATAAGATCTGAAAATGACTTTTCCCAGGCGTACATTTTTATTATCCTTATGCCAGTTATAACTTCATTCATGGTCCTGATCCTGGCATCCGTGAAAGCTGCAGTTTTACTCCTAAGGGGGACCAGACACGGGAGATGAGCCTGAGCGATCACAGCCTGCCCTTATCAGCAGCAGGCACAGGCAGGGACCCGCATCACATGGTTCCCTACAGCGCTTTTGCTTCCGACAACACAGACAGGTCCTACTCAAAATACAAATAGAAAAAGACTTTGATTAGGAAGTCAACAATCTATCCCAACTCAATAAGTATTTTGGAGAATTTGTAATATCTGCTGAGGAAGACATGAAAATGAGTCAGATGTAATCTGTCCCCTCGAGGAGCTCACAGGTGGGCAGGAAAGGCAGAAAGGCACCCGAGCCTGACGATAACACAGTGGTCGGAGTGTGCTAAAATGGGAATGAAGTGCTGGGGAGCAGAAAAGAAAGGGCTGTTTGTTAACTCCACTGGGAAAGAGGAGAGCAAAAAAAAAAAAAAAAAAAAAATGCTGCAGAGGACTGGGAGCATTTGAACGGGGCCTCAAAGGATAAAGACTATTTCTCCAGATGGCAAAGAGGGAAAGGTCCAAGTAGAAAATACACCATAAGCAAAAGCATAAAACAAAGAACTCAATGCACTTCCAACAGTGGCTCATCTCGATCCAGCTGACAACCTTGACAATGACTCACTTCCGATCCGTTGGAACCTGCTTCAAGTCTAATTTAGTTTATCATCATTAATCTCTTGACCAAAAGCTGTATTTCTTTCTTTCTTTTTTTTTTTTTTTTTTTTTTTTTTTTTTGAGACAGAGTCTCACTCTGTCACCCAGGCTGGAGTGCAGTGGCATAATCTCGGCTCACTGCAACCTCTGCCTTCTGTATTCAAGTGATTCTCGTGCCTGAGCCTCCCAAGTAGCTGGGATTACAGGCATGTACCACCACATCCAGCTAATTTTTTTAATTTAGTAGAGACAGAGTTTTGTCATGTTGGCCAGGCAAGTCTCTAACTCCTGGCCTCAAGTGATCCACCTGCCTCAGCCTCCCAAAGTGTTGAGATTACAGGCGTCAGCCACCACGACCAGCTAACAACCATATTCCTAACACATATGCTACTAGGACTGTGTGATTCTATAACTACATCATTAAAATTCACCTTGCCTTTGGGGAGCTTACAATTTAACGGAAATACTGAATTAAAAATAACACACATATATACACATGTGAAAATAGCTCTAACACAAGCACGGTAAAGATGTATGCAGCTACAATGGAGCCTATGAAATATTTCAATTTATCATTATTCATTATATGTTTAACTAACTTCTACATATGTGATTTCTGCTTAAGGACACTCTACTTATTGAGGCCACAGCGCCTGAAAAGCTGGCTGGGAGGAGCCGGTGAATGCCTTCACCTTTCTCCCTTGAAGATTTGCCTTCAACATAAGGATGGAGGCCCCCTTGGCTGAGCCTGAAGAGCTGCAACATATGCAAGGAAGAGATAATAAAAGGCATTTAGTTTGTTTCTGAACAAAAGCATTGGGAAGACTGTGGATGTTACCAAATACATATGACATTTTTCACAGCAGTATTTCTCTTACCTCAGTGATGAGAACAACTTCCCGAAACAGCTTTGCAAGGGCAGGAGAATGATTAGAACTGCCATCCCAGCAAGGCACGATATTCCTATCTCCATCCAGAGTAGGGCAGTCACTGCGATCGCCTGCAGTGGTCCTGCCCACAGGAAGTGTAAGAACACTGTCACCTTTAAAGAAAAAGACAGAGCATTCTTAGGACTCCAGAAAAGCAAAACGAGTAAGAACACAGTACAGAAACGATCCACTGGAAAAGAACAGGCAAGATCCTAAACAGAAATGGCCACAGTGGGTTTACACCTGCTAAAGCAGAAATCCAAGCACCCGCCAGAGGTGAAGCCATTCTGGGGAAACAAAGAGTGGGTCTGGGAGACCTGCAAGAGAATCTGACCAGCGGCATTAGAAGATCTTGATCGTGACTATCTCACTGATGAGCTGAGCATTTTCCAGAACTCTCTGCCACAGAATTCAGTTCCCATATGCCCTGGGGCTCCCCAGTACCCCAAAAAAGCCTGTACTACAGTGCCCACCACATACTCCAGTAATTTACTTGTGTGTTTGTCTCCCAGACAGGCAGTGAGCTTCTTCAGAACAGAAACCAAGTCTTATTCATTGTCCCTGACACTGAGCGGAGGCTTTAGTTCATGTCTGATGAATGAATAATTGGAAAAAAATAAGTGGTCCTAGTGCAAAATGAATATGGCCAGCAGCTAGAATGCCCTGGATAAATGATACCTCTACAAGGTAAGTATTAAACAATGGACACTGGGCGGGTATGGTGTTCACACCTGTAATCCCAGCACTTTGGGAGGCCAAGGTAGCGAGAATCGCTTGAGGCCAGAATTTTGAGACCAGCCTGTGCAATAAGGCGTGATCCCTTCTCTACAAATAATAAAAAGAGAAATTAGCCAGCAATCCTTTTGTAGTTCATGAGCACGATAATCGGGTGTTCACGCACTTGTGTGAGATGTGCCACCCTTGAATTTTGTTATGATGTTGCCACATTAGCCCATCTGACATGAAAATTCAAAAAAAGAAATTAGCTGTTCATGGTGGTGCTGTAGTCACAGCTCATCAGGAGGCTGAGACAGGAGGATCGCACATCACTTGAGCCCAGGAGTTCAAGGCTTCAGTGAGCTATGATCCTGCCACTGCAATCCAGTGTGAACAGAGGGAGCCCCTGACTCCAGAAAGAATAAAAGGAAGAAGAGGGATGTTTAATGCAATGAAAAAGGATCCCTGAGCTGCAGCTTACCTGATCAAACTTGTTCACATCATTGGACAGCAGATTGACTATCTGGCCTGTGGTTGTCTTCCCCATGGCCATGTTACTAAGACGAAGTGCCTGAAATAAAAGAGGTAAATAGAGAATTGTATTCATGCAGTGATACTAAGTCAGGCTTAAGACACAGCAGACCTGAGGAAGTCTCATGTGATGTCAAGACCAGATCTAAGGACCAGCATCCCCACCCCCCACTGCCCCCTCTCTCTGCCCCACCAGTATCTTTAGTGGTGGCAGCTGTGTCAGGACAGCAAAGCGAGGGGTAGGAAGAAGAAAAATCTCCCACCTCATTTAATGAATTTGGACACGCCCCCAAGTACAAAAGGACGTAAGTTTCTACTTAAGAGCCAACCAAAGTAATTTTGAGCCAAATTAGGGAAGAACAGAGAGGCTGTCAGAGGAACAAAATGAGAGGACGTGGACTATAAATCCGTACCAATCACTAATTCTCTGTGCAACATTATTAAACACACGGGGCCTTAGTCTCTTCACCCTGCCTGGATCACAGGGTTTCAATGTGATCAATGGGAAATGACAAATATGGAGTATCAACTATCTGGAGGACACCAGGAGCCCCAGCAGATACAGTGACACAGTCATGTTTTCCTGCCTTGGGAGACAGGGCTAGGTACGTCCAGACACCTGTGATTCAACTGTGACCTGCACAGAGAACTGGGGGCAGTTCCAACTGAGGGACACTGGGTGGGAGAGACCCTGGACGATGAAGGAGGGACTTTATGGAGGGAAGGGAAGGGCACGCAGAGGAGGCCTAGCTAGGACAGAAGTACGGAGAAGAAGGATGTGGGGGTTGCTGAATAAAGAACACCCCAAACCTGGCTGAAGCAGGTGAAGCTTATGGAAGCGGGGCTGAAGCAGGTGAAGCTTATGGAAGGCAATATGGAACAGTACATGTGGTTTTTCAAGTTAGAGGGAGAAGCTCAACTTAAGGAAGGTTAAACAGTAGAAGCGACTGGCCAGGAGACTACTGGAAGAAGGAGAATGAGTTGCCGCTGGAATAACAGTCCAGGCAAAAGGCAACAAGACTGTCAACAAGGGCTATGTGAATGGGAAAAAAAGGGCCAGATAGAAGTGAAAACATTTTGAAAAGTTAAAAAATGGCTGGGCGCGGTGGCTCACACCTGTAATCCCAGCACTTAGTGGGGCTGCAGGCAGATCACTTGAGGTCAGGAGTTCGAGACCAGCCTGGCCAACACGGTGAAACCCTGTCTCTACTAAAAATACAAAAATTAGCTGGGTGTGGTGGTGTGCACCTGTAATCCCAGCTACTCGGGAGGCTGAGGCAGAAAATCACTTGAACCGGGAGGCAGGGGTTGCAGTCAGCCGAGATTGTGCCACTCCACTCCAGCCTGGGTGACAGAGTGAGACTCCGACTCAAAAAAAAAAAAAAAACCTGTCAACTCAAAATTCTATCACCAACAAAAAATGTCCTTTAAAATATGATGGTGAAATTAGGACATTTTCAGATAAAGGCTGAGAGACTTTATCAGCAATGAACCTGAACTGTAAAAAACAGTGTAAAGAATACTTTTCAAGCTAAAAGGAGATGATATCAAATGGAAACTCAGATCTACAGAAAGAATAAAGAGAAACCAAAATGACCAATGTGAGTAAATATAAAGGACAGGCCGGGCACGATGGCTCATGCCTGTTATCCCAACATTTTGGGAGGCTGAGGCAGGCAGATTGCTTGAGCTCAGGAGTTTGCGACCAGCCTGGGCTCCACAAAAAACATAACAATTCTCCAGGCATGGTGCCACACACTTGTAGACCCAGCTACTCGGGGGCTGACATGGGAGAATCACTTGAACCCACGAGGCGGAGGTTGCAGTGAGCCAAGATCACACCACTCCACTCCAGCCGGGGTGACAGAGTGAGGCCTTGTCTAAAAAATAAATAAAAAGAAGGCAAATTACTTTGAAAAACAACTAGCTGCTTAGAGCAAAAATGGTCATGGTGCATTCTGGAGACAGAAGTAAAATATACGACAATAGCACACAAGATGGGGAACGGTAATAGAATTTTACTATTGCATACTTCTAACTTTTAAGGTAAAATAGTCCTTACGTTGGGCCATCAGTAAATTTCAATCAATATCTGAACATAAAAATGTTACACAGAATGTATTCTGGTGACAGCAGAATTAAATTACAGATCAACAATAAGACATCTCTAACAACTCAAAATATCTGAATATTAACAATATTTCTAAAAAAGTATGTGTCAAAGATGACATCATAAGGGAAATCTGAAATATTTTAAAGTAAATGATAATAATTTATGAGTTATAGCTAAAGCAAGTCTTAGAGTAAACTTTTGGCTTTAAGGATTTTACATTTAAAAAGAAGGCATAAAATTGATAATCTAAGTTCTACCTAAAATCAAGACCAAAGAAACAAACAAACAACAACAACAAAACACTACTCACATCCTCAGAAGTACAATTAGTGTAATCATATATCTGTGTTACCCTCAGCAGCTACCAAAAAAGAGTATATAGACCAAGTCATATTCATTTATGTCATTATGATCATAAATCAAGCTACCATTTAGTAAGCACCTACTGTAAGCCAGACAACTGAACAAGAAAACAACACTTACCAAGTAAGAATTATTCCTATTTTGTAGATGAGAAGATAAAAATAAACTCAAACTATTTACATCTGACAGAGAACAAGCAATTATTTTTTTAATGAAGCAAAGTTACCAGTGTTTCTCATTAATGTAGAAAACTAAAGTTTGGTTCCAATAAAGTGTCCATGTTATAGTTTAAAACAGTTCACATCCAATATACAGAAAAAATCTGTAAATTAATGTATCATCATTCTGCAAATATTTTGATTCTATGCTTCATTAACCTGACAGGTTATAAAAGGACACCATTAGATTAAATTTGTTTTCCCTGTGAAAACAAAATAGTTCTACCATGAGAACAAATAAAAGGCAACTAAAACAAACTGAAATCAAAACTTGTAGTATACATCCCAGACCCAAAATATCTTTAATAAATCAACGGCCCCTACATATCAATACGAATTATAAATGCCCACCAATTTTTTTTTCAAAGGAGCAAAGAATGTGTGCAGGAAATTCACCAAAAAAAACCCAACACAAATGGCCAAGGAAATGCAAATGCTCAAATCCAATATTACACAAAGCCATGTAAATTAAAATAACAATGCATTATTTTTCACCTATGAAATTGGTGAGATTGACAGTGATTATTAAAATATAACATCAAATCTGGACTTGTAGGGCTCTCTCATTTCACTGGGGAAAATGTAAGTAATTAACAACTCTTGGGGAGGAAATCAAGCATAGCAAAAGCCTTGAAATTTGTATACCCTAGGAAATGAAGGATCTGTCCAAATGTTTAGTTTTAATCACGTCCATTAAAATGCTATTTGTAATATACAAAAACTAGAAGACATCTAAATATCTAATTACTAAAAACTGGAAAACATCCGAGTATCTAATTACTGGTTACTCTAGAATCCGCATGGCCATTAAGAACAATACTGTGAATGGTGGAAGTAAACATCATCAGAGCAGGGCACCATTTGATAGTTGCTTACTACTGAAGGCAGGCAAGGAAATACATTTGAGATTACAAGAAAACGCTACAATCTGGAACAAAAATTAATTGTATTCAATTTCTTAAAAATAAGTCATGTAATATCTAGCTTCATTTGAAAAATATAAACTGTTTCTTCTTTCTTGATTATTTTAATCAGTGTGGCCACATAAATATCACCATCAAAGGGAGGTGCGAGGAGAGAATGACCTTTTCATGGAACTGAGTTTTCCAGACTGGTGAGATGAATATCCCTTCTTGGATTAAATGCATTAATCCAATCTTCATTTTAACAGATGTCTTTCCCCCCTCTCTAACAGTCCTTTTTAAACAGAAGATGTGGCTGGGCACGATGGCTCATGCCTGTAATCCTAGCACTTTGGGAGGCCGGGGAGGGCGGATCACCTTAGATCAGGAGTTCGAGACCAGCCTGGCCAACATGGTGAAACCCCGTCTCCACTAAAAATACAAAAATTAGCTGGGCGTGGTGGCACGCACCCCTGCAATCCCAGCTACTGGGGAGGCTGAGGCAGGAGAATCGCTTGAACCCGACAGGCAGAGGTTGCAGTAAGCCAAGATTGTGCCACTGCACTCCAGCCAGGGTGACAGTGAGACTCCTTCTCAAAAATAAAAAAAAAATAATATAAATAAAACAAAAGATGCAAACTGCAGTTCATCACCTTCACGATGCAAATTCCTCACAATATGGCTCTTACCCAGTGTCAATGAGCCTCAGTGGACAGGGATGCTCTTCTCACAGAGTCCCCAAATGGCCACACTTTTCGGATTCTGCTACTTTCTGATCCATCTTGCCCCTGGCTGTCAGGCTATCAGGTGTCTCTTTATTCTCATCAGAATGTCACACCATTACCTACTAGTGTTTTAGACTGGGATGTGGCTTTTGAGTGTTGTAAGTAAAGTCAGAGTAAATACGTTCTGAATAAGCATATAAAGTAAGCATTATCTGTCTTATTTATTTCATGTTTTGCTTACTTCCTGGTTCATGACCCTACCCCAGAGTTGAGTTTGTGAGGTAATGAAACTTCCAATTAAACTGGGTATTTCTGCAACAGGCAACTAGGATGAGTATGTTTAATCACTTGAAGCAGAAAACTGCCTGTATTTTTCCAATACTGTTGGCCAGAGTTGCTTAGCAACAACACATCTACTTTAATGACTACATAATCTAAAACCAATAATCTCTGTTTCTGAGGGGATGATCCAAGGACTGGCTAAGATCCTCCTTCCTCGTAAACATGATGGGTGACTACTCTACAAAGTTAGTCACATTCCTTCTCTAATTCTGTAAAAGAAACGAAATTTAAGGAGATGAAAATGTCCATCCAAAATCAACAACCTGTATGTTCTTTATAACCTGACAGTTTCACTGCCTGCTGAGGCTTTTGTTTGTGTTTCGCCTGATTTTTCATGGCTGGAATACAAGCCTGAAAACCTATACAGAAAGTTCTCCATAGGCCAGGTGGGGTGGCTCATGCCTGTAATCCCAGCACCTTAGAAGACCAAGGCGGCAAGATCACATGAGCCCAAGAGTTCAAGACTAGACTGGGCAACATAGTGAGATCCTGTCTCTACAAAAAAAATTAAAAAATTAACCAGGCATGGTGGCACACGCCTGTAGTCCCAGCTACTCAGGAGGCTGAGGTGGAAAGATCACTTGAGCCCAGGAGCTCAAGGCTGCGGTGAGCAGTAATCATCCCACTGGAATCCGGTCTGGGCAACAGAGCAAAACCGAGAAAGAAAAGAAAAAAAAAAAAAAAAAGAAAAGAAAAGAGACAGAGACATGAGAGAGAGAGAGATGAGAGAGAAAGAGAGAAAGGAAGGGAAAGAAAAGAAAGGCAAAAAAAACCATTAGTGTTTCAATGAGTGGTGGGGCAGTCAATAGATATTGAAGGAAATTAGTACAATCTAATTAGTCAATTCTACTAATACCCATGGAAAGAACATGGAACACAGCTTGACAGTAATCTGTTCAAAGGGGGGCCACATCCCCCCGCCATGGCTGAAAGACCCCTCAGCCCCAGACCCTGCTATCACCAGTTTCTTTGCCTGAAAAACAAGCCCCAACTGAACTGGTTTATCGACTGAGAGGGGAACAGAGAGATGAGCAAGACATACTGGCAGGGCAACAGGAAGAAAAAGGAAAATACGGAGAGGGTGACAAGCCAGGGAGTGGGTAAAGAAGGGACAGTGAGGACATACATGGGGACAAATACATGGTCAAGGGTTAGGTCAGAGAAGATCATCTTAAGGAGAATATAAATGTATAAATGCAGTATACCCCCATTGAAGAGGAAGAAAAAAACCAAACTTCTGTCATCTTTTTGTTGTGTGTGTGTGACAGGGTCTTGCTCTTTTTGCTGGAGTTAAGTGGCATGATCGCAGCTCACTGCAGCCTCCACCTCTGGGGTCCAAGCAATCCTCCTGTCTCAGCCTCCCAAGTAAGAGACTATGGGCATGTGCCACCACACTTGGCTTTTTTGGAGGGTAGAACAGGGAGGGCCCAGGCAGAGACAGCATCTCCCTATGTTGTCCAAGCTGGTCTTGAACTCCTAGGCTCAAGCAATGCTCCCGCCTTGGCCTCTCAAAGTTCTAGGATTAGAGGTGTGAGCCATTGTGTTTGGCATCCATCATCATTTTTTTAAAATCTTTTTTATCATGTTTTTCTTCTTTCTGCTCCCCCCCCCCCCCCCCCCCGCCACAAGACAGAGTTTCACTCTTGTTGCCCAGGCTGGAGTGCAATGGCGTGATCTTGGCTCACTGCAACCTCCACCTCCCAGGTTCAAGAGATTCACCTACCTTAGCCTCCCAAGTAGCTGGGATTACAGGCATGTGCCATCATGCCTGGCTAATTTTTTTTTTTTTTAGTTTTAGTAGAGATGGGGTTTCACCATGTTGATCAGGCTGGTCTCAAACTCCTGACCTCGAGTGATCCACCTGCCTTGGCCTTGCAAAGTACTGGGATTATAGGTGTGAACCAACATGCCCGGCCTGCTTTCCACTTCTAAAAGAATGTTAAAAGAAACAAATAAGAAATGTGTTTATAATGTATCTTCTCAAATATGACATGTTCCATGTGCCCTCTTTCAGACTAAGAATACTTGGAGGAAGCAATCTGCACTCTACAGACTCACCATAATTTTACTAAGAATCAGTCAAAATGAAAATATTTTACATATGTGATTTTCCTTTTTTCCTAGTGTTGTGTATTTATCAAAGTATTGACCTTGAGTAGGCCAGATATTCAGTAATCCGAAAGTAACAGTGCACAGTACTGTAATACTGCAAAATTCATTCCACCATTCATTCCCTTTTCAAGATTATCTTTGAAGCTTTAAAAAAATGAAGAGATTTGTACAGCAGGAAAAAAAAATGACAGATGTCAGAAAACGTCTTAATAATGACTTATTCACTAACATACATTTTTACAACCAAACGTACCACATGCAGTAATGTCTTCATTCTTTCACTGATGAGGATAAAGGAATTAGGAGAAAAATGCACAGAGAGAGGAGGGACAGACACTCTTTACCAAGGTAACTCCTTCCCACTTTCTCGACTCTATGATAAGCATATCAAATAGCAGCCCTGTGCCCACAGCTATTACCCCCAGGAGAGATCCAAAGGAGAAAATGACCCTGTTCCTTCAGCTAATGGGTCCCAGAGGGAGTAGAAAGGCGAAGATCAGGACTTCAAAACACATCAGGACAAAGGCAGCTGCTCAGAGCAAGAAGCCAGAAAAGAGCAGAATCTCAGAAATTCTTTCCTTTTCCACTACAGCTAAATAAAAGTTCAGCACCACGGCTGAGGATCAGGGTGAGGCAGAAGTTTTTCACTAAATGCTGAGAAAATGTATGACATAACCCCAAAATTAAATTTACCTGAGGACATGATGCGAAGTGAGATAAGCCACTCACAAAAGGACAAATATGGTATGATCCCACTTGGATGAGGTCCCTTCAGTAGTCAGATTATTACAAACAGAAAGTAAAATGGAGGATGCCAGAGGATGACAGGCAAAAGCCACTATGCCTTGCAAAAATTACAAATTTTATGTGACAGATATTTTTTTGAGACAGGGTCTCACTCCAGTGCCCAGGATGGCGTACAGTGGCACAATCATGGCTCACTGAAGCCTCAACTTCCTGGGCTCAGGTAATCCTCCCACCTCAGCCTCCCAAGTAGCTGAGACTACTGGTGCACACCACCATGCCTGGCTGATTTTTGTATTTTTTGTAGAAACGGGGTTTCACTATGTTGCCCAGGCTGGTCTTGAACTCCAAGGCTCAAGCGATCCAGCCATCTGAGCCTCCCAAAGTATTGGGATTACAGGTGTGAGCCACCATGCCCAACCGTTATGTATATTTTACCACAATTTTTTTTAATTTTTAATAGAAAAAGATTTAAAACAAATCAATTATGTATGAAGGCTTGAAAGTAAATAAGCACAAAATACAAATTCTAAACCTAGAGAAATGTCTTAAAAAAATAAACGAGAAATAAAAACATTTTCAGGGCAGGGCAATGAAAAAATGTAAAAATTTGCTATAACAGGATGTCTTAGAAGATAGAAAAAAGGAAAAAACAGAAAAGAGCTAAAATTTAAAAACTGAATTAACATTTTTAAAAAATAAATAAATCATCAGCCATGATTTCAATACAAGTCCTGGGGAAAAGAACGCAGAGCCTCATGCGGCCCTTTCCCTTTCAAGGAAGCCACGTCCGGCCTCCCTCTCCACACCTGTTGTTCCCTTCACCATCCTCTAGTACAGAAACTTCCCTGAGGCACAAATTAAATATACAGATTTCCAGGGCCTTTCTCTAGAAATTCTGAAACAGCAGGTCAGGTCTGAGATGGCCCCAGGATTGGGGTTTTTGTTAAGCACACAGGTGACGTATGGCAGATGCTGGAGCCCCTCAGTCTTGCATATGCCCTCACCCTCCATCTATTCAGTAAGGAAGTTAAACAGGCATGTCCTACAGCTCACACAACCACACCCTATACTGTACACCTGGAGCTCCCAGCTCCACAGCTCATAAACATCTGGGCTATTCAACTAGCAGAGAGACTGGGCTCTGGCCACCGCTAAGTGGCTCGTACCGAAACAGCCCACTCCTCTGCCTCAGAACTGTACAACACTAGGAGACAGATGTTTCCAGACACCAAGCATTGCCTTGGCTCTGAGCCAGGACACCACTTTCCGACTGTGGCAGTGAGCTGAAGTCCAAACACAGCACAGCAGCCCTGCTGAGCAAAGGGGTGGAGGCCAGAGCTTGGGTTAAAGCCACTGGCATCTGCATGGCCCTGGACAGTAAGCAGGTATCAGAAGGGAAGGGCCCCAGAAGGCTATGGGGTGGGGGTGCTACAAGTCCTTGGCTGATGCGCGGGCACAGGTCAAGGCCACCCAAGGCTTAACAGAGAGCTGGTGCTGAGGAGGAGTGAGCTGAGTAGAGGTATTGAAGGTCAAGCTGAGGTGAGGTACTGAAATTCTCACCAGACCAGAGTGCAGAAACCTCATTCACGTATCATTAACACACCTGGCATAGGGTTGAAACACCAGAGAGATCATGTCTTAGAATTCAAGAGCACTATCCAGAGAAATAATTCTCAAACAGGGCAATTTTGCCCCCCAGGAGAGATTAGGCAACGACTGGAGGCACTACTGGTTGTTACAACTAGAGGGACGCTTTCGGTATCTAGTGGGTAGAGGCCACGGATGCTGTTCAACATCTTACAAAGCACGGAGCAGCCTCTCCATCCCCAAAAAGAAATTATTTAGCCCTAAATGTCAAGTGCTACAGGTTAAGAAACTCTACACTAAAAGAGAGTTAACACTAAACTTGCCCAAGAAAAAACAAGCACTACCTAACAGGGCCCGCAAATGGCACATGGTTTGAATCTTGAGTCCCATCAAGTTAGAGAAGCTTGGAAAGCACCTTAAAATTTCCAAAGTTCTGCCCTAACAAAGCATAAAAAACAGGCCTATGAGTTCAGCCAGTTAATATGGTATTGGAGTAAAATTCAATACTTTTTAGAATTATCAGAAGTCAGACATACAATATATCATCCAAAATGTCCACAATAAAAAATCTTAGACTCAGGGCAATAAAGAAAGCAGTCTTTATAATAAAAACCAAACCCCTCAAATATATAAATAATAAAAGCAAATCCAAGTAGGCACACACATTGGATTTTAAGATTTACAGAAACAAGTATAAATGTACTCAACGGGTTAATATGTTCAAAGAAACTGAGGAAAAATATGAGTAAAGAGATAGAGATTTTCAGCAAAAAAAGTGTAAAGTTTTTTGTTTGTTTGTTTTTTGAGAAAGAGTCTCACTCTGTCACCCAGGCTGGAGTACAGTGGGGTGTGATCTCAGCTCACTGCAACCTCTGCCTCCCGGGTTCAAGCGATTCTCCTGCCTCAGCCTCCCGAGTAACTGGGATTACAGGCACCCGCCACCACGCCCAGCTAAATTTTGTATTTTTAGTAGAGACAGGGTTTCACCATGTTGGCCAGGCTGGTCTCAAACTCCTGACCTCATGTGATCTGCCCGCCTTGGCCTCCCAAAGTGTTGGGATTACAGGCCACCGTGCCTGGCCAGTGTAAAGTATTTTTAAAAAGAGCCCAATAAACACTCTAGAGCTGCAATACTGAAATGAGAAATAAAGGGGAAAAAAAAAAAATCACTGGCTGGGCTTACTAGCAGTTTAAAAACAACAGAGAAGATGGAATAAAAGTGAAAAAGACTGATTGTCCTATGAGACAATCTCAAATAGTTTAATATATATCTAATAGGAGTCCAAGAAAAACAAGAGTGTAAGAATAAGTCAAAAAAAACTTAAGATATAATGGTTAAATATTTCCTAAACTTTACAATAATAAAAAAAATCAAATCAAAGATCCAAGAAGCTCAGCAAACTCCGAGAAGTATAAATACCAAGTAAATTATACCTAGGATCATTATCAATCCTCTAAAAAATCAGTATCAAAGAGAAAAAAAAAATAAACCAAAAAAAAAAAAAAAAAACAGAGAAACATTACATACAAGGTAATAAAGATACAAATGATGGCTAACTTCTTATCAGAAAGAACGAACGCCAGTTGACAACGGAACACCTTTGAGGGGAGAGGGGCAGACACCACCAGCTATCACCCAGAATTCAACATCCAGCAACCATGTGCTTCAAAAGAAAAAAAAAATTTGTTCAGATTAAAGAACAAAATGAGAGAATTCATCGCCAGCAGACTTATACTATAAGAAATGTTGGCCAGGCGTGGTGGCTCACGCCTGTAATCCCAGCACTTTGGGAGGCCAAGGCAGGCAGATCACTTGAGGTCAGGAGTTCAAGACCAGCCTAGGTAACATAGCAAAACCCCTTCTCTACTAAAAATACAAAATTTAGCCATGTGTGGTGTCACACGCCTATAATCCCAGCTACTTGGGAGGCTGACACAGGAGAATCACTTGAACCCGGGAGGCGGAGGTTGCAGTGAGCCGAGATTGCACCACTGCACTCCAGTCTGGGTGACAGAGTGAGACTCTGTCTCAAAAAAAAAAGAAAATAAAGAAATGCTAATAGATGTTTTACATGCTGAAAAAAAATTATATCAAATGGAAACCTGGAGCTAAGGGAAGGAATGAAGAGCACCAGAAATAGTAATTCAGTGGGTAATTTAAAAACTATTTTTTTCTTCTTTTAAATTATGGAAAGACAACTGAATAATTAAAGCATAAATATTGTATCGTGGTGAATATGAGGGGACATTAAATACAAATAAACCTTAAGCACAAATGAATCCAGTAAGAAACTTTAAATACAAGTGAATCCAGTAAGTCAGGATGCAAAAAGTTCACGACTAAAGAGAAAAAGAGACTAACTCTCATAACCAGAGATTTTAACTTCTCTCCCTCTCCCCCACTGTCTGTCTGTCTGTCTCTCTCTCTCTCTCACACATACACACACACACACATACACACACACACACAGTATATTTGTTTCTATCCAAAGGCATGATTATCTAAATAGCTATCCTAAGGAATCAGCCAAAAATTACTGCAACTTAACGCACTTTAGCAAGGTTTCAGGAAACAAAGCAAAAATACAAAAATCAATTGTATTTCTATATACTAACAACAAATGGTAAGTGAAAAATTTAAAATATGATTTATGTCCGGGCACAGTAGCTCACTCCTGTAATCCCAGCACTTTGGGAGGCCAAGGTGGGTGGATCACCTGAGGTCAGGAGTTCGAGACCTGCCTGGCCAACATGGTAAAATCCCTTCTCTACTAAAAATACAAAAATTAGTCGGGTGCGGTGGCATGCATCTGTAATCCCAGCTACTCAGGAGGCTGAGGCAGGATAATTGCTTGAACCCAGGAGGCAGAGGTTGCAGTGAGCCAAGATCGCGCCACTGCACTCCATCTTGGGCAACAGAGCGAGCGTCTGTCTCAAAAAATAAATAAAACAAATAAATAAAATACCATTTATAACAGCACAAATGCTACTTTGAATTACGGCATTCTTTTTTAAATGCTAACAAATATAAAAATATAAAAATAACAACAAATGATCTTTAAGACCTCTATCCTAATAATTACAAGGAGAGTTAAAGATCTAGGGCTTGGCGTGAGTGGCTCATGCCTGTAATGCGAACACTTTGGCAGGCTGAAACAGGAGAATCAATTGAGCTCAGGAAGATCATCCTAGGCAACATAGTGAGACTCCATCTCTACTTAAAAAAAAAAAAAAAGAAAAGAAAGAAATTTATAAAGATGTAGATAACTGAGGAATAGGTAAATACACTATTTTCTTAGACTGGAAATCTAAATAATGTTAAGATGCCCACTCTTAACATTAATAGTCAGGTGGATAGAATTGCCGTGTTTCAGAATTACTTCTCAAACAGGGCAATTACTTCATCTGGAATTACTTCATCTGGAATTCTAAGACCATGTCTTAGAATTCAAGATGCATAACCCAACAGTTCCCTGTAAAACTTGAAAAGCTGATTCTAAAGTCAATATGAAAATGCAAAAGACTTAGAATAGTCAAAACAATCATAAAAGAAAAACAGGTTGGGTAACTTTCACTATTTGATTTATAAAGCTATAGTAATTAAGATAATTTGCTATGAAGAAAGAATAGATTCTATCCACCTGACTATTAAAGTAAAACAAAATAAAATATAGATCAACAAAACAGAATAGAGGATCTAGAAACAGATTCACACATAAATGGCCATTTAATCTACAACATTTTCTCCAACTTAATTCAATAGGGAAAGAGCAGTCTTCAACAAGTTGTTATCAGGAAACTGGCCCTGGGAAGTGAACGCACTTCTCTTAAGATTTTACCGCTTAGAAAATGACAAGACTGAGATGTCAACTCAGGTCTGACTGCTCTGAGTCCATGATTACTCTCAGAGTCCACACTCAATCTCTACCCTTGCCAATCTGCCAGTAGAAGACTTCATGGAGTCTTCTACAAAGTGCCTGGACAGCTGACTCAACACCTGGGCTCTCCTGCATATGAGATTCCCAGACCAGATGGTAGGACACTCGGGCTGATGGACAGCTACCATGCTTGAGGTTTATACCTACAAGTCCAAAGGAGTTATTCACCAACGAGGGGGATTAAACCCACAACCCATATGCTATCTCTGCGAACTGGAAGGTCTTAGTTATAAAGCATAAAATTAAGCTGAACACATATTTGAGGCCTATTAGTATCACATAAGAGCTTTTAAAATTTCCCTATAGCAATTAAATCAGAATGTTTAGGGGAAGAGTCCAGACACCAGTGGTATTTTAAAGATTTCCCCTCATGAATACAACAGAGAGCAGTTTGAGGAACCACTGAGCTAAAGCATTTTCTTCCAGTTTGCACCCACACCCCAGTGAAGCAAATACAATTATCAGATGATGGGACGCATCTGACACTCCCAAATCTCCAGCAGCAGAAACTTCCTCTTGGAAAAATCCAAACAAAACAAGTTCTCTCTCCTTAACTTGCTTTCTTAGCTCAAACTCCAAGCTATGGAAAGCTAACTTGGCTCCTCTTAAGCTATTCCCCAGCAAACTAGAAGACTGACAAATTGTCCCTTGATGAGATTAATGTCTCACAAAATGCCCAGGTACGATTCAAGTTCACATCAGAAGTAAAACCAAAAACTGGGGCGGGGAGAAGTTTTTGAAACAAAAATTTTAACGTATTATAGACAATGTAAGAAGCACTACTGGGTCATTCTAATTTTGTCAGAAACTTAGAAAATAATATTAGAAGAGGAAGTCCAACCAAAGTATCACATGTGTCCAGGGAGATAACTTCCACACACACCACACAGTTTCACTTTGACAATACCGTCAAGAGGCTCTCTACGAATCTTCAGAAAGGAAACCGATCTACAGACTAATAGACAAAAGATTAGTTTGAGCCATACGAAATTGCTAGTTTTTGTAAAAAGGCCCAAAGGAGTTGAAAATATGTAATTTCTTTTTTTTAAAGAAGAGTCTTGCTCTGTTACCCACGCTGGAGTGCAGTGGCACGGATCTCAGCTCACTGCAACCTCCACCTCCTGGGTTCAAGCAATTCTTGTGCCTCAGCCTCCCGAGTAGATGGGATCACAGGCATGCACCACCATGCCAGGCTAATTTTTGTGTTTTTAGTAGAGATGGGGTTTCACCATGTTGGTCAGGCTGGTCTCGAACTCCCGGCCTCAAGTGATCCACCCACCTCGGCCTCCCAAAGTGTTGGGATTACAGGTGTGAGCCACTGCACCCGGCCCTGAATATCTGTAATTGCATACTATTCAGTCTAAATATAAAGCAATATAGAGTCTACAGTGAAATAAAAATAGCTTTATATAAAAACAAAAGTTCTGTTTTAAAACTATGACCACAAAATTGTATGGCTCAGATGCTGACAAAATTTTCTATCAATTGTCTTTCCACATCCACTGAGAAAACCCAGAGGGAGACGAGGCAGGAAGACTGGGATGCAGCTGGAGAGCTACAGGTGGCTGCAATCTTCTCACCATCAGCGCATGATGGTGCATTTATTTCTTTACTTCAGGTTCTACTTATTGCATAGGGCGGCAGACATGACTTGGGAAGGGTGCACAAGCCCAGCCTCTCTGTGCATCATGGGAGGGCACCTTCCACTTCCTACTCAGTCTGCGGTAGAGGAGGCTGTCTGTTGCTCTGACCACTGACCTAAAAATATACTAATAAAAATATACCTAAAAATTCCTGCAGCAATGCCAGGAAAAGAGAAGGAAAAGATCAAGGCCAGGCACAGTGGCTCACACCTGTAATCCCAGCACTTTGAGAGGTCAACGTAGGCACATTACCTGAGGTTTGGAGTTCGCAATCAGCCTGGCCAACATGGTGAAACGCCGTCTCTACTAAAAATACAAAAATGCACCACCATGCCTGTAATCCCAGCTACTTGGGAAGCTGAGGCATGGGAATCACTTGAACCCGGGAGGCGGAGGTTGCAGTGAGCTAAGATCATGCCACTGTGCTCTAGCCTGGGCAACAGAGCAAGACTCTGTCTTGAGAAAAAAAAAAAGGCCAGGTGTGGTGGCTCACACCTGTAATCCTGGTACTTTGGGAGGCCAAGGCAGGAGGATCCCTTGAGCCCAGGAGTTCGAGACCAGCCTGGGCAACATAGGGAGACCCTGTCTCTTAAGAAAAAAAAAAAAAAAAAAAGGAAATGGTCAAGAGGGGAGGGTTCTCAAATGAAAAGATTGAAAGAAACAGGAATTCTTCCCCCAGAAAGATGAAGAGTACCTGATAATATGAACTCTGGATGGAGTATCCAAGAGAATACACACATGTATTCCTGGAGTATCCATATTCCCTACATACAGGGAATATGCATTCCCCTCCGAGTTACAGAATTCTAAAAAGAGAACCACACAGTATCACTTAAATGGTTAAACAATACACTTAGGGTAACTACAAATATTTCTCAACACAGAAATCTATAGAGAGCACCCCTTTGAGATACACTACATACATATATTCCATATATTCTTCCAGGACAGATCTGTAATAAATGATAAAGGAAAACTAGAAAATCTGCAGGGACTCAACACACCTTAGAAGGTGGAAGATGAAGGACAGACAGATACTTTACCTCAAACTATCCTTCGGAGTAGCTCTAAAGAAAGTGAAGACGAGCAGTTTTATCCAGAATAAAAAGTTTCCCCAAACTTACTCAATTCTGCAAAGAAATCTGCAAACAGCAGAGAGGAGCACCAGCAAGCAGGCTCAGGTACTGCTGTGGCTTTACCTGACATTCAGGACAAGCCAACCCAACATCAAAATCCACAACTCAGAAGCCAACCCACTGCAGGAACCACCACGGTTCTTCAAATTAGACACAAAGTCAGGAAATCTTGAGCTAATTAGGCCACAGATCTTAAGGAAAAGTCTCTATGCCTAATGTATTTGATAATACAAAAGCTGGGATGACAAGCCCGTCCTGATTAATGAAACTGTCCTCCATTCCATCGTAGGTCTAGCATTCAGACGTTTAGCATTCAGGCTCAGATCTATCCTGGCCCTAAACCAAGGTAAGCATGGGCAAATGGGAGATCCAGTCTCACTGGGGGCTGGGGCTGGAGATCTTCAGCTATCCTTAATCCAGGCTCAGTTTGACTAAAGGGGCCGTCTTCCTCCAACATGGCCCCAACTCCCCAACTCATGCGCTCTAAGCTATAGAAGTAACCCCTTGAGATTTGAAGATGGACACATCCCCTGCTTCTGTGTCCCAGATGGATAAAAAGTAAAAACAGGAGATAAGGCACTGTCCCCACTGCAGAGGTTATACGAACCCACGCTGGGAATATGACTTGTGACTGACGACATTCTAACATGAGCGAGTACAATGTTCAGCACACTATTGCCATGAGGAGCCTGTATTCTTAATGCCAATCTGTTAACCTCATTTAAAATACAGCCTGTACTGCGCAGTCTTTTTACTTGGTAAAAGTTATAAGAAATAACACAGAGTTCCAAGGAAACTGAACAAACCACCATGAACCATTTCAACAGACCACCCTTGGAGCCATCAATCCAAATTAAAGCTAGTCATGATTCATAAAAACATCTCATTTAGCTCTCAAGTTAAACAGACAAATTATTAAAGAATAAGTGGGAATGTAAAATGGTGTGGCCACTGTGAAAAACAGTATGATGGTTCCTCAAAAAATTAAACACAGAATTACCACATAACCCAGCAACTCCACCTCTAAATAAATAGATACTCAAAAGTATTAAAAGCAAGGACTCGGCCAGGTACAGTGGCTCATGCCTGTAATCCCAGCACTTTGGGAGGCTGAGGTGAGCAGACTGCGAGGTCAGTAGTTTGAGATCAGTCTGGCCAACATGGTGAAACCCTGTCTCTATTAAAAATACAAAAATTAGCCTGGCGTGGTGGCAGGTGCCTGTAGTCCCAGCTACCCAGGAGGCTGAGGCAGGAGAATCACTTGAACCCAGGAGGCAGAGGTTGTAGTGCACCGAGATCACGCCACTGCACTCCCCTGCCTGGGCAACAGAGCAAGACTCCGTCTCAAAAATAAAAATAAATGAAAACTAAATGCAAGGACTCAAAGAGATAATTGTACATTCGTGTTCACAGCAGCATTGTTCACAATAGCTAAAAGGCAGAAATAACCCAAATGTCCAGTGGCAGATGAACGGATAAACAAAATGTGGCATATCCAAGTAGTGGAATATTATTCACCCTTTCAAAGGAATTAAATTCTGGCATACAATACAGCATAGATAATCCCTGAAGCCCTTATGCTACACGAAGTAAGCCAGACACAAAATAACAAATACTGTATGATTCTACGTCTATGAAATACCTAGAGTCATCAAATGCATAGAGCTGGAAAGCAGAAGGTTGATAACTGTGGAGAAGGGAGAGTGGAGAATCAGTGCCTAATGGGTACAGAGTTTCCACCTGGGAAGATGAACAAATTCTGTCGATGGATGGTAGGGTTGGGAGGCACAATGATGTGAACGTACTTAATGCAAATGAACTATTGTACACTTAAAAAGAGTTAAAATAGTAAATTTTATGTTATGCATATTTTACTACAATAAGAAAAATTAATGATGAAAAGCCTAAAGTAATTTTACCAAAGCTGTGAAAAAGTAAATAAATGACGAGTCATTTTCAGACATCCCGCAAGATCATTCAATACCAAATGTCGACGATGGGCTCAGCAGTCATTCCATTTGCAACACCCAACCTGATTTCTGCCAGACCGGGAATCAGGATACAGGGGCCTCAGTGGAAACTGCCAGCGTCGCAGAGGGACCTTTCAGAGCCCTGCTGCACAGCCAGCCTCTGCCCCAAGGAAGCAGCCCACGTGTGAGGAGGAAGTGTCTTATTTCTTCACCTGGGCATGTTTCCACATACAAGGCAGGACATGAGGATATTCGTCTTTCCCACGTTTCTGGGATTTCAGGTTAAGTCTTACGGTTTAACCCAAGCAATTTCTGACTTCATAAAGAGACAATACTTCTAAGATAATCAAGCTGACAAATTAATACCTTTGGGAGATGTTTACATGCAAGTAAGCAAATCTGCCGAGTTAGATCAGATTTCCCAAAGGCTATTTTCCAAAGCGTTAGTGGAAAAGAGGAAGGAAAACAGGTGAACAATATCTCACTTGTACAAAGAGCTGTGTTTTACTGAACCACTACCTCAAACCAGACTTCATGTAGGGTGTTTTTAAAGTTTGCCAAGTGGAGTGTTAGTACAAATTTTTATGAATTTATTAGAAGTATGATCTTGAAAGACAAAAATCTAGCTAGTTTATAGAAAAACCTGAGTATTCTTCTCCTAAATGGTAGAAGAGAGTACAGGAGAATAACACAGATGATGATGATGGTGCTGCTGGTGGTGGTGGTGGTGGTGGTGGTGATGAGGACCCCTTGACTAGTGTATACAAGTCTTGTTATCATTTTCATGTCACACATAAGGAATCCAGGCACACCTGTTATACTGTACCATAGACACTAAGACACAAGGCCTCCAGGATTCACAGAATTACAAGATTGATTCCCCCATGTCAAAGGAAGACTTGGGGAGGACACCTTATGGACGCTCTGGATAAGTGACAACGAGGTCAAAGAAGAATACTTTAAATTTAAATGGGCTGGGTGCAACGGCTCACACCTGTAATCCCAGCACTTTGGGAGGCCGAGACGGGCAGATCACGAGGTCAGGAGTTCAAGACCAGCCCGACCAACATGGTGAAACCACGTCTCTACTAAAAATACAAAAATTAGCTGGGTGGGGTGGCACATGTCCGTAATCCCAGCTACTCGGCAGGCTGAGGCAGAAGAATCGCTTGAACCCGGGAGGTGGAGGTTGCAGTGAGCAGAGGTTGCACTACTACACTCCAGCCTGGGTGACAGAGCAAGACTTCATCTCAAAAAAAAAAAAAAAAAAAAAAAAAAATTAAATGGCTTAAAAAAACGGCCCAGGACAAAGAGATATCCAAGACTGATTTAATGACAAGTTCTTTAGCTCTTGACACTAGCATCTCTATGGCAACTTCTTTGTAAAGCAACCAGAAATCCTACTCCTTCTGTAACAGTTAAGAACACAGCAAACTATGGTATTATTTATGGCATATCTCAATACAAAAGCACAAATAAAATAAGAAAAGATCAAATCAGGTCTTATCATTATTACTGCCCTGATGGGAAAGAAAATACAGTCAGCTTTTCCTATGCATGGGTTCTGCATCCCTGGACTCAACCAACCTGGGGTTGAAAATATTTGGGGGAAACAAAATAGGTGATTGTGTCTGTACTGAACACGCACAGATTTTTTTCTTGTCACTATTCCCTAAATAGTTATTTGTTTATAGTACCTAATACAATGTATATTTACATTACACAATGTACAATTATATAATTGTACAATTTACAATGTACAAGTATTTAATGTACAATTTACAATACACGATGTACATTGTGTACAGTTATATAATGTACATCGTATATTGTACAGTATATAATGTATATTTACATTGTATTAGGTATTATAAGTAAACCAAGATGATTTAAAGTACATGGCAGTGCACCCATAAAAAAAAAAAAAATTATGTCCTTTGCAGCCACGTGGATGCAGCTGGAGACCATTATCCTAAGCGAATTAACGCTGGAACAGAAAACCAAATACCAGATGTTCTCACTTATAAGTAGGAGGTAATCATTGGGTACAGACAGACATAAAGATGAGAACAAAGACACTGAAGACTATTAGAGTGGGGAGAGAGGGAATGCAACAAGGGCTGAAAAACTACCTATCGGGTACCACACTCACGGCCTGGTGGATGGGAACATCCAAAACCCAAACCTCAGCATCACACAATACACCCATGGAAAAAACTTGCACCTCTAACCCCTGAATCTAAAATAAAACATGAAATTATTTAAAATAAATAAATAAATAAAATGCCATATATGGGAGGGTGTGAATAAGTTATATGCAAATACTATGCCACTTTATATCAAGGACTTAAGAATCCTCCGATTTTTTGTATCTCAAGAGGTCCTGTAACCAGTCCCCCACGAATACCAAGGGACAACTGTTTAATGTAAAAACTTACTTTGAATGAAAACCAACATAAAATAGAAACACTATAAGTTCTCTCCAAAATTGTGAAAAACAATCAAAAATTCAAAGTGTTATCCCAAACATCTAACTATTTTCTTAAATACCATTAAAGACAACCACAACTAGATTTAGAATATAAAGAAAGCCTGTATCCGACGTGGATTCCATTTACATTTTTCTTCAGTTAAGAAAATTATATGGAATATGACTAAATGGTTCATTTTAAAAACACAAGAATTCCCTTTCTCAAATATATTCTTTTCTCCTAGATTTAATTTCATAGATCCAATTTCACTGAAGTTCACTTCTAAATACAACTGTGATGTAAGTGAAGGTTTTAATGAACAACAACAACAATTTCCATAAACACAACTATGAGACTGAGGCAAAGAAACACTGAAAACCAATTTGATATTTTTAATTAGATTTCATTATAAATTTAGTATTCTGCAACAGCCTGTTATCAAAGGCAGCCGTGCCCTGACAGCAGTAGGAAACTTTCATTATACACTGGAAAATTTTGCATAAAGAAAAAAACATTGGCCTGATGCAAATAGCAAGCTTCTCTAGTAAGGTGTAAATGATTCTATTTACAGAAGTTTTCTTCGTTTTTCTTTTTTTAGAGACAGGGTCTTGCTCTGTCACCCAGGCTGGAGTGCAGTGGCTATTTATGCAATATTTAATTTACATAAAACTTCCTCAGAATGCTTCTGATGCTTCAGGTGAGGTACATGTTTAATGCTGAATGTCACTTACCTTCCGATAAATCATATGGCACATGGCTACTCGTAACCTCATCCCAGCACACTGAACATGATAAAAATATAAGTGATGCAGTATAGCCAAAATGAGCGTGCAAAAAGTTAGCACCGTGGCATAGGCGTATGCTGCGTTCAAAGCCACAGAGTCCATGGGATCATAATTTTCAAAATAATTAATAATTTTTCCCAAAAATATGGGCTGGATTACTTTGGCACTTTCCTAAAAGAAGAAAAAGAAAAGCCTTTAATTAGACATACAGACCACACCAATTTTTCTTCTTACTTTTTCTTTTTTCGGATATTGCTCGCTCTGTCACCCATGCTGGAGTATAGTTTGGCACAATCCCAGCTCACAGCAGCCTCGAACTCCCTAACTCAAGCAATCCTCACACCTCAGCCTCCCAAGTAGCTGGGACTACAAGTGCACACCATCATGTAGAGCTAAATTTTTCTTTTTTTTTTTGGTCAAGACAGGGTCTCACTATGTTGCCCAGGCTGGTCCCAAACTCCTAGCCTCAAGTGATCCTCCCACCTCAGCCTCCCAAAGTGCTGGGATTACAGATGTGAGCCACCGCACCCAGGCTTGTTTTTTCTTAACACAAGTTTTATATTTTCAAAGTGCAACATTCATCACTAATCTAAAAGAAAAGCAGAACTGTTTTCTTCTTTAAGACAAGCCAATAGGAGTTTTAACCTGAAATCAAAATTCTAATTTCAAAGTCAATAAAGTTCTAGTAATTGTGCTTAGTACACTGTGGGTGCTGTCTATTACAAACAGGGCTTTAAAGCACACTTGGCAAACTACCAAATTAAGTCCTGGCCTAAGGTGAATAAGGAAAAAAAATGGCCCAAGAAGAGTAAGGAATTTGCTTGCAAACAGACACCCCAGCTCTCACCCCACTTCCTCTGTACCCTTGACATCCCAGCCCACAGGAAAGTTGAGAAAGCTCGTGTATGGGAGGCCAGCACTCTTACCACCTTCTTCACAGTTAAGAGCCTTTGTGAATGGAGATATTGGCACAAGCCCATATCAGAAAATCAAACTCTCCAATTTTTCCCAATCCAAACTCCACTTGTCAGTAGATCTAAGACCACCAAGTCCAGCTTCAGACGGAGTGGGGGAAAAGAACCAGGCTTGGGAGGATTCCTGGCTCTTGGACCCACAGGACATTGCTTCAATATGTTTCTGCCCCCTACAAGCCTGGATGTGCCCAGAAGAACTGCCACTTTGGCTCAGGCAGTGTGGAGTCAAAAATTAAACACAGCAGAAATTGAGCTCAAAAGTAATGTCATCAGTGGCTCTCTATATCAGCCATATTTTGAAGGTCCTGGTTTTGAAGCAATATTAATAATCATCTTTTCCCCAAGGCAAAATTAAAATCCCACACCAATGAGCTGGGAGGCATGTGGGCTTACCTTCTGAACAAGATGTAGGGAATGCAATTTTAAACTCCAAGACTAAAGGCAAAGAAACAGCAGAACGCAGCTTGAGCTATGGTTTGAGGTAAGCAAAGGAGCTTTCCTTTACTCTCCCTGCCAAATGAGCACTTCACCCCGTAACCTACTTCCTCCCTCTAGAACCCCTTGTAAGGGACCCTTTTCCCCCATCAAAGAAAACCAAACACTCATTGCAAATCCAGATCACCAAAAGTAAACATGTAGGCCCTCGACATCATTTCCTCCTGACTTCTCAAAAGACAAAATGCAAAATGTTTGAAAATCTTTCAAGACCTTGACTTTGAAAAACAACTTTTCCTTTTAAGCAATCTCTCCTTCTTAACAAAGACATAATAAACACCTGACAGGTTTGACATTGATAGCTGTTTTCTGTCTATCTGAAGTGAGGGAAGAACAATGAATAAAAAACAAAAACAAAATTAACACACACTTTCATCCCAAACAACTAGCGCAGGATCAGGATATTTACAGAAGACATTCCCATCCCTCAGATGGGTCATGATATTAAATCCCAACACGCCTGTCCTGGCACGCACGCACACACACACACACACTCACAGACTTCACCAACCGCATTGCCTTCCATGAGGTCATGGAAGTTTTCCCCTATGATACAGAAATCAGAAAACACCATTTAGTTGAAGAATTATGAACAAGATGATCAGATATCAAGAATGCAGAGGCTCACTGTTACATTTCCAGCCCAATCATTCAAGAGGCACTAAGAGTTTATGGAAGAGCCCCCAGTACAATGGGTCATAACACGGACTGTTTAGAGTTTACTGAGATGAAAATCTGGAAGTTTACATCAAGAAGCAAGAAGGCCAAACTGTACACACGGGCAGCCCCGGCTCAGGAGTGCCAAGGGCAACCAGGGCCGCAGCAGACACACCTGAGCTATCAGCCAGACGCTCAGTGCTCTTTGCCTTTCTAAATGTTCCTGAAACTTCTCACGGTCCCTGGGAGTCACTGTTACCTGTTACACGCTTCTCCATTTCAGCCTGAGGTGAGTATGATTCAAACGGCAAGAGGGATGGCCCCCAGAGAAAATAACAGATGCAATAAACCCAGCGAAAGAGAATGCAAAAGGCAGGTAGGACAGAACTACCTAACTGTCCAGATTTCCCTGCCGAGAGACAGCATTTAATAATCCAGTCAAGCAAACGGGTTCACTTGTGAGTAATGCTGGTTTTTGGCCCATGCTTTTCCATGGACCTCTTCATCCCATATCTTAACCTTCAACTAATAAGAAACAAAACAACTGGGAAAATACTCATTATCAAAATTATAACTAACCAAATTTAAACTTTCTAAATATCAGTACCAAGGTCAAAAGTAACTCATATAAATTCTCCATCTTAGAGACCAACCAATCTACGACCTGGTGAAGAGACTTTCCACAAACAAGCTAAGAATACAGTCCTTACTCCTTCACAAGAATTCTCCTCAACTGTGAAACCATGGAGATTTTTGAGAGTCTAGTAGGATACTTCAATGTTCCATACTTCAGGTTCTACCGGAGTCCCAGTGTACTTGAAGGCAGATACTTCTCAATGGAGTATTTGGTACTCAGCCTCCTGACATTTGAGCCCCATCCCTTGCTTTCTTGGAGTAAAACATTACATGTCTAGGCCCAGTGGGCATGCAGCCTCTATGCTCCTGCTCCCCCACGCACTTCAGATGTTCCTTGCCCAACTGCTCCATACCTGATTGCATGGGAAGGAAAGGAAACACAGGAAACAGAAACAAGCTACCAAAGATGTTTGAGTGAAAAATACAAGCAGAAAAGAGTGAGCTGTGGAAAAATGAGTAAGCAGTTTGTTTTAGAAATGGGGAAATACAGCCAGGCGCGGTGGCTCCTGCCTGTAATCCTAGCACTTTGGGAGGCCAAGGTGGGCAGATCACTTGAGGTCAAGAGGTCAAGACCAGCCTGGCCAACATGGTGAAACCCCATCTCTACTAAAAATACAAAAATTAGCTGGGCATGGTGGCTCGCACCTGTAATCCCAGCTACTGGGGAAGCTGAGGCACAAGAATCACTTGAACCCAGGAGGTGAGGTTGCAGTGAGCTGAGATGGCGCCACTGCACTCCAGCCTGGGGAATAGCACAAGACTCCATCTCAGGAAAAAAAAAAAGAAATGCGGAAACAGGGGACAAAAGTAGGGTTGAGAAAGATCCAGAGATAAGGAAGAAAAAAGGCGAATCTGGGGAAATAATAATCATTAAGACTCCAGATACACCTGAAGTCCTCTCTGAATCAGTACAGTCCTGACTGCGTGTTACAATCACCCAGGAGACTTACATGCTCACTGATGCTCAGGACCCATCTCCCACATTTAGGGCCAATTGATCAGGGTAGGGCCTGAGTTCCCCATCCCTGGAAGATTCTGGAGTGTAGAAACCAACGCATGTACACATCACTATTCTCCTCTCCTGCACTATCTCTGTGTCTGAGTCTGGAAGGGCTGGAGACCCGCTGTGAAGAGCTTTTTTGAGATGGAGTTTCGCTCTTGTTGCCCAGGCTGGAGTGCAGTGGTGCAATCTCAGCTCACCGCAACCTCCGCCTCCCAGGTTCAAGCAATTCTCCTGCCTCGGCCTCCTGAGTAGCTGGGACTACAGGCACGTGCCACCACGACCAACTAATTTTTGTATTTTTTTTAGTAGAGATGGGATTTCACCATATTGGTCAGGCTGCTCTCGAACTCCTGACCTCGTGATCTGCCTGTCTTGGCCTCCCAAAGTGCTGGGATTACAGGCGTGAGCCACTGTGCCTGACCCTGAAGAACTTTTAAGACCACAAAGGGCTTTTAATCAGAGCTGCTGCCGAATGTTAGGCTTCCAAGAAAATCCCTTAGGAAAAAAGGATGCTGAGACTTCAGTGATGAAACTAAGACCTTCCATTCTGCACAGCAGGGAAAATTCAATGTTCAGTAAAGACTGTACCTACCAAACAAAAGGATGAATCATAATTTGTTTTTTTTTAACTTTAAACAAAATAGTTTAACTAGTTGATTTGATTTTAAAAAAAATAGTTTGAAAAGATAGTCCCTGCACATTATTATCTACCCTAAGGACGATGTAAACTGCAAAGAAAAAAATTTGAATTATTTTCAGAAATCATATTATGGGTAACAGTGTTGATACTGTAAAATAAAATAAATGAATAAGCATGTTGATATCAAGAGCTGGGATTAGGCTAGGGAGAAAAAAGAACAGATGAAGGGAAAAAAGAGATACAGATGTAAGAGTGAAGAGATTAAGTAAAAACACTGGCATCCTGAATCTGATTTGGAGATACCCACATAAATTCATGATATGTTTATCTTTAAATACAAACATAAAAGGAGTTAAAGCTGCTAGGAAAAATGGGTGATTCCACAGCTGGGGCAAAAACTGTTCAGGGAGCCTAAAACATCTGTCATACCAGAAAATGAGGAAGCTGCAAAGACTAATAGTATACATGCAAAAGACTCAGGGCCCGACTTCAATAGACTCCCACTAGCCAAAGACAGCCAAAGCGTGGCACAGGGATAATAACTGTAATGAACAGCACATCAGAACTGTTTAAATCCATGAGTTCACAATCATACTCATCAAAATAAACAGAACAAGCAATAACAAAAAATCCATGAACTCCAGAGGAAAATGCTGGAGAATCACACATTATTTTGAAAATTGGTTTTAAAAAAAGTAACAAAATTAATCATTTCTCCTGCCTTTCCTATAGGTGTACTGTAACTCAGAGTATCAAAGAGTTGATAATGGCAAAGTTTCTCTTTATGCAAATATTTCAGCTAATAAATGAGGAACTGGAATATCACCACTTTGCAAACTCCTAACAAATTAATGCATCTTAAGCAATGATCACAAATGGCTCCAAATACCACACACACATAACCAGACCTAAGCGAGGTATCTCGAAGTGGCAGGTGGTACACACCCTCACCTACAAAGTACTCCTGCCAAAGGGAGGAGGGAGGAAAATAAAACCTGAATCACATCAAGCTTCTAGATCTAACTACTAACTTCTGGTACTAGACAGACATGTTAAATGATACAGCATGCAAGGATGCAGAGGGAGAGGGTCACGACACGGGGAGGAGGGATATGCAATGAGCCCAATCTAGACCCTGGGAATCCGTGCAGGGCAAGCAACATGGTTTCTTCAATTAAAAAGTACACACGTGGCTGGGCGCGATGTAATCTCAGCACTTTGGGAGGCTGAGTCAGGTGGATCACTTGAGGTCAGGAGTTCGAGACCAGCCTGGCCAACATGGTGAAACCCCATCTCTACTAAATACAAAATTACCCGGGCATGGTGGCAGATGCCTATAATCCCAGCTACTCAGGAGGCTGAGGCAGGAGAATCACTTGAACCCAGGAGGTAGAGGTTGCAGTGAACCAAGATCATGCCACTGCACTCCAGCCTGGGCAAGAGCAAAACTCCATCTCAAAACACACACACACACACACACATCTTCAGAGGGGGCAGTGAGCAGGGCTTCATAAAAATCAAGAGTGGTCATGAGTTGATAGTTACTGAAGCTGGCTTAGGGGTAGAGAGAGGCTTAGTATTCTATTATATTTTATTTTTGAAATGATCTTTAAAAACCTAAGAAAGATCCCAGCACTTTGGGAGGCCAAGGCAGACAAATCACTTGAGGTCAGGAGTTCGAGACCAGGCTGGCCAACATGGTAAAACCCTGTCTCTACTAAAAATACAAAAATTAGCTACATGTGGTGGTGTAAGCTTGCAATTCCAGCTATTCGGAGGCTGAGGCAGAAGAATGGCTTGAACCAAGGAGACAGAGGTTGCAGTGAGCCAAGATCACACCACTGCACTCTAACCTGGGTGACAGAGTGAGACTCTGGCTCGAAAAACAAAACAACCACAGAAAGAAAATACCACATGAGGCTCGACCTTGGCCCTCATGTCAGGCAGCTGAACAAGAAATGTAGAACTGAAGTTATTAAAAACCACCTCATTGGCCAGGCACGATGGCTCACGCCTGTAATCCCAGCACTCTGGGAGGCCAAGGTGGGCGGATCACAAGGTCAAGAGATCGAGACCATCCTGGCCAACATGGTGAAACCCCGTCTCTACTAAAAATACAAAAAAATTAGCTGGGTGTGGTGGCGCACACCTGTAGTCCCAGCTACTCGGGAGGCAGAGGCAGCAGAATCACTTGAACCCGGGAGGCAGAGGTTGCAGTGAGCCGAGATCGTGCCACTGCACTCCAGCCTGGCGACAGAATGAGACTCTGTCTCAGGAAAAACAAAAAACAAAAAACAAAAAAACACATCTCATTTCTCAGAGAAACATTTAGATAGTCTTCAACTATCTAAAATACAAAGACCAACAAGCAGCATAGATAGAAATGGAGAAGCTGCCTGTGTCCTGGTTTGGCCCACACAGAGGATTCCCAAGCTCCTCCTTCCTCCTACCCCCTCTGCAGGCTCTAAGTGAGTGGATACTTGCTCAGTCTCCAGTCCCCATCACAGTCTCCATGGAGGTGCACACAGGGGACAGATGTGCTGGAAATTTGCAGGCTGTTCTGTTCTAATTAGCATTTGCCTGTAAGAGCACCATGTTCACCATTAGACTAGTACTTGTTTCTCTGGGCATTATAATCATTCCTCAACTCTGACAATCATTCCTAATCTCACTTGCATTACTTTGAAATTCCAACCTCAAAGACTCCCCGCAAACTGGTGTCACCATCCCTCTTCCTGCTGGTGCCACCATTAGTACCCAGGGAAGGCCCTGCTTGCATTCAGCTTAGTTAAGAGTATATGGCTAGGGAGTTCTGGATCCACTGCACAGTTGTTCTGTAGCCAGAGGAATTAACCCATTTGTGCCTAGCATTCCATTATTGGAACACAAAGATTGTGGGAGTTATTTATATTCTACTGCTCAAGGTCATCGCCAAGGTCTGATTTTTCACACACAAAAAAAAATTGGCAACCTCCGGCATAAGTGGGTTAAAGAAGGCCTGAACGTCATCACAGAAGCTTTTTACTAAATGCGAGGTTGAGTTTAGAGCTTCCACTATCTAAAATACAAAGATCCACAAGCAGCACAGACACAAGACCAAAAAATGAAAAGCATCTTCATAAAATCAATTGTGAAACTAACATTTGTTCTAACTCCATAATTTTTTTTTTTGAGACCGAGTCTTGCTCTGTCACCCAGGCTGAAGTGCAGTGGCACGATCTCAGCTCACTGCAACCTCCACCTCCCAGGTTCAAGCAATTCTCCTGCCTCAGCCTCCTGAGTAGCTGGGATTGCAGGTACACGCCACCAAGCCCGGCTAATTTTTGTATTTTTTTCAGTAGAGACAGAGTTTCACCATGTTGGGCAGACTGGTCTCGAACTCCTGACCTTGTGATCCGCCCGCCTTGGCCTCCCAAAGTGATGGGATTACAGGCATGAGCCACCGCACCTGGCCTAATTTTCTTTTTTAGAGACAAGGTCTTGCTCTGTCACCCATGCTGGAGTGCAGTGGTGCAATCATAACTCACTGAAGCTGGGAACTCCTGGGCTCAAATAATCATCCCTTGGCATCCCAAAATGCTGGGATTATAGGCATAAGCTACCATGCCTGGTCAATAAACAGCTTTAATGATTGAAAACCCAAAACAACACCTGAAATGTTTTTGAGATGTTACACTCACTACCTTCATCTTAAGAAATTATTTCTCTCCAACTTCTCCAAAACAGCCAAGTGTCAACAGGCAAGTCTGGGAAAACAATAGTATTTATACTAGAATTCAGTCTGTTTTCACTGCTAGAAGGAAAAGAAAACAAAAATTCAAGGATTACTTCGAGTTGAACTGGGAAGACCTTTAGCTCCCTGAATTTTACTGCATTGGAACTAAAAGTCCTACCAGTTGTTAGGTTAAAGACACAAAGTTAAAATGAGCATCATCCACTAGTCACCGTGATCACCTAAAGAATAACTGACTACTGTCTAATTTTATACCATAAACCACCAAGACATTGGTGTAAACACAGGACCAACAAGTGCTCTCTTGTGAAAAGCCCAGGCTCCACTTTATATGAGAGGTGCCTGCCGCCAGCACTGTGTGGGTCCATCTTAACACCTTAGCCTGCCGCCCTAATACCTGTGGCCCACCTTGCTAGTGGGAGGGTTCAGATACCAGGACAGAAGAGCTGTCCGCATACTAGTGACTCATCTGGGGTCTTCATCCTTGCCAAGCAAACTGCACATCCACTTCACGATTCAGGCCAAAGGCTTCTGAAACTGCAGAGATATCATTGCTATGCAGGAAACCCAGAGCCTTTGATAAGTAAAAACAGGGAACTTGACATCTGCCCAGACCATCAGTCAATGTCGTGACTATGCAAGACCACAAGCTTGCCCCTCATCTGTCCGAGGAGGAGACAACTGGGAATGGTGTCTTAACAGCATGGACGCTGATGAACTTGGGTCAGCAGGGCTGCACGCCTCACACACGTGGAGGATGGTACTCAGTGGGAGACAGGTTTCTAAAGGGTTCTTGGTCAGCCAGGCACAGTGGCTCACACCTGTAATCCCATTAATTTGGGAGGGCGAGGTGGGCCAATGGCTTGAGCTCAGGAGTTCCAGACCAGCCGGGAAAACATAGTAAAACCTCATCTCTACTAAAAATACAAAAAATAAGCCAGGCATGCTGCATGCCTATAGTCACAGCTACTCAGGAGGCTGAGGTGGGAGGATTGCTTGAGCCCAGGAAGATGGAGGTTGCAGTGAGCTGAGATCACACCACTGCACTCCAGCCTGAGTGACAGAGTGAGACCCCACCTCAAACAAAAACATAAAAAAAAAAAAAGGGATCGTGGTCAACCTGAATGTACCTTGGTGCTCTGACCTGCCCAGCACCCCAGCCACTCTCCAGCATGTCACCTGACTTTCCGGCACCAGGATACCTAGGAACCTAGGGTAATTTATAATCCCCAATCTGATTTCTCACAGCCATGCCCCACTGCTCCAGGGAGCTCTTAGCATCTGACTTATCCCTAGGCCAAGTTCAAGAAGCATGTGCTGGATACTCTGAAGACAGAGTTCTCAAGACACCTTTACGACAGTCTGGAGACAGTTAGGGCCCTAAGTCAGTGCGCCTGAGACTGAATCTGGGCTGTCATTTACACTTTGTGTGGCCCTGGGCACATTACATAACTACGTGGCACCCAGTGTCCTCTTCCCAAAAGTAGGGGTAAAAGAATGCCTTCTGACTGAGCATGGTGATTCCTGCCGATAATCCCAGCACTTTGAGAGGCCAAGGTGGGAGGATCATTTGAGCCCAGGAGTTCAAGACCAATCTGGGCAACATAGTGAAACAAAAAATACAAAAATTAACCAGGCTTGGTGGTGCGCACCTGTGGTCCCAGCTACCTGGGAGGATTGCTTGAGCCCAGTAGGCCAAGGCTGCAGTGAGCCAAGATAGCACCACTGCACTCCAGCCTGGCAACAGAGTGAGACCCTATTTCAAAAAAAATAAAATAAAATAACATAACATAAAATGAAAGAAAGAAAGAGAGAGAGAGAAAGAAAAAAGAAAAAGAAAGAGAGAAAGAAAGAAAGAAAAATCATAGCAGTTCCTCGTACATAGTATTTTTCAAGTACTCACTGTCACTATTATTACAACTACTGCTACTAGCACTGCTGCTACTACTACTACTGAGTACCAACCACTACTAATCCTGCTGCTGCTTCTACTAGCACTGCTGCTGCCAAGCAGTACTGAGCATGAGCCCCCATATTTGCCAGGTCCTCCACTCCCTACTTTTCTGCCTTGACTGCCCAATAACCACCCTGCTAAAAGAAAGACCAGCTCTCCACCAACTGTACCTGTATTAAAGCTCCCCTCGATCCACATGCCCACATGCCCACCAGCAGTAAGGATTACCATGCTCCCTGCACCAGAGTGGGGCCTGTCCTCAGGAGAAATTCACATTTCTACAGCCTCTACTTCTGTGCCTGCTTCTCCCAAAAGCTTACCCAAATCTCATTGTAGTCCAGTCACCATCTGTGAGTTAGAGACCCCACCCCAAGTGGCTGGCAGCCCATGACAGCACGGACAGCCCTGAGCATGACAAGCTCAGTTCCTTCTAAATCATCCTGTTTTCAATTTCATAAGCAGCCGGTAACAAAGGGAAACTAGAGAAATGGAAGTAGCTGAGGGAGGCCTGCCTCGAAACCTATGTGAGGCCATTCATTCCCACTACACCTAACCAGACACCTGGCCTGAGCCTTAGGCACTCACAGAGGCTCCATGGCTACCAGACAACTTCTCTGAGGTTGCACAGCCAAACTGGGCCAGGAAATCCTGCACACACTGGCCACATTGACACCAACTTGTCATTCTATTTCTTTCCAACTAAGACTGATTGGGGCCATGTGGAAACACCATCGCTGGGACACCCCAGCACAGGTTGAAGAGGGGCTGGGAGAACCTGAGGGGCTCCTAGCCCTCTTCCACCCTCAAGTCAGTTCCACCGGTTATTCTGCATGTCCACCCCATCCTCCACAAAGCCACAGCAGCATGCAGGCAGGGCACGTACCCTCTCAAAGGTGGCATTCACCATCTGGCACCCTGGCCAACACACCTTTGTCACCAATGAGACCATCCATCTCCCAGGACTGTCCAGTCCCCTGTTGTCTGACAGATTCCTCTGGTGTAGGGCAGAGCTCACCTACCTGTCTCCCACTGCCCACCGTGCCCTCCACAACAAAAAGCATGTTCAACAGGAGCAAACCCCCCCACAGACCTCATTCCAACCCCCTCCCCCCACCCACCTCATTCCCAACAAAATGCACCGTGACAACTCCCCATCCTGCATTTAAAGCCACCCTTTTGTAGCAATAGCAACATCCACCTCTCTTACTTTCATGGACTGCTGATATCCCTAAGGTAGCACAGAGGACACAAGTCACCCAGCAGGACCCTCTGCATCTCCTCTAGCAGGCCGCAGACCAGAACAGACAGGCTACCTGGCAGTGTGCCTAGGCAGAACACTGTCTTTCTGCAGATCTCAAGAGAGGCCCTTCAGGGTAACAGAGGTCATTGCCCCTCTGGCTTTCTGTCTTTGACTTTTCATGGAGTGTCCGTTTATACACTCTCTGCAGGGCCAGGCACCAAGACTATACCTTCCAACCAGCAATCCACTCCGACAACAAGGAAGACACACCGGATGGGTGTGATGAATCCCCTGGGGTGCACAGTCCTCGGACCTTCTTCCCAGAGGGGATTTTGACTCCCAGCACCTGGGCCCACTGGGAGGGGGTAGCTCTTGGGTGCTTCAGCCAGCTCCAGCCTCTGGGGCACCACCGCCAGCCCAGGTGCAAGGCCCTCAGCTCTGTTTCCCTGAGAGGGGAGAAGTGACAATACCTCTCCAGGAGAGCATTTATCAGATTTGGCTTGGTGAACAATTATTTGTTGAGCACCTGTAAAATGTCTTAGATTATTCTGGGCTCCGATCCAAAATCACTTCCTCTAAACCACAGGGCATGCACTCCTCGAGGCTGTAGGATCCTCTTTTGACCAGGAGTGACTCTTAGCATTTAAAACATTTACTGAGCATCAACATTGTCCTACCATAGAATAAAATACTCTTCCTCCATGACACTGCATTTTAATTGGTTACAAGAAAAACAATAACGACCTTGAACTTCAGTCACTTAGGTATTCACCCGGATAAATACGCTCACTGAACTAACTACCTAATGCTTCCTAGACATGTTTAATCCTTAGACCTTAAAATACCTTCAAACCCCATCTGGCCACTTCTCCCTTCTGTTCCCCCATCCATTACAGCACCAGTCAATGGCGAGCACATTTACTCTATGTGTCCTGAAAAACAATTCATGGTATGTAAAAGCTTTTACCTCAATTAACGTAAAAATTCCCAAAACTAAATAAGATTTCCAGTAACACTTTATGATTGCTCTTGTTAAAGAAGGCTTCTGTGCGTCATTCTCAGCTCTTAAAACTTCTTTATCCCAGAACCTACAATGAGGAAAAAGCTTCGTAAATAAGAATGAACCCTGCCACAATATAAAACGGGGGAGGTGGCAGAGTGACAGGTATGCATTTAAGACAGGGCATTTTGTGACTATTTCATAAATGCTGCTAATTGCTCCCAGGGCTCCTGAAGGTTATGTGTGGTATAGAATCTGTAGCATCAAAAAAACAGGCCTTGAGGGGAAGTCTGGGGAAACAAGTTACTGCCAAGCTTTACTGGATTGAAGCCCCATCAGTAGCACAGATAAGCCAGACAACCTCCTCCAGCCACAACACTTCCACCTCCAGGGACAGACCTCAGGCATCTCGGGCCTTTGATGCTGGCTCCCCCAACCTCTATGGAGGCACAGGAAACAGGAGTTTCACCCAGGCCACCATGGTAGGCTGAGCCTAGGGGCAGCCTGAGGAAGGTGACACACATTCACCTTAAGGGTAAATGGAGGCTCCAGACAGGACCCAGGAAGGCAAAACCCACTCCCCACACACAGACACCCACGCTTCCTTAATGCCCGCTTTACCGCCTCCCACTTACCCTTGCAACTCCTCTCCAAGATGCTGTGAGCGGTCTTCCGGCAGCACTGAATACATATCATCTTCCTCTAATCTCCGTTTATGGCCAATTTTAAACAAGGGATTGAGCCACCTGTTAACAAGAGAAAAGAGACATATATCCAGAATTACACAACTGTGTTTAAGTAGACTCCTACCTTCATGGGTTTTGCTTAAACTTACCTTTAAAATACATACAGCTATATATAGAGAGATATGAATATATAGAGCTAGAGAGAGAAAAATTAACATGTGCGCAGCACACACACACACACACACACACACACACACAGAGTCCCTAGCTCTATCCACAGACAGGCCCCAGAAGCAATGACACACCAGTAGCTGAGAGCAAGCTGGTGCCCAGATCTTGGTTTCCAAAACCATTATTATCTAAAAGGAACCAGGGCTTCTTGAAGAAATAGCTGATTCCAAGGCTGGGGCAGAAAAAGTACAAGATGGGCCATGAGATACCATAAGATAAGGAAACATTCAAGGAATCAAGAGGATGGGCCCAAAGAACAGAGGACCCAGCTTGACGGGGTCCCACTAGACAAGTCTGTGATAATGGAAGCATCCAAATAAATCATGACAGCAATGAATTCTAACCCACTGAATAACAAAAGAATCCACGAATCCTTACTGAGACATAAATGGGGGAAGAAGGAAAAAGCTCTCAGATAAAGAATGATGAGGTTAGAAAACATTTTCAATGGAAGCTAAAACCAGTCAGTGAAAGTTTGATGGGACGTTTACATAATCCAAAATTATCTAGGTACAATTATTTATTAGTTATGAAAGGAAAAAATAGTATTCTTGCAGAGGACAGAAAGAACTTATTCAAATATTTTGAGATTCTTTTTACTAAAAAAAAAGAAAAATCAAAATGGTCATCCATTAGGAATCATTTAAATGATAATAATTAACATTATTAATCATTAAATGATAATAATTAACATTATTAATCATTAAATGATAATAATTAACATTAATCATTAAATGATAATTAACATCATTAATCATTAAATGATAATTAACATCATTAATCATTAAATGATAATAATTAACATCATTAATCATTAAATGATAATAATTAACATGCACCAGGCATAGTGGCTCACACCTGTAACTCCAGAGCTTTGGGAGGCTGAGGAGGGAGAATGGCTTGAGCCCAGGAGCTTGAGACCAGCCTACACCACATAGTGAGATGCCCACCTCTACTAAAAACTTATAAAGAAAAAGTCTGGGCAGTGGCTCATGCCTGTAACCCCAGCACTTTAGGTGGCTGAGGTAGGCGGATCACTTGAGGCCAGAAGCTCAAGACCAGCCCGGCAAAACCCCATCTCTACTAAGAAAATATAAAAATTAGTGAGGTGTGATGACACCTGCCTGTAATCCCAGCTACTCGGGAAGTTGAGGCACAAGAATCACTTGAGCATCGGAGGCGGAGGTTGCAGTGAGCTGAGATTGATGCCGCTGCACTCCAGCATGGGCAACGGAGTGAGACTATCTCAAAACAATAAAAAATATAAATAATAATTAAAATTTAGCCAGATGTACTGGTGTGAGCCTGTGATCCCAGCTATTCCAGAGGCTGAGGTGGGAGGATAGACTGAGCTCAGGAGGTCAAGGCTGCAGTGAGCTGTGATCGCCACTGCACACCAGCCTGAGCAGAACAGCAAGGCTTTGTCTAAAAAAAAAAAAAAAAGAAGAAGAAACATATTTCTGCCCTATTAGGAAACCTCTAATAACTTTGATAGACGCAATTACTCAAACTACACAAACTTCTTTCATCTTGGCTGTCTTGTCTGGCCATGTGTCACCTTTAATAGGCATGTTTTAATATGGGGATTGTCTAATCTAGGAAGCCCTTCCCATGGAGAACCCACTGCCTGGTGGCTTCTGCCTGCAGTGAAATGGTGGGCTTTCAATGCCCCGTAACATTGGAGCACACATTGCATGGGTATCCAAGTTACGTTCAGGATTCTGGAAACCTCCTGCTGATCCAAACTAGCAATTCTAATTAACCCAATGGCAAGAAAAACTCATCAACTCACCTCTTTCTCCTCACCTCCTCCAAAATGTGTCCAGAAGACTGTAACCTAACCAGTCCAGCTTCAACTTAGGTGGGTTTCTCAGACATGCCTGAGATGACTTCTGCATGCCCGAGACCTCCCTTCCAGCAGAAACTCATACAGTATATTTCAGCAAGGACTTTTAAGTAAAATTCACCAGTGTCTTTTTGGACTCAAGAGTTTTTTTTAAATCAGGGAATAAAACTGGCTCCAGGAAGTTAAAAAATTAAGGAAAGTGAGAATGGTAACTCTGTTCCACAGGCTGAACAGTTAACTGCATAATATTTAGAAATATTAACGAGGGATGCCACTGTTGAGTTAAAGTATCTGCAATCAGAAGAGACCCAAAGCTTCTATTAGAGGATGACACAAATCAGTGAGGACTTAACAAGGACCCTCCTACTCTCTCTTATTGCCCAGATCTCAAAAAGCTGGGCTGAAAAGATGTGGGTACCAGCAAGAGCTAAAGGCTTCTGCCTGATGACAAAAGTCAACTTTGACAAGAGACTAAATTATCTTCAACCTTCTATGTAAGGACTTTAAACATGGAAATCTAAGTCAATTGGCTTCTTAATACCAATGTATCCCTGAAGGGGTCTAGTCAACAATTCCAGACCACTGCCAAATGAGCCATTCCTCCACCCAGTTCTGCCCCAATAGCCCTTCTCTCCTCAGACTTAGTCTCTTCTCCCCCTTGTCTCCCACAATACTTAGTACAGCAGCATCACTTCCCTCCTAACTGTCCTACTAGGAGTACGACACTTTCAGGGCAATGACTACTCCCATGTTATCTGGAATCCCCATTATGCCTGGTATGTGACAGATACTCAATAAACAGTTATGGAAAGAATGAATGATTGTATTATTGAATAAGACAGATGGGTAGAGTACCTTGAGCAATGATCTAGGGTAAAATTCAATACAAACTCAATATAGCATAGTCGTGCTCAATGCCCAACACAGGAAGCCATCAGCTTCAGCAATACAGGAGACATTCTCCACCCCAGGATCACAACCCCCAGAATCATTTCCAGCAAGCAGAAGTCTTAGACAAGGGTTAGTAGAGAGTTTTGTTATTTATTGTTGGTGGTGGTGGCATTTAGTTTTTGTTGTTCTTTCCCCCAAGGATTTGAGAAGTTCTGAATACTGGTTTCTTTTCTTTTTTGAGATGGAGTCTCGCTCTGTTGCCCAGGCTGGATGGAGTGCAGCAGAGCGATCAGAGCTCACTCAGATCAGGTCAGAGCTCAGCAGCCTCAAACTTCTGAACTCAAGCAATCCTCCTGCCTCTACCTCCCAAGTAACTAGGAGTACAGGCACATGCCACTGTGCCTGGCTAATATTTTTATTTTTGATAGAGACCAGGTCTCTCTATGTTGCCCAGGCTGGTATCGAACTGCTGGGCTCAAGCGATCCTCCCACTTTGGCCTCCCAAAATTCTGGGATTACAGGCATGAGCCACCAAGCTTGGCCAATAGTGGTTTCTTAATGTGGAATAAGGGGGAAAACGCAGGTCCAGCTCCCCATGTGTGACCCTGATCAGCGTCTTCAGTTTCTATGAGCTTCATGTTCCCCATATCCACAAGTAAAGGAGGAAATAAAAGCTAACTTATCTTTGGTAAATCCCCTCACTTTCTCTTTCCCTCTCTCCTTTTTTGACCTTTCAGCTCTCTTTTAGCCCTCTCTGCCTCCTTAATTCCCTGAAGGCCCTTTCTATTTCTCTTCTCCTCCTCTGTCCTGACCTTTTTGTAACAACTGGCCGAGATGGAACTAAAATAATTATTTCATTTCTTGATACTCATTGAATTAAGCTTGTTCTCTCTTTAATGGACAAGTTCAATATTTTATATTCTTCAGAAGCCAGGCCTAATAAAACCTTTTTTCAATGGATTATGCATTTGCATAACCCTAAAATTATAGTCTATCAAAGAAGAAAAGTTTCCCCCACCTTTACTGGAAATAAATAATACTAAAAGAAGAGACTAGGGAGGGAAGGTCCCCTCTGCTGTATACCTCCTGAACTTAGGCCTGGAATCACGGGATCCAGGAGGTAAGTGAGAAGGCAGGTTTGTGCTCAGACCCATGAAGAAGGTCAAAGCTGTGAGCTAAGCTGAGAGTTTAGAGAACAAGGAAGGCTAAGGGCAGGTTGAATGAAATCCCCTGTGGCAGCCCACTGAAGGAGTTCGCTTGTGTCTCTCGATGCTATACAGTCATCCCCCCATATCCACAGTTTCGCTTTCCACAGGTTGAGTTACCCATGGTTGACTGAAAAGATTAAATGGGAAATTCCAGAAATAATTCCTAAGCCTTAAATTGCATACTATTCTGAGTAGCATGATGAAATCTCCCACAAACCCACCCAGGATGGGAATCCTCCCTCTGTCCAGCATTTCCACGCTGCAGACGTCACCCACCTTTAGTCACTTAGTAGCCACCCTGGGCGCTCAGATCTATTGTCATGGCATCACAATACTGGTGTTCAAATCACCCTTATTTTACTTAATAATGGCCCCCAAGAGCAAGTACAAGGATGCTAGCCATTTGGATATGCCAAGGAGAAGCCGCAAAGGCCTTCCTTTATGTGAAAAGGTTAAGGTTCTCAAGCCAATAAGAAAAGGAAAAAAAAAATTGTATGCTGAGGTTGCTGAGATCCGGTTTAAGAGTGAACCTTCTATCGATGAAATGGTGAAGAGTATATTGTTGTAATTATTCTATTTTATTATCATTGTTAATCTCTTACTGTGCTCAATTTATAAATTAAACTTTACCATAGATATGTGTAAGTAGGGTCAGGTGTGGTGGCTCACACCTGTAATCCTAGCACTTTGGGAGGCCAAGGCAGGTGGATCGCCTGAGGTCAGCAGTTCAAAACCAGACTGGCCAGCATGGTGAAAACCCATCTCTACTAAAATACAAAAATTACCCAGGCGCGGTGGCAGGCACCTGTGATCCCAGCTACTTGGAAGGCTGAGGCAGGAGAATTGCTTGAAACTGGGAGGCAGAAGTTGCAGTGAGCCGAGATCGCCGCACCTTTGCACTCCAGCCTAGGTGACAGAGCGAGACTGTCTCAAAAACAAAACAAACAAACCAACAAAGATATGTGTAAGTAGGGAAAAAAACCACTAGGGTTCAGCACTATCCACGGCTTTAGGCAGCCACTGAGGTGAGGGTCTTGAATGGGGTAGTTCCCCTGCCTCCGCGGACTGGGGGGACTACTGTACATCTATAAAGAGAGTGAAATAGATACATAGGACTTTAACTAGATGGCCTTAATGCTTCCTTCCACGAACTTTCTCTGCTTGGAAGTCACAAAATGGTAAAGGACGAGAATTCTGGTGCCAGGAATTCAACACTTATTTTAAACAGTATCTGCTGTCTGGTGACCACCCTAGACTCTGAACTTCTAATCTTGGTATCTTTAAATGTGAATGCCTTTTGTTCCTCATTCAGTTTCCACTGTTCTTCCTCACCTTCCTGTGTTTCTAAGGAAAACACCTGAGAATGCCTCTCCCCTCCCCACGCCTCCACGATAGAAAGGTTAGTGCATGGCCAACCATGCCTGCCCCAGGCTTTCTCCAAAACAGCTCCATTGAAGAAATGATGCTGAGTTTCCATTTTGCACACTGACCCTCCCATGGGGCTCACCCTCTGCCTTTACCCACACTTAAATTTTCTCTGTAGCATCCATCGCCATTTGAAAGGTTACTTTCATTTCACTTTTTTTAAAAATCATGTTTTCCCCCCAGAGCATCTGGGTTTTTCTATGTTGTCTGCTGCTAAGCCATTGTCACCTAGAACATGCTGGGCACATAGAAGGCACCTAGATTTGTCACATGAATGAGCACATCCTCCAAAAATCCCCAGATTTGGCCTGGCATGATGGCTCATGCCTGTAATCCCAGCACTTTGGGAGGCCAAGGCAGGTGGATTACTTGAGGTCAGGAGTTCAAGACCAGCCTAGCCAACATGGTGAAACCCCATCTCTACTAAAAATACAAAAATTAGCCCGGCGTGGTGGAGGACACCCATAATCCCAGCTACTCGGGAGGCTGAGGTAGGAGAATTGCTTAAACCCAGGAGGCGGAGGTTGCAGTGAGCTGAGATTACAGCACTGCATTCCAGCCTGGGCAACAGAGCAAGGCCCCGTCAAAGAAAAAAAAAAACAAAGTTAATATAAACTCCGAAATCCATCTTCAGAGACAAGTCTCCATATAAATAAAATACATGGAAGGTTAAGTGTTCCTTCAAATGTGAGCAATACCCTCATGCAAATTTTTGTATAAAGTGGATTTTTCTCTTTCTTTTGAGACAGGGTCTCACTCTCTCATCCAGGCTGGAGTGCAGTGGCGCAATCATACCTCACTACAGCCTCAGCCTCCCAGGCTCAAGCAGTCCTCTCACCTCAACCTTCCAAGCAGCTGGGATAACAAGGCACATGCCACCATGCCCGGCTATTTTTTTTAAGTATATTTTTGTAAAGATAGAGTCTCACTATATTGCCCAGGCTGGTCTCGAACCCCTGGTCTCAAGTAATCCTCCCACCTTAGCCTCCCAAAGTGTTGCGATTATAGGCATGAGCCACTGCGCTTGGCCTAAAGGGGGTTTTATAAACAGAACTGGATAATACTTTACTTTCTACCTGACACCACACACACAGAAATTCTTAGAATATTATATGCTTTTTCTAAATCTAGTCTTAGTAAACTTTCAACCTCTTTATATATATAAAATAGTTTTCTGAAATGATGGTCATAATTTTGCTTAAAAAAAAAAAACATGGCTAGTGCCTAAGGGCACATACAATACTCCTGACTCATAACCAACTGCTGATTCAACACCTCCTCCTCTTGGGTGTCTGATAAGCATATCAAACTAAATAATGTCCAAACAGAACACCTTATCATCCCACAAAAAAAATCCTGCTCCTCCCAGGCTTCTCCCTCTCAGTTATCAGCTGTCACATCTTTCCCCTTGCCCAGATTTTCCAAAAACAAGAAAACCTTCAGGTGACCCTGTAGGCCATCCCTTCTCTGTCACTCTTTGATAGGACACATCTAAGCCATCCAAGTCCTATTATTTCAACCTGCAAAGTATATCCAGAAACAGTCACATTGACCCTATGAGGCTCACCCTGTGCCCCTGCCCAAGCTTAAATTTTCTACTCAGCACCTATCAACATTAGAAGTGCTATTATATTTCACTTTTTTTGAAATCATGTTTTCCCCCGAAAGCATCTAGGCTCCACAAGGATGAGTTTTTTCTGTGTTGTTTGCTGCTAAGCCGCCCACACCTACAACATGCTGGGCACATAGAAGTCACCCAGATTTGTCACATGAATGAACACATCCTCTAAAAATTACCTATTTTAACATATTTAAACTCCAAAATCCATTACGAGTCCATGGTATCAACTTCTCAGTTACAAATATAAATATTAAATAATTTACAGATATAAATAAGTCTGCAAAGCAAAAGTTTCCTAAAGGCCTGGATTCTGCAAATGGGTTTCAGAAAGAGGGTGCAAGGACACACACCGGTGCAAATGTGCATTTTCTCGTAGGTAAGTGACTGAGTGCTGGGGAAGAAGGAATGGTGTAGCCCACCGCCAGCACACTTCTCGTGTAACACTCCAGCAATTCTGCTCAGACCCCAAAACCTGAATGCCCAAAAGAAAACAAAATTCTTCCAAAGTTCACCAGGGCCTCTGTCCTTACAAAGTTTCCCATGGCCTGGCTCCAAGGGGAGCCCAACACACCTGATTTCTTCAATCTCCTCCCATTCTCTGCAGTCCGAAATAGCCATTCTCCATGCCCTAAAGTTCAATGCTCACCAGGCACAGGCATCGCTGAAATGGATCTCGCGTGAGGGTGGAGCACCCACACCACAGGTGTTCTCAACATGGTCCCAACCCAGCTTATCTCAGCCCATGGCCAAGTAAATTAAACTCAGGTGGCACCTGTCAAGCTGTGATCTTCTGTTATTTTTCCTCTAACATTCCTCCCTTCCTAAAACACGCTCAAAGCCCATTTTCTCATCCCTTCCCGCTTCACTCTATTACCTGTTCTTTCTATGTCAACCTAAGCAACAGGCAATGTGGACCCTGTCCACCTCTCTTCCGGGTCCCCCAACCCCCCTCCACACTTGCACTCTGGGTTCAACATGGGTCCTTCCATGCCATAGGCACCTCAGAGATTTCCTACTACGGAGCTTCAAAGCCTTCTCTGGTTCATCCACAGCCTTCTTGTCTCCCTGTTCTCCCACCAGCTAATCCATGCCTTTCACTTCTTCACAGGGCCCTCATTTTATAATCCCATCTTCCCAGCACTTTCTCACACGACAACCAGTACCAAGCATCTACAGCCATTGTGCATGATTAGCCGTCTTAGTCTTCTTCCTTAAAAAAGACGCACTTGGCATATTTGTACACAATTTAGTAACAGAATAAAATGAAGAAATACGAGTAAGATTTTTTTTTAAGAGACAGGGTCTCACTTTGTCACTCAGGCTGGGGTGCAGCGGCATAATCATAGCTCATTGTAACCTGAAACTCCTGGGCTCAAGCAACTCTCTCACATAGCTGAGACTAGAGGTGTGTGCCATCATGCCCGGCTAAGTGAGTAGGATATTAATTATTTCTGCAGCCCAAGTTATGCGGCTGACTCATAAGGAGATGAAAGCATTGTTCATTGCATCTAGCAAGTGAAGGATCTGACGACTAGCCAGAGATGCCATACTATATAGTCAGCAAGGCCCGCGTGGTCACCTACTTGATGCAGAGCTCATTGTTGCCAAGATCCTTCTGAGCCCATCAGTGTATGATGTTGACTCTCCTCTGAAAATCAGGCCATTGGCCGGGGACTGTGGCTCACGCCTGTAATCCCAACACCTTGGGAGGCTGAGGCAGGAAGATTGCTTGAGCCCAGTAGTTTGAGACCAGCCTGGACAACATGGCAAAACCCTGTCTTGACAAAAACATACAAAAAACTGGCCAGGCATGGTGGCATGCACCTGTAGTCCCGGCTACTCAGGAGGCTGAGGTGGGAGAATCACCTGAGCCTGGGAAGTCAAGGCTGCAGTGAGCCATGATCGTGTCATTGCACTCCAGCCTGGGTGACAGAGTGAGACCCTGTCTCAGAAAAAAAGAAAAAAGAAAAATCAAAAAAAAAAATCTGGACATTAATTAGTACCTGTTCAAATCAAGCACTTTCTTCCAAACGATTAAACTTCATCTCTTATAAGAGATGACATAGCTCTCTCTTGCTTCCAAGCTCAAATAACCACTTGCCAGACTGAGGAATAAGACTCCTTAACAAAGAGAGCATCTGAAGCTACTCATTTAAATTTGTGCACCAAGAAGCACAGAGAAAATATACAATTGATCCTTGAACAATGCAGGGATAGGGGTGCCAACCCCCTGTGCAACCAAAAAACCACATATAATTTTTGACTCCCCAAAACCTTAACTAGTAATAGCCTACTGTTGGCTGGAAGCCTTACCAGTAACATAAAGTTGATGAACACATATTCTGTATGCTCTATGTATTATATACTACATTCTTACAATAAAGTAAGCTAGGAAAAGGAAACTGCCATTAAGACAATCATTGTGGAAAATCATTGAGGAGAAGATACACATGGAAGTGGATCATCAAAGGTTTTCATCCTCATCATCTTCACATTAAGTAGGCTGAAGAGGAAGACGAGGGGGAAGACAAGGGATTGGCCTTGCTGTCTCAGAGGTGGAAGAGGCTGAAGAAAATCTGCACGTAGGCCGGGTGCAGCTCACGCCTGTAATCCCAGCACTTTGGGAGGCCGAGGCAGGTGGATCACTTGGAGTCAGGAGTTCAAGACCAGCCTGGCCAACATGGTGAAACCCTGTCTCTATAAAAATACAGAAAAATTAGCCGGACGTGGCAGTGCACATCCCAGCTACTCAGGAGGCTGAGACAGGACAATCGCTTGAACCCAGGAGGCGGAGGTTGCAGTGAGCCAAGATCATGCCATTGCATTCCAGCCTGGGCAACAGAGTAAGACTTCATCTCAAAAAAAAAAAAAGAAGGAAAGAAAAAAAAAAAGAAAATCTGCATATAAGTGGACTCTTGCAGTTCAAACCCTTGTTGTTCAAGGGTCAACTGTGCTTCACTGGGGTCAAAGAATTGCTCTGGAAGCTGAATTACATGCATGTGAACATGTAATTCACACTTCTCAAGGCTAAACAACTGATAGAATTTAGTCAGTTATCTTGATGCTTTCCCAGATTGCTCAAAGTTTATCTGTCCCTGGGAAATAAACATGAGTGTCTTTAAGACATGTGTCATGTCACTCAGCGCGCAGCCATGCCCCACACATAAGCCTCGCCTATGTGAGCCCACACATGCCTGCAGGAGCGCCAACCTGCCTTTCCAGGCACATTTGTCCCAACAAGAACCAGATCCCATTTGTCCCAACAAGAACCCTTTCTCTCTACACCTTTGCCTCCATCACTGTGGCCCAAGGCGCCATGAATTTTCAGGACCCCAACAGCCTGCTAGCTGGCCTACACACATTTACCCTTGGTTTCCTGTAATCTTTCAATAGAAAAGCCAGAGTGGATTCTTAAAAATATCACGCCATGATGCTCTCCTGCAGTAGAAAAACAATGAAACTCATGGTGGGGTGCTGTGCTTGACCGGGTCCCCTTCGTTCAGTGTTCCAGCCACCCTGGCCTGATGTGTTTCTGACAGTCTCCCACACTCCTGTTTGCCTGTCCCCTTGCCTGCGAGCAAATGCTTTTCCCCATCTTCTCCCACAATTAGATCTTCTCTCCTGCAGGTCTCAATCCCCAGAAAGTCTTACCCTTGTGTACAAAAAACCAAACATACCGTCATTGTCGATCATTTATATCCTCATTCTCACTTTCTTTACCCATTTACTACAATCTATTTGTGTAGATAAAAAATAATGCACTTAATTACTTTGTCACTTTCCCTTCTAGAACAAAAGCTCTCTGAGGGCAAGATTTTTTTATGGTGTTCACTGGGCCAGGGACCAGGCGAGCCACTCAAAACTGCAGGGTGAACGAGTGAGTGACTCTCCACCCAGGCTGAGGAGCAGCAGCAGAGAACACCCACATCTGGGGCCCAGCAACCCTCTTTAAGCGCCTGCAGGAGAAGGGGAATGTGCAGGTCACTTGAGGTCAGTAAATGATTGAACAGATGCTCTAGCCTCACTCAATAAGTCATTTATTATTGAAAGAATAATGCATTTTAAAGTACTTTCAGGTGTGGCAAATTATTAATCATTGGTTAGTTTTCCTTGAAGAGTCTGCCAGCCCTGCCTGTGGGAGGCTGCTGGGCCCGGCCTGGGGGCTGCATTGGGGCAGGGTGGAGAGGGAGGTAGGCTGCTCAGAGTCAGGGACTCTGGAGAGCAGGAGCTGGGTGCAGGGAGACACAATGACAGATCTCACAGGAAGACCCACTCTACCTCATTAGAAATGCTTTCCCCCGGCTGTGCATGGTGGCTCATGCCTGTAATCCCAGCACTTTGAGAGGCTGAGGTGTGTGGATCATCTGAGGTCAGGAGTTCGAGACCAGCCTGACGAACATGGAGAACTCCTGTCTCTACTAAAAATACAAAATTAGCCGGGTGTGGTGGCACATGCCTGTAATCCCAGCTACTCGGGAGGTTGAAGCAGGAGAATCGCTTGAACCAGGGAAGTGGAGGTTGCGGTGAGCTGAGATCACACCATTGCACTCCAGCCTGGGCAACAAGAGTGAAGCTCCGTCTCAAAAAAAAAAAAAAGAAAGAAAAAAAAAGAAACGCCTTCCCCTAAGGCAAGGTTTCTCAGCCTCGGCACTACTGGCATTTGGAGCTGAATAACTCTTTGTTGGGGGTGCCGTCCCGTGCACTGTAGGATGGTTAACAGCATCCCTGGACTCCACCCTCAAGAAGCCAACAGCATCCTCACCCCAAGTCCTGACAACTAAAATTATCTGAGGCATTGCCAGGGTGGCAAAATCACATGGATCAGTACCACTGCACTAAGGTCTTTTATAGCCTTTCCGGACAGGCTATAGAATCTTACATCAAATGTTGGCCCCAGACAGAAGTCGCAAGACAATGACAGCAGTCTTTTAGCCACGTTAGCAAATGATATAAACCCATTAGTAAATCCACCGGTTCAATTCCACTCCAAGAGTTCAAGGCATCTATGTTAACAAAGAATTACAGTAAGATGGGACATGTTACATCTGTGTAGTGTGGGAAATAAAAAAATTTTAAAAAAAAAGATGGGACACATGTGGTCACGGGCTATGCACACAGACTCTACTTCTGGGCTTTCTAAGGGATCAACATCCCAGCTCACGAGACTCATCTTCTGTACAGCAGCAGTTCTCAAAGTGTGATCTCTGGACCAGCAGCACCAGAATCCCCTGAAGAGTTAGAAATGCAAATTCTCAGGACCCACTCCAGGTCTATGAATCAGGAACTCTGAGAGTGGAGCCCTGCAATCTGTATCTTCTGATGTTCTCCAGGTGATGCGGATGCAGGTTCAGGTTTGAGAACCTGCCATACAGCTTGCTTTGACACACCAAATGGGAAGCACTTGTCTGACATATACGCCAGTACTCCCAACCCAAACCTGGCTCATTAGCAAAATCCCTACCTCAGCCTGGGGAGTTTTACTGCGGAGTTTCTTGTTTTGTTTTTTGGTAAACTTCAATATGTTACCCAATTATGCCTGGGGAATTTTAAAACAAAAACCCACAGACACCTAGAGCCCCATCCCAAATGACTGAATCAGAACAAGCCAAGATGAAACCCAAGCGGTGGTCCTTAAAAAGCTCCCCTCACCCAGCACATCCTGGTCATCAGCCAGGTCTGGGAACCATCTGTACGGTAGAGAGAAGAAAGAGGGTATAGGCAGGTACCTGGGAAGCGGGAAAGGTTTGGAGAAAGGGACAAAGTTTGAGCCAACTTTAGGGAAAGAATTTGGAGTTTACTGAGAAGACAAAAGAGGAAGAAGGGACAAATTTTCCAGAAAAATGGAGCCACACAGCCAAGACTTATTGCTTGGAGACAGCAGCGAAAATGCTGCATGGGGTCTGGTGTGATAATGGGGTAATCAAAGGTCTTGTGTTCTAAAAACGCAGAAAGTTGGACTTTATCCTAAAGATAACAGGGAAATCGTGAATGTTTTTAAGCTACTTTGTACATGATGAACTGTGGAAGGCAAGGAAACCAGTTAGGAACTGGATTTGAAAGAAACTTCACCAATACAGTGAGTCACATCCTTTTATTCAAGCAAACTAGATCCCTTCACCCTCCCAATATCCCCAGTGTGCACAAATCTCACCTCCCCTGCTTGGTTGTAACTCTGTGACTCTACCACAAAAATAAGCAGATGCACAAGAAGTCAGTTTAAAATTCCACATCCTATTTCTAATTTACTCTAGGATCTCAAAACAAGAAAAACATCGCAACCCAAGTCATCCTTTCAAAAACAATTTTGTAAATGTCCTATTTCATAGAAAAGGAAGAAGCAACTCTAAATCAAATTTTTTACTCTGAAATTACCTAGAATTCCCAGGCCCGATGGCTCACGCCTGTAATCCCAGCACTTTGGGAGGCGGAGGTGGGCAGATTACCTGAGGTCAGGAGTTCAAGACCAGCCTGGCCAACATGGTGAACCCTGTCTCTACTAAAAATACAAAAATTAGCCAGGCATGGTGGCATGCACCTGTAATCCTAGCTACTTGGGAGACTGAGGCAGAAGAATCGCTTGAACCCAGGAAGCAGAGGTTACAGTGAGCCGAGATTGTGCCACTGCACTCCAGCCTGGGTAACAGAGACTCTGTTTCAAAAAAAAAGCATAGTGCCTAGCACTCTTTCTAAATATAGTATCCACTTATTAAAAAGAATATGTAACTTTTTTTTTTTAATGCAGAGGCTCTTTTGAGAAATGGCTGAATCCAAGACCAGGGCAGAAGAAGTACAAGACGTGTCTGAGCTATCTTTTTGTGCCACAAAAGTAAGGAAATGTTCAAAGAATCCCAACAACATGTCCAAAGGACACAGGAGCTCCCACTGGCCAAACCTGGGACAATCTAAGCACCAAAATAAATCGTAAGTGTAATGGATTCAAACCCAATAAATAAAATTATTCATAAGTCCATAGTGCTATAAATAAATGAGTGAATAAATGGGGGAAACAGAATATTTCTTACTATAGAATGCCAACCAATTAAGAATAGAATTAACAATAGAATCAGAAAAAAAAAATCGTCATTTGGCAACTTCCACAGCAATAAGTGATTCAGTTATTGAAAAGCCATCCATGGTTGCTAAAATCAGTGGGTAAAAGTTTCACGGGAACCAAGATATTTTCATAGCCTCCAATTATCTCCCCATAAAACACTTACTTAAAAGCATAAAGTATTGCATAATCAACTTTAGGGAAACCTGGCAGACACGACCTTAACGGAGTGATAACAGTTACCATCACCACTGTGTGCCTCCGGATACGATGCACTGAGGATACTGTATTTATTTTTATGGTATTTCTGCTATGAGGTCACATCACATTTTTTTGTGTCTTTGAAGAATATTCTAGAATGTGATGACCTGAATATTTTTCAAACTATCAAGGACATGAGAGACAAGAAAAGACTGCAGAAGTGTTCAGGACTGCAGGATACTAAAGAAATGTGAGCGCTAAATACTTTATAGGATCTTGGGCCCAAAAAATTAATATAGGGAAACTGGTTATGGAGTTTGAAGATAAATTTCTGAATTTTGTTGGGTGTTCCATAACTATGATGGAAAGTGCCTTTTTATTTAAGAAACATGCACTAAAATATTTAGGTGTAAGGGGCCTCATGTCTACATGCCACTTTTTTTTTTGAGACAGAGTTTTGCTCTTTCTCTCAGACTGGAGTGAAGTGGTGTGATCTCAGCTCACTGCAACTTCCGCTTCCTGGGTTCAAGCGATTCTCCTGTCTCAGCCTCCCGAGTAGCTGGGATTACAGGCACATACCACCACACCTGGCTAATTTTTTTTGTATTTTTAGTAGAGACGGGGTTTCACCATGTTGGCCGGGCTGGTCTCGAACTCCTGACCTCAGGTGATCCACTCGCCTCAGCCTCCCAAAGTGCTAAGATTACGGTGGGAACAACCACGTCCGGACTACAATCCACTTTCAAGTAGTTCAGATAACAAAGGAATAATATAAACAGAGAAAGAGACATTGACAACTATGGTAGAAGCTAACATGAGGGAATCTGGATGAAGGGTATACAGGAGTGATATGTATGCACCACCCTTGCAACCTTTTTGTCAGGTTGAATTATTTCAAAATAAAAAGTTAAAAGACACTACCAGATGTTAAAGTATTTCGAAGACAATGATTAAAACTCCAGAGTACTGGTTTAAAAGCATGACACAATAAGAAAAAAAAAAAGATTAAAAGTATAAAAATAAAAGGTTAACAAGGTAAAACATGAAATTAGCCGGGCACAGTGGCTCATGCCTGTAATCCCAACACTTTGGGAGGCTGAGGCTCGAGGATTGTTTGAGTCCAGGAATTTGAGCAAGTAGGAAATTACTGAACAGCTGCTATCACAGACAAATGCCTAACGTTGTGAAGTGCTACAGAGGGGAAGGAGACCCATGCTAAGAGGAGAGCATGCACCTAGACACACAACTCAGAGGACACAGTTCAAAACACACATACAAAAGGCTTAGGCACCTGTGGGCATGTGTGTGCTCACAGCCAGCAAAATGAAAAAAATCCCAGCTCTGAAGGAGAGGCCAAGTGCATGGCTTCCATACAGATTGAAAAAAATGTCTTAGCATGAAAATTAAATATGCTTACCCAAGGCAGACTTAGATAACTGTGAAGGGGAAAAGACTAAAATGGGGGGAAATAAGGGGCCAAGATTACACAAAAGATTGGGCTGTATCTGTCCCCCCAAGTCGCCAGCACTAACAGCACTTAGTGTGTGCCAGGCACCAGTTCAAGCATTTTAACACAATCCTCACAATCCTGTGAAGTAGGCTCCTGAAGGGGGTTTAATGGTGGCCCCAAAAAGATATGCCCAAGTCCTGACCCCCAGTACCTGTGAGTATTGCCTTTCCTAGTAAAGAATTGAATGTTATTTGGGAAAAGGGTATTTGCACATGGAATTAAACTGAGGATGTTGGATTGAAGACATCATCCTGGATTATCCAAGTGGGTCCTAAATCCAATGGAAAGTGTCCTTCCAAGAAAGAGGCAGGGGAGACCTGGGACAGACAGAAGAGAAGAGAAAGAGATGTAAACACAGGTAGAGGCTCAAGTGATGCAGCCACAAGCCAAGGACACTAAGGACAGCTGGCAGCCACCAGAAGCTGGAAGAGGCAAGGAATATTGTCCCCACTTTATCAAGGGAACACAGCCTGGATTTTTTACCTTCTGGCCTCCTGAACTGTAAGAGAATAAATTTCTATTGTATTAAATCAGCAAGTGTGTAGGAATTTGTTATGGCAATCTCAGCAAACTGATACAGTGCTGTTATCACCATTCCCTATGGATGGGAAAACTCAGGCATATGGCAGACATGTAGCTGTCCTGGGGCATGCAGTTTGCATGTGACAGGGCTGAGACTAGTCCCGACAGCAGAGTTCAGAGCCCTCACACCAACAAGCGACAGGCTCTCGGGAGCCAGCCCGGCCATCTTCCCCGATTAGTAAGTGGGGCATTATCCCTTTGGTGAGGTGCCTGGGTAGCATTGGCCCCTGGGCTCTCTCCTGTTTCTGTGCACTGCATTACCAGCTGATATGGTTTGGCTGTGTCCCCACTCAAATCTCTTTTTTTTTTTTGAGACGGAGTTTCGCTCTGTCGCCCAGGCTGGAATGCAATGGTGCCATCTCAGCTCACTGCAACCTCCACCTCCCAGGTTCAAATGATTCTCCTGCCTCAGCCTCCCAAGTAGCTGGGATTATAGGCAGGCACCTGCCACCACGCCCAGCTGATTTGTTTTGTATTTTTAGTAGAGATGGGGTTTCACCATGTTATGTTGGAAAGGCTGGTCTCAAACTCCTGACCTCGAGTGATCCGCCCACCTCGGCCTCCCAAAGTGCTGGGACTACAGGAGTGAGCCATTGCGCCTGGCCATCAAATCTCATCTTGAATTGTAGCTCCCACAGTTCCCACGTGTTGTGGGAGGGCCCCAGTAGGAGGCAAATGAATCATGGAGGCAGGTCTTTCCCATGTTATTCCCATGATAGTGAATAGGTCTCATGAGATCTGCTGGTTTTATAAAGTGGAGTTTCCCTACACAAGTTCTCTTGTCTGCCACCATGTGAGATGTGCCTTTCCCTTCTGCCAGGATTGTGAGGCCTCCCTAGCCACATGGAACTGTCCATTAAACCTCTTTCTTTTGTAAATTGCCCAGTCTCAGGTATGTCTTTATCTGCAGTGTGAAAATAGACTAATACACCAGCTCCCCTGACTTGTCTTCTACAGGCATGGTAACAAGGGGCTGGGTGGTCAAAGTAAACAGGGCCAGAGAAATGAAGAGTAAGGAGTGGAAGGAAAGGAAGTCATATAATAAAGAATTTGGCTGGGTTTTATCCCTGGTTCCTCTAAATCCTTCGAATGCTCCAAGTAATAGAAGTGTGGTCCCTGATGGTTTATACTAACATAAATTATCAGGGACATAATATAACATAGTGGGTCCCTAGCAGCTGACGCTAACAGATGACTCAGGATGGGGGCTGTGCATATCACAAAGACCAATCCTGTGATGAGAGGATTGGGCTCCGAGCCAACTGCTATTGCCCAACCTCCAGGGTAGGGGGTACTGGAGACTGAGATCAATCCCATGGTCAGTGAGCCCATCAGTCATGCCGATGTAATGAAGCTCCAATAAAAACTCCAGACACCAAAACCTGGATGAGATTTCCTGGCTGGCAATACTCTGGGCATTGTCACACACTACTATGTGGGGAGAAGAAAGACAGATCAGATTGTTACTGTGTCTGTGTAGAAAGAAGAAGACATAAGAGACTCCATTTTGTTCTGCACTAAGAAGAATTCTTCTGCCTTGAGATACTGTTAATCTGTAACCCTACCCCCAACCCTGTGCTCGCAGAGACATGTGCTGTGTTGACTCAAGGTTTAATGGATTTAAGCCTATGCAGGATGTGCTTTGTTAAACAAATGCTTGAAGACAGCATGCTTGTTAAAAGTCATCACCACTCCCTAATCTCAAGTACCCAGGGACACAAAACAGTGCAAAGGCCGCAGGGACCTCTGCCTAGGAAAGCCGGGTATTGTCCAAGGTTTCTCCCCATGTGATAGTCTAGAATATGGCCTCGTGGGAAGGGAAAGACCTGACTGTCCCCCAGCCCGACACCCTAAAGGGTCTGTGCTGAGGAGGATTAGTAAAAGAGGAAGGCCTCTTTGCAGTTGAGATAAGAGGAAGGCATCTGTCTCCTGCTCCTCCCTTGGCAATGGAATGTCTCGGTGTAAAACCCAATTGTATATTCCATCTACTGAGATAGGAGAAAACCACCTTAGGGCTGGCTGGAGGTGAGACATGCTGGCGGCAATACTACTGTTTAATGCATTGAGATGTTTACGTATGTGCACATCAAAGCACAGCACCTTTTTCTTAACCTTGTTTATGACACAGAGACATTTGTTCACATGTTTTCCTGCTGACCCTCTCCCCACTATTACCCTATTGTCCTGCCACATCCCCCTCTCCGAGAGATAATGATCAATAAATACTGAGGGAACTCAGAGACCGGTGCCGGGGGCGTGGGTCCTGGCACGGGTTCTCCGTATTCCGTATTCCGTATTCTGAGCGCCGGTTCCCTGGGCCCACTTTTCTTTCTCTATACTTTGTCTCTGTGTCTCTTTCTTTTCTCAGTCTCTCGTCCCACCCAACAAGAAACACCCACAGGTGTGGAGGGGAAGGCCACCCCTTCACTAATAGGCTAGGAAGTGACACGTCTCAACTCCCTGGGGATGGGACAAGAAAGCTTTGTATTTGGGACTCTCCCTTTGGTTCCAATTGGCATCCATTTGCTGTAGTAAAACTGTAATTGTAAGTGTGAGTTCTGTGAGTCACTCTAGCAGATTATTGAACCCAACGCGGTCATGGAAGCACAGAATTTGTAGCTGGTTGACTAGAAGTCAGGGTGGGCTGGGCCACCCTGATGTGCCATACCTACATCTTCCAAATACAGAGCCTACAACCTGTCAGCAGCACAAGCAGGTGACCTGCTAGTCTGGTGGCTGAGGCAGGAGGACTGCTTGAACACAGGAGGCGGAGGCTGCAGTGAGCCGAGACTGCGCCACTGCACTCCAGCCTGGGTGACACAGCAAGACTCCATCTCAAAAAAAAAAAAAAAAAAAATATATATATATATACACACACACACACAACATTGATCAAGATTTAAAAGTAATATAGACCACAAAGAGTTTGAAGTTGACTTTCAGTTCTTTCTGAGGGAAGGGAGGAGCCTGGAATTGAGACAGGACACAGAACAGGGACTAGCAAAATCTTATTTCTTGATCTGGTTGCTACTTACCAGGATGTTAACCTTATAATTTATTATCCACATTACACATTTGTTTGTATAATATTCTGTATCTGCTTTATAACAGAAAGGTTAAAAAATGTAGTGAGAAGGTACACAATGTGATTTCAATGGATAATTTAACAGTGTATATATAATCATATACTGACCATTTCCTACAGATACATCTGAAAATTACATAACAAATGCATGGTGACAGAGTGGGGTTTTGCAAGAAAAGAAAAGAGTAGAGAAAAGAAAAACACGGCAATGAAATAGCATTATTCACTTCACTCATCAGATGTGCCAAAAAAATGTAACACTTCTAGGGCAGGAAATGAGTAGAAGGAGGGTTAAGATTGGCTGGGAATTGATCATTGTTGACAGACTGGTATTCAGGGGTTCATTACTGGAAGTTCCCTCTACTTTTGTACACGTTTATAATTTTCTGTCATACAAGAGGATAAAGGAAGGCAGGGAGGAAGACGACCAGAAAATCCACATTTGTCTAGCTCTTCAACGTTGAGCATTTGACAGGCATTGGGTTTTCTCCACGAGAAGAGGGACAGTCACCCAACCATTAATATTGGTGTTATCTGTGGTTGGAAATGAAATTAATATATTTTGTTAGTATTTTCTCTAATCAACAATGACTGTGGGAAGGGGAAGAGAAAAAATGACTTTTTTCATCTTTTAATACAGTGATTTAAGAAAAGTAAATATTCCACATTACCAGGCTGTGAAAAAAAAGAAAAGAAAAGAAAAGAAAAACAAATAGGAAAGGAATAAGAAAAGGTGGGCGTAATAGTGACTGCTGAACTACAATCACAGCTTAGCTCACCTAATCCATTCCTTGGCCCATTTGTGGGTCTGACCCTTCCTTCTCCCATCATTCCTGGCACAGGGTTTGACTCTATTACCCAGCTCCTTTGCAGTTTGGTGAGACCCTGTGGCACAGAAGAGAAAGGGAGGTCTACCAGCAGCAGCCGAGTGTCAACCAAGCACCCAACAGGGGACTGGCCAGGGCCCATGCATGAGATCTAGTAGAGATTCTGATACTAAGTCTGGGATGGAGCATGAGACCCTGTGTTTCTCCTCAGCCCCGATTGATGGCAATGCTACTGTCTGCAAACCACACTGAGTAGGGAAGCTACAGGCAGAGCCACCACCCATGAGTTTCTCTTCTTTCAGATGCCTCATAGATGGTGGCCAAATGGGCCAGGCACGGTGGCTCACACCTGTAATCCCAGCACTTTGGGAGGCCGAGGCGAGACGATTATAAGGTCAGGAGATAGAGACTATCCTGGTTAACACGGTGAAACCCCGTCTCTACTAAAAATACAAAAAATTAGCCTGGCACGGTGGCAGCCGCCTGTAGTCCCAGCTACTCGGGAGGCTGAGGCAGGAGAATGGCGTGAACCTGGGAGGCAGAGCTTGCAGTGAGCCGAGATCGCGCCACTGCACTCCAGCCTGGGTGACAGAGCCAGACTCCGTCTCAAAAAAAAGATGGTGGTCAAATGATGAGCAGTGGAAAAATACACCCAAAACGACCCAAGAAATAGCCAGATGGCCTTTCTCTCTTGACCCATAACAAAGTTTAGCTCAGATCTATGATTAACTCCAGTTAGCGCAGCTAAATAATGAATACAGAGACAGCTGCAGACTGATTATGTTAGTGTGCAATGTGATAGGGGCTGGCTGGGCTCTACCAAAAACATAATCTGCCACCCTGAGTCAGAGACAGGGCCGTAAACAATGAGATCTCCAAAGGCAGTCACTGCTGGCCTAGGAAGCAGAGGATAAGAAGGTCACATGCTGGCCTTTGGTTCGCAAAGGCCCCCGTCAGCTGTGCCGTTCTTACGCAGAAGCCTACACAGAGGTTGTTTATTCTCTAAGGCCACAGCTATGATTAACAGATTATTACTCTATAAAACCTCAGCAAGTATTTGTGTTACCTCAGCCCTCAATATCCTAGCTGTCCGGTATTTATGAATGTCACAATGTTTGTCCAAAAATTTCAGGAAGCGGAGAACTTGTACCAAACCTCAAGGATATGTTGAGACACTGATCTGTAATGGAACCCTCTTGGTTCCTTAGCTTTATGTTCCTTTTCTATTTATATAACAAACAGACATTGGTCCCAAAAGAAACAGAGCACGCAGCATGACATAGCTCTGCACGAAACTGGAAGGAGACAAGCAGGATTCCCTGGGCCTTTAATCACCATTAGCCAACAGCCTGGAAAACAGGCGGGACTCAATCCAAAAAGCTCCTAACCACCCAAGAAGTCTGATCACATGCCTCTCCCCACCAACTTTAAGAAAAAGCCAGTTTGAACTCACAAAAAATCTAAATTATTGAATATACACAAAGAGGTGCAGGCTGATTAATCTCCAGTACCTGAGATAACTTCCTTAGAGGAAATGCTCCAGCATGTTCTTTAAGCACGTATCTTTTTTTTTTTTTTTTTTTTTTTTTTTTTTTTGAGATGAACTTTCACTCTTGTTGCCCAGGCTGGGGTGCAATGGCACGATCTCGGCTCACTGCAACCTCCACCTCCTAGGTTCAAGTGATTCTCCTGCCTCAGCCTCCCGAGTAGCTGGGATTACAGGCACCCGCCAGCACACCCGGCTAATTTTTTGTATTTTTACTAGAGATGAGGTTTCACAATGTTGGCCAGGCTGGTCTCAAACTCCTGACCTCAGGTGATCCACCTGCCTTGGCCTCCCAAAGTGCTGGGATTACAGGTGTGAACCAACACGCCAGGCCTCTTTGAGCACATAAAGTGTCTGTGGTAAAATGTGTTTACAACATTCTCTAAGCAATCTAATTTATACTGTTCATTTGCCCTAAAAAACCTTTCACAGACAGAGAAAAAAGTACTTTCCAGCCCAGTTTCTGTTTAAAAGACCACAAATTTCATATTCAAACATGAAATCTAAATTAATCCTGTGAATTAATCTAAATTAATTCAGTGGATTATAAACTCCACAAGGCCACAGATTGATTTTAGCATCTAGTACTAAACATGTGGGGCCGGGCGCGGTGGCTCACGCCTGTAATCCCAGCACTTTGGGAGGCCAAGGCAGGTGGATCACCTGAGGTCAGGAGTTTGAGATCAGCCTGGCCAACATGGTGAAACCCTGTCTCTACTAAAAATCCAAAAATTAGCCAGGTGTGGTGGCACGTGCCTGTAATCCCGGCTACTCGAGAGGCTGAGACAGGAGAATCGCTTGAACCCGGGAGGCGGAGGTTGCAGTGAGCCAAGATGTCACCACTGCACTCCAGCCTGGGTGACAGAGCGAGACTCCGTCTCAAAAAAAAAATAAAAATAAAAAAATAAAATAAACGTGCTGGACAAACCTAAACACCTGCTACCTAACACAAATCATACACACACACACACACCCTACAGGACCCCAGTGATTTTATATGACAAGAAAGAAAACAAACAGATATTTAGGCATGATTAACCTGGAAAACAGGTTGGGCTCATAAAAAATCCCAGAAATTTTATCTATGGCAATTGATTTTTTTTATTCTAATTCAAAGAGCAATTTATGAAGAAGATGGTCTCTGCTTATCTGGAATGTTCCCTGAAACTTCCAAACCTTCTACCAAAGTCACCAAACCAATAGCACATGTGTTACAATTATTTGGGGCATTTTCTTTTCCTGACGTTTCTTTCAGCTTTGACAAGGTAGGGCCTCCCACAATGTCAGAGTGAGGTTCAGGTGCAAGTGTGTTTTGCTCAGCCTTACCGCAGCTCTGTCGGCCTGGATGGGCGTGGGGGTCCCAAATGACACCCTCTAGGCCATGGCTTCCTTTCGTTCCTGGCCCCTTCCCTCAGGTTGTGAGTCTTTAGCCCACCTAGCAGACTCAGGGTGTGCCACCAGTTCCCTGGAGGAGCAGATCAGTGAAAATACAGCAAAGTTAAAATTAAACGCAACAAGGCCAGGTGCATTGCCTTCTGTTCCATGGGGCCTATTTGTCCTAAGACTTCGACTGAGCACCATGGACCCTCCTGCTCTGTCAAATGCCTCTTCCTGCTGGCTCCAGGTTTACACTACTGATATGGCTTGGCTCTATGTCCCCATCCAAATCTCATCTTGTAGCTCCCACAGTTCCCACATGTTGTGGGAGGGATCCAATAGGAGATAACTGAATCATGGGGGCGGGTCTTTCCTGTGCTGTTCTTGTGATAGTGAGTAAGTCTCACGAGATCTGACGGTTTTAAAAACAAGAGTTTGCCTGCACAAGCTCTCTGCCTGCTGCCATCCACGTGACTTTCTCCTCCTTGCTTTTTGTCATGATTGTGAGGTCTCCCCAGCCACATGGAACTGTAAGTCCATTAAACCTCTTCTTTTGTAAATTGCCCAGCCTCAGGTATGTCTTTATCAGCAGCGTGAAAACAGACTAATACAACTACCAAGCCTGCTTTAGCTTTTCACTGTTCTGCCCAAGCAACTTTCTCCTTCAGCCAGGCCATCAGATTTCTCATACAGCAGGGTGACCCTGTTCAGGGCCTTTGTTCTGTTTATATTTTTTACTTTGTGCATATTATGATGTCTTGACGTTTTGAAAACCTCTCTGGCTGGGGAGAGACTGTTGTTCCCAGAGCTGGCCAATTCTTAGAACCAGAAGGTCCCAGCCAGGAGCACAGCTCTGATATGCACACCAACCAACCCAGAGCTATGCCTTCTTTATCTAGCCTGTCCACCCCAGGAAGCAGTATTTCTTCATCTATATCATGCCAGGGCCTGATAACAGGCAACTAGAAACCATGCCTGTAGCTTACAGCCTGCCAAAATTATTCAAACTAGCCAATTCTAAACTGTTCACATGCACTCCCCTGCCCTGTCCATGAAATCTCAAGAAAGACTATGGCCCAGGCTCTCCCCTCACTCCTGCCCCTTCAGGCTCCTAGAGGGTGGACCAAGACTGATGCTTCCCCATGTGGCCCTGCAGGGCGTGACATGCTTCCTGTCTCTAAGACCTGTGAGTATAATAACCTCGGCCTTCCTGAGCACCTCCTCTGCCTCCTCCTGTGGCCACATCTCACTGACCATCACAAAAAACAACACAGAATAAGCCAGGCATGGTGGCTCATGCCTGTAATCCCAGCACTTTGGGAGGCCGAGAGGGGCGGATCACTTGAGGTCAGGAGTTCGAGACCAGCCTGGCCAACATGGTAAAACCCTGTCTCTACTAAAAACACAAAAATTAGCCAGATGTGGTGGTGGGTGCCTGTAATCCCAGCTACTCAGGAGGCTGAAGTAGGATAATCACTTGAACCCAGGAGGCAGAGGTTGTAGTGAGCTGAGATTGTGCCGCTGCACTCCAGCCTGGGCCACAAAGCAAGACTCCGTCTCAAAAAATAAAATAAAATAAAAAACAGGTTTTCATTTTAATTTTTAACATATAAACCTCCACAGGAACATTCTGACACAGACTTCAGCCCCAGGCCTACGTCACCCTATGATCCAAATTATTTTATAGTGAATGGTGTGAAGTTTGGAGAGGAAGAGCGATTTGGCCACACGCTGTGATTTTACTGCAGGTAAAGCAGAATCACCATGAAAGTGGTGAAGCCTTGCTTTTCCTTTAATTTTTATAATGCCACCACCCTACATTCTTAGGAGAAAAGGCAAGGAGTTAAATAAACAAGCACAGATTTAAGTTCACATTTCTGGTAATTATCCGCAAGCTAATAACTGAGATTGCTTAAGCTCCGTAAACAAAATACACAAAGCCCTCGTGGCTCTGCGCCAGAATCAAAGGTCTGATCCAAAACTCCTCCATCCCCATGTTGGCTTTGAACATGAAACCAAATCAGGCCTACTTCTTTGTAACCATCCTTACCATCTCTCTTATAGGAAAATGTTTAGGACTCTTCGCAGTGACTCTAGAGCTAGGAAATCAACTCTCTCAGCAGCACTCTAATGAGCAAAAACAACTGTGCCTCAAAATACAGGCTGCAGTGGGCAGAAATCTCTGCACTGCACTCCAGCCTGGGTGACAGAGTAAGATTCTGTCTCAAAAAAAAAAAAAAAAAAAAAAGAATCAAGTAACAAAGAACAGCTGTCTAAAATTGTTAACACTGATTCAAAATATAATAACCTTTATGCCTGTTATTCAGAGTTAAAGTGGGTATGCTAATTATAAATCATACACTTTTCTAATTGTGCAATACTCTTGTCAATGGGATAGATTTTAGGAAAATTCCAGCTGAACCAGTCCATTCTTTGAATCATTAGGTCAATTACAAACATGCCAATCCTTAGCCCGAATAGCTGCATATTTAGAAAGACCTAAAACATTCTTCAAAAAGCTGCCATACATGGTCTGTTAAAGGGCTTACTTGGTAGGAAATAAATCAAGAGGGAATACTCCATAGTGAATCTCAGGGCACTTTTTAAAACAAATCTCAGGGCTGAGCACAATGGTGCATGCCTATAATCTCACTGCTTTGAGGGGCCAAGGCAGGAGGATTGCTTAAGCCTAGGAGTCTGAGATCAGCCTGGGCAACATGGCAAGACCTAGTCCCTACAAAAAAATTGTTTTATTAGCTAGACATGGTGGAACACGCCTGTGGTCCCAGCTATTCCAGAGGCTGAAGTGGGAGGATTACTTAAGCCCAGGAGGTCAAGGCTGCAGTGAGCCATGATCTCACCACTGCACTCGAGCCTGGGAGACAGTACGGGACCCATCTCCCAAAAAAAAAAAAAAAAGTCTGGGAGACAGTACGGGACCCATCTCCCAAAAAAAAAAAAAAAAAAAAAGCCTGGGAGACAGTACGGGACCCATCTCCCAAAAAAAAAAAAAAAAAGCCTGGGAGACAGTACGGGACCCATCTCCCAAAAAAAAAAAAAAAGCGGTCGAAGCTGCAATAAGCTGTGATAGTGCCATTGCACACTAGCCTAGGCAACAGGGTGAGACCCCGCCTCAAAAAAAAAAAAAAAAACAATTGATAAAAGAGTAATCTCCCAATCCCCAGCTGTGGAACCCAAGAGCAGAGAAGGCGGCCACCCGCCTCTGTTTCCCTCAAAGACACCAGAGTGCAATAGGCTCTTCCTCACTCATTCCCATGGGAAGTAGCCTTCAACCCCTCTCAAACCACAGCATATAGAGATGCCTTTATTAATAAAAAAGGATACAACGCACAGGCCGGCCACAGTGGCACACGCCTGTAATCCCAACACTTTGGGAAGCCAAGGCAGGCAGATCACCTGAGGCCAGGAGTCCGAGACCAGCCTGGCCAACATGGTGAAACTCCGTCTCCACTAAAAGCACAAACATTAACCAGGTGTGGTGGCACATGCCTGTAGTCCCAGCTACTTAGGAGGCTGAGGCAGGAGAATCGCTTGAATCCGGGAGGCAAAAGTTGGAGTTAGCCGAAGTCGCACCACTGCATTCCAGCCTGGGCGACAGAGCGAGACTCAGTCTCAAAAATAAATAAATAAAATAAATAAATAAATAAAGTATACAACCCACAACTCACTTTTTTTTCTAACCAGGAATCTCAACAACAGGACTATAGGGAAACAAGAATTATTAACCTCATTAATTCAAATTAACTCTTAAGCACCCACCACTAACAGGCACTCTTCTAGGTTCTAGACCTAGGATCATTTTTACAGAGTTCGTATTGGGGAAGGAAGAGGGGAGAGGGAAAGGCAATCACACTAAAAAGAGGGGTTCAGAGTAACAGATCCACACAGAAGGCTGGGCACAGTGGCTCACACCTATAATCCCAGCACTTTGGGAGGCCAAGGAGGGCAGATCATCTGAGTTCAGGAGTTCGAGACCAGCCTGGCCAACATGGCAAAACCTTGTCTCTACCAAAAATACAAAAATTAGCCGGGCATGGTGGCGGGCGCCTGTAATCTCAGTTATCTGGGAGCCTGAGGCAGGAGGATCACCTGAACCCAGGAGGTGGAGGTTGCAGTGATCTGGGACCGTGCCATTGCACTCCAGCCTGGGCAACAAGAGTGAGACTCCTTCTCAAAAAAAAAAAAAAAAATCCACAAAGAAAGTAGGGAGCCAAGGTAGTGAATGGGGGCATTTACTCTAGATGGGTGGTCAAGGCAGAGTTTCCCAGGAGGACAAAGCCTCCAGTGACAAGAGCAGGGTCAGCAAGTTCCAAGCAAAGAGAACAGCAAGTGCTGAAGCCTAAGGCCTAATGCACTTACAGAAAAATCCTTAATGACTAAGTGTGTTGCCTCTGTTTGCACAGAGATCACAAAATGTGTCCTGCAGAAGGGAGAGAAAAAGGGACCCCAGGAGAGGGTGGCGGGGCTTCAGGGCCTGGAGAAAGGCAGCAAGCATGGCTAACACATTCCTTGGTCCACCTGCAGGGTAATACTGCACCTTCAGTTGACTTATGAAGAAACTAGCTCAGATTGGAACAACAGCCAGGACAGTCACCACCAAGGGGACTTGCCCCACTGGAGGAGGCGAGTCTGACCCCCTACCCCACCGCGGTCAACCAAGGGACAGAGGAGAGAAGGCCACATGCCATTGTTCTTATGTACGAAGCACAGGTTACAGGTTATTTCTGAAGATGTCTGCTCAAGTGGGGATGCTAACAGGTTTTTACCAATCATTACTTTGGATAAAAGTTTAGCAAATATTTACATCACTCTGTCCACAGTTCGTGCTTATGCCCCATGGCTTTAGAGGGCCAGTATACCTTATGTATACTTCATATTATGTATAATATGAACTTCAGCTCCATTCATGGTCATATCATCTAACCTGGGATACTCTTAGGAGTGAAAGGGGGAGCTTAATAATGGCAGTGTGATAAGGGATATAAACTAGGATTCTCCTGGGCCAACTGGTACAGATGAAAAGGATGACTGAAATGGCAGAGGTCCTCCATTCTTCTAGATGGGTGATCAAGGCAGAGGTTCCCAGGAGGGCCAAGCCCAGACAGAGAGGCAAGGGGTGGTGGCTCACACCTATAATCCCAACACATTGGGAGGCTGAGGTGGGTGGATTGCATGAGCCAGGGAGTTTGAAACCAGCCTGTGCAACTGGTAAAACCCTGCCTCTACAAAACAAAAACAAAAATTAGCCAGGCATGGTGGTGCATGCCTATAGTCCCAGCTACTCAGGAAGCTGAGGTGGGAAGATCACCTGAGCCCGAACACAGGGAGGTCGAGGCTGCAGTAAGCTATGATCGCACCACTTATTCTCCAGCCTGAGAGACAGAGCAAGACCCTGTCTCAGGGGAGAAAAAGAAAAAAAAAACACAGACTGACAACAACTCAATGAACTCAGATAATTAGAAATTCTATTAGTCTAATTTCATATGAAACCAAGGTATTTTTTTTTTTTTCCCTTCCACAGAGACCGGAGTGGGAGAGAAACTGTTACAGCCAATCACTTCCTTCCGGAAAAAAAAAGATGCAAATACAACACATAGAAACGTGGTCTAATAGAAAATCCAGATATAAAGAACACAAACCCTTTTCCCTACAAATTAACCAAATGCTAAAATGCATCAGGAAACACAGGATACTACAGAGATAAAGATTTGGCCAGCAGATTATCAACCCCAGGAAAAGAAATCCATTTCTGTAGCATGCTATGCTGTTGGAGGCACACGTCACACTTCTTAATTCAAGGACAGAAAAGCACAAACTAAAATGCACACTGGAATATGACTCCCTCTTCTCTATCTGCCAAAGCGCTTCACATGTGACTTTCAATCTCTAAGCTGGGAATCAATCAGGCAGCCCAGCCTCCTATATTTTCTAGTTGTATTGCTTTGGGCATGAAATTTAACCTCTATGCACCTCAATTTCTTCAGCTGGAGACAAAGAAAGTGGCTGCACTGTGGCAGAGTGTTTGCAAATGTTAATCACGGTTACGGTAGCATTCTACCTTGTCTTACAGAGGGTTGCCTAAAAAGGCAGGAAACTGTTCATGAAAAGGTCTCAACCGGTCCTAGAGTGATCAGAATGACAGGGCTGAGATAAGGAGGGCAGTACCTCTTACTCCAGAGAAGTGGAGAGCAGAGAGGAAGATGGAGTGGAAAGGGGCGAGGCAAGGCCCTCCTGAAATACCTCAACCCAAATCTTCAAGAAATCCCCAAGTCCTCACAGTGCTTTTTGTGGATTTTTTGTGGAAACCGGTAAAAGGGGCTGATTTGCTGACCCCAGTGGGTAGAAAACAGAGACTGTCAAGAGAACGGAAGAGAAGGCAGAAAGGGGATGGGGAAGTGGGGTTCGCCATGTTCACGAGCTCCTGGAGCCACAGGGCCCCCCAGGAACCACAGAGCTGAGACCAGGTGGCCTTGTTTCCGGCCCAATTCCCTGGGACCACCACCCTGGAAGGACACTTGAGCCCTACTCAAGAACCCACCACAACATCTCAGCATTGTCGGTCCTTAAATGCCAAGGTTTGTGCTCACCATTTCCATCCTTAAAATTCTCACAGGGAGGAACCCACACAACAGCTTTGTCCCTGCGACTCTGGGTGAGTTTCTGACACTGGCTCCCATTTTGCCCGTCACCAACTTCTCACAGTGTAACTATCCAAGAGAAGTATCATTTGATGTCAGGGAATCAAAAGGGCTAAGGCTTGGGAGGCCAAGGCAGGTGGATCACTTGAGGTCAGGAGTTCGAGACCACCCTGACCAAAATAGTGAAACCCCATCTCTACTAAAAATACAAAAAATTAGCCGGGTGTGGTGGCAGGTGCCTGTAATCCCAGCTACTCAGGAGGCTGAGGTAGGAGGATCACTTGAACCCAGGAGGCAGAGGTTGCGGTACGCCAAGATCATGACACTGCACTCCAGCCTGGGTGACAGAGTGAGACTCTATCTCAAAAAAAAAAAAAAAAAAAAGGGCTAAGGCTTACTCAGGGTCATCTATGGTTTGCCAAGCAGAGTTCAATCCAATCAACAAAACCCTCACTGCCCACTTTTCCAAAACCTGATATAGTCAGTCACTAGTAGCTGCCATTTGCTCACTCTGTTTTGCCTTCTATTAAAAAAAAAAAAAAAAAAAAAATCCAATTCCCAGAAGTCAAAGGCAATTCCTTCCCTTTTCTGTGTCTGTGAGACGGCTCTCTGTGGGATTCCTTCCTGCTGCACCTCATCCTTCCTGGAAGGGACTCTCACAAAATGTGCCTCCTCCTTACAGGAAAGGAATTCCTCCCGAGGAACTGTGGACATGAGGCAGCTTAGTGGAATTTCCCTTCCACAGACTTCAGCCTATTTTCTGGGCAACTCTTAGCAGAAATGACCAAAATCCACTCAAGAGAGACAGCAACAAGGAGAGGGGAAGAGATTCTATTTTGGCTTCTTCAAATGGACTAATTTTCTCTTTAAAATAGTTATTTTAAGGAAAAACAAGGACTACATTATATTTTAAAGGGGGAGAAGGAAGAGGATTTTGAGTTGCTAAGAGAACAGAGCCATCTCTTTTTTTTTAATACTGGATGGTAAGAACTTGCATGGGGTTTTCCCAAAAGCCAGATAGTTCAGGTAATTTGTATGTAGCTGTAAAAGAGAAAGTTCAGGCCAGGCACTGTGGCAACATGGTGAAACCCCATCTCTACTAAAAATACAAAAATTAGCTTGGTGTGGTGGTGCACGCCTGTAACCCCAGCTACTTGGGAGGCTGAGGCAGGAGAATCGCTTGAACCCGGGAGGTGGAGGTTGCAGTGAGCCAAGATCACACCACTGCACTCCTGGGCGACAAGAGACTCTGTCTCAAAAAAAAAAAAAAGAGAGAGAGAGAAAGTTGAGAGCATAAGTCTGAGTGATTCTGCCTGAAAGAACAGAACAGATTATACTGGACAGGCTTGTGCCAAAGACACACCCCATCTGGCATTGAGAAACGAACACCAACAATAATGAGTGACAGAATGTTAAGAACAATAATTATACAGACTTGGACCTCCCAGACTGCTTGTCTGCAGTAATTCAGAAGGAAGCAAAGTATTCTGAAGTGTTTATGAAGATTGGTTCCACATCTGAAGAACTTTAGTGATCTTACCCGAACTCAACTCAAAAAATATGAGGAAAAGAGGGAGTGGTTCTATAATAAGCAGGTGGACTAGAGGGTCAAACTCCTTGGCGAGTTCAGTCTAACAGAGGACAAATTACTGCCCTACAAAGCAGCTCTGGAAAATGACAACCAGTGGCACTAACTCCAGGCAATATCTTTGTGAGGCTTGTGGGCTGTAATATAGTCTGCTCAGGCTGCCATAAAAAAATCACAATCAGACCAGGCACTATGGCTCACACCTGTAATCCCAGTACTTTGGGAGGCCAAGGAGGGCAGATCACCTGAGGTCAGGAGTTCGAGACCAGCCTGGCCAACATGGCAAAACCCCGTCTCTACTAAAAATACAAAAATTACCCAGATGTGGTAGCACGCATCGGTAGTCCCAGCTACTCGGCAGGCTGAGGCAGGAGAATTGCTTGAACCTGGGAGGGGTGGAGGTTGCAGTGGGCTGAGATCGCACCACTGTACTCCAGCCTGGACAACAGAGCCACTGCACTCCAGCCTGGGCAACAGAGAGAGACTCCATCTTAAAAAAAAAAAAAAAAATTCCCTGTCTTCAAATACAATCACATTCTGAAGTACTAGAGGTCAGGACTCCAACATACGAACTTCGGGGGGACATAATTCAGCCCATAATATGGGTGATAAAGGAGCAGGTCCAGACTTAGAAAAACAAGGACTCCCTGGGTCAAGCTCTGGAAGTGAAAGGCTTCTTCAAAGACAGGAAAGTCCCACTGAAGGTGGCTTTGGAAGTGCACCCTTGCAGCACAGCAACCTTCTTGATTTGCTCAAGAGCAGGGGTTCTGACAGGTCTCAAAGCACTTTGTTTAATGAAACAGAATCGAAAATACCAGTGTGTCACATGTTTCCTAAGACAGCACACTGTTTCTTGAAACTTTTATTAAAGTGTGTTTTTCTTTTTTTTTCTTTTTTTTTTTTTTGAGACGGAGTCTTGCTCTGTTGCCCAGGCTGGACTGCAGTGGCACAATCTCGACTCACTGCAACCTCTGCCTCCCGGGTTCAAACAATTCTCCTGCCTCAGCTTCCTGAGTAGCTGGGATTACAGGTGCATGCCACCGTGCCTGGCTAATTTTTGTATTTTTAGTAGAGACAGGGTTTCACCATGCTGGCCAGGCTGGTCTCGAACGCTTGACCTTGTGATCTGCCCGCCATGGCCTCCCAAGGTGCTGGGATTACAGGTGTGAGCCACCGTGTCCAGCCTAAAGTATGTTAAATATGTACGTGTGAGAGAGAGAAAGAGAATATATCTCTTGGTCATTACCTATGTAAAACTTGTAGAACGTGATCAAAATGTTTAAAAACTGGCTGGGCACAGTGGCTCAAGCCTGTAATCCCAGCACTTTGGGATCCCGAGGCAGGTGGATCACAAGGTCAGGAATCAAGACCATCCTGGCCAACACAGTGAAATGCTGTCTCTACTAAAAATACAAAAAATTAGCCTGGCGTGGTGGCACGCACCTGTAGTCCCAGCTACTTGGGAGGCTGAGGCAGGAGAATCGCTTGAACCTGGGAGGCGGAGGTTGCAGTGAGCCGAGATAGCACCACTGCACTCCTGCCTGCGTGACAGAGCGAGACTCCAACTCAAAAAAAAAAAAAAGTTTAAAAACTGGTCCTATGGCAGTGGGTCTCAAACATCAGCATGCATCAGAATCACTTGGAGGACTGATTAAAACACAGGCTGCTGCTGATGCTGCTAATCCCAGAACCACCTTGAACTTTTTTGTGGGTTTTTTTTTTTTTTTTTTTTTGAGACAGGGTCTTGCTGTCTCCCAGGCTGGAGTGCAGTGGTGCAATGATACCTCACTGCAGCCTTGAACTCCTGGGCTCAAGCAATGCCCCCATCTCAGTCTCCCAAGCAACTAGGACTGCAGCTAGCTCCTAACTCATTCCCTCCACTCCTGCCCTCCTCTAACTTTATATTGCAGCCAGAAGGATATTTTTTCTGAAGAGCGTCTCATGCTGAGTGGCAGCAGAATGCAGAGATTAAGAGAGGTGGCCGGGCACAGTGGCTCACGCCTCTAATCCCAGCACTTTGGGAGGCCAAGGCGGGTGGATCACTCGAGGTCAGGAGTTCAAGACCAGCCTAGCCAACATGGAGAAACCCCGTCTCTATGGGCGTGGTGGTGCATGCCTGTAATCCCAGCTACTAGGGAGGCTGAGGCAGGAGAATCACTTGAACCCAGGAGGCAGAGGTTGCCGTGACCCGAGATCTCGTCATTGCACTGCAGCCTGGGCAACAAGAGCGAAACTCTGTCTCAAAAAAAAAAAAGAGTGGCGCCCAGTGCAGTGGCTCACGCCTGTAATCCCAGCACTTTGGGAGGCCGAGGCAGGCAAATCACCTGAGGTCGGGAGTTCGAGACCAGCCTGACCAACATAGAGAAACCCCGTCTCTATTAAAAATACAAAAAAACTAGCCGAGCGTGGTGATGTATGCCTGTAATCCCAGCTACTGGGGAGGCTGAGGCAGGAGAATTACTTGAACCTGGGAGGCAGGCTTTTTGTTTTTTGTTTTTTGTTTTGTTTGTTTTGGTTTTGTTTGAGTTTTTGGTTGTTTTTTTTTTGAGACAGCGTCTCACTGTGTTGTCCAGGCTGGAGTGCAGGGGTGCAATCATGTGTCACTGCAGCCACAACCTCCTGGGTTCAGGTGATCCTCCCACCTCAGCCTTCCTGAGTAGCTGGTACTACAGTTGTGCACCACCATGACTGGCTAATTTTTGTATTTTTTGTAGAGACAGGGTTTCGCCATGTTGCACAAGCTGTTCACAAACTCCTAGGCTCAAGCTATCCACCTGCCTCAGCCTCCCAAAGTGCTGAGATTATAGGCATGAGCCACCTTGCCCAGCCAACTGAGCCACTTTGTGCCAGGACTAGGTCAGGTACTTGGGACATATACAGGCAAGGACACTGCCCACATGGAACTGACAAGTGTCTAGCAGCTACACAGATGACACGGCCTTTTCAGCAGACACCCCTGCCCCCTGTGCTTGGCAAACAGCAGAGACTCAAAAATGTATATGGTTTGACTCCCACTGGAACATAAGCCCCTTATGGCGGGACTGGGGTCACTGTATTCCCAGCACCTATAATCAAGAGGTACATGACACTGCAGCTGAGAGCAGGGACTCTGTGCTAAGTTACCTACCTGGTTTGAACCTAGGCTCTGCCACTCAAAGGCTGTGTGACCGTGGGAAATAATAGTACCTACCCCAAAGGTTTGTTATTAATATTTAATAATATTTATTGGTAAGGTACTTAGAATAGCCCCCCTGCCTACAGGAAGCACTACATAATTATAATGTCTAAATATATAGTAGTTCCAGGCCAGGCATGGTGGCTCACGTCTGTATTCCTAGCAGAATGAGAGGCTGAGGAAGGAGAATCATTTGAGTCCAGGAGTTTGAGACCAGCCTGGATAACACAGTGAGATCTCGTCTCTACAAAAAATAAACAAAAGTTAGGCAGATATGGTGGCACATGCCTGCAGTCCTAGCTACTCAAAAGGCTGTGATTAGAGAATCACTTGAGCCCAGGAGGTAGAGGCTGCAATGAGCTGAGATCACACCACTGTACTCCAGCCTGGGCAACAGAGTGAGACTCAGTCTCTTAAATAAATAAATAAATAAATAAATAGGGGCCAGGCGTTGTGGCTTACACCTGTAATCCCAGCACGTTGGGAGGCTAAGGCGGGAGGATCACTTGAGGACAGGAGTTCGAGGCCAACCTGACCAACATGGTGAAACCCCATCTCTTACTAAAAATACAACAATCAGCTGGGCAGGTGGCGGGTGCCTGTAATCCCAGCTATTTCGGAGGCTGAGGCAGAAGAATCACTTGAACCCAGGAGGCAGAGGCTGCAATGAGCCGAGATCACACCACTGCCCTCCAGCCTGGGCAACAGAGCGGGACTCCATCTCAAATAAATAAATAAATAGCAGTTCCATATCCTCTGAATAATGGACTAGAAGTTGGTTAATGGGCGGGTTTTCAGGGAGAATTTTAGCAGCCGAGCTGAGAGGTAGGTACTCTAGCCAGGGTATATAGCATGAGCTAAGGGAACAGGACAGCAAATATGAGGTGTAATCAGGGGAAAGGCATCATATATTGACTGTCCAGGAACAATGGATATCTGAGAATGTAGGAAAGCTAAGTTAGGACCAGGAAAAGGAGAGTATCAAATGCCAAAGAAGATGCCACCAAAGGTTCTAGAACAGAAAGCAGCAGAGCTATGCCTTCTAAAGATGAAGCCTGCAGTGTATTGACTGGGTTGGAATCTGGAATCATTGCGTGCCTCCAGTCAAGATGTGGCAGCTGATCAACTACCTTTTATCACTGACCAGACTCTTCCTTACATGCAGATAACTGAGCACGCAAGCCTTAGTTACTGGGTGCAGTGGTGCTATTAACGGAAAAAGGGAAGTCAGCCAGCAAGGCTGACTGGGGCAATTTCAGCCTTGTTGCTCTGCTGTGAAACTGCTTTCCAGAAAAACTTTTTTTTTTTTCGTCACTCTGTCACCCAGGCTGGAGTGCAGTGGCACAATCTTGGCTTACTGCAACCTCCGCCTCCCAGGTTCAAGCGATTCCCCTGTCTCAGCCTCCCCAGAAGCTGGGATTATGGGCGCCCACCACCACACTCAGCTAATTTTTGTATTTTTAGTAAAGTCGGGGTTCCACTATGTTGGCCAGGCTGGTCTCGAACTCCTGACCTCAGGTGATCCGCCTGCCTCGGCCTCCCAAAGTGCTGAGATTACAGGCATGAGCCACAGTGCCCAGCCCAGGAAAACTTCTTAGAGATGTAATACACCTTATAATTTTCCAAGTACTTCCACAGATAGTGGCCCACTTCCGAGTATGAATTAAATTTCCCTTTGTGGCCTTTCTTTTGTTTTTTTAATAGATCTTCATTTCTGGGGGGACTTACAAACAGGTGTTTTTTTAACAGATCTTCATTTCTGGGGGGACTTACAAACAGGTGACTTCTCCATTCACCAGAGATGGGACATTATACACTGACCTACTTCCATATTAACTTTCCCTGCTTGATTGGAGGTGAGGGAGAAAAATAAGTATATAAGGCTGGGCACGGAGGCTCACGCCTGTAATCCCAGCACTTTGGGAGGCTGAGGCAGGTGGATCGCCTGAGGTCAGGAGTTCGAGACCAGCCTGGCCAACATGGTGAAACCCCATGTCTACTAAAAATACAAAAATTAGCCAGGTGTGGTGGCACATGCCTGTAATCCCAGCTACTCAGGAGGCCGAGGCAGGAGAATTGCTTGAACCCAGAGGCAGAGGTTGCAGTGAGCTGAGTCCCTGCCATTGCACTCTAGCCTGGGCAACAAGAGTGAAACTCTGTCTCAAAAAAAAAAAATGAAAAGAAAAATAAGTGTATAGAACTTTATTGTTTTATTGGCTGGGCACGATGGCTCACGCCTGTAACCCTAGCACTTTGGGAGGCCAAGGTGGGCAGACTGGCTGAGCTCAGGAGTTTGAAACCAGCCTGGGCAACATGGTGAAACCCATCTCTAATAAAATACAAAAAATTAGCCCGGTATGGTAGCACATGCCTATAGTCTCAGCTACCTGGGAGGCTGAGGCATGAGAATCACTCGAAGCCAGAAGGTTGCAGTGAGCCAAGATCGTGCCACTGCACTCCAGCCTGGGCAACAGAGCAAAACTCTGTCTCCAAAAAAAGAGAACTGGCCAGGCGTGGTGGCTCACGCCTCTAATCCCAGCACTTTGGGAGGCTAAGGTGGGCGGATCACGAGGTCAGGAGTTCAAGAACAGCCTGGCCAACATGGTGAAACCCCGTCTCTACTAAAAATACAAAAATTAACTGGGCATGGTGGCAGGCACCTGTAATCCCAGCTACTCGGGAGGCTGAGACAGGAGAATCGTTTGAACCCAGGAGGTGGAAGTTGCAGTGAGCCAAGATCATGCCATTGCACTCCAGCCTGGGCGGCAGGGCAAGACTTCGTCTCAAAAAAAATTTTATCCTTAAAATACACCTCTTGGAGGCAGTCCCAGATACTTGGGAGGATCAGGCAGGAGGACCTCTTAAGGCCACAAATTTGAGGATGTAGTGTGCCTGTGAATAGCCACTACACTCTAGCCTGGGCAACACAGCAAGACCTCATAAATAAATAAATAGGCCAGATGAGGTGGCTCACACCTGTAATCTCAGCACTTTGGGAGGCCAAGGCTGGCAGATCACAAAGTTAGGAGATCAAGACCATCCTGGCTAACACAGTGAAACCCCATCTCTACTAAAACTACAAAAAATTAGCCAGGCGTGGTGGCATGCACCTATAGTCCCAGCTACTTGGGAGGCTAAGGCACAAGAATCGCTTGAACCCGGGAGGCGGAGGTTGCAGTGAGCCGAAATCGCACCACTGCACTCCAGCCTGGGCAACGGAGTGAGACTCTGCCTCACAAATTAATAAATAAATAAACAAATATTTTATAATGTATTTTTAAAATATAGTTCTTAAAACATGCCATGAGTAGGCTTAATTTTTCTAAATAGTAGAATAGGATACTGAAGCCCAGAGTGGTCATGTGTCTTGCCTAAGGTCACACACAGCTAATATGTATAAGATCATGAGTCTTCTGGCTCGTCTGAGGCTATCACAATAACTAGCTTCTCACTTGTTCCTACCTAAGACACAGGTGTCAGCAACTCTAAATTCAAGAAATTGAGATTAAGACTAAAGTAACAGCTTCTAAACATTAATTAAGCATATTAAGTGCAAGATGTTCAACCAGACACTGAGAGATTAAGACACTGAAGATACTGGTTTCTGCCTTAATAGAGCTAACAATTTAGTTAAAAAGTCACAAATGAGTCAAGACTTAAATAAGACTCAAAGACTTAAGTCATCATAAACGGGTAAATTTAGGCTGGACGCAGCGGCTCATGCCTGTAATCCCAGCACTTTGGGAGGCTGAGGTGGGCGGATCACCTGAGGTCAGGAGTTCAAGACCAGCCTGGCCAACATGGCAAAATCCCATCTCTACTAAAAATACAAAAATTAGCCAGGTGTCGTGGCACAAGCCTGTAATTCCAGCTACTCGGGAGGCTGAGGCAGGAGAACTGCTTGAACGCAGGAGGTGGAGGTTGCTCAAGAGCAAGACTCTGACTCAAAAAAAAAAGGGTGGGGGATAAATTTAGCAAGAACCCTCATCATCCCGTTTATCTACAGCCTAATATGTACTAGGAACTTACATATACAATAATAGGTAAAATCTATTAAGAATATATTGTTTCATAGTTGAACAAATTGTGTCGCTTAATCAACTTAGAATTCAAGTAAATGCCACATTTGGGCTCTGTTACGTTGAGAGCTCTCCAGGCCCAGCCTACCATGTTAAGCCATTGATAAATCTCCCTGCTACTATTTAAAACAGAATGGATACCTTTCTACTGTCTTCAGAGAGGAAGAGTACACACTGTTGGACTGTATGCACTCTCCCTCTCGCAAGACAGTAATCTGAGGGATTACTTCAATAGCAGAAGTTAAAAGAAGCAGTCAGTTGGTTTTATTACATAATCTCAATCACATCCTGACCAATAAAATGCACCTATAAAGATTAGCAAATAAAAGCAAGTGATTAGAAGAGCAATTTTATGCTCACGAGCTCTGAATTCACAAGTGTGAGATTTCCTGTCAAGTACTCTCATGAGCTCAATTAATCTCTGACCCAGGGTGAGAAAATAAACATAGTGACGCAGAGGCTGCAGCTCATGCTTTGGAATTTGTCAGACTTGACTCAGTTCCCAACTCCATCATGTCCTGCCTGGGTGACCCTCATTATGCTACCTGGCCTCTCCAGCTTCAGTTTCCTTCACCTGTATGTAACACAAGAGCAGAGCCACCCTCAACAAGGGGTTACTATAAAAATCGAAGAACTCGGAATCTCTAACAACATCCCTGGCACAGAGCAATCCCCCTTCTCCCTCAGCCACTGGCTGAGCACCCACAGAGGGGAGTAAGTCCTGTTGTGGTAATGGTTCTCATGCTTTGAGATCAGACAAGTCCTTTGAGAGGAACCTGAAAAAGGGGCGGTGAACCCTTGGCCAGAAAAATGGAAATACGCACAGAAATATTTTTGACTTTGGCGAGCAGTTGATCAGTGGTTCTTGGGCTTCAGTGCCCATTAGAAACGCAGAGAACCTTTTTAAAATATTGATGTGCGGGGGCGCAGTGGCTCACACCTGTAATCCCAGCATTTTGGGAGGCCAAGGCGGATGGATCACCTGAGGTCAAGAGTTCGAGACCAGCCTGACCAACACGGAGAAACCCCGTCTCTACCAAAAATACAAAATTAGCCAGGTGTGGTAGCGCATGCCTATAATCCCAGCTACTTGGGAGGCTAAGGCAGGAGAACTGCTTGAACCCAGGAGGCAGAGGTTGCAGTGAGCCAAGAGCACACCATTCCACTCCAGCCTTGGCAACAAGAGCGAAACTCTGTCTCAAAAAAATATAGATAGATAGATAGATAGATAGATAGGTAGATGCGTGGATCCCACCCCCAGAAATTATTTTTCCAATTGGCCTATAAGGGGAACAGACATCCGTATTTTTATGGCTGTCCAGGTGATCCAATCATGGTGAGGGCTAAGAAACTGCTATGTAATCTAAAAAGAATTTAGAAAAAATAGAGCTAGTAAGGTTAACAGAAATAATGCACATCAACAATCATTTGAAGGGAGCAATTTGAGAGTATTATTCATGAAAAGCAGCACCAAGAGCCAGCCTGTGTTAAGAGGAATCATGGCCGGGTGTGGTGTCTCACGCCTGTAATCCCAGCACTTTGGGAGGCTGAGGCAGGTGGATCACCTGAGGTCAGGCGTTTGAGACTAGCATGGCCAACATGGTGAAACCCTATCTCTACTGAAGATACAAAAATTAGCTAGGCATAGTGCCACATGCCTATAATCCCAGCTACTGGGGAGGCTGAGGCAGAAGAATCACTTGAACCCGGGAGGCAGAGGTTGCAGTGAGCCAAGATCGTGCCATTGCACTCCAGCCTGGGCAATAAGAGCGAAACTCTGTCTCAAAAAAAAAAAAAAAAGAGGAAATCGTGAGGCCAGGCACAGTGACATCACGCCATTGCACTCCAGCCTGGGCAAAAAGAGCAAAACTCCATCTCAAAAAAATAAATAAAAATAAAAAATACAAATACAAAAATTAGCCGGGTGTGGTGGCATGCACCTATAATCCCAGCTACTCAGGAGGCTGAGGCAGGAGAACCGCTTGAACCCCGGGAGGCAGAGGTTGTAGTAAGCTGAGGTTGCGCCACTGCACTTCGGCCTGGGCAACAGAGCAAGACCCTGTCCCCAAAAAAAAAAAAAGAGGAAACCATGCCAAATGACTTTAACCCTTTTCTTGGTAGGGTTTCTGAATGACTGCCCAGGCTGGGCATGACGGTTCACACCTGTCATCCCAGCACTTTGGGAGGCCAAGGCAGGTGGATCACTTGAGCTCAAGAGTTCGAGATTAGTCTGGGCAACATGGCAAAACCCCACCTCTACAAAAAATTAGAAAAATTAGCCAGCTGTGGTGGCCCGCACCTGTAGTCCCAGCTACTTGGGGGGCTGAAGCAGTAGGATCACTTGAGCCTGGGAGGTCAAGGCTCCAATAAGCTATGATTGCACCACTGCACTCCAAGGCTGGCTGGCAAGGCAAGATCCTGTCTCAAAAAAAAAAAAGAAGGAAGTGCCCAGGTGATCCAATACTCCAATACCTCTTGACTTCCATAAAGCAGACCTCCATATGACACGACCTCTCTTGACACTTGTGGCCAAGTTAATCTAGCGATCACAGTGTTGATTAGTGGATCTGCCACAACCTAGAGGACATTCCTAGGACCCATCCTTTCTAGCATTCAGACTACAAAAGTGTTCCAAGAACTTTCAACAGCAACAATGAGCTGCTAAACTTTGGCATCTACAAAATGAATTTGCATAGGGATAGAAGAGCAGTTACATGGGGACAAGCCCTGCGGACTGTGAGGTCAATTGGCCATGTGTCCAACATAGCTCAACTGCATGTATCACTGATGATGCCCAAATTAAGATAAACTTCCTGACCATACTGGCCAACATGATGAAACTCCATCTCTACTAAAATACAAGTATTAGCTGGGTGTGGTGGCGCGTGCCTGTAATCCCAGCTACTCGGGAGGCTGAGGCACGAGAATTGCTTGAACCAGAAGGTGGCGGTTGCAGTGAGCCAAGATCACACCACTGCACACCAGCCTGGGCAACACAGTGAAACTCCATCTAAAGAAATAATAGTAAGATAAACTTCTCCATGAGCCCCAAACTCATGACCAATTGCATGCCTATTCAACATCTCCACTTGAATGTGTAGCAGGCATCTCAAACTTAACAGGGTCAAAAATAAACTCCTGTCCAGGCACCATGGCACATGCCTGTAATCCCAGCACTTTGGGAGGCTAGGGTGGGAGGATCACTTGAGCCCAGGAGTTCAATACCAGCCAGGGCAACATGGCAAAACTTCATCTCTACAAAAAACATAAAAAATTAGCTGGGCGTGCTGGCACACATCTGTGGTCCCAGCTACTCGGGAGGCTGAGGTGGAAGGATGGCTTGAGCCCAGGAGGTGAAAGTTGCAGTGAACTGAGATTGCACCACTGCAATCCAGCCTGGGTGACAGAGTGACACCCTGTCTCAAACAAAGAAACAAAGATTTAATGTGGCCACGATAGCTGTCTTTGAATACTATGAGGCGAGCATATGAAAGGAGGTAGCCAACTTGCTCCGCGTGTTGACAAAAAAACAAAGGAGAGTGGCTCTGAACCTATTTTGGTTCTAGGAGCTGCTTGATTCACAGATCATTCTTTGCTTCATTAAATTTTGTAATGTTTTTCTTAGAAGTAGGTCAACACAAGTAGAAACTGCATGGAAAGAAAACTGTGGCTCAATACAACATAATTGTGGCATTCGAATCTAAAGTCATGAGAGTCACATAATGTATTTCCCCATTGCCCAGTATCTGGAAGGGATTCCTGTACTGAGTGTGGGCTAGAAGATCTCTTCCTTTCAACCCACTAACTCTATGACACTAAGGAAAAGGGGAAGAGAGGAGCTAGCGCAGAGAAAAGAGCAGACGGGGACTAGGCCTGAAACACACCAGCACGGAAGTGGTCATGGAATCCAGAAATGGAACAAGGAGCTAAGTCGCCGGCCACAGAAGGGCTGTAAGTACTCATGAGTAAGGGGCTGGAAGTGGGAGAAGCAAAGTCTGAACGTCTGCTGGGATGAAAGAGGGGAGGGCAACCTTGGGTGTAACAAACACTACCGACTGGCAGGGACGACATAGCGACTGAGGGGTGGTCATTCGCCACACGTCTCAGGCAACACTTCCTCCATCTGCAGTCCTGTGACCTGGACATCTCATCCCCTGCCAGGGATGACTCCCCACCTTCTCCATCCAAGCTCCAACAGGAAGGTCAACCCCTCCCCAAAGATCCCCACCTTGGCCAACATGGCAAAACCCCATCTCTACCAAAATTAAAAAAAAAAAAAAAATTAGCCAGGCCTGGTGGTGCACCCCTGTAATCCCAGCTACTTGGGAGGCTGAGGCAGGAGAATCGCTTGATCCCGGGAGGTGGAGGTTGTAGTGAGCCGAGATCGTGCCATTGCACTCCAGCCTGTGCGACAGAGACTCCATCTCAAAAAACAAAAACAAAATCCCCACCCTGACACAGCTTTTCTGTACTTCAACTCCAGCACGCCCGACACGGGGTCAGGATGAACTCCTGCAGCAGGGACTGCTGGACACACGGACTATGTTTTTTTGAGATGGAGTCTCGCTCTGTTGCCCAGGCTGGAGTGCAGTGGCGTGATCTTAGCTCACTGCAACCTACGCCTCCCGGGTTCAAGCGATTCTCCTGCCTCAGCCTCTCAAGTAGCTGGGACTACAGGTGCATGCCACCAGGCCCAGCTAATTTTTGTATTTTTAGTAGAGACGGGGTTTCATTATGTTGGCCAGGCTGGTCTTGAACTCCTGACCTTGTGATCCACCTGCCTCGGCCTCCCAAAGTGCTGGGATTACAGGCATAAGCCACCGCACCCAGCCTGGACTACGTTTTGCTTTCTTTTTTTTTTTTGAGACAGAGTCTCATTCTGTAGCCCAGGCTGGAGTGCAGTGGTGCAATCTTGGCTCACTGCAGCCTCCACCTCCTGGGTTAAAGCGATTCTCCTGCTCAGTCTCCCAAGTAGCTGGGATTACAGGCACATGCCACCAGGAAAGAAGGCAGGGTGCCTTCTTTCTTGCCAGGTTCAAATCCATTACAATAAAGTACCATTCCTGTTCTCAAAGAGCTCACACAATGAGGGAGGCAGCCATTGTATCGTGCAAATAATGCTAGCTGTTGAAGAAAACAAGCCCTGATTCTCAATGGCTTAATTCAAAATCACTGGCCAAGGCAGGTGGATCACATGAAGTCAGGAGTTGGAGACCAACCTGGCCAACACAGCAAAACCCCTTCTCTACTAAAAATACAAAAAAAAAAAAAAAAAAAAAAAAAAAATTTATCCGGGCGTGGTTTCGAGCTCCTGTAATCCCAGATACTTGGGAGGAGGCTAAGGTAAGAGAATCGCTTGAACCCGGGAGGCAGAGGTTGCAGTGAGCCGAGATCGTGCCACTGCACTCTAGCCTGCGAGACAGAGATAGACTCCATCTCAAAAAAGAAAAAAAGAAATCAAGACCATGCCTATTCTCATGCTGTAGTCCCCTTTGGGCCATCTAGGGTGGGGAACAACACCATACATTTACTCCTAGCTGGACTTTCACCATCTTGCGGCTTGGCCTCCTCTCAGTCCTCCTCCTCTCCAGGAGGCCTCTTTACTCGGCTGGAGAGGCGTTGCATGGGGCTGGTTTTTGTGTTCCAGGCGTGGAAGCAAGACACCTTTTGCAACCACTTCCTATTGGCCAGGTCTCAGTTTCATGGTCACCTCCGACCACAAGGTTGGGGTAGAAAATATAGTCCAGGCTGGGCATGGTGGCTCACACCTGTAATCCCAGCACTTTGGGTGGCCCAGGTGGGTGGATCACCTGAGGTCAGGAGTTCAAGACCAGCCTGGACAACATGTTGAAACCCCATCTCTCCTAAAAGTACAAAAAATTAGCCGAGCATGGTGGCACACACCTGTAGTCCCAGCTATTTGGGAGGCTGAGGCAGGAGAATCGCTTGAACTCAGGAGGTGGAGGTTGCAATGAGCCGAGATCGCGCCACTGCACTCCAACTTGGGCAACAAGAGTGAAACTGTCTCAAAAATTAAAAAATTAAAAACAAAAAATAAAATAAAATAAAAATAAGGCACTCAAATGTTTGCTAAATGAATAATCTAAACCGCAGAGGATCAAGGCAGTAACCTTGGCCTCCCAGACACCAATCAAGTAGAACTGGACACCAAGGACTGAGAAAGACCTGAGAAACGTGGCTCCCAAATCTCAGCATCTGAATCACCCAGGAAATATGCTTTAAAAAATGCAGATTTCAGGATGCCATCTCAACCCCAAGAGACTGATTCTGCAGACGCAGAAATTTACTATTTGGCCAGCCACAGTGACTCATACCTGCAATATCAGCACTTTGGGAGGCCAAGGCGGGAGAATCACTTGAAGCCAAGAGTTTAAGACCAACCTGGGCAACACAGCGAGACCTGGTCTCTACCAAAAATGTATTAATAAAAATTACCGGCCAGGCACAGTGGCTCACCCCTGTAATCCCAGCACTTTGGGAGGCCGAGGTGGGTAGATTACGAGGTCAGAAGATCAAGACCATTCTGGTCAACATGATGAAATCCCGTCTCTACTGAAAATACAAAAATTAGCTGGACATGGTGGCACGCGCTTGTAGTCCCAGCTACTCGGGAGGCTGAGACAGGAGAATCACTTGAACCCAGGAGGCAGAGATTGTACTGACCCAAGATCACACCACCACCATACTCCAGACTGGGCAACAGAGCAAGACTCCGTCCCCCACCCCAAAAAAAATTAGCTAGGTGTCCAGATGCGGTGGCTCATGCTTGTAATCCCAGCACTTTGGGAGGCCAAGGAGGGCAGATCACAAGGTCAGGAGTTCAAGACCAGCCTGACCAACATACTGAAACCCCATCTCTACTAAAAACACACAAAAAAATTAGTTGGGCGTGGTGGCGGGCACCTTTAGTCCCAGCTACTTGGGAGGCTGAGGCAGGAGAATCACTTGAACCCAGGAGGCAGAGGTTGCAGTGAGCCGAGATCACACCACTGCACTCCAGCCTGGGTGACAGAGTGAGACTCCGTCAAAAAAAAAAAAAAACACTTTAGCTAGGTGTGGTGGCGTGCACCTGTAGCTCAGCTACTTGGGAGGCTGAGGTGGAAGGATCACTTAAGCCTAGGAATTTGAGGCTACATTGAGCCATGATTGCACCACCGCACTCCCACCTGGGCAACAGAGCAAGACCCTGTCTCAAAACACACACACACACACACACACACAACACAAAATTAAATGGCCAGGAATAGTGGCTCATTCCTGTAATCCCAACGCTTGGGAAAACCAAGGCAGGAGGACTGCTTGAGCCCAGGATTTTGAGACCAGCCTGGGCAACATAGTGAGACCTCATCTTTACATGAAAAATATTTTTTTTATTATAGAAAAAGAAAATATAAAATTAAACATTTTATGCATTGACTGAGGGCCTCACACACCCATCCTCTCTAAGCCATCCCCTGCCCTCAGTCACTTGCGTTTGCTTCTATAGTCATGTCATCAGCATTCTAGGGCAGGTCTCCAGAGAGTCTATCTGGTTACCAGTGGCAGTTTCCACAGCAGCACAGGCTTTGCAAGATGACACTTCACCCACTGAGATATGGCCAGCAACAGGGGAGCAAGGATTTAACCACTCTCTGTGGGCCAGATGCGTCTGGCGATCCCTCTCAATGCCCATATTTAGGGAAAAGTCCTTCGTTGTTAGCCTCCACCCTGCTGCTCACCCCAGATCACCTCTGGATCAGGTGTGGGCAGAGGAATGCAAAGTGCCTGCCGGGCACCAGGGGGCAGCAGGACAATTCCTAGGAGAGTCTCAGGGATTGGCCCATCTTGTGCCCAGCTGGCAACAGTTCATAGGCTATGCCACTTATTTCCACTAATGGTAAAGAGGAGGAATTATTCAATAAATGATAATGGGGGAAACGAGCTGTTTGGGGAAAAAATGGGGACTATCTCATATCAAATACCAAAAGAAATTCTAGCTGCCTTTATTGTTAGAAATGAAACAATAGCTAAAAGAAAATGGAAGGCCAGGCACAGTGGCTCACGCCTGTAATCCCAGCACTTTGGGAGGCCGAGGCAGGTGGATCACCTGAGGTCAAGAGTTCGAGACCAGCCTGGTCAACATGGTGAAACCCTGTCTCTACTAAAAACACAAAAATTAGCCGGGCATGGTGGTGGGCGCTTGTAATCCCAGCTACTTGGGAGTCTGAGGCAGGAGACTCACTTGAACCCTGGAGGCGGAGGTTGCAGTGAGCTGAGATCACACCACTGCACTCCAGCCTGGGCAACAGAGCAAGACTCTGCCTCAGAAAAAAAAAGAAAATGGATACAGAGGTGGAGCATGGTGGCTCATGCCTGTAATCTCAGCACTTTGGGAGGCCGAGGCAGGCAGATCACTTGAGTTTACAAGTTTGAGACCAGCCTGGGCAACATGGTGAAACCCCAGCTCTATTAAAAAAAAAAAAAAATATATATATATATATATATATATATATATATATATATATATATACACACACAAAAATTAGCCAGGCGTAGTGGTGCACACCTGTAGTCCCAGCTACTCAGGAGACTGAGATGGGAGGATGGCTTGAGCCTGGGAAGAGGAGGTTGCAGTGAGCTGAAATCATGTCTCTGAACTCCAGCCTGGGCAGTGCAGCCAGACCTTGTCTCCAAATTAAAAAAAAAAGGATATGGAGACTGAAAAACAATTTAAAAATTAGCTGGGCATGGTGGCATGCACCTGTAGCTCAGCTCCTTGGGAGACTGAGCTGGGAGGATCACTTGAGCCTGGGAAGTTGAGACCGCAGTTGAGCCGTGTTCACGCCACTGCACTCCAGGCCTGGTCAACAGAGTGGAAGAGGTGAATGAGAAGATGGCTCACACCTGCAATTCCACCTGAAATAGGAAAAAATAGCTGATCCTCCCACTTCAGTCCCTCAATCTACCCAAACAAATTTCCATCCCAACATTTTAGGAGGCCTAGGTGGAAGGATGGCTTAAGCCCAGGAGTTTGAGACCCACCTGGGCAACATAGTGAGACCTCATCTCTATTTTTAAAAAAGAGCTGAAGCAACAGCAACAACCAAAAAGAAAAGATCAATTAATGATATATAAATTTAAAACTTCTGAAAAAAACTGAGAAGTGAAAATCTAGAAAAATATTGTAAGCACTACTACAAGTTATTTCAAAAATATAAATGCCTCATAGAAAAAAATGTAAAAAACTTAATAATTCAAAGACATACAAATAAACAAATGGTCAACAGACCTTGTCAAAGTTCAATTATAATTATCAATCAAATAAATTCAAACTGAAACTGATTGATACTATTTTTAACCTATCAACTTGGAAGCTTTTTTAAATTCAGTATTTGGGCCAGGCGCCATGGCTCATGCCTGTAATCCCAGCACTTTGGGAGACCAAGGCAGGTAAATCACCTGAGGTCAGGAGTTCAAGACCAGCCTGGCTAACATGGCAAAACCCCACCTCTACTAAAAATACAAAAATTAGCTGGGCATGGTGGTGCACACCTGTAATCTCAGCTACTTAGGAGGCTGAGACAGGAGAACCGCTTGAACCCGGCAGGTAGAGGTTGCAGTGAGCCTTGATCGCCCCCTACTGCACTCCAGCCTGGGTGACAGAGCAAGACTCCATCTCAAAATTAATTAATTAATTAATTCAGTATTCAAAGTTAACAATGAAATAAGTATACGAACTACTACTAAGCAGGCAAACTGGCCCAATTCTGTTGGAAAACAGGCCTTTACCAGTCATTCTACTTCTAAGAATACAGAAAAAGGAAAGATATACCAAAAGCATGGATATCCATTACATTGTTATTACAAATGCACTGTGTTCAACCATAGTGAAAAACTACATAAATTCAACCATTAAATACCATGTTTTCAAGATTATTTAATGCCATAAAAAATTAAATTAAGGCTGAGTGCAGTGGTTCATGCCTATAATCTCAACACTTTGGGAGGCTGAGGCAGGCAGATCACTTGAGCCCAGGAGTTCAAGACCAGCCCGGGCAACATGGCAAAGCCCTGTCTCTACAAAAAAAAAAAAAAATACAAAAATTGGCCCGGGGCCATGACACACACCTGTAGCTACTCAGGAGTCTGAGGTGGGAGGATCACTTGGGCCTGGGAGGCCAAAGCTGCAATGAGCCATCATCACACCACTTAACTCCAGCCTGAGCAAGAGTGAGACCACGTCTCAAAAAAAAAAAAAAAAGAAAGAAAGAAAGAAAAAAACACAAAAATAAGCATAAAGAGGTTTGTGAGGAAGACAGAAACAACCAAAATATCAGCAAATATACCTGGCCAACAGAAATAAAACATTCTATTCCTTACTTCTTTTTCTATAGTTTCAAATTTCCTACAGAAAGCGGCCAGGCACGGTAGCTCATGTGTGCAATCCCAGCACTTTGGGAGACCAAGGTGGGTGGATCACCTGAGGTCAGGAGTTCAAGACCAGCCTGGCCAACATGGTGAAACCCTGTCTCTTATAAAAATACAAAAATCAGCTGAGCATGTTGGCATGCATCTGTAATCCCAGCTACTCGGGAGGCTAAGGCAGGAGAATGGCTTGAACCCGGGAGGCAGAGGTTACAGTGAGCACAGATCACACCACTGCCAGCCTGGCAACAGAGCTAAAATTCTGTCTCAAAAAAAAAAAAAAAAAAAGGAAAGAAAGAAATAGGTGAAAATACTACCTTTAAAAATCCACAATTGCCAACAGCCATAATGCATGACTCCTTTTAGACCCCAAGTCCAAATTATGCTATAAATACACCAAAATCCCAGAAACATACTTTGTATAAAAGTCAGTAAGCTAGTTATTGGCATCACTTAGGTAGGCAGCTGCCAGTTCACAAGTTCAGAAAGCAGATGATATTTGAGAAGAAAAGCAAACACCCAACAAGAAGATGAAAAAGCAGTTTTTCCCTACAAGGTGGGCCCTGTCTCCAGGCAGCCACTTCCTGGATGGGCTCATTTCAGCTTTCCACTGGCAGTGGGAAGGGTACACAAATACTGACCTAAAAGCAGGAGGCTAAGGCACAAAATATAATTCAAGAATTTACTACAGGCCCAGTGTGGTGGTTCACGCCTGTAATCCCAGCACTTTGGGAGGCTGAGGCAGGCAGATCGCTGGAGCTCAAACTCCTGAGCTGTAGATTACAGTGTCCTTGGGGCACTGTCAGGTTAATCTGTAGCTATGTGGCAATATGAAGTACTTTCAACTGATAAGTAAATAGCTCAAGGGGGTGGGAAGTACAAGGTGACTGCTGTGTCATTTTAATGTCTCTCTGGGCCTGATAATTTAAAAGGACTCCACATTCCTCAGATGATGATGATTATTATTTTCTCACTATGAGGCCTCAGACTTTAAAATCCCTCAAACTGGCCCAGGCACAGTGGCTCATGCCTGTAATCCCAGCATTTTTGGAGGCCGAGGCGGGCGGATCACCTGAGGTCAGGAGTTCAAGACCAGCCTGGCCAACATGGCGAAACCCCATCTCTACTAAAAATACAAAAATTAGCTGGGTGTGAGGGTGCACGCCTATAGTCCCAGCTACTTGGGAGACTGGGGCAGGAGAATCACTTGAACCCAGGAGGCGGAGGTTGCAGTGAGCAGAGATTGCACCACTGCACTCCAGCCTGGGTGACAGAGCTGAGCGACAGAGAAAGACTCCGTCTCAAAAAAAAGAAATAAAGAAATTTTAACAATTAAAAATAAAGAAAAGCATAATACTGTAATAATACTCCAATGAGAGGAGTAGCTGGAAGCAGTAAGCGCCTCAAATCAGGATCACCTGGAGCACTTGAAACCTCACCACCCCCACCCACACACCCAGTGTTTCCAGTTTTACTGAATCAGTCCAAAGTGGATGCTGGAGAATCTGCATCTCTTACAATCTCCCAAGTGATGCTGATGCTGCTGCTCTGAGCGCTATGCTTTGAGAACAGCTGCCCTAAAGCACACTAATAGTTGTTACACATGCATCATCTCCAACTGCAGGTACTTTAAGAACTTCCCTTGAGAAACTCTAGCCTTCCAGAACAGGGAGTGCCTTCTCCATGCGTTTCCGACAAGCACCTGAAGTGGAAGCAGCTCAGTACAGCAGCTCCAAAGAGGCTGGGGACACAGTCTGCCCAGCTTTGGAGCCTGCTCTGACACTTGATTGCTGTGTGAGTCCAGGCAACTTACTCAACCAGTCTCAGCTTAAGTGTCCTCAGAGTAAAACAGAGGTCTACTAGCTCCTTGCCTTCCATCAGGGAAATCAGAAATGAACACCTACTCAAGTCATCAATGGGAACGCATCACTTCCTATTTCCCTGCCACCTACATTTTGAAAATGTAGGGGGAGAAAAATGTAAGGAAGCAGGACTCACATCTGTAATCCCAGAACTTTGGGTGGCCGAAGCGGGAGGAACACTTGAGCCCAGGAGTTCAAGACCAGCCTGAGCAACAACATAGAGAGCCCTATCTCTACAAAAAAAAATCTTTTTTTATTATCCCAGCATGTGACACACACCTGGAGCCCCAGCTACTCGGGAGCCTGAGGCAGGAGGATTGCTTCGGCCCAGGAGTTGGAGGCTGCAGCAAGCTATGATATGTGTCACTGCACTCCAGCCTGGGTCACAGCTTGCACAAAGCAAGATCCTGTCTCAAAAAAAAAAAAAAAGTTCCTTGCCCTGCCTGAAGTTGAGGAGACCATTTGTCTACTTCAAGTTATTATTTACAGAAACCACACCCATATTCCTTCCTCCTCCACGCGCCCCTCTCCTTAAGAGAAAGGCCACCAAACAACCAAGAGAGGTTCCTACACCCACTGAGTGTACCACAATCAAAACAAGAGTAAGCGACTCATCCTCTTGGAATCCCCTAAGTCAAGCTTGTCCAACCTGAGGCCCATGGGCTGCATGTGACCCAACACAAATTTGTAAGCTTTCTTAAAACATCAGGAGATTTTTTTTTTTGCGATTTTTTTTTTTAGCTCATCAGCTATCATTAGTGTTAGTGTATGATTAGTGTTAGTGTATTTTATGTACGGCCCAAGACAATTCTTCCAGTGTGGCCCAGAGAACCCAAAAAATTGGACACCCCCACCCTAGGTTGTCCCATAATAAAAGGCAATATCAACATGTGGGAAAGATGAGGCGGCAGAGGTCAAGAAACAGAAGATCTAATCATCAACCAAATGAGATTGAAGCCCTTCAAAGGTTCAGGCTTATGTAGTTAGCAGATGGAATTCCCCCACACACACCCGCCGCCCCCCCGAGACGGACTCTCACTCTGTCACCCAGGTTGGAGTGCAGTGGCGCGATCTCAGCTCACTGCAACCTCCGCCTCCTAAGCAATTCTCCTGCCTCAGCCTCCTGAGTAGCTGGGATTACAGGCATGCTCCACCACACCCGGCTAATTTTTGTATTTTTAGTAGAGACGGAGTTTCACCATGTTGGCCAGGCTGGTCTGGAACTCCTGACCTCGTGATCCACCCACCTCTGCCTCCCAAAGTGCAGGGATACAGGCGTGAGCCACTGCGCCAGGCCAAGATGGAAATTTTAGGTACTACTGTCACCCGAGTCTTTCTCCGCTTGTTTCCTTGCACAAAATGGGTAGGGCTGTGGGCCCTCCCAGCTCAGGAGCTCTGGGGTGGTTTTAAAAAGGTAGAACTCCTGGTAGGAACCACCTGCATCAAGACCATGGATCACCTCTCTGAAGGTTAGCGATTCCAGGGACCCCACCTCGGAGCAGTCCTCCTAGGTGGAAGTGAAAATATTGGAAAGAGGGAAAGAAGCTGGTCAAAGACAGACTCCAGTCGTGGCGGTGCATGTCCCAGTTAAAAGCAAATCCTGGAAAATCTTGTTCAAGAACACGGTCCCCATTCATAAGTCAAAAATAATAATAGTGTTATTTTACCCACATGAAACTTGCCATAACTAGGTACCACGACCCACATGGACACACAGTGAGATTCCCACAGAGAGGCAGAAGGAGCCCTGGTCACTGAGACAAACGATACAGAGTCACCGGACACAGAGAGGCACAACGGGACGTGGAGTTGGATCGAGCTGTCTCGTAAGGAATATCGGAAGGGGTGGGGACACTATTGGGAGATGGCATAGCTCCAGGACACTAATTAGGCTTTGGCTGAGATTAGGTAAAGGAAGCTGTTCATAAACTGCTTACTTAAAAAGAAAGGAAAAGGTGCGTTTGAGTTCAGGAGACTGCGAGTCCCGAAGCAGGAGGTGGGAGCCAGCGAAGGGTGGGCGTGTAAGGGGTGCAGTCGCTTCTCCCGCTGGGCAAGAGATTCCCCCTTTCGGCAGCCTGGGTTCCCCGCCTCCCCACCTTCTGCTCCTCCTCCCCCGAGCCCTAAGGGCCCGCAGGGCCTCCAGCAGCAAAGCCGCTGGCCCCGCGCCACCAGCACCGGGTCCCCGAGTCCCCGCGTCCCCCTGCGCCGCGCACCGGGGCGCAGGCGGCGACCACGCGGCCGGCGTGGGGGCGGCGCCACCCGTAGCAGAAAGCCCCGGCGTGGACCGCGTGGCGTAGGAAAGCGCTCCCCTCGCCCCCAGACGCAGAAGGCTTGGGCAGCATCGGGCGCGGCCCCGGCGGCTGCAGGGTGACTTGTTTCGGGAGGGGACACTCACCAGAAGAACACGCGGGAGCAGAGGTTCGCGTCCTGCAGCGGGTTGGGCTTCACCTCCTGGTACACGGGCAGCATCTTGCCGGGCGGGGCGGGCGCGGGCCGGGGTCGCGCTGATCAGGCGGCGGTGGCCGCGGGCTCCGCTCCTGGACCGCGAGCAGGGATGCTGGGGCTCCGGCCGCCACGCCTGTCTGCTCCGCTGGAGCCTGTGAAGCAGCCGCTTCCGGGAGCCAGGCGCCGGCGGCACGCCCCGTCCCCGCCTCTCAGTCCCGCCGCTGCCAGGGCCGCCTCGGGGGCGCCCGCTACGCGCCGCCGCCTGGAGCCCAGGAGCCGCGCACCGTGTGCGAGCGCTGCCGGGACCGACGGGTGACGCGGCGGGAGGAGACGCGGCGGGCGGAGGCGAAGCTGGCGACGCCAAAGGGAGCCTAGAGCTACGCCCAGGGGTGAGGCGAGGGCAGCCCGCGCTGCTGGATGGAGAGGGTAGCCGAGCGCGCGGCACGGAGGCCGGGTCCGGAGGTGCCCACGTGCACGCCCCCGGGTTAAACTTTCCGAAATTCACTATCCGAGTCTAGGCGCCGACACAGAAGGTGGAGCAGGGAGGCGTCGGCTGTGCCCGCCCCTGCGACGCAGAAACGCCCCCTCGGCCACGGGTTTGGGAAGACTGGGAGACAGCTGCCTCGTGCTCTAGCAGCCCGCCCCCTGGGCGCCTTTCCCTTCTCAGGACCAAACGAGGGTGCCATGGGAGGCTCTCCAACCTGTGAGCCAAACATTTGACCCTGGACGACAGCAAATTTTAGCACAGATTATCCTTGTAGAGCTGCAAGACCTCAAGAAAGCCGGCTAACTCGAGAGTAGGACCCAGATGAATTTGGGAGATGGATGAATGCTGTCGTCGATGGGGGCGGGCTTTCGGCATCTCACCTGTTGCATGGTACGGTGGACCTCCGAGCTTTTTGCTGCCCTCTTAGATTGGGAAAGGAATATAAGAGGAAAGAGAGACTACTTTATGATTTCTGTCGTCAAGCCCTAAAGCCTAACAGATAACAGTGGCAAACGACACGTGGGTTCCAGAAGACCAGTGATGTTTATGTGCATTTCTGGGTTCCAGAAGACCAGTGATGTTTATATGCATTTCTGAGTGCGTAGCCTCACTAGTGTGTGGGGGGGGGGGGGGCAGTCTCACACACAGCGGCACGATTATGGCTCATTGCACCCTCGACCTCCCAGGGCTCAAGCAATCCTCCCAACTCAATTTAAGTAGCTAGGACTACAGGCACCCGCCAACACACCCTGCTCATATTTTGTAATTTTTGTAGAGATGCAAAAATCAAAATCAAAGGCTCCAAGTTCAAATATTGATAATTTTTGAAGCCAAATGATGTGTCATGGGGGGTTATTTTCTTCATATTTCATGCATGTTTGAGAATTTGGTTTTCTTTGTAATAAGATCATTTTATTGTTCCTTGATAATTTCTCACTTTGTTGCCCAGGCTGGTCTCAAACTCCTAGGCTCAAGTGATCCTCCCACCGTGGCCTCCCAAAGTGCTAGGATTACAGGCATGTACCGCCATGCCCGACCAATTATCTCACTTTTAATTCTATCAGTGCCCCATCCAAGGTTATCCTTATTTTATAGATGAGGAAGGTGAAGCTGAAAGGCAGAACTTGTCCAGTCTTAGAGCCAAGAAAGGATAAAACATGATTTGCAATAAGCCTGTGTCTGAGCATGGCCTGTCTCCCTGGTGGATGGCCAGTGTGCATGAGAAGTGCCCAGAATATGGCTGGTTGAATGGCTGTAGGAATGAATGAACAAAATCTTGTTCCAAGCTTTTGGACTCCCACCTCTAAGTCTTCAGTCATTTCTGTGGCTACCTTAACAAGGTCAGCAGCTGCTCTTCATATCCACCCTGAATGAAAAAAAATGAAAGGCTCCAAGTTCATGGTGCTTGGAACCAAATCATTTTATTGTTCCTTGATAATTTCCCGTGTATATTTGCCAAAATGGTATAATTAATAGCTTTTAAAGGAAGCCTTACACAAACACATATTTAAAAGTCAAGCACAGGCTGGCCAGCATAGTGAGGCCCTGTCTCTACCAAAAGTTTTAAAAATTAGCCCAGGTGTGGTGGCGTACCCTTGTAGTCCCAGCTACTTAGGAGGCTGAGACAGGAGGATGGCTTTAGCCCAGGAGTTCCAGGCTACAAGGAGTTAAGAAGGTGCCCACCGGGCTGGGCACAATGGCTCACGCCTGTAATCCTAGCACTCTGGGAGGCCGAGGCAGGTGGATCACCGGAGGTCAGGAGTTCAAGACCAGCCTGGCCAACATGATGAAACCCCATCTCTACTAAAAATACAAAAAATTATCAGGGTGTGGTGGTGGATGCCTGTAATCCCAGCTACTCAGGAACCTCAGGCAGAAGAATCACTTGAACCCAGGAGGCGGAGGTTGCAGTGAGCCGCGATCATGCCACTGCACTCCAGCCTGGCAACAAGAGTGAAACTCCGCCTCAAAAAAAAAAAAAAAAAAAAAGAAGGTGCCACTGCACTCCAGGCTGTACACGCCCATAATCCCAGCACTTTGAGAGGTGGAGACAGGAGGATTGCTTTAGCCCAGGAGTTCTAGACCAGCCTGGGCAACATAAGGAGACCTCATCTCCACTAAAAATGTAAAAATATGATGGGTGTGGTGGCGTGAGTCTGTAGTCCCAGCTGGAGGTTCAGGTGGGAGGATTGCTTGAGTCCAGGAGTTGGAGGCTACAGTAGGCTATGATCACACCACTGCCCTCCAGCCTGGGATAAAGAGTGAGACTCTGTCTCAAAAAAAAAAAGGTCAAGCACATAAGAATGGCAAAATATTGATAATTTTTGAAGCCAAATGATGTGTCATAGGGGTTTATTTTCTTATATTTCATGCATGTTTGAGAATGGTTTTCTTTTTGGAGATGGGGGTCTCACTATGTTGCCCAGGCTGGACTCAAACTCCTGGGCCCAAGGGATCCTCCTGCCTCAACCCCTCCAAGTACCTGGGATTGTAGGCACTCGCCAGCATACCAGCTCATGTTTCAGAATTTCTGTCACAAAAAGGAACACAATATTTTAAGTTGACTACTGTGGGAAAGCTATGATCATTCAATAGCCTACCTTTCTGATACTCTTTCTCAGATAATATAAGCTATAAACCAAAATAGTCAGCCTTCACCTGATTTACAGTGCCCTTTGAAACTTCCTTAGTTTTCTAGCCCAGTAAATGCTGAGCTACCAGTTCTACTTCCAAGCTAGAGAACCTGTTTACTAAAGTTAGAAGTCTAGTGACTTCCTTTGTCAGACTGTCCCAGAATGCTCTCCCTACCCCCAACAACTGTATAAGAACCATAATTAGCCATCTCCAAACTGCCAGAGTGCTCAGTCCCTTCGGCTCCTGCAGAGGCTTATTTTTTTCTTAATTAAGATCTTTTGGAACTTCTTAACATTCTTTTCTGAACATTAACAATGTGGTATTTGGAAGAGATACTATAGAACAGTGTCTGACTGCAGAGAGGAGTGGATATGGAACCAGGGGACCAGGGCTTTATATCTTTTTCCTTGTTACCTAACCTTTCTGACCCTTATTTTTCTCAGGTCTAAAATGGGGTGAGTGGTGGGTGCAGTGGCTCATGCCTGTTATCCCAGCACTTTGGGAGGCAGAGGCGGGCAGATCACCTGAGGTCAGGAGTTAGAAACCGGCCTCGCCAACATGGCAAAACCCCGTCTCTACTAAAAATACAAAAATTATCAGGGCGTGGTGGCATGTGCCTGTAATCCCAGCTACCTGCGAGACTGAGGCAGGAGAATTGCTTGAACCAGGGAGTCGGAGGTTGCAGTGAGCCAAGATCATGCCACTGCACTCCAGCCTGGCAACAGAGCGACATTCTGTCTCAAAAAAAAAAAAAAGATAAAAATTAGCCAGGCTTGGTGGCATGTGCCTGTAGTCCCAGCTACTTGAGACACTAAGGCAGGAGAATTGCTTGAACCTGGGCTGCAGAGGTTGCAGTGAGCCATGAGCCAAGAGCGTGCTGCTGCGCTCTAGCCTAGGTGACAGAGCTAGACTCCATCTCAAAAAAAAACAAGAATAAAATGGGGTCAGGCAGGGCATGGTAGCTCACACCTATAATGTCAACATTTTGGGAGCCCAAGGCAGGAGCATCACTTGAAGCCAGGAGTTCGAGAGCAGCCTGGGCAATGTGAAGAGACGCCGTCTCTACAAAAAAAATAAAAATAAAAAAATAATAATAATAATGTTTTTTAAATTAGTCAGGCATGGTGGCACACACCTGTAGTCCTAGCTACTCGGGAGGGTAAGATGGGAGGATCACTTGAGCCTAGGAGTTTGAGGCTGCAGTGAGCTCCGATTGCACGACTGCACTCCAACCTGGGAGACAGAGTGTGAAACCCTGACTCTAAAAACATAAAAATACATGTAAAAACAAAATAGAGATCAGAATCCCCACTCTTCCTTCTTCACAGGATTATTGTGAGTCTCACAACTTGTGAATACACTCTGAGGGCAATATACAAATTAAAGGATGGGGGTTTTTTCCCATTCATTCAATAAATCTTTAGTGAATGCCTTCTGGATACATGACAGCTAGGGCAGGGAATGAGCCTGCAAAGACGGGGAAGATGTCTTCTTTTTTGTTTATTTGTTTGTTTGTTTTTGAAAGAGGTCTAGCTCTCGCCCAGGCTGGAGTGCAGTGGTGCAATCTTGGCTCACTACAACCTCCTGGGCTCAAGTCCATCCTCCCATCTCAGCCTCCCAAGTAGCTGGAACTACAGGCACGCACCACCATGCCCAGCTAACTTTTGTATTTTTTTGGTAGAGAGAGGGTTTTGCTGTGTTGCCCAGGCTGGTCTCAAACTCCTGAGCTCAAGCGATCTGCCAGTCTCAGCCTCCTGAAGTGCTGGGATTACAGGTGAGAGCCACCGCACCCAGCCTAAAGATGTCTTAAGAATGACTTGTCAAAGGAAAAAATATTAGGGCCACTTCAAGCTGAGAACTGCTCAGGGCAAATCTGCCTCCCATTCTATTCAAAGTCACCCCTCTGCTCACAGAGATAGATGCATATTCTGATTGCCTCCTTTGGAGAGACTTATCAGAAACTCAAAAGAATGCAACCATTTGGCTGAGCTCAGTGGCCTGTAATCCCAGCACTTTGGGAGGCTGAGGTGGGTGGATCACCTGAGGTCAGGAGTTTGAGACCAGCCTGGCCACCTTGATGAAACCCCATCTGTGCTAAAAATACAAAAAATTAGCCAGGCGTGGTGGCAGGCACCTGTAACCCCAGCTACCTGGAAGGCTGAGGCAGGAGAATACCTTGAACTTGGTAGATAGTTTCACTCACGTCCGTGTGAAGAGACCACCAAACAGGCTTTGTGTGAGCAACAAGGCTGTTTATTTCACCTGGGTACCAGCGGGCTGAGTCCGAAAAGAAAGTCTGCGAAGGGAGATAGGGGTGGGGCCGTTTTATAAGATATGGGTAGGTAAAGGAAAATTACAGTCAAAGGGGGTTGTTCTCTGGCAGGCAGGGGTGGGGGTCACAAGGTGCTCAGTGGGGGAGCTTTTGAGCCAGGATGAGCCCGGAGAAGGAATTTCACAAGGTAATGTCATCAGTTAAGGCAGGAACTGGCCATCTGGACATTTACGTGCCGGTCACAGGGGATATGATGGCTTAGGTTGGGCTCAGAGGCCTGACAGATAGAGGTTGCAGTGAGCTGAGATCGCACCACCGCACTCAAGCCTGGGCAACAAGAGCAAAACTCCATCTCAAAAAAAAAAATCATGAATAACTTGGCCAGGTGTGGTGGCTCACCCCTATAATCCCAGCACTTTGGAAAGCTGTGGTGGGAGGATTGGTTGAGCCCAGGAGTTCGAGACCCAACCTGGACAACATAGTGAAAACCCATCTGTACCAAAAGAATTAATAAAGTTAGCCAGGCATAGTGGTGGAGTCCCAGCTACTTGGGAGGCTGAGGCAGGAGGATCACTTGAGCCCAGGAGGTCAAGGTTGTAGTGAGCTGTGATTATGCCACTGCACTGCAGCCTGGGTGACAGAGTAAGAACTTGTCTAAAAAAAAAAAAGAAAAGAAAAGAAAAAAGAAAAAAATACCAATGGATAACTTGTTTTAAGGAGGGATGAGAAGATGTTAAACATGAGGCCTGCAGTGGCAGACCATCCACATCAATTTTTATGGAAAAAAATCATCTTGTTTGTGCCCTAATTGAAGAAGACCAACAATTAATAGCAGCCAACACCATATTAACAATAGCAAACACCACAGACATCTCAATTGGTTCAGCTTACACAGCTCTGACTGAAAAATTAAAGTTGAGCAAACTTTTCACTCAATAGGTGTCAAAACTGCTGTGCCCAGATCAGCTATGGAGAAGAGCAGAGCTTTCAGTGGAAGTTTTAAACAAATGAGATCAAGACCCTGAAGTATTTTTTTCAAAGAATCGTAACGGGAGATTTACCAGTACAATCCTGAAGACAAAGCACAATCAAAGCAATGGCTACTGAGAGGTGGAAGCGGTCCAGTCACAGCACAAACAGAGCAGTCAAGAGCAAGGGTCACACAACAGTTTTCTGAAATGCTCAAGATATTTTGCTTGTTGACGTTCTGGAGGGCCAAAGAATGATAACATGTGCTTGCTATGAGTGTTTTGAGAAAATTAGCCAAAGCGTTAGCAGGAAAATGCCTGGGAAAGCTTCACCAGAGTCCTTCTCTACCACGACAGTGTTCCTGCTCATTGCTCTCATCAAACCAGAACAATTTCCCAAGCGTTTCAATGGGAAATCACTAGTATTCACGTTACAGTTCTGATTTGTTGCCTTCTGACTTCTTTTTGCTTCCTAATCTTAAAATATATTTAAAGGGCACTCATTTTCCTTAGATATTACTGTTAATACTGTATGGTTGAATTTCCAGGACTCTCAATACTTTTTTTTTTCTTTTGAATCAGAGTTTTGCTCTTGTTGCCCAGGCTAGAGTGCAATGGCGTGATCTCAGCTCACCACAACCTCCACCTCCCAGGTTCAAGCGATTCTCCTGCCTCAGCCTCCCGAATAGCTGGGATTACAGGCATGCACCACCATGCTCAGTTAATTTTGTATTTTTAGTAGAGACAGAGTTTCTCCATGTTGGTCAGACTGGTCTCTAACTCCCAACTTCAAGTGATCCACTTTTTTGGGAGGCCTCGGCCTCCCAAAGTGCTAGGATTACAGGCGTGAGCCACCGCACCTGGCCAGGACTCTCAATTCTTTAGGGATGGATGGACTAATGACTGGTATCATTGCTTACAAAGGTGTCTCAAACTTGATGGAGCTTATGTTGAGAAATAAAGTTTATATTTTTTATTTTTATCTGTTAAGTCCATTTTTTCATGAACTTTTTTTTTTTTTTTTTTTTTTAGGCTAGTCAAGTGAAGCAGTGGGAGTGGAAAAGGAGCAAAGCAATCTGTAACTAGTTGTGATTCCATGAACTTTTTGAAATCCTCTTGTATTGGCTTCCTTCCCTCTTCTGTCTTACTTCTCTACTCCCTACAAGTGTTTTCTGGGATCACCTCCAAATAAACTACTTGCAATCTAATCCTGTCTCAAGGTCTGCTGCTGTGGGAACCCAAACTAAGACACCTGTAAAAAATATCCTTCCAATTACTGAAAAATATGTTCACTTGCACCCATAAAAGTGTTTACTGATACCATAGACCCTTGGCTGTACAATATGGTAGCAGTATCCACATGAGCATTTTGAGGACCTGAAACGTGGCTGGTCCCAGTTGAGATGTTCTGGAAGTATGAAACACACTAACTTCAAAGACAGTGTCAAGAAAACTGTGTTTAACTTCTCATGAATGATTTTTTTTTACATAGATTACATGTTAAAATGATAATATTTGGACACATTAGTTAAAAACAGAAAGTCAGCGCCCCAACATTTCCAGGTAGAGAACCTATCAAAGGAGACTGAAGTGAGAAGAAAAATAAATAGAGTCACAGAAGTGAAGAAAATGTTTCAAGAAAGGAAAGATGGAGCCCATGCTCCTGGGAGGCTGGGAAATTGAGGACAGAAGAGCAGCCACTGTATTTAACAACATGGGGACCTTTGGTGAATTGATCAAATCAGTATTTTAAAAAGAGGGAGACAGACCCTCGTTAAAATATGTTGAGGAGAGAATGGAATGTGAAGATGTAAAGACAGAGGTTATACACAACTTCTCTGAGAAATGTTGCTGTGAGGAGAGAGAGAAAATACATAATTGCAGGAGAGAAATCCTTGGGAAAGCAGTCCTCCACACCGTGGACTATTCCATAGCCAATTTTAACAACATAGGTGATAGGGTTTGGCTCTGTGTCTCCAACCAAATCTCATCTCGAATTGTAATCGCCACAATCCCCATGTGTTGAGGGAGAAACCCGATGGGAGGTGATTGGCTCGTGGAGGCAGTTGTTATCGTGATAGTGACTATTTTATAAGGGGCTCTTCCCCCTTCACTCCTTGCTCCCCTCTCTCCTGCCACAATGTGAAGAAGGTCCTTGTTTCCCCACCTTCTGCCATGATTGTAAGTTTCCTGAGGCCTCCCCAGCCATGTGGAACTGTGAGTCAATTAAAGCACTTTCTTTTATAAATTACCCAGTCTTGGGTATTTCTTTACAGCAGTGTGAGAATGAACTAATATGATGGGTGTAGTAGATGTTGTCAGTGCCTGACCAGAACCCCCAGGCCCTTACCATTTCACAGTGGCCTGACTTCCTGCATCTCTGCCTCAAGTCCTTCTGCTCCACCAGAGTTGGTTTAGCCCAAGTACAAGGCAGGCCAGGGAGTTAGTGTCTCCCTCTGCCCTCCTTCTCCAGCAACAATCAACTAATAGATGGACAAGAGCTGGTGTATAAATAACGCCACTCACTCACTCCTCAGGTAACTGAGGTTTGTGTTTATACTGTCTCCTAAATTTCCTCAGCAGGATTACTCTCCAGTAGCCCAGACTGGGACATGTCTGATGATATACCCTTTATTGGCTGCATTCCCTCCCCTGTCTCACTTCCCCACTCCCTGGTGGGTGTTTCTTGGGATCACCTACCAATAATCTCTTGACAGTCGAACTCTTGTCTTAGGGTCTTGTCAAACTAAGACAATAGAAAATATTCATATAATGATATAAAACCATTATACCTATTATGTACAAGAATGCATGAAACTAAGAAAGATTGGAAGAAAATATTCCAAAATAATAACAGTGATTAGTTCTGTGTTGTGGGTAATTATGGGTAATTAAAAATCAAAGCAAACCTTTCTTTTCTAAAATGAGTTCATTAATTTTTTTATTTTTTTTCTTTTTGAAATAGGGTCTTGCTCTGTCACCCAGGCTGGAGTGCAGTAGTGTGTGATGATGGTTCACTGCAGCCACAACGTCCTGAGCTCAGGTGATCCTCCCACTTCAGTCTCCAGAGTAGCTGGAACTGCAGGTGTGCGCCACTACACCCGGCTAATTTTTTGTATTTTTTGTAGAAATGGGGTTTTGCCACATTGCCCAAGCTGGTCTTAAACTCCTGGACTCAAGGGATCCTCTGTCCTCAGCCTCCCAAAGTGCTGTGATGATAAATGTGAGCCACCGCAACTGAGTTCATTACTTTTTTTGTTTTTTGATTTTTAGTTTTTTGTTTTGTTTTTTTAGAGACAGGGTCTCTCTGTCACTCAGGCTGGAGTGCAGTGGAGTGATCATAGCTCACTCAAGCCTCGAGGGCTCAGGTGATCCTCCCACCTCAGATTCCCAAATAGCTGAGACTATATGCACATGCCACCACAGTTGGATAATTTTTTAAACTTTTTTTGTAGAGACAAGGTCTCATTATGTTGTAAGGCTGGTCCTGAAATCCTGGCATCAAGCAATCCTCCCACCTCAGCCTCCCAAAATGCTGGGATTACAGGTGTGAGTCACTGAGCCTGGCCTAAAGTGAGGTTTTTTTGTCTGTTTTTAGTTAAACATTTGTTTTAAAAAAGAAGTACTGTAATTACAATATACAGATTAACAGGTTTTGTGAATTCCAGAAGTCTATCTTCAAAAAAACAAACCTGTTCCTAAACAAAACCATCACTGATGTTAACTTTCTCAGCAATACACAGCAAATGAAATATCAACATTTGGCTGGGTGCAGTGGCTCATGCCTGTAATCCCAGCACTTTGGGAGGCTGAGGCGGGCGGATCACTTGAGGTCAGGAGTTGGAAACCAACCTGACCAACATGGAGAAACCCCATCTCTACTAAAAATACAAAATTAGCCGAGCGTGGTGGTGCATGCCTGTAATCCCAGCTACTTGGAAGGCTGAGGCAGGAGAATCGCTTGAACCCGGGAAGCAGAGGTTGCAGTGAGCCAAGATGGTGCCATTGCACTCCAGCCTGGGCAACAAGAATGAAACTCCGCCTCAAAAAAAAAAAAAAAAGAAAAGAAAGAAATATCAACATGTATATGAAAAACATAACAGACCAGGCACGGTAGCTCATGCCTGTAATCCCATCACTTTGGGAGGCGGAGGCAAGAGGATCACTGGAGCCCAGGAGTTCAAGACCAGCCTGGGCAATATAGCAAAACCCTGTCTCTACAAAAAAAATACAAAAAATCAGCCAGGCATGGTGGTATGTACTGGTAGTCCCAGCTACTCAGGAGGCTGAGATGGGAGGATCACTTGAGCCCGGGTGGTCGAGGCTACAGTGAGCCATGACTATACCACTGCACTCCAGCCTGGGTGACAGAATGAGACTGTCTCAAAAAAAAAAAGAAAAAAACATAACAAAAAATCCAGGATCCCAGGAAATTAGTTTCAGTTTAGAATTATGCTTCAGACCAAATATTATATCATAGAAACGAAATGTATAAATGTATGGCAAAATATGATTTTTTTTCTTTCAGTAGCTATACTTCACTGAATGAGTAATTGTACCTTTTTACTATTTCACTAAATCCTTGCAATACTACCCTGAGGAATGTATTATTGTCTTTTTACAGATAATAAAGCTTAGAGAAAGGTGAAATACATTCTCCAAAATGGAAAAAAAAAATAAGATTTGCCAATGCCCATGAACACTGTACCACTTTGGTCTGCCTCTCTCTCCACTTCAGATGTCATATTAGAGTCACCAGCAGATCAAGGAACAGTCACTGAGTCAACATTTCTGATGTGGTTGATGTAATCTAGCACCGTGAGGCTGGACGTGTATGAAGCCAGATTGCAGAAGCAAACAGGTGCCTTAGGGCAACTTGAAATGGGATCACCACAGCTATGTTGGGTAGAATGACAGGCAGGAAAGCCATGGCCCTTCAAAACCTACAATATAGACTTTATAATCAGAACAGCAGAAAAAAGTCAACTTGTCTAGCAGAGACATCCATTTTTTAAAACTACCAAGGCTCTGATAATTGTAATTTTAAAGTATATCTGACCTTGGCCAGGCACGCTGGCTCACACCTGTAATCCCAGCACTTTGGCAGGCTGAGGCAGGTGGATCACCTGAAGTCAGAAGTTGGAGACCAGCTTGGCCAACATGGTGAAACCCCATCTGTACTAAAAATACAAAAATTAGCCTGGCGTGGTGGCATATGCCTGTAGCTACTCGGGAAGCTGAAACAGGAGAATCGCTTGAACCTGGGAGGCAGAGGTTGTAGTGAGCCAAAATTGCACTATTGCACGCCAGCCTGGGCAACAAGAGCTAAACTCCATCTCAACAAAATAAAAATAAATAAAGTATATTTGACCTTAAAGGACTAAAAATGGCACAGATTACATAGACACCTATTGTAGAGAAAAATTAAATTAGAATTAGATTATTCAATGACACATTACATGAGAACAACAGCTCTTATGTACCCATCAGCAGTATTTGCTGAATGTGTACAGGAAGCCATCACTCACAATTTTATTTACAAATAAAATGTAAACTAATCTTCAAGAGATAAGGGAGAATCTTGCGCCTGCTAGTTCAATCTGCTGCTTAAAAAAAAAAAAGACAAAAAAAAAGCTGGCCAAGCGCGGTGGCTCACGCCTGTAATCCTAGCACTTTGGGAGGCTGAGGCAGGTGGATCACCTGAGGTCAGGATTTGAGACCAGCTCGACGAACATGGTGAAACCCCATCTCTACTAAAAATACAAAAATTAGCTGGGCGTGGTGGCAAGTGCCTATAATCCCAGCTACTCAGGAGGCTGAGGCAGGAGAATGTCTTGAACCCGAGAGGTGGAGGTTGTAGTGAGCTGAGATCGCACCACTGCATTCCAGCCTGGGTGATAGAGCGAGACTCTTGTCTAAAAAAAAAAAAAATGCTGGCCGGACACAGTGGCTCATGCCTGTAATCCCAGCACTTTGAGAGGTGGAGGGGGAGGATCACTTGCGCCCAGAAGGTCAACACTGCAGTGGGCCGTGTTCCTGACACTTCACTCCAACCTGGGCAGCCGAGCAAGATACTGTCTCAAAAAAATAGTAAGAACAAAAAGCAAATAAATGTGTATCAGCACAAGAGGGAAAGAATTCTGACATTTTCCCTATGTATGAAGTCACCCAAATATATCTGTCAAGACTAAATTAAACAAATGAAGAAGTGTTATTTCTGGATTGGATATGCAAAATGTGACATATACATACACTGGAACATTATTCAGACTTTTAAAAGAAGGGATTCTGACACAGGCTACATCATCCATGCTGTAGGGAACAAAAAAATAAGCCAGTTGCAAAAGGACAACTACTGTATGATTCGACTTATATGAAGTATCTAGAGGAGTCAGATTCCTAGAGACAGAAAGTGAAACAGTGGTTGCGAGGGCCTGGGGCTAGGGGAATGGGGAGTTATTGTTTAATGAGTACAGAGCTTTGGTTTGGGAAGATGAAAACATTTTGCAGGTGGATGGTTGGTGATGATTGTGGAGCAATGTGAATGTACTTAATGCCACTCAACTGTATGCCTAAAACCTGTTAAAATGATAAATGTAATGCAATGTATATTTTACCACAATATTAAAAAGTATTATTTCTGGGCCAGGCACAGTGGCTCACACCTGTAATCCCAGCACTTTGGGAGGCCAAGGTGGGCAGATCACCTGAGGTCAGAAGTTCAAGACCAGCTTGGCCAATATGGTGAAACCCCTCTCTACAAAAACAGAAAAATTAGCTGGGCATGATGGCAGGTAACTGTAATCACAGCTACTTGGGAGGCTGAGGTAGGAGAATCGCTTGAACTCAGGAGGTGGAGGTTGCAGTGAGCCGAAATTGCACCACTGCACTCCAGCCTAGGCGACAGAGCAAGACTCCATCTCAAAAAAAAAAAAAAAAAAAGTATTATTTCTGAAAGCAAGTAGAAAAAGGAATGTCTCCATCTGTTTCTTTCTTTTTTTTCCTAATAGAGACGAAGTCTCATTGTGTTGCCAGGCTGGTCTTGAACTCCTGAACTCAAGTGATCCTCCTGCCTCAGCCTCCCAAAGTGCTAAAATTACAGGTGTGAGTCACCATGCCTGGCCTCCATCTCCTTTTGATGCTGTTTTTTGTTTGTTTGTTTGTTTATTTGTTTTCTGAGACAGAGTCTCACCCTGTTGCCCAGGCTGGAGTGCAATGGTGTGATCTTGACTCACTGCAACCTCCACCTCCCAGGTTCAAGTGATTCTCCCAGCTCAGCCTCCCAAGTAGCTGGCATTACAGGCATGCGCCACCACACCTGACTTTTTTTTTTTCTTTTTCTGAGACAGAGTCTTGCCCTGTCACCAGGCTGGAGTACAGTGACACGATCTCAGCTCACTGCAACCTCCGCCTCTTGGGTTCAAGCCATTCTCCTGCCTCAGTTTCCTGAGTAGCTGGGACTACAGGCATGTACCACCATGCCCAGCTAATTTTTGTATTTTTAGTAGAGACGGGGTTTCACCATGTTGGCCAGGATGGTCTCTATTTCTTGACCTTGTGATCCGCCCACCTCGGCCTCCCGAAGTGCTGGGATTACAGGCGTGAGCCACCGCACCCGGCCTCTTAGGCTGTTTTATGCACTCCTGGTGTGTAATTCTTAGTGGAGCAGTGGGCTATAATGTGCCCAGTCAGTCCCCAGTGTGCTCTAAGGGGTGAGGTCCGAGCTCTCCCTGCCAGCTTGGGCTGGCAGTTCTTTAGCTACTGAGGGGAAGGTGGTGCCGGTGAGCTGGTCTAGACAGTGAAAAATCCTAGAGATTACAGCTCTAAGAAGGCAGTGCCCAGAGTATCCTGAAACACACAGTGCCCTGAGGATGATGAAGGAGACTCGAACCCTGTGCTTCACAGTTACCTCCAGGGCTGGATGGCGCTGTTTTAGAGTATCAAATGATGGCTTTCCTCCAAGTCAACCTGGCCTGAGTACACATACTGCGGAAAAGCCACAAGCATCCACTGTTTCACCTCACAAACCTAACTGTGGGTGAAGGATTACTCAGGTGCCGAGGCAAGAGACTGAAAGCACAAACTGTTTCAGTATAATAAAGAAAATAGTTAGAATAAGAATAGTCATAATACAAATTAGATATAGAGATGATCATGGACATTATCAATCATTAGTATAAACATTATTAATCATTAGCTTTTAATATTACTCTTTGTTGTATTACTAATATAACCAAGGAACAACCGGCAGGTATAGGGTCAGGTGCTGAAGGGATATTGTGAGAAGTGACCTAGAAGGCAAGAGGTGAGCCCTCTGTCACGCCCGCATAAGGGCCGCTTGATGGCTCCTTGGTCAAGTGGTAACGCCAGTGCCTGGGAAGGCACCCGTTACTTAGCAGACCGTGAAAGGGAGGCTCCCTTTCCTTGGAGGAGTCAGGGAACGCTCTGCTCCACCAGCTTCTTGTGGGAGGCTGGATATCATCCAGGCCTGCCCGCAGTCATCTGGAGGCCTAAACCCCTACCCGTGGTGCTGTGCTTCAGTGGTCACGCTTCTTATCCACTTGCATATTCCTCCCGTACTCCTGGTTCTTCTTTGAAGTTCTTAGAAGATAGTGGTAGAAGAAATAGTGAAAGTCTTAAAGTCTTTGATCTTTCTGATAAATGCATAGAAGAAAACGCTGACGTATGCTGCCTTCCCTCTCTGCTTCCGCTACCTAAAAGGGAAGGGCCCCCTGTCCCACGATCACGTGACTTGCTTGACCTTATCAATCACTTGGACGACTCAGCTTCCTTACCCTGTCCCCCTGGTCTTGTATGCAATAAATATCAGCGCACCCAGCCATTCGGGGCCTCTACCAGTCTCCACGTCTTGGTGGTAGTGGTCCCCCGGGCCCAACTGTTTTCTCTGTATCTCTTTGTCTTGTATCTTTATTTCTTACAATCTCTCGTCTCCGCACCCAGGGAGAACACCCACTAAGCCCGGTAGGGCTGGACCCTATACCTAACCACTTTCCTTAATACTGGCCAGCCTCTGAAGGGCTGTGTCTGGAATGTTCTGGAGTCTGTTGCCTCTCAGGCCAGACCCACCTTCCCCCTTCCCCCCTTCCTCCACAGCAGAGACTTGAAACCACTCAAAAGAGCAAAAGTCTAATTATTAAACTTTATTCCCTGAAACATGGGTCCAGTCATCCTACATAACGACCTTCTCCTTATTATTATTTTTTTTTTGTTAAGATGGAATCTTGTTCTATTGCCCAGGCTGGAGTGCAGTGGCGTGATCTTGGCTCACTGCAACCACTGCCTTGCAGGTTCAAGCAATTCTCCTGCCTCAGCCTCCTGAGTAGCTGGGATTACAGGTGAGTGTCACCACACCCAGCTAATTTTTGTATTTTTAGTAGAGACAGGGTTTCACCATGTTGGCCAGACTGGTTTCGAACTCCTGACTTCAAGTGATCTGCCGGCCTGGGCCTCCCAAAGTGCTGGGATTTCAGGCGCGAGCCACTGCACCCAGCCACAAAAAACTTTCATGTTTTTATATAATTAAGAGACACCAATCTTGTGACTCTGCTGAACAGTGGAGATAATTCCAAGGTAAATATAGTCATATGCTGCATAAAGAGGTTTCAGTCAACGACGTTTTGCATAAATGACTGTTGTCCCATAAGATGATAATACCTCCAGTAATTGGCTACTGAAAAAATTATAATACCATATTTTTACTGTGCCTATTCTATGTTAAGATGCACTAATACTTACCATTGTGTTACAGTAATCTCCAGTATTCAGTACAGTAACATGCTTTACAAGTTTGTAGCCTAGGAGCAAAAAGCTACACCTTGTAGCCTAGGTGTGCAGTAGTCTACACCATCTAAGATTGTGTAAGTACACCTATGATGTTCGCACAATGACACAATCAGCTAAGGACACATTTCCCAGAATATATTCCTATCGTTAAGCCATGTAGGAGTATAATCTTTCTCCCAGGACAATGAAGCTTACCCATTTACCTAAGAAGTAGTTTCACCCAGCCAGGCACGGTGGCTCACGCCTGTAATCCCAGCACTTTGGGAGCCCGAAGCAGGCGGATCGCAAGTTCAGGAGTTCGAGACCAGCCTGGCCAACATGGTGAAACCCCATCTCTACTAAAAATACAAAAATTGGCCGGGCCTGGTGGCGGGCGCCTATAATCCCAGCTACTCAGGGGGCTGAGGCAGGAGAATCACTTGAACCTGGGAGGCGGAGGTTGCAGTGAGCCAAGATCCCACCATTGCACTCCAGCCTAGGTAACATGAGCAAAACTCCATCTCAAAAAAAAAAAAAGAAGAAGAAGAAGAAGAAGTAGTCTCACCCTGCAGGGGCAAACCTCCAACAGAAATTACTGATAGAGCTGGGTGTGGTGGCATCTGTTTGCAGGCCCAGCAATTCAGGGGGCTGAGACTGGAGGATCACTTGAGCCCAGGAGTTTGAGGTTGTAGCAAGCTATGATTGTGACACTGCAATCCAGCCTGAGCAACAAATCAAGACCTCCAACTCTAAAAATAAAAAGATATACTAATAGCACATGAATATTAGCACCTAATCAGGTTTCTGGTCTGCAACCTGAAACTGTGAAAGTACTAGAAGAAAACATGGGGGTCTGGCGCGGTGGCTCACACTTGTAATCCCAGCACTTTGGGAAGCTGAGGTAGGTGGATCATGAGGTCAGGAGTTCAAGACCAGCCTTGACAACATGGTGAAACCCCGCCTCTACTAAAAATAAAAAAATTAGCCGGGTGTGGTGGCACATGCCTGTATTCCCAGCTACTCTGGAGGCTGAGGAAGGAGAATCGCTTGAACTTGGGAAGCGAAGGTTGTAGTGAGCCGAGATCCTGCCATTGCACTCCAGCCTGGATGACAGAGCGAGACTCTCAAAAAAAAAGAAAGAAAAAGAAAACATAGGGGAAATGGTCCAGGACATTCGCCTGGGCAAAGATTTCTTAGATATCATTCCAAAACCACAAGTAACAAAAGCAAAAATAAACAAATGGAATTGCATAGATTAAAACACTTCTGCATAACAAAAAAATCAATTAATAGAGTGAAGAAAAATCAATTAATAGAGTGAACCCACAAACTAGGAGAAAATATTTGCAAACTCTACATCTAATAAGGGGCTAATATCCAAAATATTAAAACTGCATTGAGATATTACCTCATACCTGTTAGACTGGCTATTATCAAAAATGAGAGATTTAAAGATTACATTACACTAAATTAAAGTGTTGGCAAGGGTACCAAGAAAAGGGAAACTTTGTGCACTGTTGAAGGGAATGTGAATTAATACCGCCATTATGGAAAACGGTATGGGGTATGAAAGTTCCTAGAAAACTAAAAGTGGAATGACCGTAAGATCCAGTAATCCTACTTGTATATATATACCCAAACAAATTGAAAGCAGTATACCAAAGAGGCATTTACACTGCTGTATTCATTGCAGCACTGTTCCCAATAGCTAAGGTATGAAAGCAACTCGGAATCCATCCTGAGTTGAATGGATAAAGAAAACATGTTATACATACACAATGAAATGCTATTACCCTTTAAAAAGGGTGGGAGGGGTGAATCTCATCATTTGCAAAAACAGATGAACCTAGAGGACATTATGCTAAGTGAAATAAGCCAGACACAGAAAGACAAAGATGACATGATCTCACTTATATTTGGAATCTTAAAAAGCTGAACTCATGGCCGGGCGCAGTGGCTCACACCTGTAATCCCAGCACTTTGGGAGGCCGAGGGGGGCAGATCATAAGGTCAGGAGATTGAGACCATCCTGGCTAACACAGTGAAACCCCGTCTCTACTACAAATACAAAAAAATTAGCTAGGCATGGTGGCAGGTGCCTGTAGTCCCAGCTACTCTGGAGGCTGAGGCAGGAGAATTGCTTGAACCCAGGAGGCGGAGGTAGCAGTGAGCCAAGATCAAACCGCTGCACTCCAGCCTGGGCAACAGAGTGAGACTCCGTATCAAAAAAGAAAAAAAACCAGTTAAATTCATGAAAGTAGAGAGTAGAATGATGGTTACCGGAGGCAGGGGAAAGAGAAACTATTGATCAAAGAGTATGCAAAGTTTTAGTTAGACAGAAAGAATAAGCTTGGCCGGATGCAGTGGCTCACACCTATAATTCCAGCACTTTGGAAGGCTGAAGACGGAGGATTGCTTGAGACTAGGCGTTGGAGACCAGTACTGGCAACAGAGCAAGACCCTGTTGCTACAGAAAATCCCATGTTTTTAATTAGCTGGACGTGGTGGTGCATGCCTATAGTCCCAGCTACTCGGAAGGCTGAGGTGGGAGGACTGCTTGAGCCCAGGAGTTCAAGGTTGCAGGAAGCCATGATCGCACCACTGCAGTCCAGCCTGGGTAACAGAGCAAGAGCTTGTCTCAAAAAAAAGGAATAAGCTTTAGTGTCCTATTGCACAGGACAGTGATGACAATAAACACAATGTACATTTCAAAATTGCTAGAAGAGTAGATTTTAAGTGTTTCATCACACCAAAAAATGATATGTGAAGTGATAGATTTGTTAATTAGCCTGATTTAATAATTCCACATTGTCAATACATATCATACATATTATACTGTATAGCTATGTACAATAAAATATATTTTATTGTATATATACAGTAAAATATACATATTATACTGTATAGCTATGTACAGTTATTTGTCTTGAATATCATGTTGTATTGTAAAAGAAGAAAACAAAAAACAATTATTTGTCAATTAAAAATAAACCAGGCACAGTGGCTCACGCCTGTAATCCGAACACTTTGAAGTCTGAGGCAGGAGGATCACTTGAGCCCAGGAGTTCCAGACCAGCCTGGGCAACATAGTGAGATCTCATCGTTACTAAAAACCAAAAAACACATTAGTCGTGTGTGGCAGTGTGTATCTGTAGTCCCAGCTATTTGGGAGGCTGAGGTGGGAGGATCCCTTGAATCTAGGAGGTCAAAGCTGCAGTAAGCCAAGATCATACCACTGCACTCCAGCCTGGGTGACAGAGTGAGACCCTGTCTCAAAAATATAAGGCCAGGCATGGTGGCTTACGCCTGTAATGCCAGCACTTTGGGAGGCCGAGGCAGGCTGATCATTTGAGGTCAGGAGATTGAGACCAGTCTGGCCAACATGGTGAAACCCTGTCTCTACTAAAAACACAAAAATTAGCTGGGCATGGTGGCACACGCCTGTAATCCCAGCTACTCGGGAGGCTGAGGCAGGAGAATCACTTGAACTGGGGAGGCGGAGGTTGCGGTGAGCCCAAGATCGCACCATTGCACTCCAGCCTGAGAGACAAGAGTGAAACCATCTCAATAAAATAAAATAAAATAGCCCAGGCACGGTAGCTCACACCTGTAAGCTCAGCACTTTGGGAGGCCAAGGCAGGCAGATCACCTGAGGTTGAGAGTTCGAGACCAGCCTGGCCTATCGGGGGACCTGCCCCGATAATCACGTGGGTTCTTTTCTATTTTCCTAAGCGTCGGCTGGCTTGAGAAATAAAGGGACAGAGTACAAAAGAGAGAAATTTTAAAGCTGGGCGTCTGGGGGAGACATCACATGTTGGTAGGATCCGTGATGCCCCACAAGCCACAAAAACCAGCAAGTTTTTATTAGGGAGTTTCAAAAGGGGAGGGAGTATACGAATAGGTGTGGGTGACAGACATCAAGTACTTAACAGGGTAATAGAATATCACAAGACAAGTGGAGGCAGGGCGAGAACACAGGACCACAGGACCGAAGCAAAATTAAAATTGCTAATGAAGTTTTGGGCACCACTGTCATTGATAGCATCTTATCAGGAGACAGGGTTTTGAGATCAACTGGTCTGACCAAAATTTATTAGGTGGGAATTTCCTTTTCCTAATAAGCCTGGGAGCGCTATGGGAGACTGGAGTTTATTTCACCCCTGCAGTCTCAACCAGAAGAGACAGGTACGCCCCGGGGGGACCAGTTCAGAGACCTGCCCCTAGGTGCGCATTCTCTTTCTCAGGGATATCCCATGCTGAGAAAAAGAATTCAGCGATATTTCTCCCATTTGCTTTTGAAAGAAGAGAAATATGGCTCTGTTCTGCCCAGCTCACCAGCGGTCAGAGTTTAAGGTTGTCTCTCTTATTCCCTGAACAATTGCTGTTATCCTGTTCTTTTTTCAGGGTGCCCACATTTCATATTGCTCAAACACACATGCTGTACAATTTGTGTAGTTAATGCAATTATTACAGGGTCCTGAGACAATATACATCCTTCTCGGCTGACAGGATTAAGAGATTAAAGTAAAGACAGGTATAGGAAATCACCAGGGTATTGATTGGGGAAGTGATAAGTGTCCATGAAATCTTTACAATTTATGTTTAGAGATTGCAGTAAAGACAGGCATAAGAAATTACAAAAGTATTAATTTGGGGAACTAATAAATGTCCATAAAATCTTCACAATCCACGTTCTTCTGTCATGGCTTCAGCCGGTCCCTCCATTTGGGGTCCTTGACTTCCCGCAACACTGGCCAACATGGTAAAACCCCCATCCCTACTAATAATACAAAAATTAGCCAGGCTTGGTGGCGCATGCCTGTAATCCCAGCTACTCGAGAGGCTGAGGCAGGAGAATTGCTTGAACCCAGGAGGCAGCAGTCGCAGTGAGCCAAGATTACCACTGCACACCAGCCTGGGCAACAGAGTGAAACTCTGTCTAAAAATAAATTAATTAATTAAATATAATAAAATGTAAAAAAAAAGTTCATGGCATTCTCTTATCATTAACAATTTATCTCTGAATACATTCTCCTTAATTCCTTATCTTGCCTTCTTTGCTGCTTTTTTTTTTTTTTTTTTTTTTTTGAGACGGAGTCTCGCTCTGTTGCCCAGGCTGGAGTGCAGTCTTGGCTCACTGCAACCTCCGCCTCCCAAGTTCAAGCGATTCTCTTGTATCGGCCACCTGAGTAGCTGGGACTACAGGCATGCACCACCATGCCTGGCTAATTTTTGTATTTGTAGTAGAGATGGGGTTTCACCATGTTGGCCAGGTTGGTCTCGAAACTCCTGTCCTCAGGTGATCCACCCCCTTCGGCCTCCGAAAGTGCTGGGATTACAGGCGTAAGCCACCATGCCCGGCCAAGGTCTGGCTTTTCTTTATCAACCAATATGACAATTTCTGTTTCTTATTTGATAAGCTTAGTCATTTTTAACTTAATAAATTATAATTTGGACTTATTTCAACCCTGTTATATCAACCTTCCTATTTATCCTGATTGTACCATGCCATTTAAGAGGAAAAAGGACAAAATTAAATACATAATATGGGTATATATTTTCTTTTTTTTCTTTTTTTTTTTTTTTTGAGATGGAGTCTGGCTCTGTCACCCAGGCTGGAGTGCAGTGGCGTGATCTCGGCTCACTGCAAGCTCTGCTTCCCGGGTTCATGCCATTCTGCTGCCTCAGCCTCCCCAGTAGCTGCGACTACAGGCACCCGCCACCTGGTATTTGTATTTTTGTATTTTTAGTCGAGACGGGGTTTCACCGCGTTAGCCAGATGGTCTTGATCTCCTGACCTCGTGATCCGCCCGCCTCGGCCTCCCAAAGTGCTGGGATTACAGGTGTGAGCCACTGCACCCAGCCAGGGTATATATTTTCTACACTTCCATGTAAAAATGAACAATACTGTGGAAAAGAGACCAGAAAAAACACACCCAAGTATTAATGATCTAGTGGTTTTTCTTCAAGAAATAGAATTATGGGTCATTTCTTCTTCTTTCCATTTTTTGATATTTTTCTAAGTTGTCCATCATGAATATATATACATATATATGTCACCCAGGCTGGAGTGCAGTGGTGCGATCTCAGCTCACTGCAACCTCTGCCTCTGGGTTTAAGCAATTTTCTGCCTTACCCTCCCAAGGAGCTGGGATTACAGGTGCCTGCCACCACACCTGGCTAATTTTTGTATTTTTAGTAGAGATGAGGTTTCACCCTCTTAGCCAGGCTGGTCTTAAACTCCTGACCTCATGATCCACCAGCCTCAGCCTCCCAAAGTGCTGGGATTACACGTGTGATCCACCGCGCCTGGCCAATGAATTTATATATTTTTCTTTTGAGACAGAGTTTCGCTCTTGTTGCCCAGGCTAGAGTGCAATGGTGCGATCTCGGCTCACTGCAACCTCCGCCTCCAGGGTTCAAGTGATTCTCTGGCTTCAGCCTCCTGAGGAGCTGGGATTACAGGCATGTGCCACCACGCTCGGCTAATTTTGTAGTTTTAGTAGAGACTGGGTTTCTCCATGTTGGTCAGGCTGGTCTCGAACTCCCGACCTCAGGTGATCCACCCGCTTTGGCGTCCCAAAGTGCTGAGATTACAGGTGTGAGCCACCGCACCTGGCCTGATGAGCATACATTTTTAAACAAACAAACAAAAAACTCATGAGCCAGCAAATTAAAATAAATTTTATTGAAGTAGTAGAACTGAGGAGGATGGTAATGAGCCCACATCTTTCTAATGCCCAGCCTTCCCTTCATACTGCCCGAAGACCACTTGGACTTCATCCAGAGGGGGTACCCACTCACCAAGCCTTACCCTGAGCTTTCCTTTCATATCCAACAAATGGCAGAGTCCTCACCTGGCCCTGGCAACTCCTCAGGGCGTGGGAGGAAAGCTTCGGCTCAGGGCTCAGTGTGGCGGACCTGAACACTCAGGGCCTTATCCTGCTATTGAGCCTCTCAATGATATCAGCAGGATGTGGCCCGAAGGCTTTTCCTCCCCTGGTTTCCCCAAACAGAAAATGCTGGCCTTTGTTTAGACAGTACTTTGATGGGTTGTGGATAGGACCATTTTAAAACTTTATCTAAATTAGATGAAAATGTCCTACAGCCACTTCAAATTTAATTTGTGGAGGTAGTGCTTGTTCACTCTTGGTTCCTAGCCTGGAAGCCATTTGGACCTTTTGAAGTGCTTAGCCTGGATTTAATTTTGAAGTACACTTTATTTTTCGTAAATTCTTCGTGCTGTTTCTAATGCCTTAGTGATGTGGGTCTGTATTTTTGCTTAGTGGGAGTTTCATCTTTCTATATAGTACAATAATTCCCTAACTTTTAAAATCTAGCTACTTTGTAAAAAACACAAAATCTCACACATTTTTCAAGTGAATTAAACACAGGACCTAAAAACAAACCTTTGTGTTGCAAAGGGAAGCAACACAGCTTTACTGGATACAGAGCTCCACACAGGGCTGTTTTAAAATCTTTGTAAAGTCTGGACAGGACCAGCTACATAATTTGTATGGCCTAGTGCAAAATAAGAATGTGTGGCACGGCCGGGCGTGGTGGCTCACACCTGTAATCCCAGCACTTTGGGATGCCAAGGTGGGTGGATCACCTTAGGTCAGGAGTTTGAGACCAGCCTGACCAATATGGTGAAGCCCAGTCTCTACTAAAAATACAAAAATTAGCCCGGCATGGTGGTGGATGCCTGTAGTCCTAGCTACTCAGGAGGCTGAGACAGGAGAATTGCTTGAACCCAGGAGGCATTGGTTGCAGTAAGTTGAGATCACATCACTGCACTCCAGCGTGGGTGACAGAGTGAGACTCCATATTAAAAAAAAAAGAATGTGTGGCTCATTGTTCAAAAATTATGAAGACTTCCAAGGCTGGTGTGGTGGTACATGCCTGTAGTTTCTGCTACTCTGGAGGCTGAGATGGGAGGGTCACTTGGACCAAGTAGGTAGAGGCTGCACTGAGCTACATGGTCACACTGTACCCCAGCCTGGGCAACAAAATGGGACCCTGTCTTGAAAGAAAGACAGAAAGAAAGAAGGAAGGAAGGGGAGGGGAGGGTGAGGGGAAGGGAAGGGGGAAAGGGGAAAGGGGAAAGGGGAAAGGGGAAGAGAAAAGGGGGAAGGGGGAAGGGGGAAGGGAAGGGAGAAGGAAGGAGGAAGGAAGGAAGACTTCCAAGATGATGACTGCAGAGCATTAAACCAGTCTCAGAGCCCTTATGAACTTGGGACCTGGTGCTAAATGCACAGGTCACTTGCCTGCAAAGCTAGCCCTGGCTCCGGATACTTTCAGTGGGTCCCACTGCATGTTATATCACATGTCAAAATCATTTACATCCTACATATGTTTTTTATTAGAACAATTTTCTTTTTTCTTTTCTCTTTTCCTTCTTTTTCTTTTTTCTTTCTTTCTTTCTTTCTTTCTCTCTCTCTTTCTTTCTTTTTTTTCTCTTTCTCTTTCCCTCCCTCCCTCCCTCCCCTCTCCTTTCCTTTAATTTCCTTTCCTTTGTTTCCTTTCTTTTTTTCTTTTGAAACAGAGTCTTGCTCTGTCACCCAGTCTGGAGTGCAGTGGCCTGATCTTGGCTTGCTGCAACCTCTGCCTCCCGGGCTCAAGCAATTCTCCTGCCTCAGCATCCTAAGGAGCTGGGATCACAGGCGCCTGACATCACACCTGGCTAATTTTTGTATTTTTAGTAAAGATGGGGTTTCACCATGTTGGCGAGGCTGGTCTCCAACTCCTGACCTCAAGTAATCCACCTGCCTCGGCCTCCCAAAGTGCTGGGATTACAGGCGAGAGCCATCATGCCTGGCCTACAACCATTTTCTTTCTTTTTTTTTTTTTTTTTTTTTGAGACAGAGTCTGGCTCTATTGCCCAGGCCGAAGTGCAGTGGAGCGATCTCAGCTCACTGCAACCTCCACCTCCTGGGTTCAAGCGATTCTTCTGCCTCAGCCTCCCAAGTAGCTGGGACTACAGGCATGCAGCACCATGCCCAGGTAATTTTGTGTATTTTTAGTAGAGACAGTGTTCCACCATGTTGACCAGGCTGGTCTCAAACTCCTGACCTCAAGTAATCTACCCGCCTTGACCTTGAAAACTGCTGGGATTACAGGCATGAGCTACCGTGCCAGGCCTACAACCATTTTCAAAGAGATTTTGCTTTTGAAATTATGTGACTACAAGTAACTCATTTTATGATTGGCTCTGATTGCTCTACAAATAGTGTATATGTTTGAGAATTTTTGTGCAGTGAGAAAATCAGAACTTTCAAATTGCTTTCCGAGGAATCGATACATTTATGACTATTAAAATTGGCAATAGATGAAAGTGTCACTGGTGATGTCCTATGAATACTTAACCACACATTATAAATTAATATTGTAGTGAGACAGCCAAGTATAAGGGGGGAAGGTGCCTGGAAAACCTCCGCCCAGCCGGCACGCTGGGAGAATGGGGTGGAGTGGCGGGAAGTTCATGCCCTTTGCAGCAGAGAGGAGCCTGGCCTTTCTCTCCTGTTCCCGGGGTGTGGTACCCGAGAATTCAGTCTGTATGAGGTGGGGCCAGTTGACAGGAACCTCTCTTTCTCTTCTAAGATTTTTTTTTTCATTTATGCCTAATAAATTCCACTTTTCTCACCCTTCAAAGTGTCTGCATGCCTAATATTTCATGGCCATGTAACAACGACCCCGTTTTTAGCTGAACTAAGGAAAAAGTCCTATAACGGTAGTTGTTTTCCTTTTGACATTTTGAGCCTGATAATTATGTTTTGAACCCACACATTTTCACAGGCCCTTGAAGTACCCACAGGCTCCATGTGCTGTGTCTGTAGCACTTGATTGAGAAAAAAAAATGGTGCTCAGCTCCCCGCTCCTATTCTGACACACAAGAGCAGGCCAGCCTTCCGGCATGACGTTCCCACCCTCAGCACTCCCCACCGCACAGTGAGGGAAACTCATAAATTACAAAGCTCTGTTTAGTACAGAGAGGACTTGGGGCTTTGCTCCTTTGTTTAGTTTACTTAAAAATAGAACTGTCGCCAGGTGCGGTGGCTCACGCCTATAATCCCAGCACTTTGGGAGGCCAAAGCGGCCGGATCACGAGTTGGAAAGATTGAGACCATCCTGGCCCACATGGTGAACTCTGTCTAGTAGTAAAAATACAAAAATTAGCCGGCGTGGTGGCGCATGCCTGTAATCCCAGCTACTCAGGACACTGAGGCAGGAGAATGGCTTGAACCCGGGAGGCGGAGGTTGCAGTGAGCCAAGATCACGCCATTGCACTCCAGTGTGGGCAACAGAGCAAGACTCCATCTCAAAAAAAAAAAAAGAAAAGAAAGGAGAATTGTCTCAGTGTCTAGGAAAGTCTCTGAGTGAAGAAAATGTTGCTTTATTTCATGGTAGGAAGTCACAAAGGACTGACTGAAATCTTTTTGCCATTAACGATTTAAGTGAGATGTAATAAGTGCAGACGCACCTGGACAGCCCATTTGGGCTCATGCAGAAGTCGGCTTCTCATCCCTTAATCCTCCCAGACTCTCAGCTGGAGCTGGTCTGGGGAGTAAGGACTTATCCTTATCAGCACCATCCCTCCTTTGGCTTCTAAACAGATACAAGCAGCAGAGATGGAAACAATATGGCAGAATAGGAAAGTATGGACTTGGAACCAAGTATCACAGATAACAAGTAAAGTGGCCAAACTTGGTACCTATGATCATGTTGCTCTCTCAGTGTTTCCTTACCTGTAAAATGGGGATATTAATATGTACCTCACAAGACTGTTAGGAAGATTAAGAAATATTCATATGGCAGGGCACAGTGGCTCACGCCTGTAATCCCAGCAATTTGGGAGGCAGAGGTGGGCAGATCACTTGAGCTCAGGAGTTCAAGCCCAGCCTGGGCAACATGACGAAACCCTGTCTCTACAAGACATACAAAAATTAGCTGGGCGTGGTGGTTGTGCACCTGTGGTCCCAGCTACTCGGGAGTCTCAGGCGGGAGGATTGCTTGAGCCCAGGAGGTAGAGGCTATAGTGAGCTGTGATGGTGCCACACTGTACTCCAGCCTGGGTGACAGAGCAAGACTCTATCTCAAAAGATACGTGTGTGTATACAGACGTATATTGATATACACATATATAAACACGTATTTATCTACACATGCACACACATAAAAGTTTGGCCTATTGGCACTAAGTCAATGGCAACTTCTACTATTGTTATTTTTATGATGATTAATCACACAGAGCATGAATTTATGGCAGCCTCCCTTAAAAAGAAAAAAGGGCTCCGCAAAGAGGCTTTTCTTTTGAGACAGACGCCTCCCAGTTTCAAGCGATTCTCCTGCCTCAGCCTCCTGAGTAGCTGGAATTATAGGCATGTGCCACCACACCTTGCTAATTTTTGTATTTTTAGTGGGGCGGGGGGGTGGTTCACCATGTTGGCCAGGCTGGTCTCGAACTCCTGACCTCAGGTGATCTGCCTGCCTAGGCCTCCCAAAGTGTCGGGATTACAGGCGTGAGCCACCACACCCAGCCGTGAAGAGTTTTAAATTATTTATATTGCCGGGCGCGGTGGCTCACGCCTGTAATCCTAGCACTTTGGGAGACAGAGGTGGGTGGATTGCTTGAGCTCAGGAGTTCAAGACCAGCCTGGGCAACATGGCAAAAACCTATCTCTACAAAAACACAAAAAATTAGCCAGTTGTGGTGGCACACACTTGTGGTCCCAGCTACTCAGGAGTCTAACGTGGGAGGATCACTTGAGCCCAAGAGGTCAAGGCAAGGCCTCAGTGAGCCATGATTACACCACTGCATTCTAGTCTGGGTGACAGAATGAGACCCCATTTCAAAAAAACAAAATGTATATGATTCCCATAAAATTTGGTTATTAATTTTTTTATACCAAGAGGCAGAATAGATTATTAATTTGTTACTACAGTTCAAACTCAGTCATGTGTCAATTTTTCCTGTCTATATTAAGCAGGTATTGTGCACCTTATACTGTGATAAACCAGGGGACCTATGGACCTGCCCTCAAAGAGCTGAACACTAGAAAAACAGTCAGAGAATAATATGACCCAGTGTATAACAAAATGCTAGGAGGTATGGTGCAGGTGCTATCTACTGTTGGGTATTAGTAAAGGAAATAGTGACGATCAGGGGCTCAGATGCTCAGAGGAGACTTCATAAAGAACACATACACATACCACTATTAAAGGAAGGAGTTTGCTTTGTATTAAAACAAAATTCTGTGTGATTTTAGCAAGTTAGTCAACACATCTTAGCCTTCTGTCTGCAAAATGGAGGGGATGAGTTTTCTTGTATTGGATTGATGCTTTTGGCTACAAATTACTCTAACTCAATTAATGGACTTAAGCAAAGTAGAATATATTATTTCCAGAGGCACAATTATTATGGGGATTAATCAATAAGCTCTTTGAGTAAACCCAGGTCCTTTCTGCTTTTCCTCTGTCATCCTCAGAATTTCAGTTACCTTGTCTGCTGGTCACAAGATGGCTGCAAAAGCTCCAAGCACCACATGCACTCACACCAATATATGGAGGTGGAAAGAAAAGGGAAGGGAAGGGGAAGGGGAAGGGGAAGGGAGGAAAGAGGAGGTGAGGGGATGCGGAGGAGAAAGGAGGAAAGAGAAGGAAAGGAAAAGAAAGGGAAGGAAGGGAACCACTGCTTCTGACTTTTGTCTCTTTTTTAAGAACAAAAACAAAAACTTTTCTCAGAAGTGCCCCCATAACAAACTTATTCTCAAATCTTTTTTTTTTTTTTTTTTTTTTTGAGACAGAGCCTCACTCTCTCACCCAGGCTGGAGTACAGTGGCAGAATCTTGGCTCACTACAACTTCCGCCTCCCAGATTCAAGTGATTCCCCTGCCTCAGCCTCCTGAGTAGCTGGGACTACAGGCACACACCACCACACCCAGCTAATTTTTTGTATTTTTAGTGGAGATGGGGGTTTCACCATATTGGCCAGGCTGGTCTCAAACTCCCAACCTCAAGTGATCCACCCGCCTTGGCCTCCCAAAATGCTGGGATTACAGGCTTGAGCCACTGCACCTAGCCTATTCTCACATCTTATTGGTTGAGATTGGATCTCATGTCCCTTCCTAAGCCAATCACTGGCAAAGGAATAGGATTTTTGAAAGGCCTAGATTCATCCTTGAAGTAGTTAGAGCCACCTCTTCTGAAGCATAGGACTGCATGGAGTGTAGCCACCAGAATAAAATTGGAAGACCAGGCATAGTGGCTCACGCCTGTAATCCCAGCACTTTGGGAGGCTGAGGTGGGAGGATTACTTGAGGCCAGGAGGTTAAGATCAGCCTGGGCAACATAGCCAGACCCCATCTCTACAAACAATTTAAAAATTAGCTGGGTGTGGTGGTACATAGCTTTAGTCCCAGCTACTTAAGAGGCTGAGGTGGGAGGATCACTTGAGCCCAGGAGGTTGAGGCTGTAGTGAACCAAGACTATGCCACTGCACTCCAACCTGAGTGATAGAGTGAGACTCTGTCTCTAAAAAAATAACATAAAATAATTTTGAGGCTGGGCCAGCAGTGTCTTCTCACCTACCTTACAGAACTGCTTGAAAGTGACATGAGATTTTTTATGAAAAACATGAGCCCACAACCATGCACACACAAGAAAATCTTTAACAAAGAAATCATTTTCTCTCTCAACACCAGAATTATCCTTCCAGCATATCCCATCTTGAATTTCCTGTAGTGAACATCAGAATAACCATACTTGGGCTGGGCACAGTGGCTCATGCCTGTAATCCGAGCACTTTGGGAGGCCGAAGTGGGTGGATCACCTGAGGGTCAGGAGTTTGAGACCAGCCTGACCAACATGGTAAAACCCTGTCTCTACTAAAAATACAAAAATTAGCTGGGCGTGGTGGTGCGTGCCTGTAATCCCAGCTACTCAGGAGGCTAAGGCAGGAGAATTGCTTGAACCTGGGAGGCAGAGGTGGCAGTGAGCCGAGATTGTGCCACTGCACCCCAACCTGGGAGACAGTGTGAGGCTCTGTCTCAAAAACACACACACCCCCCCAAGAATAACCATACTTCTCCTTATCCTCAGGAGTAGGCAGCTCTTACACACCGCCCTCAATGATCATTCCCTTTTGTAATCCCCTCCCCTTGCATGTGGGCTGAACATACTGATTTGCTTTCAACAAACAGAATAAGCAAAAGGGATAGAATATCATTTGTGTGATTAGATTACAGAAGAGCGTGACTTCTGGCTTGCTATGCTGTTTTATTGTCTTCTTACTTATTACACTTTGGTGAAGAAAGCCACAATGTTGGAGAGACCCATTCGGCAAGGGACAGAGGGTGGGCTCCAGCCAACAGTATCTGAGGACGTGAATCCTTCCAACAACCACATGAGTAAGCATGGAAGAGTGTCCTTCTCCAGTCCAGCTTTGAGATGATGCTGCACCCCGGCCAACACTGTCATTGCAGCCTGTGAAAGACTCCAAAATAGGAGACCCAGCTAAACCATGCCTGGATTTCCAACCCATGAAAACAGTGAGATAATAAATGTTGCTTCATGCCACTGTGTTTTGGGGTAATTTGTTGTGGTTGTTAATTTTACATGTTGGCTGGGGGAAGTGGCTCACACCTGTAATCCCAGCACTTTGGGAGGCCGAGGCGGGTGGATCACCTGAGGTCAGGAGTTCGAGACCAGCTTGGCCAACATGGTGAAACCCCATCTCTACTGAAAATACAAAAATTAGCTGGGCATGGTGGATCCCAGCTACTCAGGAGGCTGAGGCAGGAGAATTGCTTGAACCCGGGGGACAGAGGTTGCAGTAAGCCAAGATTGTGCCACTTCACTCCAGCCTGCACGAAAGAGCGAAACCCCATCTCAAAAAAAAAAAAAAAATTATGTGTCAACTTGATTGGGCTAAAGGATGCCCCAATAGGTGGTAAAATATTATTTCTGGGTGTGTCTGTTAGGGTGTTTCCAGAAAATATCATCCTTGGCATTAGTAGACTGAGTAAGAAAGATTACCTTCACCAATGTGGGTGGGCATCTTCCAACTCACTGAGGGCCCAAATAGAAGAAAAAAAGTGGAGGAAGGGCAACTTTGCTGTCTCTGTGTGAGCTGGGACATCCATCTTCTCCTGCCCGCAGATATCAGTGCTCCTGATTCTCCACGCCTTTGAACTTAGACTGGGACTCACACCATTGCTCCTGCCCTGTCCCTATTCTCAGGCCTTCAGACTCAGGCTGGCACTACACCACTGGCATTCCTGGTTCTCCAGCTTTCAAGTGGCAGACTATGGAATTTCTTGACCTCCATAATTGCATGAGCCAATTCCTACAACAAATTTTTTTTTCTCTCTCTCTCTCTCTCCCGCCCCCACCATTGGATCTGTTTCTCTGGAGTACCCTAACTAATATATTTGTCATACAGCAACAGATAACCAATTTATCTTTTTTTTTTTTTGAGACAGAGTCTTGCTCTGTCACCCAGGCTGGAGTGCAGTGGCGCAATCTCGGCTCACTGCAAGCCCTGCCTCCTGGGTTCATGCCATTCTCCTTCCTCAGCCTCCTGAGTAGCTGGGACTACAGGTGCCTGCCACCACGCCCAGCTAATTTTTTTTGTATTCTTAGTAAAGACAGGGTTTCACCATGTTAGCCAGTATGGTCTCGATCTCCTGACCTCGTGATCCGCCTGCCTCGGCCTCCCAAAGTGCTGGGATTACAGACCTTAGCCACCGCACCCGGGCTTTTTTTTTTTTTTCTTTTTTTTGAGATGGAGTCTCGCTCTATCACCCAGGCTGGGTGCAATGGCATGATCTCGGCTCACTGGAACCTCTGCTTCCCTGGTTCAAGTGATTCTCCAACCTCAGCCTCCCGAGTAGCTGGGATTACAGGCACGTGCCATCATGCCCAGCTAATTTTTTTTGTAGAGACGGGGTTTTACCATGTTGGCCAGACTGGTCTCGAAATCCAGACCTCGGGTGAGCCACCCGCTTCGGCCTCCCAAAGTGCTGGGATTACAGGCGTGAGCCACCAATTTATCCTTTAAGAAAAGGAAAATCTTAAAACTCTGGTGCTAGTTTATTTATTTATTTATTTAGAGATGGAATCTTCCTCTGTCACCTGGCCTGGAGTGCAGTGGTACAATCTCAGCTCACTGCAGCCTCTGCCTCCCAGGTTCAAGTGATTCTCGTGCCTCAACCTCCCGAGTAGCTGCGATTACAGGCACGTGCCACCACACCTGGTTGATTTTTGTGTTTTTAGTAGAGACAGGGCTTTGCCATGTTGGCCCAGCTGGTCTCAAACTCCTGAGCTCAAGCGATCTGCCTGCCTCAGCCTCCCAAAGTGCTGGGATTACAGGTGTGAGCCTGGTGCTAGTTTATAGAAGAAAAAATAATAACACTAATAATAGGTAACCTTATTGTGCACTGATTATGTGCTCAGCATTGTGTTAAGTGCCCTACACATATCAACTTGTTACAATAACCCTAAGAAACGGGTGTTATAATTGTCCCTACATTTTAAATGAGGAAATGGAATCTCCAAGAGGTTAGACAACTTGCCCAAGGTTACTCAGTAAGTAACACAGGATTTGAACAGCTAATTATTGCTGTTATTCATGGATGCCTGTCAAATGTGAATAGAGTTGAAGGAAATCTAGGGAGCTCTACTCTAGTGCAGTGACCAGGGTACCAAGGGACACCCTGGGCCAACCTGTGGCCTGTGGGCAGGCCTGTGGAAGAGGAGGTATATGGTATAGCTGCTGTGCCCCATGGGCCCCATGTGTAAGGCCAGCACTGGGGCAAGTAGGGTGGATCCATTTAGTGTGCTTTGTAAAAAAAAAAAAAAAAAAAAAGATAAAATATATGTAACATAGAATTCATCATTTTATGGCCGGGCGTGGTGGCTCACACCTGTAATCCTAGTACTTTGGGAAGCTGAGGCGGTAGATCACTTGAGGTCAGGAGTTCGAGACCAGCCTGGCCAGCGTGGTGAAACCACATCTTTACTAAAAATACAGAAATTAGCCAGGCGTGGTGGCACGTGCCTGTAACCCAAGCTACTTGGGAGGCTGAGGCAGGAGAATCGCTTGAACCCGGAGGCAGAGGTTGCAGTGAGCCGAGATCATACCACTGCACTCCAGTCTGGGTGACAGAGTAAGACTCTGTCTCAAAAAAAAAAAAATTCACCATTTTAGCCATTTTAAGTGTACAATTCTGTAACATTAAGTAAGTACATTCACAATGTTGTACAACCATCACCACTATCCATTTCCAGAACTTTTCATAGATGAGTATGCTTTTCAATACCAGGAAAGCTTCTGGTATTAATACCCAAATGCTGGCTGGGTGTGGTGGCTCATGCCTGTAATCCCAACGCTTTGGGAAGCCGAGGCAGGAGGATCACTTGAGTTCAGGAGTTCAAGACCAGCCTGGGCAACATAGGGAGACGCCATCTCTTCAAAAAATTAAAAAGTTAGCCAGGTGTGGTGGTGCACACCTGTGGTCCCAGCTACTCCAGAGGCTGAAGTAGGAGGATCACTTGAGCCTAGGAGGTTGAGACCAGCCTGGGTAATATAGCAAGGTCCTGTCTCAAAAATAAATAAATAAATGAAAACCACACACCTCAATACCACCAACAACATTCTCACTAGCTAATGTCAGGCTTTTTTTTTTTTTTTTTTGAGACTCTCTCTGTCACCCGGGCTGGAGTGCAATGGCATGATCTTGGCTCACTGCAGCCTCCACCTCCCAGGTTCAAGAGATTCTCCTGCCTCAGCCTCCCCAGTAACTAGGATTATAGGTGCACACCACCACGCCCAGCTAATTTTTGTATTTTCAGTAGAGATGAGGTTTCATCATGTTGATCAGGCTGGTCTCAAACTCCTGACCTCAAATGATCTGCCCACCTTGGCCTCCCAAAGTGCTGGGATTACAGGCGTGAGCCACCGTGCCGGCTTTTTCTTTTTCTTTTTTTTTCTTAGACGGGGTTTCGCTTTTATTGCCCAGGCTGGAGTGCAATGGCACAATCTCAGCTCACTGCAACCTCTGTCTCCTGGGTACAAGCGAGTCTCCTGTTTCAGCCTCCCAAGTAGCTCAGATTACAGGCATGCGCCACCACGTCCAGCTATTTTTTTTTGTATTTAGTAGAGACGGGGTTTCACCATGTTAGTCAGGCTGGTTGTGAACTCCTGACCTCAGGTGATCTACCCACCTCAGCCTCCCAAAATGCTGGGATTACAGGCATGCACCACCATGCCCAGCCTGCCCGGCTATCTTAAAGGACTCAAGAAGCAAGGCCTTTCATTCCATAGTTAAAGACAGATTGAATGTGGCTACCCCTAGGAGAGGCACTACTTTGCCTTATATTAATTCACATGGATGAGTAAAAGAGTGGCATTTGTTGTTCTTGTTGGCCACCCAACCTCAAAGCACCCTTAATCCATTCGAGAACTCCCCTGCTTTTAGTTCTTGGTGGGATACTGGGGTTGCTCGCCTCTGTGGGAGCTGAATACTGTCTTTTCCAGCCTTACAGCTAAGTCAGATAACTGCCCAAAGCCCATACTCTGCCAATTGGACTTACCCATGTAGGGTTTTCCTTATTTTATTTTATTTTATTAAGTCAGTCAAATTTAGCAGTGGTGGGCTGTATACCAACCTTAGGGACACGAATGTTAATAAGTTCTGATAACCCACTACCATCGGACCAGTCCCACATAGGATTTTGACTCAGAAATGAGTGCTGCAAAGAGCAGTGCCTAGGTGGAATCCTTACTGGTGTGGGTGGCAGTATGATAGCCAGTTTCCAGAGGTGTGGAGGTAGAGACAAGGACCACAGGATCTGGGGGCCAGCAGCATTGCAAGGGACCATGTTTGTGTCTAGTGGCAGCAGCAAGGGAATCTTCATTAGCCGTTTGGTGGCACAGTCTTGGCTGTTTTTCCTGCAGACATAGTCTCTAATCCTGGTTATCCTCGCTTTTGGATATGTTGTGAGCTATGCAAAAGTATATATATATATATAATTTTTTTTTTAGACAAAGTCTCACTCTGTCGCCCAGGCTGGAGTGCACTGGCGCCATCTCGGCTCACTGCAACCTCCACCTCCCAGGTTCAAACGATTCTCCTGCCTCAGCCTCTTAAGTAGCTGGGATTACAGGTATTCACCACTACACCTTGCTAATTTTTGTAGTTTTAGTAGACATGGAGTTTCGCCATGTTGGCCAGGCTGGTTTCGAACTCCTGGCCTCAGGGGATCTGCCTGCCTCAGCCTCCCAAAGTGCTGGGATTACAGGCGTGAGCCACGGCACCAGCCACAAAAGCCTTTAATGTTTTTCTTGCTTAAGGTAGTCAGGATTGGATTATGTTTCTTGTAACTCTGAACTTGATTATGTGTCTCTCTCTTCTATTCGAGGTGAAAGGCAGAGCCAGATTGCCACCTGTGAAAAGACCATGCAGAACTTAGATGAGGAAGGAGAACTTCGTATCACTGAAGCTATTTTACAGCTTGATTGTCCAGGCCCTCCTCAGTTTGGCCTTTAACATTCTCACTTGGATAGCACAAAGCTGACCTTGGAAGCTTCCATTCTGCTTTTGTGGGAGTTTTGATTTAAATCCTGCAAAGAAAATAATGGCCTTGTGCTCTGAGCAAAACAACTCCTTCCTCCTGCTCTGTAACTCCTCTCCTCCCTATCCTTGGGAGTGGCCTTAGGGGACTGCTTCTGGGAGGCAAGATGGGGAAGTTCCATACTGAAAAAAAAGTTCCACTGTCGCTAAAGAGAAACTTTTCCTATTTCATAATAAAGCCGAGTTCCTGGCCAGGCACGGCATGGTGGCTGACGCCTGTAATCTGAGCACTTTGGGAGTCTGAGGTGCGTGGATCACCTAAGGTCAGGAGTTCGAGAGCAGCCTTGCCAACATGGTGAAACCCCATCTCTACTAAAAATACAAAAATTAGCCAGGCATGGTGGCAGGCGCCTGTAATCCCAGCTACATGGGAGCCTGAGGCAGGAGAATCGCCTGAACCCAGGAGTCAGAGGTTGCAGTGAGCTGAGTTCATGCCACTGCACTCCAACCTGGATGACAGAGCAAGACTCTGTCTCAAAAGAAACAAACAAAAAAAAAGCTGCATTTCCATTATTACTTGACCCACTCAGCAAAGATGTGGTTGCATTTTCCTCACATATGGGTTGTTTGGGCATCTCAGAGTATGATGAATCTGTGTATGTGTTGGTGTTTAGATGCTTTTGGGAAACATGCTGTAGTATGGGCAGACTTATGAAAACACTGTATTAATAATAGAACAAGATAGAAGTCTCTACTGACCACTGACATTTATCCAAGAGTATTATGGGCTGTAGTCTTGATTTGGCATCCTCAAGTGATCTCGGTGGAATGTCGTAAGAGTAGGAGGCAACCTATACACCCATGAAGAAATACCCACGTGGAATGGTCACACGGACCTCTAGAAGGCTATGGTGAGGCTGGGCGTGGTGGGTCACACCTGTAATCCCTTGGCCTTGGGAGGCTGAGGCGGGAGGATTGCTTGAGCCCAGGAGATCGACAACCACCTGGGCAACATAGTGAGATCCCATCTCTACAAAAAGTTAAAAAAGTAGTCGGGCATAGTGGCACATGCCTGTAGTCCCAGCTACTCAAGAGGCTGAGGCGAGAGGATCGCTTGAACCCAGTTCAAGGCTGCAGTGAGCCATCATCCTGCCACTGCACTCCAGCCTGGGCGACAGAGCAAGACCCCATCTCAAAAAAAAGAAAAATAGGCCAGGCATGGTGGCTCACACCAGTAATTCTAGCACTTTATAAGGCCAAGGTATGTGGATTGCCTGAGCTCAGGAGTTCGAGACCAGCCTGGGCAACATGGTGTAATCCCACCTTTTTTTCTTTTCTTTTTTTTAATTTTAAAGAAACATAAATCCACAAAAAAGAAGATATATATATATATTTTTTGAGATAGAGTTTCGCTCTTGTCGCCCAGGCTGGATTTCAATGGTGCAATCTCAGCTCACTGCCACCTCTGCCTCCTGGGTTCAAGTGATTCTCCAGCCTCAGCCTCCCGAGTAGCTGGGATTACAGGTGCCTGCCACCGTGCCCAGCTAATTTTTGTATTTTTAGTAGAGACGGGGTTTCGCCATGTTGGCCAAGCTGGTCTCAAACTCCTGACCTCAAGTGATTCACCCACCTCGATCTCCCAAAGTGCTTGGATTACGGCATGAGCCACCACGCCCGGCTGAGAAATTTAAAAAAAAAAAAAAAAAAAAGGAACAAAGAAAGAAAAAGAAGGCTGTACAGTACCTGAAAGTCTTCAGGCATCTGGATTTATTATGAGACAGATTTTGGTTAAAGGGCAAGGATGCCTGCATGTGCTTTAGAGGCAAAGTCATGGGTCTCGTGCTGCAGGGACATAGACTTTTCCATTGAAGGAACTCTCAGAGCTCAAATCCCCTAAACCCATCCTCTTTCCCTGTCTTGGCCTGATGCCTGGTGATCATAACAGTGTCTCTTTGCTGTTTCAATCCTCTGCTCTGTTCCAAAGGAACCACATAGAAAAACAGTTCCCCAAACTATAAAAGTCGTAAGACTCATTCTTTGAATAAACTGTTTAGATTTGCCGTCAGGCATGGACACCTGGCTGATGTTCATTTGGAACTCTGAGTTCTAGAAGTGTTCTCATTCTTCATATAACCCATCTAGAAGCCTCAACCAAAGAAGAATCATACTAATAACACCAGGAAATTAAAGTCAAGCAAACCCTATAAACAGTTCTAATACATTTGTGCACACACTAAGTTCCCCAGCATTGCTGTAAATTTGTCCTCTTTGCTGATTAAATGATGCAAAAATTTAGAGCTCCTCTTTTAATCGTCAATGCCATTTCCTTTCTTATCCCATCAGAACTGGGTGATTTAACCTGAGCCCATTGGTTTTTGTTTTTTTAAATATTAGCCCGTATTGTCCCCCAACAATGTGAATTTGCTTCCTGCTCAATATGTCTATTACTGACTAATGATGCTTTAAAATTCTTCCTCCTGTGGATTGATTCAGATCCAACTAACTTTTACTAAATTCATAGAATGCAGCGACAGTGCTTGGCTTTCTTAGGTGTGAAATTTCAGTTAATCCCAAACATAATTCTGTGAGGTGGGAGATATCGTCCGAATTTATAGGCAAAGAATCTGAGGCTCACAGAAGGTCCCTGATTTGCTGAGGCCACACATGTTTTCATGTGTGTAATAGAGCTGGGCATACACCTGCATTGTTTGATTCAAAGCCAGTCATCTTGGCTTTTCACCAGATGTGGCTGTATTAACTTACCAGATGTGGCTGTATTACCTTGATGATGGTCAGTTTCATATGAGACCAAGCTAACATTAACATCAGAGGGTACTATCACATTTGGGATTAAGTTAAAAAAGAAATCAGAGGGTAAATTTGTTGAGGGTTTTTTTTTCTTTTTCCTTTTCTTTTTTTTTTTTTTTTTTTTGGAAAACAGCTTGCTCTGTTGCCCAGGCTGGAGTGCAGTGGTACAATCTTGGCTGACTGCCTCCTCTGCCTCCCAGGCTCAAGAGATTCTTATGCTTCAGCCTCCTGAGTAGTTGGGATTATAGGCAAGTGCCACCAAGCTCAGCTAATTTTTTTGTATTTTTAGTAGAGACGGGGTTTCACTATGTTTTCCAGGCTGGTCTTGAACTCCTGGCCTCAAGTGATCCTCTCACCTCAGTCTCCCAAAGTGCTGGGATTACAGGCGTGAGCCACCACGCCCTACCGATTGAGGAGATTTGTCAGCGAAACCCCAAACAAGATGCAGAGAAAATGGAGACACAGGTAAGAGGAGTGCAGGATACCTGTCTTGGGTTCCTGGGGCAGGGAGGTTTGGCAGGAATAGGATTGGAAATAAAGAAAGAAACAAATAACTCCTAGTCATCATTCTGCTGCGTTGAGCCTCCCCAGAATGTTGCCCAGATAGACACTTGTTGCTTATGTACGATTTGGACCTCCCTTCTACCCACACAGTCCTGTGAAGCTTCACATCTGCTGGCCTAGGCCTAACACACATAAGCCCATCTCTCCCAGTTCCCCTGTGTTAATCCACCCTTGCATTCCAGAAGCTGAACTCCAAGTTGAAGATGAATACTTTGTGCCCTGTAACCCAGATTGTCTAGATTTATATTCATATCTTCTTTTACAGCTGGACTACCCTGGGAAATTTACTTATATTTGCTGAAATCGGTTTCTCATCTGTAATATGGATACAAAAAGTAGTACCTAACTCATAGAGTTATTGTTTGTTTATTTGTTTGTTTGTTTTAATGAGACAGAGTCTCGCCCTGTCGCCCAGGCTGCAGTGCAGTGGCGTGCGATCTCAGCTCACTACAACCTCTGCCTCCTGGTTTCAAGGGATTCTCCTGCCTCAGCCTCCCGAGTAGCTGAGATTACGGGTGCCTGCCACCACACCCAGCTAATTTTTGTATTTTCAGTAGAGATGGGGTTTCACCATATTGGCCAGGCTTGTCTTGAACTCCTGACCTTGTGATCCGCCCGCCTTGGCCTCCCAGAGTGCCGGGATTACAGGCATGGGTCACCGCGCCCAGTCTCGTAGGATTATTGTTTATGTGACAGTGTTTATTACAATTCCTGGAACATAGATGTTTAATGAGAAGAAGCTATTATGGCAAGATAATTTATCAAAATATTAAATTCAGTTGTTCCTATATCTCCACCCTACCTCTCCAACTGCAAATAAAATAAATGGATAGCTAGACTGCAATTTCTTTTCTTTTTTTTTTTTTTTTTTTTTTGAGACAGAGTCTCCCTCTGTCACCCAGGCTGGAGTGCAGTGTTGCGATTTCAGCTCACTGCAACCTCTGCTTCCCGGGTTCAAGCAATTGTCCTGTCTCAGCCTCCCCAGTAGCTGGGATTACAGGCGTGTGCCACCATGCCTGGCTAATTTTTTGTATTTTTAGTAGAGACAGGGTTTCATCATCTTGGCCATGGCTGGTTTCAAACTCTTGACCTCAAGTGATCTGCCTGCCTTGGCCTCCCAAAGTGCCAGGATTACAGGCATGAGCCACCGGGCCTGGCCGCAATTTCTTAATTCAGGAATTTTGGCACCAGAAGAAAAAGGGAGGAGGAAGAGGTGTGTAGAAACCAGGACATACCAAAATCCCCACACAAGCATTCCAAACATCTAGAGCCGTGGCTTCCAAATGGGGGTGATTTGCACCCCCAGGGGACATTTGGCAATGCTTGGAGGCATTTCTGATTGTCAATACTGTGGGGAGGGTGCTGCTGGCATCTAGTAGGTACCGATCAGGGATGCTGCTAAATATCTAACAATGCACAGGACAGCCCCTCAAATGTCAGTAGCACTGAAGTTGAGACACCCTGATCTAGGGCCTTGAGGCTAACTTGCTTGGCTGACGGGTGAGAAACTCGAGTAGAATGTGAGATTGAAGTTGTAAGTGAACAGAGCTGAGCCTTATGAACTGAAGAAAATATAGAATCACTTTGAGAATTCATTAAGGGAAAGAGGATAACATACACCAGTTTGGGGATAACAAAGATCATAGGCAGCATTTAGGGGGAAAAAACACTTTATGTATTTACCCCAAAGTGCACAAATCTTAGTGTTGTAGCTGTTGATGAAATTATTTTGGCTGGGTGCGGTGGCTCACACCTGTAATTCCTACACTTTGGAAGGTCAAAGCAGAAAAATGGCTTGAGACCGGGAGTTCGAGACCAGCCTGGGCAACATAGCGAGACCCCCCCCCCCATCTCTAAAAATAAAAATTAATTAATTAAAAGTTATAAAGAAATTATTTTATCAGGCAGGGTTACTTTCTTTTTGCATCTCTCTCTTTTTTTTTTTTTTTTTTAGTAAAAACTCTGTATATATTTCTTGTGCTGCTTTTCTGCAGGATATAAAAGAAGTCATTGGTGCCCATGTTTTTATCCAGAATGTATGGTAGCAATAACAATCAGGAAGAGAAAGTGGACCTTCTCTTTCCTTTGATACCCTTGGAAAATCCGAGTTGCAATTTGCTATATTCTACATACAAGATAAGGCAACAGGCCTCCTTGGAAAAACGGATTCTCGTGGCTGATATCAGACACTGGAACCCCCCAGCAGTGGGCCCAAGAGCCCTAGAATCAATTCAGACTTAAATCTGCTCAGCTTGTCAAGTGCACCCATTGGGCATCCCAACCCAAGTGTTGCAAAACAGAGTGGGATGACCACGGACCATGGACCCTTAAAAAGACTGTTTACATTCTGTTTCATTACACATGTTCACTCTCAAATGCTCGCCTAAATATTTTTAAAATGAAAAAACTAATAGCTATATTCCTTTATTATTTATTTATTTATTTTTGAGACAGAGCCTTGCTCTGTCACCCAGACTGGAGTGCAGTGGTGCGGTCTCAGCTCACTGTAACCTCTGCCTCCTGGGCTGAAGGGATTCTCGTACATCAGCCTCCCGAGTAGCTGGGACTATAGGCACATGCCACATGTCTGGCTAATTTTTTGCATTTGTAGTAGAGATGGGGTTTCACTGTGTTGGCCAGGCTGATCTCAAACTCCTGGCCACACGTGATCCACCCACCTCAGCCTCCCAAAGTGCTGGGATTACAGGCTGAGCCACCACGCCCGGCCTAGCTATATTCTTTGAAACATATTTATTCCTCATATATAAACACCTTGTGTTTTTTTCCTCTTTCAGAATTTCTGTTCATGACTAACTCTGATTTATCTAAGTTTTAAACTGTTAGACAAACTCTTATCTAATTTTTGCTTTTTTTACTTATTTTATTTTATTGAGGTGGAGTCTTGCTCTCTGCCCAGGCTGGAGTGCAGTGGTGCCATCTCGGCTCACTGCAACCTCTGCCTTCTGGGTTCAAGGGATTCTCCTGCCTCAGTCTCCCGAGTAGCTGGATACAGGCGTGTGCCACCACGCCTGGCTTTTTTTTTTTTTCCTGAGACGGGTCTCACTCTGTCGCCCAGGCTGGAGTGAAATGGTGTGATCCCGGCTCACTGCAACCTCCGCCTCCCAGGTTCAAGTGATTCTCCTGCCTCAGCCTCCCAAGTAGTTGGGATTACAGGAGCCCACCACCAGACCTGGCTAATTTTTGTATTTTTAGTAGAGATGGGTTTCACCATGTTGGTCAGGCTGGTCTAGAACTCCTGACCTCAGATGACCCGCCCGCCTTGGCCTCCCAAAGTGTTGGGATTACAGGCATGAGCCATCGTGCCCGGCCTGCCTTTTTTTTTTTTTTTTTCAATAGGGAAGGGGTTTCACCCTGTTGGCCAGGCTGGTCTCGGACTCCTGGCTTCAAGTGATCTGCTCGCCTTGGCCTCCCAAAGTGCTGAAATTACAGGCGTGAGCCACCATGCCTGGCCTGCTTTTTTACTTTTGAAATGTTTGTTGGATATTCACCTTTCCATACCATCATCAGTTAATTGAATCTTTAACAGAAATGTCATCTCTGCATCCTCATGCGTCATTTCCTTGTATTGTCTCTAATAATACAATACAGTCGGTTGAAATCCTTAATGCAAGGGCAGATTTAGCACTCATGTTATATTTTCATGGTGCTGTGCCAAACTTCGGGGTGAGCATTGATCTACTAGAGAGTCAAGGGGCCTGAGATTAAATCCTGACATCATGTTTTGGCAATAAGATATTTTTGGCAAGGCATCAAATACCTCTGTGCTTCGATCTCATGCCTATAAAACAGAGGTCATCATTCCTACCCTGCTTATATGAAGGAAGATTCATGTGCTGAACCTTGAGGGATGTGACACCTTCTAAATGTGATGGTAGAGAAATGGCACCCTGGGGGAGAGAACAGCACGTGCGAAGAGGAGAGACTGTACAGGGACACTAAGTGGTATACCTTTTACTGAAATGTAGAGTATTAATGAAAGAGGAATGACAGGCCAGGCATGGTAGCTCATACCTGTAATCCCAGCACTTTGGGAGGCAGAGGTGAGCGGATTACCTGAGGTCAGGAGTTCAAGACCAGCCTGGCCAACATGGTGAAATCCCATCTCTACTAAAAATAGAAAAATTAGCCAGGTGTGGTGGTGGGCATCTGTAATCCCAGCTACTTGGGAGGCTGAGGCAGGAGAATCACTTGAATCTGGGAGGCGGAGGTTGCAGTGAGCCAAGATTGCACCATAGCACTCTAGCCCGGGTGACAGAGTGAGACTGTGTCTTAAAAAAAAAAAAAAAAAAAAAAAAGATAAAAGAAAAAGGAATGACAACAAAGACAGAGAAAGTGGGCTGAAACTAGATTTTTTAAGGCAGTTGAATGACATGCTAAGAACATTTCTGCTGGACAGGCCAATTCCCTTCCTTTAAAAAAAAAAAGTTGGCATGGCGCGGTGGCTCACGCCTGTAATCCCAACACTTTGGGAGGCCAAGATGGGAGGATCACAAGGTCAGCAGTTCGAGACCAGTCTGCCCAACATGGTAAAACTCTGTCTCTACTGAAAAAATACAAAAATTAGCCGGGCATGGTGGTGTGCGCCTGTAATCCCAGCTACTCGGGAGGCTGAGCCAGGAGAATTGCTTGAACCCAGGAGGCAGAGGTTGCAGTGAGCCGAGACTCTGTCTCAAAAATAAATAAATAAATAAATACATAAAATAAAAATAAAATAAAAAAATTTATAAAGACAGAGTCTCACTATGTTACCCAGGCCAGTCTTGAACTCCTGAGCTCAAGTAATGCTCCTGCCTCAGCCTCCCAAAGCACTAGGATTACAGGCGTGAGCTTCCATGATCAGCCCCAATTCCCTTCCTAGAAGCCTCAAAGTACTGCCAAGAGTTCCTTCTGAGTGGCTCTTTACACACAGATGGCCATCCAGATGGACCGCCACCTAGCCAGACAATGGGGGGACCTGACACATTATCCTTTATGGGGTGGCCAGTAGCCTATGAGTACAGTGGCCTGAAGGCTCTTCCTCATAGGGCCCCTTATGTTAAGTGATTACTGGTGGGACCATTTTTTCTCTTTCAGTGGACATATATTGAGTCCTTCAGTAGAACCAGTAAAAATAGAGAGAAGATGAGTTACTAAGAAGCGGTAGGTACCTGTTGATGGGTGTAACAGCTCAACGGCTGGCTCAGCTGTGCTACAACCTGAATGATCTTCTGCTTCTTGATTACCCATGAGGGCTACCTCTGCGGGGATTTTTTGTTTGTTTTTTCTTTTTCTTTTGTTTGAGACAGAGTCTCAGGCTGGAGTGCAGTGGTGTGATCTCCACTCACTGCAACCTCAGCCTCCTGGGCAATTCACCTTTCACCTGCCTCAACCTTCTGAGTAGCTGGGAGTACAGGTGCACACCACCAGGCAAAACTTTTTTTTTTTTTTTTTTTTTTAGTAGAAGCGAGGTTTCACCATATTGGCCAGGCTGGTCTCAAACTCCTGACCTCAGGTGATCCACCCGCCTTGGCTTCCCAAAGTGCTGGGATTACAGGTGTGAGCCACCACACCTGGCCGCTTTTTTAATTTGTGGTAACAGCTGTGTTCTGAAAGACACACCCCCCCCACCCCCCACCGTGAGCAATGACATATAAAGTGAGAGGTGCAGCCAGTGACCCTGAGGCATTTATTTTGCCTGAATATATCCAGCTGTTATACAGAGCAAGCCTCACTTCTTCCTATTAGCAGAATCCTTTTCTACCCCACCTGAGCTCAATGTTGAATTTCAACCTCAATCTTATCCTTGAGTTATTGTTGGAGTTTCAGCTTTTCAAGACCTTCATAATCCTTGGTTTTCCTCTCAAGTAAAGAAAAAAAAGGAGCATTTTAATTTTTTTAAACAGAGGGGTTTCACTATGTTGCCAAGGCTGATCTTGAATTCCTGGGCTGAAGAAATCCTCTCACCTTGGCCTCCCAAAATGCTGGGATTGTAGCCATAAGACACTGTGCCTGGTCGTTTAAGTTTCCTTCAATTTTTTTTTTTTTTTTTTGAGACGTAGTCTCGCTCTGTCGCCCAGGCTGGAGTGCAATGGTGATCTCTGCTCACCGCAACCTCTGCCTTCTGGGTTCAAGCCATTTTCCTGTGCCTTTATTATTTATGATAACTTTTTTTTTTTTTTGAGACAAGGTCTCTGTCACCCAAGCTGGAATGCAGTGGCGCGATCGTGGCTTACTGCAGCCTCAACCTCCCAGGCATCAATCCTCCCACCTCAGCCTCCTAAGTAGCTGGGACCACAGGCATGCATCAGCATGTCCAGCTAGCTTTTGCATTTTTAGTAGAGCACCTAGGCTAGTTTTGAACTCCTGAGCTCAATGAATCCAGCCGCCTCGGCCTTCCAAAGAACTGGGATTACAGGCTTGAGCCACTGCTCCCAGCCTATTTATAGTAATTTTTAAGTGGCCTAGGTCAGTGCCCCACAATCTTTGACAATCACATGAATCACGTGCAAGTCTTGTTGAAATGCTGATTCCACATTAGGCGCAGTGGCTCACACCTGCAATCTCGGCACTTTGGGAGGCCGAGGTGGGCAGATCATTTGAGGTCAGGAGTTCCAGACAAGCCTGGCCAATATGATGAAACCCCGTCTCTACTAAAAATACAAAAATTAGCCAGGTGTGGTGGTACATGCCCGTGATCCCAGCTACTTGGGAGGCTGAGGCAGGAGAATTGCTCGAACCTGGGAGACGGAGGTTGCAGTGAGCTGAGATTGTGCCACTGCACTCCAGCCTGGGCAACAGAGCAAGACTCCATCTCAAAAAAAAAAATTGCTGATTCCAATTCAGTAGGCCTGGGGTGGGCCTGAGAATCTGCATTTCTTACACCACCCAGATGGTGATGGTGCTTCTGGCTTACAGACCAAATGGGGTATAGAGCATTTTATCTACCTGTAATCATTAATAAACTGATTTTAAAAAAAAACTCTCCAAAAATTAAAACAACAACTATTGATGTTTTCCTCTTACTACTAGGATCTTATGTTGCTTACAATATATTAAATATTCTGTCTGTTTGTGGTTATCGGTCTTCTTGTCTAGATTAATAGTACTTACTAGCACAGGAATCTGTGCTAAATCTCTAAAGCTGATTTAGGTTTCCATGGCAATTTCGTAGCTTTGCCACCATCACTGCTAGGTAGGCTAGCAAAACTCCAGAATAAATACACTTTCCAGGCAACTTTTTTGGATCAGTTCCTCCACTTCCAACCTGGCGAACCCAATGGCTGATGTTCAGACTGTGCTTACACACACACAGCTCTGAGCAGGGCACTGAAGACCCGGGTGGGCTAAATCCTGCTTGGCAGCTTCCTGTGATGTGTGTGTGATTGTGTTAGAGGATTTTATTTTTTCCCCTTCAGCAGTTTTGATGGGATCTTCTGCCTCCTTGCACCGTTTCTGAAGTTCCCAGGCCTGTTGTTTGACCCAGTGTGTCTCACACTCATCCCCATCATGCCTGTTGTCTTCTTTGGTGGCAATGGGAATGTCCTGGTGTCAGAACCTTGTGCCCCTGACATAAACAGCGTGGTATCATTTTTGTGTCCCTGCAATCACTTTGTTCCACTGTTCCACTGTTGCCCTTCCTTTTTTTTTTTTTGAGATGGAGTCTCACTCTGTCACCCAGGCTGGAGTGCAGTGGCATGGTCTCGGCTCACTGCAACCTCTGCCTCCTGGGTTCAAGCAATCCTCCTGCCTCAGCCTCCCGAGTAGCTAGGATTACAGGTGTGCATCACCATGCCCAGCTAATTTTTGTATTTTTAGTAGAGAGGGGGTTTCACCATGTTGGCCAGGCTGTTCTCAAACTCCTGACCTCAGGTGATCCGCACACTTCGGCCTCCCAAAGTGCTGGGATTACAGGTGTGAGCCACCATGCCCAACATTTTTTTTTTTTTTTTTTTTTAGTCACTTGGCGTGGAACACATAGGAGGCCACACAAAGTGCTGAAAAGAATGAAAGAATGGAATTCTGGGATTTTAGTCTGGAGGGCAATGGTGCTTGCATAAACTTTGGAATTAACAAGAATACCCATCTGACCAAGTTTTCCTCCGTGGGAGAGAAGATGAAAACCTTCCCAAACTGGATGACAGCAAAGGTTTGGGGAATACAGGCAGAAAGTTATATATAGTTGGGATCTCCATCATCTGAATTGTCACTTAACTCCAAACTTAGTGGCTGAGGGCCCTTCAAGTACAGCTCTTGCCTCACCTCCCAATAGAAGCCAGGTGAGTTTCATAGACCTACTTATCCCTTAAGTCTGAGTCTTAAAGAATCAGTTTCTTGAACTGCTCAAAGGCAAGATTCTTGAAGGAAATTCATCATCCTGGAGACCCACACTCACACTAAACCAAGAAGCTGATAGCATGAGAGCATGTTCCCTTTCAGATCCCCCCACACTACTGATCTATGCCCCAAGAAGTGCCCCACCACCATGATCTAGACATAAGACTTGCATAAATTGCTGGAGGAAAGGAGATGGATTTCATAGTGAGACCCTTCATGGGAATGAGCCTTCCCTAGTAGGAGGCTTACCCAAGGGAGATGGGTGGGGATTCCACATGAAAAGAGCTGAAGGGGGGCCCTGAATTTGAAAACAAGGGCAAAAGGAGAGATGTTGGGAATAGAAAGTTCCCATGGAGGAAACTTTTTGTGAAAGGCCCAACTCTTTAAGTGATTACTGTCTTGGAACTTGGGAAAAGACAAGTTGTCAAAAACTTTAGGCATTCCCCTCCTGCATTGCCCTTTTGAATTTATCCCAACTCATATAATTTTTAGATTTTTTTAAAAATTGAGATAGGGTCTCACTATGTGGCCCAGGCTGGTCGTGAATATCCCAACTCTCGAGTTAACTGCATTAGAATATCCCAGGCTATGTCCAGTCTGCTGTTGCTATTTGCTATTTTAGGAAAGCTGATAGGAAAGAATGATGAAGTGGGAAGGACAGCCAGCCTCTTCCCACCCCGCAGCATCCCCTCCATTGGCCTGGTAGGAAGGCAGCATCATCTTCTCAAGTGCACTATGACTCAGCAACATGGGTCTTGACCACCAGTCCTGTGAGGGATGACAGAGCTGGGGGGTGAAGGGAAAATTCCATACAATATCTAGGAGCTCTCCTTAGAGGTCAACTCAAAGACTCCAGTAAGAATGAATGAGGTTGGCCGGGTGTAATCCCAGCACTTTGGGAGGCTGAGGCGGGTGAATCACGAGGTCAGGAGATTGAGACCATCCTGGTTAACACGGTGAAACCCCATCTCTACTAAAAATACAAAAAATTAGCCAGGTGTGGTTGTGGGCACCTGTAGTCCCAGCTACTCGGGAGGCTGAGGCAGGAGAATTGCTTGAACCCAGGAGGTGGAGCTTGCAATGAGCCAAGATCGCACCACTGCACTCCAGCCTGGGTGACAGAGCGAGACTCCATCTCAAAAAAAAAAAAAAGAATGAATGGGGTTGGCCAGGTGCGGTGGCTCACCCCTATAATCCCAGCACTTTGGGGGGCCGAAGTGGGCAGATCACTTGAGGTCAGGAGTTCGAGACCAGCCTGGCCAATGTGGTGAAACCCCGTCTCTACTAAAAATGCAAAAATTAGCTGGGTGTGATGGCCGGCGCCTGAGGTAAGAGGAGCTACTCAGGAGGCTGAGGTAGGAGAATTGGATGGAAGTTGCAGTGAGCTGAGATTGCGCCACTGCATTCCAGCCTGAGCGACAGAGTGAGACTCCGTCTCAAAAAAAATAAATAAATAAAAGAAGAATGAATAAGGCACCTGTTACTACACAGCAATCCACCCTAAGACACAGGTGATTAAAAACAGTCATCGTTTACTTATTTATTATTTAGCACAATTGTGAAGGTTGATCGGGTAGTTCTGCCACTGGCCTCATGTGGATTCACTCCTATAGCTGCAGAAACCTGAGAGCTCAGAAAGAGCTGGGGGTGTCCACAGTGGTCTCACTCACGTGTTCAGGCTTCAGGTAGGACGGCTGCGAGAGCTGAGACGGCCTTTCTTCCCAGGCTACTTCACAGTATGGTGGTCAGGGAGAGGTTCGGTGATGCAGTAACCTTTGAGCTGAGGTCTTCTGAGGGGTTCAAAGGCTGTTGTAAGTAGGCAAAAGGGGAGAGGCTGGTAAGAACAAGGGAACTTATTTACAAGAAGGAATCACATGAGTTGAGAACCCATGAGGTAGGAAGAGGTATGATGGTTTCTAGAAATAAAAGAATAGTCAGTTTGGCTACTACACACAAGAAAAGAGGGAGCATGGAGGATGGATCATGCATGTTCAAGGAACTATGGATTTTTTGTTTTAATTCTCATACTAATGTTACCAGAAAGGGGTCCCCCAATCCAGATCCCAAGAGAGGGTTCTTGGATCTCACACAAGAAAGAATTCAAGGCAAAACCTCAGTAGAGATTAACTCAACAGTATCTGGGTAGACAGAGTGAAGTGAAAGGAAGTTTATTAAGAAAGAAAAGGAATAAAGAATGGCTACTCCATAGGCAGAGCAGCCCCAAGGGCTGCTGGTTGGCTATTTTTATGGTCAGTTCTTGATTATATCCTAAACAAGGCGGGGATTGTTCATTCATAAGTTTTCTGGGAAAGGGATGGACAATTTCTGGAAATGAGAGTTCCCCCCTTTCAGATTATATAGGGTAACTTCCTGATGTTGTCATGGCATTTGCAAACTGCCATGGTGCTGGTGGGAGTGTCTTTTAGCATGCAAATCCATTATAATTAGTGTATAATGAGCAGTGAGGATGACCAGAGGTCACTTTTGTCACCATCTTGAATTTGGTGGGTTTTGGCCAGCTTCTTTACTGCATCTTTTATCAGCAAGGTCTTTGTGACCTGTACTTTGTGCCAACCTCCTATCTCATCCTGTGACTAAGAATGCCTAACCTGGCAAGGCAGCCCAGTAGGTGTCAGCCTTATTTTACCCAGCCCCATTCAAGATGAAGTTGCTCTGGTTCAAACACCTCTGGCACTGAGAATAATAGGAAACCACTGAGAGGTTTTTTGTTTGTTTGTTTTAATACAGGTGGTATTTTGCCATGTTGCTCAGGCTGGTCTCAAATTCCTGGGCTCAAGCAATCTGCTCACCTCAGCCTCCCAAAGTGCTGGGATTATAGGCATGAGCCATGGTGTCCAGCCTGAAAGGTTTTAAGTGTAGGGAAGTTTAAACTTTCCCTCTGAAGGCTCAAACACACTGACAATAGGCAGCTAACAAGAGCAAAGGCATACAAATTTATTTAAGTGCCCATGAACACAAGAGACTCAAAGAAGGGCCAGGTAGTTGAGGCTTAAATAGTACCCTTTTCATAGGGGAAAGGGAGATGGAGGACATATGTGATTGTGAGGGAATAATGAATGAGCCCAAAGAACAGAAAATGTCCTGGGACAAAGGTTTTCTGAGCTCTGAGGGAGGTTTCGGAAAGGTGAGGGGTGGAACTTCACCGAGAACAAAGGTTGTCTTATTATGTAGATTAAGTCTCCCAGATAATGTCTTAGAGCTGCCCTCAGGAGAATAGATGAAGTCTGTTGGATATGGTGATGGTGATGACTTTTAGTCGTTTTTCTGGTGGTTAATCATTCCTGGCTATTTGATGAGTTTCGTAGGGAGGGGTTTTTTATTTATTTTCATTTTTTTATTTTTACTTTTTTTGAGATGGAGTTTTGCTCTTCTTGGCCAGGCTGGAGTGCTGTGGCATGATCTTGGCTCACTGCAACCTCTGCCTCCCAGGTTCAAGCAATTCTCATGCCTCAGCCTCCTGAGTAGCTAGGATTACAGGTGTTCACCACCATGCCTGGCTAATTTTTGTATTTTTAGTAGAGATGGGGTTTCACCATGTTGGCCAGACTGGTCTCAAGCTCCTGACCTCCGGTGATCCGCCTGCCTGTCCTCCCTTAGTGCTGGGATTACAGGTGTGAGCCACTGATAATTGCATTTCTTTTGGAAGAAGCTTTCCTCAGTGTGATAAGGTAACTTCCAGGGAGAGCTCCTCCCTGCACAAGGGGGAGAGAAACAAGAGGTTAGAGATGCCTTGATTCTGAGCAGCTTCTAAGGCCCTTGGATTTCCATTCATTTAAAAACGCTCAGCATGCCCAAGTATCATACTTTGGGGTATCATTCTCTGTGCCCTAACATAAGCAATAGAGTGACATGATCTGACTTGCCCTTTCAGGAAACATCATGGTTCTATACATGAGGCATTGCAGGGGAACTAGAAGCAGAGCTTCTCAACCTCAGCACTACTGACATTTGGGGTTAAGTAATGCTTTACTGTGTGAGGTTGTCCTGCACATTGCAGCATGTTTACCAGCATTTCTGGCCTCTACGCAGTAGATGGCATTTGCACCTCTCCCCACTTAGTTATGACAACCAAAAATGTGTCCAGGCTGGGCATGGTGGTTCACGCCAGTAATCCCAACACTTTGGGAGGCCAACGGAGGAAGATCACTTGACCCCAAAAGTTCAAGACCAGCCTGAACAACATACAGAGATCCTATCTCTACAAAAAGTAAAACAACCAAAAACCAAAAAACAATAGCCAGACACGGTGGTGCATGCCTATAGTCCTAGCTACTCAGGAGGCTGAGGTGAGAGGATCGCTTAAGCCTAGTAGGTCAAGGCTGCAGGTGCCATGATCATACCACTGCACTCCTGCCTGTGTGACAGAGTGAGACCCTGTCTCTGAAAAAAAATATGTCCAGACATTGGACATGTCCCCAGGGGGGCCAAATTACCCCTGCTTGGGAACCATTGTGCTAGAGTGAATACAGGGCTTCTTTCTCACTATTACAGTCATCCAGGAGAGAAATAATGATTACTTGGACTTGAGTGGCCGAGGTGGAGCTGGGGATGAGTAGATGGGATTTGAGAGACAAGGTGATGAACTCAACAGTATCTGGGTGGACAGAGCCATCACGGCAGCCCTGTCCTCAACTCTCCTCTCTACTTTCTTCCCTCCACATTCTACCTGCTCTGAAAAAAGAATCCAGTCTAATTTGTGTTGAGAAATACTCATAGTCAGATGGCAAAAAGGATAACAAGAGGAAGAGAGCTCATTTCCACCCTTCTGCCATTGGTTGATACAATGTGCACGGAGGGTTAAAGTCTGACCAAGGAATTGATTGAAGATCAGTGAGGCAGTGCATTTCCAGGTTTATGTTTGAACAAGGGAAGTCTAGATATGTGAATAGCAAACCCTGAGAGGTGACAACAGAGGAGGGAGGGTTCTGGAATGAAGTTATATGAGAGACTGCCAACAAACCTGGACCAATGAGGGCTGCAATTGTCCAGCCTCCCAACCCTCAGCCTGCCTGTCTGCAGAGGCCAGCTTGTTCTCTTTCATTTCAGCAGTGCCCCCCTCTCCTTGGTTTTTACACAAAGAATAATAATTCCCTATCCCTTGCCTGCCTGTAAGGAAGCATTGTGAGGAATGGTGAATTCCCAACCCTAAAACACTTGGAACTCATTCAACAAAACATCCTGCCTTTATTTCATTACCTATAGAGTGCAGTTTTCTGTAAGAAAGGAAAGGTTGCGTTTTTCGCTCCTATGAAGGAAAAATAGAAGCCATAGCCCCTTTCAAATCAAAGTTTTGTTCTTGAGTCAAAGGCACTCCTGAGGCTCCTGCCAAGTCCAATGAAAAGGCTTTGTTTGATTCTCTAAAGCTATCAGAGTTCATAAAGGTCATCATTTCACTCATGCTGGGTTTGAGGACAGTGTTCTTTCTCTGCTTTTGACAAGCAGCTGGAATTGAAGGCTAAGTTTTCATTTTGTTGCTACCTGGACCTCTTTCCTTTTTTTCTGACTTAATGTATATCTAATCACCCAGAAGGTAGTCGGTCATGTTATGATCTATTTTACTTAAAAAATGTCATAATTATATAAGTTCATGGCAATGTAAGCGTATCTAAACTCATAGAAAAATGAAAAAACACTGAAATCTAATTCCTTTCTTGAGGGTCAAAAGGCTGCTACCTTTCCAAGGGCCTTCTAATTTCTACCCTGGACAGAGGCAGCCATGAATCATCATCACAAACCAGCCAGAACACAGTCAGAACACAGTCAGCCCCACTCTCACTTAAGAGTGAGCAGAAGCCTCTTTTATACAGGAAATTCCAGTTAATAAACGTAGAGGTGGAACTGGGGACACGCAAATGGGATTAAGAGACGAGGAGATGAACTCAAAAGTATCTGGAAAGAAACTTAAAACCCCTTGTGGCAAATACCACCATAATAATAGTTGCAGGCGGCTGGGTGTGGTGGCTTATGCCTATAATCCCAGCACTTTGGGAGGACAAGGCAGGAGGATCACTTGAGCTCAGGAGTTCCAGACAAGCCTGGACAACATGGTGAAAACTTATCTCTACAAAAATTAGCCAGGCCTGGTAGCATACGTCTATAGTCTCAACTACTTAGGGGGCTGAGATTAGCCATGATTGTACCGCTGCACTCCAGCCTGGGCAACAGAGCGAGACGCTGTCTCAAAATAATAAAAATAATAGTTGCTAGCAAGAGTAAATGGTAAAATTATTAGTAAGCAAAAGCACGAAGGCAAACAGGATATTTGCATAGACTCAAAGTATAATCCGATAAGACTCTTCCTAAATTCAAAGGGAAAATAGTAAATTTACAGTGGAGAAATCTGTGATGGAGTTAACATCACCAGTATTGAAACATATTTACATCTGGCCGGGCGCGGTGGCTCATGCCTGTATTCCCAGCACTTTGGGAGGCAGAGGCGGGCAGATCACGAGGTCAGGAGATCGAGACCATCCTGGCTAACACAGTGAAACCCCGTCTCTACTAAAAATACAAAAAATTAGCCAGGCATGGTGGCGGGCGCCTGTAGTCCCAGCTACTCGGGAGGCTGAGGCAGAATGGCCTGAACCCAGGAGGCGGGGCTTGCAGTGAGCTGAGATTGTGCCACTGCACTCCAGCCTAGGCGACAGAGTGAGACTCCATCTCAAAAAAGAAAAAAGAAACATATCTACATCATGTATCTCCTAATACGATATACTGACAAGGACACAATGTCATGTCTGTGGTATTCTGGCCAAAAATCCATAACCTTGAATTTTTTTTTTTTTTTTTTTTTTTGAGACTGTTTCATTTCTTGTTGCCCAGGCTGGAGTGCAGGGGTGTGATCTTGGCTCACTGCAACCTCCACCTCCCAGGTTCAAGTGATTCTCCTGCCTCAGCCTCCAGAGCAGCTGGGACTACAGGCGCCTGCCACCACACTTGGCTAATTTTTTTGTATTTTTAGTAGAGATGGGATTTCACCATGTTAGCCAGGATGGTCTCGATCTCCTGACCTCATAATCCGCCCGCCTTGGCCTCCCAAAGTGCTGGGATTACAGGCATGAGCCACCGCACCCGGCCAGCACCCAGGTTCTTGTCTGGCATCCAGGAAGAAACAGGCCACACAAACAGATTGAAGGGTAGTGTATGCAGAGTATTTTATTTGATGATGGAAGTGGCTGTCAGCGGGATAGGGGTTGGAAAGGGGATGGTGCAGGAAGGTGATCTTTCCCTGAAGCTGTACCATCTGAGGTTAGCGGTGTCTATCCATAGCCTCCAAGGTTCTGTTGCTTCTCTGCTCGCCACTCAGCTGCTTGTGTTGCTCTGCCAGCTGAAGTCTTTTTATGGGCACAGGATAGGGCCAAAAAGTAAACATTTGGATAGAAAAATAAGGGTCAGCTCTTTTCACTTAGGGCTGCAGTTCCAGGCTTAAGGGTGGGGTTTAGCCAGGAGCCCAGCTATTCCGTATCAAAAGGTCAAACCAAGCACTTGGATCTCTCAAGTCGGCTGCTTGGCCCTCTTCCAAGGGTACTTTACTTCCTTTTGTTCCTGCTCTAAAACTTTTTAATAGAACTTCACTCCTGCTCTGAAACTTGCCTCAGTCTCTCACTCTGCCTTATGCCCCTCAGATGAATTCTTCCCTCTGAAGGGGCAAAAATCAAGTTGCTGCAGACCCGTATGCTGCAGACCCACTGCTAACACTGGGCTCAAGTTATCCTACCGCCTCCCAAAGTGCTGAGATTACAGGTGTTGCAACTGCCTAGTGGGTTCACCTTGCCCAGTGCCTAGACAGAGTCAATTTATCAGTACAGGGGAATTGCAATATAGAAAGAGTAATCACATAGAGCCAACTGGATGGGAGACCAGAGTTTATAATTACTCAAATCAGTCTCCCTGAGCATTTGGGGACTGGAGTTTTTAAAGATAATTTGCTGGGTAGGGGCCAGTGAGTTGAGATTTGCTGATTGCTTGAGTTGGAGATAAAATCATAGGGAGTCAAAACTGTCCTCTTGTGCTGAGTCAGTTTCTGGGTGGGGGCCACAAGGCCAAATGAGCCAGTTTCTTGATCTGGGTGATGTCAGCTGATCCATCAAGTGCAGGGTCTGCAAAATATCTCAAGCACTGATCTTAGGCTTTACAATAGTGATGCTATCCCCAGGAGCAATTTGGGGAGGGTCAGAATCTTGTAGCCTTTGGCTACATAACTCCTAAACCGTAATTTCTAATCTTTTGGCTAATTTGTTAGTCCTACAAAGGCCAAACTGGTCCGTAGGCAAGAAGGGGGTTTGTTTCAGGAACGGGCTGTTATCTCTTTGTTTCAAACTATAAATTAAGTTCCCCCCAAAGTTTGTTCAGCCTACGCCCAAGAATGAACAAGGACAGCTTAGGGGTTAGAAGCAAGATGGAGTTGGTTAGGTCAGATCTCTTTCACTGTCTCAGTTATGATTTTGCAATGGCAGTTTCAGTGTGAGCCACCAAGCCCAGCCTAGACTCTTTCTTTACTGCAATGCTGAGGTCTCAGTGAATTCATTTTGTCTGTGCAGTCGGCAGGAAGAATTCATTCGGTGATTATACAAAGGAAACCCTCACAAGACCAACAGAGCAAAATCTAATTCCTCCAGTCATGGAAAATTAGGAGAGACCCCTAAGTGTCAGGATCTGCCCTTAGGGAGGTTCAAAGACCTGCCTCCTCAGTCATGTGTGACTGCCTTTCCACCACCTCTCCCTGTTTTTGTCCTGGTAAAACCAAGGACAACCCCAGGAGTGCCTTGGAGACTTTACAAGAAGGCAACTTAAAGGATGATGAAAAAGAAAGAGAGCTGGCCCACATTTTGCCTGGGTAATTATGGAGGGCTTTATGAAATCATTGATTGTAATAAGGGTCCTAGAGAAAGTGACCACATTGGGTCCCACCAGTGGGGTGGGGGTGAGGGTGTTGTTGGGGCCCAGGACATACCACCCCAAAATACCCAAAATATTCCTCTTTGGCATATTATTAGCCTCCTTGGCTTGTTGTCTTTTTTTTTTTTTTTTTTTTTTTTTTTAGAAACTGCAGACAAATGAACAGCTCTGAAAACCTGCCCTTTTGTAAAGGAAATTTACATCTATGAAGGAAATTTTCATTAGTAAATGTGCCTGTACCAGGAAGAACGCTGTTCCAGGCAACTTTTGTCACCTAAAAGACTTTTATCTGCCTAACAAGGCAAACTTTATTTACCATACATTTCTCCTCCTGCTCTCCCATAATTTGTCACCGCTGCCCACCTCCCATCAAAAGCCCCAGGCCACTGTTCCTCTTTGTAGCTCAGGATGTTATATAAACTTCAGTCATCTGGCCCTACAGTCATTTTTGTGGGATTCCCATGCAAGTACGTGCAATAAAATGACTTTTCTTTTTTATTTGTTTTTTGAGGCAGGCCCTCACTTTGCTACCCAGGCAGTAGAGCAGTGGTGCGATCACAGCTCATTGCAGCCTTGATCTTCTGGGCTCAAGCGATCCTGCCTTTTTTTTTTTTTTAAGAGATGAGGTCTCATTATGTTGCCTAGGTTGGTCTTGAACTCCTGAGCTCAAGCTGTTTTTCCCACCTTGGTCTCCAAATGCTGGAATTATAGGCATAAGCCACCGTGCCCAGCTAAAATATTTTTTCTCCTATTAATCTGTCTCATGTCAATTTAATTTGTAGCCCAGTCAAAAGTCCTAGGAAGGTGGATGAAAGCCATTTTTCTCTCTCCCCTGCCAGTGTGGTGGGAGGGGAGGTTGACCTGGGCCTGAAGGGTCCCCAGGAAGGGCAGAGAACACAGTGGAAGACACTGATCACTAACCTCAGATGTAAAGCATTGAGGGACAAAGGCCATTGCTTTGTTTCCTGCACAGGGTACTGCATTGGAAGTTTGTCCTCTTTTTTTTTTTTTTTTTGAGACAGGGTCTTACTCTGTTGTCCAGACCAGAGTGCATGGAGTGTAGTGATGCGATCATAGCTCACTGCAGTCTTGACCTCCTGGGCTCAGGCAATCCTCCTCCCTCAGTCTCCCAAGTAGCTGGGACTACTGGTGTGTGCCACCACACCTGGCTGTTTTTTTAATTTTTGTAGAGATGGGGTCTCACTATGTTCCCCAGGATGGTCTTAAACTCCTAGGCTCAAGCAAACTTCCTGCTTTGGCCTCTCAAAGTGCTGGGTTTACAGGTAAGAGGGAGCCATCATGCCTGGCCCAAGGGAAGTTTGCCCTTTTGTGAGGGAGGATCTAGGTCCACAAGCTTTGTCTACATGAAGACGGGGATTTGGAATGTAGCATAATAAGATGGTATAATGCACATGGTGTGCTGGCCCAGTCGTTTGTACCTCTGTTTATGTCCTAGAGGGTAGCACTGACCTGAAAGGAAGGCACTGAATTTCTTCAAAGCATGGGCAGCAACTCTGGACTGACTGTCTAATGTATTGTTACTGGTAAGGGGGTCCCAATCCAGGCCCCACTGGAGGACTCTTGGGTGTCGCACAAGAAAGAATTCAGGGCAAGGCCATAGTAAAGTGAAATAATGCAGCAAAGGAGTGAAAGAATAGCTACCCCATAGACAGAAGAGGGTGTTCCTGAAAGTAAGAGGAGGAATGCACCCACCCTGGGTGCAATGCTTGTTTACATATAAGATAACAAACAAATCATGGGGAGATGTGCTGACTACAAGGGTTCATGATAAAGGATTAATCTTCGTAATTACCACCTTTCCGAAGAATCGATATTATCTTTAAACTTATTCTTGGACTAGGAATGCTTTTGTTCTTGAGATATGGGGACATCAGGACATTTCTGGGTCTGTTAAGTCCTGTGTCTGTTTAGTAAACATTATTAATTTGTTTCTTAACCATAAACAGCTTGTGACTAAGAATGCCTAACCTTCTGGGAATACAGCCCAGCCTGTCCCAGCCTTGTTTTTCTCAGCCCCTATTCAAGATAGAGTCACTCTGGCCGAAGCACTTCTGACAGTATTAATAGGAGGGTGCCTCCCCCCATCCCTGTGTGAGTTTTTCCTAAAGCTGAGCTGGAAGGACAACAAACACAGTTTCCACCTCAAGTGGCAAGATACCATCACAACACCCCTGGGAGATACATGCTGTCAGCAGGTGACTGCTTGACTACAGTTAAACTACTTCTGCAAAATTTATAGGAGTGAGAAAATTATGACAGTAAAAGGGATCTGACCTGACTCACTTCATCTTGCTTCTTCTTTTCTTTCTTTCTTTTTTTTTTTTTTTTTGGAGACAGAATTTTGCTCTTATTACCCAGGCTGGAGTGCAATGGCACGATCTTGGCTCACCACAACCTCCGCCTCCCGGGTTCAAGCGATTCTCCTGCCTCAGCCTCTCGAGTAGCTGGGATTACAGGAATGTGCCACCACACCTGGCTAATTTTTTTGTATTTTTAGTAGAGACAGGGTTTCCCTGTGTTGGTCAGGCTGGTCTCAAACTCCCCACCTCAGGTGATTCGCCCGTCTCAGCCTCCCAAAGTGCTGGGATTACAGGCGTGAGCCACTGTACCCTGCCTTTTTGTTTTGTTTTGTTTTTGAGACAGAGTATTGCTCTGTCGCCCAAGCTGGAGTGCAATGGCACAATCTTGGCTCACCACAACCTCCACCTCCCAGATTCAAGCAATCCTCCTACCTCAGCCTCCTGAGTAGCTGGGATTAGAGGTGCCCAGCTAATTTTTGTATTTTTAGTAGACACAGGGTTTCACCATTTGGTCAGGCTGGTCTTGAACTCCTGACCTCGTGATCCACCTGCCTTGGCCTCCCTAAATGCTGGGATTACAGGCATGAGCCACTGCGCCTGGCACAAGGGAACATACTTCCAGAGCAGATCCTGGGCTCAGGCTTTTGGTTACCCCCAAACTACAGGATACTTATTGGAATCCCAACTGTGAGGACAAGAACATGTGGTTATCTTGCTAGAAGATTCAACTATCGTTTTCTTAAATTTAATTAATTTTTTTGAGACAGGGTCTTGCTCTGTTGCCCAGGCAGGAACGCAGTGGCATGAACACGACTCACTGCAGCCTCGACGTCCTGGGCTCAAGTGATCCTCCTGCCTTAGTCTTGCCACCTCAACCTGTGTAGTTGGGATCACAGGCACAGGCCGCCATGCCTGGCTAACTTTTTGATTTTTTTGTAGAGATGGGGTCTCACTTTGTTGCCCAGGCTGCTCTCAACCTGAGCTCAAGCAATCCTCCCAGCTTGGCCTCCCAGGGTGCTGGGGTTATAGGTATGAGCTATTGTGTCTGACCTAATAACTATGATTTCTTTAGGATGTCAGAATTTACATATGAGGAGAATGTTGGACATTCACTTTGGCATTATAGGCATCTCAAACCCCTGAACTTGTTTTCCTACCACTAATTGGAAGCCATTCTGTTTTTTTTTTTTTTTTTTGTAGAAAAAGAGTCTCACTATGTTGCTCAAGCTAGTCTCTAATTCCAGGCCTCCCAAGGTGGTGAGATTACAGATATGAACCACCACACCCAGCCAGGAGGCCATTCTTGACAACCCTCCCTTTATTTTTCTTTCTAGCTGAGATTCTAAAGTAGTCATCTTTGACACATACCTTTCCCTTCCCTAATTTAGTTAAGCAAATATTCTGTTTATTTCCCCTTTGCAAATCTTTTTATTTTTATTGATTTTTAAAAATAATTTGTAATTAATTTTATTTTTATAGAGACGGGGTCTCGCTATATTGCCCAGGCTGGTTTCAAACTCCTGGTCTCAAGCAATCCTCCCCGCTCGGCCTCCCAAAATTCTAGGATCACAGGTGTGAGCCACTGTGCCCTGACTCTTTTTGCAAATCTTTTCAACTTCGATGTTAAAACTAAAAGAAAACATAAGATTCAGTTCCTGTGATCAAGTTGTTACTGAGTTCTGAGCAACATGTAAAGATGGAATAGTCTGTGTGTGGTAGCACACACCTGCAGTCCCAGGTACTCAAGAGGCTGAAGTGGGAGGATCACTTGAGCCCAGGAGCTGGAGACTTGCCTGGGCAATATAGCAAGTCCCCATCTCTTAAACAAAACAAAACAAAACAAAAAACCTGTATGGTTTTGGTAAAATAAACTGCAAGTGTGTTGGTTGAAAAGTTTTCATTTTTGCTTGGCTTGGTTTTATGTATTTATTCATTCATTCATTTATTAATCCTCACTAAAAGTCATCTTTACTAATTTAGCTCTGCAATTCCAGTCTTAGAACCTCCCATGAAGCTCAAAGGAAGATATAGGAAGAGGTGAGGATGTTGGAAGTGGATGGGTAGTTCTCAACTTGGGGCCCCAATTTTGCTCTAAGACAAAAAACACAGGCCCTAGCAAAGAAAAAAGTCACTGTGCCTGGGGATGATTGATCAGATGGTAAAGGAGGCCCTCAAGAGTGGTCGAATCAGTATATTCAGAAGGCAGTGCTAGAGTCGGCCTCATGAACCAGGGGATTTCTTTTTTTGGCATCCAAGTCCTTTTGAATTTCTTCAAGTTCTTTTTTTTTTTTTTTTCTTTTTTGAGACAGTTTTGCTCTTGTCACCCAGACTGGGGTGCAATGTCGTGATGTCAGTTCTCCGCAACCTCTGCCTCCTGGGTTCAAGCAATTATTCTGCCTCAGCCTCCCAAGTAGCTGGGATTATAGGCATGCACCACCATGCCCGGCTAATTTTGTATTTTTAGTAGAGACGGGGTTTCTGCCTCCTGGGTTCAAGCAATTATCCTGCCTCAGCCTCCCGAGTAGCTGGGATTATAGGCATGCACCACCATGCCCGGCTAATTTTGTATTTTTAGTAGAGACAGGGTTTCTCCATGTTGGTCAGGCTGGTCTCAAACTCTCAACCTCAGGCAATCCACTAGGCTCAGCCTCCCAAAGTGCTGGGATTACAGGCACGCGCCACCGCCCCCAGCCAGCGCTACCAGTCATTCTTAAGGAAGTACTCTTCCAAAACTGTAACTGCCCAATGGGTTCACCCTGCCCACTGCCTGCATTACCAGTGGAAGGTATCCAAGTTACCCCGAGTTACCAGCAGTGCATCATATGGGTCTGCAGCAACTTCAATTCTTGGCTCCTCAGAAGAAAGAATTTGACTGAGAGGAATAAAACAGAAAAAGAGACCAAGGCAAGTTTCAGAGCAGGAGTGGGAGTATATTTTAAAAGGCTTTAGAACAGGAAAGAAAGGAAAGTTCACTTGGAAGAGATCCAAGACGCGCCTGAAGGTCAAAAAGAGCATTTAACATTAATCCCAGGACTTCATAGGCTCACCTGTTTCCCATGGTTCTTCCCTTAGTGGGCACTTCCCGCTTGCACAGCGCTCCCTTTACCCTGGGGAATTGAGCATGCGGAGTGTGTTTAGGAGGATGTACTCATGCCATCTGAGGCTCTCTTCCCTTTTCTGGTGAACTATCCCCAGAAGGCCATATTTTGCCATTTTATCTCTTAGTGTGCATGCCCAGGAAGTTTCTTCTCCCTGGCATCTGCATTCAGTTAACACTTTAATGTTAACAGCTATGGATCATCAGGAGATTTTCTCTCCCAGGCGCCCTGGCACCACTGCAGAGTTATCATTTTTAGAAAGACAGTGTAATAATTGTCTAATCACCTGACATTCCTAGTGGGTGGGAAGAGAGCCATCTCCTGCCCCGCTCATGCCTATCTAACTACCTGTAACAACTAGACAGAGCTAATTTATCAAGACAGGGAAATTGCAATAGTTCATGAGATTCTCCTGACTCAGCCTCCCGAGTAGCTGGGATTACAGGCACCAGCCACCATGCCTGGCTAATTTTTGTATTTTTAGTAGAGATGGGGTTTCACCATGTTGGCCAGGCTGGTATTGACTCCTGACCTCAGGTGATCCACCCGCCTTGGCCTCTCAAAGTGCTGGGATTACAGGCACGAGTCATCGCACCTGCTCCCAGAGCTAGGATTTGGACCAGAATCTGGCTTCAGAATTTGTGCTCTTGGGCCAGGTGTGGTGGCTCACGTCTCTAATCCCAGCACTTTGGGAGGTTGAGGCAGGCAGATTGCGAGGTCAGGAGCTCAAGACCAGCCTGAGCAACGTGGTAAAACCCCATCTCTACTAAAAATACAAAAATTAGCCATGCATGGTGGTGCATGCCTGTAATCCCAGCTACTCAGGAGGCTGAGGCAGGCGAATCACTTGAACCTGGGAGGCAGAGGTTGCAGTGAGCCCAGACTGTGTCATTGCAGTCCAGCCTGGGTGACAGAGCAAGACTCTGTGTCAAAAAAAAAAAAAAAAAGAATTTGTGCTCTTACATACATACGTCACAGAGTATGAATTAATACTTTTTTTTTTTAAGACAGACTCTTACTTTGTGGCACAGGCTGGAGTGCAGTGGCACAATCATGGCTCCCTACAGCCTCAAGCTCCCAGGATCAAGTGATCCTCCCACCTTAGCCTCCCTAGTAGCTGGGACCACATGCACCACCATGCCCAGCTAATTTTGTATTTTTAGTAGAGACGGGATTTTTCCATGTTGGTCAGGCTGGTCTCAAACTCCCAACCTCAGGCAATCCACTAGGCTCAGCCTCCCAAAGTCCTGGGATTACAGGCATGAGCCACCGTGCCCAGCCCAATTTTGTATTTTTAGTAGAGACAGGATTTCACCATGTTGATCAGGCTGGTCTGGAACTCCTGACCTCAAGTGATCCACCCGCTTCAGCCTCCCAAAGTGCTACGATTACAGGTGTGAGCCACCATGCCCAGCCAATTATGGCATATTTAAAGAATAGAAAACAAATTGGCTTCAGTTAATGGAATTTGTACAAAATGCATTTGTAAGAACCAAGTCAGGATCCCAAATTGATGCTATATTTATAGAATAAAGACAAAAAAAGTTGATTACTCAATTAAAGCAATCCCAATATTAAAAGATATAAAAACTTCTCTTTTTTTCTTTTTTTAAAGAAGAGAGCTCATCGTGTTGCCCACACCTGGTCTCAAACTCCTGGGCTCAAGTGATCCTACCACCTCATCCTCCCAAAGAGCTGGGATTATAGGCATGAGCCATCCACAGTGCCTGGCCAAGAATTTCTTTAAGGAGTAATAATCTGTACGAGTGTCACAGATAAAAATTTCAGCATGTTTTGCATTTTCTCAAAGTACACTCCAAAGACATGATATTCAGGACAACATGCTCCAAGTTAAGCTCTATTGTTGATTCCCCCCTTCCTTAATATTCTGCCATATTTCTCCTGTTCTTTTTCTTTTTTTTTGAAATGGAGTTTCACTCTGCACCCAGGCTGCAGTGCAATGGCGTAGTCTCAGCTCGCTGCAACCTCTGCCTCCTGGGTTCAAGCAATTCTCCTGCCTCAGCCTTCCGAGTAGGTCGGACTACTGGCACTTGCCACCACACCTGGCTAATTTTTTAAAAAATTTTTATTTATTTATTTATTTGAGACAGAGGCTCGCTGTGTCGCCCAGGCTGGAGTGCAGTGGTACGATCTCAGCTCACTACAACCTCCGCTTCCCGGGTTCCAGCGATTCTCCTACCTCAGTCTCCCAGGTAGCTGGGATTACAGGCTCCTGTCACCATGCCCGGCTAATTTTTGTATTTCTAGTAGAGACGGGGTTTTGCCATGTTGTCCAGGCCGATCTTGAACTCCTGACCTCAAGTGATCTGCCCACCTCCGCCTCCCAAAGTGCTGGGATTATAGGCGTGAGCCACTGTGCCCAGCCTCTCCTGTCCTTTCTAATAATTTAGTAGATGAGCTCCTTGTATTTTGGATGCAATGAACAAGCCCCACCAAAGGGAAAGACATTTATTTAGGGCTCCCAGGGACAGGGACTGATGAGCCATCTATGTCTGAGGCTACTCAGGGGCCAGGCAGCCCTGGGGGGTTCTCACTTGCCCCTGGTTGACCAGCTTGCTTGCTACTCAACACTTCCGCCTCATGCTGTGGATGACTTCTGCCCTCCTTGTCTAATAACTAGCTAACTGTTTCTGCTTTCTCCAGCCCAAGAGGGAGCCCATCTGCTTTGTTCAGCCAATTGCCTCATCCTTGCTGGGCAGAATTCATTGCTCCAAGCTGCTCATGCAGAAGGATAGATGACCCTGCGTTGAGCTGCACAGGCCTGGTTCAAATCCTGGCTTGACCTTGGGTAAGTCACTTGATGTTTCTGGTTTTACTTTCTCCCATGTCTAGCTACAAACACAAATCTCAGTGGCATTGCTTTGAGAATAAAATGTGCTGGCCCCTGAACTGCAAAATTTGTATTCTTCTAAATGACTAAGGAGAAAACCAAAAACATCCAAGAGCAGCTTTCTTCAGCAGGAAACTGTAAACTGAGTGAATTTAAGGTCGTCTGGTAAAGGGACCTTAAAAATAAGCAAGGAAAGACAGCAAGTGTCCTTTTTAAAAGTTATGAAACATTGTACGCACACACAGTTTATTTTAACCTTAAATTTCAGACCTGTACCTTGTCTTACCTTCTCCTTTAGAATTCTTTGTTTGTTTGTTTCTTTGTTTTTTTGCCGGGCATGGTGGCTCACGACTGTAATCCCAGCACTTTGGGAGGCCAAGGTGGGCAAATCACGAGGTCAAGAGATCGAGACCATCCACTGCCAACATGGTGAAACCCCATCTCTACTAAAAATACAAATAATTACCTGGGCGTGGTGGCACGCGCCTGTAGTCCCAGCTACTCAGCCTGGCGATAGACCGAGACTCCATCTCAAAAAAAAAAAAAAAAAAGAATTATATATATATTGTTAATACCCTCTACTAACACCATTTTTCTAAATTTATTTATTTTTTATTTTTTATTTTTTTTTAATTTATGAAGTATTTATTGATCATTCTTGGGTGTTTCTCAGAGAGGGGGATATGGGAGGGTCATAGGATAATAGTGGAGAGAAGGTCAGGAGATAAACACATGAACAAAGGTCTCTCGTTTTCCTAGGCAGAGGACCCTGCGGCCTTCTGCAGTGTTTGTGCCCCTGGGTACTTGAGATTAGGGAGTGGTGATGACTCTTAAAGAGCATGCTGCCTTCAAGCATCTGTTTAACAAAGCACATCTTGCACCGCCCTTAATCCATTTAACCCTGAGTTGACACAGCATATGTTTCAGAGAGCATGGGGCTGGGGGAAAGGCCATAGATCAACAGCATCCCAAGGCAGAAGAATTTCTCCTAGTCAGAACAAAATGGAGTCTCCTATGCCCACTCCTTTCTACACAGACACAGCAACAATCTGATCTCTCCTTCCTTTCCCCACACTTCCCCCCCGCCTTCCTTTCAACAAAACCGCCATCGTCCTCATGGCCCGCTCCCGATGGTCGCTGTCTCTTCCGAGCTGTTGGGTACACCTCCCAGACAGGGCAGCCGGGCAGAGGCGCTCCTCACTTCCCAGACAGGGCAGCCGGGCAGAGGTGCTCCTCACTTCCCAGACGGGGCCGCCCGGGCAGAGGCGCTCCTCGCTTCCCAGACGGGGCCGCCCGGGCAGAGGCGCTCCTCGCTTCCCAGACGGGGCCGCCCAGGCAGAGGCGCTCCTCACTTCCTCCCAGACCGGGTGGCAGCCGGGCAGAGGCGCTCCTCACCTCCCAGACGGGGCGGCTGGGCAGAGGCGCTCCTCACTTCCCAGACAGGGCGGCCGGGCAGAGACGCTCCTCACTTCCTCCCAGACGGGGTGGCGGCCAGGCAGAGGCGCTCCTCACTTCCCAGAGGGGGCGGCCGGGCAGAGGCGCTCCTCACTTCCCAGACGGGGCGGCCGGGCAGAGACGCTCCTCACTTCCTCCCAGACGGGGTGGCGGCCGGGCAGAGGCGCTCCTCACCTCCCAGACAGGACCGCCGGGCAGAGGCGCTCCTCACCTCCCAGACTGGGCGGCCGGGCAGAGGCGCTCCTCACCTCCCAGACGGGGCGGCTGGGCAGAGGCGCTCCTCACTTCCCAGACAGGGCAGCCGGGCAGAGGCGCTCCTCACCTCCCAGACGGGGCGGCTGGGCAGAGGCGCTCCTCACTTCCCAGACAGGGCAGCCGGGCAGAGGCGCTCCTCACTTCCCAGACTGGGCGGCCGGGCAGAGGCGCTCCTCACTTCCCAGACGGGGCGGCCGGGCAGAGACGCTCCTCACTTCCTCCCAGACGGGGTGGCGGCCAGGCAGAGGCGCTCCTCACCTCCCAGACAGGACGGCCGGGCAGAGGCGCTCCTCACTTCCCAGACTGGGCGGCCGGGCAGAGGCGCTCCTCACCTCCCAGATGGGGCAGCCGGGCATAGGTGCTCCTCACTACCTCCCAGACAGGGTGGCAGCCGGGCAGAGGCACTCCTCACCTCCCAGACGGGGCGGCCGGGCAGAGGCACTCCTCACCTCCCAGACGGGGCGGCCGGGCAGAGGCGCTCCTCACTTCCCAGATGGGGTGGCCGGGCAGAGGCACTCCTCACCTCCCAGACGGGGTGGCGGCCGGGCAGAGGCACTCCTCACCTCCCAGACGGGGCGGCCGGGCAGAGGCGCTCCTCATTTCCCATACGGGGTGGCAGCCGGGCAGAGGCGCTCCTCACTTCCCAGATGGGGCAGCCGGGCAGAGGTGCTCCTCACTTCCTCCCAGACGGGGTGGCGGCCGGGCAGAGGCGCTCCTCACCTCCCAGACGGGGTGGCCGGGCAGAGGCGCTCCTCCCTTCCCAGACGGAGTGGCCAGGCAGAGGCGCTCCTCACCTCCCAGAGTGGGCGGCCAGGCAGAGGCGCTCCTCACTTCCCATAGGGGGTGGCAGCCGGGTAGAGGCGCTCCTCACTTCCCAGATGGGGCAGCTGGGCAGAGGTGCTCCTCACTTCCTCCCAGACAGGGTGGCGGCCAGGCAGAGGCGCTCCTCACCTCCCAGACGGGGCGGCCAGGCAGAGGCACTCCTCACCTCCCAGACGGGGCGGCTGGGCAGAGGCGCTCCTCACCTCCCAGAAGGGGCGGCTGGGCAGAGGCGCTCCTCACTTCCCATATGGGGTGGCAGCCGGGCAGAGGCGCTCCTCACTTCCCAGACGGGGTGGCGGCCAGGCAGAGGCGCTCCTCACTTCCCAGATGGGGCAACCGGGCAGAGGCGCTCCTCACTTCCTCCCAGACGGGGTGGCGGCCAGGCAGAGGCGCTCCTCACCTCCCAGACGGGGCGGCCGGGCAGAGGTGCTCCTCATCTCCCAGACGGGGCAGCCGGGCAGAGGCGCTCCTCACTTCCTCCCAGACGGGGTGGCAGCCGGGCAGAGGCGCTCCTCACTTCCCAGATAGGGCGGCCGGGCAGAGGGGCTCCTCACATCCCAGACGATGGGCGGCCAGGCAGAGATGCTCCTCACTTCCTAGACGGGGTGGCGGCGGGGCAGAGGCTGTAATCTTAGCACTTTAAGAGGCCAAGGCAGGAGGCTGGTAGGTGGAGGTTGTAGCGAGCCGAGATCACGCCACTGCACTCCAGCCTGAGCACATTGAGCATTGAGTGAGCGAGACTCCGTCTGCAATCCCAGCACCTCGGGAGGCCGAGGCAGGCAGATCACTGGAGGCCAGGAGCTGGAGACCAGCCCGGTCAACACGGTGAAACCCCGTCTCCACCAAAAATACAAAAACCATTCAGGCGTGGCGGCGCGCGCCTGCAATCCCAGGCACTCGGCAGGCCGAGGCAGGAGAGTCACAGGAGCCCGAGGCAGGGAGGTTGCAGCGAGCCGAGATCATGGCAGTACAGTCCAGCTTCGATAACAGCGGGAGACCGAAAAAAGAAGGAGAGGGAGACCGAAGAAAGGGGAGGGAGAGGGAGAGGGAGAGGGAGAGGGAGAGGGAGAGGGAGAGGGAGAGGGAGAGGGCCATTTTTCTAAATTTAAAGTAATTTTTTAGATTGTTAGGGGTCAGGCACGGTGGCTCAGTTCGGGAGGCCAAGGCGGGCGGATCACGAGGTCAGGAGTTCAAGATCAGCCTGGCCAACATGGTGAAACCCCGCCTCTACTAAAAATACAAAAATTAGCCAGGCGTGGTGGCGGGCACCTGTAATCCCAGCTACTCAGGAGGCTGAGACGGAGTCTGGCTCTGTCACCCAGGCTGGAGTGCAGTGGCGCTATCTTGGCTCACTGTAAGCTCCGCCTCCCAGGTTCATGCCATTCTCCTGCCTCAGCCTCCTGAGTAGCTGGGTCTACAGGCGCCTGCCACCATGCCTGGCTAATTTTTTGTATTTTTTTAGTAGAGATGGGGTTTCACTGTGTTAGCCAGGATGGTCTTGATCTCCTGACCTTGTGATCCACCCGCCGCAGCCTCCCAAAGTGCTGGGATTACAGGCGTGAGCCACCGTGCCTGGCGGGGTATTTTTAGTAGAGACGGCGTTTCACCATGTTGGCCAGGCTGGTCTCGAAGTCTTAACCTTGTGATCCGCCTGCCTCAGCATCCCAAAGTGCTCAGATTACAGGCATGAGCCACCATGCCCAGCCTCTTGCACTTCTAACTCTACCTCATGTCTGCTTCCCAGAGGACTTGGATCCACACAGTCACTTTTGAGGTGACCTGCAGTCTCCATCCCTAGGTAGGAGAAGTTGAGAATCTAGTTGTAGTTTCTTCTTCTTTTTTTAAGAGCCTTATTGAGATATAATTCACATACCACACAAGTTACCCTTTTAAAGTGTACAATTAAATGGTTTTTAGTATATTCACTGATACGTACAACCATCACTACAGTCCTTTTATTTATTTATGTTGAGACAGGATCTCACTCTGTTGTCCAGGCTGAAATGCAGAGGTGCGATCATAGCTCACTGCAGCCTTGACCTCCTGGGCACAGGCGATTCTCCTGCCTCAGTCTCCCAAGTAGCTGGAACCACAGGTGCATGCCACCATGCTTGGCTAATTGAGTTTTTTTTTTTTTTTTTTATAGAGACAAGGTATCTTTTTGTTGCCCAGGCTGGTCTTGAACTCCTGGGCTCAAGGGATCCTGCCCCCTCGGCCTCCCAAAGTGCTAAGATTACAGGCATTAGCCACTGTGCCTGGCTCCACAGTGCATTTTAAAACACTTTTATCACCTCCGAAAGAAAGACTGCTTGCCTTTCACAGTCACTTCCCTGCTAGGCATCCCTCCACCTCAGCCCCAGGAGACCACTACTCTACTTTTTGTCTCCACAGACTTTCCCAATCTGAACATTTCCTATCATACAATATGGGGTGTTTTGTGTGTGGCTTCTTTTGCCTAGCCTAATGCTTTCAAGCTTCATCCATGTTGTATCATGTGTCAATACTTCATTTCTCTTTATGGTAAAATCATAATCTATTGTATGGATAGAGAAGTCGTTTCTCACAGGAGCCTGCTGCCTCCCTCTGTTATTTACCGTTGGCCTCAGTCACTTGGGGCCTCCTTTCCATTCTTTGCATTCCCACTCTTGCCAAGCTTGATGCTGGCATCTGGCCTGTGGAATCACTGTCTCTTCCACCTGCACACCTGCAAGGCCCTTCACCCAGATCCTTACCTCCTTCTCATTCAGATTGCAGGTATGAAGTCATCTCCTCAGAGAAGACTTCCCTGACCACAACAATCACACCTTACAACATCCATAACCTCACCACCCAATTTTACTTTCTTCAAATCTCTAGTTATTATCTGAAATTATCAGTGCGTCTTCTTTATTGTATATCTCTCCACCAGAACATGAGTTGTGTAGGAGCCATGACTTTGCCTTGTTTTGTTTACCATCTACAGCAAAGCCTGGTACATAAAAGGAGATTAACAAATATTTGCTGAATGAATGAATGAAAGTTATCTTCAATTTATAAGGAGAACTACAAAACACTGCTGAGAGAAATCATAGATGATCCAAACAAATGGAAACCCATCCCATGATCATGGATTGTAAGAATCAATATCATGAAAATGCCTGTACTGCCCAAAGCAATCTACAGGTTCAGTGCAATTCCTATCAAAATACCAATATCATTTTTCACAGAATTAGAAAAAACAATCCTAAAATTCCTATGACACCAAAAAAGACCCCAATAGCAAAAGGAATCCTAAGCAAAAAGAACAAATCTGAAAGCATCACATTACTCGACTTCAAATTATACTACAAGGCTATAGTTACCAAAACAGCATGGTACTGATATAAAAGTAGACATATAGACCAATGAAACACAATAGAGAACCCAGAAATAAAACCAAATACTTACAACCAGCTGATCTTCAACAGAGCATACAAACACATAAATTGCAGAAAGGACACCCTATTTAATAAATGGTGCTGGGAAAACTGGCAAGCCACATGTGGAAGAATGAAACTGGATCCCTGTCTCTCACTTTATGCAAAAATAAATCAACTCAAGATGGATCAAAGACTTAAATCTAAGACCGGAAACCACAAAAATTCCAGAAGAAAAGCCTAGGAAAAACTCTTCTGAACATTGACCTATGCAAAGAATTAATGACTAAGACTCAAAAGCAAATGTAACAAAACAAAAAATAAACAAATCAGACCTTACTAAACTAAAAAGCTTTTGTACAACAAAAGAAATAATCACCAGAGTAAACAGACAACCCACAGAATGGGAGAAAATATTTGCAAACCATACATCTGACAAAAGACTAATATCCAGAATCTACAAGGAACTCAAACAAATTAGCAAGGAAAAAAAAACAAGTAATCCCATCAAAAAGTGGGTAAAGGACATGAATAGATATTTCTCAAAAGAAGATATACAAATGGCTAACAAATATATGAAAAAATGCTCAGCATCACTAATCATAAGAGAAATGCAAATTAAAACCACAACGAGGTACCACCTTCTGCAAGAACAGCCATTATTAAAAAGTCCAAAACAGTAGATATTAGCATGAATGTGGTGAAAAGGGAACGCTTATACACTGTTAGTGAGAATGTAAATTAATACAATCTCTCTCTCTCTTTTTTTTTTTTGAGACAGATTTTTGCTCTTGTTCCCCAGGCTGGAGTGCAATGGCACAATCTTGGCTCACTGCAAACTCCGCTTCCCGGGTTCAAACGATTCTCCTGCCTCAGCCTCCCAAGTAGCTGGGATTACAGGCATGCGCCACCATGCCTGGCTAATTTTATATTTTCAGTAGAGTCGGGGTTTCTCCATGTTGGTCAGGCTGGTCTCAAACTCCTGACCTCAGGCAATCCACTGACCTCAGGCAATCCACTCACCTCGGCCTCCCAAAGTGCTGGGATTACAGGCGTGAGCCACTGCACCTGGCAAATTAATACAATCTCTATGGAAAACAATACGTGGTCAGGCATGGTGGCTCATGCCTATAATCCCAGCATTTGGGGAGGCTGAGCCAGGTGGATCACTTGAGGTCGGGAGTTCGAGACCAGCCTGGCCAGCATGGCGAAACCCCGTCTCTACTAAAAATACAAACATTAGCCTGGCATGACAGCATGCACCTGTAGTCCCAGCTACTTGGGAGGCTGAGACAAGAGAATCGCTTGAACCTGGGAGGTGGAGGTTGCAGTGAGCCAAGATCACGCCACTGCACTCCAGCCTGGGAGACAGACAGAGACTCTGTCTCAAGAAAAAAAAAGAAAAGAAAAGAAAAGGTAGATTTCTTAAAAAAATAAAAGTAGATCTATCTGCCTTTGGAGTCCAGGAGAATAAAATAAAAAAAGAAAAAATAGATCTATCCGTGGGATTGATCCAGCAATCTCACTACTAGATATCTACCTGAAAGAAAAGAAGTCATTATATAAAAAAGACACCTACATGTGTAATGTTATTGCAGCACAATTCACAATTGCAAAAATATGGAACCCACCTAAGTGTCCATTGACCAAAGATGAAGAAAATGTGGTGTATATACATCATGGAATAGTACTCAGACATAAAAAGAGAATAATATCATGTCTTTTGTAGCAACTTGGATGGAGCTGGAAGCCATTATTCTAAGTGAAGTAACTCAGGAATGGAAAAGCAGAGAGTAGGAAGGGCATAATCGTTTATAAAATTATCTTTGGGAACCTGGTTTAAGGATGACTTTCCTGCCAAATTAGATGACTCTTGCTCCATTTTGATCTCACTAATTTATTTTTATTTTATTGATATATTTGTTCTTTTCTTTGAGACAGGGTCTCACTCTGTTGCTCAGGCTGGAGTGCAGTGGTGTAATAATGGTCACTGCAGCCTCAACTTCCCAGACTCCAGCAATCTTCCTGCCTCAGCCCCCCAAGTAGCTGGGACAACAGGTGTGCACCACCACGCCTGGCTAATTTTTGTATTTTTTATAGAGTCAGAGCCTTACTGTGTTGCCCAGCTTGTCTCAAACTCCTAAACTCAAGCAATCCACCTGCCTCAGCCTCCCAAAATGATGGGATTACAGGTGTGAGCCACTGTGCCCAGAATTTTTATTCTTTTTTATACTGTTTCCTCTAACTGCACAATATTTTTTTTTTTTTTGAGCCAAGCTCTCTCTGTCACCCAGGCTGTAGTGCAGTGGTGTGATATCAGCTCGCTGTAACCTCTAACTCCTGGGCTCAAGTGAAGTGATCCTCTCCCATTCAGCTTCCTGAGTAACAGGGACTGCAGGCACCAGCCACAATGCCCAGCTAGGTTTGTTTATTTTTATAGAGACAGAATCTCATTATGTTGGCCAGGCTGGTCTTGAACTCCTGGCCCCAAATGATCTTTCCCCCTAGGCCTCCCAAAGTGCTGGGATTACAGGTGTGCCACTGTGCTCGGCCAAGCTTTTTTTTTTTTTTTTAACCAACTCTTGAAAAGAAAATTTGTGAATGTGCTTCCAGAAAGTAATATTTCTCATTAACTTAGTCCCTTCCATAATTGTGGACTTGCCTGGTTATTTCTCACCAAAGAAATTAACAGCTAATTTGTCAGCAAAGTGGCTAAATTGCCAGCTTTACAGACTGCCTTATTAACACTTCTAAAATTTATTATTAACATTTTGCAAGATCCTAATCTGTATTGTCACAAGAACTCTCCACAGTGGCCTAACAAATCCAATGTTTTCAACCAAAATATATAGTCATTGTAAACCATTTACACATTGCACACCTTCTCTACACAAAATAAATGGGGATGTGCCCTAAATTGCCTTGCATACTAGAAATTGTTGATATTCAACCTCATAACTGCCATGCTGTAATCTTTCCTTTACCACTGAGGCTGAAAGTATGCAAACTATATGTCTCAGACTCACCTGACCAGTGAATTCTCATGGATGCCTCTCATGGCATCCATCCCGATTAGAAAGTGGACGAAGATTGTGCAATTCTGTTTCTGGCAGAGGTGTTGGCAGGAGTTCTGGGCCATGGGTTGCTGCTGGGTATCAGTAACAGGGAGCAATGCCAGGCTTCAAGTGTCCGGCCCTATAAATATAAAGGGCAGCTCTAGCCTGGCTGTGGGCTTGGGGCTCTGGATAACACAACTGTCCCTGTAAGCTCCTCCAGCCCAGGAGCAGTAGCAGCTGCCTGCAGGGTAACACCACCCTTCCCAATTTGTTCCTTTAGGTCTCCTAACCCTTTATGTAACCAATTCCCTGTTTCAAGTGCTTCTATGCTTGAAAGGCACGTGTGTCAGGCACCAAAGGCTGGATGAGACAAAAAGAGCAGGAGTAATTTATATGAAAGAGCTTGACTCAGTGGGCCTCCAGTATAGAAGGCAAGTTATTGAAGGCGTCAAGTCCAAGTACAAATACAGTCACGCCACTTTCGTTTTTCCATCAAAACACTACTCCATTAACCAGAATGGAGTACCCACCTACTCCATTAACCAGAAGTCCAGTGTGCCCTGCTCTTCTTGGAATAACTTCACACACACTCTCCTACCAGCCTGCTGCAGTGTTTAAGAAACCTGGGATTTTAATATTATTCAGTGTAGAAGAATGGTTTTTGAAATACATACCGTCAGGTTTTTCTGGACTGAATACTAACTGATACAGTGTTTGGTACCAGAATGGTATAAAAAGAAATGACCGGCCGGGCGTGGTGACTCATGCTTGTAATTCCAGCACTTTGGGAGGCCAAGGCAGGTGGATCACCTGAGGTCAGGAGTTCGAGACCAGCCTGGCCAACACGGTGAAACCCCATCTCTGCTAAAAAATACAAAAATTAGCCAGGCTTGGTGGCATGCCCCTGTAGTCCCAGCTACTCAGGAGGCAGAGGCAGAAGAATCTCTTGAACCCGGGAGGCAGAGGTTGCAGTGAGCTGAGATTGCATGACTGCACTCCAGTCTGGGCAACAGAGCGAAACTCCGTCTCAAAAAAAAAAAAAAATAATAATAATAATAATAATAGTAATAATTTGTTCGGCCAGGTGCAGTGGCTCACGCTTGTAATCCTGGCACTTTGGGAAGCTGAGACGGGCAGATCACAAGGTCAGGAGTTCGAGACCAGCCTGGCCAATATGGTGAAACCCCATCTCTACTAAAAATACAAATTAGCCGGGTGTGGTGGCAGGTGCCTGTAGTCCCAGCTACTCGGGAGGCTGAGGCAGGAGAGTCACTTGAACCTGGGAGGCGGAGGTTGCAGTGAGCCGAGATGGTGCCATTGCACTCCAGCCTGGGTGACAGTGTGAGACTCCACCTCAAAAACAAACAAACAAACAAACTCTGGTTTCTGGTAGCCATAGGACTGATAAAGACCCAAGTTTTGGTGGTTTGGGTTGCAAAATTAATTTTTTTTAATTTTTTGTTTATTTTTTTTTGAGACAGAGTCTGACTCTGTCGCCCAGGCTGGAGTGTAATGGCACAATCTTGGCTCACAGCAACCTTTGCCTCCTGGGTTCCTGCCTCAGCTTCCTGAGTAGCTGGGATTACAAGCACGTGCCACCACACCCAGCTAATTTTTGTAGTTTTAATAGAGATGGGGTTTCGCCATGTTAGCTAGGCTAGTCTCAAACTCCTGACCTCAGGTGATCCACCTGCCTCGGCCTCCCAAAAGTGCTGGGATTACAAGCGTGAGCCACTGTGCCTGGACAAGGTTGCAGAATTATGATAAACTGATTTAGAAGCTGATGCAGGACAAGGAACTCCCAAAACTGGGGCTTAGCCTAGGAATGTTCTTGGCTTCCTCCAGGAAAGAATTCAAGGGCAAGCCGGTAGTATCAGATGACAATCTTTTATTGAATGGTCTTGTTCCTTGTGGATCAGGGATAACTCATGGGCAGTGTCTCCAGCCTCTGCAGTGGGCTGTTGGGAACTATATTTATGCCCACTTTCGACTATATGCAAATTAAGGAGTCGGTTAATGCAAATTGAGGAGAGCGTCGTTTAGAACTTTCTAGGAAAGGGGAGGTAACTTTTGGGTCCTTGCCCTGGCATTTGTAAGCTGTCACGGGCCGATGGGTGTGTCTTAACGCTAATGAGCAGCGAGGGCAGCCAGAGGTTTCCTTTGGTGCCACCTGCTGGTTCCTGCCAACTTCTCCCTTTTTTCTCATGTGGAAACTGGGGCATAAATTGAGAACCGGGACCTTGAGAGATTTTTTTTTTTTTTTTTGAGATGGAGTCTCGCTCTCTTTCAGGCTGGAGTGCAGTGGCGAGATCTCAGCTCACTGCAACCTCCATCTCCCTGGTTCAAGCGATTCTCTTGTCTCAACCTTCCAAGTAACTGGGATTACAGGCGAGGGCCACCACGCCCAGCTAATTTTTGTATTTTTAGTAGACTTTACCAGCTTGGCCAGGCTGGTCTCAAACTCCTGACCTCAAATGATCCACCCGCCTCGGCCTCCCAAAGTGCTGGGATTACGGATGTGAGCCACCGCGCCTGGTCAATTTTTTTTTTTTTTTTTTTAACATTTTTTCCTTTTTTTTTTTTTTTTTTTGTAGAGACAGTCTCCCTGTGTTACCCAAGCTGGTCTCAAGAACTCCTGGGCTCAAGCGATCCTCCCACCTCGGCCTCTCAAAGTGTTGAGATTACAGGTGTGAGCCACTGCAGCTGGCTGAGAATTGGGGATATTTGTGTGGATTTGGAAGAATATAAAAATCTTGAAACACCAAAGGCCCTGAATACCCATTGCAAGTGGAATCACACTTCTCTCCCATTTCTGAGAAGACTAGGCTCCTTTTCCAGGATGAAAACACCCCATTAGTTGGAGTCTGTTCTATGTGATGGGGTATGTGCTTTGAACCAGCAATCAAAATAATATTTCTCTCATAGTCAGAACACAGGTCCAGGAATCAAGTGGTACAAGTTGGAATAGCTCCTCTCACTGTTAAATTTAGTAGTCCTAAGTTTTGCTTCCTGCTCCTGAATATTTTTGTGTTTTTTTAAATCTTTTTTTTTCTTTTTTTGAGATAGGGTCTCACTTTATCTCCCAGGCTGGAGTGCAGTGGCACAATCTTGGCTCACTACAGCCTCAAATTTCTGGGCTCAGGTGATCCTCCCACCTCAGCCTCCCAAGTAGCTGGGACTCTACAGGCACACATCACCATACCCAGCTAATTTTTAAATTTTTTGTAGAGACAGGGTCTCACTATGTTGCTTATGCTAGTCTCAAACTCCTGGACTCAAGCAATCCTCCTGCCTCGACCTCCCAAATTGTTAGGATTACAGGTGAAGGCCACTGTGCCTGGCCTTACAGGTCATTCTTTATTTCCAAGGGAAGAATGCTTCCATCAAGGGACACATTATTGGTTCCAAGTGAACCAACTATTTGGGGCTCTTTATGCCACTGAACCAATATGCAAAGAAAGAGGGAAGTTACTGACTGGAGTAATTAATTCCAATTACAAGAAGATGTAGAGTTGTTACTACATAGTGGAGCAGGGAAGACTAAGTCCAAAAACCTCTCTGAATGATTCTTTTTTTTGAGACAGAGTCTCAAAAAAAATTGAGCAATCTCGGCTCACTGCAACCTCCATCTCCCAGGTTCAAGCGATTCTCCTGCTTTAGACTCCCAAGTAGCTGGGATTACAGGTGTGTGCCACCATGCCCAGATAATTTTTGTATTTTTAGTAGAGACAGGGTTTCACCCTGTTGGTCAGGCTGGTCTTGAACTCCTGACCTTAGGTGATCCACCCGCCTTGGCCTCCCAAAGTGCTGGGATTACAGGTGTGAGCCACCACGCCCGGCCTCTGAATGATTCTTAATACCTCCAAGTCCAGTAGTAATAGTTAAAAGAATGATTGCATCAACTCAATGAAGGCTGAGTGACTAGGATTCTGATTCATCAAGAATTAAGGTTTATGTCACACCATAAGGTAAAGAATCCCAGCTTGCTGTGTTCCTTGCTGTGGTCAAAGAAGACAAAATGGGTAGTTGAAAAAAATTATAAATATCAACTAAAGCCTTATGCTCAGTTACACAAATGAGGACTGTAGCAGCTATGCATATTTTCTACTTTGCTTGTTATACACTTATTATTTATATAAGAATTATTGATGGAGTTTAAGTTTATAATCTATTCTTTAGGTAAAAGAATATTCCAGGCGGGGCATTGTGGCTCATGCCTGTAATCTCAGCACTTTGGGAAGCCAAGGCGCCTGCATCACTTGAGTCCAAGAGTTTGAGACCAGCCTGGCCAATATGGTGAAACCCCATCTCTACTAAAAATACAAAAATTAGTCGGGCGTGGTGTCACACGCCTGTAGTCTCAGCTGCTCAGGGAGGATGAGGTGGGAGGATTGGCTGAGCCCGGGATGCGGAGGCTACAGTGGGCCAAGATTGTGCCACTGCACTCTAGCCTGGGTGACAGAGTGAGACTGTCTTAAAAATAAAACAAAACAAAACAAAAAACAAAAGAATATTCCAGTGGGATGATGACTGAACTAGAAAATAATTAACATAAACTAGAGACAGACTGAGTTATTGTTTAATGGGTACAGAGTTTCAGTTGGGGAAAATTAAAAAGTTCTGGAGATGGATGGTGGTGATGGTTGTATAACAATGTGAATGTACTTAACGCCACGAACATGAACATTTAAGAATGGTTAAAATGAGCTGGGCGTGGTGATGTGCACCTATAGTTCTAGCTACTCTGGAGGCTGAGGTGGGAGGATCCAGACCAGCCTGGGCAACATAGAGAGACCTCATCTCTAAAAAGAAAAAAATGGTTAAAATGGCAAATTTTTTGTGCTGTATAATTCACTACAACTTTTTAAAAAGCACAAAACTATTATAGGATGCAAATTGGGATTCAAATATGAGTAGAAGGGTATGGCATAGTCAAAGGAGAAGGGGAAATTAGTAATCTAATATCTCTTAGCCCTAAACCCACCCTTTCTCTCTCTGTTACCCTCTCTAGCATGTTGGGGCTGGAGTTCTGTAGACCAGGCATCGCAGCTCCTGGGCCACTGGCCAGTTAGGAACTGGGCCGCACAGCAGGAGGTGGGTGGTGAGCTAGCAAGTGAAACTTCATCTGTATTTACAGCTGCTCCCTATCACTCTCATTACTGCCTGAGCTCTGCTTCCTATCAGATCAGCAGGGCATTAGATTCTCATAGGGGCACGAACCCTATTGCAAACTGTGCTTGTGAGGGATCTGGGTTGCCCCCTCCTTATGAGAATCTAATGCCTGATGATCTGTCCCTGTCTCCCATCACCCCCTGATAGGACTGCCTAGTTGCAGGAAAACAAGCTCAGGGGTCCCACTGATTCTACATAATGGTAAATTGTATAATTATTTCATTATATATTACGATGTATTTTTTACTTTTATTTTATTATTATTATTATTATTGATATGGAATCTCGCTCTGTTGCCCAGGCTGGAGTGCAGTGGCACGGTCTTGGCTCACTATAACCTCTGCCTCCCAGGCTCAAGCAATTCTCCTGTCTCAGCCTCTCAAGTAGCTGGGATTACAGGCACCTGCTACCATGCCTGGCTAATTTTTGCATTTTTATTAGTAACAGGGTTTTGCCATGTTGGCCAGGCTGGTCTCAAACTCATGACCTCAGGTGATCTGCCCGCCTCGGCCTCCCAAAGTGCTGGGATTACAGATGTGAGCCATTGCGCCCAGCCTAAAATGGTAATTTTTGAAGAGAAATTGAGCATTTTCCAGAAGTGAAGAAAAGCAGGGGCTCCCAGGTCAAATAAGATTTAAAAACGACAATAAATCATGATAAACATAATGATGCCGGAGGTAGAAAGAAATTATTTGGGCAGATAGTGAGGGCAACAGAGTCCTCACTGGAATTTCCCTTCTAACCAAAAGCAGCCCAAGACATAATTTTTTTTTTTTTTTTTTTGAGATGGCGTTTCCCTCTTGTTGTCCAGGCTGGAGTGCAATGACGCAATCTCAGCTCACCACAACCCCCACCTCCCAGGTTCAAGCGATTCTCCTGCCTCAGCTTTCTGAGTAGCTGGGATTACAGATGTGCACCACCACTCTGGCTAATTTTGTATTTTTAGTACAGACGGGGTTTTCTCCATGTTGGTCAGGCTGGTCTTGAACTCCTGACCTCCGTTGATCCACCCTCCTCGGTCTCCCAAAGTGCTGGGATTACAGGTGTGAGTCGCCATGCCTGGCATCTATCCAACATTTAAAACCAAACAATTCAAACTAATTTTAAGAGAGGCCTAGAGCGTTGGGAGGGGCGGTCATGGCAACTTTTCCTACCTGTCACAATTTTACGGGGCCTGGTTCTGGCAAAAATGCTGTGATGTTTGTTTTTGCATCATGTTCCATGCACCATACCCCAATTTAAAAGCAGAGAGAAGTAACAAATCAATACCTCTGACCCTCATCCCATTTCTGTCCCCTCCCCTCCTTCACTTGCTCTTATGGGTAAAGCTGCTCAAATATCAAGGAACATACTTTTAAATCACATATAAGTTCACTTCAGAATGATTTTGAGTCTGTGGTAGAACTCTGGAGAAGTCCTGAATGCATTTGAGGGGAAGCCCACGGGCAGGATACAAGGGCATATGGGAATAGAAGGGCTGAGATGATGGCAGAAGGGGACAGGGGAGGATCTGCTAGGAGGCTTGGGAGCTCTCATTCAAACTCTCTCCATCATTGTCTCTCACTCTTAGGCATAAGTCCACTCAAACATCAGGAGGCTGGTTGCAGAGGCATGGTGAGCCTTCTGCTGGCCTCAGCCTCGATCTTTTGGGGAAGGCAACGAGGAATTTGCTATATCTCTGAAACCACCCTTGCAAAATTATGACAGTGAGCAAATCTGACATGGTTGACTCCATCTTGCTTCTGACCTTCAAGCTGTCTTTGGGCATTCCCGGGTGTAGGCTAAGCCAACTTTGGGAGGAATTTAGTTTATAGTTTAACTTTGAAACAAGAATGATGACAGTCCACTCTAAAACGAATCTCTTCCCTGTTTTCAGGGCTGAAACCACCTTTGTAAGACTATCAAGAGGTCCTAAAATAAGTGTGGTTTCTGTAAGCCCTTACTGCTCAGGTCATGGCCAGAGGTCACATGATAGGTGGACTTTTTATAATCCTTTGCTGTTCCAGGGTCATGTTGCCAGAGGTCAAGATTGGTGACCTTCCCAATTTCTCCTATAAATAACGTCACTATTGCAGAACCTAAGATTGGGTTTCTGTGAGATGTTTTTCAGACTGACCCCACCCAGACTTGTGAGTCATGACTCAACATGTGAGTGGAATCATCCAGTATTTGTCCTTTTGTGACTGGCCCTATCCAGAGGTAGACTTGGCACATGAGGACCCTTTCCTACACCCCTATGATTTCATCCCCAACCAATCAGCAGCACCCATTCCCTAGCCCCCTGCCCACTAAATTGTCTATAAGAACCTCTAGGCTGGGTGAGGTGGCTCATGACTGTAATCCCAGCACTGTGGGAGGCCAAGGCAGGTGGATCACTTGTGGTCAGTAGTTTGAGACCAGCCTGGTCAACATGGCAAAACCCGTCTCTACTAAAAATACAAAAATCAGCTGGGTGTGGTGGCACATGCCTGTGATCTCAGCTACTGGAGAGGCTGAGACAGGAGAATTGCTTGAACTCGGGAGGCAGAGGTTGCAGTGAGCCAAGATTGTACCACTATACTCCAACCTGGGTGACAGAGAGACTCCATCTCAAAAAAAAAAAAAGAACCTCTAACACCTGAACCTTTGGTGGGGGCTGGGAGGGAGGAGAGACAGATTTGAGTAATAACTTCAGTTCTCACATGTGTGCTGGCTTCATGTCAATTAAACTCTTTACTGCAATGCTTCAGTCTCAGTGGGTTGATCTGTCTGTGCAGTAGGCAGGAAGAACTCATCAGGTGCTTACATCTCTGTAGGAAAAAGGTGGTCATAAATGGGTGAGTAGGATACATTCCCCAAAGTCAGGAACAGCCCTTGGTGAGGTTTGTAGGAGTCTCTTTTCTCCATTCTCAGTGTGGGAGGCATTTTGCTGCAGCTACTAGCAATGTGTTTGGCACGTTCCCATGTGATCCTTACATCAAGTTCTTATTTTTCTTCTTTTTAAAAATATATTTTATTGGTCAGGCACGGTGGCTCACACCTTTAATCCCAGCACTTTGGGAGGCTGAGGTGGGTGGATCACCTGAGGCCAGGAGTTCAAGACCAGCCTGGCCAAAATGGTAAAACCCCAGCTCTACTAAAAATACAAAAAATTAGCCGGGCATTGTGGTAGGCGCCTGTAATCCCAGCTACTCGGCAGGCTGAGGCAGGAGAATCACTTGAACCAGGAGGCAGAAGTTGCAGTGAGCCAAGATTGCATGATTGCACTCCAGCCTGGGCAACAAGAGTGAGACTCCATGTCAAAAAAAAAATTTATATACATATATATATAAATAATTTTTTTGTCTCTATGAATTTGATTACTCTTAGGTACCTCATGTGAGTAGAATCATCCAGTATTTGTCCTTTTGTGACTGGCTTATTTCACTTAACATTATGTCACCAAGGTTCATCCATGTTGTAGAATGAGCCTCTGTTGCTTTTTTGGAATTGCAGTAAAGAACACAATATAAATTTATCTTCTTAACAATTTTAAGTGTTCAGTATTGTTAACTATAAACACATTGTTGTAAAACAGATCTCTAGAACTTCTTCGTCTTGCATGACTGAAACTCTATGCCCATTGAACAACTTCCCTTTTTCCTCTCCCTCTGGCCCCTGGAAACCACCACTCTACTTTAATATATATATGTGTGTGTGTGTGTAATATTTATTCCAGTCTAGGTTCACAATATTTTTTTCTTTTAAAAATGTTTTATTTCGTTATCTTTATTTAATAGAGATGGGGTCTTGCTAAGTTTTCCAGATTGGTCTTAAACTCCTGGGTTCAAGCGATCCTCTTTCCTCAGTGTCTCAAAGTGTTGGGATTACAGTCATGAGCCACCATGTCTGGCCTAAATCAAGTTCTGAATTCATTTGATCTCCTTCCCTAGGGACCTCTGCTGCATGGATTTTTTTGTGTAAGCTGATTTCTCCAAGAGATGTTCCTGTACCCTGCCAAACTCTCCCACAGCCAACTTGGGCAAAGGCCAAAGGAGATCTTCAATTAATTCCATTCTTTCTGTGTTTTGGATTTATTGTAGGAATCAAGATGTTGTTTCCATATTGAAATTGGAAGCTCTCTTATTATGAATGAAAACAGAAATAACTTGTTAACAACACCAGTTCTTAATTGCCTGTTCTTTAGTTTGGCAAGCTTTCCTGCAGGAGAAGGAAAAGGATGTCTGCGCACAAAAAAAGGGGGGGTGGTGGCGGTGGTGGGGGAAAGCTAGTGCTCATGGAATCTAGACGGTTTTCTGGCTCCAAACCGAATGAGCTCAAGACAAGGAATTACCAGACATGGAAAGTGATGGGGATGGATAGAGTGTGTTGCCTATACCTTGCTTCTTCCTGCTATTTTGTATTTTCTCTGCCATCTATAAATCATCTCATCTAGGCTTTCTGGAAAGCCTCCATAGTTTTGTTTTGTTTTTTTTTTTCTTTAAAAAAATTATAGTAAAACATACATAATAAAATTTTTCATTTTAACCATTCTAAGCTTATGTTTCAGTGGCATTAAGTATATTCATAGTGTCATGCAACCACCACTGCATCCCTCTCCAGAACTTTTTCATCTTCCCAAACTGAAACTCTGTACCTGTTAACTCCCCATTCCCCCTTCCCTGCATAAATAACTCCCCATTATCCCTTTCTGCTAGTCCCTAGTAACCACCCTTCTACTTTCTTTCTCTATGAATTTGATTACTCTTAGGTACCTCATGTGAGTAGAATCATCCAGTATTTGTCCTTTTGTGACTGGCTTATTTCACTTAACATAATGTCATCAAGGTTCATCCATGTTGTAGTATAAGCCTCTGTTGTTTTTTTGGAATTGCAGTAAAGAACACAATATAAATTTATCTTCTTAACAATTTTAAGTGTTCAGTATTGTTAACTATAAGCACATTGTTGTAAAACAGATCTCTAGAACTTCTTCATCTTGCATGACTGAAATTCTATGCCCATTGAACAACTTCCCTTTTTCCTCTCCCTCTGGCCCCTGGAGACCACCACTCTACTTTTCTGTTTCTGAGTTTAATTACTTTATACATCTGATGTGAGTGGCTTTATGCAGCACTTATGTTTTTGTGATTGGCTTGTTTCATTTAATGCCTTCAAGCTTCATCCATTGTAGCTTGTAGCTTGTAGTTTGTAGCTTATATAGCTTGTAGCATTGTAGCTTGTAGCTTATGACAGGATTTCTTTCTTTTTTAAAGCTGAATATTATTTCATTGTATGAACATACCACATTTTCATTATCCATTCAACCATCAATGCACATTTGAGTTGCTTCCACCTCTTGGCTATTGTGAATGCTGTTGCAATGAACAAAGGTGTGCAAATATCTTTTTGAGATCATGTTGTTGAAATATATTCAGAGGTAGAATTGCTGGATCATGTGGTAATTCTACGTTTAACTTGAGCAACCTCCACATTGTTTTCCATAGTGGCCGCACCATTTTGCTTTCCCACCAACAGTGCCCAAGGGCTTCAATTTATCCACATCCTTGCCAACACTTGGTATTTTCTATGCTTTTGAAAATGGCCATCCTGACATGAGGTGATGCCTCATTGTGGTTTTAATTTGCATTTCCCTGATGATTAGTGATGTTGAGCATCTTCTCATAGGCTTGTGGCCACCTGTATATTCTCCATAGATTTTTCTCTCACCCCACCCCTGACTTTTTCTGAGCTTTTTCCTTTTTCCACAATCATACATCCATGCTAACAACAGATGAATCTGTTACTGTATTTGTTCTTATCAAGAAGAGGAAGCAAGAGAACTGAAAATAGAAAGATATATTTGAGAGACCAGCTAGAAAAAGAAAGCGGGTAGCAAAAATTGGAAAGTGCACAGTGGAGGGGCAGGAATGGGAGGGAGGGAGCAGCAAAGCAGAACTGGGGGAGAAAGGAAGGGACACTGACCACCATGTCCCCAGAAAATTCGGAGTCAGAGGTCTTCCTGATCACCTGCCTTACCTCCAAGTAACTTGAAGAGCAGAATCCCCATCCCTTGGTGCCATCATGACTCTAGAAAAATCTTTTGAGAAACTGGGCTAGAAATAAGTCAGGACTCACATCCTGGTGTCTCTTAGGACAAACAAGTGTCGTCCCCAAACTGCTCCATTCATCCTCTGATGTGATCCACTTCCCATCCTCATCACTCTTAAACCCATCCACTGAGTTCCTGGAATACCCACTCTGTGTCCAGCGAATTTCTATACATTCCCACCTTTTGTCCCATAGAGCCCTCACCTCCTTTCCAGAACAACTAGTTCCTTCATAATCATCTCAAGAGATTATCTTTCATTTTTATACACATCACTCATCTCAGGTCCCAAGATGGGCTCAGCGCCCTTCCCTCCCAGCCTTGCAGAACTTTCTCTCTTTTAAAATTTTTATTTATTTATTTATTGGGACAAGGTCTTACTGTGTCACACAGGCTGGAGTGCAGTGATGTGATCATGGCTCACTACAGCCTCAACCTCCCAGGCTCAAGCGATCCTCCCACCTCAGCCTCCCAAGTAGCTGGGACTACAGCTATATGCCTCCTCTCTGCCTTCATCTTCACATGGACATTTTCTTCCTGTTTCATTGCATCACCTTCTCTCTGTGTGTGTTGGGTTCAAATTTCCCTTTTCTTACATGGATACCATATAACCTGTTAGTGTGGATGTGTAAATGTGGAAAAAGGAAAAAGCTCAGAAAAAAGTCAGGGGGATGGTATAATATGCCACAATGCCCAGCTCTTTTTTTTTTTTTTTTTTTTTTTTTTTCTGTAGACGGGGTCTTACTATGTTGCCCAGGCTAGTCTCGAACTACTGGGCTCAAGAAATCTCTCCTTGGCCTCCCAAAGTGTTGGGATTACAGAGGTGAGCCACCATGCCTGGCATCTCCCTTTCCTTATTGAAAAATGATCCCAGCTCTCCTAATGCTCAATCAACTACACCCTCCTCTCCCCTTCTGCCTTCTGTATCAAGCAACTTCCCAGACACTGTCCCCCATCACTGAAAAGTACACTCCTGAATGTCTTTCTGCCCCAATTTCTGCTACTATTTACATGCCAGCCCCACCTTTCCTTAGCCATCTCATCAATAGCAACCTTTTCTGTCACTCCATCTATCTCAGCCACCCAATGCCATTGCCAAACCCTGGATCTTGTCATCACCAGAAAGTGTGCCACCTCAAAAATCTCAAAGTCAGACATTTCCTTCTCCATCCCATTTCCTATCCTTCCAATTTATTTGCTCCAGGATACCCACAGGAACAATTCTTTTTTATTTTTTTGTTTTATTTTATTTTTTGAGATGGAGTCTCACTCTGTCGCCAGGCTGGAGTGCAGTGGCACAATCTCAGCTCACTGCAACCTCTGCCTCCTGGGTATAAGCAATTCTACTGCCTCAGCCTCCTGAGTAGCTGGGACTACAGGCACCCGCCACCACGCCCAGCTAATTTTTGTATTTTTGGTAGAGATGGGGTTTCACCATGTCGGCCAGGATGGTCTCGATCTCTTGACCTTGTGATCTGCCTGCCTCAGCCTCCCGAAGTGCTGGGATTACAGGCATGAGCTACGGTGCCTGGCTACCCACAGGGACAATTCTTGGGCCTCACTGCGACGTCTCTTCATGAATCCATCATCTCATTCTACAGTGTCCAGCCACGATTTTGCAACCCAGAGTTATAATCACTCCCTGGCAAACACTCTCAACTTCCTCTCTTTCCCTCTGGAAGAAAAACCCAATTCTACGTAACAGCAACTCCACTGTGTCCACGCCTGCAGATGAACTTTAGTGAGAAATTCACCCATCTGGGCAGACTGATCTTATTTAGAAACACAGTCATAAACTTTACATGGGCTTTAAGTGGCCAGAAATTGTACAGTGCTTCACTAATATGTTCACTCTCCCACTCCCTAAAGTAATTCTCTCAGGCCTTTTCTTCTCTCCTCAAGCCTTCACATGCACCCCCATCCCCTTCCTCCCTTATCCTGATGTCTGCAATTCACATTGTAAAACTCCCATATGATCAATGTGATGTTATGCATGTGCCTGTCAGCTTAAACTTCATTCTAAGTGTGGTTAGTAACACGCCATCTTGCACAGTCAAGGGGCCCAGGCCTGGTTGTGGTGGGCATGAGGAGCACTGTCGGGGTGTGGTGGAGAGAGGGAGGCATGCAGGCATCAAGACACACACCACGTGGTCCCCAGAAGCTGGCACAGCCTCAGGACCTCCAAACCCTGCTGGAGTCATCAAACTCCTGTGCTGCTGATGTTTACATTGGAGTGGATCCGTCCATTACCTGGAGAATTTTTATTCTTGGCCTTCCCATCTTCACTCCCTCCCTTACCCCCACTCCCTCCGTGTGTTACCCTATATGGCCTTCCTACTGATCATGGTTTAGGTCAACCACGGAAGGCATAGACCCATGTTTCTGCAGATCAATGAAGGTTGTATCCTTTTCCTGTGGCTGCTGTAGGAAAATACCAAATACTTGAATGGCTTAAAACAACAGAGACCAGCCTGGGTAACATGGCAAAACGCCATCTCTACAAAAAATACAAATAAAAACTAGCCAGGTGTGGTGGCATTTACCTGTAGTCCCATCTACTTGGGAGGCTGAGGTGGGAGGATTGCTTGAGCCTGGGAGGTGGCGGTTGCAATGAGCCGAGACCAGGCCACTGCACTCCAGCCTGAGTATCAGAGCAAGGCACTGTCTCAAACAAAACAAACAACAGAGAATTATCTCTCATTTCTGGGGGCTAAAAGCCTGAGATCAAGGTGTCAGCAGGACGACACTTTCTCTAAAATCTACAGGGGAGGTCCTTGCATCTCCTGGTTTCTAGCATCTCTCTGGGTTTCTTAGATAGTAGATGCCTCATTCCAGTCTCTGCTTTCATCTTCACTTGGGCATCTTCTTCCTGTTCCATTGTATCATCTTCCCTGTGTGTATCTAGGTCCAAAGTTCCCTCTTATAGGGACACCAAGCATATTGGATTAGGCACCTCCCTACTCCAATTGCATTAGTCTGTTCTCACATCGCTATAAAGAAATACCTGAAACTGGGTAATTTATTTATTTACTTACTTTTTTTTTTTTTTTGAGACAGAATCTTGCTCTGTTGCCCAGGCTGGAGTGCAGTGGTGTGATCAGGGCTCACTGCAATCTCCATCTCCCAGGTTCAAGTGATTCTCATGTCTCAGCCACCTGAGTAGCTGGAATTACAGGCGTGCACCACCACGCCTGGCTAATTTTTGTATTTTTAGCAGAGATGGGGTTTTGCCAAGTTGGCCAGGCTGGTTTCGAACTCCTGACTTCAAGTCATTTGCTCACCTCAGCCTCCCAAAGTGCTGGGATTACAGGCATGAGCCACTGTGCCTGGCCTGGGACTGGATAACTTATAAAGAAAATAAGTTTAATTGGCTCACTGTTCTGCAGGCTGTACAGGAAGCGTGATGCTGGTATCTGCTTATCTTCCTGGGAGGCCTCAGGAAACTTACAGTCCTGGTGGAAGGCAAAGTGGGAGCCAGCCAGTCACATGGCCAGAGCAGGAGCAAGAGAGCGAGGTAAGAGCTACACACATTTAAACAACCAGATCTCACAAGAACTCAATCACTATGGCCGAGGACAGTACCAAGGGGGGTGGAGCTAAATAATTCATGAGAAATCTGCCCCATGATCCAATTACCTCCCACCAGGCCCTACCTCCAACATTGGGAACTACATTTTTTTTTTTTTTTTTTGAGATGGAATCTTGCCCTGTTGCCTAGGCTGGAGTGCAGTGGTACAATCTCAGCTCACTGCAACCTCCACCTCCTGGGTTCAAGCAATTCTCCTGCCTCAGCCTCCCAAGTAGCTGGGACTACAGGCACATGCCACCACACCCGGCTAATTTTTGTATTATTATTAGAGATGGGGTTTCACCATGTTGGCCAGGATGACTCTTGACCTCATGAGCCTCCCGCCTCAGCCTCTCAAAGTGCTGGGATTACAAGTGTGAGCCACTGTGCCAGACCAGGAATTACATTTCAATATGAGATTTGGGCAGGTGCACAGACCCAAACTATATCACCAGTATAACCTCATTTTACCTAATTACATATGCAATGACCCTATTTCCAAATAAGGTCACATTTGAAGTACTGGGGGCTAGGACCTTGATGTGTCTTTTGGGAGGACACAAATTAACCCATTACAAAGCTGAAGACACCAATGAAGTACATTTTCTTACTCAGCTAAAGCTGTGGAAAACCACAAAAATGAATTTATTGTTATTCCTGAACTAGGTGGAGCTCAGTGTGAACCAACAGAGCAGAATCTGGCAAAACTTTTCAGTTAATACCTAGAGATCTTAATAATCTCTCTGAGGCTCTTCTGACATTTACCACTGGGCTCAAAGTTTCCAGCACAGCTATTAAAATGAAACCCAGGGGGGAGAGTTGTGGACCCATTGGATATCTAAGTAAAATAAGTATTGGTATTAGGGAAAAATTGGGCTCCATATCTTTGAGCAATTACTTCAAGGAATCCCATAATATAACTTATGGAGGCCATTGCAGTGGATGTTATTACGTGCTGTCACGGAGCTCCAGAAGAGTGGAGTGAATATGAATGCAGCGGTGAAGGGAAAGCTTGCCCTTCACCCTTGGAAGCTTTGCTGAAAAATCAGCTCACAAAAGTCGGGTCTATTGGATAAAAGGCATATAAATTTATTTGATCACAGTTTTATGTGGCATAGGAGCCTTTAGAATGAAGACCCAACTCGCCCTTGGAGTCTAGAAGTTTAGATAACATCTTGAGGTTACAAAAAAAAGGGGGCTTGGGTCCTGGCAAAACAGGTTATGGGAGCGGGAGAAGGGGAGTTCTGTTGCGGGGCAATGCAGGATTCCTAGGGAGGATTTGGCGGGCTGCAAGAGCATACAGCGGTCTGGGAAAAGTCTGTTGGGCCCATAGAGTGGATAATGGTTGGTGACAAGAGTCCGTCCAGGTTTGTTGACAGACTTTAATCTTCATTCCTGTTCTATGGGTTCAGTTAATGAAAATCGAGGGAAGCGGCCTGGTGTGGTGGCTCACACCCATTATCCCAACATTTTGAGACACTTAGATGGGAGGATCGCTTGAGCCCAGGAGTTTTAGACCAGCCTGGGTAATGTGGCAAGACAATGTCTCTACAAAAAACTTAAAAACTTAGCTGGGTTTGATGATGTGAACCTGGTCTCAGTTATTTGGGAGGCTGACATGGAGGATTGCTGGGCTTGGAAGGTTGAGGCTGCAGTGAGCCACATTTGCACCACTGCACTCCAGCCTGAGTGACAGAGTGAGACTCCATCTCAAAAAAAGAAAGAAAAAGAAAAAAAAGAAAGAAAGAAAGAAAGAAAGAAAGAAAGGAAGGGAAAAGAAAAGAAAAGGAAAGGAAAGGAAAACCAGAATGCTTCTAGGGGGAAAAAATTCATGGAAGGGACTAGAGTTAATTGTTTTCTTCTTTGTTAGCTCCAGAATTTAGGCAAATAAGGGAACTCTAGAGAACAACTCCATCCAATGCTTTGGGAGAGATGGAGGAGGGTTGGGGGAGAGGACAGAGAGATCTTGAAGTTTTTTTTTCAGTTCAGCATGTACAAAGCACCCTATTTTCAGTTCAGCATGTACAAAGCACCCTATTTTGGGGTATTGGTTTTTGAGCCCCAACATGAGCTTCTCCTTTTTGAATGATGCCTATCAAGTGTGTGGAAAATGGCAAGAGAGTTCCATGAGCCGTGCGGTTGGAACAGGTCCATAGAGGCACTGATCCTTCTGGGATGCCACCCGTACCACCCCACGCCAAGATGAGTCCCAGCCTGAATCTCACAGAGGCATCGGTGCTGCTCCTGGAGGATGCTGAAGCCTCAAACTAATGGAAATATTCTCTTTTCAAGATGTAGTCCTTTTTTAATGGCAACTCACTAGAAAAATGCCACATTTATTTAGGGTAGTGGAAAGGAAGACTAGCATCAAAATATTTCCATTTAAAAAATGATGGATGTAAAGGCCCAGCTGGGACAGATATGTTAATAAAGAAATGGCATTTTAAAATGATCTGTGTCAGCCGGGCACGGTGGCTCATGCTTGTAATCCCAGCACTTTGGGAGGCCAAGGTGGGTGGATCACCTGAGGTCAGGAGTTCCAGACCAGCCTCACCAACATGGCAAAACTCCGTCTCTACTAAAAATAAAAAATTAGCCAGGTGTGGTGGCGGGTGCTTGTAATCGCAGCTACTTGGGAGGCTGAGGCAGGAAGAATTGCTTGAACCCGGGAGGTGGAGACTGCGGTAAGCCGAGATTGTGCCACTGCACTCCAGCCTGGGCAACAGAGTGAGACTCTGTCTCACAATAAATAAATAAATAAATAAAATAAAATGATCTGTGCCAACATATAATACATTTTCGGTATTGTCAACTGTTACTCATGTTGTACAACAGATACCTTATTTTTTTTTTTTATTTTTAATGTAGAGACGGGTCTTGCTGTGTTGCTCAGGCTGGTCTCAAACTCCTGGGCTCAAGCAATACTCAGTCTCCCAAAGTGCTGGGATTACAGGCATGAGCCACCGCTCCCAACCAATAGATACTGTTTATTTTTGTTGCTAGTAAAGAGTTACAGAGCTCCTAAGGAAAAGGCCCAGTGCAGCACGTCCAGAATTATATTTGAGAGGGCCATACTCCAAGGTGACTACAACAAATTGTTATATTGTCCCTATCTTAGTCCAGAGCTGACCCTTCACTAATGTATTAGATGTCAAGAAGAGGGATTTTGTTGGCAAAGCTATTGGCTTGTTAATTAGGGTGATAGATGTTAGAAAGGGATGCTTTTTGGGGGACATTAAGGTATACAAGATGTGTGGACCAAGTAAAATAGCTAAAAAAGACCCCTGACACTCACACCTATATGCCTTACATGAATACAGTAAAAGCATCCACTGAAAACTTCAGCCTAAACCTATTACAGATGGGGCTCCTGTAAAAAGGCCCATTGCAAGAGGAGACATTCCTGTATCCAGCCAATGGATCAGGGGGCTTTCTGATTTCATGATACCAAACAGAAGGCACAGAATGTTGCCTGCAGAAAGTTGTTCAAGTGAATCCTTCATGGAGTTGGAATATACAGTTTGGAGTTCCTATGTATCAGTCAGCCTTAGCTAGCTTACGCTGTGGTAACAAACAGTCCTCCAGTTCAAGGTGGCTTACAACAACCAAAGTTTATTGCATGTTGACTGCAGGTCCACTGAGGCCCTGCTCTGTGTCCTCTTCATTCCACAACCAAGGCTGAGTGAGCAGTCCCTCTCTGGGATATGCTGGTCTCAAGGCTGAGGGTGAGGATGATGGTGGAAGGACTTTAAAGCCTCCATTTGGAAGTGACACATCATTTCCACTCACACTTCATTGGCCAAAGCAAACCACACCCAAGCTGGAGTTGACGGGCCAGTAGCAAGAAACACGGACAAAAATGCAGCTTCCTAATCCTATGGGGCCAGGGAGCCGGGAGTTGACTGAGTTTGCAAAGCTGGTGGTGTGAGCTGCTTTGTGCCTGCTTGGCTAGTGATTGTCTAACAAATGTCTCTATCAGAGGCTTGCTTTCATTCTGCCTTTGTGTGTGGGGGTGGTGGGCGATTGGCTAGCCCTGACCTGGTGTAATTTCTTTCAACCAAGATTGTGCATAACCACTGGCTCAGGTGAGTTTGCCACAGCCCCTCCCCGTATTCCCTGACAAAGGCCCATTGCCTCCACAAAAGCTCCCAGTAGGAATCCCACTCCTTCTTTCCTGTTCAGAGTTTGGCTTTTTCTAAAAAAGAAAGAAAGAAAGGCCAAATACGGTGGCTCAAGCCTGTAATCTCAGCACTTTGGGAGGCTGAGGCGGGCGGATCACTTGAGGTCAGGAGTTTGAGACCAGCCTGGCCAATATGGCGAAACCCCATCTCTACTAAAAGTACAAAAAATTAGCCAGACGTGGTAGCAGATGCCTGTAATCCCAACTACTAGGGAGATTGAGACAGGAGAATCATTTGAATTCAGTAGGCAGAAGTTGCAGTGAGCTGAGATCACGCCATTGCACTCCCAGCCTGGGCAACAGAGTGAGACTCTGTCTCAAAAAAAAAAAAAAAAAAAAAAAAATAGTTTGGCTTTTTTTCCATTTTCCCTAATCTCTCTTCTGCATCATCACATTCTTCCCTTTTCCTGAATCATACCCATGAGCACACAAACATGGAGAAGGTTTTCTTGTCTTAAAACAGAAACAAACTCTTTTAAATGTACAACCCTCTTTGGTCACTGCCTTACATCTGTTTCTTTTTTAAGTTTCTTTCTCTTATTTTTTTTTTTTTTTTTTGAGATGGAGTCTCACTCTGTCACCCAGGCTAGAGTGCAATGGTGCGATCTCAGCTCACTGCAACCTCCACCTCCCAGGTTCAAGTGATTCTCCTGCCTCAGCCTCCTGAGCAGCTGGGATTACAGGCGCCCGCCACCACGCCTAGCTAACCAAGTTGCTCTCGTGATCCACCCACCTCAGCCTCCCAAAGTGCTGGGATTGCAGGTGTGAGCCACCACACCCGGCTTCTATTTTTTTAATGAAAACATTTTAAATAAAATTCAGCCTCAAACTGTCTTAACTCTGCCTCTCTCTCTATTGCCACCACATGTCCCGGGCTGCCATCATCTTTCACCTACAGAACTACAACAGCCTCCTAAAAGAGACTTAATAATCTGTACAACAAACCCCCATGACACCAGTTCGCTTGTACAACAAACCTTCACATGTACCCCAAACCTAAAATACAAGTTACAGAAAAAGGACTTGTGGCTGGGCATGGTGGCTCACGCCTATAATCCCAACACTTTGGGAGGCCTAGGCAGGTGGATCACCTGAGGTCAGGAGTTCGAGACCAGCCTGGTCAACATGGTGAAACCCTGTCTCTACTACAAATACAAAAATTAGCTGGGTGTGGTGGCACATGCCTGTAGTCCCAACTACTCAGGAGGCTGAGACAGGAGAATCGCTTGAACCCAGGAGGCAGAGGCTGCAGTAAGCAGAGATTATGCCACTGCACTCTAACCTGGGTGACAGAACGAGAGTCCGTCTCAAAAAAAAAAAAAAAAAAAAGGTCTTGTTTAACTATTAGTGAGAAAGGATGTTGAAATCCCCAAGAAGTTTGTTCTTGTCCAAATTTGAAGAGCTTACAATAATATCACTATTTTGAATTTGTGATTTGAACAAAGGATTAAATAAAGTTGTGCTTTGCTCAATAATTTCTGGTTAAGCTACTAAGTTAGCTCCTTTATTTTATTTATTTTTTGTTTTTGAGACACATTCTCTCTCTGTTGCCCAGGCTGGAGTGCAGTGGCACCATCTTGGCTCACTGCAACCTCTGCCTCCTGGGTTCAAGCGATTCTCCTGCCTGTGCCTCCTGAGTAGCTGGGATTATAGGCGTGCACCACCATGCCTGGCTAATTTTTGTATATTTAGTAAAGATGGAGTTTTACTATGTTGGCCAGGCTGTTCTCGAACTCCTGACCTCAAGTGACCTGCCCATCTTGACCTCCCAAAGTGGTAGGATTACAGGTGTGAGCCACCGCGCCCAGCCCAAGTTAGCTCCTTTAAAAACGTATTTTGGGCCAGGCACAATGACTCAAAAAATATTTTTAAAGGAGCTAAGTTGGTAACTTATGTTCCCAACACTTTAGGAGGCCCAGGTGGGAGGATCACTTGAGCCCAGGAGTTCAAGGCCTGCCTGGGCACCATAGTGAGACCCTGTATTTATGAAAAATGAAAATATTAGCTGGGCATGGTGGTGTGTGCCTGTAGTTCTAGCTCTTCAGAAGGCTGAGGTGGGAGTATTGCTGAGCTCAGGAGGTCAAGGCTGCAGTGAGTTGTGATCGTGCCACTGTACTCACAGCCTGAGGAACAGAGGGAAATCCTGTCTCAGGATTAAAAATTCTTTTTAAATTTTTTTATGATATAAAATTGATATAAAAATTTTATATCAAAAAAATTTTTTAATTAAAAAAATACTTTGAAGACACCTACACACAGATATATACAGCTGTGTACTATAGACATAGCTCCCATTTGAACCAAGTCTTTTTTTTTTTGAGACAGAGACTCACTTTGTCTCCCAGGCTGGAGCGTAGTGGCACGATCTCAGCTGACTGCAACCTCCACCTCCCGGATTCAAGCAATTCTCATGCCTCAGCCTCCAGAGTAGCTAGGATTACAGGCGCCTGCCACCACACCCGGCTAATTTTTGTATTTTTAGTAGAGATGGGGTTTCATCATGTTGGCCACGCTGGTCTTGAACTTCTGACCTCAAGTGATCCACCTGCCTCAGTCTCCCAAAGTGCTGGGATTATAGCTGTGAGCTACCGCACCTGGCCTGAACCAAGCCTTTAAGAGGGAGAATTCTGGGTGTGTTGGACTGGAAAGGAGAGGAAGTAGTTCTGGGCTTTTCCCTGGTGATCTTGGGGAGCCCACCCCTACCCTGGCAAGGGCCTTAGCATCCCAGCTCCAGGTAGACCTCAGACCACAGGGGATACAGCATGGAGTTCCCTGCATCCACCTGTGCCCTGACCTCTGGGTAATTCTCAGACAAAACTCGCTGTGCTTTAGGGGCCAAGGGCAAGCTTCCCCTTCACCCACTGAAGGCTCATGGAAAAATCAACTGACAAAAGGCAGGTTAAGAGCAGAGAAGGCACACAAACTCATTAATATGCATGGGAGTCTTAAGACTCAAATACATGGGTGGATGGCTGATGCTTCTTTTTTAAAAGTTTTTTTTTTTAATTTAATAGCTATTTTTTTAGAGATGGAGTCTCACTCCATCACCCAGGCTGAAGCGCAGTGGTGCGATCATAGCTCACTGGATCTTCGAACTCCTGGGCTCAAGTGATCCTCCCATCTCAGCCTCCTGAATAGCTGGGACCACAGGTACACACCATCACATCCGGCTAATTTTTTGTTTGTTTGTTTCTGAGATGGGGTCTCACTCTGTCACCCAGGCTGGAGTGCAATGGCTTGACCATGGCTCATTGCAGCCTCAACCTCCGGGCTCAAGCAATCCTCCCACTTCAGCCTCCCAAGTAGTTGGGACTGCAGGCATGCACCAGCACACTGGGATAATTTTTATATTTTTGGTAGAGATGGGGTTTTGTCATGTTGCATATATATATATATATATATATATATATATATATATATATATTTTTTTTTTTTTTGGTAGAGAGGGAGACTTACTTTGTTGCCCAGACTGGTCTCAAACTCCTGGCTTCAAGCAATCCTCCCACCTTGGCCTTCCAAAGTGCTGGGATTACAGTCCCACCTTGCCCAGCCTGAAACCATCTTGAGGTTTCAGAAAAAAAGAGGGCGTGGAGCAAGACCAGATAGGTTATGGGAAGGAGAGAAGAGGGGGCTTGGCTTACAAAGGTTGTCTTGTTATGTAGATGACATCTCACAGGTAGCAGCCCTCAGAGAGAAGAGATGGTGAATGTTCTTTTCAGATGTTTAAAGATGTCAGACTCTCAGTTCATCTTTCCCAGACTGGACAATGGAAGGCCTCAGAGAAAGCCTGGTTGCATCCGTGTGGATTTTCTCTACAGGTGCAAATCTCCCCAACAAAGGGTAGCTTTGCAACTCTTCCTGTATTTCCAGACCTTCTGAATAGCCATGTTGTACTATGTCAAGGAAATCTATTTTGGGGTGAAATATTTTAGTTTCCTTCAGTAATTTTGGGGGTGATATTGAGTTGTAGGAGGGAGAGATTAAGATTATTATTTTTCCTACATAAACTACTGTCATTGGGTACCATTTTTCTATTGCCTCTACCACACAGAGAAGAACATATCAAGCACTCTAGTAGGCACTGCAGTGCTTACAACTGAGAAAATAAATAACTGGAAATATAAAAATTGTTACCTAGGGACGGGCGGGTGGCTCATGCCTGTAATCCCAGCACTTTGGGAGGCCAAGGTGGGCGGATCACTTGAGATCAGGAGTTTGAGGCCAGTCTGGCCAACATGGTGAAACGCTGTCTCTACTAAAGATGCAAAAATTAGCTGGGCGTGGAGGTGCGTGCTTGTAATCCCAGCTACTCGGGAGGCTGAGGCAGGAGAATCACTTGAACCCAGGAGACGAAGTTTGCAGTGAGCCGAGGTCACGCCACTGCACTCCAGCCTGAGCAACAGAACAAGACTCTGTCTCAAAAAATAAAACAAATTAAAATACAACAGTAAATAAATAAAAATTGTTACCTATTTATTTTGGAGGAAACATATCTTACCTAAACTCTAGCTTTCATTCAAAATGAATGGTATATCAGAATGTCAGTCAAATTACAGCTAAGATTCGTTTTCCCTATGAGTCTCTGTTTTATTATGATTACAGCCTACAGCGCCACTCAATTGTTAATGGTAACTGAAAAAATATATATATAATCCTCTGCTTCCCAGGTTCACGCCATCCTCCCACCTCAGCCTCCCAAGTAGCTGGGATTACAAGCATGCACCACCACGACCGCCTAATTTTTGTACTTGTGTTAGAGGCAGGGTTTCACCATGTTGGCCAGCTGGTCTCAAACTCCTGACCACGTTGGCCAGCTGGTCTCGAACTCCTGACCTCAAATAATCTGCCCACCTCAGCCCTGCAAAGTGCCGAGATTACAGGCATGAGCCACTGCGCCTGGCCACTGAAAATATTTTTAAAATAATTTTGAAACGTAAAAATGATCTATAAATGATCCATTATGTGAAGCTAATTGCTTCTTTGCTTTTATATACATTCAAAAAAAGAAGCCAGTGTCAGTGTGGATTGGACTCATGAACTTCCCCCCCACCCCCTTTTTCTCCTCCTTTTCACCAAAAAATTAGTCGTTAGACTGATAACTGACAACAGAATGATGCCAAGTTGGGCAACTGCTGTCAAGCAACTCTCAATCTTCTTTCTCTTTTTTTGTTTGAGATGAAATTTTGCTCTTGTCACCCAGGCTGGAGTGCAATGGCACGATCTCGGCTCACAGCAACCTCTGCCTCCTGGTTTCAAGGGATTCTCCTGCCTCAGCCTCCTGAGTAGCTGGGACTACAGGTGTGTGACACCATACCTGGCTAATTTTTGTATTTTTAATAGAGACGGGGTTTCACCGTGTTGGCCAGGCTGGTCTCAAATGCCTGATCTCAGGTGATCTGCCCACTTGGCCTCCTAAAGAGCTGGGATTACAGGCCTGAGCCACTGCACCTGGCCTCAATTTTCTTTAATAAAAGATTAATTGGTGTCAGGTTGCTTAGGGAGAGGGGAGCAAAAACTCAGTCTTCAGCAATTGTGGGCTGTTCCTGGTGAATTAGTACCTCCTCCTGGCAATACTTTATCCAGCAGTGTTGCTGACAAACGGAAGTTGCTGGGGTGGGTGGAAGAGAAGGAGTAAACGGGGTCAGTTTTAGTGGCTTTATGTACCCGCTGTGGATAAATTAGTTCAGTGGATTTTTCATTTCCTTTTTCCACAAAGTGAGAAATAGTAGACAGAATTAAGCTAAAAGACCGTTTGTATATACAAAGTCACTGCATCTTCCCCCTCCACCAACATGATATATTCTCGAGTTTCTATTGTGTTCTAGGCCCTTAGGTGAGTACTGTGTGCTTAGTGTGTGCCTGTCCTCAGCAGGGTAATTCCACTTGGATTAGTCCATTCTCGCATTGCTATAAAGCAATGCCTGAGACTGGGTAACTTATAAAGAAAAGAGGCTCAATTGGCTCCTGGTTCTGCAGGCTGTGCAGGAAGCATACTGGCATCTGCTTCCGGGGAGGCTCCAGGAAGCTTCCAATCATGTTGGAAGGTGAAGGGGGAGCAGGCGCCTAACATGGCCAAAGCAGGAGCAAAAGGACACAGTGGAGATGCCACACACTTTTAAACAACCAGGTCTCAGGAGAACTCACGATCGCCAGGACAGCACCAAGGGGATGGCGCTAAACCATTCATGAGAAACCCACCCCTCCCACGCGATCCATCCAATCACCTCCCACCAGGCCCCACCTCCAACGCTGGGGATTACAATTCGACAGGAGATTTGGGCAGCGTTAGCACATCCAAACCGTATCCCCACTTGTTTCCCACCGAATGGTCCGCCCTTAGCCAGTCCCTCTGACTTTTCTCAGTAAGAAAGTGCGAACTGAGGTGCCTGAGTGGCAGAGGTGGGATTGGAAAGCAACGTAGTGGATCCCAGAGTCAACATTCCGTTTTTGCGGGGTGGGGGTTGGAGGAGTTGGGAGGTCTTACTATATTGCCCAGGCTGGTCTCGAATTCCTATAGGCTCAAGCGATCCTCCCGAGTGCGGAGATTACAGGTGTGCGCCACGGCGCCCGGCTCCAAAGTCAACATTCTTAACTTCTGCCTTACACTCTCTCCATGTTCTTACCTTTCATCCACTTTCTCTGGCTCATCATCTTGTCCATTTCCCTTCTCAGGGTCACCACCTCCGTCAGACCTTTCTGGGACAGACCCAAGCCGGCAGAGCAGCCGCTCGCCCCAGAGCCGTGGTGTCTTCCTGGTGCATGGGCGCCACCGCGTGGCAAAACAGGGCAACTGTAGGAATCGACTTTCCATCTGTTTGGAGCTCATCAGTGCTTTTCTTTTAGGTGACAACAGAGTTGTCCGGCAGGTTTTTCCTTTCTTTTCTTCAAGTAGGGTAACATTAGTTCACATCTGCTCAAAATAACTTATGTTCCTATTCTAACAGACTCATATGGCAGGAACAAGAAGTGCACATGCCAAAAGAAAGGCAGAGGACTGCAGGAGCAAGACGGGTTGCAAGGGGCATGATGACTAACGCAATCCTGGCACCTCTTCTTCCAGCATTATAAAGACACAGTAGAATAATAGTGCATGAGTTATTGTGACAGTAGCACTTTTCAAAAATATATAGCATTGTGGAAACAGACCCTTCCAAATATATGTTCCTCACTGTAATACATGTCTATGTAAGAGTAATATCTAAATCTGATTATGTATCTGCTAGCCCTTACTTGTACATCTGATAGTGTTCCACGATTCCTTTGCAGAAGCTATGGCTGACTTTCCCACCTGGGGTGATTTCAGGACAATATTAAGGTGCTTTGTTCTCCCTGTAAGGAAGCAAGTTAGATAATGTACACAAAACTAAAAGGATATGTTCAGTATAGTTAATAAGTAAATTGGTGATCTGTAAGCCATATTAAGATAAATAGAATAAACAGTATAATGGAACAGACAGCAATGTTCCTCAAAGATAGAAAATCACTCTGCACCCTATAAGCTGACAGCTGTGTCATGTCATGCCTAAGTCAACCACACATTGGTGAGACCCAGTGTGGTCCCATTCTGGCCCCATACGCACTCTGCCCAAGAAAAGGGAGATAAGCTCAGTGCTGCTCAGTGGGCTGACCAGCCAACTGCAGCCATGGGCAGGTGTGCGTGCCCTGTGTCTTCTGGTGGAGGAGGGGATGTGTCGGCTCCGTGTGCGGCCATTTCTTGGGTCCCTCTACTGCCTCTACTGGAACTTCCATGCTGGACCTTACATCCGTGCTACCATGAGGCTGACATAGCTGAGAAAGGGATAGGACATGTAAATCTTGCGTGATCTGGATCCAGACAGTGTGCTCCTTCTGTCCCACTTGGACCCTATCCTAAGCTTGTTAACCTTTTGGACTGTGTGTCTTTCTGCTCCTCGACCCTGGGATGGCTCGCCTTGGTGGTGCTCTGGGAGCTACTTGTGCATCTAGGTAATTTCCTACACAAGTACAGGTAAGGGTTAAGCTGTTTGGGTGTCAGAAATTCTATGTAGGAGGGGCATAGGGAAAACAGTTTATTTGGAAAAAGAGGCTGGAAGGCTGATCTTGAAGCTGTATTTTCTTTTTTCTTTTTCTTTTATATTTTTTTAGAGATGGGGAGTTTCACGCTGGTCACCTAGGCTGGAGTGCAGTGGTACGATCTTGGCTCACTGCAGCCTTTGCCCCCTGGAGTTCAAGCGATCCTTGTGCCTCAGCCTCACAAGTAGCTGGGATTACAGGCATGCGCCACCATGTCCAGCTAATTTTTTGTAGTTTTTAGTAGAGATGGGGTTTCACCATGTTGGCCAGGCTGGTCTCGAACTCCTGACCTCAAGTGATCTGCCTGCCTCAGCCTCACAAACTGCTGGGATTACAGTCATGAACCACTGTGCCTGGCCCGAACCTGCATTTTCTTAGTGTATTAGTCAGCTCTGGCTGCCCTAACAAAAAGCCACAGACCCAGTGGCTTAAACAAAAGGAATTTATTTTCTTACAGTTATGGAGACTGAAAGCCCAAGGTCAAGGCGCTGGCAGTATTGGGGTCTGGGTTCTGTCTTTGGATTGCAGATGGCTGCCTCCTTGCCATGCCTCATGGCCTCTCCTTAGTGTGTGTGGATGGAGAGAGGAAGAGGAAGCAAGCTCGCTGGTGTCTCTTATAAGGGCACTGATCCCATCATGCAAACTCCACCCTCATAATCTCATTTAGGCTTCATCACCTCCCAAAGGCATCACCTCCAAATACCATCACAATGAGGTAGAGAGAGCTTCACCATAATGACTTTCAGGGGGACATAATTCAGTCCACAGCATTTAGCCAACACATTTTTTATTTAGAGTGATGGAGGTGGGAGGGGGCAGCTCTGAATTAGCCTTCACTGAAATGAAAAACATTTATTCCTGGGAAACGCAACATGCCGACTGAAATCCACACTAACCTGCAGGTGGTAGCAGATCCCTGCCTGAGAGCAGCTTGGGGTTTGGGGTGAGAAGAGAAGGGAGTGGGCAGGGGGTGCTGATCATGGGGGACTCATCAAAGAGGGAGGAAAAGGGAGAGGAGAACACAGTCATCCTTAGGTTAGGAACCAGGGCAAAGACAAACTTCTGCCTAAATCACAACCCCAACTCATGGAGGTCCTGCTAAGCATGTGGCAAATTTTATAAAGAAAAATGTTCTGGGCCTCCCAACTAGAGGTTTAAAAATCTACATTTTCTCCAAGGCTAGTAAAATACGTGTTTCTCATCCCAAAGAGACGTGGACATTACTTCCGCCATTGCTTCTACACATCACCTTCCCCATGTCCATCAGAGGCTGTGTACGAAGCACTCACCCTGGACTCCAAGGCTTGCCTGCGACAGAGCTCGCTCCATCTGCAGAGTCCGTTAAACAGATTTTGCTGTAAATTCAAGTTGATCCACAGCAGTTATAAATCCAGCACTCCAGGCCGGGCACGGTAGCTCACACCTGTAATCCCAGCACTTGGGGAGGCCGAGGTGGGCAGATCACTTGAGGTCAGGAGTTCGAGACCAGCCTGGCCAACTTGGTGAAACCAGTCTCTACTAATAATACAAAAATTAGCCAGGTATGGTGGTACACGCCTATAATCCCAGCTACTTGGGAGGCTGAGGCACGAGAATTGCTTGAACCTGGGAGGCAGAGGTTGCAGTGAGCCAAGATCACGCCACTGCACTCCAGCCTGGGCGACAGAGTGAAACTGTTTCTCAGTAATAATAATAATAATAATATAAAAAAACAAATTCAGCACTACTCAGTTCAGTCATCAGCCCAGAAAGAGTCCAGGACAACAGAAAGCTAGAACAAAGGGAGCAGTACTGAACCCCTTCCAAGCCCTGGAAAAACTGCACGCACAGACCAGGGCACCAGGTGATACTTGGTACACAGGTAGGTGACTCCTATTTATCGGATGGGAGGCTGACTGCTCTGTGCTCATTGGCTTCCTGGTGGCATCTCTGATTTACTAGCCAGGCTGCGCATGGTGGCTCACACCTGTAATCCCAGCACTTTGGGAGGCCGAGGTGGGTGGATCACCTGAAGTCAGGAGTTCGAGACCAGCCTGGCCAACATGGCGAAACCCCGTCTCTACTAAAAATACAAAAATTAGCCAGGTGTGTAATCCCAGCTACTTGGGAGGCTGAGGCAGGAGAATCGCTTGAACCCAGGAGGCAGAGGTTGCAGTGAGCAGAGATCACATCAGTGCACTCCAGCCTGGGTGACAGAGTGAGACTGCCTCAAAAAAAAAAAAAAAAAAAAAAGCCAGGCATGGTAGCAGGCACATGTAGTCCCAGCTACTTGGGAGGCTGAGGCAGGAGGATTGCTTGAACTCGGGAGGCAGAGGTTGCAGTGAGCCAAGATCATACCACAGCACTCCAGCCTGGGTGACAGAGCGAGACCCTGTCTCAAATTAAAAATAAATAAATAAATAAACAAGTGAATAGGGCCCAGTTTGAAAGTAGAGATGGGGTCATTTATATGGATGCAACTACTGGCCATTGATTGTATGCTAAGCACTGTGCTTGCTTTCCATATTTCTCTCTAGTTTTTTTTTTTTTTTTTTTTTTTTTAAGGCAAGGTCTTGGTCTGTCGCCCGGCATGGAGTGCAGTAACACAAATGCGACTCGCTACAGCCTTGACCTCCCGAACTCAATTGATCTCCCACCTCAGTCTCCCATAGCTGGGACTACAGGCTCACACTACTATGCTCAGCTAATTTTTTAAATTAATTATTATTTCTTACATTAATTATTATTTTTTAAATTAATTATTATTTGTAGAGATGGGGTCTCTCTGTGTTGCACCTGGCCAAGAGATCATTCTAACTGAAACACGCCAGTCACAAAAAGACAAATACTGTATGATTCTGTTCATGTGAGATGCCTAGAATAGTCAGATTTATAGAGACAAAAAGTAGCATGGTGGTTGTCAGGGGTTGGGGATAGGAGAAATGGGGAGTTATGGTTTATTAGGTACAGAGTTTCAGTTTGGAAAGATAAAAAAGCCTTATAGATGAATAGTGGTGATGGTTGCACAACAATGAGAATGTGTTTAATAATACTGAATTAATAAGATAAAAATGGTTAAAATGAGGCCAGGCATGGTGGCTTATACCTGTAATCTCAGCACTTTGGGAGGTCAATGCAGGAGGATCACTTGAGTCTAGAGGTTCAAGACCAGCCTGGGCAACGTGACCAAAACCTGTCTCTACAAAAAGTACAAAAATTAGCAAGGTGTGGTTGCACATGTCTGTAGTCTCAGCTGCTCGGGGAGGCTGAGATGGGAGGATGACCTGAGCCTGGGGAGGTCGAGGCTGCAGGACAACAAACTGAGACCCTGCCTCAATAATAAATTTTATGTTATGTATATTTTACCATAATTCTTTCTTTTTTTATTTTTAGTCTTGCTCTGTCGCCCGGCTGGAGTGCAGTGACATGATCTCGGCTCACCACAAACTCCACCTCTTGGGTTCAAGCAATTCACCTACTTCAGACTCCTGAGTAGCTGAGATTACAGGCGTGCACAACCATGCCCAACTAACTTCTGTATTTTTAGTAGAGATGGAGTTTCACCATGTTGGCCAGGCTGGTCTTGAACTCCTGACCTCAAGTGATCCTCCTTGCCTCGGCCTCCCAAAGTACTGGGATTACAGATGTGAGCCACTGTGCCCAGCACCCCTCCTTTTTATTTTGAGACAGAGTCTCGCTGTGTCTCCCAGGCTGAAGTGCAGTGGCAGAACACAGGTCACTGCAGCCTCAACCTCCTGGGCTCAAGCAATCCTCCTACCTCAGTCTCCCATGTAGCTGGGACTACAGGTATGCACCACCACAGCCAGCTAATTTTTTGATTTTTTTTTTTTTTTTTTTGTAGAGTCTAGGTCTCACTTTGTTGCCCAGGCTGGTCTCAAACTCCTGGGTTCATTGAGCTTCCTGCCTCAGCCTCCCAAAGCGCTGAGATTACAGGCCTGAGCCACTGCACCTGGCCCACAATATATATTTTTTAAAGTTTAAAATAAGTAACTTTGTCTTAGATAGCACCTGCTGAAAAGTTTCTGGCCAACACAGCTTTTCCTGGCTCCAAAGCTCCTATCTGTTCTTTGTCACCACAATACCCCAGTCCTTAAAGGCAATGTCTGTCCTAGGCCCCACTCATAGAAGCAGAGGGTGGACAGGGCTGTACCTGTCATTTCCTCTTCTTCACCCGAGCATCCCCAGCCTCTTGCTCATAGTCCATTGCTGTAGGTGTTTTGACAATGGGGCCGGCCTCAAATGGCAACTCGACTCCGTATAAAATATAATTATGTTTTTTAAATTTTAGGTTAAGCTTTGAATCATTGCAAAATAATCAAGAAAAGGCAGTGGTGGCACAAAATGATGATATAGTTATGAAATTGTCATCTGAAATCTGTCTAGAATATATTGAAATCCATATTAATTTGGAAAGATGTAGAGAGAGGATGAGGTTTTGACATGTAATCTGGAGATGAGGCATAACTTTGGAAGGAGCTATTGAGGGGTACAAAATATTGAACTAGCATAAGAATTTGCTTTGAATGATCTTTCATCTTCCTAAAGACGTCGGGAAGTTTCTCAAGGGAAGTTAGGGTGGTTTGCTACAGGCTAGCAACCTGACCTCGATCCATGCCATAATTCACATGGCTTCTCCATCTGCTCAGGGAGGTGTAGATGCCACAGATGATTCTGGAGTAATCTCTGTATGTTTAGATCCTATTGGGGTGAGTTGGGGAGTCAGTCTGAAGTGAGATGCAATAATATGTCAACCAATAACAAGGGAGGATTCTGGAAAAGAGGTCTGGAATGTGTTAAAAAAAAAAAAAAAGTTAAGCCTACATCCATACAGAGAAACAAGAAGATAGATGCTTGGGTGAGATAACTAACAATCTAGCCTGGGCACAGTGGCTCACACCTGTAATCCCAGCACTTTGGGAGGCCGAGGCTGGTGGATCACTTGAGCCCAGAAGGTCAAGACCAGCCTGGGCCACACGGCAAACCCTGTCTCTACAAAAAGTACAAAAATTAGCCGGGTGTGGTGGTGCATGCCTGTAGTCCCAGCTACTCAGGAGGCTGAGGCGGGAGGATGGCTTTAGTCCAGGAAGTCGAGGCTGCAGTGAGCCATGATGACACCACTGCACTCCAGCCTGGGTGACAGAGCAATACCTTGTCAAAACAAAACAAAACGACAATATCAAAAAACAACCTAGAGGTGATGGTCAAAGTGTATGAAGTTTTAATTATGCAAGACAAATAAATTCTGGAGATCTCTATACACATAGTGCCTATAGCTAACAATTCTGTATTGTATACTTAAAATTCTCTAAGAGGGTAGGTCTCATATTAAATACTCTTACCACACGTACACACAAATAATAATTATAATAGGAGTGGAAGGAAACTTTGAGAGGTGACAAATACATTTATGGCCTTGATGGTGATAGTTTCATGGGTGTATACTTATCCCCAAGCTCATTGGCTTGTATACGTTAAATATGCACTGCTTTTTACATGTCAGTCATACGACAATAAAGTGGTTTAAACATTTTGTTTTTAAAAAGAACAATTTGGAAATAGACATGGAATTTGAAAACAAATGCATGAATACAAATTTGCAGGCCATTAATGAGAATTGAGTAAACTAGCTCTCTGAGTGGAAACAGCTGAAATTCTCCTAGTAAGCATGTTATCCACACCCAGTAATGTTGTATGTTATGTTTTACTCTCTTGTGTGTGTGTTATATTTTACAATAAAGAGAAGAAAAAGTGCACTGTCTGAGCATAAGATGGGGGGGGAGGACGTGTCCATCATTGCTTCATGTCGTCGTCCCTGCTGTGTGTGATCTTCACCAGGTTGCAGTTCGTTTAGGAGCTGAAGACAAAGGCTGGTTGCTGTTTCAATGTTCTGCCTTCTCTGAAGTTGCAGGATGGTTATGTTAATGCTGTAGTTTGAAAATGGAAGCCTGAGATGTCAGCAAAATTCCTGGCTCCCACCCGCCCTTCTGGGGATGCACAGGAGGAATATCCCACAAGGATCTCCATCTTGCACATTCCAGGGCAGGTTTGGGCAACATCAAACAAGAGAACCAGCCGAGCTCACACTTGTCTGGACCCAGTGAAAGCTCTTGCCCGACTTTATAGCAAACAAGAGTGCTTAGAATAATTGCTCCTAATTTTGTTTGTTTATTTATAAGTAGAAAGGCATGAGTCTTTCTATCCTGGGTAAAAGCCAAATCAAGCAATTTGATTCATTATTCATGGTGCCACTGACCAACTTGAAATTAAGAAGTAAGAACTGGGTGAAAGCCAGGCACAGTGGCTCATGCCTGTGCCTTTAAAATCCCAGCACTTTAGGAGGCCAAGGTGAGCAGATTGCCTGAGTTTAGGAGTTCGAGACCAGCCTGGGCAACATGGTGAGACCCCAGCTCTCCTAAAAAAATTAGCCAGTTGTGGTGGCACGTGCCTGTAGTCCCAGCTATTTGGGAGGCTGAGGAAAGAGAATCATTTGAACCCAGGAGGCAGAGGTTGCAGTGAGCCGGGATCACGACACTGCACTCCAGCCTGAATGACAGAGGAAGACTCTGCCTCAAAAAAATAAATAAATAAATAAAATAAAATAAAATATAAGAAGAAGGAACTGCATGAAGACAACAGCTTTCTGTAAAATTCAGTTCAAACCTATAAATCTGAACTATTCGAACTTTCTGGTTCGTCCTGTGTGCCTAGTCCCATGCATCAGAGTATTTGTTGAATAAAATGATGAATATTCAGCAGCACGTTTTTATACCACCACGCTCTTGGATGGGGTTGTTTGTTCACTGATGCCAGCACTGGTTGCTTTAGCAGACCTCCATTCAATTTTCTGTCTATAATGAGTCCATTATATTTGCTTTGAAAGCCACTTTAAAATAAGTGCGCCAAAGTGAAAACACACTTGGCAAGGCAATACATTTTATAATTTCCTGCAGCAAAACTATTATCGTGACTTGTGATTAGGTTAGTATAATCGCAGAGAAATAGATGCAGGATAGCAATCCTTCCTGATGTTAGATACTTTTCAGTGACATGGAGCAAAAAATACAGTTACTGTTAATGAGTTTCTCCAAGGGAGATAGGTGTAGGAACATGCACGGATAATACTGTAAACCTCTACTTCTCTACCCACTGTCAGCAAGCTCACTATTTTTTAATTGGACTTCTTTACTCAAGAATATCTTATACTGTGATTTTTTTTTTTTTTTTTTTTTTTGAGACAGGGTCTTATTCTACAACCCAGGCTCGAGTGCGGTGGCATGATCATAGCTCACAGAAGCCTCAAACTCCTGTGTTCAAGCCATCCTCCAGCCTCAGCCTCCCAAGTAGCTACACCTACAGGTGTGTGCCACCATGCCTGGCTAATTTTTAAAGTTTTTATTTATCTTTAGTGGAGATGAGGTCTCACTCTGTTTCCCAGGCTGGTCTCGAACTCCTAGGCTCAAGCAATCTTCCCACCTCAGCCTCCCAAAGTGCTAGGATTAAAGGTGTGAGCCACCACTCCCAGCCTAAACTTAAGTCTAAGCACAATCAAGAGCATTACATTTGGTTGAGCACAGTGGCTCACGCCTGTAATCCCAGCACTTTGGGAGGCCGAGGTGGGCGGATCACGAGGTCAGGAGTTTGAGACCAGCCTGGCCAACATGGTGAAACCCCATCTCTACCAAAAATACAAAAAAATTGGCAGGAAATGGTGTCGTGCACCTGTAATCCCAATTACTCAGGAGGCTGAGGCAGGAGAATTGCTTGAACCCGGGAGGCGGAGGTTGCAGTGAGCTGAAATGGCACCACTGCACTCCAGCCTGGGTGACAGAGCAAGACTGTCTCTGCAAAAAAAAAAAGCATCACACTTTTTAGGTAATTTAAGACCTAAAATGAAAGCAGCATATATATCTAGAGATTTACTTTATTTCCATTCCCATGGTCTCTTTTCTTTATCTTACTGTTGCCTAAAAATGCTAAAATTGTATCGTGTATGTTAGAACATTATTTGGAAGCCAAGTGACAGTGTTGTACATCGTGAAACCGGAGGTGAGCAGCCTCCTGGTGAACTGGAGTGTATGGGCCGGGGATAGATTGTAGGAGATAGAGGTAGATTGGTAAAGGCATGGGCAATCAGGGAAGAGCTTGGTTCTAGGATTTTGGACTGAACTGATGAAGGAGCACAGGAAATTCTACAGGCCTTCAGGCCGTCCAGTGCAAGGACCCTTTATGGGAAGTCACCCTGCCTCGCTGTTCTCAGCTTCACAGTGAAGCACACAGGGGACCCTGGCACAGCCAAGCCATCGAGTTGCCACCTACGTTAGTGTCAAAAGGTGTATCTCTCCTCAGTATCCACTTCTCCTGATGGCAAGAGACAAGTCCTAACCAAAAATAAACGTCTTGAGAAATCTTCACTCTGTAGCCAGGCGTGGTGGCAGGTGCCTGTAATCCCAGCTACTCGGGAGGCTGAGGCAGAAGAATCACTCGAACCCAGGAGGCAGAGGTCACAGTGAGCTGAGATTTCACCACTGCACTCCAGCCTGGGCAACAGAGCGAGACTCCGTCTCAAAAAATAATATTAAATAAATAAATAAATCTTTGCTCTGTTTAAAAGTTCTGATCATCTCCTGAACATGGTTGCTCACACCTGTAATCCCAGCGCTTTGGGAGGCCGAGGTAGGTGGATTACCTGAGGTCAGGAGTTCGAGACCAGCCTGGCCAACATGGCAAAACCCCATCTCTGCTAAAAATACAAAAATTAGTCAAGTGTGGTGGTGCACACCTGTAGTCCCAGCTACTCAGGAGGGTGAGGCAGGAGGATCGTCTTGAACCCAGGAGGCGGAGGTGACAGTGAGCTAAGATCATGCCACTGCACTCTAGCCTGGGCAACAGAGCAAGACTCTGTCTCCAAAATCAAAACAAAACAAAAAAAACTGGGGGGTCAGCTAGGAATAAGGTGAGGAAGAATTAAGCAGAAAAATAAGCTCCTTTAACTTTACCCTGAAAACTCAAGATCTGCAACTCAAAGAGAGCCAGAGGCTGCCAGACTTCTTCATGCTTATGACAGAAGCTGCCTGCAGGGCTCATGCGGCTCAATGTAGCAGGAAAGCAATGTCCCCAGTCAAGTTGTTCCATTTTTTTTTTTTTTGAGACGGAGTCTTGCTCTGTCACCCAGGCTGGAGTGCAGTGGTGCAATCTCGGCAATGTCTGCTTCCTGGTTCACGTGATTCTCTTGCCTAAGCCTCCCAAGTAGATGGGATTACAGTCGTGTGCCATCACGCCTGGCTAATTTTTTCTGTATTTTTAGTAGAGATGGGGTTTTGCCATGTTGGCCATCCCGGTCTCAAACTCCTGGCCTCAAGTTATCTGCCCATCTTGGCCTCCCAAAGTGCTGGGATTATAGATGTAAGCTACCATGCCCAGCCCCCAAATTTATGTAAAGAGTAAGAGCTTTCTAGCTTAATTTCTGAAGCCCATGTAATCTTGATTCCAAACCACAAAAGGGACATTCAGGAAAAGAAAATTACAGGTCCATCTCATCTTTATATTAGAATGTACAAATATTAAATAAAATATTAGAAAATTGCACCCAACAGCATATTAAAATAATACATTATGATCAAGTGGGGCTCAACCTAGAAAAGCAAGAAGCCTTGGCCATTAGAGAATCTGTCAGTATCTTCCATCACTTCGATGGACTGAAAGGGAAAAATCATATGATTAACTCAATTTTTCCAGGAAAAGCAATTGATAAAGGGCATTATCTATTTATGATTAAGGGGGGAAAAAAAAAGAAACTCAGAGCAAACTAAAAATAGAAGAGCACCTTCATAACTTGGTAAAGGCCCACTGCCAAACCCCAGAGCAAATATTATACTTCACAGAGAAATTGTAGATGCATTTTATTAATATTAAGACTAGTAACAAGGTATTACTGTTGATATGTAGCCTTGAACTGGAGAGCTAAAGAATGCTATAAGGCAAGAAAAGGAAATAAGAAGCTTTAAGCTTGGTAGAAAAGAGTCAAAACTGCCATAATTGGCCAGGCCTGTAATCCTAGCACTTTGGGAGGCTAAGGCAGGCAGATCGATTGAACTCAGGAATTCGAGACTAGCCTGGGCAACGCAGAGAGACCCCATCTCAAAAAAAAAGAAAAAAAACTAGCAGGTATGGTGGCATGCACCATAGTTCCAGCTACTCAGGAGGCTGAAGTGGGAGGATTGCTTGAGCCTGGGACATTGAGGCTGTAGTGAGCCATGATTGAGCTACTGCACTCCAGCCTGGGCAACAGGGCAAGACCCTGTCTCAAAAATAAAATAAAATAAAAAAATAAAACCTGGCCAGGCACGGTGGTTCATGCCTGTATCCCAGCACTTTCGGAGGCTGAGGCAGGCAGATTGCCTGAGCTCAGAAGTTTGAGACCGGCCTGAGCAACACAGTGAAACCTCGTCTCTACTAAAATACAAAAAATTAGCCTGGTGTAGCAGTGTGTGCCTGTAGTCCCAGCTACTCGGGAGATTGAGGCAGGAAAACAGCTTGAACCCCGGGAGGTGAAGGTTGCAGTGAGCCGAGATCGTGCTACTGTACTTCAGCCTAGGCAACAGAGTGAGACTTTGTCTCAAAAAAAAAAAAAAAACCTGTCATAATTTGCAGACTACATAGACATTCATCTAGAATAAACTAACAGAATCAAACTATGAGGACTAATAACAGAACCTAGGTAAGCTACCAGACGTGAGGTTAACATAGAAAGCTCAATAGCATCTCCTTACTTGAATAATAATTTACTAGAAAATATTAAAAAGCTACAATTCATAATATTCATAAAAATCATAAAGTATTTAGAAATTAACTCAAAAGACACAACAGCCCTCTCTATGAAGAAAACTGTAATGAAAGACATAGAAGATCTGAACAAATGGAGAGACAGTTCATACTCAGAGTGATCACTTGCTGTTACAAAAATGTTAATCACCTTCTCATTAGTCAATAGATTCAATGCAATACTAATACAAATTCCACTACAGTGTTGTGAAGAATCGATAAACTTATTCTAAAATGTACGTAGGGCTGGGCGCAGCGGCTCATACCTATAATCCCAACACTCTGGGAGTCTGAGGCAGATTACTTGAGTCCAGGAGTTTGAGACCTGCCCGGGCAACATGGTGAAACCTCATCTCTACTAAAAACTAAATCAGCCAGGCATGGTGGTGCGCGTCTGTACTCCCAGCTACTCGGGAGGCTGAGGTGGGAGGATCACCTGCGCTCGGGAGGTCGAGGCTACAGTGAGCCAAGATCGTACCACTGCACTCCAGCCTGGGCAACCGGAATGAGACCCTGTCTCAAAAAATAAAAACAATAATAGATTAAATGTATCTCAGAAAATAAAGGTTTACATAGTTAGTTTTGAGGGATCTTTTGAATAAATTCAAAATTAGATGTGAAAATGAATATTCATTTAAAATGAGAAAAGAAAATACAAAATACTAGGAGCTTGGAAATTCAGGTCCCTTTCTTGTGAGTTCTGTTTATGTAACTTACCACATGTGCTTACTTAGAAATGCTGACTGACGGCAACTTACTTTTCTTTCTCCACCTAGAACATTCTATGACTCCCAACTACTTTCAGGGATCCCCAGATGTGTACAAATGAGGGACTTTGAAGCTTAAGATTCTTACTTTTCATGACAAGTCCACTTCTGATACACAAATAGCAAAATCAACCTTCAAGAGGAGACTAGGGCTGTCCGGCCACTGAGGCAGGCTGTAGGTGTGCTGAACCCGAATTTCTTCACCATGGAGACCTAGGAGTTGCAACATTGGTGAGGGTTCTGGTCAATACAGGGTTAATTTTGCCCAGGCTCCAGAGACCACTGCTGAAGTGTGAGGGACACAGGGCTGAGGAGGCTGGAGAAAGAAGAATGAATCTGCACAGGACCCTGCTCCTCTCAGGGAAGCAGAGGGATCATGGAATGTAGTCTTCACTCCTGCCCTGGAAGACTGGTTGCTTTGCTTCTGAGGAGATAAAAGCCGATTTAGACAATTCTCAATACACATTGTTAATATTCTATGATTTCCTATTTTCACAACATTTTATTTTTAAAATTTGCAAGCCAGAGAAGTTGAAAGTCATGTAAAGAACACCAGACACCTTCATCCAGATTCAGCAATTATCCACAACATCTTGCCACCTTTGTTTTCTATGTACTTACTCTTCTGAACCATTTGAAAGTAAGCTGCAGTCCAGGTGTGATGGCTCACGCCTGTAATCCCAGCACTATGGGAGACCAAGGCAGGTGGATCACCTAAGGTCAGGAGTTTGAAACTAGCCTGGCCAACATGATGAAACCCCATCTCTACTAAAAAAAAAAAAAAAAAAAAAAAAATTAGCTGGGTTTGGTGGCAAGTACCTGTAGTCCCAGCTACTCGGGAGGCCGAGGCAGGAGAATTGCTTGAATCCAGGAGACGGAGGTTGCAGTGAGCTGAGATCGCGCCACTGCACTCCAACCTGGGTGACAGAGTGAGACTCCATCTCAAATAAATAAATAAATAGCAAAGAGAAAGGACTTATCTACCAGATATTAGGACATATCAGGAAGCCAAAGTAATAAAAATAGTGTGGGACTGGCAGAAGAATGGAAAGATAGATTCACAGATATATATGAGAACTTAATATAGGATGAAAACTGCAATGAACCAATGAAAGAAGGAGGGATAGGTGGTGTGGATAAAACTGGTTCGTTATGTGGAAACACATAAAACTGAATCCCTGTCTTACATTACACAAGGATGGACTCCAGATGGATTTAAGACCTAACTATGAAAGATATATTTCTACCATCGTGTCTGGAATGCGTGGAGCCAGCTATATTTTGGAATTCAAAAGTTTTCAAATTTTAGAAAGGTAAGATGGTATATATATTGTGTAACACCCTCAACTGGGTCTAGGGTAGCATCCTATAATCAAAGTCCTATGTATTTCTGTAGTAAATGGAGTAAATAACTGAAATCGACTTGGTTGATTTTTGAATTTTGCCACCAAGTCCGTGTTGGGGCTGTGCTGGGTTCCTTTAGTTTTCCCCTCTAGCCCCATTTTGTCCTCTTCCCCACCTTGCTCCTTACCTGGAAGGCAACTTCTTTGGATGTCATCAATAGGCTTGCCCTTGGGTGGAAGATCAGGGTTAGGGAGGAGAGCAGGACTGACCCTGACCCTCCACTGAGGGATCCAGCTCCCATAAGGCAGTCTTTTCCACAAAACTTCTCTGTCACCCAGTTCTGGGAGCCACTCCCCTCCCTCTGTTCCTTCCAGTCTTGGGGTAACGACCTGCAGGCTGGTATTAACTCAAGGCACAGCACTATCTCACTCGGGTTCTCTACCCCAGTGGTTTTTAACTGAGAGCTTGGCAATATCTGGAGACATTTGTGGTTGCCATGCCTGAGGGTGTGGAAGGGTGCTACTAGCATGTAGCAGATAGAGATCAGGGGTGCTGATAAATATCCTACAATGCACGACTCCTCACAATAAAGAAATATCTGCCCCCAAATGTCAATAGTACCAAGGCTGAGAAACCCTGCTCTCGGCCTGGCATGGTGGCTCAGGCCTGTAATCTCAGCATTTTGGGAGGCTGAGGTGGGTGGATCGCTTGAGCCCAGGAGACTGAGACCAGCTGGGCAATATGGTGAAACCCTGTCTCTATAAAAAATACAAAAATTAGCCGGGCATGGTGGTGCACACCTGCAGGACTAGCTACTCCAGAGGCTGAGCTGGGAGGAACACCTGAGCCCAGGGAGATTGAGGCTGCAGTGGGCCATGATCGCTCGTGTTGCCCACTGCACTCAAGCCTGGGCAACAGAGACCTTGTCTCACAAAAAAAAAAAAAAAAATAGCTGGCCGGGCACAGTGGCTCACACCTGTAATCCCAGCACTTTGGGAGGCTGAGGCAGGAGGATTGCTTGAGGCTAGGGGTTCAAGACCAGCCTGTGCAACATGGCAAAGCCTCATCTCTACAAAAAAATACAAACATGAGGTGGGCATGGTGGCGTGCACCTGTAGTCCCAGTTACCCAGGAGGTGGAAGTGGAAAGATCATTCGAATGCAGGAGGGCGAGACTGCAGGGAGCTATGATCACACCACTGCACTCTACAGCCTGGGTGGCAGAGCAAGACCCCATCTCAAAAAAAAAAAAAAAAAAAAAGGAAGAAAATAGAAATGAGGAATGAAGACAAAAGGGAATAAATTAGACAGTGGCTTCATAGAGTACAAAGAAGATGTTGCATTGTGAATTGAAATATATGATTAATTCCACCTTCTGCGTCTAAAATCAGAACTAGACCAGGCGAGGTTGTGGTAACCCCAGCACTTTGGGAAACCAAGGCAGGAGGATCGCTTGAGGCCAGGGGTTCAAGACCAGCCAGGGCAACATGGTGAGACCCTATCTCTAAAAAAGTAATAACAATAATACATAAAAATTAGCCGGGCATGCTGTCACAGACCTGTAATTCTAGCTACTTGGGAGGCTGAGTCAGGAGGATTGCTTGAGCCCAGGAGATTGAGGCTGCAGTGAGCTATGATTGCACAACTGCACTCCAGTCTGGGCAACTGAACCAGAGCCTGTCTCTAAAGATTTTTTTTGATAAAAATAATAAGTGAATAATAAAATCAGAAATGAAAACAAGAAAAGAAAAGAAAAAAGGAAGGTGGAAAGAAGGAGGGACGGAGGGAAAGGAAGCATGCATCTTAGCTTGGAAAATAGTTTGTCCTAAAACTTAAAGGGAGGCATAGAACCTGCCTGGATCAGGGGAAGTTAGTTCTGGAGGCTGACTGTTAACTGGGTAATTTGGAGCTTGCCCTCTGTGCTAACTGCTGAATGTTGCAGAGAACATGAAGGCAAGAGTTCACTTCAGCTTGCACGCAGGTGTCGGTGTGAGGGGAAGACAGGGTAGAAACAGAAAACGTGGTGGGCCTGTGACAAGAGGTGGTTATTATTTGCTTGCGAAACATACGAACTCTGTCTGTTTCCTCCACCCACTCCTACCTCAACAAAAGCTAAAAGCCGCAGGCCACTTACTTCCTCTGAGCCCAGGAGATTCCCAGGACATAGAGCTGTCAGTACGGAAGCCCAGCCAGCCTGGGCAGACTGAGACAGTCAGTCACTCGCATAGCAGTATCCTCATTTTTCTGGGAATATTAATAATAACAGTGATCAATGACATCTATTTAGCACTTACTCTGTGCTCTACATGTATTATGTCATTGATCCTCACACTAAGAAGAGAGGTATTTGTGATATAATAAAATGTATTAACCTAGAAGAGTTCACGGATTGCCCCTCCCTTCAAAGAACACCATCCCTAGAGTTTTGTGTTCTGGGCTTTAAAATATATATATATGTTTAATTTTTTTTTTTTGGAAACAGAGGTTTTCCTCTGTTGCTCAGGCTGGAGTACAGTGGCCCAATCTTAGCTCACTGCAGCCTCATCCTCCGGGGCTCAAGCAATCCTCCCACCTCAGTCTCCCGAGAAGCTGGGACCACGGGTGCACACCATCACGCTCAGCTAATTTTTGTATTTTTTGTAGAGATGGATTTCGCCATGTTACTTAGGCTGTGTGTTCTGTGCTTTAAACTGTTTTTTTTTTTCTAATATTTCTGTCCTTGCAGACTTAATTCTTCCCCTTTTATTTTTTCCTATGATTAGTTACAATTGAGTCACCTCACTGCCCTGCATTTACCTTTTGAATTGCAGGAAGCTTTATAAAACATCAAAACATCTAAAATTTGATATGTCTTAGCAAATTTGACAATGGGATGGTGAACAATGTTTGGCTGAATTATCCGAGATTAATCATCTCTTCTGTTCCCTCCACAGTAGGAGGTGAACTAGGAAGGCAGTCCTTGCTCGAAACACTTGTAGGTTCACCCAGGTGATATTTCTCTCAGCTTTCTTTCTCGGGTGCTGATCTGAACCTTCACATAAGAAAGGAGATCCTAATATGTGTTTACTTCTGAAAAAAAAAAAATCAAAGTACTTTTCTGGCTAACAAAGTGAGAGACTATTAACTACTTATAGACATAATTATTTATTTGATATTTGTTTCATTTTTTAGGTGTTTGGAAGTGTTTTTTGTTTGTTTGTTTGTTTGTTTTGAGACAGAGTCTCGCTCTGTCATCCAGGCTGGAGTGCAGTGGTGCTATCTCAGTTCACTGCAAGCTCCTAGTTTTGTTTTTGTTTTTGTTTTGAGATGGAGTCTTGTTCTGTCACCCAGGCTGGAGTGCAGTGGCATGATCGTGGCTCACTGCAACCTCCACCTCCCAGGTTCAAGCAATTCTCCTGCTTCAGCCTCCTGAGTAGCTGGGATTACAGGTGCCCGCCACCACACCCAGCTAATTATTTATTTTTAGTAGAGACAGGGTTTCACCATGTTGGCCAGGCTAGTCTCAAACTCCTGACCTCAGGTGATCTGCCTGCCTTGGCCTCCCAAAGTGCTGGGATTACAGGCATGAGCCACTGTGCCTGGCCTGGAATAATTTTTTTACTGTGCTCTGACTTAGCCCTGGAATCAAGCTATTGGTAAATGAGGTGGATGTTAGTGTTTCTAAATTTTAAGAAATCTATTTAAAAATCTCATTTGAACAATATAAGAAAATAGGTGGTTTTTCATTTTTAATTGCTGAATTTTCATCTTAAATGAACCAAACATATCTTTTCTGGGAATTCAACTCAGTGTGATGAAGAAAATGTAATGTACTAAAAGGAGGTTTATCAATCTTTTCTTTTTTCCCCAAGAGAAAGCTCTTTCCACTGAAAATATATAACTACTTTCAAATGCAATTATATATGAATTGTGATTATGTAACACAGCAAGATTTGCAGAGATATGAAATTCTGAGATTTCCCTTATTTGAGATCAATTTAGTTATTGTTACTTCTTAATGTATTATTTGATTTTTTAGAGATGTTTCTCTTACAATATTTGGCCACTTCCCTTTCTGGCATAGGGTGGGTTAGATATACTGCCCAGCTCTCCTGGAACAAAACACCTAAAGTTGTGAGAAAAAGAAATTTGAAAAATATTTTTAAATGCTGAAAATTACCTGAGCAGGTAAGAAGAAAAAAAAGAAAGTCTTTACAGGCCAAAAAATACGGAGAAAATAAGGACAAAGCAGAAGACATGAAGGTAAGCCAATCTGAAACCAAAGGCTACTGGAGGGATCCCTGGTCACCGAGAGCTAGTGACCCGAGAGATCCCTGGCTGCCTACAGCTAGTGCATGCAAGACTGTGGGCTAGATCAGAGAACCCTGCATAAAGCTGTTTCCCATCCCAAAGCCATGACTGCAGAGGGAAAAATTAAAAAGTAATGCTTAGTCATCTCCATCATCATCACAACCCCCTGAATAATGGTAAAGAAATATTCTGTCACCTGGGCGCCTGGCTCACACCTGTAATCCCAGCACTTCGGGAGGCCCAGGCGGGCAGATTACCTGAGGTCGGGAGTTTGAGACCAGCCTGATCAACATGGAGAAACCCCGTCTCTACTAAAAATACAAAAAAAAAAAAAAAAAAAAAAAATTAGCCGGGTGTGGTGGCACATGCCTGTAATCCCAGCTACTCAGGAGGCTGAGGTAGGAGAATCGCTTGAACCCAGGAGGTGGAGGTTGCAGTGAGCCGAGATCACGCTATTGCACTCCAGCCTGGGCAAAAAGAGTGAAACTCCATCTGAAAAAAAAAAAAAAAAAAGAAATCTTCTGTCTTGATCTTGGATCTGAGTAGAGGGGTGTATTAGTCCGTTTTCACACTGCTGATAAAGATATACCCGAGACTGGGTAATGTATAAAGAAAAAGAGGTTTAATGAACTCACAGTTCCACATGGCTGAGGAGGCCCCACAATCATGGCAGAAGGAGAAAGGCACATCTTACATGGCAGCAGGCAAGAGACAATGAGAGCCAAGTGAAAAGGGACATCTCTTATCAAACCATCAGATCCCATGAGATTTATTCACTACCATGAGAACAGAAGGGGAGAAACTGCCTCCATGATTCAATTATTCCCCACTGAGTTCCCTCCCACAACACGTGGGAATGATGGGAGCTACAATTCAAGATGAGATTTGGGTGGGGAGACAGCCAAACCATATCAAGGGGTAAAAACATAAGAATTCCTAAGAATTCCTTTCTTCCTGCCTTCCTTCCTTCCTTCCTTGTTCCTTCCATTCTTTTCTTTAAAGGCAGGGTCTTGCTGTATCACCCAGGCTGAAGTGCATGGCATGATTACTGCAGCCACAACCTCTCCAACTCAAGTAATCCTCCTGTCTTGGCCTCCTGAGTAGCTGGGACTACAGGTGCACACCACCATGACTGGCTAAATTTTTTTTTCTTTTTTAGTAGAGACGAGGTCTTATTAGGTTGCCCAGACTGATCTCACACTCCTAGGCTCAAGTGATCCTCCTACTTTGGCCTCCCAAAGTGTTGGGATTACAGGTGTAGACCACCATGCCTGGCCTAGAATTTCTAACCACAAACTCACACTCATTCTGATTTAAAACCAGAATTCACAAGAGTTGAGTGGCTAGAAAAAGCTGAGAATTTAATTTAAAGAGGTCTTGGGTTGCTAGCTCCCCTAAGTAACCAGACAGAAGCAAATATAAATTTTATCTGGGAGAACAAATCTTCAACTTAGACCTCAAAATATTTCCACAAATACAATTGGAAGGAACATGAGCTCACAATCACAACTCACAAAGCATGTGACTTAACAAACCACCAAGAGTAAGAAAATCATAGAAAAAATATAACAAATCCAAGCTGAAGAAACAACAGATAAAAAAAAATTAGATACAGACTATAAAATAAGTATGTTTAAACTTAAAAATAAAATGGGGCATTTTTGAATAGCATGTCAATTATGACTAAAGAATAAGAGGTTGAAAAAGAAACAGGTAGACTTGAAAAAGAATAAAATAAAACCTCTAAAAATTTTTTAAAAAGATAGTAATAGAAGTTAGATATTCTGGATGGGTTAACAGCAGATTATAAATAGATGTCTGTGTATAGATTCATCTATACATGAGCTCATCTATACATAGACAAATATATCTGAAAACATTTCTAGAATGCTGCATAGAGAGATGAAAAATATTAAAGGGAGACTGAGATATAAGACAGACTAAAAAATAAAATTTTATCAGAGTTACAGAAAGAGATAAAGGATGGGGCAGAGGTAATATCTGGAGACAAAAGAGACTAGTTAGATTTCAGAATTAATTAAAGATATGAATCATCAGATTCAAGAAGTTTAGTGAATCCCAAACAAGATTAAAAAAAGAAAATCCTTACTGCTGGGTGTGGTAGCTCACACCTGTAATCCCAGCACTTTGCAAGGCTGAGGCAGGAGGATCACTTGATACCAAGAGTTCAAGAGCAGCCTGAGCAATATGGTGAGACTTTTTGTCTCTACAAAGAAACCTAAAAATTAGCCAAATCTACTGGTGCATACCTTTGGTCCCAGTTACTGAGGAGGCTGAGGTGGGAAGATACCTTGAGTCTGGGAGGCAGAGGTTAAAGTGAGCTGAGATCACACCACTGCACTCCAGCCCGGGCAAAAGAGTCAGATCCTATCTCAAAAAAAAAAAAAAAAAAAAAAAAAATCCACACTAAGAAAATCAAAGTGAAGCTGTCAAAACCAAAGGCAAAGAGAATATTATAACCAACTAAAAAGAAAAAAACAGATAAACTTATAAAGAAATAACAAATCTTGGCCAGGCACGGTGACTCGTGCCTGTAATCCCAGCACTTTGGGAGGCCGAGGCTGGAGTACAGTGGCGTGATGTTGGTTCACTGCAACATCTGCCTCCAGGGCTCAAGTGATCTTCCCGCCTCATTCTCCCGAGTAGCTGGTACTACAGCCATGCATCACTGCACTTGGCTAATTTTTATATTTTTTGTAGAGATGGGACCTCACTGTGCTGCCTAGGCTGATCTCAATCTCCTGAGCTTAAGCGATCTGCCTACCTCGGCCTCCCAAAATGTTGGGATTACAGGCAGAAGACACAGTGCATGGCCTGAGTAAAGATACTATCTGACAAACAAGTTGCTCACTAAACTTCTCAAGAATGGACTTTAGGAAGAAGAAAAATAAACTGACAAGGAAGGTTTAAGATACAAAATAGAATTGCAAGCAAAACAAAAAAAAGAAGAAGATAAACGACAGTATGTAATTGTAATAACGTTTGTGGGGCTAACATTTATATGACTAAAAATCCAGTTTGTGGGTCTAAACATCAAACAAGATGGAAGTAAAGTAATAACAGAAGTCAGAAGAGGAGTAGTTCATGTTGAAACATCTTAAGGTTTGCTGGGTGTGGTGGCTCACGCCTATAATCCCGGCACTTTGGGAGGCCAAGGTGGGCAGATCACCTGAGGTCAGGAGTTCAAGACCAGCCTGACCAACATGGAGAAACTCCATCTCTACTAAAAATACAAAATTAGCCAGGCGTGGTGATGCATGCCTCTAATCCCAGCTACTCAGAAGGCTGAGGCAGGAGAATTGCTTGAACTTGGGAGGCGGAGGTTGCAGTGAGCCGAGATCATGCCATTGCACTCCAGCCAGCCTGGGCAACAACAGCAAAACTCCGTCTCAAAAAAAAAAAAAAAAAAAAAAAGGAAAGAAAAAAAGGAAACATCTTAAGGTTCTTAAGACCATTCAATTCAGGAGGAGACTAAAGACACTGATTACTTTTTTTTTTTTAATTATATTTTAAGTTCTGGGATACACGTGCAGAACTTGCAGGTTTGTTACATAGGTATACATGTGTCATGGTGGTTTGCTACAGCCATCAACCTGTCATCTACATTGGGTATTTATCCTAATGCTATCCCTGCCCTAGCTTCCCACCCACTGACAGGCCCTGGTGTCTGATGTTCCCCTCCCTGTGTCCATGTGTTCTCATTGTTCAACTCGCACTTATGAGTGAGAACACGTGGTGTTTGGTTTTCTGTTCCTGTGTTAATTTGCTGAGAATGATGATTTCCAGCTTCATCCATGTCACTGCAAAGGACATGAACTCATCCTTTCTTATGGCTGCATAGTATTCCATGGTGTATATGTGCCAAATTTTCTTTATCCAGTCTATCATTGATGGGCATTTGGGTTGGTTCCAAGCCTTTGCAATTGTGATATTGTGAATAGTGCTGTAATAAACATACGTATGCATGTGTCTTTATAGCAGAATGATTTATAATCCTCTGGGGTATATACCCAGTAATGGGATTGCTGGGTGAAATTGTATTTCTGGTTGTAGATCCTTGAGGAATTGCCACACCGTCTTCTTCCACAATGGTTGAACTAATTTACACTCCCACCAACAGTGTATAAGCGTTCCTATTTCTCCACATCTTCTCCTGCATTTGTTGTTTCCTGGCTTTTTAATGATCACCATTCTAACTGGTGTGAGATGGTATCTCATTGTGGTTTTGATTTGCATTTCTCTAATGACCAGTGATGATGAGCATTTTTTCATATGTCTTTTGGCAGCATAAATGTCTTCTTTTGAGAAGTGTCTGTTCATATCCTTCACCCACTTTTTGATGGGGTTGTTTTTTTTTTTTCTTGTAAATTTGTTTAAGTTCCTTGTAGATTCTGGATATTAGCCCTTTGTCAGATGGCTAGATTGCAAAAGTTTTCTCCCATTCTGTAGGCTGCCTGTTCACTCTGATGATAGTTTCTTTTGCTGTGCAGAAGCTCTTTAGTTTAATTAGATCCCATTTGTCAATTTTGGCTTTTGTTGCCATTACTTTTGGTGTTTTAGTTGTGAAGCCTTTGTCCATGCCTATGTCCAGAATGGTATTCCCTAGGTTTTCTTCTAGGGTGTTTATGGTTTTAGGTCTTATGTTTAATTCTTTAATCCATCTTTAGTTAATTTTTGTATAAGGTGTAAGGAAGGGTTCCGGTTTCAGTTTTCTGCATATGGCTAGCCAGTTTTCCCAAAACCATTTATTAAACAGGGAATCCTTTCCCCATTTCTTGTTTTTGTCAGGTTTGTCAAAGATCAGATGGTTGTAGATGTGTGGCGTTATTTCTGAGGCCTCTGTTCTGTTCCATTGGTCTATATATCTGTTTTGGTACCAGTACCACGACATTTTGGTTACTGTCACCTTGTAGTATAGTTTGAAGTCAGGTAGCATGATGCCTCCAGCTTTGTTCTTTTTGCTTAGGATTGTCTTGGCAGTATGGGCTCTTTTTTGGTTCCATATAAAATTTAAAGTAGCTTTTTCTAATTCTGTGAAGAAAGTCAATGGTAGCTTGATGGGGATAGCATTGAATCTATAAATTACTTTGGGGAGTATGGCCATTTTCACGATATTGATTCTTCCTATCCATGAGCATGGAATGTTCTCCCATTTGTTTGTGTCCTCTCTTATTTCCTTGAGACATGGTTTATAGTTCTCCTTGAAGAGGTCTTCACATCCCTTGTAAGTTGGATTCCTAGGTATTTTATTCTCTTTGTAGCAATTGTGAATGGGAGTTCACTCATGATTTGGCTCTGTTTGTCTGTTATTGGTGTATAGGATTGGTGTATGTGTCTGTGATTTTGCACATTGATTTTGTATCCTGAGACTTTACTGAAGTTGCTTATCAGCTTAAGGAGATTTTAGGCTGAGATGATGGGGTTTTCTAAATATACAATTATGTCATCTGCAAACAAGGACAATTTGACTTCCTCTCTTCCTATTTGAGTACCCTTTATTTCTTTCTCTTGCCTGATTGCCCTGGCCAGAACTTCCTATACTATGTTGAGTGGGAGTGGTGAGAGAGGGCATTCTTGTCTTCTGCTGGTTTTCAAAGGGAATGTTTCCAGCTTTTACCCATTCAGTATGATATTGGCTGTGGGTTTGTCATAAATAGATCTTATTATTTTGAGATGCATTTCATCAGTGCCTAGTTTATTGAGAGTTTTTAGCATGAAGGGGTGTTGAATTTTATCAAAGATCTTTTCTGCATCTATTGAAATGATTACTTTTTTTTTGACAAAGTCTCGCTCTCTCTCACCCAGGCTGGAGTGCAATGGCACAATCTCAGCTCACTGCAACCTCTGCCTCCCAGGTTCAAGTGATTTTTCCACCTCAGCCTCCCGAGCAGCTGGGATAACAGGCACCTGCCATCATGCCCGGCTAATTTTTGTACTTTTGTGGAGAGGGGGTTTCACCATGTTGGCCAGGCTGGTCTCAAACTCCTGACCTCAGGTGATCCACCCACCTTGGCCTCCCAAAGTGCTGGGATTATAGGTGTGAGCCACCACACCTGGCCAATTACTTTTATATATTAAGCTAAATATACATTAAAGCTTCTATAGTAATCACTAAACAATGCAAATGAAGTGTAATTTCCAATTTAATGGAGCAGAAAAATTGAAATATGAAAAAAGGTCTCAATTCAAAACAACTCAAGAAAGGAGAAAAACTATATGTATACTTATTGCAGGATCTGGCCAGCAACCCGCAATGCAACGGGGCTCTCTCTTTGTTCCCAGGTGGATCGGCAGGTTGAGAAATAATAGACACACACAAGATAGTGAAAGTTGGGTCCAGAGGGGCCACCGCCTTCTGGTCCCGTGGTGCCAACAATGCATTGGATATACCAGCATTTATTATTAAGTTTAGTGAGGCCAGGGGTAGGTTAGTGAGGGATTTAGGGTCATTTGATTATGAGGTGAAATGGTCACAAGGGGATGAAGTAATTCTTTAACATGACATTTGTATGTAGAAGTACAGTACACAGAGATAAGAATTTACAATATAGTGTGTGCGTCAGTAGTTTCTAACAGAGCCTTAGAACAGAAACACATTATTTCCATAACCTATGATTAGCAAGATATTAATCAGCAGTAACAATTGCAACAAAAGCTGGTTACAAACAATCCACGGAAACAGGACATGAAGCTAGACAACTGGTTAGACCAGAAATTCTCAGAAGGGAGTATGCCTTAACCCTAAAGAGGCCTAGAAGAGCCATGGCAAGATGAGGGCGTTTATAGCCCTATCTTATCCATAGGGACAGGCACCCCCCATGCGTCCGTTTATAGGCTCCCCACAAGGGTCGCATTCCATTCCCAGAGCTATGAACATCTGCTTTTCTGGGATAGGAATCTTGGTGAAGTGAAACCTCCCTGACTGCACGTCCATTCATAGGCTCTCTGCAGGGGGAAGCACATCACGCGCTGTTGGCTCATTCTGGCAGTCCAACCTGGCATTGTCTTTACACAATCCTGCATGCAATTTTGTATTTACAATAATCAGGAGCATTTCTTCTTTTATTCCATAGCAATAGTTTCAGGGGGTCTCCCTACATATACTCAAGAAAAAAATTGGAAAAACTAAGTACAAAATAGATGTTAGAATGAGTCCTAACTTTAAGAATAAATATAACAAAAAAGTAACTATTTTTATTTACTTTTATTCCATAGCAATAGTTTCAGGGGGTCTCCCTACATATACTCAAGAAAAAAATTGGACAAACTAAGTACAAAATAGATGTTAGAATGAGTCCTAACTTTAAGAATAAACATAACAAAAAAGTAACTATTTTTAGAGATTAAAGTATATAACGTCACTAAAAGCATTAAAGATGGGTTAAATAAATGAAGAGATATACGACGTTCATGAACAGGAAGACTTGATTTTATAAAGCTATCCATTTTCCTCAAACTGAATAAATAGCTGCAAAACAATTCCAGCAAACCTCCCAATCTATATGTATGTGTATGTGTCTAATTTGATAAACTGATTCTAAAACATATAAGGGATGGGCACAGTGGCTCATGCCTGTAATCCTAGCACTTTGGGAGGCCTAGGCAGGTGGATCACCTGAGGTCAGTAGGTTGAGACCAGCCTGGTCAACATGGTGAAACCCCATCTCTACTAAAATACAAAAATTAGCCGGGTGTGGTGGTGGGCGCCTATAGTCCTAGCTACTCGGGAGGCTGAGGCACGAGAATCACTTGAACCTGGGAGGCAGAGGTTGCAGTCAGCTGAGATCATGCCATTGCACTCCAGCCTGGGCAACAGAATGAGACTTTGTCTCAAAATAAATAAATAAATAAAATAAAATAAAATAAAATAAAATAAATATATAAGAAATAGCCAAGACCTAAAAAAAAAAAAAAAAAAAAAAATTCCAAACATTCTTGAAAAAGAAGAGCAAGGTAAGCAAGGTAAAATACTCACCAATAAGATTTTGAGATATATTTATAAAATTAGAGGAGTTAAGAAAGTATCGTACTGGCCCAGGAACAGTCAAGCAGATAAATGGAACAGAGTAAAGAATCCAAAAACAGACCATGTGAATATTGATGCCCAATATGTATGACAGAGGTAACATTGCAGATCAATAGGGAAACAAGGGACTACTCAATAAAATTGGAAAAGTGGGTTTCCACATTGCAAAATAAAATAGGTCCCAAATCACAAGACACTGAAAAATCAACCTGGATGATTTAAAGACTTAAATATGTAAGTTAAAACTTAGAAGTTTTTTGAAGTAAAGGGGAAAAATTTATTTTCTTTTAGGTAGAGATTTCTTTTTCTTTTCTGTTTCTTTTCTGTTTTTTTTTTTTTTTTTTTTTTTCGAGACAAGATCTCAGCTCTGTCACCTGGGTTGGAGTGTGTGGCGCAATCATGGCTCACTGAAGCCTTGACCTCACAGGCTCAAGCCATCCTCCTCCCACCTCAGCCTCCCAAGTAGCTGGGACTACAGGCCTGCGCCACAACACCCAGCTAATTTTTGTATTTTTTATAGAACCAGTGTCTAAACATGTTGCCCAGTCTAGTCTCAAACCCCTGGCCTCAAGTGATTCTCCCACCTCGGCCTCCCAAAGTGCTGGGATTACAGCTGGGAGCCACCATGCCAGGCCCAAGATAGGGATTTCTTAATCAAGATCTCAAACCACAAATCACTTGGTGAAACTTGATAAATTTAGCTATATTAAAACCAAGACTTTTTCTCGAATGGCCACATAAAGACAAACCACAAACTGGGGGAAGATACCTGCAACATAAATAATCCACAAAAGATTACTATCTTGAGTATATAGATAACTAAAAATAAATTATAAAAAGTCAAACAACTCAATAGATAAGTGAGCAAAAGTTGCATATTTCACTGTAGACAAAAACATAACCAATAAACACACAAAAAGATGCTCAACCTCCTTAGTAATCAGAAAATATAAATTAGTAATCATAATGTGACACCTTTATACCCATCAGACTGGCCAAAAGAAAAAATAATAATCTTGACAACCCCACAATACCAAATGTTATGAAGTGGAACATGGAGGACTTACCCACTGCCAGTGGGATTCTAAATTGCTATAACTACTTAGTCAAACAATTTAGCATTATCTATAAAGTTAAAGATGAGTGTTTCCTACATCCTAGCAAAATTCTGATTCTAGGATATGCCCTAGAGAAACTCTCACTCACGTGCACAAGAAGAAATGCACAAGGATGTTTATAGCTGTGCCAATGGTTATTAGGGAGAAAAGGGAACAGCACGAATGTTCAGCTCCAGGAACATGAATAAATCATGTTCATTAAATTGCATTTAATGAAATACTATATTCAGCTGTAATATTTAATGAATGACAGCTACATTCCTGAGCATGGATAAATCCCTCAAGTACAGTGTTACATGAAAAAAAATAGGTTATGGGAGAATTTCTACAATATGATTCAATTATGTAAAGATTCAAAAGCAGGCGAGACTAAAGCAATTGGTCAAATAAGATTTAACTGTTACTGTATAATTTGTACTTTGTAATATCTGGTAGTTGCATGGTTCGTTAAGCTTCAGGCTAACAGAAAATTAAGCATTAACTATGGTGCCAAGTTAAAAAAAAATCTGCGAAATCAAAACCCTTAAAATTCGTCTACGAAATTTTAAAAAATATCCGTGTAGAAAATCAGAACGACTCTTTCAGGCCATCTTTAAAATGTCATTGGTAAACCATACTTGATCCTAAATTCCTATACTTCCTCAGGCCATCCGAGCATGAAACGCTGTCACCTACCCACATCCGCTGGCTGTGACGCTTGTCAAAGTGTTCTCTATCAGCTGCATGCCTAGACCACCAAAGCGTTCTGTCCGGACAGTGTCACTGGAGAAGGCGGCGCGACATGTCCAGGGCGCAGATCTGGGCTCTGGTGTCTGGTGTCGGAGGGTTTGGAGCTCTCGTTGCTGCTACCACGTCCAATGAGTGGAAAGTGACCACGCGAGCCTCCTCGGTGATAACAGCCACTTGGGTTTACCAGGGTCTGTGGATGAACTGCGCAGGTAACGCGTTGGGTTCTTTCCATTGCCGACCGCATTTTACTATCTTCAAAGTAGCAGGTAAATATAATGGCTTTGTTTGGGGTGGAGGTAAAATGTACTCTTCCCCCCGACTGTGCTGAAGTAGCTGTCTATGGCTGGCTGTTAACTCTCTGAAGACTGAGTGCTTAATCAAAGTGCCAAGATTTGCCTAGGAAGGATGGGGTGTAGGAGTATTGGCTGAAAGAATGACATTATTTATTTTACTTGACAAAGGAGATGTAAGAATAACCTTACAGGGCTTTTGGAATGCCCAGTGTGACTCCAAAGGGAAGAGTAGAAGTGTGGATTGTTTTAAAAGTCAGTTTCAATTTGCCTTGAGTCATGGAGGAATCTTAATGGGTCATCACCTCTATGTAGGAAACGCTCTCATTGATTTAAACTTGTCTCTCTCTCTTTTCCTCTCTCTCTCTCTCTCTCTCTCTCTATATATATATATATATATACCCACAAACACACACACACCCAGAGGTATCTATATGTGTGTGTGTATATATATATGCACACATGTGCATATATATATACATTCACATATATAACCCACACAGGTATCTATAAGAATATATACATATATACACACACACATATATATAACACACATATATACGTAATATGCCATTGCTAGATTGGAACTGGCAAATGATGGCAAATTGAAACTGGCTTTTAAAACAATCCAACCACTTCCACTCTTTCCTTTGGAGTCACACTGAGTATTCCAAAAGGCCTGTAAGGTAATCCGTATGTCTCCTTACATCTACTTTATCCTAGATTCCTGATAACAAAGGAAGGAATTCTATTTTCAGAGGGGTTTCCATGTTTTTTTTTAATGTTTATCACAGCCTAGATATAAAACAAAACAAAACAAAAAACCATATTGAATGATAAAATAACAGCAAGAAAAATTTGAAAGCGGTTAAGTGAAAGAAAATGCTGTTTACTTTCCCCTTTGGTTACCTGATTTTATTTATTTAAGAATACATGGGGCAAGCTTTCATCATTGTGCATATTGGAAACTCTATTACAAGTGTACGTATCTCAAAGAGAGAACATATATTTTTTAAGGACATTTTCATACTCCAGGATGCCTTCAGGGAAACAATTGTCATTTGCTTTCATGTCATTATGAGAATTACTATCTGCCTCTGCTTTCTGCAAATTTGATACATTTACAAATCTGCCACAAGTTGTGGGTTTGTTACCTTAAAAATTGCTCCTTGTTTCTTGGTAAAATATAGACTTTCCACAGTCAAATAGTAAAACTGTACCTTGGCCCCAGTAAAGAAAATGAAATAAAATTTTAACTAGGAAGTTACTAAAGCATAATGTGTTAGGAGATCTTGTGTCAAGTATGCACATCATTAGTCTACAATGAGTGCCAGGGGATAAAGACAGAATACTTAACTAAATCCAGGAGATTTCTAATGACAAAAGAAATATTCAAGCGTGGATGCCTCAGTTAGGCCCTGAAATAACATGGACTTTCCTAAGTACCCATTTGAGGAATCCATGCTATGTCTCTCTTCAGGCTCAACTTCTAAACTTACTTTGGGTATTTCAACACTGCTCCTTCTGATATAGAACACTGCCCTAGAAACAGAGGAAAAGAAGAGTGTGTGTGGAGACCCTCTTGTCACTCTGCACCTCTTACAATCGTTCTTTCTCCAGGGGCCCCTCTTGGCCCCTTTTCACTTTATGAATCAGGTAGAAAAGATGGCATGTGGTAAGTCTGTTTGTTTTTAATTGGGTTCATCTTTTATTTGTTCAATTATTATATACATTTTTTGAGATGGGGTCTCTCTGTGTTGCCAAGGCTGGTCTCGATCTCCTGAGCTCAAGAGATTCACCTGTTTCTGACTCCCAAAATGCTGAGATTACAGGCCTGAGCCACCGTGCCCGGCCTCATCTTAAAAAAAAAAAAAGAAAGAAAATGGTCTTAATATGTTTTATTCTGTATTTCTTAATGAAACCCAGTTATTGGGGAAAACATGTGTTCAACTTTAGCTTCAAAGTGGGTTAAAGAATCATGTACATTTTACATGACTTCAACTCGCTACTTCCCCAAACACATCATCACAGAGTTAGGCATTTTATTATGGTCCAGATATCTCTCACCCTTAACACTGTCTTATTTTTTATTTATTGTTTTTGAGACAGAACCTTGCTTTGTTGCCCAGGTTGGAGTGCAGTGTTATAATCTCAGTTCACTGCAACCTCCACCTCCCGGGTTCAAGTGATCCTCCCACCTCAGCCTCCCAAGTAGCTGGGAGTACAGGCGCATGCCACCACACTTGGCTAATTTTTAAAGGTTTTTGTAGAGATGAGATCTCACTATGTTACCTAGGCTGGTGTTGAACTCCTGGGCTCAAGCAATCCTACTGCCTTGGCCTCTTAACGTGCTGGGATTATAAGCATGAGCCACTACGCCTGCCAAAACTTTATTTTTAAAGTTAACTTTGTTTATTGATTGTAAAAATAATTTATTCTATCTCCTGTATACCCTGCACATAGGAAGTAATTTGAAAATCTCATGCACTCACAATGCTTCCCTAAGAACAAGCACAATTAAATTAATATAATCTCTCTACCTTCTTCACCCCGAGTCAAAATCTTTATAAATGATACACTTTGCCGCAGAAATCTGTTTTCAATGTCAGAAACACTGATTAATATTTTCAAAGGAAACGGGGATTCACACATTTGGATTTCCTTTCCCATGGAGTCATTGCTGGTTGCTTTTATTCCTATTTGAAAACATAACAATGAGGGAATCAGGAAAGCTATCTATGCCAGTAATCTCTCCAACATCGCAATAATTATAAATTGAGTAAAGAACTCAGATGTCAATGAAGAATGAAAATGGTTATATCACCTTTTAAAATAATAAACTATTTAAGCCTATATTGTCAATTTGAGACAAATCTTCTTAGACTTAGGCCAGATTAAACCTCCTCTAAGAAAGAAAAGCAGAAAATCTGTCTAAGCTGTCACAGTTGTATTTTTTTTTTCTTACTGATTATATAACTTCATTGCTGGAGTCATAACTTCCCATAGCTAACCTTCTTGAATGCTCCAGTGTAGCCACAGCTTTTTAGGGCTTCATTTCGATTAATAGTGACTACATCCCTTAAAAATTTGATGTAAGCAAACAGCTCTTTGGGTGAGCAGCATTTATAGCTATAGTAAAAAATACAGAGGACATCTTCAACTGTCATTCTGTGAAATAAACCTCTTATTGGAGCCTGAAAGCTTGATTAAAATCCAAAGCCAATTCACTATCTTTAGACACTAAGTCTGCCATAAGCTAGGTCTCGTTTTGTTGTGTTTTGTTTTTCTCTCATATCAATGTTAATAGGAATGCTTTCACTATGAAAGTAAAGCATCTCTCATAGTAGGGAGAAAAGGAGTTCTTTCTAAGGGGGAAGACCGAATCCAAGAAGCATGGCTGAAGTGAGGAATTGAAGGAAATCCTGATCACCTTGGGACAGGGGGTGGATCTGTCATGTTCCTGTTGTGCCCCGGCACATGCTGGATTCCGGATATATAGCTGCAAAATGACTGAATTAACCAAATAATGAGTGAGACTACAGATGGTTCGCGATGAGGGCAAAATTGTATTCCTGGAGGAAGGCTGGAGTGTGCTGAATTGAGGAGCCAGCGAGGAAATGCGCGCAGGCAACCCCAAGGGAGGTCAGTGGATTATGACTCAGCAGACTGAGCCTCGCATTCTGGCTCCTTTATGACTTGCTGTTGAGACCTTGACTTCAGCAATGACACCTTCTGTGCCTCATCCATAAATTAAGAGAACGGGTCTCCAAGAGTTCCCTCAGGTATCTTTCAACCTAGAGTTCAATTCCAGAACTTCACAATGCTTCGCCATCTGGCAGTAGAAGTTTCCCAAAGAATTATAGCCATAAAAGTATCCTCTATTATAATTGTTATAGTTGCTCATGGGATTAAGGTCTTTCCTTCTGTTTTTAATTTTTGTTTTTTAAGACAGGGTCTCACTCTGTCACCCAGGCTGGAGTGCAGTGGCATGATCATGGCTCACTTCAGCCTTGACTTCCTGGGCCCAAGTGATCCTCCCATCTCAGCCTCCTGAGTAGCTGGGACTACAGGCACGTGTCACCATGCCCAGCTAATTTTGCTTATAAGTAATTATAATTTTGTTTATAATTTTATTTATAAACATAATTAGCTGGACATGGTAAAGACAGGGTCTTGTGATGTTGCCCAGGGTGGTCTCAAACTCCTGGGCTCCAGTGATCCTCCAGCCTAGGCCTCCCAGAGTGCTGGGATTACAGGCATGAGCCATCATGCCCTGCCAAGGCCTTTTTTTCCCCCTTATCTATTATCTTGACCAGCTTCATGTGTTCCTGACTGTTTACAGTCTTCTCTGCATCTGGGTTGAGATAGGTTTAAATGACCTTAAATGACCACAAGACCCAAGTCAAAGTGCCAGGATTTCAGTGGAATGAAACCAAACAGGCATCTGGAAGCTGCAGTCAAATGATGCTGGCTGTCTACAGGAGTGTGAGCCTTCTCTCCTCACTTTCCAGATGCTTCACCTCTCTCCCCACTCCCTTACTCGGCCATGCCATAAAAATGGGGGTAAAGAGGCCAGGCACGGTGGCTCACACCTGTAATCTCAGCACTTTGGGAGTCCAAGGCAGGTGGATCACCTGAGGTCAGGAGTTCAAGACCAGCCTGACCAACTTGGCGAAACCCTGTCTCTACTAAAAATACAAAAATTAGCCAGGCGTGGTGGCAGGTACCTGTAGTCCCAGCTCTTTGGGAGGCTGAGGAAGGAGAATCACTTGAACCCAGGAAGCAGAGATTGCAGTGAGCCAAGATTGAGCTGCACTCCAGCCTGGGTGACAGAGCAAGACTCCATCGCAAAAAAAAAAAAAAAAAAAAAAAAAAAAAAAAAATTGCGGGGGTAAAGGAATGGCACTTGCTAGAGAAAGAGGGTTTTCTGTGGGCATTTATTCACATCTAGGGAACAGCTGGGAGCCATCTGATGTCATCAATTTAGACTTCTTGCTAGTTGGAATGTATGCCTGTGTTAGTCCACTCAGGCTGCAATAACAAAATACCATAAACTGGGTAATTCATCAACATCAGAAATTTATTTCTCATAGTTCTGGAGGCTGTGAAGTCCTAAATCGAGACACTGGCAGATTCAGTGTGTGGTGAGGGCCCATAGACGGCACCTTCTCACTGCATCCTCACATGGTGGAAGGGGCAAGGCAGCTCTCTGAGGCCTCTTTTTTATTTCATTTTATTATTATTATTTTTTTGAGACTGAATCTTGTTCTATTGCGCAGGTTGGAGTGCAGTAGTGCAATCTCAACCTCTGCTTCCCAGGTTAAGTGATTCTCCTGCTTCTGCCTCCCAAGTAGTGGGGACTACAGGCACCCACCAGCACACCCAGCTAATTTTTGTATTTTTAATAGAGACGGAGTTTTGCTGGGTTGTCCAGGTTTGTCTCAAAATCCTGTCCTCAAGTGATCTGCCTGCCTCAGCCTCCCAAAATGCTGGGATTACAGGCATGAGCCACCATGCCCAGCCTCTGGGGCCTCTTTTATAACAGCACTAATCCTATTCATGAGGGCTCTGCCTTCCTAACCTAATCACCTCCCAAAGGGCTCCACCTACTAATACCATTATTTTGGGGGTTACAATTTCCACATATAAATTTGGGGGCACACAAAGAGTCACAACATAGCAGTGCCTTAGTCCATGATTAAATAATAGTAGTAAATAAATATCAAACAACAACAATGAATAAAGGAAAACAAATTACCATGTCAATGAGGGAAAATTAAAAAGTTAGATGCCTCCAAAATATAACACTTTTTTTTTTTTTTTTGAGACAGAGTCTCGCTCTGTTGCCCAGGCTGGAGTGCAGTGGCATGATCCCAACTCACCACAACCTCTATCTCCCAGGTTCAAGCAATTCTTCTGCCTCAGCCTCCCTAGTAGCTGAGACTACAGGCTCGTGCCACCATGCCTGGCTAATTTTTGTATTTTTAGTAGAGATAGGGTTTCACTATGTTAGCCAGGCTGTTCTCAAACTCCTGACCTCGTGATCCACCCACCTCAGCCTCCCAAAGTGCTGAGATTACAGGCGTGAGCCACTGTGCCTGGCCAATATTAATACTTTTAATAGATAGCTGCACCCTTGGATAACACTTACTTTTCCATTCTCTAAGATCCTGATGCTGCTTTCTGAAACTAAGTTTTATTAAATAAACTTAAGGTTAAATTTAATTTCAGATTAGTTTTTATGCTATGTCCCAAATGCATATAAAATTATTTAAAAGTATACAGAGACTGGGTGTAGTGGCTCATGCTTATAGTCCCAGCACTTTGGGAGGCTGAAGCAGGAGGGTCACTTGAGTCAAGGAGTTCAAGAACAGCCTGGGCAACACAGGGAGACCTTGTCCCTATGTTAAAAAAAATTTAAAAATAACCAAGCATGGCGGCACACGCCTGCAGTTCCAACTACTTGGGAGGCTGAGGTGAGAGGATTGCTTCAACTGGGGAGATTGAGACTGCAGTGAGCTGATATTGCACAGCTGCATTCTAGCCTGGGTGAAGTCCAAGAAGCATTCAACATGTTCCTGTTCCAACAAACAGAGGCATAATATTATATGTGTACTGACACAGTCATAACCCAAGGTAGGTGAATTGGACTTTCGCAGTAGAATCTAGACAGGTTGAGCCACTGTAAAATTGTCTCTATATCAATATGGTTGGAAGGCACAATGCTGAAAAGTGCCCTAGCCTTACAGTGGTGAAGATGGCGCTGGAGCAGTCAGAATGACCTCAATTGCCATAGCAGCGGACGATTGGACTGGGGATCCTAAAGCAGTGTGCTGCAGGCTGTTCTTTCATGGAAGCATCAGAGACTTTTTAAGACATCCTACCTCCATCCATAGCTCCTCTTTTAGAGGCCAGGACCTTACCTCATTTATCCTGCTCTCCCCCGTACCTACTGCTGTGTCTGGCTTAGAAGGCACTCAACGAAGTTGTGTGGATTGAATAAACAGAAGGAGAAATTGTTCATTGAGTTAAATTCTGATATTTGTATTGCAGAGGGAATCTCTTCTCATGTCACCAAGTTCTAGAAAAGGGAGAGAGTCCTAGGGAAGTGTTTAGAACAAGTAAAAGAGCCACGGATTTGTTTTTGTGGTCCTTTCTTTCCTTTTTGAGACAGGGTCTTGCTCTGTCTCCCAGGCTGGGGTGCAGTGGCGTGATCACAGCTCGACCTCCTGGGTTTAAGCAATCCTCCCATCTCATCCTCCTGAGTAGCTGGGACTACAGGTGCATGCCAACCGTCCGGCTAATTTTCATCTATTTGTGGAGACGGGAATCTCACTGTGTTGCCCAAGTTTATCTCAAACTCCTGGCTTCAAGCAATCCTCCTGTCTCAGCCTCCCAAAGTGCTGGGATTATAAGCATGAGCCACCACACCTGGCCTGCCATGAATATTTTTTATGATGGTATCTAAAAAGCAGAAACATTTAGAGTATTGCTTCTTGAAATGTGATCCACCAGCCAGCAGCATCTATATCTCCTGGGAGCTTGCTTGAAATGCAGAATCTCAGGCCCCACTACAGACCTATTGAATCAGAATCTGCAATTTTATAAGATCTCCAGGTGTCTTCTATGCACACTAAATGTTTGAGAAATCTTTGCTTGGAGTTTGGCCTTAGGAATCTGATGGACCCAACATTTACTAAGGGGTCTTAATCCCTCTGAGTTTCAGTGTTCTTTCCTGTTAAATGGTGATTAAATAAGACACATATGGCCAGGCATGGTGGCTCATGCCTGTAATCCTAGCACTTTGGGAGACAAGCCAGGTGGATCGCTTGAGCGCAGAAGTTTGAGACCAGCCTGGGCAACATGGTGAAACCCCGTCTCTACAAAAAATACAAAAATTAGGTGGCCATGATGGTGGGCACCTATAGTCCCAGCTACTCAGGAGGCTGAGGTGGGAGGATCACCTGAGCCAGGGAGGTCAAGGCTGCAGTGAGCTGTGATTGAGCCACTTCACTCCAGCTTGGGTGACAGAGTGAGACCCTGTCTCAAAAAAGCAAAAAACAACAACAAATAACACAGGCAAAGTGTCTTATGTAGTACCAGACACAAGGGTCTCCATAAAGACTGGCGATTATGTCCATGAATACCTCTTTCAATGCCTTGAAAGATCACATCTCAGCTGTAGGAAGGTGGCTATTACTCTGCTCTATCCATTTGTTTCCAACCAGGAGTGCAGTAGCTGCCTCTTAGAATGCAAAGCCTGATAGAAGCATGCCTTTGCTCCTTTGCTGCGTGTCCTGTCATATTTTTCATGATGTAAAGGATATTGTGCTCATGATGTGAAGGATATTGGACTATAGTTTGCACTTAGGATTTGCTATTTTGTATAAGGCAAGACCACCTTGCATTTCGATGTCAGTAACTCACTAAAGATGTGGATATATTCCGTGTGTCAATCACACATTCTAATAGCTCGGAATGGGGAGAAAAGGCCCCCTTTGGGCTCCACAGGGGAAGGCAGGGCTCCTCCAAGCTCAGGGTGTGTTTGGTATGCCGGACAGCCAAAAAGAGCAAATGTTTACTTGAGTATTCTTAGTTCTGAGGGCAGGGAAAAACTTTGGAACAGACAGTTTAATATATGGGTTTGAATCATAGCTCCACATAGAGCTAACGATGCAAACTCCAGCACATTACTTAACTTCTCATAGACTCAATCTCCTCATTTGCAAATGGAGGTAATAATACGAATCAACTCATAGGGTTGTTGTCAGGGTTAAATGAAATGATAATGTAAAACACTTTACATCATGAGCAGCTGTCACAATCATAAGTTAGCTGTCATGTTATTCATTGATGACTTTAATCATGTAACATAAGGTCACTGGTTTTTAAATGCATGTATACAGTGTGTTTTACAAAGTGCTTTCACATACATTGTCATAGTTCTCCAGAAGACTGATACTCTATAGTCTCCATTTTATATACAAAGCAACTGAGGTTCACTGGGGACCATATTTCTAACTTCCTATGGGCTTCTGCAAATCTTTTTGGGGAAATGGCCAGCATTTGGTACTAGCCCCCAAATTTGCATTTAAGTCGCAGCTTGGCCATGCTTTGTGGACCTTAGGTGAATCCCTGGCATTTGCCCTTGTTTCCCTTTCTTAGCTGTAGGATAACGATGATGATGATGTTGTTGACAATGATGATGTCTAGTTACATGCTTCAAAAGCTTGTGGGGAAGGTCAAGGAAAAGAATCTTATTCTATGATGTAGACTAACCTGTGTTTAAAATGAACTGGGAATTTGTTTTAATTGGGTATGGTAAAACGCACAGACATGGAAATGACTGTCAGGAAAGAAGTTTTATACTCGTCGATCCTGAGAAGCGGGAGGCATGGCAGTGTAGGAGGCTTTGGAGTGTAGGAGTCCCAAGTTGTCTGGTTGCCACCCTGGGGTGATTAGGGCAGGGAAATATCTGCTTAATGGGTAAACACTTGGGAAAGGAGGTAGTTGGGGATGTGGTCTTTGGGCTGGTTGGTTTGCTTATGAAAGATGCGCTTGTAGGGGGTCATTTGCTATCTGTAATAACTGGCTAGCCCTCAGGTTGGAGGAGCAGTTTCCCCCAAGTCGGTGAGGCCCCAGGTGCCAGAGCATGGAGAATACAGAAAACAAGAAAACAGAGTTAATACAGCATAGATGCCAGAGCCCTTGATGGTGTTTGGACTGTAGGACAGCAAGGCATCGATTTTTCTGTCCCCCACTCCTTTAAGACTTCATACTTATCTGATTTTCTCCTGGTGAACATGTAGCATAGAAAAGGTTCAGGTTTATCTTTCACAAGGCTCACAGCTCCTCTCCTGGCTCATTGCCCATCTGGCTGTCTCCACCGCACAGCTTTCCTCGCGCCTCATAGACTAAATTGCATCCTAAAGGAGATGTAGTTGAGGAACATCTTCTGAGCAAATGGTGTGCTGGGCTTAGTCATTTAAAACCTTCCTGCCCTTGTGCATGTTTAGGTAATGTACATTATAGAAAGCGCCACTGCTCCTAAATGAACTTGGGATAATTGGCTTGAATTTCAGAAGCCAGCATGTCTACAATTAAGCTTTTGCCACATTTTTGTGTGCATTGCAGGAAAAATTGATTACCAAAGGTTGAAATTTGGCAAATCATTCAGCGGATTCCTGGTGCAGAATATAGGCTCTGAAGACTCAGGGAGGAACAGGACAGGGGCAGGTCTTCAGATATATGCTGTTGGGGGTAAAGCAACCATTTGGCAATTAGCCCAGAATGCTAAATGTTATTGGATGATTAAGTTCAGGGGGAGGCAGACTTCCCAAAGAGCTGAGGCTTGAACTGTCTTGAAAGATGGGGAGAAGTTTCTCAAGAAGTTTGCCAAGGAAAGGAGGGTATTTTAGGCTAAGGGACTCATCCAGCCCAAAAATTAACTGCATGTTTCTGGGAAGAAGGCCTAACATTTGAGCTCCCTCATCTATTTTTTGTTTTTGTTTAGTTTTGTTTTCATTGTTTTTTGTTTGCTTGTTTTGTTTTGTTGTTGTTGTTGTTTTTACAGAGTCTCACTCTGTCACACAGGCTGGAGTGCAGTGGTGCTATCTCGGCTCACTGCCACCTGCTCCTCCCGCGTTCATGTGATTCTCGTGCCTCAGCACAGATGTGCACCACCATTCCTGGCTAATTTTTGTATTTTTAGTGGAGACAACATTTTACCATGTTGGCCAGGCTGGTCTCGAACTCCTGACCTCAGGTGATCTGCCTGCCTCAGCCTCCCAAAGTGCTGGGATTACAGGCAGGAGCCACCACGCCTGGCCTGAGCACTCCCATCTGTTAAATGGAAATATTATCTACTTCAGAGGATGATGGTGAAGACTGAGTGCATGAATTTGCATACAGCGTCCAGAGCAATGCCTGGGACATACGAGAAAGACCTAAAAAGCAGGAGGAAGGCAAGTGAATGCAGGAACAGGAAGCACATAATTGGAATGGCTGACACCTAAGATGTGCACAGAGGGAGGGAGAATATCTGGCTGCAGATGTCGATAACAAAAGCTCCCAAAGGGACCTTTAAGCCCTACAAAGGGATCCAGACTTTGCCTGGAAGAAGCTGAAAGCTATTGAAACATTTTAAGCAGAGAATACCCATGGGGCTTACACTTAACAAAGACCCTGCAGTATTTTGTGTTAGAATCCGAGCAAAGGGCATAGCAGCGGGAATACAAAGGAAGATATTTTGAGGCAGAATTGTTGAGTCTTGGTGACTTACGAGGAATGAGAGGGGTCAAGGATGTCTCCAAGGATTTCTGCCAGGAAACTTGATGGGCAGTGGGATAGAGAAAGCTGGTCCCAATGTAACCCCTAGTTCCTTCTCCTAGTATGGTGTTTTCCAATACGTACCAAGATCTCAGTCAGTTTCTTAACTTAATGGGGTTTGGCCTTGAAAAACCAATTGTAGAGAGTGAGACAGATTAGTTTGACTGAGTTTAATTTTTTTTTAACCGTGCTCTTTAGATGTGTAATACAAGAGGAAAATGTGACAGATACAAAGATTAATGCAATTGTAGGTGACATTAACAGCACAGGAATAACAAAGTTAGACGGGTAATAGTCCCCAACTATTCTGTAGTCAAATTGCATAGTTCTAGTCTTGCACACCGTATATTTTAAGGGACATGAGCATAAACCAATTCACTGATTCTAGAGGAGGGTGACTAGGAGGATGAGAGGTTTTGAAATCACTTCACATGGCCATTTGTTTCACCTGGAAGAAACGGAAAAAAATATATAGGGCACAGAGTGGGAGAAGATATTGGGTAGATGTTACTAGAGAGTCTGGTTTAGGATCACTTTGAAGAAGTCATTTCTATCAGAGTTGCCCCGCAATGGGATAGGCTGTGTCACAGAGACCTGGCTAGAAGTTCCCAGAGGAGGTTGAGGGGGGTCTGCTAAGAGGCTGTAGAACCCCTTCCTGCACTGGCTGGGAAGATAGATGAGGTAATCTCTCAAGAAATTTCCAGTATGAGAGGTCTGAGAGTCTGTGCACATGTGCAAATAAACACAAATATTTAAAAATCTACGTCTTCGATTTGCATATTGACTTCAATAGTTTTGAACAACTGCCAGGCTCTGTGCTAGATAACTTGGAATGCGGCAATAAAAATACCTCATCTCTGCCCTTAGATGTTCATAGCCTAGAAGGGATCATGAATTGAAGCAGTAAATGTTATATATGTTATGTTAATGCCATTCTATTTAAACCTATATGTTAATCAATGTTAGAATTAATATAAGAAGGCTGGACGCAGTGGCTCACGCCTGTAATCCCAGCACTTTGGGAGGCCAAGGCGGGAGGATCACCTGAGGTCAGGAGTCTGAGACCAGCCTGGCCAACATGGCGAAACTCCACCTCTACTAAAAATACAAAAATTAGCTGGGTGTGGTGGCAGGCACCTGTAATCCCAGCTATTTGGGAGGCTGAGGCAGGAGAATCGCTTGAACCCAGGAGGCAGAGGTTGCAGTGAACCGAGATCGTGCCACTGCACTCCAGCCTGGGCAACAGAGTGAGACTCTGTCTCAAAAAAAAAAAAAAAAAAAGAATTAATATAATTAATATAAGAAATACATAGCTCTCCGTCTCTAATTGGTATCTGGAAGGGTCCTAAGAAGCCCACAGTGTATGCCATCTAGCCTTTTCTGGAAGAAGGGACTACTACTTCTAAATCCAGGCACAGAGCCGAGTGATGGCGGGGGCAGGGGGATACAAGAGAACAAGTCCTGCCTTTAACTAAATTTCCTTGGGTTGATATTTCTAGTTTATACGCACCAAATATAGTCCATGCGTAAAAACAGACCCGCCATCCTACTGGGAGGCTGATTTTCTCCAGAACACAGAATGTGGACATTTGTGAATTGGGCAGGGAAAAATGGAAGACAATTTTCTTCTTATCTTACTACGGCCAGATGTTCTCCTTTATTTCCACCGGCAAGCCTTGAGCCAGTTGTATCAGGGGATTTCAGCCTGCTCTGGAGGACTCCTACAAACGTCCCCACTAAACTGACTCTGCTGCAGTGGCCGAGGTCCTTCCTTGACACTGCGCCTTGGTTCTGTGTTTGTGCCACTTTGCTCAGCCTTCCAGCTCCTGGAGGTTAGCTGCGGCCCACTCTCCTGTTTAAACCTGGACCGCAGACCTCTCACTTTTTTCCTCGCGGCTGATGTCTGGTTCCAGGTGGTAGATCTGTCTTACGATGGTCCCATCCCCTAACTCCAGCGTGCCTGGTGGCTCAGTTCTGACCCAATGCCTGTCCTAAACATTATGCTCTGGACGCTACTGATCTGCCTGATCCCCAGTGCCTCTCCTTTGCCTCCCTGCTTCAGCTCCTTCACCAGGACTTGCTTTCTCTCACCCCACACCTCAGGAAGAACTGTCGAAGCATGGCTCCTAGCTGAGAATTTGGGGGAAAATGAGAAGGGGGAGTGCACACGCGTGTGTGTGTGTGTGCGTGTATCCATTTTTTCATCTGGAAAAATATGCATGTTATCCTAGTGGCTCCCTCTATTCCAGCTTCAAGTCTGGGGTGTCCATGACAGCAGGTGTGGAGCCCGAGAAAGAGTGTCCTCCCCAGGAGTCTTCCCCTCCCACCTGCAGCATCAAAGCTGCCCTGCGGGGGTGCAGCCATGCAGCCTCTCGCTTGCCAGGCTCTTTCTGCCTCTGCTTCCTGTGCCTGCGGTGAGAGGTGGGGGTGATCTGCCTTTGCACAGGTGCTAAGCTACCCAGCTTTTGCTCCAATTCCATCCAGGATTATGAAATAAACTTACACTAGACTGCCCACACCACACAGGCACACACATGCACACGCATACACCAGGCAGGTTCTACAGCTAACTACTCATATACACAATCTCTTATCATGCAGACACCTGAACACACTACACACACACACAGAAAAATACACACTCACCATACAGTCAGCACATACACATAACACACACATGTGGGCAACACACATACACACGCACATAGCCATTTGCCATGCAATCATACACACAGGCACACACAGCTATGCATTCACCATACAGGCAGGCACCACACACACACATACACCCATTGACCCAAATACAACAATGCAAGCTCCACACATAACTACCTACATACACATACACCATGCACCTTGCAGACACCTCATACATATCACATGCATAGTCATCAGAGGGAAAGAAAGACTTAGAGACCAAGACTTTCACAGACAGTGAGGAATGTGACCCCCCTGGACAGAAAGAGCTGGGGATGGCTGCTTATCCACACCATGCTCAGAAGTCATTCATATTGGGGCAGGGGTCAGCACAGAAAAGTTAGCTCCTACCTCCCCAGATGCCTCTCATAGGCCTATGGGGCACCTAGAAGTGACCTTCCATCACATCATCATCTTTGTCCACTAAACCATAGTATTTTATTTTATTTTGAAGCAGAATCTCTCTCTCTCTTCTCGCCCAGTCTGGAGTTCAGTAGCGCGATCTCGGCTCACTGCAGCCTCCACCTCCCAGGTTCAAGTGATTCACAGTCCTCAGCCTCCCAAGTAGCTGGGATTACAGGCGCATGCCACCATGCCCAGCTAATTTTTGTATTTTTACTACAGATGGGGTTTCACCATGCTGGCCAGGCTTGTCCTGAACTCCTGACCTCAAGTAACCCGCCTTCCTCAGCTTCCCAAAGTGCTGAGATTACAGGCGTGAGCCACTGTGCCCCGTTCCACTAAGCCATACTCTAAATCATCTTACTTCCTTCCAGGTCTCCCAGCTTGGAGTCTGGCAAATTGTAAATACTCCATAATGATCCATTTCCCTCCTCCATTCCTTCCAGATCACAGACCTCGAAGCCTGATGTCCTGTTGGAATCCCAGGTCCGCTGCTACTAGCTTTACTACCGACCTGGTGACTTAAACTCTGTGTTTCAGTTTTGTTTTTTTTTTGAAACAGAATCTCACTCTGTTGCCCAGGCTGGAGTGCAGTGGCACAACCTCGGCTCACTGCAAACTTCATCTCCCGGGTTCAAGTGATTCTTCTTCCTCAGCCTCCCGAGTAGCTGGGATTACAGGCATGCACCAGCACACCCAGCTGATTTTGTATTTTTAGTAGAGATGGGGTTTCACCATGTTGGCCAGACTGGTCTCGAACTCCTGACGTCAGGTGATCCACCGACCTCAGCCTCCTAAAGTGCTGGGATTACAGGCGTAAGCCACTGCGCCCGGTCACTCAGTTTTCTTTTTTTGTTGTTGTTTTATTTTTTAGAGACAGGGTCTTGCTCTGGCATCTAGGCTGGCGTGCAGTGGTGTGATCATTGCTCACTGTAACATTGAACTCCTGGGCTCAAGGAATCCTCCTACTTTAGCCTCTGAGTAGCTGGGACACCACCATGCTGGCTAATTTTTTAAATTTTTTTGTAGAGACAGGGTTCTCCCTATGTTGCCCAGATAGGTCTTGAACTCCTGGCCTGAAGCAATTCTCCAACCTTGGCCTTCCAAAGTGCGGGGATTACAGGCATGAGCTACCGCGCCTGGCCTTGTGTGTCAGTTTTCTTGTCTGTAAAATGAAGATAATCACAGAAGCTCCCTTATATGAAAGTTAATATATGAGTTAGCTTTTGTTGTTTGCTCCAACTCACAATTCTGGCTTTTCAAGACTGCTTTGAAACCAGACTTTGTTGTGTTTGTGTTAGCTAATCTCCCAGTCTGGCATCACCTAAAAACCTTCTGCACATTCCCTGGAGGTCTCTGTGGGAATCCTGCAGGGATTAAGAGCCCTCCCCTCTTTTTCTCATGTTGCTCTGAGATGTCTGAATCCAGTAGGGTGGCAGCACATTTCTCTCCTCCTCTCTTTTCCCAGAGCGCTGATCCCAGGCTTTCGCCAAGCTTCCTCCTTTTGAATTCCATGTTCTTTGCCATGTGTCTTCCTCACAGTCCGCTCTGATTTTCCTGCTACTCCATTCAGCTGGTCACCCAGGTTAGACACCTGCAGCACATAAGGCCCTTCTGCTGCTTCTTCAGACTGCACACCCGGCCAATGCCAAGTCCTGTCGAATCTGATGCTCACCCCTCCCATTCTCCCTGGAGGGAGCTTTGCTCTGTCTCTGGCTCAGGTTATCGTCTACCTGGGCTCAGCATCAAGGCTCTCCCTGCTGAGTTTAGATTGTGATCAAATAGTAAAAAGAAATATATTCGCTGTTCTACTTGCTCGAATCAAGGCTACAGATGAAACCCCCAAAGGCAGAGCTTCCTCCAGTTCCTGGGCTCTGTTCGGCTGCCTTGAGAGCATTTACTCTGTGCATGCACCGCTGTAACTATCACCTCACTTGGTTCCCAGAGTGACCTCTTGTGCTAGGAGCTTTACCCATGCCCGTTTTGCAGGTGAGGTAACTACATAGAGCTTGGAGAAGGACCATAACTTGCTCGGTGTCATGGCTAAGGTAGTGGCCGTGGCAGGATGCAAATGTGAGACTGTGTAATTCTTGAGTCCCAAAGTCCTATCACTTACCCATCAAGGACTCTCAGAAATGGCCAATTCCCGGCAGGAAGAACGCATCAAAACAGTCCTGACTGTCCTTTTCAGTCCTCCTGCTTCAATCAAACTGGACTTCGAGATTAACTTCTCCCTTCTCTGTGCCTCTGCTCATGCCATTTGGGGCACACTCCTTCTTTCATCACTCCTCATCTCTCTCTTCCTTCAAACTCCACCTCCAATGCCATTTCTTATGCAAAGCCTTTTTAATCTTCTAGCTAGAAGGGACCTTTGTCTTCATAGGTCTCCCTGGCACTTGGTACTTCTCTTTTGTTTTTAGAGATATGGTCTTACTCTGTCACCCAGGCTAGGGTGCAGTGGCACAATCATAGCTCACTGCAGCCTCCAACTTCTGGGCTCAAGCTATCCTCCTGCCTCGGTCTCACTAGTAGCTGGGACTACAGGCGCAAGCCTCCATGCACAGCTGGTACTTCTTTTCTTGTGGCTTTGCTACTCTGCCTTGCATTGTGGTTACTCGTGCACTTGTCCTTTGCCACCACTACATTATAAGCCCTATGAAGACAGGGATCCAACAACTTCTTTCTATCCCTTGCCTGAAGAGCACCCTGCATAAAACCCAGGCTCTATCCATGTATGTTGAGTTAGTGCAGAACCATTTGTTGAGTTGAATGAGTGAGAGCAAGGAGCAGACCACAGGGCATGGAGACTTTCCAGGTTCACCTTCCTTGGTGCCATTACCAAGTCTATTGGAATGGTTATCAGCCCAACTTCAACCTTCTTGTCCAAAGCACAGTGTGATAGATGTTGCAAAGCATCCTAGCAAACTTTTCAAGAGAGAAAGTATTTAATATACATCTCTTGCTTTTAGCGGCTCACCCTGGTTCTCAACAGGAGCCCCTTTTATCTCTAAGGTTCAACCACCAACTCTTTAATGATCTATTCTCAAATTTTCCTATCGTTTGCTACCAAGCTATCAATGCTATTATCAAAGCTACCAATCGTTATCAATGGCAATTTCCGAAACGTACCCTTTTGAAATTTGGGACATTTTCTTAACCCCTAATTTTCTCCCTGCTCACGTTTTCCTTCATTCTATGACCACATCTGGTCCTTTCATATAGATATTAACATGAAAAATCTCAGGCACCCTTCAAAATGTTCCCTTTGGGTAGTAAGAAACAGCCCTCCCTGTATTTGAAAGGTACTGCTGAGAAAAATCATAATTTATTATTATTTTTATTTTTTAAAAGGCGCTGATTATTTGAACAGATTCCTTCCCTGAGGACTTTCATCCTCTGAGTGATTCTGGGCTGAGTCCCTCTCTTGGTTATTAATGAATTTGAGATATGGATGTGGTCGTTGGTCTTGCCCATAAATTATCCAGTTATGCATGACCACAGTCAGCAGAAAAAGAACTTTCCAGCTCCTCAGCTGCTGGATTCAGAAAAGTGACTGGGTCGCGTGGACATTTCCATGAGGGCTCCAGTTTCTGAATGTTATGAGCAACTTAGTAAAAGTGCAAGGTAAACATAAAGTACCATTCACTGAGAGCAGACTAAATTATGAGCCATAACCTTCTCGAGATAGCCTGGTACCATTTGGGTTATCTCTTTTATAAAACGTGTTGAGGGTGATTGGTTTGGAAATAGTTGTTCTTTCATGTGTCTTACTTTATTTTCCTTTGACTCAAATGGTCAAAATTATTTCCTATCTGAATTTTTTTTTCCTGTCAGGACTTTCTGTTACTTCCTCTGCCTCCAACCACACACACGCTCCCCAACTCAAACATTGCAAATATTGTGTTTCTTAAAATATTTGTAATTACCTTTTATTATTAACTTCAATGTACAGGTCTTGCCTTCCTATTTATAAACCTTGATTCTTCCCTTAATCAGCATGCAATGGTTTTTGGTTTTGTTTTGTTCTGTTTTTAAATTTTATTTTTGTAAAAGTTATTCTCTGTACTATACCAACCTATGGGAACAAATGCTATTATCTTTACATTTATGTCCCAATTCACATGAAATCTAGGCAGAAACTCCAGACTTTTCCAGGAGTCCCCTCCCTAAACATCTCTTCCCTATCAATATTTGTAATTATCTCCTCTTCTCCTACCTGCTCTTGTCTGTCGCGAGAACCCACTCTCTTGTCAGCAGGACTGGGCTGGGCTCTCATTCCACCAACATCCTCACCCACCAGCCTCAAACTCCATCAGCCTTACCTCTAAATAAACAAGCACAGAGGCCGGGCTGGTGGCTCAAGCCTGTAATCCCAGCACTTTGGGAGGCTGAGGCAGGCAGATCACCTGAAGTCAGGAGTTCCAGACCAGCCTGGCCAACATGGAGAAACCCCATCTCTACTAAAAATACAAAAACTTAGCGGATTGTGGTGGCACATGCTTGTAAACCCAGCTACTAGGGAGGGTCAGGCAGGAGACTCGCTTGAACCCGGGAAGTGGAGATTGCAGGGAGCTAAGATTGCACCACTGCACTTCAGCCTGGGCAGCAGAGTGAGATCCATCTCAGAAAGAAAAAAAAAAAAAAAAGAACAAGCACAAAGATTAAAAACTACGTGTTTTATGCTAACACTGCTTCTAGGAAAGGTCCATAGGCATGGCTGTCCCAGTAACATTTCTGTGTATGAGCTCTTCCCACTTGAGATTCTAGTGCCTTGCCGGGCACGGTGGCTTACACCTGTAATCCCAGCACTCTGGGAGGCCAAGGTGGGCGGATCACCTGAGGTTGGGAGTTCGGGATCTAGTGTCAACATTGCTCCTCAATCTTATTCCCCCATGCTGGCTTCTGACAGCCCTGAATCTACCTTCTCTCTTTCTCACCCTCCAAGGGTCCCAAGCGTGGTAACAATTTCAATTTATCTTCCGACAAGTGTTTGCCATAAGATCTACCTGCAACCAGGTTGACCAAGTCGATAATTTGAGTGCAGGTGTCCACTGGGCCAGGGCTGCACTTCTCCCCAGCCATTGAAAGAAGCCCAGGCCAGGCAAGGTGGCTCACACCTGTAATCCGAGCACTTTGGGAGGCTGAGGCGGGTGGATCACCTGAGGTCAGGAGTTCAAGACTAGCCTAGCCAATATGGTGAAATCCCATCTCTGCTAAAAATACAAAAAGTAGCCAGGTGTGGTGGTGCATGCCTGTAATCTCAGCTACTTGGGAGGCTGAGGCAGGAGAATCACTTGAACCCCAGAGGTGGAGGTTGCAGTGAGATTGCACCACTGCACTCCAGCCTGGGTGACAGAGCAAGACTCTGTCTCAAAAACGAAAGAGAGAGAGAGAGAGAGAGGAAGGAAGGGAAGGAAGGAAGGAAAGGAAGGAAAGGAAGGAAAAGCCAGCCTGATGCTGAGACAGAACCACTGGTGCAGGCTCCCCTCCCCTCTCTCCCCACCCTGCTGTGGGGTTGTGGATTGCAGGGAGGAAGGAAAGTGTCCTTTTTCTATACTCCAGCCTTGTCACAGAAGATTAGTGGAGAGGCAGTAGAGGGGATGAGGTGTGAGTGTGGAAGGATGAAGGGAGGGGTGTGGGAGACTTGTCAGGGTCCTGGGCCCTTTCAGAAAACTTCTTGACTCCTATGAAAATTCATGAATCTGAGGATATACTAAGGGCAACGATGCTGTACAACTTTATAGGCAGCTTCTGGTTTTTAAATGCAAATGAATATTTTGGGGGAGGTGTGGTGCCTACTTCCGCCCCTTCACAATCAAGTTTGAGTCACAAGCCTGCAAGTCCAGTCAAAACAACATCTTGGCTGGGCGTGGTGGCTCATGCCTGTAATCCCAGAACTTTGGGAGGCCAAGGGAGGAGGATCACTTGAGGCCACAAGTTGGAGACCAGCCTGGGCAACGTAGTGAGACCTCAGCATTTTAAAACTAGCTGGGTGTGGTGGAGTACAACTGTAATCCCAGCTACTCGGGAGACTGAGGTGGGAGGACTGCCTAAGCCCAGGGGTTAGAGGCTGCAGTGAGCCATGATCGCACCACTGGGATTACAGGCGAGCCACCGTGCCCAGTCAAGGATTATTTTCTATAGCCTCTAATGGAAAAAAAAAAAACAAACTATTTTAGAATTCTCTTCCTGCAGCCTATTGGCCAGTGGCCACAGGATTCTGTTTAGCCAATACACACATATCCTGTCCAGTGGTGCAAAGTACAAAAAAGTGATTTTGTTAGGCTTTTCCCACAGAGGGCGTTTAATGTCTTCTTAAAGGTGTAAGGGAATTGTTCATGGTTTATTTCTTTGTGAAGTTTTTGATTGAATTAAAACACCAATATAAATTGGACTTAAACTGTCTAATGGCAAATTTTCCATAATAAACAAAATTCTAAAATCCTAGAGAACAGAAACTGTGGCTTATAGTTCTGCCTCCACTGCACAGTACTTACTTAGCTTCGTGCATGGTAAAAATAAGGGTTCTGTAAGTTCATTTGTTGGATGAATGGATTTATTTATTCATGAATAAATTCTCTATTCATGAATGAACTTATTTATTCACTCATTACATTTCTTCCTTTCTTTGCATTTTACCTTTCATTTTCTTTATTCTTTGGACTCAGTAACACTTTTCATATCATTTTCAATATGAGAGTTGAATAACTGTATATTGACCTGAATTGAAAAGAGAAATGGAAACAGAAAATCTTTAGCAAATTGAACTAAAAATCTCCCAGTGAGTTACAAATTAATCCAGTGAAATGTTCCGGACGTTTTGGATGAGGGAATTCTATTTCATACAGGTCACACTCCCTTACCAACCTCAGGCCTGCCTGAAGGAAGATTCTTCTAATCCAAAACATCCTGCAATTTTAATTTAATTATGAAACAGCATGTTGTGCTAGCTAAGTTAGACTTCAAGATGACTTAGCAGAAATTCCCTGGTTTGATAATAAATACAGATGCCATCCAGTGCAATAAAAATGACTGCATCAGGCCAGAGGCAGGTACAAAAAAGCTGAAAGAGGTTTGTATTTATTGTGATGCCAGAGGCAATAAAATTGTGTGTCATTTGGGGTGAAACTTTTAATTTCATATCTTGTAGGTATTAAACTACATTTGCTATCTGCACATCCAGGTAAATCGTCTCCCATCTTTACTCCCTGTCTTTACTTTCACAAAAATCTTAATTCTGGATTCTGCCAACACTGCTTTCTTACCTATTCCTTGTCTGTTCCTTGTCTCTACAAATCTCCCAACCCCTTTCCCATATCTACTCTCCTATTCCACCCCACTTTTCTCTAAGGAACTCCAGGAAGCAGAGGTGAAACCCCTGTCCAAGAATATTCAAATATGTATTTATTCCTTCATGCAAAACAAATCAGCTGAGCATGGTGACTCACTCTTGTAATCTCAGCACTTTGAGAGGCTGAGGCAGGAGGATTGCTTAAGGCCAGGAGTTCAAGACCAGCTTGGGCAACATAATAAGACCCCTGTCTCCACAAAAAATTAAAAAAAAAATTAGCTGGTCATGATGGAGCACAGCTGTAGTCTCAGTTACTTAAGAGGTTGAGATGGGAGGATTGTTTGAGCCTAGGAATTCAAGGCTGCAGTGAACTGTCATCATGCCACCACACTCCAGCTTGTGCTACAGAGGGAGACCCTGCACAAAACGAAACAAAACGAAACGAAACAAAAACAAAATGAAAACATTCATTAGGCATCTTCTGTGCATAAGGCGTTTTGCTTCGTTTGTAAGGACAGATCACAGAAAAACAAGTTATTTTGTCTGTTCTCCAAGGGAGATTTAAATTTGCAGGCAGGATTGAAGCAAAATGGGAAATAGGAAAAAGATGGAGCTGATATGTACAAATATGTAAGACAGGTGGAGTCCCTGCCAGGCTGTAAATAGCATAGGTCCCAAACCAAACTCATCATGTTCCTCTGCAAAAGCACTTCCTCCCACAGCCTTCCTGTTGGGTCTCGGTCCCACAAGTGTTCCTGTGATCCAGAAGCATTTTATTGCACCCATCTTCTGGTCACCTCTGTTGTTGTGTATGCATTTGCGTGTTTCTTTAGCAAGACTATGTCTTAACCCCGGCATATGGAGGCAGATCCAATTCCTAGTCCATCCACATCTCTGGAGATTATTCCAGTTTTCAGCATTAATGGGTTACTAAAAAAAAAAATTTGTTGAGTTAAATTATGTTCTTACCATTGCACAAGCTTACAAAATCTGCTTCAGATCAAACAGCCATCTTCTACATTGCAGAGTTTGTTTCGTATGCAAATGGATCCTCTTTCGTTGAGAAGCCAGGTGTGTAGAAACTCAGGGAGGACCAAAACAAGGTGCCTGGGGCTCTGTGTTCTGTGCAGTCTTGGGAACTGACAGAGGAGTTGTGGTTATCTGTTTGACCTTGTATTTGGTGAATCACATACTGATGTAGGGGGATTCCCTGTTGCTACCACTGTTTGTTCCATTCTCTAGTTTCCTACTCGAGTTTCAGATACTCTGCAACTAGAAATGACCTTGGTTCTTCCCAGTTATCAGATATTATTTTCTGACCCTCAGTTTCACTGGGGATGCCACTAGCCTGGCATATGAATGGTTTTCAAATAAGGATCTCTTCCAAACAGAAGAGGCAGCCTGGGTATATAGTTATGGTTTCTGCCCTTTTTCTAGGGTGTACTCTCTTGAAGACCCTCTAGGAGGCCAAAACTGCACTGGGCATATCTGCAGCAATCTCTGTCATCTCATTAGGGTATGTTGAAAATAAGTCAACCTGTTAGTTAGCTATTGTCAGAAAATTGCTATGTAACCAACAACCACAGATCCTCATGGTCAACAACAATAATGAATATTCATTTCTTGTACCTGTGAGGTTCAGCTAATCTAGGCTGGACTTTGCTGATCTCAACTGGACTCAACTCATGCACCTGGGGTCTAATGGGGGTTGGCTGACCTTAGGTGAGGTTGGCTGGGGTGACTGGGTTCTGCTCTACTTGTCTACCTCCTAGACCAGTAGGCTTGCCTGAGCATATTCTTTTCATGGCAAAAGCACAGCAAAACAAGCTCAATTACATGAGTGGTTGTGTAGACCTCCGATTGTATCATGTCTGTGACATCCCATTGGTCAAAGCAAGTCATATGGCCAAACACAGAGTCAAGAGGCAGAGAAATAACCTCCGTGTTTTTGTTGTTCTTGTTGTTTTGTTTTTTGAGACAAAGTTTTGCTCTGTGACCCAGGCTGGAGTACAGTGGTGATCATGGCTGTATTAGTTCATTTTCACATTGCTATAAGGAAATATTTGAGACTGGGTAATTTATAAAGGAAAGAGGTTTAATCAACTCATGGTTCTGCATGGCTGGAAAGGCCTCAGGAAACTTACAGTCATGGTAGAAGGTGAAGGGGAAGCAAGACACCTTCTTCACAGGCAGCAGGAAGGAGAAGTGCAGAGTGAAGGGGGAAGAGCCTCTTATAAAACTATCAGATCTTGTGAAACTCACTCACTATTACCAGAAGAGCATGGGGGAAACCGCCCCCATGATTCAATTACCTCCACCTGGTCTCTCCCTCGACACATGGGGATTATGGGGATTATGGGGATCACGATTCAAGATGAGATTTTGGGTGGGGACACAGCCAAACCACATCATTCTGCCCCAGCCCCTCCCAAATCTCATGTCCTCACATTTCAAAACATAATCATGCCTTTCCAATTGTCCCCCAAATTCTTAACTCATTCCAGTATTAATCCAAAAGTCCAAGTCCAAAGTCTTATCTGAAACAAGTCAAGTACCTTCCACCTATGAGCCTGTAAAATCAAAAGCAAGTTAGTTACTTCTGAGATGCAATGGGGATACAGCACTGGGTAAATACACCTGTTCCAAATGGGAGAAATTGGCCAAAACAAAGGGGCTACAGACCCCATGCAAGTCCAAATTCAGTGGGGCAGTCATTAAATCTTAGAGTTCCAAAATGATCTCCTTTGACTCCATGTCCTACATCCAGGTCACACTGATGCAAGAGGTGGTCTCCCATGGCCTTGGGCAGCTCCGCTCCTGTGGCATTGTAGGGTACAACCCCACTCCTGGCTGCTTTCACAGGCTGGCGTTGAGTGTCTGCAACTTTTCCAGGTGCATGGTGTAAGCCATAAGTAGATCTACCATTATGGGGTCTGGAGGACAGTGGCCCTCTTCTCACAGCTCCACTAGGCTATGCCCTAGTGGGGACTTTGTGTGGGGGCTCTGACCCCACATTTCCCTTCCACACTACCCTACCAGAGGTTCTCCATGAGGGCTCTACCCCTGCCACAAACTTCTGCCTGGACATCTGGGCATTTCCATACATCCTGTGAAATCTAGGCAGAGGTTCTCAAACCTCAATTATTAACTTCTGTGCACCTGAAGGCCCAACACAATGTGTAAACTGCCAAGGCTTGGGACTTGCGCCCTCTGAAACAATGGTCTGAGCTGTACATTGGCCCATTTTAGCCATGGCTAGGATGCAGGGCACCAAGTCCTGAGACTGGACAAAGTAGCAAGACCCTGGATCTGGCCCATGAAACCAGTTTTTCCTCCTAGGCCTCCAGGCCTGTGATGGAAGGGGCAGCCATGAAGACCTCTGACATGCCCTAGAGACATCTTCTCCATTGTCTTGGTGATTAACATTTGGCTCCTCATTACTTATGCAAATTTTTCCAGCCTTCTTGAATTTCTCCCCAGAATATGGGGTTTTCTTTTATATTGCATTGTCAGGCTGCAAATTTTCTAAACTTTATGCTCTGCTTCCCATTTAAATATAAGTTACAATTCCAAATCATCTCTTTGTGAATGCATACAACTGAATGCTTTTAAGAGCACCCAAGTTACCTCTTGAACACTTTGCTTCTTAGAAATTTCTTCTGCCAGATACCCTAAATCATCTCTCTCAAGTTCAAATTTCCACAGATCTCTAGGGCAGGGGCAAAGTGCTTCCAGTCTCTTTGCTAAAGCATAGCAAGAGTCACCTTTATTCCAGTTCCCAAAAAGATCCTCATCTCCATCTGAGACCACCTCAGCCTGGACTTCATTGTCAATATCACTATCAGTATTTTGGTCAAAGTCATTCAACAAGTCTCTAGAAAGTTTCAAACTTTTCCACATCTTCCTGTCTTCTTTTGAGCCTTCCAAGCTCTTCCCACCTCTGCCTGTTACCCAGTTCCAAAGTTGCTTCCACATTTACAGGTATCTTTATAGCAGCAACATACTCTTTGTGGTACCAATTGACTGTATTAGTCCATTCTCACATTGCTATAAGGAAATACCTGAGACTGGGTAATTTATAAAGGGAAGAGGTTCAATTGACTCATGGTTCCTTGTGGCTGGGAAGGCCTCAGGAAACTTACAGTCATGGTAGAAGGTGAAAAAGTCACCTTCTTCACATGGCAAAAAGGAAAGAGCCCCTTATAAAACCATTAGATCTCATGAAAACTCACTCAATGCCACAAGAACAGCATGGGGAAAACCACCCCCATGATTCAATTACCTCCACCTGATCTTTGCCTTGACATGTGAAGATTTTATGCGGATTATGGGGATTACAATTCAAATGAGATATTGGGTGGAGACACAGCCAAACCATATCAATGGCTCATTGCAGCCTCAACCTCCTGGGTTCAAGCAATCCTCCCACCTCAGCCTGTCTCCTCTGGAGTAGCTGGGATTACAGGCACATACCACCCCACTCAGCTAAAATTTTATTTTTTAGCTGGGTGCGGTGGCTCACACCTGTAATCTCAGCATTTTGGGAGGCTGAGGCTGGTGGATTGCCTGAGGTCAGGAGTTCAAAACCAGTCTGGCCAACATGGTGAAACCCCGTCTCTACTAAAAATACAAAAAAGTTAGCTGGGTGTGGTGGTGCGCACCTGTAATCCCAGCTACTCCAGAGGCTGAGGCAGGGGAATTGCTTGAATCAGGGAGGTGGAGGTTGCAGTGAGCCAAGATCAGCCCACTGCACTCCAGCCTGGGTGACACAGCGAGACTCTGTCTCAAAAGAAAAAAAAATTATTTTTTAGAGACACGGTCTCCCTGTGTTGCCCAGGCTGGTCTCAAACTCCAAAGCAATCCTCCCACCTCAGCCTCCCAAAGTGCTGGGATTACAGATGTGAGCCACCATGCCCAGCCTTGCATTCTGTGCTCTTAAATAATAGTGTGACCTTGAGTGAAGCTCAGCTAAAACACTCTAGTACTTCTACTCCACCCCGTTCTATTGCTCTTTGATTTCTATCCCTCAAAATGGAGTCATTCAGGAGAGGAAAGAACAGATACTTCTTGAAGCCTTTATTTATGCTAAAAGACACTTTACCTTTTTCCTTTGCCTTTGATTCCTGTTCACTCTTGTCCTAAAGTTATTTGACTTTTTTTGTTCTGTGGTGGTGTCTCCAGCATCCTACTTTAGAAAAAGAAGTTAGTGGTCTTTCCCCTGTCCCATACCAGGCCCCACTGTCATTAACATGACTGTTTTCCTGACCTAGTCATGATCTGTGAATCCCAGAGTTCCCTTGGAGAACTGAATTATTCCAGGAAAACAACTTTGAGATAAAACAACTTCAGCTTCCTCAACCAAATTCCTGATGACAGTTCTGCTTTATAAATCAAAGCTACCACTTGATCCCACAAGTGCAAATGCTTTACCTGTGCACTTCTGTGAGACACAGAACAGCAGAACTTGTTCTTAGTGAAACACTCAATCATGCACAGTGGCTCATGCCTGTAATCCCAATACTTTGGGAGGCCAACACAGGAAGATCACTTGAGGCTAGGAGTTCAAGACCAACCTGGGCAACATAGCAAGACCCCATCTCCACAAAAAGTAAAAAAAAAATTAGCCAAGCACAGTGGTGCCACCTGTAGTTCCAGCTCCTCAAGAGGCTGAGGTGGGAAGATTACTTGAGCCCAGGAGGTGAAAGCTGCAGTGAGCTATGACAGTGCCATTGCACTCCAGCCTCGGTGACAGAGTGAGACCCTATCTCAGAAATAAAAATAAACACTTTACATGCAGTAGTACTTAAACCCTATTGAAGAATTTTGTTGGGTAAAGCCTGTAAAATCCAGCTCTAATACCTCACTGAGTCCTGCATTAATTAACCATAATTAATAATAAATAACTCATGAATTAACGATGGTCATTTGTATTTGTATGATAGTTATGATTTTACCTTTTTAAAAATTGCCTTTCAATACTACATTGCTAAGTCACATTCAGATTATAATCTTTATAGCCGCTTTTACTTATTTTGTTCATTCTGCCTGTAAGGAAAGTTATTTAAATTTATTAAAACCAATATTGACTTCATGTCATCATTCTCTAAACATTCTTTAGAAGTAAATAACTTTCATAAGGACAAAGACTTGGGTATCAAAGGAAGCCAAGAGGCCCAGAATAAACATGTGGGCAGGACCTAGGGTGGGCACAGCCCTATCACACGGTTCCCTTTACAAGGGTGGTTGGGAGTCTCTCAGATGCTGGAAGTGAGGAAGAAGGAGTCAGGGCCTGGGGACCACTTGGCAGAGGAGTTAGTTTTTAGGCCAGAACACACAAATCTGTTTGAGGCATTAAGTATTTGGAGAAGAAGACAAAAAACAGAAATGGTAGCCAAGTTCCACCTCATTCTAAATAACAGCTGAGTTTTAGGTAGAAAAAGGAAAGGAAGAATTTACAAAGGGAACTGGAAGCAGCCAGAAATGGGGAAAATATAAACAACTCAAAAGATACTGTGATGCTATAATTCCACTTCTAACAGTCCAGTTTCTGCAAGCTTCTTATCTGATTGGAAGAAGAAAAACAATCTATGGGCTCAGGGATACAAGAGAGTAATGCCTAATTTATGCCTTGTTCCCCTAATCAGTGGCTGTAAGCTGCTTGCCAAGGACTGAGGCCTTCAGAGCCTTTGTATTTGGCTATGTTGGTGCTTCTGAAATGTTTCTCGTGTAAATCCTTGTCGACAGGGCAAGCCCTCTAACCAGGGACCCACATCTCTCTATAATAATATCCTTAAGGTTTTCTCCATTGTTTTGCCCATGAGAGCATTTGAGTTTGACTCTTAACTATCAATATCTAACTATCTACCTATCTATCATCTATCTATATAGTTGAGTCAAAAGTTCAAACGCTTAAATATATATATACATATATATATATGTGTCTTTTTTTTTTTTTTTTTTTTTTTTTTTTTGAGACAGAGTCTCCCTCCTTTACCCAGACTCTGGAGTTAAGTAGCATGATCATGGCTTACTGTAGCCTTGGCCTCCTGGGCTCAGGTGATCCTCCCACCTGAGCCTTCTGAGTGGCTGGGTCTACAGGCATGTGCCACCATGCCTGGCTAATTTTTGTATTTTTTGTAGAGATGGGGTTTCGCCATGCTGCTCAGGCTGGTCTCAAACTTCTGGAATCAAGCAATAATCTTGCTTCAGGCTCCCAAAGTGCTGGAATTACAGGCATGAGCCACTGAGCCTGGCCTTGACTATACTTTAAAGCAGGTTTTGAAACTACTTACACAGGTTTAGCCATGTGACACTATTTACAGCAGTCAGTCAGAACTGAAGGAAGTTCACACTCTGCCTCCACATGGACAACATCATCTCTTGGCAGTGACCCAATACACAGGCTAAGGACTTGCCCTGCAAAACCCTCTTTTTTGGATAACTCAGGTAGGGCTATCATTTCTTTGTGCCATTTATGGGTTTATCTGAAATACACAGCTACTGAAATTGTCTGAATTAAATTTCACTCTGTGATCAAACTTTTCTTTCATTTTCAAGGTTATTGGAGCAAGGTTATTCATTACACAAGGACATTAGTCATTTTTAACTTGGTATTATGAAGCTGTCTAATCTAACATTTATGTATACAACCGGCAAACCTAACAGTCCCAAGAGAGACCCATGATTTTTAAAAAAAATATATATATATTTTTATTATATTTTAAGTTCTAGGGTACATGTGCACAATGTGCAGGTTTGTTACATATGTATACACATGTGCCATGTTGGTGTGCTGCACCCATTAACTCATCAGTTACATTAGGTATATCTCCTAATGCTATCCCTCCCCCCTTCCCCCACCCCACAACAGGCCCCAGTGTGTGATGTTCCCCCTCCTTGTCCAAGTGTTCTCATTGTTCAGTTCCCACCTATGAGTGAGAACATGCAGTGTTTGGTTTTTTTGTCCTTGCGATAGTTTGCTGAGAATGATGGTTTCCAGCTTCATCCATGTCCCTACAAAGGACATGAACTCATCATTTTTTATGGCTGCATAGTATTCCATGGTGTATATGTGCCATATTTTCTTAATCCAGTCTATCATTGTTGGACATTTGGGTTGGTTCCAAGTCTTTGCTATTGTGAGTAGTGCCGCAATAAACATATGTGTGCATGTGTCTTTATAGCAGCACGATTTATATTCCTTTGGGTATATACCCAGTAATGGGATGGCTGGAGACCCGTGATTTTTACGGTCTTGGATGTTGTTCATGATGACAAGGGTGTACATGTCCCAGACGCCATGCTGCAATGCTGCACATTTCAAAGATACCAGACGCCGTGCTGCAATGCTGTACATTTCAAAGATACTGTGTTTTTGCTTTTTTTTTTTTTTTTTTGAGACAGGGCCTCAGTCTGTCACCCAGGCTAGAGTGCAGTGGCGTGATCTTGGCTCAGTGCAACCTCTGCCTCCCAGGCTCAAGTGATCCTCCCACCTCAGCCTCCCAAGTAGCTGGGACTACAGGTGTGCAGCACCACACATGGCTAATTTTTGTATTTTTTGTAGAGATGATGTTTCACCATGTTGCCCAGGCTGGTCTCAAACTCCTGACCTCAAGTCATCCGCCTACCCTGGCTTCCCGAAGTGCTAGGGTAACAGGTTTTATTAGTCCATTTTCACACTGCTGATAAAGACATACCCGAGACTGGGAAGAAAACAGGTTTAACGGACTCACAGTTCTACGTGACTGGAGAGACCTCACAATCATGGCAGAAGGCAAAAGGCACTTTTGCCTTTTGGTGGCAGAAAGAGAGAATGAGGCAGAAGCGAAAGCAGAAACCCCTTATTAAACCATCAGATCTTGTGAGACCTATTCACAACCATTTAAACAGTATGGGGGAAACCGCCCCCATGATTCAATTATCTCCCACCGGGTCCCTCCCACAACACGTGGGAATTATGGGAGTACAATTCAACTTGAGATTTGTGTGGGGACACAGAGCCAAACCATATCACAGGTGTACCATGCCCAGCTGATACTGTGTTTTAAAACCCTCACCTATGGTAGTAGAATTATTATCTTAACTTTAGAGACGAAACAATAAGCAAAATGCTGAGACTTTAAGGTTAAGTAATTTGCTTACAATCACACAGCCAGGAAAGTTAAGTTTAAGTCTAGAGTGCTTGCCCTAAACCTCCAAGCCATTCACTACAAAAATACTCACGGGCCACCGGGCAGGTGAATAACCATGCCAGCGGCAAAGGAGGAATACACACACTTCCTAACATTTAAGAGTTTTCATTCTATGTTCCTCTTAGATCTTGGATAAGTCATTCATGCTGGCCTTGTTTATGATCAAAGTAGATTTACAAAGACTTTCTCCACTAGATTCAAAAAGATATTTTTCCCTGTGGCAATCTCTGAGATCCATTCACTTTCGATACTCAGAGTCTTTCTTCACTACTGTCATCTCTTTATGTTTAGAGATCCTCTAGAATAGGTGCTGTTTTTCTGGGAGTTAATGAACTTGGATTTTGTCAAATGTATTTTCTGTGTCAACTGAGATGATTGTGTGGTTTTCTTTTTATTCTATCAATATAATGTATTCCATTAATTGATTTTCTAATATTAAACCAACCTGGAATCCCTGAGATAAATCCCATTTAGTCATGGTGTATGTTTATGTTTATTTATTTATTTTACTATTTTAAAAAATATTTTTATGTTATATATATTTTACCACTATTTATTTATTTTACTATTAAAAATAGTGGTAAAATATATATAACATAAAATTTGCCGTTTGAACCATTTTCAAGTGTATAATTCTTTTTATATGTGTCTGGATTTGGTTTGCTAGTACTTTATTGAGGATTTTACTATTCATTAAAATGTGGATATTAGTCTGTAGTTTTCTTTTTCTTTCTTTTTTTTGATGTTGTTGTCTGGTTTTGGTATTGGGGTAATATTGGCCTCATAAAATGGATTGAGAAGTGTTTCCTCTCCTATTTTTTGGAAGAGCTTGTCTGATGTGTTGGGTAGAGCTTGATTATGATAGGCTTTGACTGTTAAAGTGAGGCTGCCTGGCTTTATAACAAGGCAGTGAGAACCCATTGGAGCTTGAACCAGAGAATGTGCATTTCAGTAATAATTTTGAAATAATAATTTAACAAATCACTACATGTAAATATATATGACAAAGTAAATGGGAGCCCTCCTCATGAGATAAAGGAGAGCTGAAATCATATAGTTTAGGAAGCAAATGAAAAAAAAATCATACAGTTTAGGAGGCAAGTGGAAATATATTTGTAATAGACAAGAAAGGAATAAGTTGTCATTGATGCCTTAAAAACACAAGTTTAATGTCGAGGTAGGCAAAAAAAAAAATAAAGCATTTACTTGTAAAAATTTTAGTATAGAAATAATGTACAAAAGTAGAGAAAATAGTATAATAATCCCCCATATTCTGATCTTGTATTCTTCAACAATTATCAACACATGACCAGCTTTGTTTCCTCTGTACCCCTCTACTTTTTTTTTTTTTTGAGACGGAGTCTCACTCTGTCACCCAGGCTGGAGTGCAATGGCGCGATCTCAGCTCACTGCAAGCTCCATCTCCTGGGTTCACGCCATTCTCCTGCCTCAGCCTCCTGAGTAGCTGGGACTACAGGCGCCTGCCACCATGCCCGGCTTTTTTTTTTTTTTTTTTGTATTTTTAGTGGAGATGGGGTTTCACCGTGTTAGCCAGGATGGTTTCGATCTCCTGACTTTGTGATCCACCCGCCTCAGCCTCCCAAAGTGCTGGGATTACAGGCGTGAGCCACCGCGCCCCAGCCACCCCCTCTACTTTTAACCCATACTCCTACTCTTGAATGTTTTGAAGCAGATTCCAGATACGGAAATTATTTTATTCATAAATATTTCAGTATATATCTCTAAAATTTAAGGACTTTTTAAAGCATAGCCCTGTAAATGTCATTGCATCCAAAAAAATCAACAATATTTCCATAACATCATCAAGTATCCAGGCAATGTTCCAAATATCCCTGATTGTCTCATAATTTTTTTAAAACTTGGTTTGTTCAAATAGGAATCCAAACTAAGGCTCCTCCATTGCATTTGGTGAATATGCCTTTTAAATCTCTTTTAATCTATAAGTTACCTCTCCCTCTATTGTTTTTTTTTGGGCAATTTATTTGTTGATAAGTAATACTTTCCGTTGGCCTATAAAATGTCCTATAATTTGCTTTTTGTTGATTTTATCCCTGTGGAGGTGTGGCTTAGCCAACTTTCTCCAGAGAAACAGAACCAATAAAAGAAAGAGAGAGAGAGAAGAAGGATTTATTATAAAGAATTGGGTTACATAATTATGGAGGCTAACAGGTCCAAAGATCTGCAGTCAACCACCTGGAGCCCCAAGTGAGTGTAATCTGAAAAACTGAGAAACAGCAGAGCTGATGGTGTGGTTCAGTCCACAGGCCAGCCGGCTCAAAACTCAAGAAGAGCTAATGTTTCAGTTCTGGTTCAAAGACAGGAAAAATGTTGATGCTCCTTTTAGAAGGCTGTCAGATGGGAAGAATTCTCTCTTAGTTAGGATGGTCAACCTTTTTGTTCTATTCAGGCCTTCAACTGTAGGATGAGGTCTACAATGATCCGAACAGGGAGGAATCTGCTTTACTTAGTATACCAATTTAAATATTAATCTCATCCAAAAACACCCTCATGGAAACATCCAGAATAATGTCTAACCAAATATCTGGGCACACCATGGCCCAGTCAAGTTGACACACAAAATTCACTATCCTAGAGTGTATTTCCTATAAGTTTGTAGTTAGTAGTTAGGTCCTGATTAGATTCTGGATTCTTCCTGTTTTCGTGTTTTTTTTTTTTTTTTTTTTTTTTTTTTTTGGTAATTGTCTTACCTCTGGCCAATAGGCTCTTCAACCTGGTTCCTAAGTCTTTTTGGCATGCTCTTACGGTCTTTGATAGTTTCTTTGCTGGCTGATATGACAAGATGTTCCAAACTTATCACTGATGTTGAATCAACCATTTCTCCAAAGAACCCTGTTCCCTTTAGCCAGAAATTGTATTTAGAGTACATGAGGCAGGCCAGATATGTGGCTCATGACTACAATCCTAACAATTTGGGAGGCTGAGGTGGGCAGATTGCTTGAGGTCAGGAGTTCGAGGCCAGCCTGGCCAACATGGTGAAACCCCATCTCTACTAAAAATACAAAAATTAGCCAGGTGTGGTGGCGTACACTTGTAATCCCAGCTACTTGGAAGGTTGAGGTGGGAGGATCACTTGAACCCCAGAGGTGGAGGTTTCAGTGAGCCAAGATCATGCCACTGCACTCCACCCTGGGTGACAGAGTGAGACCCTGTTTCAAAAAAAAAAATGAAGAAAGAAAATGGCCTGCATGCTGAGGACACACTTAGCTACTGTTAGTCAAGGTATCTAGGCCTTTTCAACAGACAGAGCTAGAAATAGTGTATTTTAACATAAAATACATCATGTGTTCTCACTAATATTTCCAATTCAAACTTAGGATAGAAGGTTTTTATTTAACTTCTTTGATTTGATATTTTTATTTTTCTTGCACTGAAAACCTTAGTTCCTAATGAAATAATGTAATTTATGTTTCTACTAAATATATTATGATTTCATAACAATCATACCTTACTATTAGAAAATATCATGTCAGAGAAAAAATTATTCTAAAAAGAGAATTACTGAAAACCACTTCAGATTTCTTTACAGTTTTTTGGTTTTGTTTTCTGTTTCTTTTTTTTTTCCTCCTTTGGCATTTACCCCACTAGGATTATGTGGTCTCATGACTGTAGTTTAAAAATAGAATCATTTAAAAAGTCTAGATTCAGCTGATATCCAGGTACCTTAGCTAACTATGAAGGCAGAAATGATGTGCCATGGAGAGGTTATGATCTGAGTGATGTAGCCAACTATTTATTAACCCAAGTTTCTGTGAATTCAGGGGATGTGGACAGCTATATTCCATATATAACTTCACCATCTATATTTAGTAGGAGCACATTGTTGCTACTGATCAGTTATTCAATGGGACGAGAGTTAAATTCACTCATGAAGCTTTGGTCTTTAGGAGGAAAATGCAAAGTTTTAGAGCCACAGAGGGTTACAGTGGTACTGAACCTTGAAGGCCACCTGGTTTAATCACCGTAGTCTACAGAGGAGAAAACTAAGATCCAGCAGCGTCTAGCAACTTACCTAAGATCTCACCACTAGTTAGTAGCAGGGATAGAACTGGAAAACAATCTGCTGTCTCCTTTCCATTGATCTGTGCTGTTCCCTTGCTCTCCTTGTAAATGCTGAAGCGGATCACGATGAGCCCAGGATGAGCAAGGGAGGCCCATTCTGAAAGTTCAATCTCAAGACTGAACACACTCAAAAAATGCTTATGAGACATTTGGTGGGCTATTTGGTAAATATTTAGTAATTGGCTCTAAGTATATAACAAGACAGCCTTTATTGTCTTTTTAATTTTTTACTTGCCCAGGTGATAAATTGAATATGTATCTGGTATGATCTGAAAGCTGGAGACACTATTTCAAACATTTAAGACAATCTTCTCACCGTATTTTATTTTTAAAACAATACAACAGTACTTGAAAATAATTTCTAAGTCTTGATTATAAATGTTGTCTGTGTTCATGGATCTCATTCAATAAACCACCACTACATACAAGGTACTGGGCTACACGGACTTTTTCAACAACTAGAACCCTGCAAATACGGAAGTAGGCTGCCCCATAAGTTAGGGAAGTGGAGAACTGACAGCTAGTGGATTAGTGAATTCTTACCAGAAATATGCACAGGGAATTCCTACAGAGGTCAAAGGATGGGACTTGAAGACATCTGGTGTCCTTGTCCTTTCTAATCCTAAGATTAGATTGTTTTTGTTTTGTTGTTTTGTTTTAGAGACAGTCTTGCTATGTTAACTGGGCTGGACTTGAACCTTGAACTCCTGGGCTCAAAGGACCTCCCACCTCAGCCTCCCAAGCAGCTGGAACCATAGGTACACACCATCATGGCTGGCTAGATGAGAGACCTGTATTCTATAATTTGTGTGATGCCCCTATTAAAGTAGCTTGTTTGGGGAGCAAGTAGTAACCACTTATACAAAGAGTTACAACATGTTCTTTTCTCCACTTTTTCTTCTAAGTCCAAGTTCAGTCTCTATTTACAGCCAACCCCCAAAGACTCAACATATCAGAGCATAAGGCATAGTGAGCCCTTAGGGAAAGTCTCCATGGAACTGTCATCTTAGGGACCCCTCTTCACAAATGAAAAGACATGCTTTGTGGGAATCACAGCAACTTCCTGCTGGCCATGCACGTCCTGCCTATTTCTGTTCTTCTCTCTCCAGCTGTCTTCCATTTCAATCACACACTTGTCTCTGTTACTGATACCCCCTCCCACTCCAGGTTTATTAGTAGCTACGTTCTCAGCCCAAGGGTGAAAGAGAAGCAAGTGGACAATTTTGGGACCTGGAAAGTTATTCATCCACAGCCTATGTGCTGGTTCACGTTAACGCCAGCCAACAAATGCATGAGCCCCTGCTGCGGGCCCGACTCTGACATAGGTGCTGGGGAAAGTGAGGCAGACACCGTTCCTGCTCTTCCAGGCTACAGGGGGAAAGGAGACGAGAAAGGAGAGCTTACAGGAAAGCCTGTGAGCATGAGCACGGAAAAGGGTAAAGTCCTAGCCTCACAGAGGATTAGAAGCCACTCTGAGCCAAATGATTTCACTGTGACCTGAAGGAAAAGGGGAGGAGAATTTCCGGCAGGGGAAAGACAGATCCAAAGGTCCAGAACAACAGGAGTTCAGGGAATTCGAGGAACTGAAAGAGTAAGGCATGTTGGAGCAACTGTCTCGAGATGACTCAAGCGAGGAAGGCAGGAGTTAGACCACCGGTGGAGGGGCTTGTCACAGAACTCCAAGAAGTGCTCACCAGAACTTCAGCTCTGACTTATGGATATATATGTGTGTGTGTGTGTGTGTGTGTGTGTGTGTGTATATATATACACACACACACACGTATATACATATACACACACACACATACACACACACACACATATATATTTTTTTTTTTTGAGAGGGAGTCTTGCTCTATCGCCCAGGCTGGAGGGCAGTGGCGTGATCTTGGCTCACTGCAACCTCCACCTCCAGGGTTCAAGTGATTCTCCTGCCTCAGCCTCCTGAGTAGCTGGGATTACAGTTGCTTGCCACCACACCTGGCTAATTTTGTATTTTAAGTAAAGACAGGGTTTCACCATGTAGGCCAGCCTGGCCTCAAACTCCTGACATCAGGTGATCCACCCTCATTGGCCTCCCAAAGTGTTGGGATTACAGGCATGAGCCACTGCGCCTAACCTTTTTTTTTTTTTAAACAGAGACAGAGTCTCACTCTTGTCACCAGGCTGGAGTGTAGTGGCGCCATCACAGCTCACTGCAGCCTCAGCCTCTGGGGCTCAATCATCATGGCTCACTGCAGCCTCAATCCTCCCGCCTCAGCCTCCCAAGTAGCTGGGACTACAAGGTGCATGCCACCACACTCAGCTTTTTTTTTTTTTTTTTTTGTAGCGATAGAGTCTGCTTTATTGCCCAGGCTGGTCTTGAACTCCTGCAGTCAAGCGATCCTCCAGCCTCAGCCTCTCAAAGTGTTGGGACTACAGGTGTCAGCCACTGTGCCCAGCCTATGGATATATTCTTCAGTCTCGAAGAAGTTATTTCCCAGCCTCTTAAATGGCTTCTCAGTTTTGCTTTGACTAATCAAAAACCACTATTTGTTGAGCACCCTCTAGAGGCAGATATAGTAGTACCAGGCCATGGGAGAAAATCCAGTGATAACAAGCAGCCCTCCCACTACAGAGCTCATAAAATGAGGTTCTCTCTTTTTCAAACACCAGATACTAATAACAAATACATTCAAAAACAAACAGACAAAAAATAAAAGGCTAAAAGAAACTCATCAACTCCTTTAGACTAAATTTTAAAATATAGTGGGATAGGCCAGACACAGTGGCTCACGTCTGTAATCCCACTTTGGGAGGCCGAGGTCGGTAGATCACTTGAGGCCAGGAGTTCGAGACCAGCCTGTCCAACATGGCGCTGCTTAAAATACAAAATTAGCCCGGCGTGGTGGTGTGTGTCTGTAATCCCAGGTACTTGGGAAGCTAAGGCAGGAGAATTGCTTGAACCCAGGAGGCAGAGGTTGCAGTGAGCCAAGATCACACCACTGTACTCCAGCCTGGGCAACAGAGCGAGACTCCGTCTCAAAAAAATAAAAAATAAAGTGGGATACTTGTCACTACAGGTAAAACAGAAACTCTAAGGCAAAAGGGAGCTGATTCCCTTAGCAAAGTGTTTTTAATTTGAGAGTGTGGGATGAGAAATCCAGTTCTATGACCACAGAGTTCTACTTGGATGTCCCAACCATGGCTCCTAGAATCAAGTGCTCTCTGGCCTGGTGCAGTGGCTTACACCTGTAATCCCCACACTTTGGGAGGCTGAGGCAGGATGATTGTTTGAGCTCAGGAGGTCAAGAGCAGCCTGGGCAACACAGGGAGACCTGTCACTACAAATAATTTAAAAATTAGATGGGTGTGGTGGCATGCACCTGTGGTCCCAGCTACTCAACAGGCTGAGGTAGGAGGATTGTTTAAGCCCAGGAGTTTGAGGCTGGAGTGAGCTATGATCGTACCACTGCACTTCAGCCTAGGTGACAGAGTGAAAACCTATCTCAAGAAAAAAAAAAAGAGAGAGAAAGAGAGAATCAAGGGTCTCTCTTTGGGCATTGGGTTCCTCCCTAGAACTTCCGTGTGTATTAATAACAACACAATTGAGAGCATTAGGAAAAATAGCTAATGCATGCTGAGCTTAAGACCTAGGTGATGGGTTAATAGATGCAACAAACCACCATGGCAAACATTTACCTGTGTAACAAACCTACACATCCGGCACAAGTACCCCAGAACTAAAAGTTAAAATTAAAAAGGAAATAACACGGTCTAACAAGGGCTGAGGAAGAGATGGGCCTTGGGTGCCCCAGGCAGCCTGCATGCCAAGTGATGAGGATGGGGGGCCAGGGAACAGCTCTGCCCTCGGCCGCTCACCACCCCGGGATCCTTCAGTCTAGACTGAGTAGTAATGGCAAATCCCATTCACATCATATTTCATTAGGTTCTCACGTGCCTCATTCAGCTGCCCTCTAACGAGAGCATGCATGAGAATCACCCAGAAGGGCTACGGGAACGGAAGGCCGAGGGCCGGGCACCGTCCCCAGAGCTCTGACTCGGCAGGTCAGGATGGGACTGAGAATTGCATTTCTCACAGGTTCCTGGGCCCTGCTATGCTGCTGGTTCAGGGACCACACCTGGAGAATCACCGGTGAACTCATTTCACAGAAAACCTTCAAAGGCCAGCTCTGCTGCCAGGCTGTTAAGCTTCGGAGGGAACAAACCCCTGCCCTGAAGGGGCTCACCCACAGTGAAGGAAACAGACATAAAAAATAAAGTATTAGAATGTAATACAATAGAACGGCGGTCCCCAACCTTTTTGGCACCAGGGACCGGTTTCGTGGAAGACAGTTTTTCCACGGACGGGGGTCGCAGGGTAGTTTCAGGATGATTCAAATGCATTATATTTATTGTGCAGGTTATTTTTATTACGATTACATTGTAATATATAATGAAATAATTATACAACTCACCATAATGTAGAATCAGTGGGAGCCCTGAGCTTGTTTTCCTGAAACTAGACTGTCCCATCTGGGGGTGATGGGAGACAGTGACAGATCATCAAGAGTGACAGGTCATCAGGCATTAGACTCTGATAAGGAGCAAGGAACCCAGATCCCTTGTATGTGCAGTTTGCAATAGGGTTCGTGCTCCTATGAGAATCTAATGCCCAACTGATCTGACAGGAGGCGGAGCTCAGGCGGTGATGTGAGCCATGGGGGGCAGCTGCAGATACAGATGAAGCTTCACTTGCCTGCCTGCCACTCACCTCCTGCTATGCAGCCTAGTTCCTAACAGGCCACAGACTGGTACCAGCCCATGGCCCAGGGGATGGGGACCCCTGCAATAAAACAAAGGCTCAAATGGAGGTTAGAGGAGGCTGCTATGAGCACAGAGTGGAGGAATGGGCCCACATCAGTCAGGAAAGATAAGAACAGATTAGCCACGGCTTCTAGCAGGGAAGAGAGTAGGAGAACAAATCCAAGAAGAAGCCATGTATTCAGAAACAGCAGGGAGGACTGCAAAGGCAATGGCCCTGTCTCAGTGAAACTGGGGAGGAAACCCATATGTAGAAAGGGATGGGGAGAAGAGAATGGAAAAGGCAAGCAGAGGTTGATAAGGGTTCCGAGGAGGAGAGAGACCTGGTAAGATCTGCCTTTTGGGAAGCTCATTCCAGGGGGTAGGGCGGAGGAAGATGGGGGCAGGGCGGGCATGGAGCCAGGCTGGAGAAGGCTGTTCTGTGCTGCAGGTGCCAGAGGGAGGCTTGAGCCCAGCAGAGGCAGGTGGGTGGAGGGCCTGAGCCTAATGGGATCTCAGGGATCTGCAGTATACATCTCACATCTTGGTGGAGAGGAGGGTTCAAAACTTGCAGTTCCCTTGTGTTTTGGCTTCACAGACAGAGTGAATCGGCTCCTCTCTGCTAAGGGGTCAAGGACACACATGCTGGTGCCACACAGAGGAGGAAACCTATAAGCCAGGAAGTAGGAGCACACACCCAGTGCTGTCCCACAACTCAGATCAGATGGCAGCAGCTCCCTGCCAGGGATTAAGAGCCCACCCCTGCCCTGTGCTCCCTTGCACTCTACATATTTGTAGGGATGGGGTCAGGGGACATCCCTGTGATTATGGAAGCTCCCTGGTTGGGAGAAATGACCTTGGTTCAAAAGGGGAGCACCTGGTCCCCAGCGACTGTAACCAGCCCTGCCTCCTGGGGACCTGGGCAGATCTGCTGAGCCTGATCTCTGCTAAGCTCAAGACAGGGGAGATGAGGCTCTGCAACTACCATCAGATGCCCCAGCCAATTCTCGGGGACAGAGTGCCAGAAGTTTTGCCAGTCCACCTCAGCTGTGCTGACTGAGCACTGGCCACCTGTGGGCTTCTCTGCTGCTCGCCTAGGGAGGGAAGTGGCCAGCAGGGTTTGAAAGAGTTTCAGTGCTGTTTGCTCCAATGGCTTCTGGGCCCCCGGTGAGGGTGACTGGTTTGGAGCTCCAGGAAGGTGGCAAGGGCTCCATTCCCACCTCATGTCCTCCAGCTGCCTTTCTCTGGGTGGCGTCTCAATGAAGCCAGCCTGGTGTCTATCCTTATGTGCTCTCATGATCCCAAGCCCACCTGCATGGGTCGGATGTCCCTGCATCTCTCTCTTTCTCTCTCTGTCTCTCTCTCTCCCTCTCTCTCCCTCTTTCCCTCTTTCTCTCTCTCTCTCTCTCTCACCCTCACCCTCTCTCCCTCTGCCTGTCGGGATTCAAGCACCATGGCTCTGCTGTGATGAGCACCATGGCTCTGCTGTGATGTGACTTATGATTGATGCTGCCCCCCGAGCGTGCTGGGTGGTCTTCTATGCTTGTCACAAATCTCTGCCATGTAATTCCACCCCCATCGCCCAGATTGCTTCCTTCCATGTGCCACTCCCCTTCTGGGCACTTGTGGTGATAGGACGTATGAGGGGAGGAGCTGGTTTGGGAGGCACAAAGGCATGATAAACTCGATTTTGAATATGTCAAATTTGATTTACAGGCAGGCTGACAGGATAGAGATGGATTGTCAGCATTTGGTTAGACATGTGTGGAGCTCAAGAGGGGAGCCTGAGCTGGTGTCTTAGTCTGTTCAGGCTGCTACAACAAAGTGCCTTAGATTGTGTCCTCACGTGGTGGCGGAAGTGAGGCAGCTCTCTGGAGCCTTCTGTATAAGGGCATTAATCCCATTAATGGGGGCTCCACCCTCAAGATCTAATCACCTCCCGAAGGCCCCACCTCCCAATGCCATCACCTTGGGCATTTGGATTTCAACGTGTGAATTTTGGAGGGACACAGATATTCAGACCATAGCAGCTGTGGGTAAAGATTCAAAGACTCAGGAACAGATAGGACCTCCCAGGCAGTGTGTGAAGGGCAAGGCTGGAACCCTGAACACCAGTGACAAGTAGGAGATGGAGAGAGAAAGGAAGATGCTACCATGTGGATGAAAAGGGGCTTTAACACATATTGCTCATGTGGCCTCACTATGAAATAACAGGACAGATGAAGTCACTGAGTCTCGGAGGCACCTTCACAATTTCTCACAGCTGTTAGTGGCAGAGCCAGGTCTCCAACTCCAAGTTCAGAATTTTTCTCCCTACATTTGTTCACTTATTCATTCAACAGTCACTGATTGAGATCTTTTCTGTGTGCGTGCAGGGTCTTGTGTTCATACCATGAGCAGCATAGCAGGGACCTGAGTAAGACTGGGAGGAGAGGCGGGATGCAGACAAGTTGGGAACCAGCCACACCTCTCCTCCTAGCAGGGGAGTTGCTGTAATAAGTTTTATTTTTATTCAGCTTTGGTGAGGCCAATAGATCAGATGACGACTCTCATTGAAGAGAGAGTTTCTTACTCTCAGATCTAAGAGAAGTGGGCACGCCACGCCATGCAGGGACACCCGGGGCAGCACGAGGGCTGGTCAAGAGGCAGAGGGAGAAGAGAACGTGGCCAGAGCCCTTATTATGGTTTCCATAGGAAGGAGTGGGCAAGGCAGGGTTAGCTAGTTCAGGACTGGCTAGTTTAAATCATTTCAGCAGGCTCTGGGGCATATGGGCTCTTCCTATTTGTCAGGTAGCTGGCCCTGGGTGATTAGGGCAGGGGGATAGTGACCTGGAGTGTGAGAACCAGATAAGGGAATTGGTTGGGATGAGAGCTCTGGGTTGGTTTTCATCTGAAAAGCACATCCCCCGGAGGACGCCTTCCAGGCGGAGTGGGACAGTGAGGGAGACATATTATTGGGTTGCACAGAGCAAGGTGTGTCCCGCAGATGCACGTGGGGTAGATGTTAAAGCAACAAGTTCACAGAAAGGAGAAACGTGGTTAACACAGAAGCAGAAAAGGAATGCAAAACAGCTAGAGAACAACTGCAAAGGTGCACATGCGTGGATGGTCTGTGGACCAGCAGGACCTGGGACTTAGAGAGGGAGCGTCTCAACCCCCCACCCGAGACCGAACGAATCTGAATCTGCAACACCCTCAGGTAACCCATGTGTATCTTAAGCCATGATAAGTACTGGCATCAGCTGCAGACAGGCCCGTGGACAGATGGAGGAGGAGGAGGAAAACGTGTGGTTCGTCAGGGAGGCTTCTTGGAGGAGTCCTCTAACAATGAAAGCCAGCTTCCATTTGAAAAGAAATGAGATCTTTTGCCTAAAACAGTGGTTCTCAAAATTGGCTGCAAATTGGAATCACCTGTTGTGTTTTAAAAAGCTCTGGAGGCCGGGCATAGTGGCTCATGCCTATAATCCCAGCACTTTGGGAGGCTGAGGCTGGCAGATCACTTGAGTCGGAGTTCAAGACCAGCCTGGCCAACATGGCAAAACATATCAACTAAAATAGAAAAAAAAAAAAATAGCTGGACATGGTGGTGCACGCCTGTAGTCCCAGCTACTTGGGAGGCTGAGACACGAGAATTGCTTGAGCCCAGGGAGCTGAGGTTGCAGTGAGCTGAGATCGCACCACCGCACTCCAGCCTGGACAACAGAGTGAGACTGTCTCAAAAATAAATAAGCAAGTAAATAAATAAATATAAAAAGCACTGATTCCTGCTTCCAAACACTGGAGATTCAGATTTAATTGAGATAAGGCCAGAATGTAGACAGTTTACAGAACTCCCTAGGTGATTTAAACATGCAGCCAAGTTAGAGAACCACTGGCCTTTGCCATATGGAAAATATAATGTGCTGTACCAGGACCAGAGAATAGAGTAACAGAGGAATCAGATGGTTTGAGAGCAAGACCAGGAGTGGGCAGGTCTGCCCGGTGGGTGGGATGAAGAGGAAGGGTGCGCCTAGGATCCTTCTCCCCTCCCGACCCCATTTGGCTTCCTGGGTCACATTCCTCAGCGCTTCCTTGATTCTCACCTGGATGCTTGTATTCTGCTTCCCCCTAGTGGTGACCTGCAGTATGGCACAGCTGTCGCTGGCGGTTTCATTAAGGTTCCGCGTTCATCATTAACCTGTGACAGTGAGTCCCAGGCTGTGGTCTCGACAGGTGGGATCATCCTAAGAATCACGTCTTGTGAGCATCTTGGCTGTGTGACTTCAGGAGTTGCTCCCTCACAAGGAGCCTTAGGGAGTTAGAGGTCACTGACCAAGCACTGCCCTGGCACAGGGCTGCAACTGCAGCCTAAGTGGCTTCCTGTGCATGAGGTTTAAGGAACTTTCATTTTATTAGCCAGTGGTTAAGTGCCTGTGAGAGCAATCATCAGAAGGTGGAGTGGTAGAAGATAACAAGCTTCCTAATAAACAGTGGCCACCGGCCGGGCGCGGTGGCTCATGCCTGTAATCCCAGCACTTTGGGAGGTCGAGGCGGGCGGATCATGAAGTCAGGAGTTCAAGACCAGCCTGGCCAACATGGTGAAACCCCATCTCTACTAAAAATATAAAAATTAGCCGGGTATGATGGCGGGTGCCTGTAATCCCAGCTACTTGGGAGGCTGAGGCAGGATAATTGCTTGAACCTGGGAGGCAGAGGTTGCAGTGAGCCGAGATCACGCCATTGCACTCCAGTCTGGGTGACAGAGCAAGACTCTGCCTCAGGAAAAAAAAATGGCCACCACTTAGATCTTTGTGGCAAGAATGAGTTTTACTTAATTATCACATTTCATTCCAATGACAAGCCTGAAGGTATTAGGATTGTCAAATATTTTTATTGCAAATATGCATTACTAAGGCTTATTTTTTTAAAAAAATACTTAGCTGTATAAAGTCATATTCTTCTCTGAGATGGACATTTAGCAAAAACAAAGTCACAGATTTAATATTATAGTTAGTCATGAATAAATGTTTTCAAATTATGAGTGAGAAAGAACATTAACTAGAGAAAACATTGCTACATCACTTTCAAAATAAGCATGTATTTTAAACAGACATGGTTTGCAGAAGAGGATTCTCATCTTACAGATAAGAAAACAAACCTGGAGACCTTAAGGAACTTGATCAATGTCACATAGCCGGTGACAGATGCAGGGTTTGAACCCACATTGGTTGGACGTCACTGTCTGTATGTACAGCTCCTCCCACGTCCCCTGCAAGAGTCCAGGGGTTCTTGCCTGCTCAAGAGTTTGCAACAGAGACTTCACCTGAATCCCTGATTGAGTCTCTGTGGTTCCTCCAAGCTCCCCTAGTTCCTCTTTGTATTAGTCCATCTTCACACTGGTGATGAAGACACACCCGAGACTGCGGAATTTATAAAGGAAAGAGGTTTAATGGACTCATAGTTCCACATGGCTAGGGAGACCTCACAATCATGGCGGAAGGCAAGGAGGAACGTCACATCCTACGTGGTGGCAGGGAAGAGAAAACTTGTGCTGGGGAGCTCCTTCTTAAAGAACCATCAGATCTTGTGAGACTCACGATCACAAAAACAGCATGGGAATGATCCGCCCCCATGATTCAATTACCTCCCACCGTGTCCCTCCCACGACACATGGGAATTGTAGGAGCTATAATTCAAAACGAGATTTGAGTGGGGACACAGCCAAACCGTATCTCTCTTCTTTCCAATTTCACATTGACTCAGACACTTCCTTCAGTAGAGCAGTCTCTGAAGGCCCCATATTAGAGTTAGAATACCCTTGCCCAGTCCTGGCAGAAAACTTCTCTCTGCAACTCATGCCCAGAGCTGGGTTCAGGCCAGATGGGGAAGAAAGATAATGAGAGAAATAGGAAGCGTTTGAAGCTGGCAGCCAGCGTGGTCCCCTGACTTGGCTGGTTCCTTTTGTTCTCCCCTGAAGCTCCTGCCCACTGGGAGCCAGCTCCTGTCCACCCTACCCCAGTTACAAGAGTTCCTGAAACTCTGGTGTGAACCAGAACCACTGGGAAACTTGTTAGAATGCAGATCCTTTGGTTCCACCCTCAAAAATTCTGATTCAGGATAATCAAAAGCGGGACCCAGGAATTTGCATTTTAAGCAAACAACCCATGTGAATTCTGCCGCAGGGGGTCCTCAGAACACACGTTGAGAAACATTCAATAGACATACTATTCGCATTCATGGGTCCTGGGTCAAAAGTACCAATGAAGGCCCATAAGCTATGTTGAAATATTTAGAAGTTATCTATCAAGTGAATAAACTGTCAAATATGTATACATAACTACATGGCAGGCTAGAATTCCTGGGCTCTAGAGCCCAAGCCAGAAGGTAATGGGACAGCAAGAGCTAACCCCCAGCCACCATCCTTCCCCTTTGTCTTCCCACTTTATGCCATGAGGAACTTGCTGCTTGAGCAAGAGGACACACCATCCATAAATTCAAGCACAGTCACTCTCCGTCCACCCTGTAACAGCTGCATCTTGACCACCTATTGGGCTAGAATGGACCCCAGAGAGGAAGCTGGCATTGACACTGGAGGCAGAAAATTCCCAGGCACTCAGAGCATGGCCTAGATGGGGAAGAGGTTCCAGAAGGATGCATGCCCTTGACCTTGCGGACTGCCTGCACTGAGGAGGGGGAAGCAGAGGATGGCCAGAGCAAAGCCCTCTAAGCTGACATTTCTCCAACATTCATGGGAATAGAAATTTCCTGGGATGTGAATCAGCAGGTCTAGGGCAGGGACCAAGATTCTGAGTTTCTAACAGCCTCCCAGGTAAAGCTGGTGAGGCTGGTCTTCAGACCACAGAGTGAAGCAGCAAAGCTGTAAAGCAGGGGTCAGTACCAGGTAGTAAACTTTTAGTCTCTGAGGGCCATGTGGTTTCTGTGGCAATTATTCAACTCTGCTGTTGGGCACGAGAGCAGCCACAGATGATATTTAAGAGAATGAGCATGGCTGGGCTCCAGGAAAACTTTACTTGTGAACACTGAAATTTGAATTTCAGATAATCTTCCTGTGTTGCAAAATCTTCTTTTGGGTCCTTTCAATTATTTAAAAATGTAAAAACTCGATCAGGCACAGTAGCTCATGTCTGTAATCCCAGCACTTTGGGAGGCCGAAGTGAGTGGATCACCTGAGATCAGGAGTTGGACACCAGCCTGAGCAACATGTCAAAACCCCATCTCTACTAAAAATACAAAATTAGCTGGGTGTGGTGGTGCCTGTCTGTAATCCCAGTTACTTGGGAGGCTGAGGCAGGAGAATCACTTGAACCCAGGAGGCGGAGGTTGCAATGAGCGAAGATCGCACCACTACACTCCAGCCTGGGCGACAGAGTGAGACTCTGCGTCAAAAAAGTAAAAACTCAATCATAACGTAACTTAATTGTACATTTAAAAATAAAAGAGTATAATTGGATTGTTTGTAACACTAAGGATAAATGCTTGAGGGGATGGATACCCCATGTTACATGATGTGCTTATTTCACATTGCATGCCTGTATCAAAACATCCCACGTACCCCATAAATATATACACCTACTATGTACCCACAACAATTACAAATTTAAAAATTTACAAAAGATTTTTAAAATGTAAAAAACGTTTTTTACATAGGCTATACAGAAACAGGTCTGGATGGGGAGGTTAGATTTGGCCCAAAGTCTGTAGTTTGTTGACCCCTTCTCTAATATATATGGCCCAAGTCAGGCACCGCGCAAGGCTGGGTCTAAGAGCTGTGCTGATCTACAAAGCCCACATGAAGCTGCTGTGGCAGAAAGGGTCTAGAGCCTCACTGAGTCATGTCTTTTGGGGGTAGATGGGGTTTCTAGGTGCCCATCAAATCACACCTTCTCCGGCTGCCTTCAGTGCACACCTATGAGACCAATCTTGCTGATTCAGCGCAGGAAGTCTAGTCCAGATCCACTCTGCTGTGTTACCCAGGAGCTCAGATTCAGTCTCAGAACCATCTGGATTGTTTTATTCTCATGATGTACTTAATCATGATTGAAGTATAAATGAATAAGCTGGCTGGTCATGGTGGCTCACACCTGTAATCCCAGCACTTTGGGAGGCTGAGGTGAGTGGATCACCTGAGGTCAGGAGTTTGAGACCACCCTGGCCAACATGGTGAAACCCCCATCTCTACTAAAAATACAAAAAATTAGCCGGGTGTGGTGGCGTGTGTCTGTAATCCCAGCTACTCCGGAGGCTAAGACAGGAGAATCCCTTGAACCCAGGAGGCAGAGGTTGCAATGAGCCAAGATCGTGCCACTGTATTCCAGCCTGGGCAACAAGAGCGAAACTCCATCTCAAAAATAAATAAATACATAAATAAGCCCATTAAACATCACAAATTTAATGTGAGGCCAACATTCTTACTGGTGAGAAATGATTCTCCATCGTTCTTGGGAGAAAGTGACGCTGCCCGTCCTCAGGCCTGGGAGCTGCTGAGGAGGGGAGAGTGAGGAGGTTGGTTTGTGTAAAAGGCGTGGGCACTGCCACTCTGTGCAGATTCCTGGAGGATTCACCTGACTACTTATTGATTTTTCATTGAACAGCTTTCTCCTCATTCAGACTGTGGGCTCTCTGAGAAGATGGGGAAACATTATTTGGGGGATTTACCCTTAGGGTGAAAATTATCTAAGCTTGTTTCTCAATTTCCCTCTCCTCCCCTCATTTCCCATCTCTAATTTTTTTTTCTTTCTTTTTTATTAAAATTTTTTGTAGAGACATGGTCTCACTATGTTGCCCAGGCTGGTCTTCAACTACTGAGCTCAAGCAATCCTCCTGCCTTGGCCTCCCAAAGTGCTAGGATTATAGGCATGACCCACTGTGCCCAGTCTCTTAATTTTTTAAGCATCACAGGTTGTATCCCCAGAAACCAGACTCTAAAGAGGCATTTCATGAAGGGGTCCCTGTGGGAGGGACCACACCTGTGGAAGGTAGGGGACAGAAGCAGGAGTGGGCAGAGCAGTGACGATGAGCTACAACCCAAGGCTGACAGTCTCAGCAAACCTCACCAAGAGCTCTGGAGTTAGGTGGACTTTCAGAAACATGCCAAGCATGGCTGAGCTGGCCAAGCCCTTATGCTCCACCATCCATTGGTCACTCGATATGAGCTTCCCCAGGCACGAGTGTGCTATGGTCTGAATATCTGTGTCCCTCCAAAACTCGTATGTTAAAATCCTAACCCCCAAGGTGATGGTATTGGGATGTGGGGCCTTTGGGAGGTGATTAAGTCACAAGGATGGAGCCCTCGGGATGAGATTAGTGCCCTTATAGAAGACACCCCAGAGAGGTCCCTCCCTTATCCCTTCCACCATGTAAGGATACAGTAAGAAGACATTGTCTATCAGTTAGGAAGCCAACCCTCACCAGACATCAAATTTGCTGATGCCTTGACTTTGGACTTCCCAGCCTCTAGAATTGTGAGAAATACATTTCTGTTGTTTTTGAACTACTTAGTCTCTGGTAGGACAGCAGCCCAAAAGGACAAAGATAGGGCATGTCCTTGGGTGAGGCAGCTCTCTGCAGCTCAGGCACTTTCTGAGAGGGCTAAGAGCTACAGGCTGACTGCAGCAGCACTTCTAGCAGCTGGGGCCTGATGTCCTTCACTGTCCTTTCCGGGCAGCATATCACAGTATCCACTTCACACCACTTGGCTATCATTCTGTTCAGATACTTCTTGACTGGTCTTTCTACTTCTAATTTGTTCCATGTAGAATGTATCCTAAACACTACCTCCCTAATCTTTCTTAAAGGAAAATATTGGTAAAATATTTCATAATCTGTCATTATGAATAATTTTATATGTCATTCCCTGAAAAGAGGTGTTACAAGGTCAAGTTTTTTCAGTTATGCAGGAAATGTAAGTGTGTAAAGAAGCAGGATGAGGCCAGGTGTGGTGGCTCACGCCTGCAATCCCAGCACGTTGGGAGGCCAAGGTGGGCGGATCCCTTGAGGTCAGGAGTTCAAGACCAGCCTGGCCAACATGGTGAAACCCCGTCTCTACTAAAAATACAAAAAAAAAAAAAAAAAAACCCACAAAAATTAGCCGGGTGTGGTGGCGAGCACCTGCAGTCCCAGCTACTTGGGAGGCTGAGGCACAAGAATCGCTTGGACCCAGGAGGTGGAGGTTGCATTGAGCCAAGATTGTGCCACTGCACTCCAGCCTGGGTAACAAAGTGAGATCCTGTCTCAAAAAAAAAAAAAAAAAAAGAAGCAGGGTGCAATACAACATGGTATGATGGGGTCTTATTTAGCTTGATTTAGTTTGCCTCCATTTTACCCCACTCATGAGGGACGGATTCCCGCCCTAGGGTTGAGAGGATGGTTGAATGTACGACACCTAACCCTAGACAGACGGGACGGGCAGCAGGTAATTAGTCACATATGCTCATGGCCCGGGGAGGACGACACTGCCCCACACAGAGCCATGTGGGGGTTGCAGTTGGGAACAGAGTGAACCACCAGGAACTGTGGGAGGCAGGCTTTGTAGTAATAAGAGGGCGATGTGCCCCTGGTTCCTGTAGGAGGATGTGTTTGGTTTGCTTGGATAATTCTACAGGCTGATGGGGACCTGAAGCCTAGCACTGCACCTGGTCCCTTTGATAAGGAGGGTTGCTTGGCTAGAGGACCTTATCCACCAGGAGCAGCGTGGGGGGAGAACTTGCAGTTAATCCATTTGAGCCTCTGTACCCTGATTTTACCAGTCTTCATGGTCAAGGCAGCACTTAGTTTTGAATCTTAATTTCAGGCCTTACACCACAGGTCTGTGAGTCATTGGAGCTGAATTTCCTATCCAAACGCATTCAAAATTATTTTCAAATCTGATCTGGCCAAACAGAATTCTACCGTTCATCACTGCTGGTTTTCAAGCCTGGGCCCACTCCAGATTCCCTAGAATGGCACATCAGGACATTCCTAATCAGGCCTAATCCATATCTCCTTTCTCATCATGCCTGCTAAATTTCAGCCTGAGTTCACACACATTCACTGGACAAATTGTGTTTTTGGCACACACGGCTGTATGTTTTTCCTCATTCTATTTCCTCCAGATAAGGACTAGAAATTCTAGCCATGCTTTGAGGCCAACTCAAATGTAACCTCCTCTGGGGTGACCTTCCTGGGCATTGCAGGACAAGTGCCTGGATGGCCTTGATAACCCAGCTCTTCCCCAATTTTTCACTTGTAGTTCTCAGAATAACTCTAGAATGTGCTGGAAACAACATTCTGAGATAAGGAAAAGCTGTCCGGAACATGCCAGATTCTGTTTCTGTTCCTCTTAGAACAAGATGTCCTCTAATGCTGTGGTCCAGTGATCCCAGCTTCCCCCCAAGGTATAAAACCCAGAGTGGAGTGCTTTCAGAGTGCCTCAGCTGCAGTGCATCTGCGATGAATAAAGTTGCTTTGCCTAACTTGTTCTGTGAGTGTTCTGTCTCACACAACTCCTGCAAGTGGTAGAAACTGCAGCCCAAGATGCAATAGGTGCATTTTGGGAGGCCGATGTGGGTGGATCACTTGAGGTCAGGAGTTTGAGACCAGCCTGGCCAACATGGCAAAACTCCATCTCTACTAAAAATACAAAAATTAGCCGGGCATGGTGGCGTGCACCTGTAGTCCCAGCTACTCTGGAGGCTGAGGCAGGAGAATCACTTGAACCTGGGAGGTGGAAGTTACAGTGAGCCAAGATCACGCCACTGCACTCCAGACTGGGTGACACAGTGAGACCCCATCTCAAAAAAAAAATAGATGCAATTGTTGGAAGTATCTGGACTCCTCTTCCTGGTGGTTGGCATAGTGATGATCTTTGCTATCCTCCATGTAGTGGGATCTCCCCTGGAATTGGTAACCAGAGTACAGTGAACCTGCCTCACAGGCATCTCAAATAGAATGAAAGGTGCCTTGCTTTTTATTCCTGAAGCGTTTTCTTTTTCCATCCTGGCCATATGATTCAGTAGCCACATTTTAGCCTCTCAGTTGTGCATGTGCCTCCACCCGGCCGAGTTGTGAGCTCTTTGGGGAGGCGGAACTACATTCTCCCTTCACAGCCTCAGTGCTCAACATGGTGCCTGATACTTGCGTGCTCAATCAATGAGTTGCACATGGAAAACTTAAAGAAATAAGGTTTTTGGTGGAGAAAAGAGGTTGAAAGTCATGGCCAAAGTGAAGTGGAGATTTTGCTGTTGTCGCTGTGCTACTGTCTTTGTGTTGTGTTTCGCATGGATTTGAACTGTCCGTGTCCAGCCTGTTGCTCTTTAGCATGATTCTAACCTACACCTATGGGTGTTCTCTGCATCTATCTCCTGATTAAGCACATGCTATTCTCACGGGCCATTTGTTCTGGCAGCCTATGATGTCATTTCTAGGAGAACACTCTTGTCCAGTCTCTGCTATCCTAGCATCCTCTTGCTCAAAACTGAAGTTTCCCAAGAAGACTATCTCCTGTTTGCAGGATTTACTTTTCTATTTTTCCCTTAGAGGGTTGCCTATGAAGAGAACTTTACACAGATATAAAGTCTTCACAAAATCATTTTTGAGTATTGAGTACAAATAATGCTGAAGACTGGCTGAAGAGTATGTTATTACTGCTCTAAGCTTTGCATTTGGGTTCATCTGTGGAAGCATAGTAATTCTTGAAATTTCCTCTGCACTTCTCTTAGTTTATCTCTTTCTGTAATATAGAAGTTATTCATGTTCACATTTTATCTTCCCTCCTAGACCAGGAGTTTTGTTAGGAAAAAAAGAAATTTTTCATTATAGAAGATTTGAAACACATACAAAAATAACAGAGAAGAGTACAAACTCTCACCCACTTCATGAACTCATGGGCAATCTTGTCACATCTATACTCCCATTCCCTGTGGTTCTAATTTTTTCTAATTTTTTAATTTTTGAGACGAGATCTCACTCTGTTGCCCAGGGTGGAGTGCACTGGCGTGATGATGGTTCACTGCAGCCTTGACCTCCCAGATTCAAATGACCCTCCCACCTCAGCTTCCTGAGTAGCTAGGACTACAAGAGCACACTACCATGCCTGGTTAATTAAAAACAATGTTTTTGTAGAGACAGGGTCTCACTGTGTTGCTCAAGCTGGTCTTGAACCCCTGGGCTCAAGTGATCCTCCTGCCTCAGCCTCCCAAAGTGCTAGGATTATAGGCATGAGCCACTGCGCCTGGCCTAATTTTTTTTTTTTTTTTTTTTTTTTGAGATGGAGTCTTGCTCTGTCACCCAGGCTGGAGTGCAGTGGCGTGATCTCGACTCACCACAACCTCCACCTCCCGGGTTCAAGCAATTCTCTACGTCAGCCTCCCAAGGAGCTGGGATTACCAGTGCCTGCCACCATGTCCAGCTAATTTTTGTATTTTTAGTAGAGACGGGGTTTCACCATCTTGGCCAGGCTGGTCTCAAACTCTTGACCTGGGCGACAGAGTGAGACCCCATCTCAAAAAAAAAAAAAAGAAAGATGCAATTGGCGAAAGTATCCACCCACCTCAGCCTCCCAACGTAATAGAATTACAGGTGTGAACCACCATGCCCGGCCTCAAATTTTTTTTTTTAACAATTTTTTAACAATTTTTTTTTCGTAAGTTATTGGGGTACAGGTGGTATTTGTTTACATGAATAAATTCTTTAGTGGTGATTTGTGAGATTTTGGTGCATCCATCACACAAGCAGTATACACTGCACCATATTTGTGGTCTTTTATCCCTCGCCCCCCTCCCACTCTTCCCCGCAAGTCCCCAAAGTCCATTGTATCATTCTTATGCCTTTGCATCCTCATAGCTTAGCTCCCACATATCAGTGAGAACATACGATGTTTGGTTTTCCATTCCTGAGTTACTTCACTTAGAATAATAGTCTTCAGTCTCATCCAGGTCACTGCAAACGCTGATAATTCATTTCTTTTTATGGCTGCATAGTATTCCATCATATATATATATATATGCCACTATATATATACCACAATCTCTTTATCCACTTGTTGATTGATAGGCATTTGGGTTGGTTCCAGGATTTTGCAATTGTAAATTGTGCTGCTGTAAACATGCATATGCAAGTATCTTTTTGGTGTAATGACTTCTTTTCCTCAAGTAGATACCCAGTAGTGGGATTGTTGGATCAATGGATCAAATGGTAGTTCTACTTTTTGTTCTTTTTTTTTTTTTTTTTTTGAAACAGAGTTTCTCTCTTGTCACCCAGGCTAGAGTGCAATGGCATGATCTCTGCTCACTGCAACCTCTGGCTCCTGGGTTCAAGTAATTCTCCTGCCTCAGCCTCCCGAGAAGCTGGGATTCAGGCACTCACCACCATGCCAGGCTAGTTTTACTTTTTAGTAGAAATGGGGTTTCACCATGTTGGCCAGGCTTGTCTCGAACTCCTGACCACAGGTGATCCACCTGCCTTGGCTTCCCAAAGTGCTGGGATTACAGGTGTAAGCCACCACGCTTGGCCCTACTTTTAGTTCTTTAAGGACTCTCTACACTGTTTTCCATAGTGGCTGTTTATACTGTTTTCCACTGTGGCTAGTTTACATTCCCACCAGCAGTGCAGAAGTGTTCCCTGTTCACTGCATCCATGCCAACGTCTACTGCTTTTTTTTAATTTTTTGATTATGGCCATTCTTGCAGAAGTGAGGTGGTATTGCATTATAGTTTTGATTTGCATTTCCCTGATCATTAGTGATGTTGAGCATTCTTTCATATGTTTGTTGGCCATTTATATATCTTCTTTTGAGAGTTGTCTGTTCATGTCCTTGGGCCACTTTTTGATGGGATTTTTTTTTCTTACTCATTTGAGTTTGTTGTATATTCTGGATATTAGTCCTTTGTCAGATGTATAGATTGTGAACATTTTCTCCCACTCTGTGGGTTGTCTGTTTACTGTGCTGACTGTTCCTTTTACCATGCAAAAGTTCTTTAGTTTAATTAGGTCCTAGCTATTTATCTTTGTTTTTATTGCATTTGTTTTTGGGTTCTTGGTCATGAAATCCTTGCCTAAGCCAATGTCTAGAAAGGTTTTTCCAGTGTTATCTTCTACAATATTTATAGTTTCAGGTCTTAGGTTTAAGTCCTTAATCCATCTTTAGTTGATTTTTGTTTAAGGTGAGAGATGAGGATCCAGTTTCATTTTCCTACATGTGGCTAGCCAATTATCCCAACACCATTTATTGAAAATGGTGTCCTTTCCCCCACTTTATGATTTTGTTTGCTTTGTCGAAGATCAGTTGGCTATAAGTATTTGGGTTTATTTCTGGGTTCTCTATTCTGTTCCATTGGTCTATGTGCCTATTTTTATACCAGTACCATGCTGTTTTGGTGACTATGGCTTTATAGTATAGTTTGAAATCAGGTAGTGTGATGCCTCCAGATTTGTTCTTTTTGCTTAGTCCTGGTTTGGCTATGTGGGCTCTGTTTTGGTTCCACATGAATTTTAGAATAGTTTTTTCCAACTCTGTGAAGAATGATGGTGGTATTTTGATGGGGATTGCATTGAATTTGTAGATTGCTTTTGGCAGTATGGTCATTTTCACAATATTAATTCTACCCATCCATGAGTGTGGGATGTGTTTCCATTTGTTTGTGTCATCTATGACTTCTTTCAGCAGTGTTTTGTAGTTTTCCTTGGAGAGGGCTTTCGACTCTGTATCCCAGGGGTTTTGATAGGTTGTGTCGTTATTGTCATTCAGTTCAAAGAATTTTTAAATTTCCATCTTGATTTTGTTTTTGACCCAATGCTCATTCAGGAGCAGATTATTTGATTTCCATGTATTTGCATGGTTTTGAAGGTTCCTTTTGGAGTTGAATTCCAGTTTTATTCCACTATGGCCTGACAGAGTGCTTGATATAATTTCAATTTTCTTAAATTTATTAAGGCTCATTTTGTGGCCTATCACATGGTCTATCTTGGAGAAAGTTCCATGCTCTGTTGAATAGAATGCAGTTGTTGGATGAAATGTTCTGTATATATCTGTTAAGTCCATTTGTTCCAAGGTATGGTTTAAATCCATTGTTTCTTTATTGACTTTCTGTCTTGATGACCTGTCTAGTGCTGTTAGTGGAGTATCGAAGTCCTCCACTGTTATTGTGTTGCTGTCTATCTCATTTCTTAGGTCTAATAGTAATTGTTTTATAAATTTTGGAGCTCCAGTGTTAGGTGCATATATGTTTAGGATTGTGATAGCTTCCCGTTGGACAAGGTCTTTTTACCATTAATGTCCCTCTTTGTCTCTTTTAACTGCTATTGCTTTAAAGTTTGTTTTGTCTAATATAAGAATAGCTACCCCTGCTCGTTTTTGGTGTCCATTTGCATGAAATGCCTTTTTCCACCCCTTTACTTTAAGTTTATGTGAATCCTTATGTGTTAGGTGAGTCTCCTGAAGGCAGCAGAGAGTTGGTTGGTGAGTTCTTATCCATTCTGTGGTTCTTCTTTTAAATGGAGCATTTAGGCCATTTATATTCAATATTGTATTGAAATGTGAGGTCCTGTTGCATTCATCATGCTCTTTGTTGCCTGCGTACTTTGGTTTTTTTGTTTTGTTTTGTTTTTCCTTTTTGCTTTTTAACTTGTATTTTTGTTTTGTAGGTCCTGTGTAATTTATGCTTTAAAGAGGTTATGTTTTGATGTGTTTCCAGGATTTGTTTCAAGATGTAGAGCTTCTTTTAGCAGTTCTTGTGGTGGTGGCTTGGTAATGGAGAATTCTCTAAGCATTTGTTTGTCTGAAAACAACCGAATCTTTCCTCCATATATGATGCTTTGTTTCACTGGATACAAAATTCTTGGCTGATAATTGTTTTGTTTGAGGAGGCTGAAGATAGGGCTCCAATCCCTTCTAGCTTGTAGGGTTTCTGCTGAGAAATCTACTGTTAATCTGAGAGGTTTTCTTTTATAGGTTACCTGCTGCTTCTGTCTCACAGCTCTTAAGATTCTTTCCTTTGTCTTAATTTTGGATAACCTGATGACAATGTGCCTAGGTGAAGATCTTTTTGTGACGAATTTCTTAGGTGTTCTTTGTGCTTCTTGTATTTGGATGTCTAGGTCTCTAGCAAGGCTGGGAAAATTTTCCTCAACTATTCCCCCCAAATATGTTTTCCAAGCTTTTAAATGGAGCCTTTAGGCCATTTATATTCAATATTGTATTGAAATGTGAGGTCTTCCTCCTCAGGAACATTGATTATTCTTAGGTTTGGTCATTTAACATAATCCCAGACTTCCTGGAGGCTTTGTTCATATTTTCTTATTCTTTTTTCTTTGTCTTTGTTGGACTGTGTTAATTTGAAGACCTTGTCTTCAAGCTCTGAATTTCTTTCTTCTGCTAGTTCAATTCTATTGCTGAGACGTTCCAAAGCATTTGACATTTCTAAAAGTATGTCCAAAATTTCCTGAATTTTTAAATTATTTTTTCTGTAAGCTATCTATTTCCTTGAATATTTCTCCCTTTACTTCTTGTATCATTTTATGGATACTTTTGCATTGGGCTTCTCCTTTCTCTGGCCCCTCCCTGATTAGCTTAATAACTAACCTCCTGAATTCTTTTTCAGGTAAATCCGGGATTTCTTCTTGGTTTGGATCCATTGCTGGTGAACTAGTGCGATTTTTTGGGGGTATTGAACAGCATTGTTTTGTCATATTACCAGGGTTGATTGTCTGGCTCCTTCTCACTTGGATAGGCTCTGTCAGAGGGAAGGTCTAGGGCTGAAGGCTGTTGTTCAGATTCTTTTGTCCCATGGGGTGTTCCCTCGATGTAGTACTCCCCCCTTTTTCCTGTGGATGTGGCTTCCTGTGAGCCAAACTGCAGTGATTATTGTCTCTTTTCTGGGTCTAGCCACCCAGTGAGTCTAGCCAGCTCCAGGCTGATATTGGGGGTTGTCTGCACGGAGTCCTGTGATGTGAACCGTCTATGGGTCTCTCAGCCATGGATACCAGCGCCTGTTCCAGTGGAGGTGGAGGAGGGTATAATGGACTCCGTGAGGGTCCTTAACTTCGGTGGTTTAATGCTCTATTTTTGTGCTGGTTGGCCTCCTGCCAGGAGGTGGTGCTTTCCAGAAAGCATCAGCTGTAGTAGTGTGGAAAGGGACTGGTGGTGGTTGGGGCCCTAGAACTCCCAAGATTAAATGCCCTTTGTCTTTCCCTACCAGGGTGGGTAGGGAAGGACCATAAGTTGGGGGCGGGGTTAGGTGTGTCTGAGCTGACTCTCCTTGGGCAGGTCTTGCTTCAGCTGCTGTGGGGGATGGGGGTGGGATTCCCAGGTCACTGGAATTGTGTACCTAGGAGGATTATGGCTGCCTCTGTTGAGTCATGCAGGTTGTCAGGGACGTTGGGGAAAGCCGGCAATCACAGGCCTCACCCAGCTCCCACACAAAGCGAAGGGTCGGCCTCACTCCCACCGTTCCTCCCCCAACAGCCTCGAGCCTGTCTTCCGGGTGGAGGGTGAGATGGGCTTGAAAACTTGCCCAAGGCTTTTCGCCTCCCAGCTGTGGAAGAAAAGGGCTTCAGTTCTTCCCCCTGCATGTGAAGTCTGCACACCAGATTCATGCTCTCCCCCAGGTTCTGGCCAGGAGGCTTCTTGCCCCTTTCAAATTGTTATAAAGTTCAGCTAGAGAATTCCTTCTCCCTATGGAGTTTTACCCCCTGCTCCTCTGGCCACCCTCCTGATGGATTCCTGTGGTGTCAGGCAGGAATGGGCTGCTTGGGAACCCAACGAGCTCCCAGGACCTTTCTGCTGCTTCCTCTACCCTTGTATTTTGCTTGGCTCAGCTCTCTAACTTGACTCAGCTTGAGGTAAAGTTGGAAACCTCCCAAAAACAGATCTTCAGCTTCCCCAGTGGCGGTGTATGTTTGGAAGAGGAGGGTCCCCCTTTCCCACTTCCGCAGTTGGGGCACTCACAGTATTTGGGGTGTCTCCTGTGTCCTGCAGGGGCAGTCCACTTCCTTCAGAAGGTCTGCGGCTCCTCTCAGGATTGCTGGTTTGTTCTTGCAGTTGATCTGGAGGGTTACTTCTCCAGCTGAGGGTAAGGGTCAGCGGACCCTGCAGCTCTGCAGTTCCACCTCTGCCCCCCTGCCTTTACCGCCAAGCCAGTGACCTCAGTTACCCTCCCTGCCCCACCCACCCAGACTGGTGCCCCTTCCTTGCCGGCCCAGGTGCACCCACCTGGCCCTAATTTTTTTTTATTGTGCTAAAAAATACATGTTATAATTTTGCATTTTAATCATGTTTAAGTATACAGTTCAGTGGTATTAAAGACATCCGCATTGTTATGCAACCATCACCACCATCCATCTCCAGAAAAGAGTTCTTACAAAACTAAAACTCTGGACCCATCAGATGGTAACTCCCCACTTCCCCTCCCCCAGTCTCTGGTAATCATCATTCTACTTTTTGTCTCTGTGAATTTGACTACTCTAGATACCCTATATATTTGCCTACCCCCACTTTTTTTTTTTTTTTTTTGAGACACAGTCTCACTCTGTCACCTAGGCTGGAGTACAATGGCACAGTCTTGGCTCCACTGCAACCTCCACCTCCTGGGTTCAAGCGATTCTCCTGTCTCAGTCTCCCAAGTAGCTGGAATTACAGGCACATGCCACCACGCCCAGCTAATTTTTGTATTTTTAGTAGAGATGGGGTTTCACCATGTTGGCCAGGCTGGTCTCAAACTTCTGGCCTCAAGTGATCAGCCCGCCTCAGCTTCCCAAAGTGCTGGGATTACAGGTGTGAGCCACCATGCCCGGCCATATTTGTCCTTTTGTGTCTGGCTTATTTCATTTAGCACGTTTTCAAGGTTCATCCACGTTGTGCATGTATCAAAATTGCTAATACTATTTTAAATCAAGTTACACATATCATTTGTGCTCATTCATAAATATCTTACTATGTGTCTCTAAAAGACAAAGACATTTTAACATAACCACAATACCAATGTCACACCTAAGAATAAACAATTAAAAAATAATAGGAAATAAAAAAGGTAGTAATTCCTTACTACCATCAAATACCCTTCCAGTGTTCAAATTTTGAATTGCCTCATAAAAGATAGATTCTCCACCATTCTTGAGTACAGAATTCCTGTTTAATTTGTCCTGACAACCCTCCTCTCCCCATAGTAGCTGTCTTGCACAAAAAAGATGCTGTCATACTACATTTCACCAATAGGTGGCATGAATAATCATGACATTTGCTAAATCCAATTGGTATTTACACAAGAGGAAACATCATTTGTAGAAAGTTGGCAATTATAGGTAAATATACAAACACAGAAACTGAAAATAGCCTGTTTGCTTTATGTAACACGCGTAAAACCTGAATACATCCCAATTCTAAGGGATAATTATTGATATCATTCAAACTTTCTATTTGTTTTAAGGAGAACATGGAAAACATATTTCTTGGTGTTGACGTTTATCTCTACAATGTCAACATTTTTAGTGTTAAATGATTGAGGCCAGTTATGTTTATTTATTCTTCCGCTTAATAAAAGGAAAAGTAAATAGAATCTACTTGTACAACTGATTGCTGTGTTAAATGCCCATTACAAATGTATTGTCTGAATTGTATTAAGTGTACTTATCTCTGAATAAAACAGTTGCTTTCCCAAACTTCCTCTAGCGTGTTCTGAAGAACAGAGAATCCTAGGATGGTGGATATGGATAGGGTCTTTAAGACCATCTAGTCTGGCCCCATCATCTGACAGATGAACAGACACGAAACCTCATCATAAGATCACACAACAACTTGATGGCTTTTGTGTAATTTGCTATCTTTCTGCCAGCAATGTCACCTTCTCCCCTCCACCCCTACGCTAAAAAACTAACTGCTGGGTAAAATTCATATTTCATTTTAAGGATGCAAAACCCAAATTGTGCAATTAATCCTCCCTTTCTTGTCCTTTCAATATAATTAATTAATTAATTAATTATTTTTTTTAGATGGAGTCTCTCTCTGTTGCCCAGGCTGGAGTGCAGTGGCACAATCTCAGCTCACTGCAACCTCCACCTCCTGAGTTCAAGCGATTCTTCTGCCTCAACCTCCTGAGTAGCTGGGACCACAGGCACATGCCACCACCTCTGGCTAACTTTTGTATTTTTTTGTAGTGACGGGGTTTCATCATGTTGGCCAGGCTGGTCTCAAACTCCTGACCTCAAGTGATCCGTCCGTCTTGGCTTCCCAAAGTGCTGGGATTACAGGCATGAGCCACCATGCCCAGCCCCTTTGAATATATTTAGCAAACCTTTATTGGGTATTACCAGGACTAAACAAGATCTTGTTCCCTTGGTCAACTGAGCCTTTTATTTGAGTCCATGTCTTGTAATTTCCTAGAAAGAAATGAAGCTAACTTTAGGAAATCAGCCTGTAAGGAATTTCTAATGGGCAGTAAATATGACACTTTTCAGCCCAGATGACATAATAATTCTGTGAGTCATTTTTTATCCTATCCTCCTATATTCAAATTAACATTTAATACTGGAATGTTCTTTCTGTTCTTAAAATCAGCTCCTCCAACCAGGACAGGCCCTAAACTCTGCTCTTGAAAGTAGGTTCTCACCAGAGTTATCCCAAGAACAACTTCCTTTTATCTTCCCCAGATGTTCCGGAATATCTGGGCTCTTTTCCCTGAAATGGCACTTCCCACCTGGTGGATACGGCCCTCTGCCCTTTCTCAGGCTCTGTCTGCATTCTTCTCTCTCCTCTTTTCAACTACCAAACCCTCACCTATACAACTTTATGGCTTCACTGGGCAGTTCATCCCACCTGGTAAATAAGCACACATTCATGTCTGACACATATGCTTCACTTCCAGTAGTACCTTCCAGTGTATTCTTTGAGATGTTCATAAGTGGAGAGATGTTCCATAGTCAAAAAGTTTGAAAAGCAATTGTTTAAACAAATTTAAATAGCTTCCTTTATTGCAGGACTTTTCAGAGTCTTTGATTTCAATAGGCATCATTGGTCCTTTAAGATAGGAAGATAGTACTGTATGGGGCATTTTCAAAATTGATTTGATTAAAAAGCACTACCCCTTGTCTTACTGTGCTCAGGCTGCGATTACAAAATACCATAGACTGGGTGGCTTAAACAGCAGACATTTACTTCTCATGGCTCTGGAGTCTGGGAAGGTCACGGTCAAGGGCCGGCAGATTGAGTTCCTGGAGAGGGCACTCCTCCTGGCCTGCAGACAGCTGCCATCTCACTGTGTGCTCATGTTCTGGAGAGTGACCCAGCCCTTGTCTTTTCCTCTTCTTGTAAGGGCACTAATCCCACCACGGGGGCCCCACCCTCATGACCTCATGTAAACCTGATTATTTCCTGAAGACTCCACCTCAAATGCCATCACATTGGGGGTTATAGCTTCAACATATGGATCTGAGGGGGACCCAAGCCTCCAGTACATGACACTCCTTCTGTTTTCCTCATTGCACCATCAGCTACTGGGTTCTGTGGAATGCACCTAGGGACACACAAACTCCAGTGCAGGCTCTGGGTCTGAAAACAGACAACCTGAACTCAATCCCAGCTACACCACTCCCTAGCTGTGGGACTTGGGTAAGTTTCTCAATCTCCCCAGGCCTGTTTTCCAGCTGGAAAATGAGGATAATAGTACCTACCTCATAGAGTTGTTGTGAAGATGAAATGCTTCTATACAGGGCAATACGGGGCCACACAAACGAAGCACTAAAAAAAAAAGTCAGCTATAATCATGAAATGTTAGTATCAGTAATTAACTGTAATTAAACAATCTATTATATTGGTTATTAATAAACATATTATAGTGAATAATACTTATTATGTGGCAATATTTAATTTCTTTTGAGGCTGAATATTGAATTCTATGAAAGGATCATGGTCAAGCCTCTATTTTAGGCTCTTAGAGGACAATATAGCATTGAAAGAAAATCACAAGAGAAGCCATGGCAAGCGTGAGCCAGGAATCAGAAGCAGTGTGGCTGGGCTTAAGGGAGAAGGGGCCACTGAGCTCAGTGCCAGGACTCTGTGCCAACTGCCACAGCCCTGACAGGAAGCAGAGCTGTTACTCTGCAAAGGACAGACCAGCCACACAAGGAGGGAGGCAGGCCTGCCCATCCTCCCGGCTTTGTGCAGATAGGTTTGGACTCGTGGTAGTGTCATCTTTGAATGTGCATGGCAGTTCCAAATCCATATCTACCTCACCAAATAATCCTAGAATAGTGAACTTCAACACAAATGTCCCCTGCAATTTCAGGGGCTTAAGGGGTCCCTTTATGTAACAGGCAAAGGATTAGGGCCAGCTGGGAAAATCCAAGTGTTTAAAACCTGTTCAGCACTTTTGCAGCCAAAGAGTAAGTTGCCAAACATTTTTCTCTCAAAAGAAAGCAGGCCACTGAATACTAGAAAGGGGAATTCTGGAAGGAAAAAAAAAATCAAAGAAGAGAAGAGAAGGGACGTCTTGGGAAAAGTAAAATGATGTTGAACTTAAAGGTTTAGGACATTGAGAAGGTAAACTTAAACGAACATTCTTCTTTAAAATAAAAACACAACAAAAAGAGAAACAATACAAGATGATTTTAAAAAGCAAACCGAGGGAAAATGTTTACAGTATATTAATTTCTAGATGTAATAAAATTAAAACACAGATTCTTGCTTAACAGATCCCAGGAGCATTCAGAGTTATGGATCATGTTCTTCCTGAGAGGCAATCTGAAGGTCAGTGTGTGACCTGAGGAAAGCACCTCCTTGGAGCTGCCAGGCAGCCCTCATCTCCCAGCATGACTATTCTGCCTTCTCACTACTGTTTCATTGAATCCTCCTGGGATCCACAACGCCAAACTCCAGATCCTCATTCCTTTAGATCCTTCTCCAGCAGCATCACAGTAGGAAACATTCCAAAGAGAATTTCAATTTCCAGTACAACTACATACACAATATGCCTGTGGGCAAAATATTCCATGGGCGATATACTCTTTTTTCTTTTTTCTTTTTTTTGAGACAGGGTTTGCTCTGTTGCCCAGGCTGGAGTGCAGTGGTGCCATCATGGCTCAGTGCAGCCTCGACCTCCTGGGCTCAAGTAATCCTCCCACCTCAGCCTCCCAAGTAGCTGGGACTACAGGCACATGTCACCACGCCTGGCTGATTTTTGTATTTTTAGTAGAGATGGGGTTTCACCATGTTTGCCAGGCTGGTCTCAAAGTCCTGGCCTCAAGTGATCCACCCATCTCAGCCTCTGAAAATGCTGGGATTACAAGCATGAGCCATCGTGCCCAGACTATTCCTCTCCTTTATAGTTTTTAAATTGTGATAAAATTAAAATATGCACAACATAAACTTTACCACATTGACCATTTTTGAGTGTACAGCTCAATAGTGTTAAGTACGTTCACATTGTTGCACAAGCAATTTCCAGAACTTTTTTATCTTGCAAAACTGAAACTCTGTACCCATTAAAGAACTCATTTCTGCCTCTGCCACTCCCGGGCAACCATCGTTCTATTTTCTGTCTCTATGAATTTGATGACTCTTGATAACTCGTATAAGTGGAATCGGACAGAATTTGTCCTTTTGTGACTGGCTTTTCACTTGGCATAATGTCTTCAAGTTTCATCCATGCTGTAGTATGAGTCAGAACTTCCTTGCTTTTTAAGGCTGAATAACATTCCATCGTATGGATAGACCACCTCTTGTTTATCCATTAATCCATCCATGCCAGGAATACGTTTTAAGAAGTCCATGAAAATGCTTGGAGTTGTGTTTAAAAAAGTTTCATAAGTCATGATTGGCAGCAATTATTAAGCACCCTTTTCTGATTAGCCAGCATCGAAAAGAGATAGGACTGGCCAGGCGCGGTGGCTTACATCTGTAATCCCAGCACTTTGAAAGGCTGAGGCAGGTGAATCACCTGAGGTCAGGAGTTCGAGACCAGCCTGGCCAACATGGTGAAACCCGTCTCTACTAAAAATACAAAAATTAGCTGGGCATGGTGGCAAGCACCTGTAATCGCAGCTACTTGGTAGGCTGAAGCCGGAGAATCACTTGAACCCGGGAGGCAGAGGTTGCAGTGAGCCAAGATCACGCCACTGCACTCCAGCCTGGGCGACAAGAGTGAAACTCCATCTCAAAAAAAAGAAAAGAAAATAGACAGGACTAAGTGACTTGGATCTGCATGCTGACAGGCAGATAGACAGGCACTGGGGCAGACTGAGTGATCCAGACCTGACCAGCCCTGCTGCCAGTGGAGGTGGAGGGTTCCCAGGAAGGCCTGAGAGTCTGGGAGGGAAACTGCCTAAGGGGATAATAAATGGAATCAGCAGCGGAGCCCCAACACTGACCCAGGCACTGACAAAGCAAGCCTGACACATTGGGAAGGGATTTAGCACTAGAAAAAAGTTCCTTTATACCGAGGGTGTCCCATCTTTTGGCTTCTCTGGGCCACATTGGAAGAATTGTCTTGGGCCACACATAAAATACACTAACACTAATGATAGCTGATGAGCACAAAGAAAAAAAATCACAAGAAAATTTCATAATGTTTTAACAAAGTTTACGAATTTGTGTTGAGCCTCATTCAAAGCCATCCTTGGCCCACAGGCAGCCCGTAGGCCATGGGTTGGACAAGCTTGCTCTATACTAAATGTTCCCACCCACCTACCATTCATGTAGTCTACAAATACTTATTGACTGCCTGCTATGTGCCAGGCACTGTTCTAAAATTTGAGAATATATCCTTGAATAAAGCCCAAAAGCTCCCCATTCTCCTAGAGTCTACATTCTATTGAAGTGGAGAGACACACACTAAACAGATAAATAAACAAGGCTGAGAGGTCAGTAAAACAGCATGATGCATGCGAGTGAGGCGGGGTCTAAATAAGAATGGGAAGTTAGGGAAAGCATCTCTGGGAAGTACCTATTTGGCCTGAGGCCTCAATGGCTCAAAGGAGTTAGTCGCCATGCAGTGATCCAGGAAGGAGAGTGTGCCTGGCAGAGGGAACAGCAAATGCCAAGAGTGAGCCTCAAATGGGAGCCAACTCACTACATTTGAGGCCAGTGTTGGAGTAGAGTGAGGGTGGAGTGGGAGGATGGGAGAGGCCAGTTTATGCACAGCTTGTAGCTGAGTACAGAAGGATGTTTCAGGAATGTGTGGAGGAAGGTAAGGGAGGAAGTCTCTGGCAAGTGGAGGAAGGATGCAAAGAAAGAAGCAATGCTTATTGAGGAACAAGAAGCAATTGCTGTGAGTGGGGTCTGGCATGAGTGATGATCAGTGAATGACAAAGTTGGAGAGGTGGGTTGGGGCAAGCCTTTCAGACACCAATAAGAAGCTAAGGAAGGGATTTCAACTTTATCCAGCAAACCACCAGAAACCATTAAAGGTTTTTAATTAGAGAAGTGACCTCATTTTCGTTTTAAAAATAAACTTGTTGCTGGGATGGATTTGAATGGAAGGGTGACACCATTCTCCTGGGAAACAAATAAAATTGAACGGAGCAGAAGGAGTTGAAGAAGCAGAGAGGGCGTGGCATGTAAAGGATACCATCGAGGGCAGATTATTTTGGTCTTTTTAAAAAAAATTTTTTTAATTCTTAATTTTCTTTTCTTTTTCTTTTTTACAGAGTCTCACTCTGTCACCCAGGCTGGAGTGCAGTGGCATGATCTCAGCCACTGCAACCTCCATCTCCTGGGTTTAAGCGATTCTCCTGCCTCGGCCTCCCAAGTACCTGGGATTACAAGTGCATGCCATCACGCCTCGCTAATTTTTGCATTTTTAGTAGAGACAGGGATTCACCATGTGGATCAGGCTGTTCTCGAACGCCTGACCTCAACTGATCCCCCCGACTTGGCCTCCTGAAGTGCTGGGATTACAGGCGTGAGCCACCACATCCAGCCCATTTTTTTTGTTTTTAGATAGGGATCTCACTCTGTCTCTCAGGCTGGAGTACAGTAGTGCAGTCGTAGCTCACTGCAGCTTTGACCTCCTGGGCACAAGTGATCTTCCTGCCTCAGCCTCCCAAGTAGCTGGGACTACAGGTGTGTGCCACCATGCCCAGCTTTTCTTGGTCTTGTTGTAAACTGACCTTTTTATCATTATGAAATGACTCTAATCATTTCTAGTAATTCTTCTTGTCTTGATGTCTTCATTGTCCGAAGTCAATACAGATACCCCAGCCTTCTTGTGATTGGTGTTTGCATGGATATCTTTTTCCATATTTCTACTTTGAACTTGTCTGTTTCTTTATATTGCAAGTGCATTTTTTATAAACAGCTTATAATTGGGTCTTGCCTATTTTATCTTTTAAAAAAATCTAGTCTAATAATCTCTGCCTTTATTTGAAATGTTTGGTGGTCCATTTACATTTAATGTAATCACTGATATGGTTGGGTTCAAGTCTACATCCTGCTGGTGGGGGGTTTCTATTTGTTCCAGCTGCTTTTTGTTCTTCTTTTCTATCTTCTCTGTTTATTGAATAATTGTTAATATTTCATTCTATCTGCTTTACTGATCTTTTAGCTATACTTCTTGGCATTTTAAAATAGTTGTTCTAGGGATTACAATATACACCCTTAACTTATCAGGGTCTACTTTGAATTCATATCATCTAATATAAGAATTTTACAATAGTTGTGTTCCATTTATAACCACCCCCGCCCCCACACCCAATCCTTTAAGCTATAGTATTTTACTTCTGCACATGTTAAAAAGGATAGATTCACTTGGAAACTTGTTAGATTTTAAAGGTGAGAAAAAAGAAGTTTAGCTCAACTCTGAGGTTCCTGACTTGGGCATATAGTCTACAATTCATCTAGAAAAGAAATCACCAGTCTGGGAGTACAAATGAGATCATAATTGCAGTAACACCTCAAATCTTAATTTTTTTGTCCTCCCACCTGCTTAATTACAGGAAGTCTGGCCTTACTTGTGATTTCTCACCTCTCAAATGTCTGAGAAGCCCCAGGGGGTGATTGTACAAACCTGTGAATCAGCCTAGTCACTCTTTTTCTAGAAAGTTTTCCCCACTTCAACTGTTGCCAGGACGTTTATGGTGAGGAACAGCTTGGGAGCATGTTTTTTCTTATTGTTGTGTTTTGTTTTGTTCTGTTTGTTTGTTTTTTGAGACAGAGTCCCACTCTGTCACCCAAGCTAGAGTGCAGTGGCATGATCTCGGCTCACTGTAACCTCCACCTCCCAGGTTCATGCGATTCTCCTGCCTCAGCCTCCCAACTAGCTGGGATTACAGGAGCCCGCCACCACACCTGGCTAATTTTTGTATTTTTTAGTACAGACGGGGTTTCACCATATTGGCCAGGCTGCTCTTGAACACCTGACCTCAAGTGATCTGCCCGCCTCGGCCTCCCAAAGTGCTGGGACTACAGGCGTGAGCCACTTTGCCCAACCGGGAGCATGTTTTAAGTGAGGGGGATGTGCACTCTCCCGATGCATTATGCTCACTCAGTAAAAAGGTCTTCAGCAAAGATGTCCTGTTTCTGGAGCATCTGTCTCTTCTGATGGGCACATTTGTATGGATGAATGAAAGGGATGGGAGTAAAACTCAAAGTCTCAACAGGTTCCCAGTGGCCACCCAAGCATACTGTTCTAAGGTTGGCTCTATCTTGTGGTAGGGTTAAATTTGCTCAAATGCTTCCTGTGTAGGTGAAGAGAAATGGATTCACAGATGGAGTCTGTCTTGGGCCTGTATTTTGGATATATGCCCATTGGAGATATTTAATATATAGCTAAATATTTTTATCTCAAGACAGAAGCCAGAGGTGAATACGTAGATTTTCATACAGGTGATAATATTAATAAAAGCCACAAGAGTGAATGTGTTTACCAAAGGAGAAAATGTAAAGAAAAAAACATTAGAGGGTCAAACACTAAACCATGGAAAGTGGCTAATATTGAGGGTTAAAAAGTATTGATAAAAATACAGGTACAATATTCAAAAGAATGCATTTTTACATAAAGCCAAAGGGAAGGATGTTATATCAGGAGCTGTCCATAGGTTCCTCAAAAAATTAAAAATAAAACTACCATATGATCTAGAAATTCCACTTCTGGTTAAATACTCAAAAGAATGGAAAGCAAGATCTCAAAGAGATATTTGTACACCCATGTTTATAGCAGCACTGTTTATAAAAACTGAAACATGGAAGAAACCCAAGTGTCCATGGATGGATGAATGGATAAACAAAATGTCCTATATACTTACGATGGAATATTATTCAGCCTTAAAAAGGATGAAAGTTCTGACCCAAGCTACAGCATACATGAATCTTAAGGACGTAATACTAAATGAAATAAGCCAGTCACAAAAAAACAAATGCTGTATAATTCTACTTATATAAGGCACTTAGTCAAAATTATAGCGGCACAAAGTAGAATGGTAGTTGCTAGGGACAAGGGGGAGGCAGAAATGGTGGGCTGTTGTTAATGGTACAGAGTTTCAGTTTTGCAAGTTGAAAAGAGTTCTGGAGACTGGTTGCACAAATGTGAATATACTTAAGACTACTGAACTGTACACTTAAAAATGGTTAAAATAATAAATTTTATGTTACATGTATTTTATCAGCATTTTAAACATTGAAATGAAAAGGAGTAGTCATGGGTACTACATGGAATTACAGGAAAATGCACACCTTAAAATATTTCCTGGATTTGGACATTGAAAAGAGTTTGAAGTAGAGATTGTTAATAAAGCCAGCCAAGCAAGCAAATATCATTACTGAAGAAGTATGACAATTAAACCAGAAAGAGGACTACAGTGAGGTGAATAGTGTAAGTTATGGAAGACTATATATGGGCATATTTATGGACAGGAAAACAGGAATATTCTCTTCTGTCTGCCTACATTTCTTACTTCTGCAAGAAACATTAAGTCCTCTGCAGGAAACATTAATCACATTTACTAAAACATGAGATGACATTTACATATTCCTTAATTTTTTTTTTTTTTTTTGAGACAGAGTCTCACTCTGTCACCCAGGCGGAGTGCAGTGGCCTGATCTCAGCTCACTACAACCTCCGCCTCCCAGGTTCAAGCCATTCTCCTGCCTCAGCCTCCTGAGTAGCTGGGATTACAGGCGCGTGCCACCATGCCCAGCTAATTTTTGTATTTTTAGTAGAGACAGGGTTTCACCACGTTGGTCAGGCTGGTCTAGAACTCCTGACCTCAGGTGATCTGCCTGCCTGAGCCTCCCAAAGTGCTGGGATTACAAGCATGAGCCACCACGCCTGGCAATTATAAAATATTTTAAAATATTTTTATTTTTCCTTTTTATAGGGATAAGATCTTACTATGTTGCCCAGGATGGTCTCAAACTCCTGAGCTCAAGTGATCCTCCCACCTCAGCCTCCCAAAGTGCTGGGATTACAGGCATAAGCCATCACACTGGCCAGCTTTGCATATTTTTAAAAAGCATCCATTTTGATTATCTGCATAAGTCACTGTTGATTATTACACAGGAAATTCTCACTAATTTCAAGAAGTAGAAGGAGACGTCAGATTAAAGGTGGTGAAATTTACCCTGAGCTTTAACCTTGCTCTTCCCCCAACTCAAGAACGTTTATCTATTGAAGGTGGCAGGAAATTAGGGTAATAGCCAAAATTCACAAATGGATCAAAGGAATATTTTTTGCCAGTAGAAAAACTTCGGTGTTTTCAAAGGCAAATACATCTTTCTGTATTCATTCTTAATTTCCATGAAAAGGTGTGTTCCTTGGGATAATTCTAACACTACGTTGAGACTGCAAGTCCATGTGATAGGACGGTATCAGGTTCTGAGTGTCCACAGGGAGAAAACAAGGAATTTCCTAACTAAAAATATAAAATCAGATCTGGTTCTCTCTCTCTCTGGAAATTTAGCAGAACCCACTCATCTTTAAAGGCAGGTATTGTTGTAGCCCCATTGTTTACCCATTGCTCAAATGCAGAGAGCCACATTCCAGGGATGTCTTACAATGGGCACATGGGGACTTGAAGTTGTTGGCTGACTCACTTTCTTCAGTGCACAGCTCTGAGCTCTCATTCGTATAAGGACTATGGTCTTTGGAAGTTGATTTTGGTTTCAGCCCAGGCCAAGTCCCTTTGTGCCTTATCTGAAGGGTATTTTTGGCTCCAAGGTGGTTGTTGGCAGACAGTGAAGCAAATACAACTCAAAGCTCTCATCTCTGTCGGATCACTGCCATAACAGGTAAAATGAACTAAGGAGGCAGTGGGCAAAGCAGATGTTTACAAAGTGAGGACTAATGCTTGAATAAACATAAAATAGACACATTTGTAATTTGACTTGTGCCAAGACCCTTTCCTTTCTTTTTGTTTTTGTTTTTTTTTTTGAGACGGAGTCTCGCTCTGTCATCCAGGCTGGAGTGCAATGGTGCAATCTCGGCTCACTGCAACCTCCGCCTCCCAGGTTCAAGTGATTCTCTTGCCTCAGCCTCCCAAGTATCTGGGATTACAGGTGCCTGCCACCACGCCCAGCTAGTTGAGATGGGGTTTCACCAGGTTGGCCAGGCTGGTCTTGAACTCCTGACCTCTGGTGATCCACCTGCCTCGACCTCCCAAAGTGCTGGGATTACAGGCGTGAGCCATTGCGCCCAGCTCCTTTCTGTCTTCAAAGGAGAACTAATTAATCCTTGATAGGGTAGGGTTAGGGAATTCAACCTCACTGCTTAATGCCTCATCTTAGGAATGTCTGCAGCTGCTGATGCTAGTGTGTGTGTGTGTGCGCCTGTGTGTGTGTGTGTCACATGGGATGGACTAGTGGAGAGATGTTCTCATCAGCCCTGTCTCCACAAGAGCCCTGCAAAATAGCTGAAATTTAATTTCCATCCCTTCCTATGAGTCCCTTCTGCTACAGCAGCCTTCTCTTTCCAAACACACACTGAACTATGATGGAGTTTTCTTAAGGACAGTCAGGCAGATCTCAAAAGAACAGTCAGTCAGTGCAGGAAGAACAAATGTGTAATTCCGCCCTTGAAGACGCAGGCCTCCAAAAGGAAGGGTATCTCCATGGATGTTTCTCTCTCCTTCTGATCTTTTTCATGCCCTCTGCTGCCTCTCTTCTCAAGAGACTCCTCTCTGCCTCCCTCTGGGAGAAGTTCTGCCACCTCAGACCCACCTGGTGCCTGCAAACCCCAGAGATTCAAGCCTCAGGCCCTCACTGATCGTGGCCCTTCTCTGCTCAAGGTGGACTTGGTCCTGTCAGTCAGGACAAAATTTGGTGAACCAAGTATGGTTTGGTCTCTCCATCAACACCGTCTGATTTCTTTACTATTTTATCCAACTTGGTGAGAGTTGTAGTCTAGGGTCCATTAGCCATCTGAGAAGACTAAAATTCTCTTTCTCCTCAAAAGGAAGGGGAGGGAAAAGGAGGGTTGCCACCCCACAAACTCCTAAAAGTGACCTACCTTCTTTTGCCCAGTCCAGCACTCACACTGATGCATGGGGGAGGGGTTTGGGGGCAGTAAAGTTCCTAAAATAGAGTTTCTCAGCAGGCCACGAGGAATTGGGGCCAGGCTGAACATAGAACCCTGGGTATTTAGATCCTTGTTTTCTCACTGTGGTCCTTGGATGATACCATCCTGTCACATGGACTTGCAAAGTCTCAACATAGTGTTAAAATTATCCCAATCAGCACAACTTTTCATGGAAATTAAGAATAAATATAGAAAGATATACTTGCGTTTGAAAACATCCAAGTTTCTCCTTTGAGAAAAAAATATTCCTTTGATCCATTTGTGAATTTTGGCTATTATCCTAATTTCCTACCATCTTCAACAGATAAACATTTTTGAGTTGGGGGAAGAGTAGGGTTAAGGCTCGGGTAAATTCCACCAGCTTTATTCTGATGTCTCCTTCTACGTCTATAAAAAGTATGGTATAATGAGAAGCATGTGGTCTTGTGAAGTAATAAACCAGGGTTCGAATCCCACATCACCCACTAAGAAGGCATGACTTCATGTATACTATTTGAACCTCTGAGTTTCAACTCTTTTGTTGGTAATTATTTTTTGTTTTTATTTTGAAAGAGATAAACCCATTTCCTAGAGTGATTATAAAGATGATGTGGGGTCAGGTGTGGTGTTTCAATCCTATGTAATCCCAGCACCTTGGGAGGCCGAGTCAGGCGGATCACTTAAGCCCAGGAGTTCAAGACGCCCCTGGGCAACATAGTGACACCTGCAAAAAAAAAAAAAAAAAAAAAAAAAAAAATTTTTTTTTTTTTGAGACAGAGTTCTGCTCTTGTTGCCCAGGCTGGAGTGCAATGGCGCAATCTCGGCTAACCACAACCTCTGCCTCCTGGGTTCAAGCGATTCTCCTGCCTCAGCCTCTCGAGTAGCTGGGATTACAGGCATGCACCACCACGCCTGGCTAATTTTGTACTTTTAGTAGAGATGAGGTTTCTCCATGTTGGTTAGGGTGGTCTTGAACTCTCATCCTCAAGTGATCCACCTGCCTCGGCCTCCCAAAGTGCTGGGATTACAGGTGTGAGCCACCAAGCCCGGCCAAAAAACTTTTTTTAAATAGCCAGATGTGGTGTCGTATGCCTGTGGTACCAGCTACTAGGGAGGCTGAGGTGAAAGGATCACTTAAGCCCAGGAGGTGGAGGCTGCAGTGAGCCATGATTGTACCACTGCACTCCAGCCTGGGTGACAGAGCATGACCCTGTCTTAAAAATAAATAAATAAAATAAATAAAAAATAAAGATGACATAAAATTATGTATGTAAAGCATCTGGCACACCCTGAACTAACACATATTCATTAGCTTCCTCTCCCACGTCCTATCCTTCTATGCCATTCATAGCATTCCCTAAAACTACCTAATATAAGGTCACCATTAACATTCTTGTGGCCAGGTCCAGCAGCCTCCTCCTGACTCCTCTTCTCTGCATTAGTGTTGATAAGGCCACCTGTCTAAGAATGTTTCATCTTCGTCTTTCATGCTCTTACATTTTAGAGTCACAGAATAAGGCCAAGTACATATTACTCCGTGCTTTGCATTATTTCCTGTATCATATGTAACCCCTGTATTCTCAAGCTAACTACCCCAGCTACAGGGAAAATCAAGTCCAGGACAAAGCATTGTCCAAACATACATCAAGCATCAATTAAGTGCTAGTAAAAAGGGACACAAGGTCAAAGAGGACATGGTTCTTGCCATGAGGTAAGGAATGCAGACAACCACCCAACTGTATGACCAGAACTGGGATTGAAATGGATACAGCCGCCATAGAAGCAGAGAGGAGTGGGGGGAAGAGGTAGTGATATCTGGATCATTCTGGACATCATGGGAGACTTCCTTTTAGAGGTGATTGTTAGCTGAATCCTGAAGGATGAGTAGGAATTAGCTAAGTAACGAAGTAGTTGGAGGAGCCGGGGAGTCTGGTGGGTTCCAGGCTGAAGCACAAAGAGCTGGGTGGCTATGGAGGATTCATGAGCAATGGGACTGAGGAACTAGATGAGTGTTGTTTCATAGGGCCTTTTGGGTTGACAAGAAGAGTCTGAACTTTATCTGAAAATTCTAGAAAACTTTGAGGAAACCCCTGTTGGTTTGACATGATCAGATGTGTGCTTTATCCATGTGACTCTAATATGGGGCAGAGACTGGAGGATGGTGAGGCTGAAGACATCCACTGCCTAGATGATTAGGCAGCTTTTGTGGAACTCAAGGAAAAAGGGATGCGAACTTGATGTAAGGCAGTAGCAGAGGCAGTTGGGAACAGACACTAAAGATATTAAGCTGACTGGTCAGACGTGGGAGATGAAAGAGATAGAGAAACTAGAGATGACTCCCAAGTTTCTGTTTCAGATAACTACTTAGACAATAACTAAGGTTTGTAATGTAAGAGAAAAGGCAAGTTTTGGAATAAGAGACTGTGAATATGGTATTGGACTGCTAGATCTGTTTACAATGGCAAGTGTATGAAGACCAGCCACTCCCTGTGGCCATAAAGATGGACCTATGCACTTTAACAGGAAATTGGCTGGGGGTCAGGTCTGACATCGAGGAAAATTGAGCATAATGAGATCACCCCTGAAATTCCTTAATTCAGAGGTGAGTGGCAGCAGTACCTGCAGGCAGTGCCAAAATTCATTAAAGAATTGTTTTGGATCTGCTCCAATGAACAGAAACAAGTGACTGGGTGACATAGCAAAGCAACAATAATTTTAGCTTCATAAAAATGTTAGGTGTCAGACCGAATATAAGCAGATTTTTTTTTTTTTTTAGACGGAATCTCACTCTGTCACCCAGGCTGGAGTGCAGTGGTGCAATCTTGGCTCACTGCAAGCTCCGCTTGCCAGGTTCACGCCATTCTTCTGCCTCAGCCTCCTGAGTAGCTGGGACTACAGGCAACCGCCACCATGCCCGGCTAATTTTTTTTGTATTTTTAGTAGAGGCGGGGTTTCACTGTGTTTGCCAGGATGGTCTCGATCTCCTGACCTCATGATCTGCCCGCCTCTGCCTCCCAAAGTGCTGGGATTACAGGTGTGAGCCACCGCACCCGGCCATAAGCAGATTTTTAACATCTTAAGTCAGCACTCATGTAGTAAGAGCACTAAGCCACTCTGCTTTTCTCTACGGTGATTCCAGTCCCCTCTGGACTCATCTCTTCCCCTTGAATTCCTAGGTGACTCACTTGCTCTTCTTGATGGTCATTGGTGGTTTCCTGCCACCATTGTCTTTGTCTCTACCTCCAACTCCTTACTCGTTTCTTCTGCCCCACTCCCAGAGATCTCCTTTCTCTTCCTCTCACACAGCTGCCACAATAGCTCCCTGACTGTAAAATGCACAGCTTCCAGGTGTGCTGGTAAACGTTTAAAAACTGGTGGGTAGGATGGGAATGGGGGACTGATTTGTAGCATTTGTCATTTTCTGTGGTGTAAACACTCCCACTACACCTTAGCTGATTCTAAACTACCAAAACTACCAACGTGTTGTCATTCACTTCCCCAAATTGCAACGGGAAAGCTCCTTGAGCTTTTGCAAGCAAGTTCCAGCACACCACAGCTTCTGAGACTGAGATGAGTCACATTTAATGTGGTGGTGTTCCTTCCCCTTCCCCAGAGGGAAACCCTGGAATGATAGGGAGAGTCTGGCTTCCAGTGAAGAACATTTGACAAGGGAGAAAATCTGGACATTTCTGCCTTTGAGTTTTGCTTAGGCCAATCTTGCAATTCTCCCTCAATCCACGTGGTCACCATCTTCCCACCTAAAGAGCACTCACCTCCTTTGAGAAGCCTGTGCTTGTCCTTGTAGGGAAAAGAAAGAGAGATCAGACTGTTACTGTGTCTATGTAGAAAGGAAAGACATAAGAGACTCCATTTTGAAAAAGGCCTGTACTTTAAACAAGCTTTGTTGAGATGTTGTTAATTTGTAGTTTTGCCCCAGCTACTTTGCCCCAGCCACTTTGATTCAACCTGGAGCTCACAAAAACATGTGTTGTACGAAATCAAGGTTTAAGGGATCTAGGGTTGTGCAGGATGTGCCTTGTTAACAAAATGTTTACAGGCAGTATACTTGATAAAGGTCATCACCATTCTCTAGTCTTAATAAACCAGGGGCACAATGCACTGCAGAAAGCCACAGGGACCTCTGCCCTTGAAAGCGGGGTATTGTCGGAGGTTTCTCCCCATGTGATAGTCTGAAATATGGCCTCGTGGGATGAGAAGGACCTGACTGTCCCCCAGCCCAACACCCGTAAAGGGTCTGTGCTGAGGTGGGTCAGTAAAAGAGGAAAGCCTCTTGCAGTTGAGATAGAGGAAGGCCACTGTCTCCTGCCTGCCCCTGGGAACTCAATGTCTCAGTATAAAACCCGATTGTACATTTGTTCAATTCTGAGATAGGAGAAAAACTGCCCTATGGTGGGAGGTGAGACATGTTTGCAGCAATGCTGCCTTGTTATTCTTTACTCTGCTGAGATGTTTGGGTGGAGAGAAACATAAATCTGGCTTACGTGCACATCCAGGCATAGTACCTTCCCCTGAACTTAATTATGATATAGATTGTTTTGCTCACATGTTTTTTGCTGACCTTCTCCTTATTATCACCCTGCTCTCCTTCTACATTCGTTTTTGCTGAAATAATGAAAATAATAATCAATAAACACTGAGGGAACTCAGAGGCCAGTGCCAGTGCAGGTACTTGGTATGCTGAGCACCGGTCCCCTGGGCCCACTATTGTTTCTCTATACTTTGTCTCTGTGCCTCATTTCTTTTCTCAGTCTCTCGTCCCACCCCACTAGAAATACCCACAGGTGTGGAGGGGCAGGCCACCCCTTCAGTCCTGACCCCTCTGAGCACACTTTAATGTTTATGAATTCATTCTTTCCTTTGCCATTTCCAGAAGGTCTTTGTATTTTGCACAAGGACTCTAGTTCTTTGTGCTGGCATCAATTAGAGACTGTTTGTTTTCTGTTTTCCCAGGTTAATGGTAAATGTTTTAAAGGTAAAGATCTTATCTTTACATAGCATTGATTTTTGAACATTTGATTACCTGCTTATTTATTAAGCCTTTGTTCATTTGCCTTATCATAATCTTTTCTATACCCTCATGTTTGAATTGTTTTTATGGCTTAAGTATATACATACAATATGTATATATAATTATATAAAATATGTATATTCTCTTTTATACACTATGAAAACGATTCTTGGAAGCACATAAAATTTCTTTGCACAATAAAGAAATATTTTAATATTGATAATTCATAAATTATATTGCTAGGAAATTAAGTGAAAATTTGTTGGAGTAAGTCTCCAATGAACCAGTAAGTCTCCAATAAACCAGTTGGAAACTTACTCCATTACTGACTACCTTGCTATGTGAGACAAGTTATTCAAGCCTTAGTCCTCCAAGTATAAAACAAAGGTACTAAGAAAATTTTCAGGGTGTTGGAAACGCTCTGTCAGCCAAAAAAAGTAAAGCACCTGAAATCTAATATAAAAGTACTCTATGAATATGATGTATTTGTCAGGCATAAGAATTTTCTAGAAAATAAAACATTTCATGTCAAGGATCATTTTTTAAAGCTCAAGAATTCTTGGAACATCTACAGAATTAGGATTTGACAACCAGTTTTTCAAGAACTTGGTCCAATTTTTTCATACATCTGAAAGTCAGTCAACTGTAAGAACTCAAAATAGCAAGAAGTAAAGTGAGATACTGTAAATACAGATTAGTATCATTTATCCAAGCCATTGTGGGATTTTCTTTAGGTGAAAAAGCAAAACCTATGATAGAATGGCAGAGAACAAAAAAGGAAAGAGAAAAAAAACCCTAAATCCTTGTTCTGTTAATAAACAAACATAGGTTTGAAAGTCCTAAAACAAGGAAGACTTTCAAACCTATGTTTGTTTATTAACAGAACAAGTGTTGAGAAACTTGAGTGATGTGAAGGAAACTGGTTTCATACAAAAGTGTTTCTTTGTGAAAGAGTTTTCTGCAGTAGGCAGAGGTGAGAGAAAGAAGAGGGGAGGAAGCTTCTCCTTTGGTGTTTCAGATCCAGGCCAATGATATAAGTAGGAAAAGTCATCTTAGACAAAGATTCTCTCTCCTTTTTTTTTGTTTTTTGGTTTTTGTTTGTGTTCTGTTTGTATATCTGTTTTTGATGTTAATATGAGCAATGTGTTTGACCAACAAGGCTAAGACCAATGATATAACTAGGAAAAGTCATCTTAGACAAAGATTCTCTCTCCTTTTTTTTTGTTTGTTTGTTTGTTTGTGTTCTGTTTGTATATCTGTTTTTGATGTTAATATGAGCAATGTGTTTGACCAACAAGGCTAAGACCAATGATACAACAAAGAAAAGTCATCTTAGACAAAGATTCTCTCTCCTTTTTTTTTTTTTTTTTTTTTTGGTTTTTGTTTGTGTTCTGTTTGTATATCTGTTTTTGATGTTAATACGAGCAATGTGTTTGACCAACAAGACTAGGACCAATGATACAACTAAGAAAAGTCATCTTAGATAAAGATTCTCTCTCCTTTTTTGTTGTTTTTGGTTTGTTTGTTTTGGGTTTGTGTATCTGTTTTTGATGTAAATGTGAGCAATGTGTTTGGCCAACAAGTCTAGGAAGGGAGAGATTGGAGAATAGGGGGATAGCGAATGTTTTAACTTCCCTTGAGGGAGATGATTTCACCCAAGGACTGTATTTTAGTTTGTGCCACACAGGATGCTGTCCTGGGAATTTCCCAGGGGCCCAGAGCAGTATCAGCTGCAGCCCTGTGCCACGTCCCCCAGTTACCTGGTACTGTCTCCTCTCTGCCACCTCCACCACGCTGGCCATGCTTTCAATCAGGCTAGAGCACTACACTTTTGTGTCCAGGCTTACGACCCTATAGGCTTCCTTAGGAAAATAGACTGAACCTAATTAGGGAAAAATCAGCTTTTCACCCACAGAAAGTGCCAGGTTTTGATTTTTGTTTTCACCAATACCTGGTACACAGTAAGAGTTTTATTTTATTTTTATTTATTAATTTTGAGACAGGGTCTCACTCTGTTGCCCAGGCTGGAGTCCAGTGGCACAATCTTGACTCACTGCAGCCTCAACCTCCTGGGCACAAGTGATCCTCCCACCTATCAGCCTCCTGAGTAGCTGGGACCACAGGAGCATGCCACCACGCCCAGCTAATTTTTAAGTTTTTTGTGGAGCACAGAGTCTTACTATATTGCTGCCCAGGTTGGTCTTGAACTCCTGGGCTTAAGCGATCCTCCCACTTCTGCCTCCCAAAGTGCTAGGATTACAGGCATGAGCCACCATGCCCAATCCAATAAATGTTTTATTAGCTTGAATTTGGAACTTTCCTACCATTGTAGAACGGCCCTTAGAATCCATAGTCAGAGCATTATTTACTATTTACTATTTACATATCCCCTGTCTGGCAGGCACTGTGCTGGGCAGGAGGCACTGTGATGAAGAAGAAATTTTGTAGTTTATGTAACAAGGGGCAGAATGTGTTCTATGCTAAAGATAAACTTATTTTCCAATTAACAAAACGACTAAAAATCATTTCACTAGAGGGGTTTAAACTATAAATTCCTTCCACGTCATATTGTATGACACTCCTCTAACAAACGCTTCCAGCCCTTTCTTCTTTCACACGCTTCTTGCTCAACATCCTCTCTCCCTCTTGGCTTCTGGGTGTTAAAAGCAGTAAAATAGAGCTTTTTCCCTGAAATAAAAAATTATTTTTTTAAACTTAGGAAAACTAAGAAAATGAAAAGGCTGTAAAAGGGAAGACTCGTGTACAGAATGAGCTCTTATCATTCATTCATAAATACATATTGGATATACTCTACATTGACAAGCATTGGACTAGGGTTGAGATAGACCTTTTCTCATGGAATTTACATTGTAATCTCTGTCTATAAAATCTGTGTCTATAGAGATAAACACAAAAACAAGTGTAGAAACAAATATATAATCTGACAGCTTTTCATGGGTGCCTTAAAGGAAATAAGCAGTGCTATATGAGAGACAATCATGCAGTGAAGAGCTGGAGCCAGCTTGCATCAGCTCTCAAGAACTGATTGTTATGCTTCAGAACTCTTCCAGCCTATTACCAGGCACGGTGGCTCATGCCTATAATCCCAGCAATTTAGGAGACCAAGATGGGAGGATGGCTTAAGCTCAGGAATTCAAGACCAGCCTGGGCAACACAGAGAAACCTCATCTTTACAAAAAATTAAAAAATTAGCCAGGCATGGTGATGCATGCCTGTAATCCCAGCTACTTCTGGAGGCTGAGGCAGGAGGATGGCTTGAGCCTGGGAGGTGGAGGTTACAGTGAGCTGTGATTACACCACTGCACTCCAGCCTGGGTGACAGAGCAAGACCCTGTCTCAAAAAAGAAAAAAAGAAAGAGAAAAAACCTTCCAGCCTATTGACTTCAGACTGATAGCTAGAAATTAGCTGTGGTAGGAGAATTTACACAACAGAAATAAGCAAACACTAACAATCAGGGATTCCTCCACCTACCCCACCCACCCCACCCACCCCACCCTCAAGAGCCGGTAAACATTACATTACATTACATTACATTTAGCAATGTTTACCAGCAAACAACCAATAATGGTGGGTAGAGGAATTGGGCTACCTTTTATGTAGAGGGTGGGTGACACCCTGTCTATGGAGATAATATTTAAACAGACCCCAAGGTTTGAGAAGAGAGGAGTAAAAGTGTTTCAGACAAAAGGATCCCTAAGTGCAAAGTCATTAAGGCAGGTAGCCTCAAGGGTCTTCTAGCACTTGTCAGCAGGTAAGAGTAGCCGATGATGGGGATGAAAACCAGATGAGGTCTAGATCAGGGAACATGGGGCTTTGTAGGTCAAGGTCATGCATTTAGGTGTTTAGTTAAGAGAAATGGAAAGCCCTTTAAGGGGTTGAAGCAGATAGGGGTGTGTGTGACATGATTCGCTTTATAAGTTAAGAGGCTAACTCTGGTTACAAAGTAGGAGATGAATTTTAAGGTGACAAGGGCAAGCATGGAAGCCATTGCAGTATCTCAGTTGTGAGATGATGTCCCGCAGACTTGCATGGAGATGGCACTGAAGATGGTAAAGAGGAGACAGATTTGAGATACACTACGGAAGGTGAACTTGCAGGAGACTTGGCTGCAACTTGCAATCATTGTTAGATGGGGTCTTGCTATGTTGACCAACCTGGAGTACAATGACTATTCACAGACTTGATCATAGCACACTATAGCCTTGAACTGCAGGGCTCAAGCAATCCTCCTATCTTAGCCTCCTGAGGAGCTGGGACTAGAGGCACTCAACCTACTGCACCTGGCTAATTACATTTTTTTTTTTTTTTAAAGACAGAGTGTCATTCTCTCACCCACGATGGAGTGCAGTGGTACGATCTCAGCTCACTGCAACCTCCACTTCCTGGGTTCAAGCGATTCTCATGCCTCAGGCTCCTGAGCAGCTGAAATTACAGGCGTGCACCACCATGCCCAGCTAATTTTTTGTATTTTTAGTAGAGATGGGGTTTTGCCATGTTGGCCAGGCTGGTCTTGAATTCCTGACCTCAAATGATCTGCCTGCGTTGGCCTTAATTACTATTATTTTTAAGACAGAAAGATGTTACACTCAAGAACAGAATGGACTGCCTTTTGTGGCATGAATGTGAGTCTTTCCTACAGGTCCTTCCCCACTGTATGAAGTGAGGCTCTGAGTCAGGGGCCCTAACCAAGAGAAACTGTGGTCACTGAAAAGTCTTGGATTCACCTCAGAGCTCACCTTCTCTCTGTCCCGTCACACAGCTAGCTACCTCTTGATTAGATGCACGGGGGAGGCAGCTGACATAGTTCCAGCTTGGTTCGCTTGATGATGGCTTGTAGAACGCGAGCCCAGAGGAAGGAGCTTGACTGGCTTGGGAACAGAGAGTTTCTTTCTAGTCCTCTGCTGACCTTCTGCCTACTTGGCTCCAAACTGACAGGCAGGTGGATCACTTGAGGTCAGCAGTTTGAGACCAGCCTGGACAACATGGTGAAACCCCGTCTCTACTAAAAATACAAAAATGAGCTGGGCGTGATGGAGCATGCCTGTAATCCCAGCTACTCAGGAGGCTGAGGCAGGAGAATTGATTGAACCTGGGAGGCGGAGGTTGCAGTGAGCTGAGATTACACCACTGCACTCCAGCCTGGGTGACAGAGCAAGACTCTGTCTCCAAGAAAAAAAGAAAAAAAAGATCTCCTTTATAATTTCAAAATTGTATGTGCTAAAATATTTAAATAAATAATTGCTATGAATACAAATGTATACCAATGAAATAGTAGGAAGGAACTCCAACTTAACAGTAATAGAATATTTCTCATCTGTATCAGTTGGCCAGTAGCCCAGAAGTTTGTACAGTATCATGACATTACATCCTACACCTTCAGGCAGATTAAACAGTATTATAAAATATAAGAAACAGCATTGAAGTCCAACTCTTTGAGAATTTTGAAGCTCATAGCTTGAGGCAGAATGGATCCACAGCGACCGAGCAGCATATTAAGGTTTGTATTGACTGGAGGATTTGGATTCAGACTAAAAGACAACTTCAAATGAATGGCTGTGTTTTGAGAGCACATTGCTTTGTGAATGCTTTCAAGCTTTTTCTATTTTAACTTCCTCTGAAATCCAAGAGGATAATGTTTTTACCAAAAATATTTACAAGGAAATGGGAAATTTAAATGATCCCCAAAGAAAACCAATTTTTAAAAACCCTTAAAGCCCTATTATTAGGCAAACAAAGATTATACAGAGATCCTTCTCCTGCTGCAAGTCTCAAGGACTTCTTCAGGGCAGCAGTGAAACCTGTCAGGCAGCTATGGAAAAGGCTTTGGATCTCTGTGTGTGCACAGAAGGGCACGGAGGGGAATCTCATCTTCTTAAGATCTTCATCCTTAATATAAGTTTCTGAATTCTTTGCTCTATAAACCAAAAATTTAACCAGAATGTGTGTGGGAGGGGAGAGTGTCTCCTACATCCAGGCATATGGATGATCTGAAAACCATGGGCAATATTTACCCATACAGACCATTGTGATGAAGCCGTTCTCTAAGTTAATAGATTCTCTCCTTCCTTCCTTCCTTCCATCCTTCCTCCCTCCCTCCCTCCCTCCCTCTTTCCCTTTTTTCTTTCTCTCTCCCTTTTTCATTCTTTCTCTTTCCTTCCCTGTCCTCCTCCCTCCCTCCCGCCCTCCCTCTCTTCCTTTCTCTTTCTTTCTCTCCCTTCCTGCCTTCCTTCCTTCTTTCCATCTCTTTCTGTTTTTTTCATTCTTAAATTTTTCTCTTTCCTAACTTCCTTCCCTCTCTCCTTTCTTCCTTCTTCCTGACTTCCATGGCCATTTACTGAGCCCTTGCTTAGGAGCTGGCGATACAGACAAATGAGTCGGGACAGCCATTGCCCTTGGGGAGCTCTTCCCACAGACAAACAATGGGAGTGTGTTGGGGTAGACACCCCCCGAACCTAGGGATCCGGTGGTGGGAGAAGGGTGCAATCCAGGAAGGAAAGTTGATGTTTGAATTGAATATTAAAAGCTAAACAAAAGCTTAGTTCCAAAGGGAACTAAGACACTGTAGTCCCAAATGATGAAACTGCCTTGAGTCAAGGATATGGATACACTTCATATTCTTCAGAAAATTGTCAATGATGATTGTATCTTGACATCACATTTTAAAACATGCAGGGAGAATTTTCTGACAAGATTCTGAAGCATAGACACTCTGTCTTACCAATTGAGAGACTGAGGTCGGGCGCGGTGGCTCATGCCTGTAATCCCAGCACTTTGGGAGGCTGAGGCGGGTGGATCACCTGAGGTCAGGAGTTTGAGACCAGCCTGGTGAAACCCCATCTACTAAAAATGCAAAAATTAGCCGGGCGTGGAGGCGGGTGCCTGTAATCCCAGCTACTCAGGAGGGTAAGGCAGGAGAATCACTTGAACCCAGGAGGCAGAGGTTGCAGTGAGCTGGGATCGTGCCATTGCACTCCAGCTGGACAACAAGAGCAAAACTCCGCCTCAAAAAAAAAAAGAGAGAGAGATTGAGTATATGTTTGATAATCAATGAACAGTCCATTTTAAAAGTTAGACAGGACATATTCCTGAAGCCAGCCTTTCAGGGTTCAAATTCTTTTTCTCCCGTTTTATAGTGATTAAGAAGTCTGGGACAAGCAACTTAACATTTCTTGGCTTTGATTTTCTCACCTGAAAAATGGTGATAATTACATTACCTGCCATAGGGTTGTGAGGATAGAATGAGTGCATGCGTGTAAAGTGATTAGAAGCATGGCTACCACATAGTTAGCACTCAGTGTTTAGTCGCTATTCTTTTTTATTATCATGTCCTCACAGAGAATCTTTATAGGCAGGGCCAAGATGTTACTCAAACAGTTTTGGGTCCACTTCAAGAAACCTAGAAAAACTGATGATCTAAGTCACAAAGTTCTGTTATAGATCATATCCACAATTATTTACATAAGAACATTTGCAAAACCTGGATTTACCAATTGCAGTCATTAAGAAAAAAAATCTATACATAAAAATGTCTGATTTTAGGCCAGGTTTGATGGTTCATGCCTGTAATCCCAGCACTTTGGGAGGCGGAGGAAGGTGGATTGCTTGAGGTCAGGAGTTCAAGACGAGCCTGGCCAGCATGGTGAAACCCCATCTCTACTAAAAATACAAAAATTAGCTGGGCATGGTGGTGGCGCATGCCTGTAATTCCAGCTATTCAGGAGGTTGAGACACAAAAATTGCTTGAACCTTGGAAACGGAGGTTGCAGTGAGCCAAGATTGCACCACTGCACTCCAGCCTGAGTGACAGAGCGAGACTGTCTCAAAAAAAAAAAAAAAAAAGAGTCTAATTTTAGAAAGTTCAACTTCCTGATGACTGCTCTAAGACAGAGTGGCTGCAACATGGACCCTAGGTAACTCAATGATGTGGTCAGCGCTATAGAATATTGGCTGATGTTGGTCACAAAAGTATTTTGGTTTAGAGTGTGATCTTGTGTCATCTTTCTGACAATAATTAAATAACGGAATCAATTGTTGAGGCCTCCATGAGTATGTAACAGGCATCGGTAGAGCCATGTGACCTTGAGTAAATTGCTTAATCTCTCTGCAACTCAGTGTCCTGTAGGAGAGATGTTCTGGGGTATCAAAGAGCACAACACACATCAGGTGCTTAATGTAGTGTCAGGCACATCATACAAGTTCATTAGAGCTTAGTGTATTAGTTAAGAATTGAATTTACTTGCAGATATAGAAAACACAGGTAACAGTGGCTTAAAGATCTGGGCTTTTTCTGTCACCAAACAAGAAGTGTGAAGGTTGGTGACCCTGAGCTGGACCAGAGACCTAAACAAGCAGATGGGTGCAAGATCTCTGTGACTCTCCGGGCCTTTCTCTCATGTCTGGTCACAAAAGGGCTGCCGCCGCCATTGCATCCATGCTTCCTGCTTTAGGCAGGAACATACAAATCTGAGGTCTGTTCATTTTAAAAGAAAATTGGAGAGAATTGGTATGGAAGTGTTAGCTACAGTTAGCTAGAATTTATATAGCAGTTGATCAACCTAGATCTTCATAATAGCCCTGGAGGTAGGAATGGGAGGTATTATTTCTATTTTACAGATGTGGAAACCTTGGCCAGAGAGGTGAAGAAATTTTCACAATGCCATACAAGTAGTCAGTAAGTGGCAGACACAAATTTCTAACTCAGTCCTTGTTCAAGCTATCAGTTCCTAACTTTTAACAGTGCACCAAGCTGCCACAGGGCAAGTCTTTGCTGTAGGCTCAAGGATGAGTTTTAAGACAACAAATAAAAGCGTTAATGGAAGTCAATATCATTAAATCTAAATTTAAATAATGTGCTCTAACATACTAGGAGCATCTCTGGGTCTAGGTAAAGAGGAAAGGGAGAGGAAAGCTTAACAACATAAGAAGTAAATGAGATTCAGACATGAAAATCATCCATGGAAATCATCCATGAAAATCAGATATGAAAAGTGTATGAAAATCTAAAGTGCAAAGAAAGAGCTGCTCATGCAATCAAAACTTTCTGTTTTTCTTTACAATGTTTGGGGAATATAGTGTGTGTGTGTGTGTGTGCGCACGTGCGTACGTGTGCATGTGTGTGTGTTTGTTCAGATGAACATGCGTATGCCTGTGCTCTAGTGAGTGCATTCACACGCATCATAATAGACCCCACCATATTAACCCTAACCCTAAACCTAATCAGAACTAATACCAGATTAATCTTTCTAGGTTATTAATAAAGGCTCTCTGTCTACATAGACTGATTTTAAGCAAAATTTCCATATTAAAATAGGTTTCTTTTTCATATATGTATACATTTAATATGATTAAAGACATTTTGCATAGAGATCTCAAATATTTATTTTAAATTTTACTTCTAGTTATTCACTATTTTTAGATGGAAAAAAGTTCCCATTTATTTATTTACTTATTTAGAGATGGAGTTTCACTCTTGTTGCCCAGGCTGGAGTGCAATGGCACAATCTTGGCTCACTGCAACCTCTGCCTCCTGGGTTCAAGCGATCCTCCTGCCTCAGCCTCCCCAGTAGCTGGGATTACAGGTGCTGGCTTCCATGCCCTGCTAATTTTGTGTTTTTAGTAGAGATGGGATTTCACCATGTTGGTCAGGCTGGTCTCAAACTCCTGACCTCTGGTGATCCACCCGCCTCAGCCTCCCAAAGTGCTGGGATTACAGGCATGAGCTACAGCGCCTGGACAAGTTCATGTTTTAAATTGTTTGGATGAGGCTGGGCGTGGTGGCTCACACCTGTAATCCCAGCACATTGAAAGGCCGAGGCAGGCGGATCATGAGGTCAGGAGACCAAGACCATAGTGAACCCCATCTGTACTAAAAATACAAAAATTAGCTGGGCATAGTGGCATGCGCCTGTAGTCCCAGCTAGTTAGGAGGCTGAGGCAGGAGAATCGCAGAGACTGCAGTGAGCCGAGATCACAGCAGTGCACTCCAGCCTGGGTGACAGAGCGAGACTCTGTCTCAAAAAAAAAAAAAAAAAAGCAAAGTTGTTGGATGCATATACATAGAAATTCAATTAATTTTTATATGTTGACTTTGGATTTAGCAAACTTGCTAAACTCTCATATTAATACTAATAATTTTTCTGTAGATTCTCTTGGATTTTGTATACATACAATCATATATAATTTGTGAGTGACAATAATTTCATTTCTTCCTTCCCAGTTCTTATACCATTTGTTTCTTTTTCTTGCCTACAACACTGGCTAGGCCACAGTACAATTTGAAAAGCAGTGACAATAGTACGCATCCTTGTTTTGTTCCTGATTTCAAAAGAAAAACTTTCAATGTTTTATCAATAAGTATAAGGTTTGCTTTGGGGATGTGTATCTACTTTCATCAGATTCATAGAGTTCTTCTCTATTCCTTTTTTGATAAGATTTTTATAAATCATGAGTGGGAGTCAAATTTTATTCAATGCTTTTTTGACATCTATTGGGATGGTCATATTATTTCTCTCTTTTAATCTGTTACTGTGATGAATTACATTGGTTGATTTTCTAATATTAAACCAAACTTTGCAATGTCAAATAAAACCAGTCTGATAATTATGTTATCCTTTTTATATATTACTGGAATAAGTTTGCTAACACTTCATTTATAATTTTGCATCTATATTCATGAATGACAATTACACACTCTGTAGTTTTCCTTTCTTTTATAATGTGTTTATTAGGATTTTGTATCAAAATATACCAGCTTCATATTCTCAGGAAGAATTTGTATAAGATTGATGTTATTTCTTCTTTAAATATTTGGTAGTTCTTACCAGTAAACCCATCTGGACCTAGAGGTTTTATTTTTTGTTTTTAATGGAAAAGATTTAAATTGCCTCTCAGTTATGAATTGTTATAGGACTATTTCATTTTTCTATTTCTTCTTGTGTTCATTTTGGTATATTGTAATTTGGGGAAGAAATTTGTTCATTTTTTTCTAAATTTTTATATTTATTGGCCTTAAGGAATTCATGAATCTTGTTTCTTTCTTTAATGACTGCAGGATCTATACTGATGCCTCCTTTTTCTTTCATGATACCATTTGTTTGTGCTGCTTCTTTTCTTTTTCTTTTTTACTCAGTCTCACCAGAAGTTTGTCTAATGTCCTCAAAGAAACAACTTTTAGCTTTCTTGATGTTCTCTGTTTCCTGTTTCATGAAGGCTTGCTTTACTATTTCTTTGGTTTTAATTTGCTATTCTTTTTCTGTTTATTTGAGATCATGCTTGGGTGATGAATTCTCATTCTTCTTTTTCAAAATATACATTTTATGGTTATAACTTTCCTCTAAATACTGCTTCACTCGCATTCCACAAGTTTTAATGTCTTGTATTTTTATTATCATTCAGTATAAAATTTATTCTAAATTTTATAATTTCTTTTTTGACAACTGATTTTTATAACTATTTTCAAATGTGTAGGATTTCTATTACATTTTTCTTATAAATTTCTAGCTTGATTTTATTGCAGTCAGAAAACATACTCTGATTCCAACTCATTGAAATTTATTGAGATTTGTTTGTGACCTAGCTTACCAAGTAAATGTTCCATGGATGCTTGATTCAAAATGTGATTCTTGGGTGATGTATAGCCATCCAGAAGGTAAAGATTGCTGGTAGTGTTTCTCAAGCCTTATATATCTTTACTGATTTTTTAGATTGTACACTAAAACCCCCCATTATGATTGTAGATTTATCTGTCTCCTGTAGTACTTATATCAATTTCACCTTATTTTTTGAGGCAATTTTATTAAGTCTATACTAATTTAGAATTTTTATATATTACTAATGAATTGGGTTTTTTTACATCATTAAAAGTGACTCTCTTAAACTGTGTGATGATATTTTTTGCCCTAAGTAGTTTGTCTAATATTAATAGACATCAGTCTTATTTTAGGTAGCATTCACATTATATATCTTTTTCATTTTTTATCTGTCAACTTTTCTGTATCTTCATGTTTTTGTTTTGTCTCTTGGGTTTTGTTTTTTATTTTTTATTCAGCCTGAAAATCTTTGACTTTAGTTCTTTGCCCTTAGGAACATTTAGTTCATTTACATCTAATATATTTATGATAATAATTTGTATTTAAGTTTACTATGTTTTCACCCTCTTTTTGTCCCATACATTTTATACTCCTTTTCCACTCCTTTCTTTCCTTCGTTCATATTAATTTGCTTATTATTCTATCTTTTTTGTTAATTTATAATTTATACTCTTTTACTAGTCTCTTAGTTGTTCCCCTAGAGTACAGCTGACTTATCGATTCTAATGCTATATGGTACTATCACTCTCACTCTGAACCAAAATAAAATCTCAGAACACTTTAATTTCATTTACTCTCAACTTGACCTATATGCAATTCTTGTAATTTTAATTCTATATGTATTTTAAACCACATAAGGAATTGTTATGTTGTTTAATGTTATTATCGTTCATTTAAGTTTACTCACACATTTGCTATTTTCATTGTCCTTCCTGCATCTTCAATTTTACTTGTGGGATTATTTTCTTTTACCTGAAAAGATCAGGTAAATATTTGCCATTTATTTCCTTTGATGTGGATCTACTGATAGCCAATTATCTCAACATTCGTCTGCAAATATTTTTTATTTTATATACATTCTTCTTTTTTAGAGATAGAGTCTCACTACGTGGCCCAGACTGTTTTCAGACTCATGGCCTTAAGTGATTCTCCTGCCTCAGCCTCCTGAGTAGCTGAGATTACAGGAGCAAGCCACCAATGCCCGGCTTATTTACATTTTTGAAAGATATGTTACTGCATGATTTCTTGACTTTGGCACGCTTTATATTTTCGGCCAGATAACTGTTGTTGGGGCTGTCTTGTGCATTGTAGGACATTTAGCAGTTTCCTTGACATCTGCACATGAGATGACAGTATCACTTCCCTTCTCAGTTGTGTCAACTAACAATATCTCCTGGGGAGCAAAATTACCTTGGTTGGGAACAACTGGTCTACTGAATATAGAATTCTAATTTCATTTAACATATTTAAGATATAATTTCATTGTCCTCTGGCTTTCACTATTACCATTGAAAAGTCAGCTATATGTCCAACGTTTGGTCTTAGGTACTTTGACTGGTTTTTTTTTTTTGAGACAGAGTCTCACTCTGCTTCGACTGGCTTTTAACATTTTTATCTCTGATTTTGGTATTCTGTTTTGTTACAATGATGGCTATAGTTGTGAATTTTTCTTTATTTGGTTTGGAATTTGTTGGGCTTCTTGTTGAGTCTATGAATGAGGCCTTTCATATGTTTTGAAAAGCAGCCATTAACTCTGTTTTTCTATTTAATTATTTTGAGATATACGTCACATAAAATTTACCACTTTAAAGTGTATTAGTCAGTGGCTGTTAGTATATTACTATGTTGCGCAACCAACATCATGGAATTGTGTAATATGTGGTCTTTGTGTCCGGGTTCTTTCAGCTAATATAATGCTTTCAAAAGTCATTCATGTTGTAGCATGTAATTTCATTCCCTTTTCGGTTAAATGATATTCCATTGTATGGAAATACCACATTTTGTTTATCCATTCTTCAGTTTATAGAAATTTAGGTTATTTCCACCTTTGGGCTATTGTGAATAACACTGCTAAGAACATTCATATACAAGCTTTTGTGTGAACATACATTTTCAATTACCTTGGATATATACCAAGAAGATAATAATTGCTGAGTCATATAGTAATTCTAGGTTTAACTTTTTGAGAACCTGCCAGACTCTTTTCCGCAGCGGCTGCATCATTTTACATTTTCACCAGCAATGTATGAGGGTTCTAATTTCTCCAAGCTCTCACCAACATTTGTTATTTAGTACTCTTTAATTTTTTATTTTATTTATTTATTTATTTATTTATTTATTTATTTTATTTTTGAGACAGAGTTTCACTCTTGTTGGCCAGGCTGGAGTGTAATGGCGAGATCTCAGCTCAACACAACCTCCACCCCCCAGGTTCAAGCAATTCTCCTGCCTCAGCCTCCTGAGTAGCTGGGATTACAGGCATGCGCCACAATGCCCTGCTAATTTTGTATTTTTAGTGGAGACGGGGTTTCTTCATGTTGGTCAGGCTAGTCTCGAACTCCCGACCTCAGGTGATTGCCCGCCTCGGCCTCCCAAAGTGCTGGGATTACAGGCATGAGCCACCACTCCCGGCCTATTTGTACTCTTTTAAATTAAATCCATCTTAGTGTGTTTGAAATGGTAACTCATTATTATTTTGATTTGCATTTTCCTAATGACTAATGATATTGAACATCTTTTCATATGTTTCTTGGCTATTTGCATATCTTCTTTGGAGAAATGTCTATTCAAGTCCTTTGTCCATTACTAAATTGGGTTATTTGGTTTTTTATTATTGAGTTGTAAGAGTTCTTGATATATTCTGGACACTAGATCCTTATCATGTTTGCAAATATCTTTTTCCCATTCTGTGGGTTGTCTACTAACCCCAAATGACATGTAAGTGAGCAATAAATAAATCTTCATTGTTTTTTCTTTTTGTTTTTGTGAGACAGAGTCTTGCTCTATCGCCCAGGCTGGAGTACGGTGGCGTAATCTCGGCTCACTGCAACCTCCACCTCCTGGTTCAAGCTGTTCTCATACCTTAGCCTCCAAAATAGCTGGGATTACAGGCATGCACCACCACGCCCAGCTAATTTTTGTATTTTTAGTAGAGACCAGGTTTTGCCATATTGGCCAAGCTGGCCTTGAACTCCTGGCCTCAAGTGATCCACTAACCTCAGCCTCCCAGAGTGCTGGGATTATAGGGATGAGCTACCATGCCCAGCCCAACTTTCACTGTTGTAAGCCACTGAGATTCTCGGGTTGTTATTGATTGCAGAATAACCTTATTAAAATTGACTAAACAACTTGCATCTAGCTTTGTGCACCTGTACTTTCCCATGCGGTGAGGATTTCTCCTCACTGATTCTGGGTCTATAAATCCTCTTATTTGGATGTTGGATCTCCTGGATCATTCTTCTATATTCCTTGTCTTTCTCTTCTACTTTCTAAGTCTCAATGTTTTCGCACTTCTTTCTGGAAGATATTGTTAACTTTGTCTTTCAAACCTTCCGTTGTGTTTTTATTTCAACTATGATTTTTTTAATTTCCAAGAGAGTGTTTGTGTGCATTCTCTGAATGTTCTTTAGCTGTTCTTATCTCATGGATGCAATATTTTCTTTTATTTCTGTGAAAATATTAATTATAATTGTTAGATTTTTTTTCTCCCCATCTAACGTTTTCTCCATGTTAGTTGTTACAAGTTACTTTGTTTGTTCATTTGACTTCCCTGTTGGAAATTTCTTCAACTGTTTGCCAGTCAGTTCTTCAGCATGGGCATTTAAGAATTCATTAGAAGCTCTGAGACTGTAGATGGACTTGTCCACTGAGAAGCTCACAGTGGACATTTGTAGTGAGCCATTTTACTAGGGAAACTTCAATGTCAGTATCTTTAAGTTGTTCCTTATGAACCTGTCCATTCTCTAGAGATGGATCTCACAGTCAGTCTCTTGTATACGGAGTTTAGGCCTGGTTGCCAGTGTTTTGTGTTTTGGGAACCAAATGTAGAAAAATGGCAAGAAGGGACCAGCCTGGACAACATGCTGAAACTCCGTCTCTACTAAAAATACAAAAATTAGCCGGGCATGATGGTGGGCACCTGGAATCACAGCTACTTGGGAGGCTGAGGCAGGAGAATCACTTGAACCGGGAGGTGGAGGTTGCAGTGAACCAATATTGCGTCACTGCACTCCAGCCTGGGCAATAAGAGTGAAATTCCATCTCAAATAAATAAATAAATACATAAACATGGCGAGAAGGAAAGGAGAGCTGTCTTAGCATTTAGTGTAAAATTTTTAGTTAATCACACTGTTTTGATAATGAGACTCCCTTCTTCATTTGGAACAGGTGTCCCCTAGTTCAACAACCAAAATTTCATCCACCCCAGAGAGTATACTTCTAGATTTCTGTTCAGGTGAGGAGAGAGGATTTGCCCCCATTGAGCAAAGCTGAGTAGGAAATATGAGTGTCAAACTTCTTCTAATTGGACCTTCAACAAATCCTCCTGTTTTAGACCCATTTTTGCCACCTTCTTCCAAAGCTCCCAGGGGCCTGCTAATTGCAGCAGTTCTGCAAGATAATTTGGGTTGTTTCTTGGTTTTCCTTATTGCCAATTTAGGACCAAACCTCTCAATTCTGTTAGGCAGCTTACTGTTCATGAATGTTATTTTCAACTTTCATAAAAGGAATGTTGTGTTCTTGTTTGCTTCCTCTTTATTCTTGATGGTTTTCAACAATAATTTTTAAGAAATCCATTTACTGTCTTTTTAATAAAATTTCATGAGGAAACAAATACAAATGTGTGTGTCTCCCATCCTTAACCAGAAGTTCACCTTCTTCTCTCTTTAAAATTCTGATATAGAAAAAACAAAAACAGGCCAGGCACAGTGGCTCACGCCTGTAATCCCAGCACTTTGGGAGACTGAGGCGGGTGGATCACCTGAGGTCAGGAGTTCAAGACCAGCCTGAGAAACATAGTGGAACCTCAAGTCTACAAAAAAAAAAAAAAAAAAATTCCAAAAATTAGCTGGGCATGATGGTGGGTGCCTGTAATCCCAGCTACTCAGGAGGCTGAGGCGGGAGAATCACTTGAATCAGGGACCTGGAGGCTGCAGTGAGCTGAGATTGCACCATTGTACTCCAGCCTAAGCAACAGAGCAAGACTCAGTCTCGAAAACAACAACAACAAAAATAAATAAATAAACAAAATAAAAAAAACTCTGTGGCCAGTGTATATCATCTTATAGTGAAATATTATTCTATGCATCCAAAGGCAGAATGTGTCAGCTATAGCCATTCATTCTAACAGGAGTGTGACATTTGTAGGGAAAAGTTTTTTGCTATTCGACTGCTATCATTGAATTGGATGTATGCTGAACCATTGACTGCTAGGATTGGTGGCAACCTGGAGATTTCCTGATTCTAGGATCTGTGCTGTGATCTGACAGCATGTTTTCTGGCTACATCAAGTAGTTGTTTCTAGGCTTTGTTCAAATCCTTTTCCTTTCCCTATGTGACTGGCTGTATCTGTCTCTATAATGCCACCATATGCAAGTTGATATGGTTTGGCTGTGTCCTCACCCAACTCTCATCTTGAATTGTAGCTCCCATAATGCCCACGTGTTGTGGGAGGGACACGGTGGGAGATAACTGAATCATAGGGGTGGCTTCCCCCATACTGTTCTTGTGGTAGTGAATAAGTCTCATGAGATTTGATGGTTTTATAAGGGGTTTCCCCTTTCACTTGGTTCTCATTCTGTCTTGCCTGCCTCCATGTATGATGTGCCTTTTGCCTTCCACCATGAATGTGAGGCCTCCACAGCCATGTGGAACTGAGAATCCATTAAACCTCTTTTTCTTTATAAATTACCCAGTCTTGAGTATGTCTTTATCAGCAGTGTGAAAACGGACTAATACATGAGTGAATCATACATTTTGGTGTCAAATATTTCTTGCTTTTCCCATATAGTACAGCAAAGAAGGATATCAGCTAGAGGAAGCAAAGAACTGGATGGATGATCCAACCATCTGCCAAAAGATAAATTCAAATAAGGTATCAGTAACAAGTAAGATCAAGCAGAAATAAACAAGATGATTCCTTCTCCTGAAAGACTGATAGCCATATTGAGTAAAGCTAAGGAAAGGGAGAATGTCATGTGTGGAGCTCGTGGCAGCAGAACAAGTACAGACACCACGGCAAAGCCACTGAAGGAGATCTGACTGCATTAATGAGCCATTTTATTAAATGGGTACTTGGCAAGAAAAAAAAAGTTTATTCAATAAGTTGGCAACACCAAGTTAAAGGTCATTACGACACCACAGTCACTAATATTTAGAGCTTGAACATAGTATGAATTGGTTATCTACAGAGAGTTAGAAAAGGTGCCAAGACACATAACTGAGTGATGATCAATCAAGGATGTTTTGTTTCTTTCTGAAACAAAGCTGGGAACAACGTTTTTGTTGTTGTTGTTGTTTTTAATGTAGAACTGGTGGGGTCAGTTAGATATTGCTGCTCACGTCTAGTTTTTTTTTTTTTTAATTTTTGTGTTAATATCATATGGAGGCATGCTGTTACCTATAAATTTACCTATAATTTCTAAATTTAAAATTATCAGAAGAATATCTGATTATTTTATCAAAATAATCAGAAGAAAATTCAACAGATACTATTGAGATCTCTTTTTGCTCTGTTGATCAATTTATTTCTTCAATCAGTAAGTTAGTGGTGCTTTGTTTTCCTTTGATTGGCAGTGTTTCATCAGATCTTCTGGAATACTTCTACTTAGGAGTAAGATTTCTAACTAATTAAAGTGAATAAACACGTTTCTTTCAAAAGAATGTACTGTGTTACATAGAAAACAGGGCTTGAAAGGAATTGTTAAGAACCATTCACCTTATTAATATGTTATTTTTTTGGTGCTCTCAAGGGCATTGGGAACTTCAGTCCTTTGCAGTAGAATTCTTAGCTTCTAGGTGAGCGTGCCTCTAGGCTGGAATAATTTAGTCACCTGGCTTTCCTGTAACTCTTATTATTTTTGGCTTCATGAGGTAGTATTCATGCAGAAGTGGTCCTTTTCCATTCCCCAAAAGTCTTTTGTAGGACACTGATAATCTCTTTTCTTTCCCTACTTGTCCACATGAAGTGTGCAAAAATCTCTGGTCATATCCAGGATTTTTGTACAAATAAGTAGGTTACAGTTAATATTCCAATTTTGCTTTTTTTCCCAAATAATTTAGGGTTTAAGATTGTTATTTCTTGGGTTATCAGGAGATAGCTCTCCCTTGAAACTAGCTTATTAGATGTGAACAGTTGGTACTGCTTTTTAATAATTCTGGTGAGGAAAACATTGTAAATTACCCTAGAGTCAAATGTGATATAATTATTATGAAGGTCACTTTCACTATTTAAAACATTGAGTTGATTATACTTAAATCAAAAAAGATATTAAAGGTGAATAAATTTCACATATTAAAACCTCAAACCACATGCATATAATGCTTTTTAGTGCCCACAGCCCACAAACACCAACCAGAAAGTGTGTGATTAGGTTCACATTTTCAAGCACATTTATTTGTTTCCTCTTGATTCACCTAGTCGCTTTGACGGGGGGAAATGAGGAGGGGGAGCGGCTTCAAAAAGTTTCCACAGTGGACCATGAGTTATTTAAATCCATCTCACAGAATCCATTTCTCGTGCACTGAAAGCCCTGTGACATTTCCAGAACTGCTGTTTACTTTGGGATGTGAGAGATGTTAAAATTCTTTGTGTTTAAACCACAACGTTTATGAGTGGCATGAGACAAAGACTCATGGCAGGTTGTAAGTGGTTGGGCAATCCCTACCGGAAGGAAACAGGCTATTGAATTACTGGACTCAAGAGCAGGCAAATCCATCTGGGTTGGCAAGCCCAGGAAAGGCTGCCAGGAAGGACTTAGAACCACTTTTCGCCCTTCCCTGCCTGAGTATACTCATCGAAAGGACCCTGTGTGTCTATCTTCATTAGGGCAAAGAGATCAAATCCCAAATTTCATAAAGGAGAATGTTAATGCTATGGTTACAAGCTTTTACACAAAGAAAAATACCTGCTACACAGACATTCAAGGAAAACATCTTGTGTTTATCAACTACCTTGTGCTTATATTTTTTATTGTTTTATCCATGTGTTTTCCTAAAGTATGGCCCTGAAATTCACTGATCTTTACAATACCTTATTATAATAGGAACAGTCTAAGAATTATTTTCTTTCTTCACAAATAAAAAATAAAAGATGAAATTCACTTACCTAAGTTCATATACTAAGTTCCTTCCTAGAAACACCTCTAGCACTTCAACCATATTAGACTCCAATGAGAAGAAACTGATCATCTTTCTTTTTTTTTTTTGAGACAGAGTCTCACTCTGTCACCCAGGCTGGAGTGCAGCGGCACAGTCTTGGCTCACTCAGCCTCCCGAGTTCAAGCGATTCTCCTGCCTCAGTCTCCCGAGTAGCTGGGACTATAGGCGTGTGCCACCACGCCCGGCTTATTTTTTGTATTTTTAGTAAAGACAGGGTTTCACCATGTTAGCCAGGATGGTCTCGATCTCCTGACCTCATGATCTGCCCGCCTCCGCCTCCCAAAGTGCTGGGATTACCAGGCGTGAGCCACCACACCCGGCCGATCATCTTTCTTAAATAACAAAATATGGTAGACTTTAAATTAGGATATAATGGCAGTAACATAATTTTTTATTTTGCATTTTTGAGGCCAACTTAATTTTCAAGTAAGGATTCCAATGCATTTGATTAGCAATATGAAAGTTATATCCCTCAAAGAGGAACAAATTGATTCATATTTTAAAGAAGTCATAGGGCATCAATTTTTCTAGTAGGCGGTCAAAATCATTATATCCTCATTATTAAATTCTTATCCAGATTACAGGATGTAAAATTTAAATTAAAAGAAGGAAACTTTTGGATGTTGATTGCTCAGTATTTCCTTTTTTTTTGAGACAGGGTCTCACTCTGTCACCCAGACTGGAGTGCAGTGGCGCGATCTTAGCTCACTGCAACCTCCACCTCCTGGGTTCAAGCGATTCTTCTACCTCCCAAATAACTGAGACTACAGGCGCCCACCATCATGCCTGGCTAATTTTTTTTTTTTTTTTTTTTTTTTGTATTTTTAGTAGAGACGGGGTTTCACTATGCTGGCCAGGCTACTCTCGAACTCCTGACCTCCACCCATCTCAGCCTCCCAAAGTGGTGGGATTACAGGCATGAGCCACCGCTCCCGGCTAGTATTTACATTTTTAAAAAGATAGAGGAATAGATCTGCGCTTACACATGTGTTTGATTTTCCACAAAGGCACCAAAACAGTCCAACAGGAATTTAAACAAATGGTGCTAAAGAGCCATATGGAAAATGAATCTAACCCCTGATTCATACCAAACAAACAATAATTAGAGATGGATCACAGGCCACATAAAAACCAGCTAAAATCAAAGGGTTTGCAAAAGTTTCATAAGATAGGTCATAAAAAAGCAATAACCATAAGAGAAAAAAATTTATATATATTTAGACGTCATCAACATTTAAAACTTCTGCTCATCAAAAGATGCCTTTGAGAAAATAGGCAAGCCACACACTGAGAGAACACATTCACTAAGAATATATCTGATAACAGCCTGGTATAGAAACAGCTCCTACAAAAACAAAGAAACAACTCAATAGAAAAGGAGCAAAAAATTTGGACAGGCACTTCACAAAAGAAGGTATTTGAATGGGCAATAAGCACATGAAAAAGTGCTCAGCATCATGAAGTTATCAGGGAAATAAAAATTAAAATCACAATAAGATATCATTGAATACCTACAAGAATGGCTAAAACAAGAGACTGATAACATCAAACGTTGGCAAGAATGTAGAGTACCTGAAAGTTTCACACATGGTTAGTGGGAATATAAAATAGTACACTTTGAAAAATGGTCAGGTAATTTCTTATAAAACTAAACATACACTTACCCTCCCACCCAGTAATTCTGATCCTAGATATTTACCCATGATAACACGTTCACAAAAAAAATTGTACAAGAATGTTCATAGCAGCTTTATTTGCCCAAAACTGGGAATAGCTCACATGTTAATCTGCAGAAAAATGGATAAACCAACTGATGTCTTCAGATACTGGAACTTGACTCCACAAAAAAAAAAAAAAAAAAGGAAGAAGAAGACATGAACTGCTTATATGTGCAACAACATAGATGAGTCTTAAAATATACTGAATGAAAGAAGCCTTATACAAAAGAGTACATGCTGTTTGATTGTATCTAGATAAAGTTCTAGAATAGATAAAACTAGTCTACTGTGGAAAACATAAGAAAAACGAGGGAAGTGGGATCGACTGGGAAGGAGTATGAGAGAACTTTCTAGAAAGATAGTGTTTGTTTCATTTACACAGATGTATGCATTTGTCAAAAGTCAGTGAATGTACACTTAAGATTTATACATTTCATTGTATGTAATTTTTACATCAAAAGAAAAACTAAATATTAATATCTAGCTAGTGATATGCTTGCTGAAGGATTTAGGAAAAATTGTACTGAGGCCTGCAATTTATTTTAAAATACTCCAAAAAAAAAAAAAAAAGATGGATAGAGGGAGGGAGACGGGGAAGAAGAGAGACAGAGCGAGAGAGCAAAGCAAATAAAATGTTTATGGTAGAATGTAGGTGTTGGGTATGATATACGGGGTGTTTACTGTAAAATTCAACATTGCTATATATTTTATAAAGTTTTATGAGAAAATGTTGGGGAAAACAAAAGTTGATTTTTAGAAGAAAGAACCAGTTTTCAATAATCTTTAGATATAACAATCCCCTAATACATTTCACAGAATTGTTTTCTAATGGGACTATTTGATAATAAATAACTAATTTGTTCAATCCATTAAAAAATAAATCACGCTGGTATCTTGAGTCTCTTCTAGTCATTGTACAGGTATAAGAAGGTGGAGGGGAAAACCTGTAGGTCAAATAAATTAGGAAGTATTTATTGAGCTTTTACTATCTGCCTACCTGGTGGGATACAGAGACATCCAAGACTTAGTTAGATCTTACCTGCAGGGGCCACACTCTCACTGCGCAGCCATGAAGAATGAAGCAAAGGTCAGGCCTGCGGGCAATGCAGGGTAAGGATAAGTACCCAGATGCTCAGCAGTACCTTCAAGGCCCCAACCCTGCTTCTCCCCTCCACTCTGATCTTCTCTCTTTCTCCCACCACAGGTCCCTCTACCCAGACATCAGCTCCGTCTGCCGGGCTCTCCTCCCCGGCACCAGGCTTGAGTATTCCGCCTCATTCACCAAGCCTCAGCCCCCGCCCATTTCCTCAGGGACATGCTCCCTGACCCAGAGCAGAGATCACGTTCTTTGTTATACAGTTTCAGAGTACAGTAGTCCTTTATTAGAGAGCATTTGATTCAGTTTATAATTACATGGTCACTGAGGGATCATTTGGGTAATGTGTGTCTCCCCTACTAGATTTTCAGCTCCGTGAGAAAAAGAACTGTATTTCCTTTTTAATTCTCATTATATCCCCAGCAATTTAGCAGCATCTGCTATGTAGAAGGTTACATATGAAAACATACAGAAAGCATTGGGTGTTTTTTTTTTTCCCTTAAATAGGAAAGAAAAAGAAGAAGAAAACGTGTTTATAACCATATGAAGCTACTGCCAGGACAATATATTAATAAAATAAATTTAAGAAAAGATTTGTTAAAATCAAAAGAGGAAAAATATTCGTAGAATTATAAAATCTTATGTGGTAAGGGATATTGTGGGTCATCTGGTCCACCTAAGCTTAACTATACTCCTGTCAAATTTATGAATATCTTTAGTAAATATCTTTTGTTATTTTACATTTTTAAAAATAACTTTTTATATCAAACCGTTAAAAATTTGAAAAAACCAAATCAATTCTCCATCTTCAGAAACTGATTATTATATAAAGCATTTAGCATAATGCATGATTCACAGTGATAGTTATAAAAACTACTACTAGTAGGAGTATTACCAGGAAACCTCTAAGTTGTAGTGCATTATTTTGATAAGAACATGGGTTTTGGATCATTTTAAAAAAGGGGATTAAATTATAACTCTGCCTCTAAATGGCAATACATCTTTGAGCAATTTGCCTAATATCTCCAAACTTCAGGGTTTTTTTCCTCCTGGCATTCAATAAATGGTAGCCAATCATGGTTATAATATAACAAAGTGAGGATGAATAAGAATCTGTGTTTATTCTCAATGCGCTCACAGCTCAGCAGAGACATGGATACAAACTCCAATTCTGAGCAGTAAATGCAATAATGGAAGCATGCCACCAAGAATGAGAGAGTGACTCTCAGGCCTGGTCTATTGGGGGAGGAAAGAGTTTTTAAAAGTAATTAAAAGTAATTTAATTTTAAAAGTTTTAAAAGGAATTAAAAGGAATTCTCCAGGCCAATTAAGCAAAAAAGGCATCCTCGGTGGAAGAACACTGCCATGCATGCTTGCTATGATCTAGCAGAGTATTCCAAGGTGGAGCATGGCAGGAGATGGGCTGAAGATCCTGGGATACCTTTTGTGTCATGATAAAATATGCAGATTTCATTCTGCAAGTAATGAGGAGCCCGTGAAGGGTTTTAAAGGGGTAGAGAAACAATCAGGCTTATCTTTCAGGAAAATCAGCTGGGGAGTCATATTAGAAGGGGTGAGCCCTGGGGCAGGAAGACCAGTCAGGCTAGTGGATGGAAGAGGTGATGAGGGTCTAAACTGGGAAGAGTAGTGTGGGCCTGGAGAGGTGAGAATGACTCATGGCAGTTCAGAAAGAGCATCAACAAGATTGAGTGATGAGGAGTACAGAGGGAAGAGAGGCATCCAAGATGACTCAGGAACACTCATAACTTGCTTGGCAGACTGAGTGGGTAGACAAACAAATATGGTTCATGGTTCAGTGGAGAAAATACAGAAGGGAGCTGCGGGGGAGGTGGGAGTGAGAGGTTTAGTTGTAGACATGATTGAGGTCTCCATACCTGCGTGCCTCCAGGAGAAAGGAGAAGATGTCCCATAGGCAGGTCCTGGAAATCAGAAGAACCGATTCTGGGTCAGGGAATCCCATTATGGAGCCACCAGTTGGTTCAGGGAAAGACTGTGATGTGAAAAGGGGTAAGTGCCAAGTACAGAATGCTAGGGATACCAGCCCATGAGGAGACATGGAGACGAATTGTGGAACAGGCAGAGAAATTTAGGCAAGAATGGGGCTATGGAAGCCAAAAGAATAAAGTATTTCACAAAGAAGGAACTGAGCAGCTATGTAAAAGGTGCAGAGAAAACTAACAAGATTAAGAATGGGGACTCTTCACTAAATCAGGTAGCACAAAACCACTTGTCACTTTTGGCTATGGTGTTTCAGTGGAAAGGGAAAGGTAGGAAAGACGGCAGTGGATGGAGAAGTAGATGGGTGGTGGACAGAGAGACTGTGATACTGTAATAGACAAGTCTATTGAGATGGTCAGTTAAAGAAGAAAAATGAAGAATATGTTTAAAATGTCTCCCAAGATATCTTTAAATACATTTGTGTATTTTCCTAAACTTGAAAAAAAAAAAAAAGTCCTTAATATCTGCTTCATCCAAGCAGAAAGATCACCTGAGGTCAGGAGTTCAAGACCAACCTAGCCACGTGGTGAAACTCCATCTCTACTAAAAATACAAAAATTAGCTGGGCATGGTGACACACACCTGTAATCCCAGCTACTTGGGAGGCTGAGGCAAGAGGATTGCTTGAACCCAGGAGGTGGAGGTTGCAGTAAGCTGAGATCACGCCACTGCACTCCAGCCCGGGCGACAGAGCAAGACTCTGAAAAAAAGAAAAAAGAAAAATCACCCAAGGGACAATTTATCCTTAACCATACAAAACTTACAGCCTCAAGAGGAAGATGAGCTTTGACCACTGTTTTCTAGAGAAAATTGGTCCTAAAAATCATTACTTTGTAATGATTGGCACAATTTCCCAACACATCTTGATTAAAAGAAAACGATAGATTCCTAATTCAAGGCCCTTCATAGTGCCATCTTAGCGTCGCAGTTACAAAATCTTCACCTTCTAGTTCTGTTAATGCTGGCTTTGCAATGTCCTCACACCTGTTCTTTCTCGTCCTTTCCCACGGCCCTTACAATAAAACTGTTTTTTTTGTTTTTTTTTTACTTTTTTTATTTATTTTTATTTATTATCATTATACTTTAGGTTTTAGGGTACATGTGCACAATGTGCAGGTTAGTTACATATGTATACATGTGCCATGCTGGTGCGCTTCACCCACTAACTCGTCATCTAGCATTAGGTATATCTCCCAATGCTATCCCTCCCCCCTGCTCCCACCCCACAACAGTCCCCAGAGTGTGATGTTCCCCTTCCTGTGTTTATTTCATGCCTTTTTTAAAAAGTTCATATTGAAATGTCTTAACAATCTTTATCCAAAAGAGGGCGCAAATTTCTCATGAAATATAGTGCGGTATTTTACAAAATGTCTTTGCTGCTAGTGGTATTTAAATTTCACGGCTGCGGTAATTTAATGCAGAAACACTATTCCTGCAGCATGTGCATGTGAATCCTGTCCTGTTGTGTGTGTGCTAATTAAGAGCCTTTTGCTTCTTTAGAGGAGTTTCAGAGAAGAGCTAAGGCTTGCTGAAGTAAAGAAGTAAGTTGAAGCTAACATTTTTCTATTTTGGGTAGCCAAATCAAATTAAGATAGAATATTTTAAAATTAAACATTAAGTGGGGGAAAAGAAAACCTCTCTGTTTACAATCTTCTAATTTTAGGATGTATTTCCATTCTACCACAGATTAAAGAATGCCTAATGAAGTTAATATAGTTCAGACTTTGTGTGGGGTTGGTTAATAGCTAATCAGTTTTGGGGGGGTTGTTGGTTATTTGTTTTGTTGCCAGAGCTGGAAACATTCATAATTCAATGAATACCCAGTATGCACGGCTCTTCTTGCATACAGGAGGCAGTATGAATTGCGAACAGAGGGGATCAAGTGAACTCTGGTCTCAGCTATTCCTGTAGCTTGAGTCCCACCATAATTTGTGTACGTTTTCTGACGGGGATGATATGCCAAAGAGGTGCTGAAGTAGAATTGGGTGTCATAAATATGAACTGTGCAAATGGAAGGAAGTGCAAAGACGAAACCATTTTTTCAATGGTAGTAATGTACCACAAGTTTCCCTTACTGAACAGAAATTCATTTAACCAAATTCTGTACTTGAAATATATAAATTAGGGTACAACTTCACTCCACAGAATGGCATTTCCAAATTTGAAGTCCTGTGCTTATTCTTGCTTCTGTAACTGGCTTGGATTCCAAATTCCAGGTTTTCCATCATACCTACCTGCCTGGTAGTTTGCTGGGGTGCGGTAGCCATGAACACTCACCCACAAGTAACAAACACTCACCTGGGTAATTCAGATTGGCTTCCAGCCCCTAAAAGTGAAACCAATTATAAGCAGAGGATCCCTGAAACTTTATCTGCCAATTGATAAGCACTGGTGGCTATCAACTAGAACCCAAAACTACATCCTTCAGTGGCAACATACACACAGCACTAAATGGGGGCAAATGCAGAGTTAAATTCATAGTCCCTTTTTGTGCACCAGTCTAAAACGACGTTGCCAAGAAGATCTGCAGAAATTGTTGGTAGAGAACCAACATGACAACAAGAGCCAAACATTATTTCCAGCTTTCATTTGATTACAAATCTGTGACCCATTGACAAACTGTTTCTTTTTTTGTTTGTTTTTGAGACATGCAATGGCACAATCTTGGCTCACTGCAACCTCTGCCTCCTGGGTTCAGGCGATTCTCCTGCCTCAGCCTCCAGAGTAGCTGGCACCTTACAGGCGCCCACCACCACGCCTGTTTTTTTTTTGTATTTTTTGTAGAGACGGGGTTTCACTATATTGGCCAGGCTGGTCTTGAACTCCTGACCTCGTGATCCACCCACCTTGGACTCCCAAAGTGCTGACATTACAGGCATGAGCCACCACACCCAGCCAACAAACTCTATTAATTACCAACAAGCATTCATACCTCCTCTCCATATATGATGATAGAGTGATATCAATTGATTCATCATATTGATTTCCACTTGTCAGTGGCCAAACCTGCCTTCATCATGCACCCCATGCAGCTGCAAGGTCAATGTGTGTGTTCGCTCTGAAATCCTCACACTGCATCTTGGCCAGCTTCCTCCTTTCCTGACCATAAGATCTGATCTCTTCTTCTATAGGGTAGAGCCTGGATCACATTTTCTTTTCTGAATTTCTGAGGCCATGACTCCTCCTCTTCCTCTGCCTATTGATATAGCCAACACTGTTGTTCTGCTGTACCCCCTTAGGGCAACAACCCTAATGCCTTAGATTCCATTCCTGTAGACTCCACAGAGAAGGCGATTTTTAAGTACTCAAGTTGTTTGATAATGCTGAACTTTGTAACATTTCTCTTTTTTTTTGAGATGGAGTCTCGCTCTGTCGCTCAGGCTGGAGTGCAGTGGCACAATCTCAGCTCACTGCAACTGCCACCTCCTGGGTTCAAGCGATTCTCTGGCTTCAGCCTCCCGAGTAGCTGGGATTACAGGCACCCACCATCATGCCCGGGTAATTTTTGTATTTTTGTATAGATGGAGTTTCACCATGTTGGCCAGGCTGGTCTTGAACTCCTGACCTCAGGTGATCCACCCACCTTGGCCTCCCAAATTGCTGGGATTACAGGCGTGAGCCACCACGCCCAGCCGAACTTTGTTACATTTCTAAAACATTTTATTGCTCTCCAAGAATAGAAACCAGATCAAATGTTTGAGGACAGCAATGTAAAAGTAGAGGGTACAAAGGAACCAAAGTCACTGGACTCTTAAAACAACACAGAAGAAAAAGTGAGGATGCTGACATTGCAATTGGATTTTGAATCTGTTTTCACCTTCAGTATTTATATTGAGACATGTGGGAATACAGTATTGTTTCAATGTGCCTTCTCTCAAATGATCATTTTTTAGTTGGTACATGACTAAGAGGTTTGCTATATTCATTGGAGTAAAATTCACGTTCTGAATTAATGTGCTTAGAAGATGAATCTGATTTTATAATAAAAATTTTAAAGGAGTCAATTAGAAAAGAGCAGCTAGAAGAAAGTTGTTGCATTATTTAAGGGCTTGAATAATATATAAAGGTAAGTTAGTAATAAAAAGTTAATTACAAGATGGCTTTATTTCTTATTGAAACTGTATTTTCTACCTTTCCAGAATATTGTCCTGAGAACACTTACATATTCCTTTTTTTTAGAAAAACTGTGGAACGAAGAAGGCACTCATTATTTTCAGCTCCCATAGTTATAATTCTCTTGTTTCTATAGAAATTTGCAACATCCCATAGGGTACAGTATTTTATTCAGCTTTCAAATATAGTCTTGACCCTTTAACACATGTTTACTTTTGGCTGGGCAAGGTGGCTCATGCCTGTAATACCAGCACTTTGGGAGGCCGAGGTGGGTGGATCACCGGAAGTCAGGAGTTCAAGACCAGCCTGGGCAACATGGTGAAGCGTCTTCTCTGCCAAAAATATAAAAATTGGCCTGGCATGGCCAGGCATGGTGGCTCATGCCTGTAATCCCAGTACTTTGGGAGGCCGAGGTGGGTGAATCACCTGAGGTCGGGAGTTCAAGACCAGCCTGGCCAATATGGTGAAATCCCGTTTCTACTAAAAATACAAAAATTAGCCAGGCGTGGTGGCACATGCCTGTAGTCCCAGCTACTGGGGAGGCTGAGGCAGAAGAATTGCTTGGACCCGGGAGGTGGAGGTTGCAGTGAGCTAAGATCACGCCACTGCACTCCAGCCTGGGCAACAGAGGGAGACTCTGTCTCAAATAAATAAATAAATAAATAAATAAATAAATAAATATAAATATAAATAAAAATTAGCCTGGCGTGGTGGCATGCGCCTGTAATCTCAGCTACTTGGTGGGGGCTGAGGCAGGAGAATTGCTTGAGCCTGGGAGGTGGAGGTTGCAGTGAGCCAAGATAGCACCACTGCACACCAGCCTGGGCAGCAGAGCAGAGACAGACTCTGTCTCAAAAAAAAAGCTTACTTTTAAGAACTGCTTACATTAATTACAAAAGACCATTTTTTAGTTGTTAATATGCATTAGGTAACAAATACTTGGCATATATGCATTCTTTGAAAATATCAGACAAAAAACTAAACAAAATTGCATGCTAGCTAGTGGCTCTGACTGGGAAATGAGAAGTGATTTTAATTCTTAACGTTGGCTACATTTATCACCTGTAAAATATGATCAAGCCTGTTAGTCTAACTTAATAGCTTGAGTAATTGATATAGGGAGTGAAGTTTTATTGGGGGTTGGGGAGAGACATTGCTTTTTTCCACTGACACTGACGATACCAGTTTATTACTATGTGACACTTTTTGCTTGAACTAGAAGAGATAAGTAGTATTTTTCAAGTTTTGAGGTTTGGGTGTTCTGCTCTTGTGGACATGTCATGTTTAATAAAGCTTGTTCACAACTACTGGCTTAGGAAGTGGCTTGCAGTTGACAAGTATGTGACTTGGAACACTGGGTGGAATGGCCACGTGGCCCAGTGGCCCAGGGCCCACACTGAGAATTCAGCAGCTGTGCATGCTAAATCTGGCTCTGTCATTAACCTGCCGAGGGACCTTCTACAAATGCTTAATTCCAACCATGAAAGCAAACATAGGCACCAATGCCTGAGAATAGTTGTAAAGGAAATCAGGCCTTGTGCAGAAAACAAACGGAACTCGTCTGCCTTTCCTTTCTAACACTTGTTAGAGGCAGGGAGGAATTCAGAATGACCAGCCTGCAGGTTACTGTTCTTTGCTTCTAATTAAGAGGCAACTATACGCAAGTGAGCATAATTAGGAGAAACTGGGGCAGCTGGGGCAAGTATGGGCAAAACTTAAGCCAACTTTGAAAACTAAAGGGCAAATCTCTGGAGTGGTGAGAAAGAGATTTCTCCATGGTTCTCTCTCTTGCTAGCTGCATATGTGTACAATGACCCCATCACACTCTGCGTCTGAGCCTCCCTCTCTTTCTAGTTTTTTTCTTTGTTTCCCCTGTTCCTTCTTGTTTTTCCTTTGTTTGCACTGTCTGAAGGGGAGGAGGAGACAATATTCTCCCATAGCATTTTTTATTTACTTCCTCTATCACTAGAGCTAGGCAGAGCTTTTGAGACTCCTTTTGACACACTCACTTTTTTTCCACACTCACTTTTTAGATGGGAAAAATGGGCCCAATCAAATGTAAATGAACAGCAAGGTAGTGACAGCTAGAATAGACGGCAGGTCCTTTAAATGCCAGTCCAGTGCTATTTCCATACATAGCACCCAAGTTTAATGATTAAGAACAAACAATAACACTCCCAAGGCTGAACTGACCTTATATTTTTCATATGTAAAAATGTATTCTATGTTTGTTACCTCACAACTGTGTTAGTCCATTCTCACATAGCTATAAATATCTGAGACTGGGTAATTTATAAAGAGAGGAGGTTTAATTGCTAGGTTTTGCAGGCTGTACAGGAACATGATGCTGGCATCTACTTGGCTTCTGGGGAGGCCTCAGGAAACTCACAATCATTGCGGAAGATGAAGTGGAAGCTTGCATGTCACATGGTCACATGGCCAGAGCAAGAGCAAGAGAGCGAGGTGGGAGGTGCTACACACTTTTAAATGACCAGATCTCACGAGAACTCATTCACTATCACAGGAACAGCACCAAGGGGATGGTGCTAAACCATTCGTGAGAAATCTACCCCCATGATCCAATCAGCTTCCCCCCACCTCCAATACTGGGAATTACAATTCTACATGAGATGTGGTGCAGACAGATCCAAACCTTATCAGCAACCACAGGAGTTAGGGCAGGCGGAGGATGTGACAGCATTTAAACACCATTATTTCATGTACACGGAATTATTTGATGTAGAGTATGAATGTATGTACTTCGAAATTCAACATGATTTTGAAGTATATCCACAAGTATGGTTCATCTTTGGCCCAGTTTGGCCAGAAATAAAATACTGCACTGGAAATATGTATGCTACATTCACTAAATAATTTTAAAATGAGAGTTAAAGGTCATAATCATAGTTATGAACATAGATGCCAAAGCAGGTGAATCACTTGAGGTCAGGAGTTCAAGACCAGCCTGGCCAACATGGTGAAACCCCATCTGTACTAAAAATACAAAAATTAGCTGGGCGTGGTGGCACACGCCTGTAGTTGCGGCTACTCGGGGGACTGAGGCAGGAGAATCTCTTGAACCCAGGAGGCAGAAGTTGCAGTGAGCCAAGATGGTGCCACTGCATTCCAGCCTGGGCAACAGAGCTAGACTCTGTCTAAAATAATAATAATAATAACAACAATAATAAAGACATAGTTATGACCATAGCAAAAAAATAATGGTAAGAACTCACATTCACATTTGTCCAGTGAGAGGTAAAGCAAACACCAGTATATATGGAGATGTAAAATCCACCCTTTAGGCTGGGCATGATGGCTCATGCCTGTAATCCCAGCACTTTGGGAGGCCAAGGCAGGAGGGTCACCTGAGGTCAGGAGTTTGAGACCAGCTTGGCCAATGTGTTGAAACCCTGTCTCTACTAAAAATATAAAAATTAGCCAAGCATAGTGTCGCATGCCTGTAACCCCAGCTACTCGGGAGGTTGAGGCATGAGAATTGCTTGAACCTGGGAGGCAGAGGTTACAGTGAGTTGAAATCGCACCCTTGCACTTCAGCCTGGGCGACAGAGCAAGACTCTGTCTCAAAAAATAAATAAATAAATAAATAAAATCCACCCTTTTGAGAAGTCTTCTGCCCTGAGACTGAGAGTCAGCCATAGCTTTTCAGGTGCTAAGTAACAAAGAATGGTGCCATTTAAAATAGGTGGAAGTGTGGAGGTACATACCACTTAGGGCTTAGCTTGATTTTCCCTAAGCCAATGAAATACAAGAGTCTTAAAAGTCAAAAGTAATTGGCTGTTAGGAAAAAGAGCATAAGAAACTGGTGAGTCTAATCTGTGAGTGAAGTTACCATATACCTATTCCTGGTAGCAAAACAAACTAAAAGAAAAACATACTGCATTTTCCTGAATTCATAAAGTTTATGAATTCAGGAAAATGCAGTATGTTTTTCTATTAGTTTATTTTTTCTATTAGTTTGTTTATGAATTAGGAAAATTCATAAATTTCATTCCTAAAATTCATATTTAGGAAGATGCAGCATGTTTTTCTGTTAGCTCATATTTTCTATTAGTTCATATATTTTTCTATTCATTTCATATTAACATTGTGTGATTCCAAACTATCTGTAGAAAAATTGTTTAGTGATAAACATTTATATACATATATGCAATAGATTGTAAAAGACAAAAAAGCAATTATTTGAGGATTAATTTAATTGTTTAAAGTATAAACTGACAAAGCCTTATATTCATAAGATTTTAATTTGAAAGGATATGACATTCCTTCTTCATGTAAGAAGATTATACTCAAAAGAGCAAATACAAATTAGACATTTACAGTCTGTTTTTGAGAGTTCATACTTAACATTCTACCAATCTTAATCATATATCCTTTTTTGACTAATAAAATTAAATTCAACAACATTTAGCAAATGCCTATAGTATACCCAGTTCTATAATATCTATTATTTAATTTGTTGGATCCTCTCAATCACATGTGGAAATTAATATGAAATAATAAAATTTTATTATTTGCTTTTCTCCTCTACAGTATATGAACTCTAGAAACTCAAGAATAAACAGAGTATAATTCAGGTTGCTTAACCAAATTTCATTGGCTGCTTTATTTAGCATGTCAAAAAATTACACTATAATCTTTCATATGGTGTTTTGATTGGAAATAAAACATGGCTTAACTCTACAGGATTACATATATGGATGAATTGTATAGTGGGAGGCAGCTGACATAGGGCGTGTTTGCTTGTCAGAAAGATTTATGCCAGAAATCCTAGAGGTGCGGCAGTTATGATAATACAGGCAAAACATGACATCAACTTTGTTCTTTAGATCTTTTTATTCATTCTTCACAAACCCTAAATCATAGAAACAGCTATTGCTTTGAACCACAAAGAGAGATTTGTCTATTATCAGTCTGCCGTATTATCAGCATAAAATTCCACTGTGATTTCCTTTCTATGTTACTATTCAGAAGTCATGTATAGAGCAGACTGCATGAACCTGAATCACGAAGCCTCCTAGTAATACACTTGTAAATATTTTATTGGGGGGCATAAATAAATCTTTGAGGAGAACCTAGATGAAATAGGGTAGTTTTCAACTTTTTTTTTTTTTGAGATGGAGTCTCGCTCTGCTGCCCAAGCTGGAGTGCAGTGGTGCGATCTCAGCTCACTGCAACCTCCATCTCCCAGGTTCAACCAATTCTCCTGCCGCAGCCTCCCGAGTAGCTGGGATTACAGGCGTGCACCACCACACCCAGCTAGTTTTTTGTATTTTTAGTAGAGACAAGTTTTCACCGTGTTGGCCATCTGGTCTCAAACTCCTGACCTCAGGTGATCCATCTGCCTCAGCCTCCCAAAGTGCTGGGATTGCAGATGTGAGCCACTGTGCCTGGCTCAACTTTTAAATATTATTCAAATCTTGCTTCTAATTCAGATTTGTCTTCAGCACCAAACTCTGATAATTTTTCAGATTTATACATTTTTGAAAAATATTAATAACATGCAAAATGTTATTCCAATTGATATACTACTTCAACATACACTTTATGACCTAATGTGCATTAAAAAGTCACTTTAGAGTCCGGGCACAGTGGCTCACACCTGTAATCCCAGCACTTTCGGAGGCCAAGGCAGGCAGATCACCTGAGGTAAAGAGTTCGAAACCAGCCTGACCAACATGGAGAAACCCTGTCTCTACTAAAAATATAAAATTACCCAGGCATGGTGGCACATGCCTGTTATCCCAGCTACTCGGGCGGCAGGAGAATCGCTTGAACCCGAGAGGTGGAGGTTGCGGTGAGCCGAGATCGCGCCTTTGCACTCCAGGCTGGGCAACAAGAGCGAAACTCCGTCTCAAAAAATAAAAGAAAAAAAGAAGTCACTTTTGGGTCCCAGTTTCCTCATTTGAAAAATTGAATAGGTAACTTTTTTAAGGTCCTTTCTAACTTCAGCATTCTAGAAATAAAAATATATACCTTAGTTTGATGTCCTTTAAAATAACAATATTTTTTATGGCTATTTAAAAACCATTGGTTTTTAAATATTTTCACCAGAAAATGAAATAAACATGAGAAGGAGCATCCACAGCACAGTAAATGATACCCACCGCAGAACGTCCCCAACTCAGGATGGCAGGGAAGAACGATGGGTGCTCACTGGCAGAACGTTCCCATTCAAGTCACTGGGCCAGCTACGTTTGGCTGAGAGCACGGGCCAGAGCTCAAAGCACGCAGAAGACAGATTTAAGAATTCTCTAATGAACTCTTACTGTGTGTGTGGACTCAAAGAAAAACGTTCCAGACCCAAACTAACACAGTGAATGAGACTTGCTCAGGACACCATTAAACAGCATATTATTGAACTTCAATTCACTTATTGCAAGATCTAGACATATACTGAAATGAAGTAAGGAAACTACGTACTGTGTTCAAATAATTCTGATTATAAAAGCAATTTTCCTGAAAATAAAGTTAAATCAAGTTATTCAGAATTATCTTAATGCATTTTGTGCATGTTCGTTCCACACTGTAGATACTGACTGTACTCTGTACACAAACTACAAAGAGTTGTCTTGGTGGGAGGCAACTTCTCACAAGGAGTGGAGACTCTAGAACTGAGCTGGCTACATTGAAACCTCACCTCCACCACCTTCCAGAGCAAGTGAATTAATCTCTCTGTGGTTCAGTTTCCTCTTCTGTACAATGGGAATGAAAATAGTACCCCATTGCATGGAGTTTTTATTAAACAGTATCTATTGCATGGAGTTGTTAAAAGGTACCAAGATCAGTGTTTATTAGATAGAAATAAGAGAATGCCTACATTTTGAAGAAAAAAAACTCTCAAAATGAAGCATTAGCTTATAGGTATGTTTTTGTAAGAACATGCATTTTTAACCCTGAAATAATTCATTTTAAACTTCCTCTGATTTTCCCCACAATGTGAGCCACATGGTAACTTGGGACTTCTGAGTAGTTTGGAATAAACTTTGCACCTGCTGTATTGTGAGGACTAGGGAGAGGAGCAAGTATCTGCATTTGGTAACAGACACTAGACTGTATTGCTTCCCACTCCTTACACCTAGTCATTGAGAAAACCGAGGGCTATGGAAATCATTCACTCTGTCCTCAGTGTCCTCTGCTCAGCTTCTCGTCCCAGTGCTGTCTCCCCTTGATTTCTCGCTTCTTCTCTCCTTTATCTTTATTTCTTGCCCCTTGCTTTTCTCTTTGCAATTTCTGTTCCCCTTACTCTCTCTGCCTTGTCATTGGTCACTTCTTTCATTTATTTTTACTTTTTTAGAGACAGGCAGGCTGGTCTTTAACTCCTGGCTCATGCTCCCAAAGAGCTGGGACTACAGGCCGCTGGCTAACTTTTTTTTTTTTTTTTTTTTTTTTTTTTTTTTTTAAGAGATGGGGGCTCTCCTTATGTTACTCAGGCTGGTCTGGAACTCTTGGGCTCAAGTGATCTCGCTGCCTCAGCCTCTGGAGGGGCTGAGAGAGATTACAGGCACCCAGCTGTTCACCCTTTTAAATTTAACTGTCCTCCGGTTTTATTTCTCACTTTTCTTTGCAAGCCCCTCACCCCCCACCACCTTTGCTCCCCTGGACTATCCTCTGCTCTGACTTTCTGGTTTCCCTCCCTCTGCCCTCACTCTGGGCACCAGCCCCTTCCATGTTGGCATTTGACTCCACACTTTCTGCTTTCCTACTTTGAGATTTGCAATACACTTCAGCCTTATTCACTTACTGCTGTTAGCCTAACCGATTAATACCACTTTTATGAAAAATGTAATTTTATCTCTTTAAAGAGACACAAGGAAATGAGAGGCATGAATGAACTGAATAATATTCATTATTTACTAAGCATCCACTACATTCCTGTCCTTCATATACGTTGTATCTAATCTTCACAACGCCTTTGAAAGAAGCTGTCATTTAGTCCCGCTTTATACTTGAGGAAGTGATGCTGAGTGAGATTAGGTGACCTGTCCAAGGTCATTCAGAGGTAGAATTTTATCTCACATCTTTCTGGTTACATCATCTACCCTCTGTCCGCTATATCTCCCTGACTCTTAAGTGAATGAAACTACCATGCTTTATCACGTTTCTCCTAAACAGAAGGAAAAAGTGACAATAAGTCTACATGTAGAGATTTTAGATTTTCTCCATGCGCTGCCTCTCACATACACATCTATACAGACGCCACCTTTAAATTTAGCAAAGGAGGGAGGCAGAAAGAGAGTGAGAATAAAACAGTAAAGACACCAAAGGAAAATTGCTTCTCTCCTTGATGTTATCTGTGAATGACTGAGTTCATTAGGAATCCTAGACTCAGGGGTTTTTGGAGTTGAAAGTGGTCTCGGAAGCTACCCAAAATAACTCCTCTGTTTTACAAATGAGGGAGCTGTAACTCAGAGACATAAAATCACTTGCCCAAAACATACAAATTAACATACTGCCCCGACCTGGGTGGGAGGTTAAATTGATATTCATCAAGTGCTTACGGACAAACAAAATGTAACCAACCTGTCTACAAGCCCTGGAAGGTTCTAGCATCCCAGAGTGAGAGTCATTCCAGGCTCGAAGGGTATTCCTGTTGGGGCCCAAACCTTACCCCTCCCCTCCAGGGGCTCAAGAGGAGTCTGCTAAGATAATTTAGAATTGGGAATGAGTGTGTTTCAAATGAATGCATGAAAAACAAATCCACAAAGTATATGGCACTGACTTGTAATAGGCCCATAGAAACATTCTGATGGAGTACGACTTCACAGGTTGCCAAATGACAAAATAAGGCAACTGTTTGTATAGTTATAATTTGCAAAAAAATTATAGATATATATTTATATATGAATGGTGATGCAATGGTGAGAATTAAGTGTTCGTTCTGTAACTATTCCTATCACTCTGTAGCGTTCATGCTAAGTAGATTACAAATATCATTGGATTTGCATAAAGCATTAAGATAAATGAAATGTTAGGGAAAATGGAAGGAAAAAGAACACAGATGTGCTCTTTTAATATCTTGGTACCGGCATTAATATCTTCTTTAACGTGGTGTAACAATACTTGGCTCCTGGGCAGTTGTTTTTTTTAGTTAATACCATATCATCAGGAATTCAGTTTCTTCCCACCTGATTAGCAGCACGCCACCTCACTGGAATCTAGGAAGGAGCTAATGCATACTGAAACCAAATCTGATGCTTAGAAAATCCTTGAGCTATTGAAAGGCACACCTGTGTTGTTTGGTAGGTGTACTGAATCTCAAGTAAGGAATTTCTGCAAATCTCCTGTTTAGTTGGCTAAACTGGTTTTCACTCCTATTGAACAACCCCAGGGTGGGGGATCCTCTATTTCTCTTTAATAACCATAATAAGCCAAAGAAATAATTTTCAATGCTAATTTCAGTGACTTAGACCTCAAAAGTAGAAAGGCTTAGAATATGTTTCAGGGCATTGTATGTTTTCGGGTCAAATTTATAGATCAGTTAGTAGTTTTCATATTGGAAAAGATCTACAGCTTTTTGTAAAGACTAAACTACTGTTAACTAAGATGTTACTTTGAATAATTTAAAGGAGGCAACCTTTTCTGATGTATTCACTTTTATATTTAAATTAAGAATAGTTTCTCATGAAATTTCAGTGAACTGAATCCTAAAGAAAATAAGGAAGCATTTATCAGTCAAAAGTACTCTGTAAATCGGCTTGCAGATTAACTGCAAAGGTTATTTGGGAACTGTATAATCTTAAAGCAAAACAAGACATTTATCCATTACTTCTTTTCAAAAATCTCTATTTGGTCCATTTTTATTTTCTGGACATTCTTTTTTTAGATTATGTGCTACTCCATAATATCTTTAGAATTCTCCTGACTAAACTAGCTTGAGAAGCATAAGATATGACATTCTAAAATAAAAATGTTTGATTCATTACATAATATTATCTAGGTATTAAAGAAAGTTAACATTTTTCATTCTTTGGTCAGGCAGTCATGGCCTTTAACATACAGCTTTCCACAGTAACTATGTACTACATCCTAGGGAAGATAAAGAAAAGGGTTTAAGGTTGTCCAACCTCATAGAAAGGAGAAAGGAAAATTAACCAAGTCTGCAGGCATGACGACCCTAGTCTGTTTTAGCTGGCAAAGGAACTAATAGTGCTGCCATTTAAGTTTTAATTTATGGATTGTTTGTGGTGTTTCCCATCCCTTTTAAGTTGAAATTGTGTGTTGCAATCTCTACAGTAATAGAATATTTCTTTTTTCAAAGTATTCAACAATGAGATTCATGTTCTTTCTTCCTGTGATGCATACCACCATCTGTTATGCTAAATTAACTGTTTATACACAGATACACAAAGCTCAACTGGTCAGAGCTGTGGTTCTCAGCCTGAGTACACATTAGAAGTTTTGGAAATACTGCTACTATGGCCACCCCCAGAGATTCTGGCTTCAGTGGTGTGGCGATGCAGCAGAGAGAAGAGTGTTCCAAGTAGGAATTCAGAATTTGTTTCTTCTGGATGCTATGTTGCAACGGTAATCTGGGTTTATAGATTTTTGAAGTATAATAGGTAGAGCTACATTATGTGTTAAATAAACTTCGCAGACTGGTTTAAAACACCAAACCATTCTTCAAAGTTCTTTCTTTAAAACAAACAATGTGCCTTTGGATCCAAACAGTGGACTTTATAGCCAACTAGGTGATAAATTAGGAAGTGCTTGAGTCTTAAAGGTCACAGCACTACACTTGTTTTGTGTCAAAAGTAAGTCAGGGTTTTGTCTAGTAAAAACAAAGAAATAATGAATTTAGTGAGTTCCTACCATAGGCAAGCCCCGGTCAACAAAGCGACTATCAAACAAGGCCAGGAAATAAAGTATTAAATTTGTGTAATTTGCAATTTTAAAAAAATCAGTAAGAAATGTTATGGTTAATGGGTTTTGTGTTTTTCAAATAGTAATTGGATCAGAAATAGGCAGATTATTCAGGAAGGAATATGGCATAGAAATAATAGTGGAAATATGCTGGAGGACAAAAAAACAGATGATAAAACACTTTAAAAAGGCAAGCCATACAAAAGAATAGAGGATGCTTTGTAGTCATTGCTCAAAGGTGACTGATTTGCATAGCAAGGAGGATGAGAAGGAAGAGGTTAGGAAGATACTTCTTTTTTTTTTTTGTATTTTTAGTAGAGACGGGGTTTCACCATGTTAGCCAGGGTAGTCTCGATCTCCTGACTTCATGATCCGCCCGCCTCGGCCTCCCAAAGTGCTGGGATTACAGGCGTGAGCCACCGCGCCCAGCCAGGAAGATACTTCTTAAACTCAGTTTTTAAGTTTAGTTTACCAGTGAACCTAACATGATACATCAGGACACGCTGGGGTTCAGAGCAGAACAGTAGGGTAACCATGTCTGCATTGTCACCCTTGTACCCATTCACGAAAGCCGTGGGACCGTTAAGCACACAGAAGCCCACCACCTGCCAGCTGCTGCACGGCTGCAAGAGTAGGACTTACTTCGTGTTCTCAGAGCACAGATTACAACATTTGGGTAGACATTGAAGAGAGACAGATTTGGGCTCAATAGGAAGAAAATCTTTCTTAAAAGGGCTGTCAAAACAACATGAAAAAAACAGAATAGATACGTTGCCATGCACTGAACTGCTGGTCCTGAAGGGTGGAGCATGGGCTAAACATTATCTCTAGAAATAGACAGGAGAATTGTTTTAAGTGTGGAGCGTGTCCTGCTGGTCTCCAGTGATTCTTCCAATCTAAGTTTTGATGATTCTATGTCCAGCTTCCTTTCTTCTCCAGTCACCTTGTTGCCTCTAATTTCACTGGGCACCCATTTGGTTAAAAAAAAAAAAAAGTGACAAAGGGAAATTAAGCAATTCTTCACATTGAACCAGAGTGTTTCTACCTAAAGATAGTGACACAGAGGGTTAGCATGAGATTTATCACAGCAGACTGATTGATAGGTTTTAGACCTTTCCTTACTTTTGGCAACAAGTGAACCCTGGAAGCTTATAACAAGAACTGCAAGAACCTTTAAGTGGACAAATAATAACCCGTGTCCTTGTTCTCTCATTTATGCCCAGATTTGTGGCTTCAGGAGCCACAAGTACACCCTGATCTTTATGTTTACCTTGAGACAGCAATGAAGGGATGAAGGAATGAATGAGTTTATATTTCAATTAGGCGTGAGAGATGGAGGTGGTTTAAAAAAAAAAAGACAAGATAGCAGTTTTGACTGGGATAACAGCATCCTTCCATAGAATAGCCTCTAGACCTGGAAGCTGGAAGGGATCTACAGGGAAAATGTGTTAAACAAATGCCCTCTGCGTAGTGCATTAGCATGAGTACACCAGCAAGATCAAGATTGTCAGGATGCCCCATCTGCTGCTATCTTGACTTTAGGCCTGTGCCGCGCACCGTTTTGCCATGACTTTCCGCATACCACCAGGCCAAACAGAACTGCAGAGTTTTGAGGGCAAGGCCGGTTTCCAGCCCAGAATCTGCACAGTGATCCCTCCTTGACAAGTCAAACAGAGTCACCCAAACAAGCGTGGCACGCAAACCTTTAGAGTTCAGCAAACCGAGGGCTGAGTTACCAAACCGTGTCCTTTCAGGGCACGCAAAAGGCTTTTCCTGCTCTGCTTCTACAAGGTAGTCAGGAAGCCACGCTATTTGCCTTGGGTAGGGCTGGGTCGGGGTGGTGAGGTGGGGGCGCAGCAGGCTGTCCACACCCGGTTGCCAGTCTGAACCTGAGCCGCTCCAACAAGCGAGCCCTTCTCCGCGGCCCTTCGGCTCAGGGGAGCGCAGGCCGGCCTTCCTCCCGCACGCTGGCGCGGGCCAGCTGCAGGTGGAGAACCCGGGGGGCGACCGCGAGCCCTCTGAGCCCCATCAAGGGCCAGGGCATGGGTGTGAGGGGTCGCGTGCGCCCCCTGGCGCCGGGTGCGCTGGGCGGGGCGGTGGGCGGGGACGGTGAGCGGAGGCGGAGGCGGGAGGCGGAGCCGCGGGGTTGGGAGTGCGGGGGTCGCGGCGCAGAGTGGGAACCCGAGAGCGAGCGCGGCTGCATCCGGCGGCATGGCTAGCACGGCTTCGGAGATCATCGCCTTCATGGTCTCCATCTCGGGCTGGGTACTGGTGTCCTCCACGCTGCCCACCGACTACTGGAAGGTGTCTACCATCGACGGCACGGTCATCACCACCGCCACCTATTGGGCCAACCTGTGGAAGGCGTGCGTTACCGACTCCACTGGCGTCTCCAACTGCAAGGACTTCCCCTCCATGCTGGCGCTGGACGGTCTGCATCCCCGCGGCCCCCGCCCTCAGCCCTCCTTCCTTGATGGCCGGCCCGCTAGGCACCCTCTCGCCCCCAATACCCCCAGCGGGACCCTTAGACTGGACTCCTCTGAGGCCCGACCCGTCTCTCCCCACAGGGCCTCAGGGAGCCGGGGACGTTCCCTGCTGCCCGCCCTCTCCTGACGGCTGTCTCGCGGGGCGCCTGTTCAAGCCCGGGACCCCGGGAGGGGGGACACGCAGACAGGCCCGGGTTGGTGACTCCCAGGCGTCGGGGGATGGGGAAACTGCCGTCCTGAGAGTCGAAGACGCGGCTGCCCTCCCCCACCCCCCATATCTTGGGGACCGCTGGGACCCAGAGTTCATGCTGCAGGGGCTTGTCTCCTCCACCTCCCCTACGTTCCCCGAAGGCTGGGTTCTGATAAAAAATGGTGTCATTGCAAGCCAAATCCGTTGTCCTGACCTCCCTTGAGCCATTTCGTTGGTTTTTTAAAAAGTAGGCGGGGGTGGGGGTTGAGAGGTTGGAAGCGGGAAAACATATTGCAGAGTTTGTTGTTGTTATTGTTTCCCTTTAAAGAGCTTCTACAAACTTGTCTGCCTAGGCAACACTACAAACACTTCCTCCGAGTTTTAGGAAAATAATAGCCCTTGCGGTGCCGCGATGAGTCCGCAGAGGGTAGGGAATCTTGGGCCGTGCGAGCGTGGCGCCGGGAGCTGACCGGTTCTGCATCGGAGTCCCCGGTGCCTGCAGCTGTCCTGGGTTGTTCCTTTGTAGATGTTCACCTGGCGTTGCTCCGGTTAGCTAGGCCTTATGCTGGTAGCAGCTGGTGGATATTCACACAGAACTCTGGCTCTGTTGAGTTTCAAGACAACAGCCGATGTCAGCCCGGTGCCATTGATTGCTCAAGTTCTAGGCCCGTTGCTTCCAGGATTTTACAGCAAACGAATCCTGGCAGAAGCTTAAGAGGAGTTATTTACATTACATATTTCTAGATTTGAGGTGTTTCTTTTTCTTTTATTACCGCACTTGCAGGTTTTGTTTACATAGCTGGGTAAATGAAAGAAAATAGTTGATTCCTCTAAGATGGGGTTTGCCACGAAAAGCAAACTGTTGCTCAACGTGGTATTTGATGGAACCTCCGTGTAAGGAATACGCATCTAGTTTTAGAAGGGTGGCGCCCGGGTCCGTGTCCTGTTCGGTAAAATAAGCAGCCGGAACAGTGTTTATTCCCCAGCATTACCGTTGAATTTCCTGTGGTTTGTAGAGCACGCATCCAGGTAGATGAACAGGCATTCTCTTGTTCCTGTGGTTTATAGTCAGCAATATGTTACTGTCCTCTGAACACTCTTCTGTTGTAACTCTGTTGTTCCCTGAGATAGCGTGCCAGATAGGTACGCTTCCTTCTGTAGGACAGTTGGGGGACAAGGGAGAGAAGGAAATGAATGCGTTATGAATATTATTAAGTGCAGAATAATAAAGTTTTCTCTTACGTGTCTGCAGTGAGAGTGGAGGTGGTACCATACCTGCTTGGGGGCAGATCGGGCCGGGAGTGAAGAGGAAGTAGGAATAGTTGTCCTGGTTAGCTGGGAGGAGAATAGAGAGGAGTGACATTTTTATGCCATCCAACTTGCAAAATGGCCTTCCTGTGTGCTCATGTGACTAAAAAATGACTTTTAAAAACAAATGGCATGACACTACCTACTGTTGTACAACACTTTAAAATCAGTATATTTTTCCAAGTCAGTACTTAATAGAAGTGACTTGACTCTGTGTGACTGCTGCATGGTATATTCATTAGACTGCCTAAAATGGCTTAGTTAACCATGGATCCATTGTGGACATTGGACCTTTTCCAGCTTTTCTTTGTTGGTGGTGCTTTACTGAAAATCTTATATTCACCTCTTTGTATGTGTGTGTATTTCTGTAGACTCCATTCCACTGAGAAATGGTATTGTAAGAGCAGTAGAATACACGTGCATTTTAATATTCAGTTCATACTGTCAAATTACTTTCCACTGACAGTGTATGAGAATACCTGCTTCTCCACATTCTCACCACTCTGTGTTAATCCATTTTTTTTTTTTTTTTTTTGAGATGGAGTTTTGCTCTTGTTGCCTAGGCTGGAGTGCAGTGGCACAATCTCAGCTGACTGCAACCTCCGCCTCCCAGGTACAAGTGATTCTCCTGTCTCAGCCTCCCAAGTAGCTGGGATTACCAGCATGCGCCACCATGCCCGGCTAATTTTTTTTGTATTTAGTAGAGACAGGGTTTCACCATGTTAGGCTGGTCGCGAACTCCTGACCTCAGGTCATCCACCCTCCTTGGTCTCCCAAAGTGCCAGGATTATAGGTGTGTGCCACTGCGCCCAGCCATCTTATCATTTTAGTTGGCATTTCCCTTATTGCCATGGTCAAAATCACTGGTTAGAAAAATGGTCAAAACTCACTGACCATTTTTTTTTCTCTTTTGTGAATTGGCGTCCATATCTTAGGTCCATGGTTCTGTTGTTCCTTGGTGGTTTCGATGATTTGTCAGTCCTTGATTTATTATGCAGGTTGCAATCTCACACCATTGTTTGTCTTTTAAATTTATGATGCCTTTTCTCATACAGGACTTTGAAATTTGTAATAGAATCATATTTATCAGCCTGTTTTTTGATGAATTCCCTTCTGTGGCTTAAGATGGCATTTCCTACCGCAAAACAAACTTACTTTTCTGTATCTCTCAGAATAACATTTTGGAGGGTTAAGTCACGCAACTGTCTTTTCCTGTGGAGGGGAGTTGATTCCCCCACCTGCAAGTAGAAGCTTCTAGGGTAGGGCCCCTCTGTTTGTCCTCTCTACCTTGAGTTCCCAGGGCAGCCGCATCTGGTGGGTGCTGGTCCTGACATTGCCTTTGGAGAAAGTGGCCATGGTGGCCTGAGTAGAACAGCCCTCCCCTTAAACCCAGGCATGAGCTCTAGATTGGGAAGAGAATCCAGGAAGGGAGAGACAAGGCTCGTGACTCTTGCCTGTCTTGTGTCAGGTGGAAGAACTCTTGGAGTCAAACGACGAGGTCATTATTCTGAATTTCTTTTCTTTTTTTTTTTTTTTGAGACAAAGTTTCACTCTGTCGCCCAGGACAGAGTGCCGTGGCATGATCTCTGCTCACTGCAACTTCCACCTCCCGGGTTCAAGCGATTCTCCTGCCTCAGCCTCCTGAGTAGCTGGAATTACAGGCGCCCACTGCCACACCTGGCTGATTTTTGTATTTTTAGTAGAGACAGGGTTTCACCATGTTGGCCAGGCTGGTCTTGAACTCCTGACCTCAAGTGATCTGCCCGCCTCTGCCTCTCAAAGTGCTGGGATTACAGGCATGAGCCATGCGCCCAGCCCTAAATTTCTTATATAAAGACATCTCTGATTCCCCTCCCCTAGGGGTATCATTGCCACTTGTTTTCCTTAATGAGGCCTAGCAAAGCTCTATGTCTAGATTTAACATTATGCCATATTAAGAACCCAGCTCTAATTTCTGCTTAGAATCCATTGTAGTATTATAATATGAAGGGATGCTTTGATGACTTTCTTACTGCTCAGCAGACACCCATATTATTCATCCTGTGAAGGAGGTGCTGCCATCCCTGTTTTACAGATGAGAGAACTGAGCCTCAAAGAGATTAGGTCCTATAACCAAGGGCATACCTTAGGTAAATAGAAGCACCAGAGGTGAAACTCAGAGTTCCTGCCCTCCCCATACCACTGTTCTCTCAAAGGATTTGCAGAAGTACACAAAGCTACTAGGAAAAGAAAAGCACATTCTTTTTTCCCCCCTAAATCCATCAACTAGCACAGGTGCTATTAGCGAATTGTCTCCACTAAATGGATGTTTTCGTTTTTTGCTGATTTGCAATTGAAAATACACATAATTTGGAAAACACTTAACTTTTAAGGAACACCTTGAAGGTTTCCTCCAACAGAGTTCATTAATTTAAAGTCGCTGTATTTTACTATTTGAAAATTTCACAGTTGAATGAGCTTGTGATTTCTGTTTATTGTTAACCCATACTCCTTTAAAAGTACCACTTGAACTTCAGCGAGAATGATTTTGAGCCAGCTTGTTTTTAGTGTATGCCATCTAGTGGGAATGCTTGCCATTCCTCCCAGGAGAACTAGCTATAAATTATACTTCAGAGAACTTCTAAATAAATATGTTCATGCCTCAGCACCTTAATGTGTTAATTAGCTATTAACAGTGTCAGTAAATTAGACCTGTCAAAAATAATGGCCTCCTTGACTAGGTTTTTACTAACACTTCTCCTGGTGGTGTTACTTGTAAGTTTTGCCCTCAGGAACTGTTAGAAAGCAAGGCTGTAGAGGTCTGCTTTGCAAAAGATGAACTCTAAAAGGGTTTGTTGGAAACATCTTGGCTCCAATCTGTGGAGCCAAGGCTACCAGTTGTAAGGACTGGTAGCCTTCGAACACTGAGAATTTACAAATCTCAGGCTTACAAGCAACTCCATTACATTTATGGCTGGCAGGGGAGTTTATCCCCTGCTCTTTGCTCTCCATTTCAGAAAATCTGGCCAATGATTGTCCTTGTAAATTGCCTTCTTTGTGCATGCGCAAAATTAACAAGTTATTGCTCCTGTTCATGCTGGAGAAAAGTACCTCATTTTCCAAATCCGGGTTCTGGTTGGCACAAAAGAAGGACCTGACCAGATCAGAATCTGCCCTGCCCACTTCTCCTCTCATGCTTGCGTCAAGAGACCAAAGCGGGTCCTGCTGCCAATACCAGGGCGGGGACGGGGCATCTCAAAGTGAGAAACTCGGGAAAAATGTTATGAGTGGTGATTACATAAAGTTTAAAGACTACTGTTATTTTCCCTGTCGTATTAAGAATCGAATGGTTTAGCCTGGGTTCTACCCACTGTTTATCATCTGGGAAATGCATTCCACGTTCTAAATGACCAGATTGTAGAATTTAACCTTTGGTAAATTCCTGACAACTTGCACTTTCTGTTAACAATGCATGGAAGATAACTAAAGGCAATGCAAATTAGGGTACATGCTAATGTTTTCTGGGAGTACATATAAATAGATGAGTCCCCCATTTTTTGTTTATTTAATGACTGCAGTCAGAGTCAGCTATAAAACCTCAAAACCATAGATTAAAATGAATTTCACAAAAAGAGTGAAAATACACTGTCCGAGTAGCCCTGGTGGCAAGTGATGAACCAGTTTGGGTTATCCTCACAGGCCGTCTTGAAACTTGCAAGGGCCTGACAGGCTTCCCCTCTCTGTCTTACCTCTACCTGCTGTCTGGGCTCTGGCTGGGGAACTTGAGGACTGAAGTTTTAAATAGAGCTGGTTCAGCATGTGGCAGCGGAGACCCAAATAGCCCTGCAGCACAATGATTGCTATGAAAGAAGCCTTCATTATCCTGTTTTGCTAAAAATAAGTTTGTTTTGCTGTTTTTGATAGCCACGGTGTTAGTGAAATTGTTTTTTGTATGGAAATAGTTCACACTACACAATAGAAGGTCACTGTCCTTGCAGTCTGCATTTGTGGGAGTCTAAAGTGTTTACAATTAAGTAGAGCAGCTCCCGTTTGCTCTTCAAAAATGGGCCCAAGGAATAGGATTAAAACTTCAATTTCATTCTTTTCCAAAGAGACACAGACTGGGGCCAGATGCAGTGGCTCATGCCTTTAATCCCAGCATTTTGGGAGGCCGAGGCAAGAGGATCACTTGAGGCCAGGAATTCAAGACTAATCTGGGCATTATAGCAAAACCCTGTATCTAGAAAAAATTTAAAAATTAGCCATAGGTGGTGGCAAATGCCTATGGTTTCAGCTACTCAGAAGGCTAAGGCAGGAGGATCTCTTGAACCCAGGAATTTGAGGCTGCAGTGAGCTATGATTATGCCACTTCCTTCCAGCCTGGGTGGCAAAAGTGAGATCCTGTCTTAAAAAAACAAAAGAACAAAAGAAACTGAACTGGAGGCCACTAGTATGTACTCCCTAAATTCATGATTATCATGGTCTCGGAATTCTTATTTATCATGGCTCTGCTTGAACACCAATAATAAATGACTTGTCATATACTGGCACATAAGAGGTTTTTTCCAGTTAAAAAGTTTAATTCCAAACGTAAACCTGATATAGGTATATATGTTCATTTGCTTAGCAGATATTTACTTACTCCCGGTATGTGCTACTATCACTATTTTAGATTGAAATATGGCATTGTTTCAGGCTGAAATGAAAATGGCTTATGTGGTAAAAGCTTATTAGTTTAAACCCTGTTAATGTAAAAACCTGGACAAAAGCCACACTGAAGTTTACCCTGTACCCTGGCTGTGCAAATAAAAATATGTGACTAAGAAAATGAATAGCACAGGAAGGGTGAACAAATGAACTGACAGAACATATTCGTTAGGGTACTTTAAAGGCATTCATTTATAGCAGAACAGTTGACTTAATCACTGTAAATTACTCTTCTACAAAATAGTGCTTTTTAAAACCCAGTTTTATTATATATGCCCTGAAAACAATAATACTTCACTAAAATATTCCCTTAGACCTCCCATGGTTCATGGTGATATTCCAGTTAGTCTCGTATTAATAAGCTTCCACTAATATTGGAAGGTTTGACCCTTTGGAGCTCTTTCTGCCACCCAGTTATAAATCTTATCATTTGATAATGTCAAAACCATTAAAACACCCTTTTAAGGTCCAATGAGCAGAGGAGCTACAGGGTTGTGATGGTGGCAGATGATGTTTTTTCACAGTGAAAGGCACCTTTCACTATGGAATTTCACTATATGGAATTTGTAGTCTGATTTGGGATGGAATCCATGTCTGCCACTTTCTAACTCACCTCTGGTAAGTCACATAACCTTTGTGTGCCTCAGTTTCCTCATCGGTGAATATGGAAATAACACTCAGAGATCTATCCTGAGGATTCCGCATAAACTGCGCTTCACAGTGTGTGACCTAGAATAGGCACTCCCTGTAGATTAACTTGCTTTCCTTTCTTGCTTGTCTTGCCACATGTTTTCACCATCACAGTTATCTTTTTGGAAAACAAACATCCAGAATGACAACGTAAAATGAGGATTTCTCCCTGGACAGCCACGTGCTTTATGTAACGTAAATCACTTACTCTAATTGCAGGTTATATCCAGGCATGTAGAGGACTTATGATCGCTGCTGTCAGCCTGGGCTTCTTTGGTTCCATATTTGCCCTCTTTGGAATGAAGTGTACCAAAGTCGGAGGCTCCGATAAAGCCAAAGCTAAAATTGCTTGTTTGGCTGGGATTGTATTCATACTGTCAGGTAAATAGTAACTTTCTTCCAAACCAGGTACTTGATGATGTTAATGAAATCACACTAACCATAGTGCTTTCCCTCTGATATTTGTTAGGGCTGTGCTCAATGACCGGCTGTTCCCTATATGCAAACAAAATCACAACGGAATTCTTTGATCCTCTCTTTGTTGAGCAAAAGTAAGTACTCTTCTCAGTCTGTTTCCAGCTCACAGGAAGTGTATATAAATTAATATTCTCAACCAAGAGACATGAATTTCCTATATGACTTTTGAAAGTAAGACATACTGATAAATGGTAACGGATGACATCATTCAAGATTAAATGTGTCATATGCCACATATGCAAAATATGCATTTAATTACTTTGCTAGTGTTGCACTGTCTTGTCTCTAAACAGTTCAAGGCATCAAATTTAGAACTATAAACTTCATCGTCTGCTGTACATCATGAAACTGAGGTCAAGTAGAGGAAAAGTGAAAGGTGTCAGACGGGGAGGAAAGAATGATGCGGTGTGCGAATAGAAAATTAAAACCTTGCCTTGATTGTTGCCCACTCAAAATGATATTTGCCAGATGCTAGTTTCTGGGTCTTTTACATTTGCTGTATTAACTACTGTCTTAACAAGCTCCTCCTAATAAACCTTTATAAAGAAACTGTATACGATGCAAGGTTTTTGAAAAATGCTGTAGGAGCACGGCACCTTTACTCAAATGTGGCTGGTCGGTCTTGCAGATGAATGCTTTGGAATTAACAGATCAGTTTGCTTGTTGGTGTTTTTAAACTGTGGGCTGTTGCTTCTTATAGTTTCCCTAGGCTTATTTCTTTGGATTGGGAAAACCCCAGGGATACCAAATCAGAATTAATATATTAAATATTTTGTCTTACCTAAGAATATATCTACATCCCTCTTTAGGATGCCTCACGTATTTATGTGTGTATTGCTATCAATGAGGCTGGTAATTTTATTTTAGACTTCAGGTCAAATTTTATAGAATTTTTAAGAAGTATATTATTGAAATAGCTGGTCAGCTGGGCTTTACTTTTTTTCTGGTGGTTTTAGTAATCTTCAGGAAATTGATTTTCTAGTTCTAGCTTAAGTGTACCTTATGCATAAATAGTAAATGCTTATATCATGAAATATAATGAAAATAATAGCTAGCGCATGTTGAGTCCCCACCAGGAGCCAAGCAGAGCACTGCAAACATTATTTTATTATGTTATTTTATTTTATTCTTACAACAACCTTATAAAGTAGGTCCTCTTGGTACTCTTTTTTTAAATTGAGGAAAGAGGCCAAGTGATGTGTTCAAGGAAACTTGGACCAAACTAGTAGGCTGATTGAAACTGTGATTCAAACCAGGCAGTTGAACTTCAGAACACTGGCTCTTAAAAAGCATGATTTCTAATATTCCACTATTTTGTAATTTTTGTGACAATATGCTACATGTACTGTTCATCAAGAGGTTTCTTTCGTCCTTTTTTTTTTTTTTTTTTTAAGAGTTAGAGCCTCTTTCTGTCACTCAGGCTGGAGTGTGGTGGTGTGATCTTAGTTGACTGCAGCCTTGCGCTTCTGCGCTCAAGTGATCCTCCCACCTCAGCCTCCCGAGTAGCTGGGACATATATGTGCCACCACAACCAGATAATTTTTTTTTTTTTTTTTGAGATGGAGTTTTCGCTCTTGTTGCCCAAGCTGGAGTGCAGTGGTGCGATCTCGACTTACTGCAACCTCCATCTCCCGGGGTCAAGCGATTCTCTTGCCTCAGCCTCCTTAGTAGCTGGGATTACAGGCATGCACCACCACGCCCAGCTAATTTTTTTGTATTTTTAATAAGGACAGGGCTTCACCATTTTGGCCAGGCTGGTCTTGAACTCCTGACCTCAGATGATCCACCCGCCTCAGCCTCCCAAAGTGCTGGGATTACAGGTGTGAGCCACCGCGCCCAGCCCCGGATAATTTTTACATTTTTTAACGGAGACAGGTCTTGCTATGTTGCCCAGGGTTGTCTCCAGCTCCTGATCTTCAATGATCCTCCTCCCTCAGCCTCCCAAAGTACTGGGATTACAGGCATGAACCACCATGCCCAGCCTTTTCTAGACATTTAAAAATAGTTTTTATTCAGAAATTTTATTAAATGGGAAAGAAAAACAAATTTTATTAAATGGGTTTTAGACCTCAATATAACTTTTTTATCCCCTGCCTATGATACAAAAACATGTCCTGATTTATTAATTTTCTCCTACTTATCTGTCAGATGAGATTTGCACAGATGTACTGGCAGCAAACATTGAAATAAAAACCAAGGCTGTATTTCTGAAGCTTAGAAATATTTTAATGATATTTAAATGAAATATTGCATTTAAATGATACATTTTTGTTTTAGGGTTTGATATCATAAATATGCAACAAACCTGTATTTCTCATGGTTTATTTTATTAAATATATTGCTCACTCTTCTGCATTATCTTTTCTATATTACTGGTTTTATTTTCCTGACAATTATTAAGGATACCTTTGCCTATATCTTAAAAATCATTGGACTCTTTCCTTAAATGGTCAAGGCTAATTTGTGTACAAACAATAACTTAAACCTATCTTTGTGTGACTGTTTTCTGTGCTTACTATAGCTCAGTCACCTAATTCAGTGTAGTGCCATTGGAATTTCTTATTCTCTTTTCAGATTTTGATTAAACTCAGTTCAGTAATTAGGTGCTATGAGAGGTTTTCCTCTTTTTCAACCTCTTAGTGCTACATTGAGCTATTCCATTCTCATTAGCTTCTTGGAATTTCTCTTTCTGTGTCTGCCTACCCACTCTCTCTCTCTCTCTCTCTGTCTGTATTCTCATCTGTAAAACAAAGATAATAATAGTACCTCTCTCAGAATTGCTGTGAGAGTTAAGAGAGGAGAGAGAGAGAGAGAGAGAGAGAGAGATAGATAGATGTGATTGGCACAGAGCAAACAGCTTGTATTAGCTCTTATTGTGTTATATTAACTATTATTAAGATTGCTTTTTAATTCTGTATAGTATGTAAGATGTGGCTTATCTTTATAGATGCCTTTATTAGCTCTTTTCTGCGGTGGCTTAAAAATATAACACCTACAATTCACCAATTTACCTAATGTAATTAAAAGCACAAGAACCAGGGGTCATGAAAAACAGCACTGCTTATCCATTGGTAATATTTACAAATAACAGGCCCTTTGCATCAAGGTGTATAGAAAATATAGACTATAAAAAACCTGATATTGAGAATGAGTTGACTTCTTGAAATTGGGACTTTCCCTCCTTCATCTCGGTTTTCCCTGCAGTGCCTTTCACAAAGAAAGGTCCTCCATGATTTCAACAAAATCCAGTTGGCTCAAGGAATTATCAAGGCCTGAGAATTGTAGGTACCATCAGATTCTAATTACCCACAATGATAGAAAAGAGGCATAAAAATGACATGACACCCACAAGAACTCAGACCTCATTTAAACAAAACACGCTTGTATAAAAACTAGTAAATTAACTAACATGACTTCGTTTGGTTTCCATTTATCAACACCTTCTAGTAGAGGGGATAAAAACTGGGAAGATGAATAAGCTATAAATTGGCTATCAGCACAAAATGAACTGATTTCCTAGGTCTGAAATGTCATCTTTAAAGCAATATTTTATTTTGGCTTATTCTAGGGATAGCACTTCTTTGGCTAGCATTTGCTGGAATTTGATAATTGATGCTTCTGCTTTTGTTTGTATGTGAACTTAGAGAGGAATACGTTGTAGAATCAAAGCTTGTGGCAGGGCCAGTCCTAGGTGGGCTGGGATGTGGAGGATGCCACTACAGGAATGTTCTGTGTCTTCGGTGTCTTAATCAGCTGGCATGAGAATTAAGTTCCTTGAGGTCAGAAAACGTCTATACAACTGTATCTTCTTTCCCTAGCACAGTACCTGGAAGTGAAATTCTTATCTGTAGACCTAGTCCTTTCAGAATTAGCAGAGATAATTGTTGTCTCAGTGGATAGAGGGAGCCTCCCAGAGGATGGAGCAAGAAAGCTCTCTTCTTCCCATTATTATCTTATATTAATCTTACAAAAACTACCTGCCACTAAATACCATCTCTCCCTGCAGGAACATGTGTGTTTGGGCCCTTAGGAAACGCAGTGAGAGACAGCGACTTGTCACATGTTCTGGTTTAAATTTCTGGTGAGCAAATACTTGCTCTCCAATACCCAACCCCTAAGGAAAAGAGTTTAGACCTCAGAGCCTGGTTTTGTTGTTCTTGCTTTGCTGCTGCTGTTGTTTTTCCTTCAGATTTGTATGCTATGTTAATTGGATCTTCTTTGTAGATTTCCAGGACAACTCTATATAAGGCACATCTTGGTTGCCCAAGTTAGGAAAACACAACTAAGCTCATGAACCAAGTTCTCTATACATTCCTGCTATATGCAAGGAACTCAAGAGGAGCTTTGTTGATGAGGAAAAAATGAGTGGCTTCTAGCATGGAGTTGGAGTAAAGATTGCAGTAGGCACATGACAGGCAGTATTGCACTTTATGTTCAGTGGCTAGTTCCTCTAAAAGTCCTTCCTTTCCCACCACATATCTGGGAAGATTTTTCTTCCAAGTTACAGTCATTTGACAGAACTGCAATCTGTAAAGAGTTTCATCGTGTTCTGCTATTTCTCTATTTTTCCCTTTTGTTTTGCTTTTTTTCATTCGAGCTATGACTATGTTTGATGACTCCAGCATGAGCTCTTGCAGAGCCTTGAAAACTGTTTTTCAACTCTTCCCTTTAGGCTGTGTCAAACTAACTTCCTCCTTTTTATTAAAACAAAAACTAACAAATCTGAAAAAAAAAAATCTCCTACAAGCTTCTAGTAATAGGTACTCCTTAGCATGATTCACCATACCAGGATGTTGAAATTTAATTACGTTATTCCCACCATTCATTGTTTTGTTGTCCAAACCACTAACTTTCTGAATGTCCTGCTTTGTTTTCTTAGATAAACCATTGCAAGTAAGAATTGATCAACATTAAGAAACTTCTTTTCAAATCATGCAAAGTTATATGACTTAACTGATTGCTCTGGTTGAGGAAGTAGAACAGAATTGTTATCTTAGACTTATTCTTTTTTTGTATATGAGATTTACTGTTAATATTTTGGCCCAGATATTCTGGTGTTGGGGTCTTATCATCCTCTAGGCTTTTTTATTTCCAGACTTTTCAAAATCATGTCGCACTTCTCATTCCTGGCATGTATTTGGTTTCTACTTTAGGATTTAAGCTTTATATGATAAAATATTTTCACCATTGTGGCTACTTAGTAGTTAGAAATAAACAACTACCTACTTTCTTTTATTATTATTATTATTTAAGTTCTAGGGTACATGTGCCCCACATGCAGGTTTGTTACATAGGTATGTATACATGCGCCATGTTGGCTGGCTGTACCCATCAACTCATCATTGACATTAGGTATTTCTCCTAATGCTATCCCTCCCCCAGCCCCCCACCCCCTGACAGGCCCCAGTGTGTGATGTTCCCCACCTTGTGTCCATGTGTTCTCATTGTTCATTTCCCACCTATGAGTGAGAACATGCGGTGTTTGGTTTTCTGTCCTTGTGATAGTTTGCTGAGAATGATGGTTTCCAGCGTCATCCATATCGCTGCCAAGGACGTGAACTCATCCTTTTTTATGGCTGCATAGTATTCCATGGTGTATATGTGCCACATTTTCTTAATCCAGTCCATCATTGACGGACATTTGGGTTTGTTCCAACTCTTTGCTATTGTGAATAGTGCTGCAATAAACATACATGTGCATGTGTCTTTATAGTAGCATGATTTATAATCCTTTTGGTATACACCCAGTAATGGGATCGCTCGGTCAAATGCTATTTCTAGTTGTAGATCCTTGCGGAATTGCCACACTGTCTTCCACAATGTTTGAACTAATTTACACGCCCACCAACAGTGTAAAAGCATTCCTATTTCTCCACATCCTCTCCAGCATCTGTTGTTTCCTGACTTTTTAATGATCGCCATTCTAACTGGCATGAGATGGTATCTCATTGTGGTTCTGATTTGCATTTCTCTGATGAGCGGTGATGATGAGCATTTTTTCATGTGTCTGTTGGCTGCATAAATGTCTTCTTTTGAGAAGTGTCTGTTCATATCCTTTGCCCACTTTTTGATGGGGTTGTTTTTTTCTTGTAAATTTGTTTGAGTTCATTGTAGATTCTGGATATTAGCCCTTTGTCAGATGGGTAGATTGCAAAAATTTTCTCCCATTCTGTAGGTTGCTTGTTCACTCTGATGGCAGTTTCTTTTGCTTTGCAGAAGCTCTTTAGTTTAATTAGATCTCATTTGTCTATTTTGGCTTTTGTTGCCATTGCTTTTGGTGTTTTAGTCATGAAGTCTTTGCCCATGCCTATGTCCTGAATGGTATTGCCTAGGTTTTCTTCTAGGGCTTTTATGGTTTTATGTCTTACATTTAAGTCTTTAATCCACCTTGAGTTAATTTTTTGTATAAGGTGTAAGGAAGGGATCCAGTTTCAGCTTTTACATATGGCTAGCCAGTTTTCCCAGCATCATTTATTAAATAGGGAATTCATTCCCCATTTCTTGTTTTTGTCAGGTTTGTCAAAGATCAGATGGTTGTAGATGTGTGGTGTTATTTCTGAGGCCTCTGTTCTGTTCCATTGGTCTATATATCTGTTTTGGTATTAGTACCATACTGTTTTGGTTACTGTAGCCTTGTAGTATAGTTTGAAGTCAGGTAGTGTGATGCCTCCAGCTTTGTTCTTTTTGCTTAGGATTGTCTTGGCTATGTGGGCTCCTTTTTGGTTTCATATGAATTTTAGAGTAATTTTTTCCAATATTGTGAAAAAAGTCAATGGTAGCTTGATGGGGATGGCACTGAATCTATAAATTACCTTGGGCAGTATGTCCATTTTCACGATATTGATTCTTTCTATCCATGAGCATGGAATGTTCTTCCATTTGTTCGTGTCCTCTTTTATTTTGTTGAGCAGTGGTTTGTAGTTCTCCTTGAAGAGGTCCTTCACATCCCTTGTAAGTTGGATTCCTAGATATTGTATTCTCTTTGAAGCAATTGTGAATGGGAGTTCACTCATTATTTGGCTCTCTGTTTGTCTGTTATTGATGTATAGGAATGCTTGTGATTTTTGCACATTGATTTTGTATCCTGAAACTTTGCTGAAGTTGCTTATCAGCTTAAGGAGATTTGGGGCTAAGACGATGGAGTTTTCTGAATATACAATCATGTCATCTGCAAACAGGGACAATTTGACTTTCTCTTTTCCTAATTGAGCACTCTTTATTTCTTTCTCTTGCCTGATTGCCCTGGCCAGAACTTCCAACACTATGTTGAATAGGAGTGGTGAGAGAGGGCATCCTTGTCTTGTGCCAGTTTTCAAAGGGAATGCTTCCAGGTTTGCCCATTCAGTATGATATTGGCTGTGGGTTTGTCATAAGTGGCTCTTATTATTTTGAGATGCGTTCTATCAATACGTAGTTTATTGAGAGTTTTTAGCATGAATTGCTGCTGAATTTTGTCGAAGGCCTTTTTTGCATCTATTGGGATAATCATGTGGTTTTTGTCGTTAGTTCTGTTTATGTGATGGATTACGTTTATTGATTTGCATGTGAACAACTACCTACTTTCAGTCAAATTATCTCATGCTTGTTGTCAAGTTGAACGGACACTAGACAATGTAAGAAGTAAATTTCTAGACTATGCAGATTTTCCTGGGTGAGGTTGAAAAGAATATTGATCTCATCAGGTGACCTTGTCAAGATATTTAATTTCTCTCTTCTATACTTATTATAATTTAATACATTATGGATGTTTGTTTATTTAAGTTTACTACATTCATGAAGTTATTTGAAGGATGAACTAATGTTGGTAGTGATCTCACATATTCTCAGATAGGAGATTCCAGATAAGTGCCAAGTGGTAAGAACAAAACAGGGTTCAACTGTTAAATATTAAGAAAGTGTTACTCAGTGGTTTCAGTTTGTTCAGAAGTAGTGCAGGCCACCTCAGATGACCAGAATTACTTAGATGCTTTTGTTATGCTAGCATGACCTAAAAATCTGCTTGGGAACTAAATATTTGGGGCTCTTTTGTTTTTACTGACTAGTGCATGACATCATAATTTCTGCCAGTGTGCCCTGCTTTCTGGTAATTCAGCTCTTACCCCCATTGCTCCTCTCCTTTTCACATCCTGGCTAACCTCTGATCAGCCTTCAGAACCTGCATTTTGGGCGGGGTGTCCCTGTTTTGGGTGCTTCCTTTCTACCTCGTGCTTCCATCCTAACCCTACTGGGTAGTTTGCACCTGCTTATTTATTGGTCGTTCTCTTAAACAAGACCACAAGCATCTAGAAGTCAAAACCATGTGTTGCTCACTTTGGAATCTCTTGTAGAGGACCCATGCTCCATGATCCTTACAGCAAGGATGGTAAATCCGCAGTGGTGTAGGACTGTCTGCCTGTCTGCACATCTCCTAGAATGGTAAGACGGAGCGTGCTTGTGGTGATTGCTTAAAGGAACAGGGAGAGGCAGCATGGCACACTGTTCAAGAATAAGGACTCTGGATCCAGCCTGCCTGAGAGTAAACCCTCACTCTGCCACTTTCTAGCTGTGTAACTTTGAAGAAGTTACTTACCCTTTCCGTGCCCAGTGCCCCTCATCCGTAGAATGAGGATAGTACATACTAGGAGGCTGTTGTCAGGATTAAATGAGATAGTATACTTCAGCTGTTTAGAATCATGCTAGTTCATAGTAAACACTTACTAAACGCTAGCTACTATTTTTAGGGATACTGACCCTAATGCAGAGTATATTAATGTATAGTATATTACCTTATGTAGTCTATTAAGGTTAGCCACAGAGAAATGTATGTTGAAATGTTGGAGACCTAGTAGAAGAGATAATTGTTTTAAGACACTTGGCTCTCAAGTAGAAGGCACGTTTGAAGGGGACCTAGCATGAAACCATAAGGCTTGGCAGGGTGCAGTGGCTCATGCCTGTAATCCCAGCACTTTGGGAGGCCAATGTGGGTGGATCATTTGAGGTCAGTAGTTCAAGGCCAGACTGGCGAACAAGGTGAAACCCTGACTCTACGAAAAATACAAAAATGAGCTGGGTGTGGTGGCGGGTGCTTGTGGTCCCAGCTACTCAAGAGGCTGAGGCAGGAGAATCACTTGAACCCGGAGGGTGGAGGTTGCAGTGAGTTGAGATCGCACCACTGCACTCCAGCCTGGGCAACAGAGGGAGTGAGACTCTGCCTCAAAAAATAAATAAATAGATATAAAATAAAATAAATAAGGCTTGTGTAATTTAAAAATTGTTGGTCACCTCTGTCATAGCATTGAGTTAGAGATAAGTAATAATTTAAAGTTGTCAACTGGATACTCTTGGTTTGATTCTAAAATGTGTTCAGGTAGGCTACTTGAAGACTGAATAAAATGTCAGATACACTTTTTTTTGAGATGGAGTCTTGCTCTGTCGCCCAGGCTGGAGTGCAGTGGCAAGATCTCGGCTCACTGCAAGCTCCGCCTCCTGGGTTCACGCCATTCTCCTGCCTCAGTCTCCCGAGTAGCTGGGACTACAGGCGCTTGCCAGCGCACCCGGCTAATTTTTTATATTTTTGGTAGAGATGGGGTTTCACTGTGTTAGCCAGGATGGTCTCGATCTCCTAATGTTAGGTTCACTTTTGATTGACCCAAGCTTCTTTTGCTGCAAGTCCATCTGTGTATTTTTACCTCAACACAAAGCCACGTACACCCACATCCACACACGGATTCTTGACCCATGCTTAGCAATACTGGCCATGCCCTAAGGCATCTCAGGACAGTATTTGTTATTTTAGGAATTTCCCATCTTGAAGCACAGCCTTCTCTGTGATGTCAGTTTATTCAGACTTCAAAGTCTGCATGTAAACCTGTTATTGTGCCTACTGTAACTATTATGACTCGGCACCTCATTTCTCACTTACGGCCAAGCAAACCCCCCAATTATCCACACACGAATGGAGATCAATGGCATGGATGGTGCTAAGCAACAGATTTGGTTTTGAATTGAACTATGTGACTTTGGGAACATGAGATGTTCCTTTTACATTACAGTTTACTTTGGCTAACAAAGATTAGATAACATTAGATTTAGTCCTACTGTGGATGGTTTTTAAATTTCTGTGAATAATTTTCAAGAATTAGTACTTCGTGTAGACACTCACTGATCACTTTACACACTATTAGAGAGGCAGGTGGTGGAGAGGAGAAGGATGAGGTTTTGGAGTTTGACTCAGCTCAGATCCTGGCCCGGGCCGTGGTCCTGGCCCTTACTCTACTGTTATATTAGGTATATTGCGGTTGCCTTGACTGGATAACAGAGGTAATATTTCCTGTTCTGAATGTTAAGAGGATTAGAGAAGATAACATATTGGGGAGATATTGGCCCAAAGATATGAAATTAGATAGTTAGATAGGAGGAATAAAATATATACATAATTTAAAAATGTATATATATATACACACACACACACACATACACACATATATGTATATATATAGACCAGTTTTATATCTATTTATAAATAATTTATAAATAATTTATACATAAATAATTTATAAATAATTTATACATAAATAATTTATAAATAATTTATAATTTATACATAAATAATTTATAAATAATTTATAAATAATTTATACATAAATAATTTATAATTTATACATAAATAATTTATATAATAATTTATACATAAATTATTTATAAATAATTTATATATAATTTATACATAAATTATTTATGTATAATTTATATAATTTATACATAAATAATTTATATAATAATTTATACATAAATAATTATATAAATAATTTATACATAAATAATTATATAAATAATTTATACATAAATAATTATATAAATAATTTATACATAAATAATTATATAAATAATTTATACATAAATAATTATATAAATAATTTATACATAAATTATTCATATAATAATTTATACATAAATTATTCATATAATAATTTATACGTAAATTATTCATATAATAATTTATACGTAAATTATTAATAATTTATATATAATAATTTATAAATAATTTACATTATATAATTTATATATAAATTATATATAAATAATTTATATATAATAATTTATAAATAATTTATGTTATATAATTTATATATAATTTATATATATGTTATATATAAATTATATATGTTATATATAAATTATTTATATATGTTATATAAAAATTATTTATATATAAGTTATATAAAAATTATTTATATAACTTATATATAAATTATTTATATATAAGTTATATATAAATTATTTATATATAAGTTATATATAAATTATTTATATATAATATATAATAATTTATAAATTTACAAATTTATTTATAAATTCATTTCAGCATTCCTGATTGCCTAAATATGTTTCCTGAATTTACCTTTGGACAATTTGTAACATATTAGGTTGGTGCAAAAGTAATTGCGTTTTTGTCATTACTTTTAATAGCAAAAACTGCAATTACTTTTGCACAGACCTAATATTTCTGCTTCCCTAATTAGTTAATGAGCTAAATAAAATCCTTGAAACATGTTCATTTTAGAAAATACAAAGAAAACATCTAGAAAGCATCCACCACAGTGACACATGGTAGGTAATCAATCCATGTTACCTGTTATTAATATATACAATTTATAGAATTCTGAACTACCCTAATGAAAATCACAGTGCATGGAAGGATAATGGTCATATGTCTGTTATAATCTAGCCACAGAAAAGCAGTTTTTTTGTTTAGGTACTCCCTCCCAAATGTCTTTATTTTAGGTTTCCTAAATGCAAGAATTCTCTATGAAGTTTCCATATATAAGTAGACACTTATAATTTAAATTTTTCCATCCTACTTTAGGCACCATTTGGGAGGCACCTGTCACTATTTTGCAAGTCTTATTGGATGCCTTGGGTAGGAAGTCCTTTGGCATCTGCCAGGCAGTGGGAGAGAACCCAGCAAAGGGGGAGGCTGAGCGTCTCATAAGAGAGACTGGACCGTGGCAGCCTCAGAGAGATACGCAGGATCAGCGGGCACCCCACATAACTGGGGCCCCAAAAGAATGAGGCGTATTTTGGGGAAAGGCAGATAATTGCTGTAGAATACTTATTTATATAAAAATAAAATCAATTCATGCAGTTATATAGACCTTAGATTATATTTAATATAAGACAATGCACTGAAGAAAAAGTTTTATGTTAGACCAATAGAATTCAATTTTGAAATGTTAACTTTGATAATATATGCGTGTACTTTCTGGATTTTAAACTTTGTAAAAAAAACTTATGTAGTTATTTTAAGGTAATTGGAAAATGTATTTTGGCTGTTACTACTCTTGATTAAAATGAGGAGCAGGACAATATGTTTGAAAAAAACACAATATTGAAGGATGACAAAAGACCTGGCTCCTAGCTCTGTGACCTTCAGCAAGGTCACTTCACTTCTCTGGGGATCTTAAAAGGATGAGGTGCTTTCGTTTGTTAAAACTGATCTTGCTTTGTTTTGGGAGGGGCTGTTTTTTCCTTATTCAGCTCCAACATGCCCTGATTTTAATTAGTATCCTCACCTCTTTTTGTGCCAGAAGAAAAGCCAGCCCCAGGGCATTCAGAAAAAAATCCTATGCCCTGAAGCTCTTGAGCCACTGAGAACTTAATGAGCCAGGGAGAGAGACAACTCCCATCTTTCTGAAATGACAATTAAAAATATGTTGCATTGATTGGGTTTTTTATATTTATAAAATCTTTTACTTAAAGTGTACATAAAAGGATGATGGCATGACAATTAAGAGCTTCGGTTTGGAATCACAGTTATGGGTTTTAAATCCTGGGTCTGCCATTTACTTGGCTGAGATATGAAGGAACAAGTAATTTAATCTCCCAGAGCTTTAGTTTCCTCATTTGTAAAATAAGGATAGTAATACCTATCTCCCAGGCTTGTGATGAAGATTGAATGTGGTAATGTTTGTAAAAAAATCTTAGCACACACAGAAAAGTCCTAGTACAACGAGCTGACAGTAATAGTAGCTATTGTTAGCTACTACGGACATTGACTTGAACCACATCTGAGTGTGTTTGGGAGAACCACGGTAATGTTTACTTTGCAAAAACATGCTCTTTTTATTGTTTGATCACACTTTACTGTAATTATTGGTTTAATGTCTGACTATCCCCACTAGACTATACAATCTGGATCTGTGAGCCAGGGCCATGTCCCTCTTATCTGCCCTGAACACCTGAATAGCACAATACCTGGCATGTCATTTCTGTGTAGGTAACCAGAGGAGGTTATACCAGCTCCCCATGGATGGCAAACCTAACTCAGAATAGGGATTTGGGCGCCAGGAAGACAAAAGTAGGAGGTGAAAATAAGTTGTTTAGCATTCCATTTCCTTAGGATTACTCTAAATGGCTCAAATACAAGTTGAAGTATGAAATGCATAAGAATCAAGGTCTCCAGGTTGGTGTAGCCCTGGCCAGCTCAACGTGAAATGAGAGCCATGGGCAACAGCCTACAGCACCATATACAGCCGGGTGGAGAGTGACTTCACCTTAGATCTTTATGGTTTCTTCTTTGAGAAAATAATAAGTGGTTATCTGTGTTTTAATTTGTTAGAAGTAAATTTGTTCCACATTCCTTGTTTCCAAAGCCACTCAGTGACTTTATTAATGTGTATTGAAGTTATACGCGCAGCTTTTGATTAGTCCATCAACCAAGATCCTCTAAAAACAATGTTTTCCAGGCTGGGCGCGGTAGCTCACGCCTGTAATCCCAGCACTTTGGGAGGCTGAGGCGGGCGGATCACGAGGTCAGGAGATCGAGACCATCCTGGCTCACACGGTGAAACCCCGTCTCTACTAAAAATACAAAAAATTAGCCAGGAGTGGTGGTGGGCGCCGGTAGTCCCAGCTACTCGGGAAGCTGAGGCAGGAGAATGGCGTGAACCCAGGAGGCAGAGCTTGCAGTGAGCAAAGATCGCTCCACTGCACTCCAGCCTGGGCTACAGAGCAAGACTCCGTCTCAAAAAAAAAAAAAAAAAAAAAGACAAAAACAATGTTTTCCTCCATAAATGAAGTTATGTCCTCAACCTGAAAGTCATGGATATGGATTGGTCCAGTGTCATGTAGATTTGCAACCTTTCAGAATAATGAAGAAACTTTGGTATTAGTCATAAAGAGGGCACACTCTGAGCAGGAAGGCTGGCCAAGGGCCAGGAGGATATTGTTCACAAAAGACCTGCAACAGAGAATCTGAAATTTGGATAATCTTACCAAGGTGTTGAAATCAGCTTCTTAGTGTTACCGAAAAGGAAGAAAGATTTCCAGACAGAGACTAAATAAGTCTCCTAATCAATGTGAAAGAATATGTGCCTTGGGAACAAACTGGAGTGGATATTATGTTCATCTCTTTCTCAATCCTGTCTTTCAATAACACACGTCAGTTTTTTTTTTGTTATTTTTTGTTTTTTAAATTTATTTTTATTGTGTGTGTGTGTGTGTTTTTATTATACTCTAAGTTCTAGGGTACATGTGCACAACGTGCAGGTTTCATACATAGGTTTACATGTGCCATGTTGGTTTGCTACACCCATCAACTCGTCATTTACATTAGGGATTTCTCCTAATGCTATCCCTTCCCCCTACCCCCACCCCCAACAGGCCCCCGTGTGTGATGTTCTCCACCCTGTGTCCAAGTGATCTCATTGTTTAATTCCCACCTGTGAGTGAGAACATGCGGTGTTTGGTTTTCTGTCCTTGTGATAGTTTGCTGAGAATAATGGTTTCCAGCTTCATCCATATCCCTGCAAAGGACATGAATTCATCCTTTTTTATGGCTGTATAGTATTCCATGGTATATATGTGCCACATTTTCTTAATCCAGTCTATCATTGATGGACATTTGGGTTGGTTCCAAGTCTTTGCCATTGTGAATAGTGCCACAATAAACATACGAACACACATCAATTTTTGCCAGATACAAAGAGAGAGGTGTGAATTAAAGTCACTGTTGAGTAAGTCTGTGATATGTGTCTTTCAACAGAAAGAATGAAAAGTCTCTGAAAGAACAAACAAGGGCCTTCACATCCAAATTGTTAAAAAAAAAAATACTGGGGTAGATGTATGGTTTCTGAAATCATCTCCAAATGGATACTATCTATTAAATGTTTGTCTCCAACATAGTTCACATTGAAATTCAAATGGAAATGATTTTTTCCTGGGAATAGAGTCAATATGTAGTGACTTAAGATATTTTTCAAAAAGGGGCCATGTGTGGTGGTTCACACCTGTAATCTCAGCCCTTTAGGAGGCTGAGGTGGGTGGATCACCTGAGGTCAGGAGTTCGAGACCAGCTTGGCCAACATGGGGAAACCCCATCTCTACTAAAAATACAAAAAATAGCTGGGCATGGTGGTGCACACCTGTAATCCCAGCTACTCGGGAGGCTGAGGCAGGAGAATCACTTGAACCCGGGAGGTGGAGGTTGCAGTGAGCTAAGATTGCACCACTGCACTCCAGCCTGGGCGACACAGTGAGACTCCATCTCAAAAAAGAAAAAGATACATAAAAAAGGATATATTTAAAAAGATATTAAATATTAATATAAGCCAAACTCATGATTCCTAAATTTCTCCAGAAAGTTTCAATATGGCTTAAATTAACATAGACCCAATTCCTCATCCGCCTGGGTAATTTATCCTGTGATTTGTAGCAATACTGTGTCTGTGTTTGTAATGCTCCTTTCAGTGAACTCCCTGTGCCAAGCTATGCTTATGATTTCTATCATCTTCATCCCCCAACTGGCCACTATTAATAATCAGATATTTATTTATTTGTAATCAACCATGGTATCTGGCACTGGCATTCTATTTTAGTGAAGCTCAATATTTTCAGAAAAATCTCAGACCATGTTTTCAGGGCATATTTACACTAAGAGTAATACTAAGGTATAGTTTCAGGAGAGAAGATAGCCTAACCTGTACTGGGAAAAAAGTAGAGAAAAATAGAAAGCATTATGCAATTATAGTCATCCTATAATAATGTACTTCATGAAGAATTTTTCAGTTATGCTCATTCCTTTAGTTGTCTGCAGTAAAAAGGGTGCCAACAGACAGATCTGATGCCATCTTCTAGGATTTCCAGGTGTTTCAGGGGCCAAATGACATGCACCTCCAGTTTGGCAGGCATGCTGCTTGTTGTCTGTGCATAATCTCATTAAAACAACATAAAAGCAGGGCTGACTGCAGAAATCCAGGGCATCTTTTTCAGATGTGTAACACAATATTTAATGAAAGTATCTTTTCTGAAACTCCCAGGTCAGCACTCCTGATTTGGCCAGCTTTTTTCACCTGTGGACTTCCCTGCTCAGTTCTCGTGTGTGTGTGTGTGTGTGTGTGTGTGTGTGTGTGTGTGTGTGCGCGCGCGCGCGCAGATTGAGGGTGTTTTTCCTCACTTGTACAAACCCTCTGTCTCTGCCATTGCCCCGTAAGGGAACCTGCTGAAGTTTCTCAGATGCCAGAGCACAGTTAGTGCTCCAGGGCAGGAGGGGCTTCCCCCTAGTTGTTCTGTTGCAGCTGTTCCTTGCCCCATCAGTCACCCTGATGTCCCAGGAAAGGCAACACAAGAGTGAGTAAAGAAAGGGTCACAGAGCAGCATTTCTTGTGCACGTAACTCCATCCTAACTGAAAATGCACAAGTGGGCCCTGTGTCCCTGATCAATGTGATATGTGTCTTAAAGTACTGAGGTTCACTAAAACAGGAAGCCAGTGCCAGGTACCATGCATGCTTGATTAAAAGCACGCCCTGCTTCCTGCTCCCCTGGCTAGTGATGGGCCCACCCTATTACACCACCCTGCCTGCAACTCAGACCACACCAGAAAGCCTGCCCATGGGCATAGCCAGAGTTCAGAGATAGTGACACTTCAAGTAGGAGGGGGTGCAGCAAGGCTCAGGACGACCCCAGGCAGCACTGGGTGGCCTTGATCTGATACCGAAGCCTGGCCTTGGCTCCCCTGCACCCTGGGGAAGGAACTAACCTTGGGCCCTATCTTGCCTTCCCCTGGACCTCTTACTCTCTTGCCTTCATCTCCCCTATGGATTCTGTGCAATCAAAACAGGCCCTCCGACCCTGGCTTTATTTTACACTGAAAAGCACCGAGATTTCTTTTGCCTTGCAATGGAAGTTTATGGGCCCCAAATAAGAGTCACTCTTTATAAAAACAAACAAACAAAAACCTACAATCAACCTATTCTTCTGGAGAAAGCTAAACAAACATGAGAACACACATAGTCCCTGAGATTTTGGTGTACTTTTCTCATTCCTTGTTCTCTGGGTGAATATATCTCCCCTGAAAGGATTTCCTCTTCCGCTACTGCAAGTGATCTTGTTTTTTGTCCTCAGTAGCACTGTTCATACCTTTGTTTCGTGGCCTTCACAGGGGAAGGACTGTCTTGTTTATCTTTGCATCTGCTCCTGCTGCGGTCATCGGCAGAGCACTGTGACCTGCCATATGGGAGATCCTTAATAGCAATTTATCACTAAATGATAGCTATTGATTCATTTCCCCACTAGACTGCAGCGATTAGTGACAATTTGCACACAGCAGGTGCTTAATAAACATTTACTAAATTGAACATGAAAGCAAAAGCAACCTTTCATTTTCTGACTACAGTCTGCCTAAATGATTTGCGCTGCAGAACAGAATAAATAGATGGAAAGCTTGGCAAGGTTAAGGCAGAGTGCGGAGGAAAGGTGCTGGCTGAGTCAGGAGACCCTGGCTGTGACTACTTTTGCTCCTTGCCCCCGTGGATGCCCTCATTTCCTTTCAGGATGTTGGGATGGTCTAATGGCTAAAAAAACACTTTGGGAAGAGTTTACAGCATTTTACAGACACAAGGTGTTATTATTTCCTTTACAATTTTCAATAGCAAAAAAACATAATGAGCATTTAGTAAATGTTGACTATCAGTGTTAAATACTGTTTACTCTCCAAATAAGTGAGCTGTAATACTTGTGTAATGCTTTCTCACAGGTATGAATTAGGAGCTGCTCTGTTTATTGGATGGGCAGGAGCCTCTCTGTGCATAATTGGTGGTGTCATATTTTGCTTTTCAATATCTGACAACAACAAAACACCCAGGTATGAAAAAGAGACGAAAATGACCTGTTAAAAAGTAGAATGCTATCATAAATCATTACATGTGGGACAAATTACAGATAGTTCATATGACTCTTAGAAACTCCCAAAATCCGGAATTGGAAAAGGTTAGCAGTACAGTTAATTTTTTAAAGTTTTACCATTATTATATTCCAAAGAAAATTCTAATGTAGAAATAAGAGTCTGAATATGAGGACATGTTCTTCACTTTGGCCTCATCACAATTTTCCTCTAGGTAGGCAGGAATGTTGATGGCCTCTACTAAGTCTCCTAGCTTCCAGGAGGATGAGTTTTAAAACATGGTTTTCTAAGAGGATAACTGAACAAATGACCAAGTCATGAGTTTCTTCTGCAGAGATTCTCCATCCCACTCAGAAATGACACTGAAAATACTTCTTGGGGCAAGAGGAGAGAACAAAGCTATCTAAGAAAGAGGAAGACTTACATTTAGATATTGGCAGAGACAGGCTGAAACAGTTTCTTCCCATTTTTGTTTGCCCTATGTGTAGAATAGAATCTACCAAACTATGTTTTACCTTTCAGATACGCATACAACGGGGCCACATCTGTCATGTCTTCTCGGACAAAGTATCATGGTGGAGAAGATTTTAAAACAACAAACCCTTCAAAACAGTTTGATAAAAATGCTTATGTCTAAAAGAGCTCGCTGGCAAGCTGCATCTTGAGTTTGTTACAAAAGCGAACTGTTCACAAAAGCCCTCCCATAATTAACACTCAAAACTATTTTTAAAATATGCATTTGAAGCATCTGTTGATTGTATGGATGTAAGTGTTCTTACACAGTTATATACTAATCATTTTCTGTTGTGGCTTTCTATAAAAAATAAACAGGTTATTTACAGGATTTGTAAAATGTTTTCTACATTTATATAGAACATGAAAAGCATTTAATACCAAAGGTTCAAGAAGTATTCGTACTCTAGCCTTTTTAATCATTCATAGATAGAAGTCTTTGTACCCACTCCTTATGTTTCTTTTCATTCATAAACAGGTATGTAAGGAACAATGTCATAAACAGCATGGAGGCAATCTGAGAATATTCCTCAAAAGGTGTCCACGTTAAATAGACATGTTACTGGCTGCATACAGGCAAATTCTAGTTTTTGGTTTTTTTTTAGTATTCTACATTTATTTAAAAAGCTAAATATTTTTGTTGAAGCAGCAAGTTATCTGGTAGAACTTAACTTCTACGGGATCAGAGAGGATCTTGCTCATTCATGGCCATATCCACATGCCCACGGCCGCTCAGTAGATTGTTGAAAAAGCAAAGCCACACCATTCTCTTTGACGTATGCAGAGAGTTACGTAGCAGCAGGGGATGTTCTCTGATTTATTCCACTGGCACCATTAGTGAATATTTAGTTGTTTTCATAAATGATGCTGTAATGAAGACTCATGTACATATTTAGCAAATTCTGGTTTCTTACATGTGTCTGTCATGACTGTAATTCATTATGACTGCTCCAGGAAAGGCTAATGGGGCCAATATATTATTGCCTGGCATGTGGCACATCCATGTTAAGGGGCTGAGGTGTCCCTGGCACGGAATGCAGAGCCCTGAGCTAGGGCATCAGCAGAAGCTGAGATAGAGATATTGGTCGTGGTTGACTGTGGAGCCAATTAAAACCTGTTTATGCCTAGTGTTCCATTATTGGAACGCTAAGCATGTGGGAGTTATTTATATCCTACTGCTCAAGGTCATCGCCAAGGTGTGACTGGAAAAATTCAAAAAATTGCAACCTCAGGCATAAATGGGTTAAGGACATCCCAAGCCCAAGTGGTACGTGCCTCACTCAGAACCAGAACTGATGGGCTGAGTTCTATCTAGGTGTGTCTTCCAGAACCTGTTTACGGAACTAACTGGGTAACTGAGAGACTTGTCATTTCTAAAGACATTTAAGTTGCTCCAGGGATTTCTGAACAAAGACAAAGGCTGATTCCTAGAGCCAGCCCTATATAACATGCCCACAAGGGCAACAGTTATCACAGTTAATACACGCCTTTCATGTCCTGTCTCACTCACTCCTCACAGCCATCCTAGGAGATACATACATATTGTTTTCATCTTGCATTTACAGAAAAAGAAATGAAAGCAGAGAGCTTAAATAATTTGCCACAGTAATGTCGAAACTAGACCTTTGAACCAAGGCAGTCTAGGGTAAAATATAGTTTCAAAGTATGAATAAGAATTGGTATTTGTGTTATCTTTGAGTAAGAAACTGTCCGATACGAATCACAACGTGGGTGAATGTAGTATTTTCCTGAAGTGTGAAAGACTTAAAAAAAAAATCACATTGTTCAGAGGTGCTCAATGGAAAGAAAAGGAAATGAACAAGTTTGTTAAAAAATAAAAAATAAAAAAAATTCCACACCTTGATAATCCTTGAAATATCTTTTGCAGAAATACAAATTAACTGAAAGACATAAAGGTAGATTAGGTCCTACAGGCCAGTGTGGGACAGGGTTGTGTGGGTGTGCATTTCAAACAAATTTGTTATTCAAAAGTGGTGAAGATAACGCTTAGATTACACTGAAGAATTTAGGGAGGGTGGGGGATGAAGGTCTGTTAGTAATCAGAAACACATTAGTTGGGCATCAGTAAGGGGCAACATAAAGGAATGGTTCCCCTCAAAAACGAACAAACCAAATTTTATACAAGAAATGAAATGCAGCAGGGTGCGATAGCTCACGCCTATAATCCCAGCACTTTGGGAGGACAAGACAGGCAGATCATTTGAGGTCAGGAGTTCGAGACCAGCCTGGCCAACATGGTGAAACCTCATCTCTACTAAAAATACAAAAAATCAAGCCAGGCATGGTGGTGGGCGCCTGTAATCCCAGCTACTTGGGAGGCTGAGGCAGGAGAATCGCTTGAATCTGGGAGGCGGAGGTTGTAGTGAGCGGAGATGGCGCCACTGCACTCAAGCCTTGGCAACATAGTGAGACTCTGTCTCAAAAAAAAAAAAAGATACAACTAAGCATGTAAGTTAAAGGAGGGGCTTTTAAGACACAGATGTAGTGACTTAATTTAAATACTGGGTTTACTTAGCAAAAGTTCATTTCCCCAAGCCCTTCTGCTCAGGAATGAAAACATGGCAGACACAAAACATGGAATAGAGACCTGGCTTAAAGTCTCCCCTTGACACTTTGTACTTGTATGGCTTCTGGCAAGTTAATAACCCTTTCTCACACCTTTAGGATGAGGATTATAACAATAACTACATCGCAAAGTTGTAATTAAATGAATTAGTGCATGTTCAAAACCAAACCAGACCAAGTGGTTCAACAAATATCTGTTGAAGAAATAACCGAATGAACAAAGCGGCACACGGGCCATCTTAGGCGTGGTGTATTTTTGTAGATTGCCATTCTCTGTCCTACTACCTGAAACTTAGATTCAGCCTTCACTAAAGCTTTTAGAAACATACATATAAAGTGAGCATATCTGCATGAAATGGTCCCTATAGGAAGTTGGAAGGATTCTGTTAGAGGGCAGGAATGGGCTACAAGTAAAAAGGATCCCAGGGTGGGTGGAAACAGATAAAGATTTGTTCTAACCGTTAGGACAGAATGTCATATGGCATGGCAATCAAGGCCAGATTCTCCCTCTGTAAGACCCCTAATAAGTATAAATTTAACTCAGAATTCATCTCTAATAACACAGCCACAGTCAGAGTGATGTAACAGAGGGCTTTACTGAAAAGGTTGACAAATGAAAAGAGATCTAAAACCCAACAAATCTTTTAGTTAAAAGGTTACTTGGAAACAGAATATAGTACCACCAAGTTATAAAAATGCAAAAAACAGCTTATATGAACTTTCTTTCGACAAAGTCATTGTTTAGGAATGTAACTAAATTACTTTTGAGGTATTTCATAATACATGTTGGGTATTTTAAATAGTAAAAAAAAAATACATATGTGAATTCAGTAATGACTCAAATATTTTCTATTTAGTCTGATAAATTAATTGGCACTTAAAATAACTACACTTTATTCATAAAACATCCAAGATAAAGAATATGCTATATAAAATAACCAACCATTTAATAGTAACATGCTTACAGTGGCTCAAAGCTGAATGTGACAAATGTACTTCAGGAAAATGTATTTAACATTGGACCTAGCTATATTCTAATTCTAAACTTACTTTTTTGGGGTGTGGAGGGGTGGAGTCTTGCTATATTGCTCATGCTGGTCTTGAACTCCTGTGCTCAAGCGATCCTCCCACCTCAGCCTCTCGAGTAGCTGGGATTAAAGGTGAACACCACCACACTCGGATTAAACTTACTTCTATATGAAAAATAACCAGACTAACTTTTAGGGATTAGTGGTTCTACCAATTCAATTTTAAGACTACTAACAGAATTTTATAATATAAATGCCTACGATATGACAGCATACATAAGAAAAATATTTTTTAAAGTTTTAGTAATTCAAACCAAAACATGCTGTAAGTTTTAAAAAATTCACTTAAAAATTAGTTGAAAAAAATACACTTAACACTAGAGTACCGTTCTGAAGAAAAAACTTTTTATGACTTCAATGACATGTTATTTTTAAGCAGCAGCAGAAGTCTTAAACACCTTTATATGCTTCGAAATACTGTTGATGATCTGATTTTCAATACTGTATTGGGTGCCATTAAAGAGACCATTGTTCTTTGAATCAGTCTCTGTGTTGCTGTGGGAAACACGGTAAGACAGAAGCACTGGAATCATGGAGGCAAATTGCTGAAACACTGTGATACTGAAATACTGTTGGCTTCTGGAAGAATCTTCTGACATGTGGCATTAGACATCTGAAGTGTCGCTCCAATCAGTCACAGTTACTAAGCTGCTTTTTAATGTGCTTGATTCATTTTCTTGAAGTCCTGTAAGTGGTGGAGAGAGGCAGAAGAGAAGGCCTCAATGGTTAAACAAGCACATTGTCAAGTCTATAAAAATCCATAATTTCATATTGTCATTAATCACTCAGTGTCTAAATCTGTTCATGAATCCTCATCTCCCAACCCCCATGAGCTATGTATAGGACGCCACTTTAAAATCCAACCGTGAATTAGTCGCATCTGTAGGATACACTCATAGGACCCTTGGATGCAAGCTTCCACCCTGCAGCCTACAAACAGCAGGGGCCACATCCTGCTTCCCACTCCTTCCCCAGCATTCAGCTCAGGGCCTGGATGTTGAAGGTGCTCAGTACATTTGTGTTGTAGTTACTGACTCTGAGTGAATAGATGGTAAAGAAAGGAGGATGAAATTAGGAGGCCAAGTAGAGTGTTAAAAACAGATTTTCTAGGGTAGATAGGCTTAACAATGAAGTCAATTTTAAAATGCCATGATTTTGAGCCAGTGAAATAGAGTGCAGAGAATTCCACTCAAGTTTGACTCTAGAAATGTGTTCCACCAGGAGCACAGGTTTATGATGTTGGAGGAAAGAGACAGGAGATGTCCTTAGGGCATCCTCTTGGCCCTGTAAAGAGTCACTGTAATGCAAACAGGTCTCCTGGTTTTCAATAATTAGAGTTGATGCTTAGACAGCACAGATAACTGATGCTAGTTATGCAACAGCTATGTTATAACTGGACAATGTGAGAGAAAAGGTAGTGTGAAGGACAGAGGCAGCAACAGCTTATCTTACAAACGGGCGAGAGGCTGCTGAAAATGGAAAGAGCAAGGGTGGAGACATGCAGGTATTAATTTAAAATTACAGGCTGGGTGCAGTGGCTCACACCTATAATCCCAACAGTTTGGGAGGCTGGGGCGGGAGGATCATTTGAGCCCAGGAGTTTGACACCAGCCTGGGCAACCTGGTGAGACCCCATCTCTTAAAAAAAAAAAAAAGTAATACAATTATAATTAGGAGTACAAAAACAGTGAAGAAGGCGTGAGAGGTGTGGTGGGTAGTGAAAATGAGCCAAGTCCCCATCTGTCTTTGCAGGACATCAACAGTTAATATCTAAAGTCAATGAATCAACAAAGAGTGGTTTAAGGCCATTACTGAGAGGCACAGAGGTACCACTAATGAAGGTGGTGCGATGGCATAGAGAAGCCTTCTGAACAACTCAGCTTTCAACATGTGCAAGAATTACTTTGACAAAAAAATCACAGTTTTCTAATTTAAAAAAAATTTACTAAGTTATTAGGCTTATCTAGGCTCTAGATTGGGGGATATGAAAATCATTTCAAGTAATTATCTCATAGTATTTCATCCCACTGACTACAATGCTACAAGAGAAACCTCCCTTGGGAGAAAATGAAGAAAAATATTTAATAGGGAAACAGACTAATTCAGAAAGACTGCCAGAAGAGTGGTCTCATTCAGGTATATGATCAGAAATTTTAATTCCTAAAAGGCATCTTCATGAAGAGAATATGTGTATAGACATTTTCAAAAATAATATAAAAGCTGGGCATGGTGGTGCACATCTGTAGTCACAGCTACTCAGGAGACTGAGGCAGGAGGATTGCTTGAGCCCAGGAGTTTGAATCCAGCCTAGGCAACATAGTGAGACACCATATCCTAAAAAAAAAAAAAATAAATAAATAAATAAATAAATAATTTTTTTTTTGAGACAGAGTCTCACTCTTTTGCCAGGCTGGAGTGCAGTGGCGTGATCTCAGCTCACTGCAACCTCCGCTTCCCAGGTTCAAGCGATTCTCCTGCCTCAGCCTCCCAAGTAGCTGGGACTACAGGTGTGCACCACCATGCCCAACTAATTTTTGTATTTTTAGCAGAGACAGGGTTTCACCATGTTGGCCAGGATGGTCTCAATCTCTTGACCTCGTGATCTGCCCACCTCAGCCTCCCACAGTACTGGGATTACAGGTGTGAGCCACTGCACCTGGCCAAAAAAAACAAAAAAATTTAAAGAATACAAACAATTTGGGGGCCACGAGTGGTGGCCCATGCCTGTAATCCCAGCACTCTGGGAGGCCAAAGTGGGAGGACTGCCTCAGTTACTGGGGAGGCTGAAGTGGGAGGGCTGTTTGAGCCTAGAAGGTTAAGGTTGCAGTGAGCCATGACGGCCTGGGTGACAATAACAACCTGTTTCAAAAATAAAAAATAAAAATAAAAATAAATTAAAAATTTAAAAACTAAAGATTAGTCCTATAATTAAATAAAAATAACAATATATATGAATCAGTAAGTTATACATATCCAATCCTTATTTAAATAACATAAAGAAAGCACTGACAGCGTTCTTTTTTGTCTGATGATATACTAGCATAAGTTAATTAGATATTTATAAAGATGAAACACAACTAATAAGAAAATGGATTGAGCTTGTATTAGAGGGGAAAACAGCAAACCTTCTCCCTTTGGCCCCTTAGGATTAAATGCGCCCCAGGCATTTAGCACATGAGCAAAATGTGGTTCATTTTTCACAGGTGGAGGTTCCTTCTGTTCTTTCCCAGATTTTTTTCCCAAAGATATCTCTTCCTCTAGGGATGATATGTCCCAGTCTTCATCCTCCACATCCGCACACTAAAAGAAAGGCATGGAGAATAATGAATGTTTCTTAGAAAAAAATGGTGCCCCTCAATCATTTTATTGGTTAGACTGAGCAGCTAACACTGAACCATAAGGAAAGAAATGGGGAACTATTAATACTTCCAAATCTAGTCATTTCTGCAGGGCAATGAAATGGATTTGGAAGTTGGTATTTTGAAATCTGAATCATCTCTTTTTCGTTTCTGCCATGGAGACATATGTTTCCTACTCTACCAATCATGAATGTAGAAAATTCCAGAAATACTACACTGTAGCGGTATGAAACTCTAAAAGTCAGGGTGCTCCAGAGTAGGAGTGAGGTCTGCTCTCGCTTCTTACCTCTGTGATAATAATGACATCTAACTGTGGGTACATCACACCAAGGCCTGCAGAAATAGCCTCCAACCGAAAGGTGCACAGAGTTCTGCCATGCCCTTCCTAAAGATGCTTTTGCTCCCTCTTGAATGACACAGGACTTTCTGTCATTTTTGTCTTGTGTAACATAAATAGTATTAACTAATAAAAGTAATTTGACAAAATGCCCTGGACTGGAGGACCAGTCAACACAGATGAGCTGTGCCTAGAAATATAATGGGAGAGCTCCATCCACAGAAACACTTCTGGCATCCTGGCTGTTAGAACCGCTGGGAAAATGTTTGGGCTTCTTCTCTAATGCAGAGGAGCTTGGGCTCCACCCTCACTTCGGCTCCCAAGTGGGGCTAAACCCTCAAAAGTACTTAAGGTCTCATGCCAAGGTAGTGGAGAAGATCTGAAGGACCCCAATTCTGGCCAGTCACAAATTTCTTTGTACAAACCATTTGATATCTGCAAGTATCAAATAAAACATGTTACAGGATCTTGAAAACCTGTAAAGTGTGATGCTTATTATGTATTGTTACAGTTATCACTCCAATATCTTTGTCTACGGAATGGAAAGAAATGCAATACTGAGAACAAGAAAGGTGAAAATCTCAACCTCTACTATACCAGCTAACTATCTGTTTTATATTTCACTACAAAAAGTGTGACCATTAAAGTGCTGTCAAAAGACAAATTTATGTATATCTAGCAAGTAAAAGTGATTTCACCTTTAGTTCTTGTAATTCTTCTTTTTTGATAAACATCTCAGGAACATTAGTTCCACTGACTGGTTTATTCACATTTTTGTGATGTGGAAACATCTTTTCAACTTTTTCAGTAGGTGTTTTAATGGCGGCTCCTATAAGATCAATAAAAATTAGGCAAGTGAAGTATTTAAAAATTTAATCTATCTTTAGTTCCAAAATAACCTTACAGGAAACTTTGAAAGAGTCTAAGCTTTGGAAGTAATTATGTATTATTAAAATAAAATCAGTTGATGTACTTTGGGGTTAAAAAATTAAACACATAATCCTTAAAAAAATCATAATCCTTGAGACTATGAGCTATAACCTTTTCATTTTATTTAATTAATTAAAAAAAATAGAAAAGAGGTCTTGCTATGCTGCCTAGGCTGGTCTTGAACTCCTGGGCTCAAGCAATCCTCCTGCCTCGTCCTCCCAAAGTGCTGGGATTACAGATGAGAATGACTGTGCCTGTTCTAAAGTTTTCATTTTAAATCAAAGAAAGATGATTTCATTCAAGTGTGTGGTCAGAAATTAATTTCAGTGAGATAACCTGCATGAGTGGAATATTCATATGGGTATTCACAAAACAATATGAATTTTTAAATGTATTAGTTATATTTTATCTAATTATATAAATACATGGTACATACACATTATATACAATATAAATTACATCCAACAATATATTAAATATAATAAATTACATACAATATAATATAATAAATTACATCTGATATGTTTAAAATATATAATTTAAAAATTGCATTAAGCAGAATTTTTAAAAAAAATAATGACCCATCAGCTCTACTTCTCTTCAGCAAATATTTGCAGTGACAGGCTAAGATCTTGTCTTCCTTTAGTATTACTCCAGCTCCAAGAGGCAGCACAGTGTATTAGAACAGCCATTCTCATAGTCACCCAGTGTCCTGGGTTGAATTGTGTCCCTCTAAACTCACATATTGAATTTCTAAACCCCATTGCTTAGAATGTGACCTTATTTGGAGGCACAGTCTTTGCAAAGGAAATCAAGGTAAAGTGAGGTCATTAGAGTGGGCCCTAATCCAATGTCCTTATACAAACGAGACATCTGGACAGAGATGCACGCAGAGGGAAGATGATGTGAGGATGCACAGGGAGAAGACAAGTCAAGGACAGAGGCGCGGAACAGACCCTCCTTGGCAGCCCTCACAGGAGCCAACAGTGCCAACACCTTGATCTTGTACTTCCAGCCTCTAAAACTGTGAGGCAATAAGGTTGTGTTCCTTAAGCCACCCAGTTTATGCTACTGTTATAGCAACCCTAGCAAACTAATACACCTGGTATCATTCCCAACTCCTTCCCCTCCTTCAACTGGAACGTGCTAAGCCCCTGCCCATCTTCCGTGGGCGCCTTTGGGATCCGCTGCATCTGTTCCTTGCACACCCTCCGAGCTCAGACTCCCAATGCTCGGTACACCCGGGTGAGGACCACTGTCCTAAATAAAGTTTCCAGAGAGTTTTCCAAGGTAACAGCTCACCTGCGGGCTTGGGAGAATCATCAGTGTCCTCGATTTCGCTTCCCTCGGTCCCATCCGCGTCACTTTTCACTGTGTTTTTCCCGAAGCTGCCCTTGTTTTGCAATGGCGGCACAGGAAGTGGGCCTGGAGATGCGTATGCCCGGATGAGGTCGTCGTCCTCCTGCTCCTCCTCTGAACTAAAAGGAGGAGTCCTACACAAATCAACACCGAAACAGGGACGCTGTTTTCGTAACGCTTCAGGATTTATGATCTTAAGAGATGTGCCTCTTAAAGTGGTGGCACCTCTCTCAGGTAATTCCCAATGAGCACAAGTGCCTTCGGGGCTATGGTCAAGATGGCGGCGAGGCCAGAGGTTATACCCAAGGCTGTAGCATCCTCCCACGCCCAGATCTCTGCCAGCCGTGGGGCATGTTTATCAAAATGGGCTGAAGCTGGGGCCTGTCTCCTCTAAACCCAAATGTGTATATTCTTAATAATTTTGGTTTTCACACACCTAAGAAAAACATTTCTCAAAGAAAAACATTTCCTCAGTAAAACCACTCCATCTTTTAAAATTGTGTCATTACTTACAGCTTCTTTATACTGCACCTTATTGCAAAGTTTTTACATACACAATCTCATTTGTATCATCACGTGAATTATTACCCCTATTTTAAAGTGAAATAGAAGTTCAAAGCAGTGTTCGTTCATTTAAATAATATTTATTGGGCACCTAAATTCCAGACAACGTGTCAGTCTTGTACATGTTGATTCATTCACACCACATCCCAAGAAATAATGCTCTTCCCATGAGATTATGTATAAGAAAAGTGCTTTTGAAGGGTGAATCATTGTTTATTGTCTCTAATACACAGTGCCTCAATGAAGAGATATTTATGTCATCAGTATCTCCAGAATAAGGCAATGATGATTAAATTATTCATGATAAAATTAGTCTTACTCATAATTAGTAACAATATACCTACAATTTATTGAGTACCCACAAGTGCCAAGCACTGAGCCAAGCCCTCTTCATACATTCCCATTTAATTTGTAGAACTATCTCGTGAAAAAGGCAGCATTATTCCATATTACAGATAAGGAAATTGAGACTTAAAACATCCCATATTACAGATAAGAAAACAGGCTTAAAACAGTAATCAACTAAATCAGTAGCACACAGGTGATAAGCAACTGGGCTAGGGTTTTTAGTATCCTAAGAGAACCTAAGAAAGGAAGATCTACTAGGGTCAGTATTAACTTCCACAAAAAACTGGAACACTAAATTATTACATTTAAAACAAACTTACACTGTCAAGAGTCTAGCCATAAAAACTCAACATCAGCCATTTAAGTTAAATGTACTTATTGAGAAACTAATCAACATTGTGGGGGGTGGATATAAGAATGACTCAGGTGTCCCGCTTCTTAATGGAGTCCACATGTGGTTAAGGGCTATTGACTTATGTAATAACTGATAAAGAAACAAAGACATGTCACAAATAACATATCACAAAGGAATGACAAATTATGATATTAAATAATTATGGCTTCATTCAACCATAATGAGCACACTACTTTAAAATGAAAGGAATGTTCAGTGAAAATAATTTTTTAAATGACCCTCCCATCCCCGTCAGTACTCACGTAATAGTTGAAGACTTTCTGGGAAAAGGATCTTCCATGATATTTTTCTTAATTCTAAAAAACAACAGAAAAATATTTTTAAATTGCATAAGTTAATAATATAATTTCACATACATTTCTATGGAACTGGTGATTTTTGCTTTTGACATATACTAACGAGGAAGAGCAGCAACAAAAGTCACCCAGCGTCAACAAGAGACTGGTAGGAATTACAAGTGTGATTCTCAGTTGGACCAAACACTGTTATGGACTCAATGTCTGTGTCCCCCCTGCCCCAAATACATATGCTGAAGACCTGACCCAGATATGATGGTATCTGGGGGGCCTTTGGGAGGTGATTAAGTTTAGATGAGGTCATGTGGATGGGGGCCCCCATGATGGGATTGGTGCCTTATAAGAAGAAGAAGCGAGGCCAGAGTTTTCTGTATCTCCACCATCTGAAGGCATGGCAAGAAGGCAGTCGTCTGCAAGGCAGAGAGCCTTCACCGGAACCTGACTATACTGGCATCCTAATCTTGGACTTTCAGCCTCCAAAATGGGGAGAAAATAAATTTCTGTGAAGCCACCCAGTCTATGGTATTTTGTTAAAGCAGCCTGAGCTAAGACAAACACTGATAAAATAAATCTGAGGGCTGAAATACTCACTTTGGAACAGATGTCCTATCAGTAGAAACAGCTTTTTGTCTAATCAGTTGTCTGTTTTTGGAAGGAAGCTGTATCATTTTGGGTACTTCTCCAGTTGAAAGGGTATCCATTTGAGAAACACTGCACTTATCTGGAATACAGTGTCATTCATGAGTCTCCATTGCCTTTATGATCAGTAAGTGAAAAGCAAAGGTGAATGGTATAATACCCTCTATGCTGCTGTGGCAATGAACAATCCCATCTCTAGGGTTTAAAGCCAGACTCTAGGGTTGTTGTTTTGTTTTTACTGTAAAAACAAAATCCAAGACCCAGCATTTAATAGTACAAACTGTAAGAGAGTTGCCAACGAAGTGGCGAAGTTTGTTAACCATTTAAAATTATAATAATTTGTTTAATGATATCTTGTGAAAAAAGAAGAAAAAAAGAAAAAGCTGTTAAATTAAGCTCCCATTTGCAGTGGGTAACAAGCTTACCTAAAGAGAGTAGTGCTTTCTCCTCAATTTTACAGCTGACTTGATGTTCAAGGAATTCTCGAATTTGATGAAAGTTAGGTATTTCTCTTTCTTGCTTATGTCTTTCTGATTCCACACTTTTTAGTACTCTATGCAATTGATCACTTGAAATGCCATGTATATCCTGAAAGAATAAGATGTTAAGTTAGTCAGTTATCCTGGGAGGTTTCATTTCATGGGCATATATCAGCATTAACTGTGCCAATATTTCAATCCATCCTTACAGGGCTCCAGCTGTGTGTAGAGGGTGAGTGTGCCCCAACAAGTAACACACTGTCCCCAAAGGGGCCATGAGTTCAGTTGGGCACATAAGGCATGCATATGTTTATGACTGGCTGACCGACGAGGCTGTGTGTCATAAGGACCCAATGACTCTACAAAGGCTAGAAGAATTCCAGGGAGAGAGGCCATCGAAGGCCCCAGTGGCCAGAGAAGGCTGAAAGGGGAGGCTGAGCTGTAGCCTGAAGGACAGGTGGAGTCAAACAAGTAAAAACAAGGAGAAATTTCCAGATGGGTAGACATGGGATAGGGGGGACACCTGTGAGAAAGGAAGGTGTCGAGGCAGAAACAGGTAAGGCACGTCCCACAGGCTAATGCTTAAAAAGACCTGGGTGATGAAACCAGCAGAAGAGACTAAATGCCAACCCAAAAGGCTGAAAGGTTATTCTACAAGGAACAATAGGTCATCAGAGCATCAGAGGTGACTTCTTTTTTTTTTTTTTTTTTTCTGAGACAGAGTCTCGCCCTGTTGCCCGGGCTGGAGTGCAATGGCGCCATCTCAGCTCACTGCAACCTCCGCCTCCCGCGTTCAAATGATTCTCCTGCCTCAGCCTTCTGAGTAGCTGGGATTACAGGCAGCCGCCACCAAGCCCAGCTAATTTTTGTATTTTTAGTAGAGATGGGTTTTCACCGTGTTGGCCAGGCTGGTCTCGAATGCCTGACCTCGTGATACACCCGCCTTTGCCTCCCAAAGTGCTGGGATTACAGGCGTGAGCCACCACGCCCGGCTAAAGGTGACATTTAACTATGAAAATAGCATAATTAAAGAGACAATTTGAGAAAAGTCATCTAGATTTGATGAGACTCTAGACGGAAGAAAACTAAAGGGATATTTGTTGAATAACAGTGTCTCACACACACAGCTACCGCCCATCTTTGTTCCCATCCCCCTTGCTTCCCTCAGCCTTCCCAGTCCCAGGGAGTGGCCCTACCACCCACCCAGTTGCCCAGGACAGAAATCTCCATCATCAGATTAGGTACCACCTCCAAGAAGAAGTTTTCTCTGACCTCAGTTATTCAGTCAACACCCTCCCCTCTACTTTTCCTTTATTTTACTTCATACAATCTAAATTAGAGAGCACCCATTTGTCTGGGCAATCATTTGTTTCATGCCCGCCTTCCTATACCATGTAGCTGGAGGATAAGACCTAATACTGTACAAATGTCAATCCTTCCTACTTAATATACAAAATTTAAAACAATTTCAATCAGAATCCCAACAAGGGTTATTCTGGGAGTTGAAAGTTATTCCTAAAGTTCATTGGAAAACAAAATATGGAAGAATTACCAATAAATTTTTGAAATAAGAAGACTAATAAAGAAGGCATGGCCTATAAAAGATATTAAAACACAGGACAAAGCTACTACAATTAAATTAGTATGGTATGGGAAAAGGAACACACAAAAAAACAAGGTAAAACAGCTGAAAGTCCAAAAACAAATCCAGATATATATAGGGATTTCCTATATGACAAAAATGTTCTTTTAAATAAATGGAGAAACTATGGATTATTCAACAAATGATATTGGGACACCTGATCCAACTGGAAATTAAGTTAGCTCTCCAAATCACTGTTTCAAAACCTAATTCTTAAAGCCCAGATAGACAAAAACAAAATAAGCAAAACAAAACAAACAAAAAACTAGGAAAACCTCTCCAAGCATTAGGGAAAAAGAAAAGAATGTTTTAATAATCTTAGGATAAACGAAAATGTCCCAATTAAAATTAAAACCCAAAAAACCACTTGCAAACAACCAATATGGAAAACTACAATTTCAAGAAACAATCTGCACAGGAACCACACATATTCCATGAATGTCTTTGATTTCCACTGCCCAAAGGGTGGTCAAAACCCACCTAAAAAGGGTCTATGTGGAAATTTAAAAAGACGGACTGAGTTGATGAAAGATGTGGAGCAACTGAACTCTCAAACACTGTTAGGGACAGTGTGAGTTGGTACAAAGACTTTGGAAAACTATTTGACAACAGCTACTATACTAAACATATGCCTACCCTTTGACCCAGCAATTTCATCCCTAGATATATATTCAAGAAAAACAAATGCCTGTGTTCACCAAAAGACGTGTACAAGAATTAATAGCCAAGAAGAGCCCCAAAACAGACACACAAATGTCCATCAGCAGGGAAGAGATAAACTGCAGTATATTCACACAATAGAATGCTATAAGGCAATAAATAAAGAACAAACTACTGCTACATGAAACAACAGGTATGAATCATATAGATAAAATCATAAGCAAAAGAAGATATAAAATATTACACAGTGTATGACTCCACTTTTATGAGGTTCAAGAACAAGCAAAACTAAGAATATCCTTTCCCTCTTATTGGGAAGTAGAGGGTGATACTGACTAGCAGAAGGTAAAAGAGAGTCTTCCAGAGTGTTGGAAACGTTCAATCTCATCATTTGGGTGCTGGTTATAGATCATACACACACATCCATGTACATACAAATCCACCTGTATACATAAAATTATGCAAACATGTATACCCACAAATATAGCCACATACACACATACTTCTGAAAACATACACAATCATCCATATACATACATATACATAAATGTGTATACACATATCATATACACAAATGTGTATATACATACACAGGTATCTGCATACACACATGGATACATACATGTATGTATACATATCTACATGCACACATACACACTATACACATCCACGTGTGTGCCCATGCATGCATATGTGCTCACAAGCTTTGCATATATGCGTATATATGCATATGTAGATGCACTTTTTTATATACATATAAACTAATGAAGTTCAATTAAGATTTGTGTCTTTTATGTATGTCAATAAAAATATAAAAAGCAAAAAGAATCTATATATGATTTACCAAAATTATTCAATCTGGCAACAATATGAAATCCAATCCATTCATCCATTCATTCAACATGTATTAATGAAGTGCTGGTTTTGTAATAGGCAATGATTTGAGGTTAATATCAGAATGTAAGCAGCACTGTGACTGCCTAGATATAAACCCTGGCTCCTTCATTACTAGCTGTGTGACATTAATCAAGTTACTTACCTTTTCTGTAAACTGTCAAGATACTAATGTCATTTATTTCAGAGATTTGTTTCTATGTTTAAATGAGTTAATATTTGTTAAGGTCTTAGAAATGTGCCAGGCACACAGTGAATGCTATTCAAGTGTTTGATAAATAAAGTAGGTCACATTAGCCTCTGGTCTCCAAACATGGACAGAATTGATGTGCTTTCTTCTCTTCCATGATCATTTCTAATGTAGAAAACAAAACATAGCAAAACTAACAAATATTCCAAAAATGAATGAACATACTGCATTAATCCCCAAGGTTTCCAGTTTCTCCATCAAGCTCTGCTCCACCATTGTTCTTAGTCCCTTAGTGAAGGAGGAGTTACTCTTCAAAGCTTTCCTTAAATGCATTTTGTTGTTATTTAATTTCTGTTCATTTTCCCTTCCTGAAATAAGGTTTTAAAAATGTGTTAAAAAAAAGAATTAAGCAAATACATCAAAAATCTCTAAGCAGAAAATGGCAAACCACAGCTTTTAAGCAGCAAGTATTTGTGATGTTTTAAAGTTTTTGTATATTTTAGTCACTCAGCACAATACAGAATGCTTAAGTTTTGCAGCTTTTAAAACTATTTTATATCTGCTTCAAAACTTCAGTATTTTTAAAGACTGTATCACTTAATCAGATGACAACTATAGATATATATGTATCTATAGAAGCATGATGGAAAAAAATTATTTAGGAGTTTAATGTTTTATCACTGGAATTATATCACTATTTCCTGAAAAATTCATCTCCAAGCTCACTCAGTTAGAATTTATGTATCATCTTATGAAGAAAAAGCCCAATTTACTTTAAATAATTAAAAGTTTTTGGCCAGGCTCAGTGGCTCACACCTGTAATCCCAGCAATTTTGGAGGCTAAGATGAGTGGATCATTTGGACCCAGGAGTTTGAGATTAGCCTGAGCAACATAGCAAGATCCCATTTCAATTTATTTTAAATATAAAAAAATTTTTTCAAAGTTTTTTAGTTTACTAGAAGCTAAGTACATATAAAATTTCAAGATGTGAAAATCATTATCCCCTTCAAAATATTTACCAAAATGAAAAAGGATAACAAAAGTCTTAGCAAAAGTGTATTTTGTTTAAAACAATCTATAATTAAAAACAAAGAAACCAAAAACAACAGGACATACTCTCCTCACTTCCATCCCTATCCCTTTTTTATTCCCCACTAAAAAAAAAAGTCAAGTTCAAAAGAGTTTGGAGAAGAATGATGGCATAACCTTTAAAAATCTGAGTCCTTACGTACAAAGGAACTAAAGACTTCATTAAAGAGATGCGATGTTTGGCAGTTCAGACGCTTACTGACTGTCAAAAGCCTGATCTGGGAGAAATGTGACAACTATACTACCATTTTAGAGTCTAATCTCCTAACAGGGGCATTTTGCCCACCAAAGGATGGCATCAAATGCCATTTCCTAGGTGTAGGGCTCCAGGCCGCCTGAGAGACTCTCCCTTCTGCTGCTGCCTCACCCATCTCAGTAGACAGGATTCTTAATACCCTAACTACTTGGATTTGCAGGAGATCTTGAACAAAATGCCTTTTTGTTTAAGATGTTTTCTAAACACCAGTTCAATTCCCACATTAAAAAAATATTTCTATTAAATAGATGGTTTCATTGAAAGCAAAATTAGTCAAATTACTTTTTTGTACATTAAATAGAAGAACAAAATCCTGCACAAAAATACTATTCTATGTTTTGCTATTGCAGCTTGCTAAGCTGAAGTGATAAAACTGCATATAATTATATATTAAAAGTCAGAACTAATCTTAAATGTTGTATTATCAGCAATCATGCTGCTGTTTAACCACCAATGTTTACAAATATTCTGAAACCACCAAAAAAAGCACTTTTATGAACAATCCATCAAAATCATAGCTGCAGCCACTATGTCACTGGCTTTGGCTTCTAGGTGGCCATCAAGTGTGCAACTGTCTAGGGCCAAAAATAAAAAGAGGCACCAAGAGAGAGCCTGGAAGTCTTGGTGCTACCATTGAAATAGACATACCCCCTACCCCAATTATGTGAAGACTCTTTTGGCCAATATCTCAGATAATGAAGGATGTACACAGAAGCATTGCCTAAAAAGAGGCTCTGGGCCCTGTTTCCCCTGGGACTTGGGGCCACATACAGGGGCAAGCGATGCCTGGAATGACTTGGCTGCACTTAGAAGAGCTGTAAAGCCTTTGCTGTTAGTTGTTGAATTCATTTGCCGATGTGTCTGTGATCACCCTCAGCTCTGATGACAGGTTCATTTTGATGACTGAGTTCCCTCAAACTACTGCAGATTACGCATTTCCCTCTGTCCTCAAATTCACCTTATATACTGGTGCTTGCTTTGGGAAACCATTTATGAATAATTAGAGCACCCTTGGTAAAGATTCTTACAAGGGTGGGGCTGGCCAATGGAATCAAGAGAAAGAATATAGAGTAGGCAGGGAAAAATAAAGTTTTCATGTAGAAGTGGAATTAATCACTTGAAAATCAACCACAGCTGAAGATTTTAGTTAAAGCACATATTGCTCACCAAGACCAAGACAAAACTTTCTAAAGACTAGCATTTCCTTCAAATACAAATTTTCAAACACAAGCAAGCAGATGCCCAGGCTAATGCACAACAGTCCATACATGGGATCAGTTTTATCAGACATACAACATCCCATTTATGGTAAACAAATTATTATAGCAGGAAGCAAATGATTTTTAAAAATCCTTGAATTTCTGAGTTGGAAGGGACTTTATCTACCACCTAGTAATGATAGATTTTTCACATGAGGATACTAGAAACAGCAGTAACTTCCCCAAAGGCCAGCCAGATGGTCCTGTAGAGGCCACATCAGCTTCCCTTTCTCCATTTGCTCTCTGCACTAAACTATGGACAGTAGAAAACCTGGATGTTGTCACTAATTAAACTCAACAACCTGAAGCAGGCTCTTAATCCCCCTATGTTTTCTTTCTGGAAAATAAAATGCCCTCTAAGATCCCTTCTGGCCCTCACATTCTAGCATCTATAAAACAGCAAGATCAAGTATGCCTCTGCTCAAAAAGCAGGTACACAGAAATTTGCGTGTGTGTTACTTCTTAGTAAAAGCCACAGTGTTTTTGCAAACCACTGCCAAAATTGAGCTTCTCAGGCACTTATCTGCAAAATGTTAGCACAAGCTGAGGAATTTATTGATGGCAATTAATCTGCTGTCAGTACGTTAACTCCACAGAGGTGCTAGAAGGAGGCAGTCACTGGTTTCTGCAGTGGTGCGCATGGACCCTGAGGTGTTTTCTGTGGTCCTCAGCACTCTCCCGTCTACCACCAGAGATGAACACATGGAGCATGGCAAGGGTTATTTTCTTTTCCAGTCCAGCCCCCTAAAAGTGGCAGCAACCAATGGTGGTGTTTGCTGTCAGTGATTCCAAACTACCATCTTACATTGACGAGAAGAACTCTAAAAGCACAGGCAGAGGGATGCAGTGAGTGAAATCTGGAACTGGAAGTTAGAAGACCACTCTGAGTGATGCTGGACAATCATGATTCCTATAAGAACCCTCATTGAGTCGTTTTTTAAATGAGTGTGAACTACATGACCTGAAGTTCTAGTTTTTGAAAGTACATGGCCTTTTCTACGAACCTCCTGACATGTTTCACAGATTCTTCAAAGAATATGGGATTTTATATCTCGGACATCAGTAAATGATATGTATGTAGGAGACAGGAAGCATGTTACTTGCAAGCAAAATGATGTGTCATTATTCAGAACTCAAACAGGGTAAGATTTTTCATCCCGTTTTTCGGAAACCAATAGGGATGGTTGAAAATCACTTAAAGACAATATTTTTTAAGCACTATTTCTCTTCAACCTATAGGGCTCAGAAGCTCAAATGCCTACATAAAGCAAAGAAGGCAATGTGGGGCAAAAGAGTTGAGGGGGATTGTGGCAAACCAGAGGTTGCTTCCATAGCCGGCGATGGCGGCTCAGCCCTGCTAAATGTTGGTAAGTAGACCATGCGCCCAGGGTTTCCAGGGTATTGTATTGTGGCACAAAGCAAATAATTTTAAAAAAACAACAACCAGAATTTCTGAGTTGGAAGGGACTTTATCACCTAGTGATAGATAATTAAATTGTGTAGATTGCACTACAATTAAATATTGGCAACCTATTGTAAAATAGTTGCCAATAGTGCAGCTCAAACAAGTTAGTGTGTGTGGAATCGATTCAGCCTGCAGGATCTCGTTTGATGCCTGGGCTGTGGTGGTCTTTAAGGTGCTGGAAGCGTCTGGGAATGACCCCCCCCCCAGCAATTTATTTGTTTAGCAATGGAACAAGGCTGAGGACCCCATAAGAAGGTGACAATATCTTTTAAAGTTATGCTCATCAGAGTACCCCAAAATTTCCCTCAACAAGTTTTTATGGCTTTATGTAATTTAATGTACCCATAGTCACTCTTGTTTCTGAAAGAAGCAGGTTTCTAAACATTGGAACAGCAATTACAAAGAAATAAAGAAGAAAAGAAGCAACTAAAACCAAACTCTTCAAAATCAGTGCCAAACATGAACAACTATTGGGACAGGAAGATATGCAATCCTAAACTAAATGGTCTGTCTAAAATACACAATGTCAAGACAAATTACAAAGTTACATGGAAGCAAAATAAACCCCATAAAAATGTCAAAAAGTTACTGATCCTTAACATTGCAAGATAAGACTTGAAAGTGTATATCATATAGGTATTATGAATATGCCTGATGTAGTCAATTCTCAATTTGTAGCCTTATAAATAAAAATAAAATGGTAAATGTCTAGAGAACAAGGGAAGAGTTATAATGAATACTGAATTTCTGTATTAGGATATATATCATTTGACTTCTCTTCCTGACAAAAATGACAAAACCAGAACCCATAGAAGTATTGACAATTTGCTTTCTCCTAAAGAAGTGATATATGGTGAATTATTATTATTATTAATAGGAAAAAATTATGATAGATTGATTCAAATATAATTGTTTTCAAAATCTACAAATCTAGCATTAGAAAATGTTCCTCATAATTAAATCTTTCTTCATAAACTTTAAAAACTAACTGACAGAAAATAATTTTTAGGACTATCAAATGAAATGAGTAAGCAGTAATAATTATCTCCCAACACCTGTAACAGCTCCCAAATTCCACCATAAAGATACTGTTTTGCACATAAATATTCCACATCCAGAACTTAGACATCATGCTTTTCTTGCTATTAAAAATAATTTGGAAATAAGCACTTCACCAATTCATTTCAGATTAAGGGTATGATAAATCATCACCATGATACAAATCTTTTCAGATCTTCTGGTACACAACACGTGTGTGTGTCTATATATCATCTCATCAGAAAAATCTGCATCAAAATAAAGACTTTAATTTTTTTTCAAGTTCCCTGACACAGAAAATTTCTTATCTGTTTGCATAAGAATACCATGAAGCAGGGGAAAACAGAACAGAATATTAGAGGACTAGGATAACAGGATACTCCATGTGGGTTGAAAGTAAAATCCAAATCTAAATGTCTTTCCTAATTTTGATGTAGTGGAATAAAAACCACTGGCTCATATTTTCCAGGCCTAGATTTTGGCATATAAATATAATCTGTGCCGGTAAACCTGATCAAGCCCTTTGTTACCTTTTTCTTCCTCTGAAAGTTCTTCTATTGGTTCCAGTATGTGCGACGAGAATGCCTGTTCTATTAATAAGGAAAAATAAGAACAGCACAAACATGACAACAGCAAAGTAACATTAGTTTCCTTTCAAATGATTTTGAAAGATATAATTCCACGGTATTTTAGTCATGCCTGAATAGCAAGAATTTACTGAGGAAAAAACGTTGAGGCAATCAGTCATAGATGGTCACCTTTTCATCATATCTTCGATTTCTATGTACTTTCCATTAACTACACTCTACAGAAATTATAGTTTTAAATAATTAAGTTAAAGTTTCTCATTCATCAACCTAGTACGCGATAGCCTTTTAAGACACAAGGGCACAACTGCAAAAGATCTTCATTACTTATAAAGTATTTCGATCAAGTGGCTAAACAGAAAATTAATGAAAATATTTCAACTACAAAAAAATAAAAAATTCCCAAGGTCCTGGGATTCCCACTTGTTCCCAATGCTAACCCCACAGTTTTCAAGTGGTAAGACCCAGAAGATAAAAAGGGAACAACAGGCGAGAGGTCAGCAGCAAGACTGACAGCCGTTCTTCGACACCGCATGGATGCGTTTCACGACCTAGTTCCGGGGCTGGAGAATGCCCTGGCCCCACAGCTGGGTAGATGAGGAAGGACTCTTCCCAATCTCACCCCAGAACGGCAACCGCGCTCAGGGGAGATGAGGTCTTTGGGTGACTATTCCCAGAGAAATGTTATATGCATACACAAGGAAGCCGGCCAGCAGCAGGTATAAAACCAAACCCTATCCTACCAACTGAAGGAAATTTCCTTCATGGGGAAGGTCAGGTTTTAGGTGAAGGTTTAATGATGTTGGTCAGGCATTAGATATGGGATGAAATGCAACCAGCAAAGTTGGTGCATGGTTCACTCACCTTCAGCTTGGAGACTGATACAGTGCACTTCCCCCAACCAGCTCTCCACTTTTACCTCCAAGGGGGAGGTCATTTCATTCTACCACCAGACCTGGGAGTGGGTGATGGGTCAGGGTAAAAACGGCCAACAGTTACCGAGTGCTCACCAGGTGGCCGAGGGATCCACATATGTGGTATCTCAGATTTAATGCTTCCTACTTTAAAGGGTCTGGTTTTTTATTCATTAAAGTATTTCTAGTACTCTATTTCAGACAGATAAATGATAGAGATACATAGATAGATAGACAGACAGACAGACAGACAGACAGGCTTAGGTATATATAAATAGGTTCTTACAGCTTAGCCAGCAACCTAGTCAATGTATGTAACATTGGCTGTATGGGAGAAATGCATCTTAAACTACTTTCAAGTTAACTTCTGGAATACAGCCTATGACTGAGTAAAATCACCTAAATGCTGAAGTGTGGACATAGCCATGAAGAAGCATTTAAGTCCAGCAGGTACCACAACTGCTGACCACCAAAAATGTGCTTTTCAAATTTGTTATAGAGCATCAAGATTTTAAAAAATTATACAAATAGGCTATATTACTAGTTTGAACTGCTGAAAACAGATTTAAGGAGGATAACTAATTTCAGATTTTAAAAAGTCACACTGTATTTTATTGTACTTGTGATCAAAATAAGGTCACGAGGAAACTTTTAATAAAACTTTCATGAAATCATCTCACACATATTTATTATTTTATAGCAGGGATACTCCTATGACTTATTTCTCTAGAGTCAGGATAAACTGCCAGGTTCTGATGTGTTTCCCTCCGTGTACAGAGGAAGAGTTCTGGTAGAAGGGGAGACTCCTGAACATGGCTCCCATAACAAGGGCTGGGGAAATGAGGCTGGCCAAACCCCAGCTCCCAAAACAAGCAGGCTGATGTCCCACATCAGGAGGGAAGGACCTGCCCTGCTTGTGCTTTGTAAGCCACCAGTCTAGCCTTCAAATGTCCCAGATCCTGTCCTGAGCTGAGATCCAGGGTGAGAGTCAAAACACTCAGAGGTCTGAGTCTCCCATGAACAACAATGTTGGAGGCTTTCAAAAAAATCCTTGTCAGTTTCCTGCCATTGTCTCCAGAAGAAAGGATCTTGGTCCTCTAACTAGCCCTGCCCTTTTGCCCCTGGCTGACTTCGGCTGGACTTCATCGTGCCTACCTTAGAAGCTAACACTGGCCAGAGCTTACTCAGTGGCTTGTACCTTGCTGGACCATCACAAAGGCCACTGCGGTAGCCACGGCTGTTCTCTGCACTTGGCAGGCAAAGCCCCTAAGCCCACGGCTTAGGGGTGGGCTGTGAATCTGGACTGCCTGCTTCCAAAGTCTGGAGACTTGTCCACAAAGTGATGATGCCTGCCTACTGGCGCTCACTGGGCTTTTCTTCCTGACTTCTCCAAATGCCACCGCTGTCCATCCATTATCAGAGTTCACTGTGCTCTGACTTTCCTTGGTCCTGGCCCTGGTCCCCAATCACCTGCTCAGCCTTTCTGCCAACTCCACCAAACCGCTGGTCTGTCCACTCTTTCTCCAGTCTCGTCACCACAACGCAGACTCCCGGAGAGGAATCTCAAATGCTGGATCACCCACACCTACAACTGGTCTCCCCATCTCAGATTCTTTGGAGACGCTCTGGTCAGGCCAAGCCTCCCATAGCCTAGCTCTCCAATTCTGCACACCCAGCCTCAAGAACACTCAGCGGCTACACACTGCCCCAAGAACAACCCTGGACAGCTGCAGCCTGGCACTCAATAGCTGCCATGAATGCCCTCAACCAACCTCACTTCTCTCACGTCTCCTCTTCTTCTCTATGCATGGCCAAGTAATTACTCTAAACTGCTAATTCACATCTAGTGCTTTCCTGCCACCTTTTCCTTCTTACTGTTTGCTTTGCCTAGGATGCCATCTTGACATATTCACCTCCTACTCGGCTCAAATGGCCAAATGTCAGCTACGCCAGGAAGTCTTCCCAGAGTCTCCCAAATGGAGAAAATCTCTCCCCTGCCTGGATACCCATTTCATTTTTCAGTGGCTCTCACCTTGCACCATAATTATAAGCATGTGGTCTCCTTTATAAGCTGTAAGTTCCTTGGGGACAGGCTTCATTTCTGATTCATTTCTATATCTCTGTCATGCAGGAATGGCCCACAGTTGTCATTACCCAGTGGTCAGTGAAGGAAGGAAGGCAGGAGTGGCAGAACACCACTGGAGAAACAGATAACTACACGTGGCATGTTAACTCCTGTCAAAGACATGTTCACTGAAGACTCTCCTGAGTTTTTCCAGGATGTATGTCTAGGAGATCCTGTTGGCATATCCAAACATTTCCCCTTGTGACTGCACATAAGCATGGTCACCTGACAGGGATCAGGCTCATTCTCCTTTAGAGGGTGGAATCCCACTGAACTGAGACTTCCTTTCAACAGTCCCCATCCCACTTCTGCAACACTATTTGGGCCAGTGGTGTCCAGAGGGGGAAGCCATCTTTCTTTCCATCAAGAGACACAATACACCAGAAGTCTGGAGCACACCACCTCTCATGTACTGGACAATAAACTATTGCTTGTGTTAAGTTTCAGTATTTCAAGATGTAGAATACTTGCTTTGAAAACAAAACATAATAATAATTGTAAAGTCTAATAAAAATGTTTCTAAGTGGGAGCGGTGGCTCACATCTGTGGTCCTAGCACTTTGGAAGGCTGAGGTGGGAGGATCATTTGAGTCCGGGTGTTTGAAACGAGCCTGGGCAACATAATGAAATGCCGTCTATACAATAAATCAAAAAATTAGTCAGGTATGGTGGTGCACCCCTGCAGTCTCAACTGTGTGGGAGGATCACTTGAGCCCAGAAAGTTGAGGCTGCAGTGAGCTATGATCATATCACCACATTCCAGCCTGGGTGACAGAGAAATGCCCAGTCTCAAAAAAAAAAAAAAAAAAAAAAAAAAAAGTTTCTAGTTTTTGTGGTCCTCATTGTAGCTATATACAATTAAAGTCATGTATACATAAGCCCCTCACAATTTATAGACCAAATTAAAGGAGGGCTTTACATGTAGGTAGAACCTAGCAGGTGCCCATAGACTTTGGGAAAAGCGGTTATTTTGCATCCTCACTGCACTCGTCGCTCTAAAAGTGGGCCACATTATCAGCCCAGGCAACCTAAGCAATTGGTGTATGGGTCAGTTTAACAGCAACAAAGTATACTTTATTTTCTGGGCGTCCTAATACCACCATTTAGTCACTACTCCATGAGCAACGAGCAAAGTGGTCTCCAGTGGTGAAAATACTACAAAAATTTATTTGAGGTTTGTCCAGAAAAAAACGCATACTGGGGATGGGAATCAAGCATGATTGTTTATCTTCTCCAGAACCCATGTTTCATCCTATCAACTGCCTTAGAATCAGAACCTACTGCCTGTACCGTTTAGCTTGTGTAGCAGAGTTGAAAGCAGGGAGCCATCAGAGTTCCCATTTTACCTAGATCCTCTCAGGACAGACGTGCTGGCAATGTTGGCTCCTAGCAGCTCACAGTGGAGTCCCTTCCAGGCTGCTTTAGCTCACCCTCTCTTTGGGGCAGCCCCCATCAGATGACAAATCAGTGCAAGGGGCAATGGCCCACTCCTGCCTCAGTGGAGGACAAGCCGGAGCACTCATCCCAGCTCTGCAGCTCTGAAGCAGGGCCGGCTGAGGCCTCCACTGTGGCTGCGTCTGGGTTCAACGTCCCCTTCGCCCAACCCTGCTTCTCTCACAGGTGCTGTCCAAGGGCACCCCCACCTCCCACCTGTAAACTTCCGCATCAGTCTGTTTCCCAGGGGACCCGACCTACAATGGTAAGAAATCGCGAGATTTTTCATGGTAAAGAACCTCATCAAGCTTTGAGATGGAACAAAGGACAGAGAGTGAACAGGCGAATAAACATTACGCAATCCATGACTAACCTGCCCTGCCCCTGCTGCCCTGGGGAAGCTGGCCTGACGGGGTGGGGGACGTTGGTGGGCCCTGGCCAAGTCTCTTCCTAGCTCCTGCCCACTGAGATGCTCACAAATCAGCTTAGATTCCCATCCAAGGGCTGTAGGCCCTGTGCCAGGTCTGGCTGGCATTTAAAACTAGCATTTCAATCCCCGCAGATGCCAGGAAGGGGGCAAGACTGATTCATGCAGCTCTGGGCCAGTGAGGGTAGGGTCCCCGTGAACACATGCTTTAGAAATGATCGATTTGTCCGGACCCTTGAATTAACCCCAGACAGCTTTAAAGTACCTACCAGCGTGTCCTTTAGTTAGCAACAAAAATATATGACAAAGAAACTAGGAACCTTGTGTGATGTCATACAGAAAGCTAACAATAACAAAGTGGAGGGGCGGGGAAGTAAAAGAAACTGAAATACACTGTTGAAGTACAAAAGAGAAGTAGCCAGCAATACTTTACAAAGGGATGCAACAGAGAGATTTTAGACCTGACATAAAATAATATGAATACAGAATGATTGCTAGATACTTTTCTTATATATTCAATATTAAAGCAAATTTATTTATGTCCAATGTGCTTTTATCTGTTACTGGTCTAAAGGAAAAAACTGCATGCTCTGAACACTTGTAAACAAGAAGATCAATATGTGGAGAATTTACACATTACGTATTGTGATCACATACTCAAGACAACTGACCCACCTGAAATGATCTTCGGGAAAAAAATAAGGTGCAATAAACACTTCACCAGTCAGTGATGAGTAAAAAGGATTATTACTAAAGTTCATGGTATACAGACCACAATATCTATGAAGACAAAACGTGCCACTATACTGACCAGTTAGATCATGGATTTAAGTGTAACTTTTTTAAAAGACCAAAAATGAAAGAAGAGTGAAATAATCCGTGGATTCCAGAGCAACGGTATGTGAGACTGGAAAAAGATGGCCCTTCTCCCATCTTAATTCATTTGTAATATCCAACAGAGCACAGGAAAACATCATATTAAAGAACATACTATAAAAACTGTAAGCACTTTAACTGTATAAAAAGTGAAATACGGCTATAATATTCAGCCCATCTATTGGATCATGTTAATAACAATTATCACCCTTTTGATCTGGTCCAAGAACTGAACCCTGGTAATGATTTCACCCAGTGGTTCCTACCTATTTCCTTTAGTTTCCATCACATGTCTTTTCTAGATTTTCCCAACAAGTCATTCAAACTGTTTGTTTAGAAAAGGTGACTTGCTGCCACATTGAAAGTTATAAAAACAACCACATACGCCCTGTGGCATGTGCTGGCTGGCTGGTCAGATAGCAGGTCACCCTCATTCTTACCCAACACCTACTACTTTCCACAAAAATCATAAATAATCAAGACACTACCCAAAGTTAAAATCTCTACTTGTGAGTCTGGCAACCTTTTATACCTATATACACCTTTTATACTTTAAGAATTTGGGAGGTATGTCCAGTTTACAACAATATTACACATGAAGACGGCAGTTTTAATAACTGCTTTGCAATCACTAAAATGTTTCCTGTTTTATTATTAATTACCTCCACATAATCACTTTTGGTTAATAAGTTATCCAACTCAGGGTGGCAACTGCACATAAAACGCTGAGACTATTACTGAAACTTACCATGCGCCATTGGCAGACTTGATTTAGTTTCCAAAGTGTGCAGGGCTGGAGCATTCACTGAAACAGCATAAAAAGGAAAAACTCAGAGGTTCCATAATTAAAGCATAAGCATCCGAACATGATGATAGCCAAATATGCCTCAAACTAGTCAAGATACATACACACCATAAGGAACAAATACTTCAAGTGACAAAGATATTACACAACATAAACTTATATTCATAACAGCTTTATGGAGATATGTTCACCTTTTAAAAATATACAATTCAGTGGTTTTTTTAGCATATTCACAGGGCTGTGCAACCACAACCACTGTCTAATTCTAGAACATTTTCTTCATCACCTCCCTCAAAATACCCATGCCCAATACCCATCACACCTTATTTCTGCCCCTTTCCCATCCCCAGGCAACAATTAATCTACTATCCGTCTCTATGAATTTGCCTATTCTTGACATTTCATATAGTAAATGAAATCATACAGTATGTGGTCCCTTGCGTCTGGCTTTGCTCACTTAGCACAATGTTATCAAGGTTCATCCATGCTGTAGCATGTATATAAATATCAGTATGTATTTTTATGGGCAAATAACGTTCTGTTTTATAAACTGACCACATTTTATTTACCTTTTCATTAGTTGATGAACATATAAGTTGTTTCCACTGTTTAGCTATTATGAATACTGCTGCAATGAACATTCATACACAATAAACCAGTTTTGAAAAGTACTCTAATCACTGGGCTGGAAGACATTATGTGAAGATATTAATTTAGGCACAGCCTGTGGAAAGAGGTTTACCTAACTTAAGTAAGACTCAATCCTCTCTAATTTAAATGTCTCCAGAAAATTAGATTCCACGGCCTTCTTCCAATATTTGACAATTCTTATCTGAGAGTCCTCTCTGGACTATTTATTTATCCAGTTTGTTTTCACTAAACAGTATTGGTCTATTAGTTTACAGCTTCTTTATCAAGACAGACTTTTAATTCTAATCTTACCCTAAAAAATACTGGCCACAAACCTCAGCTACTTTTTTATTTTATTTTTTTTAAAAAACAGAGTTTCACTCCCATCACCCAGGGTGGAATGCAGTGGCATGATCTCAGCTCACTACAACCTTCGCCTCCTGGGCTCAAGCAACTCTCCTGCCTCAGCCTTCTGAGTAACTGGGACTACAGGCATGCGGCACCATGCTCAGCTAATTTTTGTATTTTTAGTAGAGATGGGGTTTCACCATGTTGGCTAGGCTGGTCTCAAACTGGTGACCTCAAGTGATCAACCTGCCTTGGTCTCCCAAAGTGCTAGGATTACAGGCATGAGCCACCACACCCGGCCATCAGCTACTTCTATAGGTATGCATTTTTTATCTTCACAATGGCTTCTAGTGAAAGTGTTCAATTCCTATTTGTAAATTGCTAACAAACTCTGGAAATACTGCCTTTGTACCCATTTGCAACTTGTATAGTCTAGATCAAGTTTTGGCAAACTATAGCCCATGAGACATACCCAGTCCACTGCCTGTTTTTATTGGAACACAGCCAAGCTCCTTCACTTACGTGTTGTCTATGGCTGATTTTGCACTACAATGGCAGAGTTGAGTAGTTGCAAAACAGACCATCTAGCGTGTGAAGCCTAATGTAAATCACTGTCTGGCTTTTTACAAGAAAAAGAAAATACAGAATATTAACTATTCCTGATCTAGATATTTTTCCAGCTTACAGAATCAAAAGATCTGATGCTATTAAAATTGATCACAATTTGGTCTTTTCTCTCAACTGCAGAATTCATTCCCTTATTATGAAAGGGTAGTAAATCAGTAAATGACTGACTAGTGTCTAAATCACCAAGGGTATAGACAGGTGGAATCAAGAGGTTTGACCATATCTGCCTTATATTAGACATTACAAATCTTCATTTTACTGGGTATAGGTCTAATTTATTTATTACATATCTCCAAAGCTGACTTACACCTTGTGATTTAGATTTTCTGATCTTAAACTTTAGAATGTATGTTTTCTTTCAAGTGATGAAAACTTCCCTGCCATCATTAGAACCTTGGCTTTTAGATCCTTTTGTATGCTGGGAAGAGGAATGGGACAAGCCAGGGCCTCACTCGGAAGGGACCCCTACCTATGGGGCTATGGGCCTAATTTTTTAAATTATTTTTGGAATTTTCTAGAGCCAGTGGCATCCATATTTTTTTTGACCACATTCCCCAATCAGTAAAAGTTCCCCCAGAAATACACAGTTTATTTAAATGAATTTTATATATACTATAATACAAATGTGTACATTTTAAAACAAAAAAATGAAAAAATTAAAAGGATGAGATTTATTAATATATAAAAATAACCTCTAATAATTTTTTCCCACATTCCAATAGATAATTTTGCATACTCCATTTGGAGAAAACCACCCTAAATAAATATAGCCTTGGGTTTTTTGTTTTTGTTTTTGTTTTCTGCATATGTATTTGAGTTTGGTCAGCTGCTGAAGACTGATTGTTTGTTTGAATAATTTAGTATTTGACCTTTCTGTCCTTCTCTGAAATGTGTTTTTTTCCTTCATTTCATAAGATGTAAGTTCAGCATCTCTTCCTCTCTCAACCCTACTATTGGCACTTAAACTCCTCTCCTCCCCTTAACTACCCCTTACTTCTTCAGCTTCAAGAAGCCTCCAAGAAGACTGAGAGGTTAAAACCATCAGCATTTTCCAGCCAATAGTGCCAAATTCCAAAACACGCTCAAGAATGTCCTTTGGTCACTACACAGTGCTCTCACAATCCCTGGGCCCACGTGCGTGGTGCTGTTTCTCTGTGCTCAGCCTCAGCCCATACTCCTCTCATGGTCAGATCCCTGTGCACATGGCATGGGTATCTGCCCTTACTCCTTCCTGAATGGAAGCAAAACTATCTCAACTATTTAGCTAGTATTTTTAAACAACCATCTGTCAGTTTCTAAACTGTAAAGATTATGTCCTTTTGGTTTACTGCAGAATCTTGACAGCTCCGGGAGATAGAGCAGATGGCCAGGCTGACCACAAGTGGGGACAGACAGGACACCTGTCAAAGCCTGCAGCAGTAAGAGTGTCAGCAGTTTCAAAGTGTGGTGACACCACACACAGTCACACAGTCACACAGTGTGTCACTTTGAGAAGTCAACAAGTATAAACTAAGGTGATGCCAAGGAATTTTTAGTCATCCCTTTTTAGACAAATTGTGAAATAATAGCTATGGCTAATCAAAATCACCACAACATCATGTGGATATTTGTAGTCTTGGGTTTTAGAACTAGGTCAAAACTAAGAATCAAAATAAATCATTATGTGATCTCTAAATACATTGGTTTTCAAAGAAAAGTCTCTAAAAATAGTAAGTAAAAGTTATGTTTTGGTTTAGCATTTTAAAGATACCTTTGGAGCCCTGCATCTGTTATAGGAACTTACTAGGCACAGCTGGAGCAGCTGGCTGAGATTCAAAAGCCTGCCAGGCTAAAGGATTTCCTGAAATGACAGAAAAATAAATGAACAAAAAACATCACAAGCTATGGATTAAATTTTTGTAGGCCTTATCCTAATTTGTGCCCCCATAAAAAACATAAATGAAATGTACCAATATATAGCACATCACCAGGAGAATAAATATGTGTAACATACATCTTTTTGAAGCTAAATTTTCCCCAGAATTACTTTTCAGTCAAATATTTATGATATCTAGTTAATTTTGCAAGTATTCCTACCTACCTGAGCTCTTGTTATTTGAAGAGGAGTTAAAGGGAACCACATACCTCTTTCCCCAACTCTTTATCTCAAAACAAGAGGGAGGAAACCCAGCTCATACACCCCAGTACCACCCCCGTTGGCATCCCTCAAATACACAAAGATTCCTCAACAACCTGAGACGTGCAGGAACCAGGACTGGAATCACTGGGAAGAAAACTAGGCAGAAGTAAGACCCTGAACCTATGGCTTCCAGTCTCCCTTCTGGTCTCTTTTTTTTTTTCTTTTGCAAAGTCAGCTCTTGCCCTGGTCTTGACTGGTTTCGTGTGTGTGTGTGTGTGTGTGTGTGTGTGTATGTGTGTGTGAGAGAGAGAGAGACAGAGAGAGAGAGAGACAGAGACAGAGTTCTTGAATGATATGGAGACAGGCAGGCTATCACTGCTGCAGTCAGTAGGTTGTGCATATTCCCATTAAGCTTAGAACAAACCTGTAACCCCCAAACAGCCACAGTTGAGAATAATGCAGCAAGCCTTTATAGCACTTTAGAATAATTAAGAGTTTTTTGGTTTTTGTTTTTTAGAGGTGTGGGTCTCACTGTCACCCAGGCTTGAGTGCAGTGGTGCAATCATAGCTCACTGCAGCCTTGAATTTCTGGGCTCGAGTGATTCTTCCACCCCAGCCTCCTGAGTAGCTGTGACTACAGGTGCCTGCTGCCATGCACAGCTCATTTTTTATTTTTTATTTTTAGAGAAGGGGGACTCACTATGTTGCCCAGGCTAGTCTCGAACTCCTGGCCTCAAGTGATCTTCCTGCCTTGGCCTCCCAAAATGCGGAGATTACAAATGTGAGCTACTGTGCCTGGCCTACTAAGAGCTTAATATCAATAATAATGGCTAACTTAATGAGGGCTTAATAGGCATATTATCCCATTTAATCCTCATAACAAGCCTATGATGTAGTTACTATTTGCTATGACTTGAATATCCCCTCAAAAATGCAAGTTGAAATTTAACTGCCATTGTAATAATGTTACACGGCAACAGTGGCAGGAGTGGGTTAGTTACTGAGAGTGGGTTTCTGATTTAAAAAGATGAGTTTGACCCAATTTCCTTTCTCCGTCTCATGCATTAGCTGGCCAGGTGATGCCTTGCACCATAGGTTGACCCTCACCAGATGTCAGCACCATGCTCTTGGATTTCCCAGCCTCCAGAAACTTTGTTTCTTTATAAATACCAGTCTGTGGTATGCTATTATAGCGGAGAAAATAGACTGAAACACTATTCATATTCCTGCTATAAAGCTGAGGAAACTGAGGCAGAGATTCATAAAGCTATGAAGTGCCAGAGATGGGAGTAGAACCCAGTCTGTCAACAGACCCTGTGCTTTTATATGCATAACTCTGTTCTACAGTGTATAAGTCAAGAGGTAAATGGCTCCTAAGCAGTTATTATGTGCCTAATAGTACTCTGATTAAAAAAATGAAACAACTACATGATAGTTTAGATTTTTTAAATTCTTCACCTTTCTGGGTTGTGGTAACAAATCTCTCAAATTAAAATAATAGAGGACAGATCTACGAAATTAATACAACAAGAAGAATGCCATCTTAGCACACATAAACAAGTGGGGCCCACATTCTTCTGAAGCCCAGCGCGATTGGGGAGGTTCCCCTTGCCACCAGCACCGGGATCCCATCCACTTACCTTTGGGCTCACTGATACTGTTTAATGGATTACAGGTAAAGTCTTTAATCTGCAAAGAAATACAGTCTTCTAGTGATACGTTTGAAATTAGATAGGGACACACACATGGGATAATGGACAGATAATGTTGTTAGTAAATTAACCTTTTCACTAAATTATCCAGGGACATAGGGCCTGTGGTCTTTAAAAGCACAGAGGCAGAAGTTATTACCCAAACCTCACCATCACACAATATATTCATGTAAAAAACCTGTCCATGTACACCTTGAATCTAAAATAACAAAAAATCTTTTTAAAGTTGCATTTGTATTTGGCTGCTTCTCAGAGTAATTACTGAAAGAAATTCTTACTTACCTTCAAATCAAATTAATTTTGAACTTTAACTGTATAAATCTTCAACATATTACTTTTAAATACCTTTTAAAAATGTATTTTATTGCACTAACTTTTACAAGCAATCACAAGGGGAAAAATATTCCATCTTCCTCACCTTATACCACTTACAAATGCTCTAAAGTAAAAACACATGTTCTTAGATAGACTCCGTTGCTTAAAGAAGCACGGTGCCACACTGCTGCCAGACATACCTGCTGTCTCTGAGTTATAATCAGCTCATTCTGCTCCTGGAGTCTCTGCCCTAGCTCTTCTATCCTTTTCTTGTAGAAAACATTGCTTGCATTTAGATCATCTATCATTGAGGTTCGAAGTTTCTCTATATGTGACAGGAGCTGAAAAAAAGTTAAGAAAGGCATCCACCTGTAAGCTGCATGTCAAATGTCTTCATTCTCCAGATTTCAGGTACATGCCCTGCCTGTTTTGCTGGCCTGATGCTATCCGTGCACATCAGGTCGTTGAATAAATCTTTGATCATGGTATATCCTGGCCCTGGCTGCTCTAGGTGCTTCATCTGTGTTCCCAAGGGAACTCACGACCCCAAATAGACAACACTGATAATGGGAGCAGCTGAGCCAACTACAGCATATAGCATGAAATAACACATGAGCAACAATAAAGGATTCAGGCTTCTCCTGCAGAGTGGCTCTGACCCTCAGTACTAAATTTCTCCTGCAGTCCTGTCCTTCCGATGCCCACATGGGCCATCCTAGGCCAGAGAGCACATCTTAATGTTTTTGTTGTTTTTTTTTTGACATGGAGTCTCACTCTGTCACCCAGGCTGGAGTGCAGTGGAGCAATCTCAGCTCACTGCAGCCTCCGCCTCCCGGCTTCAAGCAATTCTCCTGCCTCAGTCTTCTGAGTAGCTGGGATTACAGGCCCACACAACCATACCTGGCTAAATTTTGTATTTTTAGTAGAGATAGAGTTTCACCATGTTAACCAGGCTGGTCTCGAAGTCCTGAACTCAGTCGATCCACCTGCCTTGGCCTCTCAAAGTGTTGGGATTACAGGTATGAGCTACCGTGCCCAGCCCCATCTTAATTATTTTATATTCCCAGAAACTAGCACAACCCCTGGCCCTCAGCAGGTTCTCTGAGAAATGTTTACTGATAAATGTTTACCGAGAAAAAGAAGGGGAATGGTGGAGATTAGAGGGAATGAGGGAGGGAGGGAAAGAAAGGGAGAGATGCAGAGGACAGAGATACAGAGACACACAGACATATTCATCTTTACAGATAATGTCATGGAAGATCATAGACTGGACAAAAAGAATTCAAGAAGAATTTGTTTTCAATAATTGAAGGAAAGGTGCTTAAAGCAATTTCAGTAGTTGTTTAAACACAGAAGGTTAAAAAAAAAAAAAAGGGTGGGGTGGGGCTTGAGGCCGGGTGTGGTGGCTTGTGCATGTAATCTCAGCACTTTGGGAGGCTGAGGCAGGCAGATCACTTGAGGTCAGGAATTTCACACCAGCCTGGCCAACATGGCAAAACCCCATCTCTAATAAAAATACAAAAATCAGCCGGGTGTGGTGGCGGGTGCCTGTAATCCCATCTACTTGGGAGGCTGAGGCAGGAGAATTTTTGAACCCAGGAGGCAGAGGCTGCAGTGAGCCAAGATCATGTCTTTGCACTCCAGCCTGGGCAACACAGCGACATTCCGCCTCAAAGAAAAAAAAAAAGCCTTCATAATTGGGGTGAAGAACATTCCAAGTCTATGTCCTGGAAGTGGTGACAGGGTATGCTGATCAAATAAAGGAGTAGGAAGTATCCGTGCCTGAGATGAGTATATAAGGGCACCTAGACTAGCATTTCCTCATTTGCTTGCTTTTAGAAAATTAACACTCCTTGTGTACTAGATGCACTTCATTTTGTTGAATCCACACCACAATGTTACGGACACATGTTTTGGCCCCATTGTACAGATAGGAAAACTCAAGTCTAGAAAGGTAAAGTCACTGGCCCTAATTGAGACAGCCGAAGTGGGGCAGAGCCCAGACTTAAACTTTCACATGCAAGTTTCAAAGTCAGTGCTCTTTCGTGAGGCCAAGGAGGGAGAATCGCTGGAGTCCAGGAGTTGGAGTTCAGTGTGGGCAATGCAGTAAGACCCTGTCTCTACAAAAACTTTTAAAAATTAAGCTAGGTGTGGTGGGGTGAGCCTGTAGTCCTAGTTCCTCGGGAGGCTGAGGTGGGAGGGTTGCTTGACCCCAGGAGGTTGGGGCTGCAGTGAGCTATGCTCATGCCACTGCACTCTAGCCCTGGCGACAGAGTAAGACCCTGTCTCAAAAAAAAAAAAAAGCAGTGTCTTAGCATCCTGCACAGCCTTGCCTCTGAAATGCTCTGTGCTCCTATGAGGCTGGACAAACACTGGGTGGAACCAATCTAGAAAGATTTTCCGAGTGAAACCTAAAAAGAATCTTTCCTTTCCTAGTGGATACTAAGAACCTCCCCCAAGGAGGGCATTGTCAAGAGCTTTCACTACATCTTTACAGGCCCCTGGAAAAGTGGCCTCCAAAGCAGTCTGGGAAATGCTGAGCTGGAAAATAGAAGGAAAAGCCAGTAAAAATGTCCAGGCTGCTGGATGGAGGTTTAGGATCTCGGCCTTGATCAACTACATGGGGAGTTGCTCCAGGCCCCAGGAAGAAAGGAGATGTGGGAATATCTAAGGGATAACATCATTCTTAATAGAGGAGTTAAGAATGAATCAGACAGGCATGGAAAAGAGTACATGGAGAGAGGAATGGAGAGGGTCTAGGCAAATATAGCCAGAAATTATTTTGAAGTTTGCAGCTCATGAGCCCATTTTCTGTGATCCCATTTCAAGCACTACGCATTTTTCTCTACTGGTCCACATCACCCCATCCTCCCTTCCTTCATTATGTGACCATCTGACAACCTCCCAAGCTCTCAAGAGTCTTCTGTTGGGTAAAAAGGGCATGCCATCGCTTATCTGTGACTGCCTGTGAACTCCTACCAATGTTATTTAAAACAAAAAAAATTGCCAAGAATCTAGGTAAATCAATAGAAAGTTGGCAAATGCAACTTTCCCTAAACAGAGAAATACAATATGTGCATTGTGGGAACAGCAGGCACCAATCATGTGGAATAATTAATAGTTAGGTCTCAGGCAGAGATTACTAAACCTGATTGAATTCACCCCTCTGTTAGGGTTTAAGAGCAAAGAAGGGAGAGGTAAGCAGCTTCTAAACAAGCCAAACCAACAGACGAGGAAGGAGTGCAGCCTAGTGGTGGCACAGATCCGCCCCCACATACCCAGTATGTGAGGCATGCGCCCCACTCAGAACCAGGAAAGTCCTCGCCTTCTTCCTCCATGACAACCGTCAGTCTTTCTCTCTATCACGACTCGCAGTGACAAAGTATAAAAACTGTAACTCGCTTTCTATTCCAGCCAGAGGCCACTGAAATTCCCACAACTGCCTGAAACACAGACAGCTTTAAAGGAGCCAGGATTTTAAAAATCCTTCCCCACCCCCGATTAATAAAGAAACCTGAATTCTGTCCCTAAATACCAATGCTAGAAAGATGGCTTGAAGAATAAGAGTAGGGATTTTAATGATCTAAGAGCAGTGGTTCAAACCATAGATCCAAAACAGGATAGCCTGGGTGGCTTTTGGTTTGTGTATTTCCAAAATCCACATGTCCCAGACTTACCTACTAAATCAAGATCTCAGGGAGTGGAGCTGGCCACGCGTACTTTGGAAAAGAGTCTCAGGTAATTCTGAACTGCATCCCTGGTTAGGGATTACCATGTCAGAGCATCCAAAGAAAAGATCCTGCGTCCTTACAGAAAAGCAACCACTCGAAGCTGTCACTGCCTGTTTTCCTTCCCGGCTGGAAGCTTCACAGGTGAGTGCCTAGAGCTAGACAGGCCAGCCAGTGTAGTATGCTCTGGAGTACACAGGGCCTGCATTCAAATACCAGTGACCGTGGGCAAGACAGCATCTGTCTAAGCCCCTGTGTCCTCACCTGTAAAATGAGTGACAGCATCTACCTCACAGAACTCTTAGAATGATTAAGTATGTGGCAACTACAAATATCCATTTATTTCCAAATGTTCCCATAAAACCAATGGTGTGCTGGTTAAATCAGCTTTCAAAAAAAACACCCTGATGAGGAGAAATGTGCACAGCTGAGAGCCGGTATGAGTCAGCTCCAGGACACCAGGACATGAACCGTAAGAACAGACCACTTTTGCTTCAGTGTAATGCAGGGGGACAAAGGAGAACACTTCTTGCACAGTGGAGCCACCTGTGGTGCAGAGAAACTACCGTCCACTGCTCCTGGGATCCTGCATCTTAGCTGCCATAGATAAAATATGCTGGGAAGTGAACGCCATCGTCCTAACTACACAGTCATTCTCATGGGGGAAGCTCCCCCGTGGTGCAGGGTGGAAACATGGACTAGTGTCCTCCCTACAGCAGATGGTGCTTAGACCTCCAGACAACTCTGGTAACCCTGCTCTTCTGAACCCTACAATCAGCCTTTCTCCATCTATGAGAACAAGGCTGAATGATGCCCTAGCTAGACGTCTAGCTACCTTCCACATTCATTCTGCAAGTGTGTAGTGAGTGCCAACCACATTTCAGGCACATGAGTGGATGCTGGGAAGACAATGGAGAGCTAAATAGATAGGGCCCTTCACTCAGAGGGCCAATGATATGATTGGAGAGACAGACAATAAACAAGGAAACAAATAAGCAAGTAAACTATTTAAAATAGTGCTCAGAGCTCTGTTTGAGATGTGATGGGAATAATAAAAGGGACTACCTACTTGGATAGAGTGACATCAGGTGACCAGGGCCCAGAGGCCAGAGGCAGTGGGGTAGGCAGGGTTCTCAGGGGGCCCTCAAGGTTGCACCCCTGGTGTACACCCCCTGTGTGATGCTGTCCCTTGGTCTGAAGATAACCTCCATTGTGCTTCTCAACCACAGAATACAGCAAAGGTGAAGGGACTCTGGAGACACAATTGCAGTCCCAAATCTGCGGACTTTAAGGTTATGAAAAGGAAGATTATCCTGTGTGGGCCTGTCTTATTCAGGTGAGCCCCCTAAAAGAAGTTCCAGGCCAGGCATGGTGGCTCACGCCTGTAATCCCTACACTTTGGAAGGCCGAGGCGGGTGGATCACCTGAGGTCAGGCGTTCAAGACCAGCCAGGCCAACACAGTGAAACCCCATCTCTACTAAAAATACAAAACTTAGCTTGGCACGGTGGCGCGTGATCCCAGCTACTCGGGAGGCTGAGGCAGGAGAATCGCTTGAACCCAGGAAGCGGAGGTTGCAGTGAGCCAAGATGGCATCAATGCACTCCAGCCTGGGCAACAGAGTGAGACTCTGTCTCACCAAAAAAAAGAAGAAGTCCCAGGCCCTTCCTGAAGGGGGAGAATGAAAGCAAGAGAGACACACTCTAGCTGGTCTTGAAGTCAACAGCCACGCTGTGCACTGCTACGGAGAAGGGGTAGCCTCTGGGACCTGATAGTCTCAGCCCTTCAAATAACCACAAGGAACCCCAGACAGGAACACAGCCCAGCTGACACTCTCAATGCAGCCCGTGAGTCCCTGAGCCCAGCCAAGCCCTGCCTGGACTCCTATCCCACGGACATTGAGAAGAGAAATACATGCCATCTTCACCCACTCAGTTTGTGGCCATTTGCTACACAGAATAGAAAACTCACACCGACGGGAAGGAGGTAGCCGTGTGAAGAGCAAGTGGAAGGGCTTCCCAACAATGCAAACCAGGTATAAAAGAGGAAAAGGCCAGAATGTCTAGAAATTAGCAGAAAGTCATCGTAGCTGGAAAGACGAGGTTCTGAGAGGCGGGGGGCGGGGCGACGGGGGTGGGGTCAGGCTGAGGCTAGAATGGTGGCCAGTAGCCAGGTTATTTTGCTGGCTCTGTGGAGAGCAGACTAAGGAAGGGGAAGGCTGGAATTGGGGAGACCCACCCTGGGGCCCATTCAGAAATGAAGGCTTAGTTAATGGTAGAGGCAACAGGAAAGTACAGAAGAACTGGTTCCATACAGTGGGCCCTGCAGACAGCTGGACTCGGGGATTGAGAGAGAAAGGTGGAATCAAGATGAACATCTGGAAGAACGAGGGTGCCATTTGCCACGTCTGGGGAACAAACCCAAGAACTTCATCTTAGGCATGTTGCACTTGAGAAGTCCATGGAGATGTCGAGTACTGAGCTGGCTACCTGATCTGGAACTCAGAAGAGTTGTTTAGGCTGAAGAAGTAAACATGGGTATGATCCACACACAGCCCTAACCCCACTTCAAGAAACTCCGTTCAGTCCCTAGGGCACTCTGCATTTATCCCATCCTGATTCCCATATCTGTAGCCTCACTCCTACTCCCTTCTGTACTGTAAGCAGTCTGAGGGCAGGCATTGTTCCATACCTCTTTTTAGCCTTATAAAGTGTAGTACATAGCAGTTGCTCAGTAAATATCTCCTAAATTGAACTGCCACATCAGTGATACAATTTTCAATATAAACTACTGTATATGTGTATGTATATAGATATGTGTATTGGGTATATGTCTGTGTATTATCACCATAAATTATTTGCATGATGAAATGATATTATAAATGGAATAGAGGAAAAATAGTGGTTCCTATTTCCTTTTCTAGCAATGATACAATCTTAAAGGTAGATTAATGTCTAACTTTTCCATTGAAGTTCCTCAAGAACTGCAGGTGTTTTGTGAAATATTTTTATTTTTTGTTTGCTTTGCTTTAGTTTGGCTCTAGTACTGTTCACAGTTTCTCTTTTTCCCCCCATCTTCCTCAGTATTTGTTCCACCTTGGAGAAATATAAGCTGATAAATTTTTTGATCATCTGAACACACTTCATCCTAGCAATTAGACACATATATATTATATGATCTTTTGTCATTTAATATTCTACTAAGAAAGGTAATATTGGAAAATGTGCAAAAGAGGAAACATTTTTTTCCATTCAGAAAATATTTACAAGAAATACTAAGGTACAAAACACAATTTCAAGTGAAAAAATAAACAGAAGTTTTCCTATTTTAAGATCTTCTCAAATACATCTACTTTAGATGTTTTGCACTAGTGTAAACACATTTTAACACTTAAATTTCTGATGTACTCAGGTGAAAGAGAATCAGTGTCATAATTAAAGTTTGTTTTCATTAAAGTGTTTTTAATGTAAACAGTTCTTGCCTTTTTAAAAAATTACTTACATTGCAGTTCTGTGATACAAAAAAATCAGAAACATGTATTTGACAATGAAGAAATGATTAAGTAACTTATGATACATCCAATAAGATCACCATGAAGTCATTAAAAGTCATGATTTTGAAGAATACTTTAAAACTTAGGAAAGGTCTATGACATATAAAGTGAAAAACGTACAAACCTACAAAACATAATTCGAATGTTGTAAAACTATGTATATATGAGTTTCTACACTTATAGAAATGCATAAAAGAAAACTGAAGCAGTGGACAAGAAGGCTGCTGGAGCTGGCAAGGTCACCAAGTCTGCCCAGAAAGCTCTGAAGGCTAAATGAATATTATCCCTAATACCTGCCACCCTACTCTTAATCAGTGGTGGAAGAACGGTCTCAGAACAGTTTGTTTCAATTGGCCATTTAAGTTTAGTAGTAAAAGACTGGTTAATGATACCAATGCATCGTAAAACCTTCAGAAGGAAAGGAGAATGTTTTGTGGACCACTTTGGTTTTCTTTTTTGCGTGTGGCAGTTTTAAGTTATTAGTTTTTAAAATCAGTACTTTTTCATGGAAACAGCTTGACCAAAAATTTGTCACAGAATTTTGAGACCCATTAAAAAAGTTTAATGAGAAAAAAAAAAAGAAAACAAATAAATTATAAGAAAGTAGTAGCAGTGGTTATCTTTGGTGTTAGAATTATAGGTAATTTTAATTTTGCTACACATTTCTCCCCAAATGTTATTAAGTGGACAAATATTACATTTATGAAAAAGAAAAGCAAATATTCCTTTAAAAAATGGCCCACTTTAGGCCATTGGTTTCTTAACCTTACCCGACCCTTCTCTTTCTTGTGTTCTTGATGAATAGCTTGAACTCGAGCTGTCCATTTGCTTTCCTACAAAAGAATAAAAGAATAATTTATGTACAACTGTAACAATGAGATCTACACAATATGGAAGCTTCCTTTTTAGTGAATACCTATGAAACCCAACTATCTATCTGGTAAAATTTTAGCTAGTGAGATAGTTTGGCTCTCTGTCCTCACTCAAATCTCATGTGTTGGAGGAAGGGCCTGGTGGGAGATGACTGAATCATGGCGGTGGACTTCCCCCTTGCTGTTCTCGTGATAGTGAGTTCTCACAAGATCTGGTTGTTTAAAAGTGTGTAGCACTTCCCTCTTCGCTCTCTCTTTCTCTCCTGCTCCATCATTTTAAGACGTGCTGGCTTCCCCTTTGTCCTTCTGCCATGATTGTAAGTTTCCTGAGGCCTCTCCAGCCATGCCTCCTGTGCAGCCTATGGAACTGTGAGTTAATTAAACCTCTTTTCTTTATAAATTACCCAGTCTTAGGTAGTTCTTTATAGTAGTGTGAGAACAGACTAATCCAGCTAGTATTTTTTAGAATATACACAGTCAAAAATGCTTAAATACATTTGCATCTGGTTTTAATCTTTTACCATAAGGCAGGGGTCAGGAAAAATTTTTTAGTAAGGAGCTAACAGTAAATATCATAGGCTCTGGGGGCCAGACAACTTGGTCACAACACAACACAATACAGCTGTGTCATCCCACAACTGTATTGGGACAACAGCCATGGATAAGATGTAAATGAACTAGCACTCATAAAATGTTACTGGGACATAGCCAGTAACACTTCATTTACAAAAGTAGGTGCTAGTTTGCCAACCTACGAGGCCAAAAGCAAACACCAAGGTTTCTGAGGCCATAGGTTCTGAACTGACAACACAACTCACAGGACAGAAACAGAAGAAATTTAGGTGGGACCTTAAGATTTTAGAGCCACATCGTTCAGTTCATGAGCGACCAGCTGTAGTCTCCAGCCTGCTGGAAGCAACTGTGAACAGTTCAGTTCAGGACACAGCTCCTGGTTTCCTACCATATACCAGACACCTCACTGAATGGCCACTGGCAGGCTAAAAGAAGATTAAGAGACAGGCCCTGCTCTGCACAGGAGGCCAGTAGACACAGCCATGGGGAATCCATATATAATGTGTATGTGATCAGGTCCCACTTAGGGACTACAGAAATGCTATAGCCTAGAGGCTCAGGAGAACTTTCTGAAAGTGGTACCTGCCCCCTGGCTGAATACTAAAGAATGAGTAAAAGACAGGTCCCGAAAACTGGGAGCTGCAGGACAGGCAGGAATGCTGCCAGAACCGAGGAAAAAGATAGAAGGCCATGTTCTCAGAGGCATGGGCTGCTGGGCCGCTGGAGTGCCAGGAAAGCAAAGAACAGAGAAAGATGGCCCAGGGCCCAGAACCCGAAGGACCCTGCATGCTGGTAGGAGGTCCAGAATAAGAGTCACTGAAGGACTTCAGACAGGACAGGGACATGGTCAGCCTGACTGCAGTGGAGCAGGCAGATTTGGGTCGGGGAGGAAAGATGTGAGCACTGGAGCAAGAAGCAGTGGTCCCTATTTCCAAAGTCTACTTGCCTTTTTTAGAATGACCCAGGCTTTTTAAAAAAAAATCCTGAATTCATAACCTCTCATCTCTATTTGCTTCCTAGTTTAAATAAATTGTTCCCCTAAACCGCTGTCACTTCCAAATGAAAGTGATTATGTTTGATAAATGTAACAGATCATCAGTTGGCCAGTTAGCTCTGTGTGTGTGTGTGTGTGTGTGTGTGTGTATGTGTGTGTGTATGTGTGTGTGTGTGTGTGTGTGTGTATATATATACATTTTTTTTTTTTTTTTTGAGACTGAGTGTCACTCTTGTTGCCCAGGCTGGAGTGCAATGGCATGATCTCAGCTCACTGCAACCTCTGCCTCCTGGGTTCAAGCAATTCTCCTGCCTCAGCCCTCCGAGTAGCTGGGATTACAGGCATCCGCCACCACGCCCAGCTAATTGAGCTGAGGTGGGCGGATCACCTGAGGTCAGGAGTTTGAGACCAGCCTGGCCAATATGGTGAAACCCCGTTTCTACTAAAAACACAGTTAGCAGTATATTTAAACTCTAAAACTAAATCTGGTGCTTCAATATGCCCTTCTACGCCTTTTGAAATTGAGAGCTACATCTGAAAGATGAAAAATGAATAGCTAGGTTATACTAACCAATTCAAATTGATTTTATGGAGAGAAGAAACAAAACAGTTTTGCCAACTGTTGTGTATGCTATTTGCCAACAGCAAGCGTGTAACAAACACCTCTTATGACTTAGGCATGTTGTAGGAGAAAAATAACAGCTAGTCACCTTCATGATTACTGAAAAAGACAAACACTTTTTCTGCAGATGACACTCACTGTAAATTACTTCACTAAGAAAAAGGAAGGCATCCACTGCAGCTGTCACCCACTTGCACGTACCTGACTATCAAGAAGCTGCATGACATTATGGAAATCCTGGGGATATGGAGAACGGTCTTCTTTAAACTCATGTGCATCTTTTAATGTGCCTATGTTGGACTTGATCTGCATGTTGGACTTCTGGATTTCTGACAGTTGCTATAAGATAAAATTCAAGCTCAGTACTACAGTTAGACTTTCATAAGACTGAAACGGAGAATAAAATCAGGGAGCACATAGCTGTGTTTTAAATCTGACTGCCCTCTTGGACGCTCCTGGATGCTCTTGGACGCTTCTTCTGCTTCTGCTTCCCTGTGGTTTTACTGGTTTGTTTCTACTGCTTGCTGGTCTTCCTAATAGAATATGTACAGGGTGAAAAAAGGGGAAGGAAAATCTAACTTTCTAATCTTAAACGAGTCTAATTTTTTTTTTTTTTTTGAGACAGGGTCTCATTCTGTTACCCAGGCTAGAGTGCAGTGATATGATCATGGCTCACTGCAGCCTCAACCCCCTGGGTTCAAGCAATCCTTCCACCTCAGCCTCCTAGGTAGCTGGGACTACAGGCGTGCACCACCACACCCGGCTAGTTTTTGTATTTTTTTGTAGAGACAGGGTTTTGCCATGTTGCCCAGGCTGGTCTCAAACTCCTGGGCTCACACAACAATCTGCCTACCTCAGCCTCCCAAAGTGCTGGGATTACAGGTGTGAGCCACCAGGCCCAGCTGGGGCTTAAAATTTTTTATGGGCACTTAATAGGTACTGCAAACAGAAGAACCGAATGCACCTGGTTCTTAAGCCAGTTTAGTGAGAGGCCAACACTGTCCAGGGACCACATCAGTAAATCCATTGGGGACATAACGTTTTAATTTTACCCTTTTCTTTTGATATTATTCCCAATGTTACTCATGGCAAAAACCCTCAGAAAACCACAGAAGGTAACATGTTAACTTCAAAAACAAAAGGATGGGGGAGCGCACGTCTCCTCTCCTCAGCGTAGGCTGCTCATAGTGACTTCATTTCAGAAAGGACAGCAGGGAAAGGAGGAGAAAAGAGAAAATCTTCAGTGGAGAAACCTGACAAACACTACCTCAGCCAGGTAGCCAAGGTCAATAGCAACAGTTATAAGTCATGCAGATTCGTAACACAAGGTCTCAGACAAAGCATTCAACTCTACTGCTCCTGCACAAAAATGCCACAGGCAGAGCATAAATTACCAAACGTGGCTGCGTTTCAATAAAACTTCACTCATGACACTGAAATGTGAACTTTAATGAAATTTTCCTGTGTCAAAATAGTCTTCTTTTTTTCCAACGTTTTAAAAATGTAAAAACTGGCTGGGCACAGTGGCTCACACATGTAATCCCAGCACTTTGAGAGGCCCAAGTGGGAGGATCACTTGAGGCCAGGAGTTCGAGACCATCCTGGCCAACATGGTGAAACCGTCTCTACTAAAAATACAAAAATTAGCTGGGTGTGGTGGCATGTGCCTGTAACCCCAGCTACTCAGGAGGCTGAAGCATGAGAATCACTTGAAACCAGGAGGCAGAGGTTGCAGTGAGCCGAGATTGTGCCACTACACTCCAGACTGGGCGACAGAGAGAGACTCTGTCTCGAAAAAAATAAAAAGTAAAAATGTAAAAACTATTCTTATGTCACAGGCCATTCAAAAACAGGTGGTATGCTGGACTTGGTTCATGGGCCATAGTTCGCCAAACCTCACGCTAGAGTTTAAAGAGTTTTAGGAAAGCCCTCAGGTGAATTCCAAAAATCTCTATTTTCGTTTATAAAACTTGTTGGCCCCTAGAGGGAGCTCAAGGACCTTCACTCAGCTCCCTTCCTTTCTCCCTTTTCCCCAAAGAAGATTCACGTCAAGTCTAACCAGGGAGCTTAGAATTCTTAGCAGGAGGACACTGATTGATTGGCTGCTTTCTAAAGAAGCAGCTCAGGTATCATCTATGCATGAGGCCGGGGCTGTATGGACCAGGGCTGTTCCCATAAGGGAGAGGGGCTCACTTAGCCATAACTTGCTTGCTTTAGAGACCCCACCCGGGCCTGGGTTGAGGAGGGAGCCTGGCAAAGGTTCTTAGCCTTTCTGGGTCTGCTTCCTTCCCTTCCCACTGGACAATGGAAAGTTCCAAAACTCAGGGAGGAGTTTACAGTTCAAGGCTAACCTAACCAGATAAGAAAAGAGGGACCTTCATAGAAGAGGGTCTTCTATATCTCACTACGAGTGTTCTGCACTGAAGTTTAAGGCCAAAGCTCCCATTCTCAGCAAAACATCTCTGACTCACTCTGTCTCCTCTTATGCCTCCCTCTAGACTCTCAGGGAGAAGAATGTCTGCAGGAGGGACGAGGAGACGCTGGCGTGCCCCCGCGGGGGTGGGCGCTGGGTAATGTAAAGTAACTGCTGGATCCCCTGGCCTTAATGCCATCCTAACACCACCTCTCAAGGCAATCAATACCATAAGAACTTCTAGGTTTAATACTTACATATTCTAATGCTGAATTCTTCGAAGTTAATTCTTTAAATTCCTTCATAAACATCTCCTTGACTTTTTCCATTTCATCAACTAGTTTCTCCTTTTCTTCTTCTTTCCACCTATCAAATAACTTCAAAAAGTCTTCCTCTTTCGTTTTCTGCATTTCATATTCCTGAAATTATTTTAATACACATCTTTAAAAGTTCTAGTCTGAAGAAAATAAGCAATATTTAAAATAAAAGCTCATGGCATCACTTCAAAAATGTTAGCTAGTATTGCTTATTTCAGTGAGGCTTGTAACAACATTTCCTATCGTGGCAGGTCTGTGCACACTGATTTTTCTAAACTAAAGGCAGCACACAGAATCCTCGTGTCCTTACATCCCTTAAAATACCAACACAGATGCCCAAAGCCTCCAGCTTTTTGTGTTCTGTGAACTTGTATAAAAGTCATGCCATAATATAAAAAATTTAAATATACTTTAAAGAAAACATATATTGAGCAATAAAAGAACATTTTTTGGCACCATAACAATTTGGGTAGTGTAACTTCATCCCACCCCCAGAAAATACAAATTCAGATTTACAGGAGCTAGATTCAAGGTCAGCACTTGATTTCTCAATGACCTTCAGGGTTTTTAAAATCTAAATTGAGAACTTGAACAACACTATATGCCAACTAGCCCTAACACACATATACAGAACTCTGTACCCAACAATAGCAGAATACACATTCTTCTCAAGTACACGTGGAATATTTACCAGGAAGACCTTTTTTTTAAGTCCATAAAGTGTTTCTCAGATTTAAAAAGATTAAAATCATGCAAAGATTCTTCTCTGATCACAATAGAATTAAGCCAGAAATCAGTAACAGAAGGGAACTGGAAAATTAGCAAATACGTGGAAATTAAACAACATGCTCTTAAACAACCAATAGGTTAAAGAAAAACTCATTAGGGAAATTGGAAGATACTGTGAGGTTAATGAAAATGAAAACACAACATACCAAGATTCATGAGATGCAGCCAAATCAGTGCTCAGAAATAAATTTATAGCTGTAAAAGCCTACATTTAAAAAGAAGAAAGGGCCAGGTGTGATGGCTATGCCTGTAATCCCAACAGTTTGGGAGGCCACGGTGGAAGGATCACTTGATCTCAGGAGTTTGAGACCATCCTGGGAAACATTGTGAGACCTCATCTCTACCAAAAATTTAAAAAAAAAAAAATTAGCCAGGTATGGTGGTATGTGCCTGTAATCCCAGCTACTTAGGAGGCTGAGGTGGGAGGACCACTTGGACCTGGGAGGTCAAGGCTGCAGTGAGCTGTGATTGTGCCACTGCAGTCCAGCCTGGGCAACAGAGATTGATTCTATCTCCAAAAAACAAATATAGAAGAAGAAGAAAAATCTTAAATAAATAACCTAGCTAGAAAAAGATGAGCAAACCAAACTCAAAGGCAGCAGAAAGAAAAAAATTATGAAAATTAGAGCAAAGATACAGCAAAGAACAGGAAAGCAACAGAGAGAATAGATGAAGCCAAAATTTGGTTCTTTACAAAGATCAGCAAAACTGACAAACCTTCAGCCACCCTGAATAAGAAATGAAAGTGAGGACATGACTACCAATCTTAGAGAAATTAAAAGGATTGTAAGAGAATATAATGAACAATTGTACATCAACAAATTGGATAATCTAGGTGAAATGGACAAATTCCTACACAAATGACCAGACTGACCCAAGACAAAGGAAATTTCAATAGACTTTCAATAAATAAAGAGATAGAGTTAGTAATCAACAACCTCCTAAAAGGAAAAGTCCAAGACCAGATGGCTTTACTGGTGAATTCTACCAACTATTTAAAGAAAATAACATAAAATCCATAAGAAACTACTAAAGTAATAAACAAATTCAACAAAGTTGCACAGTGCAAGGTCAACATGCAAAAAGCAGCTATATCTCTATATACCAGCAATGAACAATCCAAGAAAGAAATTAAGAAAACAATTCCATTTATAATAGCATCCCAAAGAATAAAATACCTAGAAATAAATGTAACCTAAAAGGTGAAAGACTTGTACACTGAAAATTTTTGTTGTAAAAATTGAAGAACACTTAAATAAATGGAAAGACATCCCATGTTCATGGATTGGTAGATTTAATATGGTTAAAATGGCAATACTCTCCTAAGCAATCAAGAGATTCAATGTAATCCCATTCCAATAACCTTCTTTGCAGAAATGGAAAAGCCAATCCTCAATTTCATATGAAACTGTAAGAGGCCACAAATAACCAAAACAATATTGAAAAAGAAAAACAAAGTTGGAAGATGCACACTTATCTATTTCAAAGCCTACTACAAAGCTACAGTAATCAAAGTTGTGTGATATTGGCATAAATACAGACATACAGACTAGGGGAATGGAACTGAGAATCCAGAGATAAACCCAAACATCTATGGTCAACTGATCTTCAACAAGGGTGTTAGGAACATTCAATGAAAAAAGAATAGTCTCTTGAAAAATTGGCACTGGGACAATGGGATAAACCACATGGAAAAGTATAAAGTTGGGCCCCTCTCTCAATCTACATGCAAAAATTAACTCAAAATAGATCAATGACCTAAATATAAGAGCTAAAGTGATGAAACTATTAGTGTATATAAATAACTCATACAGCTCAACAAGAAAAAGGCAAACAACCCAATTAAAAAATGGGCAAAGGATTTGAATAAACATTTCTCCAAATAAGATATCTACAAATGGAAAATAAACATGAAGAGATGTTCAATATTATTGGTTGTTAAGGAAATACAAATCAAACTCCGATGAGATACCACTTCCCACCCACCCAATAGGATGGCTTTAATTAAGAAAACAGAAAAGTATAACAAGTATTAGTGAGGATGTGGAGAAATAAGAACATTACTGGTGAAAATGTAAAATGGTACAGCTACTGTGGAAGACAGTTTGGTGGTTCCTGAGAAAGTTAAACATAAAATTACCATACGACTCAGCAATTCCATTCCTAAGTATATAATCAAGAAAAATGAAAACATATGTCCACATAGAAACTGCCACATGAATGTTTATAGTAGCATTATTCATTAGAGCCAAAAGGTGAAAATGAACCAAATGTCCTTCAATGGATGACTAGATAAACAAATTGTGTATGCATACATACATACAATGGAATATTAGCAAGACAGAATGAAGTACTGATACATGTTACAACTTAGATGAACCTCAAGAACATCATGATAAGTGAAAAAAGCCAGACACAAAAGGTCACACATTACTTTTTTTTTTTTTCAGATGGGGTCTCATTCTGTAGCCAAATGGGGTGCAATGGTGTGAACACAGCTCCCTGGAGCCTTGACCTCCTGGACTCAAGCCATCTTCCTCCCTCCTCAGCCTCCTGAGTAGCTGGGACCACAAGCGCACGCCACCACACTCGGCTAATTTTTTAATTTTTTGTAGAGACAGGGTCTCACCATGTTGCGCAGACTGGTCTTGAACTCCTGGGCTCGAGCAATCCTCCCGTCTTGGCCTCCCAAAATACTGGGATTACAGTTGTGAGCCACCACACGTGGTCTACATATTTTTTTTAAAAAAGATATATACTGACTAGGAAAATTCATAGACATAAAAAGATTCGTGGTTACCAGGAGATGAGGGTAGTAGGAGTGATTATTTAATGAGTATGGGTTATTTTTCTGGGGTGTTGAAAGTTTTGAAACTAGAGAGATGGTGGTTGCACAATATTGTGAATACACTAAATGCTACTGGATTGTACAATGTAAAATGATTGCCTAAAAGATGCTGGTAGACCCTTGTTCATCACAGCATCAGTCATAATAGTTAAGAAGTGGAAGCAACCCAAGTGTTCAATAACAGATGAATAAGCAAAATGTGGTATACATACATATACCATGAACTATCATTCAGCCTGAAAAAGGAAGGAAATTCTGGCACACACTACAACATAGATAAACCTTGAGGACATTATGCTGAGTAAAATAAGCCAATGATGACAAAAAGACAAATACTCTATGCTTCCATTCATATGAGGTATCTAGAACAGGCAAAATCACAGAGAGGGAAAGTAGCTGGAAGGAGGTGGGAGTGGAGCACTGTTGTTTAATGGGTAGAGTTTCAGTTTTTCAATACAAAACAGTTCTGGAGATTGGCTGTATAACAATGTGAATATACTCAACACTACTGAACTGTACACTTAAAAATGGTTAAAATCATAAATTTTACATTATAGGTATATTACAATTTAAAAAGAGAGAAAAAGAGTGAGCCCATGGGGAGGACAGAGGGCTCTGTCAATGATTCTGTGAAATGACTGCTGTCACACTTGCTGTCCCCATGGGGGAAACAAGGAAGAACTAAGCACACTGTCACTCTAACAGTCACAAGGAAATAAATGCTCTTTGATGGCCTTACTCTCTCCATTAGGTACACCAAGGTCAACCCTTTGTTGGATCAACAGTGGCATACGTGGTAACCACGGTGTACCCACAGTGACCCACAGAAGTCAGAACTCAATGAATCATGGGCCTCTTTCCTCTTGGGCCCTTCATCACTCCGAGTATCTCTGAACAAGTCATTCCAAGCACCCAATGGGCTGACACAAGGGTCACACAGATGGGAAAAAAGGAAAAAGGAAACAGATTGGAAGCATGAGGGAGACTCAACCCTCTGTTAGTGGCTTTGAATATGGAGGAAGAGGGTCAGGAGCCCAGGAGTATGGGGAGCCTCACAAGGAAATTAGGAGCAGCCCTCCCTCAATGGACAGCCTGGAAGAAAGTGTAGACCTCTGGCCTACACCTGCTAGGAACTGAACTCTGCCAGCAACCAAATAAGCAAGAAATATTCTGTTCTATAGCCTCTACCAAGGCACATGGTCCTCCTGACATCTTGACTTTAGCCCAGTGAGAATGAGAAGCGTCAGACTTCTGTTCTAAGCAAAATTTTAGAAAGTTAATTGTGTGTTATGTGAATTCCACCTCAATTTTCTAAAAGACTTTCAAAAAATAGAGAAATATATTTCCAGTAATGTGCTTTGTAGTAAGATACTAAAGAGTAGATTGGCAATAAAAAATGCAATCATCTTGTCAAATTCACAAACTCTTAAGGGTCCTCTGTTTATTAGAGTCCATGGCATAATTGAATTACATACAGTTAATTGTAATTAAAATACCACAGAATTCTGCCTGGTACCTTGGAGAATCTGACCGCACTGGCATGGTGTGCAGCCTCTAGCTCAGACCTGGTGAGCTGCAGCTCTTCCTTCAACACGACGATCTCACTCCGGAGCTTCTCAATCTGTGCATTTTTCTGATATTCTGTTGCAACAGAAAATTGTGTTAAAACACCATCTCTTACCAAATGTACCTGGAAACTTATGGGGTACAGTCCTGTTGATAACACAAAGGAAACTTCTCTTACTTGGGATACGATTACTTGTTTCATGTCACATGAGCCAATTTTTGCTCTTTAGTTTATTTGGAGCGCAGTGTATTTTGGGGCACTGAATTATTTTTTAGCAGATTCTTTCAGCCACTGTGTTGAGGTTGGATTATCCTACAGAGACACATGAGAGCCCTGTTCAGGGAGCAATAATGGTAACAAGGAATAATACGGGGTGCTTTGACCCAGTGGCACTCTGGGCTTTTCTTAGAGGTGCCTGTCTCAATCACAGAAGGCAAGCAACAGCTTCCTCTGCAGGCACCACCATACTGAAATCTCTGTGGTCACCATCCTTTAGGTGCCCACTGAACTCTCCTGAGGACCCCATCAGTGCTAATACAAGCAGAGGACTTGGGGGGTATTCAAAATGCAAACTTGGGCCATAGTCTATCAACTGGGGTAGAAGTGAGGTACTGAAAAGTTGTAAAAGGAAGCAACAAGTGAAAGGAAGAATACTTATGTACATGTACTTACATGCAGATGTACACATGACTGAATGGATGTACATGTGTCTGTGAGTGTAGACATGAAAGGTATGGAAACCAAAGTAGAAAGTCAGAATCTCAAAGATGACCTGAAGAAATAATACTCGTTTCAGAGTCTGAAACCCTCTCTGAAACGAGTATGAGTTAGAATAAGATACTGAAACAGAAGAGAAAGAAGGTCAGTTTCACGCTGAAGAATGGTAGATTAATTAAAATATTTCATCTTTCCAAAATATTGCCAAATTTTATCAGTGATTCAAGACTTATTAATGAGAGTGTTATGCTGTTATTTTTGTTTCTACGAAGCTTAGCTATTTCCTAAATAATCTATTTAACTGAAATGGCAAGAATGGAAACAGCCTGGCCCAAACTGGAGGGAAATGCAGGTATCGAGTATATAAGCCAAGTACCCTTGTCTAGATACTGAGAACATTTAAGATCAGAATGAGGTTGGGCACAGTGACTCACACCTGTAATCCCAGCCCTTTGGTAGGCCAAGGGGAATGAATTACTTGAGGCCAGGAGTTCAAGACCAGCCTGGGCAACATAGCAAAACCCCAATCTCTACTAAGAAAAAAAAGAAATACAAAAACTAGCCAGGCGTGGTGGTGGGTGCCTGTAGTCCCAGCTACTTGGGAGGCTGAGGCAAGGGAATCACTTGAACCCAGGAGGAGGAGGTTGCAGTGAGCCAAGATGGCATCACTGCACTCTAGCTTGGGGCACAGTGGGAGATTCCATCTCAAAAAAAAAAAAAAAAAAAGATCAAAATAAGAATTTCTGTGGGTTACTGTGGCAATCTGCAGGAAGCTTTGATCTGCCCATGGAGAAAGAGCCCTTACATTCTTTGCTTTTGAGAATACTTCAGTGGTAGAAAACCTGGCTCCTTGGTAAGCCTCAGAGTCCCCTCCCCTCTCTTGCTTCTTCATTTTGCATACCATCTATATTGTCAGTGGTGCGCACCCAAACACATCTTAGTATCTCCCACATCAAATGAAACAAAGTTGTCCCTGGGTCTCACATTTCTGTCCAGATGAAGCCTCATGTCTCTGCTTTCCTTCCCAATAAGTGTTATTGAAACCAATGTCTGGATACAGTAGGACCATTCCCTCACGATTCTCAGCTCAGCTCAGGGGAATCAGACTTTCGTCCCCACCTGTCTACAGAAGCTGCTGTGCCAAGGTCACCAACAACCGTCTTGACAACAGCAGTCCATTGTCAGTCTTCATCTTACTCTGTACCTCAGGAGCATTTGATACGACTGACCGCTGCCTCCTCTGTGAAATACTTTTCCCTTGGTTTCCATGACAACACACTCCCCAGGTTTCCCTCCAGCTTTGATAGAGACTATTCCTCACTCTCTGCTGCTGCTCTTTCTGAGCTCCTAGCATTGGGAAGACCTTGGGGCTGGCCTCATCACTTTCTCTTCTCTATCTAGGTGACCTCAGCCAGACCAGCTCTGCTCCAGTGATTCCCAGATTTAAATCTCCAGCCTGGGTCTCCAGCTCAAGCTGCAGCCCTCCAGTACCCCCACCTGCACGTCTGTTGCACATGTGGTGTAAACGCACCCATGGCAAGTACAAACTCTCATCCCTCTTCCTCCTTGAAATTACCTCCCGGCCCTGGCCCTCCATCACAGGAAGCATCACAATTCACCCAAACATGGAGGACAGAAACCCAGGGTCCTCTGTAGCTTCTGGGTCCACAACTTATCTGTTACATCTTCACCTGCCCACCTGCCTGGGGACAAAGCTGGTCCAGGGCCCCATCTCTCTCACCTGGGCTGCGATTGCAGCCTCCTCCCCTCACTCATCCACTGCTTCCACTGTCGCCCCAACAGTCTAGTCTCTATCCACAGCTAGAAGGGTCATGCTAAGGTACACATTAATTAGATCATGCCCCTCGCCTACCTAAAATCCTCCAGTGGCTCCACCTTATGCATATAAAAACTCCACATTCCAGCTCACACCTTCCTGTGATCAGGCCCCCAGCGCTTCAGCCTCACCACACACCATCACCTCGCCTATTCTACTCCACTCCACCAGCCCTTCTGTTCCTCAAACACATCATCCCGGCACACCTCACACCCCTTACAGTCAGTGTTCCTTGGCCTGTGACACATCTTTCCGAGACTTTCACCCCACCTGGAGTCACTCTCTACCCCACTGTCCTGCGCTATGATCTTCATCACATTTGCCACCATTTGAGAAGAATTACTCATTTGTCTGTTTAATTACTCATTTATCTGTTTAAATGTGTCTCCTCAACCCCCTTTAGAATGTAAAAGAGAGAGTGGGGCTTCTCCGCTCAGCTTGTGGCTGTATCTCCTGCACCTAGTGCACTGTATGCACCTCCTGAGGGCTCCACATTTACTTACTGAATTGACAGGGACCGTGATGCTTCTTTTAAGAGGATTGGGAAATGCACTGGACCAAGTCTCATTGCCAAAAGAAAAAGGGAGCAGGAAGAAAAGAGCTTTGAAACAGAACTCATTACTCACCAAAACGAGAATTTTCTTCAGTGTGGCGGCGTTGAATGTGACTTTGTAGAAAAGCTTGGTTCATAAAGGCCTTGTCACAAAAATGGCACTGAAAAGGAGAGAGCAAAAATCCAAGTGTCTGTAACGACTGTTGTCCCACTTAATTGCAATTAAAATTCAGGTACCTGGCCCGGCACGGTGGCTCGTGCCTGTAATCCCAGCACTTTGGGAGGCCAAGGCAGGCAGATCACCTGAGGTTAGGAGTTTGAGATCAGCCTGGCCAACATGGTGAAACCCCATCTCCACAAAAAAATCCAAAATTAGGTACAGTGGCATGTGCCTGTAGTCCCAGCTACTAGGGAGACTGAGGGAAGAGAATCACTTGAACCCGGGAGGCAGAGGCTGCAGTGAGCTGAGATTGCACCACTGCACTCCAGCCTGGACAACAGAGCGAGACTCCATCTCAACAAAAAAAAAAAAAAAAAAAAAAAATTCAAGTACCTGAAGCACTACCTCTTGGGCGCTTTCTCGCTGAAAGATACCATCCTAGCAAGAGATACTGAAAGCATGACTAAAAAGAGAGGTATGAAACCAGGCTGGGTGTGGTGGCTCATGCCTGTAATCCCAGCACTTAGGAGGCCGAAGGCGGTTGGGGGGTCACTTGAGCCAGGAGTTTGAGACAAGCCTGGGCAACATGGTGAGAGCCTATCTCTACAAAAAGTAAAAATATAAGTAAATAAATAAAAATAAAACCAGGGCATTCCTCCCAAACTGAAGACAAGACAGTGAAAACCACCTCTTGACAGTTAAAGGAGCCCTTCTGCTGCTTTCTGGAGCCCCTGATGCTGCTCTTGTTAGACTGACAGCTTCCACTCCATCAACAACAACCTGCCCCTGCCACTCCAGCCACACCAGCCTTCTTTCTGTCCTGCAGGCACGCCAATCTCAGAGCTTTGCATTCACTGTTGCCCCTGCCTGATCTTATCCAGACCCTCCTCCCATGGCTGGCACCTTCTCCTGATATTCAAGATGTCATTCATCAAGCATCTTCCACGCTGGGGATGACAGCATGTCCTCAACAAGATCCTCAAGATCCTCCTGCCTGTCACAGTCTCTGTCACATCACGTAGTCTTCTTTTCATCCTCATACATCTCACTGGCTAATATTTTCACGTTTATGTACTTCACTTGTTTACTGTCTCCAGCCCAGTCCCTCTAGGTTCTAGAACATAGACTTCTGAGGGCAGGGCCTCTAGCTTATCTATAGCTTTATCCCCAGAACACAGGCTTAATATATGAATGAACAAAAGCTTGGAAGTATAACCTATTGAAATAAATTTTCTGAGAAAAAAGAAGTCAATTCCACATATACCTCTATTTTTCTACTTTAAGACTGATTGAAATTTTAAGCAAAAATCCCATTTGTTTCATCTATATACTCACCCCTGGATTACTCTGAAGTAAATCCTGGATATTATATATTTCATTTGTAAATATTTCAGAATGTATCTCTAAAAGGAAGACAGGACTTTAACACAAATCATAATACCATTATTCTACCTTATAAAATATAAAAATTAAATCCTTTTTAAAAAACAAATATTCAACTATTTGGATAATTTTTAATTTTCATTAATTTGATTATTTTTCCCTAATATTTCACATATTGTCTTAGAAAAAACATTCGGTTTGTTTTGGAATAATTATTAATAACTGGATCCAAATAAGACCCTATCCCTATCCTGTAACTGATGGTTATGTCTCTTAACACTCTTTTAGTCTATAGGTTTCCCCTCCACCTCTTTTTTTTCCTTGCTATCCTTTTGCTGAAGGGGTTGAAGCTTGTCCTGCAGAGTTTCCCTCCATTTGGATTTTGCTCTTTTCATGCCCATTGTGTCACTGAACATGTTCTTTTGTTCACCACGCTGCCTTACTCTTAATCAGTGTAACTGCATCCAGACTTCAGGCTTTGCTTTCTAAAACTAACATTCTGTATATTTCCTTTTTTTTTTTTTTTAAAGTGTCTCCCTCTGTCACTCAGGCTAGAGTGCAGTGGCGCAATCACAGCTTACTGCAGCTTTAACCTCCCAGGTTCAAGCGATTCTCCTGCCACAGCCTCCTGGGTAGCTGAGATTACAGGTGCCTGCCACCACTCCCAGCTAATTTTTGTATTTTTAGTAGAGATGGAGTTTCACCACGTTGGCCAGGATGGGCACGAACTCTCAACCTCAAATGATCCACCCACCTTGGCCTCCCAAAATGCTGGAATTACAGGCGTGAGCCACGGTGCCCAGTCATATTCTGGTATATTTCTTGGTATTGCATTTCAGAGAATCCCTAAAGCACCTCTTCAACCTCCTGGGCTCATGACAGCTTTGGTTCACCTATAGAACTTTAGGGACCCCTCCCACCGGCTCTGATGTAAGTCATGCAGGCTCTCGGGCTGGGCACAGCACTGGAGAAAGGAAAGGAAAAGGAAGCTATGCCTCCCTCTCTCCCCACCCCACCCCAGAGTTCACATGTTGCCAGAAGGTGTTCTAACGATACTGTTCCTAACAGAGACAGAGACCATCCAGCCTTAAAACTGCAATATGGCCATTCTATCAGGGCAAGTAGAATGCATCAGCAGGGCTGCCCATGTAAGTGTAAGATGAGAGAAATGCACAGTGATGATGGAGAGGATGCAAACACACCACCCTGTCAAAGGGAGGAGGGGAAAAAAAAGGTAGGGAGGTAAGAAGGTAGGGAGGGAAAGAGGGACGGTAGGAGGAAGGAAGGGAGGGAGGGAGGGAGGAAAAGGAGGGGAAAACATGACATGCAAAGATAAAGCTTACTGCAGGGGATCTATAAATTAAGAAAGGAATCTAAAGATGTTCTTCACAATCTATTCACATCACAGAACGTAAGAGTAGCATACATTCTATAAAAATGATTTTTTAAAAAACCAGAATGAGTTTAAAAAGAAAGATAAAATACAAAAAAAAAAAAAAGATCTGAAACATCATTGCAGAACAAATAAATAAGAAAAAGCAAGGAATAGGGCAGGTGCAGTGGCTTACGCCTGTAATCCCAGCACTGAGGTCAGGAGTTCGAGACCAGCCTGGCCAACATGGCGAAACCCTGTCTCTACTAAAAATACAAAAATTAGCCAGGTGTGGTAGCACACGCCTGTGATCCCAGCTACTCGGGAGGCTGAGGCCGGAGAATCACTTGAACCCAGGAGGTGGAGGTTGCAGTAAGACAAGATTGTGCCACTGCACTAGGGGCCAGAGTGACAAAATGAGACCTTGACTCAAGAAAACAAAAAAAAAGAAAGAAAGAAAAAGAAAGAAAAAAAGAAAAGAAAAGAAAAAGCAAGAAATAAAAGAGACTGTTGAAAACTGAATTGCTCACTAAAGGAAACACTGACATAATTTATCACAGTGAATGCAGATTAGAAGGAAAGGATTAAAGCAATGAGAAAGAAACCAAAGAGTACGGAGAATTGATGGACAAAATCAATACTACATAAAGGTAACTGGTTTCCCAGAAGTAGAGAAGCCAAAAATGAAACAAAATTTAAAGACTGAATACAAGAGAGTTTCCCTGAAGTGCAGTGAAAGCTGAATCTGCAGATTAAGAATTCACTGCAGATTAAGGTTCCAGGGAAAACTGATATAGAACACTCAACACCAAGACATACCCTAGAAAAGCTACTAGGCTTCAAGCAGAAAGAAGGGACTCTTCAGCCATGCAGGCAGAAAAAGCAAGTCACTCACAAGAAGAAAAGCTTTAGGCCACCCTCAAACTTCTCACAGCAACATTTACTGCCAGAAGACAAAGGAACCACATCTAAAAAGTTCAGAGGGAAAGTGTGACTAAGAATATTCTTCATCCAATATGTCTTTCAAACTTGATAGAGTTGAAGATATGCAGCACTCTTGGGCCTTCTGGGTAAGAAAAATCATTTTGACAATCCTATGAATTAAGAGATAATTCAAAATGAGAAACTCAAGAATGGAGATGTTGAGGTGAAAGGACTTTGAATGAGCACATAAATATAAAACCAGTGAAAAAAAACAAGTAAGACATTATGGTTAAGAGAATGTGAATGTTACCAACCTGGATAGCGTAACTCTCGAAACAGGGAGAGAAGCCCTGACTCCCACTGTGACTGTGTTTGGAGATGAGGCCTTTAATGAGATAATTAAGTTTAAATAAGATCATAAGGTGGGGGGCCTAAGCTGATAGGGTAAGTGCGGCACAGTGGCTCACACCTATAGTCCCAGCTATTTGCAAGGCTGAGGCGGAAGGAATATTTGAGCCTAGGAGTTTAAGTCCAGCCTGGACACATAGCAAGACCCCTTCACTTTAAAAAAAGAAAAAGAGAGAGAGAGACATTAGCGATCTCTCTCTCTCTCTCTCTCTCCAAACACAGAAAAGGCCATGTGATGAGGACATAGCAAGAAGGTGACTGTTTACAAGCCAGGAAGAGAGGCCTCACCAGGAACCATCCCTGTTGACACCTTGATCTTTGTCTTCCAGCCTCCAGAACTGTGAGAAAATACATTTCTGTTGTTTAAACCATCTAACCTGTGTTATTTTTATGGCAGCCTTGGCAGATTAGTACAGATCTATAAGTATAATATCATTTATAGAAAATTTTCAAACTTAAAAACACTGTCTTATGAATACATATGTTCATAAAAATATTTTATATGTTCATAAACATAAATAGGAAGAATATAGTCAAACAAAGATTTTCCCTGAGAATCGAGGAAGGGAAAATTATTTATTTCTAAGATGTTTAAAACTCTAAACATTTGCTATCTTGGAAATATAGCAAAATGCTAACCTGAGTTCAATCTTTTTTTTTTTTGAGATGGAGTTTTGCTCTTGTCACCCAGGATGGAGAGCAATGGCGTGATCCCAGCTCATTGCAACCTCCACCTCCTGGGTTTAAGTGATTCTTCTGCTTCAGCTTCCCAAGTAGCTGGGATTACAGGTATGCGCCACCACACCTGGCTAATTTTTGTATTTTTAGTAGAGATGGGGTTACACCATGTTGGCCAGGCTTCTCTTGAACTCCTGATCTCAGGTGATCTGCCCGCCTTGGCCTCCCAAAGTGCTGGGATTACAGGTGTGAGCCACTGCGCCCAGCCTAACCTGAGTTAAATCTAAGAGGTGGGTATATGATGTGTCTTACATTAGTCTATGCACTTTTTTGTATGTTTATAATATTGCAATACTAATTTTTATTTGAAAATCAATGAGGTTTTTCTTTTAAAATCCCCCATATATGGGTATTCACTATATTGTTGTTTCAATTTTTCTGCGTTTTAAATCTTTTAATAAAATATTGAGGAAAAAGACCTTACACATTGCCATCACTACCCCCCTTATACACAACACACACACACAGACATGCGCACACCCCATGGGGAAAAAACCCATTAGGGTGCGTGCGTATGTGCATGTGTGTGTCTGTGTCTGTGTGTTCAAGCCTTCAAGAACAGGCATCTTTAATTTTTTTTGTCTCAGCTACTCAGTTCTTATGATTTCTTAAAGCAAAGGGAATAGGGACAAAGAGAGGTGGTATGAGAATGAGAATGAGACCACAATTTCTCAAAAGGTAAAACTGCATTATAGTAAAACCGCATTATAGTGGACCCAATCATTGTGTCAGAACAAGGGGTCTAGGCTTTGGATTTTCTGTATAGGGGAAGAAAGAAAAACTCACATGATAGCAGTCATACGATTGTTCACATTTTGTAGTAAGTCAGCTTTGGTATTTGTCATGCCACAAAACATTTTTCCCTCATTCCCAGGTATTAGCTAAAACAATAACTAACTACATGCCAAGCACTGCTCTAAGCACAGTCTATGCACTAAGTCATTCAATCCCCATTAACAACTGCTATATGGTAGGTACAATTAATATTCCCATTTCACAGAGTAGAAACTGAGGCACAGGGAGGTTGAGCAACTTGCCAAGGTCTGGTAGCTGAAAAAGTAGTAGGTGTCACTCATTTGATAAATTGAGTCATTACCTTTTAATCATTACTTATCATTCACATTTGAAAATCTTCTCTTAGGCCAGGTGTGGTGGCTCACGTCTGTAATCCCAGCATTTTGGGAGGCTGAGGTGGGTGGATCACTTGAGATCAGGAGTTTGAGACAAGCCTGGCCAACATGGTGAAACCTCATCTCTACCAAAAATACAAAAATTAGCTGGGCGTGGTGGTGCACACCTGTAGTCCCAGCTACTCGAGAAGCTGAGGTGGGAGAATCGCTTGAACGCGGGAGATGGAGGCTGCAGTGAGCCGAGACCGCACCCCTGCACACCAGCCTGGGCGACAGAGTGAGACTCCATCTCAAAAAAAAAAAAAAGAGAGAGAAAGAGAAAGAAAGAAAATCTTCTCTCATAACAGCTATTTCTATAGTAACCCCAAAAAAGGAAAAAAAAAGTTTATAAACATACAATTTCTGTATGTTAGAGGTTTTAACATTTCACTAGATGGCTGCTAAAGCTGGACTATAATAAACCTTTAAAAATGTTTAAATAGAATCCATTGTATTTGTTGCACAAGAAAAAAACCGTCTTAGCACTATTTGTAAATATTTAATTTTTAAGCAGCATTTATGAAACAAGCAATTAGCAATGCCCAGTGTCATTTGAAGATTATACCTCAGGGTTGTTTACCCAAGACCAAACACTAAGTCCTTCTAATAATATTCCTAATTGTTCCTTTATCTTTTTTATTTTTATTTATTTTTATTTTTTTGAGATGGATTCTCACTCTGTTGCCAGGCTGGAGTGCAATGGCGCGATCTTGGCTCACTGCAACCTCCACCTCCTGGGTTTAAGCGATTCTCCTGCCTCAGCCTCCCAAGTAGCTGGGACTACAGGCACATGCCACCAGGCCCAGCTAATTTTGGTATTTTTAGTAGACACGGGGTTTCACCACATTAGCCAGGATGGTCTCAGGTTTCAAACTCCTGACCTCGTGATCCGCCCTCCTCGGCCTCCCAAAGTGCTGGGATTACAGGTGTGAGCCACTGCACCCGGCCACTGTTCCCCTATCTTAAGAACACTCAATAATAATAATAATAAAGGAAAAAAAAAACAACTAAAAAAAAAAAAAAGAAATGAATAAAAGCTCTAGCAACATTCAAGCAGCAAAAAAAAAAAAAAAAAAAAAAGAACACTCAACACTCCTGCTGGGTCAGTCCTGAGCAATATTAACTGCACCATTTTCTCTGCCCTGCACCCAGTTCTCTCCAGCATTCATGCATCAGCTCCACTATTCCTAAATCCAGTGAGGCTTTTTAAGCCATAGTCAGCTGAAAGGACTAGAAAGTAAGGGCATGACATCAATCTTGCTCACTTCAATATCTTTCTCAATCATTGTTTATACCTTCTGCACTTCCTCCAACTAGTCAATAAAAAAATACATTGGTTTATGTTATACTCAAAAATTGCAATATTTATCTTGGACTCAAGGTCTAACCCAAAACAGTAGAAGATTAAGACCAGAAGATAAAAATATTTTATTCTTTAAATACTGTTATGTAAGTGAATGTTCTTGTTCTTAGAAAATATACACATCGAAATATTTAGGATCTGCAACTCACTGTGAAATGGTTCAAAAGTAATAACAATATGTATACAGAAATAGAGGAGCTGTGGCAAATGTTAATAATGGGGGAATCTGGGTGAAGGGCATATGAAAATTCTTTACAGTCTCCTGGCAACTTTTCTGTCAGTTTGAAAATATTTCAAAATTTATAAAAATGAGAAAAAGACCCTACAAATTTAAACATTCTGCATCGTTTGGGGACTGACTTCAACAGCAATTTGTATATGGTTTTTTCATGATGAGGTTGATTCGGAGGAGGAAAGTGTTTCAACAACCAGCATTTAGATAACTTCCATAAAGTACCACAGACGACATTTGTTGTTTAATTATTACCCTGGTCGTCTGCAGAAGGTAATGAACAATGACATTTGTTGGTTAAAATGACTGTTTTTGCTTAAATATACTGTGTCTTCTGAGATACAATATAAATCTTTAAGAAGAAAGAGTGGTGATACGGGACAGGCCTATCAAATGGGAACTGAGTTGTTTACTGGATTATGAATCGTGCTCACACACAGCTGCCCACCTGGTAATAGTTGGCTTTGGCCTCGATCATCAGCTGCTGGGTGGAGATCATCTTCTTCCTGCGTTTGCACTCTTCCTTGAGCGTCTTGATCTCCCCCGCCTGCTTGGTGAGCAGCTTCTTGCTCTGCTCGCCGTCGCAGTGGCTCAGGCGCAGCCGCTCCTCCAGGGTGTGCAGCTGCGAGGTGAGGAACTCTTGTGAGTGCAGCAAATACTCAATGGTGAACTGCGCCAGACGGATGAGCTTCAGCAGCACCGGGTCCACCCCCGACTGGCAGTGTGGGCACTTCTCATCTTCCAGCTTGCAGAAGGTGATGTTCATGATGTTCTCCTGCAGCGTCAGCACGTCCACGGCCCCCGCCACCTTGTCCACGTCTATGGCGCTCAGCCGCCGCCAGTCCACACTCTCCAGCCGCGGCCTGAACTGGAAGAAGGGCAGGGGTCCCGAAGCTGAGCTGGGGGGCGCACAGGCCATGGAGGCCGCACCCGCGGCGGCGGCGGCCACAGCGACGTCGGGCCCCTCTGGGCCGCTGGCGAGCGGGTAGTAGACATGCTTCTGGAAGGGCTGCGGGGGGCACAAAGAGAGCGCGGCGGGAGGCGGGGATGGGGGGCGGGCAGGCTGGGGAGCTGGGGGTCCGGGGAAGCCCCGGTTCTCCCCAGCCCAGCGTCCCCGTGGGGGGCGCCCCGGCCTCCCGCCTCTTACCATGCTTGAAAGCCAATCCGCTGCCTCAGCTTGCATAGGAGGAGCCGGGCGGTCTCTACCCAGCCTGGGCCGCCTCCCGGGCCGCCGCCGCCACAGCCCTCAGGAGCGGGAGAAGGCCGGGTTTCTTGCTTCCGCGGCGGCGGCGGCGGCCTAAGGTCTGGGCGTCCAGGACGTTGCTATGGCAGCGCCCAAGTCTGGACCTGGAGCAAAGGGCGCGTCCGCCCGCGCGCGGTCAGCGTGCACCCAGAACCCTGCGGGACCAGAGAAGACCTCCTGGACGAGCCCGAGTGGACACAGACGTTCACTCGAAGAGGGTACCTCCTGGGTACCGGCTCCCCAGGGCGCCACCCTCCCTGGCCTTTGGGGCTGGACACTCCATGTCCCTAAGGCAGGCGTGGGGAGCCACATCCCTGGGAACATTTGGTCTTAACTGCCATCCCCTGGTTATTTATTCACTGTAGCCCTGGCCTTAGGCTTTGAAATTAGAACTATCTATTCATTCCATCATTAATAGAAAAAGAAAAAAAAAGTAGTATCTATTCATCCTCATCTTTTACACACGATTTAGAAAACATTAAGCAATAAAAATATATATAATTAAATGTGATAGAGGGGGACTCGCTGCAAAAGGGCATGAGGAAGCTTTTGGCATAACAGAAATGTTTTTCATTTTGATTGTGGTGTTGATTACCCAGCAATATACACTTGACCAAATTCACCGAATTGTGTCCTTAAAATTAAGGGTGGATTTTTATTATATCTCAATAAAGTTGTTTTTTAAATGAAATTTGCAGTTATTCATATTTGATGGCAGGCTTTCTAGATTTCTGACACCCAAGTTTCTTTTTAAATGGAGTCTTTCTTCCTTTGTAGGTTAGCAGCCTAAATATAACATTTTGATAAAAGTACAAACCAAAGAACTCTCCCAAATATGTAATACTTCACCTGTCTTTCCAAAAGGATACATTCTCAAAATGCTGAAGGTAGAAACAGATGGAGGGGGATTTTAGCCATCAGCTTTACCAAGTTTTACAGGGCCATGGTATTTACCTTACAAACTTGGGTCGGGGCTGCATTCTGGGTTTTGGAGAGGCTAAAATATTTCTAGCAGCAACTTGTAGACCTCAGGCCTCTCATTTCTGTGGTCTTCTGGGGGCCTCCAGTGGTTACCACAGAGATCAATAAGCTGAGGAAAAGCCGGACATTCCCCAATCCACCGGGGAATTCCTGCTTGGACCAGACATCAGGATTTTTTTTTTCTTTCCTAACATCCAAATATGTGAACAGAAGAAAGGAAAATACAATTCAGAGTAACTGGAAGCAAAGTTGTAATATCAAATATATTTAGCAGTTTCAAGATATTGTTAACTAGAAATAAACCCATGCAAAAACATCCAGGAAATAAAACACGCATTTCACATGGTTTATTCGAAACCATATGTTCAAATTAATTGGCCTTTAGAAAAAAAGAATGATTCCCTGCAACCAGGCATAAAAAGTGCTAAAGACATAAATAGTTTCAAAGTTTGATTCTGTCATTTACTTGCTGCCTGATCTAGAACAAATTGTCAGCCCTAAGACTTAGCTTCCCCCATCTGTTTAAGAGCACCAAGACACCGACCTGGCAGGTCTGTAGACTCTGGACTCCATCCACTGGGCTGCAGGATCAGCGGGAACAAGAGCTGTGGTCTCTCTTGCTCAAGTATATATCCCTAGCACCTAGCAGAGGACAGGCACGGAGAAGGCGTTCAGAATACGATGAATGGACACGTGAATGAAGAACGATCGAATAACTTAGGCGCTTAGTTAAGGAAACATCAGCTCCTGGCCCCTTATCCCTCCTATTTTTGCTGCCTCTGGCCTGTTAGAACGATTAACCCATGATCTGGGCCAAGGGCTTCGGAGCTGAACGTGGGGGTGGCCCGTGCGCCCCCTCTGAGATCTGGGCGCAGAGGCCCGCGGGCCTGAGGCACCCATCTCCTTTGGCCGCCACACTCCATCGTGGGGCGCCGTGCGGTTGACCACCCCTTCCCCCTTGCGTGGATCTCGGTCACAAGATGGCCGGAACAGGAAAGAAGGGGGCATGCTTTCCCGTTCCCTCCCTCCCAGATCCCCGGCAAGGCCCCCAGCCTCGCGCGGCGCCTCAGGTCCCAGGCTCATGGCACCGCCGGGCAGCCGAACCGGCAGACAAAAGCCGAGAGACGCAGGTTCCGGGGGAACCTCGGCGCCCATCCTTGGAAGGCAAACAGGCAGTGGGGGCTGCGGCGGCTCCGCCAGCTGGATCTGCAGAGGCTCGGCTCGCAGCCTGGAGAGGCAGGAGGGCCGGCTTCGCGGGTATCTGGATGCCCCGTCCGCCACTGGATCCTGTGGGCGCCTGGCGCATCCCAGGTCTCGGCTCACCCCAGCTGCGCGCTCCTGGGCGGGTGCCGGGCGCTGCAGGCGAGCGGGGGCGACATAGGGGACCCAGACCCCAGGGTCGCTGCTGACGCGGGCCGGGCCCGAGGAGGCCGAGGAGCAGCAAAGCGGAGAGAGGCAGGCCGGCTCCCTCTTGCAGGGCGCAGGATGAAACGTGTCTGGTCTGGGCAAGTTGTGGCGAGGCGGGTCGACTGGCGCCGCTCCAGGGCCTTCCAGACTCCGGACCACGGACGACTCAGGATACCCCACCCCCCTCCCGCCCCCTCCCCTCAGAGATCTCCCTCCGGCCTCTTCCCTCGGTGTCCCGGCTCCTCTGGCAGCTGGGCGGGACCGCGCGCGTCTAGACAGCAGCGCTAAAATGCGCTCAGCCAATCCCGCCGCTGGCGCAGACACGTGGTGCGGGGGCGCGCTCTGTTGCTGGCGCTGGATGCTCAACCTAGGAAGGCTTTTCAAAGAGAAACCAGATTCGCTCCTACCGGGTGGTTGGTCTGGCCCTCAGCAAGCTAATTTCCCAGAGGAGCTTCAGGTGAATTATCTTCCAAGATGAGATGCGTTTTAATCGCAGAAGTCTGCAGATGCAAAAGACCTTGAAAAGGCTATCTAATGTAGCCCCGCATTTGAGTGACATGGAAAACCGAGATTAGGGACTTTTCACCGAAGCACTCTAGGATTTAAACCCACGTAGGTTTCTGCGTCTCTTTCCGTTATGCCCACTTCAGGATGAAAGGCACGGATCTTTGTTGGTAGAAAGTTAGGCACTGTGAATTACAGAAGATGTGGGTCCGGAGTAGTGTGCTTATTTGTGTAACCTAAAATTGGAACACGTGGGACAAAAGTCAGTATTTTTAAGTAACAAGTAATCCAGAACGTATGTATATACCATCGTGAGAAATTTGAGGGCATCTTTTGCAAAACCTAAGTGTCTAATGAAGATATATATATATATTTTTTTAAATTAGAGAGGAGTAGCTGCAGAACTTTTACTGGACCAACATGCTGTTGTAAAAATGCCTTTCCTTGTGCTTCTCCCTGACAGAATCAACTTTGTACCATACTTTAGCACAAGGCTTCAAACATAGCAACAGCTAAATATGTATTTATGATGAATTCCTCGCTTTAGTTTTATTTGAAGCCGTAAGACCTAGGATGACCATGATGGGATTTTAAATTGGTCTAATTTTAAAATTATTTTGAAAGAAAATTCGAGATCTCTATAAAAATCCTCTAAGTACTGTGGGGAAAGATTTCTAGATAGAAATTTCAGACAATAGGCCGAGCGCAGTGGCTCACGCCTGTAATCCCAGCACTTTGGGAGGCCAAGGCGGGTGGATCACGAGGTCAGGAGATCGAGACCATCCTGGCTAACACAGTGAAACCCCGTCTCTATTAAAAACACAAAAAATTAGCCGGACATGGTGGTGGGCACCTGTAGTCGCAGCTACTCGGGAGGCTGAGGCAGGAGAATGGCGTGAACCTGGGAGGCGGAGCTTGCAGTGAGCCGAGATCGCGCCACTGCACTCCAGCCTGGGCGACAGAGCAAGGCTCCGTCTCAAAAATAAATAAATAAATAAGAAAAAGAAAGAAAGAAAAAAAAAAGAAAGGAATTTCAGACAATGTGAGATAGAGAGGGCCATTGCTCTGCAAAATCCGGTTTTTGCAAACTCGGTAGCTGTCTGTGTGTGTGTGTGTGTGTGTGTGTGTGTGTGTGAGAGAGAGAGAGAGAGATGATTGCTTAATTAATATTGTTTGTTGATATACCGTTTGAGTTACATGTATTTCCCATCCCCACTGTCAGTATATTACCCTACAGGTGTAGAATTGGAATAAGAAGAATCAATTGACTTTGGCATGACTTAGCAGCCATGATGCATTCTTGATCTATGCACAAACCACTTATACCAATTGTATAATGGTATACAATTTTTTTTAATGATTAAGGTATCTGTCTCGTCCATCAGACTATAAGAACCTCAAGTATTCCAGTATTTTGAGCAATTAGTAAGTCCTCAAATAAATATTTGCTTTTTGGAGACAGAAATGATCCTAAAGAATGAAATAATATTGGTGAACATTAATCATTTTGTACAGTAAGTAAACAAAAGCATTGTAGCTGAATTTATTTCAAATGATTGTTTCTATTTCTCTCATTTGAAAATAGTTATTGATATTACCAGGCTAATGTCCTTTAGTATGAAGGCGATAAATAAAGAAGGGCAGAAATCACATGTGTTGTCTGATTCAATACATATTAATTATTTTGCCTCATATTCCCATTTCAGATACCTAACCTTGGTTTTATATACATGGTTTAAAGAATAATAGGCCAGGTGTGGTGGCTCAAACCTGTAATCCCAGCAATTTGGGAGGCCAAGGTGGGTGGATCACCTCAGGTCAACAGTTTGAGACCAGCCTGGGCAACATGGTGAAACCCCGTCTCTACTAAAAATACAAAAATTAGTCGGGCATGGTGATGCACACCTGTAATTCCAGCTACTCAGGAGGCTGAGGCAGGAGAATCACTTGAACCTGGGAGGCGGAGGCTGGAGTGAGCTGAGATCATACCACTGCACTCCAGCTTGGGCAACAGAGGGAGACTCTGTCTTGAAAAAAAAAAAGAAAAGAAAAAAGGAAGCAAGTTTATTAAGAAAGTGAAGGAATAAAAATAAAAAAAAAGGGTACTCCATAGGCAGAACAGCCTGTACCATATTTTTTAAATTCAATCCACTGTTGATGGGCACTGTGGTTGATTCCATGCCCTTGCTATAGTGAATAGTGCTGTGATGAACATATGAGTATATGTGTCTATTTGATAGAATGAATTATTTTCATTTGGGTATATACCAGGTAGTTGGATTGCTGGGTTGAATGGTAGCTCTGTTTTAAGTTCTTCGAGAAATCTCCAAACTGCTTTCCACAGTGGCTGAACTAGTTTGTATTTCCACCAACAGTGTATAAGCGTTCCCTTTTCTCCAAAGCCTCGCCAACATCTGTTGTTTTTTGACTTTTTAATAATTGCCATTCTGACTGATGGAAAATGACATGAACAGACACTTCTCAAAGGAACACATACAAGCGGCCAACATGAAAAAATGCTCAACATCACAAATCATCAAAAAAATGCAAATCAAAACAATGAGAAACCATCTCATACCAGTCATTGTGAGATTTAACAGATTTTAGGGCTGGTTTATAGGGAGAAATGTATTTAGGGGCTTGAAGGGAATTTCTTTGTTATTTGTGAGGGAGGCCATCTGGGAAGGTGTATGGCCTTCTATTATTGTGGGAACCTGACTTATGTATAAGGCTCTGGCATGGAATTGTGAAATTACAACCATCTGTTTGGAAACAAAATGGTAGGCAGTATTGCCCCAACTCAGTTGTCAAGCTCAACTCTCCTTTGGCATAGTGAGTTTGGGGTCCCAAGATTTTATTTTCTTTCACACTTGGAACCTGAAAGTCAGACCCACATACTAAGGATGGGAAGGCAGAATGATGTTGTAAAGGGGTCATATCAGTCTTGAACCACCTGCATCTAGACATCTCTTCCAGGTGAGAAACCTTTTCAAGACATTTATCTGGATGTTCTCTTTTATGCAGAAGAATCAAATTTTAACTGCCATTAGAACCTCCCACATCTCATGATTGTTCTGTGGATTACAGGGCACTGTTCTTGTGATAATTCAACTTCAGTTGCATTCACTGCCACTATAACAATTAAATTCCTGGGAGGGTCGGGCACAGTGATTCACGCCTGTAATGCCAGCTCTTTGGGAGGTCGAGACAGGCAGATCACCTGCGGTCTGGAGTTCGAGACCAGCCTGGTCAACATGGTGAAACCTCGTCTCTACTAAAAACACAAAAATTAGCCAGGCATAGTGTCCCATGCCTGCAGTCCCAGCTACTCAGGAGGCTGAGGGAGGAGAATCACTTGGACTCAGGAGAAAGAGAGTGCAGTGAGCCAAGATTGTATCACTGCATTCCAGCCTGGGTGATGGGGTGAGACTCCATCTCAAAAATAAACAGGTAAATAAGTAAATTCCTGTGAGAAAGATTCTAGTTGACTTAGTCACATGCCCAACCAGTGGTTTGGCTAAAGGCAGGGTGTAAATGACAGCTCCACCATAATTACTTGAAAAACACTGTAGCAATCCTCAAAGGAAGGCACCTATATAGAGAAATATGAAAACAAGACAAATGCAATGTCCATTAAATCCAACTCCTTGGCTGCTTAGCACCTACACATAGTCATAGTCTTCTTTCTATTGATATATCTGAGTCTGTTTTGTGCCACTACAGCAAAATACCTGAGACTGGGTAATTTATAAAAACAGAAATTTATGTTGTCATACTTCTGGGGGCTGGGAAGTCCAAGATCAAGGCTCTTGCAGGTTTGAGTTTCTGATGAGGGCCTTCTGGTAGTGTCCTCACATGGCAGAAAGCTGAAGGGCAAGAGAGAGTGAAAGAGCAAGTGAGCAGAATGCTTTGTGAAGCCTCTTTTATAAGGGCTTTACTCCCATTAATGAGGGAGGCATCTTGATGGCCTAATTGCCTCTTAAAGGCCCCACCTCTTAATACCATCACATTGCCAACACCTGAATTTTGGAAGGAACACATTCGAACCACAGCATTCTGCTGTGGCCCCCAAAATTCATATCCTTCTCACATACAAAATACATGTCTTCTTTCCCAGTAGCCCCAAAAGTCTTAACTTATTCCAGTATCAGCTCAAAAGTCTAAAATTCAGAGTCTCATTTAAATCAGATATGGATAAGAGTCAGGGTATGATTCATCCTGAGACAAATTCCCTCCAGCTTTGAATCTATGAAATCAAACAAGCTAAGGGCTTTAAAAGTACAATGGTGTATTTAGGCATGGGATGAACATTCCCATTTCAAAAGAGAGAAATAGGGAAGCAGAAAGGAGTAACAGATTCCAAGCAACTCCAAAACTCAACAAGGCAAATACCACCAAATCTTGAGGCCTAAGAACAACCTTCCCTTACTTCATGTCCTGCCTTCTGAACACACTGGGGCAGAGGTTAAGGTCCCCAAGGCCCCAAGGTACCCCACCCCTACAGCTTTGCTGGGTACAGCCCATGGAGCAGCTGTCACAGGCTGGTGTTGGGTACCTGTGGCTCTCACAGGCTGGCATTGCATGCTGGCATTTCTATAGGTCTGGGGTCTCTGGGGCAGAGACCCTACCCCCATGGCTTCACTAAGGCCTGCTCTAGTGGGGATTCTCTGCAGTGTCCCTGCCCCTAGAGCAAGTCTCTGCTTGGGCTCCAATGGTGTCTGAGATATCCTTTGAATTCTAGGTGGAGGCCAATAATGCTTCCACAGCTCTTGCATGCTGCAAGCCTGCAGAATTAGCACCACCTGGATGCAGCCAAGGTGTGTATGGCTATGTCTTCCAAGATGGTGGCCTGAGCCACACCTGGGCCTGCTTGAGCTACAGCTGGGAAAGCTGAGGTGGTGTGCTGCCCCAGAATGCAGAATGCAGAGACCCTGGGCAGTGAGCCCCAAGGTTCCATGAACCCCTGAGCCATGCAAAACTACTCTTCTCTCAAGGCCCTGGCACTCTGGGCCTGAGATGGGCATGGCAGCCTCAAAGATCTCTGAATTGCCTTTGAGGTCACTCTCCCATTGTCTTGATGAATAGCACCTGGCTTCCTTGTAGCCATACTAATCTCCGTATCAACAGTCACTTGGCCACTCTCGGTTTTCTCCTCGACACATTTTTTAAATCTTTATATGCTCAGACTGTGAATTTTCCAAATCTTTATATTCTGCTTCTCTTTTAATTATAAATTTTATCTTTAAATCATTTCTCTCCTCTCGCATTTTAATAGAAGCAGTTAAGAGAACCACTACACCTCTTTCAATATTTTGCTGCTTAGTGTTCTCTGAGCCAGGTGGCTGCCTCTCTTCCTCCATGCATCCTTTCTCCACCTCCCACGAATGGCCAGGTGTCCCCACTGGCTCCTGGGCCAGGAGGCATCCAAGGTTCTGTGAAGCTGCTGAAGGAGCCTGTCTTTGTTTGTGCTGCTATGATATAAAATTTATTTTCTCTCAGTTCTGGAGGCTAGGAAGTTTAAGATCAAGGTGCTGGCATGTTCCATTTTCTGGTGAAGGTCCAATCTCTGCTTCCAAGGTGAAGCCTTGATGCCGAATCCTTGTGGGAGAAAAACACTGCATCTTCCCATGGTAGAAAAGCTGGAAAGACAAGAGAACCAAATGCTTTGTGAAGCCTCCTTATAAGGGCCTTAATCCCATTCATAAAAGGAGGAGCCCTTATGGCCAAATCACCTCTTACAGGCCCCATCTCTTAATACTATTACAGTGGTAACACCTGAATTTTGGAGGTGGCCTATTCAAATCATAGTAACAAACAATTCAGAAAATATCCTGTTAATAAAAAGTAAATAACTTATGCAGACTTGCCCTGTGCTACACTGAGAGGTTACCCAACAGCACCTCCCACTATCAGGACAATGCCAGGAAGACTTGTGAAATGGCAATTTCTGGATTACGCCTATTTTTACCTCTAGTTCCTTTTTAATTATGTCTTGTTTCTTAAATCTATAGCCTCGGTGGTAAATGAAGCCACATTAACACACCCTACAAGCAATAGAAAAGGAAAAAGGAAAAGATGGAAAAAAACATTTTTTACTTTTCATGGCCCATTAAGAAGTCAAGGCAGTTGCAGTAATTCAGATGGCCATAGAAGAGGGTCCTGCATATATTCAGATAATGCATTGCATAAAATCACCACATCTAAGGGGATGACATTCATCATTGACATATGTTAAATTATGAAACTAACAACAATGACAGAGAACAAAAATGGAAAGAACCTAGGTGATTAATGACATTATTGAGCAGAAGATCATATTGTGCCTGAAGTCTGTCCTAAGTTTGGACTTCCAGTGAAGTGAGATAATAAACTACTTTATTGTTTAATCCAATTTGAGGAATAAGAAACAGTTACAAACATGGAAAATATTAACACAGCTATATCAATAATCATTTTAAATATGAATGGTCCAATACATAAATAAACCAATTAAAAGACAGACTAAATACAAGATCCAACAAAATGTTGTTTATAAGAAATCCACTTTATATATGAAGACTCAGATAGATTAAAAGCTAAGGGATGGAAACAGATATACTGTGCTAACACTAATAAAAAGAAATCTGGAGTGGATACATTAATTTCAGAGAAAGCAGACTTCAGAACAAGGAAAATTATCAGGGATAAAGAGGGGTACCACATAATAATAAAGGGATCAATGTTTGCAAAAGACATAACAATCTTAACATCTATGTATATGAGAACAGAATGTCAAATACGTGAGGATGGTTAGAATTGCAAGAGAAATAGACAAAATCACTGTTATAGTTGGAGACTTCAACACCTTCCTTTTAACAACTGATAAATCAAGCAGGAAGAAAATTAGTAATGTCATAATTGACCTGAAAGGCACTATCGACCAACTTGATCTAATTGATGTTTATAGGATATTCCATCTAATAACAGCAGATCACATATTCTTTGCAAATTCACATGGAATGTTCACCATGATAGACATTATGGGCCATCGAACACACCTTAACAAAGGTAAAAGAATAGAAATCATACGAAGTATGTTGTCAGACTACAATGGAATTAAACTAGACATCAATAGCAGAAAAATAACTGGTAAATCCCCAGATATTTGGAATTTAAACAATATACTTCTATATAATACATAGATCAAAGAAGAAATCTCAAGAAGAATTTGCAAATATTTTGAACTAAATGAAAATACAACTTATCAAAATTTGTGCAATGCAACATACGCAGGGCTTAGGGGGAAATTGGCAAAAATGGCCAGGTGGCAGTCTCAACTTCCAGTCCAATTGAATCATTAATGTCTTCCCTTGAACTGGCCAGGACTGGAAAATAGGTTAAAAAAACAACAACAACCAAACTTACCTTTCAAGGAAGTTGGCTCAGTCCTGGCATTTGTGGTGGGGTGGGATGGGAGGGTCAAATATTAGATAACCTACAGTTTGATGAAATATCACATTTTGGAGTCCTGTGATTAATTTGTCACAGCCGGATATTCATGAAAGTCAGACTAGGTTTTGGAATCTGATTACAACGGCCATGTTCCTATCTGTTAGCATAACCAAGATCAGTTTATCTTTGATGGTTAATAACTTCCAAATGGGCACAGGCACTCTGAACTCCTCCCATCCCTTTGAGGTCTGGGAGCCCATTTCAGTGGCAGCTCCTGCAGCCAGCATTTCAAGTCCAGAGGAGGCTTTTTGTAAAGAGCTGTCTGCTCCCTCTGGGGTAGATACAGAATTAGTTCACTACGCTTCCATGCTCCTTTCCTCTGATATGCCTTCCTGCTCTGCAGAGGTTAGAAAGTTAAAAACCATGCTTCTGGACTCCTTTCCAGCTCATATTCTGGAAACAAATTGGTTTCTGACAATTAGATCTACTCTTGAATGATGTGAAAGGCAGAAGTGAGAAAGAGGCTATTTTCCTGCTGGGTTGGCTGGTATGCTGGGTTACGAGGATGAGTATCATAGGCAAAGGCAGCAGCTGAACTCGGTGTGTCTGGTCACAACTTTCAAGGGTGTCAAGTGGCTGCTGAGACAGAAGTGGCTGCACTGACTTTTTTTATTGGAGGGTAGAACTCCTGAATGTAACACTTCCAATGCTGCTCTCCCCACCCCACGTTCCAGCTTCTCTAGCCCTTTAGATGACTGTGCAAGCATCTAATTCTATGCAGGTTCCTTGCTGCTTACAATACCCAGAGGGGTTTCCATTTCCTACACTAAAACCATACTGATACCCCTTACCAACCTATATTTTTTATAACTAAGATAAAAGTTTCTATCAAAGATGTGGTGAGGAGGTGTCTAGACTGGATGAGCATAATCTATCCAATTTTTTATTCCCTTTTCCTGAAATTTTAACATTACTTCCTTTATACTTGTTAAGGGATTTCTGATTTGGGAGATTTCTGACTTTGTGGGACAAAGTTCAGTGTATATTTGCATTGAATAGTCTTTCCCCAACTTGTTAGCACCCTGAATACCTAATTTCTGGGAGGTGCCCATATCTGTACATTTGATCTGATTCAAAATATGGACCATGTTCCTTGACCTAATAGCCTTAAAATCTATTCCCACAAATATTCTCTCAAGGTTCGAGGATATAAATTAGGAAGTTCCCAGAACTTCTAGATTTCTAACTCTTCTGTAGCAATATTTAACATCACCCCACCAAACCTCACCAGGCCATGCTAATTTTGCATTCTGGTTGCGGTAGTGACAGCGTGGCTTGGCTCTTCAAAGAGAAAATATTAGTTCTCACGTGCAAAGGTGGCAAAGCTTCCTTAACCAAAGAAGGTGGAGGATAAACTTGAGGATAGTTTGAGGACTTCAGATCCTCTATGTCAGTTGTTATAAAACTTAAGACTTGTTAAAACACAGAAAGATGTTCTCACCCTTAAAGTCTCTGATTTAGTAGGTTTGGGACGAGGTCAGAAAATCTGCATTTCTAACAAATTCCCAGGAAATGCTATGCCATTGTTCTGGGGATCACACTTGAAGACTCACTGCACTAAGTCTTCCTGATTCTCTTAGATGTTGACATTTCCACTTCTGTCAGGATCCACTGTCTTCCGATTAGTTCTCCAACTTTTTCATCAGAAAGACTTAGAAAGACCAGGCATAGTGGCTCACGTCTGTAATCCCAGCACTTCGGGAGGCCGAGGTGGGTGGATCACCTAAGGTCAGGAATTTGAGACCAGCCTAGCTAACATGGTGAAACTCCCCGTCTCTACAAAAAAAAAAAAAAACCTGGGAGTGGTGGCCCGCCTGTGATCCCAGCTACTTGGGAGGCTAAGGCACAAGAATTGCTTGAACCCAGGAGGAGGAGGTTGCAGTGAAGCCGAGATTGTGCCATTGCACCCCAGCCTGGGTGACAAAGTGAGACTCTATCTCAAAAAAAAATTTGTATATATATATATATACACACACACATATATAATATGTTATATATATAAAACATAGCAAATATGAAACTTCCCTTATTCTCCCTTATCCCCTTACACAGAGGTAACTGCTATTCACTACAGATTTGTCTTGCTTATTCTTGAACTTCATATAAATGGAATTGTACAGTACCCAGTCTTTTGTGTTTGCCCTTTAGTAATCATATAAATGAATACATCACAGGTTTTTCATTTTTTTAATCCACTCTGTTGATGGACACATGAGGTGTTTTCAGTTTGTAGCTATTAAGGTTGCTATGAACATTACTGTACAAGGCTTTTTGTGGACATTTGATTTTATTTCTCCAAGATTAATAATACCTAGGAGTGGAGTAACTAGGTCATAGAGTAGATATGTGTTTAACATTTCAATATATTACCAGTTTTTCAAAGTCGTTGCACCATTTTATACTCTCACCAGCAATGTATGAGAATTCCATTTGCTTCACATGCTTACGACACCTGATGTTGTCAATTTTTTTTCATTATAAGACATTCTGGTGGGTAGGTAATGGTATCTCTATGGGTTAATTTGCATTCCCCTGATGACAAATAATATTGAGCAGATTTTCATCTGCTTATTGCCCATTCAACCCATTCCTTTATGATTACTTATATTTGAATGAGTGCATTTTTCTTAAAACTGCTTTTGGAGGAAGTTTGCATTGTTTAAAGATAAACATAGGCAAATTATAATTTTTAAGTGTTTATTTGAATAGATAGTGATTCATGAATTGGGGAGCTCCAGAGGCAAGTAGTTTGGGGATGCTCGCTCCAAAGAAGGGTAGGTGGAGAAGGATGTTATAAGGGGAAAGTAGAAGCAAGGCAAAGAAAAATATCGGTTGGTTTAAGGGGAGTAGTAGCCTTATTTGGATCATTCCAGCGGGAAGTCCCAAATTAGAGGTTAATTGGTGGTTTCTGATTGGTTAAACTTATTTCATTTTACTGCTTCCACTGAGTTGGGTTTCAGTTTCTGTAGGTAGTGCTGGAGCCTCCTTCTTCTAATGGCCTTCCAATTAATGATTGGTTTTTTTTTTTTTTTTGAGACAGAGTCTTGCTCTGTCACCAAGATGGGTATTCAGTGGCACAATCTTGGCTAACTGCAACCTCCACCTCCTGCCTCCCAGGTTCAAGCAATTCTCTTACCTCAGCCTTTCAAGTAGTTGGGATTACAGGTGTGCACCACCATGCCCAGCTAATTTTTGTATTTTTAGTAGAGACAGGGTCTCACCAGGAGAACTCCTGACCTCAAGTAATCCACCCGCCTTGGCCTCCCAAAGTCCTGGGATTACAGGCGTGAGCCACCAAGCCCGGCCCCAGTTAATGATTTTAACAGTATAGTGGAAGAGACTGGGGCTGTGTTCCTGTGTTCCACATTAGCTATAACTTTTCTTAAGGCCCATATTTTGTAATGAATTCTTTTGTTTTTATTTCTTCTGTACAAAAGGAGACAAGTAGCTGTGAGGCTGTTCCCCATGTAAAGTTTCTCTTCCCTCTGCCAAAGGGATAAATTGCTTGCTGGAAATAATAAATGTATTGCCTTTCAGGCTGTATTAGTCCATTCTCACACTGTTATTAAGAACTTCCATGAGACTGGGTAATTTATAAAGGAAAGAGGTTTAATTGACTCACAGTTCCATATGGCTGGGGAGGCCTCAGGAAACTTACAATCATGGTGGAAGGCAAAGAGGAAGTAAGCACCTTTTTTACAAGGTGACAGGAGAGAGAAGGAGTGCAAGAAGGGGGAAGAGCCCCACACTCATCGAACAGCCAGATCTCTTGAGAATTCATTCATTCACTATCATGAGAACAGCATGAGGGAAACTGGACCCATGATCTAATCACCTCTCACCAGGTCCCTCCCTTGATTATGAGGATTACAATTCGAGATGAGATTTGGGTGGGGACATAGCCAAACTTTATCACAGGCCCATATCTTTTGCCTCTTGGAACCAAAGTGTCTGAGTAGCTTCTGTCACCAACCAGCACATATCATTGTTCTTGTTACAAACATGGTATTTGGGTTTTGCACCACAGGATATGTCTCTAATCTTGGAGGAGTATCTTGCCACATTTTTTTGAGGTGTGCACTAGCAGGCATTCTTTTCTGATTCCTCTACTGCTTGTCATCCCTCCCATTTACTTTGGGATTTGAGTTTCAACAGTTTCCTATATTTTGTAATTTGCCTTCCCCCTTTTCATTATATTGTTGCTTTGGGTAATTTCCAAGAAAGAAAGTGAGAAATGCTGACTTTGAGACAGAATAGGATGAGGCTCAGCCCACATCCCCACTAACACATTTTTCTTTTCCATATCTTCCGACTACCAGACTTTGCACCACCACCTCCACTGGCATTATATCCTCTGACTGGGAGATCTTGAAGAAACTAAGATAAGCAGCATTCCACCATAAATCTTACTCAAGACACTTAACCCTATCCGTGGCATGCACACAAGACCAGAAAAATGACTGATCCTCATTATAATACTAAAATCTCTGCCCAAGGAGGGGCTTATCCACCATTTTTTTGATCATGCAATGTATGTACTAACATGATTTCTCACTGTGCCTGCACACCCTGCATGCTTAACCCTGCACATGCAATGACATTCACATACCTCATGCTTATTCATGTCACCCTTCTTAAAGCACCAAAAAGACCTGCCCTCGGGGAGCCCCTCGGAGAATTTCTTCTTCCTGTACTGTATCTCTTGTGCTGGAGCATAAGCCCCAATAAAGCCTTGTCAGGGAAACTTTCTCAGCCTCATGCTAGTTTCTATTAAATGACAGTTTATGAACCTGTAGTCAGTGACAACTTGACACAGTCATCCTCAAAATAGAAATTTGGATAAATACCATTTACCAAGTTAAAGTAGTTTCCTTCCACCTTTTGCTGAGATTTCTTTCTTTTAAACATGAATGAGTGCTGTATTTGATCTAAGGCTGTATCGAATCTGTTGGAATGATTATTTTTTCATCTACTTGTTAATTTGATATGTTTCATTAAAACGTGTTTTGATATCAATCTATCCTTGTATTCCTGGATAACGTCTTCTTGGTTATCTTCATCCTTTTTTTTCACTGCTGAGTTTGATTTGGAAATATTCTATTTAAGATTACTTTATTCACATAATTTGGTGAAAATTTTTCTTTTTTTTCAGTTGTAGCATCAAACTTTATAACATGAGTTGGTGAGATTTTCTTCTTTTTTAAAATTCTCTGAAATACATTATATAAGATAGGGCTTACAAATCCGTCTGGGCCAAGTGGTTTTTTAAAGAATATGTATAATTACTCATTTTTTTAAATAGCTATTGGCTTATCCAGGCACCCTATTTTTCTTTTCCTCTCCATTTTAAAATTTATTGGCATAAAGACATTCAATGTCTTATAAATTAAAACATCTCTACCATATTTGTAGCTGTATACCCCTTTTAAATTCTAATATATGCCTTTTCTCTTTTTTAAGCTTGCTACATTTTTGTCTATTTTATTTTATTTTTTGAGACAGAGTCTCGTTCTGTCGTCCAGGCTAGAGTGCAGTGGCAATAGTCTCGTTCTGTCATCCAGGCTGGAGTGCAGTGGCAATATCTTGGCTCACTGCAACCTCCGCCTCCAGGGTTCAAGGGATTCTCCTGCCTCAGCCTCCCAAGTAGCTGGGACTACAGGCGGGTGCCACAAAGCCCTGCTATTTTTTTCTATTTTTAGTAAAGACACGGTCTCACCATGTTGGCCAGGCTGGTCTCGAACTCTTGGCCTCAGGTATCTGCCCGCTTCAGCCTCCCAAAGTGCTGGGATTACAGACGTGAATCACTGCACCCGGCCATTTTTGTCTATTTTATAATTTCTGTCAGTAACTAGCTTTTTGGTTTAGTTGCTTCATATCTAGCTTTCATGGTTTAGATGCTTCATATCTTCCTACCCCCCAATCAGTAATTTCTGCTCATTTTTTATTATTTATTCCCTTCTGCTTTTTCACTCTTGTTCTGTAGTGTTTCTAGCATCTTGAGATGAATTCATAATTTGTTTGTTTTCCTCCTTCTTCCTTATTTTGGTTTTTAAATGAAAGCATTTAAGGCTCTGAGTTTTCCTCTAAGTACTGCTTTGGATGCATTCTACAAATTATGATAATGCAGCATCTTCATTATCATCTAGTTCTGCATAATTTGGGCTTTTTGGGAGGATTATGTCTTTGTTATGAGTAATTTAGAAATACATTATTTATTTGAGACAGTCTCACTCTGTCACCCAGGCTGGAGTGCAGTGGCATGATATCGGCTCACTACAACCTCTGCCTCCTAGGTTCAAGTGATTCTCCTGCCTCAGTCTCCTGAGTAGCTGGAATTACAGGCATGTGCCACCATGCCCAGCTAATTTTGTATTTTTAGTAGAGACAGGATTTCGTCATCTTGGCCAGGCTGGTCTCAAACTCCTGACCTCAGGTGATCCACCCACCTGGCCTCCCAAAGTGCTGGGATTACAGGCTTGAGCCGCCACGCCTGGCCAGAAATGTGTTTTAACTTTCCATACTTTGTCTTGGAAGAATTTGATTATTGTTGACTTCCAATTTGTGCATTATGGTCAAAGAAGATAGAATATATGATAACCATTCTTAGAATTTTGTAAAAATTCTCTGTGAACTAGTATTTGGTAGATTTTCTAAGTGTTCCATAAGTACTGGAAAAAAAATGTTTCCTATTTCCTAGGCAGATGATTATCATCTCTCTTTCCTTATCTATACATATAACTGTTAGATAAAGTATTAGAGAAAGCTTATTAAATTTTGGTTCCAATTTTCTAGGACTCTCTAAGGATATTCTAATTCTTACTAAAATTTTTGTATGAACTTGGTCTAAAGAGTTTTTAATAGTGATATGTTAAAAACAAATGTCTTCCAATTATTCTCTCACTTTGTGTTTTAGCATTTATCCCAACTATTAGGTTCTTTCAAATAATTTTTCTGAATTTTAGGGACTAACTTTTTAAATTTGCAAGATTATTTACTAATTATTGCAGTGGGTAGAATAGTATTTTCCCCTTCTCTCATTCATGTCCACCCAGAACATCAGTATGTGGCTTTATCTGGAAATAGGGCCTTTGTAGATTTACTTAGTTAAGGACTGTGAGGAGATCATATTGCATTAGGTAGGCCCTAAATCTAGTGACTGGTATTCTTATCAGAAAAAGAGAGGACACACAGACAGATACATTAGGAAGAACGTCATACAAAGACGGAAATAGTGATTAGAGTGATGAAGCTACAAGCTAAAGAACGCCAAGGATTGTCAGGAACCACCTGAAACTAGGAAGAGACAATGAAGGGTTTTTTTTTTTTTCCAGAGCCTATCAGTATCTTTATTTTGGACTTCTAGTTTCCAGAACTATGAGACAATAAATTTATCTAAACTCTGTTTGTGGTAATTTACTATGGCAGCCCTAGGATATTAATTATTTTTTACATCTACCTGTTCTTAGTGTGTTTAGACAGGCTTTGTTCCATACTTCTTTCTTGTATTTGCAGATGTTATTTCTTTATCTATGTCTGTCAGCATCCTTAGTCTATACAATTAATTTCATCTTAGTGAGTTCAGGTTCAACTGGTTTGCTGCCTGTCTTTCTTAGCATTAGCGTTCTTGATATGTTTTGAAATGTTATTTTGCAGTATCATTTTGAGTTGAAAGGTATGTTTTTGTTTATTTTCATTTTTGTTTTCCCACTTTTCTTTCTCTCTGTACTCACTCTCTCCTATCTTATAATGGTGCTTCCAGGCTGATACTACAGAACCAGTCAAGAGCAGGTTGATTCTCCCTTCCTAGGTTTCTACAATTCCATGTAAACAAGCAGCCATAATACGGCTGTGCTGGTGATGGTGTCAAGCAGAAAGGAGAACATGATTACTTTTGGTGCCTTTCTAGATCTAAGTCATAGGCCAGCTTTCCCGTGGCTTCTGCTTGCACGAGACTAGTGTGTTTTGTTGTTGTTGTTGTTGTTTGTTTGTTTCTGTTTCTAGTCTATAGAAATATTTATCTTGGCTTACACTCTAGCTAGGTCCTTTTGTTTGTTTTCTCATTTTAGTTTACATATTGCTGTGAATTTGTAATAGAGGTCCAACAAACGAATCTTTTGTGCCCTCTTGCCAGTTGATCCTTCCAGAGCCTAAATAGCTGTCAAAAATATTTTAGGCTATACTTTTATAATTAACTGAATGAAGATAAGCTGATAAAATAAAGCATTATTTATTCCACTAGGAAAAGCAGCATAATCCCTGGAGAAATCTGATTTATCTGTATCCTTTATTTCTTTTTTTCCATAACAGAATATAAAACTTTAATGATATTTTCCTCTAGTTTTAGTATCTGTTTTCAGTATGGTTTGTTATACTTAAAACGTGAAGAAATGGAGTCACCAATTTAAGAGAAAACTTATATGCTAAAGTTAGGTTAAGCGGTATGGTAGTGAAATAAATTTTGTTTGCTGATTTCTAGATTAGCTTCTAGCTGTTTAGCAATTTACAACAAAGTGGTTTTTTCTATTAAAATTTATTTTTTGTATATTTTCTATGTTCTCAAAACTATGCATTTCATTATGGTATTATTATTTTAAGAACAAGGAAACAAAATCTATAGCATTTGAATTACATGATGCAGTAATTTCATGAAATTAACTATGACAGTCCTATTTTTAAAACTGTTTAGGTTTCTCCTAATCCAAAAGCAGAATTGGCCTTCAGTGACCCCTGGTGGTTATAGATATGCATTTTGCATTTTCTATGTTCTTTTTTTTCTTTTTCTTTTTTTTTTTTTTTACTTTTGTGCTATAGTTGTAGAAATAGCTTGAACAAGAGGTCTGGAGTCATTGCTCTGGCTGGGACTAGACGGATAACCCTTAAAAGTGAGCTCCAATATTTTCTGGATTATATTGCATTTCCACTTCTCAAGGACTGTTCTCGAAGTTATTGTCTTCATACTACAACACTAAAGTTCCCTATTAGATCATTGCCATTGTCAAATATACTATCTAATCTCTTACCATTAAAAAATTAAAAAAAAAACCCTTTTCTTGACCCTCACCCTTCTCTGAGTAGAGCCCCACTGCCTTGCGGCCTTTCAGGCAATACTCTTTTAAATAACAAACAACAACAACAATACAACTTTATTACTTTATTATGAAAATTTTCCAACACACAGTTATCACTATTTTGCTATTTTCTACTACAATTTTAAAAATTTTATGGTAAAAATACAAAAAATTTACTATCTTAACCAATTTTGAATGTACAGTTGTTAAAAATATTTCTTGAGTTGTATTTGCTGTGTGCACTTTATCACCTCTCATTTAGTCTTCTATCAACTCTTATTTGACTTTTCTTCTCAGTCCTCCCCTAAAACTGCTCTATCGAGGTCACCGACCCAGAGGTCAATGCTTAATTCTCATCCTACTCAGTGATATGGTTTGGATCTGTGTCCCCACCCAAATCTCATGTCGAATTGTAATCTCCAGTGTTGGAAGCAGGCTCTGGTGGGAGGTGATTGGATCATGGGAGTGGGTTTCTCCCATAGGAAGTAGTTTAGCACCATCCTCCTAGTGCTGTACTCATGATAGAGTTCTCACAAGATCTGGTTGTTTAAAAGTGTGTAGCACTTCCCCCCTCTCCCTATTCCTCCTGCTCTGACCATGTGAAGTGCTGGCTCCCCCTTTGCCTTCCACCATGATTGCAAGTTTCCTGAGACCTCCCCAGAAGCCGAGAAGATGCCAGCATCATGCTTCCTGTACAGCCTGTGAAGCCATGTGATATGGCTTGGCTCTGTGTCCCAACCAAATCTCATCTTATAGCTCCCATAATTCCCACATGTTGTGGGAGGGACCCAGTGGGAGATGACTGAATCACGGAGGCGGGTCTTTTCGGTGCCGTTCTTGTGATAGTGAATGGGTCTCAGGAGATCTGATGGTTTTAAAAATGGGAGTTTCTCAGCACAAGCTCTCTTCTTGCCTGCCACCATCCACATAAGATGTGACTTGCTCCTCCTTGCCTTTCACCTTCTGCCATGATTGTGAGGCCTCCCCAGCCACATGAAACTGTAAGTCTTCTTTTGTAAATTGCCCAGTCTCGAGTATGTCTTTATCAGCAGTGTGAAAATGGACTAATACACCATGAGTCAATTAAACTTATTTTGTACATAAATTAGCCAGTCTAAGGTATTTCTTTATAGCCAGGCAAGAACGGACTAACACACTCATTCACTCCTCCGTCTTGAACGCTTTCTTCTTATATTCTATGATGCTGCACTCTCCTGGTTTCCCTGCTACATTCTGGCCAACTCTGCAGTCTCCTCCTCCCTCAGTATACTTTCAAATGTGTGATGTCTCAGGGCTCTGTCCTGGGCATTCTTCACACATTATCTTCCAGCAATCTCATCCAATCACACAACTCCCAACTTCATAGTTCCAGCCCATTCTGTTCTCTGAACTCCACACTCAAAAATCCAGTTGTCAGCCGGGCGCGGTGTCTCACACCTGTAATCCTAGCACTTTGGGAGGCCCAGGTGGGTGGATTGCCTGAACTCAGGAGTTTGAGACCAGCCTGGGCAACATAGTGAAACCCCGCCTCTACTAAAATACAAAAAATTAGCCAGGCGTGGTGGTGTGCACCTGTAATCCCAGCTACTCAGGAGGCTGAGGTAGGAGAATTGCTGGAACCCTGGCAGAAGTTGCAGTGAGCTGAGATTGCGCCCCTGCACTCCAGCCTGGGTGACAGAGCGAGACTCGTCTCCATTAAAAAAAAAAAGAAGAAGAAAGAAAGAAAGAAAGAGAAAGAGAAAGAAAGAAAGAAAGACAAAAAAATCCAGTTGTCTTTTTGACATATCTACTTTGATATCCAAGAGGCATTTCAAGTATAACATGACTAAAAAGGAACTTGATTTTCATCCTCCAAAATAGCTCCTCCGTCCTTCCTTACACCTCCTCATGTCAGGAAATGACACCAGTTAGTTACTTGGACCAAATCTAGGAATTATTTCTGATTCCTCACTTGTTCCCATCCCCATCTATCCCATTTATTACCGTCATAATACATACCAAATCTGTTTGCTTCTCTCCACTTCCATCTCTGCTGTTACCACCACATAATTTGAGACATCATCATATTTTACCCTAACTCCTAACTGGGCACACTGCAATAGCCCCCTAACTCCTAACTGGGCACACTGCTTATCCTTCTACAATCCATTTTTCATACAGCAGCCAGAATGATACCTTTAAAACTAAATCTGATATACCCACAAAAACTTAAAATTAAAAAAACTTGGCCTTATATTCCTGTGATAAACCCCACTTGATCCTGAGGTGTTATCATTTTAATGTATTGCTGGGTTTGATTTGATAATATTTGTTAAGGATTTTTGAAAATAGGTTCATGAGGTATAGTGATCTGTAGTTTTCTTGCCATGTCCTTGACTGGTTTTAGTATCGAGGTAATGCTGAACTCATAAAATAAGTTGGCAAACAAATTATCTTCTGCTTCTGGAAAAGTTTATGTAGGATTTGTATCCATTTTTCCTTAAAAGTATATGTTGGATTTGTATTAATTCTTCCTAAATAAAAATGTTAGAATTTTCCATTGCAATAAACCGGGCCTGCAGTTTTCTTTGTTAGGAAAAAAAGAAAAAAAAAAAACAACCCTAAATCTGTTAGCCCTTTGCTTAAAACTCTCTGGTGGCTTCCCGTTTTCAATAGAATAAGATTAAAACCCCCTTTTAACAGCTTTAAAGGCACTACACGATCTGGTTGCTGCCTACCTCCTGACATCATGTTACACAACTGTCCCCAGATTACAGTGTAATACTCTATTCCTAAAACACACTTAAGTTTGTTTCTATTTCAAAGACTTTGCATTTGTGATTTAGGTCCCCAACCTTTTTGGCACCAGGAATCAGTTTCGTGGGAGACAATTTTTCCAAGGGGAGGGCATGGTTTGGGGATGAAACCGTTCCATCAGGCATTAATTAGATTTTCATAAGGAGTGTACGACCTAGATCCATCGTATGCACAGTTCTCAGTAGTGGTTGTACTAATTTACATTCGCACCAACAGTGTACAAGGGTTCCCTTGTCTTTACATCCTTGCCAGCATTTATTATTGCCCGACTTTTGGGTAAAAGCCATTTTAACTGGGATGAGATGATATATCATTGTAGTTTTGATTTGCATTTCTCTGATATTCAGTGCTGTTGAGCACATTTTCATATGCCTGTTTGCCATTTGTATGTCTTCTTTCGAGAAATGTCTATTCAAATCTTTTGCCCATTTTTAAATTGGATTATTAGATTTTTCCCTATTGAGTAGTTTGAGCTCCTTATATATTCTGGTTTTTAATTCCTTGTCAGATGAATCGTTTGTAAATATTTTCTCCCATTCTGTGGTTGTATCTTCACTTTGTTGATTGTTTCCTCTGCTGTGCATAAGTTTTTTTAACTTGATATGATCCAATTTGTCCATTGTTGCTTTGGTTGCCTGTGCTTGTAGGGTATTACTTAATAAATTTTTGCCCAGATCAGTGTCCTGAAGAGTTTCCCCTGTGTTTTCTTGTAGTAGTTTGATAGTTTAAGGTCTTACATTTAAGTACTTAATCCATTTTGATTTGATTTTTGTATAAGGCAAGAGATAATAGTCAAGTTTCATTCTTCTGCAAAGGATATCCGGTTTTCTCAGCATCATTTATTGAAGAGATTATCTTTTCCCCAGTGTAAGTTCTTGGCACTTTTGTCAAAAACAAGTTCACTACACATGTGTGGATTTGTTTCTGGCCTCTCTATTCTGTTCCATTGGTCTAGACATCTGTTTTTATGCCAATGCCCTGCTCTTTTGGTTCCTATAGCTCTGTAGTATAATTTGAAGTCAGGTAATGTGATTCCTCCAGTGTCATTGTTTTTTCTTAGGATAGCTTTGGCTATTCTGTTCTTTTGTGATTCCATATAAATCTTAGATTTTTTTTTCTATTTCTGTGAAGGATGTCGTTGGTATTTTGATACAGATTGCATTGAATCTGCAGATCGCTTTGGGTAGTATGGACATTTTTACAATATTGATTTTTCTAATCCATGAACATGAAATATCTTTTCATTTTTTGTGTCTCCTCTTCAATTTATTTCACCAGTGTTTCATAGTTTTTATTGTAGAGATCTTTGACTCCTAATTCCTAGGTATTTAATTTTATTTGTGGCTATTGTAAATGAGATTTTTTAGAATTTCTTTTTCAGATTGTTTGCTATTAGCATTTAGAAATGCTACTTATTTTTGTATGTTGATTTTATATTTTGCTACTTTACTGAATTTATCAATTCTAATAGTTTTTTGGTGGAGTCCTTAGGTTTTTTAAAATATAGGATATCATCTGAAAACAAGGATAATTTCACTTCTTTTCCAATTTGGATGCCCTTTCTTTCCTTCTCTTGTCTGATTACTGTAGCTACAACTTTCAGTAGTATGTTGAATAATGGTGGGCATCCTTGTGTTCCAGATCTTAGAGGAAAGGCTTTCAGTATTTCCACATTCAGTATACTAGTTTGGGTCTGTCATATGGCTTTTATTATTCTGAGCTATGTTCCTTCTATACTTAGTATTTTGAGAGTTTTTATCATGAAGGGATGTTGAACTTTATAAAATGCTTTTTCAGCATCCATTGAAATGATCATATGGTTTTTGTCCTTTATTCTGTTGATACGCTGTATCACACTCATTGATTTGCATATGTTGAACCATCCTTGCATCCCTGGGATAAATCCCACTTGGTCATGATGAATGATCTTTATAATGTATTGTTGAATTCAGTTTGCCAGTATTTTGTGGAGGATTTTTGCATTGAAACTAATCAGAGATATTGGCCTGTAGTTTTCTTTTTTTAATGTGTTTTTGTCTGGCTTTGGTATCAGGGTAATACTAGCCTTGCAGAACGAGTTTGAAAATATTCCCTCCTCTTCTATTTTTTGAAACAGTTTGACTAGGATTGGTATTAGTTCTTCTTTTCATGTTTGATAGAATTCAGCAGTCATCAGGCCCCAGGCTTTTCTTTGCTGGGAGGCTTTTTATTGTGGCTTTGATCTTGTAACTTATTATTGGTCTGTTCAGGTTTTAGCTTTCTTCATGGTTCAATCTTGGTAGGTTGTATGTGTGTAGAAATTTCTTCATTTCTTTTAGGTTTTCTAATTCATTGGCACATAGTTGTTCATGGTACCCTCTAATGATCCTTTGAATTTCCCCAGTATTGGTTATAACATCTCCTGTTTCATCTCTGGTTTTATTTATTTGGGTGTTTGCTCCTTTTTTCCTAGTCTGGCTAAAGGTTTATCAATTTTATCTTTTCAAAAAAACTAACTTTTCATTTTGTTGATATTTTGTGTTGCTTTGTTCATTTCAATTTATTTCTGCTCTAATATTTATTATTTCTTCTACTAACTTTGGGTTCAGTTTGCTCTTACTGCTCCGGTTCTTGAAGATGCATTGTTACGTTGATTTATTTGAAGTTTTTCTTCTTTTTTGACATAGGCACTTATAGCTATACATTTCCTTCTTAGTATCACTGTACCCCATAGGTTTTAATATGTTGTGTTTTCATTATTGTTTATTTCAAGAAAATTTTCAGTGTTCTTCTTAATCTCTTCTTTGACCCACTGGTCATTCAGGAGCATATTGTTTAATTTCCATGTGTTTGTATAGCTTCCAAAATTCCTCTTGTTATTGATTTCTAATTTTATTCCATTGTGGTCAGAGAAAATGCTTGATATTATTTCAATTTTTTGAATGTCTTAAGACTTGTTTTATACCTAACTTATGGTCTATCCTTGAGAATGATCCATGTGCTGAGGAATAGAATGTGTATTCTGCAGCCATTGGATGAAATGTTCTGTAAGTATCTATTATGACCATTTATTTGGTCTATGATGCAGATTAAGTCTGACGTATCTTTGCTGATTTTCTGTCTGGGAGATCTGTCCAGTGCTGAAAGTGAGGTGTTGAAGTCTCCAGCTATTATTGTATTGGGGTCTGTCTCTCTCCTTAGCTCCAATAATATTTGCTTTCTATATCTGGGTCCTCCAGTGTTAGGTGCATGTATATTTACAAGTGTTATATCTTCTTGCTGAATTGACTCCTTTATCATTATATAGTGACCTTCTTTGTCTCTTATGGCTTTTGTTAAGTAATGCAATTTCTGCTCTTTTTTGGTTTTCATTTGCATGAAATATCTTTCTCCATAACTTTATTTTCAGTCTATGTGTGGCTTTACAGGTGAAGTGTTTTTCTTGTAGGCAACAGATCATTGTGTCTTGTTTTTATTTTTTTTTAATCCATTCAGCCACTTTCAATCAGAAGGTATTCAGCCAATACCTTCTGATTGAAGAGTTTAGTCCATTCACATTCAGTGTTATTATTGATATGCAAGAACTTACTCCTGCCATTTTATTTGTTTCCTGGTTGTTTTGTGGTCTTTTCTTCCTCCTTTCTTTCCTTCCTGTCTTTCTTTCAGTGAAGGTAATTTCCTCTGGTGGCAGGGTTTAATTTCTTGCTTTTTATTTTATGTATATCTGTTTTATGTTTTTTGATTTGAGGTTACTATGAGGCTTGTAACTACTATCTTATAACCTGTTATTTTAAGCTGATAATAACACTGTTTACATAAACAAACATTTAGGCAAAAACTAATAAAAACTCTACACCTTAACTTCATCCCCCAGCTTTTTAACTTTTTGTTGTTTCTATTTATATCTTACTGTACTATGTCTTAAAAAGTTGTTGTAGTCATTATTTTTATTGGTTCATCATTTAGCCTTTCTACTTGAGTAGTTTACACATGCCAGTTACAGTATTATAATAGTCTGTGTTTTTCTGTGTACTTACTATTACCAGTGAGTTTTGTACCTTCAGATGATTTCTTTTGCTCATCAACATCCTTTTCTTTCTGATTAAAGTACCCCCTTTAGCATTTCTTGTAGGACTGGTATGGTGTTCATGAAATCCCTTGGATTTTGTTTGCCCAGGGTCTTTATTTCTCCTCATGGTTGAAGGATATTTTCACTGGATATATTATTCTAAGGTCATTTTTTTTTCCTTTAGCACTTTAAATGTGTCATGCCACTCTCTCCTTGCCTGTAAGGTTTCCACTGAGAAGTCTGTTGCCAGACATATTAAAGCTCCATTGTATGTTATTTGTTTCTTTTCCCTTGCTGTTTTTAGGATCCTTTGTTTATCCTTGACCATTGGGAGTCTGACTGTTAAGTGCCTTGAGGTAGTCTTTGGGTTAAATCTGCTTGGTGATCTAATCTTTTTGCACTTGAGTATTGATATTTTTGTCTAGGTTTGGGAGGTTTTGGGAAGTTCTCTGTTTTTATCTCTTTGAACAAACTTTCTACCGGCCCCCCACCACCATCTCTTTAGGGCCAATAACTCTTAGATTTTCCCCCTTGAAACTATTATCTAGATCCTGTAGGTGTGCTTCATTCTTTTTTATTCTTTTTTTCTTTTGTCTCTTCTGAGTGTGCATTTTCAAACAGCCTGTCTTCAAGCTATTATTTTCTTCTGCTTGATCAATTCTGCTATTAAGAGACTCTGATGCCTTCAGTACGTTGATTGCATTTTTCAACTCCAGAATTTCTGCTTTTTACTTATTTCAATTTCGTTGTTAAATTTATGTGATAGGATTCTAAGTTCCTTCTCTCCATTATCTTGTATTTCTTTGAGTTTCCTCCAAACAGCTATTTTGAATTCTCTGTCTGAAAGGTAACACATCTCTGTCTCTCTGGGATTTGCCGCTGGTACCTTGTTTAGTTTGTTTGCTGAGGTCATGTTTTCCTGGATGACTTGGTGCTTGTGGATGTTTGTTGGTGTCTGGGCATTGAAGAGTCAGGTATTTATTGTAGTCTTCACAGTAGGGCTTGTTTGTAGTCATCCTTCTTGGGAAGGCATTCCAGGTATTCAAATGGACTTGGATGTTGTGATCTAAGTTTTTGGTCACTGCAGCCTTATCTGCTTTAGTGGGCCCCTAAATGCAGTAATATTGTAGTTCTTGCACACACATAGAGGTACTGCTTTGGTGGTCTTGGATAATACCTGAAAGAATTCTCTGGATTACCGGGCAGAGACTCTGGTTCTTTTTCCTTGTTTTTGCCCAAACAGAATCAGTCTGTCTCTCTCTCTCTCTCTCTGTTGAGCTACCTTATCGGGGGAACCGCCCCCAATATTTCAATGTAGGTTCTTTCTATTTTCCCTAAGTGTCAGCCAGCTGAGAAATAGAGAAAGATTACAAAGAGAGGAATTTTACAGCTTGGCTGCCGGGGGTGACATCATATATTGGTAGGACCATGATGCCCCGCTGAGCCTCAAAACAGCCAGTTTTTTATTAAGGGTTTTAAAAGGGGAGGGGGTGTAAGAACAGGGAGTAGATCACATGCTTCAAAGGGCAAAAAGGAGAACTACTGATAAGGGTCTATGTTCAGCAGTGCATATATTGTCTTGATAAACATCTTAAATAACAGAAAACAGGGTTCAAGAGCAGAAAACTGGTCTTACCAGGGCTGGGTTTTTCCCTATCCTAGTAAGTCTCAGGGTACTGCAGGAGACCAGGGCGTATCTCAGTCCTTACGTCAACTGCATAGGACAGACATTCCCAGAGCGGCCGTTTATAGACCTTCCCCCAGGAATGCATTCCTTTCCCAGGGTATTAATATTAATATTCTTTGCTAGGAAAAGAATTTAGTGATATCTCTCCTACTTGCACATCCCTTTATAGGCTCTCAGCAAGAAGAAAAATATGGCTCTTTTTGCCCAACCCCACAGGCAGTCAGACCTTACTGTTGGCTTCCCTTGTTCCCTAAAAATCATGGTTATTCTATTCTTTTTCAAGGTGCACTGATTTCATATTTTTCAAACACACGTTTTACAATCAATTTGTACACAATTGTCACAATGGTCCTGAGGTGATGTACATCCTCAGTTTACAAAGATAACAGGATTAAGAGATTAAAGTAAAGACAGGCATAAGAAATTATAAAAGTATTATTTGGGAACTGATAAATGTGACAAAATCTTCACAATTCATATTCCTTTGCTGCAGCTCCAGCTGGTCCCTCCATTTGGGGTCCCTGACTTCCGGCAACCCTACCTGTAGCTGGGGGAGGGGTGACACAAGTACCTCCGTGGCCACCATCACTGGGACTGTGGATGGTCAGACCTGAAGCCAGCACAGCTATGGGTTATGCCGAAGGCCCACTGTAACCACTACCCGCTACTACCTATGTTAGCTGAAGTTCCTAGGGCTCTACAATTAGCAGGCAGTGAAGCCAGCTAGCTTTCTGTCTTTCTCTTCAGGATGGCGAGTTCCTCAGAGCCCCAGGTGGGTTCAGAGATGCTGTTTGGGAGTCAGCAGCAGTAACTCCAGAACCTGGAGTCAGAAACCTTAGAAATCTACCTGGTGCTCTATTCTACTGAGGGTAAGCTAGCACTGAAACCATAAGATGAAGTCCTTTCTAGTCTTCCCTCCCCTTTCACCAGGCAGAGGAGTCTCTCCCCATGTCCATCAACATCACAAGACACTGGGAGTATTGCCATGATTCTGCTGATGTTCACTTAAGACCTAAGGGCTTTGTAGTCAGCTTGTGGTCACTGCTGCCATGCCTGGAATTCACCTTTCAGGGCAGTGGGCTCCCCTCTGGCCCAGGGCCAGAAATGCCATCCAAGAGCCAACTCTGGAATCAGGGACCCGAAGAGCCCACTTGGTTCACTTCCCCACTGTAGCTGAGCTGGCACCTCAGCTGTAAGACAAAGTCTCCTTTATTCTTCCCTCTCCTTTTCTTAAACAGATGGAGTCTTTCCTCATAGCCACCCATAGCTGTGAATATGCTGGGTCACACCTACAGCCAGTATACCTCAGAGTCTCACCCAAGGCCCACAGCATGTATTACCTGGTTACTGCTGCTGATTATTCAGGACCCAAGGGCCCTTTAATCAGCAGGTGATGAATCCTGCCAGGACTGGGTACTTCCCTTCAAGATAGTGGGTTCCCCTCTGGCCCAGGGTATGTCTAGGTATGTTGTCTTGGAGCTAGGGCCTGCAATGGGGGCCTCACGACCCTGCCCAGTACTCTATCCTATTGTGGCTAAGCTGGTATCCAAGTTGCAAAACAAGTCTTTACTCTTCCCTCTCCTTTCCTCAGGTGGAAGGTGGGGGTGGTGTTGTCTCTTTTGGAGCTGCTAGCTGTATTGCCTGAAGTTGGGGGAGGGGTGATACAAACACACCACATTGGCCACCCTGCCTAGTGTCTCACTAGGTCACATGGCCCCCCAAGTCCATTGGCTCTAAGCCCAGCACAGCAGGAGGACTTGCCTAGGAGTTGCAGTGCTTGTGGCCTAGGTTACCTTTCAAGTTTATTTTAAACCTTAGAGCTCTTTAGCCCACGGTGGTAAGGCTTGCCAAAACTGAAGTTCTGACTGCTGGAATGGACGATTCCCCTCTGGCTAAAGCTAATCTAAGTGCTCCCTCCATGGGTGTTGGCAGCACTAAGTTTCAAGGCAAAAGCCCATAATTACTGTCCTTTCCCCTTCCACAAATGTACAAATTCTCTCTCAGTGCCACACAGTCACTGCCAGGGGATAGGGGAGGGGTGATGTTGGCAATTCAAGACTGCCTTTCCTACTCTCTTCAACGCCTCTGTCAGCAATATGCAGTTAAAACCAGGTACTGTGATTGCTCGCCTGATTTTTGGTTCTTATGAAGGTGCTTTTTTTGTGTAAATAGTTGTCAAAGTTGGTGTTCCTGTGGGGATGATGATCGGTGGAGGCTTCTATTTGGCTATCTTGCTCTGTCTTCATGTTATTTTCAAAATCCATTTTGATTATCTGTCGTTTAATTATTGTGTTTATAACATTTATATTTAATGCAATTGTGTTTATATGTTTGGATTTAGACGTGAGAATCACAAAAATTTTATAAGATCAAACCTATTTAAAGACATGTCATTATGTCACTTAATTTAGAAATTAAGAAAGCTTAAATTTTGAAGCGTTTACCCATTGTATATAAAATATAATATTGTACCTGGTTAATTTCTTATAAAATCAGAAGATACATAGCTGCCTTTAAATTAGTATTAACACATTCCAGTGATCAAAGATTCATCTATTTATCGGAAACAGTACATGAACCTTTTAAAATACAATTTTTTACACTTTGTAGTCCAGAATTGTAATGTTAAAGACTCTTTAAATCACACTTCAAAACTTTTGGCTCATAATTATAATAACACACCTGTTATTTAAATGCACCCACTCACATTTTAAAAATAAAAAACACAGTGAACAGCATTTTTCTTTTAGATATTTTACTAGATTGTTTGGACCAGAATATAACTAGAATATGTATGTAACAATAGATATTTTAAAAACTCAAATAACCTACAATTTCCAAACTGAGAGAAAAAGAGAAGAACATCAAAAAGAGGAGAAAAGAGCTGGCTTAGACAACAACTGTTATCTCTGTAAAGGGCTAATTTTCTTCTGCAATGAGAGGAGATAAAATTTGATGCAGAAAAACTCATCTGGACACAAATACACAAAAGACAGTCACCGCAGTTGATTTAAAAATACTCAGGCCCTTGACAATATTTTAAATAAACTTCTATTGCTGAAACAACTTTCAAGTAAGGGCATAAGGATAATACAGGGAGGTCCCAAATACCCCTTACTTTTCCGTATTGTTAGCGTCTTGCATAACCATGGTACATTTGTCAAAACTAAGAAAGTAATAATGGTACACTACTATTAAACTTGAGATTATTCATATTTCAGTAGTTTTTCCACTAATGTCTATTTTCTATTCCAGGATCCAGTTTAATACAGCACACTGCATTCAGTCATCAATTAAGTTTCCTTAGTTTCCTCTGGTCTGTTACAGTATTTCAATCTTTCCTTGTTCCCCATGGCGTTGATAGTTTTGAGGAATACCGATCAGGTGTTTTATAGAATGTCCTTCAATTTTAGTTTGATTTTTTTTCATGTTTAGACTAGATTGGGTTATAGGTTTTGAGAATACCACAGAGGTGAATTGCCCTTCTCATCACAGTATATTGGGAGTATATGCTATCAACATGACTTGATATTAACTTTGACCACCTGGCCAAGATAGTGTTTCCAGGTTTCTGTACTATGAAGTTACTCTCCTCCTCCCTTTCCATACTCTGTTCTTTGGAAGTTAGTCACTAAGTCCAGCCTACACTCAAGGAAGGAGGGAAAATAAGCTCCACCTGGTGAAGGGGGACGTATTGTGTTAAGCTGAATAACGGTCCCCCAAATATATTTACATTCTAATCTCCTGTCATTGTTCTATAGCAAAAGGCAGTTTTTGCAGATGTGATTAAATTGAGGAACTTGAGTAGGAAGAATATCCTGGATTATCTCAGCAGGCCCAATATAATTAATTACAAGGATCCTTGTAAGAGGGAGGCAAGGTCAAAAATGACAGAAGGTGATGTGAATACAAAAGCGGAGATTATGGTCATGCAGCCAGAAGCCAAGAAACAACATAAAAGGGGGTGGAAAGCAGAGAAGACAAGATGTGATTTAAAAGCCAAATTTTATACGAAGGTACTAAAATTTGATCAGAATCCCAAAATCCTTGAAAATAAACTGTAAATTTGACATATAAGGGTCATTTTTTTATTCCTCAGATTGGCAAAAACTGAAAATCAATTATATCTAGTGATGGTGAGTAGGCAGGAATATAAACAGCTGATAGGAATAGAAATTATTCCTTTAGGGAAAGATAATCTGACAACACATCTTAAAAGTTTAAACGCATTCTTTGATAAGCAATTTCAAAAACCTAGTTTTCTTTTTGTTTTTTTTTTTTAATAAAGTCTCACTCTGTTGCTCAGTCTGGAGTGCAGTGACATGATCTTAGCTCACTGCAACCTCAAACTCCTGGGTTGAAGCAATCCTCTGCCTCAGTCTCCCTGAGTAGCTAGGGCAACAGGCACGAGCCATCACACCTGGCTAGTTTTAAATTTTTTTGCAGAGACAGGATCCTGCTATGTTGCTCAGGCTGGTCGCAAACTCCCGGCCTCAAATAACCCTCCCATCTTGGCTTCCCAAAGCGCTAGGATTATAGGTGTGAGCCACTGTGCCCAGCCTAGAAATGTTTCTTAGAAATAAAAGCACAAGTTTGTAAACATAAATGTGGAAGGATGTATATGGTGGCATTAACTTAATGCTGACTTTTTTGTTCTTAATTTGGCACAAAAAAGTGTTTATAAGTGCTCTGCTTGTTTCTGAACATTTATTTCTCCTCATAGTTAACTCCTAAGCAAATCTTATTCCCTTTACCTCCAAAATATGTTCTAGATCTGTTCACTCCTCTCTACCAACATTGTTTTTCCTAGTCAATAAACATAGATCAACCTAATAAAAATTGCATAATACTCTTAATTTTGGATATATCATAAATATGCTACCATTGTTTTTTAAGTCTTTTGCTACTATAATTAACAGTATGAATTACAGTAGAGATTTAATGTTTAATTTCAAAAAGACTCCATAGATTCTGACGAATGCAAACATATTTACAGTAACTTTTCTTACACTCACTAGATTACTTTGGTTTTTGGTTTTATTGGCAAGAGTGATTCGTGAAAACCATGACTAGATGAACATTGGAGGAAACATTCCCAAGCATTAATCACATAATTTTAGTTTTGTACATTTTTTCTGTCTAATGTTACCTTTGTTGTAAAATTATCTTTTTTTAAGGAATGCTTTGTAAAGCTTAGTTCTAATATTACAGAATTCATAGTTATGTAATTAATCTCAAAATCACTCACCATTGAAGACCCTTGCTATTTTTATTTCCTATAACACGAAGTCTATTAATCTCCTTAATAATTTTTAATTTTCGTCCTTAGAACTTCTTCAGCTCTGCTACTTTTTCCTTAAGGCCAGGGTCATAGGCAGCACACTGGTGACAACTCACAGTCTAGAAATATTGCATTTTGTTTACAAAGTTATTTTCTATGTTTAGCATTTTGCTGGCTGCCTTGGGTACAGTACCTCAATTGAATGTCTTCACCTGCATATTTGTGGACATTGAAATCATCTACCATTTTTCAGAGACACTACCTTGTGATATAAAAAAACACAAGCCAAAAAAAAAAAAAATCCCAAGGAATTTCTGAAGGAGCCTCTCTTCACTACTCTGCTCTTGTTAGAATAATGAGTAACACTGGTATAACATTCTACAATTTACAAGAACATTTATCTGCTTCATGAAACCTCAAAACAACCTCTGAGACTATCAGGATCCTAACCACTTTACAGATGAAGATACCTTAAATAATAGTTATGGGGTTTCCTGGATCTGACTCCTTTACTCTTCACATTACATTATGTTGCCTTCCCCACAACTAATCAAAGACTCCGTTTTTTCTTTTTTCTTTCTCGAAACCATTTCCTCCATATTAGTTCCCTTTGGAATAGAAGCCTTTTTAAAAGTCCACCTTAGTATATCTTTAGGGAATCACAAGTTCACTATGCTATTTATAATTCACGAGTTTCTCTAATGGTATCAAGGCAGCAAATACAGGTGAAGTAATAAGTATGCACTTGATAGTACTTAACACACATACCCCGTGTAAAAATACTGCTGGTGTACAGTGTGTGTGTTGGTGACGCCGGAGGAAGTGGCCGTGAACAGGCTTAATGCCGCATTGAATAACTTCAATCTCATCTTGCTCAGGTTCACATCTCTCCTGAATTTCTCCTGGTAAGCGCAAGATGCAGGATCCGTTCTCACGGTTTTTTGTTTACCAGTTGACGTTGGCTGCATTCAGGAACGCCTTGCTCTCTTAAGCCACAGTGCCTTCCTGGTTTCTTCACAGGGTCTTCCACAATCGCTCTTTTTCCTGGGCACGGTGGTTTGCTGAAAGTCGGGGTGGCGGGGCGGGGCGTTCCCGAGTTTCCAGGCCAATTACCTACCTGCCTTAGAGCAATTACGCACTTCTCTGGTAGTCCCTGAAATGTTCTAATCATCAGATCGCCCCAGCTTCTTCTGACCGTTTCTTGCTTACGGCTCAGTTCAGACAGTATTTGTTCCGGGACGCTCAGAGGGAGGCGGTGTTTACCGGCTCACTCGAGACCTCAATTCCAGGCGCCCTGCAGCTCCCCTCAGACTCCCCGGGACCGTGTTTGGCCTTCCCATTCGTACGCTGCGGCTGCGCTTTCCTCCCCTAACACCACGCTGGCGAACCTGGGAAGGATCAAATAGTCTCACTCGCCAATCTAGCGCGGCGGGACCGGCCCAAAAGGGCCTTTGCAGCCTGCGCATGCGGACTCGGCGGCCGCCACCGACTCCCCGTCTGCTTCCCTCCGGGCGGCAGCGGCGGTTTGGAGCTTGCTGACAGCTCTGCGACCGGCGGGCGCAGCCTCTTCTCGTGCTTCCACGTTATCCTATCAGAGATGGGGCGGGGCGGCGGCCTCCGCAGCCTATCAGCGCGAACCACGACCCCGGCGAGCCCGGGAGGAAAGCCGCCAGAAAGAAGGCGATTGGACGGCGGCGGCGCTCTGGGGCGTAGCGTCGCCCGGGCCCCGCCCACCGCTGCCTTCCTCTGCTGGGCTCCGGAGCAGCTGAGGCCTGAGCGAGAGCCGACGGCGGGCGGGCGCAGCTGCTGCCAGAGCGCCGGCGCATGCTGGTGGGCCACACACCTTTCCTCCTCTTCACTCGCGAGCCCTCGGACATGGTGGCCCCCGGCTCTGTGACCAGCCGGCTGGGCTCGGTATTCCCCTTCCTGCTAGTCCTGGTGGATCTGCAGTACGAAGGTGAGTCCTGCCCTGTCCCGGCCGGGAAGTGGGCTCCCGGACCAGGCCCCCCGCGCTTTCCCGTCTGCGCCCGGGCGCCTGTCCCGGAGCGGCTCGGGAGGTGGGGCGAGCGCTGGGGGAGCCCGCGGCCTGGCTGGGGCCTGAGCCCGCGCCCGGTTCCGGGTTTGCCTGGGGAAGAGTCGAGGGGACTGGCGGGCCGCGGGGCCGGGACAGCGGGTTTGGACTAAGGAACGGGGCCGCAGGAGTCGGAGGAGGCGGGGTGCGGGGGCACCGGGCTGCGACTTCAGGACGTCCTGGGACGCGGAGACTTGGGCAGCCTTTGGGTCCTGGCCTCGCTTGGGACCCTCGCTGGGCGCCTGGGGACACTGTCAGTCATTGGTGCTGGCTGGGAGGAGGCACTAAGGTGGCCAAAAGACTTCCTTCGCTCTGGAGTTCTTGGGTGGGGAAGGAGTGTCATGTCCGGCTGGGAGTTGGAGGGGACAGTGTTGACTATTTAAAAAGTGAGTAACCATCCCCATTAAGATGCACTGTCGTGTGGAGAAATTGGTGCAATGAGGAGCCGCTGTTGGAATTCCATCTCCCGGACGGCCAGGCACTGAGTTTGTGGTTTTACAACTCTCAGCATGGTGTCATTCAACGTATGACTGGCATTACTTTTCCAAGTTCGCTGTAAAAAGGTTCCCTTAAAAAGATACGAGCGATTAAATTTCACTTCAGTCCTACAGACTGGAATGTTGGCTCCTCCAGAATAGCGAAAATAGAGGGCTGTCCTATCTTAGATGGCAGCGGGGAGGAGTTAGAATTAAAGCTGATAGTGCCGATTTAACGAATGCTTCTGGCGCGGTTACTGTGCGAAATATTCGAGTGTAATGACACATCACATGCACTGATCTATTTTCATCCCCGTAAAAAGGGCTAGTTGTCAAGGAGGTCAAATTAAACCTTTGAGTATTCCATTCAAAGGGAGCGAGGAACTAAAAATTGGGAATTGTTTATAGTGAATTCTTCTGAAAGTTCTCAACTTTTTTTTTTTTAAAGTAGTACTCCCCAGTTTTTAGGTGTCATCCATAGCAATGGGCTTTTGCTTTTGCTTCCCCTGGTAACCATATTTTTTGGACCCCAAATCAGAACACATAGTGTGGCAACACTGGGACAAAGAGTTTGACAGTGAGGCTGCCCCCAGAAAAATCTAGGGGATTGGAATTTGAAGGTCTGTACCACTTTAATATGGGTCATATATTCTAGTTCTTTTGCATTTTCAAAAACTTCATTCCTCCTGCCCCCGCACCCCACCATCCCTCATCTGTAGTATTTATCTCCAGTTATCATTAATAATTTATTTTGGACACTTAAGAGAAAGTTGCCTATGTTCTGTTTAATGGTGATTTTTTTTTTTTTTAAGTTACAGAGATGCACAATTTTGAATGATTGCTTTTCCCACTACTTTGTGAACCACCTTTTTAGAATTGCTGTTCTGTATATGAGTCTGTAAGGACTCTTAACTCTTCATTTCCCTCCTGTGGTATTTTCCATAAGAAAACCGCATTTGAGAGCTTTTCTGTGTAGGAGGCACTGGTGACATTTCTCAGAGGAGTGCCAGAGTGTCTTCTTTAGGACCATTGTCTGTGTAAAGTAGCAGGGACTTAGTACAGGTAACAGAAAAAGGAAAGAAAGGAGCCTTTCTGTAAGCCATATCTTATTCATGGAAGCGTGTGGTATTCATTCCTACTTTACAGACCAGGGAACTGAGGCTCCAAAGGTTTTACTAAAGTTCATTTTGTGTGCACGCTGGAGACAGAAGTTAAGTAGTTGACGACATCATGTGAGTCCAAGCATTTTTAAGTGATGGCAGCTGAGAAAAAAAACGGCACTTTTTTTTTTTTGTAATTAACAAGAAGGTTATTTCCTGGGAGGTTTAATACAGTGGTTCTCAAACTTGAGTGTGCATCAGAATCGCACATGGAGGGCTTTTTAAAACAGAGTGCTGTACCCCACTTACAGAGTTTGATTCATTAGGTCTTGATGGGACCTGAAATTTTGCGTTTCTAGAAAGACCCCGGATGACCACACTTGAGAACCACTGGTGTAATAAATTATATAGAGGAGTTAAATTAGGTGTCTGCTATGTATTTGACACTGGATTTGGGGATGGGGATATAAAGGTAAGAACTCTGACTTGAATTAGCAAACTGTTAGCCCCTGTTTTCCCAAATAAATTGTGTCTGGATTCACTAATCTCATAGTTTTCTGAAAGGCAAATGGTGCTACTGCTAGGCCTGAGGCTTAATAAAATTGTGTTGTATTAAGGATTTTTGTTAAATAGGTAGATTTTAGCTGCTCTTGTCACACAAAAAGTAATTATGTGAGATGATAAATATATTAATCTGCTTCACTCTTGTTAATTTGCTTCACGGTTGTAACCATTTTATCTGTGTATATCTCATAATACTATGTTGTAAACATCAAATATATACAATACAATTCACTTTTAAAAAAAGAAATGAAGGAGAATGGTTATGAGAGAAGTGAATGTGGAACTAAGAGTGGCACAGGATGGAGAAGAGATGACCTAGTTTTTTTCTGATTTTGAAATATTTGCCTTTGTCTTCTTCTAGATTTTTCTGTTAATTGTCATCCAGAGACAGAAAGTATATATCATGAATTGAAAGTTTGAGTCTTTGGCACCCTCCCTTCTCAAAGACATTTGAAAGAGTAAAGTCTAAAGCACTAGATGAGATTGAATTTTTGGAATAGAAAGAAAACTTTAGTAGTATCTGCTTTAGTATTGTCATGTTACAGATAAGGAAGTTATTTCATTTCTTTGCTAATGGTTTGTCCTGTTGGTGACTTGAGTAGCAACTCGGCCTGGGAACCAAACCTTTCTTCTGTTAACATAGTTTTATCTCTTTTTCTTCCTTAACATGCTATCTGGACCCGATTTTTCTTTATTTCATTGAGCTGATTAAACCATATATTTTGGCCATAGGGAAAAGAATAGTTGCAAATATATAGTTGAAAATCTATACGTATAAAATATTGTGATAAGTTTTATTTGAACCTAACCTATTAAAGGTATGTTTTGTCTTTTCTAGGATTTTCTTGACATTATCTAAATAGGGAAAGAATAAAGTAGCAAAAATGAGTGACTTTAATTTAAATAAATTAAGTATCATAAAAGGTGGTCACATATTTTCTAGAATTATTTTAAATTCTTTAATAAGATAGGCTGTAGTTAGCAGTAGTATCAAAGTTCCAGTTCTCTTGACATAGTTAGTATTTGCTGAGAAACTGCCTGGAAATGCAGTGGTTTTCATTCTGTGGGGTAGGAGAAGTTGTTTTGGGAGGGGATGCACTGTAGTAATTAGGTTTTATTTTGCCATATGAAGTTAATTAATTGTTGTTAAGTTTAATTTCTACTGCTGTGGTCTCTTTTGATTAGTGTCCTGCAGTTGATCTTTGTTTATATGGAAGTATCATGGGAACCCATTCACCTGCTCTTCAGAACTCAAACATTTCAACCATAGATTTATTTTTCTTTCTATATCTTTAGAAAGCTAGTAAAAAAATTAAATCTGATGAGTTTGTATCATTTGGAGTTCTGGAATATGGAGAAGACTCATTTAATCAGTCAGCAAAGGCTTTTACTAACTATATTACTCTTTGGTGAGGTATATATACATAGCATAGAACTCATGGCTTTTGCTTTTGAGTTTACAGACCACTTAGGGTTTAAGACATGCATTTGTGAAGCATTCGTGTCCTCTTTTTTCTCCTTTCTCACTTTAGACTGAGTGGTCCATTATTGTACTTAGTGTAGTGCAAATGCCCATTTATTTTCTGGCCCCTGTAATCTTCTGTTTTACTCACCTGCCAAAACCCAACACTGGTTAAATTCAACTTGGCCAACTCTTTTTATACCTTATAGGTAAACACGGATGGAGGAAAATGGAGACAACTTTGCTGATTAGTCTCATTTATCTTTATTTTTATTTTCAAGGTCTTGCCCTGTCACCCAGGCTGGAGTGCAGTGGCATGATCCTAGCTCAATGTAGGCTTGACCTCCTGGGCTCAAGCAGTCCTCCCACCTCAGCCTCCTGAATAGCTGGGACCACAGGTGTGCACCACCGCATCCTCTACTAAGTTTTTAAAATTTTTTGTAGGGACAGGGTCTTCTATGTTGCCCAGGCTGATCTTGAACTCCTGGGCTCAAGCAATCCTCATCCCTTGGCCTCCCAAAGTGTTGAGATTACAGGCGCGAGCCAATGCGCCTGGCCCTGATTAGTCTCATTTTAAAGAAACAATCTCAGTCGCAAATGCACATTAAATACTTCTAACACTCCCACAATTCTTTACTATGTCTATTCTTGAAAATCAGTATTTCAAACATTTTCCTCCCTCCTGAAGCCTCTAATTTAAACTCTCCTTTCCACTCTCCCCATCTCATTCTTTTAGATCTTGTCTTTGTTGAGAAAATGAAAACCATCACAAGGCAAGTTCTTCTTTCTACCTCAAAATTCACTAGCTTATCTACATTTGTACCTATTCTGCTACTTTTTCTCGTACTGAAATACATTAAATGTCTCTATTCCCAGATAAATCTAATCTGTGTACTTACACCCTGGTACTTACACCCTGTGTACTTACATCCATTTCCTCTCACCTTCTGAAAATGTTGCTCCTACAGTTGTATCTTTGTGCTGCTATAACAAAATACCACAGACTGAGTAATTTATAAAAAAAATTTCAACCTGAATTTTGGAGGGAACATTCAGACAATAGTAGATGCTGAAATTCCTGTACTATCTTTCTTTAGCTAGATTCCACTGTCTTCTGTGTTTCTGCTACAAGACTGCTTTTAGACTCTATCCCACCTTGCTAGAGTCTTGGCTTAGACTTCTGTTCTTTTTTAGAGAAGAAACTTAGGGCTTTCCTCATTCCTCACATTCTAATTGCTCCAACCTGAATAACCATCTCTCTCTCTGGGATTGCTCTCTGGTCTGGGTCTGCCACCGCCTTTGCTTGAACTTTAGTATCTTTGACTATGAGTTCTTGCCTCCTTTAGTCTGGTTCTTCCAGTCTTGATTGTAACTCACGTCATACCTTTAACCCCCCACTTTTTAAGTTTAAAAAAATCCTTATTTTCTGCTCTCCAAAATATGAGATATTCTAATACTAATTTCAGTGAAAGACACAGTTGGCTACTCTACCTTTTTCCCTGCCCTTGCTGCTTATTTTGCTGACTTATGATCACTGCTTGTCTAAGGAGAAACCTATTCCAATGCTGATTAGGAAATGGCATGATGTTTGGTTGTCTTACCTCTCTGAAAATAATGTTTACAGACCATGTGGCAAAGGAATAAAAATTACCTGTGGCTCAAAAGAGAGTGGATTGCAAAAACTGCCAATAATTCGCAAATAATTCAATTTTTCAGATGTGTCTTTATGAATCATTGATCATGTTTGACTTGATAATTGTTATGTATTTTAGATTTTATTCTGATGAATTATGTTTAAGTAAAAAGTCAAATAGTTAAATTCATTCAACAAATATTGCATACCCACTATGTGTGGGATACTGAATTAGGTGATACAAAGAGGAAAAGACAGCTCCTCCTCTCAAACTTGCTTTCGATAAGTTTTGTGGAGTTGGGACTTTGAGAAGCAGGCAAATTGTGAAAAGCAATGTATAGAGAGAGTGATATTGCAAAGTGAAGTCATGTACTTGTGAGTGTGGAAATGCAAAATATAATAGGAAGATTGAAGGAGCTTTTTTTCCCTCTCTCAAAACAATACAGTGTGAGGGAAGTTTTCACAAAGGAGCCAGCATTTGAGGGCAGAATCTTTTTAGATTCAAGATATACATGTGCAGGTTACATGGGCATATTGTGTAATGGTGGGGTGACATGATTTAGATCTGTGCCCCACCCAAATCTCATGTTCAGTTGTAATCCCTAGTGTTGGATCTGGGGCCTGGTGGGAAGTGATTGGATCATGGGGGTGGTTTCTAATGGTTTAGCACTATCCCCCAGAGCTGTTATTGTGATAGAATTCTCACAAGATCTGGTTGTTTAAAAGTGTGCAGTATCTCCCCCCAATCTGTCTTCCTCCGGCTCTGGCCATGTGAAGACGTGCCTACTTCTCCTTTACCTTTTGCCATGATTGTAAATTTCCTGAGGCCTCCCCAGCCATGCTTCATGTACAACCTATAGAACCATCAGCCAATTAAACCTCTTTTCTTTATAAATTACCCAGTTCCAGCTGGGCACTGTGGCTCACACCTGTAATCCCAGCACTTTGGGAGGCCGAGGTGGGTGGATCACGAGGTCAGGAGTTCAAGATCAGCCTGGCCAAGATGGTGAAACCCTGTCTCTACTAAAAATACAAAAAAAACTTAGCCAGGTGTGGTGGTGGGCGCCTGAAATCCCAGCTACTCGGGAGGCTGAGGCAGAGAATTGCTTAAACCTGGGAGGTGGAGGATGAAGTGAGCCGAGATTGCACCACTGCACTCCAGCCTGGGTGACAGAGCAAAACTCCATCTCAAAAAAAAAAAAAAAAAAAAAAAAAAATTACCCAATTCCGGGTATTTCTTTATAGTAATGTGAGAATGGACTAATACAGAAAATTGGTACTGGGAGTGGGGCATTGCTATAAAGATATCTGAAATTGTAGAAGGAAGCAACTTTGGAATGGGGTAATGGGCAGGGGTTGGGACAGTTTGGAGGACTCAGAGGAAGACAGGAAGAGGAAGGAAAGTTTGAAACCGCGTAGAGACTTGTTGAATGGTTGTGACCAAAATGCTGATAGTGGTATAGACAGTGAAGTTCAGGCTGAGGAGGGCTCAGAATGACCGCAGATGAGGAACTTATTGGGAACTGGAGTAAAGGCCACTCTTGCTATGCTTTAGTAAAGAGACTGGTGGCATTGGACCCCTGGTCTACGGATCTGTGGAACTTTGAACTTGAGAGAGATGATTTAGGGTATCTGGTGGAAGAAATTTCTAAGCAGCAAAGTGTTCAAGATGTGACCTGGCCTCCAGCAGCCAGTGCTCATATTCATGAGCAAAGAAATGATGTAAAATTGGAACTTACATTTAAAAGGGAAACAGAGCAGAAGAGTTGGAAAATTTTCAGTCTGACCATGTGGTAGAAAATAAAAACCCATTTTCAGGGGAGTAATTCAAGCAGACTGCATAAATTTGCATAAGTAAAGAGGAGCCAAGTGCTGATAGCCAAGACAATGGGAAAAAGGGCTCCAAGGCATCTCAGCGACCCTTAAGGCAGCTCCTTCCATCATAGGCCCAGTGACCTAGGAGGGAGGAACGGTTTCCTGGGCGATTCTCAGGGCCTTGCCACCCTGTGCAGCCTCAAGACACTGCTGCCTGCATCCTAGCTACTCCAGCTCCAGCCATGGCTGAAAGGGGCCCAGATATAGCTCAGGCCTTCAGATGGTGCCAGCCCAAACCCTTGGCAGATTCCACATGCTGTTAAGCCTGCAGGTGCTGAAAGCCAAGAGTTGAGGCTTGGGAGCCTCAGCCTAGATTTCAGATATATGGAAAAGCCTGGATGTTCAGGCAGAAGGCTGCTGCAGGGGCAGAGCCCTCATGGAAAAATCTCTACTAGGGCAGTGCAGAGGGGAAATGTGGGGTTGGAGCCCCCACACAGAGTCCCCACTGGGGCACTGCCTAGTGGAGCTGTGAGAAAGACCACCATCTTTCAGACCCCAGAATGGTAGATCCACTGACAGCTTGCACCATGCACCTGGAAAAGCTGCAGCCACTCAATGCCAACCCTTGACAGCAGCCGCGCGGGCTGAGCTGCAAAGTCACAGGAGTGGCACTGCCCAAGGCCTTGGGAGCCCACCCCTTGCTGCAGTATGCCCTGGATGTGAGACATGGAGTCAAAGGAGATTATTTTGGAGCTTTAAGATTTAATAACTGCCCTGCTGGGTTTTAGCATGTGCATGGGGCCTGTAGCCTTTTTCTTTTGGCCGGTTTTACCCTTTTGGAATGGGACTATTTACCCAATGCCTATAATCCCATTGTATCTTGGAAGTAATTAACTTGTTTTTGATTTTATAGGCTTATAGGTGGAAGGGACTTGGCTTGTCCCAGGTGAGACTTTGGACTTTTGAGTTAATGCTGGAATGAGTTAAGACTTTGGGGACTGTTGAGAAGGGATGATTATATTTTGTAATGTGAGAACATGATATTTTGGAGGAGCTGGGGTGGAGTGATATGGTTTGGATCTGTGCCCCACCCAAATCTTATGCTGAATTGTAATCCCTAATGTTGGAGGTGGGGCCTGGTGGTAGGTTTTTTTTTTGTTTTTTTTTTAGAAATCTCCATATTGTTTTCCATAGTGGTTGAACTAATTTACATTGCTGCCACCCATATATAAGTGTTACAATTTCTTCACCTCCATGCTAACATCTATTTTTTTAAAACTTTTTAGTAATAGCCACTCAGACTTGTGTAAGATGATTGATATTTCATTGTGGTTTTAATTTGCATTTCTCTGATTAGTGATGTTGAACATTTTTTCATGTTTGTTGGCTGCTTGTATGTCTTCTTTTGAGAAATGTCTCTTAATGTCCTTTGCCTACTTTTTTTTTTTTTTTTTGAGACAATCTTGCTCTGTCGCCCAGGCTGGAATGCCGTGGCGCGATCTCGGCTCACTGCAAGCTCCGCCTCCCAGGTTCACGCCATTCTCCTGCCTCAGCCTCCCGAGCAGCTGGAACTATAGGCACCTGCCACCATGCCCGGCTAATTTTTTGTATTTTTAGTAGAGACAGGGTTTCACTGTGCTAGCCAGTGTGGTGTCGATCTACCGACCTTGTGAGCCACCCGCCTTGGCCTCCCAAAGTGCTGGGATTACAGGCGTGAGCCACTGCACCTGGCCCTTTGCCCACTTTTTAATGAGGTTCTTTGTTTTCTTCTTGTTGAGTTGTTTGAGTGTCTTGTAGATTTTGGATATTAGTCCTTTGTCGGAGGCATAATTTGCAAATGTTTTCTCTCATTCTGTAGTTTGTCTCTTTGCCCTGTTGATTATCTTTTGATGTGCAGAAGCATTTTAGTTGAGTCCCATTTGTTTATTTTTGGTTTTGTTGAATTTGTGTTTGGGGTCTCCATCATAAGTTGTTTGCCTAGGCCAGTGTCCAAAATGTTTAATCTATCTTGAGGTAGTTTTTGTATGTGCTAGGAGATAGAGATCCAGTTTCTTCTGCATATGGCTAGCCAATTTTCCCAGCACCATTTATTGAATTAGGGCATCCTTTCCCTGTTGTTTATATTTGTCAGCTTTGTCAAAGATCAATCAGTTGGATGTAAGTATGTGGTTTTATTTCTGGGTTCTCTATTGTAGTCCATTGATCTGTGTGCCTATTTTTGTACCAGTACCATGCCATTTTAGTTACTATAACCTTGTAGTATAATTTGAAGTCAAGTAATGTGATGCCTCTGGATTTGTTCTTTTTGGTTAGGATTACTTTGGCTATTCATGCCCTTTTTTGGTGCTGTATGAACTTTAGAATTGTTTTTCCTAGTTCTCTGAAAAATGACATTGGTGATTTGATAGGAATTGTGTTGGATCTACAGATTACTATGGGCAGTATGGTTATTTTAATGATAGTCTCCAAATCCATGAGCCTGGGATGTTTTTCTGTTTATTTATGACATACATGATTTGTTTCATAAGTGTTTTGTAGTTCTTATGGAGATCTTTCACCTCCTTGGTCAGTGTTTTCCTAGGTATTTTATTGTTTTGCATATGGCTTTTGTAAATGGGATTGAATTCTTGATTTGGTTTTTGGCTTGAATATTGTTGGTGTATAGAAATGCTACAGATTTTTATACGATGGCTTTGTATACTGAGACTTTACTCAAGTTGTTTATCGGATCTTGGAGTCCTTTAGTAGAATCTTTAGGGTTTTCTAGGTAAAAAAATCATATTTGTGAAGAGACATAATTTGACCTCGTTTTCTCCCTTTTGGATATCTTTTATTTCTTTTTCTTGCCTGATAACTTTAGCCAGGACTTCCAGTACTATGTTGAATTGGAATAGTAAGAGTGAACATCATTGTCCTGTTCAAATTCTTAGGGTGAATGCTTTCAGCTTTTCCCCATTCAGTATATTGGCTGTGGGTTTGTCATATGTGGCCTTTATTACGTTGAGATATGTTTCCTCTATGCCTAGTTAATCCAGCTAGCAGTTTATCAATTTTGCTCATGGATTTGGAGAATATAATATCGTTAAAAAGACAACACTACCTAAAGCAATCCACATACCACCCAAAGCATACTGTCTTGGTTACTGTAGCCTTATAGTGTGAAGTTGGGTAATGTGATGCCTCCAGCTTAGTTCTTTTTGCTAAGGATTGCTTTGGCTATTCAGGTTCTTTTTTGGTTTTATATGAATTTTAGAATATATATATTTTTAATTCTGTGAAAAATGACATTGGTAATTTGGTAGGAATAGTGTTGAATCTGTAGATTGCTTTGGGCAGCATGGCCATTTTAATGATATTGATTCTTCCAACCCATGAGCGTGGAATGTTTTTCCATTTGCTTGTGTCATGTGTGACTACTTTGAGCAGTGTTTAATAGTTCTCCCTTTAGCAATGTTTCACCTCCTTGGTTAGCTGTATTCCTAGGTATTATACTTTTTGTGTGTGGCTGTTAAAAATGGGTTTGTGTTATTGATTTGGCTCTCATCTTGAATGTTGTCAGTGTATATAAATGTTACTGCCGCTTGTACATTAATTTTGTATCCTGAAACTTTACTGAAGTTGCTTATCAGTTCCAGGAGCCTTTTGGTGGAGTCTTTAGGGTTTTTTAGGTATAGAATCATGTAATCACCGAAGAGAGGTATTTGACTTCTTTTCCTATTTGGATGCCTTTTATTTCTTTCTCTTGCCTGATTGCTCTGGTTAAGACTTCCAGTACTGTGGCAAGTAGGAGTGGTGAGAATGGGCATCCTTGTCTTGTTCTAGTTTTCAAGGGAAATGCTTTCAGCTGCTGCCTGTTTAGTATGGTGTTGGCTGTGGGTTTGTTATAGATGGCTTTTATTATTTTCAGGTATGCTTCTTCGATGTCTAGTTTCTTGAGGGATTTTTATCATACGGGGGTGATGGATTTCATAGACTGCTTTTTCTACAGTTTTGTTTTTTTTTGAGACAGAGTGTTACACTGTCCCCCAGGCTGGAGTGCAGTGGCTCTATCTTGGCTCACTGCAACCTACGCCTCCCACTTCAAGTAATTCTTGTGCCTCAGCCTCCTGGGGCTGGGGTTACTGGCATGCATCACCATGCCTGGCTAATTTTTTGTAGAGATGGGGTTTTGTCATGTTGTCCGGGCTGGTCTTGAACTGGCCTCAAGTGATCCTCCCACCTCAGCCTCCCAAAGTGCTGGGATTACAGGTGTGAGCCACTGTGCTCAGCCTTTCTGTATCTATTAAGATGATCATATGGGTTTTGTTTTTAATTGTTTATGTGGTGGACCACATATGTTTGCATATGTTGAACCATCCTTGCATCCCAGAGACAAAGCCCACTTGATTGTGTGGGTTTTTGTGTGTGTATGTGTATGTGTGTGTGTGTGTGCTGTTGGATTTAGTTTGCTAGTATTTTGTTGCATATGTTTACATCTATTTTCATCAGGGATATTGGCCTGTGGTTTCCTTTTTTTGGTTGTCTTGCCTCATTTTGGTATCAGGTTGATACTGATTTCATAGAATGAGTTAGGGAGGAATCCTTCCTCCTTGTTTTTTTTTTTTTTTTTTTTTTTTTTGAGAATACTTTCAGTCAGATTGGTAACCAGCTCTTCTTTGTATGTCTGGTAAAATTTGGCTGTAAAAAATCTGTCCTGGGCTGCTTTTTTTTTTTCCTGGAAGATTTTGTTAGGACTAATTTGATTTTATTGCTCATTATAGGTCTATTCAGGATTTCTGTTTCTTATTGGTTAAATCTTGGGAGGTTGTATGTTTCTGAGAATTTATCCATTTCCTTTAAGTTTTCTAGTTTCATAAAGATGTTCATAGTAGTCTCTGATGATGTTTTGTATTTCTGTGGTATGAGTTGTCACCTTTCTCATTTCTGGTTGTGCTTGTTTGAATCTTCTCTCTTTGTTTCTTGATTAGTCTAGCTAGTGGTCTATCAATTTTGTTTATCCTTTCAAAGAAGTTTTTGTTATGTAGATCTTTTTTCTTTTTTTTTCTTTTTGGTCACAATCTCATTTAGTTCATGTCTGATCTTTTTATTTCTTTTCTCCTAGCTAGTTTTGGGTTTGTTTTATTCTTATTTTTCTAGTTCCTTGAGGTGTGATGTGTGGTTGTTCATTTGCGATCTTTCTATCTTTTTGATGTAGGCATTTAATGCTGTAAACATGCTTCTTAGCACAGCTTTTGTTGTATCCTAGAGGTTTTGGTATGCTATGTTTCTGTTTTCATTTGTATCAGAAATTATTTTGATTTCTGCTTTAATTTCATTCCTCGCCCAAAAGTGATTCTGGTTGTTTACTTTTCATGTACTTGTGTTGTTTTCAGAGCTCCTTTTGGTATTGACTTCTAATTTTATTCCATTGTGGTTCAAGAAATACTTGATATGATTTTGACTTTTTTTGAGTTTATTGAAACTTTTCATGGCCAAGCATATGGTTGATTTTAAGAATGTTCCACACACAGATGAGAAAAATGTATATTTTGTGGTTGTTGGATAGAATGTTCTGTAAATGTCTACTAAGTCCATTTGGTTTAGAGTTTAGTCTAAGTCTGGAGTTTCATTGTTCACTTTCTGCCTTGATGATCTGTCTTGTGTTGTCAGTGGGGGGTTGGCGTCCCTTCATTATTGTGTGGCTATTGATCTGTTTTCTTAGGTCTAGTAGTAGCAGTTTTATGAATCTTGGTGCTCCAGTGTTGAGTGAGTATATGGTTAGCATGGTTAAATCTTCTTGTTGTATTGAATCTTTTATTATTATATAAATAATAATAACCCCAGGGCCCAACCCCAATCTCAGCCCTACTCCACTCTAGCACTATAGTTGTAGCAGGAGTTTTTCTACTCATCTCCTTCTACCCCCTAATAAAAAATAGTGTATTAATCCAAACCTTTACACTGTTTAGGTGCTATTACCACCTTATTTAGAGCAATCTGTGCTCTAACACAAAATGATATCAAAAAAATGGTAGCACTCTCCACTTCAAGTCAACTAGACCCTATAATACTCACAATTGGCATTAATCAACCACACCTAGCATTTCTACACATCTGCACCCATTACTTTTTTTTTTTTTTTTTTTTTTTTTGAGACGGAGTCTTGCTCTTCCGCCCAGGCCGGACTGCAGTGGCGCTATCTCGGCTCACTGCAAGCTCCGCCTCCCGGGTAAACGCCATTCTCCTGCCTCAGCCTCCAAGTGGCTGGGACTACAGGCACCCGCCACTAGGCCCAGCTAATTTTTTGTATTTTTAGTAGAGATGGGGTTTCACCGTGTTAGCCAGAATGGTCTCGATCTCCTGACCTCGTGGTCTGCCCTCCTCGGCCTCCCAAAGTGCTGGGATTACAGGCGTGAGCCGCTGCGCCCCACCGCACCCATGCCTTTTTTAAAGCTATATTATTTATGTGTTCGGGATCCATCATCCACAACCTCAACGATGAACAAGATATTCTAAAAATAGGAGGACTATTTAAGACTTTACCCCGTACTTCTTCCTCCCTTATTATTGGCAGCTTAGCACTTACAGGTATGCCTTTCCTAATAGGCTTTTAGTCTAAATACCTTATTATCGAAACCACAAACATGTCATATACCAACACCTGAGCCCTTTCTATTACTCTTATTGCCACCTCCTTAACAGCTGTTTGTAGTATCAGAATTACTGTCTTCGTTCTAATAGGACAACCCCACTTTACAACTCTAATTATTAATGAAAATAAACCCTTCCTAATTCAGTTAAACACCTAATAATAGGCAGTATCTTTGCTGGATTTCTCATCAGCAATAGTATTATCCCCACCTCTTCCCCCCAGACAACAGTACCACCTCATCTAAAACTTACAGCCCTTCGTGTAACCTAGGGATTTTGCTAGCAATGGAGCTCAGTCTTATAACTAACAATCTTAAGCTAAAATATCCATTACAGACATTCAGCTTCTCCAGTATACTGGAATTTTACTCAACCACAATCCATTGTACAACCCCTTGCTGAAGCCAAAATCTGGCTTCACTTCTACTAGACCTAGTTTGATTAGAAAAGTCCATACCAAAGGCAATTTCACAGACCCACATTACAGCCTCCATTACCATATCCACTCAAAAAGGCCTAATTAAATTTTATTTCCATTCCTTTTTTATCCCCTCCTTTCTAACTCTACTCTTAATTATCTACTCTGTTACCCCAAGTAATTTCAATTACAGCATAATCAGCAACAAACAATGTTCAACCAGCAGCCACCACCAATCAACACCCATAATTATATAAAGCACCTGCACCCACAGAATCCTCGTGAATCAACCCCAGACCCTCACCCTAAAAAATTATTCAACTTCCTACACTACACTACTAAAATTAGTTGTAATCACCACCCCATCATATTCAACCATTCATCAGATCAACACCAATTCTATTAATAACCCTAATAATAAAGTTCCTCAAATATCAATACTTGATCCTTATGTCTCAGGGTATTTATTCCTCAATAGCTATCGCTGCAGTATAACCAAAAACAACCATCATCCCACCCAAATAAATCAAAAAGACTATTAACCCTATAAAAGCCCCACCATAATTCAACACAATACGACAACCCACAGCACCACTAATAACCCTAAACCTCCATAAATAGGAGAAAGTTTTGAAGACAAACCTACAAATCCTATAACCAAAATAATACTTAATAAGAATAAAGCATATGTCATTATTCCCACATGGCCTGTAACCATGACTAATGATAGAAAAAATAATCGTTGTACTTCAACTATAAGAACGCTAATGATCAATGTACATAAAATATACCCACTAATTAAAATTATAAATTATTCATTTATTGATCTCCCCACACCATCCAGCATCTCTACATGATGAAATTTCGGCTCACTTCTTGGCACCTGCTTAATTCTCCAGACCATCACAGGATTATTTCTGGCCATACACTACACACCGGACACCTTAACTGCTTTCTCTTCAGTTGCCCATATCAATCGAGATGTAAACTACGGCAGAATAGTCCACTATTTTCACGCTAACCGTGCTTCAATATTCTTCATCTGCCTCTTCCTGCACATTGGCCGAGGTTTATATTACGGGTCATTTATGTCCCTAGAAACCTGAAATACTGGTATTATCCTCCTACTCACAACTATAGCAACAGCATTTATAGGCTACATACTCCCATGAGGCCAAATATCATTCTGAGGTGCTACAGTTATTACAAATCTATTATCAGCCATTCCATATATTGGAACGGATCTTGTTCAATGAATCTGAGGTGGGTTCTCAGTTGATAAAGCCACTCTTGCACGACTTTTCACCTTCCATTTTATCCTACCCTTCATCATTATAGCCGTAGCAATTCTCCACCTTTTATTCTTGCATGAAACAGGATCCAGTAACCCTTCAGGAATTTTATCAGATTCCAACAAAATCACCTTCCACCCTTACTATACAACTAAAGATATCCTAGGTCTAATATTTCTCCTCCTCCTTCTAATAACTCTAGTATTATTTTGACCTGACTTCCCGAGCAATCCAGAGAATTACACTTTAGCCAACCCCCTCAGTATCCTACCCCACATTAAGCCAGAATGATACTTTTTGTTTGATACACAATCTTACGATCCATCCCTAATAAACTAGAAGGTGTACTGGCCCTTCTATTCTCTATTCTATTCTAGCAGTTATTCTTGTACTACATACATTCAAACAACAAAGCATAATATTCTGCCCATTAAGTCAATGCCTGTTCTGAATTTTAGTGGCAGACTTGCTCACAGTCACATGAATCAGAGGATAGCCAGTTGAACATCCTTTTGTTACCATCGGACAGACAGCATCTGTCATGTAATTCTCCATTATCCTTGCCCTTATACCACTCACTGCCCTAATTGAAAATAAGCTGCTTAAATGAAACTACCCTTGTAGTATAACTCAATACTCTGGTCTTCTAAACCAGAAATGGAGAGTCTCTCCCCAGGACAACTCGGAGAAAAAGTATTCCTGCTTCACCATTGACACCGCTTCACCATCAACACCCAAAGCTGAAGTTGTAATTAAACTATTCTCTGTATTCTTTTTGGCACACATTTTAACTAATATGTCAGTATTGACTGCCAACACTAATATATTAGTACTCCTATGTACTTTGTGCATTACTGTTAATCCCCATGAATAATATATGTGCTATAAATGCTTGATTGTACATAGTACATACACACATAACCTTACGTTAAAGATCCATTCCACATGCATATAAGCATGTACTAACAATCCCTTAATCAACTATCACTCATTCAGACATTACACTCACATGACAAAACTCGATCCACATAAATATTGACCAGTACTGGAAACCCTTGATATTACATAGTGCATACGTTCATTCACTGACATAGTGTATTTCCGTCAAGATTAACCTCGCCAACATGGATATCCCCTACCAAGCTTTGGTCTCTTAATCTACCAACCTCCAAGAAATCATCATCCCTCTCGGGCGTGTTACTCTCCTCGCTTTGGGCCCATAACACTTGGGAGTGACTATACTGAAACTATACCTGGCATCTGGTTCTTACCTCAGGGCCATGAAACTAAGATCACTCACACATTTCACTTAAATAAGACGTCTTGATGGACTAGTGACTACCACCCTATTAACCAGTCACGGGAGCACTGTCATGCATTTGGTATTTTTAACTTTTGGGGATGCTATCACTCACCATTGTGGAAGGCCTTCTTTGCCTTTTTTAAAAAAAATTTTAAATTGTTGTTGGTTTAAAGTCTGTTTTATCTGATATAAGAATGTTTACTCCAGCTTGCTTTTTTTCCCAGTTGCATGATACATCTTTTGTTACCCCTTTACTTTGAGTCTATAGGTGTCTTTAGCCATTAGGTGAGGCTCTTGTAGGCTGCAGATGATTGTGTCTTGTTTTTTTTTTTTTTTGAGACGGAGTCTTGCTGTGTCACCCAGACTGGAGTGCAGTGGCGCAATCTCAGCTCACTGCAAGCTCTGCCTCCTGGGTTCATGCCATTCTCCCGCCTCAGCCTCCTGAGTAGCTGGGACTACAGGCGCCCGCCACCACGCCCGGCTAATTTTTTGAATTTTTAGTAGAGACGGGGTTTCACCGTGTTAGCCAGTGTCTTGTTTTTTTATCCAGTTTGCCGTTGTATCTGTTAAGTGGAGCATTTAGGCCATTTACCTTCAAGGTTAATATTGATATGTGAAAGTTTGTTCCTGTCATGGTGTTGTTAGCTAGTTGCCTTGGAGTCACAATTGAGTAATAGCTTTATAGGATCTGTGAGCTTTGTATTTACATGTGCATTTATCATGGCAAATATCATCCTTTTGTTTCCACATTTAGAACCCTTTTGCGCTTTTCTTACAGGTCTAGTCTAGTGATGATGAATTCCTTTAGTGTTTGCTTGTCTGTAACAGACTTTGTTTCTCTTTCGTTTATGAAGCTTAGTTTGGTAGGATATAAAATTCTTGGTTATAGTTTTTTGTTTGTTTTTGGAGTCTAAAAAGGGGCCCCAAACTCTTTTGGCATGTAAGGTTTCTGCTGAGAATTTCACTCTTAATCTGATGGGATTCCCTTTGTGAATGATTTGACACTTCTGTCTAACTGCTTTTAAGATTTGCTGATAGTCTGATGACTGCATTCCTTGGTTATGTTCATCTTGTATAGTATCTTCCAAGTGCCCTGTGAATTTCTTATATCTGCATGTCTCCATATCTAGCAAGATCAGAGGATTTTTCCTGTTTTATTTCCTCAAATATGTTTTTTTAAATTTCTTACTTCTTATTCTCCTTCACAATGCCTGTAAGTTCTAGGTTTGGTTGTTTTACATAATCCCATATTTTTCAAAGGCTTTGTTTGATTTTAAAAATTCTTTTAAAATTTTAAAACAAATTCTTTTTTTTTGTCTGACTGGGTAATGTAAAAGACCAGACTTCAAGAAGTTTTTTTTTTTTTTTTTTTTTTAAAGACATCTGTCTCTTCCTTCATTTCCTAGATTGCTTTTCTGGTTATTTTTGTGTTGGTTTTCAACCTTCTCTTAGATCTCATTGAGCTTCTTTACAATTCCCACTTTGAATTATTTCTCTCATTTCTGAATTTTCATTTTGGTTATAGTCCGTTCATTGCCAGAAAGCCAGTGCAATCTTTTTGGTGGTGTCACAACATTCAGATTTTTCATGGTACCTGAATTCTTAATGCTGGTTTTTTCTCATCTAGAGAAACTGACACTTGTTGTTGTTTGAATTTACTTCATTTAAATGGTTTTTTTTTTTCTCTCCCCCAACCTGCCTTGTGCCTATAGAGTATGCTCTAGGGTAGAGTCTTTTGCTTTGCTTTTATAGCCTTGTGTACTTTTGTTGGCAGGTTTTATATTTGTTGTGCAATTCAACCTACAGGCCTGTAGGTGGTACTTACTGGTATGAGCCAGCAGCAGCAAAAGCAGATAGATGTGTACCTGATCTTTGTTTATTGTGAGATTCACTGTGTTGTTTCAGGTGATGGGCTAGACAGTGGAAATTCCCCCATCCCCTGAACTTCTATTTAGCAGTGGGTCAGGGCGAGATAGCTGGGTAGAGCTGGACCACCTAGCTTGCCCACGAATACTCCAATGATGAGTATAGGCACTAGTCCTGATAGGGGTGGTTGAGGTCTCTGCTGCATGTTAGGGAGCTGCACTGGCTTCATGTCCTGGACAGGCAGGAATGTGATGTGTTCCCTGTCACACCCTTGTTCTGGGGCTCGTGACTCTTAGTGCAGATGCACAGTGTTGTCTGTCTCCAGGCCACAGTGTAGCTGAGAGTCACAGTAAATGCCTGTCATGCAGTTCTCCATGGGATTGGTTTCAGGACATGAGGGCAGAGTCTTGATGGATGAGTAGGAATTTCTCGGTGGGCAAGTGTGGAAGACCATTTTATGTAACAGCAAATGCAAAGGGATGAAGCATGAGAACACGGTATATTCAGAGAATTATAACAAGTTCAGTTTTTTATAGGAGTATAAAGTAAGAGGTAGAGGAATGACGGATGATAAGGCTGGACCCACGGCATGAGACCTGACCCTGAAAGGTGTTGTTTGCCTTTATATCTGAAGGGATTTAGTTTTAATCTAGCCAATGATGTGAAAACTCTGCAGAATTTTTAGTATAAGTGCATTTTGAAGGATTGCCCTGGCAGCAGCATAGGGGCTGGATTTGAAAGAAGGTAAGATGAGAGCTGGGAACATCTCAGTGAGGAGGCACAATGCCTCTTATGGGGAAAGAAGGGTCTGCACCACCAGCTCTTAGACTGTGGCAAGCTCTGTTATGGAAATGTGACCAAAGCACACCAAAAGAATAATAATTAATTCTCTCTGGATGATTAGAGTGTACCATGGAAATTTTGTAGAGGAAGTGATATTATCATATAATTAAATGGAAATTATGTTGGCTAAAATTGTAATGTAATAAAGATCTCAGTTTTATTCTGGAAAGAAGAAATGCTGGATACTCTTTTTATCCTAGAAGGCAAGAGAAATTTAGTTTGAAGAGTAACTCACCCTCTGGGGTAAGAGTATGACATGGCTTGACATAGCAGTTCAAATAATTTTGCCCATGTGTTCTTGGCTTCCCTTTAGATTTCAGGTTCATCCTGTGAGGTTGGAAACGATTGTAGCTAAAATGTTATGTTAAATGATGGGTTGAGTGAGTCAAGCATGAAAAGCCTAGTAACTGTGGAAAGCTTACCCTGGTTTACATGGGGAAAAGGATTGTTCACTGTGCTGAAAAGAAAACTGGTCTTTGGAAATGGATCTTGTTTCGGTAGTTGTTGTGAGTCCTTGGGCAGAATGGTTAACTTCCTTGAGCCTCAGTTATAAAACTGTGACAGACGTTTACTTCCTGGGGTTGTTTTGATGATTTAGTGAAATAAAGATACAGAAGTTTCCAGCACGTAGTAGATTCTTAATTCTGTTTGTATTACATTTCTCCTCATAAAGTTTTTTTCTTTTCTTTTTCTTTAAAAAAAATTTTTTTTTGAGACAGGATCATGCTCTGTTGCCCAGGCTGGAGTGCAGTGGCATGATTGTAGCACCTGGCCTCAAGTGATTCTCCTGCTTCAGCCTCCTGAGTAGTTGGGACTACAGGTGTGTGCCACCACACCAGGCTCATTTTTAAAATTTTTTGTAGAGATGGTGTTTTTCTTGTCCAGACTGGTCTTGAACTCCTGGCCTCAAGTGATCTTCCTGTTTTGGCCTCCCAAAGTGCTGGGATAATAGATGTGAGCCATTGCAACTGGCCTACTTTTATTGTTTATATAAGATATGGGGTCTCACTGTATTGTCCAGGCCAGTCTCGAACTCCTGGGCTCAAGCAATCCTCCCACTTCAGCCACCTGAATAGCTGGGATTACAGGTCTGCATCACTGAGCTCACCTACCAGGCGCCTTTACTTATGAAAATTTTCTTTTTATATAAATTATTTTCACAAAAGGAGTTTTCAGAACTGTTTTTAATGTCTGTAGTTTCTCAAAATAACCAGCTTCAAGTAATACGCCAAAAATGTATGTTTTGCGATGGCATATTCTGGTCTCCTGCAGTCATTTTTTGGGAGGGTATGTTCTGAGCCCCAAAATCTCTCTTCCTTTCTTTCCATTCCTTATACCAAGGGGTCCAACAGGCAACCAAGGTATTCAGTTACTTTTGTGCCAACCTAATAAGACACTATGGAGAAACTACAGAGTAGGCATATAAAAAGCTGAGAAAGCTACTGTGTTTAGAAGGAGAAAGAGCAAGGTAAAGTGAATTCCAATCAGCTTTTTGCCGTATTAGATGAAATAAGGAGTTCAGTGCTTTTGGTGACTGAAATGGCAGGTAGTTGCTTAGTAAGTTGCTTTGGGTATCCTGGACTCCTGCTTTTTCTGTACTTGACCTCCATATCTAGCCTGTTGATATAAGTCATGTGTGTCTTCTTTCTCTCTTATTTTTTCTGTGTTTACTGCTACTACTCCATGGTCATGTCATCATCATGTTACCTGGATTATCATGTAGATACTGAATTGGTTTCCTTCTTCCTCTCTGGATGTTTATTAGCGTCACCTAGCACTTAAAGTGTTCCGCTCCAGAATAATTATGTCATGATGGCAAGGAGAGCTAGCCGAAATACTAGATGTTTTTTTTTGAAAGCCTCATTAATCATGTGACATCTAGGCATTTAAATGTCATGTCCTTTGTTTTTGGATGGTCGGTTTCCCTATTGCAGCCTTTTCGACAAAGGTAGCATCCTTCCTACTTTTCCTTCAGGTTTCAGGTGAGCCTTCAGGGGAATCCCCCCAGGGCTGTCCGGTGGAACTTTCCGCGATGATGGGAGATATTTGGTATCATTTGCATTGTCCCATGCAGTGGTGTTGGAGCTCAGGTCACGCTACCCCAAAATATGACTTCAGGAGCCCACAATATGCTACTGCAAAATATGTCTCTTTGTCATATTGGTTATTTAGAGTTGGTTATTTTGAGAAACTGTAGACACAAGAATAGCTCTGAAAAGTTGCCCTTTTGTCAGAGAAATTTACATCTATAAGGGAAATCTTTTCCCTGCAGTAGGAGGAGAGGGGCTGCTAAATGGAAAAGGCATTGACTTAAAAACTGCACAACAAATCTTACTCTTGTTTTCAGTGTTTTTTCTGGTCATCCCCCTGTAACAGATTTCCCCATCACCCTCCACTTCCTTTATTTTAGCAAATGATGGTATTCCGCTGAAGTTTAAACTCTTTCTTTGAAATCTACTCTGGAGATTTACTCGGTTCTCTTGAATTTTCTCCCATGTATGTTTGAGGTATACATATGAAACAACTCTTGTTAATCTGTCTTTTGTTACAGGGAGTCCCAGTTTATGAAGATAGAAAATTATTTTTTCTCTCCTGTACCAGCCACTAGTTATTGAGCACTTAAACTGTTACTAGTGTGACTGTGAAACAAGTTTAAATTTTATTTAATTTTAACTGTGTTAGGTGCTTTAACCTGTGCCCTCACAGTACCCTGTGTATATTCCCCCATTGTAACACCATAGTGTATATATTCCCAACATTTTATTATTAAACATATCGCAAAGTTGAAAGAATTTTGCAGTGTTCATCCCTATACCCATCATCTAGATTCTACCACTAATATTTTAATATATTTGTTTTAACACATACGCATCTGGACCTTTCTGTATCCAACCATTAATCCTTTAAAAAAATACATTGCAAGATAACACCAGTATACATGGCCCTAAGTACTTTAACAGGCATATAACCAACTTTTATTTGCATGTAAAATTAATGTACAGCGAAATGTCCATATTTTAAGTGCATATTTGCTGAGTTTTGATAATCGCATATAACTGTGTAACCCACACCTCTAAGCAAGATGAGAACATTACCAGCAGTTCCCTCCTGCCTCTTCCCAGTCTATCTTTTCTCTTACCCTCCCAAGCAACCATTATTTTGATTTTCTTCCTGTAATGTCCTTCAGTACCCCAAAAAGCTTAACATCATGCTCATGATAAAGGAGAAATGCTTTGGCCACTTAGTTTCCGTACGTGCCTTTCTACACATATTTGAATACCAGTACAACAAAGCAACTTTATTTTTGCTATGGTGTGAATATTTGTGTTCCCCTCATGCCCCCAATTCATATGTTGAAACCTAATCTGATGTGACAGTATTAAGAGGCAGGGCCTTGAGGAGAAGGTGATTAGATTATGCCCTCATGACTGGGATTAGTGGCCCTATAAAAGAGGCCCGAAGGAGCTTGTTTTCCCCTTTCACCACATAGGGACTCAACAAGAAAGTGCAGTCTATTAGGCCCTCATCAGACACTGAATCTGCTGACACCTTGATCTTGGACTTGCTAGCCTCTAGAACTATGAGAAATAAATGTTGTTTATAAGCCATCCAGTTTATGGTATTTTTGTTATAGCAGCCTGAATAGAAGAACTGAGACAATTTTCTAAGAAGATACAGCTATCCTTGCAGTGAAGAAGTTCTTACCCATACCCTAATGGAGAAGACTCCTGGTTCCATCAGTCACGTATCCATCACTGGCTACATAAATTACTACTCTTACTCCATCACCGTCCCACTCAATATTCAGTTATATAAAGACTAAATTGTAAAGTTAACTTCAGTAATTTGTGTGTAAAATAAAATTGGGAATTAGGGAGAAAAATATGGTTAGTACAGTCAATTCTTGTTATTCATGGTGGTTATGTTCTGTAAAGTCATCGTGAACACTGCATTAGCAAATATTCATTTCTCTTAGGGGAAATACAGGGTTAAGTTTCTGCAAGCCTCAAATCACAACTTATGTCAACAGATCAAGACATAACCTTGTTTTCTGTGTGTTTCTATTTAAAGACACCTTACTATATATTGTTGATCTATTAACATTGAACTTATAGCTAATGGCACTGTCTTTCGTATTTGAAGAAAGCTTAACTAAAACACAATTTTTTCAGTAAGGCACAGCCCAGCTTTCCTGAGCATAGGAACACCTGACAGTACTTCAGTACTATGCTTGGGAATCACTCAAAGTGGTGAAATCAGTGACAGGAAGCATACACAAAAAAGTGGCACCAAATGTACAGTGGAAAGGACAATTGTTTATACTATGAAAGCTGACACAGGAAGATGGAGTGTTAGCTTGTTCAGCCTCAGCTGGAACATATGCTTGGAGTGATTTCAGTATTTTGCTGCCCTGAACTTGCATGTGTTCTTGAATGACTGTGAAAATGCTGTGAATATGAGTTTGGGGATTACGAATGAATTTTAGTGCATAGGCAAATTCACAAATACAGAATCTAAATTATGAAGATTGACTGTATATGCAAATAAACATGTATATAATCAAAGAGAAAATATGCAAAGCTACTGCATAGCTTGTGTCTGTAACTGGTCTGAGGTGGTAGTTGATATATGTGGCTTCCTTCATCTACTCCCTGTTCTATACCTCTCTTGCCTTCTGCCAGAATTTCAGCTACTCTGGCTTTTTTTTTTTTTTTTTTTAACCTGATTGAGTGACTCATAAACTTTCCTTCTTGAAGGGACTGTGTCTTATTTGCTCTGTTTTTTGGTTGCTGTAACGTTTCATTAACCTTGTATTGGGCATGGAAGTAGTATGACACGCCCTAGACGATCTTCTGGGTTTCACTTATCCTACTTTGCCTCCATTGCAAAATAGCACACTTGTTTGCCCATGGTAATTCGGATTCATTTTTCCAACTAGTAGATTAACCAATGTTTTTGGCTTGTTGGTTTCAGTGACATAAGAAGTACAAAATGGCCATATGGCAGTCTCATCTTCCAGTTAATCAGAAACATTGTTGTGTCCCCTTTGGAAGCATTTCTCCTTTAAGGACTAAGATCTCCAAACCATCAGAGCTCAAAGTTGCCAGGACTAGAAACAGAAATTTTGCAAGTGGCTTATGTGGGTATAATAATGAGAGGAACCATGCCTGCTTCTACTTCTTGATTCCTGGACTGACATATTCTGGCTGTGGGCAGATAGCATCATATAATGGTCTGTGATTGAAATAATAAACTGCAGCTTGTAAAACAGAGCCCCATCCTTTCAGGTTTTTGTCTCCTAACTAGTACTGCTACTTAAGTCTTCAGTAAGCCATTCTACATGATGGAGTAATGGTAAAACCAGTTAATCTTAGTGTCATGAGCACATTATCCACCTCTTTTGCTATGAAGTGAATTCCTTAAGGAGATACAGTGCTGTATAGAATGCTGTAATGATAGGTAATACATTCTGTGAGTCTATGAATGGTGGATTTGGCAGAAGCATTGCAGGCAAATTCATATCTGGAATATGAGAAACGGATCCGTTATGGAAGAGAACCAAATAAAATCTATCTGCCACTAGGTGGCCAGCTGTCTCTTTCCCACCCATGGTGCCATACTGGGAATTCAGTGTTGGTCTCCAGCATTGGCGGATCAGATGCTCTGCAGTAGCTTTAGCCAGATCAGTTTTTTCAGTTTTGGAACGGACTAATCTGTGTGTGTGTGTGTTTTTTTTTTTTTTTTTTTTTTTTTGAGACAGAGTCTCACAGTGTCGCCCAGGCTGGAGTGCAGTGACATGATCTCAGCTCACTGCAACCTCCACCTCGCGGGTTCGAGCGATTCTCCTGCCTCAGCCTCCCCAGTAGCTGGGATTACAGGCATGCACCACCACACCCAGCTAATCTCTGTATTTTTAGTAGAGATGGGGTTTTGCCACATTGGCCAGGCTAGTCTTGAATTCCTGACCTCAGGTGATCTGCCCGCCTCGGCCTCCCAAAGTGCTGGGATTACAGGCATGAGCCACCACACCTGGCTTAATCTGTGTTTTTGAACCCATTCATAATCTCCATCCCTGCCACCATGGCCACTTTGTTCATGGGTCCATTGCACAAGCTTAGATATGATGGAGAAGGAGGTTGAGTGCCATCCATAGAGTATGTCGTTTTATCTACCTGATTATTAAGAGCCTCTGCATTGATGTGCCCACCTCATGGTTCAGTCTCTCATGGTTCAGTGCTGCTGCTTAAGTTTCTGTGCAACTCCAAAATCCCATCATCCCCACTGAATTCAACTTATCTCAATATCCTCCTGTAGTCATACCTGTCCTACAAAGGAGAGTGAAAAGAATTTTGAAAACCTTGTAGGTGGTCTTTCACTAATACATTTCTCCCTCTCTTTTTTTTTTTTTTTTAAATTTTGTTTCAGAGACAAGGTGTGCTCTGTCTCCTAGACTGGAGTATAGTGGCACGATCGTAGCTCACTGCAAACTTGAACTCCTGGGCTCAAAGGATCCATCCTCCTGCCTCAGCCCCTCAAGTATTAAATAGCTGGGATTACAGGTGTGTGCCACCATGCCTGGCTAATTATTTTATATTGTTGTAGAGATGAGGTCTCATTATGTTGCCCAGGCTGCTCTTGAACTCCTGGCCTCAAGCAGTTCTCCTGCCTTGGCCTCACAAAGTGTTGGGATTACAGACGTGAGCTACTGCGCCTGGCCACTAATAGGTTTCTCAATGTCTTAGTAAAAGGAGTGTTTTCTAGGCCCTCTCATGGACATAAGTGGCAGTTTAGTGTGTAGGTAACAAATGATAAATCCAGTCCAACCTTCCTATCTCTCTAAACCTTTGGATCCTTCTCTCTTACTATGCTAGGGAAACTTTGGAACCTCAGCCTTATTAAATATTAAATTAATATAATTAATGTTTAATTAAATTAAACTTCAAGTTTCAGTCAGCCAATCAAGTAAGCTGTTAAAGCCACTTCCAGTTTTGTGAGTTAACACATTATCTGTGGGATCTCTAGTATAGAAGTAGTCAAACCTTTTCTGTAAAGGGTCAGATAGTAAATATTTTAGGTTTTAGAAGCCATATGGGTTTTGTCACAACAACTCTTGTTCTGCTGCTATAGTGTGAAAGCAGCCATAGACAATATGGCCCATCCATTAATGGGCATGGCCCCATTCTAGTAAAACTTTAGTTACAAAAAACGGTTTGTCGACCTCTGCTTTATAAGTGTGTACATATAAATGAATTAGAGCCAATGTAGTGTTATATTTCACCCTCCTGGTCTAGCACCTTTAGAATCCATTGCCATACATGTTCTGTGGGATTCTGCTAGTTTATCAGCAGATCTTTTGGTGTGTTCAGCTACTTCCTTTGGGTCATAGTATATACCTGTTCTTCTGGAGCCTGCCAAAATTTGACATGGGTTAGTGACAATGGCAGTGGTTAGGGTGTGTCTTGAGGAGGATTGAACATTCTCTTTTAATGCATCCACTGTGGGTAAAGCTGTCCTCAGGTTTTTAAGCAGTGGAAGAGTCATCTCCTCAGACAAGGGGGGAAAACTACTTCTGGTAAGGGAGACTCAGAAGGACTTGGGGGTTCAAGTTGGTCAGTTTCATTTGGGTCCAAATAAATATTCCCATTCCAAATTTAAGGATTCCATTCTTTACTAATCTGTCCCCTAACTTTCACAGGAGAAACTTGGTGAGACCATGAATTCAGCTATTGTTTTAATTCAGCAATCCTCATAATTAAATTAAATTTTATATTTGATTTTCAGCTAAATCAGCTCTAAGACCATGACTTGATCTGAAAGTTGGATCTGAGCTGGTTATTTTCTCCCTGTAGGTGCCCCAGTGCAGCAGTCCCCAACCTTTTTGGCACCAGGGATTGGTTTTGTGGAACACAGTTTTTCCATGGACCGGGTTGGGTAGGGGGAGGATAGTTTCGGGATGAATCTGTTCCACCTCAGATCATCAGGCATTAGTTAGATTCTCATAAGGAATGCACAACCTAGACCCCTTGCGTGCGCAATTGATGGTAGGGTTTGTGCTCCTATGAGAATCTAATGCCTCCACTGATCTGACAGGAAGCAGAGCTCAGGTGGTAATGCTCGCTGGTTTGCCGATCACTTCCTGCTGTGTGGCCCAGTTCCTAACAGGCCATGGACTGGTACTGGTCCATGGGTGGGGGCTTGGGGACCCTGCTCTAGTGCTCTCAAAAGAACCCACCCCACATCACAGTCCTTATTTTCATAATTTCTGCCATTATGGTCAGTTGCAGCAGCCACTTGGGCTTCTAAGACATGTTCCTCAGTACTTCATTACAGTCAACCAAAGTGATAGCTTAGTTAATTGTGACTCCAATACCTACTGTAGATTACTAGCATTTCATCTCCCATTGGCGAGGAACTTAGCACTGCACTGAAGCCCAAGGCCATGACCAAACCAGTCCTCGAATTGCATCTCTGTGGGCCTGTCTCCTAGGACTGCTCCCAATACCGATTGTGTGTCACTCACGGTCCGTTGAGGAGAGACAGAAATCATGTAGTTACTTAGAAAGGGGAAGTTTAATCTAAGAACTGTTAAGTTGTGATAGGAGAGTAACTAAAGATGTAAAGAGAACTCTAACGGATATTCTAGGACTAAGAGCCTCAAGGAAGGACCAACTTGCAAGAGGGGTCCCCTCTACCAGGCTGGGGTTTAGATCTTATTGGAGAAGGTATAGCTGTAGCCCAGGTTTGCTGGTGGAGAAGATTGCTGTGTGGCTGGTCCATAGTAATTTGGCAAGCAGAAAACAATCCTTTCATGTATAGATAAGCCAATGCTGGTCAGCCTGTCTACGAAGGGAGTCCAGGTGGCTTCTGTGGGTGTGAAATCTGGAGTGTGTGGGCTGAGGTTGCCAGATCACTGAGGAACTGGACCCCTGGGCATACAGCTATGGCTAAGTACCCCTGGATGTCCTCCTCATCCATACCATGCAGCAGGAAGTCCACCCCATGACATACCATGCAGCAGGAATTCCACCCCATGACAGACCATGCAGCAGGAGCCAGAAGACAGTAAAATGCAGCAAGCAGAACTAGGAAGTGTCCTTTCTGCAGTGTTGCTTCAGTGCCCTGTACTGACAAAGCATAACATTATACTCACTGTAAAGAGGAAATGCCTGCAAACTCCAGGCCTTTATTGCAGTGCAGGTACCGAAGGATGAATTCAGAGCGGAGAGGCAACATATTGGTAATTGGCCTAGTCCATCAGATCATGTTATTGATTCCACAGTACCCTATTTTAAGACAAGTAAATATTCAAAGCTGTAGTCAGGTCCTCTACTTCTTTGACCTCATACTGCTATCTTCGTCTTGGCTCTGCTGCAGCCATCCAGGCCTTTCTGCTGTTTCTGGAACATATCTGCATGCTCTGGACTTAGGACCCTTGCTGGTCCCTCTTCCTGGAAGCTATTTTCCTAGCTGTCCGCATTGTGAGTTCCTCATTTTTTTCAAGTCTTGCTCAGAGGTCAGCTTCTCAAGAAGGCCTGCCCTTTACCCACTTATTTAGTACTCTAAGTCACCTGAACTCCTTACCTCTTCACATGGCTTGACTTTTTCCACAGTACTTTTCACCCAACATACTACGTAATTTACTTATTTATCATGTCTATCTCCTCCCACGATAACATCAGGCGCCAGGAGGGTATGAGGGGCAGGAGTTTTTTAATGTTGCTCACTTATTGCAGATACCTAAAATAGTATCTAGTGCATTATAGGTGCTTAATAAATACTTAAATATTGTAACAGTCTATGATGTTCATTGAAGGTGAGATTCTAACTTCAAACAATTTTCATTTTCTTATTCAAAATATTTTTACTACTTCTGCATTATGCAACTTCCCTTTATTTTCTAGACTGGTTACATTCTTTTGACTGATTAGGTCAAGATGGGTACATTTTTTGTCTTGTGCTCCATATAATGAAATAGGGTTTGTATTTTATGTTACGTTCTTTACATCATTTTTCAGCTTCTGTGACTTTTCTCATCTGAGTAGATGACTGAGACAGATAACTATTTTTAATATTATATTTTTTAGAATTAAATCTTGGTTTGTGGAAAGTTAACTGATTGTTTTTAATTTTATTTTTAGGTGCTGAATGTGGAGTAAATGCAGATGTTGAGAAACATCTTGAATTGGGCAAGAAATTACTTGCAGCTGGACAGCTAGCTGATGCTTTATCTCAGTTTCATGCTGCCGTAGGTTTGTATCATGGAACCAAATCACTCAGTGCCTGTCTTAGTGAATTCTAGTAATAGCTCTTTTTTTAATAACATTTAAAATAAACATTATTTCATGTTTAAATAAAACATTTAAATATATTTGTGGGATTCTGAGCGAAATAGATTGATAAAATAAATATATAACACTTAAATGTATGTGCATCTAATGTATGAGAGAAGTTTGAAGGTTAGTGAGGCCTGCTACTACCAAGGATAATTCAAGATAATTCTGACAAACAGCTTTTCTCAGTGTATTATTTGGCTTCTGACTTTTTTTTTTTTTTTTTTTTTTTTGAGACGGAGTCTTGCTCTATCGCTGTCGCCCAGGCTGGACTGCAGTGGCACGATCTTGGCTCACTGCAAGCTCTGCCTCCCGGGTTCATACCATTCTCCTGCCTCAGCCTCCTGAGTAGCTGGGACTACAGGCGCCCGCCACCACTCCCGGCTAATTTTTTGAATTTTTAGTAGAGACAGGGTTTCACCGTGTTAGCCAGGATAGTCTCGATCTCCTGGCCTCGTGATCTGCCTGCCTCGGCCTCCCGAAGTGCTGGGATTACAGGCGTGAGCCACTGCACCCGGCCAGCTTCTTACTTTTTGAACAGATTTTACTGAATGCAGTTTAATTTTCTTGGTGACTTGGGTTTTCAATATGTTTACTTGATATCCTTGGGAGATGCTGCAGTTCATTGCCTCTTCAGTATTGGTCAGACCCCAGCTGCTCTTCATTTATACTGTTGCTTCTTATTTCTTACTCATGTCTGTCTGTAGAATCAACTGTCGTGCAGCTGTTCATCTGTTAGGACTGTAAGCAGGGAGATGACCAGAATAAATAGGTTCTTAGTGAAGGCTTAATGAATTTTCTCTCCTTTTCTTTTCTTTCTTTTTTTTTTGTTTTGTTTTTTTTGAGACAGGGTCTTGCTCTGTCACCCAGGCTGGAGTGCATTGGTGTGATTATGGCTTACTGCAGCCTCAGCCTCCTGAATAGCTGGGATTATAGGTGTGTGCCACTATATCCAACTACTTTTTACAACTTTTATTTTTTATATTTTTGTACAGATGGGGTCTCACTATGTTGTCCAGGCTGGTCTCAAACTCGTGGGCTCAAGCCGTCCTCCTGCCTTGGCCTCCTAGAGTGTTGAGATTGTATGCATGAGCCACCACACCTGGCCTGGATTTCCTTACGAGTCACTGCTAAACTTTTGTACTGGGACTTTTTGACATTAACTTTCCTCAGAGTTCTTTACTTATATATTTTTATCTTGATTTGAATGGTTGAGAGTGTCTAGTTAACAACCGAGGGTGGTGTTTTTTTTTGTTTTTTGTTTTTTTTTTTGAGACAGGATCTTGCTCTGTCATCTAGGCTGGAGTGCAGTCACGTGATCTTGGCTCACTGCAACCTCTGCCTCCTGGGCTCAGGTGATCCTCCCACCTCAGCCTCCTGAGTAGCTAGGACTACAGGTGCATGCCACCATGCCCAGCTAATTTTTGTATTTTTTTTTATAGAAACTGGGTTTCGCCATTTTGCCCAGCCTGTCTCAAACTCTTGTTCTCAAGCCATCTGCCTGCCTCAGCCTCCCAAAGTGCTGGGATTATAGGTGTGAGCTACCATGCCCAGCTGGTGTGTTTTTTAATAAGATACAGCTGTGCTCCCAGAAAAACTATCATCCTATTGTTGTAATTTACTATATAAACTCAACCTAGTTAGGTTTTGGTTTGTCATACTTTTCTTTATGCTTTTTCTTAAACTCAGATTTTTATTACAGATGTTATTAGCTCTCTGAACTCATAGGAAACATATTTTTTTGATTAAAAAACTCTATTCAAGGCTGGGCATGGTGGCCTATGCCTGTAATCACAGAACTTTGAGAGGCTGAGGTGGGTGGATCACTTGAGGTCAGGAGTTTGGGACCAGCCTGGACAACATGGTGAAACTTGTCTGTACTAAAAATATAAAAATTATCCAGGCGTGGTGGTAGCCACCTATAATCCTAGCTACTTGGGAAGCCGAGACTGGAGAAACCCGGGGACAGAGGTTGCAGTGAGCCAAGATCGCACCATTGCACTCTAGCCTGGGCGGCAGAGTGAGACTCCATCTCAAAATTAAAAAAACGAAAAACCAAAACTCTACTCAAGAGACATGGCATAATTATAAGAACATAGAAAAGTTGAAAAATGATGAGAAAAGTGAAAAAAAGATACCTTTGTGAGTAGTAGAGAAAGCCATTCCACACTAATAAAGGATTCACTCTACCAGAGAAAATATCAATTTTAAATGGGTATAAGCCTAATAACATAGCCACTAAATACATAAAACAAAAATCAACAGAACTAAAAGGAGAAATAACAAATTTATAATTACAGTGGAAGGCTTTAGCCTCTTTCAATAATATATAGGAAAACAGACAAGAATAACAGTAAAGATGTTAACTTGACCCAATTGAAATACACATAACACCTGCACACAGCTACAGAATACACATTCTTCCAAGTGTAAGAACATTACAATAAAAATATTATAGGAAAGTCTCATGAACATAAATACAAAAATTCTGAAAAACATAATAGCAAATCAATCTAAAGTTTAAAGAAGTCCACATATTATGTTTGTACACACAAACACATACACACACCACTTGTTTCTGTTATAAGGATGTAAATTCGGTTTGGCATTCAAAAGTCAGTATTAGTCATCACATTAAAAGACTACAGGAGAAAAATATTATTTCAAAGGTGCAGAAGAAGTATTTGGTAAATATTTAACACCATTTTTGAAAGAAAAAGCACCTTTTAAACAGTTTGGGAATCTGTATTGGTGAGTACACCAAAAATCCTATAGCTACCATCATACTTTATGGTGAATATTGATAGCTCTCCCCACACCTCACCACCGCTGAGATTGAGAATGAGACAAGGATACCCACTATTACTACTTGTAATCAACATTCTGCTAGAGGTCCTAGCCAATGCTTTTTTTTTTTTTTTTTTTTTTTTGAGGCAGAGTCTCGCTCTGTCACCCAGGAAGCTGGAGTGTAGTAGTGCAATCTCAGCTCACTGCAACCTCCATCTCCCAGGTTTAGGCGATTCTCCTGCCTCAGCCTCCCAAGTAGGGGGGGTTACAGTCATGTACCACCATGTCCAGCTAATTTTTGTATTTTTAGTAGAGATGGAGTTTCACCATGTTTGCCAGGCTGGTCTTGAACTTCCTGACCTCAAGTCATCCACCCGCCTCCCAAAGAGCTGGGATTACAGACATGAGCCACCATGCCTGGCCTAGCCAGTGCAATTTGTATACCAATTTTCTATCTTGCAACCTTGCTGAACGTGTTTATTAGCTCTAATAATTTTTGTGTTGGTGTTGATTCTTTAGGATTTTCCATATATAAGATTATGTTATTGGGAAATTATAGTTTTACTTATCTTGTCATGGGAAGGACCCAGTGGGAAGTAATTTAATCATGGGGGAAAATATAGTTGTACTTATTTTTGTCGTGGGAGGGACCCAGTGGGAGTTAATTTAATCATGGGGCGGTTACCCCCATGCTATTCTCATGAAAGTGAATGAGTTCTCACAAGATCTGATGGTTTTATAAGGGACTTTTCCCCCTTTTGCTCGGCACTTCCCCTTCCTGCCATCATGTGAAGAGGGCGTGTTTGCTGCCCCTTCTGCCATGATTGTAAATTTCCTGAGGCCTCCCCACTCATGCTGAACTGTGAGTCAATTAAGCCTCTTTCCGTTATAAATTACCCAGTCTCCGGTATGTCTTTATTAGCAGTGTGAGAACGAACGAATACAATTGCCCAGCCACTGTAATTTGGCAAGAAATAGGGCATAAAGATTGAGAAAGGAAGAAATAAAACTGTCATTCACAGAGGACTTGATGATACACAAATAATCTGCAAACTATCATAACTGAAATGAATTTAGCAAGGCCACTCACTAGATAACAAATTCAACATACTTTTGTAGCAACAGAGTCTCTCTATATTAGCAATAAACAAATATAAAAAACACCTAAGAAGAAATCTAATGAAAGATGTGCAACAACACTTTGCTGAAAACCACGAAAATAGTTAAAAGAAACGTAAGAAACACTTAAATGAAGAGATATACCATGTTCATGAATAGGAAGATTCAATATTGTAAAGATGTCAAGTGGCCCCCAGATTGGTCTACAGAGTCAATGAAATCTAATCAAATTCTAGCACTTTATTTCATTGAAATTGACTAGCTGATTCTAAAATGTCTTATGGAAATGCAAAGGACTTCTTCATGAGTCACCTTGTGGACAAGATTTAAGACAACCCAAGCCAGCTCTCTTTGGTCTGTGAGAAGCATACATGTATTCTTTGCCTTGACCATGTCTGTAGACAGAGGACAGTCCAAATAGCAACCCCTTCTTCCTTCTTATGAGAGCAGAGAGCCTGCTAGTCTCTTGCCATTTAGAGTTTTCAGGGATGAGTCAGATACACCAGTCAGTCTACTCTGTCCTGCAAAGAGGACACTTACAAACTTTTCCAAGTGACCCTAGAAATCTCACCTTGGAATGTAGGGGTAGCTGGTACCTGTTGGGATGTCAGGTGAAACATAAATAGTTGCATTGCAGTAGCCTGCTGTATAAATATACAGAGAACTTCTATCGTTGTACTCTGTGAAGGTATTAGAAAATATGGCTTTGTGGATTACCTTGAAAAGGGAAACAGATTCTAATCTTGGCCTTGCCACTGGGTAATCCTGTGACATTGGTCCGGTTATGTAAGAAAATGCACACTTTAAAAAGTTACCTGCAAGTTCCCAGCAGTTTTCACTGTGTCACCCATAGGAATTTTTGTGAAGATCAGATGGTAATAATGAATATAAATATTTCTTTGAAAATAATGTATAATCACTCAGGAGGCTGAGGCAGGAGGACTGCTTGAGCTCAGGAGTTGGAGATCGCAGTGAGCTATGATTGTGCCACCACACTCCAGCCTGGGCGATGGAGTGAGACTCTGTCTTTCTCCTTCTCTGTCTTGATTTTTTCTTTAAAAAAAAAAAAAGGTGCAGTAGGATATGTAAAGAATGTAGAAATATAATTTTTGTGTCTCTGAAAATTAATGCTTTTCTAAAAACAGGTTTGCTATAATAACAGGGGTTTCTTAACTATGTGACATTTCTGTTAGGAAGTTTGCATTTCGATGACTAACTCACCTTAAGAAATAGTGGTTACTTTGCACAATAATTTGCACAAGATTTTTCACTAAGGGCTATTTACTGTGTGACCACATCGTTACTAAGTCCACTATTTTTCTGGTGATTCAAGCTGTCTTCAGTGCTTCAGCATGGGAATTTAAATTCTTTTCAGTTACTGTCTTAGAAAAAGTGTGTCTTAAAGTATTTATTCTTACCTACTACCATTAGAATGTTTGCAGAAATGTATATACTTTCTACCTATTTTATACTTTATTGTTTGTTTTCTTAGTCTCACATTTATTAGAAACATCGAGGGCTATGGTATATAATTAAAGTCATTTTAAATAACTGCTCCTTTTTTTTTTTTTTTAGCTTTCTCACTACAATACAAGACTTTTTGAGACAGCTCTTTCCCAAAATTCCCAGTAAAATGTTACTGTGTTCACCAAGAGGTGTAAATCAGTGATGCTGAAACATGGCATTTTTGTTGGTGTGATTTAGTAAAGGGAGAATGTAAATCATTGCTAGTGCATTCTGAATATGAATAACAGGCCAGTGTGGTGGCTTACGACTGTAATTCTAGCACTTTGAGCACTTTCGAAGGCTGAGGCAGGAGGATTGTTTGAGGCCAGGAATTTGAGACCAACCTGGGCAACATAGCAAGAGCTCGTCTCTACAAAAGTAAAATAAAAAAAAATTAGCCAGGCATGGCAGTGCCCACCTGTAGTCCTAGCTACTTGGGAGGCTGAGGTGGAAGGATTGCCTGAGCCCAGGAGTTTGAGGAGGCAGTGAGCTGATGGCGCCAGTGTGCTCTGGCCTGGACAACAGAGTGAAACCCTGTCTCCAAAATAAAGCGTCATTTTGTTCAATGTGATCTGGCAAGTAGCAGTGACTCTCAGATGGGATACACATCATAATTTCTTTTTTTTTTTTTTTTTTTTTTGAGACGGAGTCTTGCTCTGTCACCAGGCTGGAGTGCGGTGGTGTGATCTCGGCTTACTGCAACCTCTGCCTCCCGGGTTCAAGCGATTCTGCCTTGGCCTCCCAAGCAGCCCGAGCAGCTAGGAGTATAGGCGTGTGCCACCATGCCCAGCTAATTTTTGTATTTTTAGTAGAGACGGGGTTTCACCATGTTGGCCAGGATGGTCTCGATCTCTTGACCTGGTGATCTGCTCCCCTTGGCCTCCCAAAGTGTTGGGATTACAGGTATGAGCCACTGCACCCGGCCACACATCATGATTTCTAGGAAGACCATTTATCATTTTAGTTCATGTAGAACACATTGTTCATAACAAACTATAGAAAATAAAGTTTAAGGCTGGGCGTGGTGGCTCACGTCTGTAATCCCAGCATTTTGGGAGGCTAAGGTGGGCGGATCACCTGAGGTCAGGAGTTCGAGACCAGCCTGGCCAACATGGTGAAACCTCCTCTCTACTAAAAATACAAAAAGTTAACTGGGCATGGTGGCAGGTGCCTGTAATCCCAGCTGCTTGGGAAGCTGAGGCACGAGAATTGCTTGAACCTGGGAGGTGGAGGTTGCAGTGAGTTGAGATCATGCCATTGTACTCCAGCCTGGGCGAGAGTGAGACTCTGCCTCAAAAAAACAAAAAGAAAAACAAAAAATCCCCAGAAAATAAAGTTTAAATTTTCTATCATAGTGAAATGGGAGAGTTTTCATATCTTCTTTGCAGGGCGTGCGACAGGGTTGTGGCTTCCGTCTTCGGGGCCCCGCTGCTCAAACCCTTACTGGGAGCATGCAGATGGGCAGGTGCAGAGGCCGTGGGGAGTGCTTTTGGGCTCCGGCCCCATGGCAATGTCTAGGACTCCTGAAGCCCAAGTGGGTGTGTGTTACAGTGTGCTGCTTCAGCTACGCCATCTGCAAATGGCTTGTGTTAGTCAGCTCAATAGACCCTCTGCCTTATTGCAAGGATGGGGCCAGTGTGACAGCCTGAGTTCTTGCTCAGTGTACTGGAAGAATCAGATCGTATACATGGGCTGGAAGGTTGAATGCAAGGTTTATTGAGTGGTGGAGGTGGCTCTCAGCGAAATGGATAGGGAGCTGGAAGTGGGAGATGGAGTGGTAAGGTGGTCTTCCTCTGGAGTCCGCCCAGCAGCCAGACTCTTCTGTGGCCACTCCTGGCTGAACTCCCCTCGGCATCCATGTTGTTCTGCCGTCGCTGCTCTGCCAGTGTCTGCTGGTATGCCCTTCTTCTCCTCTAGACATCCAGCTGTTTGTGTCTGTGTCTGCTTAAGGTCCCGGATTTATATGGGCACAGTATGGGGTGTGTGGCTGGCCAGAGTGATCTCGGAAAATGCAACATTTGGGCATGAAAACAGGAGTGCCTGTTCTCACTTAGGTCTGTGGGCACAGGCCGGGGGTGCAGCCCTACCAGGGACCCCATCCTTCTCTACTCAGCACTTCCCTGCCCCCCTCCCATATCAATAGGATTATGCAGTAGGTGGTGATGGGGTGTTGTGGCCTTTTGAAACTCTTAAGAGATGTGCGTTTATCAGAAAACAACTATGGGGATAATGAATCCTGGGATCTGAAACCCTAAATTTAATAGACTTTACAGAGGGTCTTAGGTATATCTGGCACAAACAAATGTCTTAAGTGGTAGATTAAATGGTGGGCAGTGTGAAGTGATTGATTTCTTCATTTGCTTGGTAAGAAAACTAACTAGCACAACGCTTACATAGTTTTGCCGAATCCAAAAACAAAATCCATTTCTAGATTTTTATATCACTTAAACTTGTTATGGTGCTGTCATCACATTTCAGCCTCACTTCTGAAATGAGGACAAACATTACTGTTTACATTTAGACAAAAGGAAACAAAAAGTGCTTTAGCAACTTTCTGAAGGTGATATTCCAGTTCAAAAGATTCTGAGCTATGCTACTATTTTAATGTGTGGTAAGTTCAGTAAATTGTTGAATGAAGGAGTTTAGTTGGGTGAGCTGAGAGCACGAATAAAACATTTTCCGTATCTAGATGATATGGTTTGGCTGTGTCCCCACCCAAATCTCATCTTGAATTGTAGCTCCCATAATTCCCACATGTTGTTGGAGGGAACTGGTGGGAGATAATTGAATCATGGGGGTGGTTCTCCCCATACTGTTCTCACAGTAGTAAATAAGTGTCACGAGATCTGAAGATTTTATAAATTCGCTTAGCTCTCAATTCTCTGTTGTCTGCTGCCATGTAAGATGTACCTTTCGCCTTCTGCCATGATTGTGAGGCCTCCCCAGCCTTGTGGAACTGTGAGTCCATTAAACCTCTTTTTTTAAAAAAAATACCCAGTCTTGGGTATGTCTTTATCAGCAGCATGAAAACCGACTAATACACCAGTCCAGCGTGTTTTTCCTGTGCCTCTCACTACCACCATTTACAGCATCATTTGTAATTGGCTTTCTGATGTGTTTTCTCCAGATAGTAGTTGTATTCTTTTATTCTGGCTAATTTTCTCATATTGGAATTGTTTGATAGTTCTAGGATTCTGGGTGGATGTTAAATCCATCTCCCATGTTCAAGTTTGTAATGAGCTAGTATAAGGATTTGAATTAGGTGGTTTAAAATGAAATATAGTATTTCCACATGTAGACTTGCAAATAATTTACATAATGAACAATATTATGTATTGGATGGATAATAGGAAAAATACTTATTTTCAAGGTTATCCAATCTTGTATTGGTAAAAACTAATCATGCATTTCTAAACCGATTCTTGTTTCACTTGCTACTTCATGCACAGTGATGTAGGAATGGACTCTAGTTCCAGGAACTGTTGGTATTTTAAGATGAAGAACCAGGGAAGGCTATTTTGATTTACCGTGCAGGTGACCCCATGCCTCTAAGAAAATTGAGACGGAGTCTCGCAGTGTCACCCAGCCTGGAGTGCAGTGGTGTGATCTCAGCTCGCTGCAGCCTCCACCTTTTGGGTTCAAATGATTCTCCTCCCTCAGCCTCTGGAGTAGCTGGGATTATAGGTGTGCACCACCATGCCTGGCTAATTTTTGTATTTTTAGTAGAGACGGTGTTTCACCATGTTGGCCAGGCTGGTCTCGAACTCCTGGCCTCAAGTGATACACCCACCTCGGCCTCCCAAAATGCTGGTATTACAGGCATGAGCCACTGTGCCTAGCCAGAAAATTGATTCTTGATTCATGTGTTAAACTATTGTCATTTGATTCTCAGTGGACAAAAAAATTCAGTTTCTCCTATTATATTCTCACAGTGCAGAATACTTCTGTGACCTCTGGTCACCAAAATGTGTGGGAATTTCTCTCCACCAAGTAATCCTACAGATTCTTCAGCAGACAGCAGCTGGATGTCCTCTAATTCTGTTCAGTTCTGACACTGTCTACCTGGAGGTAGCCTAAGATCCCACAGATTTAGAGCTCAGTGCCACGAGACCGCTCCTGACTTCAGAAGCCATTCATAAGGCCCTGGTTGTTTTACCTGTGCTTCTGACTGACTGGCTGTAAATGAGGATTCCTATGACCCCTTCCTTGGGTTCAATTAATTTGCTAGAGCAGCTCACAGAACTCAGGGAAACACTTACATTTACTGGTTTATTATGGGATATTACAAAGGATACAGATGAACAACCAAATAGATGGAAGAGATGCATAGGGCCAGGCATATGGGAAGGGGTATGGCACTTCTTTGCCCTCTCTGGGTGTACCACCCTCCAGGAGCCTCCATGTTTTTGGCTGCATGGAAGTTCTTCCAAACCCTGTCCTTTTAGGTTTTTGTGTACACATTATCACTTAGGCGTGATGTATTATATCATTGGCTATTGGTAACCAACTCAACCTTCAACAACCCGAGGCTTTATCTCTTAGGCATGATGTATTATATCATTGGCTATTGGTAACCAACTCAACCTTGAACAACCCGAGGAGGGTAGAGAGTACTCAAAGTTCCAACCTTTTCACCTGGTAGATTCCCCTGGCAACCAGCTCCCATCCTGAAACTATCTAGGGGTGCCCAGCTACCAGCCATTTCATTAGTATAAAAAAAAGTAATCACTCCAGAGATCCACAGGTTGTGGGAGCTATATGTCAGGAAGCTGGAAGAAGACCAAATATATATCTTATAGTACAACAGATTCCTTATTTTTGTAGGTTTGGTGTTATAAATTGGGGTTCCAATTCCATTTCCTATCTTAAAATGCCTAAAAACTGAACAGTAAAATTAGTGAAAGTGAACACTCCAGAAATACTGTATGTAGACAATTTTTGTGTATGATGGGATCCTTAATACAAAAGTTAAGTCATACACAGTCGTCTGTGGAGATTTTTTCTTCATGGATTGGAATGGTCAGGTTTTTCCAAATAGAAATCTAATATAGTTTACCGTATACCATGTAAATGCTGTGTAAATTGTTGTTTTACTGTACTTTTTAGGGAATAATGAAAAAAGTCTGTACATGTTCAATACAGACACAGTTTTTTTTTTTTCCTTAATATTTTCAGTCAGGGTGGTTGAATCTACAGATGTGGAACCCATGGATACAGAGGGCCAAATGTGTGTAAATAATTAATAATCAGTGCTTAGTGTTAGGTGCAGTAAGGGATATGTATTATAGAATGTTATGGAATTTGAGAGAAGGAAAGGTTTATTTTTCCATGTATAGTCAAATAAGTCATTTGAGCTGTGCTCCAAAGATTGAGTAGGATTTGGACATATGAAATTGATGGGGTTGTATACTTTAGGCCTTAAATCATCGTATTTCCAGTATTATTGTTTGCTTAGTGTGAATAAGCCATGGATAATTTAAGTTTTTTTAAAAACTAATGAATATAAAAGTAATGCATATGTATTGTGAAACATTTTGGAATACATGGACTGCAGAAAGAAGAAACCCCATCTCTCTGCTTGGATAGGCACTGTTGACATGCAGTGAACTTCCTTCTGCTGTCTGGTGCGCCACTTAAATGTTAGTAATTCTTAGGTATGAAATCATTCTATGGCCAGTTCACAAACCAAACCCATAAAATTTTAATTTATTGCACCTTACAAATAAAATATAAACTGAACTGAAAAATACTGTATGTCAAGCATATTCTAAATGTAGTTACTCTGATTCCTACTCTTTCCTCAAGTTAATTACAGTATTTTGTAAGAAATAGCCTATATTCAGGCCACTGATTTTGCTCTCGTGTCCTTGCCTCCTAAAGGAAATTATTTAGTAAAGAAATGTTAGTGACGCTTAGCTGGGATCATATATTTTTATTTTTAGATTTAAGAAAAAGAAGTTTTTTTTAATTGTTAAAATACCCAATTCCTTTTTTAAAAAAATACCTTTTTTTTTTTCTGACTGGTTCATATTTTTACTTTTTTATTGTGGTAAAATGTATGAAAATTTACCATTTTAACCATTTGTAAGTGTACAGTTCAGTGGCATTAAGTGTGTTCACATTGTTGTGCAGTCATCACTATCCGTTTCCAGAACTTTTTCATTATCCCAAACTGAAACTCTGCATCCATTAAACAATAGGGCCCTATTCCTAACCCTTTACACCAGCCCCTGGCAACCACTACTCTACCTTCTGTCTCTATTATTTGAGTATGTTAGGTACCTCATATTAGTGTAATCATACAATATTTTCCTTTTGTGTCTTGGCTTATTTCACTTAGCATAACGTTTTTAAGGTTCATCCATGTTGTAGCATACCTAGGAGTTTCATTTCTCTGTAAGGCTGAATGAATAACCTGTTGTATGTATGGTATATCCCACCTTTTGTTTATCCAGTCATCCACTGATGGACTTTGGGGTTGTTTCCGCCTCTGGACTATTGTGAATAATACTGCTATGAACATGTGTATTTGAATGCATGTTTGACCCTTGCTTTTATTTCTTTGGGGTATATACACAGGAGTAGAATTGCTGGCCCACATTGCAATTTTACATTTAATTTTTTGAGAAATCATCTTACTGTTTTCCACAGTGTCATACCATCTTACATCCCACCAACAGCGCACAAGTGCTCCAGTTTCTCCACACCTTGCAAACATTTGTTATTTTATCTTTTTATTTTTCCTGATAGCCATCCTAATGGGTGTGAATTGGTATCTCAATGTGGTTTGTTTTTTTTTTTTGGTTTTGCTTTTTTAGTTTTTATTGGTATTTTTGTTCCCCAATGCAGATCAATGTGGTTTTGATTTGCATTTTCCTAAAGACTTGTGATGGTGAGCACCTTTTCATGTGCTCATTGGCCATTTGTATGTCTTCTTTCATGTTTGGTTGTATAGCCTAATCTCTTTTTCTGACCCACCTTCCCCTGGCATTTTCAATGCCATTAACAACTGTTCACAGCCATAATTTTGAATGATTATGGACTGTCCTGCCATATAGATTCTTCTATTGTAATGTTTTCCAAATGACAAGAACTTTAGGAGTAGAACTTTTAGGGAGTTTAATTGTATATCTTATGATGATGAACACCTGAGTAGATAAATCTTTTATTTTTAAAAGATTGATGGCTGGCTTTTGTCAAGGTAAGTTTTAGAATTCTTTATATACTTATATTTCCAAATTGCTTTTTAGAAGGATTGTTCTGCAGCAGATTTGCTTCTGATTGAATCCGCTCTTTTCTCTACTTTGCAGGTGCTAATAAGCAGAGTAAAATTAGCTCAGAAACCTAATTTATCTGTCTGCTTTCCTTAAAATGTTAACTTCTCTAGTCCCTTTCTCTAGTCTCACTCTCATTTCTGTTCTCCTCCTTTGTCCTTGTACCTTTATTTCTTCACCTCCGTTCTAGTTGGAGTTTGTGAGGGAGCAGAGATTATACATTCAATATATCAATTTAGTCAGAGGTTTATACATTTCTAAAACCCTGTACACTAATGTGCATAGTCCACATTCTTAGTATTTCACTTATGAAAATCTCCACAGAGACAAACTGAATTGCATACTTATAAAAGTTATGAGTTGAGGCTGGGTACAGTGGCTCATGCCTGTAATCCCAGCACTTTGGGAAGCTGAGGTAGGAGGATTGCTGGAGCCCAGGAGTTCAAGACCAGCTTGGGTAACATGGTGAGACTCTCTACAAAAAATGAAAAAAAAAAAAAATTAGCGGGCTGTGGTGGAATACGCCTGTTGTCCCAGCTTCTCAGAAGGCTGAGGTGGCAGGATTGCTTGAGCGTGGGAGGTCAAGGCTACAGAGAGCCATGATCATGCCACTGCGCTCCAGCCTGGGTGACAGACACCTTGTTGCCACCCCCCCTCCCCCCACCAAAAAGGTTATAAGTTGAATATAGTTAATATTCTAGACCAAGGGTTTGCGAACTTTAAAGGGCTAGACAAGTATTTTCGGCTTTGCGGCCACAGTCTTATATTTTTCTTTTGTTTTTTCTTTTTTTGGGCAACTTTTAAGAAATGTAAAAAACATTCTTAACTGAAGTCTGTGGGTTGGTTGTGGCTCGGGCTGTAGTTTGCTGACCCGTATTCTAGGTCTGTTTGCACTGATCTTGCTAGGCAACATGACTCTTTTTTGATGATGAGATTCTTTTCTTAATGTCCATCTTAGTAGAGTTGCAAATGCTGATACTGTCCAGGTGATTTGTTTTTTTTTTTTTAATTTTTGAATAAATGACTAAGAGGTAATATTATTTTAATTTTCAGATGGTGACCCTGATAACTATATTGCTTATTATCGGAGGGCTACTGTCTTTTTAGCTATGGGCAAATCAAAAGCTGCACTTCCTGATTTAACTAAAGTGATTCAATTGAAGATGGACTTCACTGCAGTAAGTATATCTCAACTTTATTTAAAGGGGAACTTAACAGAACTTGGGGAGAGATAATTTGTTTCATAAGGTGACGACTGGCATGCTAGACATAGCTGGAAGAGATCAAAGCTACAGTGATGTAGTGGACTGAGGAACAAGAGAAATTCAAAGTCCCTAGAATCAAAGATCTGTGTGAAAGAGAACAGCGGGTACATTAGATTTTTTTTTTTTTTTTCAGAAGTCTGGCAGTGATGTCAGCTTTGTGGTTTAGAAAGACAAATCTATGTGGAGGATGGAGTGTGAGGCAAGATGTGAGGCTGAGACATGAGTTGATGAAGAGGCTATCAGGTGACTGAAGGCAGTTGCACTTAAGGCTGTACCAGGAAGAATAAAGTGGGGATTACTTAATTGGGCTATGATTTGTGGTAACAATAAAATGCTAAATTAGCAGAGACATCCCCTGGAACCAATCCACAAGCTTCAGAGGTGGAGAAACTTGTAGCCTAGTAGGAAATCCTGATGATTGGCAGGTCACCGTCAAGGTTGTGACAGATGTGTGAACAGGGAGGGACTCATGAGGTAGAACTCAGGTGGGGCTTTCAGAGGTGGAATTGACAACCACTGACCAATTAGGTGGTTTCAGAATTAATTTGATAGCCATTTATTATTTATTTCCTACTGTATTTTGAGAAGGATTTGAGATAACTGATTAGATATGGGGTGAATGATTTGAAATATTACTAATATTTTAAGATGGAATTCCTAAATCTCAAATATTTTTCAAATTTATCTTACACAGCTAAGCAAGCACAACCTTTCACAAAGGTTAAATGGCTCATTTTCTTAGTATTATGATAGTTGGAGTGGCTTTTTTATGATAGTTTAATCTTGCTTTTTATTGTGTTGATGAATTTAACAGGGTTAGGAAAATTTTATGTACTGTAAAAGTAATGTATATAGGGTTAAGTGGAATATTGATGTAGCTTCATTGGTCATCCAGAGTTGGTATTCTTGAAAGAAATGGGATTATACACATTAGAAGAAGAGGAATATCAGATGGAGGGGGAGAAACTGGTGCCTGTTAAAAGGGAAGAGGCATTGGTAAAGTCCCAACTTACACAACTTTTATTGTAGGGCAAAAAGTATTTTTAAAAATGGAGGTATAATTTATATGCCATCAGACTTACCCTTTAAAAGTATTCAGTGGTTTTTAGTATATTCACAAGTTGTGCAGTGGTCACCATGAGCTACTTCTAGGACACTTTTATCAACCCCCAAAGAAGCCCTATACCTATTAGCAGTCACTCCCCATTGCTCCCCTAGCTCCTGGCAACCACTTGTCATAGATTTGTTTCATATAGTGTAACATCGTATAATGTTTGGCCTTTTGTGTCTGACTTCTTTCCCTTAGCATAGTGTTTTCAGGGTTCATTCATGTAGCACATATCAATATGTCATTCCTTTTTATGGCTGAGTAATATTATATGGATATATTTTATTTGTATATTGACTTAGTTGATGGGAATTGGGTTATTTCCACTTTTTGGCGATCATTGTGAACATACATGTACAAGTTTTTGTGTGGAAATGTTTTCAGTTTTCTTGGGTAGAACAAAAAGTATTTTTAAGGAAGCATACTTGAAGAAAAATTATACACATTCATTGGTTCCAGGAATTATTCTTGGTGTCAAGTCAGATGTGCATTGGAAAAATAAATATTTATTAATAATTTGTTTATTTAGTTTTATTCTTCGTGTTTAAAAAAGATTTAGAAATCTGTAATATTCAAGATAATCCCCTGCCCCCTTTTTTTCTAGGCAAGATTACAGAGAGGTCACTTATTACTCAAACAAGGAAAACTTGATGAAGCAGAAGATGATTTTAAAAAAGTGGTAAGTTCAATTTGTATTTGACTCTAGGAAGATGTTATTTTGAGAGAACATATTTGACCATTTTTATATTATGACAGTTAATAGTAATTTTCTAGCTAAGAGTCAATAGTCTTAGACAGTAAATAGAGAATAGCCAGATTTATGTATTTAAGAATCACAAATCGTGAATTCCTATTTGATGGCAGACATCAAAGAATCATGTTAACAGTTGGAAGGTAAAGCGTACCCAATAGATATATAATCTTAACTCAGTTTATACAGCTTGCTTGTTCTGCTTTGTCCACCATGAGAATCTAAAGATGTCAGCTGAACTACTTTTAAAGCCCTTGTTAATCGTTATTAGGCTTTGGATCTATCCTTTTGGAGACCCTTCATTTGATTTGAGAGGAGTAATGAAACAGATTCTTGTTTTTCTCTTTTTTTTTTATTATTATTATACTTTAAGTTTTAGGGTACATGTGCACAATGTGCAGGTTAGTTACATATGTATACATGTGCCATGTTGGTGTGTGCACCCATTAACTCGTCATTTAGCATTAGGTATATCTCCTAATGCTATCCCTCCCCCCTCCCCCAACCCCACAACAGTCCCCAGAGTGTGATGTTCCCCTTCCTGTGTCCATGTGTTCTCATTGTTCAATTCCCACCTATGAGTGAAAACATGCAGTGTTTGGTTTTTTGTCCTTGTGATAGTTTGATGAGAATGATGATTTCCAATTTCATCCATGTCCCTACAAAGGACATGAACTCATCCTTTTTTATGGCTGCATAGTATTCCATGGTGTATATGTGCCACATTTTCTTAATCCAGTCTATCGTTGTTGGACATTTGGGTTGGTTCCAAGTCTTTGCTATTGTGAATAGTGCCGCAGTAAACATATGTGTGCATGTGTCTTCATAGCAGCATGATTTATAATCCTTTGGGTATATACCCAGTAATGGGATGGCTGGGTCAAATGGTATTTCTAGTTCATTAGATCCCTGAGGAATCGCCACACTGACTTCCACAATGGTTGAACTAGTTTACAGTCCCACCAGCAGTGTAAAAGTGTTCCTATTTCTCCACATCCTCTCCAGCACCTGTTGTTTCCTGACTTTTTAATGATTGCCATTCTAACTGGTGTGAGATGGTATCTCATTGTGGTTTTGATTTGCATTTCTCTGATGGCCAGTGATGATGAGCATTTTTCATGTGTTTTTTGGCGGTATAAATGTCTTCTTTTGAGAAGTGTCTGTTCATATCCTTCGCCCACTTTTTGATGGAGTTGTTTGTGAAACAGATTCTTAAAAGGGAATTTTGCAGTCATCCATTATGGCTGCTTTACAAAGTGTAAAGTGCTTTGGATTTGTTAGGGAATGTTACAGATTTTTTGTCGTTGAAGGGGGTATATACTAAAAAATGATTTGGTTAGAGACACTTAGCTGGTCTTTTTATGCCCTCATTTGGCTTGTTTTAAAGACCAGCATTTTTGTTTTACATGGGTTTGCTTCTGGAATGGTCTAGAAAGGGTATATAAGCCACTGTTTATTATTTGCATTTTTTATAGTTTATGGAAATGCTTAGTTACTATGATGATAACCACTACGAACAGAAAACTAAAATTTCTAACATTATCATAACCCTTGTCACAATACTCTGTCATCTGTGGATAAATCCAAAAACATTAGATTTAATTGTATTGGATCAGAAACTGCCTTGTGGTCTCAATAAAATTGGCTGTCATTTTCTTTTTATCTGATTTCCCCTCCTACTTGGGAAGATGCTTGAGAGCAGGCTGAAGACTGGGTGGTGGGGAGGTGATAGTGCCGGAGTAACCTTTCCCTAGCCCAGGCCTTTGTTCAAAGGAAGTATTGTATAAACATTTGTCAAATGGATGAATGAATTATAAAACATGAGAATGTGTTTCTGCTTCTAGCAGATGCTTAAATCTGTTACTTAGATTTTTTTCCAGTTAAACTTTAGAGTAGTCTTTTAGAAATAATTTAGGATATAGTTTTAGCACAAATTAATCCTTATTGGGCATTGGATGTATTCTTCTGGATAACTGAGATCTTGGTACCTTGGATATGCCTTGGGTTAATGTCTTTTCTGTGATCAGTATTAAAACTTCTCAGAAACAAGGAGGTGGACTCTCACAGACCTTCTACTTTTTAGATTGCTCTTTGGCAGTCATACTTGTAATGTGTTCTTAAGACAAACTATTTTTTTAGCTCTTACTATTGTTATAGGGATTTTTCCATGAGAATGCATATCTGTATTTAATAATCTTTTAGTTTTAATTGAAATTTTTACTGAGATAATTGTAGATTTTCATGCAGTGGTAAGAAATAATACAAAGAGATTACAGGTACCATTTACCCAGTTTCCTCCAATAACAAAGTTGTTTTTGTACCTGTGAATTTATCTATAGTGTAAAACTATAGCACTATATCACAACCAGGATATTGACACTGATACAATCTATCAATCTATTCAGATTTCCTCAATTTTAGTAGTATTCATTTCTTTGTTGCATGTATTCCATATATTTTATCACATGTGTTGGTTCATGTACCTACCACCATAGTCAAGACACTGACTTGGTATTCTGTTACCCTTTATAACCATACCAATTTCCATCCCACCCTGCTCTGACCCCCTAGTCATACTTTCTGGCATCCACTAATTTGATATTCATTTCTTAAATTTTGACATTTCAAAAATCTTACATAACTGGAATCAAATATTATACAATCTTTTAGAATTGACTCTTTTTATTCAGCGTAATTTTCTGGAGATTTATCTAGATTTTTACATATCCCACTTAGTTTGTTCCTTTTAGATGCTGATGGACATTTGGGTTGTTTCCATGTCTTGGCTATTGTGAATAAAGCTGCCGTGAACATTCTTGTACAGATATTTGTGTGAATGTGAATTTTTGTTATCCCTGGGATAAATGTCCAGGAGTGCAGTTACTGGGTTGTATGGTTATTGCATGTTTATTTTGTAAGAAAGCACCAAATGGCTTTCCAGAGTGACTGTACCATTTTATATTCCTCTGCATCCTAGCCGGCATTTGGTATTATTTTTTATTTTGGCCATTCTGATAGATGTGTTACTATATCGTGGTTTTAATTTGGATTTCCCTGATTACTAATGATGTTGAACATCGTTTCCTGTGCTTATCTGCCATCTGTAAATCCTTTTCAGTGAAATTTCTGTTCATGTTTTCTGCCCATGTTCTAATTGGCTTGTTTGCTTTTTTATTGTTGTGTTTTAAATGTCCTTTATATATTTTAGATACTTTGCTGTATATGTGGTTTGCAAATATCTTCCCTCAGTCTGTAGCTTTTCCTTTCATCCTCTTCACAGGATGTTTTGTAGAACAAAATGTCTAATTTTTAAATTAATACATAATATTTGTGCATATTTATGTATTTTTGAGGAACATGTGATGCTTTGTTATATGCATAGACTGTGTGATGATCAAGTCAGGGTATTCAGAATATCCGTCACTGAATATTTATCATTTCTGTGTGTTGGGAACATTTCGCATTCTGTCTTCCAGCTATTTTGAAATAGACAGTATATTGTTAACTACTCTACTTTGCTATTAAACATTACCTCTTATTCCTCTTTGCTGTGCGTTTGTACCCATTAACCTCCCTTCATCCCCGCCTCCCACTGACACACCCTTTCCAGTCTCTAATGTCTATCATGTCTGTCATCCTACTCTCTAACTCTATGAGATTAACATTTTTTTTTTTGCACCCGCATGTATGTGAGAATATGCAATGTTTGTCTTTCTGTGCCTGGCTTATATTTCACTAATAACCTCCAGTTTCCATGCATGTGGCTGCATAGGAACATGATTTTAATTCTTTTTTATGGCCAAATAGTATCCCATTCTCGTTCACTCATTCTCTCTCACTCTCTCTCCCCCCACCCTCTTCTCCCCCTCCCCCTCCCCCTCCCCCTCCCCCTCCCCCTCCCCCCCATCCTCCCCCTCCCCCTCCCCCTCCCTCTCCCCGTCCTTCTCCCTCTCCCTCTCTCCACACACACACCCATACCCCATACTTACTTTATTAATTGATCTGTAGATGGGCACATTTGGTATGATTCCATATCTTTACTATTGTGAATAGTGCTGCAATAAATATGAGGGTACAGGTATCCCTTTGATATACTGATTTTGATTTTATGGTAGTTCTATTTTTAGTTTTCTGAGAAATCTCTATACGGTTTTACATAGTGGCTATACTAATTTACATTCCTGCCAACAGTGTGTAAGAGTTCCCTTTCCTCTGCGTTCTTGCCAGCATCCATTATTTTTTGTCTTTTTATAGTAGCCATTCGAACTGGGTGAGGTGTTCTCATTATTGTTTTGATTTGCATTTCCCTGCTGATTAGTGATGTTGAACATTTTTTCATATACCTGTTGGCTATTTGTATGCCTTTTGAGAAATGTCTGTTTATGTCCTTTGCCCATTTTTAAATGGGATTATTTGTTTTCTTACTGTTGACTTCAGTTCCTTGTATATTCTGTATATTAGTCGCTTGTTGGATGAATAGTTTGCATATATTTTCTCTAGTCAACAGCTTGTCTGTCCACTCTGTTGATTATGTCTTTTGCTGTGCAGAGGCTTATTATTTTTACATTTTGAGTTGGGGTCTCCGTCATCTATGCTGGAGTACAGTGGCATGATCTTGGCTTACTGCAGCCTCAAATTCCTGGGCTCAAGTGATCCCCCTGCCTCAGCCCCCCAAGTAACTGAGACTACAAGTGTGTATCACTAGGCCTGGCTAATTTTAAAACGTTTTTTGTAGAGATGGGATCTTGCTATGTTGCCCAGGCTAGTCTTAGACTCCTGGCCTCAAGTGATCCTCCCACTTTGGCTTCCCAAAGTGGTAGGTTTACAGGTGTGAGCCACCATTCCCAGCCCAGAAGCTTTTTAGTTTAATATAATACCATTTGTTTATTTTTGTTTTTCTTGCTTGTGCTTTTGAGATCTTGGCCATAAAAACATTGCCTAGACCAATGTCTTAAAGCGTTTTCCTCATGTTTTCTTCTAGTGGCTTTATAGTTTTAGGTCTTCTGTTTAAGTCTTTAAGGTGTTTGTGTTGATTTTTGTACTTAGTGAGAGACAGGCATCCAGTTTCAATCTGCTGCATATAGATATCCAGTTTTCACAGCACCATTTATTGAAGAGGGTGTCTGTCCTCTCCCCAATGTGTGTTCTTGGCCCTTTGTTAAAAATCAGTTGCTGTAAGTAGATGGATTTATTTCTGGGTTCTCTAATCTGTTCCGTTGATGTATGTGTCTGGTTTTATACCAATACCATGCTGTTTTGGTCACTATAGCCTTGTAATATACTTTGAAGTCAGGTAGCCTGATGCCTCCTTATTCTTTTTGCTCAGGATTGCTTTGGCTATTCAGGCTGTGTTTTGGTTTCATATGAATTGTATGATTGTTTTTTCTATTTCTGTGAAAAATGGCATTGGTATTTTGATACAGATATCCTTGAATCTGTAGATCGCTTTGGGTAGTATGGTCATTTTAACAATATTAATTCTGATTTGTGAGCATAGGATGTCTTACCATTTGTTTTTGTCTTTTTAAATTTCCTTCATCAGTATTTTGTAGTTTTCTTTGTAGAAGTCTTCCAATTCCTCAGTTAAATTTTTTCCTGGGTATTTTATTTTCATTATTGCTATTGTAAATGGGATTGCTATCTAATTTAAGTGATTTCATTATTGGTGTATAGAGATGCTATTGATTTTTGTATGTTGATTTTGTATCCTGCAACTTTACTGAATTAAAAAAAGAGTTCTGAGAGTTTATTTTGGAGTCTTTTGGTTTTTCTAAACATAAGATCATGTCATCTGCAAAGAGGGACAATTTGACTTCATGTTTTTCAATTTGGATGCCTTTTATTTCTCCCTCTTGCCTGACTAGTCTGCCTAGGAATCCCAGTACTACGTTGAGTAGGAGTGGTGAAGGTGAGCATCTTTGTCTTGTTTCAGTTCTTAGAGGAAAGGCTTTCAGTTTTTCCCCATTCACTGCGATGTTAACTGTGGATTTGTCATAATGGTCTTTATTTGTTGAAGTATGTTCTTTCTATGCCTAGTTTGTTTAGAGTTTTTATCTGAGGGGGCTTTGAATTTTATCAGATCCTTTTACTGTATCTTTTGAGATGATTGTATGGTTTTTGCCCTTTGTTTTGTCCATGTGATGTATCACATATTGATTTCTAAATGTTGAACCATTCTTGCGTCTCTGGGATAAATCCCACTTGATCATGGTGTCTTATGTTTTCTGGTTTTGTTTTTGTTTGAGATAGGGTCTTCCCGTGTTGCCCAGCTGGAGTACAGTGGTGCAGACATGACTCACTGCAGCCTCAACCTACTGGGCTCAAGTGATCCTCTGGCCTGCAGTGGTGTGGACATGACTCACTGCAGCCTCAACCTACTGGGCTGAAGTGATCCTCTGGCCTGAGCCTCCTGAGTAGCTGGGACCACAGGTGTGCACCACCATGCCTGGCTAATTTTTTTTTTTTTGAGACTGGGTCGCACTTTGTTGCACAGGCTGGTCTCAAACTCCTGGGCTTAAGAGATCCTTCCAGCTTGGCCTCCCAAAGTGCTGAGATTACAGGCATCAGCCACTGCACCTAGCCGGTGTCTTACCTTTTTGTCATGCTATTGGATTCAGTTTGCTAGTATTTCATTGAGGGTGTTTGCATCTGTGTTCATCAAAGACATTGGCCTGTAGTTTTCTTTCTTTCTTGTGTCCTTGTCTGGTTTTGGCTTCAAGGTAATTCTGGCCTCATAGAATGAGTTAGGGAGATTTCCCACCACTTCAGTTTTTGTAATAATTTGAGGAGAGTTGGTATTATTTCTCCTTTATGTGTTTGGAAGAATTTGGCAATGAATCCATCCAGTCCTGGGCTTTTCTTTGTTGGGAGACTTTTTAATTACTGATTTAATCTTGTTACTAGTCTTTTCAGGTTTTCTGTTTCTTCCTGGTTCAGCCTTGGTAGGTTGTAGGTTTCCAGGAATTTATCCATTTCCTCTAGATTTTCCAGTTTGTTTTTAGATAGCTGTTAATAATAGTCCTGGGGGGATTTTTTATATTTCTTGGGTATGAGTTACAATATTTCCTTTTTGTTTCTGATTTTGATTATTTGGGCCTTTTCTTGTTTTTTCTTGGTTAATCTAGCTTGTGGTTTATCAATTTGTTTATCTTTTCATAAAACCAACTTTTTGTTTTGTGATCCCTTGCATTGTTTTTTTAGTCTCAATTTCATTCAGTTCTGCTGTGATCTTTATTATTTTTTTCCTTCTACTAATTTTGGGTTTGTTCTTCCTTTTCTGGTTTCTTGGGATGCATGTTAGATTGTTTATTTGAAATCTTTTTTTTTGATATATGTGTTTATTGCTACAAAGTTTCCTCTTAGCACTGCTTTGGCTGTATTCCATAGGTTTTGGTATGTTGTGTTTCCATTTTCGTTTGTTTCAAAAACATTTTTTTATTTCCATCTTAATTTCTTGACCCAGTTTTCATTTATTTGTATAGTTTCCAAAGTTCCTCTTGGTATTGTTTTCTAGTTTTATTCCAGTGTGGTCTGAGAAAGTACTTACATGATTTTGATATTTAAAAATTTGTTGATACTTATTTTATGGCCTAATATACGTCTGTCGTTGAGAATGTTGCATATGCTGATGAGCAGAAAGTATATTCTACTGTTTTAGGGTAAAATGTTCTGTGAATGTCTGTTAAGTTTATTTGGTCTAAAGTTCAGTTATAGCCAACTTTTTTTGTTGATTTTCTGTCTATATGATCTATGTAATGCTGAGAGTGAGGTATTAAAGTCCCCCACTATTATTATCTTGGAGATTGTCTTTCCTTTTATATCTAGTAATATTTGCCTTAACATATGTGGGTGCTCCAGTGTTGGGTACATATATATTTAGAATTGTTATATCCTCTTGCTGAACTGATCCATTTATTATTATATAATGACTTTTGTCTTTTTGTTTTTTGTGAGACAGTCTTGCTCTGTCACCCAGGCTGGAGTGCAGTGGTGCAATCTCAGCTCACTGCAACCTCCACCTCCTGGGTTCAAGCAATTCTCCTGCTTCAGCCTCCCAAGTAGCTGGGACTACAGGCACACATCACCACATCCAGCTAATTTTTGTGTTTTTAGTAGAAATGGGGTTTTGCTGTTTTGGCCAGGCTGGTCTCAAACTCCTGACCTCGGGTGATCCGCCTGCCCTGGCCTCGCAAAGTGCTGGGATTACATGTGTGAGCCACTGTGCCTGGCCTGTATTTTTTTTTTTTTTTTTTTTAACAGTTCTGTCTTAAACCGATAAATACATTTTATTTAAATATAGCTATTTCTGTTTGCTTTAGCTCTCCATTTGCGTGGAATGTCTTCTGTCCCTTTACTTTCAGTCTTCGTGTGTCTTTACAGGTGAAGCGAGTTTCTTGTAAGCACCATATAGTTAGATCCATTTTTTAAAAATCCATTCAGTCAGTCCTTTAAGGGGAAGATTTAATCTGTTTAAATAACCTTGCAAAGTTATTACTGATATGTGAGATTTCATTCCGGTCATATTGTTTATTGTTTTCTGGATGTTTTGTATATCTTTTGTTCCTTTCTTTTTCTCTTATTGTTTATCTTTTTGGTTTGGTGGTTTTCTGTAGTGGTAACATTTGAATCCTTTCTCATTTGTATGTTTGCTCTACCAGTGAGTTTTATATGGTGTGTTTTCATGATAGTAGATATTGTCCTTTTGCGTCTAGGTTTAGGACTCCCTTAAGCATTTCTTGTAGAATTGGTCTAGTGGTGATAAACTTGTCTGGGAAAGACTTTATTTTTCTCCTTCATTTATGAAGGATAACTTTGCTGGGTGTAGTAGTGTTGGTTGACAGTTTTCTCTTAGCACTTTGAGTATATCATTCCATTCCCTGCAGGCCAGTAAGGTTTCTGCTGAGAAATAATCCCGTTAGTCCAATGGGGTTTCCCTTATAAGTGACTAAGTGTTTTTATCTTCTGTTTTCAGAACTTTCTCCTTGTTTTTGACTTTTGACAGTTTGACTGTTATGTGCCATGGAGAAGTCCTTTTTGAACTGTATCTATTTTGGGTTATCTGAGCTTTCTGTCTATCGATGTCTAAATCTTTCGCTAGACTTGGGATGTTTTCAGCTATTATTTTGTTAAGTAAGTTTTTTATCACTGTGGTTTTCTCTTTACCTTCTGTGACAACAAAAATTCAAGTATTTGGTTACTTTATGGAGTTCTGTGTGTCACGTAAGCTTGTTTACTCTTTTTTGTTATTTTTTCTTTATATTTTTCTGATTGGCTTATTTCAAAGAACCTGTCTTCAAGTTCTGAAATTGTTTGTTCTGCTTGCTCTAGTCTATTGTTGAAGCTCTTAAATGTATTTTAAAATTTCATTCAGCGAATTCTTTAGTTCCAGTATTTGTTTGATTCCTTTTAGAAATGATATGTATCTCTTTTATACATTTTTCATTCATATCCTGGATTGTTTTTCTGATTTCTTTGTATTGCCTATCTCTGTTCTCTTATATCTCACTGAGCTTTTTTAGTGTCATTATATTGAATCATTTTTCTGGCATTTCACAATTTCTTTTTCATTGGAATCTGTTGCTGGAGAGTTATTGTTTTCTTTTGGAGGTGTCATATTTCATTGCTTTTTCATGTTTAAGTTCTCATGTTGATATTTGTGCATCTGTTAATAATGTAACTGTCACGTCTTTGAATTTTTTGGATTTGCTTTTGTAGGAGAGGACTTTTTCCTTAAGATGTATTTGTGATTTCGGTTGGGTAGAGCACTTTGGCTTTGATTCTTGGTGTATGTAGTGGTATAGTCTCCATATAATTTGTCTGGCTGTAATCAGTGTCAGTGGTATTTGTGATTTCTTCAGTGGCTTAGGGTGCAGTTGTTATTGGAAGCTGTTTCGTAGTTTTGCTGGGGATGGGGATGCCAGATAGGCCAGTTCTTGGGCCCCGGTGGGGGCAGTAACAGGCCAAACATGCCTAACTTAGGGCTTCAAGGTGGCATATGCTGGCATTTATGTTAGTGGGTCCAGGTGGACCAATTCTTGGGCCTCCAGGTGGCCTGCTTTGGTACGGGAATGGCAGCAGTGGATTGTACAGGTGGGTGGGTCCTTGGGTCCCTGGGCAGCAGCTGTGGCCTGGGCAATGACAGTAGCATTGGTGGGACAACCCTTTGGATCCTAGCTGGTCTGAGGTGGTCTTGGCGATGGCTACACTGTGTTGAGTGTGGCAGTTCCAGGCCACAGGTTGTGTGTCCTGGTGTGTGCCACTGTGGTGGTATGGCAAGCTGGGTGGGCTCACCCTCAAGCTCCAGGAAGGAGTGCTCAGGTGCCAATGGGTATAGACTGGGCAGAGAAATCCTCAGGCCCCAGGATGGTGTGCTTGGGCACTTGGGCAGAGGCAGGGGTAGTGAGCCATGCCAGGCAGAACTATCCTCAGGCCCTTCCGGTGATCCCCAGACTTTCAGTGAAGTGCTTGGGAGGAGACAGCAGTGGCTGTGCTGCAGTCCTGCAGTCCTGCTACTGGGTAAGGCGGGGATTTTTTCAGTGGCAGCAGCTGTAGGCAGGTGGCTGGGGAGCACACAGTTTGTCCCTAGGTGGCGGCTGCTGGCAAGAGAGCCTGTGCTCGGTACATTTTAAAATGTGTAGCAATCCTTCTCCTGGGGTGGGGGGCTTGCTGCTAGTGTCTTGTGCTTGACTCTGGTGGCAGCAGCCAGCTGCAGTGGCATCTGCAGGTGGGGGATGTCAGTGGGGCACAATGGATGTGGAGATGCAGAAACTGTTGGGTGGGCCCCAGGGCAGGATACTGCCTGGTAAGGGCTGTATTCTCACAGAGGCACCATGTTGTAGGTGCATAGGACTTGGAAGGTGTGTAGGATCCAGTGTGATCTCCTTCTTTGAAGCAATGCCATCATGCAGTCTCCACCCAGCTGGTTACTTTCAGGGCCCACAAGGGTTGAGAGGATCTCCAGCTAGGATTGGAGGAGTCCACAGTGGGAATGTGGACTGCGGGGGGTCACTTACTTATTCTTTTCCCACATTCAGAGCCTCTTTGGGCTCTTATCCCAGCCAAGCAGGCTACCTCACTTCTCTCTTCTTCCTCTTCTTAGGTGTTTCCTGTTCCTTCTCTGTTGGGACTCCAGCATTCTCTCCTAGATGATCTCTACTTGCTATTTTGGTTCTTCCTTATGAAGAAGGTGACTTTCAGATGCCTCTCGTCAGCCATCTTTGAATGCCTTCCTCAGTCTTTAAATTTGATGAAGTTCAATTTGTTGATTTCCTTTTTACTTCTGTGGACTGTGCGTTTGGTGTCATGTCTAAGAAGTATTCACCACGCTGTAGGATCTAAAACTTTTCTCATATCTTCTAAAAGTTTTATGGTTTTATGTTTTATTTTTAAGCCCATAGTCTATTTGAGTTAATTTTTGTATGATGGTATGAGGTTTAGGTCGAAGTTCGTTTGTTTTGCCTTTAGATATCAGATTGCTTCAGCACCATATTTTGAAAAGACTTTGTTTCTTTCATTGAATTGCTTTTGCACCTTATTCAAAAATCAGTTGGCTGTACTTTTATGGTACTATTTCTAGGTTCTTTATTTTGTTCCTTTGATCTGTGTGTCTGTCCCTTTGTCATTCCTGCACTCTGTTGATTACTATAGATAGTATTAAAAGAAAAACTTTTGAGAATTTAAACTTAGCAGAGTTTATTTGAGCAAAGAATGATCAATGAAGTCATCACTACTCACAACCAGAAAAAGTTCAGAGAGCTGGGCTCTGCAATGTGGGCAGCGAGTACTTATAGATAGAAAATGGAAGTGAGGTACAGAAATCGTTTGATTGGTTACAGCTAGGCCTTTGCCTTATTTGGATATGGTCTGGTCAGTTACCTGCCTGTGATTAGTGGCAGCTTGGCTGCTTGTGATTGGCTGAGACACCACTGTTATTACCTTCTTAAGTTAGGTTTTCAGTTTAAGTTAGGTTGTAGTTCATTAAGTGGGAACTGAAAGTATGGAGACAGCCTCAGGCCAGTGGCCTCCTGCTTATTGATTGATTGATTGAGACAGAGTCTTGCCCTCTCACCTAGCCTGGAGTGTAGTGGCGTGATCTCGGCCCACTGCAACCTCTGCCTCCTGGGTTCAAGCAATTCTCCTGCCTCAGTCTCCCTAGTGGCTGGGATCATAGGTGCCCGCTACCACACCCAGCTAATTTTTTGTGTTTTGAGTGGAAATGGGATTTTGTCATGTTGGCCAGGCTAGTGTTGAACTCCTGACCTCAAATGATCCACCCACCTTGGCCTCCCAAAGTGCTGGGATTACGGGCATGAACCACCACGCCTGGCTGCCTCCTGCTTATTTAATAGTAGTTATCCTTAATATTGGGTAAAGTGATTCTTCTTCTGTTCTTTGTCAAAATTGTTTTAGATATTTTAAGGTTGGTGTCTTTCCATATACATTTTAGAATAAACTTGTCTGTGTTTATAAAAAGTCTTGAGATATTTGGATAGGAGTTGTAATAAACTTACAGATTAATTTGGGGAGAATTGACACCTTTATTATGTTGAGTCCAGTGCATGAACATAGTAGGGATGTCTCCATTTGTTGAGGTCTCCTTCAATATTTTTCATCAGCAATTTTTAATTTAATATACAGATACTGTATGTGTTTTTTACATTTTTTTTTTAAAAAGTGTATACCTAAGTATTTTATATTTTTAGTGTGATTGTAAATGGTATGTTTTAAATTCCAACTTTTGCATGGAATAATATTTTTGTGATTATTTCATAGGAAAGTACTCACCTCATACTTAATTCTATGAGAGAAATCTTAATGGGCATTAAGATGGGAGACCAAGTTAAATTTCAAAACTACAAGTCATTTTTAAAAGTTATATTAAAACAATTTTGTATGTGTGTAAGAATAATTATAATTAGATTGGATTTGGTTTAGAGAAAAATACAAGCACAGGATTCGTATATTTCAGAATCGTTTTATGTTAAGCTTTGTTTGAAGTAAATTTAGGGTACTTGGAATAGTTTGTCCAAACTCATTGTCAGACTTAAAATTCAGATTAATAATTGGCAAATTCATATGTGTGTACTTTGATCAATATGTATAGTCCTGCTCAAGGATGGTAGAGAGGGAGACACAGGGTCATGGAATTGAAATGCTGAGAAAAATTTATTTAACATATTAAAAAATTGATTAAATTTTAAGCATTCGGAACCTTGATTCCACAGGACAGATGATAAAAGAATATTATCAGGCAGGTAACACAAGAAATACAAATTCAAAATCAGTGCATACAGTGCCCAGTCTTCCAAATGAAGAGATGAATATTAAAACTATTCAGAGACCACTGGCCATTAAGTTGAGCAAAAATCAAGACGTACTTTACAGCCTAATATTGATAGGTCTTAAAGGAAATGTTTTCAGTCATATAATATGTTGACACTGCAAACGTAAGCAGAGCTTTTGCGGTACAGTCTGGCATTAAGTATTACGAGAGAAAAACATTTTGCCCAGAGACACTTACTGGGGCTCTATTTGCTCTGGAAACTATTAGAGAATGTTGTATCTATATAATAGAATAATATTCATTAATAAGAATTCTTTAAGGTTTGGTTTATAAACTTAGGCATACATAATAATGTCAATTAAATGGCAATATAAAAATTGTAAATGTTGATAACTACATAAAATTTTTATGTCTGTTAAATTGATATGATATGAATGACAATTATTTGAAGTTTCTAGCTCTTTTCCCTTGTGAGAGTTGTCAGAATCAAAATGAAGTCACTTGTATTAAATTCTAACAAAAGATAAATAAAGCCAGGAGGTTAAGAAGGGAGCTCTCACATACATGTCTACCGTAAGAACTGCTACAAAGCATCTCTGAACAGCTCTTCTTCACGTATGCCTGTAATAAGAACTTTTGCCAGCAGTCCCTGCATCTCTGCATCCATGGAGCCCCATTGACATTCCCCACCTGCAGCGGCCACTGCAGCTCAAACTGCAGCTTGCTACACGAGTCACAAGGATAGCTAGCTGGATGCACAAGAACATTTGACTGACACAGTCTCCCCTGTATCCAATGTTCTCTTTGTTTTCAAACAAATTCCCTATGCTTTTCCCTTTTGCCTTTAAAAGCTTCTCCTGGCTTCAACCTGTTTGGATATGCCTGCGGTCCCTATAGCCCTCATATGCTGGATTTGCAAATCCCTGCACTCTCCAGAATAAACTCAATTCAATAAACTCTTTGGAGAATGCTTGTTATTTAGGTTGACACTCTTTTGTAAAGTTGTATTCAATACACTTTGAAGAAAACAGAAAAGCTTTGGAACAAGAGGTAGGAACCTTGAGTTTTAGATTTGACTTTGTACTTCAGCCATGGTTTGTGCAGCACTCATGATATACTGGGTGTGTTGCTGAGTGGTTTGCATGGATTATTCCACCTCTAGGGGCAGAGGACTGCTATATTCATAGTCTCAGTTTACAGCAGAGGAAATTGAGGCTTAGAGCACTTGTTCAAGCTTACACCAGTAGTTGGCAAGTAGGTTTTAGATTCCAGGGCCTGCACTCTGAAGCACTGTGCTGTTCTGCCCTCTGTTATAATTAGTAATTGTCCATATGCATCCTTTGAAGATGACTTCTGTGGAATATGGGCACAGGTCTCAACTGTATGGACAGTTTTACAAAGTGCAGAATAGGATAGTTGCTACTATTTGCATAAATGTAAGAACATGCATATTTGCTTGAATGTGGATAAAATACCCTTGGAAAGATATGCAAGAAACTGATAACACTGATTACCTTCTGGAGGAAGATTACACCATGTGACCTTATTACCTTCTCAAAAAAAGTGTAAAGTGTAGACTTTATACATTTTGTGTAAGTGGCCTTGAAAGTTCTTGCCTTCTAAGGACCTTATTTTCCTCATTGTGAAGTGTAGAAGTTGAATAGATGACATGTTCCTATCTTTATTGTTGATACTATATAATGGATGATTTCTGAGTCTAGTTTGAAAAGATCAAATTTATGTTATGCCTATTTTATATTTACCAATTACAGGATTCTTATACTTTAATTTTTGAAGATTTGTGAGTATAAAAGATATATAAAAGTTTGATTGTTTTATATGTTCTTGATTAAATGAGCTTTTTGTGTAATGATCATTTACCAGGCTATAAAATGTACTAAGCATTTCATCTTACTAATGTAGTGCTGGATACAGCCAGGTGGATATGTTTAGCTACATTTTATATAATAGAACAAAAGTTTGAATAGGTGTAATCTCTTTCTGGGCTCCAGTGAGAATCTCATTCTTTATTATGTACTGTATACTGATTACTCAGCTGGGGTGAGGGTTGCCTGCATAAAAGTATCTCCTCAGGTTCATAATTGCTGTCTTAGTCTTAAATTGGATTTGACTTAGTCTTAGTCTGTTCTTGGTCTTCATTGTTTACTATATATTTGCTGTTCATGCTTTGGGCTTACGTGGATAATATTTAAATTTAGGCAGTTTGCCATGAGATCCAAATATAAAAAAGCAATGATAAATTTAAATAGTCATTTCATATAACTTAGATCATTTAATTTGTCTTTGAGCTGTCAGTTACTCTTAATCAGTGCATACAATCATTTGTTAGTTCAGTGAGCATTTGAGTGCATATTCTTTGCAAAGAAGCTAGTCTCTGCCTTTCAAGAAATGATACTAGAGTAAGAATTAATCAGGCAAATATGATATATGATAAGTGTGTGATTGAGTCCTCTGGGAACATATGGAAGGGTCATCTAACTTAACTGGGGGAGGAAGGGTCTGGACAAGAAGGGCATTCCTAAAGGAGGTTACTTGCTTGAAATCTGAATTTTAAAAGGATGCATCCGTGTGAGCAAGGTGGGTAGGAGGACCATCCAGGGCAAAGGTGAGAGCCTGTGTAAGAATCAGAGGCAAGCATGTGCCTGTCATTTAGGAAATGTCCAGTAAGCTGGAGTATGAGAATCTTGACAGGCATGTGGGGGATCCTGATTATAAGGAGGACATTATATAGTGCCAGGAGTTGGCTCTTTATGGCCATTGAAGGTTTATGTTGGAAGTATTATGAACAGTTTTTTGCTTAGCGTGATCGACTGGTTGCTCTGAAGAATGGATTGGAATAAGACAAGGGGAGAAGCAGAGAGTCTGCTAAATGAGACTGTTGCAGTAAATAAGTAATCCAAGTGTAACCTTACAGTGGTCAAAGAGTAGGCTAATGTAGGTGGGGTAGACGTTTAGGAGGTCGGCTCTAGAGAGATGCATTGGTTGGGGTGATAGAAAAAAAGGAATTATGATATCCAGGTTTCCGGATTGTTCAAATTGTCCATGCTATTCCCTGAGATAGTCCAGAGAAAAATCATTTAGGGGAGAGGGACAGGTAGAGAAAATATGACTGTCTTATTTCTATAAAAACTTCCTGATTCTCACTAACTTGTTTTATGTAATAATTTGTAATCTGTGAATTCTTCCCTTTTATCTCAAATCCAACATACTTTCCTAAATGCAGTTTAAACGAATCTATTCTTGGTCTTCATTGTTTACTATATCTTTGCTATTCATGCTTTGGGCTTACGTGGATAATATTTAAATTTAGGCAGTGTTCCATGAGATCCAAATATAATTGGATCAGTTATATTTAATTCAATTTAAATAGTCATTTCATATAACTGTATTTTTTACTTTGACAAAGCAGAAACTTGCATTTTGATTGTGAGAAACCATATATTAGGTAAATAATGGTGCCAATTGCAATTTAATTTTTAAATCAAGTATAAACCTTTGGTAAGACATTTGATAAACTCCCCTTTGGTAGTCTGTGGATCTGTATCAATTGTAAACAATTCAAACTAACATAATTATATCTATTATACATCAAAATAACTGTCATCATTTTTTTTTCCATCTTTAATTCTTTAATGCAGAAAGGATCATTATATTGTTTCAGGATAGCTAACTCAGAAATAACCAAAGTTTCGGCTGGGCGAGGTGGCTCACACCTGTAATCCCAGCACTTTGGGAGGTCAAGGTGGGCAGATCACCTGAGGTTAGGAGTTTGAGACCAGCCTGCCCAACATGGCGAAACCCTGTCTCCATTAAAAACACAAAAATTAGCTGGGCATGTTGGCACACGCCTGTAATCCCAGCTACTCAGGAAGCTGAGGCAGGAGAATTGCTTGAACCTGGGAGGCAGAGGTTGCAGTGAGCCGAGATTGCGCCTCTATACTCCAGTCTGGGTGACAGAGCCAGACTCCGTCTCAAAAAATAAAAAAACAAAGTTTTAAAAGAATACTCAAAGTATTGTGAACCGCGAATAAAGGAGACTAGTACTTTAAAGTCATAAAGTCATTTTGGTTATAATTTAAAGATAGCACTTTATGCTATGATTCAGATAACTGTTCTGGTTTTTATTGGTTCAGATTTAATACTGGATCACATACTGTAATTCACCAACTGTAAGGAGCTATCAATTATAAGACAAATTATTTTATGTATGACTAGAAGAATAAATGCTGCCAATTAAACAATGCCATCTTATAACAATATTTTAAATTTATGCTTATGGAAAGAACTGTTTGAGACTTAGATATGCATTTTTGTTACATCATATTGCTCTGTTCATTGCCTTCCTGCATACATTAATTTCTTGAAGATTTTAAGTGGAATTTAAACTCAGTATTTGTAGTAAGTACCAAAAATGCTCATAACACAAATGAAGTGTGCTAGACCGTTCTTGTGTATGTATGATCATGCTGACTGGCTGATGGTAAGACTCCATCAATTTTTAGATTCATCCCTCTTTGAGAGAGATTCAAATGTGTTTTCTTATCAGCTTGCTGAGATATGGGCCAAAGGGAAAGAGGAAGGGGTGAGGCCTAAAAGATGCCAGCAGTAAAATGGAGTAAGACTCTATTATATCAGGAAAAGAGGGATCTACTGACTGTTAGGATTCATGGCTTAAATGATAAAGTAGAGCCATTGATTGAACAGATTGATGGGGAGGGATAGCAATGGGTTGAAGATGGGAAACGGAATTTCACTTTGTCCCTGTTACTGAGATGCCATTTAGGTGATGGATTGGAGACATCTAAATGTCAAGTAGGTAGCTGCCTGCCTGATATTGGATGTGTACATAAGAGGGTTCTGGAAACAGTTATCTGAGTCACAGCATAAAGTGCTATCTTTAAAATCGACAGTTTCAGCCGGGTGCGGTGGCTCATGCCTGTAATCCCAGCACTTTGGGAGGCCAAGGCAGGCGGATCATCAGGTCAGGAGATCGACACCATCCTGGCCAACAAGATGAAACCCTGTCTGTACTAAAAATACAAAAAAATTAGCTGGGCATGGTGGCCCATGCCTTAGTCCCAGCTACTCGGGAGGCTGAAGCAGGAGAATCACTTGAACCCGGGAGGTGGAGGTTGTAGTGAGCCTTTAGTGTTTTAAAGATAGCACTTTATGCTGTGACTCAGATAGCTGTTTCCAGAGCCCTCTTATATACACATCCAATATCAGGCAGGCAGCTACCTACTTGACATTTAGATGTCTCCAATCGAATGCCTAAATGGCATCTCAGTAACAGGGACAATGTGGAATTCCGTTTCCCGTCTTCGACACATTGCTACCCCTCCCCCATCAATCTTTTCAATAAATGGCTGCACTCCAGCCTGGCGACAGTGCAAGACCCTGTCTCCAAAAAAAAAAAAAAAAACCAAAACCCAGAAAACAAACCCCACAGTTTCCTCCTGCATAGAAGGGAGATAATCTGATCTGCCCTTAAGGTTTTAGGTTTAGCTTAGAGTAGTGCCTGGAGCATAGAAAGCTCTCAATACGTGTTTTCTGCTATCATGATTGATCTCCATCGTCATCTATAGCATGGGCTGTAGAGATAGAGACCTTAGTTTGAATTTAAGCAAGACTTACAGCAAGTTATATAATTATTCAAATTTTTTTTTTTTTTTTTTTCTTTGAGATGGAGTTTTGGTCTGTTGTCCAGGCTGGAGTGCAGTGGTGTGATCTCTGCTTACTGCAACCTCTGCCTCCCAGGTTCAAGCAATTCTTATGCCTCAGCCTCCTGAGTAGCTGGGATTACAGGCCTGTGCCACCACTCCCAGCTAATTTTTGTATTTTTTAGTAGAAATCATGTTTCTTCATGTTGGCCAGGCTGTTCTCAAACTCCTGGCCTCCAGTGATCCGCCCACTTGAGCCTCCCAAAGTGCTGGGATTACAGGCGTGAGCCCCTACACCTGGCCCAATTATTCAATTTGTCTGTAAACTGGAAATAGTAAAACCGAGCTCATGGGTAGTATTCTTAGTACTCGATGAAAAAGAAAAGCAAGGAAGCATCTCTAGTGGGAAGTTATCTGTAGTAAGTATACAAAATAGAGTTAAGAGATATATTCTAGGGCCAGTTGAGGAGGCTCACACCTGTAATCCCAGCACTTAGGAAGGCCAAGGCGGGAGGACTGCAGCTTGAGACCAACCTAGGCAACATAGTGAGGCCATGTCTCTACAGAAAATAAAATAATTAACTGGGTATGGTGACACATACCTATAGTCCTAGCTACTTGGGAGGTGGAGGCAGGAGGATCACTTGAACCCAGGGCTCTGAGGTTACAATGAGCTCTGATCATGCTACTGCACTCCAGCCAGAGTGACAGAGGGAGACCCTGTCTCTAATTTAAAATAACGAAAAAGACATATTCTGCTCTTTAGCAGTTTACACTTTAGTTGCAGGAAATAAGTCCTAAACATGTATGTGCAAGATTAACAATACAGAGAAACTTGTGAGAAGTTGACATATGAGCTGTCTAGGTAACAAGATAAGATTGAGAACCACATAGGAGACCCACTTCAGTTTTTCTCTTGATTAACTGTGTGATGCTGGGCAAGTTGTTTACTGTCTCTGAGACTCAGGAGTTTCACTTATAATGTGAGAGTTAATTGGGCAAGATGATTTCTTAGGAAACCTCCTTTTTGAAGGGTTTCTTAAGGTGATATAAATATTTAGAGGAAAGGCGATTACTCCAGAAAGCTTGGAGGAGATGGGACTTGAGAAAACACAGTGGTTTGATTAAAAACTACAAGATGGCACAAGAGTCTTTTGGAATTTTTGAAGGTATCTGTTTTGTGTGTTACAATTAGGAGGCATTAGCTGTATTAGTCTGTTCTCATGCTGCTAATAAAGACATACCCGACACTGGGTAATTTATAAAGGAAAGAGGTTTAACGGACTCACGGTTTCACATGGCTGGGGAGGCCTCACAATCATGGTGGAAGGTGAAGGAAAAGCAAAGGGACTTCTTACATGGCAGCAGTCAAGAGAGCATGTGCAGATGAACTGCCCTTTATAAAACCATCAGGTCATGAAACTTATTTACTGTCATGAGAACAGCATGGGAGGGACCCACTCCCGTGATTCAGTTACCTCCCACCAGGTCCCTCCCATGACACATGAGAATTATGGGAGCTACAATTCAAGATGAGATTTGGGTGGGGACACAGCCAAACCACATCAATTAGCTATATCCTTACATTTTCCTGCTTCATTAGTTATGAATTAAACAACTATTTGAGCTCATCCTCTGTGTCCGTTTTCCTTGCGCAGGGTTGTCTAGGACAGTGGTTCTGGGGATTGGCTTCAGGATCTCATTATAGTGTTAAATACTGAGGTCACCAAAGAGCTTTGTTTATCAGTATTTACTATATTAGAAATAAATTTGAGAAATTAAAATAACTTAATGAAAAGTTACTACATGTTAATGTATTTTTTGTGTAAAAATAACTGTTTTCAAAAACCAAATTTTAGTATTAAGAGTAGTATTTGTTTCACATATTTGCAAATTTTGTTAATATCTGTCTTAATTGAAGGTAACAATTCTCATATCTGCTTCTATATTCAATCTGTTGTGATTTATGCTTTGGTTGAAGTATATTGAAGATAGTATGGCCTCACAGATATATACAGTTAGAAAAGGAAGAATATTTTTGTATTCTTTTTAGATAATTACGAGTATTCTTCTTTGATGTTCCACAAAACTCCACTCGCGATTATATAGGTTAGTTGCATATGGACTCTGAATCCTTATTAATGAACTTACAGCACTCTCTGTTATAATAAAATGCATTGGTTTATCTTGCCCTTTGAATGAGTTCTTTATCTTTTATCCATACATGCTTTTGTACTCACAGACCCCTGAAAGGGCATTAAGGAATCCCAGGGGTTCCTAGGTCACACTTTGAGAATCACTGCTGTTATCTGCCTCAGAGAGTGGTTACTACTTTAAGGTTATGGATATTTTTAGCGTGGCAGAGAAATTTGGCCTGTCCTGTTAAGTGGTTATGTGAATTTATATTCCCACTAGCAGCATAGGGGAGTTCTAGGTATGCCACTTCTTCAGCACTTCATGTGAACAGATAGTGTGAATTTTGCTAACCTGTTAGTGTGAGAAAGGCCCTTTGAGGTCTCTTGTGTATATTTCTGTTGGGTTCTAGTTATCCAACTATTTCTATTCCATCCGTCCACCCTCCTTCTTCCCTCCTGCTCTCTCCCCACCCCTAATGGATTTAGCTGCTTCTTCCTTAGTCTGTTCTTTCCGTATGGTTGTACATGCTGTGTCTTTTTCTCATAGCCATTACCTCAGGAATTTTAATATGCATGCTTAACAGGGTAATCAAAACACAAGGATTTTAGAATGCTTTAATTCAGTCACTCACCCCCTGACTTGTATACTGTTGTTTCCAAAAACAGTTGTGTTTTTTTTTCTTTTTTTTTGGACATTCAAATTAGTGTTATTTTTGTATAGTTCTTTTAACAAAGACTGCAGAAAGAATATGTGAAGGCAAATTCTAGAAGTCACTGCAGAATGTAATGTTGCATATAACTCAAATGTTACATATTTTTCTATATGTTATCAAATAATATCAAATGAAAATTTAAATTTTTGCTACTTATCCCAAAACATTAATTAAATAGAATTAGAAATATTAATTTCTTGAGGAATTAGCAATTCATTGAATATATTTTATGCCAAAGTCTAATTTTATTTTGACTTCAGAAAAGTCAAAGAAGGGTTCTATTATTCTAGGACCTTAATCACTGTAACTTTCATACAAGGGACCCAGTTTAAGTGGGCTAATATCTAATGCAATGGAAAATAAATTGAGCATCTTTTTAAAGTGTGTATTAGCACTTTTTGGAGTACTTGCTATGTGTTACATAGAGTATCTTCTTAATCTCTCAGTGACTGCCCTACAGGATATTGGTATTATTATCCCTCTTTTATTGGTAAAGAAAATGCAGAAAAGACATAGGTAATTACTGATTGCCAGGAATGGGGTTTAATTAATTCATTCATCTAGACTTTATTTTGAAGCAATATCTGTTTGGAAATATTCACAGCCCGGTCACTGAGAAATGGTAAAACTTCCACACTGTGTTACTACTGTGTTGGCTATCTGTTGCTAGATAACAAATTATCCAACGTTAGCAGCTTAAGTAACACACATTTATATGATTTCACAGTTTATGGGGTTAGGAATCTGGCCATGGTGTAGCAGGGTCTGCTACTTACTGCAGAGTCATGGCCTGCAGTCAAGATATGAGATAGGACTGCAGTAGTAGTGCTTGAGGGCTTGGCCAGTAAAGGATCTGCCCCTAAACTTACTCAGTTGGCAGTGTTTAGTTCCTCTTGAGGTGTTAAGACTGTTGGCCAAGGTCTTCCCTTGGTTGCTTCTCACACGGGCCTCTCACATGTCACAACATGGCAGCTTTTTGCTTTATCAGAGCCAGCAAGTGAGAAGCTGAGAGGGAGTGCTAGCATCATGGAAGTCAGTTTTTTGTGACCTAATCAAGGACGTGACAGCTTATCACTTTGGTCATACTCTGTTTTTTAACAAACTTTTATACTGAAAAACAATAGGCCTAGGTTCATACCTCTCTTACCTTATACTAGGATAAATTCAAAATGCATCAAAGATTTAAATGTAAAAAAAAAAAGGCCAGGCATGGGCTGGGTCAGTGGCTCACGCCTGTAGTCCCAGCACTTCAGGAGGCCGAGGCAGGTGGATCACCTGAGGTCAGGAGTTCAACAGAGTGAGATTCCATCTGAAAAAAAAAAAAGGCTGTGGCTGAGTGCAGTGGCTCATGCCTGTAATCCCAACACATTGGGAGGCCAAGGTGGGAGGATCACGTGAGTCCAGGAGGACAACATATTGAGAACCTGTCTCTACTGAAAACAGAAAAAATTAGCCGGGTTATTCTGTTTGTTAAAAGGAGTTACCAGGTCCACCTCATGCTCCAGAAAGGCATGAATACCAGGAGGCGAGGATCACTGGGGGCCATCTTAGAAGGCTGCTTACCACAACTGCCAACCTGGTGTTTTTATTTGAGGTACCAGAAGAAGAGGTGCAGTCATACAGAAGGCGGATCATCTCTTTGAACAAGCCCCTATCCCATAGCTATTACGGGTTATTTTTCCAGAAGCTCAGTGACCAGGATACATAGTGAGAAGTAAAAACTATAAAATATTGTTACAGGAAGGGATTTGGCTGAAAGAGTCAGAAATGTGAAAGCCCTAAGGAAGAGAAAGGATGTCAAGAAACATGAAAAAGGGAAGAATGAGGGAGTTGTCAGCAAGGGCCATTCTCTACATGCAGGTGTAGAGAAAACGAGGGGGTGATTGAGAGGAGTCAACAGCCTCATGGTAATAATAAAAATCTTCATCTCAGACGGGCACAGTGGCTCACATGTGTAATCCCAGTGCTTTGGAAGGCAGAGACAGGAGGATCACCTGAGGCCAGGAGTTGGAGACCAGCCTAGGCAACATAGTGAGACGACCCTGTCTCTACAAAAAATAATAAAAAATTAGCTGGCTGTAGTGGTGTGCACCTGTAGTTGCAGCTACTTGGGAGGCTGAGGCTGGAGGGTTGCTTGAACTGAGGAGCTGGAGATTGCAGTGAGCTAAGAACATGCCACTACACTCCAGCCTGGGAGACAGAGCAAGACCCTGTCCCCTGTCTCTTTAAAGAATTAAAAAATCGGCCTGGCTCGGTGGCTCACGCCTGTAATCCCAGCACTTTGGGAGGCTGAGGCGGGCGGATCACAAGGTCAGGAGTTCGAGACCACCCTGGCCAATATGGTGAAACGCCATCTCTAATAAAAATACAAAAATTAGCCGGGCATGGTGGTGGATGCCTGTAGTCCCAGCTACTTGGGAGGCTGAGGCAGGAGAATTGCTTGAACCCAGGAGACGGAGGTTGCAGTGACCCGAGATTGCACCACTGCACTCCAGCCTAGGTGACAGAGCGAGACGCCATCTCAAAAAAAAAAAAAAAAAAAAAAAAAAAAGAATAAAAAAAAATTTAAAAAATCCCCCAAAACCCTAATTTCATCTCACTTGACTCTCTTTGAAATTCTCAGGCTTCTAAGGAAGGAAGCCCTTCGTTTCTCCAACTCCTTTCTTACTTCCTTGGAAGAATCCTCTCTCCCTCTTCCCCACCTCTCTTCTGGCCTCACAGAGGCCTAGATGACCTGAGCTCACTCCCTCTTTCCTGTTCCCATTACCTGAGCCCTCCAGCCTCTGTCCCGAGATTTAGGGCTTCTCCTCTCACCTTCCAACAAGAAAAATTGTGTGGAAGAAATTAGACTCCAATGTTTGAGAGGAAAAAAAGGTGCAAATTCGATCCTGAAGAGGCAGTCAGTCTTTGATACATTCTATCTAAGAGGGTCGGTAGTATACTCATAGGAAACAAGTTATCAGTAAACTTTTACCCAGAGCAAAGTGACAGTGCACACACATTCATACTCTCTCTGATGGGGTTTATCCGAAGTATTCAAGACCACCCTAAGGATGATAAAACAGACAGAGACAAGCATGTCTGACTCCAAACAACACCCTTAAACTGGATGATGCAATCGTTCAGGGAAACCCTCCCCCAGAGTGAGTGGAGGTTACCAATTCCTAGTTACCTATGAATACTTCAAGTCCTGTTCTTCAGAAGTCAAGGGTTAAAACAGACAAAAGAGAATAGCTAAAATATCCTAAAACACAAAATGGACAAGTATAAAACCCTTACCGAGAAATAATATTGATAAAGTTTCTCATGTGGAGTGTTCTGTCCCACCAGGTTGGTAGTGGGAGTGTATTTTAAAAATTAATCCACTGAAAGGAGTATGATTGACTCATTGACGAGGGAGATTTCTAGAATTAACTTTCCCTTGTCTGTACCTAACCCAAAATTGGAACCCTTTAGTTATAGTTTCCATCTTACTAAGAATACTAAGATTTCAAAAATTATTAAATATAAACTACAATCTTAACCTCCCCTCCCTCAGGCTTAAAAAAATGTAGCTACCTGGTTTTCTGAGATAATTATTTTTTGTCTGGAGGAAGAAATTGTTAAGAGTCCGTGTGCACAGGGCTGGGGTTGGGAGTGGGGATGAACTGTAAGTAAAAACAAGGGATCTTACTGGGTGATGGAAATGGTCTAAAACTGTGGTGATGGCTGCACAACTTGGTAAATTTATTTTAAAAAAACATAGAATTTTACATTTGAAATGAGCAATTTTATGCTATATAAATTATGTCTTTATAAAGTTGTTTTAAAAAGAGGCAGTGTGCAGATCTCTGAAAGCCACATCATGCACCTTTTAGTAAGGTATTACTCTTATTTCCTTCTAAATTCTTTCTTGTACTTTAACCCTTGTGGTATCAGATCTTTTTTTAAATCTTACAACCTCTAAAAAAGCTTGCCCCTTCTTTCAGTTTTGCTATGTGTTTCATTATTTTGGTTATTTTATACTTAAAAAATACTTAGGAACTATAACTAGAAGGCAAAATAAATAAAACTCAATTTATTCTGCAGAGCTATATGTAAGAAAGTGAAAAACGTACTTTCCTTCCTCCATTCTTCTCTTCCTTTCACATGCCTACATGTATTTGCTTCCTGGTAAGTTTGCGGGACCCAGGTCTTCTGAGTCTAGATCTGTTGTTCATGCTCATGGACCATATCGGTAGAAATCAGGGGCCTTCCCTGCTGCATCTAGTCATCAGACAAGCCAGTTTTTCCAGTATCTCTTTACCCTTTTTACCCAATGAACTTAAGTATTTGGAATGGTTTACCCTTGTGTATATTACAGGTATCAGATTTAAGAGATTAAAAACTCTGCTTAGTTTTTTATTTTCCTTATAGCTCAAATCTAATCCAAGTGAAAATGAAGAAAAGGAAGCACAGTCTCAACTTATAAAATCTGATGAAATGCAGCGTTTGCGTTCACAAGCACTTAATGCTTTTGGAAGTGGAGATTATACTGCTGCTATAGCCTTCCTTGATAAGATTTTAGAGGTAAGTTTCTTAGATACTGCAGTTGACTAGCCTAACACTTATTGTAAAGCACATTTATATACTTTGACATGTCACATACCACAAAGACCTAGACAGGAGAAAATCAGGTTGGTCCTTGGGCTTTTGCCTCTTAAGTATAAAATAGTGTTCCTAGAGAACAAAATTTGGACTGAAGTTTTCAGTAAATGTACTGAGTGTGCTGTGGCATGAGAGTTAAATATGTTTATAAATTGCTTGCTTTGCTATTTTAGTTGATTTTGTATTTTTTGGGGAAGAAAACTCTAGCGGTTAGATAATGGGATAAAAGATGAAAGAGATGGTTGGAGTAAAAGGAAAAATGATGTTCGGGAGGAAAGAGGAATGTTTAGAGGAAAATTTCTAGAGAATAAGGCAGATAAAGAGTTGATAGTATGTGCTTGTAGTCCTAGTTACTTGGGAGCTGAGGCTGGAGGATCACTTGAGCCCTGGAATTTGTGGCTGCAGTGAGCTGTGATCACTCCACTGTACCCCAGCCTGGGCGACAGAATGGGACCCTGCCTCTAAAAATATTAATAATTGGCTGGGTGTGGTGGCTCATGCCTGTAATCCCAGCACTTTGGGAGGTCGAGGTGGGTGGATCACTTGAGGCCAGAAGTTTGAGACCAGCCTGGCCAACATGGCAAAACCCTGTGTCTAAAAAATAATAATAATAATAATAATAATAATAATAATAATAATTAGCTGGGTGTGGTGTGCATGCTTGTGATCCCAGCTACTTGGGAGGCTGAGGCGCTTGAACCTGAGAAGCGGAGGTTGCAGTGAGCCACTACACTGTAGCCTGGGCCACAGAGTGAGACTCCGTCTCAAAAAAAAAAAAAAAAAAAAGTTAATAATAATAATGGTTGATAGGATCCAGAGAGTTCTAGCTAGGGAAACCTAAGTCTAGGTTTCCTTGCCTCTGAAGGATTTAATGACAACTGATTTCCGAAGGAAGTCTACTGAAATATTCAAATGGAAGCAGTCGTAATTCACATTTATTTATGATTTTCACAGTATTTTGATATACAGTTTCATTTAATTTTGGCTCTAAACTTATGATGTATGTAGAATGCGCATTTTGTTGATAATTTTACAGAAGATATTGTGATATGGTCCAGTAGAATTCATGTTTTACTGGGTTATTTTGCTTATGCTTTTTTAAGGAAATACAGTTTACATTTTTACGTTCCCATAGACTATCCATTTTGACTTAGTTTATTGTCCATGATATTTATGTATAATGTTGATTTTGATATTTTCGTATATGTGAAAAGCTGATACGACTTTAGAGCAGCTCTAAGAAATATGCAAAGATACTTCCACCAATTATTGATGAGCTCTTGGGTTTATGATTTGAAGAATACTATTGTGTTTACTAAACCCTTATGGACTTTTTGGTAAAATAGGAATGGTGAAGCCTCAACCTCCTGCCCTCTCATGGTATTTTTTCTTTCTTTCTTTCTTTTTCTTGATATGAGGATTTACTTTTAAGGAGGTGACATTTACAGAAGATAATTTCTTAAAAAAGGTTTATGTTTAGAGACTGGGTCTCTCTCTGTTACCTAGACTGGAGTGCAGTGGTGCGATTGTAGCTCACTGTAACCTTGAACTCCTGGACTCAAGTGATCCTCCCATCTCAGCCTCCTGAGTAGTTGGGACCACCGGTGTGTTCCACCACACCCAGTTAATAATTTTAAACTTTTTATAGAGGTGAGATCTTGCTTTGCTGCCTAAGCTGGTCTGGAATTACAGGCATGAGCCACTGTGCCCAGCTAAGAACTAATGTGGTTATTAGCAGAAAAAAGTATTTTGCCAATGTAGAACCTAGGTTTTATTTTTTGACTACAAATTAGAATTGTTGATTAAGTATAAAAATCTGATAACAGAATATTCTCTTCAAATATGCTTCACTAGGAACAACCCTCCAATAGTAAATGCTATGTTTTCTTATTTTCAGTGTCTTAGAATTATATAATCGAAGGAGGTAAGAAAAGGGCCTTGTTATTATATATATCTCTTCCCCCATTAGAATTCATTTACAACATTTTTGGAGAAACTATTTTGTCACATCAGTTTTATCACATTTAAATTGTATCAGATTTTAAAATAATATTTGCAGTATATAAGTCATCACATTAATTGAGAATGTTTTATGTTGATAAATATGTAGATAAAAAATACATGGAATGCAACAATGAATGCATAATTTATTCTTTCTTAAAGTCTAGTTCTTTTGTTCCTCAAGGTTTGTGTTTGGGATGCAGAACTACGGGAACTTCGAGCTGAATGTTTTATAAAAGAAGGAGAACCTAGGAAAGCTATAAGTGACTTAAAAGCTGCATCAAAGTTGAAGAATGATAATACTGAAGCGTTTTATAAAATAAGCACACTGTACTACCAACTAGGAGACCACGAACTGTCCCTCAGGTCAGTTCTAGTGACACACATGTCTGATCTTTTTTAATTGTTGGCAGTAAGATTACCTGATCTTGTTTTAACATTTTAATATTAAATTAATAAGATGATGGTGGTTAAGGCTGTTTTTATATTGTATATCCATTTATATATTTTGTGTTATTCCCAAGTTATTTTAATTCCACATAGTTTGTTTTCATGAAGCTGCTTATTAAAATAAACAGGAAGGCTCTTATATTTGTAGAAACAAAATGGAGTGTTTACTATATAATGCTAGTAAGTCATTTTAATTTGAATTAATAAATGTATGCATGTTACAATGCCACATATAAATGTATATAATAAATTATAAGTCTCAGTATGGTTTATTGTTTAATTGTTGCAAACAAAAAATACTTCTGTTGTGATTTCTGTGGAAAACTAATTGATTGTTTTGACATGGAGTATTTTCCTTTTTTAAATACATGAACAGTGAAGTTCGGGAATGTCTTAAACTTGACCAGGATCATAAAAGGTGTTTTGCACACTATAAACAAGTAAAGAAACTTAATAAGCTGATTGAGTCAGCTGAAGGGCTCATCAGAGATGGCAGGTGAGAATACGGTTGTTCCAACTGTCCAGCCATTCCTTATGTGTGGGGCTGTGGGCACAAGTGAACTACAGAACTGCTCTTTTACTTCTCAGCCATTGAGAGTTGGGTATTCTAGATAGCCCTGGGCCTTAGCAAAACTACCAGAATTGGACATTTTTGGATTAGGGAAGAATATAAATAATAGTAACTGTGTAGTATCCTTACCAGCAGACTTACTTGTATTATAACAAATATTTATTATCTCCTATATCAGGCACTGAGCTATGTACTGAGGGTGCAGACTTGAACTTGACAATAGTTTTTGTTCTTAAGTTTATAGCATTGCGTGGGAGACAAATATATAAATTGATTATTAAAAGACAATATGATACCAAAGTGATAGAATGTACATAGGATAATTGGAGTACCAAAGAGGAGTATTTACTCCAAACCAGGATGGTAAAGGCAAGGAGTAAAAGAGAAGCTTTTTTTTTTTTTTAGAGAATATGATATATATTTAAATCCTAATCCTAAAGAATAAGTAAGAGTGGACAGAAGTAAGAGGCTGTGTCTGTGTGAGTGTTGTTTGTAGGGGGTTTATAGGCTGGGCAGGAGGACTGAAAAGAGTAGAGGGCACTGCAGACAAAACTGCCTAATAGAAAATAGGCTCCAATTCCTCTACTTTTAGTAGCTTTGTAAGTTGCCATCATGAGAATGCTTTACTCGGTCTCCCCCAACATCTTGCAGACTATAACTCCTTGCAAAACTATAGTACATTGTCACAATCAGGATATTGATGTGGGTGCAGTCAAGATACAGAATAATTCCATCCCAACAAGGACACCTCATGTTGCCCTTATAGCCACACCTACTTCCCTCTTGTTCCTATCCATTCCTTAGCTTGTGGCAACCACTAATCTATTCACTTCTAGAATTTTGTCATTTTAAGAATGTTACATAAATAGAATCATACAATGTATAAACTTTTGGGATTGGTTTTTTTTTTTTTTTTTTTTTGAGACAATCTTACTATGTTGCCCACCTGTTCACAGGTACAGTCATAGTACACTCAAGTGATCCTTCTGCCTCAGCGTCCTGAGTAGCTGGGACTTCGGATGCCTGCTACCACAGCTGGCAGGATGGGCTTTTTTCCCCCTCATTCGAATTGTCTGGAGATTTATCCATATTGTATCAATAATTCCTCCTTGTTTACTGTTGAGTAGTTTCCATGGTATGGATTTACTGCAGTTTGTTTAACCATTTATCCATTGAAGGACCTGAAGTTGGGAGTTCGAGACCAGCCTGACCAACACGGAGAAACCCTGTCTCTACTAAAAATACAAAATTAGCCGGGCGTGGTGGCGCATGCCTGTAATCTCAGCTACTGTGGAGGCTGAGGCGGGAGAATCACTTGAACCCGGGAAGTTGAGGTTGCGGTGAGCCGAGATTGTGCCATTACACTCCAGCCTGGGCAACGAGCGAAACTCCATCTCTAAAAAAAAAAAAGTTTTCTGTTTGCAAGTCTGCCCTTTTCAGGTCCTCTGGCTAGACAGAGCAGACTTCTGCAGGTTTTTGTTATTGTCATTCTGTACCTGTTGGCATTTCTGCATTGCTGGAATCTTCAGCTCCAAGTCTGGAATATATGAAACAAAAGAACCCAGGGAACGTCTTACCATGTTTTTCCTCAGGTCCTGAGTCACTAGCTAGTCTGTCTTCTCTCCTCCTTTGAAAGTTTTCTATTTTAAAAAATATACGTATAATTTCTAGGGTTTTTTAGTTGTGCTTAGCTGGAGGAATTGGGACAAATACATCTATTCCACTTTCCTAGAAGCTGGCTTTTTTGTTTTCTTCAAGTTCCAGGATGTATGTGCAGAACGTGGAGATTTGTTACATAGGTAAACATGTGCCATGGTGGTTTGCCGCACCTATCAACCCATTGCTTAGGTATTAAGCCCAACATGCATTAGCTGTTTGTCCTGATGCTCTCCCTCCCCTTGCTGCCTGCCCCGCACAGGCCCCCGTGTGTGATGTTCCCCTCCCTGTGTCCATGTTCTCATTGTTCAGCTCCCACTTCTGAGTGAGAACATGCAGTGCTTGGTTTTTTGTTCCTGTGTTAGTTTGCTGAGGATGATGGAGAAGCTGGCTTTTATTTTAAATGTTTTAGTTAAGCCTGTGTTTTAACACATCAGCATATTTACATATGAAGATTGTAACTCTCTGGGAATAGTGTGCCACCATGGCATAGAAACATATTTTTTAGTTTACTGTTGTTGAGGAGAATAACTGAGTATATAACAGGATTAGTACTTTTTACTGGTTTAAAGAAAATGCTGAAATAGCTTTTATTCTTAGAAAGCTTATACAGTTGGGAATTTAATCAGGTACCTTCTGTGTGAACTACATTGTACTTTGTTGTAAATACTGACATTAATTATATAAAATGGCACATAATGGGTTCCATTATTTTCATGGAAGTGTTTACTGACCAAGAAATAAAACTTGATCTCTGTATTGTTCAAGGTGCTCAGTGTAAGTCAGACTTCAACAGGGTGTTTTACTCAGGTTCGGAATTCTGAGCTTGTTTCTGTCAGGAAATTCTTCTGGTTTGATTGGTACTCACAGGTATGCTTTGTTCTGTCCATCTGCATCTCCTATGGTCATATGTTTTTATTTCCTAACTCTTAATTATGGAGTGTACCTTCTATGGGACTCTAGATTAATAAGGGAAAAGCTGAATCTGAAGCCATGAGCTCATCCAATTGGATTGATTAAGCAACACATGGTGAAGAGGGGAGGAGCCTTTCTATAGCTCTGGAAATCAAATGTCATCATTTCTTATCATGATTTGCTCATTTCTTAGATACACAGATGCTACCAGCAAATATGAATCTGTCATGAAAACAGAGCCAAACATTGCTGAATATACAATTCGTTCTAAGGAGAGGATTTGCCACTGCTTTTCTAAGGTAACAGTTGACTTGTTCCCAGAAATGTGAAAACTCAACATGTGGAATACCAACCATAAATCCTTGTCTCACATTTCCTTTTAGGACGAGAAGCCTGTTGAAGCTATTAGGGTTTGTTCTGAAGTTTTACAGATGGAACCCGACAATGTGAATGCCCTGAAAGATCGAGCAGAGGCCTATTTGATAGAGGAAATGTACGATGAAGGTAAATCTTTAAGGATTTGATTTGCAGTACCGAAGTGTTGATTAGGAAATTATCACATTTTAAGCTTCCTTTTCCTTAAAACAAGTTTACCAGAGTACCTGGAAATGTTGACAGTTTTAGAAAAATGGCAGAGAACTTGAAAATTACTCTTCCATAGTGGAACCTGAAAGGTGGTATACCGTGTGAGGAAAGAGTTCTGCCATTGAAACCAGTTCAGTACAATAGAAAAATAAATATTTTAGCTTTTTTTGTAGAAAGTTAGGAAAAAAAATAACAAAATAGAAAGTTTAAATTGTAGCTCTCATGTTACCCAGAAGTAATCACTGTTCATTTTGCATTTATCTTTTCCAGCTTTTATCTATGCACATATATTACTCTATATTTTATGCACATATACATATTCTCTGTTTCTCCCTCTCTCTCTATATATATATATACTCTCTCTCTCTCTCTCTCTATATATATATATATATATACACACTCAGTGTGTATGAAACATAAATACAGAAAGCATACATACATGTCATATATCCCTAATATAAAATGATCCTCTGTGACCCCAGGCTGTTTAGTAACATAGGACAGCTGCTACCCTATTTTGTTCAAGCCGAATGAAATAACAAGAGATTCCTGCCAGATGTTGTGAGGACCTTGGATAAAAGCAGTGTCCTGTTTTTGGAAGATAACTATAGCATATACAGTAATATACAGTTTTTGAAAAATAGAATCCATATATATATGGATATATATATAGTTTTGTACCTTTTTTCATGTGACACTAAGTTATGAACATTTAAATGAGACAGATTTTTAAAAAAATAAATGAGCCTTATAAGCCCTTATTGCAAATATTTTGTTTCAAATTCAGGTAAAGCATTTTAAATCAAAAACAGTAATTTTCTCTTACAGTTAAATGAAGGGTTCGAATGGTAAAATTTGGTTCGTGATACTCTTTTTAAGGCAAAACTGGTCAATCTCTTTTTCCCTGCTTTCCTCAATTAGAAAAGAATCTTGCTCCTAAGCAAGTTCCCAGTTTCCAGGGAATGATGACAACCTGGTCACTACTATTTGTGGGACATCTTGTGGGGGATTCAGACCTTGAAGTCTCTGAATGAGGCTTGAAATGAATGCAGTCAAACTGATATTTTAATATTCATAAGTATGCTTCAATAAGGCATGTAATCCACATAGAAAATCCCTTTAACATGCTCGTTCTCTTTCCTTTTGAGCTACCATGTCTACTTGGTGAGATGGTTTTACTCTAGGATTTGCATTCCAGTTAGTTTTCGGAACTCTTTATCAAAGATACTTTTGTCATCTGTATGTAAACCCTTAGCTCTCACTGCGAAATTAGAGGAGCTACAGAAGAATATAAAGAGCTTAGCTGTTAAAAAAAAAAAAAAAAAGGCTAAATCTTGTAGAATGCTAAGTATAATCTGAAAGATGCTTTTGGAACTTGAATGTTAAACTGACTTGCTTTTTGGGGAAACCTGATGGCTTAATTCTGGAAGAAAAAGATGCTTAGTGCTAATTTAATATAATTGATCTGGGTTTTTTTTTTTTTTTTTTTTTGGAAATGGAGTGTTGGCCTGTTACCCAGGCTGGAGTGCAGTGGCATGATCTTGGCTCACTGCAACCTCCACCTCCCAATTGCAACCAATTCTTCTGCCTCAGCCTCCTGAGTAGCTGGGGTTACAGGTGTGTACCACCACGCCTGGCTCATTTTTGTCCTTTTAGTAGTGATGGGGTTTCACCATGTTGGCCAGGCTGGTACCGAACTCCTAACCTCAAGTGATCTGCCTGCCTTGGCCTCCCAAAGTGCTAGGATCAATTGGCCCTGCCCAATTGATCTGTCTTTGAAGTCTGTTGTTTCCTTGAAAAAATTCTTTTCTATAGGAATTTATTAAAGAGAGAGAGAGAATGGTTGCCAGCTCTCTAAATTTGCAAAAGAAAGAAAGAAAGGAAAAGAGCCTGTATAACTGAAACTGACAGGTATTACCTGACTTGTTTGGATTGGAATCAGAGGTTTGGTAAATGATGTAAATTAATAATAATCTTACTTAACTAAGCTAAATAACAGTATGTCTTCAGTTGAAATCTTGAGTTAGAAATATGCTTTCCATATTCTTCTGCTTCCTGGTTTTACCTTTCTTAAATAAGCAATTTAAAATGATGGCAGGTACATAACAAAGAATGAATAGGTTTAGGTTAGTGAATAATGGAACATGGACATTTATTAATTTGGGGCTTATGATAGAATTATCAGGAAACAGGGGATTCCACTCAATAGAAAGCAAGTAAAGTAAGACTTATTTGAGGATGCCTCTGAGATCTTGAAAAATCAAGGGAAACTCTTCAGATCTCTACATGTCTCCATTTTAATAGCTTTTGAGAGGAAAAAACTGATATTGAAGCAGTACTAAAATATTGGCAAAGTTTCTTTGAATATAGGGGTAACTCAGGTGTCCTTATGAAATGATCAGTTATATTTGCTAGAACTTAAGCTGTGTGAGGGCAGAGACCTGTGGCTGTTATATTAACTGATGCATTCCTGGTGCTTGTGCTGGCACTCATCTTTGCTGAATGAATGAAGGTAATTTATTTATTATGCAAAAGTCATAGTGCAGAGTATGGAATTTAGAATTAGTCCTGCCTTTGAGTCTGGCTTTGTGCAGTTATTCTTTTTTTCTTTTTTTTTTTTTTGAGATGGAGTCTCGCTCTATATAGCCCAGGCTGGAGTACAGTGGCATGATCTCGGCTCACTGCAACTTCCGCCTTCCTGGTCCCAGTTCAAGCAGTTCTCCTGCCTCAGCCTTCCGAGTAGCTGGGATTACAGGAACTGTGCCACCATGCCCAGCTAATTTTTGTATTTTTAGTAGAGACAGGGTTTCACCATGTTGGCCAGGCTGGTCTTGAACTCCTGACCTCGTGATCCATCTGCCTCGGCCTCCCAAAGTGCTGGTATTACAGGCATGAGCCACCGCACCCGGCCAGTTATTCTATTTTTTATTTTTAATTGTGGTAAAAGATACAATATAAAATTTACCATCTTAACTATTTTTACGTGTATAATTTAGTAGAGTTAAATATGCTCACATTGCTGTGAAAAAGATCTTCAGAACTTTTTCATCTTGCAAATCTGATCTCTGTATCCATCAAACAGCCGCTCCTTTTTACTTCTCCCTTGGCCCCTGGGAACCACCATTCTACTTTCTGTCACTATGAATTTGACTATGCTAGATCCTCATATAATGGGAATCATATATTGTTTGTCTTATTTTGCCTGGCATGTTTCACTTAGCATAGTATTCCCCAGGTTCATCCATGTTGTAGCATGTGACAGGATTTCTTTTTAAGGCTGAATAGTATTCCATCGTATGGATATCTCACATTTTGTTTATTAATTCATCCACTGATGAACATTTGTGTTGTTTCTGCCTTTTGGCTATTGGAATGGTGTTGCTATGGATATGGGTGTGCAAATATCTCTTTGAGACCCTGCTTTCAATTCTTTTGGATATTTGGATATCTACCTAGAAGTGGGATTGCACAATCATATGCTAGTTCTTTTTTAATTTTTTGAGGAACCTCCACACTGGTTTCTGTCATGGTTACACCATTTTACTGGTTTCTGTCATGGTTACATCATTTTACAATTTTACCAGCAGTGTAAAGATTCTGATTCTTCCACATCCTTGTCAACAGTTTTTTTTTTTTTTTTTTTTTTTTTTGAGACAGAGTCTTGCTCTGTCGTCCAGGCTGGAGTGCAGTGGTGTAATATGGGCTCACTGTAACCTCTGCCTCCTGGGTTCAGGTGATTCTCCTGCCTCAGCCTCCTTAGTAGCTGGGATTACAAGTGTGTGCCACCACACCTGGCCTTTTTTTTTTTTTTTTTTTTTTTTTTTTGTATTTTTAGTAGAGATAGGGTTTCACCATGTTGGCCAGGCTGGTCTCGAACTCCTGACCTCATGCGATCCACCCGCTTCAGCCTCCCAAAGTGATAGGATTACAGGTGTGCGCTACCGTGCTCAGCTGGTCAACATTTTAGATTTTCTGTTTTTTTGATGGTAGCCATCTTAATGGGCTTAAAGTGGTACCTGGTTTTGATTTGTATTTCCCTAATGATTAGTGATGTTGAGCATCTTTTCATATGCCATTTGTATGTTTTCTTTGGAGTATGCCATTTATTTTTGCTATATGGTTTCAATCAAGTCATTTGTTACTTTTTACTCCAGGTATCTGTAAAATAGGAATAAGAATAGTACTTATCTTCTAGAATTGTGGTGGCTATTAAATAAGATGATTCTCAGAAAGTGCTCAGCAACATCTAAATCTGTGATTTCCACTATACTCATTTTCAGGTTGTTTGGAACTTGCATTGACTTTTCTGTATAAACAATATTGTGTGGGATATCTAGCTAGCTTCTTGGACTAACCTGTGACTGCTGCATGAACTCCATTTGACACAGCTGTTACTGTAGGGTTACTAGTAATATCAGTAATTCTGTGAATAGGGCCAAATAGAGTGCTTTCTCTGGATGAAGGCTGGCCTGGGCAAAATTGTGAAAAAGGTAAAGTTTATCTTTTGATTCCCTAGGGTGTTGTCCTGTTCGCAGATTCTTGTGCCCTCCTGCTTATCCTGGAACTCCACCCTGTTGCACCACCTAGGCCCACCCCATCCCGCAGAAGTATTCTGTGTTCAGAATTTATACCGGCCAGGCGCGGTTTCACGCCTGTAATCCCAGCACTTTGGGAGGCTGAGGCAGGTGGATCACCTGAGGTCAGGAGTTTGAGACCAGCCTGGCCAACATGGTAAAACCCCGTCTCTACTAAAAATACAAAAATTAGCCAGGCATGATGGTGTGCACCTGTAATCCCAGCTACTCGGGAGGCTGAGGCAGGAGAATCACTTGAACCCGGGAGGCAGAAGTTGCAGTGAGCCGAGATCACGCCATTGCATTCCAGCCTTGGCAACATGAGCAAAACTCAGCCTCCAAAAAAAAAAAAAAAAAAAAAATATATATATATATATGCACACACACACACACACACACACACACACAGACACACACACACACACACACACACACACACAGACACACACACACACACACACACACACACACACAACACCTCTGCATCAGCAGTCTCAGCCCCCAACACAGCTGCGTTTTAGTAAGAGTGGTCAAATTTAAGATATTTGTTAAAAACACTGATTGGTTTCTATTCCTTATGAGATAAACATTTTTAACCCAAAGGAGTCTGAATAGTGGAACTTCAGGCAAGTGCTTGTGCCATCAGGTCAGGCAGCCTACGAGGGAGGTACTGGGGCAACAGGCCTGCCTCCTGGGCGTGAAGGAGACCATTCCCTCTAGCAGATCAGATTTCTCATGGCTGATGCTTTTTTTCAAGGTTGTTAACCAGGGGTTCCTGGCTTCTGTTTATGTGGAGGAGAAGGGGAAGAGATTGGTCTTTGTTGGAAGATGATGATTGTATTTAAGATCATAAGTAAATGTGACTTTATAAGTTGGAGGCTGCTTATATATTGCCATTCTTTATACAACATCATAATAACCATGGACACATGTAATCAGAATCTATAAAGCAGATGCTTCTGAAACTTCCACCTCTTGAAATAAGTGCATCTACCTTAGCTCAGCTAATTAGTTGGAAGCAGGTGGTTAGAGTAAATGGCTAGTCCTTTGCAAAGACAGTCAGTGGGATATGGCATGTAGATTGATGAAGTCCTTTGGCTGTACATTTCCTGAACTGTAAAGTCATGCTTGCAGTTTTTATTCACACTCGGGCCTCTTAGCCACAGCTGCAGACTTCTCATTTCTTTTGAAAAGTGTGTGGTTACAAGGAAGACTACATAGCTACCTGCTGGTTTGGGATTAGCACATTTGCTGACCATATCAGTTGGGTAAAACATTGTACTCCCTCTGGTGCCAACTCTGTGAACCCATGAGCGTAATATGTAGGTGAGGAAGTAGGAAACAGTTACAATAGTCAAGCAATATTATTCAGAAAAAGATATAAGACGGATTTCCAAATTATGAAAAGCTTAAAGTGTTGGAAGTAAAAAGTGCTAAGGAAAAAGGATCAAGAAGGTCACTTCAGGTGCATAGCTGGGACAGATGCTTAGAAAGCTGTGGAGGGGTCCTTTGCCTCTCCCAACAGTGACAAGACACATTTGATTTAGTGCAGAGGGTAGGTTTGGATAGAGAAAGTCAGTCATAGATACGTGTTCATTTTGGCTTTTTGTTAATTGACAAGACTGTAATTTCCTATGACTAATGAGTGAGATCTCAAGTAATGAAGAGGCTTCTTTAAGAAAGGAAAAAAAAAAAAACCCCAAGATTTTTCATCATCTTAAATAGAAACAGACTAAGTATATGAACGAAGGCCTATATTTGTATCTGCCTACTCCAGTGTTTTGAATAGAGTTGGTGATATTTCTTAACTGTTGATAAAGTACAGCACAAGATTTAAAATCTCATAATTCAACAAAACTACAATTATTTTCTTCTTATTTTACTGTTAGCACTTTTATCTCTTTTCCCCTATAAAAATGTCAACAGTGCCTCATATGTAATAGATGCTAAAAATAAAGTCAACAAAACAGATGTATAGAGCATGTTAGTGTATCAGATTCAGTTAGTGTGCAGGACAAATTATGTGTATAGAATTAAACATAGTATCTCTCTTCACTGTTTAAATAGGCCTAAAATATAATGGCTAGACTTGCCCTCAGATTTGATGTTAAAATGTGATCTAGTGTAGGAAGTAGTTACCTCAGTGGGAGAAGCTGACTTTAAATTGTTCAGCCCTCTTTACTGAGCTCACAGCTCTTGTACACTTCTGGGCTCATAATGAGGCTGTATCCTAAGGGTTCTTAGATATAAGATCTTTCCCTTTGTTGTCTTAAGGATGAATATGCATAAAACATAGTGGCAGGAAACTTTTTATTTTCATTGTTTATATTATGACAGTCTCACAGCAGGTAGACATTCCCCCCAACATTTTATTATGAGAAATTTCAAATAAAGAGAAAAGTTGAAAGAATTTCACAAGGAACACCCATGTCCTCACCATACAGATACTGAAGTTAACAGTTTACTATGCCTTATTACGTTTATCTGTCTCTCTAGCCCTCCATTTATCCATCAGTTCATCTTTTTATGGTGCATTTAAAAAAAGGTATTTGGTTTACTTTTCCTCCAGATACTTCAACTCGTATATCATTAACTTGAATTTGTTTACTGTCTTCCATTTTTTCTTTCTTTAGGGATAATTTTAGATACAGTAAAATGCACAAGTCTTAGGGATACTATTCCTAAGGTTTGATACCCATGCAACATGTTAAAGCAACAAATCATTCATGACACTTGTTAAAGACAGTAAGTCAGACTTTATTCAAGAGGGACTATGGTGACAGGTAGAGGGGCCACTGCAATGGGATCTTGCACTGGGGAGAGAGATTGGGTTTGACTCTGACTCCAGCAAGGACAAATGGGGATTTATAACCAAGGAGCAGAGTTGGGGGTCAGTGGGTGGGATTCTTGCTAGTTAAGGTCAACAGACTATGTGTTGAAGGCAGGCCAGGGTCATATGCAGAGTGGAGGGTGAGGAGTGTGACAGATATTGGTGGGGAGGGGTTTCCCTAAACTGATTTAGCAGGATTCTTGCTCAAGCTGGATTCCACAGGAACAGACAGGGAAGCCTAGGGTCTGGATCTAGTCAGAAAGAGGACTCAGAGGAGCTAACCAAATTTTTGGTCAAAGGAGATAATCTTTGTTTAACCCAACTCCTGTCAAGATATAGAACCTTATATTACCCTCTTGTCTCTTACCAGTCAGTCCTCATCCCACCCCCTACAGGCAACTCTGTTCCGATTTTCTCCATCATGGATTAGCTTGGCCAATTCTAGATCTTCATATAAATAGAGCCATGTATAGTATGTCCTCTTTTGTATAAAGCTTCATTTCTTCAGCATGTTTTTGAGATTTATTTATGTTATTACATGCTTTGGTAGTTTATTCCTTTTTATTGATGAAGAGCAGAAGTTGGCAAACTTTTCCTATAAAGAGCCAAATAGTAACGTGGTCTCTGTTGCAACTACTCAGCTCTGCCATTGCAGTGCAAATGTGACCATAGATAATATGCAAATGAATAGGCATGGCTGTGTTCCAATAAAACTTTATTTTGAAAAACAGGTGGTGGGCTGGTAGCACTGTTATCACTTTTCCACTATAAAAAAGCAGAAGAGCATTCAGTATTTCACCAATAATCCTATCCTTGATGAAGGATATTTCATTTCATGCATATATCACACTTTATCTACTGTCATATTACCAGACATTTCAGCTGACTTTTTTAGTTATTAAAAAGAGCTACTATGAACATTATTCTAACGGGCTTTTTTTTAGATGTATGTTTTTGTTTATCTGCAAGCGGAATTGCTGTGTACGGTGCTTGCTCAGTTTTAAAAGAAACTGCCAGACTCTTTCTAAGGTAATTTATAATTTATACAGCTACAATAAAGTATGAGAGTTCTAGTTGCTCTACATCCTTGCAAACATTTTGTGTTCTCATTCTTTTTAGTTTTATCCATTTTGGTGTGTGTTAGTATCTATTGTGGTTTTAATGTGTGTTTCCTTGATGACTAAGGTTGTTGAATACTTTTCATGTGTTGTTTCTGTGTTTAAATATCTTACTTTGTGAAGTAAGCATTCTCCACATGCTTACCCACTTAAAAATATTTGCTGTTTCTTTTTGTTACAGAGTTGAACTTATTTATATATTTATGTTTTCCCCTTTATTCCATTAATGTGGTAAATTAAACTGACATTTCTAAAGTTAAATCAACCTTTAATTATTGGAATAAACTCTTCTTGGACAGGGATTTAGATATTGCTGGATTTGATTTGCTAACATTTTAAGAAGTGTGCACCTGTGTTCATGAGGGATAATTGCTCTGTAACTTTTTTTGGTAATGTCTTTGTCAGAGTTTAGTGTTAAGGATGTACTGGACTCAAACAGTTCAAAATTGTTCCTTCCTTCTCTATTTTCTGAAAGTCATATAAAATTGGTGTCATCTCTTCTTTAAAGTTTGAGAGAATTCACCAGTAAAACCATCTTGGTCTTGGAAGTTGGTTTTTGATTTTTTTTTTTTTTTTTTGGGTAGGATGGTTTTTGACAAATTTAGTTTGTTTTTTTGTTTGTTTTTGTTTTTGCTTTTTTTGAGACAAGGTCTTGCTGTGTCACCCAGGCTGGAATGTAGTGGCACAATTATATCTCACTGCTGCCTCAACCTCCCAGGCTCAAGTGATCCTCCTACCTCAGCCTCCCAAGTAGCTGGGACTACAGGTGCATGCCACCACACCTGGCTAGTTTTTGTATTTTTTGTAGAGATGATGTTTTGCCATGCTGCCCAGGCTAGTCTCAAACTCCTGGGATCAAGTGATCTGCCCACCTTGGCCTCCCAAAGTGCTGGGACTACAGGTGTTAGTCACTGCACCTGGCCTTATTTAGTTTTATTCAGTAGAAGGCTATTAATATTTTCTGTTTCATCTGTGTTAGTGTTGATAAGTTACATCTTTTAGGGAATGTTTCCATTTCTTGACATTGCTGAATTTGTTGGCATGAAGTTCATAATATTATCTTATTTAATGTCTATAAGGTCTGTAAGATGATTCCTGCTTTGTTTCTAATATTAATAATTTGTATTTTCTTTTTTTCCTGTTGATCATTGTAGACAGAGTTTGGTCAATTTTGTTGGTCTTTTTTTTTTTTTTTTTTTGAGACAGAATTTTGCTCTGTCGCCAGGCTGGAGTGCAGTGGCGCGATCTTGGCTTACTGCAACCTCAGCCTCCTGGGTTCAAGCGATTCCACTGCCTCAGCCTCCTGAGTAGCTGGGACTACAGGCGACCACCACCACGTCCAGCTAATTTTTTGTATTTTAGTAGAGACGGGGTTTCACCATGTTGGCCAGGATGGTCTCGATCTCCTGACCTCATGATCCACCCGCCTTGGCCTCCCACAGTGCTGGGATTACAGGCGTGAGCCACCGTGCCCGGCCTTGTTGGTCTTTTTAAGGAACCATCTTTGGGATTTGTTAATGGTTTCTATGGTTTTTCCTTATTACTTTATTGATTTCTGCTCTTTAGTTCCTTAGACTTACTTTGGCTGTACTTTGTGCTTTTGCTAGAACGTTCATTGATTTTAGGCCTTTCTTTCTTTTTAAATATAAGCATTTAAAGTTGCACCTTTCACATTTTGTTTTACTTTCATTATAACTTGGATTGAAGTGTATTCTAATTTCCCTTCTGACTTCTGTGATGCATGGATTATGTATAGGTGTTCTAATTTTTAAATGCTTGGTGGTTTCTTAGGTACTTTATTATTTATTTTGAATTTAATTCCACTGTGGTCACAGAACATACTAGGTGTGATTTCCTTCCTTTTAAATTTATTTAGGCTTGTTTTGTGGTCCAGCATGGTATCTACCTTGATGAATATTCTATGTACACTTGAAAATAAGGTGTATTCTGCAATTGTTGGATGTAATATTTGTTAGTTTTTCCATCAGGTATGAGGCAAGAATTGTTAAGATCTTCGATTATCTGTTGTGGAAATTGTGAACTTTCCTGTCTCTCTCTTTAATATTGTCAATATTTCCTTCATGCATTTTGAAGCTCTGCTATTAGCAGCCTACATATTTATGACTGTCAAGTGTTCTGATGAATTTTTACTTTCATTCTTACTCAGTGTTCCTGTTTATCACTGGCAATACTCTTTTTCTTGAAGTTTTATATGATATTAATAGAATCACCTCTGCCCTCTTGATCTTATTGCTTGCATGGTGTATCTGTCTTCATCCATTTACTTTCAGTGTCTTTTGCCTTTATAAGTATGCTTCTTATAGACATCATGTAGTTGGAACTTGCTTTGTTTCTATCAATTTTGATAATTATAATCTCCTTTGTTTGAAGTGTTTACTTGATCAGTATTAATGTGATTATTGTTATGGTTGTATGTAGGTCTGCCATTTTACTATTGTTTTCTTTTTTGTTTTTGAATTTTTTGTTCATATCTTTCTGTTGTCGTTTGGATTATTTGAATATTTCTAGTATCCCCTCTGGAGTGCAGTGGTTATTCACAGCCATGATTATATTGCATTGTAGTCTTAAAATCCTGGCCTCAAGCAGTCCTCCTGCCTCAGCCTCCCAAGTAGCTGGGACTATAGGGGCATGTCCTGCACTTGACTGTAACCACTTTTTAAATAAATTTCTAACATTAGTTTAATAGTTTCTAATTATTAGTTACCACTATAATTGAAATTAAAATATGTCTTCCTCTAGCTCTTGATTTATCAATTTTAGGCAGTATCCCTTGTCTGCCTGCTACAGAAGAGGAAGAACTGAGTAGACCTCACTGGTTCCTTCTGTTCTTTCTCACCTTCAATTTTAGTTGAGTATTTGATCTTTTGGTTATATTTACAGCTTTAATGTAATATAAATAACTACTAATATACCCAAGTTTCTTTCTTGCTTTGTCACCTTTAGATAGCATCTCGATTGTATACTACTGATAATAAGGAAATTAGTATACTTCCATCTTATCTTTCAGCTACATTTTAAGTATATATTAGTATACTTTTATAATGTTTGTAGTATTTAGATTATTTCCTGTAACTATAATTGTGTATAGTAAGGAAATGAAAGCCATTTAGTAGATTAATGTATAGCTGCAGGATCAAGTCATGTGTTTGAATACTTAGAGAAGGAGATGTAATCATTTCACCAACCAGGGTCAGACACATGGAGTCTCTCGTTCACAGATGGCCACACTTTTAGTATGCTTCTCATTTGGAGCAGGAATTTTTAGTAAGCTTCACCCCGAGTTAGAGTTACTGTCTCTCTGCCAGAAGAAACCTATGCCTCTGTCTTACTAAGAACATCTGGAGATTTTTAGTGACAGTTTGTATGAATGAGATCCTCTCTCTGTGAAGATACTCTTTTTTTTATATATATACTTTTTTTTCTTTTCACTCTGAAGATATTGTTTAGCCCTATAACTCCTGGCTGTGCCTGGCCTGCCGCACATCTTTTGCCCCAGAACTCCTTTCACTGCCTTTCTGGGTTTTTCTGTCTTCTTTTTAAAAATTTAATAATGTCTTCATCTTTCTTGGATTCTTTTTTTATTTTGTTTAAAGTGCATCCTCAAAAAGTGATATGAATGCGTCTGATGCTGGAATGGAGTATTGCAGCTTCTCAGAAATTCAGAGGAAAAATGATTTTTAACACAGACTTTTATGTATAGTAAACTATTAATTAGGGTAAGGATTCAGTGCAATTGTTTAGAAGTTTTCTTTTTTCAGTGTTCTGGAGACACTGGAATCACCTGTGGTGTAAAAGTTTGGAACAATCTCTGGAAAGACTGCTGCTTTACTGGGAGGTGGCTTAGTGACAGCTTTCTCTGTGAAAATGTTTTGTGTGGGCTTTGCTTTTTGAGCCAATGAAATTCTTTTAAATAGGTTAGTTTAGCACATTTGCATTGATCGATATGACAGATGTTTGGTCAACATTCTATCATTCTGTTTTGCTGAAATCTTTTTGCGATTTGGCCTGTATTTTGTATACGCTCCTGATATTTAGGAAAGTTTGCATTTTTGTACCTTTAAAAATAGTTTTATTAACCCTCTTTATTTTGGCAACATCCATTAGTTTCCTACTGTGAGGAACAATTTAGTGTACTTCCTCCTCTTCCTCACTGTTCTTCCACCACTTAATAATTTGTTGAGGAAATTCTCTAGGATTTGCCTTTGTAATATTACTCAATTTATCAGTGGCTGATGTTTTCTGATTACTTCAGCTGACGTAGGTGGGAATGAATGAACTTACTCCCTCATCATCCTTCCCCTTTCTTTTCCCATGTTTCGTCAGCTGTATCCCTTTTGCACCATCAGGGCACGCGCTCTACTCTGTCGCTGTTAGTCCCCTGCTTTGTGTTAGTCTTGGTTCTACGTGAAATTCAGCGTGGACTGGGTTCTCCTTTGGCCACGGTTTCTTCAGCCATCTCTTGGTGAGTTCATCTTATAGTAGTTTCCTCAGGGAGGTCCTAAGAGAATTTTCCCTACTTTCTTCTATGTTCAATACAGATTGTACTTGTACCTTTTATATCTGAAGGATGGCGTGGCTGGATAATAAAGTCCTTCCCTCACCCCTGTGCCATGTATCTCGTAGTTACTGTTCTGTTCTTTTCTGGGACTATTGTTATGGAAAACCTGGGGCCAGGTTTTTTGTTTTTGGCCTGCCCATCCAAAGAGCCCTTATCTTCAAGTCTGAATTATGCTAGGATATGTCTTCTTGTTGCCCATTCTCAGCCAGGCTGCCCTGGCACTCAGTGCACCTTTTCAGTCTAGATCCATCTTTCACTTCAGGAAAATTTTCTTAATCTCTTTTGGTCTCTTCTGTTTCTTTTTCGGCTTAGTTTTCTGCATACAAGTTATACATGAATTGTATTTCCTTTGCCTGTCATCATTAGCCATAATTTTTCCTCAGCCTTTTAAAAAAGTATTTTATATAATTTACTTAAGTCAAAATTCACAAGAGACAAAGTAGGACGTTAAATTATAATAAAAGGGTTCATTCATTGAGAATCTATGAATATATCTGACATCAGTTTTCCCAAACACATAAAGCAAATATTGACAGAATTGAAGCAAAAAATAGACAGCAATATAATAATGGTAGGATACTTCAGTATCCCACTTTCAGTAATGAATAATAAAGCAAGATAGAATATTAATAAGAGAATAAAAAACTTGAATGCACTATAAAACAATTACACCTAACAAATGTATACAGACAGCAGAGTACACATTCTTTTCAGTAGCTCATGAAACATTTTCCTAGATAGACCACATGTGACACCACAAGTCTTAATAAATTTTTTAAAATTGAAATTTTACAGGCTATGATTTATGGCCCAAATGGAATAAAACTCAGAAATCAGTAACAGAAGGAAAATTGAAAAATTCACAAAATGTGAAAATTAAACACACTCTTGAGCATGCTCTTATTCAAGGGTCGGAAGATATAATATTGTGAAGATGGCCATGCTGCCCAGCGTGAGCCACACATGCAGCACACCTTTCAATTCCCAATTTTACTTTTCTGAAAATAGAAAAAAACTCACAAAATTACATGAAACCTCAAGGGACCATGAAAAGTCTGACAATCTTAAAAAAGAAAAATATTGGAGACATTACACTTAATAATGTCCGAACACCAAATAAAGCTACGGTAACCAAAGCCCTTTGGTACTGGCATAAAGGCAGAACACCAAAGCAGTGGAGCAGAATGCAGCACAGGTAGCAACTCTGGCATACATGCTCAGGTGAGTTATTTGCACACCATTTATTGAAGCATTATCCACAAAAGCCAATAGGTGAAAGCAATTTAAACTTCCCTTACCAAATGAATGGATACATATAACTTGGAATACAAAAAAATGGAATATTACTCAGCTTTTAAAAAGCAAGAGGTTTTCTAATATCTACCATAAAGACAAATTTTGAAGACATTATGCTAAATTTAATAACCTAGCCACACACAGAAAAATACTGTATGAATCTATTTACATGGAATATCTAAAGTAGTTAACACCCTTAAAAAGAGAAAATAGAATGATGTTTGTACAGTAAAAACGTTGAATTGAAAAACACCAAAATGTGTGCCCTTTATGAATGTGCAGTCATAGTTGAGAATTGTAGCTATCTAGAATTATTTTTTAGTAATACACTATGTTTATTCAGTATTTTTTCGTGAAATTTTGTTCTGCCAATTTATATTTCTGTGTCTCATCTTTTACGGTAGGTTATGTCACATTGTGTTTTTAGTTTTTATTTATGTATTATAATTTTGTATGCCAATATTCGACTCTGTAAACATTAAGACAGTGTTTAGGCAGAAGTCAGATATGAATCAGCCATACATTTATAGCCAATATAATTATTTCTGTGTTTGTTTGCCTGTATAAATATTCCCCCATTTTATGACTTCTATATTTGCTTTTTTTGGTTGGTGGTCAATGGTGGTTTTATTTTTAATTGTAAAAAATACATAACGAAATTTATAATCTCTAATATTTTCTTTCTTTTTTTTTTTTTGAGACGGAGTCTCGCTCTGTTGCCCAGGCTGGAGTGCAGTGGTGCGATCTCAGCTCACTGCAAGCTCCGCCTGCTGGGTTCACCCATTCTCCTGCCTCAGCCTCCCGAGTAGCTGGAACTACAGGTGCCTGCCACCACACCCGGCTAATTTTTCCTATTTTTTAGTAGAGACGGGGTTTCACCGTGTTAGCCAGGATGGTCTCGATCTCCTGACCTCGTGATCTGCCTGTCTCGGCCTCCCAAAGTGCTGGGATTACAGGCATGAGCCACCGTGCCTGGCCTAATATTTTCAATTATATAGTTAAGAATATTGACATTGTTAGCACCTAGCTCTAGAACATTTTTATTTTTGTGAAAGTAATATGCAATACACATGAGTCTCAGGCTTTTAAAACTCTCTATTTCCATTTCCTTTTGTTAGATCCTTCATTTTTATCTTCTCCCTTGTTCTCTTTCTCGTTTTGTCTTCATGTCTATGATAGTTTTGATTTGTTCTTATTTTTCTTGAGTCCTGATTGCTGACATTTTTACCTCCTCGTCATCTCCTGGTCTCTTTCCTGAGTTCTGATTCTGCCTTGTGATTACCCTTAATGGAAGTGATTGGATTAAGTTACTTAATTTGTCTATGATGCTTGCCCAGAATTTCCTCTGGTTTTGTTTTTCTGATGGCTATTCAGAAAATAGTATTCTTTGGCTATGTTTTTCTCATGAACGTTCATTAGATAAGTTTTACATGTTCTTTTCCTGATTTAATTTTTAAATATCTTTGAAGTGATATTGTGCCAGTTAAAAAAAAATTATTACTCATCATAAAATGAGTTGGAGTTCACTGCCCTAGCTATTTGTGGGGCTAGTCCTCTGGATGTCAGTTTTCTTTTTTTGTTTTCTGCATGTAAGGTGTGCTGGGGCCAGGGCAGCCTTCTGTAGTTAACAGTCGCAGTACTCTCTGCTTCACTGTTTCCACAGACATTCTGCTTCCCGCTAATATGATTTTGCTGTATAGCCCTGCCCTCTCTACTTCTCTGCACCAAACCATGGCCAGGAGGTCATCTGCCACCAGCCCCACTTGCCCCTGTACCCCATTCCTTTGCTACACCAAAGGGGTGTGTGTTTTGCACTTCAGGATGCGCCCTTCACCTTCAGGGAGCATAGAGTTGCTGTTCTCTGGGATCTGCCACACAGGCTGTTTCGCTGTTCCCTCTCACTGTATTCTCTTCTTTACCTCTGTCTTGCCCCCGGTAAGGCCTCTGCTTTATCTCCACTATGTGTGCTCTAGATTTCCTGGTTCTTGTAATATGCAAGGGATACAGGTTGTCACTTCAGGGTAAGCTCACACTCATAGAAGGTGTATTTTGTCAGCATTTTCTGTGATCTTTTACCATTTGGCCTTCTCACTATTTGCTTCCCCCCTCGTCTTAGGTTCATGGCTGATAGCACCTTTTAGCAGCCCTTGTACAGTTTCTTTGTATTGTTTTGCTGAAAATGGAATTTGGAGCTGCACCCTATCTGTTTACCTTGTTTCTTTTGTGTGATATGTTTCTTTTGTGTGATAGGCAGCAGGAGAATGTTGGTGTTCCATGGGGCATGTTTATATTGGAGGTCTGATATACTACATTCTTTCAAAGGATTTCTTTGCATTGAGAGTAGACTTTTAGGGGAATAGGGTGGAAGCTGGGAACACCTGTTAGGAAACTGTTTTAATAATTCAGGTGAATGGTGGCCCGTGTCACAGTGTTAACTATGGAAATGCTGAGAAGTGGTTAAACTGTGGCTATATTGTGAAGGAAAGCTGATTTGGAACTTGCTAATGGATTGGTAGGGTGAGAGAGGGAGTTGCTTGTAGCTGTGTGCACCTGTCTTTCAAATGCTGGTCTGTGCTGGGGAGCTCAGGGCAGGCTGTAAGTAAATAGGACCTGTTCACTGGAGAACGTCCCCAGTGGCACTTGCCCAGCTGCCCCGGTGGGCCCTGCTTCACTCATTTTACTGATCGGGTGTCAGTAAAATGATCTATTTAACTTTGGTCTGGGTGGGACCGCTTTTTGTTTGTTCCAGGTTTGTTGTAGAGGTTTGCGTGTCCTACAGGGGCCCTCCACAAGCACACCTTTCACTCTGCTTATAGTAGGGGTTAATGCTGCAGCCAGTGGCTCCATATACAGGGGCCAGAGCCTGCCCAGCCGTCCCGTAGTCATCTCACGGACTATCCTGATGGTTGCCTTATAGCTACTTCTGCTTGCCAAACTGAGGGTCCTCGGCCAAAGATAATGGCTTCCAGATCTGCTAGGGCCTCTTATAGTGTGTGCTTGCATTGTGGTTCTCTCTACTTAGGTTTATTACTAATGTGCTCCCACTTCCTGTCTTCCAGAAATTTATCAAAGTTGCTGGTCTGCTGTTGTCTTCAGTGCTACTGTGATTATATTACTTTTCGTCACTTCGGTGGCAAGGAGGGTAGGCAAACGTGTGTGCTTACGTCTCCCATCCTAAGCTGGTGATTTGCATTGCTCCTTAAGAATGTGAAGGGAATATAGAGGAAAAGTAATTTGGGATAGATAAGATTTTTTAGATTCAGAATTTAGAAAATGAATTGGCTAATATGCAACATGGTATTCTTTATCTAGGGCTGACATATGTCTGGCTTATTCTATTTTTCATAGCTGTTCAGTAATGGTGGGATAAACATTGGATGTGTGTGTGTGGTTTTTTTTTTTTTATACTTTAAGTTCTGGGGTACATGTGCAGAATGTACAGGTTTGTTACATAGGTATACACATGCCGTGGTGATTTGCTGCACCCATCAACCCGTCATCTACATTAGGTATCTCTCCTAATGCTATCCCGCCCCCAGCCCCCCACCTCCCCACAGGCCCCGGTGTGTGATGTTCCCCTCCCTGTGTCCACGTGTTCTCATTGTTCAGCTCCCACTTATGAGTGAGAACATGCAGTGTTTGGTTTTCTGTTCCTGTGTTAGTTTGCTGAGAACAGTGGTTTCCAGCTTCATTCATGTCCCTGCGAAGGACATGAACTCACCTTTTTTATGGCTGCATAGTATTCTATGGTATATATGTGCCACATTTTCTTTATCCAGTCTATCATTGATGGACATTTGGGTTGGTTCCAAGTCTTTGCTATTGTGAACAGTGCTGCAATAAACATATCTGTGCATGTGTCTTTATAGTAGAATGATTTATAATCCTTTGGATATGTACCCAGTAATGGGATTGCGGGGTCAAATGGTATTTCTGGTTGTAGATCCTTGAGGAATCGCCACACTGTCTTCTACAATGGTTGAACTAATTTACTCTCCCACCAACAGTGTAAAAGCCTTCCTATTTCTCTACATCCTCTCCAGCATCTGTTTCCTAACTTTTTAATGATCGCCATTCTAACTGGTGTGAGATAGTACCTCATTGTGGTTTTGATTTGCATTTCTCTAATGACCAGTGATGATGAGCTTTTTTTCATGTCTGTCGGCTGCATACATGTCTTCTTTTGAGAAGTGTCTGTTCATATCCTTCGCCCACTTTTTGAAAGGGTTGTTTTCTTGTAAATTTGTTTAAGTTCCCTGTGGATTCTGGATGTTAGCCCTTTGTCAGATGGATAGATCGCAAAAATTTTCTCCCATTCATGGCAAAAAAATTCTCCCATGTAGGTTGCCTGTTCACTCTGATGATAGTTTCTTTTGCTGTGCAGAAGCTCTTTAGTTTAATTAGATCCCATTTGTCAATTTTGGCTTTTGTTGCCATTGCTTTTGATGTTTTAGTCATGAAGTCTTTGCCCAGGCCTGTGTCCTGAATGGTATTGCCTAGGTTTTCTTCTAGAGTTTTTATGGTTTTATGTCTTACGTTTAAGTCTTTAATCCACCTCAAGTTAATTTTTGTATAAGGTGTAAGGAAGGGGTCCAGTTTCAGTTTTCCGCATATGGCTAGCCAGTTTTCCAACACCATTTATTAAATAGGGAATCCTTTCCCCATTGCTTGTTTTTTGTCTGTTAGGTGTTTTGTTTTGTTTTGTTTTATTTTTAGATGCTCTCTTAGAGTGTGGAGTCCGAGACAAAGTATAATTTAAAATGGTCTGTCTAGTTATATCTGTGGGAAGTCTTATATCATCCATACTTAGGTTTCTAATTAGTTGTCTGCAATTATGTGAATATAGGAAACAACCTATAATTTTTCATTTTTGTCTTATGTTGGGAAAAATGTGTTCACCTTAAATTTTAATACAAATACGGTACAAAAGACTGCTTTGGGGAGATAACCCTGAACATGTAAGAATGAAAACATGTTTTAGATGTAGAGTCTGCACAAGTAGCAAAATTATGTATATTGAAACATCTTCCTATTGTATTCCTTCAAGGTCTGTTTCCTTACTGGGTGTTAATTGTAAAGTTAAACCTTACTACTGTTTATGATGGTTTTGTTTTTATACTAAACTGGGAGGAGTTTTTTATGTCCCTGTGGGTTGGGCTATAGTAACATTTAATTTAATGATGCACTGATGCGAGAATTCACTTTAGGAGAAAAGATTGAAGGGTCCCCTTCCCCAGTGCCACAGGGCCAAAGGTGGTGGTGGTTCGTTTTTCTACGTAGTGTGCAGCCTGTCAAAATTTGTTAGTCTTGTTGTAGGACTCTTTCCTTAGTTCAGCTAAAGACAGGGGGTCCTTGTCACACGGCCACGAAAAATGAGTCTCACAGACAATTTGAAGAGGGCAGGACTTATTGGGTGAAAAGGAAAAGAGGGAAACAGGGACTCTCTACAAGGCCAGAGTCCCAGCTAGTGTGCTTCCCACCTTGCAGATTGAATCCCAGGTTCCATCCCGGAAGAGGAGGGAGGGGCCGGGCTCCTCCCCGCTGCAAATGGTGGGAACTTCCCGAGGCTCCACCCCAGTGCGCACTCCTCCCAGTGTGCAGGCCAGTTGGAGTTTTTCCGGGAACCCCTTTGCATTTGGCTGTCTCAGTCTTACGCCAATATCTTTCTCATTTTAATCTGTCCAAGGTGCCTTACATTCCTTCCATGTTTAGCTGTTGCAAAGATGAGTGTACACATGTCTTTTATCCTAGTGAAATGCATTTTCATAAAAACAAGAATTTTATCCCAGCAATCTATTATTGGAATTATCTATGCAAGGAGAATATTGAGAAAAATTTGAGTGGGGGCTTCCCTAGACCATCCCCAGATTTGGTGATCTGGTAAGAAGACACACAGGACTCAGCATATAGTTGTACTCAGGGCTTTCATTCTAGTGAAAAAGCAAAGTCAGCACAGGGAAAAGGTGCAAGGGGGAAAATCTGGAGGAAACCAGGCAGAAGATTCCAGGAATTCTCTCCCTGTGATGTCATAAAGGACAAGCTTAATTTTTCCAGTAATGAGAAATTCTACAATGTGTGAAATGTTGTCTACCAGGGAAGCTCGTTATAGACACTGCACCCAGAGTTTTTTGGGGGGACTAGGCACTAGACACCTTCTGTATGGCCTGCACCAAAATCCTAGACTCCCAGAAGGAAAGATGTTTAGCATAAACTGTATTTTTCATACAAACAGTTCAGGCATGAGTCATTCTTACCATGGAATGTTGGGAACACTCCTGAAATCTGGCTTCCCAAACATCAGCAGTAAGCCAACTTCGTCAGCAAACTTTTCTAAGGATAGTTGTCTCAGGACTGCTGTGTTGACTCTCTTCTGCATATTAGGTACCCAGATGCCTTGTATTTTCTAAGTATTTAAAATACTGCTGGGCGTGGTAGTGCGTGCCTGTAGTCCCAGCTACTTCATGGGCCTGAGGCAGGAGGATGGCTTGTGCCTGGGAGGTCGAGGCTGCAGTCAGCCAAAGTGACAGAGACCTTGTCTCTTAAAATTTTTTTTAAAAATACTGTGTAATAAAATAAAAGATGTAATGTGGATAGTCACCAGACTCCCTATACTGGGACTGTATGTGTTTTGTATTTTGATTGACACTTAGGTTTGTGATAGTGTTGAAGCCTGTGGGTTACTGAGTCATTCGGATTGTGGACAGTTCCTTCTGTTCCCTTTCTTTCTATAAATTTTTTTTCTAGCTTCCCATTGGCCAAACCCACCTCCTGATCCCTTTCTAAACATCTAATTCTGCACTGTTGTCAATCCATAGCTGACCAGGCAGATTTTCTTTATCACTGTCTTTCTTTCCTGTGTAACAACCACTTAGTCTTAATGGTGGTAAGATTGCTCTGGATCAAGTGCTGATATTAACATATTTACCCAGAGGGTGTGGGGAGATAATGCGGGAGGGTGGACAAGTAAACAGCAGTACATTTTGTTGAATGAGAATAATAAACTAGCTAAACTCAGTTTTCATTATTATGCCTTTTAAACCTTTTTTTTTTTTTTGAGACGGAATCTCGCTCTGTCACCCAGGCTGGAGTGCAGTGGCGCAATGTCAGCCACTGCAAACCTCTGCCTCCCAGGTTCAAGCGATTTTCCTGCTTCAGCCTCCTGAGTAGCTGGGACTACCGGCATGCCATGCCCGGCTAATTTTTGTTTTTTTTTTTTAGTAGAGATGGCGTTTCACTGTGTTGGCCACACTGGTTTTGAACTCCTGACCCTCATGATCCGCCCACCTCGGCCTCCCAAAGTGATGGGATCACAGGCATGAGCCCCTGTGCCCGGCCTCTTAAATATTCTTGATCAAGGTTGCTAACGGGGTATCACTTAAGGTTTTTGGCAATAATGGCCAAAGAGTGAAGGGGTTGGGGGATGATAACTTTAGCATCAATTTTACAGGATAAGAAAAGGCAACAAATTATAATTTGCCTTAACAATATTATCTTAAACATATTTTGACAGCTATTCAGGATTATGAAACTGCTCAGGAACACAATGAAAATGATCAGCAGATTCGAGAAGGTCTAGAGAAAGCACAAAGATTATTGAAACAGTCGCAGAAACGAGATTATTATAAAATCTTGGGAGTAAAAAGGTGAATTATTAATTTAAAATTTACTTTGCTATTTTTAATCAACTCTGTTTCAAAGCTAATCATTGCTCTTTTTCCTCTCTGATTCATTTTCTTTACTTAATGTAATTTCAGTCATATGGATTAAACCTTAACAATCTTTAACATTAGAAAGCTACTTTGAGTATTTTATAGGTAAGTTTCTTTGATAGAGACCAATAATGCAACAACAGAGAATTAGTACTTGGCAACAAAGATGACACTGTAGCATGAATGGGTCCTAGGCCTAGATTTTTTAAGAAGGGTAAAGGGGTAGGAGTGAGATTTCTTTTGGTGGGGATGGAGGAGGAGACAGAATGGGTAAAGAAAAAGCCTTCTCTAGGCCTAAAAATAAAGTAGTGCTTTCAGAATTAAGTCTGAAATTAAGATCTACCTTATATAAAAGTACATACTAAGTAAATGATACACCTCCCAGTGCCTGTGAGTTAATTCTGAAATTAAGTAAATGACATACCTCCCAGTGCCTGTGAGTGAATTCTGAAATTAAGTAAATGATATACCTCCCAGTGGTTCACTGAGTAAACCATCAATCTTTCAAAATTCGGAATCTTTGTGCTTACTATTAAGTAAGCTAATGCAGAAGCATAATTGAAAGTGGCAGAGTCAAATATCTTTTTAATACCAAGAATTGAATTATGGTAAGTTGGAAATTCAGAAAGTTAAAAAATTCATTGATGTACCCTTTTTAAAAAAGGGAAAGTTCTAAAGATCAGGAGTGCTTTATTCTCAGTAATCTTAGTGAGCGAGTATCCAAGGAAGCCTGATGTCAGCTTTAATGATCATCCAGAACTGTATATGCAGATCTTTGGCCTGTGATACCATTGGAACTATTTTATAAAACCATTTTGTTAATTGCCAGTGGGATCTTAATCAGCTCTTCTGATTTTTATGATAGTATGTTAGACACTTCTCCACTAATGACTATTTATTTTACCACCCCTCAGAAATGCCAAAAAGCAAGAAATCATTAAAGCATACCGAAAATTAGCACTGCAGTGGCACCCAGATAACTTCCAGAATGAAGAAGAAAAGAAAAAAGCTGAGAAAAAGTTCATTGACATAGCAGCTGCTAAAGAAGTCCTCTCTGATCCAGGTATTATTAGCTTTTATTCCTTTGACTCATCCTAGAGGTGGTGTTAGAAGCGAGGGTGGAACATGTGGTGGGTTCTCCATGTGGGGCTGTATAGGCAGTGACGGGTCCTGAGCCCAGTTCCAGAGGTCCAGTTTTATGCCTGCCCTCATTCAGCCCCCTTATGCTGGGCACCCTCCTGTTGCAGGGTACAGTGGAAAGACTATCAAACGTGGAATCAGAGGGCCTGAATTTGAATCTTTTTTTCTACTCAAACAAGTTATCAGAACTTTTTGGTCTCAGTTTTTTCAACACTGAGTGTAAGAGGATCTCTCAGGTTCCCTCTAACCTCAAAGGTCAATGATGAATTTTCTCCACCAAGCTTACAGGAGCTTGATGAGGAAACCAGCTTGCCAGGCTGGATTACATGGAGTGGGAGAAGAACAGAAGTCTGGCCTAGGGCCTGCTTTGCCCCATATGTGTTCACCAGGAATCTTGCCCTGAATCATAGGATCATTAGATTCACAGGCTTATACATGTTTTTTTTTAAAAAAAATTTATTTTTTGTAGAAATGGGATCTCACCATGTTGCCCAGGCTGGTCTTTAACTCCTGGGCTAAAGTGATCTTCCCAAAGTTCTGAGATTACAGGTGTGAGCCTCTGCACCTGGCCACGTGTGTTCTTTTGCTGTACAGTAATATGGCCTGGAAATTTCATAAGAGGGAGACAGGCTAAGCATTGAGGTAATATTGAACAATGCTTTGCTGTTGTCAGAGAATTTCATGTTAAGCTTATACTGCTTTTTTGTGGCCTTCCATGTCAGTGGGAACAGAAGCTGTGATCTGAGCTAAACAACTTAAACAAAAAGAGAGGAAAGTTTTATGTTTATTTGTCAAATCTTTTTTGCAGTGGAATTGAAAGTAAATGATCCCTTTGTTTTCAAGTAATTTATAATCCAGTAAAGGAGACAGAAATGTACTTCCCTTATGTCCTGTTACTTAGCAAATATTGAGTGGCTACAACCTGCCTTAAGCAGTTCAATCCTCTTAGTTTGTGCAGTGCACAGGTGTGACAGCGTATCAGACTGGGAGTCAAGATCTTATGGGAGGGGGACTTTGTGCTAAGTTTTAAGGTAGCAGGGAGCCAGCCAAGGAGATGGGTGTCCCTGCACAGAGGCATGCACTGAGGAAAGAGCTGCAGGTCCTTTTTCTTACCTCCTGTTCTTATATTCAGGATGAACTATCTTTTCTTTTAAAGACTTTAAAGTTTTTTACTAAGCATATATCAAAACACATATATCATATTTATGAATATGTTTAGTAGAATCACATGATGTATGCAATCTGAAACTTAATTTTCACTTGAAATAAATCTTGGCTATAGTTTTTTCTCATTGAAAAATGGTTACCTCATTCTTTGAGATGTATGCAGACCACTCCATTGAATTTTTAAGTAATTACATGATGTGGATATAGCTGAATTCACTTCCCCTTCCATTCACAGCATCCTTTCTCTGGGGCCATTATCACCCCCACCCCTATGCAGAGTTCAGTACTGTTCTAAGTGCTAACACCCTAGATTAATTTTGCCTGTGAGATATCAAAGATATGGGGCCTGAGTCTAACTGCATTAGCTTTTATAAAACAAAGCTGAGTTTCAGATCACCTACAGTACCCGCTTAGTTATTAACACTCAGCATAAGAACCCTCCATTTTACTGGTGGGTTTCCTCCTCCTTAATATGTAGCTTCAGATTAACTTCCCAGAATGAAGTAAACTGGCTTTTCTCTAAGTATCTTTGAACCCCTAAAGGACAAGTTACTGTGAGAGAGCAAAGTGAGACTTGGGATTATTTTTATATTTGCATTTTTTTCTGCATTCTCTATTTTCCATTTATTAAAAAACCTAGCTATATGCTAAGTCTTTTTTTTTTTTTTTTTTTGTAAGTTCAGGGGTACATGTGCAGGTTTGTTACATAGGTAAATGTGTGTTATGGGGGTTTGTTGTACAGATTATTTCATCACCCAGGTATTAAGTCTAGAACCCATTAGTTATTATTCCTGATCCTTTCCCTCCTCCCTTCACCCTCCAATAGGCCCCAGTGTCTGCTGTTCCCCTTTATGCATCCATGAGTTCTCATCATTTAGCTCCCACTTGTGAGAATATGTGGTATTTGGTTTTCTGTTCCTGCATTAGTTTGCTAAGGATAGTGGCCTCCAGCATTCATGCCCCTGCAAAGGACATGATCTCATTCTTTTTTATGGCTGCACAGTATTCCATGGTATATATGTACCACATTTTCTTTATCCAGTCTATCATTGATGGGCATTTAGGTTGATTCCATGTCTTTTCTATTGTGAATAGAGCTGCAATAAACAGATATATGCATGTGTCTTTATAATGGAACAATTTGTATTCTTTTGGGTGTATACCCAGTAATGAGATTGCTAAGTTGAATGGTATTTCTGTCTTTAAGGAATTGCCACACTGTCTTCCACAATGGCTGAATGAATTTACACTCCCACCAATAGTGTATAAGCGTTCCTTTTTCACCACAACCTTGGCAGCATCTTTTTTTTTACTTTTTAATAATAGTCATTTTTTATTGCAATAATGATCTAATTATTTGCTCTAGTGATCAGTGATGTTGAGCTTTTTTTCATATGATTGTTGGCCGCATATATGTCTTCTTTTGAGAAGTGTCTGTTCATGTCCTTTGCCCACTTTTTAATGGGGTTGTTTTAAGTTCCTTGTAGACCTTTGTCAGTTGCATAGTTTGCAAAAATTTTCTCCCATTCTGTAGGTTGTCTGTTTACTCTGTTGATAGTTTCTTTTGCTGTGCAGAAGCTCTTTAATTAGATCTCATTTGTCAATTTTTGCTTTTGTTGCAATTTCATGATGGAAACACCAAAAGCAATCTTTGCTCATACCTATGTCCTGAATAGTATTTGCTTAGGTTGTCTTCCAGGGTTTTTCTAATGGCTCTGAGGACATGAGCTCTTTCTTCCTATCCGGGCACTATTCCTCTCTGTTGCCTTCTCCCATGTCTCTGCATTGGTCTCTCTGTTCAGGGCTCAGAGGCCCTGCTGTGGGGGCACCAATTGCATGGGGAGGGAAAGGTGAGCCTCCTGGAGTTGTATGTTATGGAGGCCCCTCCCCTCATGTCTGAGGAGCCTTAGTGCCAGAATGCTCATTAGTTGCTTGATGAGGTCATTGCCTTATAGACTTTATTTTGGGGATTAGGGTGGTGAGCTGGCTGTTTCATTAGAATTGTAGACTTTTGGAAGTTTCTTTCTCTCAAATTATTTTTTTCCAAATAATTTCATTGGGTAGTTATCAAGCTTGGGTGGCTTCTTCTGGAGTGAGATTTAGGGGCCTGAATCTCAATAAATACGTATTTTTAACCCTGAACCTCACCCTCCTTGTGGTGAATTTCTCTAGTCTGTTTCTTCAGGGTGGGAATGGGAGAGCCTGGATTTGAATGTCAGGCACAACTCTTGATAACTGAAAAGTAAGTAGATCCTCAGGCCCACCCACCCTCCTCTGCCCAAAGAAAACATTCCCCCTGCCCCTATACCTTAGATATTATCTGGTTCTTAATTTTGATTTCTTTCTAGAAATGAGAAAGAAGTTTGACGACGGAGAAGATCCCTTGGATGCAGAGAGCCAGCAAGGAGGCGGTGGCAACCCTTTCCACAGAAGCTGGAACTCATGGCAAGGGTTCAATCCCTTCAGCTCAGGCGGACCATTTAGATTTAAATTCCACTTCAATTAAACCAACTGTTTTTCTGCTCTTCTTCCTTAATTTTTTTAAAGATTAAAAACAAAGAAATCTTGTTCCGGGACCCTAATGAAAAAAAATTTCAAATCTTTCAGTTTGTCCATGACCAAAGAGTTGCTTTAATAGGAAAAAATCTGTTCTTATCCCTGTTAGATTTATGGTTAATGGGTTTGCAACAGCAGGGAGGCAAGGAATGGTTCTATTTCTGACAGAGCAGCCTGCATCTGCTTTATGCTGTCTGGAGGGAAGTGGTCTGAGGCAGGCTCACCTGTGGAAGTGCTCACGTATTCTGTATTTTTCTACACTGGAGCTGAGATTCTTCTCTTCACAGTCTTGCAGAGTAAGTCAGTGCCTACAAGTGTAAGGAGGAGCTGTAATCTTCACAAGAATGGTTATGCTTCAGTATTCTGAAAGAGAACATGAACATTTTTGAGCTGTATGTTCTTAGGGACAACTGTGCTTCGATATGGTCAGTCTCGTCACTTGTGAGTAGCTGTGAAATCTTTAGTGTGCATGTGTTTACACCTCTGTGGTCTGTCAACATGGCTGTCACTGAAGAAGGAGCAAGAGACCATCTTTTAGGAACCCTGCCACCAAATAATAATATATCCAGGCTTAGACTTTGGATTAATGTTAAATGTACATTTTTTTTGGTTCAGTACCTGAAGAAGAATACTGAAACTTGAATCTATAAATTCCTATGGACCCTTTTAATATTAAACACAACAAAAGTTATAGGTAAAATAGGTTCAGATAAAATAGTGGTGGTATTTAAAATAATATTGCTGAAGTGCAGATTGAAATACTTTTTAAACAACTGAAGTTCTGAGTTTTTATAGGGAATTTCATGTAACAAGACTGGTTTAGAAATGTAAAGTTGCGCAGTCAATGTAAATAAATACAGAACGCCATGCTTCCCACTTTTAAGTAAAGACAGTGGGCAGCTTCTTTTTCTCCTTCTATCAAGGCTTCCCCCTATCTTAAAGGTCTGTGGCGCCTCCCACGTGGGACCTGTCTGCTGGTACGTGTTAAACAGCAGACCTGCCCTTCTACCAGATCTTGATGCCTCTGATGTTCTCCTGCCTACAAGAAAACACAGGCAAGTTTAGTCAGGTCTGGCTATATTTCCACTGTTGTTTCATTTAATAAGATGGCATCTCCTCTTGAGATATGTTCTTCTTACCTTTTAAGAAGATACTATTTAAGAAGTGAACTATTCAGTCTTTGTATACTGAATGCTTTTTCCCTAAAAAATGTTAATCAAGAATATTGAATATTTATGGAACTCTCGATGCTGCATTTGAAAGCTGAAGGAATTACTTTAGATAGGAATTGCTACCTTTATTCCGGAAAGGTTTTGTTTCTGCCTCAAAGCATTTTGAAGTGTTTTAACCATTAAAGGGTCTAATTTTTTTTCTTAATAAAATCAAGCATTTTAATTCACTGTGGGAGGCATCCTGACCATGGACATCCATAACAGCAAAGCACAAATCGTTTTCGTCTGTAGTCATATCCTGAAACATAGGTGGACAAATTTTTAACTGAGAGACAAAAATCACATAGTTGTTGAATTGAGCAGAACACTTAAGTGCTTTCTGCATCTGTTTAGGAGTCTATTTCTTACCAATAATTTCCAAGGCATTTCTGTTTATTTAGTAATCTCACTACTGGCTATGTCAGCAATATCTTTTTCAATCTGGTTCCTTTTGTATATGATGTCACTGTGACCTCTCTGAAATATAGTGATGGCTTTTACCTACTTTGAAAAGAATTTTCACATAGAGTCAGGAAAAAAAGGAAATATCAAATCACTTCCCTTTCCACTTGGAGAGCACGACAGTTGCCAACAACAAGGGGTCAAGGGCCGCACAGGAGATATGTTGGGTGCCTGGCTACCTCCCACCTGCTGCCCAGAGGCTTGTTGGCATTTTCATTTTTTCTCCGCTTGTAACAACCATAGTTTCAGTTCCTACATTCTTATCATGGATTTAACTTAGTCATCTTAACTGACGTGCAGTTACTCGCCTGTTTTCAGTGAAGAGAGAGAAGCAGCTCTGGTGCCACATGCCGGTGCCATGGAGGGAAATGAATTCTCTGCAATCTGTTGTTTCGCTGATTCATGAAGAAAGTAACAACTGTTGAGTTTCAGCCTTGATGGCCGTTGGCAGTTTTCTGGTGTCCACCCAAACGGAAAGACAGTCACTCCTGCTTCCCCTAACGTGTGACTGAGCAGCAGCCTGGGTGTGTAAAGAGATAGTCATTCCCCCTGCCTGTCTCACTGTAGGGTAGCATTATCCACTGTAAAACCGTACTACTTTCATTTTCCCTTGGGGACTGCAGGTGCCAGGTAACCTTTTTTTTTTTTTTTTTTTTTTTTTTGAGACAGAGTCTTGCTCTGTTGCCCAGGCTGGAGTGCAGGGACACCTCCCGGGTTCAAACGATTCTCCTGCCTCAGCCTCCAAATAGCTGGGGCTATAGGTGTGCACCACCATGCCTGGCTAATTTTTGTATTTTTAGTAGAAATGGGGTTTCACTGTGTTAGCCAGGATGGTCTTGATCTCCTGACCTTGTGATCTGCCTGCCTTGACCTTCCAAAGTGCTGGGATTACAGGCGTGAGCCACCGCACCTGGCCATCAGGTAACCTTTATGGCTCTTTCAGGAAAAGTGAAATCAGAGAGGGGTACCCTAGCCACAGCTCTGTTGTATTCTGCTCTTCTTTCCTTTTTGGTGAGCTCCATGGGTGGAGTTATCAGTAGTCTGTACTTTGTGGATATTTTGCCCAGCAGGAAGTATTAGACACATCAGTCTAGAAGCATTGTGAAAAGGTTCCAAAACGGGAGACAAAATTTAATTCATTCCTCAGTTCTGAAAGTTTGTGCTTTCTTACCATGAATAGATGAAAACTTGAAAAAAATCTTGACAGTTTACTAATGTGAATTGGATGTAACATACTGCTAATTCTACAAGGCCTTTCTCTTTAGTCAGTATTAAAAATCTTCTTTAAAGTATTGGTATGAAAACAAATTTTTGTTGCCCTGATAATGGAATTTTAAAACTACCCACAGTTTTAGAGAAAACATAACTGGGTAAAAAAGGTAGCCAATAAAACCACAATTTGAAATTGATACCATTTTCTACTCACAATGGATGATGAAAAATTTCACCTTTAAATGGGTCAGAAGTTGTCTTTGACAGACATATACCATGAAAAAACTACATAAAATGGCTCCCTGGTGAGATTACAGACACAGGGCCCTGGTGATGGGTGTTGCAAAGTTTTCACTGAGCACACAGCAATGGTATCACCTAGAGAAGTTCACGCACCTTTGTTGAATGTAGTTGACTTTTCCAAATTTATAAAGGAAGGAAGAAGGCAAATGTTAATTTGCTAACAACGAATATCCTTTTTCTAAATCAGATCATTCCTTCTTTGTTAGTGGCAGTTTATCCTGTAATTTCAAATGACGTTAAGAGGTGGGATTATTTGGGGTTTTTTTGTTTGTTTGTTTACAGATGATCTCATTTGCTGAATGATTTAAGAGTAAAATTAGCCACTGCGTGGCTTTGTATATAGTAACCAGTTTTGTTGCACTTGTCCGTGGCTGAAACACTTACCTGCAGTGGGAAGCCGAGCAAGGAGGAGGTAAACATTGGAGATGTTTGTGAAAATGTTACTCTTACCGTGAGGTTTTAGTTTGTTTTAAATAAGAAAAGACTAAGTAACTTAATCCATCTCAATGTAGTGTTTTAATAAAAAAGGAACCTAATATTTGAAATGGGTCTCAGACATGTCTACAAATATGGGTACTATTTTTATGCCCGTGTATTTTCACATTTAATAAAAATATTTATGGTCATATCAGTATTTCCTTGCTTTTGATTCATTTTTGTCCTTGAATATAAAATTCTAAGAAAGTCCATCTTAGGAAAAGTCTATTATTTCCAACTTTGCTTCACGCAAAACCAGTGACTGAGGTGACAAAAGGGCTCTTCCTTTACACAAGTTGACAGGGAAGGTCAGAACACACAAAGCAGAAAGGGCTAAAATTTCTTAACCCTCAAAAGTCCTAGGACAACTGAGGACTTAAAAAACGGACAAGTCTTCCATTTCAGTACTATTAAAATGTAACACTTAAATTGGCTTTGTCTGAAGATTTTCTCTTTTATACCCCATTTGTACATTTCTGTTAAGGTCCTAAGTTGGGAGGAAGGACACTATAGCCTATCTCAAATTTCCAGCTACAAACAGAAGGAACTGTCTTCTCAGTTAATGTATTCTGCATATCTTAAGATCCAAGGAGAGCTACAATATGTAAATGTATATAGAACTTTTCCAGAAAGCTCAAACCTTCCAATTTTTTTTTTTTTTTTTTTTTGGTGAGACGGAGTCTTGCTCTGTTGCCCAGGCTGGAGTGCAGTGGCATGATCTCGGCTCACTACAACCTCTGCCTCCCTGGTTCAAACAATTCTCTGCCACCGCCTCCCGAGTAGCTGGGATTATAGGTGCCCACCATCACGTCTGGCTAATTTTTTTGTATTTTTAGTAGAGATGGGGTTTCACCATCTTGGCCAGGCTGGTTTTGAATTCCTGACCTCGTGATCCACCTGCCTCAACCTCCCAAAGTGCTGGGATTACAGGCGTGAGCCACTGCACCCAGCCAAAGCTTCCAAAGTCTTAATCGTCATGACATTGTAGCAATATATGAGCAGCCAGCCTGAGTCTGAAGATAAACAGCATGAACATGTGGAGCAGGCATGAGGGCTGTAGGGAAACTGCAAGAAGGGAGGTCCAGGTCCTCTTCCCAGAGCCTCAGGAGCTCTCACTGAGCAGGCACCAAACCTGCTCCCTCCCTACCCCCAGGCCCAAATCAGTGCTTCATCTTTAAAAAAAAAAATTATCATTTTAATCTTAATGCTAGCTTACAGTTCACACCTCAGAGACCCTGAACTCTGCAAACCCTTTGGGGTTTGGGAGCAAATCCTTTGGGAATGCTTCTATGATAAACAGAAGCTTAATATGCATATTTATTGCCTTATACTAGGATTGTTTCTAATGAAGCATACAGGAGACAACTCAGCTTGCATGTCTATTTTGAACACATTTCCAACCTTCACTTAGGTCTGTTTTTCCTAATCAACTCAGTCTACTGGGATAAGCAACCCTCTGACAGATACTCCCAGGGACTGGGCTGCCATGGCTTGGAAGGGCCACTGGGAACATTAGTGCCAAGGTCTGAGGAAACCAGAATTGAACATATGTAAAAAACATAAGGGAGTAACCACTGCTTGCAGCATTTCTGAGTGGATTTCAACTGCTCTAAGTCTTCTTGGTATTTATATACTTCCTTGTTATTACAGGAGATTTGTATAGGTATATCTTTGAGTACAGTGTGCCATTTGTAGGTACGGTTAAAAAGGATTTTTCCTTCTTACGCTGTTTTCCCTAACTACATGTAGTTTTGCTCCTAAGTATGAAGATGCTTTATCTCTAAAGTATCTGTTAAAAGGATAATTCTTTAGAGATAAAGCATCTTCATACTTAGGAGCAAAATTACAACAAGTAACTAGTTAGGGAAACCAGTATAAGAAGGAAAAATGCTCTCTAAAGTATCTGTTAAAAGGATGACTCTTAGGGCCGGGCATGGTGGCTCACACCTGTGATCCCAGAACTTTGGGAGGCCAAGTTGGGCGGATCACCTGAGGTCAGGAGTTCAAGACCAGCCTGGCCAACATGATGAAACCCTGTCTCTACTAAAAATACAAAAAATTAGCCGGACGTGGTGGCAGGCGCCTGTAGTCTCAGCTACTTGGGAGGCTGAGGCAGGAGAATCGCTTGAACCTGGGAGGTGGAGGTTGCAGTGAGCCAAGATTGTGCCACTGCAACTCCAGCCTGGGCAACAGTGAGACTCCATCTCAAAAAGAAAAAAAAAGGATAATTCTTTTAACAAATAACGTACATTTCACTGTGTCAAGTTTTCTTAGGATTTTAAATACCCTGTCACTTCATATATACCACCGGTTGCACTATTTTGTTTCCTGCAATGTTTGTGGCTTTGTTATCTGAAGTTACAGCGGAAAGACTTCATTCTACGGTTAATGTTTGTGCAAACAAAATAGCATCTATTCCTCCTACTGAATGCATAAACATTAAGCAATTGTGGAATGAGGGGAGGGCTCTCCCTGTAGGACAGGGTCTCAGATCAGAGGAAATTCATTATGGACATTGTACAATGAAAAAAAGCAGCATTAGCAAATCTAGAGCTTTTGTCCAAAAAGTTGGTACTGCTGTTATGAATAAGTATTAGGAAACAATGCAGGCATAAAAATATTCACCGAGCAGTTTAGGATTTATATGAATGGATGTTAGCCCTTCACTGCGCTTGAGGATCAAATCACAAAAGCTCTTCACGTGGTTCATAAACTCACTTGCCTTGTCACCCAGGCTCCAACCTCACGGGCCTTCTTTCAGTCCTCAAACGAACAAAACTCCTTCCATACTATTCTTTCTTGCCTGGCTAGCATGAACTTTTACTTCAGGTTTCATCCTAAAATGTTACTTGTTAAGTCTGTCTTGACGCTTGCCCTTCACAACATTTTCATTTGGATATTAATGTCTGTTATTTATACTGTCTAGTAACCCTAAGAGGACAGCTTGGCACACCGTAGGTACTTAAATTATTTGTTAAATTGTTGAAATATTTGTTCGATCTGTTCAGGGAAGAGAGACCTACTATATTACTGGCCTTATTTAGATGAAACTTTTTAGAAATCGTTTCTGGTGGAAGCAGACCGTGGGGAAACAAAGGAAAAGCTACCTACCAGCGTGAGGAAGACAAACACAGCAGAGGTCTGTGGCAGGACATTTGTATGGAAAGTAGTTTCAATCTGATGCTCTAGACTAGACGCTCTACTACAGGATTAGTTCTATTTATTTCAACATTCATCTTACCCACTAAAGGTAGTACCATAATTATTCCTCCTCTCCTTTTCCCGAAAATTTTAAAATTAAACATAAGGTTGATCTGGAGCCCTTGTCATTCAAATAATGGTTTGAAGCCCATCTTTAAAATCTGAATAATTTTTCTTCAATTCTAATAAAAACCTTTCGTTTTTAAAGTAAAATCACATCAGGTAGGATACAAACTTTACATAGTTGAGCAGATCCACATGATTGAAGTAAACTTCTTCACTTCAAGTAATAATTAACTGTAGAGGAGAAGATTATTTTCCAAATCACAGATCTTTACAACAGAGGTGTTACTAGTCTAAGTCAAGAGGCTTTACCTGAGAATTTCTCAGAAAATAGAAGTTTGTATTTGGTAAATGGGGTTAACAAATAGAAAATGGGGACAGCTGTCACATTACCATAACACTTGAAGACTTTTGAAAAAGAGTGGTTCTAGGATGGGCTTACACACCTGACTGAGCCCCTCTAACTTACAAAGTTACCTGTAATTTTGGCCGTCAAAGCCCTGAACCATCATGTTTCCTCTTCCTCACTTTGCCACCAAAGGTGAGATTTTAACCAATCAACTGGTTCTTTGGAAGTGAGTGGAGCCCCTTCAGTCTATGAAGTAACAGAAGTAGGCAAGACAATGGCTGGGTCATAACTTCTGCTTGTTGGTTTGAGCATGGGCCCATCAGCACCTTTTACTTCATCTCTGTAACTATGGATCTGAGACACATGATCCACGTGTTCATCTGACTTGCCCTGTACCTCCTGCCCCTGAAAGTATTCGGCTGGGTCCCTGGAGCCTCTTCTGGGCAGTGGCAATTTGTTGTCTGGTTGCTTCTCAGGTGCTGGAGTCAGAACCTGGCACACAGCAACAAGCAGTTCTGTGGGCAGGTCCCACTTGTGTCAGACTACATGTTTAATATTAAAAGCCTGATTTTATAACCCCAGGCTGACATGGCTTGAGGTGCCTTTAGAAGTATTTGATGCTATCCTTCTAAGAGCTATGTTGTTCTCTAGGAGCTTGAGGGTAACTGGAGCCAAATGACAGGCATTTCCCAAATACAACCTTTTGGACCTAAGCGTTGGAGGTGGTATGCCAACTTTGGATTGTCTTAATGCTCAGATTCTGGGTCTACTTTCTACATAAAGCTCACACATCACTGTGGGTCAAGCACAAATGCTTCTCATTCTTAGTTTAGATACACTGTTCTGATACTTTTTCTAAGGCAGAAAGAGAAGACATTTATCACTTCTCATAGTTAGAAACTAGTTCCCCCACACCCTGCTGACCTCCACTACTTCCAGGATTTGATTTTTATTAAAACTTGACATAGGGCCTGCAGACGAGAACCAGAATTTAGGATCCTGAATATACCATGAAAGCCGCTGGACTATATTTGTTCAGCATCTCCAGGACAAGGAACTGAATGGCTTTCTCTCCAAGTGTTAGTAAATAAGCAAGACCTACGGTTCAGTTATGTAATGTGTCCCTGAGGAGGGTACATTTTTGTGTGGCACAGCAGTTTGTATGCATGAGAGCTCTTGACATAACAGCATTTTTAAAACAAGCCATTTAATTAAAACATCTCACTGTAAAGAAATACCTTATTTATAAATCTAGATTTTCTGGTATAAGGTGTCACTCACCTGGAAATGAAACATGTAAATTGGCCACTCAGATCACAAGATGCAAACAGGGAGGGTGGCCATCAAGACTGTGTTTACATTGTTTTGTAATTTTAGCTTAATACTCCATGAAAATATGGGATCTAGAATACTGGAGAAGGCCACTGTAGGTAATAAAAGTAGGAATCCGGTGTCTCTGCCCAGCTGATCATTCTTTCTATAAGATTCTCACAGAAGTGAAGACAGGCTGGTAACAAAGGAAAACAAAAGTACCATCTTCTAGTTGAGGTTTGTGCCCCAGCCACCGCAGCAGACCTCTGGGTAGCTGGGTGGAGCATCTGGCCTGACCTAGAACCTTACAGAGTCTCACCTCTCACCAATCCCCAGCTTCAGCTGACTCCCAAGAGTGAGCCGGAGAGCACCATGACGTTGGCCGCCCCAGGACCACTTACTGCTCCAGCCTCTGAGTGTACCCTATAGGATACTCTGAACTCACAGGAATAACCTAGTTCCACCAGAGCAGGCCATAAACGGTGCACTCCATTTTAACACAGACAAACACGAACAAGTAACAAAGGGAGGATAACTGCGAGAGGGAGAGGCAGGCGCTCTCTTATTAGGAATGAATGGAGCTGATGGGAGGAGTAGTATTTTAACTCTATGGGCTGTTCTGTCAAACACAGAAGGATTAGCCTTGTTCTGAAGAGCTCACAGGAGTGAGCTTCAGTTCATGATGGAACTGTGTGTACAGAGCTGTCCAAAGATGGACCAGCCTGTCTCTAGAGGTGGAGAGTTCCCTGTTGTCCCAGAATTTCCAAGATGGCCTGAGGCTCAGCTTTACAGGCAGGGCCTTAGAAGAGGGGCTGGCACACTGGCTGGGGCCCAATTCTGTTAAATGCTTCTCAAACTTGTCTAACTACAGAACCATCTGGAGAGCTTTTTAAACAATCATGATTTACCAAGCTCACTTTAGACCTAACAAATCAGACTCTCCACAGGATGAGGTCCAAATGGCACTGAGTTCTCTTCCAGTCCCATGATCCTATGATTTTAGAATTGTTGGATAGTTTTTAAACATTTAATATTATTCATCTATTATTAATACACATCAGAAAAACAAACTGGTTACATCCTCAACTTAGTTCCCATAAAAGTACCTAGTCCTTTTAAAAAGAGAATACACATATATCCCACATGCCCATAAATGCTTTTTATGATATAAAATTAGAAACATTAAAAAATCCAAATACCGCATAAGATTAAAACATGGTTTAAGATAAATGATTACCATGCAACAATATTACTTCCATTTTAAAACTATAGTTAAGGAATAAATGGACTTAATTATTAATTATTGTTGTCTCAGAAGGAAAAATACAAAATAGGTTTCTGTAATTTTAAATGCATTTCTGTAATTTTATTATTATTGTTATTTTTTGAGACAGTCTTACTCTGTCGCCCAGGCTTGAGTGCAATGGGCGCAATATCGGCTCACTGAAACCCCTGCCTCCCGGGTTCAAACAATTCTCCTGCTTCAGGCTCCCAAGTAGCTGAGGTTACAGGCGCCCACCACCACACCCAGCTAATTTTTTGTATTTTTCGTAGAGACGGGGTTCTGCCATGTTGGCCAGGCTGGTCTCAAACTCCTGAACTCAGGTGATCCACCTGTCTTGGCCTCCTAAAGTGCTGAGATTACAGGTGAAGCCACTGCACCCAGCCTAAATGCAATTCTGTAATTTTAAATGCATTTTGTGAATAAGGAAATGTGGATGCACATAAAACTAGATACAAAAGGCTATAGTTTGATCAACACCAGCTAGTCTGGTACCTGGGCTATCTGGCAAAACGTCAAACTTTAACTGGTGATCAGGAAAAAGGAACAATCAGGTTTTAAATACTCAATGGTCATTTATTATATAACTTAAACTCATTCAATACATTAAATACCTGTTTTAAATAATTACAATTTTTAAAATTAAAGAATATGTCACTGATCTTAATGAGACTTCCAAATCGTCTCAGCAGGGGCTCCACACTTCCCCAGCAGGCAGCAGGTTTCTTGTCATGCTTTCGCCTTCCTTCTCATATACCCCAGTGCTAGAGTTCATCATGTGTCAAAACTGTAGGGGAGAGAAGTTTATTTAGCTCCTGGCATCTTAAACATAAAATTATCTTAAATATTACTTACGTATGATGAGGAAGCACCGGTACTGACTGAGGATCCTTTATTTGCTAGTTCAGTACCTATATGCTTCATTACACAACACGAAAATAGCTCTTGGTACACTGTGATGTCTATTATATTGTCTCATAACTACTGGTCTTTCTACCGACCTAGAATGTGAGCTCCCATGAGTCTTTGAGGACAAGGAACATACCTTACTTATCTTTGTTATCTTTAGGATCTAGCATTCTGCCTGGCAGATAAGAGGTCTTGAAGAATACTAACAGATTATTCACTGTGAATATAGTATTCTACACTTAATGTAATGGAACAACAGAAAGCAGAGGACATATTAATATATAGTCGTCATCTAAGATGGGAGGACACAGCACTCTGACATAGACATAAGTACTACATAAATGCAAGCACAATTCTGATGAGACTCTCAGAGAACAAAATGGTCTCTTCTGCATCACTGAGCTGTCACATACCAACTGATGTAAATCACTAAGAACTCACTATTTTCAGGCAGAAATTAATTAAAATAAAATTTAAATTCATGCTGTCCCACAATTCAAGATGGCAGACTATGTTTCTTCACTAAATTCTACTGGAAAGATAATAAATATAAAAAGGAAAAACAATAATGAGAACGAGGGAAGTGGTTACAAGACACTTGTTGGGGCAAAGTTATCAATGAATTTCAAGAAATGGGAAACAAGGATAGACTGCATGAAACAACTTCATCCCAGGATACACAGCTGAAACGATGAGTTGGCTTTCCTGATGGAGGAGGCTGGAAGAGGCTACTAACAAACACCAGTGGATAGTGAGTCACACAGTGAAGCTATTAAGTAAAGGACCGTCTGTGGAAAATCTGTGCCTGTCCGCTCCCCACCCCACTCTCATTCTTCTGAATCCAAAAGAGAAACTGACAGCCTGGTATTAGCTATCCTTTTTTTTTTTTTTTTTTTTTTTGAGACGGAGTCTCACTCAGTCGCCCAGGCTGGAGTGCAGTGGCGCGATCTCAGCTCACTGCAAGCTCCACCTTCCGGGTTCACGCCATTCTCCTGCCTCAGCCTCCCGAGTAGCTGGGACTACAGGCGCCTGCCACCACGCCCGGCTACTTTTTTTGTATTTTTAGTAGAGACGGGGTTTTACTATGTTAGCCAGGATGGTCTCGATCTCCTGACCTCATGATCCGCCCGTCTCGGCCTCCCAAAGTGCTGGGATTACAGGCGTAAGCCACTGCGCCCAGCCGACAGCCTGGTATCTATTCTAAGATAAAAAAAGTAGAAGTCCATTCTTGAAAGAAAATTGAACAATTCTGAGAGAGAGAGACAGAGGGAGAAATAAAGGGTGGGAGAGAGGTTTTTGGTTTTTTTTTTTTTTTTTTTGGAGACGAACTTTCACTCTTTTTTTGTTGCCCAGAGTGGAGTGTAATGGCGTGATCTCGGCTCACCGCAACCTCGGCCTCCCGGGTTCAAGCAATTCTCCTGCCTCAGCCTCCCGAGTAGCCGGGATTACAGGCATGCGCCACCACACCTGGCTAATTTTGTGTGTTTAATAGAGATGGCGTTTCTCCATGTTGGTCAGGCTGGTCTCAAACTCCCGACCTCAGGTGATCCACCCGCCTTGGCCTCCCAAAGTGCTGGGATTATAGGTGTGAGCCACTGTGGCCGGCCGAAAAGAGGTATTTTTATATGAGTGTCTGCTCTTGAGTAAAGCGCCCTCATTTGGGCTTTTGGGGTGGTGTATAGGATGGGCTTTGATCTGTTCCATGACCATACACCTAGAAGGAGGCCTGCCAGTTGTACACCGTGGGTTAGTTAGTAATTAACCCTCCCATTTGGGGAAGCCTATAGGAGAAACACATTTAAACCCTGGCAGAGGAAACCCACACCAGTTATTATATTGATCAATCTAATATTTCATTCTTAAATATATACAAACAGCCAAAGATCTCCAGGTTTTTGAGGAAGACCAGTAACAAAAGAAAAAAGGGCCAAGATGAATACATAAAACAGCTTAAACAAAAAGGAACTGAAAAGAACTAAAGCAATATTCAAAACAGTTCTAATTGGTATTTCAGGGGATATCAGAAAAAATCAGTGAAACCATAAAACGAGAACAAAATGAAATTAAAAAGAAGCAAGTAGGGAAAAGAAAGATCTGTTAGAAATTAAGAAGTGATTACCCCTCTAAAATAAATGAATAGAAAGATTGAAGATAATGTCAAAGAATTTTTTCAGAACACAAATGAAAAAATATACAAGAGAAAATATAAGTACAAAAGATCTATAGGACTAAGAAGACAATTCTATTTACAGTAGCATTAAAAGGATCGAAATAATTAGGAATAAACCTAATCGAGGAGACGAAACATATGTATACTGAAAATAACAAAAAATTGCTGAGAGAAATGAAAGAAGACACAAATAAATGGAAAGACATTCCATGTTCATGAGCTGGAAATTTAATATTAAGATGTCTATACTACCCAAAGCAATCTACAGATTCAGATTCAACAAAATCCCTATAAAAACCCCAATGATGCTTTTTATAGAAACAGGAAAATTCATCCTGAAATTCATACAGAATCACAAGGGATGCTGCAAATATTATGAAGAAGGATGAAGTTGGCAGATTCACATTTCCTGATTTTATAACATATTACAAAGCTTCAGTAACGGAAACAGTATGGTCCTGGCATAAAGACAAACAGCCCAATGGAATAGAGAGCCCAGAAATAAACTCTTGTGTATATGATCAATTCATCTTTGATAAGGATGCCAAGAATACTCAGTGGGAAAATAACAGTCTCTTTCATAAATGGAGTTGGGCAAACTGGATATTTACACACAAAAGAATAAAGCTGGACTCCTATCTTAGGTGACATATGAAAATTAACTAAAAATGGATTAAAAACCTTAAATATAAGACCTGAAATTATAAAACTCCTGAGGAACATATAGGGAAAAATCTTCATGACACTGACATGGCAATGACTTCTTACATATGACACCAAAAATATAACAAAAGTTAAAATAGATAGATGGGATTATTTTAAACCTAAAAACCTTTGTGTATCAAATGACACCATCAACAAAGTGGAAAAGTAACCTAGCAAATCAGAGAAAATATCTGCAAATCATGTATCTGATAAGCCATTAATATTCACAATATATAAAGAAACCCTGCAACTCAAAAACAAAAAATCAAATAACCTGATTAAAAAATGGGCAAAGAACTCAAATATACATTTCTTCAAAGATGATATACAAATAGCAAACATAAGAAAATATGCTCAATATCACTAATCATTAGAGAAATGCATAACAAAACCACAATGAAATTATTACCTCAGACCCATTAGTATGACTGCTATAAAAAAAAAAAAACAGAAAATAAGAAGTGTTGGTGAGGATATGGAGAAATTGGAACTCTTTTGCACTGTTGATGGGAGTGTAAAATAATGTAACTGCTATGAAAAATAGAGGTTCCTCAAATATATGATTTGGCAATCCTATTTCTGGATATATATATCCAAAATAATGGAAAGTGGGGTCTCAAAGAGATACACACACACATGTCCACAGCTGCATTACTCACAGTAGCCGAAAGGTGAAAGCAAACCAAATGTCCATCGATGGATGAACGGGTAAACAAAATGTGGCAATATATATATACAATGGGATTTTATTCAGTCTTTTAAAAGGGAAGGAAATTCTGTCACATGTTACAACATGAATAAATCTTGACAATATTATGCTGAATGAAATAAGCCAGTCACAAAAAAAACTACTATATTATCCCACTTATATAAAGTATCTAGTAGTCAAATTCATAGAGTAGAATGATGTTTGCCAGGGACTAGGGAGAGAGGGGGAAGGGGAACTGTTAATGAGTATAGAGTTTCAGATTTGCAACACGAAAAAGTTCTGGAGATCTATTTCAAAACAATGTGAATATACTTAACATTACTGAACTTAAAAATGGTTAAAACAGTAAATCTTGTTATGTGATTTTTTTAACCACAATGAAAAAATACATAAAAATGGTATAGGATTGAACCAAGAGGTATAAAAATCCAACTAGTTAGAATCCTGGACAGAGAGAACAGAGATAAGGGGGAAAGAGATAGATTATTTAAAACAAAACAAAACAAAAACACGGTGGAAAAAAAAAATCCAAGGCTAAACAAAGACATGAGTCATTAAATACACAAGCAGACAAATTTATGGGCTGCAATAAAAAAAGTGATCAGGGAAACTTATAGCTGTAAACACTAACATCAAAAAAGAAAAAAGATGTCAATTCAGCAATCCGACTTTGTAGCTTAAGGAACTGTAGCTGTTCAGGCAGGAATATGGGTAGCCTGGGAATCAGATTTATGGTTGCTATCTGAAGTGGGGCAGTCTTGCAGGCTGGGCCCTTAATCTGTGGGGTCTGAAGGTTAACTCCAGGAGTTAATGTCAGAGTTGAAATGAATTACTGGAGATCCAGTTGGTGTCCAGTTAATTGGAGAATTGGTGTTAGAAAAACATTATATATTTGTTGTCAGGAAGAAAACATCAGATGGCAGTACTACTCAAAGTGATCTACATATCTGATGCAATCCCTATCAAAACCCCAATGACACTTTTTGCAGAAATAGAAAAGCCTAAAATTCATATGAAATCTTGAGGGACCTTAATAGCCAAAACAATTTTAAAAAGAAAAAAAATTGGACTCACTGATTTCAAAACTTACTACAAAGCTACAGTAATTAAAACAGTATGGTACTGGAACAAAAAGAGACATATAGACTAAAGGAATAGAGAGCCCAGAAATAAATCCTTGCATATATGATCAAATGATTCTGACAAGGGTGTTCAGACCATTCAATGGGGAAATGACAGTCTTTCTAACAAATTGTGCTGGGACAACTAGATAGCCACATGCCAAAGAATGAAGTTGGACTCCTACTTCATACCATATTTAAAAGTTAAAGATAGATTTAAAAATCTAAGTATAAGACCTAAAACTATAGAGCTCTTAGAAGAAAACATACATGGAAATCTTTGTGAATTGAACTGGGCAATACAGTTGACCCCTGAATAACATGGGGGTTAGGGACACTAAAACCCTGCAAAGTTGAAAATCCACATATAACTTTTGACTCTTTAAAAACTTTACTAATAGCCTACTGTTGACTGGAAGCCTTAGAGATAACAAACAGTTAATATATTTTGTATATGTATTATATACTGTATTCTTACAATAAAGGAAGCTAGAGAAAATGTTAAGAAAATCATAAGAAAAAATATACCTTACTATTCATTAAGTGGAAGTGGGTCATCAGAAAGGTCTTCATCCTCATTGTCTTCACATTCTGTAGGCTAAGGAAGAGGAGTTGTTAGTTTGGTCTTGCTGTCTCAGGTGGCAGAAGTGGAAGAGGTGGAGGAGGTAGCAGGGGAGGCAGGAGAGGCAGGCACACTCAGTGTAACTTCACAGAAATACCTTGTAATTTCTGTCTGATTTTTTTGTTATTTCTCTAAAATCCTTCTTCTGCTGTTTGCTTTAGTTTCAGTCTCCATATCATAGAGGGATCCATGTCATAAAAAGCAAAAGCAGTCTTTAATAATTGGAACTCTTCTGCCAATTGTCTAATGTCAATTTGTTTTCCGGCACTGCTTCTATGTCTTCTTCCTCATTGTCTGGCACTGGTTCAGAGCACTCATCTCCATCAAGTCATCTTCTGTTAATTCTTCTGGTGTGGTGTCTTCTCTTTAATTTCTTCAAGAAAACCGTATCTTGAAACCCTCAGCCCTCACCCCTTTTTTTTTTTTTTTTGCCCTATTCACAATCTCTTTCATGATTTCCTTGGTTAGCTTTGTCGTACATCCTGTGAAGTCATGCACAACATCTGGACAGTTTTCTCCAGCAGGAATTTATTGCTTGGAGCTTGATAACTTTCATGGCTTTTTCTATAACAATGATGGTATTTTCAATATTATCATCCTTCCAGACTTTCATGTTCTATCAGGGTTCTCTTCCACAGCACTGACAATCTTTTCCAAAGAGTACTTTGTGTAACAAGGCTTAAAGGTCCTTATGACACCCTGATCTAGAGGCTGAATTAGAGATGTTGAGTTTGGGAGCCAATAGACACCTTCAGTGTTGAACTCATGGAGTTCTGGGTGGCCAGAGAGCATTGCCCAATATCAAAAGAACTTTAAAAGGCAGTCCCTTACAGGCGACATACTTCCTGACCTCAGGGACAAAAGCATTGATGGAACCAATGCAGAGAAAGGGTTCTTGTTGCCCAGACATTCTGTTGTACAACAAAAACCTAAAGAAGAAGAAGAAGAAGAATAATAATAATAATAATAATAGAAAGACTGGCAGCTGGTATTTATCTTTATCTTCAAGGCTTGGGGGTTAGCAGCTTTATAGATAAGAATATTACTGATCTTAAGACCAACTGCATTTTTATAAAATAATAGAGATAGCCTATCTCTTCCTGCTTCAAATCCTGGTTTTCATTTCTCTTCCTTACTAATAAATGTCCTTTGTGGCATTTTTTTTTCTACGAACAGGGAAATTTCATCTTCATTAAAAACCTGTTGAGGCAGATATCCTTTCTCCTCAGTGATTTTCTTTTTTTTTTCTTTCATAATTGAGATTTTATTGGTTGGGTCGAAGATCAGCACACAGGCATTTCGGTTTGTACACAAGTCTTCACATATGTACCAAAAATCTAAAAAGCCATGTATTGCAAATTCTTTGTAAAGTTACTCTAGTGACTTTCCAGCTTAATATCTGGAGGCAAAATTTCCTTAAGAGGCTATCACGTACCAATATCTTCACATGGTGATAAGCTGTTAAATACGTTCTACCAATTCATAATTGAATAGCATGTACACTACATACTCAAATTTTCATTCACAGCACATTCACAAAGTTATTGGAAAAACAGGACTATCACAACTAAATATGTTACAGAGTGCATACAATTCAGACAGGGAAATCCATGAATATGGAGTGGTTTTCTTTAGGAGACAATTCTACTAAAAAACAACATGGGAACAGAAGTAATTTAAGATGTTTAAGACATTCAGTACAGGACTGTGACTCCATATTGCTGTTTAGTATGCTTTGTATTATAGGATATGAAAACTAACCCCCCATCTATGGAATGTTAACCTGACACCTAAGATAGTCAAAGCCTCCTATAATTCAATATCTCACACTATTTTCTGGTTGTACCAAAAAATAAACTGGTGAATGATTTACCTCTTTTTAAAAAAAGCATTTACACTTTAAAAATGGGATGAGGTGGGATTCCTTCCTTCTTCAAAATGTTTCTAGAGCTACTAAAAAACTTGCATTTACAAAATAGTTGATAAAAATATTCCTCTGAATTGTACAAGAAGGGAGACAGGAACCACTGATAAGACATGGTATAGGATATTAATCAGACTTGGCTTCTTTCTCTCTAGCTTCATTGGAGGCTGAACTCTCCTCGGTTTTTGTTTCTCCATTTTCTGCAGGCAAATCTTTACTTTCTTGGTTAGCCACTTCAGCCGGTTTTCCCTTTGCTCCTCCTTTCCCTTTTGTTTGCAAGTTCTGTCTGGAGATTTATCCTTTTCTGCTGCCTTTTCTGGCTTAGTTTCCACTTTTGCAGGGGCAGGTTTAGCTGACAAGTGTGCAGATCTCCTCTCTTGAGCTACTCCTTCGCTGTCCCTTTGGTGGAGCTGACCTTCCTCTTGGCATCCTAGCAGCAGGGAGGGTGTGTGCCAAGTGCCTGCACGCTGCAGCCCACTGAGACCCTTAGCGAAGCTGGGCTGCCTGGCTGCTGCCTCTTGGTTGGCAGAAGCTGCTTCTCCTATTATCTTGACTTTTAAAAACCAAACCTCATTCTAAAATTATCAAACCATCCTTTGCTGGCATTAAATTCTCCAGTTTTAGATCCTGCACCTTACTTTTGCTTTAAGTTGTCACATAATGACTTTTCTTTTTCTTGAATTATATTAGTCTACAGGTAAGCCTTTCTTATAGTAATCCTGCACCCACATAAAAGCTGCATTTTTAATATGAGATAAATAGGTATTTTGCAAGAAGTATAAAGTTTTGGTGCCTGCTGACATAGCTGCAGTGACAACTTCACAAATTTTCATTTCTTTTTTCAATGGTCCTTACACTGGATACATTTATCTTGAAATGGATAACCACATGTGACGACCTCAATCTGCTGTACATATCAAGCAATTCGACTTTTTTTTGTAATATCATGGCTTTTTTCTCTGCTTCTTGGGAGCACTTCCGGCATCACCAGTGATAATCCATGACTTCATTTGGGTCCCATGGTATTATTCAAGTTTTATGGTATTGCAGTAAACATGGTATGAACTGCTCATGTGGAGATGATTAGTGTTTTAAGCAGATACACCACTTGAGCTCACTGCAACAGCAACAGGAGGTGGCTACGATATTATTACAGCAGCATAGTATGTACTACAGTTAATTTTATGTTTGTTTATATTTCTCAACTGCCTATGATGCCATGTATGGTCTGTGTTTGTGTGCATACATTTATCAATTTTAACTTTTCATAATAGACTTGTGGATATTTTATACAGTAAATAATAAAACAGACTAGTATCTACATATGTTTTATGCATTCATGACATACCTAGCTTTTTAGTCTTTTCAATATTTCTAAGCTACATGGTTCTTCTGCAAGTTTTTTCAAATTGTTGCAAATATCCAAAAAATTTTCCAATATGTTTGTTGAAAAAAATCTACAGATAGGTGGACCTGTGCAGTTCAAACCTGTGTTGTTAAAGGGTCAAATGTAGTTTCTCAGCTATAATACCAAAAACACAAGCAAGGAAAGACAAAAAAACCTGAGTATCAAAAATATAAACATCTGTACCACAAAGGACATTATCAAGAAAATGAAAAGACAACCAAAAATGGGAAAAAATTTTATAAATCACACCTGGTAAGGTACTTGTATCTAAAATATACAAAGAACTCTTACAAATACATAACAAAAAGAAAACACAACTCAAAAATGGGCAAAAGACCTCAATAGATATTTCTCTAAAAAAGATATACAGACTGCCAATAAGCACACAATAAGATGGTGAACATCATTTGCCATCAGGGAAATGCAAATCAAAACCACAGTGAGATACTACTTCTCAGCCACTATGATATTTTTAATCAAAAAGACATAACAAGTATTGACAAGGATGTAGGGAGATTAGAACCCTCATATACCTCTGGTGGAAATGTAAAATACAGCCAGTGGTTTTGGAAAATAGTCTGACAGTTCCTCAAGTAGTTAAACATAGAGTTACCATATGACCCGGTGATTTCACTAAGTATAAACCCAAGGAAAATGAAAACATAATATCCACTTAAAACCTGTATATAAATATTCATAGGAATATATTTTAACAGCATAATGCTAAGTGAAATAAGCCAGTTACAAATTATGACATTGGACAATCCTATCCATGTGAAATCTCTAGGCAAATCTGTGGAGACAGAAGTAGATTCGTAGTACTTTATAGATCAGTTGTTCAGGGTCAAGGAGATAGGGAAATTAGGGGGTGAGCTAAAGAGGACAGGATTTCTTTATGGGGTAGTGAATATGTTCTAATTTTGATTGCTGTGATGGATGCACAACTCTGTGAATATACTAAAAGCCATTGAACTATACACTTTGAATTAGTGAATTGTAAAGTATGTGAATTATATAATAAAGCTGTAGATAATTGTTTAAAATGCAAATAGAAACAATGTAATATGGGATTGATAATATATAATAGTAAAATGCATTATAACAATAGCATAAGAGAAAAGAGGAAAAAACAGAAGTATAAGGTTGCAAGGTTCCTATACTATATATGAAACAAAGCAATATAATTTAAGGCTGACTATAGTGTGTTAGAGACATATATTCTAAACTGTAGAGAAACTTCATTAAAAAATAAAGGAAGTATGGCTAATAAAATAATACTGGAGATAAAATGGAATGTGAAGAAAAAAACCCAAAACAAGGTAGAAAAAGAAGGAAAAAAGGCATAAGGAGCACAGATCAAACAGAAAAATAGGAAATAGCTTCTTTAAATCCAATCATATCCATAATTACAATAAATGTAATGCTTTAAATGAAAGGTTAGCAGACTTTTACTGTAAAAAGACAGATAATAAATATTTTTAGTTATGGACTGTATAATCTCCACCAAAACTATGCAACTGCCACTGCAGCACAAAATAGCCACAGACAATACATAAATGAATGAGCAAATCTATGTTCCAATGAAATTTTAGAAACACTAGAAATTTGGATATAATTTTCATGTACCACAAGTTATTCTCTTTTGATTTTTTCCAACCATTTAAAAATGTAAAAACAATTCTTAGGGGCTGTATAAAAGCAGATTTACCCACAGAGCACCCTTGTATAAATTGGCCCACCCTTGTATAAATACTACAGTGACAAGCAGTCTTTAAGATTGGATAAAAAGACCCAACTATATGCTCTCTGCAAGAAACCCACCCTAATATACTAACAGATTTTAAGTAAAAGGATAAAAAATACACTATGCAAACATTAAAAACACAAAAGCTTGAGGGTCTATATAAACATCAGATAATGCAGTCTCCAGAATGAGAAATTACAGGCTAATTATATAGTTTGAATTTTTGTCCCCATCTATATCTCATATTGAATTGAGTTGTAATTCCCAATGCTGGAGGTGGGGGCTTGGTGGGAGGTGGTTTGGCTCTTGGTGGCAGTCCTTCATGGCTTGGTGCTGTCTTTGCAAATAGTGAGTTCTCATCAGATCTGGTTGTTTAAAAGTGTGTGGTACAACGTACCCACCTTACTCTCTCTCATCTTGCTCCTGCTTTCACCACGTGATATGCCTGCTCCCACTTCACCTTTGCTACCAGTAAAAGCTCCCTGAGGCCTCCCCCATTTATGAGGTAGTGAAAATGTTCTAAAGTTGATTGCTGTGATGGATACACAACTCCGTGAATATACTAAAAGCGATTGAACTATACATTTTGATCAGTGAATTGTATAGTATGTGAATTATATCTCCCCAGAACCCAAGTGATGTTGGCACCACGCTTGTACAGCCTGAGAACCATGAACCAATTAAACCTCTTTATAAATCACCCAGTCTCAGGTATTTTTTTATGGCAGTGCAAGAATGGCCTAATACAGAAAATTGGTACCAAGGACTGGGACACTGCTATAAAGATACCTGAAAATGTGGACACAACTTTGGAACTGGGTAATAGCAGAGGCTGGAAGAGTTTAGAAGGCTCAAAAGAAAATAGGAAGATAAAGGAACGTTTGGAACATCTCAGAGATTGGTTAATGGTTGTGACCAAAATGCTGATAGTGATATGGACAGTGAAGTGAGGTCTCAGATGGAAATGAGGAACTGACTGGGAACTGGAGCAAAGTCACACATTTTATGCTTTAGCAAAGAACTTGGCTGCATTCTGTTTGTGCCCTAGGGATCTGTGGAAGTTTGACTTCAAAGTGATGATTTAGGGTATCTGGTAGAAGAAATTTCTAAGCAGTAAAGTATTTAATATGTGGCCTGGCTGTTTCTAGCAAGCTATGCTCAGATGTGGGAGTAAAGAAATGATTTAAAGTTGGAACTTTTAAAAGGGAAGCGGGGTCTAAAAGTGGAAAATTTGCAGCCTGGCCATGTAGAAAATAAAAGCTTGTTTTCAAAGGAAGAATCCAAGCAGGCTGTGGAGCAACCACTTGCTAGAGATATTTGCACAACCAAAAGGGAGCCAAGAGCTAACATCCAAGACAATGAGAAAAAGTTCTCAAAGGCATTTCAGAGACCTTTGCAGCAGCCCTTCCCATTACAGGCCCAGAGACCTAGAAGGGAAGAATGGTTTCATGGGCCAGGCCCAGGATCCTGCTGCCCTGCACAGCCTCAAGACACTGTTTTCCTCATTCTGACCACTCTGGCTCCAGCATCGGCTAAAGGAGCCCCAGATATAGCTCAGGCTGCTACTTCAGAGGGTGCAAGCCATGAGCCTTAGTGGCTGGCATGTGGTGTTAAGCCTGTAGGCATGCAGAGTGCAAGAGTGAATGAGGCTTGGCAGCCACCATCTAGATTTCAGAGAATGTATTAAAAGAGTCTGGGTATCTAGGCAGAAGCCTGCTGCAAGGGTAGAGCCTTAGAGAGAACCTCTACTAGGGAAGTATGGAGTGAAAAAGTGGGATTGTACCCCCCACAGAGAGTCCCCACTGGGGGACTTCCTAATAGAGCTATGAGAAGAGGGCCACTGTCCTCCAGAGCCCAAAACAGTAGATCCACTGGCAGCTTGCACCTTCACTGTGGAAAAGCTGTAGGCACTCAACTCTAGCCTGTGAGAGTAGCCTTGGGGGTTGAACACTGCAAGGCCACGGGTGGAACTGCTCAAGGCTTTGGGAGCCCACCCTTCATATCAGTGTACCTGGATGTGGGACATGGAGTCCAAGGAGATTATTTTGGAGCTTTATGATTTAATGACTGCCCTGCTGGGTTTTGGACCTGTGTCAGCCTGTAGCCCCTTTCTTTTGGCCAATATTTTCCTTTTGGAACAGGAATGTTTATTCAATGCTTACATCTCCTTTGTATCCTGGAAGTAACTAACTTGTTTTTTATTTTACAGGCTCATAGATGGAAGGGATTTGCCTCAGATCTCATGTCCTTCTCACATTATAAAATACAATCATGCCTTCCCAATAGTCTACTAAAGTCGTAACTCATTCCAGCATTAAATCAAAACTCCAAAGTCCAAAGTCTCATCTGAGGCAATCTCCTTTGACTTCAACTCATTCTATTAGACAAGCATTACTTTGACATTAACACCAGATAAAGGCATTAAGGAAATTATAGAACAATATCCTCCATGAACAAAGATGCAAAAATCTTTAAGAAAATTTCAGGAAATTGAAACCAGCAATATATAAAAAGGATCCTCCATCATAGCCAAATAGACTTTATCTCAGAAATACAAGGTTGATTAAACACTGTAATGTCAATCAGTATAATTTATATATTAACTACAAGAGAAAAGCCATATGATCATCTCAACAGATATTGAAAAAGCATTTGACATACTCAAGTATCAATTTATGATTAAAACTCCCAGTAAACTAGGAATAAAAGGAAACTTTTACAGCCTGATAAAGGACATCTATGAAGACCCAAAGCTAACATCATACATAATGGTCTAAAACTAAATGCCTTCTCACTAAGATGAAAAACAGGCATGGAAGGGTATCTGTTCTCAACCCAGAGACCCTTGCCAGTCCAGCACAACAAGAAAAATAAATAAAACACATTACTAGGAAGACTGGGAAGGAAAAAGTAAAACTATTTTTATTTGCTGAAGTTATGATCCACTGTGAAGACAACCCGGTGAACTCTACAACTATAACAGGACCCATTATGAAGAAATTCCTAAGAACTCTACTAGAACTAATAAGTGAGTACAGCAAAGCCACAGGACACAAGTCCAATATACAAAAATTAATTGTATTTCTATGTACTAGCAACAAACAAGAAATTTAAAAATACCATTTATATTAGCATTCAGTTATGAAATTCTTAGTAAAATATGTACACTGCAAACTAAAACTCTGCTAGGAGTAATTAAAGACCAAAATAAATCAAGAAACATATCATATTCATGAAATGGAAGCTCAATATAATCAACACATTAATCTTCACCAAACTGATTTAACAAGAGTTGCAATCAAAATCTCAGTGGGCTTTTTTGTTTTCCAAAGAAATTCAAAATCCAAAACTTAAAAAAGAGCAAAAATCTTGAATAGGCACTTTGCAAAAAAACTTATAATATACAGATGGCCAATAAGCACAATGATATGGTTTGGATCTGTGTCCTCACCAAATCTCATCCCCAGTGTTGGAGGTGGGAGGGTGTAATTCCCTGGTAGGAGGTAACTGGACCACGGGGGCAGAGTCCTCATGAATGGGTTAGCAGCATCCCCTCGGTGCTCTTGTGATAGTGAGTTAGTGTGAGATCTGGTTGTTTAAAAATGTGTGACACCTTCCCCTTCTCTCTCTTGGTCCTGTTCCTCCAGTGTAAGACACCTGCTCCTGCTTTGCCTTTCACCATGAATAAAAGCTTATTGAGGCTTCCCCAGAAGCAGATGCTGCCATGCTTGTTGCAGAGCCTGCGGAACCACACGAGCCAATTAAACCTCTTTTCTTTATAAATTATCCAGTCTCAGGTATTTCTTAATGGCAGTGTAAGAACGAACTAATATTATAATTAGTCTGTAGGGAAATGTAAATTGAAACTACAACAATATATCACTATGCATCCATTAAATTAAGAGAGTGATATCAAATGTTAGTGAGGAAGTACAGCAATTGGAACTCTCATATGTTGTTGGTTAGAATGTTACAACCACTTTGGAAAACAGCTTCTCAGCCTCTTAGGTTAAATACAAGCTTTCCATATGACCCAACACCCCCATACTACTAGGTATTTACAGAAGGGAAATGAAAACATATGGTCCAGACTAAGACTAATAATAGCCCCAAACTGGAAATAACCCAAATGTTCATCAAATAGAAAGGATAAGCATAGAATAGTATATCTATACAATGGAATAGCATTCAAGAATAAAAAGGAATAACCTACTGATACATTCAACAACATGATAAGTCTTTGGTTTCAATTTTGTGAATTCAAACAAAAGAATATATACTTATTCAATGTATGGCACTGGAGGAAAGGCACAACTGTCACAACAGAAAGCAGCTTAGTGATTGTAAAAGTTGGGTGTGGAAAGGAAGGTTCTGCCACAAAGGTGAACTGCAGAGCTGCATGGGGTGAGGAAAATGTTCTACATCTTGATTGTGACGCTGGTTACGTGACTGTATATATTATTAAAAAGTCACTAAACTGGGCTGGGCACAGTGGCTCATGCCTGTAATCCCAGCACTTTGGGAGGCCGAGGCAGGCGGATCACTTGAGGTCAGGAGTTCGAGACCAGCCTGGCCAACATGGCGAAACCCCCTCTCTATTAAAAATACAAAAATTATCCAGGCATGTTGGCACATGCTTGTAATCCCAGCTATTTTGAGAAGCTGAGACACAAGAATCGCTTGAACCCGGGAGGTGGAGGTTGCAGTGAGCTGAGATCACACCATTGCATTCCAGCCTGGATAGCAAAGCAAGACTTTGTCTCAAAAAAAAAGTCACTAAACTGTATGCTTAAAATTGGTGAATCTTATACCTCAGTAAAGATTAATAAAAACAACAAAAAATCAAAGTGTAACACAAGATCATAAACATTCTGGTATAATCAGTAAGTATACGGGTAACAACTCAAAAGTTAGAAAAATTTATACTCAGATTAAAAGGAAAGACCACGTGCAGTGCCTCAGGCCTGTAATCCCAGCACTTTGCGGGGCTGAGGTAGGCAGATTGCTTCAGGCCAGGAGTTGGAGACCAGCCTGGACAACATAGCGAGACCCCGTCCCTACAGGAGAAACAAAATTAGCTGGGCATGGTGGCACATGCCTGTGGTCCCAGATGCTTGGGAGGCTGAGGTGGCAGGATTGCTTGAGCCCAGGAGTTTGAGGCTGCAGTGAGCTATGATTGCCACTGCGTTCCAGCTTGGGCAACAGAGTGACAGGCTGTCTCTAAAACACAAAATAAAAACATTGGAAGGAAAAAAACCACAATGTAAGTATAAAAAATATATACCTAAAACTTACGAATGTTGAAAATAAAAGGCTGAATGAAGACATGCAAAAGCAAATTCAAAAAGAATCCTAAAAATTCTAAAAGCAAATTCTAAAAAAAAGGAAAGATTATAACATTAGAAGCTTCATTAAATAAAAAAGCCATGACGAAAAACTTAAATTCTAAGAGGGAGCAATATTACAGATGACATTCATTGCCCATCATGAAATTAAACTAGAAATTGGTACCAAAATTAGGAGAAAACCCACTACTATAGGAAATTAAAATGAAAACAACAACTTCTCTTTGAACCAAATAAAAAATTAAACTCAAACTATATTATAAAAATTATAATAAAAATCTAGTATTTATCAGAATCAGAATCTGGGAGAAAAATGCATAGCACCAAAAATACCCTGGCCAGGCACTCATGCCTATTATCCCAACATTTTGGGAGGCCGAGGTGGGAGGATGGCTTGAGCCAGGGAGTTCCAGAACAGCCCTGAGCAATGCAGTGAGCCCTCGTCTCTACTGAAAACAACAATAATAAATTAGCTGGGAGCAATGGTGCACGCCTGTAGTCCCAGCTACTTGGGAGGCTGAGGCTGGAAAATTGCTTGAGCCCAGGAGATCGAGGATGCAATGAGCCATGACTGTGCACTACATGCAAGCCTGGGAGGCAGTGTGAGACCCTGTCTCAAAAAAGAAAAGAAAATCTTTGCATTGACATCTGTTTCCGGAACAACATGGCGGCAGCTTATTTGTGAATTGTCCCTTTCTTGTTGTTAATAATACATAACAAGAAGAAGAAAACAAAACAAAACAAAATCCACAAACAACATTTCAGCAAAACTAAGAAACAGAAAACCTGCAAACTCAAAATTGTGGTTAAGTACTGCCAAAAATAGAGTTGTACAGCAGAACTGGATGGGAAGTTGCAAAGGCACTATGGAAGAGAAACACGTTATGCGAAAGGTGGTCTGACAGGTGCTCAGAAGTCTCTAGCATCTTCCAGAAGAGCAAGAGCCTGTTACTGAGAGGGCGTGCCTGTGAGTGTGATGTAGCTTGAACAAGGCAGTACTGATTACTGGGGGGGCAGAGAGAGAAAGCTAATCAAGGCTCAGGCTGCGGGTACAGAGGGGGAAGATCTCACAAAATACCAGCTATAGTGGCATCACCTGGGATGGCAAGAGGAGGGATTTGTGAAACAGAGACCTGCAGGAAGAAGCCTTCCTCAACCAGGCTAGGACCTGAGAGCCAGAGCTGCGGACACATGGAAGAGTTACCTCTAGGCCTTTCCCATAGCAGCAGTAGAGAAAACACTGAACTACAAAGTTGAAACAACCATGACCCATTATATATTACCTTCCCTAGGATCCTCCTGTGCACCAAGCCTAGGAAACTCTTTCATTCAAAAATTCATTCAAAATACTAAGAGAAATAAAAAATAGGCTAACATTCATACAGTTAATGAAAACTTACCCCAAAATCACACAAAGTAGATGAAAATTATAACTTAAGATTCCAAGATGAGCTAAAAAGTTTTTAAATATTGATAATATATTACCTTTCTTGGTGTTTCCCTTTATTATACTCTTGAATAGGTTTAAGCTTCTATTACATTTGTCAACTTTCAACATCACTTGACTGCCAGTTACTACAAATAGAGTAGTAAGCAAGTTTATTCTTCTGTCTACTTTTTCTCCCCTTTCTATTTTTTGTTGTTGTATTATTCCTGCATTATCAGACTGTCTAACATTTATTTATATACCATTGTTATCCTTAGGTCCACTGCTCACCACCAAAATAAATAAGCTTATGGAAGCTCTAAAAGCATAATGAATAAAATAGACCTTATATATACACACACACACGTATACATGTATACATATGTATGTGTGTATGTAATAGTATATATGTATATATGTATGTATGTATCTATACTTTGGTAAAGAGAATGCATCTTCTCTTTAAGAACTCATGAAACATTCATAAAAACTGGTATTAGGCCATAAAGAAAACAATAATAGATTGTAAAAGGAAGAAATAATACAGACAATATTATTTGATCTCAATACAATAACAATAGAAATAACAAAATCAGAAAACATAAAGGCTCTTTCACATAGGAAAACATCAGTCTTCATTATACAACTCTTAGGTCAAAGGGTAGAATCAACTAAAACTGAGCTAACACAATGTAGAAAAACAGGAGAAAAATAAGAGAAAGCATGAATGTACAAAATTAGAAACGAAATAGGCCGGATGTGGTGGCCCATGCCTGTAATCCCAGCACTTTGGGAGGCCAAGGTGGGCAGATCACTTGAGGCCAGGAGTTCAAGACCAGCTTGACCAACATGGCAAAACCTCATCTCTACTAAAAATACAAAAATTAGCCAGGCATGGTGGCACACGCTTATAATCTCACCTAGTCAGAAGGCTGAGGCACAAGAATCACTTGAACCTCGGAGGCAGAGTTTGAGCTGAGACTGCACCACTGCACTCCAGCCTGTGTGACAGAGTGCAGAGTGAAACTGTCTCAAAAAAAAAAAAAAGAAAGAAAATAAACAAGAAACAAAGACATTTTTCTTTTTAAAGGGAATACTTTTTATGACACTATAGAATACATCCAATATGAATCTTTTTCTTGGAAAACATAATTGGCCAAAACTGACTCCAGAAGCTATATAAAGCGTGAACAGATTAATTTCCACAGAAGAAGCAGAGAAAGCAGTCGACTCCCCTAAAAAGCCCCATGTCCCACTGCTATGTAAACTGTTTCAGAGCACAAAAAAAGGAATACAAAGCTCCTAATTCTTTTTATGAAGTGGTGGTAACTTTGGTAACAATAGAAAGATAAATATTAAAACCTGAAAAAATTGCACAAAAGAGCACTACAGTTTTCATCTATGAATATTGAGGCAAAAATATTTAGACATTAGAGACAAGACTACCAGCACATATAAGAATAATAGGTCATGACCAAGTGAAGTTTATTCTTTTTTAACATTTTTATTTCAATAGCTTTTGGGGTACAAGTGGTTTTCGGTTACTTGGATGAATTCCATAGTGGTGAATTCTCAGATTTTAGTGTACCCGTCACCTGAGCAGTGTACATTGTATCTAATATGTAGTCTTTTATCCCTCACTCCCTTTTCCCTCCCTCCCCTCAAGCCCCCAAAGTCCATTATATCACTGTACGTCTTTGTGTCCTCATAGTTTAGCTCTCACTTATAAATGAGAACATATGGTATTTGACTTTCCATTCCGGAATTACTTCACTTAGAATAATGGCCACCCAGTTGCTATAAAATACATTATTTTGTTCCTTATTAATATATTCATTCCTTTTAGTCCAGGGGATATATATATATATATATATATATATATAGATATATAGATATATATATATATACCATGTTTTCTTTATCTACTCATTGGTTAAGGCATTTAAATTGGTTCTTTGCAATTGTGAAATGTGCTGCTATAAACGTGTGTGCATGTGTCTTTCTCGTACAATGACTTCTTTGCCGGTGGGGAGATACCCAGCAGCAGGATTTCTGTATTGAATGGTAGATCTACTTTTAGTTCTTTAAAGAGTCTCCATATTGTTTTCCATAGAGGCTGCACCAATATACAGTCCCAACAGTAGGGTAAAAGTGTTCCGTTTTCACCACATCCATGCCAACATCTATTCATTTCTGACTTTTTCTTTATGGCCATTCTTGCAGGAGTAAGGTGGTATCTCATTGTGGTTTTAACTTGTATTTCCCTGCTGAATAGTAATGTTGAGCATTTTTTCATGTTTGTTGGCCATTTGTGCATCTTATTTTGACAAATTTCTATTCATGTCCTTTGCCCACATTTGATGGGATTATTTGTTTTTTTTCTTGCTAATTTGAGTTTTTTGTAGATTCTGGATACTAGTCCTTTGTTAGATACATAGTTCACAAATATTTTCTCCCATTCTGTGGGTTATAGGTTTAGTCTGATGATTATTTCTTTTGCCATGCAGAAGCTTTTTAATTAGGTCCCATTTATTTATTTTTGTTGCATTTGCTTTTGGAGTCTGGGTCATGAATTCTTTGCCTACGCCAATGTCCAGAAGAGTTTTTCCAGTGTTATTGTCTAGAATGTTTATGGTTACAGATTTAAGTCTTTGATCCATCTTAATTTTTATATAAGGTGAGAAATGGGGATGCGGTTTCATTCTTCTATATGTGGCTTGCAAGTTTTCCCAGCACCATTTATTGAATAGGGTGACCTTTCCCCAGTTCATGTTTTTTAATGCTTTGTCAAAGAACAGTTGGCTGTAAGTATTTGGCTTCATTTCTGTGCTCTCTCTTCTGTTCCACTGGTCTACATGCCTATTTTTATAACAGCATCACGCTGTTTTGCTAACTATAGCCTTGTAGTAGAATTTGAAGTCTGGTGATGTGATGCTTCCAGATTTGTTCTTTTTGTTTAGGATTGCTTTAGCTATTCAGGCTCTTTTTTTGGTTCCATATGAATTTTAGGATTGTTTTTCCTAGTTCTGTGAAAAATGATAGGGTATTTGGATGGGAATCGCATTGAATCTGTAGGTTGCATTGGGCAGTATGGTCATTTTCACAATATTGATTATTTCCACAGCATGTGTTTCATTTGTGTCATCTATGATGATTTCTTTCAGCAGTTTTCCTTGCAGGGATCTTTTACCTCCTTGGTTAAGTATATGCCCAGGTATTTTCTTTTCTTTGCAACTGTTATAAAAGGGATTGACTTCTTGATTTGCTTCTTAGCTTGGTCATCCTTCGTGTATAGCAGTGCTACTGATTTGTGTGCAGTGACTTTGTAGCCTGAGACTTTATTGAATTAGTTTATTAGAACTAGGATTTTTTTTGATAAGTCTTTAGGGTTTTCTAGGTAGATGGTCATATCACTGGTGAACAGCACTAGTTTGACTTCCTCTTTTCCAGTTTGTATGTCGTTTATTTCTTTTGCTTGCCTAATTGCTCTGGCTAGGACTTCCAGTACTATGCTAATAGTTTGTACATGTAAAGGTGTTCATAGTGGTCTCGAATGATCTTTTGTATTTCTGCAGTATTGTTTGTGATGTCTCCGGTTTCATTTCGAATTGAGCTTATTTGGATTTTCTCCCTTTTTGGTTAATCTCACTAATGATCTATCAATTTTGTTTATCTTTTCAAAGAACCAGCTTTTTTCATTGTTCTTTTTTTGTTTGTTTCAATTTCATTTAGTTCTGCTCTGATCTTTGTTATTTCTTTTCTTTCAGTGGCTTTGGGTTTACTTTGTTCCTGTTTCTCTAGTTCCTTGAGGTTGTCTGTTTGTGCTCTTTCAGACTTTCTGATGTAGGCATTTGATGGCTATGACTTTTCCTCTTAGCACTGCTTTTGTTGTATTTCAGAGGTTTTGATAACTTGTGTCACTATTACCATTCACTTCAAAGAATCTTTGAATTTCCATCTTGATTTCATTATGAATCCCCAAATCATTCAGGAGCAGATTATTTAATTTCCATGTATTTGTATAGTGTTTACAGTTCCTTTGGGAGCTGATTTCTAATTTTATTCCATGGTTGTCTGTGAAGATATTTGATATGATCTCGACTTTCTTAAATTTATTGAGACTTGTTTTGTGGCCTATGTTGGAGAATGTTCCATGTGCTAATAAGAATGTATATTCTGCAGTTGTTGGGCAGAATGTTCTCCAAATTTCTGTTAAGTCCATTTGTTTTAGGGTATAGCTTAAGTCCACTGTTTGTTGGCTTTCTGTCTCTATCTGTTTAGTGCTGTCAGTGGAGTACTTAAGTCCACCACTATTATTGTGTTGCTATTTTATTTGTTGGGTGTAGTAGTAACTGTTTTATAAATGAGAGCTCCAGTGTTAGGTGCATATAAATTTAGTATCATAGTATCTTCTTGTTGGATTGATCCTTTTATCATTATATAATGACCTTCTCTTTTTTCACTGCTGATGCCTTAAAGTCTGTTTTGTCTGATATAAGAATAGCTACGCCTGCTTGCTTTGGTTTTCATTTGTGTAGCATATCTTTTCCATTCCTTTACCTTGAATTTATGTGAATTCTTATATGTTAGTTAAGTCTCCTGAAGAAAGCAGATATTTGGATTGTGATCTTTAAATTCATTCTGCCATTCTGTATCTTTTAATTGGAGCATTTAGGCCATTTACATTCAATGTTAATAGAGATATAAGGTACTGTTCTATTCATCAATATTAGTTGTTACCTAGATAAACTGTTGCTGTTGCTGTTGTGTTAGTTTTACAGGCTCTGTGAGTTTTTTATTTTTCATTTTTTGCTTTCAAGAAGTTCTATTTTCGTGCATGTTGAACTTTTGTTTCAGGATTTAAACTTCTTTTAGCATTTCCTATAGTGCTGGTTTGGTAGTAGCAAATTCCCTGAGCATGTGTTTCTCTGAAAATGACTTCATTTCTCTTTCATTTATGAAAGGTTTTAGTTTTACTGGATTTATTCATTTTGCTGGATACAAAATTCTTGACTAACAGTTATTCTGTTTAAGGAGGCTAAAGATAGGACCCCATTTCCCTTCTAGCTTATAAGGTTTCTGCTGTTAGTCGGATAGGTTTTCTCTTACAGATTATTTGATGCTTTTGTCTCACAGCTCTTAGAATTCTTTCCTTTGAGTTGATTTTAGATACCTGACAACTGTGTGCTTCGGTGATGATCTTTTCGTAATGAAATTTCCAAGGAGTTCTTTGAGCTTCTTGTATTTGGATATCTAAATCTCTAGCAAGGCCAGGGATGTTTTCCTCAATTATTCCCTCAAATAAGTTTTCCAAATTTCTAGCCTTCTCTTCTTCCTCAGGAACACCAATTATTCTTAGGTTTGGCTGTTTTACATAATCTCATATTTCTTAAAGACTTTCTTCATTTCTTTTGATTCCTTTTTATCTTTGTCTTATTGGATTAATCAAAAGCCTATCTTTGAGCTCTAAAATTCTTTTGTCTACATGTTGTAGTCTATTGTTGAACCTTTCCATGGCATTTTATAGTTCCCTAAGCATGTCTTTCATTTCCAGAGTTCTGATTGATTTTTCTTTATATCTCTCTAGAAAATTTTTCATTCATATCCTGAATTTTAAAAAATTTATGTTGGTTTTCACCTTTCTGTGGCATCTCCTTGAGTAGCTTAATAATCGCCTAAATTCTTTATCTGGTATTTCAAAGATTACATCTTGGTTTGGATCCACTGCTGGAGAGACCATGTGATCTTTTTTGGGGGTGTTACAGAACCCTGTTTTGTCATATTACCAGAATTACTTTTCTAGTTCCTTCTCATTTGGGTATACTATTTCTTCTAATTGTTCTTTAATTTATTTTTTATTTGACAGCGTTTTTAATTTCTTCTTTTCCCCTTAAGAATGTGAGTTTAATGTTTATTATAGCTTAATTTGGTTATTTGTGCTTTTGGGAGTGAAGACTCTATGAATTCCTTGATTGTGGAGAGTCTTTGTATGATGGCCTCCTCAGATGTGGTTGTAATAGTCATGTACTCAGTGTGTGGGCAAGTTTGCTATCTCCTATGGAATTGCAATGGCAGAGGTCTCTTGAAGCTTATCTCATTCCCCTGTGGTGTGCACTTTTTTATTTAATTTCTCCCCAGTATTTTATTTACTGAGTTGATGGTTCAGGCTTCAGGATAGGAGTGGTATCCCTGGGTAGGAACCTGTTGTAGCTAAAGCAGGTGGTAAATATAATATCCAATGGTGGACAGAGGTCCCAGCCTTGATGAAGGTGGCTGAGGGAGTGCTCAGTTAGATGCACTGATGTCTTAACAAGGGGAAGAGTGAGAGCCACCTCAGCTTCCTTGCCAGGCCAAGCAAGAAAGCCATCCAACTCCCAGACTCACTCTTATCCCAGTGGTCCAGCTATTCAGATATTTTTATCTGTAGGCATTTGATGTTCTAAGGAGAGAGGAATTGTGACTGCCTCTTGTGGAAGCCTGAACCTGGGGGATACCTCTCCTGTGGCAATGCAGTCACCCTGAAGTGTTCCAGGAAGGCTGTCTATAGGTTCAGCCACACTGAGCTCCTGTGGGAGAAACCCCAGCTGTGTCTGCAGTGGTGGACAAGGTGGGAAAGAAGACCTCTTCTCCAAGAGCACCAAGTCTGCCTGACTGTTGGGGTATAGCTGCAGACTTTTCCTGCTGAGCCTAGCACTGCAATTACGTCTCTGCTGAAAGAAACTCCCACCAGCAGAAAGATCTGGGACTCAAGGCCTGTTGTCTGAATTCTTTTGTCCCACAGGGTGCTCCCTTGATGTGGTGCTCTTCCCCTTCCCCTAGGAGTAGCAGTCTCTGAGAACCAGACTACAGTGATTGCTACTGCTCTTCTGTGTCCAGCCAACCTGTGGGGCCAAGTGGAGTTTATTCTAGGAATACAAGGATGCTTCAATATTAGAAAAAATGATTCGATATTAGGAAATTTATTAATATAGTTTAAAATATATAAAGTTATAGATTATAATTTATAATATATAAACTACAAATAATGTTATAGTTTATAATCTATAAATTGAAAAATTATGTGACACCTCTATTTCTGTTGAATAAGTTGATAAAATGCAACCAATTCAACCTATCTTTGATAAAAATATTAAAATAGGAATCAATAGTTATTTCCTCAAGATGATAAAAATATTCTTCTTCAGTCCAACACTATTGTCTTAACGGGGAAACATAGAAGGTTGGTCAACCACAGTAAGGAAAAAGGCCTACTACCACCACTTTATTATTTAACACCGTATTAGATGTATAAGTCAAAGCAAGTAAAACAAACAAACAAACAAACAAAAAAAACAGCGTGATGTACAATGATTAGAAGGGAAAAGGGAAAACCATCTTTATTTGGAGATAAGATGTAGGTATTCCTGGAAAAACCCAAGAGAATAAGCTGAAACATTACTACAACCAATATAAAAATTCAGTATGATCATGGGAAATAAGGATCCATGTATAGAAAGTAGTCTTTTTATGTACAAGCAACCACCAGTAAGAAGATATTCTTCAAGAGAAAAATTCCATTTATAACAGTAGCAAAGAAAAGCTTAAACTATATATATATATATATATATATATATATATAAGCTATCTGATTAAAATGTTATGATTCTTGAGGAAAACTGGACTTGAAAATATAGAAAGACAATGTATTCTGAGACACAGTAGTTTCCATGAAGATGTCAATTCTCTCAAGCCAACTAATTAATGTAATCCTTTCTCTGACCATCTCACACAGCCCCCCAAGAAAAACACAGAAAATTTTCTGAAACTAAGTAAGTTGATTCTAAGGCTTGTATGGAAAAAAAACAAGAATACACAGAAAAACAACAAAAAATAAGAGTAATAAGGAAAGGCTAGCCTTACTGGATATTAAAACATAATATAAGTCCTTAATAATTAAAGTGGTATGTACTTGGCACATGTATAGACAGAGACCAATGGAATGGAATAAAAAGGGCCAAACAAGACATCCTAATATTGGAATTTAGTATGTGATAAAGATGGCAATACAAATGTGTGGAATAGAAATTAATTTCTTCCAGTGTCAGGCAACAATCCTCTAGAAAAAACGGGCAAATGACAAGAACAGCTGAAGAAATACTAATGGCCTTTAAATATATGACAAGATTCTTAACTCCACCCATGTTATGGGTTCAATTCATATTTCAAAAATACATGAATTTTGGTCCCCACAAAATTCACAAGAATTCTAACTTCTGGTACCTCAAAATGTATCCTTATTTGGAGGCAGGATCTTTACAGAGGTAATCAAGTTAAAATAAGGTCATAAGGGTAGACCCTAATCCAATATGACTGGTGTCCTAACTGAACAAGGACAGAGAATGTGAAGACAATGTGAAGAGACATAAGGAAAAGAAAGCCATTTACAAACCAAGGAGAGAGGTCTGTGTTAAATTCTTTCCTCGCAGCCCTCAGAAGGTATCAACCCTGTGGACACCTTCATCTTGGACTTTCAGCTTCCAGAACTATGAGACAATAAATGTCTGGCTTAAGCCAGCCAGTTTGTGGAACTGTGTTATAGCAGCCTTAGTAAACTAATATAATGAAAAAGAGAAATGTAAATTATAAAAGATATACTATATCTCAAGCCATCCTTATAGAGTTAAGCAAGAATTCTGGACAGAAATATGGTTAACTATTAGGCAGCACTTTGACCCACTTCCTTGTAACTGAAAGTTACTTAGCACTAGATACTGACCATTTGCATCCCCATTGTTCTTGTGGATGGGATTTCTGACATCAGAATCACAAGGCTTTTAAGAATTGTCTAAGCAGATCGTGAGTTCCAGCAGAACAGCTGACATCAACCAGTTTGAAGACCCCCACAAAGTAACCAATTCAGCATGAGAATATAGTTTCTTCATCTCCCTATACCACGACTTCACCTTGCACTCTTCGACCAATCAATGCTCTCCATACTCTGGCCTCCTCCAAAACCTTAAAAATCACTAGTCACAAACTGCTCAGGGACACAGACTTGAGTTTTCTTTCTGTTTCCTCATTTGGCAGCCCTATGATTAAACCTCTTTCTCTGCTGCAACCTGGACACACCAGAATCTCTGGAACACACTTAAAGCAGTGTGTAGAGGGAAATTTATAGCACTAAATGCCCACAAGAGAAAGCAGGAAAGATCTAAAATTGATACCCTAACATCACAATGAAAAGAACAAGATAAGCAAGAGCAAACACATCCAAAAGCTAGCAGAAGGCAAGAAATAACTAAGATCAGAGCAGAACTGAAGGAGATAGAGACACAAAAAACCCTTCAAAAAAATCAATGAATTCAGGAGCTGGTTTTTTGAAAAGATCAACAAAATGATAGACCGCTAGCAAGGCTAATAAAGAAGAAAGGAGAGAAGAATCAAAGAGATGCAATAAAAAATGATAAAGGGGATATCACCACCAATCCCACAGAGATACAAACTACCATCAGAGAATACTATAAACACCTCTACACAAATAAACTAGAAAATCTAGAAGAAATGGATAAATTCCTGGACACATGCACCCTCCCAAGACTAAACCAGGAAGAAGTTGAATCCCTGAATAGACCAGGAACAGACTCTGAAATTGAGGCAATAATTAAGAGCCTACCAACCAAAAAAACTCCAAGACCAGATGGATTCACAGTCGAATTCTACCAGAGGTACAAAGAGAAGCTGGTTCCATTCCTTCTGAAATTATTCCAATCAATAGAAAAAGAGGGAATCCAGTCTAACTCAATTTATGAGGCCAGCATCATCTTGATATCAAAGTCTGGCAGAGTCACAACAACAAAAGATAATTTTAGACCAATATCCCTGATGAACATCGATGCAAAAATCCTCAATAAAATACTGGCAAACCAAATCCAGCAGCACATCAAAAAGCTTATCCACCATGATCAAGTGGGCTTCATCCCTGGAATGCAAGGCTGGTTCAACATACGCAAATCAATAAACGTAATCCAGCATATAAACAGAACCAAAGACAAAAACCACATGATTATCTCAATACATGCAGAAAAGGCCTTTGACAAAATTCAACAGCCCTTCATGCTAAAAACTCTCAATACATTAGGTATTGATGGGACGTATCTCAAAATAATAAGAGCTATTTATGACAAACCCACAGCCAATATCATACTGAATGGGCAAAAACTGGAAGCATTCCCTTTGAAAACTGGCACAAGACAGGGATGCCCTCTCTCACCACTCCTATTCAACATAGTGTTGGAAGTTCTGGCCAAGGCAATCAGGCAGGAGAAAGAAATAAAGGGTATTCAATCAGGAAAAGAGGAAGTCAGATTGTCCCTGTTTGCAGATGACATGATTGTATATCTAGAAAACCCCATTGTCTCAGCCCAAAATCTCCTTAAGCTGATAAGCAACTTCAGCAAAGTCTCAGGATACAAAATCAATGTGCAAAAATCACAAGCATTCCTATACACCATTAACAGACAAAGAGAGAGCCAAATAATGAGTGAACTCCCATTCACAATTGCTTCAAAGAGAATGAAATACCTAGGAATCCAACTTACAAGGGATGTGAAGGACCTCTTCAAGAAGAACTACAAACCACTGCTCAAAGAAATAAAAGAGGACACAAACAAATGGAATAATATTCCATGCTCATGGATAAGAAGAATCAGTATTGTGAAAATGGCCACACTGCCCAAGGTAATTCATAGATTCAGTGCCATCCCCATCAAGCTACCAATGACTTCACAGAATTGGAAAAAACTACTTTAAAGTTCATATGGAACCAAAAAAGAGCCTGCATTGCCAAGACAATCCTAAGCCAAAAGAACAAAGCTGGAGGCATCACGCTACCTGACTTTAAACTATACTACAAGGCTACAGTAACCAAAACAGCATGGTACTGGTACCAAAACAGAGGTATAGACCAATGGAACAGAACAGAGCCGTCAGAAATAATACCACACATCTACAACCATCTGATCTTTGACAAACCTGACAAAAACAAGAAATGGGGAAAGGATTCCCTATTTAATAAATGGTGCTGGGAAAACTGGCTAGCCATATGTAGAAAGCTGAAACTGGATCCCTTCCTTACACCTTATACAAAAATTAATTCAAGATGGATTAAAGACTTAAATGTCAGACCTAAAACCATAAAAACTGTAGAAGAAAACCTAGGCAATACCATTGAGGACACAGGCATGGGCAAGGACTTCATGACTAAAACACCAAAAGCAATGGCAACAAAAGCAAAAATTGAGAAATGGGAACTAACTAAACTAAAGAGCTTCTGCACAGCAAAACAAACTATCATCAGAGTGAGCAGGCAACCTACAGAATGGGAGAAAATTTTTGCAATGTACTCATCTGACAAAGGGCTAATATCCAGAATCTACAATGAACTCCAACAAATTTACAAGAAAAAAAATCAAACAACCCCATCAAAAAGTGGGAGAAGGACATGAACAGACACTTCACAAAAAAAGACATTTATGCAGCCAACAGACACATGAAAAAATGCTCATCATCACTGGTCATTAGAGAAATGCAAATCAAAACCACAATGAGATACCATCTCACACCAGTTAGAATGGCAATCATTAAAAAGTCAGGAAACAACAGGTGCTGGAGAGAATGTGGAGAAATAGGAACACTTTTACAGTATGGTGGGGCTGTAAACTAGTTCAACCATTGTGGAAGTCAGTGTGGTGATTCCTCAAGGATCTAAAACTAGAAATACCATTTGACCCAGCCATCCCATTACTGGGTATATACCCAAAGGATTATAAATCATGCTGCTATAAAGACACATGCACACATATGTTTATTGCAGCACTATTCACAATAGCAAAGACTTGGAACCAACCCAAATGTCCAACAATGATAGACTGGATTAAGAAAATATGGCACATATACACCATGGAATAATATGCAGCCTTAAAAAAGGATGAGTTCATGTCCTTTGTAGGGACATGGATGAAGCTGGAAACCATCATTCTCATCAAACTATCACAAGGACACAAAACCAAACACCGCCTGTCCTCACTCATAGGTGGGAACTGAACAATGAGAACACTTGGACACAGGGTAGGGAACACCACACACTGGGGCCTGTTGTGGGGTGGGGGTAGGGGGTGTGATAGCATTAGGTGACATATCCAATGTAAATGACGAGTTAGTGGGTGCAGCACACCAACATGGCACATGTATACATATGTAATAAACCTGCACATTGTGCACGTATACCCTAGAACTTAAAGTATAATAAAAAAAAATCTCTTTTGTAAAACTTCTCTCCCTTATTATATACATATCTATACACAAACACATACATACAGACCTATGATTTTTCTTTAATGGAAATGAGATCAATTATATTATAAATATTGCTCTATAACCTATTTTTTAACTTAAAAATATGCTGTCAGCACAAATACATTTACCTTGTTTGTCTTGAAAGGCTACACTGTATTTTATTGTTTGTATCAATGTTTATGTAACCAATTGTCTATTGACGGACAGATTATTTCTATTTCATTGTTAAAAATAATGCTATAATAAACACACCAATATAGACATCATTTTTCTTTTTTTAAGTCTGTTGAAGTGAATTGCTGGGTGAAAGGGTATACAAATTTTAAGTTTTTATACATATAAAATTTCCTTAACTTATACAGCTACTATATGTATACTTCTATAAAAATGCTAACTTTCCAACATTCTCACCAATGCTCATTATTATTAACTGTTACCTCTTTCCCAATTTGATAAAAGAAATTCTTATATATAAGAAAAAGATGTTTTTTGTTGAGGTAATTTTCCTTTCTTCCTTCTTCCTGCTTTCTTTCCTTCTCTCCCTCCTCCCTTTGTCATCCTATTTCTCTCCCTTTAAAAAGAATTATATCATACCACTTACAGAATATTTTTTCCTTCTGAATTGAAATAGTATCTTTATCTATACTAAATTATTATACATACATGGGTGTGTATAATGAACTTTTTGAACACACCAAGAAAACTTTTTTTTTTTAAAGGAAAACTTTTTTTTTTTTTTTTAAAGTCAAGATGAAACAATTTCATGTTTATATGAGAAAGTTTATACATAATCATTTTGGCTTCCCTAAACAGTAAAGCTGAAGAAAATGAGAACTGTATTCTGAACCACTGGGAAGAATTATTGAGAGTATTAGCCAATATAATCTAGTGAAAGTCTCTAACACACTGACCCGAACACAGTAGGAGTTCAGGGGGTTTTTTAAGAAAGAGTGAAGAACAGGGAGACACAGGCAGCACTGATAGGGAAAGAGAATTACAGGACAATCAAGAAGTTTGTATCAGCTTTAAAAAATAAATTCACATTTGTTGAACACTTATGTAGGGCAATGAAATGCCAAGGTAGCCACAGTTTTTTTCATAAAAGGAATGGAAGCAAATCTAATCCAAGTCATTCTCCAGCCCATGATTAAAGGTACCAGAACCACAAACATGTGGGGAAACCTCTGTTATATATGAGATGAATTTTGGAGATAGGAAATGATATTTTTAGTTAGCTATGTAAAGCTTTTATTAACTTTTAGGACTTGCTCAAATTTTCACATTTAGGAAATTCAATGCAATCTTAAAGACAAACATTCCTTTTACTTTTATTTTTCACCTCTATCTTGTGTCAGGAGACTAATGTTATACTATCTACCTATATAGAGTTATGAGCTGAAGCTGTATCCATGGGAAAACAGATTATCTATGTTTTAAACTTGTAAGCTTAGTCTACACAAAAATACAGCTTTAAATTATGCCACAGATTTTCTTAAAGAAATTCTTAATCATTTGATAAATTCCCTAAGAAATGAGTCTGTAGTCTATTCTAATCTCATTAACGCAACACATGTTTCAGACATCACAATAGGTTGATGACTTACTTGTATCTTGCTTCTTGTTTTCAAGATGATCTAATAGTTGTCTTATCTCAGCATCATACTCCACCCATTCTGGGACAATTCTGGCAGCAGCTTTTAGTTTGGGTTCTTTTGTTTTGGGATTATTGCACTAAAAGTTTAAGTAAATTTTGTTAATGAAAGACCATGCTCCTGGAAACATAAGGACAATGCTGTGTCACTAGGGCAAACAAAATACATTTTATAAAAAGCAGAGTCCTACTAAGTACTGGAAGTGTAATATACACAAGATCAAGTGAAATGATATATCACAACTTATGTACATAATAATTGCTTAATACAAATACCTCAATCAGAAATTTAAATAAAAATTGTTATAAGACATTCTGATGACTCATAAGTCTGTCAAAAAAATTATGTAAAATGTTTTGACAAAAGATCTAATTACATTACCACTATGTAGAAGAACATAGCAGACTAGTGTGCTTTGTAGGCACAGTAGAAAAACATGGAAATGGCATCTCGGTTCTCAGGGTTCCAACTCCATATTTACTAATAGTAGGATGTGTATATATCACATAATTATATGTGCGTGTAGGGTGTGTATCTTAATTTACTCAACTGCAGAAGAAATTAAAATAAGAACATCTCTAAGGTTCCATCAATATACAATCAGTTTAAACTACTGAGTACTACTATAGAGTTTCTTGGGAAATTAAAGTTAAAAGCAAAAATTATAGAAGGTTGATAAGAGTCTGACACACTATGTATCTGAAGGTACAGCTGAAAGGATCTGCTGATATATTGGACGTGAGCTGTAAGTAAAGAGAGGCATCAAAGAAAGACAAAGCCACCAGTACCTTTGGCTTGAGCAATATAAAAAATGGATTTGCCATTTACTGAGACAGAAGACAATGGGAGTAGTATAAACTTCATCAAGTAATAAAGGAAGCCCATTCACTATTTACAAAGAATTAAGGCAGGAAGCAACTTGAAGCTCACTTCTGGTGACATTTTTTCCACTTGCTTTCCTCTTATTTTTTAGGGGAAAGCTATTAGTCATGAGCCATGAGCCTGTTGTCTTAACCCTTTCCTCACCAAATATTTTCAGTTGATTTATTACGGATTTCTTTTCCATAGTGACATATTCCTGAGGTAAGTGGAAAACACAATTTTCTTTGCAGAAATTAACTTTATAGGCAATGTCTTCTATATAGGGAAGATAATGGGACTAATTCTTTTTTTAATTCTGTCAAACTATTAAAAAATAAAAATATTATGTTTTCTTTAGCTATTTGTACTACAGTGGGTTTGTGTGTGTGTGTGTGTGTGTGTGTGTGTGTGTGTGCTCGTGCATACACTCTATAAGCTTTATTAGTGGTTCTTAACTGGGTAATCATGCCCCTTGGGGAGCTTTGGCAAAGTCTGGAGAAAATTTGTGATGGCCAGGGAGTGGTGGGGTGCTACTGCCATCTAGTGGACAGAGGCCAGAAATGCTGCTGAATACCTGCCACAATGCACAGGAAAACCCCTGTAACAAAGAATTCTCCACTCCTCTTTGCCAATAGTACTGAGGTTGAAAAACTCTGAGATGGACAGTTGAGAGAGTATAATGACATCCATAAACATTTTCATTCCCACCTTCAATATTATTAGTCATTCTCTTTTCTTCTGTTAGGCCATTTCCTTGGGAATTTTCTGCATTCTCTTTTCTCCTCCATGAAGAATAGCATGTTCTCTCATTCCACTCTTAGTGTTTCTATGAGGGAGATGGGCTGAACACCAAAATTTGTGCCACTTCTCCTTTTCCTGGGTATTGCTATTCCTAAGAAGTAGCTGTCTATCCAAGAATGCCATTTCTCAGCTCCTGTTACATCTAGCTATGGCCACTTGACCAACTCCCACCAAGGGGCCATGCCTTTAGGATTCAAGATATGTTCTCCACACTTTTTTTCCCCTTCCCTCCAGATTGGTACTATCCAATACAAATACAATGAAAACCACATACGTAATTTGTGGGGTTTTTTCACTAGAAAAATACTAAATTTTTCTAGTAGCCATGTGTAAAAATGTAAGAGGACTAGGTGAAATAAATTTTAACATCATATTTTATTCAACCCAATATATCCGAAATACTAAGTCAACATGTAATCAATACAAAAATTAGTAATGAGATATATGTTACTTTCATTGTATTGAGTATTCAAAATCTGGTGTGTACTTTATACCTTACAGCACATCTCAATTCAGAATAGCAACATGTTAAGGGCTCAACAGCCACATAAGGCAAGTGGCTACTGCAATGGAAGGAGCAGTTATACGTGGACAAAAAGTACTCCCTGAGACATGGCACACAGGAGGGCTACTCAATGACGGAGATCCCCACTTAGGTCTGCTGCTGGAATGAGTATGAAGCCACTGAATTTTGGGGGTTTGTTATGGTAGCTCATGTTAGTCTAAGTACTAAAGATCCCAAAATGACCTATACCCCTCTGTATGAGCCACAACAGAACCCTAACAACATATTAGTAGTTGTGTTCAATAATGTTCTTGGCCTCTCTTTATGAAATTCCCTTGCTTACCTCTTAAAAATGCCATTTTATTTGTTTCTGCTATATTCTACCACCTATGATTACATTCTAACATGCTGGCATGCTACTTTTAAGATATGTATTTCTATACACGTCTGAAAAAGTTCCTATATTTTGTTTTCCTGCCCTTTTTTGTTCAAAATTGTGTGAATTATAACATTTTAATAGCTTATTCATCAGTGGAGATCTTGTAAACAATTTTCTACACTTAGCACATTAAAAACAATATGGTAGGAAAAAAACTTATACCTACTAAAGACAAGGTAGTAGTGGAATATAAGATCTAAATGCAAAACAAATAAATTACTTTGAAATATTTTATGTTTAGGAGAGTTAAACTGCACAGCATAAACTGATTTAAATGAAAACCTAAGAAAAATAATCTCTTAAAAATAAGTAAGAGAAAAAGCACGTATGATATATTTTAAGTAGACAAAATTGTCTTGTTTGCCTTTATTTGGGGGAAAATATTGGCAGGATAACTAAACTGAAGACATGTCAAGATGACAGCTAATCCACAAACATTTTCAGCTAGCTCTCAGCCTGTTTTTTTTTTTTTTTTTGAGTTGGAGTTTTGCTCTTGTCTCCAGGCTGGAGTGCAGTGGCGCGATCTCAGCTCTCTGCAACCTCTGCCTCCCAGGTTCAAGCGATTCTCCTGCCTCAGCCTCCCAAGTAGCTGGGACTACAGGCATGTGCCACCACGCCCAGCTAATTTTTTGTAATTTTAGTAGAGATGGGGTTTCATCATATTGGCCAGGCTGGTCTCGAACTCCTGACCTCAGGTGATCCACCTGCCTCGGCCTCCTAAAGTGCAGGGATTACAGGCGTGAGCCACCATGCCCAGCCCTCTCAGCCCTTTTTTCCAAAAGTCCTTTTGCAGAAAAGAGTTAATACAGAAAGCCTGAAATTGCTATTCTTAGAAAGACCTGCTTGTAAGTTTGGCTCCTCGCTGGCATCTGGGAACACAGGGTTCAGGATGGTTCCCACCATTCCTTTATAAGAGTTAACTCATTGGTCTAAATTACCTGTGCAAAGGTGTTTATGCTAAACACTTGCTTTCCTTCTGAGTGCTGGAAATTTAGGTTTGTCTCAGGCAGACAGTGCTATATGGTCACCAGCCCCCAATAAAACCCCTGGACACGGGGGTTTCTAATAAATGTCCTTAGTAGGTAATACTTCACACTGGTTGTGGAATCTCTTATTGCTTGAGGAATGAAGCTTGTCCTGTGTGATATCACAGAGAAAGGACTCCTGGAATCTTGCACCTGATTTTCTCTTTGCCCCATGTGCCTTTTCCCTTTGCTGACTTTGCTTTATATCCTTTCACTGTGATAAATGATAGCTATGAATATGATTACATTTTGCATCTTATGAATCTCCTTAGTGAATCATCAAACCTCAGGGTGGTCTTGGGGGCCCCCAAAATAGACCTATACTTGCCAACCTAAGTAAATATGTAATAGACTGAACAGCAGAAGAAGTGAAGTAATATGTATGCCACTCCCTTTGTAAAACAGAAAGAAAATATTTCTATTTAAACATTTCCATATCTGCTTACATACAAATGAAAACAAAGACACTCACCAGATCAATTGTTTTGGCTCTTTGTTTGGATTCATCATCACACCAGGTTTCACACCACAGCCAGTCTTGAGGAAGAGACTTAATGGCGACTTGGTAAATCATATTATTGGGGAGATCCTACAGAAAAATGTGATTTAATCACAGACGTATGAAATTTAGAGTCAGAAGGAAAGAAGCTGAATGAAATAAGACATCAGTTAGACTGTAAACAGATCATAAAACATATGAAAATCTGAGATTTCTCTACACTTTTAAGCTTAAAATACCTAAGGTGATCCAATCATCTTGTGTCATGAATGAATCCATGCACTGGAATATACCTACATCTCTCCTAGACTCTTTCCCTGGGAACAAGGATGAAGAGGGAGGCATAGAAACCTACCATTCAATAATCCCCACAATGGACAGCCTCACTACCTCAATCTGCCTCTATTGCTCACATTATGCCTGCAATTACTGTTCATATCGGTCACCACCACGCTCTCTGGATTCTGAGGTGAATTTTCATCTCCCCATTGGAAACAATGATCCATGAATATTTTCCCATTTCTGTATGCTCAGAGCTCTCTAAGTAAAGATTGCTGGCATCTGGGTTAATGGATGTTTGACTGGCAAACTAGCCTAGTAAGTTAGAGACCTTTGGAGAGAATCAGACAAATCTTCCCCAGAGATATTTGTTTATATTCCAGGGGTAGAGTCCTTCCCTTCCTTTCCCTAGAGAAGATCTGCTTATATTCAAGAGCAAAGGCATGTTCCTCTCTCTCCAAGAGTATGAAGGGTACTTGTGCTGGTTGTCCTACATAAGCTCCAAGATTCACAATTTTAAGGTTCTTCTCTCAACATCCCTATTAAACATCACACTGAAAGTCCCAGCAAATGCAATAAGACAAGAAAAGGAAAGTGTATATAGATTGGGAAGGGAAAAAACCTGTCATTGTTTGTGGTAACAGGATTGTTTATGCAGAAAATCCCAAGAATCAAGGGAAAAAAACTTCTGGAACTGATAAGCAATTTTAGCAATGTTACAAGATACAAAGTTAATATACAAAAGTCAACTGCTTTTCTGTATACCAGCAATGAACAAACATAATTTGAAATTTAAGAAAACACACCATTTACATTAGCACCGAAAAAGAGAAATACTTAAATATAAATCTGATAAAATATGTTCCTCAACAAAATGAAAACTACAAAATTCTGAGGAAAGAAATCAAAGAACACTGAAATTCATGAAGAGATATTCTATGTTCACACATAGGAAGACTCCATAGTCAAGATATCAATTCTTCCCAGATTTATCTATAGACTTAACACAATCCCAATCAAAGGCTTAGCAAGTTATTTTGTGGAGACTGACCAACTGATTCTAAAGTTTAGGGAAAAAGGAAAAGATCCAGAATATCCAATACAATATTGAAGAATAAAGTCAGAGGGCTAACACTACCACACTTGAAGTCTTACTATAAAGTTACAGTAATCAAAACAGTGTGGTATTGGAAAAATAAGAGACAAATACATCAATGGAACACAATAAAGAACCCAGAAATAGAAAATTACCCATACTTTCTGATCATTTTTTTTTTGTAAACCTAAGACTGCTCTAAAAAAATAAAGTCCGTTATTCAAAGAAAGAAAAACCTTAACTGTTCCTTCTGACACCCTTAGTTCCTTGGAATCCCTTCCTTAAATAACCTGGCCTATCATATTATCTAAGCTACTAACTCAAATGGTTATATACTAGACCAAGTCTTCTATACTTTCAATTTCATGGTGCCACTCTCTGACCACCTCTTGATTTTTGGCTTACTCCACTGAGTACTCAGATATCAATATCCTTTGACTCCTTGGAACCTCCAATCAACTGATTCTACCATGATTTCACTGTCCCTCATTCCTTGATGTATTCACCCCTATATAGTTATTCTTTTGAATATACTCTCAACTGTCTTATTCTTCTCTCACTTAGTTGTACTTTCTTGACAAAGTCATAGTCCTGATTAAATCTCAATCTCTGTACCTGTTCTCATGGAACTCAACCTGGCTGAGTTCCATGAGTACAGGACACACACACACACTACCCCCCATGCTGACTGTTTTTTTCATTTTAACCTCATGAATAAAAATCTTAGGGGAACCTTAATTCTGTCAATTATATATATGGGTCTGCTCTGTTGTCACTTAGCTGATCTTTAGCTGATTATTTCACACACTGTCCTCATATCCTCCCCTAACCTCCATGTACCTAATAATCTACTTGCTGTCTCTATGAGTTTGTTTAGTCTGGACATATCACATAACTAAAATTATACATTAGAAAGTTTTTGTGTCTGGCTTCTGTCAGCACAATGTTGTCAAGGTCCATCCATGCTGTGACATATTTCAGTACTTCAATCCTTTTTACAGCCGAATAATATTCCATTGTATGAATTTACAACATTTGGCTTATTCATTTGTCAACCGATGGGCATTTGAGTTGTTTCCATTTTCCAGCTGTTATAAACAGTGCTTCTATAAACATTTGTACAAATTTTTGTTTGGACACATGTTTTCAACTCTCTTGGGTATATATCTAGGAGGGGAACTGCTGGGTCATACGTTAACTCTGTTTAACATTTTGATGACCTGTCAAACTGTTTTTGAACTTGGTACACTATTCTACATTCCAAATAGGAGCGTATCATGGTTCCATTTTCTCCATATCCTTGTCCACTCTTATTATTGTCAATCTTTTTTATTGTAGCTATCATAGCAAGTATGAAGTGGTATCTCATTGTGGTTTTGATTTGCTATTCCTAATGACAATGGCATTGAGCATCTTTTCATGTGTTTATTGGACATTTGTGTATCACAGAAGATATATCAATGGCTAGTAAACACATACAATGTCTATTTACATAGACATATTTCATATTTAAATGTCTAAATAAACATATTTCCCATTTAAATGTCTATTTAAATAGACATATTAAAATCTCTAAATAAACAGAATTAAATCTCTATTTAAAGACTTAAATGTACAACCTAAAACCATAAAAACCCTAGAAGAAAACCTAGGCAATACCATTCAGGACATAGGCATGGGCAAAGACTTCATGACTAAAATACCAAAAGCAACAGAAACAGAAGCCAAAATTGACAAATGGGATCTAATTAAACTAAAGAGCTTCTGCACAGCAAAAGAAACTACCATCAGAGTGAACAGGCAACCTACAGAATGGGAGAAAATTTTTGCAATCTATCCATCTGACAAAGGGCTAATATCCAGAATCTACAAGGAACTTAAACAAATTTACAAGAAAAAAACAACCCCATCAAAAAGTGGGCGAAGAATATGAACAGACGCTTCTCAAAAAAAGACACTTATGCGACCAACAAACATACGAAATAAACTTCATCACTGATCATTAGAGAAATGCAAATCAAAACCACAATGAGATACCATCTCATGCCAGTTAGAATGGTGATCATGAAAAAGTCTGGAAATAACAGATGCTGGCAAGGATGTGGAGAAATAGGAACACTTTTACACTGTTGGTGGGAGAGTACATTAGTTCAGCTGTTGTGAAAGACAGTGTGGCAATTCCTCAAGGATCTACAACCAGAAACACCATTTGACCCAGCAATCCCACTACTGGGTATATACCCAAAGGATGATAAATCACTCTACTATGAAGACACATGCACATGTATGTTTACTGCAGCACTATTTACAATAGCAAAGACTTGGAACCAACCCAAATGCCCATCAGTGACAGATTGGATAAAGAAAATGTGGCACATATACACCATGGAATACTATGCAGCTATAAAAAAGAATGAGCTCATGTCCTTTGCAGGATATGGATGAAGCTGGAAACCATCATCCTCAGCAAATTAACACAGGTACAGAAGACCAAATACCACATGTTCTCACTCATAAGTGGGAGTTGAACATTGAGAACACATGGACACAGGGAGGGGAACATCACCCACTGGGGCCTGTTGGAGGGCTGGGGGAAGGGGAGGGAGAGCATTAGGACAAATACCTAATGCATGTGGGGCTTAAAACCTAGATGACAGGTTGATAGGTGCAGCAAACCACCATGGCACATGTATACCTACGTAACAAACCTGCACGTTCACCACGTGTATCCTAGAACTTAGAGTAAAATAAAAAACATGGAAAATAAAAATAAAAATAAACATGTTTAAATGTCTATTTACATCCCTTGACCACTTTGTAAATTGGTTATTTTCCTTTGCTATTGAATTATGGGAGTTCTTGAGAGGTTGTTTGGAGGTTCTGGCAGGGCAGCACAGCTACTCATGTACCCTTGACTGAAGATTGGTCCTCCTCTATTGGGGATGGTCATCCTCTTCAACCCAGCATGCAGTTTCAGGAGGAACACACATGGAGCAGTGAGGGAGGAAGAGGACACCTGCATAGCCAGCCAGATCAGCTGAATCAACCCTGGTATCAATGGGGTGACAGATGTAGCAGCCAGATTGCCCTCACATCCTACAGGAGTTCTTTATATGTTCTGGATTTTAGTATCTTGTCAGACACATGATTTGCAAATATTTTGTCCCATTCTAAAAATTGTCTTTTCCCTTTCTTGTGTGCTTTAAAGCATACAAGTCTTTAAATTTTGATGCTAATTTATCTTTTTCTTTTATTGCTTGTGCTTTTGGTTTTATATCTTAAAAAACATTGCCTAATCCAAAGTCATAAAGATTTACACCTATGTTCACTTCTAAGAGTTTTATGGTTTTAGTTCTTACATTTAAATCTTTGATCCATTTTGAGTTAATTTTTATATATGATGTGAGGTAGGGGTCCAACTTCATTCTTTACAAGTGAATTTCCTGTTGTCTAGCATAGTTGTTAAAAAGACTATTCTTTCCCCATTAAATTATCTTGGAATGCTTGACAAAAATCAAATGAGAGTAGAGGCACAGGCTTATTTCTGAACTCTCAATTCTATTCTAGTGACTGATATGTCTAACCTTATGCCAGTACCACTACTGGGCATAAAGAATTTTACATATGTATATTTCTGTGAAACCATCACATAATTAACATAATTGAATATAGCTATCACCCTCAAGATTCCCTGTGTCCTTTTGCAATTGTTCCCTCCTATCCTTCCTCTATGCACTCAATCCAGTCCCCAGGTAAGCATGAACTGCTTTTTTCACCTTGGATTAGTTGCATTTTCTACAATTTCATATAAATAGGATTATATAATACAAATACTTTAGGTCTGACTTTTCATATAAATTATATATAAATCTATATACTTTTGGTATGGATCAGCATTGTTATTTTTAGAGTCATCCATGTTGTCTGTGTATAATTCATTCCTTTTTACTATTGAGTAGTATTACATTCTATGAATATACCGTATCTTTTTATCTATTCTCCTCTTGACAGATATTTGCAGTAGGCAGTTTCTGACATGGCTTCCAGTAATTCCTGACTTCTGGTATCCATTCTCTTGTGCAATTCCTTCTCCTGGTCTGGCTGGATCTAGTGACTACCTTCTAACAGACAGAATATGGCAAAACTAACGGGATGTCAATTCTGAGACTAGACTATAACAGACTGTGACTTCCATTTTGTTGGCATCCTCTCTTTCTCTGATTCTTCTCTCTTATGTTTGCCCTTACAGATAAGGCCATCTGCCAGAAACTGATGACTGCCTATAGTCACATCCAGCGAGGAAATTAGGCTTTCAGTATAATAGCTCTTGAAGAATAAACCCTGTCCACAACCATGTGAGTGACTTTGCCTAGCAGTCAAGTCTTTTGATTAGACTGCAGTGCCCGGGCTGACACAATGATTGCAGTCTTGAGAGACACAATGAAGCAGAACACCAAGCTAGGTCAGACCACAGAAACTGATCCACACAAACTGTTTGTTGTTTTAAGCTGCTACGTTTTGGGTAAGCTGTTATGCAGCAACAGGTAACAAATACAGGGGGGTTGTTTCTAGATTTTGGCTTTTATGAATAATGCTACTATGAGTATTTATGTACAAGTGTTTGTGTGGCCAGGTACTTTTATTTCTCTTGGGTAAATACCCTGAAGAATAATAACTAATCATATGGCAGGTTTAAGTTAAACTGTAAAAGAAATCGCCAAACTGATTTTCAAAATGGCTTAGCCATTTTACACTCATTTTCACAAGCAATGTATGTGAATTCTAGCAGCTATATATCCTTTCAACACTTGGTATGGTCAGTCTTTTTAATGTTAACCATTCTAATTGGTGTGTAGAGTTATTCACTGTAGTTTTAATTTGCATTTCCCTAATCACTAATGATGTTTAGCATCTTTTCATGGAATTATTGACACTTGATCATCTTCGGTGATGGGTCAATCTGATTCTTTAACAAATCAGATTACTTATTCTATTATTAATGAGTTTTGGGAGCTCTTTGTATATTTATCAATTTTTTCTTTTATGAATCATGCTTTTAGTATCATACCTAAAAAATCTCTGCTTAACTCAAGACCACAGAGACTTTCTCCTATCTTCTAAACATTTTATATTGTACCTTTGTCTATGATGTGTTTGGAATTAATTTTTACTTATGGCATATTAGGGTTTAGAGGTTTTTGGGGTTTTTTTTTTTGGCATAAGGATATCTAATTGTTCCAGCACTGTTTGCTGAAAAGACTATCCTTTCTCCACTGCATTATCTCTGCACCTTTGTCAAAAGTCAACAGGCCATATATGTGGGTCTATTTCTCGATTCTTTATTCTAATTCATGGATCAAATTGTCTATCTTTACACCAACACCAACCTATTTTGACTACAGCAGCTATATATTATGTCTTAAAACAAGGTGGTAAAAGTCTTTGAACTTTCTTATTTTTCAAAGTTGTTTTGGTGATTTTTATTATTTATTTTTAATTTTCAAATTATTTATTTTTTTGAGACAGAGTTTTGTTCTTGTCGCCCAGGCTGGAGTGCAATGGCGTGATCTCGGCTCACTGCAACCTCCACCTCCTGGGTTCAAGTGATTCTCCTGCCTCAGCCTCCCAAGTAGCTGGAATTACAGGTGCCAGCCACCATGCCCAGCTAATTTTTTATATTTTTAGTAGAGACAGAGTTTCACCATGTTGGCCAGGCTGGTCTTCAACTCCTGACCTCAAGTGATCCACCTGCCTCGGCCTCCCAAAGTGCTGGGATTACAGGCATGAGCCACCACGCCTTGCCTGTTTTGGCGATTTTAGGTCTATGGCATTCCATTTGAATTTTAGAATCAACTTCATTAATTTGTACAAGAAAGCCTAATAAATATAGAAAAAATAGTAATGTTTTTATTGGAATTGCATTAAATCTAGTGATTAATTTGGGGAGAAACCACATCTTAACAATATCCAATCTTCCAACCATGAACAAGGTATATCTCTCTAAATATTCAGCTGATTTTTAATCTCTCTTAGCAGTTTTGCAGTTTTCAATCTGTAAGTCTTAAGTCTGACCACAAAGTTTTTCATTTTTAAAATGCTACAGAAATGGTTATTTAATTTCAATTTTTAATTGTTATTGCTAGTATATAGAAATAGAATTGGATTTTCATAGTGATTTTGTATCTTGCAACTTTGTGACATGCAGTTATTAGTTCTAGCTTTTTGGTAGATTACATGAGGTTTTCTACCTAGATGATCACATTGATTGTCCCCCTTACCCGTCCAAGACAGCCAGTTTTACTTATTCCTTGCCAACCTGGATGCCTTTTATTTTTTTTTCTTGCCTTGCTGTACTAGGTATCTGTCTAGTACAATACTGAATAGGAAAGGTAAGAGTGGACATCTTTGCTGTGTTTCTGATCTTAGGGAGAAAGCATTCAGTCTTTGATTATTAAGTATGATGTTAGCTGTAGGTTTTTCATAGATGCCCTTTATCAGGATGAGGAAGTTCCCTTCCAGTTCTAGTGTGCTGAGAGTTTTAAATCACGAAAGGATACTGGAGCATATCAAATGCTCTTTTGCATATATTTAGCTGATCATGTATATATATGGATATGTATTTTAGTCTTTAATACTGTGAATTACATTGATTTTCTAATACTGAATCAATCTTGCATTCCTGGGATAAAGTTCATGTGGTCATGATTCATGATATAAGATCCTTTTTATATATTACTAAATTTGATTACTTAAAACTTTGTTAACAATTTTTACAACTTTTTTTTTTTGACAATTTTATGCTTTTTTTTTTTTTTTTACTTTTTTTTAAAATTATTATACTTTCGGTTTTAGGGTACATGTGCACAATGTGCAGGTTAGTTACATACGTATACATGTGCCATGCTGGTGTGCTGCACCCACCAACTCGTCATCCAGCATTAGGTGTATCTCCCAATGCTATCCCTCCCCCCCTCCCCCCACCCCACAACAGTCCCCGAAGTGTGATGTTCCCCTTCCTGTGTCCATGTGTTCCCATTGTTCAATTCCCACCTATGAGTGAGAATATGCGGTGTTTGGTTTTTTGTTCTTGCGATAGTTTACTGAGAATGATGATTTCCAATTTCATCCATGTCCCTACAAAGGACATGAACTCATCATTTTTTATGGCTGCATAGTATTCCATGGTGTATATGTGCCACATTTTCTTAATCCAGTCTATCATTGTTGGACATTTGGGTTGGTTCCAAGTCTTTGCTATTGTGAATAATGCCACAATAAACATACATGTGCATGTGTCTTTATAACAGCATGATTTATAGTCCTTTGGGTATATACCCAGTAATGGGATGGCTGGGTCAAATGGAATTTCTAGTTCTAGATCCCTGAGGAATCGCCACACTGACTTCCACAATGGTTGAACTAGTTTACAGTCCCACCAACAGTGTAAAAGTGTTCCTATTTCTCCACATCCTCTCCATCACCTGTTGTTTCCTGACTTTTTAATGATTGCCATTCTAACTGGTGTGAGATGGTATCCCATTGTGGTTTTGATTTGCATTTCTCTGATGGCCAGTGATGGTGAGCATTTTTTCATGTGTTTTTTGGCTGCATAAATGTCTTCTTTTGAGAAGTGTCTGTCCATGTCCTTCGCCCACTTTTTGATGGGGTTGTTTGTTTTTTTCTTGTAAATTTGTTGGAGTTCATTGTAGATTCTGGATATTAGCCCTTTGTCAGATGAGTAGGCTGCAAAAATTTTCTCCCATTTTGTACGTTGCCTGTTCACTCTGATGGTAGTTTCTTTTGCTGTGCAGAAGCTCTTTAGTTTAATTAGATCCCATTTGTCAATTTTGGCTTTTGTTGCCATTGCTTTTGGTGTTTTAGACATGAAGTCCTTGCCCATGCCTATGTCCTGAATGGTAATGCCTAGGTTTTCTTCTAGGGTTTTGATGGTTCTAGGTCTAACGTTTAAGTCTTTAATCCATCTTGAATTGATTTTTGTATAAGGTGTAAGGAAGGGATCCAGTTTCAGCTTTCTCCATATGGCTAGCCAGTTTTCCCAGCACCATTTATTAAATAGGGAATCCTTTCCCCATTGCTTGTTTTTCTCAGGTTTGTCAAAGATCAGATAGTTGTAGATATGTGGAGTTATTTCTGATGGCTCTGTTCTGTTCCATTGATCTATATCTCTGTTTTGGTACCAGTACCATGCTGTTTTGGTTACTGTAGCCTTGTAGTATAGTTTGAAATCAGGTAGTGTGATGCCTCCAGCTTTGTTCTTTTGGCTTAGGATTGACTTGGCGATGCGGGCTCTTTTTTGGTTCCAAATGAACTTTAAAGTAGTTTTTTCCAATTCTGTGAAGAAAGTCATTGGTAGCTTGATGGGGATGGCATTGAATCTGTAAATTACCTTGGGCAGTATGGCCATTTTCACAATGTTGATTCTTCCTACCCATGAGCATGGAATGTTCTTCCATTTGTTTGTGTCCTCTTTTATTTCCTTGAGCAGTGGTTTGTAGTTCTCCTTGAAGAGGTCCTTCACATCCCTTGTAAGTTGGATTCCTAAGTATTTTATTCTCTTTGAAGCAATTCTGAATGGGAGTTCACTCATGATTTGGCTCTGTTTGTCTGTTATTGGTGTATAAGAATGCTTGTGATTTTTGTACATTGATTTTGTATCCTGAGACTTTGCTGAAGTTGCTTATCAGCTTAAGGAGATTTTGGGCTGAGACAATGGGGTTTTCTAGATATACAATCATGTCATCTGCAAACAGGGACAATTTGACTTCATCTTTTCCTAATTGAATACCCTTGATTTCCTTCTCCTGCCTAATTGCCCTGGCCAGAACTTCCAACACTATGTTGAATAGAAGTGGTGAGAGAGGGCATCCCTGTCTTGTGCCAGTTTTCAAAGGGAATGCTTCCAGTTTTTGCCCATTCAGTATGATATTGGCTGTGGGTTTGTCATAGATAGCTCTTATTATTTTGAGATACGTCCCATCAATACCTAATTTATTGAGAGTTTTTAGCATGAAGGGTTGTTGAATTTTGTCAAAGGCCTTTTCTGCATGTATTGAGATAATCATGTGGTTTTTGTCTTTGGTTCTGTTTATATGCTGGATTACATTTATTGATTTGCATATATTGAACCAGCCTCGCATCCCAGGGATGAAGCCCACTTGATCATGGTGGATGAGCTTTTTGATGTGCTGCTGGATTCAGTTTGCCAGTATTTTATTGAGGATTTTTGCATCAATGTTCATCAAGGATATTGGTCTAAAATTCTCTTTTTTGGTTGTGTCTCTGCCTGGCTTTGGTATCAGGATGATGCTGGCCTCATAAAATGAGTTAGGGAGGATTCCCTCTTTTTCTATTGATTGGAATAGTTTCAGAAGGAATGGTACCAGTTCCTCCTTGTACCTCTGGTAGAATTCGGCTGTGAACCCATCTGGTCCTGGACTTTTTTTGGTTGGTAAGCTATTGATTATTGCCACAATTTCAGCTCCTGTTATTGGTCTATTCAGAGATTCAACTTCTTCCTGGTTTAGTCTTGGGAGGGTGTATGTGTTGAGGAATTTATCCATTTCGTCAAGATTTTCTAGTTTATTTGCGTAGAGGTGTTTGTAATATTCTCTGATGGTAGTTTGTATTTCTGTGGGATCAGTGGTGATATCCCCTTTATAATTTTTTATTGCATGTATTTGATTCCTCTCTCTTTTTTTCTTTATTAATCTTGCTAGCAGTCTATCAATTTTGTTGATCCTTTCCAAAAACCAGCTCCTGGATTCATTAATTTTTTGAAGGGTTTTTTGTGTCTCTATTTCCTTCAGTTCTGCTCTGATTTTAGTTATTTCTTGCCTTCTGCTAGCTTTTGAACGTGTTTGCTCTTGCTTTTCTAGTTCTCTTAATTGTGATGTTAGGGTGTCAATTTTGGATCTTTCCTGCTTTCTCTTATGGGCATTTAGTGCTATAAATTTCCCTCTACACACTGCTTTGAATGCATCCCAGAGATTCTGGTATGTTGTGTCTTTGTTCTCGTTGGTTTCAAAGAACATCTTTATTTCTGCCTTCATTTCGTTATGTACCCAGTAGTCATTCAGGAGCAGGTTGTTCAGTTTCCATGTAGTTGAGCGGTTTTGAGTGAGATTCTTAATCCTGAGTTCTAGCTTGATTGCACTGTGATCTGAGAGACAGTTTGTTATAATTTCTGTTCTTTTACATTTACTGAGGAGAGCTTTACTTCCAAGTATGTGGTCAATTTTGGAATAGGTGTGGTGTGGTGCTGAAAAAAATGTATATTCTGTTGATTTGGGGTGGAGAGTTCTGTAAATATCTATTAGGTTCGCTTGGTGCAGAGCTGAGTTCAATTTCTGGGTATCCTTGTTGACTTTCTGTTCCGTTGATCTGTCTAATGTTGACAGTGGGGTGTTAAAGTCTCCCATTATTAATGTGTGGGAGTCTAAGTCTCTTTGTAGGTTACTCAGGACTTGCTTTATGAATCTGGGTGCTCCTGTATTGGGTGCATATATATTTAGGATAGTTAGCTCTTCTTGTTGAATTGATCCCTTTACCATTATGTAATGGACTTCTTTGTCTTTTTTGATCTTTGTTGTTTTAAAGTCTGTTTTATCAGAGACTAGGATTGCAACCCCTGCCTTTTTTTGTTTTCCATTTGCTTGGTAGATCTTCCTCCATCCTTTTATTTTGAGCCTATGTGTGTCTCTGCACGTGAGATGGGTTTCCTGAATACAGCACACTGATGGGTCTTGAGTCTTTATCCAATTTGCCAGTCTGTGTCTTTTAATTGGAGCACTTAGTCCATTTACATTTAAAGTTAATATTGTTATGTGTGAATTGGATCCTGTCATTATGATGTTAGCTGGTTATTTTGCTCGTTAGTTGATGCAGTCTCTTCCTAGTCTCAATGGTCTTTACATTTTGGCATGATTTTGCAGCGGCTGGTACCGGTTGTGCCTTTCCACGTTTAGTGCTTCCTTCAGGAGCTCTTTTAGGGCAGGCCTGGTGGTGACAAAATCTCTCAGCATTTGCTTGTCTGTAAAGTATTTTATTTCTCCTTCACTTACGAAGCTTAGTTTGGCTGGATATGAAATTCTGGTTTGAAAATTCTTTAAGAATGTTGAATATTGGCCCCCACTCTCTTCTGACTTGTAGAGTTTCTGCCGAGAGATCCGCTGTTAGTCTGATGGGCTTCCCTTTGAGTGTAACCCGACCTTTCTCTCTGGCTGCCCTTAACATTTTTTCCTTCATTTCAACTTTGGTGAATCTGACAATTATGTGTCTTGGAGTTGCTCTTCTCAAGGAGTATCTTTGTGGCGTTCTCTGTATTTCCTGAATCTGAATGTTGGCCTGCCTTGCTAGATTGGGGAAGTTCTCCTGGATAATATCCTGCAGAGTGTTTTCCAACTTGGTTCCATTCTCCCTGTCACTTTCAGGTACACCAATCAGACGTAGATTTGGTATTTTCACATAGTCCCACATTTCTTGGAGGCTTTGCTCATTTCTTTTTATTCTTTTTTCTCTAAACTTCCCTTCTCGCTTCATTTCATTCAGTTCATCTTCCATGGCTGATACCCTTTCTTCCATTTGATCGCATCGGCTCCTGAGGCTTCTGCATTCTTCACGTAGTTCTCGAGCCTTGGCTTTCAGCTCCATCAGCTCCTTTAAGCACTTCTCTGTATTGGTTATTCTAGTTATACATTCTTCTAAATTTTTTTCAAAGTTTTCAACTTCTTTGCCTTTGGTTTGAATATCCTCCCGTAGCTCGGAGTAATTTGATCCTCTGAAGCCTTCTTCTCTCAGCTCGTCAAAGTCATTCTCCATCCAGCTGTTCCGTTGCTGGTGAGGAACTGCGTTCCTTTGGAGGAGGAGAGGTGCTCTGCTTTTTAGAGTTTCCAGTTTTTCTGCTCTGTTTTTTCCCCATCTTTGTGGTTTTATCTACTTTTGGTCTTTGATGATAGTGATGTACAGATGGGTTTTTGGTGTGGATGTCCTTTCTGTTAGTTTTCTTTCTAACAGACAGGACCCTCAGCTGCAGGTCTGTTGGAGTACCTGGCCGGCCGTGTGAGGTGTCAGTCTGCCCCTGCTGGGGGGTGCCTCCCAGTTAGGCTGCTTGGGGGTCAGGGGTCAGGGACCCACTTGAGGAGGCAGTCAGCCCATTCTCAGATCTCCAGCTGCATGCTGGGAGAACCACTGCTCTCCTCAAAGCTGTCAGACAGGGACATTTAAGTCTGCAGAGGTTACTGCTGTCCTTTTGTCTGTGCCCTGCCCCCAGAGGTGGAGCCTACAGAGGCAGGCAGGCCTCCTTGAGCTGTGGTGGGCTCCACCCAGTTCAAGCTTCCTGGCTGCTTTGTTTACCTAAGCTGCTTTGTTTACCTGGGCAATGGTGGGCGCCCCTCCCCCAGCCTCGCTGCCGCCTTGCTGTTTGATCTCAGACTGCTGTGCTAGCAATCAGCGAGACTCCGTGGGCGTAGGACCCTCTGAGCCAGGTGCGGGCTATAATCTCCTGGTACACCGTTTCCTAAGCCCGTTGCAAAAGCACAGTATTCGGGTGGGAGTGGCTCGATTTTCCAGGTGCCGTCTGTCACCCCTGGAAAGGGAACTCCCTGATCCCTTGCGCTTCCCTAGTGAGGCAATGCCTCGCCCCTGCTTCGGCTGGCGCACGGTGCACTCACCCACTGACCTGTGCCCACTGTCTGGCACTCCCTAGTGAGATGAACCCGGTACCTCAGATGGAAATGCAGAAATCACCCGTCTTCTGCGTCGCTCACGCTGGGAGCTGTAGGCCGGAGCTGTTCCTATTCGGCCATCTTGGCTCCTCCCCCCACAACTTTTCTTAAGAAATGCTTGTCTATAATTTTCCTTTCTTATAATATCTTTGGTCTTGATGTCAAGGGAATGCTGCCTCATAGAATGAGTTGAAAAATATTCCCTTCTCTTCAATTTTCTGGAAGAGTTTGTGTAAAACCGGTATTATTTCTTTCTTTGAAGTTTGATAGAATTCACTACTGAAGCTAGCTGGGCCTGGAGATTTAAACTACAAATTCCATTTCTTCAACTGATACAGGGTTATTCAGGTTACCTATTTCATGTTCTGACTTTTGGTGGTTTGTGTCTTTTAAGTAATTTGGCCACTTCATCAAAGTTGTTGAATGTATTACCAGAAAGTTCATTCTAATAGTCCCCTGATTATTCTTTCAGTATCTGTAGAAACTGTGTGCTGTCATGTCTCACATTTCTATATTGGTAATTTATGTCTTTTACCTTTTTTTTTTTCTGATCAGTCTAGATAGAGGTTCATTGGTTTTGTTGATTTGCTCAAAGAACCAGTTTAGGTTTCATTTTCAAAAATCTACAAAAATGTATCTTCTTTTTTTTTCATTTTACTGATTTCCATTCTAACCTTAATTATTCCTTTTTTCTGTTTAATTTTTTCTAAATTAAAAATTTTATTTTTTTAGAGCAGTTATTAGGTTCACAGCCAAATTAAGAGGAAGGCACAGAGATTTCCCATATACTCACTGTTCCCACACACGCATTACCTACTCCCCTATTATCCACACCCCCCACTGAAGTGATATGTTTGTTGCAATACATGAACCTACATTCACGCATTATACTCATTCAAAGTCTACAGTTTACATTAGGCTTCTTTCTTGGTGCTGTACATTCTACAGGTTTGGACAACTGTATAATGACATGTATCTACCACTATATATTTTCCCTGCCTAAAAATTCTCTGTGCTCCACCATATTCATCACTTGCCCCCTCCCTGCCACCAGACTCTGACAACCACTTATCTTTATACTGTCTCCAGAGTTTTGCTTTTTCCAGAATGTCATATAGTTAGAATACAGTATGTAATCTTTTCAGATTGGCTTCTTTCACTTAGTTATTATACATTTAAAGTTCTTCCTTGTCTTTTCATGGCTTAATAGCTCATTTCTTTTTAACTCTGAATAATATTCCATGGTCTGGATTTACCCATTTCTTTACCGATTCACCTACTAAAAGACATCTTGGTTGGCTGCATATTTTGGCAATTATAAATAAACGTATTATAAATATCTAGGTGCAGGTTTTTATGTAGCCATAAGTTTTCACTTTGAGTAAATTCCAAAAATTACAATGGCTAAATCGTATGGTAAGAGTTTGTTTAGTTTTATAAGTAACTGTCAAATTGTCTTCCAAAGCGACTATACCATTTTGTACTCTTCTCAGCAATCAACGCAAGTTCCTCTTGCTCCACATCTTCACTAGCCTTTGGTGTTGTCAGTATTCTGGATTTTGGCCTTCCTAATAGGTGTGTGGTGGTATCTTACTGTTGTTTAATTTGTGTATCCCTGATGATATATGATGTGTAGCATCTGCTCATATGCTTATATGTCATCTGTATATGTTCTTTGGTGAGGTGTCTGTTAAGGTCTTTGGTCCATTTCTAAATTTGGTTTGTTTTCTGATTGTTGAGTCTTTAGAGTTCTTTGCATTTTTTTGGATAACACTCCTTTATCAGATGCATCTTTTACAAATATATTTTTGCCAAAAAAACTTTTCTTTCTCTTGTTATTGTCTTTTGCAGAGCAGAAGTTTTTAATTTCAGTGAAGTCCAGCTTATCAGTTATTACTTTCATGGATCATGACTTTGGTGTTATATCTAAAAAGTTATTGACATACCCAAGGCCATCTAGGTTTTCTCCTATATTATCTTCCAGGAGTTTTGCATTTTGTGTTTTACATTCAAGTCTATAAACCATTTTGAGTTAATTTTTCTGAAGGGTGTAAGATCTGTGTCTAGATTCATTTTTTTCTTATGAGATGTTCAGTTGTTCCAGTGACATTTGTTGAAAATACTATCTTTGCTCTATCTTTGTTCCTCTGTCAAAGATTGGGTGACTATATTTATGTGGGTTTATTTCTGGGCTCTCTATTGTTCCATTGATCTATTTTTCTATTCTTTTGCCAACATACTGTCTTGATTACTACAGCTTTACAGTGAAATAAGTCTGGTATTGCTAGTCTTCTGACTTTCTTCTTTTTCAATATTGTGTTGGTTATCCCAGGTCTTTTCCTTTTCTATATAAACTTTAAAATCAGTAGGTTGACAATCATAAAACAACTTGCTAGGACTTTGATTGGAATTGTGTGGAATCTATAAATTGATCTGGGAAGAATTTATCAATTTAGTCTTGAGCAATTTAGTCTTCCTATCCATAAACAGGGAATACCTCTTCATGTATTTCAGTGTTCTTGAATTTCTTTCATTAGAATTTTACAGTTTTCCTCATGGAGAGAAATATTTATTAGATTTATACTTAAATATTATTTTGGTGCTAATTTAAATGACACTGTGTTTTTAATTTTAAATTCCACTTGTTTATTGTTGGAATACAGAAAAATGACTTTTTCTTTGTCATATAGATTATATTCTTAAATCTATATCAGGCAATGTGCAAAGATCCCTACACAAATGATATTACTAAAAATAAAATACAACCCTAAAAATGTATATTATAAACATAAGGGAATAATATTAATATACTTAAAAAATTTATCTTACGGCCAGGGGCGGTAGCTCACGCCTGTAATCCTAGAACTTTGGGAGGCCAAGGCAGGTGGATCACGAGTTCAGGAGATCGAGACCATCCTGGCTAACATGGTGAAACCCAGTCTCTACTAAAAAATACAAAAAGTTAGCTGGGCATGGTGGCGGACGCCTGGAGTCCCAGCTACTCAGGAGGCTGAGGCAGGAGAATGGCGTGAACCCAGGAGGCGGAGCTTGCAGTGAGCCGAGATAGCACCACTGCACTCCAGCCTGGGCGACAGAGCGAGACTCAGTCTCAAAAAAAAAAAAAAAAAATTATTATCTTATGCAAAATAGCATTTAATTTTTTATAAATAACTTTATTATACTTATTCTTTATTTCAGACACCTGATCTAAGCCCACAGACTTTGTAATCAGTCTTTTGCTCCAGGTTAATTAATTAATTAAACTTTTATTTTTGGTTCAGGGGTACATGTGCAAGTTTGCTATATCAGTAAATTGAATGTCATGGGGGTTTAGTGTACAAATTATTTTGTCACCCAGGTAGTAAGCATAGTACCTGATAGGTAGTAAAAATGACTAACTTTTATATATTAATCTTTTATATATTAATTTATACTTTTATATATTAATTATATATTAACCTTTGACCTTGCTATAATCCCTTATTGGTACACTGTTTTTTGGGTTTTTTTGGTCATTTTTTTGGATTGTCTAGGCATTTGCAAACAAAGGCAGTTTTATTTCTTCCTTCCCAATTTGTATACCTTTTATTTCCTTTTCTTGTCTTATTGCATTAGCCAAGACCTTACTTTGGTTTTAACTGTTCTTTTTTCCCTAGTTTCTAGGTAGAAGATGAGGTTGAGACCTTTTTTCTTTCCTAAAGGAAGTTCTTAGTGCTATAAATTTATTTCTAAGAACTATTTTAGCTGCTTATGAATATATTCCAACCACAGGCTACTTTTCTTTCTGCACAAACTGAATAATGAGGTACATGAATGTAGAAAGAAATGTAGTCTATAGTTGGAGTATATTCATAAGAAGTGGTGAATGGCTTGACCAATTGGTCAGAGGCCAAGAAACAGAAAGATAGGAAGATTAAGGGCAAGAAATTTTGGGGTAGAGGCTTCTGGATGAGCCTATGGGATTGGCATAAACTGTCAGGATCTTTGGATACTTCATGTTAAACAGCCACCAGAAAGCATTCAACACAGAATCAGCACTAAATAACTAGGCAGTCAAAATTATGTGGTTTGTGGAAGTCGGCTAGCCTTGATCATAGGCTACTCCAATGACACAATGGGCACACGAATGGAGTAGACATGCTGGCAGAGATGGAGACTGTGTACAGGCCCAACAGCATGAGCTCCTACTTACCCAGGCTCATCTAGCTCTTAGAGCTGCCAACAGCAGAGGTAAACACTGAGCTTCTAATATAGCACTTACACTTTGCAAAGACCAGCTGTTTGATGGTAATTTGGCTACACTAGATGTCCTTTATATAGATTCTTCTGGACTGACCTATACACATATTCTACGTATGGGTTTGCCTTTCTTGCTCACAGAAACTTAGCACCATTACCCAAGGATTTACAGTTATCTACTGACAAAGGATTCTATATAATATTGTATTACACCAGGAAAAGAGTTGTCTCACCCAAAGTCACCCCCTTACCTGGGGCAGCCCATATCCAATGACTGGTTGATATGAAGGAATAAAGACTTGTCCAAACCTGTGCAAACTATGAAGGACCATCTCAGCTTCAGAGCTCCCTGTGGGGTCAGTCAACTGAGGTCTTAATTGAATTTGTAAAGTTTCCCCAATTCCATTTCCTTCCTTCCTCCACAGTTGTTGGTCCTGAGAGTACTTCCTAATAAACTTCCTAATTTCCATGTTAGAATTAGGTGGCTTCCTGAGTAATCCAACCTGTAACAGGCAGCTAAGTGGTATTTGCTGATGGAGGGAATGGTGGAAGAGGAACAGAACTTGAGTTCTTGACTTTTTAATTTGAGATAAGTTTTGGGCATTAATGTGGCAATGGCAGTAGAGTTAATATAGGAGTTGGGAATTCAAGGGAAAGCTAAGAGCCAGAGATAACATTTGGGAACTATTAACAGAAAGATATAAATTGAAACCATGATTGGCTGAAAGACTGCTGCTAAAGATAGTATGGAGTGAGAAGTGGGTCAAGGCAGAGATGTAGAGAATAGCAACATTTAAAGGAAAAGTAGAGAAAAAGTAGTTCACCAATAAAATTGTGGTGGGAAAGCCAGGGATGTCAAAGAAGAACCAGCAAGGTCTGACATGGAAGCCAATAGAGAGTCAAGAGAGTGTCAAGAAAGGAGAGGATGAAAACATCCATGCTGCAAAGAGGCACATAAAAACAAACAAGAAGTGCTCACTACACATTTTTACCTAAGAAAAAAGATATTTTGATTTTGCTGAGAAGTGTTAAGTGGATTGGAGGGAGTGGGAGCCAAACTACATTTGAGTAAGGACAATCATCCCCAAAATGTGGTAATGTAGTACTGGGAGAACACCTCGGACAGTTCCTGAACTGCTTGAAAAATGAATCCTTTCTTCAGTTGTCCATAGGCAGGTAACAGGCAACTTCATAGACTTCCATTCACATGTAAGACTAAGAATTCCTTATAAATACATTGGTAAAATTATTAAGAATTACCAAAAATGTATTCATAATCGAAATCTGGCATGTTATTGAGGGTTACAGAGGACCCTAAGTCAGTTTTCTACTAACTGGCAATAGTGAAGAGACCCTATTTTGTATGTAAACACATATATATTTGAAGATCTCCCAATTTTCAAGAATGATTAAAAAAATCAACTCCTTACCAATGTGGTCTTGAATAACTCATTCATATTTTGACATATAATTTCCCACTTACTAGATTTTTAAACAAAGGGACTAAGCTTTCTACATTATCTGGAGCCTCTGTTAACTCTTTTCCTTCATTTTTACTTTATTCCCCGCATCTTTATCCCAACCATACTGACTTTTTTGCTATTCCTCAAACACGGAAGGCCTACTCCCACCTTGGGACATTTGCATCAGATATTCTCTTTGGCCTGCATCTGCGTCAGCTTTTATGCCTCCATCTAAAATTCACTCAAAAGTCATCTTCATAGGGACATATGGCCACCCAATTTATACCTGCAAGCCCCAGCCCCTATTCAGTATTCTGAACTCTCTATCATGCTTTCATGTATTTTTTCTCCAAAACATTTATCTTTAAATATTATTTTTAAATTTTATTTTTCTACTAGAATGAAAATATGAGCTAAAGAAATCTTGTTTTTGTTTTCTGATGTCTGAAGTCTTAGGAGAATATCCGGCACATAGCAGGTATTCAACAGATGAATGAATGAATAAACATGCATGGTTGTGATAAAAGTAAGAAAAAAAGAGTCTTTTGCTTCTGCTAAAAGACTACAGAGTCTTTTGCTTCTGCTTAGATTATCTAAAATGTTTCAGATGCAATAATGAGGAAATTGATAGGATATTAGGAAAATAGTGCTTGTGAGGTGAAAGAAAATGTTAAGACAATATCAGGGTGGGGGTGCACTGGATGAAGGGAGTTTGTCTTAAAGATCAGAGAGAGAGACTTAAGCATGTTTACACAATGATGGAAGAGAGTAAGAAAAAAGAGGGTGATATGGTTTGGCTGTGTCCCCATCTAAATCTCATCATAAATGGTAATTCCCATAATCTCCACCTGTTGTGGGAGGGACCAGGTAGAGATAATTGACTCATGGGGGTGGTTTCCCCCATCCTGTTCTCTTGACAGTGAGTGGGTTCTCATGAGATCTGATGGTTTTAAGAGAGGCTTCCCCCTTCACTGAGCACTCATTCTCTCTCCTGCCACCATGTGAAGAAGGACGTGTTTGCTTCCCCTTCTGCCATGATTGTAAGTTTTCTGAGGCCTCCCCAGCCATGCAGAACTGTGAGTCAATTAAACCTCTTTCCTTTATAAATTACCCAGTCTTGGGTATATCTTTATTAGCAATGAGAACGGACTAATACAGAGGGTAACTCAAACAGGGCATAATAAAGTAGAAAGAAGAGGTTTGAGAATGGAAAAGTGAGGATAAAATACTATTAGTTTTGAAAATGTTGAGCTTGAGGTGAAAAAATTATGTATAAGTAGAGATATCCAATAGATAATTACATAAACAGCAGTAAACTAAGAAAAAAGCTCAAAATATAAGACTTCAAAGTTTATGAGCATGGAGTTGGAACAGTCTATCTACACACACTCAAAATTATTCTGTTAACATTTTACTTACCTGATCTAGGTTTGAAAGACTGTTTGGATCTTGACTGAGAGCTTGGTACTGGCTCCTGAGCCTGTCACCTGCTCCAATTCTCCTGAACTTCTTGAGATCCACTACATATAAAGCACTGCAAAAATGAATTACTTCTTGATAGCCTATGTTGTTTATGTAGCTTTAGTTTTACTTTCCTCCAATGAATGTCTACAGTGACGGTATTAACTACAGATATCGTAGGATCTAATAACCATTAATCCTTTCATAAATTTGCTCCTAATATCTAATACTGTTTCCCAGGAGTTTTAAGTTTGTTTTAATTTTGGTAGAACCCATAATCTTTTAGGGTCACCCCAAGCTTTTCCAAGTTGTCATGAAACTCATGGCCTTACAAAAGGCCATGAGGCTTTGAAGATATAATCTTAATTTTATTTCACAAACCAAGTTTAAATCTTCTGGAGTAGTTAGGAGCCATATTACTTGGGTTTAACTCCTTAGCTCAGTTATATACTAGAAGGGTAAGCCTGGGCAAATTACATAAATGCTGTATGCCTCAGTTTCCACATCTACAAAATGGAGATAATAACAGTATCTCAAAAGAGTGTCATAAAGATTTTATGACTTAATATATGTAAAGGCTTACAAGAGTGACTGGCATGAAATGAACAATATGTAATTGGTTGCTTTTATTGTGTAATTTTTAAGAAAACTGAAAGTTGTAATTCAATACATTATTTATTTACTAAATGGTAAGGGTCTGACTTTTCTTACCTGATATGGTATTTCCGTCTTAAAAGATGTGATGCCCAGTATCCTGTTTTCCAGAAACGATATCCATCCATTTCCCTGCGGCTATCACAAAATGGAGTATACCCATAAGGAGCTCCATCCAGATCGAAATCTCGAAGTTCTTTTAGATCATGTCTCACAATCTAAATAATTAGAATAGACTGTCTGATAAAGACTGTAAAATAACATAAGCCCTTTTTTATGGGAATCTCAAATCATTATTACTCTACTACAGAAATCCAAAGAGCTGTATTTTCCTCACAGTGCTTTCATGTAATATGAATTTATTGAATTTAACATTTATTCCTCTTGTCCTTACAGGTTAAAGGTAAACTAAAATTTATATTCCTAGTCTTTAAGACAGTGGTCTTACTCACCAACAAGAATATTTTGTTATGTCATTTATAAACAAGTCATTTTACGAATCAGACATTTGGGGAAGGGGTTAAATATTATATAAGTGCAGAGCTCTTAGTTTCTCAATGTATGAATAACAAAATCATTCCATGCCAAATCTCCATTATTGTATATTTGCAAATGTTAAGTTTGAATCATAAAGAAAAATCTCCCAATTATTCTAAATAGCTTGAATAAAATAATATCAATGTTATTTTTTAATATGCTCAAGCCTTCTAGAAAAATATTAGTGTACACATTGAAAGAAAGGTAGGAGAAAGAATCATATTAGATATTATGTGTGGGGCTCAGATGGGAGGATTGCTTGAGGCCAGAAGTTTGAGACCAGCCTGGGCAACACAGTGAGACCCTGTTTGTACAAAAAAAAAAAAAAAAAAAAAATTAGCCAGGCGTGGTGGTGTGCATCTGGAGTTCCAGCTCCTAGGATGCGGAGGTGGGAGGATGGCTCGAACGCAGGAGTCTGAGGCTACAGTAAGCTATGACTGTGCCACTGCACTCCAGCCTGGATGACAGAGTGAGACCCTGTCTCTTAAAAGAAAAAAAAAAGTGTGTTTAGACATGCTATTTTCTTAGTTTTCATTGTAATGTTTCATATTTATCAATTTGGAATAGAGTACAAAAATAATAAGAGTTTAGAATATGAGTAAATTCTAATACAGGACTTGAAATATATTTTTTGTTCCACATAAATTCTAACTTATCCATTTAATTTATGTTTTCATGTACATATTACTTTTTTCTTAGAAATTCTGTGTATTTTCAATTTTTTTTTTCCCACTAATGATTGAAAAGCAATGCAAGGAGGGAAAAAGGAAAAGCCATAATTTTTGGACATATAAATTTTGAAAGCAGAGGGCCTTGGTTGTTTTTTTTTTTGGCCAAATTTATTTCATTTTTAGAGATAGGGTCTCACTCTGTCACTCAGGCTGGAGTGCAGTGGCATGATTGTATCTCACTGTGACCTCTAATTCCTGGGCTCAAACTTTCCTCCCCACCTCAGCCTCCAAAAGTGCTGAGACTACAGGCATAAGTTGGCCAAATTTAAAATGCTCTTTTCCTTAAGTGATAGAGTGATGAGAACTTGGTTATTGGTTGAATGCGAAAGAATGCTGTTGAAGGTGGAAGAATGAGAGTTGTATGTAACTGCTAGCTGTTCTAGCAAGAAGAAATTCCTAGATTTAAACAAATATCAGCTCATAATTTACAGGAATTCATTAACTACTCTTATTATGACTAATATAAGTATTTGTTTTAGTTCTCAAACGTAAAAAACTACTACTTTAGAGAGAAAACTTCCATGTCCTAAATAATAAATGGTACTTCTTACAATACCTTCAATTTTCCCCTGGAATTCTGACTTTTTGTTTTTAAAGATACTTTGCTTATATATCACAATCATATCTTAAGCACTGTAATGAAGATAATAAACATGAGCAACATGAATTAATCTCTATATTAAGACAGAAGTGTAAAAAATGTTTGCGTATTGCTAAAAATAGTAGTTAATCTTATTACCTGGTCAGCATCAACAAAAATGATTTTGTCCAATGCTAGTGGGAAAAGAACATCAAGGAAAAGAATTTTGTAACCCCAAATAATCCTCTGTCTTTCAGTCTGTTGACGAAGCCAACGGGGCCACCTATATTGAACTAGTTCATATCGGAATCCATACTCTTTAGCCATGTGAGGAATTACTTCCTAAAAACACACACACAAAATCAAACAATATGTTCAAGAGAAAGTAGTTTTGTTTTAGAGAAAAAAAAAAACATTAAAAAGATAAAGTTTCCTATAAATTGTTATAAACTAATAGGCAAGATGTCTAAATACTACTTCTATAACACACTTATTAATGAGAAATATTAAAATGCTAACAAATATGAAAACACAAGTATAAATAAAACTATATAATTTAATGTCATTAAAAATAAGTGCACTATATTATTTAACAAACTTATTAATGGAAGATAAATGTTCCCATACTTTTATTGTTAACATCTGACTTGAGAAAACTGACTTAAAAAAAAGCCTCTGGATCTTGGAACACCTACATATCAAATAGTTCATGTATATGTCAACAGGTTGGTTGGTCAGAGATGTAAAGATGAAGAAAGGATACAAAAAACACAAAATAAATTCTAAGCTGATAAATTAGATTCTATACAGGAGCTTCATGTTTGAGATATATCATTATTTAATTCAAGGATTAAAAATACGAAGTAGTGATTATGGTCTGAATATTTCATATTTGACTCAGTATCTTATAGGCTTAGAAGTAGCTTATTCCCTGTTTAAAGCAGAAGCAGTTAATGAAATATACTGTGGGCTAAATTTAGTTCAAGAGCTCAAATATTGAGAGAGAGGATGAAAACGGAATTGCAAAAGATGAATTAATAAATATAGAATTTGAGTTTTACCACTTGATTCTTACTTGAAACTAGTTTCTGGTTATATGTTTAATTTTTTTCTCTGACTTTGTAAGAACAATGTAGATTTAAAATATGTTTTTTTAAATGCAAGAAGCACCAATTTTATCTGTGAAATCTTGAAAGGGGTACAACAGCTGCCAGGAGTCATTGTTTTGGTTTCAAAATAAAATAAAATAAAACATTCAGATAAAATAAAAAGAATATTTTTTCTTCATTAAATATGTGTTCAAATATTCACTGAAAAAGGCACTGTTCCAGGATCTAAGGGTACATTAGTGAACAAAAGAAATACAAATTATGATCTTCATGAGGCTTGTATTTTAGAGGAAGTAGGTAGAAATAAACTATTAAGTTATCTACAGAAAAAAGTGCTATGAAGAAAAATTAAAAGGGAGAGGGAATTATAGTTTGCATAGTGCTGTCAGAAAATAATTATGCCTAAGTATGTATAATTTTAGCAAATATTTGAATGAAGAGAGGAGATTTGACTTTTCTAAACTGGTAGGAACAAATCTAAAGTAGCTAGCGGCTTCTGTATCTGGCTGCTGATTTACACAGATGTTTGAGTTTGTAAAAATCCAAAGCTAAATTTCATGATTTGTGCACTTTTCTGAGTATATGTTATATTTCACTAAGAAGTTTTCAAAAGAAAAATTTTGAAAGAAAGAAACACATCACAAAAAGAAGGAAAATACTACTTCAGACACAGTATTTCTTTTGGCCATGCAGTGGAACAAGACTTTCTAATCCAGACATAGCACCATTGTTCTGATGAATAATATCTTTTCCTGCTAAGAGAATCTTTAGATTTTTCTATCTCAGTTTATTTGGGTTAAATACTCCCTTATTCAGTGTCTGACTACAGGAAAGCATGTTAAAAAATTAGTAGAAAAATAGTATAACTTCTTATCTATATTTATGGGTTCTTTTTCTGTTTTGTTTTTTTTTTTCCTACTGTCAAATGAGCATAGGAGGAGACACTGTTGGTGGTGGAGGGCAAATGGGCTGTTACATAAGGTTAAGCACCTGAGGTCTGAATGCCTAGGTTCAAATCTCAGCTGTTTCTAATTAGCTGTTTCATCTCAGGCCTATGCTATAAAGGATGATTCTTGCTCAAAGAAAGGTATGGCCCTTCACCCTATTTCCCAGGAAATATCCCCTACCCTGGCCCTTCACCCTATCCCCCAGGAAATATCCTCTACCCTTGGAATTTCCCAACTAATAAGAATGTCTATGTTTACCTGCAGATCTTGGACCACACTAGATATTGTATGCTAATGATGTTATTTGTAGTGAGGACCTTGGGCCACAAAGCATCAGTTCAACATCTGAAGGGGTTAGAGGCTAAGGTTAGTCATGCAGGCTGTTAGCCAAGTCCACACAGCTGACCCTCAATAAAAACTCTGCACCACAAAGTTTGAATGAGCTTCCCTGGTTGGCAGTACTCCATGAGTACCCTCACACACTGTTGCTGGAAGAAATAAGTGCTATCCACTGTGAGGGGATTCTACTGGGGTGTCTGGTCTCCCCAGACCCTACCCTAAGCATCTCTTCCTTTTGCTGATTTTATTTGTGTCCTTTTGCTATAAAAACTAACTGTGAGCACAGCTGTTTTTTTGGAGTTATATAAATCCTTATAGTAAGTTATTGAATCTAAAAGTGGTCTCAGGTACCTCTCAACTGTGCGAGCTAGTTATATAACTTTTGAATCTTGGTTTTCTTATCACGTGGGATTGTTATGAAAAACAATTGAATAACGTCAGTTAAACACTTGGCATCATGCCTAGAAATATTAAGGAATAAAAGCATGCTTGGCTAGTTTTACTTCTGTTTTCCCACTGCTTTTGGTCTAGAAAAAACAAACTCATTTGAAATGCTGTCGAATGAGACACCAAATTGCTGTGGAGACACTAAATTTCACAGAATTTGATTATGCTGTAGGGAGAAAAGGAAGAAACAGAGTATACTTTGTAGCAGGAGTATAGGGCTGAGTAAAGGGTAATAGCTGTTGATCACCTGAAATCTTCTAAATATAAAATGCCTCAGATCATGGTGCCCAGCAATCAATGCACTACACAGACGAAAGAGCTTTTTTGTTTCAGTACTGTAAAACTATTTTCTATGGTATAGGTATAGTCTTTGTATTTTCTTGATACTACTACTGTTTCTGCCTATCTTTGCAAAAATGTCAGAATCCATTTCTTTTCATTGAAAATCTGTATATATTTTCCATTGTCAAATTGTATTTAATTACTCATTATCATGAAAAACTACTAGTTATTCTGATTTTGATTTTACTTAAAAATATACAGCCTTCTACTGTCCTCTCCTTTGAACATCTCTAAATAAAAATTGCACAGAATTTTTCTTAAGCTACATAAAAATACTAAATACCATTTTTTCAAAAAGTTCATTCTGAAAAGAGAAATGTCATATAAACTTACAATGATACAAATAATTTACTATTCAAACATTAACCATTCTACAAAAAAAGCTATGTACTTACTTTAAATGTCGGTGAGAGATAATTTTTTAGCAACCAGAATTTCACTGGTGTTTTGGTGTTACGCAAAACAGAAAGCATCATAATTCTGTATAAAAGAATATTAAATCCAATATATGTTAACAGTAACAGGAGCTCATATACATTTAACCTTGAAGTGTTTTTTAAAATTTAATTTTAATTTTTTAAATTTTACTTTAAGTTTTGGGATACATGTGCAGAACATACAGGTTTGTTACATAGGTCTTTTAAAGGCTTTTAAATAATTGAAGGTATAAATTAGAAGGTTTTCACAATGAAATGTGAAGAAATAAACTAAAATATGGTTTATCAAGTATGTAATGTGTAAGGATGAATACATATACATCATGGTAGCTTCATCTGGGCCCAGTTGTCTATGACTGTGTGATTAATATTAAGTCTACAAACCCCGAAGAGCTGAATGATCTATCTATATTGACAAATTCACTGGATGGGTCATTTGGTTTGCTAACCTAAACCTCCGAATGGAAAGGATACAAATGAATCTGAAGTTCCATTTTAACGTATCAGTGCTACAATTCAAATATTTTTGAGTTATTCTCTGTGACCTTTCTATATAAACTGTTTTAAAATAGCCTTTTGTACTTTGCAATATGCATTTCTCCCCTCATTCCCTTCCTTTTTATAAAACAAGGTTTTCTTCACTGGAAAAGGATAATTTACTGTAGTAAATTTTATATATATATAGTAAATATTGTATATATAAAGTACTGTAAATATATATATCATGTGCGTGTGTGTGTGTGTGTATATATATATATATATATATATTCTTACCTATCCAAAATGTCTATTTGCTAGCCTTGAAGAAAACCAATATTCCAAATCAAGCCAAACTCATGAAATTTCACATTTATATATACTTACCTCATAATTTTAAGTAAAAAAAAAAGCAAGGTGTAAAGTAGTATGTTCTTTACCATTTGGGTAAAAGGACTTAAAAAACTGAAATAAATAAATAAATATACACACATATATATTTACGTGTGTGGGTGTGTGTATCTCCTTAGCAGGATATAAAAATAACACTATGGGTTTCCTGTGAGAAAAGGAACTGAGTATCACGGAAACAGAGGTGGGAGTTTTTTTTTCCCAGTGTATATTCCTTTATTTTTTTTTGAAATTTGAACCATGTAAATATTTCTTTTTCAAAATATAAGGTTAAAAAATATACCTACCTTAAAAAACGTTCATATAAATGACCAGAAGCAACTGAAAAAATGTTTAGGACATCTTTTTCCTTTTTGTCTTCTTTATGCAAGCTTACTGTGAAACTTGGAATAAAAAAGTAATTGACATTTCTTAAACATACATATGGATTGTATGCCTAAATACTAAATATAAGCAATAAATATAGAAATGTATTTCAAAATAGTTAAGCTATAAACACTCTATAATATTTACAAACTAATATTAAAATATTTGACAATATCATTTGAAGCTTTATGAGTTTTTTTTTAAATTTGTAATGTGGAATATAATTATATTGTCTCTAGGTGAATGGGCTGGTATTTTTAAATTTTTGTGAGTTGCCAAAGGTTGTTTTCAGAACAAAGAATGAATTACAGCTTGACATGGCCATATCTAGTGTACTGAAACTTTAAACAGGCCAATGAGGGAAGGAACAGAATGCCTAAGTGTGGAACTACGGCACAGCAAGAATTTATGTGGTAACAGGGTAGGTTTGTGAATGCTGCTGATGGGGCTCACCCAGGCTAAAATATTTTTAAACCATCTACAATTTGGAGCTCCTCTGACCAAGCAGATTTTCTCCTCCACGCAGGGTATGGAGTACCCTCTTGGTACTCTGGATGACTTCCATGACAAAGAAAGCACTAGGGAGCCATGTCTACTCACTGGTTTACATCATGGTAGCGTCATCTGGGCCCAGCTGTCATTTTCATTACATATTTGGAGCTAGACCAGCTCCATTTCATTTTTGTATAGGCCCATTTCATATATAAAAATGACTGAATCTTTTATTTACAGTATTCATAACATATAAATTCATCTTTTTCTTCCTAAACATTTATTTTAAAATACTTTTTATATAAACAGATATTTAGAATGAATAAAATTTGGTAAACAACTTAAAATCACCATCAAAGGTATTTTGCAAAATATAAATTGTTATGACAGAAGTATTTTTCAAATCTTGTAATCTCCCAAATAAGAAAAGAAGGTGATTCAGTGGCAAGAAAAAATAATCATTCTAAGTTAGGACTAAAACTAACATGAAAAAAGTCAAAGCATCATAAGACACACAATACTATGTATCTGGAGCAGTTAATGTCCCAAAAACTTACCATCTCTGTTTCTAACAAAGCATTTTGTTTTTGGTATCCTTTTTATGTAGCAAGTGGCTATACCATAATTGAACAGTTATCCTTAATCATTCTTATCTATACCTTCTAACTTTAATGGAAGCTTTTAGACAGATACTCTTAAAATTGCTCAGATTCTATTCCATTATCTCCTGTCAAACATACCTACCCTCCAAATCATCTCAATGAGTGGACTTGATCCTTTCTCTATCAGTAACTTGTTCAAAGCACACACTGTAAAGTAACATGATTTTTCTTACCAAACAAGGAGTCAACTATAGAAAAAGAGGCTTAAACTGGGCAAAATCCAAAATGATGGAAGTGCTTTTGACTACTATAACCAAATATATTTAAGTTGTTGAATCTACTTTGGCTAACATTTCTATTTCTTATCTTTGATCAAAATGATTAATGGTTTGCCATCATAGCTCACATAGGGTTCAAATCTCTAAAACGGACATTCAAAGTTCTTTACAATGTGCATCTACAGGAGACAGCTTTTGTTTTTGCTCACCTAACATCTGTTCCCCTTCTAGTAACAACCTGGTATTTTGGGGGGAATCATTACTCCTCCCATCTCATTCTATGAGGTTTAGGTGGGACAGGGCTTCCCACCAGTTCTAGAAGTAGGCATATGACTCATGCTTGGTTATCAGAGTCACAGAAATCAGTTCACTTTGGGACACACAGCTATAGTTGGACCCATGAGTCAGCCTTGGAACTTTTATTGGTACTGTTTGGAAAGAGGCAACTTCCTTCCACTGGAAACAGTAAACTTTTACTTTTAAAAGTCTATCTTAAAATGGAGGAGACACAGAAACAGTAGACCTAAGAGATGGAGAAAGATTGTTTCCACACCACATCACCCAGTGGCCAACACCAGGTGTACTCCTGGATTATTTAGATATCTGAGCCAATATATTCCTTGTTTCTTTTTTGAGACAGGGTCTCACTCTGTCACCCAGGCTGGAGTGCAGTGTTGCAATCTTGACTGACTGCAGCTTTGACCTCCCAGACTCAAGCAATCCTCCCACCTCAGTCTTCTGAGTAACTGGAACTACAGATACATGCCACCACGACTGGCTAATTTTTAAATTTTTTGTAGATACAGGGTCTCACTATGTTGCCCAGGCTAGTCTTGAACTCCTGGTCTCAAGCAATCCTCCTGCCATCACCTCTCAAAGTGCTAGGATTACAGGTGTGAGCCACCACGCCTGGCCTGTGTTCCTTTTTAAACTAACAATAAAACAGTATAGGTATCAATCTAACATAAACAGTCCCTATTATTTTCAAGTTGCAGCTAGCTAGGCTACTTTCTTTTCTTTGAGGAACATACCCAATCATTTTGTCTTCATGTGAGTGCCTTCACTCAGTCTTTTACTTTTGAAATCCTGTCTGTCCTTTAAAACAGATCTTTGCCACACACTTCTTCAAGGAGTATTTCCCAAGGTTCCTTGTAAGTGGATATATAATTTTTCTCCATTGGTTTGTATAGTATTTTATTTTCATCTGTCTTATAGCTCTAGTTTCCTATCTTGTACACAGTAGTAACATTTATGTATTTATCTTATCCCTCCTAGATTAGAGGACCTTTGCCTTACTTAAAATTTTCACTACCTGTGGAACTTCCACATACTAGACTTCTGGATCAATCTAGTGATATATTAAAATATTCATTAGTAATTACCTTTTAATGGAATCCCACAGTCCTTTCGTTTTTTCATCTTCATCGGTAAGGATATCTTCCTTAATTTTGTCTGTTTCTTTTTTCACCTAGATAGCATGGCAAAAAAGATTAGAAATTGGCTGCTTTAAATATTGTGCTGTATGGTTAGAAAGTGAAACATATTGGGCGAGATTACCCATAGAAACTAGATTGACAGTTGCAGTAACCAAAGACAGGCAATATCTTAGCACAATGTTGTAAACAATCTGGTCTTCAACTATCAATTCAACCTCTTTGTTCAGTTTCTTCAGTGGTTACCTCCATATTGCTAAATAATGTACTTACACTTGTGTTTACTAATTTATCAGCTTTAGGCATTATCTACTAGTATTTCTGAATTCAGAGTTTAGACATTATTCACTCTTTGTGATGACAGATGAATAGCTCACTTATCGTCATCTTTCCCTTTCCCTATTTGTCTGGAAATTTTGGTAGTAATATGTTTATCTTCAGTTCTTCTATTGAGTATTTTTTGTCACTTTAAATAATATTTAAATCTCTTATTTTTTTATTCCCACAATCCCAACAGTTTCTTTTGTATAATCTGTTTATAAGGACACTACTACTTCTACGATTTCCTTCTACCTCCCAACTTATATTAAACCTTGACTTTAGAATTTGTAAATATTGATAACATTTACATTTAGTTCAGTAAACATAATTGTATCTGTTGCATTTTGCTATGGTGATTCTAAAACTTGAAAATCAGTAAAAAGTTTCATTGTGACAATGTAAAGATTAACCACTGAAGAGTCGGAAAAGCTACTAAAACTCTATTTCCTCTGTACAGTTATAGTTTTAGTATAGTACAGCATAGTTATAGTTTCCTCCTATGGCCACTGTGCCACTCCTAGAAGACTCTTGCTGGTTTAGATGAATTCTCCTTTCTTACATTCCACCAGCAGAGAACTATTTTTTCCTGGAATTTCATTGTCCTTATTTTTTTCTTGTGGGGAGATATACAAATATGTCTTCTTTATCACAGACATAATCTTTTCCAGTTTATTACTCATGTTATCTAATTGTCTGGAATTCTTGTCTACCTGAAGACATTTTTCTTAAAGTTCAACAATTAACTGTTTCTTTCTAGATTTTCTTTACATTGGTTTACAGATTAGTTTCACCATTTCTTGAACTACCTATCTTTCTTGATCTTGATCTTGATCTTCATTGTACTGGCAAACGTCTCCAAGAAAGGGTATGAAAAATAATTTTTCTAAATCTTCACACTTCAGAAACTAACATTTTACCTTCACATTTGATTAAGAATTTGGCTAGATACAGAATCTTGGGTTCAAAATAATTTTCCTCAAAATACTGAAAGCTTTGTTTTGCTGTCTTTTAACATCTAAGTATTTTGAAAATGGAATTCAGATGTTAGTGTTGTCATTCTATTGCAGTGACCCACTTTCCTTCTTAGTAGCTATTATAATCTTATATGGGCCATTTTCATTCATCCTACTTCGTAATTTGTGGACTCTTTGGACATGAACATTTTTCTCTCTCAGCTTTACGACACTTTCCCTCCTCCATCTTCTCCGTTGTTTCTGGAATTCCTCTTAGTAGGCTATTGCATTTCATGGGCTGATCCTCTATGTTGCTTATCTTTTCTCCTCCCTGTTTTTCTATCTTTTTACTGTAATTCTGAGAAAGAGGTGGTTAGGAGATAAAACTGTGTTATTAGAAAACAAACTGAAGGCGGCCGGGCATGGTGGCTCATGCCTGTAATCCCAGCTCTCTGAGAGGCCAAGGCAGGTGGATCACTTGAGGTCAAGAGTTTAAGACCAGCCTGACCAACATAGTGAAACCCCACCTCTACTAAAAATACAAAAAATCACACAAACATAAAAATTAGCCAGGCATGGTAGCACATGCCTGTGGTCCCAGTTACTCAGGGGGCTGAGGCAGAAAGATCACTTGACCTTGGGAGATGGAGGCTGCAGTGAGCCAAGATCGGGCCACTGCACTCCAGAGTGAGCAACAGAGCGAGACTCCGTCTCAAAACAAAAACAAAAACAAACTACTGAAAGACGTAGGGTATGGGTAGGCTGTACAATATTTCTAATTGGTATCTTTCATCATTCATAAAAATTCTTAGCCATTATTGCTTCAAATGTTACTTGTACCCCATTCTTTAATTATCTTTGAAATTCCATTTAGTTTACTTTTATTTACCAACAAATACTCATAAAGTGCTTTATCTTATCTTCATAACAGTCCTGTAAGGTATATTCTATTGTTAACCCCATTTTACAGGTGAGGAAATGACACAGAAAGAGATTAAGTAATCCGTCCAAGGTCACACAGCTAGTGAGTGGCAAAGCCAGTTTTAAATCCACTACTGGTAATCTTAGACTTTCACACTAGCATGTGTGTGTGTGTGCGTGTTAATGCTCTCTTCTATATTTTCTTTTTTTCCTGTCTCTGTTGCATTCGGTATACTTTTTCTGGCCTATCTCCCAACTTGCTAATTTTCTCTGAAGGCATGTTAAAGCTATCTACTGAATTATTAATTTTGGTATTGTATTACTCAGTTTCCAAAGTTCTACTTTAAAAAAATCTAATATGCATGTTTTACAGTTTCATGTTCCCTGCAATTATTTTTAAACTCATCTTTAATTTCTTTAAAAAAAGTACAGCTGTTTCAGAGGCTATTCTAATAATTCTAATATCTTTCAGTCTCTAATATCTTTGAGTCTAATATCTTGAGTCTAATATCTTGAGTTTTCTGTTTCTGCTGGTTTTGTGTATTTGGTTAACTTTGACTATGAGTTGGCCTTCATACTAGAAAAATTTGATTTGCAGCTTAGGCTACTGTAATCTTATTCCAGAGATTTATGGATGTCTCTTCCAGATACCTCTATATCCTATCAATCTGGAACAATTTTAGTACCAAGTCAAGGATCAGGATTCCCTGGCCTACTTAGCTGACACAAATTTGGGCTAAAAGACTATGAGGAATAATTTTTTATGTTTCATCCTTAGCCTGAAAATAGAGCTAGTTTATTGTAGAGAGGGTCTTCCAATAGATTATTTTATGTGGCTTCTGGGTTCTAATTTTTGTCCCCTAACCCATCAAATTAAATAAAAATGGCAGTTAAAGTGTGACAGGACAGAAAAATGTTCCCAAGACAACAGTAGCTTCCTTGCGTCAAGAGAAGTTTCTGTGCTTATTTCACTAGGCTCGAATTTTCCCTTTAATTTTGGTTTTGGGTTTCATTATTATCCTTATTATCTTATTATTCTCAGTTCCTCATTGTTTTTAAAAATTTTTAAAAATTTTATCTAATATTTTCACTACTTTTAAGCAGGAGGGTTGGTCCAAAAAGAATCTGCTATCATTAAAAACTCCGTTTCTCTCCCTCTTTAAAAAACAGCACCTTCTCTTTTTAGAGCTAATTTTTCAGTGCATGTTCTTGATCTCATCTCTAGAGTCCAATTTGTAACGTTATTTGGCTACAGATAGATTTAGCAGATATATTTACGGTTATCATAATGTAAAAAAAAAATCCTTCTATCTTCAAGTTCTGTTTTCCTTTGTGAACTTAATCCTCTTCTTTTTTTACTGCTGGAGTTCAAATATAACATTTTAGGTTGTAAAATTGTAAAGTTAGTTGTAAAATAAATCAATTAATTAAAAAACAAAGAAGATAATTCTTAATATTAAGAACAAAGCCTATAAAAAGTTCTGCCCCCACATACTTTTACTTCCAGTATCTTCCTTTTGAAGCTGTTTAATACAACAATGATATCTTCTAGGTCTGCTTGAGAGTCAGTTCCTTCATGCCTAAAAGTAGAAAAATGTGTCCATAATTAATTTAAGAATAGACATACAATTATGATGGCATAACAGAATCAACTCATTTTGCAATAAACGTAAGTCCAATATCACTAGTGCATATATCATGTTTTTCTGTTTCTATAGTCAATTAAGATATACTATAATATGCTGTAGTTTTCAAAATTATCCAATAAATTTTAACTCAGTACACATTAAAATTGTACAAAAGTAACTCATTAAATTCAATACTACCCAATCACTCTGAAAGTTCAAATTATGGCTTATCTTTGCTGTTATATACGAAGGCTATCACACAACTAAAATCTTTCACATCCCTGATATACTGAAATGATAATTACAATTTTTTACGCTTCAAAGTTGTTTATATATCAAAGAAGTTCTACACTATCCAACTTTTTAATATCCACCAGCCATTTTCAAATGCCAAAATTTGAAGTACATTGTTAAAATAACGAGACTGAAAATGTGTCTATGATGTCCATCTGCATCACTTGAATGTTTCCATTTTGTATTACATATAATGCAGTTTTTTTCTCCCATTTTCAAAATTGCTTAAACAAATATGGCAACTGTGCTCCATAATTATTTTTTCAAACTATTCTCACTATGGACTAAAAAGTTCTATCATATTTACAATAAAGTTGAATTTTGTTGAAGGGGAAGCAATCAGATGTCAAATTAGTAGTTACTTTTGAGTTGTTATATATAATACATACTTTTAACATTTTTCCAAAATGAACACCTGGGGAGTCTAGCACTATCATGACTGGCACGTCTTTGACTTTCTCTTACTCCCAATTCCTGAGCTGAGGTGGTTAAACCAAAGTAAAAGGAAGAACTCTGTCCAACAATCACCACTAGAAAACAGAAAGAAGCCAGGTGTGATGGCTTACACCTGTAATCCCAGCACTTTGGGAGGCTGGGGTGGGAGAATCGCTTGAGTCCAGGAGTTTGAGACCAGCCTGGGCAACACAGTGAGACTTCATCTCTGCAAAATTTTTTAAAAAATTAGCTGGATGTGGTGGCCAGTGCTGTGGTCCCAGCTAGTTAGGAGGCTGAAGTAGGACGATTGCTTGAAACTGGCAGATTGAGGCTCCAGTGAGCTGTGAGCCGTGATTGTGCTATTGCACTTCCGTCTGGGCAAGAGAGACCCTGTCACAAAAAAAACCCAAAAAAACAAAAACAAAAAACAAACAAAAAAAAAGGATCTAACTTGTATAGTAGAAACATTGCCAAATTTCTTAAAAACTTTCAGCTGCTTAAAGTCGCAAACACTACTCAAGGGCATTGACAACTTTAGCCATTTAATCCCCTGTCCACTGAGACCCAGAGTATAAAGCCAGCTAGCACAGCACTACAGCTAGACCTAGACAAATTCTAAAGCAAATCTCTTTCCACTTCCATCAGGTAGCAGAGGTACTAATGGTGACGAGCTCTCATTTTACTTCAGGCACTGTTTTTTTTAATTATACTTTAAGTTTTAGGGTACATGTGCACAACGCGCAGGTTTCTTACATTATGTATACATGTGCCATGTTGGTGTGCTGCACCCATTAACTCTTCATTTAACATTAGGTATTAATGCTATCACTCCCCCCTCCCCCCTCCCCTCACCCCACAACAGGCCTTGGTGTGTGATGTTCCCCTTCCTGTGTCCATGTGTTCTCATTGTTCAATTTCCACCTATGAGTGAGAACATGGTGGTGTTTGGTTTTTTTGTCCTTGCAATAGTTTGCTGAGAATGATGGTTTCCAATTTCATCCATGTCCCTACAAAGGACATGAACTCATCCTTTTTTATGGCTGCATAGTATTCCGTGGTGTATATGTGTCACATTTTCTTAATCCAGTCTATCATTATTGGACATTTGGGTTGGTTCCAAGTCTTTGCTATTGTGAATAGTGCCGCAATAAACATATGTGTGCATGTGTCTTTATAGCAGCATGTCTTATAATCCTCTGGGTATATACACAGTAATGGGATGACTGGGTCAAATGGTATTTCTAGTTCTAGATCCCTGAGGAATCACCACACTGACTTCCACAATGGTTGAACTAGTTTACAGTCCCACCAACAGTGTAAAAGTGTTCCTATTTCTCCACATCCTCAGGCACTGTTTTAAGCACTTCATAGATGCTCACTCGCTTAATCCATATAACCATCGTTTGAAGAAAGTACAATTATTATCCTAGATCCAAATTGAGTCTAGATAGTCTGGCTCTTCACCACTGTACTATCAGACCTTTACCAACAATGCTAAGCACCTGAAACCTCTGGATACATGAGGAAAATGAGCAGCTTAAATGAAGGGAACAAGCTAAGCAGTCAGAGGAATGGACTTCATTGATAAGGCATTAATGCAGAAAAAAGGGAAGCATTCAAATAATTCATATTCTCAATGAGATTCCAGAGAATACTGAATCTCAGTACAAGCCATTTACTTCAAAATGACAGAATTCACTGTGTGTCAGAAAGCATGATTAATTTAAAAAAGCACTCATACATGTGTCTCCTAAAATTCTAAAAAACAATTTATATTTTCAGAGAAGAAATGTAAATCAGATTGGCTTCATATTTTTCATCCAAAACACTAACTGGTAAGAAACAATGATGAAGCCTTGTTTCAAGCATTCTGAATAAAATTATAATGCTGTTATTCAATACTTAGGAAAGTTATAATTCATACGGAACTGCAAAAGAAATTTTTAAACCTTTGAGGACCACCTCAAAGTTTTAAACATTTGAGGGTACACCACTAATGTCTCTGAAAAAACTTATTTGTGGAAAGGTGGTGTATATTATGATATGGCAGGCAACATTCCATGTTTAGCATACACTGCAGTAGTTAGAAAGATAGACCCATTTTTGTTGTTGTTGTTACTCAACTCTTTTGCAGCTAAAGTTTTGGTTGATAATTAGATTCTGCTAAACAGATAGATACATTTGCATGTTATTTGGAACTTAGAAGTGAGAGGGGCAATGTGCTGATGCTTGCCTAGCTTCTTTTGTCAAGCACAGTCATGGAGACATTGAGGTTTTCTACTTCAGTGTTCCAGTGTGTAATTGCTTAGCTTTCTGGGTACCAAAGGCCAGTTGATGTGTTGCTGGTAGCAGCTTCTAGCTTTCTCTCACTTCTGATGATGGGAAAGTAGCAGCTCTTTCTGGTTGGGCAGTTCCTTGGCTTTGTTCTCAAGCATTCCTAGGATCCAGCCCTCCTGGAGAGCTTGCTCCGCCAGTCCTTCCCAATACAATGTAAAAGCATCCAATTGCTTGTGTTAAATACTTTTATGATAATATGGGAAGTCAGCCATCTGCTACGATTTGAATGTCCCTTCCCTCCAAAACTCATGTTGAAATTGTACTGCCATTGTGGCAGTACTAAGAGGTGGGACCCTTAATAGGTGATTATAGGTGATGAGGCTCCACCCTCATTGGGTGGAAGTGGTGCTACCACAAAAGGGCAAGTTTGGCCCTCTCTTGCTCTCTCTTGTCCTTTTGCCTTCTGCCATAGGGCAATGCAGCAAGAAGGCTTCTGCCAGATGCTGTCCCTCAATCTTTCCAACCTTCCAGAACTATGAACCAATATATTTCTGTTCATTATAAATTGCTCAGTCACAGGTATTCTGTTACAGCAGCAAAAAATGGCCTAAGACTCCATCTAAACAAAAAATGAATGTGAAAATTAAAAGACCTATAAAAACTGTGATCAATAGTGAATTCATTAAAATTTACATTTAACTAATGGTAATATGATAGTAAAGAACTAAATAGAATATTGGGGGTAGGGGTAAAAGGATGCTAGAATGCTTCCACTGAAACATCAATGAGATAGCTACCAGACACCAAAGTGAGTATGCATAGTCATCCATTCTCAATACCCTCAAAATATGCAGATTGCCCCTCAGAGCGATTAAGCATATAAAAATGTTCAGAAAAGGGAGTGAGATGAAGGCAGAAGAGTTTCCTTACAGAGAGCTGTTGTCAGATTGTGAGTCTCCATCACTACACCCTGTGAGGACGGAAGGGGAAGAGTATTGCCTTCTCATTCTAAACTCAGTAAGGTAGACACTTTTAGGAGAAGACACTTTGCAATACATATTCTGAAGTTGGGATGCACAGAGGACTCATGTCTGGGAAAGTTAAAAGTGTACATGGAGCAGGATTGGATATTTGAGGACTGATTTATTGCTCTAATCGAGGAGTCAGGAGAGTGCTTACTGCCTCTGCAACTGGTCTGAACTAGAGTTTGTTGGGCAACTGATGTCTAGGTATTTCCACAGATCAGATGCAGCCAAGAAGGAGAGCGATTTGGTTTTGTTGTTACCACTGGGTAGTCAGGTGTCCTGCCAATATGGCAACCAGGAGGTATGAGGAAACCACACCAGCAGAACCAGGGAACTAAAGGAGAGTGAAGTACAGCAATAGAGAACTTTAAAGAGTCCACAGAGAGTGAGTTTTAACTACTGCAGAGCCAGCAAAGTTACGGTGGACCAACTCAAGTACCTGCGGAGAAAGAACAGAAAGCCTTGTTTGACATCTCTGTCCTTCCTCCTATAAAAAACATGGGAGAAACAGTTCAGTCTCAAAGATACCGAACTAAAATTGATTACAAGTGTTACTCTGGCAGAAAAGATTTTTCTAAAGATTTCAAATGAGAAGTCTAGCACAATAATTTGGCATTAAAGGTGCATAAATAAAGTATCTAATATTCTCTACAATTAATTAGGAAAATCTGAGCAGTATTTGTCTAATCTTGGTAGAACTACAAAGAAATAAAGGAGAATAATTTTGAGACTTTTTGTATTCAAGGTAAGTAACAGCCAATACTGAGTATACACAAATAATCTGCAGTTAATGACTACAAAAAGATTGACAGACACAGAAAGTACACATTGTGGGCATTATGCCTCAGAAGTGGAAAGCCAAATTTAAAAAAATCAAATAATTTAGTCATGGCTTTAAAATCTGAACTTAGAAACTCATATCAATATTATTTTAGCTTAGATTTTTAGCAGGTTTCAGGAATATTTTTCCTAATTATAAAGGTAATATCAATTAGAATTAAAACATAAACTAGGATAAACAATATCAGTTTTTGTTATATTTTACATTGACCTCATTAGACTTTTTATTACACAGTAACATGTATTTTTTTCCATTTTGGATAGCTAGTGACATTAATCATATGTGGAATTAAATTATGACTAAGTATATGGTTTTATTGTTTATAAGCAATACAAATTTGTAAGTTATTTCTACTGCCAAAAGTTGTCTGTGAATGAGAAAAAACAATTTTCACTAATATGTTAGTGGTACTTCAAATATAACATCAAGAACTATTTTCTCTCTAAAACATCTTTATGAACTGTGTATGATAGAAAATAATAGTAAAGAAGATAAAATAGAATCTAAATCATGTACAGTTTGTTTTACATAATACATGTGCTATTGTATAACTGTATTTGTAAAAGAAGGAATAAGTGGATAGGAAATGGACATTTACTCAATATTCTACAATGATTTTCCCATTTAGTCCTTAGCAAAACCCCACAAGGGAGGTAGGATTATTCCCTTTTGTAATGAGGAAATAAAGACTACAAATAGCAAAGAAACCTATACAAGATCATACAGATAGTTGGTGGTACAGAAGGGATTTGACTCACAATTCATATACAGGGCTTTCCCTTTGCAAAACATAATGGTGAAACGGTAGTGGCAGATATAGAAATGCTGAGTTCCTGGCAATGCAGTTTGCACAAAATTTAAAAAGCTGAAACAAAGCATGAATGCTTCTTAAAATTATATCTTGAAACCATGGCTTTTATAAGGGTCAATATAAATGTTAGTCTATTTTGCTCATTTTCTATATTACCATAGCACTCTTTTACAGCACTTAGAACATATAATAGTCACTCATTTTCTTGACTATCTTTTCTACTGGAATGAGTTTTGGGAGGGTAGGAACTGTGAATTTGTAATGGGAATGACACAGCAAGGTAGCATAGGTTGCTGCACAGGCATTAGAACATACCCAAATGGGTCCAAAGATAAGAACTCAGAGGTACCCTTCCTGCCTAGCAAACTGGGCTTCTGTTGTCCTGCCTTCCCTTCAAACAGACCAGAACTGACCCATGCTCTATTCCCTTATATATACTGCTAGTTGCATGCATGTTCTCTCTTTCTCTCTGCCTGACTCCTCTTCATTCTTGCCTGATGTGACCTAGAGATGGAGTCCTTCCTGCCCAGGATTTGTAAGTAATAAAGCTCTGAACTTATTTCTTATTGTGGTAGTGTATTAAATTTGCACCACCCATTGGAAGAGCCAGGGACTATCCCAGACCGAGTTTTCTCGGGGATGCTGGGGAGAACACAATGTTGGGTTCCCAGTGTCACCGCGACGGTCAGGCAAACATAAATTGGACATGGGTCAGACAAGAGCCACACGGGTATCTGTCAGTATAAACAAGTTTCCTGTGTGAGGGAAACTGGGTCTAGGGTCAGACAACTATGAATTAGACCATCCACCAGGTAAACGAAGTATCCCATGAAAGGCACACAGTAAACATTCACATCCAGCTGCCTTTCATTCCTCATTAGGGCAAGGTCACTAGCCACTCCAGTATTGGAACTCAATTTGGATGGGGGTTCTCAAAACAGCATTGTTCAACTGCTTATCTCCAATACTCATCCTTATTTTTGCCTGCTTATTCCACCTCACCAAGTGAATTCTGTCACTATAGCTTGTATTATCTAGTGTTTTGTAACTTATAAAGGAGACATGCAGTAGTACAGCAACCCCCACTTATTCACAGGGTATAGGTTTGAAGACACCCAGTGGATGTATGAAACCATGGATAGTACCAAACCCTAAATGTACGTTTTTCCTATACATACATGTCTATGATAAGGTTTAATTTATAAATTAGGCACAATACTCTTGCCTTTTGTGGTCATTATTAAGTAAAACGAGGGTTACCTGAATATAAGCACTGTGATCCCATGACAGTTGATATCATAACTGAGAATGCTACTAAGTGACTCATGGGCAGACACCTGACAAAGGAACGATTTTCCAGGTGGAACAGAGCAGGATGGTGTGAGAGGTCATCACACTACTCAGCAGTGCATAATTTAAAATGTAGGATTTATTTCTGCAATTTCCCACTTAATATTTTTGGACTGTGGTTAACCATGGGCGACTGAAATCACGGAAAGCAAATTCTTCTTCTCCCCTTTTCTCCCCTTCCTCCCCATCCCCTTCCTTCTCCTCCTCCTTCTCCTCCTTCTTATTTTGAGACAGGGTCTCACTCTGTTACCCAGCCTGGAGTGCAGTGGCATGATCATGGCTCACTGCAGTTGCCACCTCGTGGGCTCAACTGATCCTTCCACCTCAGCCCCCCAAGTAACTAGGACTACAGGCGTGTGCTACTGTGCCTGGCTACTTTTTTGATTTTATGTAGAGGTAGGCCTTGCTATATTGCCCAGGCTGGTCTCAAACTCCTGGGCTCAAGCAATCCTCCCACCTTGGCCTCCCAAAGTGCTAGGATTACATGTGTGAACTACCATGCCTAGTCTAAGTGTAAATTTAAAGTTTCTAGGAACTGTCCAATTGTTCAAAAGTGGTTGTACCATTCTACATACCCAATGGAAGTGAAAAACAGCTCCTGTTACTCCATATCCTCACCAACACTTGATATCGTCATTCTTTATATAAAGTTAGTCATTTTAATAGATATGTGGCATATCTCGTGGTTTTAATGTAGATTTTCTTAATGACTAACAATGTTAAATACATTCTGTACTTGTCCATATATCTTCTTTGGTAGAGTGTCTGTTCAAGTCTTTTGCACATTTTTTATCTGGTTATTTGTTCTATTGAGTTCTGATAGTCTTTATATATTCTGTATATAAATTCTTTGTCAGATAACATGCTTGGCAAAGATTTTCTCCCTGTCTGTGGGTTGTCTTTTCATTCTCTTTTTCAGTCATTTACATTTTAGTGTGAATATTAACGCATTCTGCAATACAAATGATGTTTAATAAAGGGCTTTCTCAGATCCTGCTGGGATATATGTCATAATACATGATATGTGAACTGTATTAACTTTCCAAACAAAAAACTTCTAAATTCTAAAACACATATGGCCCTAAGAGTTTTAGATGGGAGATGTGCATGTCTACCCTCTTCCTGGAATGTTCCATCTGTGGTATGACTAGTAACTTCCTATTAATTCTTCAACTCTCTTGAGGTACTATATCATCTCTAATGTCAATACTGACTTCCTCCTACCCACCTCTACCACAGAACTAAGCATCCCTGGCTCTGTGTGCATAAGCCATTAAGCACATTTATTAACTGACACTATGAGTTAGGCACAGTATAAAATAAAGGGGAAAGAGTGGTGAAAAAAAGATACAGTAACCCCTACTCCTATATTATCTTTGTTGAACACAATGTGTGGTATAATAAAAGTTGCTCAGTAAGTATTTATTGAAAGCAATGAAATCTAGAGATATTTATTAAGGGTATAAAAAAGACTTTATCAAGAGTTGGCAAACTATGGCCAGTAAACCAAATCAGGTTTATGGTCTATTTTTTTAATAGCCCTAAGCTAAAGATGATTTTTACACTTTAAAATAATTGTTAAAAAAATAATTTTGACAAAGACCACATGTGCTCTCAAATGAACATTAAATACTTACTCTTGGCTCCTTACCAAAAAAGTGTGATGACTCCTGCTTTCTACTATGGCTCACTGATGAACAGGAAAATTTTTGTGCAAAAAAAAATTCCAAATTGAATATAACCCAGGGATAATGGTGTTGTTATATAAGATATAATGTACACTATATTGTCATTAAATGATCAAAATATCAATTATGCTGATACAGGGAAAAGTCTAAGAGCCTGAATTTGTGGGGGCTGGCCTGGCATTGGGGCTGGGCAACAGCCCAGGGCTTCTGGAGTAGGCCTGGTGGTTGGGCAGGCTTGGAAACTGAATCTACCAGGCAGATTTGGAGCTTGGGGCTACAGGATCTGGCAGCTCAGTCTTCTGGTACCAGCATTAAGTTGGGGCTGTGAGGCCTACCTGGCTTTGGGTTTTACTAGGGTGAGCATGGTTTTGGGGTCCAAGGCAAAGTCTGCTGCTCACTTCCCTCTCCTTCCCCCAAGGGGGTATCTCTCCAGCTGTGCTGTATCAGGTTGAGGAAGGAGTGATGCATGTAATGTAAATTATCCTACACTCTTCAATGTGTCTTTCCTATTTCCGTGCTACACTTCAGTGCTGTAACAGCTCACCTCGTTCCTCAGTTTTTATTAAGGTAGTTTCATGTGTGGAGTGGATAGTTGTTCAGATTGATGTTTCTGCATGGGTACGAGCACCGGAATGTCCGATTTTGCCCTCTTGCTGATGTTCAGACCTAAACCAGTCATCTTTTTTTTTTTTTTTTGAGGCAGAGTCTTGCTCTCTGTTCCGGGCTGGAGTGCAGTGGTGCAGTCTCTGCTCACTGCAGCCTCTGCCTCCCAAAGATTCAAGCAATTCTTGGGCCTCAGCCTCCTGAATAGCTGAAGTTACAGGTGTGCGCCACTATGCCTGGCAAATTTTTGTATTTTTAGTACAGACGGGGTTTTGCCACGTTGGCCAGGCAGGTCTTGAACTCCTGGCCTCGTGATCTGCCTGCCTCGGCCTACCAAACTGTTGGGATTACAGGCTTGAGCCACTGCGCCAGGCCAATCTTAACATTTTAATTGTTGTTTTGATTATCTTGGTTGTATTACACTAAAAACGTATTTATGTGTAAAAATTTAAAAGCAGTCTGCATAACTCACCCAACTATTTGATAAATATCTTCAGATTTTCCTTGGTGTAACCTCAGTATCCAAGCACCTGGATTTGCTTTTAATTGAAAATACCCCTTTTAAGATGAGAAAAAAATAATCATTGAGTAATATGACTAAAAACCATCAAACTGCTCATGAATATATGAATGATCCAAGAAAGTATTTACTAACTGTAGAATGAATAAATTCTATAAATCAATTCCAAGAGATTTTACAATAACCTGTTAAAAATATTATTAAAGTATGATTTTCCCCATTTTTGTTTTATTTATCTTATTCAAAGATTCAATTTTGTTTTCTGCAAACTGTTCAGCAACAGCAGAATAAAGATTATTTCACTTTACTCTTAAGAAAACAGAGAATTTCACCAAAACATCAAATTAAATATCATCAATTAAATAATACTTACATGATTGGCCATCACTATTGTATCAACCACAACAGGTTTATTTTTTGTGCCTAGTGTGAACTGCAGACCCTGAGGAGGCTGTTCTGTCACTTTATCAAAGCATTGTCCTTCCAGTAGTAAGTATTCTAGCTCATATTCTGCTGTAACAGTTTTCTCAGTCTGTGGAGGAAGTATGTCATTGTTTTTGGTGTTATGTAAAACTCATAATACAAAATTTTGAAATAAATAAATGTGACTATTTTAATATTGGCCAACGTATTTTGGTGGGTAACTTTAAGTATTTATTTTACACACGAGTGAATTCATGAGTTGAATTGATTTCTTCAAGACAAAAAGCTTATGATAAACTTTTTCTTTTTCATGATATCAGCTTTACCTGAACCTCATGATACATGCACCAATATAACCAAGCAGGAGAGACGTGAACATGAGATTTAGATGGGAAATTCCTTAAAGAATCTGCTTCAGTTTGCTGTTGTCCTGAAGCTCCCACTTCAGACTTGGCAAGAAAGCTAACTTACTATCTACTGGCTTTCTTGTGATTAAAAAAATTCATGTCTATAATCAACTAATTATAAATTGATCAATATATTTTTAAAGTTAATTTTACAAAATAAAAATTAATTTTCCACTTCCAAAGTGGAAAGAAGAAAAAACAGAACGTACCTCAACAGAATAAACACTGATATAAACATCAACACACTGATTTCTATTTCTTGTCTTCATAAGTTTTTTTTTATAAGAAAGTAACCTGCCTTTTCATTAAACATGGTTTTCTAAGAACACGTCTCTGTCTCTATAAACATCATTTTAAATGGCTGGACATTCCAGTTGTTTCCGGATTTTTCTCTATTGCAAATGTTATAATAAATATTTTCAAGATAAAGCTTTTTCTCTACTTCATATGAACAGCATGACTAAACACGAAAATAAATCAAACAGTGATTTTCACAGACAGAATTCTGTTGAGATGAAAGACAGCAATGTTACCTATATCTAATCTTATTTCACCATATTAGGTTTTCAACACTACTGTTTAGTGTGTTTAGGATATATACTATTTGGATATATTCTGTATTGTATAGTTGTTTTCCTTGACTGCAATTATCTCAGAAATAATTACAATATTTGTTTACAGCATTTCTTTCTTGATTCTTGTTATTTTACTGCTTTTAAGAACAAAAAATAAGAAACTTCTTTGAAGACAGTATTTATTTCAACAACTTTAGTTGAATTCTGAATTAGCTGTTGAATTACTATTCTAGCGATGAACTTCATATAATTTATTAACCTATATCCAGAGTCTTTATAGGAATTTACTTGACTGGAAAGATTTTCATGGGATAGTCTCAGAATAATATGAGAATGTTAAAAATTAGAAAAAAAATTGTAGAGATCATGTAGTTCAACACCCTCACTTTACAGACAAGGAAGCTATACACCAAAGTGACTGTAAAGTAAAGCTTAATTATTTTATTATGAATTATATACTAGGGAAGAATCTAAATACACTCACCCAGTTTGTGAATAACAGTATCTTCTTAATTTTATAATATATTAATGTGAAAATTTCTCTTGTTCCTATATATTTATATAACAGACTTCAATTCTGTTGACTTATTCAAACAACAACATAAAAACATAGCCAATTCCTTTCCAAAGAGTTCTTTCTAGTGAATATTTTAAGTTTTCATAGAGGTGATTTAAGTTAAATTAGTTCCCATTTTCAAAGCTCATTTATTTATTTGTTTGTTTGTTTGTTTGTTTGAGACAGGGTCTCATTCTGTTGCCCAGGCTGGAGTACAGTGGCACGATCTCGGCTCACTGCAACATCCGCCTCCTGGGCTTAAGCGATTCTCCCACCTCAGTCTCCAGAGTAGCTAGGATTACAGGCATAGGCCACCACTCCAAGCTAATTTTTTGTAATTTTAGTAGAGATGGGGTTTCACCATGTGGGCCAGGCTGGTCTAGAACTCCTGACTTCAAGTGATCCGCCCATCTTGGCCTCCCAAAGTGCTGAGATTATAGGTGTGAGCCACTGTGCCTGGCCACAAAGCTCATTTTTAGCAAAAATATGAAAGTTAGTGATCTTTTTTGATGCTTATGTTTCCATCTTCCCTTTTTTATTTTCTGTTTTAAATATTAATTGTTGATACCAGATATAAATTTAATACCTTTCAAATATAACCTTGAGAATGTATTAATTTTTTAATTATACTTTAAATTCTGGGGTACATGTGCAGAATGCGCAGGTTTGTTATATAGGTACACACATGCTATGGTGGTTTGCTGCACCCATCAACCTGTCATTTACATTAGGTATTTCTCCTAATGCTATCCCTTCCCCTAGCCCCCCGGCCCCGCGACAGGCCCCAGTGTGTGATGTTCCCTTCTCTGTGTCCATGGAACATATTAATTTTTCTAATAGGATATTAATTGTATTGTTCTTCTGTGGCTGAATAGCTAAGTGTCTTCCTTTAAACTTAAGAAAAGGTTAAGTTTAATTATAAAGATCAACATTTGGGTTTGTTAACAATTGTCTGTAAATATGTTCATCTAGTATTTTTGTTGCTATTGAACGTGATTTTGTGTAACTGCAGACACATTTTCCCAAGTTATTAATAGCAAAGCTATAACACATATCTTGATCTGTGATATAAACTCTGACAAGCTATATGATAGTGGAGATGGATAAATGATAGTACATCTTTTTCTTGCATCTTATCTCAAGGCAGGTGAAGGCTGAACTTAATGACTTTAGTGCAATCTGAACTTCAAGAAACTATTCAGGACTCTGGGCAAAAATCCAAGAAAAAGTTAAAGGAATTAGTTTTAGATAATTTGGTGGTTTCAGGCATATAAGGTACGGTAGTCTTCCTTTATCTGTGGTTTCTCTTTGTACAGTTTCAGTTACCCTCAGTCAACCGTGGTCCAAAAATAAGTGGAAAATTCCAGAAATAAACAATTCATAAGTTTTAAACTGTGCACTGTTCTGAGTATTGTAATAAAATCTCGCATGACAGTGCTTGTGTTCAAGGAACCCTTATTTCACTTAGTGACCCCAAAGCACAAGAGTAGAGGATGATGACCTACTTTTATAATTGTTCTATTTATTATTAGTTACTAAGGTTAATCTCTACTGTGCTTAATTTGTGAATTAACTCTTATCATAGGTAGGTATGTATATAAAAAAACAAAACATGGCCGGGCGCAGTGGCTCACGCCTGTAATCCCAGCACTTTGGGAGGCCAAGGTGGGTGGATCACAAGGTCAGGAGATCAAGACCATCCTGGCTAAGATGGTGAAACCCTGTCTCTACTAAAAATACAAAGAATCAGCCGGGCATGGCGGCGGCCGCCTGCAGTCCCAGCTACTCGGGGCTGGGACAGGAGAATGGCATGAACCCAGGAGGTGGAGCTTGCAGTGAGCCGGAGCTTGCAATGAGCCGAGATCACGCCACTGCACTCCAGCCTGGGCAACAGAGCAAGACTCCATCTGAAAACAAAACAAAACAAAACAAAACAAAACAATGTATATAAGGTTAGGTACTGTGTGTGGTTTCAGGTATCCACTGAGTGGGTGGGGGTATCTTAGAACAAATCCCTTGTGGATTAAGGGAGACTTCTATAGTACAAGTCTTCTGATATATAAATTTTCAAGTTTGTTAAGGTTTTGCTTAAATTTTAAGTTTTGCAGAAGGGACAGAACTCTTCACTGCAAATGTGACCTTTTCCCAAATCTTATAAGTGTTTGATGGTGTGAGATATAAATTTCATATATTATGCACTCAGAGAATAAACTGAGCCTAAGATGAAGTGTTCATCTAATTCATAATATAGTATTATTTAGGATCTATAGCATATCTCTGGCAATCAAACACAAATTCTTTCACAATTATATTTGTAATGAATGTATCAATAAATATCAATAAAACTGATATCAAAATTATTTATGTTTCAGAGGGATTAATGCATTTTTCTGTGAATTCATTTTAACAGAGCCACAACCTATTCCTGTTAGCAATCTTTTATTTATTGCATCTTCTCTTTCCTTGGTAACCACCATTGTTGTTCCAGGTATTTTGACATCTTTCATATATATGCTGTGATAAAATGTAATTAGAGAGTCTTTGGATGCAGTTCTAACAATAAGCGCTGAGAAGAGCAACACATCTGAACTCCAGGTAAAAGTAACTGTCTCACTTTCAGCTTTTTTTTTTTTTTTGAGACAGAATCTCGCTCCGTCACCCAGGATGGAGTGCCGTGGCACAATCTTGGCTCACTGCAACCTCTACCTCCCGGATTCAAGCAATTCTCCTGCCTCAGCCTCCTGAGTAGCTGTTATTACAGGTGTGCCACCATGCCTGGCTAATTTTTCTATTTTTAGTAGAGATGGGGTTTCACCATGTTGGTCAGGCTGACCTCATGATCCACTCGCTTTGGCCTCCCAAAGTGCTGGGATTATAGGCGTGAGCCACCGTGCCCGGCCTAGCTTTCTTAATCATTTTTGTCACCTTTAATTATGAAATTAATGCTGGTTGTGCAATAATGTCAATGTAGTGACAATCATGTGAACAAAGTCCTGCCAAGGGAGATCACCTAAACTATGAGACACAGGAAATTTTCCTTCATCCTAGTCTTCTAACTTCAGAGTTAGAGCTAGTGTTCATCTGAACAACTTCTAAAAAGACGCTATTAGATTTGACACTCACTACAAAAAAAAGTTTTAGTTAATCTCCATTGGCTGTTGAATAGCTGCTGAAATTTTCACCAGCAGACTCAATTTAAAATCTTTCCTAAGCTGTACTAATTTATCCCACTACAAACACTTCACACTTTTGGATAGCATGTTTAAAAGTTACCTTATTGAGTATATTGCCGTACTCTCTTCATGAAGAATTCCAGACTCTATTAAGAGATCTGACTGATCATGGAAAAAACAGCGATTTTTTTTTTCACTTCTTGTAAGATTCATTTGTTAAGTTTTTCTCATTAATGCTATTAGTTTGCTGCCTTTTCTCTAAATTTGAAGGACTGATATTAGAAGATGGTTATGACTGAGTTTTAGGTTCTTTTTTAGGTGAGTCCAGTTGGGAGTGATGGGGAGTATGTTACAGAAAAGTGATTTAGGATCCCACAGAATCCACACACAAGTGGATCAAAATAAACTTAGCTAGAAGGAAAATCTTTAGGCAAAAGATAATGCATAAGAAGCATGAGAAATAAACATTATAAACAATCTTAACCAAATTATTACAGGTAAATGTTTATGCTTCAGTCAAGGCAATGGCTATATTCTACAGGAGGTATCAGACACAAAGAGTTGGAAATAGGTCAGAGGGAGGACAATAAGGAGAAGGAAGTATTTTTTCCTCATTTTCTGGATACCAAGTGATATGGTTTGGCTCTATGTACCCACCCAAATTTCATGTCTAATTGTAATCCCCACGTGTCAAGGGAGGGACCTGGTGGGAGGTGATAGGATCACGGGGGCAGATTTCCCCCTTGCTGTTCTCATGGTAGTGAATACTCATGAGGTCTGATGGTGTGAAAGTGTGTGGCACTCCCTCACACTCCTGCTGTCATGTGAGATATGCCTGGCTTCCCCTTCCACCATGATGCCATGATTGTTTCTGGAGGCCTCCCTAGCCATGCGAAACTGTGAGTTAATTACGCCTCTTTTCTTTTTAAATTACCCAGTCTCAGACAGTTCTTTATAGCAGTGTGAAAACAGACTACCACACGTATCTTAAATTCTTCCAAAATGCTTCCCTTTTTTGTGGTTTCTGAATTCCTTTTCTCATTCTAGAGTCAATGTTTAAAAGACTCAGTTTAATCCTTTCTTTCTGTGCTGTGAATTACAACAGCTGAGGAAGAGAAGTCTGACTACTCACTAGACAAGGGTCATACAGGGGGTGATGAGAAGCAGGTATACCTGGCCTGTAGTATACCGCAAATTTTGTTTCCTACTTTCTACCCTAATCTAGTTAGGACTACTTTCTCTGGCTATGAGCTGTGAGGCCAAAAAAAAACCAACAACAACAAAACAATTTTGGGTGAAATTTGCCCTCTGAGTTAAAAACTAAACTTGAAGAGCAAAATAAGTACTCAATGGTGTTGTACTAAGTTGCCAAGTGTTCCTCTCCATATTTTTGGCATTGCTCATCTTAGAGAAATGTCTTTGCAAGCTAGTAGTCTGAGGCAAAAAGAAAGAAAGAAAAAATGTAAAGACGCCTAGGAACTTGGAAGACTAGAGAAGCTGAGTTTGGAAATTAGAAAAACTTAAAAATCAAAGGAAAGATTGGATCAGGACCTAGAATCATAAAAAAGAATATTCTGGTAAACATTCATAGTATGATCGCTCACTTGCTACAATTGTAATAGCTTATAAGTATTTATCCTGTTTCTCTCTCTTTATATGACTATACACAATAACTTACATCCTTTAAGTGAATATTATCAAGGTCACAGTTGCTGTGTACTGTTTCAACCAACCAGCCTTCTGGAGTAATCATGTTGAGGATTAGGAGGGGTGATTCAGGAATATCCAAAAATTTTGCCACTGGTCCAAGAGAAGAAACGTCATTAGCCCCTGACATCAGTTCTGGTTCCAGAACAAAACGGTAAAAGCTGTTAATAAAACATAAAAATACCTAATGTGATCAAAGCTGAGATTTTTCTTTTAAAATATTTTTAAAATTGAAAATGGCTTAATGATCTGACCAGAAGTCTACAATCAAAAAGACTAAGATGCATTATACTGCAGAAAAGTTAATGCTTATAAGAAATAGACAATCATTATTTTGTTGACACTACTATCTAAGTCTATGTATATTATCTACCATTGTTAACTATTCCTTAATGAACATGATTAGAATCCCTTTAAGATATACCTGACTTATGCAGGTTCTAGGAGTTTATGATCTGTTATTGTATTACGATTTGTATGCATCCTCCTTCAAATCTGACCATGGTCTATTTTTCAGCTATTTTATTAACTTTTACCACCACTAATAATATGAAGAGAAATGGTAGGAAACAAGAGAAATTCAAGCTGAAATTCTAGTACCACTTTTAAAAGTTCATCTAAAAACAAACAGGATTAAGTTGAAAGCAACTGCTTAATAGCACTTTTAGACTTAACTTCAGTTTTGCTGTATTTTAACCTCATCCTTCAATATTGTGCACAGAATTACTATGTTATGCTATCAACGCTAGTGGCTTTTACTATTTTGAGACTGCAGTCAAGGTGTCAGCTGTGCTGTAGTTCTCTCAAGGCTCAACAAGGGTAGGATCTACTTCCAGGTTCATCTAGTTCCTCAAGGGCTGTCTGAATGAGGACCGCAGTTCCTTGCTGGTAGTTGTCTGCAGACTGCTCGCAGTTACTTCCCAAAAAGGCATCTCCAACATGCTTCAAAAGAGAAGCACACAGAAGAGCCACAGAGAGACAATGTCAGCAAGACGAAAGTCACAGTCTTTCATAACCTAATTGCAGAAGGGAAATTCCATCACTTTTGTTTTATGAGAGCCAAATCACTAGGTCTAGCCCTCACTCCAGGAGAACTTTCAGAGTGTGAGTCCCAGGCAGTGGTGATCACTGGGAGCCATGTCATGCAGATAGACGAAGAAAATAAAAAGAGGAGAAACAGGAGAGAATACAGTCATGAAGTAAATGTTCAAAACAAATTCTTGTTGCAGTGGAAATATCAAAGAAAAAGTATTCTCTGAACGTTCTAAGTAGCAATTTCTTTGTGATTTAGTAAATACAATTTCAGTGGCAAAGAGAAAGTTAAAGAGAAACTGCAGTGGAAGGTACAGTGAATGAGATATGAAGACAGAGTCTGACCATTCTTTAAAGAAATTTAGTTAAGAAGGAATGAAGAAGAGGGAAAAAAAAGACTCTAGAGGAGAGAAAGTTAAGGGAGCAACTTTTAAAAAAATTGAATAACTTTAAGGACTGAAAGAAAAAAGCTAGTATACAGATTAAAGATCCAAAAGAGAGAATATGTGATATAGCAAGGATCCAGAACAAACAGGAAAGCATTAGATCAAAACAGAGAGGGAATGTTTACCTAAAAAAGAAGAAAGATGCCTCATTCTTTCCCTACAATACAGGAAGGCTGAGGAAGTATAGCAGTTAAGAGTAAGAAGTTGAGGGGATTCCCGCCCTTAACCTGTCTCATCTCTGAGAAGAATAAATTTACTAAAAGGAAAGGGCTGGGAATAAATGTGTATGCTAGATTGCTTGATATATGCTACTGAGTTAATAAGATTCTGTTGAACTACTAGTTAAAAATATAACTGTATACTCTAATACATTATTTCATTTAGAAAGTCAATTCTTTCCCTCCCAGTAGATTATGCTTGCTTATATGTTCAGTAATCCTATTCTTTATTATATAATGTGATGTTTTATAGAGAGGATTCCTACTCCTGTGAATAAAAATTCTGTACTCATGGAACTAACAAACCTTTCAATTAGTAGCTAAAAAATTTAAAGTTTTTGTTCAGATGTAAAAAGGCATGTGATAAAATTTAAAATACAAAAGATAAATGAGAAGCATAAAAACTCAATGAGATATATGGACAAGAGTCTTGAGGGACAATGAATAAGTCCTAAACTTTCACTTAAATTTCCCACATTTTCCATTTTATTGCTTTCCAACTATTTAAAATATTTAGGTTTAAAATGCCTGCTCTGGCTGGGCACAGTGGCTCATGCCTATAATCCCAGCACTTTGAGAGGGCAAGGCAGGTGTATCTCTTGAGGCCAGGAGCTCAAAACCAGCCTGGAAAAACATGGCAAGACCCCGTCTCTACAAAAATACAAAACAAAACAAAACAAAAAAACTGTGCGTGGTGGCACGTACCTGTAGTCCCAATTACTCAGGAGGCTGAGGTGGGAGAATCACCTGAGCCTGAGAAGTTGAGGCTACAGTGAACTGTGATGGTGCCCCAGCCTGGACAATGGGAGTGAGGACCTGTCTCCAAAAAAAAAAAAAAAAAAAAAGTTCTGCTCAAGGCAACATCTGTAGTATGTGGGTTATAACAAATACAATTTGAAAAGTAAACAAGGAATGAACAGAACGCTACCTTTCTGTCTTGTGTGTGTATGCATACATTTTTGTTTAGAATTATATCATTAAATAATACAGAGATGAGCACATTAAAAAGTCTTAAAAAGCTATACTACTGCAATGGTACATACCCTGTTTTCTGCCCAATGACACATGAAGGAGAACTGAATATTCCCATCAATAAGAATGGCTCATAATGAATGACAGTGATTCTGATCCACAAAGAAGAGAAAGGGTATATTTTTGTCCCCTCTTGAGAGAGAATGTTATTTCAACAGAAGAGTGTTAATGAGGAATATTTGTATATAATTATAAACAACACTTTTTTATATCTCTGGCAGGTTATTCTAAGCTAATTTTATCCTAATACCCCCAAATAGTAAATGTGATGATATAATAAAGATCATTTTGGTAATTCTGCTAAACCAAAAATGGTTTAATTCCACCTTATTTCCCATTGATGTATTTCTAAATAGGTATTCCTAAATCACATTTCCAAAAATACCTATGAATAAATATAAATCCATGTAAATTCTGTAATTAGGTCAGATCACTTTGCTGAGTTAGGTTATTTTAATTTTTATATCAATTTATGTCAGTTAAGGTTAGTAAATAGTCTGACCTTCTGACTTATTTCTGTGAAGCATCTTGTGAAGAAAAGAAAAACCAGGTCCAGTAACAATGATTGTTTTTTTCTTCTCAGCATTTACAAATTTTTCAAAATGAAATTTTGTTCACTCAGACTCACCTCTGTAAAGGGGCTTCTGAAAGCCTGCCCCTACAGTTCATGAACAACTTTATCTTCATGTTGATAATCTTGCCAAGTACCTATTGGAAAGAAATTACCATGTTTGATATTAAATAATATTATTAGCTAATATTTATTATGTATTTACTATGTACCAGGTACTATATTAAAACTTTATGTTCATTATCTCACTTTATCCTTACAATGCCCTGCTGAAATAGTACTTTTGCAGTTTAGGTACAGAGAGATTAAGGTCACACAGAAACTCACAGCACAGGCAAGATTTTAATCCAAACAGTTGATTTCAATGTCCCAGGATTATGCTGCTTGCCCTTTGCCTAAAGTGGCTTTTTGTCATAGTATCTAAATTTCCTTAGTATTGAAGAACAAGGAAAATAATTACTAGAACCTTGATCTGCAAATACAAAGTGGTGACCTTACAACAACATTGGTGGTATCCTGATTCTTTCTGGATTTGGAAGTTCTTGGCTACCTACGAATAAATACTTTCTTTTCATTTCCCTGGATCATAAGAAGTAGAGGAAGAATTACTAATTTTGATAGTCCCCATCTCCACATAGGCAACATGTCAGTGAAGATTCTAAAGCTTTTAGATAACAAATGATATAGGTAAAGGGAGAAGTAACAAAACATATATGTAATAGAAAGGATATAGGCTTGATGAGAAATTAGAACATAAAGACTAAGGATTTAAGAGATTTGAGTTTCAATTCTTATTCTATCACTCATCATATCTGCTACTCTGGAGGTCAATGAACCACTGTTTTTCTCAAGTGTTAGATGAGAAACTATCCATTTCTTCCAATAAATTATCCTTTTATAAAGTAAGAAATAAAGTGACTCAGAAATAAAGTATGCTATTATTACCAATGATGGAAACTGGAATGCAATTCCGTATTTTATATCTCTGTATAATTCCTTTTTTTTTTTTAAGAGACATAGTCCTGCTCTGTTGCCGAGGCTAGACTGCAGTGGTGTGATCATGGGTCACTGTTAACTTCAAATTCCTGGGCTCAACCAATTCTCCCACCTCAGCCTCCTGAGCAGTAACTATGACTACAAGTATGCAGCATCATGTTTGACTAATTTATTTATTTATTTTTTTAGAGACAGGGTCTTGCTATGTTGCCCAGGCTGGTCTTGAATTTCTCAAGTGATCTTCCTGCTTTGGCTAATTCCATATTCCTTACTCCTAAATTCTACTTTTATATAAAAAACTTACAAATTTAAGTAATTTTTTTGAATAATGACTCTTCATAGGAAAAGGGATTTTGCATACTAAAAAGCATCATACTAACTCCACTCCTTTCAGATGTGATTGCTTTCTAAAGAATAATCTGAATAGTATATCTCAAGACATATAAATTTGAAGGTATAACCAATGCTGAAAGAACAAATAGGTAAATCAGCTATGGTTTGTTCTACTCGTTTCATAAACTGAACAGCTAGAATGACAAAGTCTTTCCAAAATTATCTGTCTCCACTAATAAAATCTCATTTTCCAATGAGATTTGGCAGTGCACACTAAATTCTAAAAAAAATTGCATTTTGAAATTTCAATATACAGCGAATCATATGGCTTGATCACTTACATTTTCACCAGACTCAATATCTAATTACTTTTGCCTGTTTCAAAAGTGAAGTCAACTACCAAAGGACAAATAGTTTGTCAAATTTTCAATATCACTAGAAAAACATACGGCCTTCTAATGGGACTAGTTTATTCAAATTTAACTACTGAAAGCTGCATTCTAATTTGAATGTTTGAAATTCTAAGTAAAATGGTAAGCCACATAAGTCCTTTTGGAGACTGATATCTGTCTCTTCACATTCATTTTCCTCTTTCATAGGGAAAGAATTTCCAAGTTAATGCAGGACTTGTGGCCATAGTTTCCAGCCTCCCTTGTCATTCAGTGTAGCCAGCCTGGGGACATTCCGGTCAGTGAGAAGTGATAGGACAGCATACATCTAACTTTGGGGTTGTGCTCTTATTCTCCCCTTCCTGCTGGCAGAAGTGCAGAGATGATGTTAGGGCCTGACTGGTGATCTTAGGTGCTTCGTGACAGCTCAACAATGACACAGGCAGTGCCTGAGACCCTCACACTGTGTAGCTGCCTTAGCAACCCCAAGGCAGGCTACACTTAGACCGGGAGATGAAAGAAAGAAACTTCAGTCTTTAAGTAGTGTTATTTTGGCCTTTGTTACAGCGGCCAAACCTATAGAATACAAACTCCATGTTTCCCCTTTCCTCAGCTTCACTTGTTTGGCTAACATTATTTATTATTTATTATACTTTAAGTTTTATCCAATTAAGCTTAAGCTTCAGCTTCTCCAAAAGCCACACTTCACAACACATGAAAGACACCTGTATTAGTCTTCTCAGGCTAATATAACAAAACACCACAGACGGAGTGGTTTAAACAATAGAAATTTATTTTCTCACAGTTCTGGAGGCTGGGAATTCCAAGATCAAGATGCCAGCTGATTTGGTTTCTGGGGAGAGCTCTCTTTCTAGTTTGCACGGGGCTAACATGTCACTGTGTCCTCAAATAACCTCTTCTTTGTGAAGTCTCCCTCTCTTCATCTTTTAAGGCCACCAATCCTATTGGATTAGGGTCTCACCCATATAACCTCATTTAACCTTAATGATCCCCTTAAAGCCCTATCTCCAGAGACAGTCACATTGGGGGTTAGGGCTTAAAGTTCACTGAGACCTATTTCATGTGTTGAAATATGAATTTTGTGGGGAATACAATGCAGTTCACAGCAACACCTAACCTCAGCACAGTCATAACAACACCCTGTGCACAACTCCATCATTTCATTTTCTACATTGAAATATGACACTCTATTAAAATGGTGAAGAATCAAGAGCACAAACAGCTGATTATACTTGAAAACAGACTTGAAAAAATTATGAATTTAAAAACAAAAATATTTAGTCTAATTTATATTATCTTACAACCAACAACTGTGCCATTTTCTGTGCTTCTCTTGTTAATGGATCAACAATAGCAATGACATTGAAGAACATATCATTCTCTTGAGGATTCATCTTTATAACACTAAGAAAACAGAAAATAAGATGAAAGATGATGTGTTAAGTTTATACAAATAACTAATCATGATCTTAGCTATGTAATTCTTATAAATTGTTTTCTCACTAAAATTGTAAAATACTGGTTATTTCACACAATGCTTGCAAATTTGAAAATCTGTTTTCAACAAATTACAAAACTGAAAAGAATGAGAGAAAATGAAGTAAGGTTTTATGAATGAAGTGATTTTTTAAAAGCCTTTCAAAGAATGATCCCATTAGTGTAAAAACTCTGATAATTTTAGGCCCTCAAAATTCTCATGGATTGTACAATTTAAAAAATAAAGCCAAGATGCTTTTGAGTTAGTGAAATATATTTCTTTAGATTTGAGAATAAAATTAACTATTCATACTTTATTAAATTTAGTATTTCAAAAAATCAATATACTATAACAGGTAAGTTCACGAACAGAAATGTCCAAATTAATCATACTTTATTTTGATCCCAGTCTTCCTCTCCTCATCTCATTCTCTCTGTCCTATCCGTTTTTATCTTTCACCGATAAAAGTTCTAAATTAGAAGATGCACTAGTTTTTTAAAGGGAAATGAGAAAATGATTAAAAGTACAGAATAGGCCAGAGGGAGACAGTCAATTCCACATTTAATATAATTAAAAGTTAATTGTGTATATTTGATTAAAAGCAGAGAATATTCTACTGAATTACTGTTTTAACACTATAATCATGTAGGAAATATTTTTCTCAGATGTAGGATGAATTAATTATACATTTTACATATTACAAAGGAAAAAGGTTACCAAATCAAGAGGTACACATGTAGTTACAGGAATATTAGTTTCTTTGGTAGGAAAAGGCTTTCTGCAGCGAGGGGATTAATTGCTCAGCAATTTTTAAAAAGCCAATATAAACACTTACTTCAAATATGGGTCATCTGAATAGAAAACTGTAGGACATTTTATTTTCTATGCAGTTGACGATTTAATTATCTTAAAATAGGAGGGGCATAGTCAGACAACAGACCTTAATGGATAATTACTGCTAGACCTAAGAGCCACAAATCAGACGTTCTGCTATTAAAGTGACTCTCGACAATTGTTGCTTCCTGTAGTTACCTTGGTGAACATTTTACAAATTACTATCCTACTTTGTAACACCACTCAAAACTGGTCATTTTATGTATGCTGTATGAGATGTAATTATGGCTTCAGTATGCATCTGTTTACTGCTGCTTTTTTCTCCCAGACTACTGCTAATTCTAGGAAGTTGTATGAAGCAGAATTCCATAGTCCCCACCATCTGATTATACATGTACAAGACAGTTTTCTGAGTAGAATCCTGAGCCCACTAGTAGGTAGTACACTGACTAACCCAAGAATAGAGCAGAACATCCTATTTCTCATGCAATATTAACAACAAGATGCTAACTACCACCTATTTAAGGTAACAGATTTGTACTCAATTGCCAAAAAACTATTGATACACTTCATGTCATTAGCCAGAAGAATACTGTCAAGCACAGTGACAGTTAATTAATTATTAAAGCCCATGTCAGAAAAAAAAGGGTGAAGAACTGCTTAGGTATACACAGTTAATCAACTCTTACAGATATATTGAACACATTTCAAACAGGCCGTTGCAATAGAAAACTCTGAGTTGAATTTTGTTATGATACTGTTAACCTATCTATAAAATAGGTCAAGTAATCTATTTTAAGAATATTGAAAACACTGTTCATTATATAGCATTCTCTTTATAAAGGCTCCTGGGAGAAATTCCTTTGTCCTCCCTCTTCTAAGAATAATTACATTTCACCTGAACACCTAGTTTGTTTTCCTCTCATGAACTTGGGAACTGTATAAACTGGAAAACTTAGAGCCAAATTCATGGTATGCTCATGACAGCAGGGTCATTATTGCCACAGCCTGCAAGGCTTCCTTCAAGACCTCATAGTTTCTCACACAACTTACATTCAATGTTGTAAGTTCCTGGGATGATGGGGTGAGTAGTTAGGATTGCTATTTTTGCCTTTGTCTAAGATGTTAGAAGAATGTCAAATCCACAGAGTCTAAATGGAAGGGAATAGGCTAATATAGAGATCTTTCAGGGCTGGGGAAAAAATACAATTGTTTTTTCTCATTTTTCACTTTATTCCAGATTTCAATCTACTCCTACTCTTTTCTTTCTCCTTTTTCAAAACTTCTAATTTAAGTTACCTTGTCAAATTTAAATTTTCTTATAAGCCAATTTAAATTTTAAAAGTTGGAATTAAGATCAAACATATCAATACAGAAATAACGGATTTATAACAAGTGTTTTAACATATTTAATTATAAAACGACTCCTTATAGACATAGAAGCAGAATGGCAAAGATACAATGCTGTGTTTAAATATATATATACATGTATACACACACATCTCTCTCTCTAAAAAGCTGTGAATAAATATTTTTATGTGATTTTAGAAGTATATGCATATGCTCATGAAATATACAGATATAACTATGGAAATAATACTGATAATTCATAAATTCAAATGTAAAGTGACCTGAAGTATTTGCCCATCACTGTGGCATACTGTATTATCCTAATGATCAATTTTCAAAGGCTCACTGACATTTTCTAAAATTCAATAACAGAGTGTGACTTTAATGTAGAAATTTACATATAAATTTAACCATATTTATAAAATATTATTATTTCCCTTGATAGGAAAGAATGCTCTTTCCGGATAAAAAATGGTATTTCTAGAGAAAATTACTAAAGGTGGTAACTGTAAGACACTTGAGTGAGCTCAGGGAATCTTCAATAGTATTTTTTTAAAAAGCAGTTTAGCTACTTTTACAATTAATGAGGCACTCTCATAAAGAATATGGGCATAGAAATCACATATGATAGTGATTAAACAGCCTTTTATTTCCACAGGAGCCTGACTGAGTAAATCCTTGGACCCTTGGTCCACGCAGCAGCTTTATAATGTGTCAACTTGACCAGGCTAAATCATATTTTCCAGAATGTTTCTTGCCTGGGCGGGCAACAACAGTGATTCTCAGGAGATCTAGAGGACAGAGAGGCAGCAGCAGCAATTTTGTAGCTCACACACTTGTTCCTGATCTGCTGATTCACCTTGCTGGCCTGAGGCAGCAGCTGGGCCTACAACAGTTCAGTTTTGCCTGGACCCTCCCTTCACTCCTCTGAACTCTTGCGCACGCATGTGTGTTTAGCTCTGTGACAGAGGCCACCCTACATTTGATTAATCAGAACTCTTCAGTCACTTTACACATTGAAAATATAAAGATAATATTATTTATGACTATCTTGAGATACTGCAAAAATTACAAATGATCTTAAGCATGAAAGATATTAAAAATATGACAAATTATACCATGTTTAACTTACTTGAAATTTCGTACCCTCTCTCTCCATATATATTACCCTTTATTTACTAGAATATATAACTAACTGGAATTTATCTTCCTAATACTGTCAAATACATTTATTCCCTAATAAATAACTTTTAATTCTACCTTAAATTTTACCATGTTATGAAAACAAATGGAAATAATTGCATGCATTAACAGAAAAACCACAAACAGATACGATTACATTCTTACCTGTGATTCTCCCTAAGAAATGTGACATCATATTGAGATGCACGCTTAGGCACAGAGGACATAAGGGCATCGACTTTCATGATAAAGTCACTCATGCTAGATAAGACAAACAGTGTATGAGTTTTTTGGAAAGAGTTCCATATTTCATGTTACAATTAATGCTTCAAGAAAGGCTTTATATATCTGAACATGGTTAAATCTACCCAAGCGGACTGCAAAGGGAGACCTATGTATAATAGCATTTCTCTATAACAGTCACAGCCTTCAACACAATAAACACCAATAACGGATATTTACATATGAAGCAAAAGTATAAACACAAATATGGGAACCATGCATACAACCTTTAGGAAAATGGTTACCTCTTGTGGAGGGAGGAGATTGGGGTGGATAGGTAAGAAACAAGGAGAAAGACAGAGCCAAGGCAAAGAAAACATTAACATCTACAGTTTTGTGATGGTGAGTAAATGGATGCCTTGTATTATTTCCTTATATTCTTTATATATGCCTTTTGTTATACCTTTACTTGTCTATATATTTGAAACATTTTCTAATCTTAAAACAAAAACAGACTCAAAATACCAAACCCAAAATGAATTGCTCTTAGAACTTATATACTCACTTATTTGCATTGATTCCCATATTTTCAACAATGCCTTTAATTTTCTCTCCTAAATTACTAAATGTTATCTTTTCCAACAAGTAAAAATCTTCTGCATAAAAATCTTCATCTAAAGGTCCTAAGAACTTAAAATAAAAACAGTTATATTATCATATATCTTCTAGAAGATATCAGTTTAGGAAAAACATTTCCTCATCAAATAGATATTTCTTTGTTAAGCAAAAATGAATTAGAGATTAAAGATATGGTAGCTATTAATCCTGCCATTTACTAAATACACTAGGAAACAAGATATAAATACTTTCTCACTTTGATATTACAAATAACATCTGTATAAACACCAAAATCAAAGTGACAATATAAAAAATTAGCAAATTATTTCCATTAGAAAGTTTTACTTTGAAACATAAATCATAAATTATGATTTGAAACATAAATCATGATGCTTCCAAATACCGTTTCAATCTGAATTCAATTTTGAAAGCAATGGTCTATATTTTAAAAAATCTTTTAATTTCAATTTTCTTTCACATTCATCTATAAATTGTAGTCTACACTATATAGACATGAATTACTTTATAAGAAAGACATAATAGCAAAACCCAAGAGACAAATCACATAAAAATCACATACTTACTATAATAAAACCAACCAGTCTTCTTTTAACTGATACTGTACAAATGGTTAGGAGCCTAGCAAGGTCACCTATATTAACTTTAAACCAGTAACTACAAAGTTAGAAGCTGCCAAATTGCCACATACCTAATTTCTCAGGATGGCTCTCCCATCACAACCACTACTGACTCTACTACCATGAGCACTTTCTGAGGAAATTAGTACATACAATCATCCTAACACCACGTACACAAAGCTCTACTGTAGACTGACATAATCTTATGTACAAAACAATTATATTTAATGATAATCAGAAAACATGTCAACCAGATTACTTTTTTTCTTGGTAAAAAGACCAGAATGTAATGGCTGTAGCCAGATTTTCTCACTTCCCCTTCACCTGCTTCTACAGTTCATCTTATCTAAAAATTACTGGAGCACAGTTCTTGAATCTTTCTATCCATTTTCTCATATCAAAGATGACTAACTGGGATTTTGGCATCCCAACTAAATAAATATCATGTTTCACCTTAAATATAAAACACGGGCTCTTAAAAACACAAAAATGGGCACTATAATACTAAAAGTACTCATATAAACATTTCATTGTCTTACAACGTGATATAATTTTTAAAGCAACTTTGAAAGCACATTCAATGTTACATTTCTGAACTATGAATCAGCAGTCTTGGAAAACAGTTGAATTTTATCTATACTACCTCTAGCGACAGGGGCAGTTTTGTTAGTAACATAGAATAAGGAAATAAAATCTTAAAAGTATTGTCTTAAGGGGTTAACTACATTGGCTATCTTTATTGATTAAGTTTACCAGAAAACTGGCTGTATTTTGCTTACGTTAAGCACAGCATCAAATAGGAGAAACCTAATGTTTCCGTGTCTTAGTTCTATTTAAAGTTGAAAATTTGTGGAATAAAGTAAATAGCATAAAATCACATAATGTCCAAGTTGGGAAAAAGAACAATAAACTTGAAAATTATGTTGCTTAAATCTTCTTTATAACATTTGACAAATGTGATTTTTCAGTTTTATAGAATAATTGCCGTAACAGAAATGCATTTCTTCATTTGACAGGTCATCAAAATTGCAGAAAACTCTGTCAGATTTTCATCCACATACTGAGCTAAAAATGTCTCTCTACTCACAGAAGTTTGATCAACTAGTTTTGATTTTATGCTAACTTTTAGCTAGTGTAACACAAATTAAGTCTACAAATGCCCACTATTTTCATGATGCCCTTCAAATACTGAGAGAAAATAGCAGTTAATATTTACTGAAAATTTACTCTGTGTTTGGGTTCCTTCTATGTGCTTTAAATATAGGAGCATATTTAATCACCCCAACAATCCTGTAAGACAGATTATTATCATTCTCATTGGCCAAATGAAGAAATCAGGTCTCACAGTGTAATGTAATTAATGGTGCAGCTGGAATTTGAATCCAGATCTGACTATAAAACAAAAAAAAGATCCTGCTTTTTTTTCCCACTCCCTGCTACCCCATGTCTTTCAGCAAATTGTGAATATGTAGTGTAATACAAATAAATATTATTATAACAATGGTATTATTTGTGGCATTAATATTAAATATGTTAATTTTAAATTATTCAGTGTTTTTAAGAAACTGTGTGATCATCATTGTACCCTAGTTGTTGATCATTTATAAACAATTTTAACTTTGCATATGTTCCAATTCTAATGGAAACATTTGAACAGGCTCAGAATGAAGATTTATACTAAAATATCATACTTATTACAAGCATTAAACTACCTGATTCCAAATTTTTATAACATCTGCTACATTGCTGTGATTATTATGCTTAATAGCATTACTTTCAGAGTGATAAGCTAAGTATTACATTATCGCTCATAAACCACAAGACTTATTTTCCAACATACTTTTCTATTAAAACCACGGTTATACAAATAAAAGGATAATTGAAATTACATTTTTCCATTAGTCAACAGAGAAAGTCAACATAATTTGACTTAATATCTATCTCCAGCCCCAATCCTTCCTCTGCACTACACTCATATTCAATCACCTTCTTAACAAGTTTTTTGGAGGTCCAAACTGAATTCTCTTTCCTTCCCCTTATACTGCTCCTGAGAACCCCACTCATCCTGCAGACTTCCTCATCTTGATCCACAGTAACTCCATTCTGCCAGTAACTTAGTTCTCTCACATCTCACACCAAAGTCCCTGGACAACTCCTGTCCATTCTTCACATAAAACACATCCCATATCCACTTCTTACTACCACCACTAGAACCATTCTGGTCCAAGCCACCATCATCTCTCATCTGGACTATTGCATTACCTCCCAACTGGCTCCCTGACCCCCTATAGTATATTCCCAATGTAACAGCCTCTAGTGATCCAAATAAAACATAAGCTAGATGATGCCAATCTCCTGCCCAGAACTATGCACTTCCCAACTCATTCAAAGTGGGAGTCCTTAAACTTCCTATAAAACCCAATATGATCTGGCCCCCAGCTACTTCTCTGAGCTTCTCTCCTGACTGCTCTCTTCCTACCTGCTATTCTTAGAACAGCAGACATGATTCACAGGATTCAGAGACATGATCTCACCTCACATCCTCTGCATTCACTGTACTCTGTCTAGAACAATCCTCTTCCAGATATTTGACATGGCTTCCTCCTTCACCTTCTTTGGTTCTTTGCCCAAATGACACTGCTATGAATGTGCTATGGTTTGAATGTCTTTGTCCTCTCCAAAATTTATGTTAAAACTGAATCCCCAATGCAACGGTGTTGGGAGCTGGGGCCTAATGGGAGGTGTTTAGGTCATGAGGGCTGTGGCCTAAAAATGGACTAATGCCACTATAAAAAGGCTTTCAGGAGTGGGTTTGCTCTCTCCTGCCATGTAGGAACACAGCATCCATCCCCTTTTTGCCCCACTACCTTCTGCCATATGAGGATGCAGCAAGAAAGCTCCCATCAGATGCCAGTGCCTTGATCTTGGATTTCCCAGCCTCCAGAAGTATGAGAGAATAAATTTCTGTTCTTTAACAAATTTCTGAGATTATATAGTCTCAGGTATTTTGTTACAGCAGCACAAAACAGACTAAGACAAAATGTGTCCCTCAAAACCCATGTGTTGAAACTTAGTGGTCAATGTGATAGCATTGAGACGTGTGGCCTTTGGGAGATGATTAAGCCACGAGGGCTCTGCCCTCATGAATGGAATTTGTATCCTTATAATAAAAGAGTTCAAGACTGAAGGGAGCACTCTGTTGCCCTTCTACCTTCCACCATGTAAAAACAGAGCAACAAGGGGCCATCCTGGAAGCACAGAGCAGCCCTCAGCAGACATCAATGGCAGCACATTGGCCTTACGTTTCCAAGCATCCAGAAGTATAAGAAATACATTTCTGTTCTTTATAAATTAGCCAGTCTGTGGCATATTTTTATAGCAGCATAAACATACTTAAGATAGATGCCTTATCAGTAAGGGTGCTGTTTGTTGTCTCTCTCTATCCATCAAAATATTAGCCCCATGAAAACATAGTTGTTTACTGCTGTGCCTTCAGAATCTAGAGGAATGTTTGGTTCACAGTAGGTGTAAGATTAATATCTTAATATTTTTGTCAATTTTAAGGAAAGTCAAGACAAAACATAGTTTTATGTTTATGAGAAATAAGTTGAACATAACTGTATCTAGTATTTGTTATCATTATTGTCAATAACACTATATGAATTATATCAAACTGACAAGACATAGGGTAGCTTTTCCCTAGTATATAACCAAAAGGCAAGGCACTAGATAAAACAGGTGCCACTGTTTCCTTCTTTATCCCTTAAAATGCTTGACATGGTCAAAGATAGCCGAAAGTTTTAGAACTGTTTTTAAAAGCTGTATTTCCTCCCAAAGTAACTTTTAAAGCAAAAAAGCAATGCCATTTATAGAGCTATACATATCTCACTACCAAAATTCACCAATACTTTTTACAATAAATGGCAGCTGTTGTCATGTGTAAAATAGCACTGTACATAGATGAACCTGAATCTAACATGCAGGTGAACAGAGTTCATAAATAAGTGAAAAACAAAACATTAAGAGTGCATTAGAACTTTGAAGATGATTTAGGGATATATAATTTGAAAATTCAAGCCACAGATATGTGAAACACACTGCATTTGTTGATTTCTTAATAAACCTAAGCACCAGATTCAGTTTTTTACTTAAACAATTTGTATGAAATAAAAGACTATCATATTAAAAATATTAGTATATAGATATCATCCACTTATTTTGTATGTGTCTACAAAGACTGTAATCAGAAAAACATTTATATTAACAGAAAAACCATGATGTAAAATTATATATAGTAGGATTATAAAGATATATTCTAAAAAACCAAAAATGGCTATCTATGTATGGTAGAAAAAAGGGCTGAAAGGAAAAACAATAAGCTATTAAGTTTTATTAGGGTGGTTGGAGAGTAAGAGATTTTCTTCCAATAGCTTTGTAAATATTAATAAATACTACATGGCAATTTGTACTACTTGATACTTCAAAACTTAAAATAGTATCTAATGCCATTTAACATAAACAACTGTAGGAACAAGAAAAAAGATGTAATAACCTACTTATTACACCTACTACAACAGTGGTTCTCAATGACAATGTTTTGATGATGATGTGCATTAAGTTGTTTCTTCTAATACTTACATTAGAACAAAATAAAAGCGAGACACATAAAGAAGATTCTTCCTTACCCACATCATCATTCTCATTGAATAGGGAAAAGAATGAAGGAATGGGAAGTGTGTCATGACCCCATTTTATTTATGCTGAGTTGTGTCTGGTGTCTTCAGCTCATGAACACCGTCCTGTGTGTGTGTCACATCAGGGGAATTGTGACTGAAAAAAGGCAGACCAGTGCATTGCAGTGTCACTGAGAAAAGAGAGCAATAGCTTTTTCTACTTACTCTCCCATTGCTGACAATACCCATTTCTCCAGGACGCAATTTAAGTACATCTTGACAGAACAACTGGTGAGTTCGAAAAATATTCACTCCAACAGTATTATATTTTTTCTCAAAAGCATTCTTATCCATCCCCTAAAGCAAAAGTTAAGATTGATGAAACTAATATGAGAACAGTAAATATATTAAATCATTTTGTTTAAAAAACTACTTTAATATTAGTATAAAATTTTAAATAATACTTTTAAAATCATTAGTATAATTTTCTTCTGAAAGAACATTTTTAAAAAAAGAATTCTGTTTTGACAAGTCATTTATAACATGCTTAAATCTTGTTACAAGTTGATACAGTTTGCTATTCATTCTTTGAGAATTTCAGGGAAATTACTGGACTAGTAAATTACTAGGGAACATCAATTTAAATAAAATTTGATATGAAGAAAATGAAATTAAATATTTATTAAATTCTGAACTCAGTACCTCTTATTTGGTATTCTCAATTTAAAAAGTGTTTAAAATGGAAATACTCCTTTCTCCCCATTATACTAATCTCAGAAGACCAGTTTAGTAATAATATATTTAAATATGGAAATAATAAAAGTAACCCTTGGTCAAAGTGAAAAAATATATGGACATTCACAGAAAATAAACCACATATATCTCATTGCACCTTCATACTAAGGTACGTTTCTCTCTCTCAGTACTTCTCAAACTTTAATGTACATACCAATCACCTGGTATCTTGTTAAAATGCAGAATCTACTTCAGTAGAATCCGGGCCTTAAATTCTGAATTTCTAACAAGTTCCCAGATGCTTTCATGATGATGAAAATGTTTTCCCACATTGTCCAATATGGCAGCCATGGCTTCACATGGTTATGCGGCATTCAAAATGTGGCTACTATGACTGAGGAACTGAATTTAAAATCTTATTTAATTTTAAGTATAAAATGGCCATACGTAGCCAGTGGCTGTGGTGTTGGACCATGTAGGCCCTGATCCTCTTTACCTCCAAAATCCCCATTTCAATCATCCCCTTTCTGACCACAACCTCATGACCATCCCCCCATCCCTAGATCAACCATTACTCAAACTTTCAGTCCACAGACTCTACCATTTATTCACTGTCTATCATCCTTCCCACGGCATAATTTCCTTTTAACCAAGTTCTATCTCAGGGTACTTTACTATAACCAAAACTTCTCCATGTTTAGCCCCCTTGAATGCTCCCCCTCAGTCATATTCACTGGTCTAAACCCCAACCTTGGTTAAACACAACTCTGCTGAGTCTGCAACTGGGTGAAAACAGTAAAATACAGCTGGAGAAAAACATACGACCAATGCTGATCTCGCTTTAAATTTATTATCATTAATCTCAAGTGGGCCCTCAGCAATGACCAGAAATCTTCCTTCACTAATGTATTTAATTTACTTTCTCACTCTCAGAATAACAGTAAAATATTCGACATTTCCTCTTTTTGTCTTCGACCCTTTAAAAATACATACTGCCACTCTAATCCTTAGCTAATGACCTGACTTTTGAAAGCAAATCAATCAAAACCACTTATAAATATTTTGTCTGTCTTTCCTCCTACAATGTAAGCTCCACAAAGAACAGGGACAGGGACTCTATCTGCTTGTTCACAAGTTTATCTCCATTGTCTGATAAACAATCAGTATGTATTTATTGAATGAATAATGATTGTTTCTTCAAGAGGATCATTGTTGAAATTCCCCCCATAATGGACCCCTTCAGTGAAATACCTGAGATTTACGTAACGCTTTAACCCCCAATTCTTCGCTTAAGTACATATCCTAACTAGAATGCCATCAACTTTAAGAATCATGAAGTAGTTAATGAAACATATGAAATCTGATTTATTAAATGCCTCTGTGCAAAGTCATATCATTTAATGTTTATCTTTTCCCATTTGAAAAGGAATGTTTATTATCTCCATTTGTTTAAACCTATCAATGCTTTTCAGTAACAATATCTCCAAATACACTTACACTTTTAAAATATGTAATATGTACATATTTAATATTTCAAATAGCTACTGACCTCAATAAGGAATGTTTTAATTTTATCTCCAGAGTAAATAGCTGTAGCAGTTTCTTCCTTTGCCAGTTGCCCAAGAAAGCTTCTCAAAAACATGTTCTTCTGTGTAAGAAAAGCTGCCAAAATTCCTCTAGAAATAGCTGTGTTCTCTTCATTTATTTTTGATGTAGGATTATAAATAATCCCCAACCGACTATGAATACTTGTTTTCTGCAAACATATTTATAAATTAAAAAGACCAGTATCGTACATATCATTTTACAGGTGAATATATTTTCTTTCCCATCCAGTTTGTTCACTGTATCATGCACCATCTTTCACTATCAAAGCCCTCCAATGTTTACTGTACTAAATGTGATATACCACTGAAAGAGCCTAACAAACAATCATTTTACTAACTCTAATTCCTTCATATCTTTGCATAATGATTCATTTGTAATGTAACATTATATTTAAGCTTTTTGTGAGTATGTGAAATAACACAAATAAAAAATATACAAAACAAAATGTAGAGCTCAGTGAATTAACCCATAAACCTACTATCGTGGTCACTGGCACTGCCAGCAACTCCAAAAATATTCCTCAGATCTCTGTCAATTACCACACCCTCCCACTTTTCTAAAGACAACCACCCTCTTGTCATTTATGGTAATAACAACTTTGCTCTTCTTTATAGTTTATCCCCTAAACTTGCACTGCTAAACATTTAATCAATTTTAAATTTCATATAAATGGAGTCATGCAGTATTATTTTGTGTTCTTTCCCCACTCAATAATGTGAGATTTATCAATACTGTTTTCTGTAGCTGTAGTTAATTTTTAGTACGGTACAGAATTCCATCATATGAATATACAGTCTTTTATCTATTCTACTGCTGCTGGACATCTGAGTTTTTTCCAGTTTAGAGCTCTAAAAACAGGATATACATATCTTCCATTTCAGAAGATGCTAAATAGTTTTTCAAAATAATATATATACCAGCAACATACAACAAACAGTTCCATTACCTCACAGCCTAAGAAACACTTTGTATTGTCAGATTATAATTTAAATCATTCTCGTACATATGTAAAGATATCTCATCAGGGTTTTAATTTTCTTTTCTCTTATCATTAATGATACTAAACGTCCTTTGATATGTTCTTTGGCTTCTTTTACGACTTGCCTGTTCAATCTGCTTCCAGTATTTTTTGGATTATCTTTTTTGGCCCCTGACTTGGAAGAGTTTGATTTCTAAGACTTAAGGGCTTTTTTTGGTTATATGTGTAGAGATAGGCTTCTCCCATTCTATGGCTTGTTTTGTAGTGTACTGATGATGTGTTATGATGGGAAGCAGTCCTTAATTTTAAAGTAGTTCCATTTATTGGTATTATACCTGATGGCTACTGGGTTTTGGGTCTCATTTTAGAAATCTTTCTCTACTCTAAAGTCAAAAAGATAATCTATATTATCTTTAAGAAGATTTATTGTTTTGCCTTTTATGTTTAGCTCTATAATCCATCTGGAATCAATTTTTGTGTATGACGTGAAAAGGCGGAAGTAAGTTATGCTTACTGTTCCATAAAGCCAACTTTGTTATAAATCAAGTGTTAATATATGCATGGCTCTATTTCCAGGTTCTCTATCCTTCTTCCATTGCTCTATTTTTCTATCCTTGTGCTAATACCAAACTGTTTTCAATTATGTAGTTTTATCAAAGATCTTGATATCCAGTAAAGCAATTATCACTTTTTATGCTTTAAGATTATTTTAGCTACTCTTGGTGCTTTGAATTTCTGGATGAGTTTTTGAATCTGCTTGACAATTTCCACAAAAATTTCGTGTTTGATATTTTTCATACTATTGTAAATGGTATCTCTATTTAAACTGCATTTCTCGTTTGTTGCAACTCTTAGAAATATAATTAATTATTGGACATTGACCTGGTATTAAACAACCTTAAACTATATAATTAATTCTAATAATTTATATGTGGATATGTATGTATTTTCTGTGTAAACAACTTGGAATGGCAACTGGAAGATAAATCAATAAAGATTATACAATCTGAAGAACAGAACGTAAAAAGACTGAAAAAAATGAACAGGTTCTCAGAGAAACGTGGGACACCATTAAGCATGCCAACATATGCATAATAGAAGACCCAGGAAGAGAAGAAAAAAGAAACATAGAAGATACTTTAAAAAACTACTGAAAGTTTCCCAATTTTGATTAATAACATAATTTACAAATCTAAGAAGCTCAATATACTCCAATAAGGATAAATGTAAAGATATCCACAGCCAGACACACCAGTCAAAATGTTAAAAGCAAAAGCTAAAATCTTGAAAAGAACAACAGAAATGCTTTTTTTGCTGTATACAAAAGAATCTCAATAACATTAAAGGCTAAATTCTTATCAGAAACAATAGAAGCCAGAAGGCAATGAGATGGGGGTGTTCCAAGATGGCCAAATAGGAACAGCTCCAGTCTGCAGCTCCCAGTGTGATTGACGCAGAAGATGGGTGATTCCTGCATTTCCAACTCAAGTACCTGGTTCATCTCACTGGGACTGGTTGGAAAGTGGGTGCAGCCCAGGCAGGGCGTCACCTCACCCGGAAAGCACAAGGAGTCAGGGAATTTCCCTTTCCTAGCCAAGAGAAGGCGTGACAGACTACCTGGAAAAATGGGACACTTCTGCCGAAATACTGTGATTTTCCCAAGGTCTTAGCAACCGGCAGAAAAGGTGATTCTCTCCCGTGCCTGACTCGGCAGGTCCCACACCCAAGGAACCTTGCTCACTGCTAGCGCAGCAGTCTGAGACTGAACTGCAAGGTGGCAGCCTGGCTGGGGGAGGGGCGTCCACCATTGCTGAGGCTTGAGTAGGTAAACAAAGCGGCTGGGAAGCTCGAACTAGGCGCAGCCCACCGCAGCTCAGCAAGGCCTACTGCCTCTAAACTCCACCTGCGCAGGCAGGGCTTAGTGGAACAAAAGGCAGCAGACAACTTCTGCAGACTTAAACGTCCCTGTCTGACAGCTCTGAAGAGAGCAATCATTCTCCAAGCACAGTGTTTGAGCTCTGAGAATGGACAGACTGCCTCCTCAAGTAGGTCCCTGACCCCCATGTAGCCTAACTGGGAGACACCTCCCAACAGGGGCCAACAGACACCTCATATAGGCAGCTGCCCCTCTGAGATGAAGCTTCCAGAGGAAGGATCAGGCAGCATTATTTGCTGTTCTGCAGCCTCTGCTGGTCATACCCAGGCAAAAAGGGTCTGCAGCGTAACTCCAGCAAACTCCAACAAATCTGCAGCTGAGAGACCTGTTAGAAGGAAAACTAACAAACAGAAAGGAATAGCATCAACATCAACAAAAAGGTCATCTACACCAAAACCACATCTGTAGGTCACCAACATCAAAGACCAACGGTAGATAACACCACAAAGATGGGGAGAAACTACAGCAGAAAAGCTAAAAATTCTAAAAATCAGAGGGCCTCTTCTCCTCCAAAGGATCGCAGCTCCTTGCCAGCAACAGAACAAAGCTGGATGGAGAATGACTTTGACGAGTTGACAGAAGTAGGCTTCAGAAGGTCGGTAATAACAAACTTCTCTGAGCTGAAGAAGGATATTCGAACCCATCTCAAGGAAGCTAAAAACCTAGAAAAAAGATTAGACAAATGGCTAACTAGAATAAACAGTGCAGAGAAGACCTTAGATGACATGATGGAGCTGAAAACCCTGGCATGAGAACTTCATGACACATGCACAAGCTTCAATAGCAGATTCAATCAAGTGGAAGAAAGGGTATCAGTGATTGAAGATTAAATTAATGAAATAAAGCGAGAAGACAAGGTTAGAGAAAAAAGAGTAAAAAGAAACGAACAAAGCCTCCAAGAAATATGGAACTATGTGAAAAGACCAAATCTACGTTTGACTGGTGTACCTGAAAGTGATGGGGAGAATGGAACCAAGTTGGAAAACACTATTCAGGATATTATCCAGGAGAACTTCCCCAACCTAGCAAGGCAGGCCAACATTCAGATTCAGGAAATACAGAGAACATCACAAAAATACTACTCAAGAAGAACAACCCCAAGACACATAATCATCAGATTCACCAAGGTTGAAATGAAGGAAAAAGTGTTAACGGCAACCAGAGAGAAAAGTCGAGTTACCGACAAAGGGAAGCCCATCAGACTAACAGCTGATCTCTTGGCAGAAACCCTAAAAGCCAGAAGAGAGTGGGGGCCAATATTCAACATTCTTAAAGAAAAGAATTTTCAACCCAGAATTTCATATCCAGCCAAACTAAGCTTCATAAGCAAAGGAGAAATAAAATCCTTTACAGACAAGCAAATGCTGAGAGATTCTGTCACCACCAGGCCTGCCTTACAAGAGCTCCTGAAGGAAGCACTAAACATGGAAAGGAACAACTGGTACCAGCCACTGCAAAAACACGCCAAATTGTAAAGACCATTGGTGCTATGAAGAAACTGCATCAACTAACAGGCAAAATAACCAGCAAACATCACAATGACAGGATCAAATTCACACATAACAATATTAACCTTAAATTTAAATGGGCTAAATGCCCCAATTAAAAGACAGAGACTGGAAATTGGATAAAGAGTCAAGACCCATCAGTGTGCTGTCTTCAGGAGACCCATCTCATGTGCAGAGACACACATAGGCTCAAATAAAGGGATGGAGGAAGATCTACCAAGCAAATGGAAAGAAAAAAAGAGCAGGGGTTGCAATCCTAGTCTCTGATAAAACAGACTTTAAACCAACAAAGATCAAGAGACAAAAAAGGCCATTACATAATGGTAAAGGGATCAATTGAACAAGAAGAGCTAACTATCCCAAATATATATGCACCCAATACAGGAGCACCCAGATTCATAAAGCAAGTCCTTAGAGACCTAGAAAGAGACTTAGACTCCCACACAATGATAATGGGAGACTTTAACACCCCACTGTCAATATTAGACAGATCAACGAGACAAATGTTAACAAGGATATCCACGACCTGAACTCAGCTCTGCACCAAGCAGACCTAATAGACATCTACAGAACTCTCCACCCTAAATCAACGGAATATACATTCTTCGGAGCAAAACATTGCACTTATTCTAAAATCGACTACATAATTGGAAGTAAACCACTCCTCAGCAAATGTAAAAGAACACAAATCACAACAAACTGTCTCTCAGATCACAGTGCAATCAAATTAGAACTCAGGATTAAGAAACTCACTCAAAACCACTCAACTACATGAAAACTGAACAACTTGATCCTGAAACACTACTGGATAAATAACAAATGAAGGCAGAAATAAAGACGTTCTTTGAAACCAACGAGAACAAAGACACAACGTACCAGAATCTTTGACACACATTTAAAGCAGTGTGTAGAGGGAAATTTATCATACTAAATGTCCACAAGAGAAAGCAGGAAAGATCTAAAATCAACACCCTAACATCACAACTAAAAGAACTAGAGACGCAAGAGCAAACACATTCAAAAGCTAGCAGAACACAAGAAATAACTAAGATCAGAGTAGAACTGAAGGAGACAGAGACATAAAAAACCCTTCAAAAAATCAATGAATCCAGGAGCTGGTTTTTCGAAAAGATCAACAAAATTGATAGACTGCTAGCAAAACTAATAAAGGAGAAAAGAGAGAAGAATCAAATAGACACAATAAAAAATAATAAAGGGGATATCACCACTGATCCTACAGAAATACAAACTACCATCAGAGAATACTACAAACACCTCTACGCAAATAAACTAGAAAATCTAGAAGAAATGGATAAATTCCTGGACACATACACCCTCCCAAGACTAAACCAGGAAGAAGCTGAATCTCTGAATAGACAAATAACAGGATCTGAAATTGAGGCAATAATTAATAGCCTACCGACTAAAAAAATCCAGGACCAGATGGATTCACAGCCGAATTCTACAAGAGGTACAAAGAGGAGCTGGTAACATTCCTTCTGAAACTATTCTAATCAATAGAAAAAGAGGGACTCTCCCCTAACTCAATTTATGAGGCCAATATCATCCTGACACCAAAGCCTGGCAGAGACACAACAACAAAAAAGAGAATTTTAGACCAATATCCCTGATGAACATCAATGCAAAAATCCTCAATAAAATACTGGCAAGCTGAATCCAGCAGCACATCAAAAAGCTTATCCACCATGATCAAGTGGGCTTCATCCCTGGGATGCAAGGCTGGTTCAACATATGCAAATCAATAAACGTAATCCATCACATAAACAGAATCAACAACAAAAACCACATGATTATCTCAATAGATGCAGAAAAGGCCTTTAACAAAATTCAACAGCTCTTCATGCTAAAAACTCTCAATAAACTAGGTACTGATGGAACATATCTCAAAATAATAAGAGCTATTTATAACAAACCCACAGCCAATATCATACTGAATGGGCAAAAACTGGAAGCATTCCCTTTGAAAACTGGCACAAGACAGGGATGCCCTCTCTCACCAGTCCTATTCAACACAGTGTTGGAAGTTCTGGCAAGGGCAATCAGGCAAGAGAAAGAAATAAAGGGTATTCAATTAGAAAATGAGAAAGTCAAATTGTCCCTGTTTGCAGATGACATGATTGTATATTTAGGAAACCCCATCATCTGAGCCCAAAATCTCCTTTAGCTGATAAGCAACTTCAGCAAAGTCTCTGGATACAAAATCAATGTGCAAAAATCACAAGCATTCCTATACACCATTAACATACAAAGAGAGAGCCAAATCATGAGTGAACTCCCATTCACAATTGCTACAAAGAGAATAAAATACCTAGGAATCCAACTTACAAGGGATGTGAAGGACCTCTTCAAGGAGAACTACAAAGCACTGCTCAAAGAAATAAAAGAGGACACAAACAAATGGAAGAATATTCCATGCTCATGGATAGGAAGAATCAATATCGTGAAAATGGCCATACTGCCCAAAGTAATTTATAGATTCAATGCCATCCCTATCAAGCTACCAATGACTTTCTTCACAGAATTGGAAAAAACTACTTTAAAGTTCATATGGAACCAAAACAGAGTCCGCATCGCCAAGTCAATCCTAAGCCAAAAGAACAAAGCTGGAGGCATCATGCTACCTGACTTCAAACTATACTACAAGGCTACAGTAATCAAAACAGCATGGTACTGGTACCAAAACAAATATATAGATTAATGGAACAGAACAGAGCCCTCAGAAATACCACCACACATCTACAACCATCCAATCTTTGACAAACCTTACAAAAAGAAGAAATGGGGAAAGGATTCCCTATTTTATAAATGGTGCTGGGAAAACTGGCTAGCCATATGGAGAAAGCTGAAACTGGATCCCTTCCTTACACCTTATACAAAAATTAATTCAAGATGGATTACAGACCTAAATGTTAGACCTAAAACCACAAAAACCCTAGAAGAAATCCTAGGCAATACCATTTAGGACATAGGCATGGGCAAGGACTTCATGACTAAAACACCAAAAGCAATGGCAACAAAAGCCAAAATTGACAAATGGGATCTAATTAAAGAGCTCATGGCAAAAGAAAACTACCATCAGAGTAAACAGGCAACTTACAGAATGGGAGAAAAATTTTGCAATCTACCCATCTGACGAAGGGCTAATATCCAGAATCTACAAAGAACTCAAACAAACTTATAAGAAAAAAAAAAAAATCAAAAAGTGGGCAAAGGATATGAATAGACACTTCTCAAAAGAAGACATCTACACAACAAACAGACACATGAAAAAATGCTCATCATCACTGGTCATCAGAGAAGTGCAAATCAAAACCATAATGAGATACCATCTCACACCAGTTAAAATGGCAATCATTAAAAACTCAGGAAACAACAGATGCTGGAGAGGATGTGAAGAAATACGAACACTTTTACACTGTTGGTGTGAGTGTAAATTAGTTCAACCTTTGCGGAAGACAGTGTGGTGATTCCTCAAGGATCTAGAACTAGAATTACCATTTGACCCAGCAATCCCATTACTGCTTATATAACCAAAGGATTATAAATCATGCTACTATAAACACACATGCACATTTATGTTTATTGTGGCACTATTCACAATAGCAAAGACTTGGAACCAACCCAAATGTCCATCAATGATAGACTGGATTAAGAAAATGCGGCACATATACACCATGGAATACTATGCAGCCATAAAAAAAGATGAGTTCATGTCCTTTGCCGGGACATGGATGAAGCTGGAAACCATCATTCTCAGGAAACTATCACAAGAACAGAAAACCAAACACTGCATGTTCTCACTCATAGGTGGGAACTGAACAATGAGATCACTCAGACACAGGGCGGGGAACATCATCCACTGGGGCCTGTTTGGGGATGGAGGCCTGGGGGAGGGATAGCATTAGGAGACATACCTAACATAATTGATGAGTTCATGGGTACAGCAAACCATCATGGCACATGTATACCTATGTATGAAACCTGCATGTTGTGCACATGTACCCTAGAACTTAAAGTATAATAAAAAAAAAGAAGGCAATGAGATGATATATTCAAAGTGTTAAAATATTCTTTACAACTACTGTAAAGTTTCTTAAAACTACTGGCATCCACTTAAATTTATAAAGGCAGAAGAAAGCAAGCTACAAAAGGAGAGAATTAAAGATTTGTCAATTTCCTTGGACAAGTGAAAAGTTACTATTTTGTTTTGACTTCAGTATGTTTGATACATAGAAAGGATAATTAATAGAATTAAAACTCTAAGTGGCCGGGCACAGTGGCTCCTGCCTATCATCCCAGCACTTTGGGAGGCTGAGGCAGGCGGATCACCTGAGGTGAGGAGTTCGAGACCACTCTGGCCATTATGGTGAAACTCCATCTCTACTAAAAAAAAAAAAAAAAAATTAGCTCGGCGTGGTGGTGCACGCCTGTAATCCCAACCACATGCGAGGCTGAGGCAGGAGAATCACTTGAACCTAGGAGGTGGAGGATGCAGTGAGCCGAGACTGCACCACTGCACTACAGCCTGGGGGATTGAGTGAGACTCTTTCAAAAAAACAAAAACAAAAAAAAACCCCACAAAACTCTTAAGTATAAAAATTATGAAGAAATTTTAAAAGACTGATAGTTCTGATATAGACATTTTTTAACTGTCAAGAACATCACACACTAATTTAAATGATGTCAAAATGTAAAGTGACATGCAAAATATTAATCTACAAAATGCTTCTATGGGTCAATGATAAAATCCTAACACTTACAAGCCTGATATTATCTGGCACCTCATTCTTCTGTTATCTCATCTCTTCTCCTTGCTGTGTTCTAGCCGTACACTTTGCTGTCTTCTTACATAAAGTATGTTCTTGCATTAGAACCTCTGCATCAGCTAGACACTCTGGTGGGAATATATTTTCCCTCAGTATTTGAATTGTTAATTCCCTCAATTCGTTCAGGTCATTGCTGAAATGTCATCTTCTCAATGAGGCGTATCCTGCCAACCTTATTTAAAATTGTAATCTGTCTGCAACCTGACTCTCTGCTCCTGATTTTCCCTTACCCAGTTCTTTTTCTTTTTCCATAGCATTTCTCAGCTTCTTGACATGTAACGCAATTTACATATATGTCTATCACTTATTGTCTGTCTCCCTATGCACGCTACCCCTGCTAAAATTTAACCTGCACAAGAGAAAAGATCTTAATATTGTAAACTAATATATCCCCAGGAGGGAAAACATAGTCACTCAAATACTTAGACAGTAAATGAATAATAAATAGATCATATATGAAAAGGACATACTTATTTAGATGCAAAAAATACACTTATCCCTGTGGAAGCTTTAGCCACTCCAGCCAGGGTTATAAGGACAGAGCTCCGATCTCTCCCTGGGACAGGGCTTCCGGGGGAGGGTGGCCACCATCTCTGCAGATTGGTCGACTCAGCTGTTCCAGCCTGCCAGCTTTGGAGAGTCCAAACAGTCCAGAAAAGGAAGGCTCCCCCACCAACAGAGCATAGCTGCTCCACCCGATCATGGCCAGACTGCTTCTTTAAGCAGGACCCCAATCCATTCCTCCTCACTGGGGAGGACCTCCCTGCAGAGGCTTCAGCCACACCAGCCAGGATTATAAAGACAGAGCTTTGATCTCTTCCTGAGACAGAGTTCCCAGTGGGAGAAGCGGCTACCATCTCTGCAGTTCGGTTGACTCAGCTGTTCTACTCAGCCGGCTCTGGAGAGTCCAAACAGTCTGGGTGAGAAATGATCCACCCCAAAACAGCACATCTGCTATACCAACAAGCAGCCAGACTGCCTCTTTAAGCAGGTCCCTGATCCCATTCTTCCTATCTGCATAAGATCTCACAACAAGGGTCTCCAGCCACCTGCTATAGGTGTGTTTGGGCTGGCAATAGGTCTGTACCCTCCTAGGACAGAGCTTCTAGAAGGACCTGGCTGCCATCTTTGTTGTTTCGCAGCCTTCACTGGTGATACCTCTGGGTACAGGAAAAACAGAAGCAACTACAGTCTGGAATGAACCCTCAGCAAACTGCAGCAGCCCTACAGAAGAGTGGCTTGACCGTTAAAAACAAACAGAAAGCAACAAAATCATCATCAACAAAAAGGACCCTAGAAAAACCCCATTCAAAGGTCAGCAATCTCAAAAATCAAAGGTAGATAATCCCACAAAGATGAGAAAAAATCAAACCAAAAATGCTGAAAATTCAAAAGGCCAGAGTGTCTCTTCTCCTCCAAATGACTGCAACACCTCTCCCTTAAATGGACAGAACTGGGCCGAGGCTGAGATGGCTGAAGCGATGGAAGTAGGCTTCAGAAGGTGGGTAATAAGGAACTTCGCTAAGCTAAAGGAGCGTGTTCTAACCCAATGCAAAGAAACTAAGCACCATGATAAAACATTACAGGAGCTGTAAACCAGAACAAACAGTTTAGAGAGGAATATAAATGACCTGATGGAGCTGAAAAACACAACACGAGAACTTCACAATGCAACCACAAGTATCAATAACTGAATAGACCAAGCAGAAGAAAAAATTTCAGAACTTGAAAACTATCTTGCTGAAATAAGGCAGGTAGACACATTAAAGAAAAAAGAATGAAAAGGAACAAACAAAACCTCCGAGAACTATAGGATTATGTAAAAGGAGCTGTGACTGATGGGGTACCTGAAAGAAACAGGGAGAACAGAACCAAGCTGAAAAACATACTTGAGGATATCATCCAGGAGAACTTCCCCAACCGAGAAGGAAAAGCCAACATTCAAATTCAGGAAATGCAGAGAACCCCAGTAAGATACTCCATGAAAAGATCAACCACAAGACATATAATCATCAGATTCTCCAAGGCTGAAATGAAAGAAGAAATGTTAGGGGGCAGCCAGACAGAAAGGCTAGGTCATCCACAAAGGGAAGCCCATCAGACTAACAGCAGACCTCTCAGCTGAAACCCTACAAGCCAGAAGAGATTGGGGCCAATATTCAACATTCTTAAAGAAAATAATTTCCAGGAGGGAGGAGCCAAGATGGCCGAATAGCAACACCTCCGGTCCAGAGCTCCCAGTGTGAGTGACGCAGAAGACGAGTGATTTCTGCATTTCCATCTGAGGTACCGGGTTCATCTCACTCGGGAGTGCCAGACAGTGGGTGCAGGTCAGTGGGTGCGCACACCGTGCGCCAGCCAAAGAAGGGTGAGACATTGCCTCACTTGGGAAGCACAAGGGGTCAGGGACTTCCCTTTCCTAGTCAAAGAAAGGGGTGACACAGGGCACCTGGAAAATCGGGTCACTGCCACCAGAATACTGCACTTTTCCGACAGGCTTAAAAAAACGGCGCACCAGATTATATCCCACACCTGGCTCGGAGAGTCCTACGCCCACGGAGTCTCGCTGATTGCTAGCACAGCAATCTGAGATCAAACTGCAAGGCGGCAGCGAGGCTGGGGGAGGGGTGCCCGCCATTGCCCAGGCTTGCTTAGGTAAACAAAGCAGCCAGGAAGCTTGAACTGGGTGGAGCCTACCACAGCTCAAGGAGGCCTCCCTGCCTCTGTAGGCTCCACCTCTGGGGGCAGGGCGCAGACAAACAAAAAGACAGCAGTAACCTCTGCAGACTTAAATGTCCCTGTCTGACAGCTTTGAAGAGAGCTTTGAAGACAGCAGATCTCCAGCACGCAGCTGGAGATGTGAGAACAGGCAGACTGCCTCTGCAAGTGGGTCCCTGACCCTTGATCCCCGAGCAGCCTAACTGGGAGGCACTGCCCAGCAGGGGCAGACTGACACCTCACACGGCCCGGTACTCCAACAGACCTGCAGCTGAGGGTCCTGTCTGTTAGAAGGAAAACTAACAAACAGAAAGGACATCCACACCAAAAACCCATCTGTACATCACCATCATCAAAGACCAAAAGTAGATAAAACCACAAAGATCGGGAAAAAACAGAGCAGAAAAACTGGAAACTCTAAAAAGCAGAGCGCCTCTCCTCCTCCAAAGGAACGCAGTTGCTCACCAGCAACGGAACGAAGTTGGACAGAGAATGACTTTGACGAGCTGAGAGAAGAAGGTTTCAGACGATCAAATTACTCCAAGCTAAGGAAGGATATTCAAACCAAAGGCAAAGAAGTTGAAAACTTTGAAAAAAATTTAGAAGAATGTATAACTAGAATAACCAATACAGAGAAGTGCTTAAAGGAGCTGATGGAGCTGAAAACCAAGGCTCGAGAACTACGTGAAGAATGCAGAAGCCTCAGGAGCCGATGCAATCAACTAGAAGAAAGGGTATCAGTGACGGAAGATGAAATGAATGAAATGAAGTGAGAAGGGAAGTTTAGAGAAAAAAGAATAAAAAGAAATGAGCAAAGCCTCCAAGAAATATGGGACTATGTGAAAAGACCAAATCTACGTCTGATTGGTGTACCTGAAAGTGACGGGGAGAATGGAACCAAGTTGGAAAACACTCTGCAGGATATTATCCAGGAGAACTTCCCCAATCTAGCAAGGCAGGCCAACATTCAGATTCAGGAAATACAGAGAACGCCACAAAGATACTCCTCGAGAAGAGCAACTCCAAGACACATAATTGTCAGATTCACCAAAGTTGAAATGAAGGAAAAAATGTTAAGGGCAGCCAGAGAGAAAGGTCGGATTACCCTCAAAGGGAAGCCCATCAGACTAAGAGTGGATCTCTCAGCAGAAACTCTACAAGTCAGAAGAGAGTGGGGGCCAATATTCAACATTCTTAAAGAATTTTCAAACCAGAATTTCATATCCAGCCAAACTAAGCTTCGTAAGTGAAGGAGAAATAAAATACTTTACAGACAAGCAAATGCTGAGAGATTTTGTCACCACCAGGTCTGCCCTAAAAGAGCTCCTGAAGGAAGCACTAAACATGGAAAGGAACAACCGGTACCAGCCGCTGCAAAATCATGCCAAAATGTAAAGACCATCGAGACTAGGAAGAGACTGCACCAACTAACGAGCAAAATAACCAGCTAACGTCATAATGACAGAATCAAATTCACACATAACAATATTAACTTTAAATGTAAATGGACTAAATGCTCCAATTAAAAGACACAGACTGGAAATTGGATAAAGAGTCAAGACCCATCAGTGTGCTGTATTCAGGAAACCCATCTCACGTGCAGAGACACACATAGGCTCAAAATAAAAGGATGGAGGAAGATCTACCAAGCAAATGGAAAACAAAAAAAGGCAGGGGTTGCAATCCTAGTCTCTGATAAAACAGACTTTAAACCAACAAAGATCAAAAGAGACAAAGAAGTCCATTACATAATGGTAAAGGGATCAATTCAACAAGAAGAGCTAACTATCCTAAATATATATGCACCCAATACAGGAGCACCCAGATTCATAAAGCAAGTCCTGAATGACCTACAAAGAGACTTAGACTCCCACACATTAATAATGGGAGACTTTAACACCCCACTGTCAACATTAGACAGATCAACGAGACAGAAAGTCAACAAGGATACCCAGGAATTGAACTCAGCTCTGCACCAAGAGGACCTAATAGACATCTACAGAACTCTCCACCCCAAATCAACAGAATATACATTTTTTTCAGCACCACACCACACCTATTCCAAAATTGACCACATAGTTGGAAGTAAAGCTCTCCTCAGCCAATGTAAAAGAACAGAAATTAAAATTATAACAAACTGTCTCTCAGATCACAGTGCAATCAAGCTAGAACTCAGGATTAAGAATCTCACTCAAAACCGCTCAACTACATGGAAACTGAACAACCTGCTCCTGAATGACTACTGGGTACATAACGAAATGAAGGCAGAAATAAAGATGTTCTTTGAAACCAACGAGAACAAAGACACAACATACCAGAATCTCTGGGATGCATTCAAAGCAGTGTGTAGAGGGAAATTTATAGCACTAAATGCCCACAAGAGAAAGCAGGAAAGATCCAAAATTGACATCCTAACATCACAATTAAAAGAACTAGAAAAGCAAGAGCAAACACATTCAAAAGCTAGCTGAAGGCAAGAAATAACTAAAATCAGAGCAGAACTGAAGGAAATAGAGACACAAAAAACCCTTCAAAAAATTAATCCATCCAGGAGCTGTTTTTTTGAAAGGATCAACAAAATTGATAGACCGCTAGCAAGACTAATAAAGAAAAAGAGAGAGAAGAATCAAATAGATGCAATAAAAAATGATAAAGGGGATATCACCACCGATCCCACAGAAATACAAACTACCATCAGAGAATACTACAAACACCTCTACGCAAATAAACTAGAAATTCTAGAAGAAATGGATAAATTCCTGGATACATACACCCTGCCAAGACTAAACCAGGAAGAAGTTGAATCTCTGAATAGACCAATAACAGGATCTGAAATTGTGGCAATAATCAATAGCTTACCAACCAAAAAGAGTCCAGGACCAGATGGACTCACAGCCGAATTCTATCAGAGGTACAAGGAGGAACTGGTACCATTCCGTCTGAAACTATTCCAATCAATAGAAAAAGAGGAAATCCTTCCTAATTCATTTTATGAGGCCAGCAGCATCCTGATACCAAAGCCGGGAAGAGACACAACCAAAAAAGAGAATTTTAGACCAATATCCTTGATGAACATTGATGCAAAAATCCTCAGTAAAATACTGGCAAACTGAATCCAGCAGCACATCAAAAAGCTTATCCACCATGATCAAGTGGGCTTCATCCCTGGGATGCAAGGCTGGTTCAATATATGCAAATCAATAAATGTAATCCAGCATATAAACAGAACCAAAGACAAAAACCACATGATTATCTCAATAGATGCAGAAAAGGCCTTTGACAAAATTCAACAACCTTGATGCTAAAAACTCCCAATACATTAGGCATTGATGGGACGTATCTAAAAATAATAAGAGCTATCTATGACAAACCCACAGCCAATATCATACTGAATGGGCAAAAACTGGAAGCTTTCCCTTTGAAAACTGGCACAAGACAGGGATGCCCTCTCTCACCACTCCTATTCAACATACTGTTGGAAGTTCTGGCCAGGGCAATCAGGCAGGAGAAGGAAATAAAGGGTATTCAATTAGGAAAAGATGAAGTCAAATTGTCCCTGTTTGCAGACGACATGATTGTATATCTAGAAAACCCCATTGTCTCAGCCCAAAATCTCCTTAAGCTGATAAGCAACTTCAGCAAAGTCTCAGGATACAAAATCAATGTACAAAAATCAGAAGCATTCTTATACACCAACAACAGACAACAGAGAGCCAAATCATGAGTGAACTCCAATTCACAATTGCTTCAAAGAGAATAAAATACTTAGGAATCCAACTTACAAGGGATGTGAAGGACCTCTTCAAGGAGAACTACAAACCACTGCTCAAGGAAATAAATGAGGACACAAACAAATGGAAGAATATTCCATGCTCATGGATAGGAAGAATCAATATCGTGAAAATGGCTATACTGCCCAAGGTAATTTATAGATTCAATGCCATCCCCATCAAGCTACCAATGACTTCCTTCACAGAATTGGAAAAAACTAAAGTTCATTTGGAACCAAAAAAGAGCCTGCATCGCCAAGTCAATCCTAAGCCAAAAGAACAAAGCTGGAGGCATCACGCTACCTGATTTCAAACTATACTACAAGGCTACAGTAACCAAAACAGCATGGTACTGGTACCAAAACAGAGATATAGATCAATGGAACAGAACAGAGCCCTCAGAAATAACGCCGCATATCTACAACTATCTGATCTTTGACAAACCTGAGAAAAACAAGCAATGGGGAAAGGATTCCCTATTTAATAAATGGTGCTGGGAAAACTGGCTAGCCATATGGAGAAAGCTGAAACTGGATCCCTTCCTTACACTTTATACAAAAATCAATTCAAGATGGATTAAAGACTTAAATGTTAGACCTAAAACCATAAAAACCCTAGAAGAAAACCTAGGCATTACCATTCAGGACATAGGCATGGGCAAGGACTTCATGTCTAAAACACCAAAAGCAATGGCAACAAAAGCCAAAATTGACAAATGGGATCTAATTAAACTCAAGAGCTTCTGCACAGCAAAAGAAACTACCATCAGAGTGAACAGGCAACCTACAAAATGGGAGAAAATTTTCACAACCTACTCATCTGATAAAGGGCTAATATCCAGAATTTACAATGAACTCAAACAAATTTACAAGAAAAAACAAACAACCCCATCAAAAAGTGGGCGAAGGACATGAACAGACACTTCTGAAAAGAAGACATTTATGCAGCCCAAAAACACATGAAAAAATGCTCACCATCACTGGCCATCAGAGAAATGCAAATCAAAACCACAATGAGATACCATCTCACACCAGTTAGAATGGCAATCATTAGAAAGTCAGGAAACAACAGGTGCTGGAGAGGATGTGGAGAAATAGGAACACTTTTACACTGTTGGTGGGACTGTAAACTAGTTTAACCATTGTGGAAGTCAGTGTGGCAATTCCTCAGGGATCTAGAACTAGAAATACCATTTGACCCAGCCATCCCATTACTGGGTATATACCCAAAGGACTATAAATCATGCTGCTATAAAGACACATGCACACATATGTTTATTGTGGCAGTATTCACAATAGCAAAGACTTGGAACCAATCCAAATGTCCAACAATGATAGACTGGATTAAGAAAATGTGGCACATATACACCATGGAATACTATGCAGCCATAAAAAAGGATGAGTTCATGTCCGTTGTAGGGACATGGATAAAATTGGAAATCATCATTCTCAGTAAACTATCGCAAGAACAAAAAACCAAACACCGCATATTCTCACTCTTAGATGGGAATTGAACAATGAGAACACATGGACACAGGAAGGGGAACATCACACTCTGGGGACTGTTGTGGGGTGGGGGGAGTGGGGAGGGATAGCACTGGGAGATATACCTAATGCTAGATGACAAGTTAGTGGGTGTAGCACACCAGCATGGCACATGTAAAAAAAAAAAAAAAAAAAAAGAAAAAAGAAAATAATTTCCAATTCATTTCTTAAAGAAAAGAATTCTTAAAGAATTCCCAAAGAAAAGAATTTCCAGAATTTCATATCTGGCCAAACTAAGCTTCATAAGTGAAGGAGAAGAAAATGCTGAGGGAATTCATCACCACCAGGCCTGCCTTGCAAGAGCTTCTGAAGGAAGCATTAAGTATGGAAAGGAAAAACCGTTAGCAGCCATGACAAATACACACTGAAGTACACAGACCAGTGACAGTATGAATCAACCACATAAACATGTCTGCAAAATAACCAGCTAGCATCATGATGACAGTATCAAATTCACACATAACAATACTAACCTTAAATGCAAATGGGTTAAATGCCCCAATTAAAAGACAAAGAATGGCAAGCTGGATAAAGAGTGGAGACCCATCAACATGCTGTCTTCAAGAGATCCATCTTACACAGAAAGACACACATAAAGAGATGGAGGAACATTTACAAGCAAATGGATAACAGAAAAAAAGCAGGGGTTGCAATCCTAGTTTCTGACTTTAAACCAATAAAGGTCAAAAAAGAATGTTACATAATTGTAAAGGGTTCAATTCAAGAAGAGCTAACTATCCTAAATATATATGCACCCAATACAGAAGCACCCAGATTCATAAAGCAAATTCTTAAGAGACCTACAAAGAGACTTAGACTCCCACACAATAACAGTGAGAGACCTTAACACCCCACTAACAGTATTAGACAGATCATCGAGACAGAAAATTAAAAAAGATATTCAGGACCTGAACTCAGCTCTGGATCAAGTGGACTTGATAGATATTTACAGAAATCTCCACCAAAACCCAACAGAATATACATTCTTCTCATTGCCACATGGCACTTACTCTAAAATCAATCACATAATTGGAAGTAAAATGTTCCTCAGCAAATGCAAAAGAAGTTAAATCATAACAGTCTTTCAGACCACAACACAATCAAATTGGAACTGAAGATTAAGAAATTCACTCAAAACCACACAACTACATGAAAATTGAACAACCTGCTCCTGAATGACTCGAGTAAATAATGAAATTAAGGCAGAAATCAAGAAGTACTTTGAAACTAATGAGAAAAAAGAGACAATGTACCAGAATCTCTGGATGCAACTAAAGCAGTGTTAATAAAAAAAATTTATAGCACTAAATGCCCACATCAAAATGCTAGAAAGATCTCAAGTTAACAACCTAACATCTCAATTAAAAGAACTTGAGAGCCTAGAGCAAACAAACCCCAAAGCTAGCAGAAGACAAGAAACCACGATCAGAGCTGAACTGAAGGAGTTAGACACACGAAAAACTCTTCAAAAAAAATCAACCAATCCAGGACCTGTTTTTAGAAAAAAAGTAGTAAAACAGACCACTAGCTAGACTGATTAAGAAGAAAAGAGAGAAGAATCCACTAAACACAATCAGCAATGATACGGGGCATCAGAACCAACAACAAGTTCTGAAACTGAGGCAGTAATAAGTAGCCTACCAACCAAAAAAACCCTAAGACCAGATGGATTCACAGCTGAATTCTACCAGAGGTACAATGAAGAGCTGGTATCATTTCTACTGAAACTATTCCAAAAAATTGAAGAGGGATTCCTCCCTTACTCATTCTATGAGGCCTCATTCTATGAGGCCAGCATCATCCTGATGCCAAAACCTGGCAGAAATATAACAAAAAAGGAAAACTTCACGTCAGTATCATTGATGAACATCAATGCAAAAATCCTCAATAAACTACTAGCAAACCAAATTCAGCAGCACATAAAAAAGCTTATCCATCAGGATCAAGTTGGTTTCATCCCCAGGATGCAAGATTGGTTCAACAGACACAAATCAATAAATGTGACTCATCACATAAACAGACCTAAAGACAAAACCACATGATTATCTCAATCAATCAAGAAAAGGCCTTTGATAAAATGAGACATCCCTTCATGTTAAAATCTCAATAAACCAGGTATTAAAGGAACATACCTCAAAATAATAAAAGCCATATATGACAAACTCACAGCCAATATCATATTGAATGGGCAAAAGCTGGAAGCATTTCCCCTTGAAAACTGGCACAAGACAAGGATGCCCTCTCTCACCACTCCTATTCAACACAGTATTGAAAGTTCTGGCCGGGTCAATCAGGCAAGAGAAAGAAATAAAGCATATTCAAATAAGAAGAGAGGAAGTCAAATTATCTTTGTTTGCAGATAACATGATCTTATATCTAGAAAACCCCATTATCTCAGCCTAAAAGCTTCTTAAGCTGATAAGCAACTTCAGCAAAGTCTCAGGATACAAAATAAATGTGCAAAAATCTCTAGCATTCCTATACACCAACAACAAGTAGGCAGAGAGCCATCCCATTCACAATTGCTACAAAATGAATAAAATACCTAGGAATATAGCTAACAAGGGAAGTAAAGAATATCTTCAAGGAAAATTACAAACCACTGCTCAAAGGAAATCAGAGAGGACACAAACAAATGGAAAAACATTCCATGCTCATGGATAGGAAGAATGAACATCATGAAAATGGCCATACTGCCCTAAGTAATTTATAGATTCAAAGCTATTCCCATTAAACTAACATTGACATTCTTCACATATTTAGAAAAAGTGATTTTAAAATTCATATGGAACCAAAAAAGAGCCCGAATAGTCAAGCCAATCCTAAGAAAAAAGAACAAAGCTGGAGGTATCACGCTACCCAACTTCAAAATATACAAGGCTACAGTAACCAAGATGGCATCGTACTGGTACAAGAACAGACACATAGACCAATGGAACAGAACAGAGAACTCAGAAATAAGATCACACACCTACAACCATCTAATCTTTGACAAACCTGACAAAAGCAAGCAATGGGGAAAGGGTTCCCTATTTAATAAATGGTGCTGGAAGTGCTGGCTAGCCATATGCAGAAAACTGAAACTGGACCCCTTCCTTATACCTTATACAAATATTAACTTAAGATAAACTAAAAACTTAAATGTAAAACCCAAAACTATTAAAACTCTAGAAGAAAATCTAGGCAATACTATTCAGGATGTAGACATGGGTAAGGATTTCATGACAAAAATGCCAAAAGCAATTGCAATAAAAGCAAAAATTGGCAAATGGGATATATTAATAATTAAACTAAAGAGCTTCTGCACAGAAAAAGAAACTACCATCAGAGAGAACACATTATCTATGAAATGGGAAAAAATTTCTCCAATCTATCCATCTGACAAAGGTCTAATATCCAGAGTCTACAAGGAACTTAAGTTTACAAGAAAAAAACAAATGACAAAGTGGACAAAGTACATAAACAGACTCTTCTCAAAAGAAGATATACATGTGGCCAAAAAATATGGGGAAAAAATCTCCACATCACTGATCATTAGAGAAATGCAAATCAAAACCACAATGAGATAACATCTCATGCCAGTCAGAATGGCCATTACTAAACAGTCGAAAAAGAACAGATGCTGGCGAGGTTGCAGAGAAAAGAAAATGCTTAAACACAGTGGGAATAAAAATGAGGTCAGCCACTGTGAAAAGCAGTTTGGAAATTTCTCAAATAACTGAAAACAAAATTACCATTTGACCCAGCAATCCCATTACTTGGTATACACCCAAAGGAATATAAATCATTCCGTTAAATATTATAAGGATACAGGAACGTGTATGTTCATTGCAGCACTATTCACAATAGTAAAGACATGGAATCAACCTAAATGCTCATCAATGATAGACTGGATAAAGAAAATGTGGTACATATACACCATGGAATACTATGCAGCCATAAAATTGAATGAAATCACGTCCTTTGCAGGGACACAGAAGAAGCTGGAAGCCATTATCCTCAGCAAACTAACACAGGAACAGTAAACCAAACCCACATATTCTCACTTTTAAGTGGGAGCTGAATGATGAGACCACATGGACAAAATGGCATAAACAACAAACACTGTGGTCTGTTGGGAGTGGTGGGTGTGGGGAGGGACAGCATCAGGAAGAATAGCTGAGGGATGCAGGGCTTAGTATCTAGGCAATGGGATGATCTGTGTAGCAAACCACCATACGTTTATCTGTGTAACAAACCTGCACATCCTACACATATACTCTTAAACTTAAAAGTTGAAAAAAAAAAAAAAAAGGTGGTGACAGTGTTTTTGTTGTTATTGTTGCTGTTTTCCAGATAGTGGATAGGAAGCAGTGTTAGCATGCCTCTCCCACTTGGAAGGACAGAATAGTGGGTAGAGATTCACATTGTGAATTTTTTTTCCCAAAGAGCACTACACGAAGTTACAAAAAAATACTTATTCAAAAAAGAAACATAACTGGCTAGTAAACACAGAAAAATCTTCCATAAACAAATCAAGAGGACAAAAACAACCCCATTACAGAGTGAGCAAAGGACATGGGCACTTCTAAGAAGAAGACATACAAGCAGCCAACAAACATGAAAAAATGCTCAGTATCACTACTCATCAGACAGATGCAAATCAAAACCACAATGAGATACCATCTCATACCAGTCAGAATTGGTATTATTAAAAAGTCAAAAAAAATAACAGATGCTCTCAAGGTTGCAGAAAAAAAGGGAATGCCTAAACACAGTGGGAATGAAAATTAGTTCAGCCACTGTAAAAAGCAGTTTGGAGATTTCTCAGAGAACTAAAAACAGAACTACCATTTGACCCAACAATTCCATTGCTGGGTATATATCCAAAGAAAAATAAATCATTCTACCAAAAAAGACACCTGCACTCATGTTTATCACAGTACTATTCACAATGGCAAAGACATGGAATCAACCTAGGTGCCCACCAATGGTGGACTGAATAAAGAAAACGTGACTCATATACACCATGGAATACTACACAATATGTGCAAATTGAAATAAATCTACACATTGATTGACAGAATATCATGTCCTTTGCAGCAACATTGGCTCGGCTGGAGGCCATTATTCTAAGTGAATTAACACAAAACGAGAAAATCAAATGCTGCATGTTCTCACTTATGTGGGAGCTAAACAATGGATACTCAGGGACACAAATATGTGAGTAGACACTGGGGACTACAAAAGGGGATGGGGAGGGAGAAAGGGGAGCCATGAGAGTTGAAAAACTACCTATCAGGTACTATGTTTGCTACTTGGACAACAGAATCATTAGAAGCTCCAGCCTCAGCATCACACAATATGCCCATGTAACAAATCTCCACATGTACCCCCAGAATCTAAGCTAAAAATAAATAAAGTCATATTGAAAGAAAAATTTGCCCTATAACTACTTATCAAATAAATACAAAGAAGAAGCCATCTTTGGCCAGGCACAGTGGCTCAAGCCTGTAATCTCAGCACTTTGGGAAGCTGAGGCGAGTGGATTACTTGAACTCAGGAGTGTGACACCAGCCTGGATGACATGGCAAAACCCCTGTCTCTACAAAAAATACAAAAATTTGCTGGGTGTGATGGCATGCACCTACAGTCCCAAGCTGCCCGGGAGGCTGAGGTGGGAGGATTGCTTGAGCCCAGGAGTTGGGTGCTGTGGTAAGCCGAGATCACACCATTGTACTCCAGCCTCAATGACAGAGCGAGACCCTGTCTCAAAAAAAAAAAAAAACAAAACAAAAAAATAAAAATGTAAAAAAAGAAACTATCTTTGCTTTTTAAATTGGCAGAAAGAATTAGGTATAACAAAAATCAAGGCTTTCAACACTGTGATGTGACAGATCCTCTCAAAAACTACGAAAATTAACAGCCATTTGGAAAGTCATTTGTTAAAAATTATCAGGAGTCTAAAAATGTTAACAACTCTTATATTCAGTACGCTCTTTTCTTCACTGACTAATTAATGGGGTCTCACTCTATTACCCAGGCTACAGTGCAATGGTGTGATCATAGCTCACTGTAGTCTCAAACTCCTGGGCTCAAGTGATCCTCCCATCTCAGCCTCTCAAATAACTGGGACTACAGGTGTGCATCACCACACCTGGCTAATTGTTTAAAAAAAATTTTTTTTTAGAGACAGAGTCTTGTTATGTTGCCCAGACTGGGCTTGAACTCCTGGCCTCATGCAATCTTCCCATCTCAGCCACGTGATTAGCTGGGATTACAGGCATGAGCCACCATGCCTGGCTCAGCATATTCTCTTTTTTTTTTGAGATGGAGTTTCACTCTGTCAACCAGGCTGGAGTGCAATGGCGCGATCTTGGCTCACTGCAACCTCCGCCTCCTGGGTTCAAGAGATTCTCCTGCCTCAGCCTCTCCAGTAGCTGGGATTACAGGCATGTACCATCATGCCCGGCTAATTTTGTATTTTTAGTGGAGACAAAGTAATTTTTAATAAACTATTCTCAGAGGTAATACAAAATAAGATAAGCTACACATTCAAAATTATTTATGACCGCATTAATACCAACAGTAGCAAAAAACAAAACCACCTGAATTTTCAATGTTACTAAATATTTCCATGTAGACAGTTTATTATGTATCCATTTGAATTCTTGTTGACACAACATTGTTTAACATTATAAGAAAACAATTTTGATAAAATTGTAAATGATAATTTCAACCATGTAAAAATAAATATTAAAAACCCAGAAAGAAAATACACCTAAACATTAAAATAGGTTTTATGGGTGATTACTTTTTTTCCTTGTTAGTCTTTGATTTTATGTACTTCTGATTTTCTGTAAGGAACATGTGATAAATAACCAGAAAAAATGTAAAATACTTGGGTGAAAGAAAAACTACAATGAAATGGTGATTTGATTAGACAATGATTATCTTTTTTCAGTTTTTTTAAATTATTATTATACTTTAAGTTTTAGGGTACATGTGCACAATGCGCAGTTACATATGTATACATGTGCCATGCTGGTGTGCTGCACCCATTAACTTGTCATTTAGCATTAGGTATATCTCCTAATGCTATCCCTCCCCCCTCCCCCCACCCCACAACAGTCCCCAGAGTGTGATGTTCCCCTTCCTGTGTCCATGTGTTCTCATTGTTCAATTCCCATCTAAGAGTGAGAATATGCGGTGTTTGGTTTTTTGTCCTTGCAATAGTTTACTGAGAATGATGATTTCTAATTTCATCCATGTCCCTACAAAGGACATGAACTCATCCTTTTTTTATGGCTGCATAGTATTCCATGGTGTATATGTGCCACATTTTCTTAATCCAGTCTATCATTGTTGGACATTTGGGTTGGTTCCAAGTCTTTGCTATTGTGAATACTGCCACAATAAACATATGTGTGCATGTGTCTTTATAGCAGCATGATTTATAGTCCTTTGGGTATATACCCAGTAATGGGATGGCTGGGTCAAATGGTATTTCTAGTTCTAGATCCCTGAGGAATCACCACACTGACTTCCACAATGGTTGAACTAGTTTACAGTCCCACCAACAGTGTGAAAGTGTTCCTAATTCTCCACATCCTCTCCAGCACCTGTTGTTTCCTGACTTTTTAATGATTGCCATTCTAACTGGTGTGAGATGGTATCTCATTGTGATTTTGATTTGCATTTCTCTGATGGCCAGTGATGATGAGCATTTTTTCATGTGTCTTTTGGCTGCCTAAATGTCTTCTTTTGAGAAGTGTCTGTTCATATCCTTTGCCCACTTTCTGATGGGGTTGTTTGTTTTTTTCTTGTAAATTTGTTTGAGTTCATTGTAAATTCTGGATATTATCCCTTTGTCAGAGGAGTAGATTGCAAAAATTTTCTCCCATTTTGTAGGTTGCCTGTTCACTCTGATGGTAGTTTCTTTTGCTGTGCAGAAGCTCTTTAGTTTACTTAGATCCCATTTGTCAATTTTGGCTTTTGTTGCCATTGCTTTTGGTGTTTTAGACATGAAGTCCTTGCCCATTCGTATGTCCTGAATGGTAATGCCTAGGTTTTCTTCTAGGGTTTTTATGGTTTTAGGTCTAACATTTAAGTCTTTAATCCATCTTGAATTAATTTTTGTATAAGGTGTAAGGAAGGGATCCAGTTTCAGCTTTCTCCATATGGCTAGCCAGTTTTCCCAGCACCATTTATTAAATAGGGAATCCTTTCCCCATTGCTTGTTTTTCTCAGGTTTGTCAAAGATCAGATAGTTGTAGATATGCGGCGTTATTTCTGAGGGCTCTGTTCTGTTCCATTGATCTATATCTCTGTTTTGGTACCAGTACCATGCTGTTTTGGTTACTGTAGCCTTGTAGTATAGTTCGAAGTCAGGTAGCGTGATGCCTCCAGCTTTGTTCTTTTGGCTTAGGATTGACTTGGCGATGCAGGCTCTTTTTTGGTTCCAAATGAACTTTAAAGTAGTTTTTTCCAATTCTGTGAAGAAAGTCATTGGTAGCTTGATGGGAAAGGCACTGAATCTATAAATTACCTTGGGCAGTATGGCCATTTTCACGATATTGATTCTTCCTATCCATGAGCATGGAATGTTCTTCCATTTGTTTGTATCCTCTTTTATTTCCTTGAGCAGTGGTTTGTAGTTCTCCTTGAAGAGGTCCTTCACATCCCTTGTAAGTTGGATTCCTAAGTATTTTATTCTCTTTGAAGCAACTGTGAATGGGAGTTCACTCATGATGTGGCTCTCTGTTTGTCTGTTATTGGTGTATAAGAATGCTTGTGATTTTTGTACATTGATTTTGTATCCTGAGACCTTGCTGAAGTCGCTTATCAGCTTAAGGAGATTTTGGGCTGAGACAATGGGGTTTTCTAGATATACAATCATGTCATCTGCAAACAGGGACAATTTGACTTCCTCTTTTCCTAATTGAATACCCTTTATATCCTTCTCCTGCCTGATTGCCCTGGCCAGAACTTCCAACACTGTGTTGAATAGAAGTGGTGAGAGACGGCATCCCTGTCTTGTGCCAGTTTTCAAAGGGAATGCTTCCAGTTTTTGCCCATTCAGTATGATATTGGCTGTGGGTTTGTCATAAATAGCTCTTACTATTTTGAGATAAGTCCCATCAATACCTAATGTATTGAGAGTTTTTAGCATGAAGGTTGTTGAATTTTGTCAAAGGCCTTTTCTGCATCTATTGAGATAATCATGTGGTTTTTGTCTTTGGTTCTGTTTATATGCTGGATTACATTTATTGATTTGTGTATATTGAACCAGCCTTGCATCCCAGGGATGAAGCCCACTTGATCATGGTGGATAAGCTTTTTCATGGGTTGCTGGATTTGGTTTGCCAGTATTTTATTGAGGATTTTTCCATCAATGTTCATCAAGGATATTGGTCTAAAATTCTCTTTTTTGGTTGCATCTCTGCCAGGTTTTGGTATTAGGATGCTGCTGGCCTCATAAAATGAGTTAGGGAGGATTTCCTCTTTTTCTATTGATTGGAATAGTTTCAGATGGAATGGTACCAGTTCCTCCTTGTACCTCTGGTAGAATTCGGCTGTGAATCCATCTGGTCCTGGACTCTTTTTGGTTGGTAAGCTATTGATTATTGCCACAATTTCAGATCCTGTTATTGGTCTATTCAGAGATTCAACTTCTTCCTGGTTCAGTCTTGGGAGAGTGTATGTGTCGAGGAATTTATCCATTTCTTCTAGATTTTCTAGTTTATTTGCGTAGAGGTGTTTGTATTTCTGTGGGATCGGTGGTGATATCCCCTTTATCATTTTTTATTGCGTCTATTTCATTCTTCTCTCTTTTCTTCTTTACTAGTCTTGCTAGCAGTCTATCAATTTTGTTGATCCTTTGAAAAAACCAGCTCCTGGATTCATTAATTTTTTGAAGGGTTTTTTGTGTCTCTATTTCCTTCAGTTCTGCTCTGATTTTAGTTATTTCTTGCCTTCTGCTAGCTTTTGAATGTGTTTGCTCTTGCTTTTCTAGTTCTTTTAATTGTGATGTTAGGGTGTCAATTTTGGATCTTTCCTGCTTTCTCTTATGGGCATTTAGTGCTATAAATTTCCCTCTACACACTGCTTTGAATGTGTCCCAGAGATTCTGGTATGTTGTGTCTTTGTTCTCATTGGTTTCAAAGAACATCTTTATTTCTGCCTTCATTTCGTTATGTACCCAGTAGTCATTCAGGAGCAGGTTGTTCAGTTTCCATGTAGTTGAGCGGTTTTGAGTGAGTTTCTTAATCCTGAGTTCTAGTTTGATTGCACTGTGATCTGAGAGACAGTTTGTTATAAGTTCTGTTCTTTTACATTTGCTGAGGAGAACTTTACTTCCAACTATGTGGTCAATTTTGGAATAGGTGTGGTGTGGTGCTGAAAAAAATGTATATTCTGTTGATTTGGGGTGAAGAGTTCTGTGGATGTCTATTAGGTCCTCTTGGTGCAGAGCTGAGTTCAATTCCTGGGTATCCTTGTTGACTTTCTGTCTCGTTGATCTGTCTAATGTTGACAGTGGGGTGTTAAAGTCTCCCATTATTATTGTGTGGGAGTCTAAGTCTCTTTGTAGGTCACTCAGGACTTGCTTTATGAATCTGGATGCTCCTGTATTGGGTGCATATATATTTAGGATAGTTAGCTCTTCTTGTTGAATTGATCCCTTTACCATTATGTAATGGACTTCTTTGTCTCTTTTGATCTTTGTTGGTTTAAAGTCTGTTTTATCAGAGACTAGGATTGCAAACTCTGCCTTTTTTTGTTTTCCATTTGCTTGGTAGATCTTCCTCCATCCTTTTATTTTGAGCCTATGTGTGTCTCTGCATGTGAGATGGGTTTCCTGAATACAGCACACTGATGGGTCTTGACTCTTTATCCAATTTCCAGTCTGTGTCTTTTAATTGGAGCATTTAGTCCATTTACATTTAAAGTTAATATTGTTATGTGTGAATTTGATTCTGTCATTATGATGTTAGCTGGTTATTTTGCTTGTTAGTGCAGTTTCTTCCTAGTCTCGATGGTCTTTACATTTTGGCATGATTTTGCAGCGGCTGGTACCGGTTGTTCCTTTCCATGTTTAGTGCTTCCTTCAGGAGCTCTTTTAGGGCAGGCCTGGTGGTGACAAAATCTCTCAGCATTTGCTTGTCTGTAAAGTATTTTATTTCTCCTTCACTTACGAAGCTTAGTTTGGCTGGACATGAAATTCTGGGTTGAAAATTCTTTTCTTTAAGAATGTTGAATATTGGCCCCCACTGTCTTCTGGCTTGTAGAGTTTCTGCCAAGAGAGTCGCTGTTAGTCTGCTGGGCTTCCCTTTGAGGGTAACCTGACCTTTCTCTCTGGCTGCCCTTAACACTTATTCCTTCATTTCAACTTTAGAGAATCTGACAATTATGTGTCTTGGAGTTGCTCTTCTCGAGGAGTATCTTTGTGGTGGTCTCTGTATTTCCTGAATCTGAATGTTGGCTTTCCTTGCTAGATTGGGGAAGTTCTCCTGGATAATACCCTGCAGAGTGTTTTCCAACTTGGTTCCATTCTCCCCGTCACTTTCAGGTACACCAATCAGACGTAGATTTGGTCTTTTCACATAGTCCTATATTTCTTGGAGGCTTTGTTCGTTTCTTTTTATTCTTTTTTCTCTAAACTTCCCTTCTCACTTCATTTCATTCATTTCATCTTCCATCACTGGTACCCTTTCTTCCAGTTGATTGCATCGGCTCCTGAGGCTTCTGCATTCTTCACGTAGTTCTCGAGGCTTGGCTTTCAGCTCCATCAGCTCCTTTAAGCACTTCTCTGTATTGGTTATTCTAGTTATATATTCATCTAATTTCTTTCAAAGTTTTCAACTTCTTTGCCTTTGGTTTGAATTTCCTCCTGTAGCTCGGAGTAGTTTGATCGTCTGAAGCCTTCTTCTCTCAGCTTGTCAAAGTCATTCTCTGTCCAGCTTTGTTCCATTGCTGGTGAGGAACTGCATTCTTTGGAGGAGGAGAGGCACTCTGCTTTTTAGAGTTTCCAGTTTTTCTGCTCTGTTTTTTCCCCATCTTTGTGGCTTTATCTACTTTTGGTCTTTGATGATGGTGATGTACAGATGGGTTTTTGGTGTGGATGTCCTTTCTGTTTGTTAGTTTTCCTTCTAACAGACAGGACCCTCAGCTGCAGGTCTGTTGGAGTTTGCTAGAGGTCCACTCCAGACCCTGTTTGCCTGGGTATCAGCAGCAGTGGCTGTAGAACAGCAGATTTTCATGAACCGTGAATGCTGCTGTCTGATCGTTCCTCTGGAAGTTTTGTCTCAGAGGAGTACCTGGCCGTGTGAGGTGTCAGTCTGCCCCAACTGGGGGGGTGCCTCCCAGTTAGGCTGCCAGGGGGTCAGGGGTCAGGGACCCACTTGAGGAGGCAGTCTGCCTGTTCTCACATCTCCAGCTGCGTGCTGGGAGAACCACTGCTCTCTTCAAAGCTGTCAGACAGGGACATTTAAGTCTGCAGAGGTTACTGCTGTCTTTTTGTTTGTCTGCGCCCTGCCCCCAGAGGTGGAGCCTACAGAGGCAGGGAGGTCTCCTTGAGCTGTGGTGGGCTCCACCCAGTTCAAGCTTCCTGGCTGCTTTGTTTATCTAAGCAAGCCTGGGCAATGGCGGACACCCCTCCTCCAGCCTCGCTGCTGCCTTGCAGTTTGATCTCAGACTGCTGTGCTAGCAATCAGCGAGACTCCGTGGGCGTAGGACCCTCCGAGCCAGGTGCGGGATATAATCTCCTGGTGCGCCGTTTTTTAAGCCCGTCAGAAAAGCGCAGTATTCGGGTGGGAGTGACCTGATTTTCCAGGTGCCGTCTGTCACCCCTTTCCTTGACCAGGAAAGGGAACTCCCTGACCCTTTACGCTTCCCGAGTGAGGCAATGCCTCGCCCTGCTTCGGCTCGTGCATGGTGCGCTGCACGCACTGTCCTGCACCCACTGTCTGGCACTCCCTAGTGAGATGAACCCGGTATCTCAGATGGAAATGCAGAAATCACCCATCTTCTGTGTCGCTCACGCTGGGAGCTGTAGACCAGTGCTGTTCCTATTCGGCCATCTTGGCTCCTCCCCGTCCCCTCTTTTTTCAATTTTGATATTTCCAACAGATAGCATTTTGGGATCCAAAATTATTTATTGTCATCATGATTATTGCACTTCATATATTACAGTGTTTTTAGTTTGTGGTTCTAATGATACTTGGGTTTTGAAAATCTTTGAGACAATGAAAATAATCATCCATCCTATAAGGAATAAACAATTATTAAAAAAATAGCACTTCTGAAAGTTATAGAAGTAACTAAATCAAGAGAAACTCATCTGCTAGATACACTGTAACACCTGGGGAAAGGGGGTTTGTGAACCTCTCTAAGAATATACACATCCAGAACTGCTTGAGAAGAAACAGCAGGCAAAAGTTAATTTCTCCCAATAGATGTAATAGATCCCAGCTTTTTTTTTTTTTTTTTTTTTTTTGAAATTTTCCGATCTGCAGGCTACTGAGTAAAGCCCAAATGCATTCTGACATGGTCTAATATGAAATAAAAATGTTTAATTTAAGAAGTATTATTTATTCTTAACGTGGTAGCTAGTCTCCAAGATGGCCCCAATGATCCCCATCTCTGGTATTCATGCCCTGTAAAGCACCTTTCATACTGAATAGAAGTTATTTGCTTAACAAACAGAAAATACTGCGTGTAACTTTTGAGGCTAGATTATAAATGACATTGTGGCTCAGTCTTTATCTCTTTACCCTTGTTCTGGAAAAAGGAAGCTGCCACGTTGTGAGGGCACTTAAGTAACACCAAAAACAGGTCTATGTGGCAATGGAATGAAGCACTCTGCTAAAAGCCAATGAAACACTGAGGACTCCTGCAGTGGCATGTAAGTGAGTCATCTTAGAAGCTTGTCCTCCTGCTCCAGTGAAGCCTTCGGATCACTGCAACTATAACCAAAATCTTAACTATAGCCTTATAAGAGAATCTAAGGTAGAATCACTCAGGTAAATTGCTCCTAAATTCTTGAACCTCAGAAACTGTTAAGATAAATGCTCACTGTTTACCACCAAGTGGTAATTTGTTATACAGCAATAAATTTATACTTAGCTAATATAAAAACAATTTCATAAAATATTTTGGTTTATGTTTCTTAAGTATTTTTTATCTAGATAAACATGTATTAACTTAGAAATACAGACAGTTATGAAAGACTACTTTTATATACAGAAATGTATCCTCTTGAAGTATACTGGTTTATAATCAATAACAAGAAATTTAATGTTGACTTAAAGCTTAAAATATTCTTCAGTGAGATAAATTTACTTAGTTTTTCTTAAATAATCAGGGAAAGAAAGTGCTGCTTAATTATGTGACCAAAAATTGCTATTACTAGCTCTTTTGGTAAATAGTGGATTTCGGGTCACTGAAGTGGTGGTAGGGTCTAGAGTTATTTACTTTGTTTAATACCCTATTCGTAATCGATATGAGGTATGTGTATGTCTGATCACAAGGACTACCAGAGAATATATGTCACGAGTCACAGAAAACAGGTATGTTTTTCTTTTCCTGAGCAAAGTTACGTGTTTTACATGAAGACTAAATCTGAATTCCTTCCTTAGTCTACTTAACTGAAACATTAACATGGAGGGGAAAATATTTAATGTATGTTCTTCATATTGCTTTCCTTGAATTGAAATACATTAAAATTGTTAGTAAGAATATCTAGGTACTCACCATGTGCTTTAATGCATTAAAAAGAAGTTTTCTCCCAGAAGGCTTATCAAAATCTGCAATAATCCAGAGACTGACTGCAGAAATTATACTGTCATCTGAAAGTTCCAAACAGTTTACTCAAATTAACTTTTTTTTAAAAATAAAACAAAACCAGGGGAACATTTGCAGTTAACACATTAAAAAAATATTAAAATAATATTTCTGAAAATAAGCAAAGATTGTTAAAATTTTCTGTGTGAATGTATATATGCATGTACATATATATATACATACAAAAATAAATACATATAAAATTACATATAAAAATTCTACAAGGGTAATTCATTATACAAGCTTATTATATAAAGCTTCCAGTTAGAAGAGTAACTCATTATATAAGCTTATATAAAGCTCCCAGTGTTGGTAAGCAAATCTGCCTTCTAGCTACATTTGTTAAAAAAAAAAAATTATATCCCACATATATGTAAAACCATGACAACCAAGCTTATTAGTAGATATAGAAAATAGCAATATGTAGTCAGACTCCTTTATGAACATAAAATCATGGAATCTGTTAGACAGTAATCCAGGAGCCATCTGGTAGAAACTCGGATTTAATCCACAGCATTTACAAGAACTGGTTGTGTGGCCTTTGCTTTAAATCTCTCTCCTATATAAAAGTTTGCCCCTTACAACATAGTTCATTCCATCTGTTTAATGAACTCTCACTGTTAGAAAATTACCACTTCTCTACTGAGACCAAAATCAGCCTTCTTTAATCTTTTACTCATTGGCTCTTGTTTTTATTTCTAGAGCAAAGCAGGCCAAACAAAACAAAGCAAAAAAAAAAAAAAAAACAAACAAAAACCAACCAAATTTGAATTATATTCATCTATCTGAATAGTTAATTGTACCCTAACAAATCTATGGTCCCACTGCAGACTTCTCAGTTTGGCTAAATCCTTTTTCCCAAGTGTGTCACTATCTTGGTCTCCTCTCTTCTGGTTGTAACCCCTACCTTAAGCAAAATATCTGCATGTTATTTAATCAGAATGCAGAAGAATTATTATCTTCTCTGATCTGGTAATTGTACTTTTCTTTATACATTATAAGACAGTTTACATAGTACTGAAAAGATTTTATTCTTTTCTTAAAAAGGTGAAAATAGTTTATTTTAAAAAAGGCAAAAATAACAAGATAAACAAAGTTAGAATAGAAGGCATTGTTTTCTCAGCACACGTTAAATACTAAAAAATTTACAAACTCTAAAATTGAAATCTAGGCCTCTGCTCAAAAATAGCAACATATTAAAATTTATTATACAACTGCCTTATGAAGATTACAAGTTTCTATCACTTTAAGAATTCAGGTAAATAAAATATGCTCATTACCGTCTCGGGTTAAATAATACATGTTCTTTGCAATTACAGCACTCTTATCTTGTGAATCCAAGAAAAAGAAAGTAGAGAAATCTTCAACATCAGCAGTTACTGAAAAATTTCAAATTAAATGTTAAATATAAATAAAGCATTCGCAACTCAATAAGCATTTGTAAAACAGTATAGGATTATTTTACCTGATGTAGACATTAAATTGAGGTACTGCTGGTTACTATGCAAAATCAAAGAATTTATACGGGGTACAACATTATTCCTATCCATTAGAAAATCAATTGCATTCGTGCGATCATTTAATGTGCCCTAAAATAACAAAAGTGTTATTTAGATAATATAGACAATTTATATCCATGTTTCAAAAATTATGCAGATAACATAAAGATTAATCAAAAATAAAGAATAAGCAATTTAGAATTATTACAATACATTTTCTTGTAAAAATTACAACTTTCTCCAATTAAGCAATTTTAGATGCAATTATGCCTAAGATAAATTTAATTAAATATATTTTTTAAGAATTTCAGCTTTTATTTTAGATTCGAGGGTAAACATGCAGATTGGTTACAACACGGGTGTATCATGTAATGCTGAAGTTGGGGTTATGACTGATCCCATTACACAGGTAGTTAGCATAGTACCAGATAGTTTTCCAACCCTTCCCCCACTTTTTCCTTCCCTCTCCCCTCTAGAAGTCCCCAGCGTCTCTTGCTGCCATCTTTATGTCTATGAGTACCGAATGTTTAGCTCCCAGTTATAAGAGAGAACATGCAGTGTTTGGTTTCCTGTTTCTGTGTTAGTTTGCTTGGCCTCCAGCTGAGTCCATGCTGCTGCAAAGGGCATGATTTCATTTTTAATGGCTGCATAAGTATTCCATGGTTTATATATGCACCACATTTTCTTTAACCAATCCACCATTGATGGACACCTAGGCTGATTCTACATCTTTGCTATTATGAATAGTGCTGCAATGAACATACATGTCGTTTTGGTAGAACAATTTATTTTCCTTTGGAGATGTACCCAGTAATGGGATTGCTGGGTTGAATGTTAGTTCTGTTTTAAGTTCTTTGAAACACCCACAAACTGCTTTCCAAAGGGGCTGAACTAATTTACATCCCCACTAACAGTGTACATCCGTTCCTTTTCCTCCTCAGCCTCACCAGCATCTGTTGTTCGTTACTTTTTAATAAGAGCCATTCTAAATGGTACGAGATGGTGTCTCTTTTTGGTTTTGATTTGCACTTCTCTAAGGATTAGTAACGTTGAACATTTCTTTATATGCTTGTTGGCTGCCTGTGTGTCTTCTTTTGAGAAGTATCTGTTAATGTCATTTGCCTACTTTTTAATGGGGTTATTTATTCTTTGCTTGATTTGCTACTTATAGATACTAGAACTTTGTCAGATGTATAGTTTGTGAATATTTTCTGTATATTCTGTAGGTTGTCTGTTTACTCTGTTGCGAGTTTCTTTTGCTGTACTCTTTAATTAATTAGGTCCTACTTGTCAATTTTTGTTTTTGATGCAATTGTTTTTGAGATCTTAGCCATAAATTTTTTCCCAAGACTGATGTCCAGAATGGTGTTTCCTAGGTTTTCTTCTAGAATTCTCATAGTTTTAAGTCTTATACTTAACTGTTTAATCCATCTTAAGTTTTGAACGTGGTGAAAAGTAGGGGTCCAGTTTTGTTTACATATGGCTAGCCAACTATCCTAGGACCATTTATTGAATCAAGGATCCTTTCCCCACTAATTTTCATCAACTTTTCAAAGCTAAAATGGTTGTAGGTGTGTGGATTTATTTCTGGGTTCTCTATTCTGTTCCATTAGTCTGTGTGTCTATTTTTGTACCAGTACCATGCTGCTCTGGTTACTGTAGCCTCATAGTACAGTGTGAAGCTGGGTAATATTGTGTCCACAATTGGTGGGTTCTTGGTCACACTGACTTCAAGAATAAAGCTGTGGACCCTCGTGGTGAGTGTTACAGTTCTTAAAGATGGTGTGTCCAGAGTTTGTTCCTTCTGATGTTCGGATGTGTTCGGGGTTTTTTCCTTCTGGTGGGTTGGTGGTCTCGCTGGCTTCAGGAGTGAAGCTGCAGACCTTCACAGTGAGTGTTACAGCTCTTAAGGGCACAGCGGACCCAAAGAGTAAGCAGCAGCAAGATTTGCTGCAAAGAGCAAAAGAACAAAGCTTCCACAGCACGGAAAAGGACCCAAGCAGGTTGCCACAGGTGGCTCAGGCAGCCTGCTTTTATTCCCTTATCTGGCCCCACCCACATCTTGCTGATTGGTCCATTCTACAGAGAGCTGATTGGTCTGTTTTACAGAGAGGTGATTGGCCTGTTTTGACAGGGTGCTGATTGGTGCGTTTACAATCCCTGAGCTAGCCACAAAAGTTCTCCAAGTCCCCACTAGATAAGCTAGACAGGGAGCACTGATTGGTGCATTTACAAACCTCCAGCTAGACACAGGGTGCTGATTGGTGTGTTTACAAATTTTGAGCTAGACACAGAGTGCTGATTGGTGTATTCACAATCCCTTAGCTAGACATAAAGGGTCTCCAAGTCCCCACTAGACTCAGGAGCCCAGGGGCTTCACCTAGTGGATCCTACACCTGGGCCGCAGGGGGAGCTGCCCGCCAGTCCCGCGCCTTGCGCCCGACACTCCTCAGCCCTTGGGCGGTCGATGGGACTGGGCGCTGCAAAGCAGGGGGCAGTGCTTGTCAGGGAGGCTCGGGCTGCTCAGGAGCCCAAGGTGCCAGGGTGCGGGTGGGGGTGGGGGTAGGGGGGAGGCTCGGGCATGGCGGGCTGCAGGTCCCAAGCCCTGCCCCAGGGGGAGGGGGAGGCAGATGAGGTGGCGAGAATTCGAGCACAGTGCCGCCCCGGCACACCCTCTGTAGCTGCGGGCCCAGGTGCTAAGCCCTTCACTGCCCGGGCAGGCGGCGCTGGCCGGCAGCTCCGAGTGCAGGGCCCGCTGAGCCCACGCCCACCCGGAACTCGTGCTGGCCCGTGAACGTGGCGGGTAGCCCTGGTTCCCGCCCGCACGTCTCCCTCCACACCTCCCTGCAAGCAGAGGGAGCCGGCTCCGGCCTCGGACAGCCCAGAGAGGGGCCCCCACAGTGCAGTGCCAGGCTGAAGGGCTCCTTGAGCATGACCAGAGCAGACACCAAGGGCAAGGAGGCGCTGAGAGTGAGCAAGGGCCACCAGCACGTTGTCACCTCTCGATATGATGCCTTCAGATTTGTTCTTTTTCTTGGAATTGCCTTGGCTATTTGGGCTCTTTTCTGGTTCCATATTAATTTTAGAATACTTTTTTTCCAATTCTGTGAATAATGACATTGGCAGTTTGATACGAATAGCATTAAATCTGTAGATTGTGTTGGGCAGTATGGCCATGTTAACAATATTTAGTCTTCCAATCCATGAGCATGGAATGTTTACCCATTTGTTTGTATAATATATGATTACTTTCAGCAGTGTTTAGTAATTATCCTTGTAGAGATCTTTCACCTCCTTAGTTAGCTGTATTCCTAGGTATTTTATTTGTGTGTGTGTGTGTGTGTGTGTGTGTGTGTGTGTGTGTGTGTGTGTGTGTGTGTGTGTGTGTGTGTATGGCTATTGTAAATGGGACTGCATTCTTGATTTGGCTCTCAGCTTGAATGTTATTGGTCTATAGAAATGCTACTGATTGTTGTGCATTAATTTTGAATCCTGAAACTTTACTGAAGTAATTTATCAGTTCCAGGAGTTGTTTGGTGGAGTCTTTAGGGTTTTCTAGGTGTAGAATCATATCATCAGTGAAGAGAGATACTGGACTTCTTTTACTATTTGGATGCCTTTTATTTATTGCTCTTGCCTGATTGCTCTAAGACTTCCAGTACTATCATGAATAGGAGTAGTGAGACTGGGCATCCTTCTCCTGTTCCAGTTCTCGAGGGGAATGTTTCCAGCTTTTGCCTGTTCAGTATGATGTTGGCTGTGGGTTTGTCATAGATGGCTCTTATTATTTTGAGGTATGTTCCTTCAATGCAGTTTGTTGGGGGGTTTTATCATGAAGGGATGTTTGATTTTACTGAATAATTTTTAAGCATCTATCAAAATGATCACATTTTTTGTTTTAAATTCTGTGTATGTGGTGAATGACATTTACTGATTTGTTAATGTTGAACCAACCTTTCCCAGGAGTGAAGCCTATTTGAATACGGTGAATTAATTTTTTGGTATGCTGCTGGATTCAGTTTGCTAATATTTTGTTGAGGATTTTTCCATCTATGTTCATCAGTGGTACTAGCCTGCAGTTTTTTCATTGCACGTTTGCCAGGTTTTGGTATCAGGATAACACAGGTTTTGCAGAATGAGTTAGGGAGGCATTAATCACTCCTTCTTGGTTTTTTGGAATAGTTTCAGTAGGATTGGTAACAGTTCTTCTTTGTACATCTGGCAGAATTTAGCTATGAATACATCTGGTCCAGGGCTTTTACTGGTTGGTAGGTTTTTTATTACTGATTCAATTATGGAACTCAGTATCAGTCTCTTCAAGGTGTCAATTTCTTCCTGATTCAATCTTGGGAGACCAAGAATTTATCCATTTCCTCTAGATTTTGCAGTTTGTGCGCATAGAGGTCTTCTGAGGATCTTCCGCATTTCTATGGGATCAGTTGTAATGTCACCTTTGTTGCTTCTGATTGTGCTTATTTAGATCGTTTCTCCTTTTTCTGTTAATCTAGCTAGTGGTCTATCAATCTTGTTTGTCCTTTCCAAGAGCTAACTTCTGGTTTCATTGATTCATTGTATAAATTTTTGGGTCTCAATTTTGTACAGTTCTGCTCTGATTTTAGTTATTTCTTTTCTTCGGCTAGCTTTGAGGTTAGTTCATTCTTGTTTTTCCTAATTCCTCTTGGTGTGATGTTAAAGTCATTATTTTGAGATAGTTCTAAATTTTTGTTTGTTTTTTGTTTTGAGACGAAGTCTCACTCTGTCGCCCAGGCTGGAGTGCAGTGGCTGTATGTCAGCTCACTGCAAGCTCCGCCTCCCGGGTTCATGCCATTCTCCTGCCTCAGCCCCCAGAGTAGCTGGGACTACAGGCGCCTACCACCGCGCCCGGCTAATTTTTTTTTGTACTTTTAGTAGAGATGGGGTTTCACCATGTTAGCCAGGATGGTCTCAATCTCCTGACCTCGTGATCTGCCCGCCTCGGCCTCCCAAAGTGCTGGGATTACAGGCGTGAGCCACCACGCCTGGCGATAGTTCTAAATTTTTGAGATAGGTGGTTAGCACTATAACTCTTAAAACTGCTTTTGCTGCATGCCAGAGATCTTGGTATGTTGTTCGTTTTCATTTATTTGAATTTTTATTATTGCTGCCTTAATTTCACTGTTTACCCAAAAGTGATTTCAAAAGCAAGTTGTTTAATTTCTATGTAATTATGTAGTTTTGAGAGATGTTCTGAGTTCTGATTTCTATTTTTATTCTACTGTGGTCCATGAGTATGACTGGTATGATTTTGACTTTAAAATATTTATTGAGACTTACTTTATGGCCAAGCATGTGCTTGATCTTGGAGTATGCTCTGTGTGCAGCTGAAAAGAATAAATATTCTGTGGCTGATGGGTGGAATGTTTTGCAGATGTCTATTAGGTCAAACTGGTCAGTGTCCATTTAAATCCAGAATTTGTTAGTTTTCTGCCTCGATAATCTGTCTAACACTGTCAGTGTCTAACACATGATAGAAATGGCAAGGAGCCAGGTAAGAACTTCACGACAGGCTCAAAACCTCATGTACCAATATTAACCTTGAATATAAATGGCCTACATGCCTCACTTAAAAAGCACAGAGTGGCAAGTTGGATAAAAAACAAGACTCATCTGTCTGCTGTCTTCCTCCTTCCTCAGCCTTTTGAGTAGCTGGGACTACAGGCACCCACCACGATGCCTGGCTAAGTTTTAAGTTTTTGTAGAGAGGTTTCACTATGTTGCCCAGGCTGGTCTCAAACTCCTCAGCTCAAGCGATCCTCTTGGACTGACCTTCCAAAGTCGTGGGATTATAGGCATGAACTACCATGCCTGGCCTAAATTCTTTTTTTGTCTGACTGGATTAGTTCAATAATAGTGGGTGAGTTGAAGTCTCCCACTATTATTGCATAGCTGTCAAGATTTTTCATAGGTGTGGAAGTATTTGTTTTACGAATCTGGGTGCTCCAGTATTGGTGCATATATATTTGGGATAGTTAAGTCTTCTTGTTGAACACTTTATAATTATCTATTGTTGGTTTCAAGTTTGTTTTATCTAAGAATAGCAACCCCTGCTTTTGTTTTGTTTTGTTTGCATGATAAATCTTTCTCCAACCCTTTACTTTGAGCCCGTCTCCTGAAGACAGCAGACAGATGGGTCTTGTTTTTTATCCAACTGCCACTCTGTGCCTTTTAAGTGAGGCAATTAGGCCATTTATATTCAAGGTTAATATTGGTACATGAGGTTTTGATCCTATGTGAAGTTCTTAGCTGGCTGCTTTTCAGTTTCTATGATGTGGATGCTTTATAGGGTCTGTGGGCTATGTACTTAAGTGTGTTTTTGTACCATTCTTCCATTCCCTTAAAGAGCTCTTGTAAGGCCGGTTTAGTGCTAATGAATTCCTTTAGTGCTTGCTTGTCTGGGAAAGATTGTATTTCTCCTTCACTTATGAAGCTTAGTGTGACAGGATACAAAATTCTTGGTTGGAATTTCTTTTCTCTAAGAATGCTGAAAATAGACCACTGAGAAGTCTGTTGTTAGTCTGATGGGGTTCCCTTTGCATGTGATCTGCCTTTTTTCTCTAGTTGCCTTTAAGATTTTTACTTCAGCACTGACCTTGGACAGTTTGGTGACTATAAGCCTTGGTGATGCTGACTTTGTATAGTATCTCACAGTGTTCTCTGAATTTCTTGTAACTGAATGTCTACTTCACTAGCAAGATTAGGGAAATTTTCTTGAATTATTCCCTCAAATATGTTTTCCTGGTTGTTTACTTTTTCTCCTTCTCTCTCAGGAATGCCAATAATTTGTAGGTTTGGTTCCTTTAACATAATCCCATATTTCTTGAACACTTTGTTCATTTTTAAAAATTCTTTTTCTTTTCAGACAGGGTCTCGCTCTGTCATCCAGGCTAGAGTGCAGTGGCATGATCATGACTTACTGCAGCCTCCATCTCCTAGGCTCAAGTGATCCTCCTGCCTCAGCCTTTTGAGCAGCTGGGACTAGAGGCACACATCACCACACCTGGCTAAGTTTTAAGTTTTTTTGTAGAGAGGAGGTCTCACTGTGTTGCCCAGGCTGGTCGCAAGCTCATCAGCTCAAGCGATCCTCTTGAATTGACCTCCCAAAGAGGTGGATTACAGGTATAAACCACCATGCCTGGCCTAAATTCTTTTTTGTTATTTTTGTCTGACTGGGTTAGTTCAAAAGACTGGTTTTCAAGCTCTGAAATTCTTTCTCCTGCTTGGTCCAGTCTATTGATAAAGCTTTCAATTGTATTTTGAAATTCCTTAAGTGATGCTTCTACAGCCCTATGCATTTCTATTAGCTGATTTTACTTTGGGCTGTGTGGTTTGACCTACAAGCTAGTAGATACCCCTTATTAGTAAAAGCCACCTGAGGCCAACATGGCAGGGTATATACTTGATCCTTGTTACTGGGAATAATCTCTCTGTTGTCTCAGGCAATGGGCTGATCTGTGGTGTGCACAGTGGTCTGGGCTCCCTGCTCAGACATGGTGGGCAAGACGGGCAGGGCCAGACTGAGCAGGCCTGCCTACAGGTACCCCAGTGGCAGGCACAAGCACCAACACTGAGGGAGAATACAGTGGGCAACCACCAGGTGTCTAGAGGTGTGCCTAGGCATGAAGCTGGGAAACCTCCTTGGCTCCAAGTTCTCTGCAGAGGGAGCGGGGTAGCCTAAACTCCTAATTGAGGACAGTGGGTGTTACAGATTCCTGAAGATCTGCCTGGGCATGGAGTGTCAAGGGCCCCACTGCACCACAGTCTCTGCATAGGCAGGGTGGCGTGGCTTAAGTTGCTTAAAGTATCATTTTAAAAATCACTATGAAATGATCAGAATGGAAATTTTTTACCAAATTAACTTCTGTCATTAAAATAAGTTTTTAATAAAAAATATCATTTATAAATATTATTCGTGTATTTTCTTATAAATGCTTACCTACCAAAAAAACTTCTCTTTGTAAATATACAGATGCATCCATCATTCTTTGAAGAACAGCCATTTTTAGTTCTTTAATATTCATCTCTTCATGTTTAAAGGGTTCACCATTATAAAGAGCTTGAGGCAAAGGACCCAGGCCAGTCATCTTATAAAAGCTTGCTCCAGCCTATTCAGTTAAAAAATATCAGAGTGTTAAACAAAACATGATTGTTTGAAAAATAAACATAAGAAAATGGAACACTGCCACATTTTTATATGCCATAGGAAAAAACATCCATTTTGCTAACTTTATCTGTCCTTTCCAAACATTGCTTAAAGGAAAATAATTTACCTACAAGGAGTCAAAAAACTTTTTCTGTAAAGGGCCAGAGAGTAAATATTTTAGGCTTTGTGAGCCACTCAGTTTCTGACACAGTGACTCCACTCTCGTTACAGCACAAAAGCAGTCAGAGATGACATATGAATAAACAAGTATGGCTGTGTCCCCAAAATACTTTATTTACAAAAACAAGCAGTGGGTGGACTTGCTGATTCTTGGTATAGAGTATGACATTTACTTAATAAAAATCCAAACATTTATCGGCATCAGAGACTTATTTATCCCTGTATCTATATGTTCAATAAACACTTATTCAATCCTGCCACCTGCATTAGGCTAGATACTGTGATTATAGAGCTGAAAGTCTTTTCTCAAGGGGTTCACATACATACAGACAAAACACAGGCATGTAGAAGACTCTATGGGGCCCAGGAGAAGCACCTAATCAAGCTGGAGTATGGAGAGGAAGGGATCATACAGGTCTTCTTTTAGGGAGTCATACTAAAAATCTTAAAGGCTTAATAAAAATTTGCCAGGGAGATAAAGTAGAGAAAGACATTCTAAGTGAAGAGAATATAGCAAGGGAATTCAGAGTGCGGTATACTTATGCAATGGTAAATTCACAGTTGATATGGTTTGGCTGTGTCCCCACCCAATTCTTATCTGAAATTGTAGCTCCCACAATTCCCACATGTTGTGGGGGGACCCAGTGGGAGGTAACGAAATCATGAGGGCAGATCTTTCCTGTGCTATTCTCGTGACAGTGAATATGTCTCATGAGATCTGCTGGTTTTATAAGGGGGAATTTCCCAGCACAAGTTCTCTTGTCTGCCATCATGTGAAACATGCCTTTCACCTTCTGCCATGATTGTGAGGTTTCCCCAGTTATAGTTACACATGGAACTGTAAGTCCATTAAACCACTTTCTTTTGTAAATTGCCCAGTCTCAGGTATGTCTTTATCAGCAGTGTGAAAACGGACTAATACAGCAGTGTTTACAGGGTGTGAAATATGGGGGACAGCTGTCAGATATGGAGTTAGAGAGGGGTGTAGGCAGAGGCCAGATCATGAAGGTCTTCAACATTTGAATTTTAGCTTATGAGTTAAAAAGTGACTAAATAACTCATTTGCTATCCAACACTAAGTATTATCATTATTATAGCCAACATTCTCACAAATACTCTAGGAAGCCAAGTACTACTATTACATCAATTTTACAGATGATAAAACAGATACAGAGAGACTAAATCACTTCCTATGTTACACAGCTACAATGTTTTGGAAGTAGAATTTGCACCCAGATCTGTCTGACCAAGAGTCTGAGCTCTTAACCACTGTACTATACTATCTGTACATTTAGCGGGCACCTACTATGTATTAGGTTTATGAATGCACGTAAATGATATGCAAACTCTCTCCTAAAGAAACTTATAGTTTAATAAGGATAAACTCCTCCACTCCTTTCGTTCTTGGCAATGGCATCGACACTACCAGTTAGTTGTTCAGCTGAACCCTGGGAGTTACCCTTGACAATTTCTCATCTCCCCTCCACCTTATCCAATTCAGCAGCACCTGGATGGTACTTCCTAAATAATTCAAATATGTCCATTTTCTCTGCCTCCACTTCTTCTAAAAGCCCACTAGTCCATCTCACATCTCTCACCTCATATTTCCTAATACATATCACCACACCTACTCCTCCCCACCAACAATCCATTCTCAACAATGGAGAATGCTCTTTAAAAAAAAAATGCATGTCACTGTCACTTCACTACTTAATGCCTTTCAGGTTTTTCACTGTTGCCAAGAGCTTCTACTGATATGAGTGCATTAAATATTGTTCACAAGACCCTGTATATTCAGACCCCTTGCTTGCCTCTCCAGCCTTATCTCCTCGACTGTACCCCATAACACAAGAACAACGTATGCTTTCAATCTACACAGTAGCAACGTCAGCTTCTCTCAATTCCTTTACATCTCAGACCTCAAAATTTTTCTCTGACTGGAATGTTAATCTCTTACAACCCCCTTGTTTTCTTTGGTCTAACTTTTCCTCCTGCTTCAGGACTCTGCTTAAATATCACTTCTTCAGAAAAGTATTCCTTATCCCCACGCCCCAGAGCATTCCTCTTTCATTCAATGTGTTGTGTATTTGGTGAGTCCCTTCTAATGAAGGCTCATATACATTAATTTTTGGAATTTCTTTGTACTATTTCTCTTTCTCTGAAAATTTCTTTGAGTTGTTGCCTTTTTTTTTCTTTTTTTTTTTGGCTCTTTCCGAATCTTCTGGGTTTAGCCTCTAATTGTTTACCTTTTAAAAAATGACAAGTAAAAAATATATATGTTTACGATATACAACATATTTTGATATTCATATACATTGTGGAATAGCTAATAAAGCTAATTATCATATGCATTACCTCATATACTTCTCATATTTTGTGGTGAGAATCCTTAAAATGCAGTTAGTAATTTCAAGTATAAAATATGTCATTAACTACAGTCACCACCACGTACAACAGATCTCTTGAAATTATTTCTCTAGTCTAACTGAAATTTGACCAATATCTCCCCAATTCTGCCATCCACAGCCTCTGGTAGCCCCCATTTTACTCTGTTTCTGTGAGTCTGACTTTTTTTAAAGATTCTGCATGAGTAGAGATCATGTGGTGTTTGTCTTTCTGTGCCTGGCCTACTTCACTTAACATAATGTCCCAACTTACCGTTCTTTCTTCATCATATTTAGAATGAATTCCTAAAATATCCCAAATATTAGCATGAGGAAATGTATTTTGGAGAACACTCTTCACATTGTCCACAGTGAGTATATTTTGATCCTTCTTCACTTTTTGGTACATCTGTGAAAATTTAGATATTATAATTAATTTTCTTCTTATAGCAATTAGTTTTCTTTTTTTTCCTTAGCATGCAGACAGATTTTTATTTTGTAAGTTCAAAACATACTAACTACATATACACACATACCACATACAAATAATTTTAACCATATATCATCTTCTAATAAAGATGGTTTTAAAATATTCTATAGTTTTCAAAAATATCATAACAAATTTGTTTTACTCTATTTTGATGAAACCAGACACTATTATTCTTAATAAAATAATGATTACCTTTTTTAATGTATGTGTAATGTGTAATATATTCTAATATGACATTGCAGAAATGCTTTCATTTTTTATTGCTTTTCTGTAATTTTTTTTTTTTTTTTTTTTTGAGACAGGGTCTCACCATCGACTAGGCTGGAGTGCAGTGGTGTGATCATGGCTCACTGCAGCTTCAACCTCCCAGCTCAAGCAATCCTTCCACCTAGCCCCCTGGGTAGCTGGGACTACAGGAACTTGCCACCACACCTGGCTAGATTTTTTTGTATTTTTTGTAAAGATGGGGTCTTGCCATGTTGCTCAGGCTGGTATCGAATTCCTGGGCTCAAGCAATCCACCTGCTTCGGCCTCCCGAAGGGCTGGGCTTACAGGAACTTGCCACCACACCTGGATAAATTTTTTTGTATTTTTTGTAAAGATGGGGTCTTGCCATGTTGCTCAGGCTGGTCTCGAACTCCTGGGCTCAAGCAATCCACCTACCTCAGCCTCCCAAATAGTTGAGACTACAGGCATGAGCCACCATGCCAGGCCTTACTAGTAAGTATTTTGACTAAACTTTCTCTGCACCTCTACTCTTCCCCAGTCTCAAATGTTCTAAACACACTTGTAGAATGTAAGTTGTTATTCTTTTTATCTTTTCTCATTTCTTTCTTTAATAAGTACTTAGAGATCCTCTATGACCCAGGTGCTGTTTTAGGTTTTGCACCAAGAGAGATGCCATCTCTTGAGTAGACAACTAAGCTGAGACACAAATATGAACACTGAGCTAGCATTAAGACATTCTGGGGAAAGAAACTTAGAAGCAGAAGGAACAAGTAGTAAGTACAAACACTATTAGGCAGCATTTGATATATTACTTAAGAATATTGCTTTTGGTCCCAATTTACTTAAATCATTCTTGCCAAACATAATCTTCATATTGTGGCTAAAATGATCCCCATGTTATATTCCTCACAGTAAGAAATTAGTATTCTTTGCTCTCCCTTTATCACTGTAAACTTTGTACCCTATTCCTTTAAGCAGCAGCACAGGTATGTAATTAGACTGAAGAGTTTCATTTTACCAGTTTTTCAATTTAGGGGCAAGTTTTCTCCTCCTGTCAAAGTAGAACATGATGTGATCATAACTCAAAAGAAGTGAAAAGTTCAATCTTCTGTAAAACATAAATGGAGGTAAACTTTGTACCCTATTCCTTTAAGCACAGCACAGGTATGTAATTAGACTGAAGAGTTTCATTTTACGGGCAACTTTTCTCCTCCTATCAAAGTAGAACATAATGCGATCATAACTCAAAAAAAGTGAAAAGTTCAATCTTTTGTAAAACATAAATGGAGATCGCAAAAATGAGACTCTGAATAAAGCAAAAGATATATGAAAAGTCATTCAGATTAGTCATTTTACTAACTAGTCACTTGAAAATATTAGATACTCCTATAAAATAAGGTAGTCAGAATGCCTCACGTAAGTTACTCAGACATATCAACTCAATCCTCTTACACATTTTTAAATTTTAAAAATTATTTTGTAACTTGGTAAGCAAAGAGGAATACACATAACATACACATTATGAGGCATAAACAGCAAAATAAACAATTCTTATGAATAAACCACGTAACATAAGAAATGGAACATCACCAATAGCATGAAGTACAACTTCTCTCCCAATCCCATTTCCTTGTGCTCCAAGAGATGCAAGCATTGTTTTGAATTTGCATTTATCATTCCCTTTCCTTTTTGAATTCTAGAGTTTTATGCGAATAAGTATTCCCATACTTAGTTTTGTTTGCTTCTGAACTTTAAGAAGTATATGGTATGGTGTTAGTCTTCTGTGACTTCATTATGTTTCTAATACATCCATGCTCTTGCATATGATATTTCATTCTAATATGCCAAATTCTACTTATCTATTTTGCTACTGATATGTATATTTGCTTCATTTTTATTATAGTTTGTTGCTATTCTGAATGATTCTGCTAACAATAGCCTCCTAAGGTGCAGGTACCAGAGCTTCTCTTAGGGTGAGGGTGAGGGTGAGGGTGAGGGTGAGGGTGTGTGTGTGTGTGTGTGTGTGTGTGTGTGTGTGTGTGTGTGTGTGTGTGTGTGTGTGTGTGTGTGTGTGTGTGTGTGTGTGTGTGTGTGTGTGTGTGTGTGTGTGTGTGTCTGTAGGAAATGCGGAAATTTAACTTCAAAATATGAATTATTATCAGATTGTTTTTCAGTATGGCTCTGCCAATTTAGATTCCTACAGGCAGGGTAGCAATGTAAAGGCATTCCATTGCTCTACATTCTCATTAACACATGATACCTGCAGCTTTCTTAATTCCTGCCAAATTACAGGGTATAAAATAATCTTGTGGTAGTAGTCTTTATTTGCATTTTTCAAATTTGTAAGATAATTATCTTGTTTAGTTACCATTAATGGTAATAAATATTTACCACCAATAATTTCAGTATATTTTTATTTACCATTAATGCATCCTCTATTTTAAAAGTTATTTGATGCATTTCTCCTCTTGGGTCATTGGTATTTTTCTTTTTGAATTGTAGGAAATCTTTACATCTCATGGAATATAAATATTTTATTGGCCATATGTATTGTAAATACTTCTCCTGCTTGTAACATTTTTCCCTATTTTTTAATGACATTTTAATGAGCACTGGTTTTCATTTGTAATTTAGCTGAAATTATCAGTATTTTCCTTCAGACTTAGAGCTTTTTAAGTTTTATCTAGGAAACCCTTACCTTGGGGTCCTAACTTCTAAATGTTTTAAAGTTTTGTTTTCCACACTTACATTTTTAAACTAACTGAAATGATTTTTACACAAGGTGTGAGGTCTTATTTATTTGCATTGGTATAGCCACTGTTGAACCACAGTTGTTATAAGTCCACTCCCATTTACTGTAATGTCACTTCCGTATTCTTAAGTTTTGGGACCCCCATGTTCTTTTGATAGATACGTCTTTCCCTTGAACCAATACCACAAACTTTACACATCTTATTACCTGGTATGACAAGTCCCATCACTTTATCCTTCAAAATCTCACCCATTTTGAGTCTTCATTCTTCCATATAAATTTTAAAATAAAACATCACATTTCACAAAAATCCCCAAAATTCCACTTTGGTCGGAAATGCATTGAATTTATAAATCACTTGCAGAAAACAATATAATTATGAAGTGAAATATTTCTATTGATAAACATGGTAGAGCTTTTCATTCATTTAGGTAAACTTTCATGGCTATAATTCCAAATTTTCTCCACAAAACTGACCTCTTCCCCCAGCCCCCAGGTTTCCTAAGTATCTTTTATTTGCTCTTGTCATTGTAAATGTAGGAGTCATTATAGAAAGTACTCTCATGAGGATAAGGATTGTTGGCTATATATGTTATTAATTTATCCAAGCACCTAAAACAGGGTGTGGTATGTAGTAGCCATTTAATAAAACTGATGAAAAAAATTAATAAATATTTGTTGTTAGAATAGAGAAAAGCAACTGATATTAGTATACTGATCTCGTATCCAGTTACTTTACTAACCTCCTGTGTCAAATCTCACAATCAATGGATTCTTTCGAGTCTCCTCTGTAGGCAACTCTAGAATTTTAAATCAGAATTTGTTTCTTTTAAATATTTTAAATGAGTATTTCCTTTACTTATCTTATTGCACTGACTGGAACTTGAGGATTATACTTGAAGTGTTGACAGTGGGTACCTTATCTTTTTCCGTTTTTAAAAACAATGCTTTCTATCATTTTACTGCTAAGATGTACTGTCATCAATTAACAAAATTCCCTTACATAATAGTTTGCTAAACATTTTGTTTCTTTATGAGTTTTTTAATCATAAAAAAGCTTTGAATTTTTTCAAATGTTTCTTATGCATCTTCTTGAATAATATATTAACATGGTGAATTATATTTAGAGATTCTTTGAATTTGCAAATACTTTCTTTTATTCATTAGATAATCTCACCTTGTCATGATAGTTTACTTTTTATATACCTGCTGGATTTCTTTTGTTAACATTTTATTTAGGACTTTGGCATACATATTCTCAACAAAGAACAGCCTATAATTTTTCCTTTTCTCTTTTTGTCAGGCTTTGACATCAGATTATATTAGATTCATAGACTGATTTAGGTAATAATTCCTCTTTTTCTATTCTCTATAAGATATTTTAAAGATTGAAATTATTATTTCTTCAAACATTTGAATATTTGGTAGAATTTGCTGTGCTAGTTTTAAAACATGGTCTCCAAATTCTTCAACACTCCTTCCATTGAGCGGTGGGTATATGAATCTGAATCTGTGACTCTTTGATAAACAGAATACAATGGAATAAACTGAAAGTAATGATGTACCTATCTCTGAGCCCAGACCTTAAGAGGCTGGAAGTTTCTACCTGGTGTGCTCATCTGGAACCTAACCTCTATGATAGTTTGTCAATTTTATTTGTTTTTTCAGAATATCAACTTTTATACTCTTGATCCCATAACTGTATTATTTCCTAGTTCATTAATGTATATTCTTATTACTTTCCATCTACTTTTTAAAAATCAGTTACTCATTTCTGAATGGTTAACCAGTTCTTTTAACTCCTTCTTTTCTAACTAAAAGACATATTTTCCTCTTCTGTTTTGAATGCAAAACTATCTCATTCTCTGATTGTTGGATTTTATATTTGCCTTTAAAATTAATCTTAAGTGTATTGTTAAAATCTTATATATTTTTACTGATTTTTAATCTGCTTCACCTATTAATAAATATTGAAATAACCTACTACTATTATAGTGAAACTGTCCATTTATCTCCCTTGCTATCAAATTTTGTATTGTATATTTTGAAGCTACATACAACTTTAGTACTTTTTCTTAAAGTTTATTTCCCCTAATATTTTATGGCTACCTTAGATTTCATTTGTGATAGTCATCTTGTGCATAATTTTCTATCTTTTTATATCTTTTCTTCTAGTATACTAAAGTTTAATTTACTCACACTTAATATGGTCACAGATATGGTTGGATTAACTTTAATATTTGCTATTTGTTATCACATTTCAATAACTTTCATATATTTTATTATTATTTTGGTCTTATAGTCCTCTCTTTATAGTGCTAAATAGCTTCAAATTACTTAAATGAGATAAGGTAATTAGCTCACTGAAAACAGATGAACACTTTTAAAAGATTTTATAATTCATGTATTTTCCTAAAAACTACGCCTTGTTCAAATTATTTCCCCTTCTCCCTCTCCTTCTAATTGTTTAGCACAACTTACAGGCTGTGCCACAAATTTAATACTTACTTTTATGCTGCTTTGTATTAAACCCTGTGGTTTCAAGTATAATTTGTTTTTCCAAGAGATTATATATTAATAGTATTGTGCTGAACACTGTAGATTAATGCCATCACATGTAAATTAATGTCTGATAAAAAAACACTTAAAAAACAGAGATTCAATATTGATAATTAAGATAACTTAGGTAAAGATAATTTTTGAGTATCTTCAGGTTCCTAAGTTTTGAATATCCTAATGATCCTTTACAATAAAATGGTTGAATCTTAATAAAAGATGTAACTCAAATTGACTATGTCCCTTATAAACTGTTACACCAGTAAGTTAGTAAAACAAATAAGCTGAGACATAAAATTGACACATATTCCATGGCACTATTTTATACAGCAAACTGTACCCCCCAAATCACTGAAGTGTAGTTTCTATACTCTAGCTCAGTGAATTAATAAGGTATTTAATGATTTTCCTGGGAGTTACAGAAGTAGGTTAGGAAATTTGCACTACTTTGGAAATTCCTTTCTCAGTTGGAAGAAGACTCATTCCTTGATATAATATTGATTGACAAGCTAAAGCCCAATGAATATAAAAATGATAGAAGTTATTTTATAAGCTATGACTTTACTTTTCTTAATAACAATATAGCTCTTTAATACATATATATTTCCACAATGATCCATAACAGAATTTCAAAACCTCAATTACAAAATAATCTTACTATCTCTTGTTCTTCCTTAACCAGGTTCTTACCAATTTCTAACATCTGTTACACCATCTCTTTGTCAGATTCTGTATCAATCTTACTTCTTTCACACAGTTTGCTATCAATAAATGACTTCTCCTTCTTTGAAACTCTCTAGGAAGTGTCTATGTGCTATGTCATTCAGAATATTTAACTCTGCAATGATTTTTTGTTTTTCCATGAGACAGGCTCTCTCCATTGCCTGGGCTGGAGTGCAGTGGCTCGATCTTGGCTCATTGCAGCCTCAACCTTCTGGGCCCAAATGATCCTCCCACATCAGCCTCCTGAGTAACTATGACTACAGGCATGTGCCACTGCACCTGGATTTTTTTTTTTTGGTAGAGACAGGGTCTCACTGTGTTGCCTATGCTGGTCTCGAGCTGCTGGTCTCAAGTGATCCTCCTGCCTTGGCCTCCTAAAATGCTGGGATTATAGGCATGAGCCACTGTGCCCAGCCTGCAATGATCTCTTTAATCAAAGCCTAGTTCAAGAATTTTTTCTTAAATAATCATTTTCTATTAATATGTTTTCCTCTAAACTTACATATACAATTTAAATTCCTTTATTGGCTGAGTAAACCTTAGTAAATTCAAATATTTTGGTAGAACCTCAGTTGCCTAATTTATAATGTGAGGATAACATGTACTTCAGCAGGGACTTAGAGAAAACAAATTCATCATCTGTATTAATCTCCATGATAGTTTATAAACTTTGAAATGTTACAATAATAAATGTAATGCAAAAATTATACATTCTAAAGAAATCATAATATAGTAATGCAAAAATTTTACCTTCTAAAGAAATCATATTTAGTGCATAAACTCACATGTACTATAGAAATAAATGCTTCTGATATATCAAATTCTTCTGCAACATAGTTGAAAGCTCGCCAAAGAGCAACTCCAGCATCATTTGCTCCATCAACTTCATCATCTGTATTAAGAATGAACACAAAACCAATTCTGGAAAAAGAAGATGAATAAGGACTATTATAATTACCTCTTGAATCACAATAAACCATTATTTAGAAACATTATTAGACTACAATATCTAGATGGAGGGAATGTATTCATAGACAGAGAAAAGGAGAATTTTATCACTTCAAAAGTTTGAGTGTAATGCCTATTCACCAAAATCCACATAGTTACTGGATTCCTGCAAAATATCACTCTCTCTCCCTCTAGTGCTAACATTATCAAATGGCCATGTTCTTTTGTACAAAAAGGGTAAATATACTTTTTTTTTTTTTTTTTTTGAGACAGAGTCTCGCTCTGTCACCCAGGCTGGAGTGCAGTGGCACAATCTAGGCTCACTGCAACCTCTGCCTCCCGGGTTCAAGTGATTCTCCTGCCTCAGCCTCTCAGGTAGCTGGGACTACAGGTGCGCACTACCATGCCTGGCTAATTTTTGAATTTTTAGTAGAGATAAGGTTTCATCATATTGGCCAGGCTGGTCTTGAACCCCTGACCTCGTGATCTGCCTGATTCGGTCTCCCAAAGTGCTGGGATTACAAGCATAGGAAGCTGGACCCTTCTATAAGTTTCCAGAGTGATCAGATTATTCTCTCAGAAAGGTAATAAACAACATTACCAGACAGATTTGATAAACAGAGTCTAACATAAAGGTATATAATACTTCACAACGTGCAGCTGTATTATGTCAGGCACTAGAGCTAACCATCGCTTTGAATGCCCTATTAATACTCTGTGTAACACAATATGAATAACATTGAATTTCCTTTAGTTGACAGTTTAATGCTATAAAAAGACAATTACCTAAGAGGAACTTCGTGAGAATAGAAAACATCAGCAAGTTTTATAAAATCCAAGGTATATTCTTGGGCCGGATCAATAAACAGAACCTAAAAGAAAGATAGTATATATCACTATTTCAACACCTTAGAATCTTCATGAAATTCAAGTTTAGACTAATTTTTGTGACTGAAAGTATGAAATTCAATGTGTAATTTTTAAAGAAATTCTAGCAATTCTAAGGAATACACACACACACACAAAGGATTTCACAATTTATGAAGGATTTCTGAAAGCTGCACATCCAAATATAATTATACATGGAATTTAACATCAGGCTACTCATCTTCTTTTTGGAAGCCCCGTATATTTTCTTTTACCTGAATTGAAATACCTTATTCTAAATGTTCATTAGATTTTCTATGATAAATTTTTTCAAAAGGAAATAGAGATTGAATTTTGACCAAAAAAAAAAAGCATTAACATAACTGCTTTATCAAGACTGCTGCAAAAAATATCTTATTCATTTCCTATGTGAAAAAACAGCTGTAGGTATTTTCTCTCACTTTCAAAGTTCCAATATTAATGTTTAGATATTATTGGGATAATAAAATTATATGCATAGATGATAAAGTGGTATTTATGTATCTTTCCCTAAAATTACTACACTTTAATCATTAGTTCTTTTTAATAAAGAAGAAAAAGTTCTGTCATAAATTCTTTTGAAAAAATGTAAAAGTAACATTAATATGGTTGTCATAAAATGACATAAGGGCTAAAGAGTAAGAGGCAGAACAAGTGACTAATATGGTTTGGTTGTGTACCCACTCAAATCTCATCTTGAATTGTAGTTCTCATAATCCCCATGTGCCATAGGAGGGAGCCAGTAGGAGGTAATTAAATCATGGAGGCAGTTGCCTCTATGCTGTTCTTGTGATAGTGAGTTCTCAGGACATCTGATGGTTTTATAAGGGCCTTTCCCCTTTTGCTCATACTTCTCCTTCCTGCCACTATGTGAAGAAGCATGTTTGCTTCCCCTTCTGCCATGACTGTAAGTTTCCTGAGGCCTCCCCAGCCATGCTGGGGAGTCAATTACACCTCTTTCCTTTATAAATTACCCAGTCTCGGGTATGTCTTTATTAGCAGCATGAGAACGGACTAATACAGTGACATTACTAGTTGTTGATACCCAGTCAGCCATACCACCTAAGTTGCTGTTTCAGGCAAATACTTATTTCCTTACAACTCAGATGCCTATTCATTGACAGAAGGATAATCCAGAAAGAATGCTGATATCTTTATAAGATATATATGTATAATCAAAATATAAAACTCACCAAATTATGAAAATTGCGCCTTATGGAAGGTACACTTCCAGGAAATACTGGCTTCAGAAGTTTCTGGCAACTTGTAGGCCATGTAATATACAAATCATCATTTTCCAAGTCATTAATCCACTAGAAAAGAACACAGACATTTGTGAAAGCTATATTAACACTGAAATCATTTTCAAAGCCAGATTTTTACTATATCAAGTGACAAAAATATACATAGAATTTTCTATATTTCTGATTAAATATAGAAGCTAGTTTAATATTCTCTAAATTAAGGAATACATTATGTGCAACAATTTTATACTTGTGTAGCCTTTTACATTAAGCCTTCTCTCAAAAACAATTAATTCCTTTCATTTGTGTTTGTTTTTCATATCCCAACATAAAATTGTATGAAAATTACTCTCCATAAACCACTTAAGAGAGATGAATATTTATTTTAATTATCAGCAGTAAATGAGGCCCTCTCCACCTCCCCTCTCAATTTAAAGGCCTGGATATAAGGAAAACAAAACAGCTTATAAAAATTGAATTATAAAATCAACATCTTAGAAATCAAGTTCTAATCCACTATACAAGCTGGAGAAAACATAAACTGCTGTTTAGAGGCATGTGGTCAGGGAAGCAACCACCAATCAAGAAGTGAGGCATTATGGTCCTTGAAAGCAGGAGGCATAAGCAGCAAGCTCCACATTCACCTAAACTTCATCCCTGGGTCCCCAGATTGCGTCCTGGAGGAATACTGAGTTGGAAAGCAGAAGTCAAAGTACGGGCTGCCAAAGTGCTGAAATTTGAGGGCAGGATGCAGGGTGAGAGGGTAGGAGAGAAGGGGAGAGAGGGAAACTGCAGAAAACCAGAAAAATCTCCATACAAATTCCTCTCATTTGCTGACTCCTATCCTGCACATATATATATGATAACACCTCTACAAAAGCCAGAAGGAAAGAGAAACGGAGAGGTTGAAACCACAGCTATAAAATAGTATTGAGAAGACAGAGACCAAAGTTCAAGTACTATACACACTGTAGACTTTCATTTGAGACCCAGTAAGGCCAGATCCTAGAAGTAAGACACAAAAATAGTAGCACCTTCACAAAGCCTAAAAACAAGCCTCAACAGAATCAAGTGAGCACCTGGCACTCAGGCTACCAGAACAAACCTTAGCTCTTTGCTTCTACAGCTTTTCATCAATTTCCAGCTCTCATTAAAAAAAAAAGTCAAGCAAAGAGAAAAGGACCAAATATTGAAATCCAACAGGAAAAAAAAAAGACAATAAGAAACCCCAAAGATTACTTAGACAAGGACTTTAAAATAACTATCATCAATATATTTTTTAAAAAGCACAAAAATTTCTAAAAAGAAAAATTTTGACAGAACTAAAATCTATTTAAAAAGAATCAAAGAGATATTTAAGATTTTTAAAATATAACATTTATAATTAAGAACTCTAAGAACTTATTGGGTGAGTTTAATTGCAGACTGTACACAGAAGAGACAGGGATTAGTAAACGTGATAACAGAAACTGTTATAGTAACTAAACTACAAAGAAAAGAAAAAACAAACCAAACAAAGTGTGAGAGAGATTAGGAATATATGAAAAAGATCTAGCATATAGGTAACTAAAAATCCAAGAGGAAAGGAGAGAAAGACTGGAGCAAATAATACTTGAAGAAATTAGGTTTCTACAGTAATTCAGATAATCCAGGTATGAGTTTATTGTGGACTGAACTAAGTCAGAGGCAGTGGCTTTAGAGAAAAGGTGACAGAATTAAGAGACACACACAGATGGATGAATAAAACAGAGGAATTTAGGGTATACGTTCCAATAGCTAAAAGAAAGGATGTCTAAATAAAGGAAGGCATGAAGACAAATCAATAAACAGATAAAAATTATAAAAAGAACCAAATAAAAATTTTGGAATTCAAAAGTATAATAATTGAAATAAAAAATTAATGAGAGGAGCTCAACAGCATATTTCAGCAGATAGAAGAAAGAATTAATGAATTTGAAGGTAAGTAAATGAGCTTACTCAGTCTGAGGAAGAAAAGAGAAAGGAACATATAGGTGCAGAGGAGTCTAGCCCCAAAGGGGAAACAGGCCTTATCTTGACCCAAAGGCGGCCGAGGGTGAGAATTTGGCAGCTCTTTGGAAAGGGCAATCAGAACTCCCATTCCCAATGGAGCTCAGAATCATACAGAGCCTTCAAGCAGTGCCACTTTTCCTGACTAAAATCAAGTGTGCCTAGACAGACAAAATGAGACTCTCAACTACAGTGCAACTAAACTTGTGGTCTGAAGACTGTTAATAACCTGTAAGTACAGAAATTGAGATTAAGTGTTCAACAACTTGCAGTAATTTGACATGGCCATGACATTTGAGCATGTATCAGTCTCATTTCACTGAACATGGTATATAGGCCAGCTTGGGGTTCATCAAACTCCCGTGGTATGCCACATGTAGTACAAAATACATATTACAGCACTTTGGGAGCCTGCGGCGGGTGGATCATGAGGTCAGGAGTTCGAGACCAGCTTGGCCAACATAGTGAAACCCCATCTCTACCAAAAATACAAAAATTAGCCAGGCATGGTGATACATGCCTGTAGTGCCAACTACTCAGGAGGCTGAGGCAGCAGAATCACTTGAACCCAGGAGGCAGAGGTTGTGGTAAGCTGAGATTGTACCACTGCACTCCAGCCTGGGCAATAGAGCGAGACTGTCTCAAAAAAAAAAAAAAAAGATGCATATTAGTCATAGGAAGAGGACAACATATTGATTGGCAACAAGTTAGGGAAAAAATGTTATTCTTTTACTATGGATAGTTTAAGAAGTAGTGCTCTAGCACTTGGTGAGGGCTATCTCTGAAAAACCACAGGAAAAAAAAAGAAAAAAGAAATTAAAAAAAAAAAGATATGATGGCCCCAGGCTTTGCTAGGGTCCAAGATGAAAGCATTATCTGTGGTCATTCTGATAAGATTTTGGCAAAAGATATACCCATCCCCTAGTATCTGTAGGGGGATAGGTTCCAGGACTCCCCGAGAATAAAAATCTAAGAATATGCAAGTCTCTAACATAAAATGGCATAGTATTTGCATAGAACCTACTCACATCCTTCCTACCTTAAATCATCTCTACATTACATATAATGCCCAATACAATGTAAATGCTATGTAAATAGTTGTTATATTGTTTTAAAATTTGTATTTTTGTATTGTTTTTCTTTTTTTGAGTATTTTCATTCCATGGTTAGTTGAATCCAGGAATGTGGAACCCTTAGATATGGAAGGCCAGTGATATTTTACATCTATGATCTTATTGAAACCTATTTACCAAGTCAGAAGGAAAAAGTGAGTTTGTGGGTTTTTTCCCTTCTATGAAGATAATATGAAAATCATAGCTTATGAGATTAGGAGACTGACATGTTTTAATTCACCCTAAAATTGTATTATTGTCACCAAGTCTACTCTTTGCAGCTAAATTAACTAAATTCTCCATACTCATGTGGAAAAGAAAACCTCTGGAGATTGATCAAGAATGTAAGACATTCTTGATCTTATATAGAAACTATAATGAAAATATGTTATGATCCAAATGTCTTGATGTCTTTTATAGAGTGACTCTTACTGAATGAGATAATGTTATGACAATATGTACCTAAAGAAATTATTATACTTTCGGTTTTTTAAATTTTAAAGATCTATTATGATTATGATTCTTAACATTACTTTGGGCATATTTTCTGTCATTTTAAATTGGCTTTTAAAAAGTTGACTGCTACAACAGTGAATGAACACATCATATGTGAAATTTCAACACCAAAGCTGGCTGTGATAAAAGATAAATGACACTGTTACCATCAAAGTGCAAAGCAAAAGGAGAGTTTTGGTTAAATCCAGAAAACCTTGAATCTGTCTTTGTTCCCTTCATGCTACGTCTAAGTTTATGGAAATGTATGTGTGCATTATATACTTTAGTATTCCGTAAGAAAAATTTTGCAATGTCTTTTTCTTTTCAGAGAGCTGAAGGACTAATGATGCTGACAAGGGGGACAGTCAGAACCTGCATACTTTGAATGCAATACCAGGGCACTAGTGCCAAGAGTTACAAAAGAAGAAGAGCCTTTTAACTTTGGCGGGAGTGCAGAAGGGAGGACCAAAATTGTAATTTGAACACATTATTGAGTAAGATCATATAATGGAAAAGGAGGAAACTGGTTTAAAGAGATGAAATAAAGGTAGAGGTTAATTAGAACTACCAACATAAATATATGCCCTTTTAAAAGAAGAAAATTTTTTCTTGCTCTGTCTTCACTCTTTTCTACTCTGAATATTTTATATGAAACAACATGAAGTACACATCTAATGCCCAGATTTTGGTTGTTAGCACTGTTTTCTACAGAAAAAGTCTTGGTGAATAGGCAGTTCCACATTTGGAGAAAAAAGAATCAAGATGATCTATGAGACACCTTGTCAGAAGAGGGTAGTGTTTAAAGAATAAAGAGGTCAGTTTGAAGGGGAGGCTGCCAGAGGGCATGTGCTGATTATTTTATCATCTAAAAGAATGTAGTTACTATAGTTAAAAAGAACTTTTAGTGTTTGTGACAGTCCCTAAGCATGATGCTCAAAAGGAAATGTTCAGAGATAAGTCAAATATACTACAGTTTGAGCATCTCTAATCTGAAAATCCAAAACGTTCCAAAATCTGCAACTTTTTGAGTGCTCACATGATGCTCCCGGTAGAAAATTCCACACCTGATACCTCTGTTTTCTGATGGCTCAAGTATACAAACTTAGTTTCATACACACAATTTTTAAAAATATTGTCTAAAATTACCTTCAGGCTATGGCCATAAGGTATACATGAAACATAAATAACTTTCATGTTTAGACTTGGGTCCCTTTTCCAAGACATCTCATTATGTATGTAAACCAAAAATAAAATTCTATGCCCCACAACAATCTGAATGGACTCCTCCTTTTGGCAAGGGCATTCCAAAGTTAACCTGAAAAACTAGCTCAGGCCATGATGGGAAGGAGGAGTCAGACAGGCCTCATTATTCCCTCCTTCCTTTTGGAATTCAGACACAGCTGACCAGCATTAACATTAAAGCAGATCTTAAGGCTGATAGAACAGATGCTTTAAGTCTGATTAGAAACATTTACAATCTATTCTTTCTGAAGCTGCCACCTGAAGGCTTCATCTGCATGATAAAACCTTGGTCTCCACTACCCCTTATCTAAAACAGACATTCCTTTCTATTGATTCCAGATAACAACTCAGCCAACTGCCAACTAGAAAATCTTTGAATCTGCCTATAACCTGGAAGGCACCTGCTTTCAGTTTTCCTGCCTTTCCAGATGTACCAAACCAATGTACATCTTACATGTATCAATTGATGTCTTATGTCTCCCTAAAATGTATAAAACCAAGCTGTAGTTTGACCACCTCGGGCACATGTTCTTAGGATCTCCTAAGGGCTGTGTCACAGGCCACTGGTCACTCATATTTGGCTCCAAATGAATCTCTTCAAATATTTTACAGAATTTGACACCTCAGTAACACATATATGCAAATATTCCAAAATCCAAAAAATTGAAATCTGAAACCCTTCTGGTCCCAAGCATTTTGGATAAGGGACACTCAACTTGTAATGTGTAACAGTTGTCTATGCCTGATGTCTTACAAGAAAGTAGAGGGCATAAAGAACAAATCACTGAATTACTTAAGAAATGTGAACTACTTTGGTTTGTTTACTCAGTGTAGCACTGATCCTTCAGATAGGACAAACTGCTATCATAATAACCATGATTGGTATTTGTAGATTCAACAAATGTTTTAAAAAGTCAAAATACTATGTTCCTATTTTTAATTATGAATCTTGAAACAGGACGAATTACAGGAATAGATCTCAGGTGGCCTAAAGTCTGTGTCCACCAGGCTATGGTACAGCTGCAAATCATTTTTTACAAGTTACTTGCACCTGGTAAATAGGTAGATTAGTTTCCAGAAAAGTTGGAGTAGGCCAAAAAGGTAAAAAATGAAACAAAACAGAAACCTAGTGAGAGTGGGAAATGCAAGCTTAAGAATCTAGATAGGATCCTTATGCAAATCAGGTGGTACCCGGGTGTAGGCTGTTGCTACTCGTAAGGTTCTTTTCTGTTAGTTGCAAAACAGTAATACTTCTGAGTATACAAAATGAATAAAGGTGTTCCCTCTCTGCGGGACAAATTATAAAAGGATGTAACCCTTCCTCTTATCAGGCAGGGCACACACGGGACACGGCCAGGAGAAATGTGCTCAGAGTTTAGCCCCACACTCTTTCCCTCAACCAGGTACACAGGGGCAATAGAGGGGTTGGTTAGAGGGTCAAGCCTCCCTAAGCTTTCAGTTTTCAAAGTGCTCAAACAGGGCTGCTGCATATTATTGTTCATTTTTTGTGCACACTTCTTCATTTTAAGATAAAGTCTATAAAGTGATATTTCTTTTGAACTTTAGGAAATGTTTAAACAGATGCAGTAAATGTAACTAAGTAATATGATGTCACAGTTACGAACATGAGTTCAAATAACCTTTTAGTGTCTCAGTTTCTTCATCTGTATAATGGGGATGCTATCAATACCTTTCTAATAGGGTTGCTGTGCAAATAAAACGAGATAATTCATTTTAAATGCTGAACATAGTATCTGGCACTCAGTGCTCAATAAATTTAAGCCACTGTTGTTAGTAAAAGGCAATCACAAAGCAGAGCAGGAAATAAAATTTAACGAGAAGCTAAAACAATCTTGATAAAGAAGTATAAAGTTGGAGAACTCACACCTCTTGATTTCAAAACTGACTATAAAGTTACAGTTATCAAAACAATGCGGTACTAGAATAAGGACATACAGATCAATGGAATAGACTAGACAGCCCAGAAATAAATCTGCATTTATCATCAATTGATATCTGACAAGGGTGCCAAGCAAGGGTAACCAAAAAAAGGTGGAATTCATAAAAATTAAAATTTTGTTGTACATCAAAGGACACTACTAACAGAGTCAAAAGGCAACCTACAGAATGGGAAGAAATATTTGCAAATCATATATCTGATAAGGAATTAATATCCAGAATATATAAAGGACTCCTACAACTCAACAAAAAACAAAGAACCCAATTTAAAATGGGCAAAGGACTTGAACAGATATTCCTCTAGAGAAGATATACAAATGGCCAACAGGTATTATGACAATGCTCAACATCACTAGTCATTAAAGAAATGTAATGAGAACCACAATGAGATACCAGTTACACTCATTAGGATGGCAATTACCACAAAGCAAAACATGCCAAAACCAGAAAATAACAAGAATTGGTGAGGATGTGGAGAAATGGGAACACTTGTGAACTGAGAGTGGGAATGATGAATGAAGCAACAGCTGTGAAAAACAGTTTGGCAGTTTGTCAAAAAAGTTAGACATAGAAATACCATATGATTCAGCAATTCTACTTCTAGGTATATACCCACAAGAACTGAAAGCAGAGATTCATACAGGTACTTGTACATCGAAGTTCATAGCACAGCATTATTCACAATAGCCAAAACTTGGCAGCAGTGTAAATGTCCAACAGATGAATGGATAAACAAACTGTGGTACATACATTCAATGAAATATTATTCAGTCTTAAAAAGGAACAAAATTCTGATACATGCTACAACATGGCTGAACCCTGAAAACATTATGCTAAATGAAATTAGCCAGACACAAAAGAACTAATATTGTATAATTCCACTTATATGAAATATCAATAGGCAAATTAATAAAGATAGAAAGTAGATAGCGCTTACCAGAGTCTTCAGGAAGAAGGGTATGGGGATTTCATGTTTAATGTGAACAGAGCTTCGTTTGGGATAATGAAAAAGTTCTGAAAATAGTGGTGATGGTTGTACAACACTGTGAATGTACTTAATGCCACCGAACGGTTAAAAGAGCAAATTTTATGCCATGTATATCTTACCTGAATAAAAACTACTTTGTGACAATCTCGTGGGACCACAACCTTTATGGAGGGTGGGCTCCAAAACCAGCTATACTGCTTATGGACTGGAATTTCTGGGGTTTGGGGCCTGTGGTAGTCTTGACAAATTAACAGTCTTATCAGTGCTTATGAAGAGATAGTCTGCTGAAAGCAGCAGGGTGGCAGAGAAGGGAGGTACACCATCTGAGACTGATATCTGAAAGCTTGCCAGAATATGAGAGACAACTCAGGGAAATGGGGCTTTGCAGAGTGTGGGGACAATGGGAGCAGCATAGGGGTTAAAAGTCCAACTGCTCCTCCACACACAGAGTGACTGTACTTCACTGCCAAGCTTAGAAGCAAGCTAGGATATTATTTTACAAAGAGAATTGGAAGGTTTCTTTATAGGTCTGTTTACTATGTCTAGAATAGCTTTGACAATTACTGCCCTAATTTTCTGTGTGACTCTCTCTCAGCATTCTTTTCTACAAAAGCTAAAAAGCACAAATTCTTAAATATCAGATACAAGTATTAAGATTACTTACAAGGTCATTTGTTTTTCTGACATAACATTTTTAGAAAAGACATCTGCTATTGAGATTAAAGACAAAGTAAAAGTAAAATCTAGCCAATGAAAGAATACAGTCTAAAGAGTGGTAGAAAACAGTAACAAACATCTATATAACAAGTCACTTCGTGTTCTAGAAAACACAAATGATAACTAATTAGTAATTTGTTATTTATCCTGAATCTGAAGTTTCTGATGTTCAGGGAATATGGCGTTTCTTTCGGGCTGCTATAGTCCTTTGGCTCTGAGAAGGCAGATAATTTTTTTTTTTTTTTTTTTTTTTTTAAGACGGAGTCTTGCTCTGTCACCCAGGCTGGAGTGCAGTGGCGCGATCTCGGCTCACTGCAAGCTCTGCCTCCCAGATTCATGCCATTCTCCTGCCTCAGCCTCCTGAGTAGCTGGGACTACAGGCGCCCGCCACCACATCCGGCTGATTTTTTGTACTTTTAGTAGAGACGGGGTTTCACCGTGTTAGCCAGGATGGTCTCCATCTCCTGACCTCGTGATCCACCTGCCTAGGCCTCCCAAAGTGCTAGGATTACAGGCGTGAGCCTCCGCTCCTGGCCGAAGGCAGGTAAGTTTATGAGCAGGAAGGTTTTTCAAGTAAGACAAAATTAACTATAATAACTGAGATGCTTCAGAGGGAATCCCTTACATTTTTATATAAAACAATTAGCAAAAATTTCAGAGAGGATTTTTCCCCTTAAAACCTTTTTTTTTTGTTTTGTTTTTAAGAAAGGGCTTCAAGATGGCTGAATAGATGTATCTGCTACTTGCCTCTTCCATAGAGAGGAACCAATATAGTAAGCAGATAATCACACTTCAACTAGGTCGTCTAAGGGAGAACACTGGAATTCACCACAGAAGTGACAGGAAAAACCGAAAGCAAGAAAGGAGAGGGAAATAAGGCAGACTGCTAGGCTGGGATTGGCTGGAAGCCTAGAGAGGTTCCCTAATGCAAGGAAAGTGTAAGTGAGAGACCCTCAGCAGTCCACGTTTCCACTACGGACTCCTACCAACCTAACCATGGAAAAGCCCCTTGACCCTTATGGGCTCTGAGACTAACAGAGGGAGCTACCTGGAGATTGCACAATGCCACTGATCCAGAGAGGGAGCTCATGCCCAGTCCCACAAACCCCTGAGTCCTAAGCCACTGCAGTATGGCATCATTTTGAGAGCCCAGCTCCCACAGACTGTGTCCTGCCCTGGGGCCTAATAGCCCCTGCATCTCCATATCTCTGGGGTCCCACTGACATTCCCTGCGAGGGCCAAGGCAGAACCACTGGCAGTCACACTGCCTCCCCAGCAGCGGGACAATCCCACATTTCCATGTACCTGAGGACAAATTCCATTTGCTGCAAACTGTGTGTGTGTGTTTTGGGGTGGGGGGGCATAGGATGAGCAAAGCATGCCCCAGCCACCTGCCTCCAATTGCTCCTATTGCAAGTGACTTCACCCTCCCCAGTAGCAGAACAGCAGCACAGCTGCTGCTGCCTCTACCTGAGCATCCACCTATGGCCGGTGGATCATCCCGCTCTCCTGCTGCCCACCAACCATAGCCAGAGCCTGAGTGTACCAACATGGGACCTAAGAACCATCTTGCCTGGTTCTATCACCCCCAGTACCTGAGCATGCTGTCCAGGGACCCAGGGACCGCCCAGCACAATCCATTACCATTGGCATCTGAGCACACCTCCCAGTGTCATGCCCACCCAACCTGCCACTACCATCACCTCAGGGCCTGGGCAATGGCTGACCCAGCCCATCACAGCTACTGCCAACACTGGCATGGACCCTTAGATCCTAGAGAATTGTCCCGCCACTGCTACTGCCATTGCCCATGCCACAACCACTGCTCAGGTGCTCAAGAACCTATCCACCACTGTCATTCCCAGCACCCAAGCAAGTCATCTAGAGGCCCAAGAATCAACCTCCCTGCACCTGCTAACACTGGTGCCAGTGTACACCACCCTGGGGTCCAAGGCTCAACCCACCATTGCCACCTATAAGGTCCTAAGTCTGGCCCAACTGGTGTCCCACATTTCAGCAAAACTTCATCACAGCCTCCACTAGCAACTGTGCTATAAGCCACCTAGGAAACAGAGACACCACTGACGCTGTTTACGGATGAAGAAATCATACAGAGATTACCCTACTGCACACATTGAGAATCAATGCCAAAAAGTGTCCTATGCAACCAACACCATAGATAAATGGTCAGGAAAAAGTCTTCCCCTAACAATGGAAATTTAAAAAAATGGAATAAGTAACTGTTACACCAGATGCACAGATGTCAGCATAAGGACACAGGAACATAAGCAACCTCCAAAGGAACACAGTAATTCTCCAGCAACAGATCCCAATCTAAAAGACATTTATGAAATCCCAGAAAAACAATTCAAAATATTGAAATTAAGCTCAGTGAGCTATAAGAATACTTTAAAACAATCCAAAAATATCAGAAAAACAATTCAGGAAATAAGTGAGAAATTTACCAGAACCAAACAGAAAATTCATTGAATGAAATGTAAAATGTATTGAAAAGCTTCAGCAGTGGACTAGATCAAGTAGAATCAAGAATCTCAGAATTTTAAGACAAGACTTTTGAAATATCCCAGTCAAATAAAAATACACACAAAAAAGAATAAGCAAAGCCTATGTGACATATGAGACACCATAAAGTGACCAAATATTTGAATTTTTCTGTCCCAGAAGATTAAAAAAAGAAAACCTATTTAATGAAATAATAGATAAAGACTTCCCAAGTCTAATGAGATTTAGATATCCAGATACAGGAGGCACAGAGATTCCCAAATAGATACAATTCCAAAAGGTTTTGCCCATGGCAAATTATAGTCAAACTGTCAAAAGTTAAAGAGAAAGATTTCTATAAACAGCAAGTGAAAAGCATCTAGCGGGAACACCCATCAGATTAACAGCAGATTTCTCCACAGAAACCTTACAGGCCAGGAGAAAATGGCATGTTATATTTAAAGTCCTGTAAGAAAATGCCTGCCAGTTGAGGATACTATACCCAGCAAAGTTATCCTTCATAAATGAAGGAGAAATAAAGTCTTTCCCAGACAAGCAAAAGCTGAGGGAATTCCTCACCACTAGACCAGCCCTGCAAGAAATGCTTAAGGGAATCCTATACCCAGAAGTGAAAGAATGGTATCTACCATCCTGAAACATAAATACCACTGGTAGAACAAACCACTGAAGTCAGAGAAAAGATTCAAATGTTACCAATACAGAAAACCAACAAGACACAATTGTTACAGAGAGAGAGAGAGAGAAACAGAGAACACACAAAATAAACAGAAATCAACTAATACAATGACAGAAATAAGTCCTCACATATCAATAATAACCTTGAATGTAAATGAATTAAACTTTACACTTAGAAGATACAGTCTGTATCTGAATGGCTGAATGGATTAAAAAACATGACCCATCCATACACTGCCTTAAAGAAACTCATCTCACTTGTAAAGAGATATATAAACTGGAAGTAAAGGAACGGAAAAAGATAATCCATGCAAATGGAAACCAAAAGCAAGCAGGAATATCTATACTTTTATCAGATAAAACTTTAGGTCAAAAACAGTTAAAAGGACAAAGATGGTCATTATATAATAATAAAGGGATAAATTCTTCAAGAAGGTAAAACACTCCTAAACATATATGCACCCAAACACTGGAGTACCTACACGTATAGAGCAAACATTATTACAGCTAAAGAGAGAGAGAGACTCCAAAACAATAATAGCTGGAACCTTCAACACCCTACTCTCAGCATTACCTAGATGGAAAATTGAAAAGAATACTGGATTTAAAATGTACATTTGATGAAACAGACTTTAGAAATTTACCCAATATTTCATCCAATAGCTACAAAATACACATTCTTCTTACCAGCAGATGGAATATTCTCCAGGATACACCATATGTTGGGACACAAAAACAAGCCTCAATAAATTTTTAGAAATTGAAATCATATCAAGTATTTTCTCAGACCACAATGGAATAAAACTACAAATCAATAACAAGAGAAACTATGGGAGCAATACAAATACATGGAAATTAAACAACATGCTCCTGAATAACTACTGGGTCAAGGAAGAAATGAAGGAGGAATAAAAAATGTCTTGAAACAAATGAAAATGTAAACACAACATACTAAATCCCATGGGATACAGCAAAAGCAGTGCTAACAAAGAAGTTTGTAGCAGTAAGCTCTTACATCAAAAAGGAGAAGGATTCAAATAAACAATTTAATGATGCAGCTCATGGAACTAGAAAAGCAAGAACAAACCCCAAATTAGGAGAAAAAATAAATAAGATCAGCAGAACTAAATGAAATTGATACTAAAGAAAAAATACAAAGGATCAACAAAATGAAAAGTTTGTTTTTTGAAAAGATAAACCACTTGACAGACTAATCATGACAGAGAAGACCTCCAAAAAAGTCAGAAATGAAGAAGCACACTGATACCATATAAACAAAAAAGATCATCAGAGACTATTATAGAAAACTATATACTAACAAACTGGAAATCTTGGAGGAAATGGATAAATTCCTGGACACATACAACACACCAAGACTGAATTAAGAAGAAATAGAAAGCTTGAACAAACCAATAATGAGTAATAAGATTCAATCAGTAATAAAAAGTCTCCCAACAAAGAAGAGTCCAGGACTAGATAGTTTTACTGCCTAATTCTACCAAACTTTCAAAAAAGAACACAAATTCTCCTCAAATTATTCCCAAAAAAATGAAGAGGAGAGAATTCTCCCTAACTCACATTCTATGAAACCAGCATTACCCTGATACCAAAACCAGATGAGGACACAATAATAAAGGAAAACCACAGGCCAATATTCCTGATTGTATTAGTCTGTTTTCATGCTGCTGATAAAGGCATGCCCGAGACTGGGTAATTTATACAGGATAAAGGGTTAAAGGACTTACAGTTCCATATGACTGGGGAGGCCTCACAATCACGGTGGGAGGCATGGAGGAGCAAGTCACATCTTATATGGATGGCAGCAAGCAAAAAGAGAGCCTGCTCAGGGAAACTCTCCCTTACAGAGCCATCAGATCTCATAAGACTTATTCACTATCATGAGAACAGCATGGAAAGACCTGCCCCCATGATTCAATTACCTCCCACTGGGTCCCTCCCACAACACATGAGAATTCAAGATGAAATTTGGGTGGGGACACAGCCAAACCATATCACTGATGAACACAGATGCACAAATTCTCAACAAAATACTAGCAAGCCAAATCCAAAAGCATATCAAAAATATAATACACCATGATCAAGTGGGATTTACCCCAGAGATGCAAGGATGGTTCAACATACACAAATCAATAAATGTGATACATCACATCAATAGAAGGAAAAAAACCATATCCTCTTAATAGATGCAGAAAAAGAATTTGATTAAATTCAACATTCATTCATGATTAAAAACTCTAAACAAACTAGGCACCAAAGGAATATACCTTAGCATAATATAAAGGCCAGAAATGACAAACACACAGCTAACATCATATGCACTGTGGAAAAGCTGAAATGTTCTAAGAACTGCAACAAGACAAGGATGCCCACTTTCACCACTCCTATTCAATGTGGTACTGGAAGTCCTAACCAGAGCAATCAGACAAGAAAAACAAATGCATCCAGATTGGAAAAGAGGAAGTTAAACTGTCCCTCTTTGCACACAACATGATTGTATATCTAGAAAAACGAAGGACTCCACCAGAAAATCTTAGAACTGATAAATTCAATAAAGTTGCAGGATATAAAATCAGCACACAAAAATCAGTAGTGTTTCTATACACAAATAATGAAATAGCCAAAAAAGAAATCAAAAGGGTAATCCCATTTACAATAGCTGCAAAAAATACTTAGGAATTAATTTAACCAAGGAGGTAAAAGATCTGTACAAGAAAAACTATAAAACACTGATTGAAAGAAATGGAAAAAGACAGAAATAAATGGAAAAACATCCCATGCTCATGGTTCAGATGAATATTAAAATGATGATACTGCCCAAAGCAATCTATAGATTCAATGCAATCTCTATTAAGATATCATCATTTTTCAGGGACAGAAAAAAAATCCTAAAATTCGTATGGAACCAAACAAGAACCTGAATATCCAAAGCCAAAACTGTATGCATCACACCACCTGATTTGAAAATATAGTTACAGTAACCAAAACAGCATGGTATTGATATAAAGACAGACACACAGACCAATGGAAGAGAATAGGGAATCCAGAAATAAATTCATGTATTTATAGCCAACTGATTTTTGATAAAGGTGCCAAGAACATACATTTGGGAAAGGACACCCTCTTGAATACATGGTTCTGGGAAAATTTGATATCCATATGCAGAATAATGAAGCTAAACCACCATCACTTACCATGTACAGAAATCAACTCAAGATGGATTAAAGACTTAAACATACCCCAAAGTATAAAACTATCAGAAGAAAACATAAGGCAAACACTTTTGGACATTGGTCTAATAGGTAAAGATTTTATGGCTAAGACCTCAAAAACACAGACAACCGAAGTAAAAATAGACAAATGGGAAAAAGCTTCTGCACAGCAAAGGAAAAAAAATCAACAGAGTGAAAAGCAAGCCTGTTCGATGGGAGAAAATATTTGCAAACTATTCCTACAGGGACTAATATCAAGAATATACAAGGAAGTTGAACAACTCAACAATAAAATAAACAAATAATCTTATTTTTAAAGGGGTAAAATATCTGAATTTCTCATAAGAAATTATACAAATGGCAAACAAGTATATAAATAACGTTCAACATCACTAATTATTAGATAAATGTAAATAAAAGTGACATGGAATATCATTTTACCCCAGTTAGAATGGCTATCATTAAAAAGATAAAAGAATAGCAGATGTTGGTGAGGATGTGGAAAAAAGGAACTCTTATAGATAGTTGCTGGGAATGTAAACTGGTATAACCACAATGGAAAACGCTATGGAGATTTCTCAAAAATCTAAAAACTGAACTACCATCCAATCCAGCAATCCCATTATGAGGTATTTTTTGAAAGGAAAAGAAATCAACATCTCAAAGAGATACCTGCACTTGCATGTTTATTATAGCACTATTCACGATAGCAAACATATATAATCAACGTAAGTGTCTATCAACAGATGAATGGATAAAGACTATATGGTATATACTCACAATAGAGTATTATTTGGCCACAGAAAAGAATGAAATGTCATTTGCAGCAACATGGATGAAATTGGAGGTCACTGTGTTAAGTGAAATAAGCCAGACACAGAAAGACCAATATCCCGTGTTCTCACTCATAAGTGGGAAATAAAAATATTGACCTCATGGAGTTAGAGTAGAATGATAGATACCAGAAGCTGGGAAGGGGGTGCTGGTGGGAGGGGTTGATGAAGAGAGGTTAGTCAATAGGTACAAACAGTTATCTATACAGTTAGATAGAAGGTATAAATTCCACTATTCAACAGCAAAGTAGGGTGACTACAGTTAGCACCAATATATTACATAATTCAAAGTAGCTAGAAAAAAGGACTTGAAATGTTCCCATCACATAGAAATGATAAATACTGCCAGTGACGGATACCCCAAATACACTGATTTGATCATTACACATTTTACATACATAAGAAAATATCACATGAATCTCATAAATATGTAAAATGTTTATCAATTTAAAAAAAACAAAAAACTATTTTCTTATGATCATGTAAATAATACATACCCATGGTAAAAAGTTTGGAATTCACAGAAGAACATGATGAAAAAAATTAAAACTACCCATTAAACATCACCCATTAATGCCTTAAATTTTGATATATTCCCTTCTGATCTTCTGCCCATATTTTTACACGACATAATTCTATATTTTTTACTTAACAGAATCATTATCTTAAGTCATATTTATAAACATAATTTTCATGTCAATAATACTCGATTGTGTGAATGTAAAATTTATAACACTTCTCTGTTAGATAACTAACTAGTTTCTACTTTGTTTTCAAAATATGTAGTGATAATCATATCTTTGGGCACAAAGCTTTTTTTCCATTTCCCACTATTTTTTTATGATAGTTTCCAGGAGAGAAATTACTAGATAAACTATGTATCATTATAAGGGCACCATAGTCATAACCTTTTTTTTTTTTTTGAGATGGAGTCTTGCTCTGTTGCCAGGCTGGAGTGCAGTGGCACCATCTCAGCTTACTGCAACCTCTGCCTCCAAGGTTCAACGTATTCTCCTGCCTCAGCCTCCCAAGTAGCTGGGACTACAGGCACGTGCCACCACACCCAGCTAATTTTTGTATTTTTAGTAGAGACAGGGTTTCACCATTTTAGCCAGGATGGTCTTTATCTCTTGACCTCATGATTCGCCCACCACGTCCTCCTCAAAGTGCTAGGATTACAGGCGTGAGCCACCACACCCAGCCCTTTTTTTTTCTTTTTTTTTTTTTGAGATGGAGTCTCACTCTATCGCCCAGGCTGGAGTGCAGTAGTGCGATCTTGGCTCACTGCAACCTGCACCTCTCAGGTTCAAGTGATTTTCCTGCCTCAGCCTCCCAAGTAGCTGCGACTACAGGCACGTGCCACCACACCCAGCTAATTTTTGTACTTTTAGTAGAGACAGGGTTTCACCATGCTGGCCAGAATGGTCTCAATCTCCTGACCTCGTGATCCGCCCACCTTGGCCTCCCAAACTGCTGGGATTACAGGCATGAGACACTGTGCCTGGCCAGGCATAACTTTTTAAAAGGATATGCTGATTTACACGTCCTCAGTTAAATTCTAGTTTTTATCAATAGGTATTGAGCTATTATTTCATAGTGGTTATTATTAGGGTATTTACATTTTTATGTTATTGTGAATAAATCATTATCTTCCAAATAGATTTTGAAAGAAAAGCTTTTGATCTTTATCATGTCACTTCAAAATCCATTTTATTAAAGCCTTTTATTATACCTTTCTTTGAGGAGTTTCAGTTATACGATCTTGTCACGCAACACTTTTATTTTCTCATTTCTAATAGTTACTCCTTTTATAATAACATTAAATCATAAGGATAATTATATTGATCATGTTGTAATTGTAATGCTTCCAGGTTTTCATCATTAAAAATGATGTTTTTTGTTGTTTTCAGATAAATAGTTACTTATTCATTTAGGGAATATTTATATTTATTGAATACCTACTAAAACCAGGGACATAATGGTAAGAGAAAAAATGAAACAAATTTCTACCTTCAAGAACTTTATATATAGTCTAATAAAAAACAGATATAAAAGCATCACAGGATAAATGTAAAACTATAACTGTGCTAAGTATACAAATGGATTAATAGTTCTGACATATAATGTATGTATATGTGCTGATATAATATGGATACTTGTCCCCACCCAAATCTCACGTTGAATTGTAATCCCCAATGGCAGAGGTAGGGCCTGATAGGATGTGTTGGGTCATGGGGGCAGATTCCTCATGTCTTGGTCTTGTCTTTGAGATGTGAGTTCTAGCAAGACCAGGCTGTTTAAATGTATGGCACCTACCCTCCAACATTCTCTCTCACTCCTGTTCTTGCCATATGAGATACCTGCTCCCTCTCTGCCCTCTGCTGTGAATTAAATCTTCCTGAAGCCTCCCCAGAAGCCAAACAGATGTTGGCACCATGCTTCCTATAAACCCTGCAGAACGGTAAGTCAAGTAAACTTCTTTTCTTTATGAATTACCCAGTCTCAGGTATTTCTTTATAGCAAGGTAAGCATGGCCTAATACATGTGCTATACCCATACATGTATACATGTATGAAGAATCACATTATACACATATACGTGTGTGTGTATGAAAGGGTTAACTCAACAGGCTTGGGTTGCTCACACCTTGGATATTCCCAAGAAGGGTCTGTTTACATGACTGTCTCTTGACTGGGTCCTGATAATTAAGCTCTTGGAATGTTCTGATTGATAAAAGAGTGTTTTGCACAGTTAGGACCCTGAGCCATGCTGTAGCAGTTCCAGCAGTTTGTCTAGAGTTTATACGATCTGAGTTATAATAAACATCTGCTTTTCCTCAGTCTGGAGCTTCAGCCACTGATGGCAGGTACAGAGAGCCACTGTATGTCTACATGATGGATCGTCTCTCACAATCTTGAACTCAGGCTCAAATAAGTGAGCTTCCCTGGTAGGGAGCACTTTGCCCACATTGTCACATACCACATTAAGCATACAACTCCACTAGGAGGGAACTCTTGGAAGCTTATACCTGGTTTACTCTGCACTTCACCCCTGCTGATTTTTGCACATCATTTTGCTCTACTAAGCCATAACCATGAATATAACAACTTCTGGGTCTTGCAAGTCCTTCTAGCAAATCACTGGATTAGAGGGTGGTCTCTGGGGATTCTCTAACACAATGTGTAGATTTAAAAAATCATCTGGATTGTTAAGGAAAGTTTCTCTCAGAAAGGGCTATTTCAATCTAACTTTGAAAAAGGAATAGGAGTTAACTGGATAAAGAAAAAAAAGTGCTTTCTAAGCATGAGATAAAGGATAGCGGTGAAAAGAACGTTTCACAGTCTAAGAAATGAAAGGTGAGAGCAGCCATCTGCAGCCTCATAGGCCATACTGAAGACCACTTCTCTGCTTAAGCAAGAAAGGGTGATATGATCAAATGTTTTTCAAAAACATCACTTGGGCTGTAATACACACATCAGAACCTTTGGAGGCCGCTGCAAATTGTTTAGGCAGGACTTTCATCATGTTAAGGTAGTACTTTTATACACCTCAAATTTTAACTATGTATTTGGTGTCTTGTTGTTATTGTTCATGTGGTTATTCTGTTGTTATTTCTGAAGGTGGAAAGGACACTGAATGAGAGTGAGTAGGTATTCTTGTGACAAAACAGAGACTATGAAGGAGAAGGAAGCTGCAAGTGGGAGAGGAGATGGGTCTATAGTTTTACTTTCTCTTTTCAATGAACTGTTCCAAAATGCTGACATTTATCATCAGGGCTGCCGATACTTCGTTTTATGTTAAGCCTTAAGTATACTACAGGTTTTAGAACAAGGAATAGCATAAGCACTTACCATTATAGAAGAATGTCGAATATCTAATACATAAGTATATTCCCAAATGTGTGAATTTAATTTTAAAAATTTGCTCATATCTTCCCCATTGATCCCAAGATTGCGAAGGCCATTCATCATTTTTCCTTCTAATTTCAGCATATCCAAAATACTATATATTCAAAGAAAAAAAAGTTTCATTTTGATTTTCCAAATTAAAAACAAAACTTTTAAAGTTTGATAGACTTCTTAAAGCATTAGAAATGAGATTTTTTGGTATCTTCATTAATAGCAGGAAAAATATATTAAACTCATTAAGAAATAAGGCAAATAATTCTAATTAGTTATTGAGAGTAAACTTACATACATTTTAATGGTAGTAAAAGTTTATGATTATATAAAAGATAAAACAACAAAGACTATTGTATTCTTTATCGAAGTAGTGAGGATATGATCAGCCCTGAGAAAGCCAAAAATGAGAAAAAAAATATTAGGTCACTCTTTTGACAAACCTACTACAAAAATAATGTAAGATCAAACAAGACATAAAGTATAAAATTCTAATACAGAGGAAGCTCCATTAAATCATGAAGTTCACATGTGTTTGAATACAAATTTAAATTTTTTATTACATATAACTTGATAGTTCTTAAACATAATAGAAAGTATTACTGTAAACAACAACATCAACTATAACCCCATTGACAACAAATTGGGGAATCTAAATGTTTAAACTACTCTTCATCAAGTCTGTGGCTGAGGCAACTATTCAGAGGCAAAAATATAAAAGGGACTCTTTAATGGGCTAGAACAGAATGTTTTAATGTAGATATATAAGACCCTGCTTATGTACTTCATCAGTCCTACTTGCCTTTCTCCCCAGTCGAAGTCACATGTTCCTACTGTCTCAGCCTCCCTGGGGGTGAGATGTATGCCTTTATAGAACCAATGCTGATCTAAGCCTAACCCATGGAGGCTCTGGCTCCTCCCACTACGCTCAGGATCAGAGCAAGAAGGGCTGGGCCCTGTATGGGGCATGTTATTGCTTCTCCACAACCCAGTAGTGCAACGACTGACAGGAGATAGGAAGGGAGCACAAAATAAATCCTTACTCATGTTGTTTCCCCACATGGACAATTCCAAAGTATTGGTTGCATAAAACCTCTCTCTATATAATGTCTCTGTAATATGACATTTTACTTCCATTTCCTTATTTTCTTCCATTCATCTTCCTCTTTGCATTAATTTTATTCCACATCCTCTGATCTTTTTCTGAGAACTTTTTTGATTATGCTATCCTAAAAAATGTCACAAGATACACATATTCTCACATTTTGTCTCTTCCTCTTTTAAGAGAATCATGGTAGCACTAACTAGTGATCAAATCAATGAGGAATAAAAATGTAGCACACATCCTGCAAATCACTAATGACCACGTGTAGGAGCTGGGGGGTTTTACTTTTTTAATAACCTAACAGCCTTCCTAAATTATACGTGAAAATATTCCTGCCATAAAAATTTCCTCCTACAATACCTTAGAAAACTTTCTAAAATCTACATACCATTTCACTACTTCCTTTAAACCTGTTTTCACTGCTGCTGGGCACATATATAATTTTTGTTCCCCTGAAATTTACAGGCTAGCACTTAAAAACTTTTCTACTCTTTCTATGTGTATTATATATATCTACCGTAGGTTATTATTTTTACAATACTAGGTCCAAGGATTCAAGTAACTAAAGAGAAAAGCCCCATTTGAGATAAAACTGTAAAAAATGTTCGATAAAACTACTTCTCAGTCTTTCTAATATATTTTCCAACATATTTCCAAACTCTTTAGAATTTAAATAAACAATTCAAATAATTTCACTTCAACAAAAGTATCATGTTTCCTAAGTTCATCTAATGTTCCAAATATTAATTTTAATGTAGTTTTATGTTTCTCTATAAAAGTAACTCTTCTGTTTGGCCCACAACTTTAATTTTGGGTGAGTGACCATTGATAAAGCAAGGACTTCCTAATTCTGTCCTGTTCAAAATTCTGAGCAAAAAAAATTCTGAAGAATTTTTTTTTTTTTTTTTGACAAGAAACCAGATAGCATCCAGCATTCAAATACAAGCACTTTAAATTCCTCTTGTCAATTTCTCTCTTCTGGGGAAATACCCCATGCTGACTTCAGTTCCTATCTGGTCTCTGGTTGTTCAGTCCAGTTCCAAATAACTTCTCTGCTAAATCATCAATCTACTCTTCAATAAAAGACAGTTTAGAATAACAAAGTAATTATAGGTCTAACCCTCATCCAAACAAATATCTTGACTGTTTCTCCCAGTTCTGATATTCTAAGACCCTTTGGGCTTGCTCATTTTGGTAGAAGAAAGCTGCTTTGTACCATCAAAAACATGTATTTATCTTTAAAGTGATCTTCATATTTTGACTTATACTAAATTCAAGACAATGCTTACTTTTTATATAAACCACAGTTCATTTATAGCAATAATTTAATACTTACCTAAAAGGGTCATAAACATCCATATCAACACGAAGGCCATTTATAAATAGACGAGCATCGCCTGGCTGAATTTCAAATCTATCTTGAAGATCCTTGAAGTAGAGCAAAGCAATAGTTAACCAGTGATAGAACAATAGTGACCTATATTAGGAGTCACCATATTATTTCTATAAAGAGTCAGAGAGTAAACATTTTAGGTTTGGCAGGCCACACAGTCTCTGTTGCAACTATTGATCTCTGCCTTTGTATCTTTAGATACTATGTAAACAAATGGACATGGCAATGCTTATTGTAAAAATTAAGCTTTTAGGCCAGGTGTGATGGCTTACGCCTGTAATGCCAGAACTTTGGGAGGCCGAGGTGGGTGGATCACCTGAGGTCAGGAGTTCAAGACCAACCTGACCAAGATGGTGAAACCCCATCTCTACTAAATACAAAAAATTAGCCGGGGGTGGCACATGCCCATAATCCCAGCTACTTGGGAGGCTGAAGCAGGAGAATCACTTGAATCCAGGAGGTGGAGGTTGCAGTGAGCCAAGATTGCGCCATTGCACTCCAGCCTGGGTAACAAGAGCGAAACACTGTCTCAAAAAAATAATTAAAATAATAAATAATAAATAAAAATAAAAATTAAACTTTTATTTATAAAAATAGGTGGCAGACCATATTTGTCCTAAAGGTAGCAGTTTTCCCAGCCCTGATCTCAGTGATGGGGGGAATCTTAAGATAGAGATAAAATTCAATACCTGAATATTCTGATTTTACAATACATGATATTACAGTTCTAATGTTACAATAATTACTTATCTACATTTCATATAGTGTATGTGTACATATACAATTTGATAGTTGGCACATTCCTATTTCTTGAGGCAATCATATGCCAAAAGTAAAACTTTGGCTTATGTGTAAATATTTGGAGCTCACTCTAAATTCATAAAAGGTTCCTTTAAAGCTGTATTTGAATTTTCACTTTCATTCAGTAAACATTTCCTGAGTGCTTGCTATGTTCTAGAAACATCTCCAGGCACTAGAGCAGTTAATAAAAGTAAAAAAGGGGATGTTCTTGTCACTAAGGCAAAGTAGTCAAGATCACAGTGTAAGTATCCAGTACAGTTGTCAAGATCACAGTGTGAAGATCATGCCTGGTTTAATCCTGATCTTTCTACTTACTAGCTGTTAAGATTTGGGCAAGTTCAAATCACTTTCACAATCCTCAGTTTCCTCATCTATAAAATGGGAATAATTATATCTATCTCACATGTTTGCTATAGTTTAAATGTAATACACATCTATGTCTTGTCACCGATAAAGTGCTCACAAATGAAAGCTGTTATTATCAGGGTAGGCAAATAGATTTAGGAGGAAAAACAACCAGTGTATTTCAACACATCATATGATAAGTCATCTAATAGGGACTTGTGTGAACTACTCTGTAAAGGCAGAGGAAGCAACTAACTTGAAGAGATTCAGAGAAAGCTTGACAATGGTGAATTTTTCTTTATGATTATCACTCAACAGATGAGCTACACACAGAGAAGGGAGAGGAGGAACTTAACAGAAAGTGTTTCTACTTGTTTTATACAGAATACTGACAAAAGATTAAACCCTAATATGAAAAGGTTCAGAGGTAAAATTTTTATTTGTCTTTAGCTACTTTAGATGTGCCTATCAAAGTTACTTAATTAAGAAATCTATATTCCAACTTCAAAATCTACAGATGCCTAGTGAATTTATATTTCCTGCTGTTTTCCCCCAATCTGGCATCGAAACTTCACACACCCTGATTGAAGCTTTCTCCAACATCTCATACATTTGTTTTAGTGGAGCTCAATTGTAAGTAGAAAGTACACCAAGCATGCAGATCCATACTAAATTGCTAAATCCCTCAAGACTGTTTATGTCAGGCCCAGTGCCTTGAACAACAATGCTCAGAAAACAGGTAACAGACTGAACTCAGCAAACCTGCTTGCTGAAACACTGTCAGAGAGAAGAGGTTTGCCTATCAGAGATTCATACTTACAAATTCTTCTCTTTCCTCTGCCTCAGAAAGTTAGCCTTAAGTCCTGAAAAACTAGTGTCTATTTGAGTATGTAATTTAAGGTGGCCTTTCTTAAATGAGGAGTAAGAATTCAATTTCTAGCAACATGATGAACCAAAGATCCAAAAATTCTCTTACTAAAAGTATCAAAATGCTAGATTAAGATATTAATAATGAGACTGGGTGCGATGGCTCACACCTGTAATACCAGCAGTTTGGGAGGCTGAGGCCAGTGGATCACTTGAGGTCAGGAGTATGAGAACAGCCTGTCCAACATGGTGAAACCCTGTTTCTATCAAAAATAGAAAAATTAGCTGGGTGTGGTGGTGCATGCCTGTAGTCCCAGCTACTTGGGAGGCTGAGGCAAGAGAATCGCTTCACCCCAGGAGGTGGAGGTTGCAGTGAGCTGAGATCGCACCACTGCACTCCATCCTGGATGATAGAGCGATACTCTGTCTCAAAAAAATAAATATGAAAAATGTCCCCTAAATGTGACTCAGAGTTGAAGAAAGTATTCACCTAAGGACAGAGAGGAAGTAGGAATATGAATATAGAGATGTAAATAAACACTAAAGACCTTGTCTGGAGGAAATTTAGAGCTTCCTAGATGACCTAGGACTCGGGTTTTTAAGGGCCAGTCTCAGAAGAACAGGAAATTTAAATCCAGGACCCACATCCAGATATCCTTATGCACACATAAAATGCTACACTTATGGTGAAAAGGTGAATTAGAAAACAAAATGCTCTGCAGTAACAGTATAGAAATTTGTCTACCTCACCTTGGTTCTTGGTGGAGGAAGAATAAGTCTCCCAAATGAATTCATGGCCTCTAGCTTATTCTCATACAGGTTTGGAGCTGGATTTCATATTATATTTATGGTCCAAAAAACTTAGATTTTTGTATTTAAAGTGCAATTAAACTAGTAGCCCTCTTAGGCTTGAGCAGAAATAAATGCAAATCCTAATGGAGAAACATAAGCTCATTTTTTCTTAAAGAAGAGGGAACCCATTTATTCTAATATGTCGCTTTAATAACCAATGGAACTGAGAAGACTGGTTGAGATTTACAATGTTAAAATGGTTTATAAACACGTTTGGGTGTTCCTAAGGTGAAATGATACGCACTCTGAAATTTAAATTTTTCTTAAAAATTTTATTTTTAATTTTCATGGGTACATAATAGTTGTACATATTTAGGGAGATCTTGTGATATTTTGATAGAAGCATATAATGTGTAATGATCATATCAGGGTAACTGGGATATCCATCATCTCAAATACTTACCATTTCTTAATGTGGGGGTCATTCCAAATCTACTCTTCCAGTTAAAGTATACAATAAATTAATGTTAACTATAATCACTCTATTACGCTAATGAATAGATCTTATTCCTGACTGTATTTTTGTACCCATTAACCAACCCCTCCTTATCTTCCTCAGCCTCCAATAACCATCGTTCTACTCTCTACCTCCATGAGATCAGTGTTTTTAGCTCTCACATATGAGTAATAACTTGCAGTATATGTCTTTCTGTATATGGCTTATTTCACTTAACATAATGTCCTCTATTGTTACTAAAGATGACAGGATTTCTTTTTTATGACTAAATAATATTCCATTGTGTCTATGTACCAAATTTCCTTTATCCACCCATCCATTAATGGACACGTAGATTGATTCCATATTTTAGCTATTGTGAATAGTGCTTTAATAAACATGGCAGTGCAGATATCTCTTTGGTACACTAATTTCCTTACTTTTGGGTATATATCTAGCAGTGGGATTCCTGGATCATATGGTAATGCTATTTTTCATTTTTTTTTGCGAACCTCTATACTGTTTTCCATTGTGGCTTTACTAACTTACATTCCCACCAACAGTGTACAAGGGTTCCCCTTTCTCTGTATCCTTGCCAGAATGTTATTTTTTTTCTTTTAGAAAAAAGCCATTTTACATACTGTCCAAAGTAATTTATGGATTCAATGCTATTCCCATCAAGCTACCATCAACTTTCTTCACAGAATTAGAAAAAACTACTTTAAATTTCATATGGAACCAGAAAAGAGCCCGTATAGCCAAGAGAATCCAAAGCAAAAACAACATAGCTGGAGGCATCATGCTGACTTCAAACTATACTACAAGGCTACAGTAACTAAAACAGCATGGTACTGGTACCAAAACAGATATATAGATCAAAGGAAGAGAACAGAGGCCTCAGAAACAACACCACACATCTACAACCATCTGATCTTTGACAAACCTAACAAAAACAAGCAATGAGGAAAGGATTCCCTATTTAATAAATGGTGCTGGGAAAACTGGCTAGTCATATGCAGAAAACAGAAACTGGACCCCTTCCTTACACCTTATACAAAAATTAACTCAAGATAGATTAAAGACTTAAATTTAAAACCTAAAACCATAAAACCCTAGAAGAAAACCTAGGCAACATCATTCAGGACATAGGCATGGGCAAAGACTTCATGACTAAAATACCAAAAAGCAATTCCGACAAAAGCCAAAATTGACAAATGGGATCTAATCAAACTACAGAGCTTCTGCACAGCAAAAGAAACTATCATCAGAGTGAACAGGCAACCTACAGAATGGGAGAAAGTCTTTGCAATCTACCCATCTGACAAAGGTCTAATATCCTGAAACTACAAGGAACTTAAACAAATTTACAAGAAAAAATAACCCCATCAGAAAGTGAGCGAAGGATATGAACAGACACTTCTCAAAAGAAGACATCTATGCAGCCAACAAACATAAGAAAAAAAGCTCATTATCACTAGAGAGAAATGCAAATCAAAACCACAATGAGATACCATCTCATGCCAGTTAGAATGGTGATCATTAAAAAGTCAGGAAACAACAGATGCTGGAGAGGATGTGGAGAAATAGGAACGCTTTTACACTATTGATGGGAGTTTAAATTAGTTCAACCATTGTAGAAGACAGTGTCGATTCTTCAAGAATCTAGAACCAGAAATACCATTTAACCCATCAATCCCATTAGTGGGTATATACCCAAAGGATTATAAATCATTCTACTATAAAGACAAACGCACACGTATGTTTATTGCAGCACTATTTACAACAGCAAAGACTTGGAACCAACCCAAATGCTCATCAATGATAGACTGGATAAAGAAAATGTGGCACATGTACACCATGGAACACCGTGCAGCCATAGAAAAGAATGAGTTCATGTCCTTTGTAGGGACATGGATGAAGCTAGAAGCCATCATTCTCAGCAAACTGACATAGGAACAGAAAGTGAAACACTGCATGCTCTCACTCATAAGTGGGAGCTGAACAATGAGAACACATGGACACATGTGGCCTGTCAGGGGGTAGGGGGCAAGGGGAGAGAGAGCATTAGGACAAATACCTAATGTATGCAGGGCTCAAAACCTAGATGATGGGTTGATAGGGGCAGCAAACCACCATGGCACATGTATGTAACAAACCCGCATGTTCTGCATATGTATCCCAGAACTTAAAATTAAAATTAAAAAGAGAGCAAACTTACAAAAAAGAAAAAAGCCATTTTAACAGGTGAGACACTATCTCGTTGTGGTTCTGATTTGCATTTCCCTGACAATTAGTGATGGTGAGCATCACTGCTGGCCATCTGTATGACTTCTTTTGAGAAATGTCTATTCAAATTTTTTGCCTATTTTAAAATTAGATTATTCATTGTTTTGCTGTTGTTTGAGCTCCTTATATATTCTGGTTATTAATCCCTTGACTGTTGAATAATCTGAAAATACTCTGTCCCATTCTGTAGATTTTTTCTTCACTTTGTTGACTGCTTCCTTCTCTGTACAGAACATTTTTATCTTGATATGATCCCATTTGTCCAAATTGCTTTGGTTGCCTGTGCTTTTCAGTTCTTACTCAAGAAATGTTTGCATAGACTAATGTCCTAAAGCATTTCCCCAATGTTTTCTTCTAGTAGTTTCACAGTTTCAGGTCTCACATTTAAGTCTTTAACCCCTATTGATTTGATTTTTGTATATGGTGAGAGATGGGGGTCTCGTTTCATTCTTTACGATTAAAATTTGAAGTCAAATCAGATAAATCTTAATAGAAAGGTTGTCATTTTCAGAATAAGAAATAAGACAAAATAAGACTTAAAAAGTACGATTTACAGATGTAGTTTTGAGAGATGATGTTCTAATCTAGGTAATGTCTCCAGAACTCTGTAAAACTTTCACACAGAGTAGTTAGAAATAATTAGAAGCAACATGAACTTTTATTTGGGTAAGGTGCAATCCTTTATTTGAATATCTGCATTTTAGTTAATTCAAGTATCTGCATTTGGTTCATTAAGCAATTATGTAATTGAAATTATTTTTTCCACTCTGCTGAATCAAAAAAAGTTACCTGACCACCTGATCATACCCTCATTTTATTTTGAAGCAAATAAAAAATGTCATGGACTACAATTTAACAGTTCTCGCAGTAAACAACAAAGACATATGTTGGGTTGACAATTTAAAATCACCAAAAGCAGACACTGGCCACTCACAGCAAATTAACAATTATGAACTTCCAAAGGAAATTTGCTGTACTTTGGAGTTAAAGCAGTTGTCTCCTAAATAAAACCAAACTCAAATTCAGTTATACAACTTGAGCATAGTCATAGTTTTTGAATAATCTTTGCTTGAGTCCCAAGTCAAAAACTATATAAAAAGCTACCGTAGAAGAATTATGCCAATCCCGGCACCCTTCACCCGTTTCATCCCTGGCTCTTATAGGCAAAATTTTCCCCAAAGTTTCTTCTCCATCCTCTAGTATTTCTTCATGCGAAGCCTAGAATAGGTAAATATATATTCTCATTTCCCCTGGTCTCTTATGCAAAAAAAAAAAAAAAACAGACTTGCTCACAGAATGCCCTGCCAACTTTTTGAAATCTTTCTTTCTCAGTTTAATTCTGATCTGTATTTTTCTTATTATGAGTAAGGAAAGATTGTTATTATATATTTAAAGACCTTAAATTAAAAAGGACAGCAGAGTTAGCAGACAGCCCAGAGTGGGAGAAAATCTTCACAATCTACACATCCGAAAAAGGACTAATATCCAGAATCTACACAGAATTCATATCAGCAAGAAAAAAAAAATCCCATCAAAAAGTGGGCTAAGGACATGAATTAGACAATTCTCAAAAGATATACAAGTGGGCAAAAAGCATATGGAAAAATGCTCAACATCACTAATTATCAGAGAAATGCAAATCAAAACCACAATGCAATACCACCTCACTCCTACAAGAATGGGTATAATTTAAAAAATCAAAAAGTAACAGATGTTGGCACGGATGTGGTGAAAAGGGAACACTTTTACAATGTTGGTGGGAATGTAAACTAGTACAATCACTATGGAAAACAACGTGGAGATTACTAAAAGCAGATCTACCATTTGATCCAGCAATCCCATTACTAGGTAACTGCCCAGAAGAAAAAAAAAAGTCATTATATGAAAAAGATACTTGCACACGCATGTTTATAGCAGAATAATATGCAATTGCAAAAATATGGAATCAGCCCAAATGTCCTATACATACCACGGAATACTACTCAGCCGTAAAAAGGAACGAAATGGCATTTGTGCAACCTGGATGGAATCGAAGACTATTATTCTAAGTGACGTAACTCAGGAATGGAAAACCAAACATCATATGTTCTCACTCATATGTGGGAGCTAAGCTATGAGGATGCAAAGGCATAAGAAAGATACATTGGACTTTGGGGACTCGGGGGAAAGGGCGGGGAGTGGCAAGGGATCAAAGACTCCACATCGGGTACAGGGTACACTGTTGAGGTGATGGGTGCACCAAAATCTCAGAAATCACCACTAAGAAACTTACTGATGTAACTAAACACCATCTGTTCCCAAAAAACCTACTGAAATTAAAACAAACAACTGATCAAAGTAGATGGTTTGGGTTTGGCTTGGTTTTTAACTAAAGCCTTTGCGCCCTCTAGTGGGAAGATGGAGCAGCCCAGCATCCATAGTGTGTGCTCTTCAGAGCTGGATGTCGCTTTGGAATCAAGATTCTTGGGAGGCCAAGGCGGGCAGATTACCTGAGGTCAGGAGTTCGTGACCAGCCTGGCCAACATGGCGAAACCCCGTCTCTATTAAAAATACAAAAATTAGCCGGGTGTGGTGGCGTGCACCTGTAATCCCAGCTACCCAAGGAGGCTGAGGCAGGAGAATTGCTGGAACCCGGGAGGCAGAGGCTGCAGTGAGCCAAGATCACGCCACTGCACTCCAGCCTGGGTGACAGAGCAAGACTCCATCTCAAAAAGATTCTTCCTGTTTCCTTTTATATTTGGGGGCAGAATGTTTCTTTTATTTATTTTAATCTAAGTGTTTCTTATCTCCTCTACTTGAAGGCCATATCCTCTTTATCTCCTTAAGTAAAGCCAGGGACTCTGCAGTACCCCCAAGTGACAGCAATTATGCTTAAGACACTTTTGTTTTAGTTTAGTCCCAGATCCAGAGGAAAATCCTTCAAATTTAAGTAAATCCTTAAAAAGTGTAATTTACACCAGAGCAAGTGACCTGGCGTAAATGAACTGCAGCATGAGAAGAAGAAGAAAAAAAAGACCATTATTACTTCTTTTTTCGGTGAACATTTTGTTTATATATTTTGCAGGAAATGTACTTTTCGGTTTGTATGGATGAGATGCTGTAACAGAAACACACTTCCAGGGCTTTCTCATGTCCAATCCATGTGCAATGCAATTGCAATGAATAGTCCAAGATTTTTTTACCTTCTCATCACATCCACCCTCTTCCCCAAGGTTGGAACTTCAGTTTGTTTAGTTACTTCTCCCACATCCCATGAGCTAGTGGGTAACATGGACTGCTAGTCCAAATACCCATTTACCCTAGATTAGTTACATGAAAGACATTATCATCCTTGTCTTTCTCTTAGTGTTCTCTGGAAGTAGTAGGTGATCAAGAAGACTATCTGCGGTGTCATGATTATTTAGTTTACTAAGTTCAAGATTTCTTGCTCTGCAGTCAAAGCTCATTTCAAAACTCTTTCACTGCCAATTCCAAATGGCTGACAGGTAGAAAAGGTGATGGCCATCCTGAGTAAGCTGGCATACTCAGGTTGCCAGCATGGTTCTGATATAGCAGTTAGGAAGAAATTATTTAGGCAGATAGTGAGTCCTTGGTAAGGTTTTCCTTTTAATGAAAAGCAGCCCCCAAATCATTTTATTTTCTAACAAAGAACAGCCTGTAAAATCGAGCTGCAGACATAGGCAAGCAAGCTAGAAGCTTGCATAGGTAAATGCTGGCATTGTGCCAGTAGGAACAGGTTACCTGGGACTAGGCATGTTCAAAACGGCAGCTCCTTCTTCCCTTCTTTCCAGCCCACGTGTACAGTAAGAAGCAGATAACATGGCAGCAGCCAAGTGGAAAGCCCATATGCATAATAGGGTGGAGTGGTCAGCCTTCCCCATGCATTATGTAAAACATCATACCTGGTCCAACCAATTTGTGGGCCCTACGTAAATCAAACACCGCCTCCTCAAGCCTATTTGTAAAATCCAGTGCACTCTGTAGCCAGCCCGAATTCCCATTCAGGTGCCCCTCTCTCTCACAAGAGAGAGCTGTTCTTCTTTCTCTTTCTTTTGTGTATTAAGCCTCTGCTCCCAAACCCATTCCCCTTTGTGTGTCATAAGAAAACAATTCATTCTGCATGAAGAATGGTAAGAACAATTAGGAACATCATAGAATGGACCAATACCACAAATCCGTTTTGAAGGATACACAGGAATTTGTAAGGTGGTCAATGAGGCAAAGAATGTCCCAGGTAGGAATGACGCATTGTGGTTCCTAACACCTGTTCTCCAATGAACTATGCATCTTTTTCTTCATTACCATCATTGTAGTTGTCATCATCAAAACAGCTGACATTTGTTGACAGCTCACTCTGTCTCAGTATGATGAGCACTGCTGGCTGGCTAAGTTAGCACCATACCCAGGCCACTTCTCCTTTGCTTCGTTACTAGAAAAGTAAACACTAGCTTTTCTAGCTTCCCTCGCAGCCTAAGGTGGCCACATGGCAAAATCCTCACCAATGAGATAGAAACCAGTCTGCTAAAATGTTCCAAGAAGGCTTTAGTGAGGAAGAATGTGGTTGGTACCATCCTCCCTGCCTCTTTTGGCTTTAAATACAGATAAGAAGTGAGAAAAATGAACTCCTAGTGTTTAGGGCCCTGTGAGTCTGGTATGATACTACTTAAAGCCAAACCGGTCCTATGTAATAAAGCCAGGCAGTGGTGTAAGCACTTTACAAATATTAACACAACTAGAATTATTTGGGGTCTATGGATAATTTAAGAGACCATTTGGCAGAATTTTATCAAACCACTGATAAATTGTATTCTATCTGCTATAGGATTCTAACGTTTCAGTGGTTTAACACTGACTCAGTCTTCACAAGCTTTTAAGCAAAACTAATTACAAGAAACAGAATAATTAACTCACAGCCTTTATTCTTTATCCTATGAAGAAAACCATACTACCTCGGAAGAAATTCTGGAATATACTGTGAAATAAGTAGAAGATATGTCAGGAAAGATTGGCTGATTAAATGCTCATATAGTTGACAATATAAAAATAGAAGAACCCAGACTGTTTAATAATCAAAAAAGCACAAATTACTATTTCCTTTTTTGTATGAATATTGACGATCCAAAGTCAGAAACAGTGATATTAGTTGGGTAAATGTTTTAAAAAAGGAATTCAAACAAACCTTTTGATTTTCCTTTATTTCTTCTCTCATATGTTGATTTACAGCAATTCTGGTTAGAGATCTGGAAAAATGAATACTAATATAATTGATCCTTCCTTAAATGTTTAGAACTGATCTATATAACCCAATGTAATCTAATACTTTGGATAAGAAGCTAAAAACTCCAAATGCTTCATGACTGAAAAGTATACATTTCCATATGGCCTAATTTAGCTTTCATTTGACAAAAGTGTTTGGTTCAAGAGGAATGGAGGCTCTCAAAATTTCATGTGTACTAGCTGTATGCAGTATGGATTGTCATCATCTACTATGACTCATTTTTTGAAAATGCTTCATTGAAAAAGCTGTTTTGTGTTGTTTTGTCCAATAGAGAAATTTTGTATGAAATTACCAATGTATATGTACATGAACATATGTACCTGAAGAATTTTAGTTAACCTGGGAACTTACTAGAGTAGAAATGTTCTAAAAAACTGAAATCATGGCTTTACATTACTCACTCTTTCAATTTTTTCAATTTTTTCATTACATTTCAGAGACAGAGTCTCACTCTTTTACCCAAGCAGGACTGCAGTGGCATGATCACAGCTCACTGTAGCCTCGGGTTCCTGGGCTCAAGCGATTCTCCCGCCTCAGCCTCTCAATTAGCTAGGACTACAAGTACACACCACCACATCCAGCTAATTTTTCAGTTTTCTTCTAGAGATGGAGTCTTGCTATGTTGCCCATGTTGGTCTAAAACTCCTGGCCTCAAGTAACCCTCCTATTGCCACCTCCCAAAGTGCTGAAATTATAGGTGCGAGCCATTGCACCCAGCCTATTCACTCTTGAAGAGTTTATAATTCATTTATAATTTAAAGACAGTAGAAATGTTCAAAATACAGTTCCTATGGACTGTATTCAACTTGATAATTCCTAAACATGACTAGCTATATATCTGTCAATTTAATAAATATAATGAAAAAATTAAAAGATTGTTAATGCAAAGTTCTGCTTTAAGGAAAACTCAAGTAGAAAGGCGTACCTTGAAACAGCCCACAGTAAGTATGTATTATTTCCGAAAGTTTGGAAGCATTGTGAGAAATTACAATTAAAAATTTAATAAGGCAGATTTTTCATTTATTTAGCAAATATTTCATTTCAACAAACATTTACAGATTGTCTATCAAGTGGTTTTAGAGATATGCTCAAGCCTACAATTTAGCCATTAAGCAATGTTAGCATATTTTATAGTTTTTTCTTAATTACAGATTAACAGCAGAGTTTTGCATCAGAACCTCTGAACAGTTATACTAACTTAACATCAATAGAGCTAATCAACTGTCTGATCAAGACTAAAGTTATTTTACTTTATTTGTATTTGATCTAATAATTGTTATAATGACTATTAATTAAAAGTATTATGGCTAAACATATATGACATTTATACACACCCATATATATTTCATGTTTTATTATATAAATGCTGACTTCTCAAATTCTTGACTGTTTAAAGTTGACTGAAAGAGGCATATCAATATATTCATTCTTAATCTGTAAATAAGGAGACAAACTCCTCTATTTCAAGGTACCACCAAAAAATTCTTGGTATCTTGTAGCCAACCATGTACTATTTATTTACTTTCAAAATTAAAGAATACATATATTGAAGATTCTGTAATTTGTACGATGAATAAATGTACAAAATAGTGTTTGGGACAATAAGAGGCAGAGCAATCATTCTATGCTTAGGAAGGTATGCTAAGCTAGTAGACTGCTCTCCAGTTCCTCTCAGTAAAACACCATTGTTGCACATGCACTGCGACTTGTCACATATTTTATCTCTTTAGTATAAGCTAACTCATATTTTACTTGTTGCTAATTTTATACTCTGTCATCCCTAACCAGAATACAATTGCATCAAAGTTGTGTTATATAGTAAATTCTCATAATACCTGGTAATTTGCATTGCATGTACCGGTCTCTTTAAGCTATGCAAATGTATTTCCTATTGAAATGGAATATATGTTTAATGTAACGTCAGTATTCATGGAAGCAGTTCAACTAGACATCCTCTTGGCAAAAAAGTACTCCACACAATATTCATGCAATTAACACATTACCAATCATTTGGACTCTGAAAGGGTAAGAATATGATTTGGCAGTACTTTGGGCATAGATCTCCTACTTAGAATAATACTTTTTATCATCCTCCATAAGGGAAAGAAAAAACACTCCTTCATTATTTATTGCTTAAACAAGTTTTTCCTTAGATTACTATGCATGATTTTAGAAAATTTTTTAGGGAACTTTTTTCCTATTTGCCTCTAACAAGAGTTCTACCTTATAGTGCATACACACATGTATGCACAAGCCAATATTTTGCTCTAATAAAAAAAATATATATAATGAAAAGGCCCTGATTTCACAAAAGCTATATATATACTAGAATTAACTGACAACTTCATGTTAAATGAAATCAGCTACTTTCATAAAACTCATTTAATAGAGTTCTGGCTACAATGAAACCTATAAACTTTAACATACCTGGCTTTTATAGGGAAGTTCTGTGAAATGTCTTTCATTAATTTAATGGCATCATAAACTGGAGTGGACATTATTTGAGAAGCTGCTTGAAAACTAAGATCTGGAAAGAAAAATATTATTAAGGAATCTAGCATAATATTAGACTTTTATAGACATTTCCATGAAATTGAAATACTAGACTCAATTCTTCTTGCCAAGTATTAGTATACAAACATGTTAATACTGTTACATCTGCATTTTAAAAAATTTTTAAATGTAAAGTTATCACTTATTTCCAAATATAAGCTTTATACTTTTATGAATGATTATTTAATACCTCTTATTTTCACAAATGACAGTATAATTTCAAGAGAGATATATGAAGAGAAATGCTCTCGCAAAGCTTTTTGTATACTTCAATGAAACATATGACAAAAAGTCAAAAGAATAATGAAGAGGAGTAAAAAGAGCTTTAAAGAGCCAATTCTGAAAAGACATTTAAGAAAGCTCCACTGTGTTTAACTCAGTAAATAGAAACATTCACTTTCTCTTTCAACATTGTTTTACCTTTGTGCTGAAATAAAATCCTAAACTTAGTATTATTTTATCTGATATGACAGTCCTATAAAAAGAAAAATGTATGTTGCTAACTGTGGTTAGTTTCAAACATGTCAGAAGAATTCATCTTAGTATTATTACTTTGTCAAGAGTCAGAAAAGATTTAAAACTAAATTCTTTCATTACCTACCTCAATAGTGAGGCAGATTGTTTCTCCTTTAGCTTAAGGACAAGATACTCACCCCACCACTGAAGCTAACCATCTGGATATCTTACAATGACTTTAAATCAACCTTTCAACACTAGTCTCATTATTTCTGAGTCCCATATTCAGCCCCAAAGTCTGCTTACATGTTTTATATATTCTCTCTACTCAGGCTCAAGTGAGAAATCCTAGAATTATCTTTGACTCCTTTTTACCTTCTAAATATTTATATGCCTTCTACCACTATTTCAGTAATGTCTACCTAGATTTCTTGCTTTTAGTCCATTCAAATACATCTTACACAGACATTAGGGAGTCAACTAGAACTAAGCTGACTATGCATATTCTGCTTAAAGGCCTTCAAAAACACCCCATCACTTACACTTTTCTAAATTATGCAAGGGCCCCTTAGAGAACATTTTGAAGGAGGCTTAAAACATAATTATAATTTTTAAAAAGTGCTAAAATACAGACATAAAAAAGGATCTAAAAATAATTGAAGATACTAGAAAGAGACTATCTGAAATTATGGATTTAGGAATATAAGCTCTATTAGAACTTAGAGAAGAGCTTCACAAACCATGCTAAGGGGTTTAAACTTAATACTTTTAATGGATGTGCATGAAATCAGTCCTTAATGATGCAAATGACTTGGCTAGCTAGTCCTATCAACCCCTTCTTACATTCAAAGTCTCTCCAGAAGTATTTGCCTTGGAAAAACAGAACTTTCTCAGATAAGAGGACTGCATACTTTGTTTGCCCCCCGCATCCACTCTTTCCTGCTTCAGGCCCCCAAAAGGCTGGTCTATCTGAACTGCATCAATAAGCTCCCTTGCCCTCAGATTTCTAGTTAGATTCAGCCAATCCAAGTAACTAATATGGGATCAGTAAGCAAGAAAAGAGTAAGGATTGGAATAGTTACTACCCAGATCCCTTCCTTGAGTCACAGAGGGCAGTCCCTCGGGCTACTACTGCTGTGTCAAGCAGCTCTCTCAACACACTCTCCAGGTTTTGGTAACCACTCTCTCCTCTTGCTCCCTCAAGGTTAGGGGTAGAAAATGTTTCCATCTAGTTGCAAATACTGGAATCGAATAATCCATTCCTTGTTGGTTTCCCTCAATCATGCCTGTCTCTGTAAAAAGTCCCTTTATTAAACTTTTTTAGTTTGTGTGTGCCAACATTTTCCTGTGGGGACTAATGTAAGGCCATTATGATCAGGGATGTGCAAGTGATAAAGCCTGGCTGATTTGACACAAGGCCAAAATCAGATTTTCATTTTAGAAAGATTATCTCAGTAACCTTATTGAGGATGAGTTTGAACCTACTACCTCAGTTTAGTGTTATCATGATGGCAAGTGAAAGAACAGTCACAAGGGCTGTGGTCTAATAAAAGGAGGTCTAAGCATGAGGTCTAGATGAGACACTAAATAGGAAACGGTACACCAGAAGGGTCCAGGGAGAATAGATTCTATCAGTTCAAAGAGGCAGATTCTTTACAGTAAATCGATCATAACAATGGCCTTGAATCTCATTCTGCTGAATGATTTTTCTATTGATGTATTGATTTTCTAGTGATACAGGGCTTAGTTGATACAACATTTGTATTAGGTAGGTAAAGAATAGCAGAAGTTATAAAACTTAATAGATTGGGTCTTGCACATTCTGCTATAATTTTAAAATGTAATATTCAATATTCTGTTACGTGTATATAAGGTTTACCTAGATACCATATGGTACAGTATAAAGAATTTTACTTGGACCAAAATCTTCACTTATTAGCTGTGTGGTAACTGGCACTTAAATAAGATAGTTTATATGAAAGGACCCTGTAAACTATAATCCAGATGAAGTATAAAATATTATTTGTATGTTATAAGTAAGTTATACCAGTGACAGTGGCCTGTAAATATCCTTTTAGTTGTTATTTTAAAAACAGAAAGTAGATTGGTGGTTGCCTACAACTGGGGAGTTGGGAAATGAGCAGTGACTGCTAATGAGGGTGTTAGTTTTTTTTGGGGGATGATGAGAATTTTCTAATATCAACTGTGTTAAGAGTGGTGGCATTCTAAAAATATGCTAAAAACTACTGAATGGTAGAATTTAAAAGGGCAAATTGAATAGTATGTGAACATATTAGTATGAATAGTATTATTATAGTGATGTCATTATTTACATCACTAATATGTCTATAAAATAATCTATATCACCTGAGATATAAAAGCTTATTTAACAAAACAGCTTATTAAGCTGTTATATTTTTAAAAGTTGATAAAAGATGACAAAAGTTAGATTATGCAGAAAGATGACATGTCCCCATGACCTACTAAATCATTACAAATAAAGAAGAAAAATTATAAATTGAAAAGGACTTAAAAGTTCAAACTAAATCAAATTTTGTTAACAAAATATCTGCTTGCAGGTTTTCAGTACAGAAGCTGTTCCTAACTTTGTAAAACTGCACGTCCTCCATTTGATGTTTCCATTAAAAATTTATCAATGAAACATGCAATAGTCTTAACAGGATCCAAATTTCAAAGAGAAGAAAACCAAGATTAAGTTTCATTTTCTCCTTACCTAGGAGTTAGGATTTTTAATCAGTTATAGTCTCCAAAAATGTGATTTAATACTTGAGACTAACCTATAAATCAGTATATACTTTTGAAATAACATCGAATAACCTCACTTCATATAATTTTAAGTCTTGCAAACATAAAAATATAGCTTGCTTGAGAGATGATCTGTTAAATAGGTATTGCCACAAAAAATCATAATTTATATTATTTACTAGTCATTAATACTGTCCATAAAATAATCTATATCATGTGATATATAAAAGCTTATTTAACAAAACAGATCAGTTACAAAATGCTGCGTTAAAGTATCTCAAAATACTATACCTTGTAGTTCCCAGACTTTCAAAGGCGTCATTTGTTTGTTACTCTCAGTCAGGTATTTTTGGAATGCTGTCAGATTATCTCTAAGATCTGAATATATTTCTCTGCATCAAAATATTAAGTGATGTTAAGTAGCATCACCTATCACAAACCATTATACAAACAGCATATTTTTCAAATTACATATTCCACGTAATTAGACATAAATGAATCATTCATCATTAAGATAATCATAAATTGTGATACAGCTATATTCACAGAACTTAAAAATAATGAGGAAGATATACAGGTCTCTTTTATTAAATATATGAAACAAAACAAAATCTGGAGGAATATACTCTCAATTGTTCGTGTCAACTGTAAGCGATGCAAGGATGAGGGCAGACTTAGGTTTTCATATCATATACTTTTTGTTTAACATTTTATAAATTGCAAACCTTGCTTTTATAATTGAAAATAAAAATTATAAGGAAAGTCAAAAATGCCTCATACAATCAGAGTTTATTTCTGAAAAGTTCCATCTTTGATTCTTATAAAACACTAAAATAAGATAATTTTATCCATTGTTAAACATCTCTAGGCATCTTTTAGAGAACCAAATAATGATGTAGTGGAATGGTATTTTACTATACACGCAATCTAAACTGTAATCTTCTTTCCTCTATCACTCATGAAATCAAGACATGGTGCCATTTCCATTTCAGATTTAAATGGAGAGACACAATTAAAAAAATAACTTTACTATCAGCACAACTTACAAAATACATATTTTCTTTTTATTATACTTTAAGTTCTGGGATACATGTGCAGAACGTGCAGGTTTGTTACATAGGTATACACATGCTGTGGTGGTTTGCTGCATCCATCAACCCGTCATCTACATTAGGTATTTCTCCTAATGTTATCCCTCCCCTAGCTCCCCACCCCCGACAAGCCACGGTGTGTGATGTTCCCCTCCCTGTGTCCATGTGTTCTCATTGTCCAACTACCACTTTTGAGTGAGAACATGTGGTGTTTGGTTTTCTGTTCCTGTGTTAGTTTGCTGAGAATGATAGTTTCCAGCTTCATCCATGTCCCTGCAAAGGACACGAACTTATCCTTTTTTATGGATGCATAGTATTCTATGGTATATATGGTGCCACATTTTCTTTATGCAGTCTATCACTGATGGACATTTGGGTTGGTTCGAAGTCTTTGCTATTGTGAATAGTGCTACAATCAACATATGTGTGCATGTGTCTTTATAGTAGAATAATTTATAATCCTTTGGGTATACACCCAGTAATGGGATTGCTGGGTCAAATGGTATTTCTGGTTCTAGATCCTTGAGGAATTGCCACACTGTCTTCCACAACGGTTGAACTCATCTACACACACACCAACAGCGTAAAAGCCTTCTTATTTCTCCACATCCTCTCCGGCATCTGTCGTTTCCTTTTTAATGATTGTCATTCTAACTGGCGTGAGATGGTGTCTCATTGAAAACACATATTTTCAATAGTCAATAGACAAGAAGACTTAGAAAAGTGAAATAAAAATACGGAATATACATAAATATGGTAATCTTATAGTTATGAATAAATATATATAGTACAGTGTCAATATCTTACAGGTTTACTACAATGTGGGATCATGTTTTGAAAACAAATAAAAATTGCTATGATAATAAAAGTACAATGGCATTTCTTTCTAAAAGAAGTTCACTATGAATTAAACATTTCCTTTTTCAATATTTTTAAGTTATCAGATTATAAGTTTACAAGAGCTACTATACCAATTTTCATATTTAATCATCATCTTAGTAACTTTCACTGCTAAAATTCTTTATATAAATTTAAGCAACATATGTATTATTCATAAAGTGCCTCAAAGGATTTTTGCTTTGAAATGAGCAGTCACTGAGTCACTGTGGAAGACTAATTTTGAGTATTCCCTTTTAAAAATGAATAGCCTTGGGAGGCCGAGGCAGGTGGATCATGAGGTCAGGAGATCAAGACCATCTTGGCTAACATGGTGAAACCCCGTCTCTACTAAAAATACAAAAATTAGCTGGAAGTGGTGGCAGATGCCTGTAATCCCAGCTACTCAGGAGGCTGAGGCAGGAGAATTGCTTGAACCCAGGAGGCAGAGGTTGCAGTGAGCCAAGATGGCTCCCCTGCACTACAGCCTGGGTGACAGAGCGAGAGCTAGACTCCATCTCAAAGAAAAGAAAAAAAAAATGAATAGCCATATGAGTTTTAGAATAGATTCTTCTAATTCTGTGAAAAATGACATTGGTAGTTTGACAGGAATAGCACTGAATCTGTAGACTGGCAGTATGGCCATTTTAACGACATTCATTCTTCCAATCCATGAGCATGGAATGTTTTTCCATTTGTTTGTGTCACCTATGATTTCTTTCAGCAGCGTTTTGTAGTTCTCCTTGTGGAGATGGTTCACCTCCTTGGTTAAATGTATTCCTACATACTTTTTTTGGTGTGTGGCTAGTGTAAATGGGATTGCCTGCTTGTTTTGGCTCTCAGCTTGAACATTATTGGCTTTTAGTAACGCTACTGATTTTTGTACACTGATTTTGTATCCTGAAACTTACAGAAGTTGTTTATCAGTTTTAGGAGCCTTATGGCGGAGTCTTTACGGTTTCCTAGGCAAAAGACATGAACAGACACTTCTCACAAGAAAACATATAAGCAGCCAAGAAACATATGAAAAAATGCTCGACATCACTAATCATCAGAGAAATTCAAGTCAAAACCACAATGAGATACCCTCTCACACCAGTCAGAATGGCTATTATCAAAAAGTCAAAAAGTAACAGATGCTGGCAAGGCTGCAGAGAAAAGGGAATGGTTATACACTGTTGGTGGAAATGTAAATTAGATCAGCCATTGCAAAAAGCAGTTTGGAGATTTCTCAAAGAACTTCAAACTACCACTCAACCCAGTAATCTCATTACTGGGTATTCACCCAAAGGAAAATAAATCATTCTGACAAAAAGACACATGCACTCATATGTTCATCATAGCACTTATTCACAATAGCAAAGACATGCAATCAACCCAGGTGCCATCAACGGCAAATTGGAAAAAGACAATGGGATACATATACCACCACGGAAAATCCTGCCCTTTGCAGCAACATGAATGCAGCTGTCAGCCATTATCCTAAGTGAATTAGGAACAGAAAACCAAATACCCTGTGTTCTGACTTATAAGTGAGAACTAAGCATTGGGTATACATGGACATAAAGATGGGAATAATAGATACTAGGGTCTATTAGCGTGGGGAGATGGCAAGGGCTGAAAAACTACCTGTTGGGTACTATGCTCACTACCTGGGTGATGGGATCATTCATACCACTAACCTCAGCATCACATAATACATCCATGTAACAAACCTGCACGTGTATGCCTTGAATCTAAAATAGAAGTTGAAATAAAATAAAAATAAAAATAGCCCAGTGTTCCACGTGATCTTTTGGAGAAAATGCAATTTAATCCCAGAAAAAGTTATATTCAGAAGAGAAAAGAACTATAAATTCCAAGATGTTGATTGAGATAGCTGAAAATGGAATAAAAATTTATTGTTAGCTGCTAAATAAATACCTTACTTAGAATAAATCCATTTTGTAAGATGTATTAACATTTTAAGGCCACTAGAGTATACTGCCTGGCCAACATACTTTAAAAATGTAACACAGTTATCCATATAAATTAGCATAGTCTCCAAAAATCTTACCCTTACTGTATATAGTTATCTACTCATCACCAGGAGAACCAACCTGAGAGTCCTTCATAAATGACTGTAATACTAAACAAGAACTAAAGGTGTTAATAAAAATATTTCTTTAATTAATTTTGCCTGGATAAAGAAATCATAAACTTTCACTTGTAAATAAGGGAAAATGTACATGAAATTACAGCCATACCCATTCACGAGTATTCATAGAGCACTCACCATCCTATTCCTTGTCTTCAATCAGCGTGGCAGGAAAAAAAAGGGGAGGTATAACTTTAATTTTTCAAAGCTTACTTATATGTGTATATGAAATGGTAATCTGCAGTACAGAAAATTTGAGTAATAAATGTTTTCTTTTGGGCTACACATTTGTTCAAGCTAAAGATCCAATATTATCAATGATTTTTGTAACCCATCAGATCAGTAAAGTTCTAGATTCTATAAAGTTTTTAGTTTTCGGTCAGAACTTTATCAACTCCTGTTTCTCTAAGCACACTAAGACAAATTTATTATATGAAAAGTGATTTTAAGTATCTCATACTTTATGAATGTCAGATGTATTAGAACTCCTTAAAAATAAAGAAACCAATATAATAAAGAGGAATATTTACCACAGCTTGCCAAGTTAATTCATTAAAAAACAGTAAAAATAAGAGTTTAAAAATAGTAAATGTTAGCTAACATTATTACTACAATATTTATTTTAAAAAATAATGATTTACTCAATTTTTTTCCTCAAAAGAAATTCAATTTAGGCAGTTTTTTCTTGGCAGCATTTTGTGAAACTATTTTAATAATAACTTAATAATTATAATTTTCATTTATTTTATTCATGTTTAACAAACACATTAATGCTTATATGCCATGAATTGTTAAAAATACTTTATTACTAAATTATATTATTTATTCTCTCCAAATTTAGAAACTTCCTAAACAAGTTATGTACTATACCAATTATTTACTTGACTTTTATGGCAGCTGGGTTAGAATAAAGAAAAGTACTACTTTTGGATATGGGAAATCATAATTTGTATGGTGATAGCACCATACAGTGCAAATGAAGAACAGAATAAAAAAATGCTACAAGGCTAATAAATATTTAACAATTTATTTGTTGCCTTATGTTTGTTGTTTCATGTCTTTGAGGTTTAGCCATTCTATAAATAAACTTTATTTATGGGACAAATAATTTATTCTGGGTAAAAGGAGAAAAACATGCATATTTAACAGTGACCAACCATAGGTATCGAAAAATTTCAAATTTTCTAGTTATCCCAGGGATACCACTGGAGTTTCAGAAATAAAAGCCCACTCTCAATGTAAACATAACAGTTGTATCTAATGAAAAAACTTCCATCTTTAAGATTAATATGAAAATAAACTTCAACAGTAAGTAATTCAGTATATGGCAAAGGTTTCAGAATTTTTTATAAAGAGCTGTTATAATTAGTAAAAAAGATAAACACAGAAAGAACAAATGAGCACAAGTTAGGAATAAGCAATTACCCAAGAAGAAATTCCAAGGCCAATAAACATGAAAAAAAGTTAATCCTTGCAATAATAAACTGCCAATAGTTGACAAATTATAAAATTGGTTCAGTCCAGTGAATTAAATACACTTTTTTTTTTAAAAAAAGAAACACCATTTCATTTATTAAACTGAAAAAGATTTTTAAAATAGTATGAGTGGTTATTAAAGTTCTGGGAAATGAACACATTTCACATTCTGGGGTGAGTGTCCATGTTAGTGCAATTTTATGAGGGTAGTTTACAAGTATGAATAAAAAATTTCAAGAAGTACATATACTTTGTCAACTATTTTCCTGAAATTTGTGCAAAGGAAAATCTGCAATGCACACAAACTGGTACAAAAAAAAATTAAATGAAAAAGTAGGGAAAGAATTTAAAGTCCCATTCTATGGGACTGTTTCGATAAATGATGGACTATCCACAAGATGTGAAAAAAACAGCTACACACTATGGTTCTACCGTGCAAAACAATATGTCGTGTATGCATTTATTTGATGCTATAAAAATATTCACAGAAAGACTGGAAAAACATACTGTACACCAAAACATTATGAGTTATCTCTTTAATTGTGAAATTAGTGATGATTTTTAAATGTGCTTTTTTGCTTTCCGTAGCTTTTTGACATTAGCCATGTGTTACTTCTGTAATAAATAAAAACAATCGTGTGTGTGTGTGTTTGTACTTTCTACATAAAAGAAAGGTGAAACATACGGCAAAACAGTATATCAAATTTCTTCCTTAAAAACAAATGGGTATAATAATACCAATTTCATTTCCATTCAGACTTACTTTAGTTTCCCAAAGAGAAATCCTTGAACTTCATTTGTTTCAGTCTCATCCTCTACAGTAGTATTAGTCACAGCTACATTTTGGAAACAAAACCAAAATAAAACAAAAATATTTTCAGACTGGGAAAAGAACATGTAATCAAAAATTAGAAGAACTTGGCCAGGTGTGACAGCTCACGCCTGTAATCTCAGCACTTTGGGAGGCCGAGGTGGGTGAATCACTTCAGCTCACGAGTTCAAGACCAGCCTGACCAACCCAGTGAAACCTTGTCTCTACTAAAAATACAAAAATTAGCCAGGCGTGGTGGCATGCGCCTGCAGTCCCAGCTACTTGGGAGGCAGGAGAGTGGCTTGAGCCTGGGAGGTAGAGGTTAGAGTGGACTGAGATCACGCCACTGCACTCCAGTTTGGGTGACAGAGTAAGACTGTCTCTTAAAAAAAAAAAAAAAAAATTAGAACTCACAATGACATGAAATTCCATTTGTTTTACCTTGTTTTTCCTTCATGGACCAGATTAATATATATATATGCATGTGTACAGGCTAACATTCCTAAGTGTGAGCTGTCTTTTTGAACATGCTTGATTAAATACTTAGCAACTATAATAAAGTGCTTTATAGATTAGTTAATAGTCAAGTTCTATTTTATAATCAGAAATAAGCCAAAAGGCCTGTAACAAATGCTGGGTTTAGCTTTTAAGTGAGGCAGGAGGTCCAAACCCTAAGTTTAAATATAAGTTCCTACATATTTCCAACACCTTTAAAGATAATCAAGGAATATTAGAAAGACACCAAAACTCATGGCCTCAAAGAATAAAGATATAATATGTTATAGTCATTTCCCTTCTCCCTTACATACCAAATAATTATACTATACAGTCTGGTTGGTGGAATATGTGAAGGGTGCTTTAGGATCATAAAGACTGTGACCTCTTATAGTGTGTGGGGTGGCTCTCTATCAGAGTGTATCAGAGCTCAGCAATTATGCTTACCCTTTCTTACTTTTCTGAAACTCTGAATCTCTAGTACCCAGAGTAAAAACAACTCTGGGTACTTTGATCTAGTCATCCTTTTCCTCTTGTTTGTTCATTCATTCATTGGGCAAACATTTATTGACTGCTTACTATGAGGGGTCTATGACAGGATAGACACCAAGAAAAACAGAGACACAAAAGACACAGACCATGAACTTTTCTAAAAGAAGGCACAGAAAGATATGGGATATAGAAAAGAGAAGAGCATTCTCTAACAGAGCAGCAAGATAGGCAGCCATCTCAGAGGCACAGACTGATATATTTGAGTCTTAAAAGATATGAAGTCTGGCCGGGTGCGGTGGCTGACGCCTGTAATCCCAGCACTTTGGGAGGCTGAGGCAGGTGAATCACAAGGTCAGTTCAATACCAGCCTGGCCAACATGGTGAAACCCCGTCTCTACTAAAAATACAAAAATTAGCCAGGTATGGTGGCAGGCGCGTGTAAGTCCAGCTACTCAGGAGGCTGAGGCAAGAGAATTGCTTCAATTCGGGAGGCGGAGGTTGCAGTGAGCCGAGATCGCGCCACTGCACTCCAGCCTGGGTGACAGAGCAATGATTCCATCTCAGGAAAAAAAAGAAAAAGATATGAGGTCTTTAGAGGAAATGAAAGAAGCGAAGACAGCGGCAGGCAGAAGGAATAGCATATGCTAAGGGATGAAGGTAGGAGAGGTCATAAAGACTTGCCATGGAGCCCATGCATAAAAGCATCCAGGGAACAGAAAATTATTCTAAATAGTAAGTAGTTTAGTGTTTCAGGCAAGAGGACACAAATTAGAGAGGGCTGAAAGACAGTAAAAAGGCAGTAAGAAATCAGATTGTGAAAAGCTTTGTTTGCTACGTTCTGAATTTTTGAGAGAGGTTATAGGGAGCCACTAAAGGATTTAACCAGTGGAATCACAAAGTCAGATTTTCAATATCAGAAGTTCATTTGGAAAGTACTGTGGAGATTAGACTGATTAATCTGTCTTGAGGGATGGTGAGATTGAGGGCACTGAAGACCTAAGATCAGAGAGATGGCTAGTTAAAGGTCTGATACATGTATACAGAGAGAAAAAAAGAACTGCACTAAGGAGTGGCAACTAGAATTGGCAGGTGAAGACATATTCCAAGTGTGTGTAAAAGGTTGATGACAGAATGCAGTGCATAATAATACAGATGATACATATGTGACCATCTGACTTTTTAAAGAAAATTCTATAAGCGCAATAGCTAAAAATGCCTTAAGTTACTATCGTGACTACAAGAGAGTAAATTATAAAGCAATGTAGAGCTATACACAAGCTATACAGAAATACATAAAATCAGAGTATTATTTTTACTATACTTTTTCAGTAACTCTTTAACTAAAAATATTTAAATTACAGTAATACAGATCTTTATTTGAAGCACATTCAGTAGGAGGAGCCAGAGAGAAGTCTGTGATCAAGGCAGGGTCTCTATATGAAAAAACAAAGTTGAAGCAGGAGCCTCATCTGAGTGCATATAAGAGAATAAACGTAAAACTCTTAACCAAGAATCAGGCATAAATAAATTTGACACGAACCAGGTAATAAAAGACTTCCATAAGTGTTCTGAGAACTTGTTTAGTTTATTTAAGTCTCCAGAGTCTCTTCATCTAGAGTATGCATTTAGTTCATAGAATACAGATAGATATTGGTTAGTAGATCACAAATCTAATGAATCTACCTCATCTAAACAATTCATAGGCCTCTCTCACCCTGCTTCAGGAAAGAAAAAAAAAAAAACTACCATCCTAATTTCATTACAAATAAATATTTCAGACAAAACTTCCTTACATGGGCGAGACCCAGATGCCTATGCCAGTCACCTCTAGCAATAATCGGCCTCATCTATTGCCACAGTGTACCTTACATATACTATCAATTGTTATATGGTGCTGAAATGGTTTGGAGCCCATCGGGTATAAGCAAAATAACATACAATTTCATATTTTTAAAGAAATGTTAATAACCAATAATATTAAATACGTTTCTTTCAGCCGAAAATTTAATTCCAAATTTTAATGAAGAATATGTCCACCCCATTTCTAGCCTCAAACGAACATATGCAGGATTATACTCATTAAATTTTTAAAAAACTAAAGTGTGTAAAAGCCTCCAACTTTTCATTCTACTCAAGTACTGAGATAGAGAACTTACTTTTAACTTGGGTATCATCCAGTGCTTTGTATTCTGTACTCTTAATTGCTAGCTCCACACCATACCCAGATAAGTACATTTTCCGTGAGCTTGGTTTCTGTTCAAACACATTTATTTTACAAAAAGAGAAAACAGTTAGTCAAACATCTTGTTTTAAAGTCAGTACCACGATGTGTTCGGACATAAGAGTAAATTACTAATATTGAAGGTTTTTAATCACTGTGAAAAATCTGGGGGTTGTTTACATTGTCTCTAGTCTATCAAGGAACTAGAATTTGGTTAACCACTACTCTGTAAAAACTTTGTCGTGACTACTGTTTTAATTACTTTTTAATTTTTACAATTAAAATAAAAAATATCTTTTTCTGTTATAACATGTCTTCAATGAGTTAATTAACAGAAGATCCAATACAGACAAGTTTCAACAAAACTGTTTTCCTTTTTGGGGGCCCCCAAAAGATTTGCTAAACCAAAAATGCTCATCTGCTGGTTGTCTAGATGTAGGACTAGAGTGCTGCCAAAAGCAAACACTGGAAAGCAGTGGCAAAGGAGACAAAAAAGTTAGTGCCGTGAAATCCCTGATAAAAGTTTTCTTTGTTTCTCAATGATTAAAATATACCAAATGCCACAAATTAACATCTGTTCTTGCAATAAGAGGCTACAGTTCACTAAAACAGAGTGGTCTGAAATGTTTATGATCAGAATTTTGGTACCTTTAATTTTATTATTTCCATAAAGGGCAAATATTAAATGTACTCCTAGAGATCACCTCATCAAGCAAGAGAAGTCACTATATTTTATTCAAAAGGAAGAAACCTGGATGAACACACATAATAGTTTTAAAGTTGTTCCAGCTTCTAGACTGAAATTCTTGTTGGCTGTACTGCAACCATTATCATTTGGCATATCTCAAGGGGTTAGAAAACCACTTTAACTTAGAGCTCAGCAAACTCCCTGGAAGATGCCATGTGTCTTTGCTTAATTCAGGTTTGCACAGGGACAGTTTTGCATGATAGAGGAAAAGGCAGAAATTGGAGGGAAGGAGAACTTTAGTAGTGCGTTATTCTTTGTATTCTCTTCTTTCCTCCCTAAACCTTCTACCAAGCCTTATTGATATGCATATGGCCAGAGTGACTGTTCTTTGGCCTGTTCTATTTCCAAGTAAGAATATGTAAAAGTTAGCTTCAGATATTCAGACAAATACTTAACATTGCTGCCCACACTAAAATTTAATTTGCTAATTTCTCAGGCCCACATTATATGAAAGATAGCATGTAGAAACTGGGTTATTTATAATTACAGTAATCTGACAAAGATGAAAATTTTTTAGAGTTTTCAATTTCATAACAGCTCAATTTAAAACTACATTTTGAATATCTAGTCAAAAGACCAATCAGTTGGTGGCTAAGTGAATCAAAACTATACGGCCGTATATCTTGTTATAGTTCATAAAAGAAATGCAATTTCACATAGCTGATTTCCATTATCAGTTCTGGAAAGTTATTAGCTCCTCAGTAATAAAAATGTTCCTAAATTCATATTTGCTTTCCTCATTTGGAAATGTGTTGATATAAAATTTGAATTGTAATTTTGTAGTTCAGTAAGTTTGGATTTGCAAAACAAATTACCAAATCAACAGGTTAAAAAAAAATCTTTGTTTTTCTATTTCTTTTTCCCCCACAAAAAGGCTTTTTTCCTCCACAAAAAGACATATGTTAAAAACGTAGCATAAATATGTCTATTTTTATTAGAATTACATGTTGACTAGATTTACATTATAGCTATTTTGAACATAAAAGATGTCATTCATTAAATATAAGGCTATAATTTGATGTTACTAAATGCCCAGATAGTTAATATGATTTCACAGAAGCACACTTAGTGGTCACATTCTCTATGTCAGGCCTCTGAGCCCAAGCCAAGCCATCGCATCCCCTGTGACTTGCATGTATATGCCCAGATGGCCTGAAGTAACTGCAGAATCACAAAAGAAGTGAAAATGCCCTGCCCTGCCTTAACTGATGACATTCCACCACAAAAGAAGTGTAAATGGCCGGTCCTTGCCTTAAGTGATGACATTACCTTGTGAAAGTCCTTTTCCTGGCTCATCCTGGCTCAAAAAGCTCCCCCACTGAGCACCTTGCGACCCCCACTCCTGCCCGCCAGAGAACAAACCCCCTTTGACTGTAATTTTCCTTTACCTGCCCAAATCTTATAAAACAGCCCCACCCCTATCTCCCTTCGCTGACTCTCTTTTCGGACTCAGCCCGCCTGCACCCAGGTGAAATAAACAGCCATGTTGCTCACACAAAGCCTGTTTGGTGGTCTCTTCACACAAACGCACATGAAATTTGGTGCCATGACTCAGATCGGGGGACCTCCCTTGGGAGGAGATCAATCCCCTGTCCTCCTGTTCTTTGCTCTGTGAAAAAGATCCACCTACAACCTCAGCTCCTCAGACCCACCAGCCCAAGGAACATCTCACCAATTTTAAATCGGGTAAGCGGCCTCTTTTCACTCTCTTCTCCAACCTCCCTCACTATCCCTCAACCTCTTTCTCCTTTCAATCTTGGCGCCACACTTCAATCTCTCCCTTCTCTTAATTTCAATTCCTTTCATTTTCTGGTAGAGACAAAGGAGACACGTTTTATCCGTGGACCCAAAACTCCGGCGCTGGTCACAGACTAGGGAAGGTGGCCTTCCTTTGGTGTTTAATCATTGCAGGGACGCCTCTCTGATTATTCACCCACGTTTCAGAGGTGTCAGACCATGCAGGGATGCCTACCTTGGTCCTTCACCCTTAGCAGCAAGTCCTGCTTTTCTGGGGGAGGGGCAAGTACCCCAACCCCTTCTCTCTGTGTCTCTACCCCTTCTCTGCTTTTCTGGGGCAGGGGCAAGAAACCCCCAACCCCTTCTCCTTCACCCTTAGTGGCAAGTCCCACTTTTCCAGGGGAGGGGCAAGTACCCCAACCTCATATCTCTGTGCCCCAATCCCTTATTTCCACACCCCAACCTCGTATCTCTGTGCCCCGATCCCTTATTTCTGCACCCCAACCTCTTATATCTCTGCGCCCCAATCCCTTATTTCCATGCCCCAACCTCATATCTCTGTGCCCCTACCCCTTTCCCGCTTTTCTGGAGGGTAAGAACCCCCGAACCGCTTCCCTCCGTGTCTCTACTCTCCCTTTTCTTTAAACTTGCCTCCTTCACTATAGGCAACCTTCCACCCTCCATTCCTCCTTCTTCTCCCTTAGTCTGTGTTCTCAAAAACTTAAAACCTCTTCAACTCACACCTGACCTAAAACCTAAATGCCTTATTTTCTTCTGCAATGCCGCTTGACCCCAATACAAACTCGACAGTAGTTCTAAATAGCCAGAAAACAGCACTTTCCATTTCTCCATTCTGCAAGATCTAAATAATTCTTGTCATAAAATAGGCAAAAGGTCTGCGGTGCCTGACGTCCAGGCACTCTTTTACACATCAGTCCCTTTCTAGTCTCTGTTCCCAATGCAACTAGTCCCAAATCTTCCTTCTTTCCCTCCCACCTGTTCCCTCAGTACCAACCCCAAGCGTTGCTGAGTCTTTCTAACCTTCCTTTTCTACAGACCCATCTGACCTCTCTCCTCACCAGGCCGAGCTAGGTCCCAATTCTTCCTCAGCCTCTGCTCCTCCACCCTATGATCCTTTTATCACCTCCCCTCCTCACACCCGGTCCAGCTTACAGTTTCATTCCGCAACTAGCCCTCCCCCACCTGCCCAGCAATTTACTCTTAAAAAGGTGGCTGGAGCTAAAGGCATAGTCAAGGTTAATACTCCTTTTTCTTTATCCCAAATCAGATAGCGTTTAGGCTCTTTTTCAAATATAAAAACCCAGCCCAGTTCATGGCCTGCTTAGCAGCAACCCTTAGACACTATACCGCCCTAGACCCAGAAGGGCCAGAAGGCCGCCTTATTCTTAACATGCATTTTATCACCCAATCCACTCCTGACATTAGGAAAAAAACTTCAAAAATTAGAATCTGGCCCTCAAACCCCACACCAGAAATTAATCAATCTTGCCTTCAAGGTATACAATAATAGAGAGGAAGCAGCCAGACAGCAACGCATTTCTGAGTTACAATTACTTGCCTCTGTTGTGAGACAAAACCCAGCCACACCTCCAGCATACAAGAACTTCAAAATGCCTAAGCCGCACACGCCTAAGCCGCAGCAGACAAGCATTCCTACAACACTTCCTCCATCAGGATCTTGCTTCAAGTGCCAGGAATCTGGCCACTGGGCCAAGGAATGCCCGCAGCCCTGGATTCCTCCCAAGCCATATCCCATCTTGCAGGGATCCACTGGAAGGCAGACTGCCCAGCTCGCCCGGCAGCCACTCCTAGAGCCCCTAAAGCTCTAGCCCAAGGCTCTCTGACTGACTTCTTCCCAGATCTGCTCGGCTCAGCGACTGAAGATTGACGCTGCCCGATTGCCTGGGAAGCTCCCTGGACCATCACGGACGCCGAGCTTCGGGTAACTCTCACAGTGGAGGGTAAGTCCATCCCCTGTTTAATCGATATGGGGGCTACCCACTCCACATTGCCTTCTTTTCAAGGGCCTGTTTCCCTCGCCCCAATAACTGTTGTGGGTATTGACAGCCAAGCTTCAAAACCCCTGAAAAACTCCCCCACTCTGGTACCAACTTGGACAACACTCTTTTATGCACTCTTTTTTAGTTATCCCCACCTGCCCAGTTCCCTTATTAGGCCGAGATATTTTAACCAAATTATCTGCTTCCCTGACTATTCCTGGACTACAGCTGCATCTCACTGCCACCCTTCTCCCCAACCCAAAGCCTCCTTCGTGTCTTCCTCTCGTATCCCCCCACCTTAACCCACAAGTATGGGACATTTCTACTCCTTCCCTGGCAACTGATCACATGCCCATTACCATCCCATTAAAACCTAATCACACTTACCCCACTCAACGCCAATATCCCACCCCACAGCACGCTTTAAAAGGATTAAAGCTTGCTACAGCACGGGCTTCTAAAACCTATGAACTCTCCTTACAATTCCCCCATTTTACCTGTCCAAAAACCTGACAAGTCTTACAGATTAGTTCAGGATCTGCGCCTTATCCACCAAATTGTTTTGCCTATCCACCCCGTCGTGCCAAACTCGTATACTCTCCTATCCTCAATACCTCCCTCTACTATCCATTATTCTGTTCTAGATCTCAAACATGCTTTCTTTACTATTCCTTTGCACCCTTCATCCCAGCCTCTTCCTAGCTTTCACTTGGACTAACCCTGACACCCATCAGTCCCAGCAACTTACCTGGGCTGTGCTGCCGCAAGGCTCCAGAGACAGCCCTCATTACTTCAGCCAAGCTCTTTCTCATGATTTACTTTCTTTCCACCCCTCTGCTTCTCACCTTATTCAATATATTGATGACCTTCTTCTTTGTAGCCCCTCCTTTGAATCTTCTCAACAAGACACGCTTCTGCTCCCCTCAGCATTTATTCTCCAAAGGATATCGGGTATCTCCCTCCAAAGCTCAAATTTCTTCTCCATCCGTTACCTACCTCAGCATAATTCTTCATAAAAACACACATGCTCTCCCTGCCAATCGTGTCCAACTGATCTCTCAAATCCCAACCCCTTCTACAAAACAACTCCTTTCCTTCCTGGGCATGGTTGGATATTTTCGCCTTTGGATACCTGGTTTTGCCATCCTAACAAAACCATTATATAAACTCACAAAAGGAAACCTAGCTGACCCCATAGATCCTAAATTCTTTCCCCACTCCTCTTTCCGTTCCTTGAAGACAGCTTTAGAGAATGCCCCCACTCTAGCTCTCCCTCCTTTTCATTACACACAGCCAAAGTGCAGGGCTGTGCAGTCGGAATTCTTACACAAGGACCAGGATCGCGTCCTGTAGCCTTTTTGTCCAAACAACTTGACCTTACTGTTTTAGCCTAGCCCTCATATCTGCGTGCAGCGGCTGCCACTGCTTTAATACTTTTAGAGGCCCTCAAAATCACAAACTATGCTCATCTCACTCTCTACAGCCCTCATAATTTCCAAAATCTATTTTCTTCCTCATACCTGACGCATATACTTTCCGCTCCCCAGCTCCTTCAGCTGTACTCACTCTTTGTTGAGTCTCCCACAATTACCATTGTTCCTGGCCCGAACTTCAATCTGGCCTCCCACAGTATTCCGGATACCAAACCTGACCCTCATGACTGCATCTCTCTGATCCACCTGACATTCCCCCTATTTCCCTCTTCCCTGTTTCTCACCCTGATCACACTTGGTTTATTGACGGCAGTTCCACCAGGCCTAATCACCACACACCAGCAAAGGCAGGCTATGCTATAGTACGAGCCACTAGCCCGCCTCTTAGAACCTCTCATTTCCTTTCCATCGTAGAAATCTATCCTCAATGAAATAACTTCTCAGTGTTCCATCTGCTATTCTACTACTCCTCAAGGATTATTCAGGCCCCCTCCCTTCCCTACACAACAAGCTCGAGGATTTGCCCCCACCGAGGACCGGCAAATTAGCTTTACTCAACATGCCCCCAGTCAGATAACTAAAATACCTCTTAGTCTAGGTAGACACTTTCACTGGATAGGTAGAGGCCTTTCCTACAGGGTCTGAGAAGGCCACTGCAGTCATTTCTTCCCTTCTGTCAGATATAATTCCTTACTTTAGCCTTCACCCCTCTATACAGTCTGATAACAGACCAGCCTTTATTAGTCAAATCAACCAAGCAGTTTTTCAGGCTCTTAGTATTCAGTGAAACCTTTATATCTCTTACGGTCCTCCGTCTTCAAGAAAAGTAGAACGGACTAAAGGTCTTTTAAAAAGACACCTCACCAAGCTCAGCCACCAACTTAAAAAGGACTGGACAATACTTTTATCACTTTCCCTTCTCAGAAGTCAGACCTGTCCTCAGAATGCTACAAAGTACAGGCCATTTGAACTCCTGTATAGACACTTCTTTTTATTAGGCTCCAGTCTCATTCCAGATACCAGACCAACTTAGACTGTGCCCCCAAAAAACTTGTCATCCCTACTATTTTCTGTCTAGTCATACTCCTATTCTCCGTTCTCAACTACTCATACATGCCCTGCTCTTGTTTACACTGCCGGTTTACACTGTTTCTCCAAGCTATCACAGCTGATGTCTCCTCGTGCTATCCCCAAACTGCCACTCTTAACTCTTGAAGTAAATAAATAATCTTTGCTGGCAGGACTATACTGAATCTCCTTAGGCACTCTCTAATCAGATGTCCTAGGTCCTCCCAATTCTTAGACCTTTTATACCTGTTTTTCTCCTTCTCTTATTCCATTTAGTTTTTCAATTCATACAAAACCGTATCCAGGCCATCACCAATAATTCTACACAACAAATGTTTCTTCTAACAACCCCATAATATCACCCCTTACCACAAAATCTTCCTTCAGCTTAATCTCTCCCACTCTAGGTTCCCATGCCACCCCTAATCCTGCTCGAAGCAGCCCTGAGAAACATTGCCTATTCTCTCTCTCCATACCACCCACCAACAATTTTTGCTGCCCCAACACTTCAACATTATTTTGTTTTATTTTTCTTATTAATATAAGAAGGCAGGAATGTCAGGCCTCTGAGCCCAAGCCAAGCCATCGCATCCCCTGTGACTTGCATGTATATGCCCAGATGGCCTGAAGTAACTGCAGAATCACAAAAGAAGTGAAAATGCCCCGCCCTGCCTTAACTGATGACATTCCACCACAAAAGAAGTGTAAATGGCCGGTCCTTGCCTTAAGTGATGCCATTACCTTGTGAAAGTCCTTTTCCTGGCTCATCCTGGCTCAAAAAGCTCCCCCACTGAGCACCTTGCGACCCTCACTCCTGCCCGCCAGAGAACAAACCCCCTTTGACTGTAATTTTCCTTTACCTGCCCAAATCTTATAAAACGGCCCCACCCCATCTCCCTTCGCTGACTCTCTTTTCGGACTCAGCCCGCCTGCACCCAGGTGAAATAAACAGCCATGTTGCTCACACAAAACCTGTTTGGTGGTCTCTTCACACAGACGCGCATGAAACTCTAAATAATAACTTGAGACAGATTCTCAACAGATGGGCATAGCTCCCCAGGGGCATGTTAGAACCACTTGGGAGAACATTTTAAAAAGACAGACAATTAACAACAACAAGGTTCATTGCACAGGTTTACTTATAGATTTTTATAAGAAATAGATATTTTATAGATATCTACTTTTATAGATAGTTACTTATAGATTTTCTTCCACCTTGCCACCTGAAACAGCAAGTCCAGCCTCTCCTCTTCCATTTCCTCCTCAGCCTACTCAACATGACTATGAGGATAAAGATCTTTATGATGATCCACTTCTATTTAATGAAAAATATATTTTCTCTTCCTTATGACTTTAATAACATTACTTATCTAGCTTACTCTACTGTAAGAATTACAAAATATAATAATACATGTGACATGAAAAATATGTGTTAATTGACCGTTTCTGTTATCAGTAAGGCATCCAGTCAACAGTAGGTTATTAGTACTTAAGTTTTAGTGGAGTCCAAAGTTATACGTATATTTTTTAACAACATGAGGGGTCAGTATCTCTAACTCACACATGCTTAAGGGTAAACTGTACTTGTATCTCCCACTCCCATTCCTATTCTCATTTGCCTCTGAGCTCTGCTTTATCTGACAGAGAATCATAGTCTTAAGGTGCTACTGTTATTGATGGTAATGTATCCATCCTTCTAGCAAACTCAGTTGGGAAAAATTGAGAATTCTTGGCATAAGATGATTAGACAACATAAAATGTTTTGAGTGCACACTCTAGACCCATGACTCTATGTCCTCGTATTTTTTCTGAAAACACTTTCATCACCATCTAACATAAATCTGTTTTACATCTCTTGCCACTGAAATTGAAGTTCTCTGAGAATAAGGAATGTTTCTCTCTTATTCACTGCTACATGAACCAATGCCTGGCACAGAGACATCCAAATATTTATGAAATTAATGACTTAAATATGTAATCATTTACAAACTGTACACACACCCACACTTTCTCTTTATATCTCACTTTACAGATAATCTTTATGTAGATTATGCAAATATCTATATGCCAACACACTCAAGAATATTTAAGATTTTCCACTTTTACTAAATAGCAATAACTCACTCAAAATTATACAATGAACAATTAAAATTGGGAATGTGAAGAACACTGAGGGAAAAAAATACATTTTATATGATGTTATTGTAGGGCAAGTCCCTGAAAGATCTAGGCAACCCAGCTCTTCCTCGCTTTCTCACTTGTAAATCTCAGAGTAACTGTAGAATGATGTGCTGGAAATGCAAGAAATATGAAGGAATTGCCAGTAAAGCCAAGCTCTGTTCCCATCACTCCTAGAACAGGATGTCTTGCAATGCTTTAGCACAGCTCATCAAGTTGCTCCTAGGTATAAAACCCAGGGCAGAGCAGGCTTTCAGAGTTCCTCAGCTGTGGTGAGACATGAACGACGTGCACGTGAGACTCCATCCATCCTTGGCAGCTATCCTAAGCTTTGGGGGATGAGCTTGCCATGAATCCTTAGGTGTCTATTGTCCCTTGCTGCCTGTCTGTGAGTAATAAAGTTGCTTCCCTAAACTTGTTGTGCGAGTGTTCTGTCTCACCAGACTCATGCCAGTGGATTGATACTGGTACACAATATTGGCAAGGTGTTTACAGTCCTCCCCTGGGATTGATACCAGTGCACAGTGAACTTGCATCATAAAATTATCAAATATATAAAACAAAATTAAGATACTGAAACAAGCTACTTATCTTCTATCACCAGTACTAAGCACAGTGCCCAACTTATAGGCATTTGTGGAAGATTATTATAAAGGCCACAAATGAATAACTGCTTCCCATGTCCAGACTCCTTTGCAATGTGACCTTGCTACTTCTCACCAGGAAACTGAGTCTATTTTTCCATTCTTTTGAATCTGGCTGGCCTTGTGACTTGCTTTGACTAACACAAGGTGGCAGAAGTATCACTGTATGAGTTCCTGGGCATAGGGCTTAAGAGGTATTGCAAGTTCCACTCTTTTCTTTTTGGGACCCTAAGCCATCATGATGTGAAGAATCATAGTCTAACTCTTGGAAGATGAAAGGCCATGTAGAAAAGACAAGAAACTTCAGCTATCAGCCTGAACTGCCACACAGGTCTGTCAGAATAACTCGAATCCCCAAGCTCTAATCTAGTACTGAATGACCCCCACTGCATGAACAATACCAGCAGAAAAAGTGCCCCGACTGTCAACCCACAGAATAAAGAGAAACAGTAAGTCAATATTGCCTTAAGCCACTAAATTTTGAGATTTGTTACAAAGCAATTCAGACACAGACACGGCATCTAATAAATGTGCATGGAGGAAAGAAAGAAGAGATGATAGATTCCTCTAACAAATTTCTAATTCAAAGAATACCTAGTTTCCTCATAAATAGTAGTAACTTAAGAGTTTTTCATCCTCTACAATCATATATTACTGCTTTGAGAAGTTATAAGGTAGCTTCAATCAGCATTAAGAAACTTAAATTTTGGATTCCCCAGGTAAGCAGCAAAGCTATGGTATCAAAGCAACTCTAGGAAAAAAAAATTTGTTTTTTAAATTTTTAAATTATTATGGATACAGAAAAGTTGCACATATTTATGGGGTATATGTTATAATTTGATACAAACATACAAAATGTAATGATCAAATCAGGGTATTTGGGATATCTATCACCTCAAACACTTCATCATTTCTTTGTGTTAGGAACATTCCAATTTTTGAAGTCAGGGAGACAGAGACTAAAATGATGGTAGTTACCTGAAGATGGAAAAACTAGTGGGGATGTGGGGATTAAGAGGGGACGGTTAATGGGTATAAAAATACAGTTAGGAAGAATAACATCTAGTGTTCAGCAGCACAATCGAGTGACTATGGTTAATAATTTATTGTGTATTTCAAAACAAGGAAAAATAATTTTATAAGCATTACATCCTTATTAAAGAGCCACTTAGTTATGACCTCCTCTCTCACAACTAGAATGTCTCATCTTTCTTTTTCTTCAGTGGACAGATATCAGAGGGCTTCAGAATCATATGCTATATATTCCCAACCAATGTGCCAGATCTAATGAAGCAAGATCTCTGGAGTGAGAGCACTTTATTATTTAAAAGAACACTCCAATTGGTGTTGGGGTAGAGAATGAGACTGATAATGGAAAACAAAATAACCTTCAACTTTAAAGTTTTATTACTTTAATTAAAAAATAAACTTGAAAAGATAAAATGTTAGCTGTCAATTCTGGGTAGTATATACAAAAATGTTTATTATTTTTAGGCTTTTTGTATTAGAAAATTTTCTGAAGAAAAAATAAAGCAGATGGAACGAGAATGATAACAGAAGAAAAAGGCACCTGTGGGAAGGTGAACATTTGAATACCTAGGACACATACCACTAAATGCTAGTGAAGCTGGTAAAGATATTTAGCTAGAAATCTATAAAGCTTGCTAAAGGCTAAATGTGGGCTAACGTGAGAGTATGAAGCCCCTGGTAGCTCCACACATAGCAAGGCTGAAACCCTCTTGCACAGGGTAGACTGGGGAAGGTCCTGAGAAAGCTTCCACTCTAATGCTGACAGGCAGAGAGGAAAGAAAAATCACTGCTGAAATCCACTTCAGACCTATCTCCCCTACAGAACCAAAGCCTTAATCTTCAGAGGCAAGGGCAACAAAATTGTAGCTATATAGTGTACTGGTGGAAGCCCACTGAAGACAGGAGAAATGGAATAGATGAAAGCCTTAGTCTGAACGAGGGACAGGAATACCTTCCAGGCCCAACATTCTGAGAGAGGATCAGAAACCTTGAGGCCAAAATTTAATGCCTAGAAAGGAAACTTAATTGGAACATCAGAAAATATCCCCTTCCTTACCTGCCCCTCACCTTCACCTCAAGGCCAATCTAACAAGGGTTGAGTAAAGATAACACTGAAATACAGGTGGGAAAGCTATAAGAAACACATTGTCTTTGGGGAGCTGTACAAAGGGAAGATCCAAATCTAAGTGGGGAGACCTAAAGCCAAGTGGACCACAAACGTGAAACCCAACCCAGCTCCTGACCAGAACAGCTCAATCCTGCATACATGAAAGGCATGGCCTACACTAAAGGCAGGGTCCAGGCTCCTACACAAAATGTTGAGCTTTCAACAACAACAAAAATTACAAGATGTCCAAGAAGTCAAGGGAACAAAAGTCTGAAGAGACAAATCAATCAACAATTTCAAAATCAGATGTAAAAAAGAAGTTGAAACTTTCAGGAGGGAATTTAAAATAATGATTAACATGTTAAATGCTCTAATGAAAAAAGTAGAACATATGAATGAACAGAGAGGCAGATTCATCACACATATTAAAACTATAAGAAGGAGCCAAATGGCAATGATAGAAATTAAAAGCACTGTAACAGAAATAAAGAATGCCTTCAACAGAGTCACAAGTAAACTTGATATAGCCAAAGAAAGAATTGGCTGGCCGGGTGCAGTGGCTCATGCCTGTAATCCCAACACTATGGGAGGCTGAGGTGGATGGATCGCCTCAGGTCAGGAGTTCAAGACCAGCCTGACCAACATGGAGAAACCATGTCTCTACTAAAAATACAAAAACTAGCCAGGCATGGTGGTGTGTGCCTGTAATCCCAGCTACTTGGGGGCTGAGGCAGGAGAATCGCTTGAACCCAGGAGGCGGAGGCTGCAGTGAGCTGAGATCGCATCACTGCACTGAAGCCTGGGCGACAGAGCGAGACTCTGCCTCAAAAAAAAAAAAAAAAAAAAAAAGAATTGGTTAACTACAAGGCAGGTCAATAGAAATTATTCAAACTGAATTTAAGAAGAAAAAGTAGTAGAAAAAGAAAGGAAAAAATCCAAAAAGCAAACAACAGCAAGAAACTGAGCAGAATACTCAGGAGCTGTTGGATACTACCACACATGGGAAACATCATGAGTGCCTAAAGGGAGAAATATGCCTCAGGACAAAGACAAAGAGGAAAGGCAGGACTGCCGTCCCCAGTCTTGGAAATTCTAACTCTGCTCTGTAACTTGAAGAGGACAGAACACCTCCAAATTCATTCTAGGAGGCCAGCATTACCTTGATACCAAAACAAGACAAGGACACAACAACAAAAGAAAACTATATGCCAATATCACTAATAAACACAGATGTAAAAATCCTCAACAACATATTAGCAATATGAACTCAGCAACAACTTAAAAAGATCATGCACCACGATCAAGTGAGATTCATCCCAGGGATACAGGATAGTTCAATATACACAAATCAATAAATGTAATACACCATATTAAAAGAACCAAGAACACAAAACCCATATGATAATTTGAATATGTGCTGAAAAGGCATTTGATGAAATTCAACATCTCTTTCTGACAAGTCCCTCCCCCCCCCAACAAACTAGGTATAGAGGGAACATACCTCAAAATAATTAAGGCCACATAGGACAAATCCACAGCTAATATCATATGGAAATGGAATAATTGAAAGTCATCCCTCAAAGATCTGGAACAAGACAAGAATGCCCCCTTTCACTATTTTTATTCAACATAATACTGGAAGCCTTAGCCAGAGTAATAAGGCAAGAGAAATAAATAAAGGGCATCCAAATTGGAAAGGAAGAAGTAAAATTACCCTTGTTTGCAAACAATATGATCTTATATTAGAAAAACCTAAAGACTCCACCAAAAAACTGTTTGAACAAATAAACAAATTCAGTAAAGTTGCAAGATATAAAATCAATATACAAAATTCAGTACTATTTATATATATACAAATAGCAAACAACATTCTGAAAATGTTACAATAGTTACAAATAATATAAAATACCTAGGAATTAATTTAACCAAAAAAGTGAAAGACCTACATTAATACAAAGAAAACTACAACACTGATGAAAGGAATCGAAGAGAACACCAAAAAATGGAAAGATATTCCATGTTCATGGATTAGAAGAATTCATATTCAGACAAATGCACCAATGGAACAGAATAGAGAACTCAGATGTAAATCTACACATTTGGAACCAATTCATCTTCGACAAACATCCCAAGATCACACACTGGGGAAAGGACAGTCTTTTCAATATGAAAACTGAACAACCATAATGCAGAAGAATGAAACTAACTAGACCACTATCTCTCACCATATACAAATATCAAATCAAAATTGATTGAAGACTTAAATATAAGACCCAAAACTATGAAATGACTAGAGGAAAATATTGAAGAAATGCTCCAGGACATTGGTCTGGGCAAAAATTTTTTGTCAAAAGCACAGTTAACACAATTAAAAATAGACAAGTGGAGTTAACATCAAGCTAAAAATCTTCCACACAGCAAAGGAAACAATCAACACAGTGAAGAGTCAATCCACAGAATGGGAGAAAATATTTGACAAATACCCATCTGACAAGGGATTAATAATCAGAATACATAAGGAAATTAAACATACCCTTTATCACCACTCCTGTTCAACATAGTCCTGAAAGTCCTGGCCAGAGCAACCAGGCAAGAGAAAGAAGGAAAAGGCATCCAAACAGGAAAAGAGAAAGCAAACTATACCTGTTTGCAGACAACATGATTCCGTATCTAGACAATCCCACAGTCTCTGCACAAAAGCTCCCTGATCTAATAAACAATTTCAGCAAAGTTTCAGGATACAAAATCAACGTACAAAAATCACTAGCATTTTTATACAGCAACAACATCCAAACTGGCAGCCAAATCAGGAATGTAATCCCATTTACAACTGCCACAAAAATAAAATACTAATGACCACAACTAACTAGGGAGGTGAATCTCTACAATGAGAATTATTAATACAAAACACTGCTCAAGGAAATCAGATATGACACAAACAAATGGAAAAACATTCCAGGCTCACAGGTTGGAAGAATCAATAGTGTTAAAATAGCCACACTGCCAAAACAATTTACAGATTCAAGGCTATTCCTATCAAACTACCAATGACATTCTTCACAGAATTAGAGAAAGCTATTTTAAATTTCATATGGAACAAAAGAGCCTGAATAGTCAAGGCAATCCTAAGCAAAAAGAACAAAGCTGAAGGTTACAGTAAACAAAACAGCATGGTACCGGCATAAAAACAGACATACAGAACAATAGAACAGAATAGAGAGACCAGAAAAAATGTCACACACCTGCAGCCATCTGATTTTTGACAAAGCTGACAAAAGCAAGCAATGGGGAAAGAACTCCCTATTCAATAAATGGTGCTGGGAAAACTGGCTAGCCATACGCAGAAGACTGAAACTGGACTCCTTCATTATGCCATATAAAAAAATCAACTCAAGGAATGTGAAATCAGGGGCAGCCAAGATGGCTGAATAGGAACAGCTCTGGTCTACAGCTCCTAGCATGAGCAACGCAGAAGACAGGTGATTTCTGCATTTCCATCTGAGGTACCAGGTTCATCTCACTAGGGAGTGCCAGACAGTGGATGCAGGACAGTAGGTGCAGTGCACCGTGCGCGAGCCAAAGCAGGGCGAGGCATTGCCTCACTCGGGAAGCGCAAGGGGTCAGGGAGTTCCCTTTCCCAGTCAAAGAAAGGGGTAACAGATGGCACCTGGAAAATCAGGTCACTCCCACCCTAATACTGCGCTTTTCCGACGGGCTTAAAAAACGGCGCACCAGGAGATTATATCCCACACCTGGCTTGGAGGGTCCTACGCCCACGGAGTCTCGCGGATTGCTAGCACAGGAGTCTGAGATCAAACTGCAAGGTGTCAGCGAGGCTGGGGGAAGGGCGCCCGCCATTGCCCAGGCTTGCTTAGGTAAACAAAGCAGCTGGGAAGCTCGAAATGAGTGGAGCCCATCACAGCTCAAGGAGGCCTGCCTGCCTCTGTAGGCTCCACCTCTGGGGGCAGGGCACAGACAAACAAAAAGACAGCAGTAACCTCTGCAGACTTAAATGTCCCTGTCTGACAGCTTTGAAGAGAGCAGTGGTTCTCCCAGCACGCAGCTGGAGATCTGAGAACGGGCAGACTGCCTTCTCAAGTGGGCCCCTGACCCCTGACCCCCGAGCAGCCTAACTGGGAGGCACCCACCAGTTGGGGCAGACTGACACCTCACATGGCCGGGTACTCCTCTGACACAAAACTTCCAGAGGAATGATCACACAGCAGTATTCACGGTTCATGGAAATCTGCTGTTCTGCAGCCACCGCTGCTGATACCCAGGCAAACAGGGTCTGGAGTGGACCTCTAGCAAACTCCAACAGACCTGCAGCTGAGGGTCCTGTCTGTTAGAAGAAAAACCAACAGAAAGGACATCCACACCAAAAACCCATCTGTACATCACCATCATCAAAGACCAAAAGTAGATAAAGCCACAAAGATGGGGAAAAAACAGAGCAGAAAAACTGGAAACTCTAAAAAGCAGAGCGCCTCTCCTCCTCCAAAGGAATGTAGTTCCTCACCAGCAACAGAAGAAAGCTGGATGGAGAATGACTTTGACGAGCTGAGAGAAGAAGGCTTCAGACGATCATACTCCGAGCTACAGGAGGAAATTCAAACCAAAGGCAAAAAAAGTTAAAAACTTTGAAAAAAATTTAGACGCATGTATAACTAGAATAAACAATACAGAGAAGTGCTTAAAGGAGCTGATGGAGCTGAAAACCAAGGCTTGAGAACTACGTGAAGAATGCAGAAGCCTCAGGAGCCGATGCAATCAACTGGAAGAAAGGGTATCAGTGATGGAAGATGAAATGAATGAGATGAAGCGAGAAGAGAAGTTTAGAGAAAAAAGAATAAAAAGAAATGAACAAAGACTCCAAGAAATATAGGACTATGTGAAAAGACCAAATCTATGTCTGATTGGTGTACCTGAAAGTGATGGGGAGAATGGAACCAAGTTGGAAAACACTCTGCAGGATATTATCCAGGAGAACTTCCCCAATCTAGCAAGGCAGGCCAACATTCAGATTCAGGAAATACAGAGAACACCACAAAGATACTCCTCAAGAAGAGCAACTCCAAGACACATAATTCTCAGATTCACCAAAGTTGAAATGAAGGAAAAAATGTTAAGGGCGGCCAGAGAGAAAGGTCGGATTACCCTCAAAGGGAAGCCCATCAGACTAACAGCAGATCTCTCAGCAGAAACTCTACAAGCCAGAAGAGAGTGGGGGCCAATATTCAACATTCTTAAAGAAAAGAATTTTCAACCCAGAATTTCATATCCTGCCAAACTAAGCTTTGTAAGTGAAGGAGAAATAAAATACTTTACAGACAAGCAAATGCTGAGAGATTTTGTCACCACCAGACCTGCCCTAAAAGAGCTCCTGAAGGAAGCACTAAACAGGAAAGCAACAACCAGTACCAGCCACTGCAAAATCATGCCAAAATGTAAAGACCATCGAGGCTAGGAAGAAACTGCACCAACTAATGAGCAAAATAACCAGCTAACATCATAATGACAGGATCAAATTCCACATAACAATATTAACTTTAAATGTAAATGGACTAAATGCTCCAATTAAAAGACACAGACTGGCAAACTGGATGAAGAGTTAAGACCCATCAGTGTGCTGTATTCAGGAAACCCATCTCACATGCAGAGACACACATAGGCTCAAAATAAAAGGATGGAGGAAGATCTACCAAGCAAATGGAAAACAAAAAAAGGCAGGGGTTGCAATCCTAGTCTCTGATAAAACAGACTTTAAAACAACAAAGATCAAAAGAGACAAAGAAGGCCATTACATAACGGTAAAGGGATCAATTCAACAAGAAGAGCTAACTATCCTAAATATATATGCACCCAATACAGGAGCACCCAGATTCATAAAGCAAGTCCTGAGTGACCTACAAAGAGACTTAGACTCCCACACATTAATAATGGGAGACTTTAACACCCCACTGTCAACATTAGACAGATCAACAAGACAGAAAGTTAACAAGGATACCCAGGAATTGAACTCAGCTCTGCACCAAGTGGACCTAATAGACATCTACAAAACTCTCCACTCCAAATCAACAGAATATACATTCTTTTCAGCACCACACCACACCTATTCCAAAATTGACCACATAGTTGGAAGTAAAGCTCTCTTCAGCAAATGTAAAAGAACAGAACTTATAACAAACTGTCTCTCAGACCACAGTGCAATCAAGCTAGAACTCAGGATTCAGAAACTCACTCAAAACCGCTCAACTACATGGAAACTGAACAACCTGCTCCTGAATGACTACTGGGTATATAACGAAATGAAGGCAGAAATAAAGATGTTCTTTGAAACCAACGAGAACAAAGACACAACATACCGGAATCTCTGGGACACATTCAAAGCAGTGTGTAGAGGGAAATTTATAGCACTAAATGCCCATAAGAGAAAGCAGGAAAGATCCAAAATTGACACCCTAACATCACAATTAAAAGAACTAGAAAAGCAAGAGCAAACACATTCAAAAGCTAGCAGAAGGCAAGAAATAACTAAAATCAGAGCAGAACTGAAGGAAATAGGGACACAAAAAACCCTTCAAAAAATTAATGAATCCAGGAGCTGGTTTTCGGAAAGGATCAACAAAACTGATAGACCGTTAGCAAGAATAATAAAGAAGAAAAGAGAGAAGAATGAAATAGACGCAATAAAAAATGATAAAGGGGATATCACCACCGATCCCACAGAAATACAAACTACCATCAGAGAATACTACACAAATCTCTACGCAAATAAACTAGAAATTCTAGAAGAAATGGATAAATTCCTTGACACATACACCCTCCCAAGACTAAACCAGGAAGAAGTTCAATCTCTGAATAGACCAATAACAGGATCTGAAATTGTGGCAATAATCAATAGCTTACCAACCAAAAAGAGTCCAGGACCAGATGGATTCACAGCCGAATTCCACCAGAGGTACAAGGAGGAACTGGTACCATTCCTTCTGAAACTATTCCAATCAATAGAAAAAGAGGGAATCCTCCCTAACTCATTTTATGAGGCCAGCATCATCTTGATACCAAAACCTGGCAGAGATACAATCAAAAAAGAGAATTTTAGACCAATATCCTTGATGAACATTGATGTAAAAATCCTCAATAAAATACTGGCAAACCGAATCCAGCAGCACATCAAAAAGCTTATCCACCATGATCAAGTGGGCTTCATCCCTGGGATGCAAGGCTGGTTCAATATATGCAAATCAATAAATGTAATCCAGCATATAAATGGAACCAAAGACAAAAACCACATGATTATCTCAACAGATGCAGAAAAGGCCTTTGACAAAATTCAACAACGCTTCATACTAAAAACTCTCAATACATTAGGCATTGATGGGACGTATCTCAAAATCATAAGAGCTATCTAAGACAAACCCACAGCCAATATCATACTGAATGGGCAAAAACTGGAAGCATTCCCTTCAAAAACTGGCACAAGACAGGGATGCCCTTCTCACCACTCCTATTCAACATAGTGTTGGAAGTTCTGGCCAGGGCAATTAGGCAGGAGAATGAAATAAAGGGTATTCAATTAGGAAAAGAGGAAGTCAAATTGTCCCTGTTTGCAGATGACATGATTGTATATCTAGAAAACCCCACTGTCTCAGCCCAAAATCTCCTCAAGCTGATAAGCAACTTCAGCAAAGTCTCAGGATACAAAATCAATGTAAAAAAATCACAAGCATTCTTATACACCAATAACAGACAAACAGAGAGCCACATCATGAGTGAACTCCCATTCACAATTGCTTCAAAGAGAATAAAATACCTAGGAATCTAACTTACAAGGGATGTGAAGGACCTCTTCAAGGAGAACTACAAACCACTGCTCAAGGAAATAAAAGAGGATACAAACAAATGGAAGAAGATTCCATGCTCATGGGTAGGAAGAACCAATATCGTGAAAATGGCCATACTGCCCAAGGTAATTTATAGATTCAATGCCATCCCCATTAAGCTACCAATGACTTTCTTCACAGAATTGGAAAAAACTACTTTAAAGTTTATACGGAACCAAAAATGAGCCTGCATCGCCAAGTCAATCCTAAGCCAAAAGAACAAAGCTGGAGGCATCACGCTACCTGACTTCAAACTATACTACAAGGCTACAGTAATCAAAACAGCATGGTACTGGTACCAAAACAGAGATATAGATCAATGGAACAGAACAGAGCCCTCAGAAATAATGCCACATATCTACAACTATCTGATCTTTGACAAACCTGACAAAAACAAGAAACGGGCAAAGGATTCCCTATTTAATAAATGGTGCTGGGAAAACTGGCTAGCCATATGGAGAAAGCTGAAACTGGATCCCTTCCTTACACCTTATACAAAAATTAATTCAAGATGGATTAAAGACTTAAATGTTAGACCTAAAACCATAAAAGCCCTGGAAGAAAACCTAGGCATTACCATTCAGGACATAGGCATGGGCAAGGACTTCACGTCTAAAACACCAAAAGCAATGGCAACAAAAGCCAAAATTGACAAATGGGATCTGATTAAACTAAAGAGCTTCTGCACAGCAAAAGAAACTACCATCAGAGTGAACAGGCAACCTACAGAATGGGAGAAAATTTTCGCAACCTACTCATCTGACAAAGGGCTAATATCCAGAATCTACAATGAACTCAAACAAATTTACAAGAAAAAAACAAACAACCCCATCAAAAAGTGGGCGAAGAACATGAACAGACACTTCTCAAAAGTAGATATTTATGCAGCCAAAAAACACATGAAAAAATGCTCACCATCACTGGCCATCAGAGAAATGCAAATCAAAACCACAATGAGATACCATCTCACACCAGTTAGAATGGCAATCATTAAAAAGTCAGGAAACAACAGGTGCTGGAGAGGATGTGGAGGAATAGGAACACTTTTACACTGTTGGTGGGACTGTAAACTAGTTCAACCATTGTGGAAGTCAGTGTGGCGATTCCTCAGGGATCTAGAACTAGAAATACCATTTGACCCAGCCATCCCATTACTGGGTATATACCCAAAGGAGTATAAATCATGCTGCTATAAACACACATGCACATGTATGTTTATTGCAGCACTATTCACAATAGCAAAGACTTGGAACCAACCCAAATGTCCAACAATGATAGACTGGATTAAGAAAATGTGGCACATATACACCATGGAATACTATGCCGCCACAAAAAAGGATGAGTTCATGTCCTTTGTAGGGACATGGATGAAATTGGAAATCATCATTCTCAGTAAACTATTGCAAGGACAAAAAACCAAACACCGCATGTTCTCACTCATAGGTGGGAATTGAACAACGAGAACACATGGACACAGGAAGGGGAACATCACACTCTGGGGACTGTTATGGGGTGGGGGGAGGGGGCAGGGATAGCATTAGGAGATATACCTAATGCTAAATGACAAGTTAATGGGTGCAGCACACCAGCATGGCACATGTATACATATGTAACTGCACATTGTGCACATGTACCCTAAAACTTAAAGTATAAAAATAATAAAATAAAAAATAAAAAATAAAATAAAATAAAATCAACTCAAAATGGATTAAAGCCTTAAATGTAAAGCCTAAAATTATAAAAACCCTCAGAAGATAACCTAGGAAATGCCATTCTGGACATGAGCCCTGGCAAAGATTTCATGACGAAGACACCAAAAGCAACTGCAACAAAAACAAAAATTGACAAATGGGACCTAATTAAACTAAAGAGCTTCTGCACAGCAAAAGAAATTATCAACAGAGTAAACACGCAACCTACAGAATGGGAGAAAATATTTGCAAACTATGTATCTGACAAAGGTCTAATATCCAGAATCTACGAGGAACTTAAATTTACAAGCAAAAAATAAACAGCCCCATTAAAAAGTGAGCAAAGGCTGGGCGCAGTGGCTCACGCCTGTAATCCCAGCACTCTGGGAGGCCGAGGCAGGCGGATCACGAGATCAAATGATCAAGACCATCCTGGCCAACATGCTGATACCCCGTCTCCACTAAAAATACAAAAATTAGCTGGGCATGTTGGTGGATGCCTGTAATCCCAGCTACTTGGGAGGCTGCTTGAACCCAGGAGGCGGAGGTTGCAGTGAGCCGAGATCGCGCCACTGCACTCCAGCCTGGCGATAGAGCAAGACTCTGTCTAAAATAAATAAATAAATAAAGTGAGCAAAGGACATGAACACTCTTCAAAAGAAGACACATGATATGGCCAAAAAGCATATGAAAATATGCTCAATATTACTAATCATTAGAGAAATGCAGATCAAAACCACAATGAGATACCATCTTGTATCAGTCAGAATGGCTACTATTAAAAAGTCAAAAAATAACAAGATTCTGGTGAGATTGCAGAAAATAGTGAATGCACATACACTGCAGGGGGTACTGTAAACTAGTTCATTTAAAGCAGTGTAGCAATCCTCAAAGAACCTGAAATAGAACTACCATTCAACCCAGCAATCCCATAACTGGGTATATACCCAGAAGAATATAAATTGCTCTACCATAAAAACACATGCATGCATATTTTCACTGCAACACTTTTCACAAAGCAAAAACATGGAAATCAACCTGAATGTCCATCAATAGTAAAATGGATAAAGAAAATGTGGTACATACACACCATGAAATACTACACAGTGCATGCTGGGCTTAATTCCTAGGTGATAGGTTGATAGGTGCAGCAAATCACCATGGCACACATTTACCTATGTAACAAACCTGCACATCCTGCACATGTACACCAGAACTTAAAAAATTAACAATAAACCCTTCCTCTAATATGATTGTTAATAGTGGAAGACCAAATGCTTTCTCCCCAAATCAGGAAAAAGGCAAGGATATCTTCCCTCAACACTCCCCATTCTACATTGACTAGAAGTCTGAATCATTAAAATAAGGTTAAAAAAAATAAATGGCATATAGGTTGAAAAAGAAGAAAAACACTGATGAAAGAAATCAAAGGATGTCTAAATAAATCAAGAGACATAATTTTCAATTGGAAGACTGAATATTTTTAAGATGTTCTCTCACAAATTTAATTTATATGTTCAATGTAATCTCAATCAAAATGCCAGCAAGATTTTTTGTAGATACAGACAAGGCGATTTTAAAGTTCGCAGAAAGAGACAAAGGAATTAGATTAGCTAAAACAATTCTGAAAAAGAATAACAAATCTGGAGGACTAACACAACCTGATCTCAAGGCTATAAAGCTAGAGTAATCAAGCAGTGTAGTATTGATGTTGGGATAGACAGATAGATCAATGGCGCAGAAAAGCAAAGCCAGAAATAGACCCATACAAATACAGTCATTTATATTTTACAAGTGGATAAAGGAAATTCAATGGAGAAGTATAGTCTTTTAAACAAATGTTAAAACAACTAAATATCCATATGTAGAAAAATAAACCTCAACATCTCACAAGTTGCACAAACCGTAAATGGATCATAAACCTATGTGTAAACATAAAACTAATAAAATGCCTAGAATAAAATCTGTATGACCTTGAGATTGGTGATGAGTTTTTAGATATAATACAAAAAATATAATCTATAAACAAAAAAATGAGGAACTGGACTTAATCAAAATTAAAAACTCTTCCTCTGCAAGACACATTAAGAGAATTACAAGATAATTCACAAACTGGTAGAATATGTTTGTAAATCATGTATCTCATAAATGATTTATATCTAGGACACAAAAAGAACTCTGAAAACTCAACAAAAAAAGTTCACCAAAAAGAAACTTATGAAAAGCCAGACAACTTCATCAGTCATTAGAGAAATGCAAATTAAAACCACAATGAGATACCACTGTGTACCTAGAACAGCCACAATAAAAAAAAAACTGACATTAACAAATGGTGGTTAGGATTTAGAGCAGCAAAATTATCTTTCCTGGCTAAGGGGAATGAAAAATTGTACAGCCACTTTGAGAGACAGTTTGGTATAGTTTATTATGAAGTTAAACACTGACTTACCATACAACTCAGCAATAGAACTTCCAGGCATTTATCCAAGTGAATTGAAAACATATGTTCCTACAAGAATCTGTATGTGAATGTGATGGTACGAAGGTGACTGACAGATGACTCTGTGTGATTGTTGAAATCCAACATTGTACATCACAGATGATACTTTTCAAAAAGACATCTGACTACATTGTGAAATAAAAATATGTTCATAGAAGGCAAAGCTCAATATATATGAAGAAAAAGTCTCTTCAAAATTAATCAGAAAGGTGCAATTCATTCCCATCTGAAATCCCAACATGTTTCATGGAACCTGGCTAACTAATTCTAAAATTAACATGGCTACATATCATGCAAGAACAGCCAAGGTATTCAGAAAAACAAAAATTAAGAAGCAGAGTTGTACTACCAGATATCAAAATATATTTTAAAGCTACAGCAATTAAAATGATGTTATATTTGTGTAGAATAGACATATGTATCACTGCAACAGAATGGAAAGTCTAAAAACATATACATGTCTATATGACCAATTAGCATATGATGGAGTAGAATAAAGACTTCACTGTTCAACGAAGTATGTGAAGACCAATAATTTTCCATATGGAAAAAACAGAATTATATCTCCACCCCATAGTATATTCAAATAAATTCCAGATGGATTAAAAACCAAAACAAAAAATAGAACTTCAACTCTTACAAGAGAATGTCCTTATAACAGCATAAAGGAAATCGTTAAGGTAGAGTTGAGTAAATCTGACTATATCACAAGTAATATTTGTAAAAGATGTCATAAACAATTTTTAAAAAAATATCAGAAGACCAGAAATGCACTAGGAGAAGATGCTGCGAAGTATGGAAGAAAAGATTAGTATTCAAAATATATTAAAAACACCTATAAACCAATGAGAAAAAAAGAATCCAATTCGAAAATAGGCAAAAGCTATGGACAGGCAATTTACAAATATATTTCTAAGGTTTTAATTAGATTAAATATTAGTATATAAATCTTAATAATTTGGGAAATGCAAATTAAAGCACTCCATGTTGGGAAGACAGTAGTAACAATGCAAAGTCCTTCCTCTAATGGCCATTATATTCACACGCACGTGTGCTCTGAAAGTGTTAAATAAACTTGAGGAGATATAGTAATAAGTGCTATGAAATCATTAAAACAGAAAAACGTGATAATGTCATAGCAACAGCAGGCTAGAGGAACGGGGAACGGTACAGCACATACCAGATACCTGAATGAAAAGTAGTCAGGTCTCAAAAGAAAGAGTTAACAGTATTCCAACACCACGCTTTGCACTTTGATCTAATACTGTATATATTATCGGTATGTTGAGTAAATCAGATTTCTTAATTGCAAATTCTTAGCAAATATTATACACATTATTGAAGTATGTTTTTGTTTTTTATCCAAGTTTTAAATTTGTGCCAGATATAAGGCAAAGAATTATAGACATCATACCCCCAGAAGAGACAGAATCCCAATATATTTTCCCACACGAAATTCACATTTGTTAAGTTAAAAAAAGTTAGATAACTATTCTGGTGAAAATTAATATTTAAATCTAGTAAGACAATTATCATAATAATTGTTTTTTTCTACAGCCAAAAGTAACCTTGGAAAAAACAAGCACATACCTGAATATAATGGCGAAGAACATACAGAATTTCCTCATTTTGAGCTTTTTCAGACAATACTTTGTGAAATGCACTAAATGTTCTAGTACCCATTTCGGCATAGAGAATCACCACTGGTAAGTTCTCTTTGTTTGTAGGAAATTTATGATCTCCTTTAAATAGATAAGGTCTAGTCCTAAGATAAAAGCAAAACACAAAGTTGTGAAAAAATTGAAAGTCAATGGCATATCAATTCCGTATAATTGCTGCTTATCAAACAGTTCATAATATACATAATCACAGAAAAAGAATTTAAATTTCCTGTGATGACTTTGTACACATAACTTGAACTAAATGACAGAAAAGAAAGAAAAGAATTTGGTTAACCCAAATCTATTATTAAAAACACTTTATTCCCCAACAAGGTTTATTATCTTTAAACAGTAACATATAATGGCAGCACAATTTTCAGTGAAATAAAATGTATATTTTATTCAGTTAGAAGGTTATAATTTTTCATTACAGCTCATATTTCCTGACAACAAGGTACAAATATTTAAGGAACAAAGCAAAAGTACTGCCTTATTCAAAGATTATCAGTACTTAGTATGAACAAGTACTCATCAAATTCCCAAGTATAAGCAAAGAAACCAGGACTCTTATGGTCCAGCACTATCATCAGAAACAGACTTTAACTGACTTATTTGCCAGGTACTGTGCTAGGTTCTTTACACTTATTAGTAAATTCTATTTCACAAGAAAAATTAGACAGCTACCATCACTGAAACTTTTAAGTTTCTGAGGCTCAGATAAGTTAACTATTCAGGAAAAGATCAAATGGAAAGCCAGAATTTCAACTCATGTTTATGGAATTCCAAAGCCCATATGTTTCGGCAATTTATACAGGTAGAAAGCAAACAGAGAGATAAGGAAGTTCAGAGTAACAAGGATGTTGAGAAATAACCTTTTATTTAGTGAATTATGATCTCTACAATCATTCAGTCAATTACTACCTTTGGATAACAAATGTTAAGGACAGAAGAAAAAAGGGTATGAGTAACATTCCTACAGCATGTTAGTGAAAAGAAGGTGGGTTTTGAAATCAGGCAGAATTGGATTCAATTCTAGCTTAACTACTTACTGACTCAACATATTCTAAATCAAAATCATTCAAGCATTCAACCTTATTGACTAACAGAATAATTTGAGAGATTTCCACAGTTATTTGGCTTAGAATTTGTGACATTACTCAACAGCAATACAGAAATGTGTTTATTAAAAGTCTGTAAAATTATAACATTCAAGCATCCTTATATTAGTTTACAGAAATGCACTAGGAGAAGATGTACAGTATGTATACCCTTCCACTGTTTAAATAAACTTTTCATTCAAGTATAAAATCATCACATATTTATCCACTTTAATTTGATTACTGGTATTCATGATGTGATTTTTAAAATACTACTACCAATGCTTGGATAGCTGAAGCATAAAATAAATAGAATCTTAGCCCCAAACAGAATTTCACTTCATTATTAATCTTCTGTAACAGATGAAGAGACACGAATGTGCAAAACAAGAGACATTGAATTTGCTGTCTTTCTTCATGAGATGCTATTAATAAATGCTAAAAGGATACAAAATCATACTTCACATTTGAAAAGAGAAAGAGATTCTTGCATGAAACTATTAAAATTATTCTCAAAAATTTTAACTGAAATCTTGGAACTCAAATGTCAATTATATAGCAGCTGGATTATCATTTTATAAACCTGATTTTATCAAATCAGTATCATAGAAGTACATTTAGTAATTTATATAAGGAATCTTAAATTTTAATGTAAGTCTGAAAAATTCTTCCTTCAAAGAATTTACTACTGTTGAAAACTAGAAAGGCGGCCGGGTGCGGTGGCTCACGCCTGTAATTCCAGCACTTTGGGAGGCCAAGGCGGGTGAATCATGAGGTCAGGAGATCGAGACCATCCTGGCTAACATGGTGAAACCCCGTCTCTACTAGAAATACAAAAAATTAGCCAGGCATGGTGGCAGGCGCCTGTAGTCCCAGCTACTCGGGAGGCTGAGGCAGGAGAATGGCATGAACCCAGGAGGTGGAGCTTGCAGTAAGCCGAGATCACATCACTGCACTCCATTCTGGGCAACAGAGTGAGACTCCGTCACAAAAAAAAAAAAAAAAAAAAGAGAAAACTAGAAAGGTTGCCAATAAAACTATGCTAGCAGATACATGTTGAGGTTGAATATAAACGGAAAAATGAGAGGAAATGGAATGGACTTTACACACAAAGGTAAGGGCTCTCTACCATTTGCTGAGTCTGTAATTGACAGTACCTTCCTTCCTGTACCTATAGACACATAATTTTCAAAATTTGCTTTTACGATTAATTCAGGAACTGCTTGGATATATCATAGGTAGAAAAATTATACCTATAGAGGATGGCTGGATAAGAGGAAAATTATCTTTAAAAATTAAATAATTATATTTAAAAGTAGCAATTCACTGAATTGACTAAGGTGTTAAAGAGAATACAAATTAGCATTGGTAAAAATTTTAGAAGTACAGTGTAAAACTTCAGCTTTCTGAAGACAATTTTGGAGTATACATTTTAATATACATGTACTTACCTAGAGATTTTTGTTCTAGAAATTTAAGAAAATAACCAAGGTAACTATGCAAAGATATTTGTACAAGGAAGTTCAATTAGATATTGTTTACTGTAAACTACCTATATATCTACCACAAGGAGTGGAATAATGAAACTTATTTATTCATTTCATTATGGTATCATTCACTCAATATTTTTCAGCATCTACTACATGGCAGGTGAACTTTTTGGGAACTGGAGTAAAGGTCACCCTTGTTATGCCTTAGCAAGTAACTTGGCTGCATTGTGCTTATGCCCTAGGGATCTGTGGAAGTTTGAACTTAAGAGGGATAACTTAAGATGTTTGGTGGAAGAAATTTCAAAGCAGCAAAGTATTCAAGAAGTGGCCTGGCTGCTTCTAACAACATATGTTCAGATGTGGGAGCAAAGAAATGGCTTTAAGTTGGAATTCATATTTAAGAGGGAAGCAGAACGTAAAAGTTTGAAAAATTTGCAGCCCTAGCCAGAAAAGAAAAACCCCATTTTCAGGGGAAGAATCTAAGTGGGCTATTGGGCAACCACTTGCTACAGAGATTTGCATGACTAAAAGGGAGCCAGGAGCTGACAGCCAAGACAACGAAGAAAAGGCCTGGAAGGTATTTCAGAAATATATGAGGCAGCCCCTCTCATCATACACTTCAAGGCCTAAAAGGAAAGAATGCTCACTGCCCTGTGCCATGCCAGCAGGCTGCAACTTGCATCCAGCTGCTCCAGTTCCAGCCTCGGCTCAAAGGGGCACAGGTAAAGCTCAGGTCACAGCTCCAGAGGGCACAAGCCATAAGCCCTGGCAGTTTATACATGATCTCATGTCTGCAGATGCTCAGGACTCAAGCATGAAGGAGGCTTGGAGGCCTCCATCTAGATTTCAGAGCATGTATGGAAAAGCCTGGTGCACAGGCAGGAGCCTGCCACACAGGCAAGGCCCCCACAGATATTCTACTAGGGCAGTGCATAGAGGAAATGTGGGGTTGGAACCTCCACACAGAGTCCCCACCTGGATACTGCCTAGTGGAGCTAGTGGAGGGGGGACTGCAACCCTTCAGACCCAAGGATGGTAGCTTCATCAGCAGCTTGCACCTTGTGCCTGGAAAACCCAGAGGTACTCAACCCCAACCCATGACAGCAGCCACGTGGGTTGTATCCTGCAAAGTTAGAGCGCTGGAGCTGCCCAAGGCCTAGGGAGCCCACCAGGATGTACATCAGGATGTGGGATATAGAGTCAAGGATTACATGACAGCTTTAAGATTTAGTGCCTGCCTACTGTGTTTCAGACTTGCATGGGGCCTGTTACTCTTTTCTTTTGGCCGATTTCTCCCTTTGGTAATGGGACTGTTTACCCAATGCCTGCACCATCTCTGTACCTTGGAAGTAAATAACTTGTTTTGATTTTACAGGCTCATAAGTGGAAGCAGATGAGTCTCAGATGGCACTTAGGACACTGGACTTGATGTTGGAATGAGTTAAGACATGGGGAAGAAATTACTGTAATTTGCAATGTGAGAAGGACATGAGATTTTGGGGGCTAAGAAAAGAATGACATGGTTTGGGTATTTGTCCCCTCCAAATCGCATGTTGAAATGCAATTCCCAGGGGCCCCCCCTTACTCTCTTGCTCCTGCCCTCAATATGTGACATGCCTGTTCCAGCTTCGCCTTCTGTCATGGCTATAAGGTTCCTGAGGCTCTCACCAGAAGCCAAGCAGATGTTAATGCCATGTTTGTACAGCTTGCAGAACCATAAACCAACTAAACCTCTTTTACTTATAAATCACCCAGCCTCAGATATTTCTTTATAGTAACACAAAAACAGACTAACATATAAAATTGGTACATACGAGTAATTTTATCTATTTACATGTAACAACACATAACTTTATGGGAGAAGGATCTAAGATACCCTTTATAGTACAATAAATTTTTTTTAAGTTTATCTGTATATGAATATATGCATTAAAAAAGAACGTATATTAAACTGTTAGCAGAATTATGGGCCATTTTCCCTTTCTACTTTGCATTTTTCTAAAGTATTTGAATTCTTTTATAACGACCATATAGGATTTTTTTAACTTTAAACATACAGCTTTCCATTTGGGACAAAAGTTTAAAGCCACAAAAAAGATGGTCATATTGATTTGAAGTGGCATTTGGAGAGCAGTCCCTGACACTAAATTTTATAGTATCTCCAAAAATATTTACAAAGACTCAGAGACAAAAATTATTAATGAAGTTGCAAACTAATAATAACTTTATATCATAAATTGGGAGTAAAGTCTACTAACTATAAAACCTATGCTGTTCAACTTAGAATCATAACTCACAGTCAGCCTTACCACTTAAAACAAGAACATGCTAGTAAAAAAAGAAGAGTAAACTGATTCTTCATCTCTCCCTATTTCGTATTCCCTGGTTCAAAAATCTATGGTCTGGATCTGCCCCAAAAGTTTATAGACATAATATTAAAATGTGAATGAAGGCCAGGAATGGTAGCTCATGTCTGTAATCCCAGCACTCTGGGAGGCTGAGGCAGGCAGATTGCTTGAGCTCAGGAATTTGAGTCCAGCCTGGGCAACACAGCAAGACCCCGTCTCTACAAAAAATACGAAAATTAGCTGAGCATGGTGGTTTGCACCTGTAGTCCCATTTACTCAGGAGGCTGAGGCAGAAGTACAGCTTGAGCCTGGGAAGCAGAGGTTGCAGTGAGCCAAGACTGCACCACTGCACTCTAGCCTGGGAACTAGAGCGAGACCTTGTCTCAAAAAAATAAATAAATAAAACAAAATAAAATATGAGTTATATATCTGGGGGAAAGTGACAGCAATCATTACCATCCTAAATGAGTGTAACTTTCTCCCAGTGGTCACTCTACTTTCCAACATGTAAATAAAACTACTGCTAAAAAGAATTTTAAGAAATTGGGACAATGAGAATACCACATAGTAAAGAAAGGCAACATTGATGACCTAAATATGTTATCATTGAAAAAAAAAAAAACAAGTGTTTAGCTCAACCACAGACAGAAGAAAATATATAAATGCAAAATGTATTAGATTAGAATAAAAATGCAGAAAAAATTTATCAGTCATTTCTTTAAAAAAAGATAAAAACCTAATCTGGAAAAAGTGAAAGAAAATGAAAACTAAAGAAAATCTAGGAAGGAGAAATATCTACAGAGAGGAGAAAATTAAAATATTTATATTACTATAAATAACCTATGTAAAAATATAAATTATATGCTTAAATAAGAAAAAACAACCATTGACCAATATTGATAAGATGTCACAAACCCAAGAGTATATGCCTAAAGTTCACAAAAGGAAAAAAAAATGATTAACTTTGCCCTATATACAGAGAGAGAGGGGGAGAATGTTTCTGTCAGGCTGCAGAATTGTTTTACCCTACTTAGAAGCTAATAAGTTAGCTTTTCATTGTTTCATGGATTCTGGCAAAAGACAGAGACTTCTGAGTCAGAAACAAAGAGTTTGATTACTTGTGGCACAGCAAGCAACATGAGCATTAGTATGTTTACATGGGTTCCCCATGGCCCCACATTCCATAGGGAGAAGTATGATGGACCCACAAGAATTCTACACAGGCAGTGGGTATGGATCACATCTAAAGAACACTGAGAGTGGGAAACTCATCATTTAATAACAAGCAGTAAGTAAGCTGCCCTTTGTCCCAGGGAGAAACATTAACTTATCCCTCAAAGTCACTCACTGAAAACACCCCGAGAAAAGGCCATGGTAAAGAGCAGTCAGGGCCTCACACAGTCTTGGCATAGTCAGTTTGTCTCTATTCACACTTATCAGGGAATGGGTCTATAATATGTACATCTATAGGAGTAAACCAGACTGTCAGATGGGCAAGTGCAAATTACTTTCACAGTGTGCAAGCCCCAAGGAGTGGTATTTTTAAGCTGCCCATCTGTAGTCTTCCAAGTGGCAGACCAGACAGGTAGGCCATTGGCAACAGCACAAGAGTCAGTATAAATGTATTATATTTCACCAAGGGGTCAGATTTTGTTCAGGGAGAGGATGACGGCCTTGAGTTCTGCCTACTGAGTAGAGTGACCACTTCAGCTTTTGGTTTTACAAGGCTTATGCCTGGTGGAATGGTAGCAGAGGCAGCCCGAAGACCCCACCAGCTGTTAACTTAGCTAAACATCCCAGCAGCCTGGCCTAGGCATTTAGGGAAACCACTGTGAACTGAGGGCCCTTTTGAGCCAGTGACCTTACTTCAGGTAGTGAAATGGGTTATTTAGTTCACTCCCAAAAGAGTAGCTGCCACTTTTTCACATATACCTGATACCATGCTAGGGCCCAGAAGCTGGGCTTTTGAATATATAATTTCCATTCGAGCAGGGAGGCTTGTTGGGTCCCTTTTACCTTGCCAGACACTGACTCCTAGTTGAACTACATGAAAATGTAAATGTCATGTGGTAGAGTCACAAGGCCTCCATGGGTCAGGCGTTCAGTTTCAACAAGAGCTTAGCAGCAGCTTAAGAACTGCTCATTTTAAAAAGGGGTGTACTAAGTGGCTGAGTCAGGCAGGTGGCACTATTGTACTTGGAAACAGTCTCGGGGTAGTCCAGCAGCTATGAAGTCTATATAAAGTTGTGATTGTCCTTTCTCCTCCTGGGATTGATTCTTTGTTGTTTCTGCTGGACCACCTGGGCGTGTCTATGTGTGGTAGTCTCTGAATGACAGTTTCCCTCTGGGCTTCACAAACATTGACAGCATTCACAGTGTAAGCATGTAAAATACCAATACCAGTTATATAATCAGAGTCAAAACAATAAACCATTAAATCAGTCAAGTTTGAGTGCCTTTTCCTTAGGAGCCCAGATCAAGGAACATGTGTCAGACTACAACACAGTTATCAGGAGACTGCCATCACCCACCAAGAGTACGGGGAGAAAGAGGTGGGCAGTGGGAAGAAATGTAAGTATTGACCTTTTTTCTTCTCGACCCATGGGCCCTTAGGAACTTCCTCTTCCAGAAGCTATGTGTCAGTCAACATCCCACCCACGACAGTCTCCAAAACTATCAAGAACTGTAAAAGTCTAAGGTATGATTTTACCTGACTTACAAACTAATAAGTTAGCCTTTTATTCTTTTATGGATTCTGATAGAAGACATAAGACTCCTGGGTCAAAGACAAATGACTTTACTGCTCATGACATACAGCAAGCAGTATAAGCATTATTATGCTTGCCCCCAAAGTCCAACAGGGAGTGACAAAATATGGACTTAGATGGATCCTACAGAGTTGACATATGTTTCCGTTAAGGAACACTGGGCTTGGGGAAGCACTGTTTTATAGTAAGCAATAAAACATGCTTGCTTCCTGTCCCCAATCCCAAAGGAAAACATCACCTCATTCCTCAAGGTTGCTCACTGCAAACACAACCCTGAGAAATGGCCCAGGTAAAGAGTGGTCAGGACCTTGCATTTTTTGCTGGTCAGACCAAGAAAGAACATGCAAGGACTCACAGGGCCCATGGCAGATGGACTTTCCTAATAGTTTGATGTTAATTTTTTTGTAATCTTCAAGATACATTAGTTTCTATAATTATAAAAGTTGACATCAGAAACCAATGATAATAAACTTTAAACATTACAAAACTTCCTTTAAAAGATGCACTAGGAAAGGAAAAAATATACACTAGCGCTAACAATTTTATAGTAAGTCTAATAATGCCATAAAGGAACAGATAATTCCCATATTAACTCATCCAGAATAAGAATAATATGGCTGCCTAATTCACTATATGCAAGTAGAATGACTGATAAAAATTAAAGATGTGAAATAATTTCAATAAATGTACAGCTATTCATTTATTAACACAGAAACATGAAAACAAAATGAAAGCAATCTTAATTCAAAAGCAAATTAAGATAATCCCACACCATTAGTAAATCAGTAGTTTTCCTCAGAATTGAAAAGAAGGTATAATATTTCAAAGTATTTTGTAATACATTAGTATGTCCAATGAGAAAACCTTGTATCCATTCCAATAGATGAAAAAATAATTGATAAAATAAAGCAATTATTTCTGCCTTTAAGTTTTAAAAGCAGGTGTGAACAGAGAAACATGCCATATTATCTGATAAAAGATTCAATACAACACAGATGTAAATTTTTCCTAAATTAACCAATACTTTTAACATAATTCTAATTAAACCCTAACAAGGCTTTTGGGGAAGGGGAGCTTGGGGAGGAAAAGGATTCCAATGTTAACTTAAAAGCATCAACAAATACAAGGAGCTAAGGCATCCTGGAGGAAAAAAGAGCCACAATGAAGAAGAAATCCTCCTGTCAGAAACTGGATACTAAAGCAATAAACATTAAAACAGTATGGCACTACTATAAGAAATAGATAATGGAGCAGAACAAAGAGCTATGAAATAGACCATAATATAAATATAATGAATACAATTGACTAGCTACCTGAGGAAAAAAATCTGGTTGGATTCTTACCTTTTGATGAAAATAAATTACAGATAGATTAAAAGTTTAACGTAAAATAAAAGGAAAAACTTTTAGAAAGCTACAGAAAGAATTAGCAAAATCTCCCAATCAGGTTCGGGAAAAACTGTTAGTATAAAAACAATATAAAAGTCACATACACAGGAAAATTTGGCTACATAAAAATAAAAGCCTTTTGTATATTAAATTCAATACAAGTATAAGAAAATGTTAGAAATGGTTTGTTAACAAGTATTAATATGCATAAATATATATTACTGTTTAATAGAGTTCTTTCAAAATTAAAAAAACTATTATTTTTTAAAGTATAAATAATCAGGCAATAAAAATATACTGGTAGTATTACTCTAAAAAATCACTAATAAATTAATAATTTACTTCTGATTTGCCATTTTTTAATTAAATACTTGCAAAAAAGCAAAAAAAAATAGTTTTGAATATAGGAAGCAACCTCATCTATTGTTTTGATTACTTTGTTATTCCCCAGGTATATATTCAGTTTATATTTAAAGAGCTATAGGCCAAATAAATTCATAGTTTTGCATGTTTATTTCAAAAAACAAGTTATGCTTATATGAAACATTTCATATATTTTATGTTATTTTGGCACAATTTATATGCTAAAATCAAAAGCTAATCAAGACAAAACATTCTCAGATATATTAAGGTTTTCAATACAAATCACATTCTTGAATATACAATGTCTTAGAATATTAAATTTTTTTATTATAGGAAGTTTCTGCTATTGAACTCTCCTCTTTATAACCACTTCTTTCATTATAGGCTATTATTAATTTACCTTGAAGCAGCTTTCTTCAGCAGCTTTTTAATCTCATTAATTTTACAGGTGTGCTTCTTATGAATAACCACAAATGCATTACAACCATCTGGTGGTGGCTCATCAGCTGCAATCTAAGATTTCAAAGATTATATTTAGCTACAGTAGTTGATAATTACAATATGATTTTAAAACCCTCACACATTACTTTGATTAAAATAACTCATCAACTACTATTAAGTTATTGCTCTAATTAAAGTAAAAAAACTTCTATACATAGGCAGAATCTAAGAAATATTTTAATAAAATCGACTTTAACCTAGGAAAGACATGCTTCATAGTTATTGAAATAATTCTATTAAAATTTCATGATACTTCATTTCAATGATTTGTCCTCATAATTTCCTTATCCCAAATAACTATAAAAATTACAGAATATATTCAATTACATTATAATAAATGACAACAATAATAATAGAATCAACGATAGGCTATGGAACCAACTATGAACTTGTAGATCATTTTGAACTAAAGATGTTCATATTAAAGAGCTCTGTGTACATTGCTAGCGTGCCTCTTTGTCAAATACAGATTGGGTATTTTTACACACCTGCTGAAACATCTGAATAGCTGGGGAGTATGCCCTTATAGAGAAAGCAAACTTTAAGAGGTTGATGTGTAAATTGTCTAGAAACTGTCCAGCTTTCTTCAGGATTAAGTTGTAATAAGAATAATCTGATTCTATAAAAAGAAGTCAAAAGAAAATAATGTTAGCATTTTATACACTGCACATTGGCACATCTTCCACTGTAAGGCTAACTTAATCAATGTCATATAATCATATCAGAAGTTTGGTTATGGATAATGCTAGAGAAAAATGGAAAAATCAAGATCTCAGTTCTATAATCAACTTCGTTTTGGATCTTCCAGTAATGTCCAAGTAATCAACATGAGACCAGGTGAAAATAATCTTGCCATTAAAATCTATTTGGAAACACCAACATTTCAGACCAACTTACTCCAAAGTTGTGGGGTTATATTACAAGGATAAGATGTAAGTCCTATCTACAAGGTAGAAATTAAGAACAGCAGAAAAGTTAAATAATATGATTGTTAATGAATTTTAAAGTACCTGTATGAATAAATTCTACTGAGATTTCGTGCTGATAGCCAAGTATAATTAGTGTATCCAGAATACTTTTAGGAGACAAAATTTGAACCAGGTCTTCAAAACTAAATGTCATCTTGTCTGGAACTTGAACAAACTAACCTGAGCTGCAAGTTGCCTACTATAAACCCTATTCAAAGAACTCAAAGACATAAAGGAGAAGGAGGGATCCTAGAATGTAATTAAAAATTCTCCAACACCCCTGGGGAGACAGAGATCACTTGAATGGGAGAAGGCAGAAAAGTGCAGCCTCGAGCTGAAGACGACCTGGTGGCACTAACGGGGATAAGCAGGGGTGGGAAGAACTTTCTGTCTGTGCCCTTTTCCTTTCTCTACTCTTCCCTGGGTGTAACCATTGACTGCATTGTGTCAGAAAACTGTAATGCCATTCCAGGGCCAGCCAGAGATGGTAAGGTAGTAACAGGGCAGCTCTGGAGTCCATTTGGTATAGGCATCCATAGAGTCTGGCCTCTAGACATTCTCTGGTAATTTATTCTCCTCTACATCTTGGCACTGGGATACCAAGTGATAGAAATTTCTCATACAAAAGAACAGAGTTGAGGTAGATGAAGAGCAGTTCCCTGTGGATATCTGATGTGAAAGGGATAACAAGAAGAATGTGGTTAAACCAGACTGCAACACCAGATACTCTCTTTCTGAGAGGAGGAAAAGGATGTTCTGACTGGAAAGAGACATTCTGGGGTTGGTTGGAAGACTGGGTTGTTTGCTGATTGTGACAATGTTTACTATTTGCTCCAAAAATGCTGGGCCCTTGACCCTCAGTTCCTCTCTTTATCACAACCCATTCATGGTACAGTTGTCACCTGGCCCTCCAAGTTGTCCTGTGGGAACTGAGGCTCAGGCAACCAGTGCAAATATGTGGACACTGTGGTTATTTCTTCTGTTATATGTAATAAAGCTTTCTTCTATCTCTGAATCAGAGGTCTCGGGTTATCTGTCAGCATCCATGAAACTAATCTGTTATCTTTGCAAATAGGGTAACATCTCAGACCCTTCACAGTACTTGACAGATCTGACAACAAAATGGAATGCTGACAAGATACGTGGATTTCTGGAGAATAAAAGACCCAGTCCCATGGTCCAATTAATAGGATTTGAGGAGAGTGCTTGAGAAGTAATAGTGGATATTCTGACAAAACTGTACAATCAATCAGGCAATGAGTCGTCTTAATTTTGCTGCCTATTAATGAAGAGAAGAAGAAGAAAGGGTTATAAGCCAAGGGAAATAAGTTCAAAAATATCTCCCAAACAATGTCTTAGTGGCACCTTATGACTAAATTCCTCCTACAGTCCATCTTGCCAATATTAGATCCTTTCAAAGATGACAATAAAAAGTCTCAGAGTTTAGTTCAATAGGTCCTGGCTGATATAAAGAAGCTATGAATCACTCAGGAGATTTCCTCTGGTCAGTTATAAAGTCTTTCAGCTCTGATTAAAGAGTCTTATGTTGTCCATCTGATTCCTGATACTGTGGCAAGCTAAGTTTTTAGCTTGCAAGCAGGGTAAAAATTCTAGCCCCTTCACAGCTCTTGACAAAAAGCTCAGAAATGAGCGACCAAAAAAAACAGGGAGATATGAGAAGTTTTCTGAAAGAATACAAATAAGAACTAGAAAGAAAATCATACTAGAAAATACAGATTAAATTAGAAGGAGCACAAGAGTAAACAGACACCGTGGAAAACAGAGTAGGAGAAACAATATGCAGACGAAAAGTGATAAAAATGAAACAAATAAAAAGGAGACAAGGGAAAAATGACTTGAGAGTAAATGACAAACACAGAAGTCAGGCAAAGGAGATTAATATATGTATACTTGTAGACCCTAAGGCAGAAAATCAAGGGAATGGAACAGAATAATTAAAGAAAACTATAATCCAAGAAAACTTTCCAGAATTAAAAAGAATAATGAACTTACATATCTGAAACAAACAAAGACACAGAATGATCAGCATTGCAACATTCTCTAGTTTAAAAAACAAACAAACAAACAAACAAAAAACAACTCTGGGGCTCTAAAGTTAAAAATCAGAAGTTTAGAATTCACACATGAACAATTAAGTATGTGAAGAACTCAGGGCTATTTTTCCAAGTCATTCATGAGGCACCAACCAGAGAGCAAACTTTATACAACCAAGAAATAATTGGAGATATTGCAGCATAAAGTCTGATTGTTAGCTCTACACCATCTCTACATCAATTCACAAAGAAGTCATTAAAAAGTATTTGTATAATTGTTTAATTTGGTGCCTCTTATTAAGCTATAAACCATGAAGGAAAGGATCTTTTCTATCATAGTTTTTCCACTGTACATTTCTACTCCTGGCATACAAAATAGGCATTCAATAAATTTCTTTAATATTTAATAAATATTATAAATAAGTTTCTCCATTCTAAACAATATTTTCATAATCCAGTAGCTTTAAACAGTTGACATATGAGAATAAGCATTGGATCTTTCACTCTTAATTCTTTAACAAACTATAGATGATTTCTCAGAACTTGGGAGATGTGGTGAGTTTTCCTCCAAGAATCAAAAAATAATGCAAATAAGATTCGTGTTCAATAGTAAAAACAAAATAGAAAATAAATGCTATTTTAAATAATATTCTTAAAATACATTATAGTTACAAGGTCAGCAAGAAAATAATAAAAATTAATGTAATAACATCTAAAATATGACTACATCAGTCAAAGGATTGGTCATCCATGGAAGCAGAGAAAAGTCAAAAGAAATGTGAGTAGTGCCTGACAACAGATATCAAATTTTGTCAAGGTCACCATCAAGGTTGTCCCTTATGTACTAATGAATGTAGGATTCAGGAGTTTATAGAAAGTAAACTTCTATAATCTAGATATAACTAGCAAGATCATCTCTATTATGAAATGGAAGCATTGGGCTATTTTGGCTGATTTGTTAAATAACTAAATCCATGGTCACCAACCACCTGCTAAAAATGCCCCTTCAATATTTTCTGCCTTTATCTTCAACCTCAGCTTTTACTCAATTTTTGACTACTGGCACCTAACATTCAAAAATCACTCTTATTAAAAAAAAAAATAAGTGGCAGCCTCCACAGCCAGCTACTGACTCATCTTATTCCCTTCGTAGTCAAAGGTCTTAAAAGACTTAATGACACGTAGCTCTACTGGAAGGGGACATTTTGGGGGTGGTTGGAGACTGGGTTATTTGCTGATTGTGACAATTTGACAAGAAACTCAGAAATTAGATAACCAAATAACAGAGAGATATGAAAAGCTTTACTCACATCTTAACTTACTAAAGTCTTGATTACTATACCAGTGAAATGATTCTCACCAAGGGCACTAATAATTTCTCTGTTGTTAAAAGTAGTAGGTACATAATATTCATATTACTTGATCTGTCTACAGTATTTGATAACATCAATCACTTACAACTTAATATTCTCCTGGCTTTCATGTTTTAATGCTTTTACAGGATTTCAGCTACCACTACAGGTACTCTTCCTTAGTCTCCATTGTGTGCTGTTCTTCTCATCAGATTCCCTTAAACATTGCTGTTCTCACGGTTCTGCCATTGGGCACTATTTTATTCTCATTCTGTGCCTTCTCCCTACAACTTAAATTACCATTTTTCATATTGATCACTCTGAAATCCTACCCTTCATCCTAGAATTTTTTTTATCTAGATCTCTCACTCACATATCAGCTTACCAATATATTTATATTTGGATATTTCACAAGCATTTCAAATGTGGCACATCCAAATTCCAATTACCTTCTTCCCCCAAATCCGGTTCTTGGGTAAAAGTAACTATGTTAGAGAGTCTTAACATTTTTTGAAAATTTCTTCCATTAATAAAATACAAAAGCAGCTTTATTTGTGTAAAAACCACTAAAATCTTCAAGGACTTTGAAAATCACATTCTTATATGCTGAGCAGCATGTGAAGAAGTAAAAATAAACAGGGATTTTGAAATCAGATAAATCTTGGGTGACATTTTTCACCTCACAAAACTACATAGGTTAACTAATATGCCACTTGAATCCTGAAGCATCAATAAATACATAAGTCTGGCAGAACCATATAAATTTTTTTAAACAGGCAATTCATTGCTTAAAAAGTCTTAATTTGCTAGAATATAATATAAAATGATTGCTTTAAATGGTATAAAACTAGTACTTGAATTCAAAAAGTTAAATGTTCAATATTTACAATTTTTTTAGGCAGGTGGATCACTAAGACTTATTCTTTAGTAAAGAGTATTTAGAAGGTCTCATGGAGATTTAACAACCTAAATTATTACAAATAACAGAGGATTATTAAATGTTTTCTCTAAGATGTCTTGAAAGCAAATTCAGTAAAATCTGCTCATTAGGCCGGGCGCAGTGGCTCACGCCTGTAATCCCAGCACTTTGGGAGGCCGAGGTGGGCGGATCACAAGGTCAGGAGATCAAGACCATCCTGGCTAACATGGTGAAATCCGGTCTCTAATTTAAAAAAAATACAAAAAATTAGCCGGGCATGGTGGTGGGCGCCTGTAGCCCCAGCTACTCTGGAGGTTTAGGCACGGGAATGGTGTGAACCCGGGAGGCGGAGCTGGCAGTTAGCTGAGATCATGCCACTGAACTCCAGCCTGGGTGACACAGTGAGACACTGTCTCAAAAAAAAAAAAAATTTCTGCTCATTAATATATTTCTCATTTGTACCATTCTTTTCCACATTTAACAAGGTCAGCAATAATATCACCACATGCATTAGACTCTGCCATTATAAATAAAGCCAACAGAATTATATTTTAAGTGTCAGTATTTTTTTTTTTTTGAGTCAGAGTCTCACTCTGTTGCCCAGACAGCAGTCCAGTGGTGTGATCTCGACTCACTGCAGCCTATGCCTCCAGTGTTCAAGTGAGTCTTGTGCCTCAGCCCCCCGAGTAGCTGGATTACAGGCCCACACCACCACGCCCAGCTAATTTTTGTATTTTCAGTAGAGACAGGGTCTCACAATGTTGGCCAGGCTGGTCTCGAACTCCTGGCCTCAAGTAATCTGCCCACCTCAGCCTCCCAACGTGCTGGGATTACAGGCGTGAGCCATTGTGCCCCGCTAGTAATTCTTACTTTAATATAATTTAGGTTCAACCCTGAAAACACTTGAAATACCTCCTTCCATATATGCTTGATGTAGAGTTTAGGTACTCCTGAGCTTATATTCCAACTTGTTAATGATCTGCCACCAGATTGTCCAGGTATATCATTTCGTTTAGGTATAAAATATGCTGATATATTTAAGTAACTTAAAATGAATTTGAAATTTACAGGAGTAATTTTTAAGATTGCATCTCCAATAAAAAATAGCACTGAATAAGGCCAAAAAGCACGTACTGAGAACAACATATATGGGACAGATATATTGAGGATTTTAGGTGAGAGACACGAAATTTGGTATTAGGTTTTTTTAAAACTATCATGGATACCTGACATTAACCATGAAAACCTTACATATTAATCTAGCCTATTTTTACCTCAATTACCAAAACTATTAATAAAATTACTAGGACAAATATAAGGACAACAAACAGTAATTTCCTAATGATTTGAAAGTAAACATTACTAAGTGATCAACGTTCCTCCACACATTCCATTCTGGTCTCTTCTAGTCATTTGGGTTCCCTACTACCTGGCTAAATCTCATCATTCAAACTCAGCTCCAGCATTCAGCACTGAAAATGCTGTCTTGCTCTCTCTGGAACACTGACTAGGTGCCTCTTTTATGTGTTTTCATGTTATGCACACCCCAATTAAAGCTCTTATCACCTAATAGTGTACATCACTGTTTTGCTGTCTCCTTCATGATATCACGAAGTCATGAGGATGTAGATCACATTTATTCATCTTTGTATTCCCATCATCTAAAGTATCTCCAGCATTTCTTACGACTAAAAAGCTTTTTTTCAGGAAAAAATTTTGAAAGGAAAAATTATTTGCTTTTGGAAATATTTCAGTTTAAAATGTTATTAAAAGAATGTCTGATGTCTTTATTTTTAAAATCTACTTTGTGAAATTACAAAATCACTGAACTTCAAGGCTGCCTGAGCCAAACAGGCTTCAGTAAATGAGCATTTAAAACATGTGAAACTTAGTTTATCTTACATTTACACTCAGGAACAAAATAATAAAATATTTTAATCACCAATAGTAAGATGTCTCTATATCTAAATGGCTGAAGATTTTACTCTTAAGGGATTCCATGCTCATGTCATCTATTCTAGTCTCTGCAGAGATAGGAAAATAATAAACACATTAATAAACACTTTTTAATTCTGAGGAAGATATATGTATATATAGGTATATACTCTCATATACATATAAAAACAGAAATTACTATCTTACAGATAGTGAAATGAGAGCATATTAGTTACCTGACTTTTTGAGGTATTAAAAGTTTCTTTAATGGTTTAAAAGTCAAAGTATTCTGCCAATAAAAATGCAATATACATGTCAGTATACATTAGTCCAAACCCATAGAATGTATAACAACAAGATTGAACCCTAATGTAAACTATGGACCTTGGGTAATAAGGATCTGTCAAGGAAGAATCATCAACAGATATACATGTACCACACTAGTGAGGGATGCTGATAACAAGGGAGGCTATTTATGTGTAGGGGAAGGGGGCATATGGGAAATCTCTGTACTTTCTGCCCAATTTTGCTATGAACTTATAACTACTCTAAAAAAATTAAGTCTACTTTTAAAAAAGAAAAAAATGTACTATCACTAGATGCAAATTTATTATTTCAAAGAAACCTAGGTAAAAAGAAAACTATCTTAATTTTTTTTGGGGGGGGGACAGGGGGAGACAAGGCCTGTCTCCGTCGCTCAGGCTGGAGTGCAGTGGTACAAACACAGCTCAAACTCCTGGGTTCAAGTGATCCTCTGCCTCAGTCTCTCAAAGTGCTGGGATTACAGGTGTGAGCCACCACACCTGGCCAATTTATTTTATTTTATTTTTTTATTTTTCTTTTTTAGAAACAGGGTCTTGCTATACTGCCCAGGCTAGCCTCTGACTCCTGGGCTCAAGCAATCAATCCTCTGGCCTTGGGCCTTCCAAGTAGCTGCTACTACAGATGCACACCACCATGCCCAGCTAACAATTTTGATTTCTTCTTGATGAGAATGCAATATCCAAACATGACTAATTATATGAGGTATCTTATAGTAAAGTATTAAAACCTTATATTTTTGGAAACAGATGCTTAGAATGGTTTCTATTAAAACATATTTTCACATTTAATGTTCAGATTTACTAACCCAGTGAAGCATTCACACTTAACCATTACCATTAAAAAATAATAAACATTACAAGGTGTGTACATAAATACAAATCTTACAAGTTAAAATTTACACATCACCTACCTGTTTGCTTATAAATTGCTAATTCTTGCACAGTTTCCAAAAACTGCCAAAATTTTTCATTACTTTCTTCTGCCATAAATTCACTATTAAAAAACAGAAGTAATCAGTTAGTAGATGGAGTTTAAAATGGTTTAGATACTATAAACTGTACCCAAGAACCAAATTATATCTACGGCAAAAACAAAAACCCCTAAAAATTAATGTCAAATTATAATTTCCATTTACTACAACACTGGAAAAAAACACACTGACTATTCTTACCTGAGATATCATTCTCAACTATAAACATATAATCATGTCAGGAAAAGGCTTCATGAGAAATTACTTTTGGCTTTTCCTTGTTACTAGCAACAATTAAAAAATTGATAGTTTATTCTATCTTGCCATATGAAATGCCAGAGAAATACAAAAATGATAATTAAGATAGAACATTATATAAAGGTAAAAAGTAAAAAAAAAAAGACCACCTGTTTTTCATAAACAAAAATTGGTTCTATAAATATTTTATAGAAGTTATATTATCTAGTGCCTTTACTTGTGTAGAAAATCTTTTTTATTATTTAAAACAGAAAATATCTTAATTTTAAAAATAGGAAATCAGTGTACTGCACTATGTCTTTGGCCATAAAGCCCAATGAAATTTCCATGGTATTTAAGAAAAAATGGCCAAAGCCATTTAAAGCCTTTCAGAAATAATGAAATAAATGAAAGATTTAGTTCTGCACAGAACAAAACACTAGACAGCTAAAACAAATAGGGTTAACTATTTAAGCTAGAAACTAAACAGCCACCAAACAGACGGTGCTGATTATTCGTTATTGCCCACCTTACCTTTCTCTCTAGGCTTGGTAAACTTAAACTAATGCTTAAAATAAATGGAAAGTAAAAGTATTGAGAACATCCACAACACATACAGATTAACTAATTCTTGTGAGTCTGACATGGCCACTAAAATGGAAAAAGGAAGTGAGAAAGACTGATTAATTCATCAACATAAACACGACAAGCATAGGAATTTAGAGTAATAAGTAACTTCAAATCAACACTTAGCAAGGCTTCACTGATTTGACCAAACAGCTACAGACATGGTCATATAACTGTGCAACCACAGGTAAAAGACTTCTTCCAACTACCAGAATCTGTACATCTACCTAAGTCTGATCCTTCAAAGTGATCGCCTTAAGAAAGCGTTCCAGCTAACAAGAGAAGTGAAGGACCTCTTCAAGGAGAACTACAAATCGCTGCTCAAGGAAATCAGAGAGCACACAAATGGAAAAACATTCCATGCTCAGGGATAGGAAGAATCAATTCTGTGAAAACGGCCATACTGCCCAAAGTAATTTATAGATTCAATGCTATTCCTAGTAAACTGATGGCAGCAGTGACCCGTCTAGAGTGGCCGCTGCAAAAATGCCAGCTGCAGCAAGGGAGATATGGCCAGGGTTGTGTACTCCATGGAGCTGGTGGGAGCAGGGAACAGGTAGAAGACCCACCCACTTCTGAGTTGGCAGAGTGGAGGGTCCACACTCCCCAGGTGCAGCTGTCCGGACCCAGACATCCCTGTGCTCTTGGGGGCTAAAGGCAGGTAGGGGCCCATGCCTCCTACTGAGTTGGCGGAGTGGGAGCCCTGCACTCCCTGGGTGCAGCTGCTACCACCCAGCTGCAGCTGTGGACCAAGGCATCCCTGCACTCTCAGGGGCCTGCAAAGCCCCCTGTCCCACCACAGGCTTGAAAGTGTCTGCTCCTGTTTCCTGGCCTCTCCCTGCTCCCAATCCCTGCACCAATTTCAGAGCAAAGTTGCACCTGAGCCTAGAAGCTGTCACAACCCGGCTGGGTGTGCATGTGTTTGGGGTAGTGCTGACATGCCAGCCGCCTACCACCTCAGCCCCCTCCAGACTTTGGGCACCAATGGGCATGGGAGGGAGGCCGAGAGGGGCCTGGGGGCAGCTTGGCACAGGCCTGAAAGGTGCCCCATGATGCGAACAGCCTGAGTGCCATGGATACGGTAGATGGCAGGTTAATGGTGGCAGGGAGCAGATGGGCAAAAAGGAACGGGTCCCCAGTGAAGCCCCACCTTCAAGCTAAGGACAACCTGAAGCCTGGGGGCTGGCCTACCTCTTCCAAGGACTACAGTGAGAACTTACGGTGTTTTTGTCCCAGCATACCCAGGGCCTCCCATGGACCAATCAGCACACACTTCCCCTTCTTTGAAGCCCATAAAAACCCCAGACTCAGCCAAACTCAGGCAGATAATGAGATGACCTGCCTGTGGATAGGAGCTACCCATTCCAGGTGTCCTCTCCCAGACATCGGGATGACCTGACTGCAGGTGGAAGCTAGCCACTCCATTTCTCCTCTCTGCTGAGGGCTGCAGACTCAAAAGAATGACCTGCCTGTGAAAAGGAGCTACCCACTCCAGGTCTCCTCTCTAGTGACAGCTGCGCTCATCAGGAAGACCTGCCAGTAGAAAGGAGCTACCAACTTCAGTTCTCCTAAGAGCTGTACCATCTCTCAATAAAGCACCTCTTTGCCTTGCTCACCTTCCAGTTGTCTACATGCCTCACTCTTCCTGAACATGCAACAAGAACTCGGAACTCACCAAATGGCAGGACTGAAAGAGCTATAACACAAACAGGGCTGAAACACACGCCCCACTCACATTGCAGGCAATGAAAAGGAGAGAAGAGCTGCAGCCCTTTGGGGAGCCCAGACCTACAGGCTCCCTGAGCCAAAGCTGTGACACTCTCTTTGGGGCTGTGTTGTTCCTGGTATCTCCAAGCTTCCAGGTGCCACTGCATTCCACCACAGTGCCTGCCGTGGAAGCCACCTGCAGTATGCCTGGTCGAGCCACAGTATTGTACAAAGCTGGCGCCTGTACCAGTACCCAGAGCTGCCCACCCCACTGCAGCTGGCACTCCTGGCTGTGCACAGTGGCTGTACCCTGTGCTTGCTCACACGCTCACCGCCAACCTGCACCTGGCTTGCCCTTGGCAGGTGTGGGATCCAGGCCAGTGGCACAAGCTGAGCATAGCCTGCCGGGCCAAGTGGACAAAATGAGCACAGCAGGCCCGAGTAAAACTCGGGCAAAGATGCTACCAGCCATAGAGGTTTCCGGCTGGCAAAGCCACAACCCTTATCATGGGATCCTTATCCTGTGACAAAACTACCATTGACATTCTTCACAGAATTAGAAAATATGAAAAAGAGCCCAAATAGCCAAGACAATCCAAAGCAAAAAGAACAAAGCTGGAGGCATCATGCTACCTAACTTCAAACTATACTACAAGGTTACAGTAACCAATACAGCATGCTACTGGTACAAGGACATACACATAGATCAATGGAACAGAATAGAGAACTCAGAAATAAGACTGCACACCTACAAGCATCTGATCTTTGACAAACCTGACAAAAACAAGCAATGAAAGGATTCCCTATTTAATAAATGGTTCTGGGAGAACTGGCTAGCCATATGCAGAAAACTGAAACTGGACCCCTTCCTTACACCTTACACAAAAATTAACTCAAGATGAGTTGGAGACTTAAATGTAAAACCTAAAATTATAAAAACCCTATAAGAAAATCTAAGCAATACAATTCAGGACATAGACACAAGCAACGATTTCATGACGAAAATGCCAAGAGCAATTGCAACAAAAGCAAAAATTGACAAATGGGATCTATTTAAACTAAAGAGTTTCTGCACAACAAAAACTATCACCAGAGTGAACAGACAACCTACAGAATGGGAGAAAATTTCTGCAATGTATCCATCTGACAAAGGTCTAATATGGAAAGTCTATAAGGAACTTCAACAAATTTACAAGAAAAAAACAAATGACCCCATAAAACGTGGGCAAAGGACATGAAAAGACACTTATCAAAATAAAACATTCATGCAGCCAACAAACATGAAAAAAAGCTCCACATCACTATCATTAGAGAAATGAAAATCAAAACCACAATGAGATACCATCTCACACCAGTCAGAATGGTAATTATTAAGAAGTCAAGAAACAACAGATGCTGGCAACGTTGTGGAGAAAAAAACGCTTTTACACTATTGGTGGGAATGTAAATTAGTTCAACCATTGTAGAAGACAGTGTGGCAATTCCTCAAAGATCTAGAGGCAGAAATATAATTTGACCCAGTAATCCCATTACTGGGTGTATGCCCAAAGGAATATAAATCATATTATGAATATACATGCACACATACATTCACTGCAGCACTATTTACAATAGCAAAGACATGGAATCAACCTATATCCCCATCAATGATAGACTGAATAAAGAAAATGTGGTATATATACATTACAGAATACTATGAAGCCATAAAAATGAACAAGGTCATATCCTTTGCAGAAACATGGATGGAGCTGGAAGCCATTATCCTTAGCAAACTAACGCAGAGACAGAAAACCAAACACCGCATGTTCTCACTTACAAGTGGGAGCTGAATGATGAGAACACATGGACACATAAGGGGTAATGACACACACTGGAGTCTGTTGGAAAGGTGCAAGGGGACGGAGAGCATCAGGAAGAAAGTTAATGGATGCTGGGCTTCATACCTAGGTGATAGTTTGATCTGTGCAGCAAACCACCATGACATACATTTACCTATGTAACAAACCTGCACATCCTGCATGTGTACCCTGGAATTTAAAAGTTCAAGTAAAAAAAAAAAAAGCATTCACTTAAACTTATTCCCTCAATACATCACTGCTCTAAGCACTTTTGGAACTCTTCTGGAATCTCAGAGGCCATTTACTGGTAACTCATTATTAATCACTGAGGAGCAAACATCCTTGAGACCATCTAAACCAGTTCTGCACCTGGTAAAAGGTAAGATATTACCTTTGAACAACGTTTTTGTTTGTTTGTTTAAGACAGCATCTCCCTTCGTCATGAAGGCTGGAGTGCAGTGGTGCAAACATGGCTTACTTGAGCCTGGGAGGTCTCAAGTGATCCTCCCACTGCAGCCGCTCAAGTAGCTGGGACTATAGGCACATGCTACCATGCCCAGTTCACTCTTTTGGACAAAGTTTTTTTAAAGGTAACAAACTGGCATTTCCAATTGTTCACTTGGCTTATAAAATATATGGCTTGAAATAAGTGTATTTCTTCAAAAAATTCTGCCCAGAGAAAATAGTTATTTCTATAAAGGGTGTTTTTATACGCACTAAAGAGTTTGACAGTGATTATAAGTGGAATTTCAAAAATATTTCCAGTCAGATCAACACAAGTGGAGTAACTGCAGTTCAGATGCACAAATTAAGGTATGCATATAGTAAAATGCTAGCCTCTTCAGCCTATAACCACTTCTAGCCAGAGTCTTGCTCTGTCACCCAGGCTGGAGTGCAGTGGCGCGATCTTGACTCACTGCAACCTTCACCTCCCTGGTTCAAACAATTCTTCTGCCTCAGCCTCCTGAGTAGCTAGGATTATAGGCATGTGCCACCACACCTGGCTATTTTTTTGTATTTTTAGTAGAGACAGGGTTTCACCATGTTGGCTAGGCTGGTCTCGAATTCCTGACCTCATGATCTGCCCGCCTCGGCCTTCCAAAGTGCTGCGATTACAGGTGTGAGCCACTGTGCTCGGCTGCAAATTTTATTATAAATTTCTTTATACAGGGGACATACCTTATTCATCTTTGTTTCCTACATAGGACTATACTGAAGTTACGGACTCAAATTTCCAGGATGAATTGAAAAATATCTCTGTGTGTGTGTGTGTGCGTGTGTGTGTGTGTGTGTGTGTGTGCGTGCATATATATATACACATATATACACATATATACACTATATATACACATATATACACACACATATATACACACATATATACACATATATACGCATATATACACACACATATACACATATACGCATATATACACATATATATACACACACATATATACACATATATACACATATATACACATATATATACACACACACATATATATACACACATATATATATACACACACATATATATTAGATTTTGGTTGGGAAGCTCAATTTTTGGATTTAAAGCATTATTCTTAGAAATTTCCCTTACTTGCCCCCACATTATTTTCCTTAAGTTCCTATCTGCCCAGCTCCTTCAACCTATTCAATGCTCTTCAATTCTTCCACTCCACACTTACTCTTCTCAACCTCTTTGATCTTCCTACAATTTTAAGAGAAACATAAACAAATTGAAGGAAAGCAGAATAACGAACTATATAAAATAAAATTTTTGAAGTGCAGTGGTTGAAGAAACTACAGTCTTTTGGCCTGCTATTCCCACACAATGTGCCACACACAGAAACAGATTTGGTTCTGAAAGAGAGGATCAGTAGATAAAAGGTATAGAGAGAAAGATTTTAGTTTATATAATAAAGGACCTCCTACAATTTTGATTTGTTCACAACAAAACAATAAGGCACATGAGATAACACTGAGCATCCTCTCTGGATTTTCCAAGGACAAACTAGTTTCCACAAGTAAGGCATATTGTAGAGGTAATTCTGATGGTGGCTTAAAGTATATCTTTCCCTATAAAACGTACCTTTTGTTAAATTAGCATTATTGAGTACCTAACTTTTGTGCACTGTGCCTTGGCAAAATAAACATGAATAAAAAACAGTTTTGTCTCTGAAGCTCACCTTTTAACAACAGAGATTAGCATATATGATACCTTACAACAAGGATTATTACAGAAATATTGACCAAATGTTATGAGAGAATAATAGAAAGTTATTAATTTTGTCATGGGAAAGTATCAGGCAAGATAGAGTAATATGGTATGCCCACAAGTAAGGTATCAATGAGGAAGACTGTAATGGAATGATATATTACTATCCTAGGGATACCACACCATTACCCAAGGATCCTCAACACATCTTTCTTGGATAACGCCATGTTTATACTGCGCTTCTGCTGGGATGGTTGAGTGGATTCATGAATCACAGGTCTAACCTATTTAGCAAGAGAAATTTATTCTCTCACAGTTCTGGAGGCCAAAAGTCTGAAGTCAACGTTTGAGCAGAGTTAATGCAAAAGATTCTAAAAGCTGCCTTTTTTTTTGTTGGGGGCATTATTCAAGCCACCCTCTATCCCCCAAAAGCCCCCAAAATCCACCTCCCCTACATAAAATATATTTCCCCTTGCCAACAACCTCCAAAAACTCAACCAATTACAGCATCAATTCTAAGTCCAAAATCTCATGTAAATATCATCAACTTCATTTACAAATTTTATCATCTAAATCATGTGTGGGTGAGACTCTGGGTATGACCCATCCTGGGGCAAAATTCTTCCCTGTCCACTTGTGATACTAGAAAACAAGTTATGTTTCAAAAATGCAATGGTGAGACAGGCATAGGATGGACACTCTAATTCGCAAAGGAAAAAAATAGAAGGAATAAAGGGGTCACTGGTCACAGGCAAGCTCAAAATCCAACAGGGAAAATTTCCATTATGTTTCAAAGCCTGAGAATAACTCTCTGTGGCCTGATGCTTCACCCTCTGTGCTGCCTGCCATGGTTCTGCCTGCAGAGTTATTCTTTCTTTCTTGAAAGGGCAACACAAGGTTTACAGCCAAGTAGCTCTATTAGTCCATTTCCTGCCTATAGAATTTTGGAAGTCCAACAGCCTTCTTTCGTTTTGTCTTGTCTATCTCTTTTGGTCCAAGCTGACAGTGTTTCTAATACATTCCCCAAAACTTTGTAAGACTATCGTATATTTCACCAAAAGCCAAATCATTACACGGATCCTCCCCAGATCCTTCCTGGATATCTCCATCTTCTTTATACCAAGCTTCTGGGGAGATGGTTGAGGGGACACAATGAATCACATGCTTAACCTGTTCAGCAAAAGGTTGTCCTGCCAGGTTCCTGTCTTTCTCTCCAGAGCACACATTCCCAACACTGAGTTTCCTAGTTTTAGCACCCTTTACAATCTGGATAGGCTGAGAACCTCCAAAATCATCAAGTGTTGGTTCCTTTTTCCTTACCTGTTCCTTTTTAAATTTATCTCTTTCTTCTCTCATTTTAATATAAGCAGCGAGGAGAAACCAAGCAGCACTTTTACACTTTGCTTGGAAATCTTCTCAGCTCATATCCAAGTTCACCACTTTCAAGATGTTTTCCACAAACTGTAGAAACCAAGTCAGCCAGTATTCTATCACAAGGGTTACCTTTCTTCTAGATTCCAATATAATGTCTCTCATTTCCTTCCAAGCCATGGCCAGAACAGACTTCAATGTTCATATTTCTACTGGAATTCTCTTCAGGATGATATAAGTATTCTCTATGATGACAGAAGTTTTTTCAACTATGCCCTTTAATCTCTTCTAAGCCCTCAGCAGAATCACCCTTAATGTCCAGATTTCTGCAGTCTCCTCAAGGCAGTCTAGGCTTTTAATACCAAACTTCTCAAAATTATTCTAGCCTCCGCCCAACTCCACAGCTACTTCTACATTTTGAAGTATTTGTTACAGCAGCACCCAACTTTTTGGGTTGAAATACAAAATCTGTATTAGTTTCCTAGATCTGTTTAACAAATTATGAAAAATTTGTTGACTTAAAACAGAAACTTATTCTCTCACAATTCTGGAGGCCAGAAGTCCAAAATCAAGGTGTTGGCAGGGCTGTGCTCCCTCTGAAGGTTCTAAGGGAGACTGTTCCATCCTGGTGGCTTCAGCTGTTCCTTGGCTTGAGGCTGCCTAACTCCAATCTCTAACTTCACATGGCCTTCTCCTTTTTGCCTGTGTCTTCTCTTCTTCTGTCTCTTAAAATGACATTGGATTTGGGGCCCATCTAGATAATCCAAGATGATCTCATCTCAAGATCCTTACTTACATTAACAAAGACATTTTTCCAAATAAGGTAACATTCACAGGTTGTGGGAGTTAGGATGTGGACATATCTTTTTGAGGCCAGCATTCAACCTACTACAGATGCCCCTTGACTTAGATGGGGTTACCTCCCAATAAACCCATTAAAGTTGGGTTTATTAAGTATTAAGTTGCAAATACTATAAGTAAAAAATGCATTTAATACCCTGGTAAACCCATAGTAAAGTCAAAAAATCCTAAATTGAACCATGATAAGTTGGGGACAATCTGTACAAGTGATGAGGTTTGTAAATCAGACTGGGACTAGACTGTCAAGGACCTTAAGGAGCATCACACAGCAGTTCCAACTCTAAGACTCTTGAGGCAAATGTAAAGCCAGACACTGTAACAAGCAGTCTAAGGCTGGAAAAAGTTAGACTGATTTGGAGCTAAGTGTGAGATCAGATCTAGGCAAACAGTTAAATACTGGGGAAAGGATAAAGGAAGGTGATCCAAATTAAGCTAGAATCAGGTATTAAATAAAAACCGTTTTAGCCTCCCACTGAAATGGACAGAGCAGCATGTGGAGTCTTGCATTCTGAACTTTTGCTCCAGAACTGCTGCAGGAATAAATCAGAAAAGCCAAGAGAACCCACAGACCCCCTGAAGGAAGTGGATTGCTCCTGTAGGACCTGGGAGATACCCCAAATACTCTGAGTACCCAAACTGTGAGAGTGGGAAAGGGGGATTGTCTGCCCCCGAAAACACACCCTCACTGGGGAATTCGAAGGTGTATATCACTGGAGAAGGTTCTGACCTTACCTGGAGCTGAGTCAATTTAGAGAGCCAAGCAAAATACAAGGGTAGAGGAAGCAGCGGGAGAAGCCCTGTGGGCTCTCTGGGTCCCCTAGGAAGCTATTTCTGCTTTGCCTCACAGGGTTCTTCGGGTAGGGCTGCCAGAGGTACTGGGAAGAGGCCACAGGGAGAAGGAAACCTCCAGCTGAACCTTGTAACAATTCCAACCGAACAAGAAATCTCCTGGCCAGTACTTGGGAGAGGGCATGAATCTGGTGTGCAAACTCCACAGGTGGGGAAGCATGAGAGCCCTATTTGCATTTGCAGCTGGGAGGCTGATAGCCTGGGACAAGTTCTCAGCCCTGCTCGCCCACCACCTGGAAACAGACTCAGTGCTGTTGGGTGGGGCATGGAGGGAGTGAGACTGGCTTTTTGGGTTGCATGGGAGCTGGGTGAGGCCTGTGACTGTAGGCTTTCCCCCACTTCCCTGACAACCTGCATGACAAAGCAGAGGCAGCCATAATCCTCCTGGGAATATAACTCCATTGACCTAGAAATCCCACCCCCATCCCCCACAGCAGTCACAACAAGACCCACCCAAGGACAGTCTGAGCCCAGACATGCCCTAGCCATGCCCCTAACTGATGGTCCTTCCCTACTCACCACGGTAGCTGAAGACAAAGGGCATATACTCTTGGGAGTTCTAGGGCCCGATCCTCCCCATACTACCACAGCTGATGCTTTCTTGAAAGGGCCACCTCCCTGCAGAATGCCAACCAGCACAAAAATAGTGCCTTAAACAACAAAAAGTAAGGACCCTCAGAGAGTCCATTTCACCCCCCTGCCACCTCCAGCAGAGCAGGTGCTGGTATGCACAGCTAAGACACCCATAGACAGTTCAGATCACAGGACTCTGTGCAGACAATTCCTAGTACCAGCCTGGAGCCTGTTAGACCTACTAGGTGGCTAGATCCAGGAGAGAGAGAACAATCTCTACAGCTCGGCTCTCAGGAAGCCACATCTGTAGGAAAAGAAGGAGAGTACTACATCAAGGGAATACCCCATAGGACAAAAGAATCTGAACAACAGCCTTCAGCCCTAGACCTTCCCTCTGACAGAGCCTACTGAAATGAGAAGGAACCAGAAAACCAACTCTAGTACTATGACAAAACAAGGTTCTTTAACACCCCCCAAAAAAAATCACATTAGTTCACCAGCAATAGATCCAAACCAAGATGAAATGTCTGATTTACCTGAAAAGAATTCAGATGGTCAGTTATTAAGCTAATCAAGGAGGCACCAGAGAAAGCCCAATTTAAGGAAATAAAAAAAAGATACAAGAAATGAGGGGAGAAATCTTCAGTGAAATAGATAGCATAAATAAAAGCAATCAAAACTTCAGGAAACAACGGATGCACTTATAGAAATGTAAAATGCTCTACAGAGTTTCAGCAATAGAATCGAATAAGCAGAAGAACTTCAGAGCTTGACGACAAGGTTTTCAAATTAACCCAACACAACAAAGACAAAGAAAAAAGAATAAGAAAATACGAACAAAGCCTCCAAGAAGTCTGGGATTATGTTAAATGACCAAACCTAAGAATAATCAGTATTCCTGAGGAAGAAGAGAAATCTAAAAGTTTGGAAAACATATTTGGGGGAATAATTGAGGAAAACTTCCCAACCCTTTCTAGAGACCTAGACATCCAAATACAAGAAGCTCAAAGAACACCTGGAAATTCAATACAAAAAGATCTTTGCCTAGGCACATAGTCATCAGGTTACCCAAAGTTAAGACGAAGGAAAGAATCTTAAGAGCGGCTAGGCAAAAACACCTGGTAACTAACCTATAAAGGAAAACCTATCAGATTAACAGCAGATTTCTCAGCAGAAACCCTACAAGCTAGAAGGGATTGGGGCCCTATCTTCTGCCTCTTAAAACAACTATCAGGAAGCCACAGGTGAGGAAGCATGAGAGCCCTATTTGCATTTGCAGCTGGGAGGCTGCATCTAGCAAATTCGTATCTAGCAAAACTAATCTTTATAAATGAAGGAAAGATACAGTCTTTTCCAGACAAAAAAATGCTGACAGAATTTGCAACTACCAATCCAGCACCACAAGAACTGCTAAAAGGAGCTCTAAATCTTGAAACAAATCATGGGAATAAATCAAAACAGAACCTCTTTAAAACATAAATCTCACAGGACCTATAAAAAAAAACGCAATTAAAAAAAAAAAACAAGGCATACAGGCAACAAATAGCACAATGAATAGAACGGTACCTCACATCTCAATACTAACATTGAATGTAAAGGGCCTAGATGCTCCACTTAAAAGATACAGAATTGCAGAATGGATAAGAATTCACCAACCAACTATCTGCTGTCTTCAAGAGACTTACCTATCACCTAAGGACTCACATAAACTTAAGGTAAAGGGGTAGAAAAAGATATGCCATGCAAATGGACACCAAAAGTGAGCAAGAGTAGCTATTCTTATATGAGATAAAACAAACATTAAAGCAACAGCAGTTAAAAAAAGACAAAGAGGGACATTATATGATAAAAGGCCTTGTCCAACAGGGAAATATTACAATCCTAAATATATATGCAACAGTGGAGCTCCCAAATTTATAAAACAATTACTACTAGACTTAAGAAATGAGATACACAGTAACAAAATAATAGTGGGGGACTTCAGTACTCCACTGATAGCACTAGACAGGTCATCAAGACAGAAAGTCAACAAAGAAACAATGGATTGAAACTATACCCTGGAAAAAATGGACTTAAAAGATATTTACAGAACATTCTACCCAAAAGCCGCAGAATATACATTCTATTCATCATCAGTGCATGAAACTTTTTACAAGGTAGACCACTGATAGGCCACAAATCAAACCTCAATAAATTTAAGAAAACTGACATTATATCAAACACTCTCTCAGACCACAGTGAAATAAAACTGAAAATCAACCCCAAAAGGAACCTTCAAAACCATGCAAATACATGGAAATTAAATAACCTTCTCCTGAATAGTCAACAATGAAATCAAGATGGAAATGAAAAATGTTTTCGAACTGAACAACAACAGTGATACAACCTATCAAAACCTCTGGGATACAGCAAAGGCTCTGCTAAGAGGAAAGTTCATAGCCCTAAATGCCTACATCAGAAATTCTGAAGGTGCACAGACAATCTAAGGTTACACCTCAAGGAACTAAAGAAACAGAACAAACCAAACCCAGTCCCAGCAGAAGAAGTGAAATAAGATTACAGAACTAAATGAAATTGAAACAAACAAACAAAAAATACAAAAGATAAATGAAACAAAAAGCTAGTTCTTTGAAAAGATAAATAACATTAATAGACCATTAGCAAGATTAACCAAGAAGAAAAAAGAGAAAATCCAAATAAGCTCAATTAGAAATGAAATGGGAGCTATTACAACTGACACCACAGAAACACAAAAGATCATTCAAGGCTACCATGAACAACTTTATGTGTATAAACTAGAAAACCTAGAGGAGATAGATAAATTCCTGGAAAGATACAATTCTCCTAGCTTAAATCAGGAAGAATTAGATACCCTTGAACAGACCAATAACAAGCAGCAAGATTAAAATTGTAATAAAAAATTATCAACATAAAAACATCCAGGACCAGACATATTCACAGTCAAATTCTACCAGACATTCAAAGAATTGGTACGAATCCTATTGACACTATTCCACAAGAGAGAGAAAGAGGGAATCCTCCTGAAATCATTCTATGAAGCCAGTATCACCCTAATACCAAAACCTGGAAAAAAACATAACCAAAAAAAGGAAACTACAGACCAATATCCCTGATGAACATAGTGCAAAAATCCTTAACAATATACTAGCTAACTGAATCCAACAACATATCAAAAAGATAATCCACCATTATGAAGTGGGTTTCATAGCAGGGATGGTTTAATATAGGCAAGTCAATAAATGTGATACACCAGATAAACAGAATTAAAAACAAAAATTACATGATCATCTCAATAGATGCAGGAAAAGCATTAGACAAAATCCAGCACCCTTTTATGATTAAAACTCTCAAGAAAATTGGCATACAAGGGACATACCTCAATGTAATGAAAGCCACCTATGACAAACCCACAGCCAACATAATACTGAATGGGGAAAAGTTTAAAGCATTCCCTCTGAGAACTGGAACAAGACAAGGATGCCCACTCTCACCACTTCTATTCAACATAGTAATGGAAGTACTAGTCAGAACAATCAGACAAGAGAAAGAAATAAAGGGCATCCAAATCAGTAAAGACAAAGTCAAACTGTCGCTGTTAACTGATGATACAATTATATACCTAGAAAACCCTAAAGACTCCTCCAAAAAGCTCCGAGAACTGATAAAAGAATTCAGCAAAGTTTCCAGATACAAAATTAATGTACACAAATCAGTAGCTCTCTTACACACCAACAGCGACCAAACTGAGAATCTAATCAAGAACTCAACCCCTTTTACAATAGCTCCAACAAAAATAAAATGCTTAGGAATATACCTAACAAAGGAGGTGAAAGACCTCTACAAGGAAAACTACAAAACACTGCTGAAAGAAATCATAGACAACACAAACAAATGGAACCATATCCCATGCTCATGGACGGGTAGAATCAATACTGTGAAAATGATCATACTGCCAAAAGCAATCTACAAATTCAATGCAATTCCCATCAAAATACCACCATCATTCTTCACAAAACTAGAAAAAAAATCCTAAAATTCATATGGAACCAAAAAAGAGCCCACATAGCCAAAGCAAGATTAAGCAAAAAGAACAAATCTGGAGGAATCATGTTACCTGATTTTAAACTATCCTATAAAACCATAGTCTCCAAAACAGCATGGTACTGCTGTAAAAACAGGCACATAGACCAATGGAACGTAATAGAGAATCCAGAAATAAACCCAAATACTTACAGCCAACTGACCTTCGAGAAAGAAAACAAAAACCAAGTGGGGAAAGGACACTCTATTCAAAAAAATGGTGCTGGGATACTTGGCAAGCCACATGTAGGAGAATGAAACTGGATTCTTATCACTCGCGTTATACAAAAATCAACTCAAGATGGATCAAGGACTTAATCTAAGACCTGAAACTATAAAAATTCTAGAAGATAACATCAGAAAAACCCTTTTAGACATTGGCTTAGGCAAGGATTTCATGACCAAGAACCCCAAAGCAAATGCAATAAAAACAAAGATAAATAGGAGAGAGGTTCCAAGATGGCTGAATAGGAACAGCTCCAGTCTACAGCTCCTAGAGTGAGCGACGCAGAAGAAGGGTGATTTCTGCATTTCCAACTGAGGTACCAGGTTCATCTCATTGGGGCTTGTCGGACAGTGGGTACAGGGCAGTGGGTGCAGCCCACAGAGCGTGAGCCGAAGCAGGGCGAGGCATCGCCTCACCTGGGAAGTGCAAGGGGTCGGGGAATTTCCTTTCCTAGCCAAGGGAAGCCGTGACAGATGGCACCTGGAAAATCGGGTCACTCCTACCCTAATACTGCGCTTTTCAAATGGTCTTAGCAAAGGGCACACCAGAAGATTATATCCCGTGCCTGGCTTGGAGAGTCCCACACCCATGGACCCTCCCTCATTGCTAGAACAGCAGCGTGAGATCGATCTGCAAGGCGGCAGTGAGGCTAGGGGAAGGACGTCCGCCATTGCTGAAGTTTGAGTAGGTAAACAAAGCAGTCAGGAAGCTCGAACTGGGTGGAGCCCACCGCAGCTCAAGGAGGCCTGCCTGCCTCTGTAGACTCCAGCTCTGGGGGGGCAGGGCATAGCTGAACAAAAGGCAGCAGAAACTTCTGCAGACTTAAATGTCCCTGTCTGACAGCTTTGAAGAGAGTAGTGCTTCTCCCAGCATGGAGTTTGAGATCTGAGAACAGACTGACTGCCTCCTCAAGTGGGTCCCTGACCCCCGAGTAGCCTAAAGGGGAGGAACCTCCCAGTAGGGGCCGACTGACACCTCATACAGACGGGTGCCCCTCTGAGACGAAGCTTCCAGAGGAACAATAAGACAGCAACATTTGCTGTTCTGCAATATTTGCTGTTCTACAGCCTCCGCTGCAGATACCCAGGCAAACGGGGTCTGGAGTGGACCTCCAGCAAACTCCAACAGACCTGCAGCTGAGGGTCCTGACTGTTAGAAGGAAAACTAACAAACAGGAAGGACACCCACACCAAAACTCCATCTGTACGTCACCATCATCAAAGACCAAAGCTAGATAAAACCACAAAGATGGGGAGAAACCAGAGCAGAAAAGCTGAAAATTCTAAAAATCAGAGGGCCTCCTCTACTCCAAAGGAACGCAGCTCCTTGCTATGTGTGAGAGACACACATAAGCTCAAAATAAAGGGATGGAGGAAGATCTACCAAGCAAATGGAAAACAAAAAAAGGCAGGGGTTGCAATCCTAGTCTCTGATAAAACAGACTTTAAACCAACAAAGATCAGAAGAGACAAAGAAGGCCATTACATAATGGAAAAGGGATCAATTCAACAAGAAGAGCTAACTATCCTAAATATATATGCACCCAATACAGGAGCACCTAGATTCATAAAGCAAGTCCTTAGTGATGTACAAAGAGATTTAGATTCCCACACAATAACAATGGGAGACTTTAACACCCCACTGTCAACATTAGACAGATCAACGAGACAGAAAGTTAACAAGGATATCCAGGAATTGAACTCAGCTCTAAATCAAGCAGACCTAATAGACATCTACAGAACTCTCCACCCCAAATCAACAGAATATACATTCTTCTCAGCACCACATCATACTTATTCCAAAATTGACCACATAGTTGCAAGTAAAGGACTCCTCAGCAAATGTAAAAGAACAGAAATTATAACAAACTGTCTCTCAGACCACAGTAATCAAACTAGAACTCAAGATTAAGAAACTCACTCAAAACTCCTCAACTACATGAAAACTGAACAACCTGTTCCTGAATGACTACCAGGTACACAATGAAATGAAGGAAGAAATAAAGATGTTCTTTGAAACCAATATGAACAAAGACACAACATACCAGAATCTCTGGGACACATTTAAAGCAGTGTGTAAAGGGAAATTTATAGCACTAAATGCCCACAAGAGAAAGCAGGAAAGACCTAAAATTGACACCCTAACATCACAATTAAAAGAACTAGAGAAGCAGGACCAAACACATTCAAAAGCTAGCAGAAGGCAAGAAATAACTAAGATCAGAGCAGAACTGAAGCAGACAGAGACACAAAGAAAAATTCAAAAAAATCAATGAATTCAGGAGCTGGTTTTTAAAAAAGATCAACAAAATTGATAGACCGCTAGCAAGACTAATGAAGAAAACTTTATTTTCTTCTTTTTTTTTTTTTTTAAAGATATTTATCTGTAAATAGATGCAATAAAAAATGATAAAGGGGATATCACCACCAATCCCACAGAAATACAAACTACCATCAGAGAATACTATAAACACCTCTACGCAAATAAACTAGGAAATCTAGAAGAAATGGATAAATTCCTGGACACATACACCCTCCCAAGACTAAACCAGGAAGAAGCTGAATCCCTGAATACACCAATAACAGGCTCTGAAATTGAGGCAATAATAGCCTACCAACCAAAAAAAGTCCAGGACCAGACGGATTCACAGCCAAATTGTACCAAAGGTACAAAGAGGAGCTGGTACCATTCCTTCTGAAACTATTCCAATCAATACAAAAAAAGGGAATCCTCTCTAACTCATTTTATAAGGCCAACATCATCCTGATACCAAAGCCTGGCAGAGACACAACAAAAAAAGAGAATTTTAGACCAATATCCCTGATGAACATCAATGCAAAAACCTCAATAAAATACTGGCAAACCGAATCCAGCAGCACCTCAAAAAGCATATCCACCATGATCAAGTGGGCTTCATCCTTGGGATGCAAGGCTGTTTCAACATACGCAAATCAATAAATGTAATCCAGCATATAAACAGAACCAAAGACAAAAACCACATGATTATCTCAATAGATGCAGAAAAGGCCTTTGACAAAATTCAACAGCCCTTCATGCTAAAAACTCTCAAATTAGGTATTGATGGGATGTATCTCAAAATAATAAGAGCTATTTATGACAAACCCACAGCCAGTATCATACTGAATGGGCAAAATCTGGAAGCACTCCCTTTGAAAACTGGCACAAGACAGGGATGCTCTTCTCACCACTCCTATTCAACATAGTGTTGGAAGTTCTGGCCAGGGCAATCAGGAAAGAGAAAGCAATAAAGGATATTCAAATAGGAAGAGAGAAAGTCAAATTGTCTCTGTTTGCAGATGCCATGATTGTATATCTAGAAAACCCCGTTGTCTCAGCCCAAAATCTCCTTAAGCTGATAAGCAACTTCAGCAAAGTCTCAGGATACAAAATCAATGTACAAAAATCACAAGCATTCTTCTATACCAATAACAGACAAACAGAGAGCCAAATCATGAGTGAACTCCCATTCACAATTGCTTCAAAGAGAATAAAATACCTAGCAATCCAACTTACAAGGGATGTGAAGGACCTCTTCAAAGAGAACTACAAACCACTGCTCAAAGAAATAAAAGAGGACACAAATGGAAGAACATTCCATTCTCATGGATAGGAAGAATTAATATTGTGAAAATGGCCATACTGCCCAAGGTTATTTATAGATTCAATGCCATCCCCATCAAGCTACCAATGACTTTCTTCACAGAATTGGAAAAAACTACTTTAAAGTTCATATGGAACCAAAAAAGAGCCTGCATTGCCAAGACAACCCTAAGGCAAAAGAACAAAGCTGGAGGCATCACGCTACCTGACTTCAAACTATACTACAAGGCTACAGTAACCAAAACAGCATGGTACTGGTACCAAAATAGAGATATAGACCAATGGAACAGAACAGAGCCCTCAGAAATAATACCACACATCTACAACCATCTGATCTTTGACAAACCTGACCAAAACAAGAAATGGGGAAAGGATTCCCTATTTCATAAATGGTGCTGGGAAAACTGGCTAGCCATATGTAGAAAGCAGAAACTGGATCCCTTCCTTACACCTTATACAAAAATTAATTCAAGATGAATTAAAGACTTAAATGTTAGACCTAAAACCATAAAAACCCTAGAAGAAAACCTAGGTAATACCATTTAGGACATAGGCATGGGCAAGGACTTCATGTCTAAAACACCAAAAGCAATGGCAACAAAAGCCAAAATTGACAAATGGGATCTAATTAACCTAAAGAGCATCTGCACAGCAAAAGAAACTACCATCAGAGTGAACAGGCAACCTACAGAATGGGAGAAAATTTTTGCAATCTACTCATCTGACAAAGGGCTAATATCCAGAATCTACAAAGACCTTAAACAAATTTACAAGCAAAAATCAACCCATTAAAAAGTGGGCGAAGGCTATGAACAGACACTTCTCAAAAGACGACACTTATGCAACCAACAGACACATGAAAAAATTCTCATCATCACTGGCCATCAGAGAAATGCAAATCAAAACCACAATGAGATACCATCTCACACCAGTTAGAATGGCAATCATTAAAAAGTCAGGAAACGACAGGTGCTGGAGAGGATGTGGAGAAATAGGAACACTTTTACACTGTTGGTGGAACTGTAAACTAGTTCAACCATTGTGGAAGACAGGGTGGCGATTCCTCAAGGATCTAGAACTAGAAATACCATTTGACCCAGCCATCCCATTACTGCGTATATACCCAAAGGATTATAAAACATGCTGCTATAAAGACACATGCACACGTATGTTTATTGCGGCACTATTCACAATAGCAAAGACTTGGAACCAACCCAAATGTCCATCAATGACAGACTGGATTAAGAAAATGTGGCACATATACACCATGGAATACTATGCAGCCATAAAAAAGGATGAGTTCATGTCCTTTGTAGGGACACGAACGAAGCTGGAAACCATCATTCTCAGCAAATTATCTCAAGGACAGAAAACCAAACACCACATGTTCTCACTCATAAGTGGGAATTGAACAATGAGAACACTTGGACACACAATGGGGAACATCACACACCAGGGCCTGTCGTGGGGTTGGGGGAAGGGAGGATAGCATTAGGAGATATACCTAACGTAAATGATGAGTTAATGGGTGCAGCACACCAACATGGCACGTGTATATCTATGCACCTGCACATCGTGCACATGTAGCCTAGAACTTAAAGTATAACAAAAAATAATAGCTGAGACTTAATTAAACTAAGGAGCTTTTGCACGGCAAAAGGAACAGTCAGCAGAGTAAACAGACAACCCACAAAATGGGAGAAAATCTTCACAATCTATACATCTGACAAAGGATTAATATCCAGAATCTACAAGGAACTGAAATCAGCAGGAAAAAAAGCAGTCCAATCAAAAAGTGGGCTAAGGACATGAATAGACAATTCTCAAAAGATATATAAATGGCTAACATGAAAAAATGCTCAACAGACTAATGATCAGGGAAACACAAATCAAAACCACAATGCGATACCACCTTACTCCTGCAAGAATGGCCATAATAAAGAAATAAAAATAAATAATAGATGTTGGTGTGGATGCAGCAAACAGGTAACACTTCTACACTGCTGGTGGGAATGTAAACTAGTATAACCACTATGGAAAACAGTGTGGGGAGTCCTCAAAGTACTAAGAGTAGATCTACCATTTGATCCAGCAATCCCACTACTAGGTATCTACCCAGAGGAAAAGTCATATGAAAAAGATAGTTGCACATGTATGTTTATAGCAGCACAATTCACAAGTGCAAAAATGTGGAACCAATCCAAATACCCATCAATCAACAAGTGGATAAACTGTGGCATATATATGATGGAATACTACTCAGCCATAAAAAGGAATCAATTAATAGCATTCACAGCAACCTAGATGAAATTAGAGACTATTATTCTAAGTGAAGTCAGTCAGGAATGGAAAACCAAATATAGTATGTTCTCACTGATATGTGGGAACTAAGCTATGAGGATGCAAAGGCATAAGAATGACACAATGGACTTTGGGGACTCGGGGGAAAGGTTGGGAAGGGAGTGAGGGATAAAAGACTACAAATTGGGTGCAGTGTATATACTGATGGGGTGATGGGTGTACCAAAATCTCAGAAATCACCACTAAAGAACTTACTCATGTAACCCAACACCACCTGTTCCCCAATAAACTATAGAAATGAAAAAAAAATTAACTGTTTTAGCATCAAATAAATGCAACTTATGTGGAGTGATGGAGTCTCTTTCTAGGGACACATGCTGTTGCTGTGGTGAACAGCCATTAAGTCATTGGTGTAAAACCTCATTTTTGCTAAGAGAAAGAACTTTATAATTTTACTCAACTAGAATACTAACAGGAAAAATGCAATAGCTACGAGTTTTATTCTGCAGAGTAAATGATAGGTCATGAACTAATTCTGTTGGAAGAGATTCAGGAAACATATTACCTTGCAGGAAGCTGCCCTCCCCATAGCAAGCCTAGGAGCTGATGGTACGATGTCATCATTACGAAACTAGGTACTTTAAGCACTGTCTGAACAGAACTGCCTACCCCAGTGGAAGCTCTTGCGTTAAGTGCCACGTGTAAATGCTAATACATCCCAACATACTAAAGCAGAGCAGGGAAGCTTTAAAAACCGCAGGTAAAGTAAGACTGAGGAGGAAAGGAACCGCAAGTTGAGTGCTGCACGGGAACCGAGAAGCCGCCCCGGGTCGGGAAGGAAAGAGGTGGTGATGCTCAGGGACAGAGCGGGGGCGTCTGGAGAAGCCGGGTGGGAGCCAGACACCCGCTGCAAGCACGAAGAAAGCGCGGCTGAAGGTGGCAGCGCGCCCACACCCGCCCGGACGAGGGCCCGGCCCGCACCCACCTTGCCTCCAGCAGCAGCGGGGTCTCGGGCCACTTCGCAGCCAAGTGGGCCGTCACCGACTTGGACGCGGCGACCGTCCCGGCGCCGAGCTGCGAAAGCCACAGCGCCGTGGAGCCTAGGAGCAGCCGCACCACGTTCGTGGCTTTCGCTGGCGCCATGGCACGGAGAGAAAAGCGCGAGTCCCTCGGACCCGGTACCCACAGTCTTTGGCCGCCACGCTTCGGCCGGCTCTTCCCGGCGCGCGGCTGCCCACTTCCGGTGGGGGGAGCTCGAGTCCGTTACTGGGTGCCGGGTCCAGGGCGGCGCATGCGTGTCCCGCTCCGGCGCGGTTTAGTGGGTGCGGCCTGGGGAGCCCACGCCAGCCGGACACCCGGCCACATCCGAGCCGCCGGGGCGGCGCCGGGTTGCTGAGCGGCGTCTCAGATGCTCCCGCGGGTCCATTCCCGGGACCTTGGGTTCTCGGACAGAGGCCTTGGGACACGGGGCGGGAAGCTGGCTCTCCAGACCGAACTAGGCCTGGCTGGAGTTGCCAAAATCTGGAAGCAAAGTCAGGACCACTTGCATATTGTCCACCTTTTACATGGGAGGAAAATAAGGCCTGTAAAAGTTGAAGTCCCCACCTCACGCAGTTCTCAAGTGTTACTACAGGTTGGAATCACCTGGGAGAGTTTTTAGAAGGCCGCCGCCAAGGCCACGCCCCGTACCTGAGAATCTCGGGAGGGGGGGTGAGATGCGGCATCAATAGTATTAGTTAAAATCCGCAGGTGATTCCGGTGTCCAATCATGTTAGGAAACCCGTGACTTACGGGTGGCTCTCAAACTTTAACCACTTGCTTGTTAAAACACTGCATAGTGGTGGGCCTCCCCACAGTGTTTCGGATTCAGTAGATCCCTTGTGGGGGCCGAGAACTTGCATTTTATTTCTCCCAAGTTCGCAGATAATACTAGTGGCTAGAAATCACACTGGAGCCTTTTCCATTGGAAGGTGTGGTCCAGGGTAGGCATCAGCTGTGAGCTCAATGGAAATGCAGAAGCTCAGGCCCCGCCCCAGACCTGATGAATCGAGAGCTCCAATTTAACGGGAACCACAGGTGATTCCTATGCACATGAAAGGTGGAGAAGAGTGATTTAGAGGATTACATTTAAAAGTCCACAGAAAAATGCCAATAAGCCTGAGCATGGTGGCTCACGCCTGTAGTCCCAGCACTTTGGAAGGTCGAGGCAGGAAGATGGCTTAAGCCGAGGAGGTCGAGGCTGCAGAGAGCGGTGATTGCGACACTGCCCTCCAACCTGGGCGATAGAGGCAGACCCTGTCTCAAAAAAAAAAAAAAAAAAGGCCCATAAGTGATAGTTGTTTTGTCAGAGTAAAATGTATATGGTAAAATAGCTTAGGGGATGCACGGATTCATTGCTTTTTTTCTCTCCTGTTACTCCTTTGCCCTGTAGGGAAACTGGATCTCTTGAAGTTGCAGAAACATAGTCATTCCCTTTTTTCATTTCATTTGCTTAGTCAGTACCTTTCCTTAGAAGACCCTATTCCGCTAAGCAATTCTTCTACGAATTTCTAGAATAATTTCTCATTTCCAAAGTTTAGCCTTCATTTCCTGATTTATCCTAATTGGTATGATCTATTCTTCCTTTAAATTTCCTCTTTATTGTAACTGCCATATAGCACTTAAGTTCTCACTTTAATACTTGAGTACGGTACTTATTTATTTCTCCTGTGAGAGATGGTATATTCCCCCAGAACTCGTGCCTTGTTCATCTTTGGCATCCCTTGCAGTACCTAGCACAATACTTCACATGTTATTGGGGGTTCCATGAAGATTGAAGAACCCTTGCTTTATGGAAAGAAGGTAGAAAGCTAAGGTAAATGCGCTTCATTTCTATCCATAGTGTATACGAGAAAAATACATTACGAATCTTTCACAATTATTTGCTTTAATTAACTCCCCGTTTCCACTCATATTTAGACCGAAATTTTTATTGAGATTGTGGGATTAAGGAAATAAAATATTGACAGTGAATGTCTTAAATGTCAGCATATTCAATGGGCTGCAAATCTTTAAGAAATAATTGGCCATATAAAAGGCACATTAAATAGACTATTAAAGGACACTAATAAAATGTATATTAGTAAAAATTTCGGTATATGTGAGTTCAGAATAGTGAGAATGCTCATTTCTCTTTTAAAGAGAATAAAATTAATCTAATCCAGACCATCTATGTATATATTTGTTTTACATTTTATCTTACATGGTGTTCTCCTAGAAATTTTAATTTGAAACATTCCTCAGAATGATGATCCCCAAACTTGTTTCCCCATCTACAGAGCAAAAGGATAAGACAAGGTGATATTTAAGGTTCCTTCTATATGTGATTCCTATGTGCAGATAAAAAAAACTAAAATGCAAAAATTGAGTAAATTAGCAAAGTCCACTCAAGTCAGTGGAGTAGCAAAGTATTTTAAAATCCACTATCAATAATCCTTTGGCACAGACTGGCTTTGAACTAGGGACCTAACTCTACCTAAGTCTTTTTAGCAAAATACAATACAAAAGTTATTCACTGCAGGACAAAAGGAATGAAAATTGATGAAGGTAGCAGTTTCTATCATATGTGGAAGACGTGATTAATGAGTGCTTTATAATAAGAATCTTGTGTTTAACAGAATAAATCATCTTGAATTTAATGATATGTATTTAATGATAATAGCATGACATGAGTATAAAGTTACTGCCAAATTATTGCATTATATAATAAAATTTTAATTTTCTAAGCCTACATAAAATCCAATGGGTGAAATCACTTTTAAAAGTATTATTCTATAGGTTTTCCAGATTTCCCTTATAAGAAAGACCCTATTCTCCTATTCTCATTTTATTACTAAAAGATCTTTTGTCCTGGCGTGGTGGCTCATGCTTGTAATCCCAGCACTCTGGGAGGCCGAGGCAGGTGGATCGTGTGTGGTCAGGAGTTTGAGACCAGCCTGGCCAACATGGTGAAACCTCATCTCTATTAAAAATACGAAAATTAGCCAGGTGTGATGACGGGTGCCTGTAGTCCCAGCTACTCAGGAGGCTGAGGAAGGAGAATCACTTGAGCCCAGGATGCAGAGGTTGCAGTGAGCCGAGATTGTACCACTGCACTCCAGCCTGGGCAACAGACAGGACTCCATCTCAAAACTAAATAAATTAAATTAAAGATCGTTTTCTTTTTCTTTTTTTTTTCCTTTTTGATATAGAGTCTCTCTCTGTTGCCCAGGATGGAGTTTTTGTTGTTGTTTTATTTGTTTGTTTGTTTTTATATAGAGTCTCTGTCGCCCAGAGTGGAGTGCAGTGGTTCTCTTGAGTAGCTGGGACCACAGGCACATGCCACCACGCCTGGCTAACTTTTTGTATTTTCTGTAGATGTAGAGTTTCACCATGTTGCCGAGGTTGGTCTTGAACTCCTGGGCTCACGCGATCTGTACACCCCTGCCTTTCAAAGTGTTGGGATTACAGACATGAGCCACCGTGCCTGGATATTATTTAAATATCTTAAATACATAAAAGTTTTCTACTCATTCCAGTTGGGAAAAATTTAGAGACTTATGTAATTTGTTATATCACTATTCCCTAGACAAGATTATACCAAAATCATAATCAAATGAGTATGGTTTAGGTTTTTTGTGTTTAGTTTTAAGCTTAACTCTTTATAGCTTTTTTAAAAATTTAAGGGTCTGCAAGTTTGATATTTACAGGTTTGCATATTTTATTTAAGATAGATCATAAATGCCTCACAAATGTCTAATCTCAGTATGTTTGATGAATTTTTTTAGTGGAGCTTTTTACTACAGTGGCTTTCAAATAGCAAATAAAGGATGTGAAATATATAATTTTTAAATTAATCATTTTGGATGATGTAAGAACTTGAGATTTGCTATTTAACAACAACCATCTATACTTATATGGTTAAATTGAAGTACTTTTAATGGTGGTAAAATACACATAAAATTTACCATTTTAACCATTTTTAAGTGTACAGCTCAATAGTGTTAAGTATATTCACACTGTTGTGCAACCAGTCTCCAGAACTTTGTCATTTTGCAAAACTGAAACTCTGCACCCACTAAACAAAAATGCTCCATTCTCTCTCCAGCCCCTGGCATTCTACTTTCCATTTTTATGAATTTGACTACTCTAGATACTCATATAAGGAGAATCATACAGTATTTGTCCTTCTGTGGCCATCTTATTTCACTTGGCATTATGTCCTTAAGGTTTATCCATGTTTGTACCATATGTGAGAATTTCCTTCCCTTTTAAGGCTGAATAATATTCCACTCTCTGTATATACAACATATTGCTTATCCATTCATCCGTCCATGGACATTTGGGTTGCTTCCACATTTTAGCTATTGTGAATAATGTTGCTATGAACATAGGTGTACAAATACCTCCTGGGGACCTCACTTTCAATTCTTTTGGATAATCTACCCAGTAGTAGAATTACTGGATCACATGGTAATTCTATTTTTAATTTTTTGAGGAGCCACCATACTGTTTTCTGCAGTTTACATTCCTACCAACAGGGCACAAGTGTTCCAATTTTTTCATATCCTCCAACACTTATTGTGTGTGTGTGTGTGTGTGTGTGCGTGCGTGTGCGTGTTTAATAGCAGCTATCCTAATGGGGGTGAAGTGACATCTCGTTGTGGTTTTGATTTGCATTTTCCTAATTGGTCAAAGTATTTTTGAAACACAAGTTTTGGAACTCATTTCAGAGCCAATTTCTGAGTTGCTCAAGAGAATAATTTCCATAATTGTATAAATGCAAGACAATTTCCTTTGTTCTCTGTCCATGTTTCACTGAATATATTGCTTAAAAGATTGACTTGGGCCAACAGTATCAGTAGCTCCAAAAAAGTAGCTTAAACTAGTAAGAGACTCTATTTTCTTTCTCATAGACCTGAAAATAAGCAGTCTAGAGCTTCTATGGCAGCTAATGGTGTCCAATTGTTTGTGTCTATCTGCCATTTTTGATATGTGGATTTTAATTCATCATCACAGATGGCTTCTGTGTCTCCAGGTATCATTTACATATTCCTGGCAAGTGGAAGGTGAAAGAGCAAGGGCAAAAGGCAAAACCTGGATGTCAATTGAATTGGTTATATTTAGTAAACTTTCCCAGAAGCCCTATCAAATAACTGCCCAATGGCATATTAATCAGTTCTCAACCAGTTCTCTTCCCTGTGGTCATTCTTTGCACGATGAGAGGCTGAGAAATGTAATTTTATAGCTGGGCATACTTTCTTCCTCAAGAAAATTAGAGTTCTGTTACTATGGAATTGGGGAGTGAAGTGTGTTATATAGACTGCTGGCTGTGATTTCTAAACCCATGTATTCTTTCTACCTTCCACATCTCATTTTGAGGCAATGGGTTGGCCTGGAAACCAGGAATAGTGAAATTCTAGAAGTCAGAGGACAATTTGTAGAACAATATTGGGAAACAGATTGTCTACTGTTAGGAAGCATCTTCTAGCCTAATGTAAGTACAATAATATGGTTTTCATTGGTTGAAGAAAGCAAATGCTAATCATTTGAAAGTCAAATTGCAATAAAAGTGCCTTTATTTCAAAAATACTATAATTCAAATGTAACAAAATATAAAAATTTAGGGTTGAGTTATTGTCTCGAATCTATTATATTTGCAGCTGGAAGTGCTAAAAATCACTTTGTCTAAAATTAGTTGTATCATGAGCCAAGAAAATTTACGTCATTTGTGTAATTTTGGTTTAAAAATCCTCTTGACCTAGCAACTGATCTTAATATAATCAAATAATAACTTGTTTCATTTCAAAAGTCAAAATTTGATTATTCTTCCCTAGCTGAAGAAAGACCAGAGAAATTCATTCTTCACATTTACTTATTCATCTCCTTCTGGGTGCATATTTCAGCTCTAGAATTAAGAAAGGAAGATTCTGGAAAAGAGAGAAAGAAGCATGGAGGCACCACATCAAATGGAGAATTTATTTTTTATTTTATATATTACGTCAGATGGAGATATTGAGATATAGGCAGAGAAATGGAGAGAAAGTGCAACCAAGTTTTACAATGTTAGCAGACTTGGTAAACCTCTTTATTTATTTTCATTTTTGTCTCCATTCCACTTTAGACTCAGTATAGTTCTTTATTCTCTTTTTTCTTCTCATTTCCTTTCTGTGAGTCATCTGATATCATTTATTTTTAATTTAGTGTGAATGTATTTCAGAACCTAAACTGGAGTTGCCAGAGTACTATTTGAAAGAGCTGTGTGTTCTGTTTGAAGGTCATTCAGTACTCCCACTTGCAGCTACACTGGAAGAAAGAGGGACCTGGAGCATGATCTAAGAGAGCACAGGTTACTCTGCTTAACAACAGAATCCTGTTTTATCTGTGCTTGTCTTCTACACTCTTTTACCTGTAGTTCAAACTTCTTTCCTCACATCAACACCTTTAGCTCAGCGGCCTGGCTTCCTCCTCCCAAGCTGGAGCGTCACCCACTACACTAGCCTTTTGGTCTCACACTTCAGGTATTTTTTTATTTCCTATCATTTGGCATCCAGAACATCTGGACTGAACCTTCTAAGGAGAGGTGGGCTGCATATGGATGCACTTCTCAGAAACATCCCAGAGGAAGCTACGAAATAGGCAAATAGGAATCAGAGGCTACATATGACTGGGTAGAGAACAAAATGTCCTGAAATTTGACTACTGGGGAGCTGGGTTCAGGGCTTACGCATTTTAGTGCATCATATTAATATCTTAACATGTGAATCTAATAAAGATTAAACTGCAAATATGGGCACTTCATAGATACTAAAAATCAACAGAGAGGATAAAAACTAAGAACAATTGCACTGATTGAGATGAACGTCTCACTATTTTTTTAATTCCTTGTAAATGCATCACGGGAAGTCTATGCAAAACTATATTAAATAAAATAATATGTATAAAATGCCTTGTACATGCCAAGTGTATGAAAGGCACTCAAAACTGCAAATATAGGCCGGGCATGGTGGCTGTCTGGGAGCACTTTGGGAGGCCAAGGAGAGAGGATTGCTTGAGCCCAGGAGTTGAAGACCAGCCTGGGCAACATAGTGAGACTCCATCTCTACATCTAGTAATAATAATAATAATAATAGTAATAATTAGTTTGTTGTGGTTGCAAGCACCTGTAGTTCCAGCAACTTGTGAGGCTGAGGTGGGAGAATGGGGTTTATGACCTCACTGAGCTTATGAGGTCAAGGCTTGAGTGAGCCGTGATTGCAACACTGAACTTCAGCCTGGGAGAGAGTGAGATGCTGTCTCAAAAAAAGTGCAAATATATAATTAATTATATATGCATTATATAATAAGCATTTGATGAAACTATTAATTAATAGGTGTTTTATAAGATTATCTTTAAGTTTCACATTGTTATAACTTTAGTGTCCATGTAGCAGAGTTTTCTATTCATAAATTTTCCAAACTGGTGGGAACACATTGGTGTGGTTTTTTTTTATTAAATCCTACTGATAATTATAAACCATATCTTCATCTAAAATTTATGTTCCAAGTTCCTATAATTCAAAATGTCAGAATAATTTCTGCCATTGATTCTGAAGGTGTCTCTTTCCTACCAGTTTCTCGGCTGTTTTGTCTGGATTCATATTTAAGCATTTGGCTTTCATTTTTATCTCTAATTCATCCAGGCTGGAAGAGTTGAACAGTAATACCAGCTGACGTAGAGTTGAGCCTGTATCAGCATATTGATGTTCCTGCATCAGCATATTGATGCTAGTGACACCAAAATGTTTCTCTGTCTCACTAAAGTGCCTCACATAGGCATTAAACAAGTGTGGTGACAAAAGACAGCTGACAGTAATCATCCCCAGAATGGATGAACCGTTGCCCATTGGAAGAGAAAACATTTCACAATGAGTTGGTGCATTATCACAATGACATGAAACAAATCAATATATCCCAGCTATCAATAATAAATAAGAGTAAGTATGTGACATTCTGCTAGTGGTTGATGATTAACTGTTGAGACTGTGACACTTTTGGTTCTGAACGTAATTAAAAACAAAAGTCACCATGATAAAGATGCTTAGAAAAAATTGCAGCTGCTGCTCAATCCTGATGTGAAGAATAACTAGCTAATCAAGTATTTTTTTAATGTAATTAACTTTTTACTGAAAGAAAAACATATATACAGAAAAGTTCCCACATCATACTTGTACAGCTCAATGAATTTTTTACACAGGTATAACATTTGTGTAACCTCTACCCAGCTAAATGAATAGTACATATTGGTAGCACTTCTCTTGCCTCCTAACAGTCATTACTCACATCTTTCTCCCCAAAGCTAATTCATTAGCTTTCATTCATTCATTGACTAACCAGAGCTCTCACATAATCAATTAATTTTATCTGTATTGTGAATCATAATTCTTTGCTACTTTTGAGAGTGGTTTAAAGTGGGGAGTGCACTACCAGACACATGTGATAGATTATTCTACAGCAATATGAAGAAGAAGCTTGAGCCCCAAAGACCAGGTAAGAGATGATTAAAATAGTGTGGGTAAGACAGGGTGAGGAGTCAACAAAGAAATAGCAATAGGATTTGTAAAGAAGAAACAAAAAAGAGCCTGAATAGCCAAAGGAATCCTGAGCAAAAAGAACAAAGCTAGAGGCATCATATTACCTGACTTTAAAATTACCTGATATTACAACGCTGTAGAAACCAAATCAGCATGGCACTGATATAAAAATGGACACTTAGACCAATGGAACAGAACAGATAACCAAGATATAAAGCCACATATGTACAGCCAATTAATCTTTGATAAAGCCAACACAAACTTACACTGGGGAAAGGACACCCACTTCAATAAATGGTGCTGGGAAAACTGGATAGCCACATGCAGAAGAATAAAACTGGACCCCTATATCTTACCATATATAAAAATCAACCCAAAATAGATTAAAGACTTAAATATAAGACCCAAAACTATAAAAATATTAAAAGAAAATAAGCCAGGCAAAAAAGGCAAATGTCACATGTTCTCATTTATATGTGGGAGCTAAAAAATTTCAACACATGGAGGCAGAGAGTGAAAAAATAGATAACAGAGACTGGGAAGGGTGAGCAGGGGAAGGAGAAAGGATGAAGAGAAGCAGGTTAAAGGGTACAAACATATAGTAAGACATAAGGAATAAATTCAATGTCTGATAGCAGAGTAGGGTGCCTATAGTTAACAAAATATTGTACTTGAGTGATGGATAACCTGAATTTCCTAAATTTGATCGCTACATGTTGTATACATGTAACATATTTTCTCATGTACTCCATAAACTTGCACAAATAAAAAAAATACATAAAAAGAAGAAACAAACATGCCTGTCTGATTTGTATAGAGCATGAGGGATCCAGGTTGACTTATAGGTTTCTAGCTGTGACAACTACATGGGTGCAGTTCCATTCACTGAAAGAATGGAGCAGGTTTTAGGGGTTAAAAAGATGAGTTCAGTGTTGAACATACTGAGTTTGAGGTGCAAGGTGGCATGGAGACGGGTTAGTTAAGATATTAGGAAGTCAGAATGTAAAATATTTGTTGATTAAATATCTGGGGGAAGAGCTCAGTAAATAAATAAAGGTGTGAGTGATGGTCCTCAGGACTCTGGCTTGGGCAAGTTGGTGAAGGATACAGGCATTCACTGAGCTAGGGGAACCGATAAGTTTTGGGCATACTAAGTTTGAGGTATCTGTTGGGAGCCATCCAAATCGGAATAGATTATGGATAACTGGATATATGAGTCTGGGCTCAAAACATGGAGAATATAAAGTAAAATGAGATATTAAAAGGTACTCTGGAAAGTATGGCCTGCTCCAACTATTATTTTCTATTCTTTTTGTTGACTCAGTTTGAAAAAGCCCTGATAGTGATATCCAACAGTTCATTATTAATTGCTGGAAAAGAAACATCATTTGTGGTTTTGTGGAGGTAAAAGAAGACATCAACACTCTGTCACTGATGACAATGGCATCATGCCAGTCTTAGAAATCATTTCAGGTAGTGTTCATCAGAAACCATTCACCTAAATTTTAACTGTGAGGCAACTCACTTCTGTAGGAAAGGAATGTTAATTTATTCTTTAAAATTGGTTACTATCAATTGTGGCACTAAAAAAATGCTTTTAATTGCATAAATAATTGGTGAGAACTGAGGTATGGAACCAAGGCAAGATAGGAGGGGCACAAACTTGAAGATGAATGATAAACTGGACAAGAGAAATCAATGATTCATTCAATCAGTTGTCATGCATATTCATCAGGCACTATGCAAAGTATTGGGGATGCCAAATATAAATATATGTCTTCTTTTGGGGTCCCTATAGATGAATATGGGGACAAATGTATAATAATTATTATGGAAAAAATGTTAATTTTGATAATGAAGATATAAGAAACACCCAATAGCAGAACAGGGGAAAGGAGTACTTAACACTCTCAGTAAGGAATGCTTCACAGATAAAATGGTATGAAATAGGAATTGAGGGATGAGTTGAAAATCAACTGGCAGGAAAATTGATGAGACTTCCACTAGCCAAATTTATGATAATTTGAAATAAAAGATGATGGTACTTAATTATAGCACATTGAATTAAAAATATGCACAGATCCATAGTAATAGTTATGAAAGAAATAAAAAAAAGAGGGGGTAGGGTGCAGTGGTTCATGCCTATAATCTCAGCACTTTGGGAGGCTGAGGTGAGAGGATCTTCTCAGCTTAGAAGTTTGAGACCAGACTGGGCAACATGGTATGACCCTGTCTCTATAAAAAAATTTGAAATTAGGTAGGCATGGTGGCATGTACATGTAGCCCAAGCTACTCAAGAATCTGAGGTAAAAGGATCACTTGAGCCCAGGATTTTGAGATGGTAGTGAGCCACTGCACTCCAGCCTGAGTAATGGGGCAAGACCTTGTCTCAAAAAAAAAGGAAAAAAGAAAGAAAGAAAGAAAGGAAGGAAGGAAGGAAGGAAAAGAAGGAAGGAAAGAAAGAAAGAGAAAGAAAGAAAAGAGAAAAAGAAAGAAAGAAGAGAAAGAAGGAAAGAAAGAAAGGAAGGAAGGTGCATTTACATAATTAGTGTGGTTGTATTTAGCTTTTAGTTTATTTGACACTGCTGTCACACCTGCCCTGTCACATTGTCTAGGTCCTGGATCACTCTAGATTTGGGTGTAATATGGAGCCACCTCCACTGTGTGCTACAAGGGTTCATTCATTCAACATTTAATTTGTCCCCTGCTACAAGTCCTGAGCAAGCCAATGGGGAATCAATGATACATCAACCAAACAAGCAATCAAACCAAATGAAAAACAAATACAAAATCCCTGCCTTTAAGGAGCACAGTTCATTCAGGGTGAAAGATAAATGGCCCGTGATAAAAATGACATGATAACTGATGAAACAAATGTGCTCACAGAGCCATTTCTCCAAGACTCCACCAAAACAAGTGTCAGGAAGCCAGGAAAGAGTTAAAAGAAATCACAAGGAAGCTACCAGAATTCTGAAGAAGTTGTACAGTCATTTCCACCAAAACAAGCAGCACCTTTTTGGAATTTTGGTCTTTGTGATTATATTAGAGTTCTCTGGAGAAACAAAACCAGTAGGATATATGATACAGATAAAGGAATTTATTATGGAAATTGGCTTATGTGACTATGGAGACTGAGAAGTCCTGTAATCTGTAAACTGGAGAACTAGGAAAGATGGTGGTATAACTCTTAATCTGAAGCCAAAGGCTTGATAATTTGGGGGTCTACTGGTGTAAGTTCTTGGGTCCAAAGGGCTCAGAAAGGGGAGCTCTAGTGTCCAAGGCAGAAGAAGGTTGGTGTCTCAACCCAAGAAGAGAGTGTTTTCATCCTTCCTCTGACTTTTTGTAGTAGCTGAGCAGGCCCTCATGGGCTTGGATGATGCCTGCCCACATTGGAGAGAGTGATCTTCCTTACTCAGTCTGTTCATTCAAATGCCAGTCTCTTCCAGAAACACCTCCACAAACATACTCAGAAAAAATGTCTTACCAGATATTGTGGCATCCCTTATACCCCTCAAGTTGATGCATAAAATAAACTATCACAGTGATCTTAAAGGGATACTATCTCAGGAATGAGATAGTGTCCTAAGCAGTCCTTTTCATGCTCATGCTTCCTGTTTTACCAGTCCAGACTCTTGATGCCTCCCTGCTCTCCCTGCCCTGACATCAGAACTTCTTAGACCTTAGACCACTGTCAATGTTGGCATGTGTGATTATGACAAGGTCATTTTAAGGCCCTCTGAGTTACCTTATATTGTTAGCGCCCATGGCGGACTCCAAATCTGTGTTAATTGTGCTACCATAATGTGCTTAACATATCACCAGAGAGTAATCTCTCTTAACAGACACCTTCAGACTTTCTGTTCTTACTGTAGGAGACAGTTCTTTCCCTAACTTTCTGTAGATGGCTCTCTCATGCCATGTATAAGTGGAACCTACATCAGACTCAAGCAAAAACAGACAGTAACATCATTCTCCATTTGCTGCTATTAAATGCACCACTGCAATTTCTGGGTATAGAATTTTCAGGGAGTTTAGGAAAGACATTGCCTAAGTTCTAGTATTATATTCAGCTTTAACCAAATTGGGAATGAAGCTCATACCCCTATTAAAGTCAAATCCTTATGTATTCCCAATGCAGTAAAACAAAACACAAAAACTCACTAATAGCTAAAACCAAACATTATCAGGCAATCAGCATATTTGATTCATGCTTTTGGAAATACAATAAATCACACTCTGATTATAGCATTTCAAATTGTAGACTAAAGAGTACCTAATGAATTAAATACTTTCTTCTAAAAAACATTGACTCTGTATACAACTTATCATTTTCATGATTTTAGAGAATTTAAGTGACAGTCATTTAATCACTGAATTCATACAATCACTTATATTGAGCAGAACTATGGTGAACATGTAAAAGTTACTTTTCAACAATGCAAATGAACATCTTATATTTTTTTCCATTAGTTTGAATATGTAAAATTTTCCACTGAGGTGATTTACATGGGGTCATAATTTTAAAACATGGAAGAAACAGCTTTAGAATCAATGCAAAGTATAAAAGGTACACATGAATGGATATGTATAAAAATCTGCAGCCATAAGCTATCACACATATAATTAAAATGGATTTATTGCTTTTGGCTTTGATTTTTTCTCCCTGTTATTAAATAATTATAGGGATCCCTTGAGTTCAATTGTAATTACATATATACACATTATAATGTTTCACATATATATACTACACATATAGTCTTTAAAGCTGAACTAATATAATAATATATATGCAAATTTAAAAGTATAAAATTCAGGTAATTAAAAATTATGATTCCCTTACATTAACTTACAGATTCCCAACATTAACTTACAGATAGTTATAAATCATGGCATTACATGTTAGATTTATATCACAATATATATCTCTGGTAACATAGATTTATGGTGTATGTGTGAGTTTTTAAAATTTGTTGGCCTGACATGGTGGCTCACGTCTGTAATCCCAGCACTTTGGGAGGCTGAGGTGGGTAGATCATGAGATCAAGAGATCGAGACCATCCTGGTCAGCATGGTAAAACCCTGTCTCTACTAAAAATACAAAAATTAGCTGGGTGTGGTGGTGTGTGCCTGTAGTCCCAGCTACTTGGGAGGCTGAGGCAGGAGAATCGCTTGAACCCAGGAGGTGGAGGTTGCAGTGAGCTGAGATTGTGCTACTGCACTCCAGCCTGAGCGACAGAGCGAGACTCTGTCTCAAAAAAAAAAAAAAAAAATAGTTGTCATGGATCAGGCCAATTGTTCTCTGCCCAAGGTCTCCTGCTAAGCAAAATAGCCCTAGATGATTGCATAAGTGTAAGTGGCTACAGTGATATCTCATGACCCTGTTCCCTTGGCCATAGCAGAGATAAGGGATAGGTTGACACCCTACCCAAGTTTCCCTAATGTATAGACTTGTCAAGGGCCTGAATGGTGATTAGGGTTGAGAGCTTTGCACGACAGAAGACTTGTCAACTCGTTACAAGAATTATATTTTCATGGCGATTTTGAATGTGAGACTCAGAAAAAGCTGAGCAGTCCATAGTTATAATTATTTTTTTAAATATGAAAATAAAGAAGCTGTAGCATGTTAATAGGGGAACGTTGCAACAGAGATTCATAAAATCTTGTTCTCTGAGGTGGTAGCTAGGTAAGCCAGTTGGCTAAACTGGTTCTAAACACTCTTCCAGGTCAATCTCTATTATGGATAAAACTGTATTCCCCAAAAAGATATGCTGAAGTTCTAAGCTCTAGTACCTGGTATCGTATCAACTTTATTTGGAAATAGGGCCTTTGCAGATGTAATCAAGTTAAAATGAGGTCATTAAGATAGGCTCTTACCTAATATGACTGGTGCCCATAATTATAAGAAAGGAGAAGAACATTATATCAGTCTGTTTTCACACTGCTGATAAAGACATACCTGAGACTGGGCAATTTACAAAAGAAAGAGGTTTAATTAGACTTACACTTCCGCATGGCTGGGGAGGCCTCACAATCATGGCAGAAGGCAAAGAAGAGCAAGTCACATCTTATGTGGATGGTGGCAGGCAAAAAGAGAGCTTGTGCAGGAAAACTCACCCTCATAATGACCATTAGATCTCATGAGACTGATTCACCATCACAAAAACAGCATGGAAAAGACCTGCCCACATGATTCAATTACCTCCCACCAGGTCCCTCCTGCAACACGTGGGAATTCAAGATGAGATTTGGGTGGGGACATAGCCAAACCATATCAAACATCAGGTGAAAACACAGACCCACCAGAGGAGGATGCTGCATGGCGATGGAGGCAGTGATTGAAGTACTCCAGCTGCAAGCCAAGGAACACCAAGAATTGCCAAAAGCTAGGAAGAGGCAAGGAAGGATTCCTCCCTACAGGGTTCATGGGGAATATGGCCCTACTGACTCCTTGATCCCTGACATCCAGCCTCCAGAACCAGGAGACAAATTTCTGTTGTTTTAGGCCATTCAGTGTTGGTACTTTGTTATGGTGGCCCTCAGGAACAAATACACTTTTGAAGAGTCAGCTCTGCCAAGTTTTCTGTTCTCTCAAGAGGACTGGTTGCCTGACTTCTGGATTCCCATGTGCCTGAGCTTAACATTCTTCTCATTTCCATGCACCAGGAAATGAACTGACCCCATGTTCCTTGCAACCAAAATATCAGTATAAATTGGAACCAGGAGTGGGGCTATACACACCAGAAGCTCATAGGAAATGAAGGACACATGGAACTGGTTTTGGTGATGAGGCAGAGAAATGGGGAGGGGAATTCCCTTCACACCTGCAACAAAGTGCTGGCAGCCTGTACTTTGTGGTAATGGAAGAATTAATTAAGCCATAGCCTGTTGTCTCTAGATGCTGAAACTGAATATACTGACCACAGCAAGAGTTTCAGGGCTTTTGTAACTCTGAAGATTAGGTCCAAAAGGTCTGTAGGATTGTAGGGTCAGCTAAATTCCTGACAGGTCCATATCTCCATGTGAATTTAGGGCATAATTGTCAGAGTTTGGAATTGTAATAATAGGAAAATCTGAGAAACAGGAGAGGTTAAGTGACTTGCTCAAGGTCGCACCAATTTTATGTATATTTTGCCACAATTAAAACTACTAAAAATTTTAATAAAAGCATTCCACTTACTATGAGTCAGGCAAAAAAAAGTTAATTATTTCAACTATAAAAGGATGTATTGAGGATTATACATGTGACTGTTGAAGGTTCAAATTGGAACAAGATTGGTACCAAAGGCCTCATATTCTTTTTCTTTTCCTCTCTCTCTCTCTCTCTCTTTTTTTTTTTTTTTAAACATGGAGACAGGGTCTCACTCTGTTGCCCAGACTGGAGTGCAGTGGTGCAATCTCAGCTCACTGCATCCTTGACCTCCCAGGCTCGAGCCATCCTCCTGCCTCAGCCTCCCGAGTAGCTGGGATTACAGGAGCATGCCACACCCAGCTAATTTTTGTATTTTTTGTAGATATGGGGTTTTGCCATGTTCCCCATGCTGTTCTCGAATTCGTGAGCTCAAGTGATCCACTTGCCTCGGCCTCCCAAAGTGTTGAGATGATAGGCATGAGCCACCACTCCCGATCTCATATTCTTCACTGAATATTATCTGTTGGACCAGTGAAGGACTTGTCTTTATAGAAGTTTTGCTACTTTAATGTGAGTGTTTTGCTAAAATGTCCCACTAGAGAATGGGGCAAAAATTTAGGATAATCTAATCTTTATGATCCTTACAGAATGGTTCAAATGTGGAGAGTGCCTTACTGAATCTAAAACTTTGGAAATATTCATGGCATATGGAGGGGAAATACAGTTATAAAAGATGTAATGGGGCTGGGCGTGGTGGCTTACGCCTATATTCCAGTGCTTTGGGAGGCCAAAGCAGGAGGATCTCTTGAGCCAAAGAGTTTGAGGCCAGCCTTAGCAACATGACAAAACCAGTCTCTCCAAAAAAAAAAAAAAAAAAAAAAAATTTATCCAGACATGGTGGCATATGCCTGTAATCCCAGCTAAGACTGGAGGACCACTTGAGCTCAGGAGTTTGAAGTTGCAGTGAACTATGATGGTGCCATTACACTCCAGCCCAGGTGACAGAGTGAGACCCTGTCTCTAAAAAAAATAAGTAAGGGGACAGTGATCAAGTACTTATTTGCTTTTTAAGACTTTGCTCACAAGAACACACACAATACAGCTCTGTAGTATTTACCTCAGATATGCAGTCTCAGGAGAATCTAACTTTTCTAGCATATATATTCTTGATTCCACTCCTAGTTTTTCAATGGAAACTTCAAAACAAGGGTGGAAATCTTTAGTGTTATCCCATTGTGTCTCTGAATTGTTAAATAAAATTGAACATTAAACCTAAGCCTGCTTCCTGAATGAGGAAAAGGGAAGATAAAGGGTCCTCTGGTCTTCTTTTGGCAGGTTAAAAATTACACCAATCTTTAACCACCCTCTTTTCTCCTCCACACCAAACAAGCCAACAAGGAAACAAACACAAGTACTTGCCCAAAAAGTTCCTGTGCTGCTTTGAGCATCTTCCAACATTATGCAGAAATTAGTTCTACTCCAAATACAAGTTTTTCACCTTCACCAAGAAAATGCGAATGTCGGGAGCATGCTAATTGATCAAGGACTGGCAGAAGAGGGGAAGGCGGAATAGACATTTTTCATACATCAACTCTCCTTATCATCTCAACCCTCACTGTGATATAGAGAGGGCTGTCTCCATTTTACGGAAGTGAAGATGTTTATTCACTCAGTCAAGATTACTCAGCTAGTGGGAGAGACTAGTTTTGTCTGACTCCAAGCTAGGTGTTTTCTCTAGCATATGACCTAGCCTCTCATTCTAAGAGACTGTTTGTTCATGGATTAAGTGATTTTTGCTTAAAATTTTCCATAACAATCTTGTTTTCTTCAGACCTTGCAACAGCTAAGATCCCTTTTCTTAGGTTAGTACATGCACAAACTCACGTCATAAAGGTGATAAGAGTCAGCTAATTGGTGATTCCCAAGTTTCCTAGGTATCTTTGATATGCTTAATAAGTCATCTTCTGCCAACGAGTGCTTTTTTAGGCAGAGCAATTGGATGAGAAATATTTTAAAACAATGTTGATAACCAACAATGATAAGGCTTCCATTGAAGCTGTCTAAATTTTAATATTTTATATATATGTATATAATGCACATTCTTTGAATTTGGAAAACCCTATTTCCAAGTGGATGTGTAGATTCTTTAATAAGCTGGTCTTAGAAAAAAAGAGTAGACTATTATTTAATTCACAAATTTAATTTAAACTTTACTATTTTAGTTTTACAATTTCCAATTTCTCTTTTGCTTATTAATCAAAAACTGTTCTCTTTCTTGGCTTGGAGGAGATGATGCTAACAAAATGTAATGTAATTGTTTAGAAGTAATTTTCTCCAGAGATCTAGGAAGCTTAAGTAGTTGAGCTTCCTATTACTTTTTGCCCCCTGGGTTTTACATTAGTTCTGCACTGACTTGTCTGTGTATTTGTAAGAGTAAACGATTAGGTAGGAGAGGCTCCAGGGGACTGTTCTTGGCAGTAGCAGGTTGTGTTTAACTACCTCCTGCTTGCATGCACCTGATGATGTTGGTTATTAACAGAGTTTTTAGAAATCAATGACTACAATATCTCTTTGCTTAATAGGTGTACGCAAAGGAAAAAAAAAGATGTAATAACATTTACCTGCAGGTGCATTCTATGGTCTTAATCCAAGAAACAGAATTTTGTAGTGTTGTTGACAGCTGTTTTGCTTGTTCCATGTTTTCATTGCACAAGTTGAGCCATGAATATTCAAAATATAGTCTGCCTGACTGTGCTACCCATGGGAAAAATCAACAAGAAATGATGTACATGGTAGAAAATAATGGCCAGCAAGGGCTATTGGAAATGGAGTGGTAGGAATAAAGTATAAACAAACCAGAATGACAGTTGAGATCATTAGTGGAGGATTTTTGAAAATGAAAACATGTTGAAATGTTGAAGTCATCATATGAATGAATATTGTTTGATACTTTGAGGAACCTGATGACCTCCAATTCCTCTACGTTGTCTTACTGCTCCAGCTGGTGTGGCTGAAGATTAAATAAAGTTTTGTGACTAGTTCAGAGAAAAATGTAAAGCATAAGGTTTTTTATCCTTGCCCTACTAGTTTTCTGGGGAAGGAGTTTCTTATTTTTCTTACCCTCTTTTTTCCTTATCTTTCTTTCTTTCCTTCCTTTTCTTTCCCTTCTCTACTTCTTCCTCCTCTCTCTTCTCTTTGTCTTCCTCCTCTTCTTTTTTTGGAAGCAATGAACTCTTCCTTGCTGCTGGGTGGGGGGAAAAACTGGAGAAATGGAAAGCCAGGTGGCTGTTCATGATAAACAGAAAAGGAGACATTCAGAAGGAAAAATCTAGTAGAGGGGTAGGAGGCTACAGAGGCAATGGCCAGCAGGGGGATAGGAGAGGGAAGAGGAGGGTAAGTTCATGTTGAGGGGTCTGCAGAAGTGTGGAGCTAAATGGTACATGGAACTTCTGAAGGAAAAGGGTTGTATAATAAGGATTTTAAGGAAGGGTTGCTATGGGATGCCTGGTGTCATTCCCTTATCTGTAATTCCAACCAAATTATTGAAAAGGTCAGATTGTGTGTGTGTGTGTGTGTGTGTGTGTGTGTGTGTTACATCAACAAATGTGGCTGGGCACTAGGTAAGAGAGAGCTGATCCACTGAGACACCCAAAGAAGAAACAGTATAAAAAAAATTTAAAAATAGGATTTGCTCCCTTTATTGTCTTCTGTAGTCGAATGAGACCACTCACCGCTTCCTGAACCTTGTTTGTCCCTTCTTACCTCCACACCCTTGTGCTTGCACACTCTCAATCTTAGTATCTGCCATCACCTCTGTTCCACGCTGCTGTCAAAATCCTACTAATCTTTGAAAGCTGAAATGCCACCTTTCCCTTTAAGCCTTCTCTGACTTCCTGGCTGGAATTTATTTTCTTTTTAATTCCTATTCCTACACTTTGCTTCAACCTCTGCCTTGTCTTACAGCCACATGGGTTAGTCTCCCTCTGCTAGAGTGTGGGAGCCCTTCCTAAGCAGGGATCCTGTTCTACTCATTTCTGTGTCTCACCCAGATCCTTAGCAGAGGCTGAGTAAACATTAATGGAACATTAATGAAGTAATGTGTGCTTGGATCATCAAATACAGTTTTTTAACCTGCATTTTCTCTTATAATTCATGAGTTATTTTTTATAAAGCTCTTTTGTAGGTAATATTTCCTTTCCATAGTACAACATTGAAAGGTAAACTTGGCAATACATTTTAACAGCTAATATCATTCTAAAACAAGCAAGATGAAAAAGTAATACAGAACTCCTTTAGAGAATACTATTTACTTATTTATTTATTTTTTAGAGACAGGGTCTCACTCTGTCACCCATGCTGAAGTCCAGTGGCATGATCATAGCTCACCTTGAACTTCTGGGCTCAAGTGATCCTTCCCCATCAGCCTCAAAAGTAGCTAGGACCATAGGCATGCACCATCAAACCCAGTTAATTTTTTTTTAAAGTTTTTTTAGAGACAGGCTTTTGCTATGTTGCCCAGGCTGGTCACAAACTCCTGCCCTCAAGTGATCCTCCTGCCTTGGCCTCCCAAAGTACTGGGATTACAGGTGAGAATACTATTTATGATTTCAGTTACTAAATTACAACAGGTACTCTTCCATTTGGAAATGTATTTACAAAATAGAATTGTGTGGAAGTGAAAGACAGCAAAACTGACAATCTGAAGGTTTTTTTTTTTTTTTATGAATGGAATGGGTCCATGCTGTTATCTTTGTCTAAAATTTAAAAAGAATTGTCAAATGCAAATTATTCAAGAATCAGGAAATGTAAGTAGCCTGAGGTGGTAATTAGAGGTAGTTTACATACTTCCCTTATGAAAAGGATAGGTACTTATACTTGTACACATTTCTGTTTTCATATGGTCCCTGTGTCTCCTGGCAAGAGTAAGAAGAGAAATTCAGATCTGAGACACTGCTTGGAGGAAATAATAGGATCCCAAAGAAAATGAATGAACAACAGCTACATATACTCACATAGTTAATCTCAAAAACATATTGATTAGTGAAAAAGAAAATCACAGAAGAATATATATAGGATGAGTCCCCTTATGTAAAGTTAAAAAGCAGATAAAGCAATGTATTGTTGAGAGATGTATGCATAGTGTTAAAACCATAGAGAAATCAGAGAATGGTAACAAAAAGTTCAAGAGGTGAATTTTATACCTCTGGAATGTAGAAGAAAGTATGAAAGGGAAGGGAAATTTAGGAGGAGCTAACAGGGTCCTATTTTTCTTTCTTTCTCTCTCTCTCTCTCTTTCTCTCTTTCTCTATTTCTCTCTTTCTCTCTCTCTTTCTCTCTTTCTTTCTTTCGAGAAGGAGTCTCACTCTGTTGCCCAGACTGGAGTGCAATGGCGTGATCGCGGCTCACTGCAACTTCCGCCTCCTGGGTTCAAACAATTCTCCTGCCTCAGCCTCCCGAGTAGCTGGGACTATAGGCTCATGCTACCACACCTGGCTAACTTTTGTATTTTCAGTAGAGATAGAGTTTCACCATGTTGGCCAGGCTGGTCTCTAACTCTTGACCACAGATGATCCAGCTGCCTTGGCCACCCAAAGTGCTGGGATTATAGGTGTGAGCCACCGCACCTGGCCATAGTATTTTCTTTCTTGAGCTGGGTGGTGGATTCTAAAACTCTACCTATGTGTTATGTACACTCTGTGTTTATGATATAATTAACATTAAACAATAAATATACAGTTGTTCCTCAGTACCCATGGAAAATTGGTTCTAGAACCTCTTGTGGTTACCATAATCCATGAACATTCAAGTCCCTGATATAAAATGGTTGTAGAATTTGCATATAGCTATGCATACCTTCCCGTACACTTTAAATCATCTCTAGATTACTTTTTTTTTTTTGAGACAGAGTCTCGCTCTTGTCACCCAGGCTGGAGTGCAATGGTGCAATCTCGGCTCACTGCAACCTCTGCCTCCCAGGTTCGAGTGATTCTCCTGCCTCAGCCTCCCGAGTAGCTAGGATTACAGGCTCCCACCACTGCACCTGGCTAATTTTTTGTATTTTTGGTAGAGATGGGGTTTCACCATGCTGGCCAGGCTGTCTCAAACTCCTGACCTCAGATGATACACCCACCTCGGGCTCCCAAAGGGCTGGGATTACAGGTGTGAGACAACACTTCCGGCCTACTTTTAATACCTAATATAATATAAATGGTATGGAAATAGTTGTTATATTGTATAGATTAGGAAATAATGAAAAAAAAGTCTGCATATGTTCAGTACAGATGTAATATATTTTTGGAATATCTTCAAACTGCGATTGGTTGAATCCATGGATGCAGAACCCACAGATATTGAGTGCTGACTGTATATGGTAACTTCACAAACTGTTGGAAAAGCCACCTACATATAGTATATGATAGAGAGCTGTGTCAAGGGTTGTGCAAAACTACAAGATAAACATACCACTTTGGGGTATCATTTTTAATCCAAGACTTGTTGGCAAAACATCTTAAAATTAAAGCATTCTGGAATGTTTTATGAAATGAAACAAAGCATTGGCATGAAGTTTTTAAGATAAAATATGTCCTGTTGCTATTTACACAAGCCATTTTAAGCTTGACCCCAGACCACTCGGGATGCTTTTTTATTGCCCTTTGTAGTAATAGATAGTCTGGGGACAGAATTTGGGAAGCCCCAAGGAATTGAGGAGGGAGGTTCAGCCTGAGCCAACACGGAAAGTAGACTCATGCCTTCCTTGTCGCAGAACACAGCAAAGGGGTACTACTTATGACTATAACCTGGTAGCATATGGTGCTACACAAACTTGCTTCCTTTTGCTATTTTAGATAACACTGAGCAAATTCCTTTAGAGGGAAAATTCTTTGCTGAAATTGCTGTTATTCTTGGTGCCCCCTAGAGGTTATTGGGGATATGGTTAAAAAAATTGGTCTCTAGTCCTGAACTGACATTAGTACTAAGCCATTTCTAAAAGAGTAAGGGATTCTAGAGAGTTTATAGGGACTGATGATATACCTAAGCACAAAGGGCCATCACAGAGGGATAGAGGACTTCAAGACAACAAACAGGCATCCTTAAAACTTAGGAAGGCTTTTTCAAACACCCTTTGATCCTTTGTCCATATATACATTGGCTGTCATTTATCCAAAGGAAAATGTCAGTCTCCCTAACATATGTACATCAAGATACAGTGAAAGTTGTCTCTCAAAGTAAGCAGAGCAAGGATATTCAGAAAGTCTAGATTTATCCATTCAGTAAACATTTATTGAGTGCCTACTGTATGCCAGATACCATGCTAGCCCATGGGGTTCCAGTGATAAGTAAAAGCATCATTGCTGACATTTGGAACATATGTCTAGTAAAGAAGATGCACAGTAATCAAATAACATACAAATAAATGTATAATTGAAGAAAGCTAAAATGCTATGAAATGAAGGTACATGGTGCTAGAAGAGAATGTGCTGCATAAGAGAAGAATTCAACATAGTAGTAGAAAGAATTAAAAAAAAAAACACTTCCCCGAGGAAGTAACATTTGAGTTGATATCTGAAGGATGAGTAGAAATTCACTTGTTGAATTGTTGGGGGAGTCGTGTTTCCAGAGAGAAACAGCATATGCCAAAGTCTGTAGGCAGGAGGTAATATGCATGGTTCATTCTAGAAAATCAAAGACCAGTGTGACTATAGCACAGAGAATGAGGAGAGCAAAGTGGGCATGGAAAGGGCCCTGAAGGCCATGTTCAAGATGTGATTCATTCTCTTAAAAGCAATGAGAAGTCATTAAAGTATTGTAAACAGGGGAATGGCATGATCTGGTATATAAAAAGAATATTATGACTTCAAGATGTAAGACACAAAAGCAGGGAGACCAGTTAGGGTAAATTGTGAGCCAAACCAGTGGATAATGGTAGCTTAGTTTATCATGCTAATGGAAATAAAAAATGTTTTGAGAAGTATTTAGAGGTAAAATCCATAGAACTTGAAAATGGATTGAAGATGAGCGGTGAGGAAGAAGAATTGTCAGGGATGACTCTTTTGTTTCTGGCTTAAGATGGTTTTGCCATTGACTTGGGGCACTCATAAGAGAAAGATAAGGAATTTGGTTGTAAACATGTGGAGTTGGCGCTATCAGTAAAAATACCAAACAGAGATATTGAGAGGGGAGCTGGCTACATGCAGGTGCTTACATGAAGGGAGAAGTTTAGGCTGGAGATAGGAAGGTCTGGGAGTCCCTGATATATAGCTCTAAGAAGAGTGAAAAGGAGTGATCATAGAGCTCAAATAACCTATGGCAACTATACATGGTAACCTATCCTTTATAGTCTTATTGGGTGTGACACAGGAAAATGAAATTCCCAGATAAAAATAATTCATTCATTCAATTATACAAAAATCCTCTAATATGTGTCAGTTATTGAGCTATGCATTAATACTAATCCAAAGAAGAGGAAGATATAGACTCTGCCCCTGAGTAGTCCATAATGTGTTGGGAACATCAAGCTTCCAGGCTCCAGCTCCTCAATTTAATTAAAAAAAAATGAGGCCATGGAGAAATCCATACCCCACCCAAAAGAAACAATCACCCTTTCCTATTGAGCCCATAGCTTCTCAAAACGCAGTGTTGCTATCCACCATGAACAAAGCCGTTGCATTGATTATTTGAGGAATCAACAGTCAGTTTAACAATCAGCACCTACTTAGAACAGCCTGGGCCTTTACAAGCAAGAAGGGCCAGCCAGAAGCAGGGCCAAAGTCTTGTTTAGAGCAGTGGCCCTCAACTTCGGCTTTACATTGGAATCACATGGAGAGTTTTAAAAATCCTGATGCCTGGATCCCAGATTCTGATTTAATTGATCTGCAATGTTGCCTTGATATTAGGAATTTTTAGAGCTGCCAAGATGATTCCATTGCTCATCCAAGGTTGAGAATCTCTGGTTTAGAGCAATAAACACCCAAAGACTCACTCTTCCCCATCCATACCAGGTTTTCCTTGTATGCTTAACCTGGAGCAAGCCTTTGATTGTCAGTCAAATCTGAACCTAGCTCACCTATCTATCTTGAGTCCTATTAATCATATTTTTACCTGTCTGATTCTATCATAAGTCTTTATTCTTAGAAAAGCCTATAGTTACAGTCTAAGTCTCACCTCAAATAAAAATAACAGCAATTACACTCTTGTCCCTGGCCTTAATCCAAACCTACATACTTTATGTATTCTGCAGTTTACTCATGGAATTTCTACCCCTCTTACCACTTGGGAACAGGGACCAGGACAGAGTCCAAGCAATGTTTGTGCACTTGGGTTTTGGGGGTTCAGGAGTCGGGAAGGAGCAAGGAAAACAGAATGTGGATAGTGACTCATGATGAGATTAGCAGCAATCCTGACTCGATCCAGAGTCACCACTGTGGTAGTCAATTGTCACTTTCCTGGGGTCACTATTGGGCTGTGGAAACCAGCTCCTGTGAGCTGGCATTTGTAGGTAAGTCTGAAGTGCCCTCAGCTTCGGAGAAGAGGGTATATGATGATTTGTGCAAACTTCTAGATTCAGCTATTTTTACTTTGACATACCCCAAAAATGAATCATTAAACACTCACGACATTGCATCCAAGAGGTGTCTAGCATAGATATCTTCACGTCTGTGGAGGCCCACGAAGCCAGAGGAGACCTCCAGGAAAATACCTTTAGTCAAGCAAAGATGAGTCTATTGCTTGCTACAGTTAAGAAGACCGCACGCCATGAGGAACCACAAATTGTCGTGAAAAGAGGGAGTTAGGAGGAGCTTATTTTAAGATCTGTGCTTGTTTTAAGTGATTTGGGGGAGGATTCAAAGAAGCAGGGGTCTGGATTGGGATCTGTCAGAAAGCAGGCCAATTAGGTGAATGGGTATCATAATATTTTTTATTTAAGGGGCAGGAGGAATACAGCAGAGCTAGAGTTGACATTGGAAAGGAAGCAGTTGTCATTCTTATTCTTTGGAAGATGTTTGGTTGTTTTGTGGTTGCACAGTCTGTTTTGAACTCTGTTCAGGCAAGTTTATGGAGTGGGCTTTTTTGTTTACTTTATAATTATGGCGAGTTCTCACCTGATGGTGAACTAATGTGAAGCTGTTTATATTCAACAGGAAAACACTGTGGCCTAGCTGGTAGCAACTAGGCCAGCTACTAGCTGACAGTTGTCAGGGCTATGTTTTTCTTTTTAACCAGACAATTTGGAGTCAGGGTAAGGATGACAACAGGGTCAAGGAATGATTAGGGATGAGGGATGGGATGGAAGTTAGGAAACATGAGCAGAAAAAGCTAATCTAAACAGGCATAATAGGTCTGCCACATTTCTTCAGCTAGAAAGCCCAATCAATCATTCCAAGAAAGTGTCTACTCATTCTCTCAAAATTCATTTGTACGAATGGGCCAAAATACAAACCTTTTTTTCTAAATAGCGTATTTCTTTCATCCTCTTCTCTTTCTTTTTCCTCTGTCTTTCCTTCCGTACTCATTCATTAATTTGAATCAACCAACCAATAACTGACCAGCCAATATTTTATTATGTACCAGGCACTGCACTAGTGTGTAGTTTCTATTGAAACATAACAAATTACCACAAATGTAATTGCTTAAAAAAACAATCATTTATTAGTTCACAGTTCTGTAGGGCACAAGCCCAGGAATACCATGGCTGGGCTTTCTGCTTAGGGTCTCACAGTGCTAAAATCAAGGTGTCAGCTGGGCTGATTTTCTGTCTGGAGATGCTGAGGAAGAACCTGATTCCAAGTTCATTCAGCTTTTGGCAGAATTCAGTTCCTTGAGGCAGCGTGACTGAAGTTCCTGTTTTCTTGCTGACTGTTGGTCAAGGACTGCTTGCTCTCAGCTCCTAGAGGCTACTGGCAGTTCTCTGCTATGTGGCCCCCATAGACAGTTCACAATATGATTATTGCTCTTCTTCCAGGTCAGCATAACTGTGTCTTTCTCCCATCCAAGTACTAACCAGGCTCAACTCTGCTTAGCTTACAAGATCAGACGGGACTGGTTGCATTCAGGGTGGTATGACTATACACAGGAATGTGTCTTTCTAATGTCTTCCCTGCAACCAACTGAAGACAATTTTCTACTTTTAAAGGTCTCATGTGATTAGGTCATGTCTAACCCGGATAATATCCCTTTTGCCCTATAACATAACATAATCACAGTTTTTGCCCATACTCAACAGGATAGGATTATACAAGGGTAAGGGTTATTGGGACTCATCTTGGAATTCTGCCTACCTCAGATCAATACAGATATCAATAATCAATAGTGCTTCCCCACAAAGAGCTCACAGACTTTCATAGGAGTCAGCCATTTAAACATAATTTAAATAAACAGTATGGTAATAGAGCTACATAATTGTAGTAAGGTTGAATAAATGGAGGCAATAATTAACTTTACCTGGAATAGAGGGATTATGGAAATCTCTATACAGAAGAGAAGATATTTCAGTTGAGTGGAAGGGCAAGCTGAATCATCAGGCGGAGAGGATGGAGACGAGTTTTCCTCATGGAAGGCCACCAGGAATATAAAAAGTGTGTGTGTGTGTGTGTGTGTGTCTGTGTGTGTGTGTGTGTGTGTGTGTGTGTTTGGCATGTGATAGGAAGGTAAGGTGGGAGGCAGGGTCTTTGCCATTGGAGCATAGTAGAGTGAGAAGAAGGAGCTGATAATCTAGACAGATAACATTCAGAGATAAAGTGGTAGAGCAGGAGCTGGTAAAATAGACCCAGGGAAGAGCAGTAGTCAAAGACCTGGTAGTACTTGTTTTCATTCTCTGCAAGCAAACACTCCTTCATGGGTGGTATGCTTGATTTGGTTAAATAACCATCATGTGAGGCACATGATCATTTATCTTGCTCTGCCATTTTGTGCTTTTAGCAAATAGAACTCACAACAAAGACCCAGAAAGACAGATGTTTCAATTTCCTTTTTTCAGGGGAATGAGATGTTTTTGCATTTGCTACATTAGGACAATACCTTAGAGTAAGACACTTAAATGATGTATTATTGCCTTATAAAATCACAAGAACAACATTTAACGAACAATAATTGGGGAGAATTAACATTAAATGAGCAATTCATTGGAAAGAGTGATCAGTAGACATCTACAGTGCATGGAAGGAGGAAAAATGAAAGAGCAACTGTTTCAAAATGACTTTTTGTGCATAAAGTATATGGAATTTGAGTGTCTGGAGTACAATTAAGAATTAATTAGATAAAAAGCCATGAGCCTCACAGTGTGATTTTAAAAACAAATACTAATATTAATTAATTGAATGACAATGAATATGCACTGCTGAGGTTATATGTAAGACCTTGACTTGCGTTTGGGTTTGGGTACGAAGATTTATGGCTACATTAAACTGTGGATTTTTAAAATGTCCAGAATATGCTTCTTGATAAAATAGAAAACTAGAACAATCGTAAGCAGAACTCAAAGCTTTACGAAAATGCTCTCAGGACAAGAAGTGTTTATACTGCCTGATCCCTTAGAGGAAAAAAAAGAGAAGTAATTATACAGGTTTGGAAGATAAAAAGGTTCTATTTAATTACCATTATAAGGTAGCAAAAATATAATTTTGTTGGGTAGCTAATACGCTTCCATGGCAAGGTGACCAGTCTTTTTGATAAATGAATATGTATATTCATATATATATAGATATATAATATATGTAATGGAATTTTGCTTTTGTGTGGTATAATTCAACAGACATTTCACTAGGAACATTGGTTTAAATGATAGCAAAATGTCATACTAAAAAGGTTTTTATCCGTAGTAGGAACACATAGAATGATTTTTCGAGGGAGTCAAAGCTCACTTCACCTTAGATAAAATGTAAGCAAGAAGTGTCAGGGTTTTGAAGCTAGGGATATGTTAGCAAGGGAGTTTGTGAAAACTCTTTTGGCAATTTAAAGGGAGAACATATTTACTTCTTAACATTTCAAAGAACATTTATTCAGATGCCTACTAAGTGCAAAGCACTGTGGTAAGTACCTAAAAAACTAAGAGTCCTATTTAAAAGCTGCTCTTAGAAGCTTCTGGATCATCTGTCTTTCTGTGCTGTTGAAAAAGGCCATCCTAATAGAGCAAAGAACAATTACCTAAAATATCTCTTAGAACCTGCTTTAGACATTTGATTTCTTATGATTAAAAAAATGTATCCACATATATGAAGAGAGAGAGAAAAAAATAAAATTCATGGCCAATGTAGAAAAGAGGAGAATTACATCCTGATTTGTGATATAAAACATTAGGAAAGAGAAAATAGTTTTTACCAAATGTGTTTCTACCTAGGATTTTTTTTCCAAAGGTAATAATTAAAGTTATCTGTCTTGCTGCAGACAAATTAAAGTGTATTTTTAAAGTTTGCTTTCTTAAGATGTAAGTAAACATTTTGAAGCTCAAAGCCATTTGAAAAACACAAACATTTTAGTTTGCTAGGAGAAAGAATAGTCATCTACACTGATTTTCATGCCCAATCATCTGTTTTGCCTCCCATATTAATGATCTTACCATTCACTTAGCTTTCCAAGCTAGCACACTTTGAGTCATCCTCAGTTTCTTCCTTTCTCACCCCTTCCTACTTAGTCACTGAATCCTATTGATTCTACCTTTGGAATATTTCTCAAATGTGTACACTTCTGTTCCATTGCTATTCCTTTTGTTTGAGGTCTCATTTCTCTCTTGGACCATGGTAATTGCTTACTTAGTCTTTTACAGATTCTGCCAACAAATATTTATTGAGCACTCACTCCTATTATGTTACCTATGTTATTAAAATCATCACATTTTAATCTCCTGTCCAGAATTATTGCATGAACTCTAGATCCTATATCCAGCTATTTATTTGACATCTCCATTTAGCTGTCTCATTAGCAGTCTAAACCTAGCTCACCTAAAGCAGAACTCAAAATTCGCCCTTGCTGCTCCCCACCCTCAACACCTCCTAACTTTTTCTCTCTCACTTTCTTCTTTTTAGTAAATGGAACTATCAGGCTTCCAGGAGCTTAAGAGACACCCCAAGAAACATCTTTGATTCATCCATTGTTCACTTCCTCTTATCCAACCGTTCAGTAAATCCTGTTGATTTGACTTCCAACATCCATCTTGGATGCAATCACTTCTTTCCACCTCTGGAATCAGACTACTTGGTTCAAATCTGAGTACTATCACTTACTATGTTACCTTGATTTCAAACGGTTTCAAAATCAGACTTTTCAAAGGGGAAAAAATGGCATCATTTTAAAATTCTAAAACGTGCCTTTACTATCAAGAGCCAAAGTATAAGAACAGTGAGGAAAAGTGTGTTCTGACTTAGTCTTTTTACGTCTTCCAAACTGGCTTTTTTTTTTTGACAGAGGAAAGACAGGGGGATTTCTAGATACTCGACAGGAGTGGAATTAATGGCTAGGAAAGAGTTTATAGTCTGCAGTTTGGTGTTTGGTCAGCACCTCACGATGATTTATTTATTACTGGCATTTATTTGGTGGGGGCAATGATAGAATTGTCTTGCATTAATGTGACTTGCAAATATTGCCCTACATTCAGAAACTGGATTATCCTTTGATGTATAGTAGGATTTCAAGATAGAAGTTATGTTTTTTGAGATATTTTATTTTATTTTATTTATTTATTTATTTTTTTGAGATGGAGTCTCGCTCTGTTGCCTAGGCTGGAGTGCAGTGGTGCAATCTCGGCTCACTGCAAGCTCCACCCGCTGGGTTCATGCCATTCTCCTGCCTCAGCCTCCCAAGTAGCTGGGAATACAGGCGCCCATCACCATGCCTGGCTAATTTTTTATATATTTAGTAGAGATGGGGTTTCAGCGAGATATTTTATGTTATAGAGAAGTATTTTGACCTGACATTTTTTTAAAAGCCTAGTTAATTGGGGAATATTATACTTCCCTAATTTCTTCAGTCTAAAAGTCTATAATTTGTCTGGGTGTATGATTGCTTCAACTAAGGTTTTTCTCTTCTTTTTCTTATATGTCAATTTTTAAGTCAGATTTATTCTTACTTAGCCTATCACTAATTTTAATTCTGGTGTCCACAAACACCTCTGCTCTTTTATTTTCTTCTTGAAAGGAATATTTTCTGCTCCTATTTCTCTTATGTCCAAACTTGAGATAGTTAAAAGACATAAGAATCTGAGAACTTCTTTATGTTGTCTACAGTAGTCAGGTCTCAGCATTTACACGTTGCAATACACAGTGTTTTATTAATTACTTTCTTTTCATGTTTCATTTACATTACAATTAGAGCATTATGTTAATTTCTGAGAAATTGTGTGTAGGTAGATTCTATTATCTATGATGCTTAACTTGAGATCATTAAAGGGATTACTTCAAAACATTTGTTCAATAAAAATGAGTGCTCCATCTGATGGGGTTAAACATCACTGGTTTCCATGCTAACAGGCCCTTGAGTAAAGGCCACAGAAGAGCTGAGGTGGCAGACAGAAGTGGCCTCGCAGTTCAGTGGAGGAAGATGTAGAGGATGTGGACATGACAGCTTAGATTCTAACAAGGCAGCGGAAGACCCAGCAGAAATCCAGGCTTGCACCTGCGACCAGGTAGGAATAACTGCACATGGAGGGGGTGAGGGGGAGCAGCGGGAAAAGGAAACTCCCCTGCAGACCACAATTCCCTTAGCCAGTACGAAAGGGCTTAGCTCACCGCAGGAAAAAGCAAAGAGGAAGGGGAGGGGAGAAACACGAATTTGACTATTTATTCCAAAGATACAGAGGTTAACTCAGAACTGACTGAATTAACGTAAGTTGAATGCTTCTCATTTCCCTCTGTATCAGGCAATAGAATCTTAAAGGCAAAGTCTCATTTTGTTATTTGAAAATGAAAGAAGTGAAATCTTTCCACACCAGGCCTGTGGACTTGGGTCTGTAAATTATTTTCCCCACCATTGCCAGCCTAGCCCAAGTCCCCATCATCTCTTGCCTGGAGAACAACAGTTACTTCCTAACTGATTTCCCTGCTTTCTCTTTTGTCTTTCCTAATCCATTCTTCACGGATTCCAGTAAGCTTTTAATATCAATCAGTCCTGTCATTTCCTCAGTGACTACTTTGCACCCACTGTCACGGCTCTGACCCCAAACCTCCCTCTCTTTCGTGTCTCTATCATTTGTCTGTCTGGAGCCCCCTAAACTCTTTTCTGCTCCAGACCTTTGTGCTTATTGTTCTGCTTAGAAAGCTCTTCTCCAGGATGTCTGGCACGGCTAGACCATTCTAATCCTTCAGGACTTAGCCCCTTTGCCTCTATGTAACAACAGTCTTTTCTGACTCTCCAGTGGAAAGGCCTGCCCCATTTCCTCCACCCTGCCATGAATTCTTTGTCATATCACCCTGCTATGTCCCCTCTTAGCACTTGTAATGATCTCAGTTGACATCCCTTTTGATGACAACTCCATCCTTTCAATTGTTTAGGCCCCAAACTTTGGCATCATCCTTGACTCCTCTCTTCCTCTTTTACCCCACATTCAATCTGTTTGGAAACTCTGATGGCTCTGTCTTGAAAATGCAGGCAATCTGATCTCTTCCGACCACCTCTGTAACCACCCTCTCTTGGTCTGGGCCACCATCAACCTCACCTGATTACTGGAATAGCCACTTAACCAGTTTTCCTGCTTCTGTGTTTTTCCTTTTACAGTTAACTCTCAATAAAACACTCAAAAGGATCCCTTTAAAACTGTTCAAATCCTCCAGTGGCTCCTCATTTCTCAGAGTCAAATTCTCACAATGGCCCACAAGGCCTGACATAACCTTCCTCCCATTGCCTTTCTGACTTCTTCCCTACTGTTTTACCCTGCTGGAATTTAAATTTTTGAGGGTAAAAATTATTGACTTTATTGTTCATCAGTGCATATCAAATACCTAAAACTACATGGCATACAACAGGGGCTCAATATATATCTTTGGATTGAATGAATGAATCTTGTTTACTTCTTTATAATTTATTTTTCCACTGTTAGACTGTAAGCTACATGATGACAGGATCCTTATTCTTGTTTAATAGCATATCTAGAGCATTCAGAAGAGTACACAGTACATAGCAAATGCTCAACAAGTCCTTATCAAAGAAATAAAAGAATATCTGTTGGGAAAAGATTAGTGCATCTACTTACACTATACTGAGTTAATGAATACATTATACATACAGATGGTTTCCATTCATTCTCATAGGCAGCTATCTATGGTGGATGTTACACAGTAAGGCAAAGAATGAACTTTTCAGATAAATAGAACTTTATGGAAAGTGGTATGTAGGGACATGGTTGCCCCCAAGTTACAATCACGTAGTGAACCGGAATATATCACAATCAGTATATATCCCAATTCTTTCTGCCATTAGTTCTAACTATGTGGGCGCTGTCTGCTTAACTTCCTGAGGAAAAAGAAAGCTGTGACTTTGCTGGTTATTTGCAAAACTGCTTACCCCAGGGGCTTTTGTGGGGAGAAAGATTGTTTACAAAACTGAAAAACAAAAGTCATTTCAGTATATAAGAGCACTTTCCATTCTTGTAGGAGAGAGTCATGCTGCCAATGACTTACATTATCTGTTTTATTTTCATCTCTATTGAAGGGCATTCATATCTCTCTTCCTCTGTGCAAACGTAGGGGATCCAAAACTATTCTCTGTGATCATTTGGATTGTTAATCTCTCCAGGGTTTCTTCAACATTCTCAAGGCAGTTTCTGGCACCAAAGGGAAAATGGAGAAGTTGAGATGCAATTTTATTTCCCAATTGAACTTGATTAAATGGGGACTGTTCTAATCAAAAGTTTGAATCCTGGGGGAGTGCGATGTTGTTAACAGGTTTGAGAATATTGCAGAAGAACAGGGAGGAAGTATACTAAAGTCAAGGCAGAGAAAGAATCAGGCAAGAAAATAATTGTAGTAAAGCTTATTAAGGCATAAAATTAGGTGAACAAATTGCTTCACAGATAGTGTTAAGCTCATTGCTAGACTGGCAAAGGAAGTGGAAGAAAGCTCTTTGAAAACATTATTTTTATTATTTTAATAATTTGTGTAGGAATCATAGTAGCTGCAATCTGTTAGGGAGAAACAATTGCCAGCTGGTGTCATCGTGGAGTAACTATAGTAGGCTGAATGCAAGTATGTTTTGCCTTTTTACCTGGAGAGCATTCAATTTTAGAAAGTTTCTATTCATTTTTGCCTGAATGTGAGGTCTGCCCTTGTAGATAAGGAAGCCTGTTTATTGTGTGATTTAAGAGCTTTGATTAGGTTCACACCAAGTTCCACAACTGTAATAGGGAGACCACACCTGGGACAGACTGTATTTACACTACCAAAGTTACCTATTATTAAAAAATGAATTTTTGAGTAAATGCCTGAATTGTCTGTGTAATTGCCTTGATTCTATGCATTGTTTTCCTTGTGGTTACCTCAAGGAAATGGAGTCACTTCATTAGCTATTTTACTGAAAACAAAACGAGATTTTCAGGGATAATGTTCTTTGAAAAGTGTTAAAGGTACACTTATTTATGGAAATACACGTTTTGTTAGCAATGTAGCTGCTACATGTTTGTCGTACATTTTATTTTAACAATTCTCCTAAGTGATTTATTTTAACAATTATACAATCATTTTATGATTGTTATTGTTATTTTTCCCTCTTTCTTGAAACTAATAGACTAAGTGACAAAATACTGCAGGATGTAGAATTGCTCAGCTTTGCCTATAAAGTCAGGAGGAGAGAGAACATAATTTAATTATTCTATTGCAATTCTGTTGTCTTTTCCTGCCTCTTGACTCAAATGGTCTCAAGAGGGGAGAGAGGAAATTATGGGCTCTGTTGTTGATGTTTGTTGAACTTCCTCAGTGAATGTATTTTGGGGATGTTAGCGGTTTCTAATTTGGCTTTGCTTTCACCTAGCTTTCCTTGCTTCAGTTTCCTCATCTCTGAAATGGGATATTATACTTCTCTTATCTCCTTAGAGTGTTGTTCTGAGAAGCAAATGAAATAATGGGTAGGAGAGTGCTTTCCACTATACAAACTACCACTGGCATTCTGGTTATCCATTTTGGTAGCTAATAAGGTGATGTTTATCCATGTGATATCAAGCAATTTTATAGGAAATGAGAAGCTTCTTCATTAAGGTGATATAAAAAGGTATAATGATGTTTTACGTAACTAAAGCAGAGGTATGTGTATATTAACCAGACACATTCAGAAAATAATTGTTGGGTTTTTGTTTTATCACAGTTTCTTGCTGTGGAGTGGGGTGTGATGCCATTAATAGGATTGCAAACTTAAGTGAGAGAAAAAGAAATAGAATCAAATAAGCTTTAAAGAAGCTGATTCATCTCACCCAACACCTTTTCTACTAATATATCCTCCTACATATTAGGAAAGGCACGGGTTGGAGTTGTCTATAGAGTTGAAAACAGGAAAGGAAGCAGAGGAGGGAAGTTTTATTGAGAAGAATTCCACCTGTCTAAACAATGAAAATAGTATCCTACGGGCAAGCTTTAGCATCCCTGAAAGAGCTCTGGATCTTCACTGATGGCTGCAGAGGGGACACCCTGATAAATAGATGACATCGACAGAGTGTCTCAGTAAGAAACAAGTGCATGGATTCATAAAGAGGCCAGATGGGAAGTTGGGCTGCTATGAAATATTATAGCACACCTGTGGAATACGGTAGTGCAGCTGGGAGGGACACATTGGTCTGGGCCAGGGAATCACACTGCATCGTCCTCACCTTTAACACATTGCCATTCTCCACTCGGAAAATAGGTCGAGCAGGTCTAGGGATTGTGGTAGGGCAGTTACAACAATTTGATCGTATATCTTTTCACTATCTGAAAAACAGAAGTTGTTATTGAGCAAAGATTTAGTTCTGGGGTAATACTAAATGCAACATCTAGATGTTTGAAAAATAAAGTTTCCAAAAACATCTGCATACAAATGAGGGCTTATGAAATATAGGCAAGCTTAACTCTTATCTTCCACCATTCTTGGGAAGGAATAAATCTTGAACATTTAGGAGTTCAACGTCTATTAGTAGAATGATTTTTTTAGGAGGTGATCCCTAAACTCCTTTTTATGTTCTAAGTACTGCATGGTTGAGGGCTGGACTGTCTAGTGCTGAAAGAAAGTGTGTATTGAACATAGAGCCTGATACACAGTAGGCGCTTAAGGGTTAATTGATGCCGGTTGAATACAGTTGCATAGTTGGACGCACCAAGTTTGTTATTAAGGGAGGACCAGCATAAAACTCGAGCACCAGTTAGAATGTCTTGGGTAGAAATTCACAGCAGTATGGAGCCACGTTCCCCTGCTGAGAAGGGAACTGCCAACCCGTGTAAAGTCTGGTCTAGTGAGTCTTCCCGCGAGTGTGCAGGTGTTATTCCTGAAAATAAGGCCGGCCACTACCAGACGGAGAAGCTGCCCATTTTAAGGTCTCAGATCAACGCCAGCGACGCTTACCTCGGGGCCTCTTCTCGCCCCACCTTTGCCTTTCTGCCAAATCTCTCCTTGCTCCAGGCCGAAGGGATTCCCACCCCCAGCTGCCTCCTGCGAGCCCCGCGGAGCAGCGGACTCCTCCCCTGGAAACTCCTCCGGGGCTGGGGAAGGCTTTGGCGCATGCTCCGTACCTAGGGCAGGTTTTTGCTGCGGGTAGCAGGGCTCCTGTTACACCGGCTGGCGGGTTGTGGCGGTGCCAGCCTGTGTGTGCGAGTGTGTCTGCGTGCCTGCGCCTGGGCGGACAGCCCGGAGCGGCAGTACGACTCGCCGGGAGAGGCGTCTCCGCAGAGGCGCCTCGCCCGCTGCCACTGCGCTGCGGGGGCCGCTCTGCAAACTTGCGGCAAGCGCCGTCAGCCCTCGCGGCTCCACAGCCCAGCGACCTGCCGGCAAAGGCGCCGGGCGCGCGTGCCGGGCGCGGTGTCCGCGGCCGGCCGGGGCGGCGGGAGCGGGCCGCGCCTTCGCCCTTGGCCGGCGCCCTGGCGAGCCTCATGCAGCCCCGGCGCTCGCGGCCGCAGCTACCCGGCTGCCCGGCTGCGCGCGGCAGGTCCAGGACCCGAACCCCGCTCCCCAGCGCCTGAGCGCCTGCAAGCCGCCAGCGGGATGCCGCGCGTCGCCTGAGAGCGCCGCGCCGGGGCGGGAGCAGGGAGCGGGCCGGCCCGGGCGCCCCCGGGAGCGCAGGGCGCCACACGCCGCAGCCGCAGCCGAGCGCGCCGGCGCCCGCCTCCCCCGCCCGGCTCGCAGGCCCCGGCTCCGCAAGCCCCGAGGGCCGCGGGGCCGCCAGCCAGCCACACGCCTCGGCGTCAGGGGCATGGAGGAACGGCGGGCTCCGAGCCGCGCCCCGGAGTCCGCGAAACTTCCGAGCGGGCGCCCGTCCGCCCTGCCGCCGCCGCCGCCGCCGTTTCGCCTGCCGGCCTGAGAGCGGGACCATGGATGAAAGGTTCAACAAGTGGCTGCTGACGCCGGTGCTCACTCTCCTCTTCGTGGTCATCATGTACCAGTACGTGTCCCCCTCCTGCACCAGCTCCTGCACCAACTTCGGGGAGCAGCCCCGCGCGGGGGAGGCCGGCCCGCCCGCCGTCCCGGGTCCCGCCCGCCGGGCTCAGGCGCCGCCCGAGGAGTGGGAGCGGCGGCCCCAGTTGCCCCCGCCGCCCCGGGGGCCCCCCGAGGGACCTCAGGGGGCCGCGGCGCCGGAGGAGGAGGACGAGGAGCCCGGAGACCCCCGGGAGGGGGAGGAAGAGGAGGAGGAAGACGAGCCGGACCCCGAGGCCCCCGAGAACGGCTCCCTGCCCCGGTTCGTGCCGCGCTTCAACTTCACCCTGAAGGACCTGACCCGCTTCGTGGATTTCAACATCAAAGGGCGCGACGTGATCGTGTTCCTCCACATCCAGAAGACCGGGGGCACCACTTTCGGCCGGCACCTAGTGAAGAACATTCGGCTGGAGCAGCCTTGTAGCTGCAAAGCCGGCCAGAAGAAGTGCACCTGCCACCGGCCTGGCAAGAAGGAGACGTGGCTCTTCTCCCGCTTCTCCACCGGCTGGAGCTGCGGGCTGCACGCCGACTGGACGGAGCTCACCAACTGCGTGCCGGCCATCATGGAGAAGAAGGACTGTCCCCGCAACCACAGCCACACCAGGTACTGTCCCCCGCTGCGTCTCTGTTCTTGCCTCCCACCCCCCGTCCCTCTTCCCCAGTCCTGACCCAGAGCGACCCCGCGCTCCCTGCCCCTGCCGATGGTTTCCTGGCGTCTTCAGCGGTTGGCGCCGTGGCTTTGGGGAGGGATGAGAAACCTCCGGATAGTGCCCAGGTCCTGAACTCGTTCTTCCCCCAGCCCCACCGCTTCCTGCCACCCCTCTGCCTTCACCCTCTAAGATGTGCGGAGCCACCGTGTGGATCCTGCCTGGTGCCTAGCACGGCCTGGCCTCCCTCCCAGTGGACGCTGGAAAAACGCCCTGAAATGGGGAGGGGATCACGGTCTGGGTTAGACCAGCCTTGTAGAATTGTGAACTTAAGTTTTGGGAGTGCAAACCCAAACCCAGGAAAAGGAAGGAGGAGTAGAGAGGCAGGGCAGGAGTTTTCCAGGCGAGGTGAAGCTGGAGACAAATATAATCCCTCCATAAGTGGCTTTTGGGTGGCAGCTCAGGAAACCGTCAATCCTCTTGATGCCACTTTGAAGACACACGTGCAAATTCCTGTTCTACCTCGATAGATAACTCTAATTCTGGAGATGGTCTTTGTTGCCCAGCAGTGCCAGGATTTGGACTCACCTGTCCTCAGAAAGATTTCCATGCTCTTCCTAGGCCATTACATCAACTTATTCCAAAAGTATGTTAAATGCCTACAGGGTGCCTGACAGTGTACTAGGTGTTAAGTGACTATAAAGATAACATAACATCCCTTGTTTTCAGGATGGAATGACATTCTTGATCCCCTGCCTCCCAGCCTTAACAAACAGTAATACAGTGGAGAATTAGGAAAGTTAAAAATCTTAATAGCCAATGAAACTGCTTACATTATTAACATGCTTTGAGAGAGACATGGGCTTAATAATTTGGTTGAAGGTTCTTTCTGCCCATTGCAATTTGAAGATTAATCTGACATGCTTGCTAAATGACGAAAATATTAAAAGCTTGGAACACTAGTTCATTAAAGTTTTTATCTTAAAGGTTTCAAACAATTTGGTATGAGGAAATAGGATTTTAAAAGCTCAGGCTCATTATGTTGATATCCCAGATAGCTTTTGCATTTGACGTTATAGAAAAGTTTTATTTACTGGAAGCTACCCAGATTCTGGAATTCACCACGACTGAAGCATCTAATTCTACTTCATTTCTCCAAGAATGAGCAAAATTTCATTATGGGATTTTTTACTCTGGCAATTCTTCAGATACTTTCCCTCCTCCCTGCTCCTTTTCCTGTTTCGTGCACATTGGTTAGAATAAGAAACTGGATTTGGAATGAGGGCATTAGGCTCTTCCCTTAGTATATTTTACGGATCCCTTGCTTTTAAATATTTTTAATAGCGTATTACTTTAGATCCTGCCCCTCTCTTTTAGGTTAAAACAGTTTTTCAATTAAGTATTACTTCCAAACCTCCTAACACACAACACTATTACTTCAGTGAGACACAATTTCTGCTACATTTCATCCAACCTTGTACTCCCTGTTTAGATTAATTCCTGATTGACCCCAAAGGGTTTGCTAGACTGCTTCCCAGCTTCCATTTCACTAAAACTGGAGTCTTACTGGTTATCACATAGAAACGTCTGATTACTCTTCAGTAGGGGCTGGCATTATTTTTGTCCCAGGTTCATAAAAGTCTTAGTAAATAGATGAAGATTTTAAAGGACTTAGAGGAGGATGTGGAATCTAAAAATAATTAGATTTTTGCTTAGTGATGAATAACGTTACTACAGACCCTGAATAGGTGACAAGCAGTAAGGTCTCACTTCTATAGGAAATACTTAATATCTCTATTCTGTTGACACAGGAAAACTCCACTGTGACTGTTAAACATGTGATTTCTAGTGTATGATCAAGTTATTTTCTTTGTTTAGTAATGGAGCATAAACATTCACTTCTCCCTGAATCACAAGTTAGCAGGCAATTAGTCACCCTGTTCTGGTTTCCTTTTCTTTCTAAAAAAAAAAAAAAAAACATTTTTGGTAGTATTTTGTTTTTACCTCATTTTATAATCCTTCTTTCTTTTCCTTCCCACCCTCTCTCTCTCCCCAGTAATTCTCAATTACTTCCTTGCTCTAGATACTGTAGGAGGGAATAGTTGCGGCATATGCGAAGTGCCCTGCATCAAAAGCTATAGGGAAAAAGTTGAAAGGATGTTAACAGTAGCATCTCTCTAGCAGAGAAGATTGAATTAGTTGTCTGTCATTGTAGTGTCTGTGTACAGCATTCTACAGTCAACTAGATTAGCCTGGATAATGGAGGGTACATTTTCACAATGCAAAATGGCAGATAATCTATTGGTACATAATGGGAACAAGGTTCTACTTCAAATAGGGCTGACTCTAAGCAAAATTGATAAGTAGATCTTGTTGATTTTGGTTCCCTAGTCTTTCTGCTTTTGGTTCCCCCAAAGTGCCTCCTCCCAATTTCGCTCAGAGATCAATGCCTTTATGGATCACATAATGGGTAAGAGTAAGGATTCTGGAATCAGCTAAATATGGCTCTTGTACTTACTAGCCATGTACCCAGGAGTAAATTACTCTTTCTGAGTCTCAGTTTCTTCACTTTCAAAGTGTAGATAATAATTAGTATGGCCATTATAGGGGTGTTGTGAGAACTAAATGAATCAATGCATGCAAAATGCTTAGCATAGTATATATGCATAGTATAATATGCTGGCATATCATACTTACTATGTAGATATATAATAATACTGCAATATCAGTTGTTAATTGCAATGATAGGTTCCCTATTCAAGGCCTTCTTCCTGAAAAACCATGAAGTCAGTTTCTTAGAGAAGCTCTGTATAAATGGGTCACCTTACAGAGATACCATTTTATGATTACTTGTATTAAGCATCCTAGGTTGCAAACTTAAACAATAAATTGAAAATTATGGACATTTGGGCATCAGTCCTTGCAGGGGGCAAGGTGGGGAACAAAGTTGGGGGCACACAATATAATTGGATATACATTCCGTTGGTAACACAAAAAACTATCTGGAATGGTGAGAGAGGAGCTGAGAACATCTAGGACTGAAGGCAGAAGCAGGAAGCCAACTCTGAAAAGAAATACATGGCAAACTTGAAGGGGCGATCATATGGATTATGTGGGTGATGAAGGGGCAGGACCCTGGGCTGGTGGTTTGAATCCAGCACAGAGGTAACTTCTGACCACAGAAATGGATTAGAATAGTGTGATGGCAAATCGGAATTACTTTTATCATATCACTGATGATTTTTTCCCATTATTTTTGTGTTGCTTTCCCCCCCAGTTATTTTTTTGGCAGGCTATTCTTTCTCACTCTCTTTATGCTTCCTTCTTTATTACTGTACACCCCTTAATCTGCATGTCCAGAGCCTTAAAAGACTCCTTTTTTTTGCATTCTTGAGTATGTATAGAATCATAGCATTTTATGGCTAAAAAGGACTGAAGAGAGAATCTAGTCCCACATTTTTCATGGGGAATGTAACAATAAAAAGGTGAAATGATATGCCTAAGGTTTCTTGAGGGAATTCATGTCTTCATTTTCATAATTTATATTCAATGTTTTGCTTACTATATATCTTCTGTTTACTATGGAAAGTGTAGTGGAGTGTGCCTTAAGCACCTACTTACTATGTGCCAGGCACTATGATAGTTCTGGGAATTGTGTTTTGAATATTGGCAGCCCTGTGTAGCCTAGGCTTCATCTCTGGTAAGTGAGTATCACTCCCATTCTTAAATAATGATGGAAAGATATTCTATCTGCATCATTTTGTAGGATAGAATGGCAATTTTTCTCTTTTATAACCTGTATTCCATTAGTTTTGTTAGAATAGTTTGAACCCTGTGGATGTTATATTAAATAGGACCTTCTGTGTTGCAGGTCATACCAACCTAACCCAAATTTATTTCAGCCGGAGGGGAATTATTGGCTAAACCAGTCACACCACCGGAAGGTTGGGGAGAGGTGGTTTCAGGAATGACTGGAACTGGAGATTTGGGGTCTTTCTTCCCATACTCCTTTCCATATTGATCTCATTCTATCAAATTGGCCAATTCCACAAGATGGGCAAATGTTCTTCATATCTAATAGCTCCACAAGCCGAGAGGGAAGCAGGCCTTCTCTGAGTTCCAGTTTGAAATTTTGGGGAATGACTCTGATTAGCCCAGCTTGGAACTTGTGACTATTCTTTCAGTCAATCATGTGGCCAGAGAGAGAGATAAGGTTATCTGACTCACCTTGTATCACAGAACCATTTATATGACTGGTGTGTGTGTGTTTGTGTGTGTGTGTGTGTGTGTGTGTGTCTGTTATCAGGAAGAAGAGGAGCTGCCATAGATACAGCTCCTGGATGGACCACTGGATTCTGGACAACCCCTCCAACTGTGTCAACTGTAGGTGCAAATACATGAGAAATAAATGAACCTTCAGATCTCTTTTTTTTGTATCCCACTTAGGAAAAATTTTAAGTCAAACTGCAACTCGAATTTATTTGCAGCATCTGGAAACCATGTCATATAAGAATTAATTGAAAGAATGTGTAATATTTAATATGGAGATGAGAAAAATAAGGAGAGACATAAAAGCTGCCTTCAAATAGTAAAAGGAATGAGATGTGGAAGGTGAGGGAGGCTTGTTCTGTATTGCACCAAAGGATAGAACTAGGATAAGAACTGATGGGATTTCAACTCAGAGTAAGAAAGAACTTAATAAAATTTATAACTGTCTAAAAAGAGCATGAACTCTTTGATGCTCACTCTCAGTAAAAACTCGAGGAATGTCTGGTTAACTACTGATGTTGTAAAAGGAATTTCTTCTTGGGGAAAGGCTTAGCCTGGATGGCCTTTTATTTTAAGTTTTGTTAGTTCTAATGTAAGCTGAGTGCAGGGTATCTTTCTTCTCCTCCTTCCTACACCATGCATAGAAAGGAAAAAAAGGATTATAAATGAACTAGTCCTCTAGCATTTGTAAATATTTCTACCAAGGAAACTTTTTGTAAAGTCTGGTGATATAGACTGTTTTACACATTCAGGGCCAAAAGCAATAAATGGGTCCTGTGTATTAGGTCGTCTGCTTCTTAATAATAAGTATAAAAAGATAAGATGAGAAAATATAACACAACTTGCCACAAAAACCAGAACCACTTTGAAACATTATCTGGTTATTGCTTTTCCTTTAGACAGCGGGCTAAAATATATAAGGAGGTTACAGAGCTCTGTTTCAAAGGCTAGACTATTATGGCCTGTACTGCTTTCTAAAGCATAAGCTGTTTGATGTCTCTTCTAATTAGAATTGTTGAACTGCCAAGAAGGTTAATTTTTACCATAAGGTTTTTGTAATGTAAAACTAAAGAGCAGTGTAAAACTAAAGAGATATGAGATTGTTCTGTCTGTAGGCCATACCTACTGATTTGTTCATTATAGAGTCTCCTAAAGTACTGCTTCTGCTTCAAACCAACAATATTCGCTATAAATCAGAAAGAGGTGAAATTAAACCCTTTCAGTTTTTTGAGTAGCGAAGACATGAATTGGAAGTAGTAAACGGTAATAGATGATTTATGCTTCTGCCTTCTTCCTGATGGTTACCTTGGAATTTTTGATTGGGTTGATTTTAGAGAAATTGAAATGTTCTCATAATAGAAGTGAGGCAAATTTAGCTGCCAACAATGTGGATTTGCTTAATCTTAGACTCTTATATTATTATTCCCCAAAGCTAATTATTATCATCTCATTTTGACTAAAGACAATCAGAAGCTTATGGCATTTGAAAGTTATTTATGCTTGATAATGAACTAAACAGTTTAATTGAGACTGGCAAATCCTAATGTGATTTTAAGAGTTATGAAATAAATTATTTGGCCAAGAAATAGGTTCAGTATGAAAACAATTAAATGGAAAATCCAAATGAATATTTTATAGTAATCACTTATCTTTTTTTTGAGTTCGTTAGATTGTGGATATCATTTATAAATTCCCTGTTGATTTTAATTGGCCAAATTAATGTTTTGTAGTAATCACTTATCTTGTTTTTGAGTTTGTTAGATTGTAGATATCATTTATAAATTCCCTGTTGATTTTAATTAGCTAATACAACTTTGTTTAAATTATAGCTGAGCATTCATGTATTAGAAGGAATAGTAAACATTTTTTAACTTGGACAGTGTTATTTGTTTTTATCTTCCTCTGGCAAATACAGTTGCTCAGTAAGACACATGTAAAGTGCCCAGCATAGAGATTAATTTATAGAAGATTCTTAATAAACGTCAGCTTTTAGATTATCTGGAAAACATAGCAGCATAACTTGACAAGATTGTGTTATTTAAAAGATAGAATTATCAAAATTCCAAATGACTCTGTTATTTCAGGTTCAAATTCTAATTATTAGTGGTTGCCTTCCATAATTAGCAAGATGCCCACTCCCCGGATTCTCTAGAAGAGAAGTAAAAGTAAATGTGGAGACCAGAGCTTATTGGACTTATTGGACTATTGGACTTATTGGACTTGTTGGACTATTGAGGAGGTTTCTCCTATTAGACTGTATGCCACACATCAGAAATTCATTTGTTTACTGACAGATGTATTTGCCTCTTGAAAAGGTTAATGTAATCATTCATTTGTGCTTTAGAAAAAAATCTGCCTAAACTGAGAGTATGTAAACTCTGATGTAGGATGGAAGGATGAGAGAGCTATATATTAATATAACCTCTGGTTTATATAGATGCTAGATTACTACTGGTCAAGGCTAGGTGGCTGAGGTGGTGGTGGTTGGAGATCGTAATATTGGAGAACAATAGAGATGATGAATTAGGAAAAAGACTTCAAGAGAGATTGGAGGAAAACGATGACAAATTTATCAGCCACTGAAAATCATGCGAGTGCTTGATTTGTGAATGTAATTGGGGTAATGTTTAAAAGCATGGACACTGGCCAGGCATGGTGGCTCACACCTGTAATCCCAGAACTCTGGGAGGCCAGGGGTAGGTGGGTCTCTTGAGCCCAGGAGTTCGAGACCAGCATAGGCAACAAAGTGAAACCCTATCTCTAAAAATCAATAAATAAATAAAATAAAATAAAATGAAATGAAATAAAAGCATGAACTCTGAAGTCAAACTACCTGGATTTTAATCTGATTCAGTCACTTACTGTCATGTGGCCCTGGGTTAAGTCAATTATCTGCTCTGCACTTCAGTTTCCTTCTCTGGAAAATGTTGGTAAGAAGAGCACTATCTCATGGTGAGCTTTGGTAACCCATGTGGTACTCTTAGGACAAAGCCTGACACATAGTGAGGAAATCATAAAAAGAGTTAGCTATTATTATTTTCTCCTGAGACTCATCTCATGCATATACGTTTGTTGTTGTTGTTGTTTTTGAGACGGAGTCTCGCTCTGTCACCCAAGCTGGAGTGCAGCGGCACGATCTCGGCTCACTGCAACCTCCGCCTCCCAGGTTCAAGCAATTCTCCTGCCTCAGCCTCCTGAGTAGCTGGGATTAAAGGCGCCCACCACCATGCCCAGCTAATTTTTGTATTTGTAGTGGAGACGGGGTTTTACTGTGTTGGCCAGGCTGGTCTCGACCTCCTGACCTCAGGTGATCTGCCTGTCTTGGCCTCCCAAAGTGCTGCGATTACAGGTGTGAGCCACCATACCCCACTACATATATGTTGTTTTTATGTAAAAATAAAATGATAGCTAAACCTGTACCATCTTTTTTGAATTTGGAACTTCTTCTCCTGAATAGTGTAAAAATGAATTTTCAAGCTGTGATGCAAAAGAGAAGCCGTGAATGATAAAGTCAATGTTAATTCTTAGGATGCTGTGGATATTCACTGGGCACTCAGTCCAAGAATGGAAACTTGCAGTCTTTTCCCCTCCCCCAGCATATAGTTTTATTTTTTATGGGAAATTAATGAAACAGCAATAAAAATGTTTACACATACAATTAAATTCATACATGAAGCAATCCTGCAGTGAAATTGAATTAGTTGCCTGTGGGCACATAAATATTTGTAGTTCATTCCTATTATTAATATCTTACCATGCTTTTATTGGTAAGTACTGTGTCATTTGTTTTCAGAACCTTGCATTTGACATTGTCTTTTATGTTTGCTCCTGCTTTCTAGTTTTTTTATAAACATCAGAGGGTATAAATACTAATCACCTCGTTGTCCTCGGTATTTATTTATTAGATTTACAAAGTATTTCTTCCAAATAATGAAAGATTCTGGATATTTAAGTGTAAACCTGAGAGATGGCATCTGTATTTTGTGGACTCTAGGAATGTGTAGAAACTTCAAATGTGAAAACATAGACCTAGAAAGAAGAGCAAACATGGTTTTAAAGAAAGACATGTGGTAACATAATGCATGTCTGTAAATCTGAGGGTAAGAGCCCCATAATATAGTAAAGAACAAGGTGACGTGCCAAGAAAGAGATATCGCACAGTGATCATGTAAAGTGTAAATTGGAAGAATGATACAAAGGAGGGGGAGAAGAAGAACAAAAATAGTCAAGGTAAAGAATGAAATCCTAAAATAACTGAATCAGAAAGAAGGTAATATTGAATGTAGAAGACAGAAATTTATCTGGTATGCAATGGTTTGGCTCAATGGTGCAGTTAGGGGAAGTAATCCACTATCCAGAAGGCTATCTGATTTGGAGGTCGAGTATATTTAAGTGCTACTAATGTATATTTATCTACTTATACATTCTTTTTCTGTATCATGCTGCTGTTTTTAAAGTATTGGTAGCTTTACAGGTCCTGGCAGCAAGCAGAGGCACACTTTGGGATTTCAAAGGAACTAGTTTGAGAGATATGGACGGGGATAGGGAAACCAATATTGGACCTCAAGGTACCTTGCAACCAGTGACAAGAGGAAACTGTTAACCCCATTGGATGTGAAGAGGCAAAAGGAGAGAACCGTGTTATCAGTATTTTTTGCCTGCTGGTGGCTGACAGGAGCTCCAGTTTCAGTAGTAGGAGAGAGCCGAAGGAGAAACTTCTGGAGAGGAGGTGTTTGCAGAAAGCAGCCACTGCTAGAGCTATAGAGCAGAGGCCAAGAGAAAGGAGTGGGAGTGCTTTCTCCTCCCACCTGTCCATTTCCTCCTATTGTCTTCCAGAGTGAATCCACTTAGAAGCTAAAGGGCAAGAGAGCTGATGCATTCCGTGGCCTTCAGCAAGTCAGAGAAAGATGGAAAATGGATTTGGGGTCCAGTGATGGGAGGGATGAAAATGGAGACTAACTTGCACAGTGTCTAAAAATAGTTTGAAATTTCTTCCAATTCAGTTTATGGATGCCCTGGTTGTGTTCTACAAATGAGACCAAGAACAGATACCCCATATTTTAGTACCTGTACTGCATGATTTTCTGCATGGACCATTAGTCTCCACCTAAAGAATGATGAGTGCAGCAAAGGGCCACTCTCCAAAGGAACAGTTACCACAGACAAAGTGACTTTTCGCTGAGTAATAAAAATCATGCTAATTTGGGTGTTTGTCATATTAGTACCCCAGAATCATCTGATAATAGTGACAGATTTGGCCAGTCATATCTATATTATGATGCACAGTAGACAACACACATTTTATAAATTTGAAGTTATATAACAATATTAGTTAAGGCATGACAAGTAGTTTGCAAAACTGGCTATAGTTTGCAAAAACATTTATGAGATGAGACCCTTTCTGCTGCTTAGATTTTCTTCCAAGAGCATTAAAATTCTCTAGAGTAATATTTATGAGCTTTAAGACTCTGAAGGTAATAGGTGAGGGAAGAAATACATTGTGTCATGTTTGAAACTATCCTCATATTTTTAGTTTTAATTTTAAAGGACTTTTGAAGCAATATTTCTGCATTTATTTTGGGGGAATGTGATATGTTGAAAGTACACATGCATGTACCTTTTGGTGCAAAATATTATGAAGAGCTTCTAATACTAGATACTAAAAATATTTACATAAAATTGGTATCTGACAAAACTTGCACAAGAACCCTCAATTCACTGCTTGAATTCTGAGAGTCAAAATGCCATCAGCAAAACACTGTTCAACATATGTATTTATAGATGACAAAATCCTTATCCAATACCATGTCTGTAGGTAGTATATCTATTGACATCGGTACATATATGTTACGTTCATTTCTCCCATCCAGAGGAGGGGATTTTGAGTTGCTGGGAACAATGCCATCCATGGAGAATGTACCAACCTGAATCCTCTCTGTCATTGTACCTCCTTACACGTAGCTGTCTTTTCTCTCCTCTCTCTCTTTCTCTCTCTTGCACGTGCACATACACCATTTTATGACATAGCTAGAGTCATCAATGGCCTATAAACAAAAGGATCATTTTCAGGTCTTTGTCTCTGAGGCCACAAAAAAATTGCCTGAGGAAATGTTTTCTGCTGGCTATGAAAGTTATTAGTTCGAAGGAATGTGCACTTTGTTGGTCCGAATTTAAGTCCAGTGAATTTAGAAAATCTGGGAGAGGTATCAGAGAAGGTATTTTTTTTTCCCCACACAGCTCCCTTGAGTTCCTTATTGTGCCTCTGTATATTTGGTGAAAGAGGTGGACTAATAGATATTTCTATCTGTAATATTTCTATGAATAAACATTTCTGTCACTACTTTTATTGATAAATGTCAAAACTACTTGTGTCTAAAAACTTCTCACAACATGAAGGAACGCGTGTACATTGGAAGTGTCCAATTTATTATTGGGTGTATTCTTAATTTAAAAATATTTGCTAGCTGGGCGTGGTGGTGGGGGCCTGTAGTCCCAGCTACTTGGGAGGCTGAGGCAGGGTAATCGCTTGAACCCAGGAGGCAGAGGTTGCAGTGAGCCAATATCGGGCCACTGCACTCTAGCCTGGGTGACAGAGTGAGACTCCGTCTCAAAACAAAAAATAAAAATAAAAAAAATTGTTAACTTTCATGGACCATTCTTTGTCTTTTAAAATCAGACTGAGGCCTAAAACACCACTGCAGATAATTTCTTTGCTTTGAAGGTTTTATTCTCCAAGTTCCTTATGTGTGCTATAAAGAATAATTAATGTAATGAAAAAATCAATATGGTGTATAAATTATTTAGGCTTTACTATCATTGTAATTTTCTCTTCAACACCTATTGATCGGCAACAATTCATTTGTTAATTTCTTCCTAATAAGATATTCATTGTATTAGGTCTGTAGTAGTGCTGTCCCTGCACTTTCGCAAGCAAGTCATGAATTACTAATGATACATGGAACAAGTTAACTTACTAGTGAGTGGTATGAGATGGAAAACAGGCAAAGGGAGTAATTTGAAATGCAGTCCTATAGAAACACTGTGTAGGCGGACAACTGCTAATAATTCAGTGAGTATACTCTTGCAGGATATTAATTTGTACTTTAAAATGTTATCAGTACGTGTTTTTCTTGGCATATATGTGTTTTTAAAATTAATTTTAAAATCCATGATTCTCTTTTTTTGAGAGGGGGGTGGAGGGGCTGGTTTTCCCTAACCATTTACAGTAATGCCCTGAAAATGATGGTTATTAAATAATGTTTTGACAGTTGATAACAGAGTTACTTCAGAGTTTAGGAAAAATCTGAGACCTTTTTGAAACCTAAAGAGAGATGAGTCCAAGAAGAAATCAAACTACCAAATTCATGGCAAAGAGAACTTGTGCATTGGATAATTTGGCCGAGTGGTATCCAGAAAAGACCTCTAAATTTGTAATCAGGCAACCAGGGTTTGAATCTGGGCTTCCTCACTTACTCGTTCACTTATTTATTATATCATTTCCTGCCAACATATCAGTTTCCTGAGGATGGTGAGTTTGTGGTCTCCTCTGCATTATCAGTGCCTAGAGTAGTGCCTGGTGCATAATGGCTGTCAAACAAATGTTGACCGAATAAATGAAAGAATGAAGCAAGCGTAAATAAATTTACTAATTTATGAGACAATTTGGATAAGAATGCGTGCCCTATATCCTGTTTTTTGGAGTTGTGGGGTGAGAAAATGACTACGAAGGCACTTCGTAAATTATACAGTACTGTGCTATACAAATTTAAATTTATATTGACGTAAGAAGGCTTTTGATATAAAATGGAAAAGGAAGGAAAGTTGGATTTTGAAAATGCAATGAATATGTAATTCAGCTTTTATAGAGCATTTCAAAACACCGGAATGACAAAGATGAAGTTGAAAATATTCAAAATACACATTTAGCTCAACAACTTGTTAGAGTAATGAGCAGTTCCTTTTAAAACAGGACATTCTATATAATAAATGACTTATCTAAGTGCATAAGTCTTTCCCTTAGACCATCAGGAAACCTTTTTTCCTCCTAGGGATTTGGCATAGATCAAGGTTTGAAAGTTTTTTTTTTTTTCCATTGCTTTACCCTTTTGAGAAAATTATCATGAAATTAATATTTTAAATTTTGTGGTAATGACTATATATAATAGAGATAAATTATAGCTACAGGTTAATATGTCCTGAAAGTGACCTGAGAATGTAATTTTTCTTCATTTAAGAAAATGAAGAAAATTTCTGATTTGAGAAAACTGTTGAATTGTTCTATGCTTACTTGGTTTTGCAGTTAATTACAAAGAAAGCAAGAAGTTACTTTAAAATAAAATCTTCCAGAATCTAAAGTTTGCATTGCAATAAGATCTACTGGCAGGATGATTTTTGCTTCTTATTGAGCCAGTTTTCATATGTGAAGCCTAGTACTGATCAACTCCAGGATATGACAGATTTCCATGGCTCGAGACCTAGAATACATGCAACTCCTGGGCTGGAGTAAGTCTTGGAGGAAGGTCAATAAGCTTATAGAAAACCCTGAGATTCACAGTGTGATTTTCACGCTTTGACATTTGTGGCCTTGCTGACCCTGAAGGGACTGCCTCTCCTAGGGTTAGCTAATTCCTAGAGTTAGTAAATGACTCACCTTCCAGCACACTTTTCATATGCAAACCAACCAATCTAGAGCCCACACCCCTAACTACTTTCTTTAGTGGGCTCTTACAATACAGTCCACTATCCCACTGCCTTAATCACTCCAGGGCCAGATACAAGACAACTGCCCCAGGGCCTGCGGAAATGATTCAAACTGGCCAGTCCTAAACCTGCTTACCCTGCCTCACTGGTTTCTTTCCATGGAATCCACAATAAAGGCTCTTGGCCGTGTTTTCTTGTCTCCCTCTGCTTCCTGACTGACCCCCGTACTTCCCTTTGTGGCCCGGTGTGGTGTGGCCTGCTTCTTATTTCCAGGGATCTCCCAGGGAGCATAAAATCCTTCTTTTTCGTGATGGTTATTTATGTGTCTGCTTGTCTTACTGTACTTGACTAAAACAAAGCCTAGGTATCCTTAAAACAGTTATCAAGATTGGAAAGGACACAATAATGTACAGGGCAAATAATGTAATTATTTGCACAGGGCAAATAATGTAATTAACCAAAGGCATAAAGATGGAAAAAAAAAAAAAAAAAGAAGAAAAGTGCAGGAGCCAGTGATCAGAGTACAGGTGAAAAGTCAAATTGAGACTAGACATAGGATCAGATTAATTTGTGCTCTCACACCCATGATGAGGATCATGGATTGGTTTGAGAGATTGGAGTGGGATCAAGTCTCCAAGTCAAATGGTTCTAAGCTGTGGAAGGACATGGAAGTAGGAGGAGGGAGGGAGAGAAGGGAAGGGTTTACAGCTGTGAAACCCAGCAAAACCTGACACAGACAATTCCTTATAATTTAAGTAATGTTATAGGCCAGGCACGGTGGCTCACACCTATAATCCCACTACTTTGGGAGGCTGAGGCAGGTGGATCACTTGAGGTCAGGAGTTTGAGACCAGCCTGACCAGCATGGTGAAAACCTGTCTCTACTAAAAATACAAAAATTATCCAGGCATGGTGGTGGATGCCTGTAGTCCCAGCTGCTTGGAGGCTGAGCCAGGATAATCACTTGAGCCCAGGAGGCGGAAGTTGCAATGAGCTGAAATCGTGCGACTGCACTCCAGCCTGGGTAACAGAGTGAGATTCTGTCTCAAAAATAAAAATAAAAATAAAAAAGTAGTGTTATAAAACATTGAATGGTTGGCAAGAGAGATATAATAATGTTTAATTTTCAAATTATTTTCTTTCTATTGCTAACTAGATTGATTGGTTCATTCATGCTTGTACATAGCCCAATACCAGACCCTGTGAAGAATACAAATTGAGTAGAAGACTAGGTCCTGGCTTGCAAAGAATGAAATCATCATTATGTAACTCATGGACAAAATGACTTGGAAATATTTACATCACAACATTTTAGTTAATTCCTGGTATTGTAATCAGAACTATTTATAAAAGTGCTGAAGAAGGCATTTGCAGTAATGAACAAGGCAGGCAATGAAGGGTTTGTATTGACTGAAGTGATGGGGTGATATTGGGTTGATTGTAGAGCTGTATATAGAGGGTTCTGAAAATATGCTAGGCTGAGGAAATTATTTTTGATGCAATGTGAAATTTAGAATTACTTAAAACTCTTAAATAGTAGTAGTTGTTAAAGTATTAATATGTCCAGTAAATTCTCTGATACTCTTTCCTTGAAGATGTGAAACTTAATGCATCCCTTCATGCCCTGTATTGGCTTTAATGACTTGATTCTAATTAATAGAGTACAACCAAAGAGGAGATGAGATGCCCCTTCTGAGTTTAGGTTATAAAAGGACTGTGGCTTTTGTTTCGGTGTACATGCTCTCTGTCTGTCTCTTGCTCTCTCTCTCTCTCTCCACTTACTCTGGGGGAAGCTGTGTTCTCAGCAGCACTATAGAGAAGCCTACTTGGCAAGAATTTGAAACCTCCTTCCAACAACAGTGTGAGTGAGCTTGGAAAAGGATCCTTCAGCCCCAGTCAGCTCTTTACAGACAGCAGCCTTGTGAGAGACCCTGAGCCAGATATGAACACTAACAAAAATGAAAAAACAAAGTAGGGTGGTATTTTTAAGAAGATAAGAGACAATCTGATCACAGAGCACAGGAAGTGTCTCATCTATCTTCTTCCCTTTTTAACCAAAATGAAGGCAGCGTATTTGAGTACAGATACAGGATGGGTGGTGGAATTGATAGTTGAAAGATGAGATAGTTCTAATCTGATTGCATCTCTTTTCTCTATGAAGTACAAAGCAAGGTCATTAGCTGAGAGTCGTGAGGAAAGGGAAGGAATGTCGGAAATTTGAGAAGAGCAGAGATGTGAATAATTATCTTAGAAGTTGGGAAAACACATTTCCTAGGGAAGTAAGTTGTCTGGCAGTATTGAGTTCTGTTTTGAGATCTGTGATTATACATTTGAAATCAGTCCAGTTAGAATGGTTCTGTAATTTTCTTCAGTAACATTTAACTGTTCGGATAGAGGCAAAATTACACAATTGGGTTTAACCAGCACTGGCGTTTTACCCAGTTGTTGCAAGGGAGTTATGGATATTTGCAAGGGAGCATTTCAGTGCCAGATCTTGTCATTTAGGCTGGTTGGGAGATAAGCAAGGATATGAGGGTAGGTGATAGATAATAAGAAAAGTGGTAGGGTCAATATTATATGTTAAGATTGATGATAGTATGGGGGTTGTAGGAGTAGGAGTGCTGGAGAGTTGGTATAAGTGTGCTGGACTATAGGAGATAATGGTCAAAGAAAAGGGCATTTGAAATTGAGATGCTGGAGTGGAGACTATTCCTTGTATGGTCTCTGTAAATGACTGCCTAAGATGGGGCAATGAGTGATCATTGGTGCTAAGAAGGTGAAAGAATGGTCGGGACAAGATGTTGGATGGGTTATCCATGAGAATATTGATGTCAAAAATGATGATAAAAGTAGAGTTGGAGAGGAATGTAGAGTTGGACCTCCTGGTGCTGTAGGTCAGGAGGTCCACAGTGCTAGCCCCAGGGGTGAAGGGTGACAATGATATGACATGTGCTCCAGAAGACTGTGGGAATATAATTATTCTTTCCTCTGCAAGTCAGACTTCTCAGCTGTTCAGTATTGCAGGACTGTGGGAAGTGTTGCAGGAAGTCAGGGACCCCGAATGGAGGGACCGGCTGAAGCCATAGCAGAAGAACATAAATTGTGAAGATTTCATGGGCATTTATTAGTTCCCCAAATTAATACTTTTATAATTTCTTACACCCATCTTTACTGCAGTCTCTGAACATAAATTGTGAAGATTTCATGGACATTTATCACTTCCCTAATCAATACTCTTATAATTTCCTATGCCTGTCTTTACTTTAATCTCTTAACCCTGTCATCTTTGTAAGCTGAGGATGTATGTTGCCTCAGGACCCTGTGATGATTGCATTAACTGCACAAATTGTTCGTAAAGCATGTGTGTTTGAGCAATATGAAATCTGGGCACCTTGAAAAAAGAACAGGATAACAGTGATGTTCAGGGAACAAGGGAGATAACCATTAGGTCTGACTGCCTGGAAGCCGGGCAGGACAGACTCATATTTCTCTTATTGCCGAAAACAGGTAAGAGAAATATTGCTGAATTATTTCACTAGTAAGGAATATTAATAATTAACAGCCCTGGAAAAAGTATGCATTCCCAGGGGGAGGCCTCTAAAATGGCTGCTCTGGGAGTGTCTGCCTTATGCAGTTGTAGATAGGGATGAAACACACCCTGGTCTCCTGCAGCGCCCCCAGGCTTGCTAGGATTAGGAAATTCCAGCCTGGCGAATTCTAGTCAGACTGGTTTTCTGCTCTTGAGCTCTGTTAAGATATTTATCAGTGACAATGCGTGCACAGTGGGCCATGAAACTTCATCAGCAATTCTAGTTTTGCCCGGGCCTTGTGACCTTGCCCTGCCCATTTGCCACCTTGCCCTGCCCATTTGCCTTGTGATATTTTATTGCCCCTGAAGCATGTCATCTGTGTGACCCACACCCTATTCATACACTCCCTCCCCTTTGAAAATCACTCATAAAAACTTGCTGGTTTTGTGGCTCAGGGGGCATGATGGAACCTGCTAACATGTGATGTCTCCCCCGGACACCCAGCTTTAAAATGTCTCTCTTTTGTACTCTTTCCCTTTATTTCTCAGACCCGCCAACACTTAGGGAAAATAGAAAAGAACCTATGTTAAAATATTGGGGGCTGGTTCCCCTGATAGGAAGGAAAGAGATAAAGGGCAGTGAAGAGAGCAGAAAATGAAAAATAAGAAAGATAGAAAAGAAGTAGCCACAGGAAGTTAAAGAAAGCATTGGAAGAACCTGAATCCTGCTCTGTAGAGAAGGGTAAAAAGCTCCTCATCCTTCAGTATCCCATCAGGTGCATGGCAACTCCAGGACAGTAAGAAGGTCACAGGGCAGCATTCCATGAAAGGTTAAATCTGTGACAACCACTCCTATCTCTATCTCTATCTCTATCTCTGTCTCTATCTCTATCTCTCTCTCTATCTCTCTCTCTATCTCTATCTCTATCCCACTATCATCTGGATCTTTATCTATATTGTAACTATGTTTATATTTAACTCTATCATAATTAACAAGAAATGGTTAAAAATTGTTCAGCATTCATTCTTTATGGGGGAGAAAGCAGAAGCATGAACAGTATTTGTAAAGTTGACTATCTAAAGGCATTTTTACATTTTAATCTTTGGTGAAGGACAGGTTTGTCACAAGCATTGCCAGATACATGAGATTTTCCAGTAGACAGGTGACCTCACAGGGAATAGAGTCTGACTGTTGGATGTGAGCTGGGCCCTAGTGTCTGGAGACCAACTGTGACTCAGCAGATCGTATGTCAGTGTGTGAGTGGATAGAGGTTTCTTGAGGAGGCAACTCATGTTCATAAAAATGAGTTAGACTATTTGAAACCACTTGTGGTTTTGATGAGATGGGCTGGAAGAAGGATGCATTAGAGGATAATTATTACGGTTTCCAAAAGGTTATGCATTGCTTATGTGTGCAAGGGAACTCATTCACAGATTGGCCTGTGTTTTGTCTAAAGCTTGATTCTCTCCACATTTAGAAAGCTACTGACATTTATCAGAATCTGATATCTGTTTGTTCTGTTCTGGAGAAGTGTTAGAGAAAGTAAAATAAGTTGCACTGGTGTTAGTGACTTTGAGGTATCAGGGAAGTCAAAGGGGACGAAGGAAAGGCCTAGAAATGAAGATCCAAAAGTGGCCCAAGATAGCTGGGATAGGAAGGTGCAGATGGTGAGCTATGCACCTCAGTCAGTTGTTTATTAAGTCCTTACATCTAGTGTTCAGTAATGTGGCATGTGCTGGGCAATGTGAACCACTATCTAAGTTATGATGTGAGCAGGTTGGAAGTGCCGGGTACTGGGCTGGGCATTGGAAATAAAAAGGTGAAACAGATATTTTCTTTTTTCTCAACAAACTTACTGTGGGCAGCCACCAGTATGCAGTGAGGGACGTGCTGTGGCGTGGGCACAGAGCTGCAAAGCACAGAGGCAGAGCATAGCCAGAGTGGGAGAGGCTTCTGAATTAGTCCATTTTGTGTTGCTATAAAGGAATACATGAGGCTGGGTAATTTTAAAGAAGAGAAGTTTATTTGGCTCACAGTTCTGCTGGCTATATAAGCATGGCACTAGCTTCTGCTTGGCTTCTGGTGAGGCCTCAGGAAGCTTACAATTATGGCAGAAGACAAAGGCGGAGCAGGCACATCACACGGCAAGAGAGGGAGCAAGAGAAAGAGGAGGAGGTGCCAATCTCCTTTAAACAACCAGCTCTCTTGTAAACTAACAGAGCGAGACTCACTTGTGACCATGTGGAGGACACCAAGCCATTCATGAGGGACCCACCCCCATGACCCAAACACCTCCCTCCAGGCCCCACCTTGAACATAGGGGATCACATTTCTTTTATTTATTTATTTATTATTTTATTTTATTTTATTTTTTTGAGACAGAATCTCGCTCTGTCGCCCAGGCTGGAGTGCAGTGGCCCCATCTTGGCTCACTACAAGCTGCGCCTCCCTGGTTCACGCCATTATCCTGCCTCAGCCTCCCGAGTAGCTGGGACTACAGGCACCCGCCACCACGCCCAGCTAATTTTTTGTATTTTTAGTAGAGATTTTTAGGAGATTCACCATGGCCTTGATCTCCTGACCTCGTGATCTGCCCACCTTGGCCTCCCAAAGTTCTGGGATTACAGGCGTGAGCCACCACACCTGGCCGGGGATCACATTTCAACATGAGATTTGGAGGGGACAAATATCCAAACTGTATCAACCTTTTTGGAGGAAATGGTTTAATTATAAAGGGTCATCAGAATTCAGAATAAGGAGTGGTTAATTTTCCTTGAGGGGTGTGGTGAAGACTTCAGAAGCAGTAATTCAGGCACTGTGCACAACTTACTTACCTTTTCAAGGAACTTTTCCCAGATCATTTTCTCACCATTCCTCCCCCATTTGTGTCCTGATGTGTCTTGATGACATGCTGTTTGCTACACATTGACTAGTATAAAGATATACCATAGGTGATTTATTATTAAAAATATTAGAAGTACCATGGTTTATGAAAAATGCTTATTTTAAAAAATAAATTAAAATTCGAGTTGACTGTGCAGGATCACTCCCATGTTCTGTAATGCTTTCTTGAGTGAGATACAAAGGGGGTAGATTTACAATGTGTCCTGAAGGAAAAAGGTTGATTTCTCCATTTTTAGCATATATAATTAAGAACAGATGAACAATACTATTCAATTATCATATAGCTTAATTACTTCTGAATGTGCATATTAAGGCACATAACCTTCTAAGGCTAACTGCCTACTTCCAAAGACAATTTGAGGTGGATTGCAGAGTTAAAATAGGACAATTAAAAATATGAGTAAAACTAAAACCAATGAAAAGGAACAGAAAAATATGTGTGCCAGACATCTAGGTATAATTCCTTTTTGCAGTTAAACAGGAACTTAAGGTTTTAATATCTTGGCTGCTAAGGCAAATAAATAAAACAGAGAGCCCTTGTCATTGGGTTAAGTTTGTCTCAGAAAAAAAAATTCCTTTTTTTCTGACCTCTGGAAGGAATTTTTTGCTTAAAGGGACATGGGATGACATCCTGAACAGTGTTTCCACAATGGTTTTGCAGAAGACACAGGAATATTCTTCAAAAGACTGTTTTTCACATCCACGCTATGAAACAGAGATTTTGGTATATCAGCAATAAGCAACTAGACAATATAATGAAAAGATCTCATTCACTGTAGTGACAAAGATATAAAATATGAGGGAATAAGCTTCGTTAGGGATGACTGTGACCTACATAAAGAGAACTGCAGATTTCATTGGAGATAAATTGAGGCTTGAATGAATAGACAGATGTTTTCTGAATGGAAGGAGCCATATTATAAAAATTTACAATTTATAAATTTAAGAAAATAAATTACTAGTCCTTTTTTGACAAAATCATTCTAAAATGGTTTGAAAAAAGTTAGGATACCCTAAGTATTCCTGAAGAAGAAAAGTGATGAGGTAGAGTTAGTCCCAGATATAAACCATGTTGGAAACAAAATTAAAACTACATCTCTGGATGCATAGCTCGAAGTATACATAAATAGGACAGAAAGCCCCAGAAATAGATACAATTATATTTATGATTTGAATATGTGATATAGTAGTCCTTACAGAATGATAGAGAAAGGAATGCTCATTTAATAACTAGTTTCCCACAATATTTAGAAGCACAGCAAAGTCTTTTAGATCTGTATCACATAATTATGTAACAACTTGCATCCCAGATGAATTCAATAGTTAAAAAATATATAAGTTTTGGGATAATGTAAAATTGAGCATATTTGTGTTTCTTGGAAAGAATGAATCGTTCTAGTGTGTTAAGGGATAAAAGGAAGCACAGGGGAAAACATGAAAGATTTATCTATATTTAAATGGTGAAACAGGCCAGACGTGGTGGCTCACACCTGTAATCCCAGAACTTTGGGAGACTGAGGCGGGTGGAATGCTTGAATCCAGGAGTTTGAGACCAGCTTGGGCAACATGATAAAACCCCATCTCTAAAATAAATAAACATATATATATATATGCCCGGCTGGTGGTGTGCACTTGTGGTCCCAGCTACTCGGGAGGCTGAGGCAGAAGGATCACTTGATCCCAGGAGTTGGAGGTTGCAATGAGCAGAGATCACACCACTGCACTCCAGCCTGGGGGACAGAACAAGACTCTCGTTCAACAAACAAACAAACAACTAGTGAAACATGTATAGTGAAGACAACATAACTTAAATAAAATTAAGAAGAAGAGGACGGGGTGGAGGGTATCGGTGGGTTTGTGTTGGCAGGAATACCACAGACACACATTCCATGGTAAGATTAGATGATGTTCTTAGTTTATTTAGTCAGGGATGCAGGGTTTTATTGGAGTGGGGAAGTCACACACAGCAGGAGCAGATGTAGTGGATTCCAACAGCTCTCTTCTGTCTTCGTGACTTCTAGTTTGGTAAGGGTGTAGGGCTGCTGCAGTGGGCCTCATGATGTGTGTGGTGTTCCTCCAGATCCGAGGAGATCAGGTGGTGCTAGACCTCAAGCCTGTTTATGCTCAGGGCTTAAATCACCATCCAAGGATGAGTCACACAAACGCGGATTCACTTAAATTTAAGGAGGTGTTTACAATAATCAAGCTCTCCTGTCTCTGAGCAGGAGCTCAGTGACTTGTTTTCTAGAACTTTGAAAGCACCCCCCCGCCCCCCGCCGCCTCCCCATGAACAGATTGACCGAGTATGACAGGAAAGGATTATTGACTTTCTTAAAGGCATTCAAACTGGTAGAAAACATTATTACATTCTTAATAGATAATTGGGCAAAACTTATGTACAGTTGTTTCATTAAGAACCTTAGTAAATAACTAGAAAAATATTAACCTCATCTGTAAGCAATGCAAGTAAAATATAAATTAAGAAAATAACATAGCTTATACTTACTAAATGAGTAAACATTAAAAAGCATAGATATAATATCCGGTTCTCATGAAATTGTGGTGAAATGGGTTCATTTGTAAATTTGGAACCTTCCATTGCTGGTTTTTGGAAAGGAGTCTGACTACATATTAGGGATCAAAAACCTGCCCATGGACGTTTGTACCAGGAATCTCACCTCTGGGAATTTATCCTAAAGAAATAATTCAAGAGAAGAAAAGAAAGAAGGTATATGCACTAATATATTCATTTCACCATTATTTATAATGGCAAAAAATTGGAAAAGTGGAACAACTAGGAATTTGGATAGTAGGGGAATGGTTAAACTATGGTACAACAAATTGATGTAATATTATGCCCCCATTAAAATGATAATTATGAAGAGCAGAGTATTAGGATATGTTTGAGGCACTGTTAAAGAAGACACAAAATAGTATCTATTTAGTGATCAGCTTTCTATACTTATGGTCAGGTTCTACAAAGAAACATAATAAAATGAAAAAAGTTGTGAAAATGTGGGTAATTTTAATTTCTTTTCTATTTTCTTTATTAATATAATAATTCTTTTTTTTTTCTTTTCTAGTGACAGGGTCAGTCTCTGTCACCCAGGCTGGAGTGCAATTATGTGATCATAGCTCACTGCAGCCTCAAACTCCTGGGCCCAAGTGATCCTCCTGCCTCAGTCACCTGAGTAGCTCGGGCTGCAAGGTTGCCACCGTGCCTGGCTAATTTTTTCATTTTTTGAGGCGACGGGGTAGTGCTGTGTTGCCCAGGATGGTCTCGAACTCCTAGCCTCAAGTAATCCTCCTCCCTTGGCCTCCTAAAGTATTGTGATTACAGGGATGAGCCACCGTTCCTGGCCCTTTCTTTTCTTTATTACTATTAAAAGCAGCATGAAGTAGTGGTTAAGATTGTGGATTCTTAGATTTCTGGGTTTGTATCCCAGTTCTGCTACTTACCAGCTGTGTGACTGCGGAAGGTAACTTACCATTTTTTGTGCCTCAGTTTGCTCATCTGTGAAACAGGGATAATACTAGGGCCTACCTTATAGAGTTTTGAGGATTATATGAGCTAGTGTTTGTAAAGTGTTTAGAAAAGTGTCTGGCGTATATAAAGCCCTATGCCAGTATTAGCTATTAGTATACTGTTGCTTTTCATAAGATATAGATGGGTGTAAAAACCCCCAAATAAATAAAACACTGCTCTTGTCACAAAACACCGTGCCCCCAGGCCTAGTAAATAGATGTTGACTTCTCATAAATAAGTCTTTGTGTTGGGAGCAAAGCTATTGACACTGGACCATGACTTTTTTTTTTTTAAATTTATTTATTATTATACTTTAAGTTTTAGGGTACATGTGCACAATGTGCAGGTTAGTTACATATGTATACATGTGCCGTGCTGGTGCGCTGCACCCACTAACTCGTCATCTAGCATTAGGTATATCTCCCAATGCTATCCCTCCCCCCTCCCCCCACCCCACAACAGTCCCCAGAGTGTGATGTTCCCCTTCCTGTGTCCATGTGTTCTCATTGTTCAGTTCCCACCTATGAGTGAAAATGTGGCACATATACACCATGGAATACTATGCAGCCATAAAAAATGATGAGTTCATGTCCTTTGTAGGGACATGGATGAAATTGGAAATCATCATTCTCAGTAAACTATCGCAAGAACAAAAGACTGTGACTTCTTTAGTGCAAGGACTCTACCCGTTTGTATTAACATGCTGGGTCATGGTAGGCAATCAGTTTTTGACTGAATTTCTAGAGATGTGACTTTTTGATTACTGGGTTTAATAGTTAGTCCAAGTTTAGGTAACCATAGGAATTGTTCCTCCTTGACCTTGTGCTGGCCTTTGGCCCTATGTTCCTGCCTCCATTTCTGTGTGCTTGCTACTAGTTTTACAGGACATGGTTAAGGGGTCATTCTATTGAAGGGGTCAGGAGCTTTGTCTTGGCACAGACATGGAACCCTGTTGATATGTCTGTTATCACATTATATTACATTTTTGCATTAGTTGGAGCTCACATACTTCCAAGTGGCAGAAATCAATCTAACTAGGCCACATTAAAAGTGGTGTTTTTGTTTGTTTGTTTTACTTTAAGTTTTGGGATACATGTGCAGAATGTACAGGTTTGTTACATAGGTGTACGTGTGCCATGGTGGTTTGCTGTACCTATTGACTCATTCTCTAAGTTTCCTCCCCTCACTCCCCCATCCCCCAACAGGCCCTGGTATGTGTTGTTCCCCACCCTGTGTCCAGGGTTTTCATTGTTCAACTCCCACTTATGAGTGAGAACATGCGGTGTTTGGTTTTCTTTTCCTGTGTTAGTTTGCTGAGGTTGATGGCTTCCAGCTTCATCTGTGTCCCTGCAAAGGGCATGATCTCATTCCTTTTTGTGGCTGCATAGTATTCCATGGTATATATGTGTCACATTTTCTTTATCCAGTCTATCATTGGGCATTCGGGTTGGTTACATGACTTTGCTATTGTAAATAGTGCTGCAATGAACATACATGTGCATGTATCTTTATAGTAGAATGATTTATGTTCCTTTGGGTATATACCCCATAATGGGATTGCTGGGTCAAATGGTATTTCTGGTTCTGGATCCTTGAGGAATCGCCATACTATCTTCTACCATGGTTGAACTAATTTACATTCCCACCAACAGTGTAAAAGTGTTCCTGTTTCTCCACATCCTCGCCAGCATCAATTGTTTCTTGACTTTTTAATAATCACCATTCTGACTGGTGTGAGACGGTATCTCGTTGTGGTTTTGATTTGCATTTCTCTAATGATCAGTGATGTTGAGCTTTTATTCATATATTTGTTGGCTGCATAAATGTCTTCTTTTAAAAGTGGTGTTTATTTTTAAGGATGCTGGGGCAACACAGCAGCATCTCTGGAAAACAGACAGTAGAACAACAGGTGACAGGAAGACTCGTAAGAACCTGGTCAACTTCCGGGAACTTGGCCGCAGGAATTAGCTTTCCTTCAATGACTCGAGTGCATAATCTGTTCACTTACTGGCTTCTTTTACACTGCTGCTACCTGAATTGCTTCTCATAGGCCTGATTATATATTTTTGGCAGAGAAATCTGACTGGCCCACCTCACCTTATTGTGAGGTCCCATGGATTGCCAATCAGCTATAGTCAGGTGTCTGCCCTGACGCAACTGTGGGGTGGCAGTGGCAGGAGGGAATATGCTGGTGATGATGTACACATGTGGTCTCCCCTAATCAGTAGAGATTTTCCCTGAGGCGGGCTCTTTGAGAAAGAAACAACAGCATGGCAGACACCCCCAAAATGCGTTTAACATGCAGTGAAATCTCCCCTCCCCACTCCATTCCCAAGCCATGAGGTTTCAACAGCAGATAAGCATATTATTCATCCATGAATTCTAAGCAATCAGGGTGGTGTCTGGCATGCAGAAGGTGCTCAGTATGCACTATTGAACTGAACTTTCAGATACCTGATAGTTCACTCATTATAGCAAGTGATAAATTGCAGTAAATTTCCAATGAATGCCTGAACGCTGCTATTTTAAACTGTTGTTGAGAGAGGGCTAGAGAGAGAGGTGCATGGAGCCAAACCACTGTTTTGTTGTGATTATGTTGGCACCTGACTTGTGTTCTTACCATTCCACTTATTCAGAGAGGCTCAGGGAAACTCGAGGTAGGTAAAAATATACTTAAGGAGAGATGAGCATTTATATGAAGTAAGGGGAAAAGCCGGGGTTTTGGAGGATACACATTAATGTTGATGTTGAGCATTATCATTGGCTACATATATAAACTTCAGAAAGTCACTAAGCCCTGTGATCTCCAATTTACTCGTCTGTGAAATGAGATAAATAATTTAGCCTAGTTTTTAGGACTGCACATTTAAGACTGTGAAATAAAATTTCTAGTATAAGTAATTTAATTCTCTTCCCTTTTACTCTCCTTGCTTTGTACTTCCTTAAATGGTTTGAGAGTTATTTTGAATGGAGTCCTAGGAGTCCTTATTTCTGTAGCATGAAAGAGACTATTTTGGTCTGAATATTTCATAAGAGAAGAACTTTCAGGAAAACACTAACAAGATTAACATTGTAAGATGCCCCCTATGGTCTAAACACATCAAAATAAAGCAGAAGAATAACAAAAATCATAATAAGTATCACAAAGGGAAAATAACCTTTAAAAGCAATAATTGCAATTTTAAAATAAAGAAAACCAGTTGTAATTGTGAAAGTATTTTAACACCAAAGAGGAAGAACACATTTTCAGGACCAGGCATTTACATTGGTTGAGGTGGAAAACAAATATCAAAAATCAGAAAGAGATAAGATTGAATGATGATATTCACTGGAGAAGATAGAAAAGAAAACATAATATCTATAAAAGTATGCAGTGATGATGAATGACTGCAGCACATGGAAATGCTGCAGAAATGCCAAAAAATAAGTCAGGCATCGAGGGGTAGGCTTAGAGCACTGAAGTGAAGCTTTATATTTGTTGTAAACTATAATGTTAAGTGATTGAATTAAAAATATGTAATAGACTGCATGAATCTAGAAAATGGATTGAGATAAATCTGTGCCTAACAGGGACATTGTTATGGGCTGAATCATGTCCCCTGCCCCCAAATTTATGTGTTGAAGTTCACACTCACGTGTACCTTAGAATGTGACTTTTTTTTTTTTTTTGAGATGGAGTCTCCCTCTGTCACCCAGGCTGGAGTGCAGTGGCCTGATCTCGGCTCACTGTAGCCTCCTCCTCCCGGGTTCAGACAATTCAACTGCCTCAGCCTCCTGAGTAGCTGGGATTACAGGTGTGTACCACCACGCCCAGCTAATTTTTGTATTTTTTAAGTAGAGATGGGGTTTTACTATGTTGGCCAGGCTGGTCTCGAACTCCTGACCTCAAGTGATCCACCCGCCTTGGCCTCTGAAAACGCTGGGATTACAGGTGTGAGCCACCACGTGAGTCACCAGCCAGAATGTGACTTTCTTTGGAGGTAGAACCTTTGAAAAAATAAGTCAGGCTAAATGAGGTCATTGGGGTGGGTCCTAATCCGATATGACTGGTGTCCTCATAAGAAGTAGAGATTAGGATACAGACACATGCAGAGGGAAGATCACGTGAAGACAGAGATAAGGTCGCCACCTACAAGCCAAAAAGGAAGGCTACAGCATGAAACCAGTCATGCCAACGTTTTCGTCTTGGACTTCCAGCCTCTAGAACTGTGGGAGATTAAATTTCTGTTGCTTAAGCTACCAAGTTTGTAGTGCTTTGTAATGGCAACCCTAGCAAACTAATACAGATGCCAGAAGAAAATGATGGACAATTTCCATGAAACCATAGGAAGGAAGTAGAAACTTCCTCTGATTTGGAAAAGAAGAACTTGTGAAAGGAGAGATAGGAAAAATGTTGAAATGCGTTCTATCAATACTAATTAAGAACATTAAAGATATTTGCTGGAGAATTATGAGTGGAAAAATATAAAGGACAAGATGAATAGCTTATGTTACTAAATGCATACAAATGACTGTGTGTTTAGAAAGCCTAAGAAATCAACTTAAAACCGTTATAGTAATAAGAGTTTAGCACAATTACAGCATATAGGATAAATCTGTAGTCTCTAGTGCTTCATATACATATAAAATATAATATAAATTAATCTCATAAATGGTATAAATAGCATTAAATAATTTCAATTAATTTAATGCAGAGTATGAAAGCCATTTAAGGGAATTTAAAATAACAGGAGGTGATTTTTTAAAATTGGAAAAAGCAGAGTGATGTTTTACTCGAATGCTTTCTAAGTACACTGATGATTATAGTATCTCTTTATTAAGTATAATTTAATAATAGATATTGATTTACTTTGTAAATTATGAAGTAAGATTTGATGCTAGATATTGTTTTATTATTAGAGTTCGGGATAGCAAAATTGAGACTCAGGACAAATTTGGGCGGATAATAGATTTTAAGATGGTCTGAACTACTTAAGGATTGAGATAAATAAAAAATGCCTGATTGCTCAGTGATCAATCATTTTGACCTCCTGATTAAGTGAAATTTGCATCGGATCTATCCCACTTCCTACTATAGAGTATAATTAATCTTGAAGACTGTGAGCCAGAGGGCCTGGAGGCTCCTCTGTCTATTATCTGAGTGTCCTTGGGCAGTTATTTAATACATTTCTGCTCCTCCAGTTTTCACTCTGTACAGTGGAGATGGGGTTGTTGTGTGAGGACTAATGAGTCCTAAAATATTACCTTACGATTAAAATTACTTTCACAGGCTATTTGCAGCATTAAATATAATAGGAAAAAAAAAAAAGGAAACTGTGCTCTACCCTAGGGGATTATTCAGGATGGAATTGTGTCCCCTCTTCCAGAAAATCAGTTGAAGTTCTAACCCCTAGTACTTCAGAATGTGAACTTATTTGGAAATAAGATGGTTGCAGATGTAATTTAGTTAAGAATAGATCATATTAGATTAGGGCAGGCCCCTAATTCAATATAACTGGCGTCCTTCTAAGAAGAGAGAGACACAGGGAGAATGCCCTGTGAGAGGGAAGGCAGAGGTTGGAGTTATGCAGCTATAAGCCAAGAAATGGCAAAGATTCCTGGCAGCCCCAGAAGCTAGGAAGAGGCAAGGAAGGGTTCCCTGCAGGTTGCAGAGGGGCTGGGGCCCTGGTTTCAGATTCCTGGTTTCTAGAACTGGGAGACTCTGTATTTCTGTGGTTTTAAGCTACCCAGTTTGTATTAACAGTACTAGGCAATCCTAGGACACTAATAAAGGGACTGTGCAGCTTTTGCAGTAATTTAAAGCATGTTCTTGACTATTTTAAGGCAAGAAAAACTGCTTACAATATATTAATAACTGAAGAGCAGGTTATAAGACATTCTATATGCTCTGTCCTATTATCTAAAAAATACCTAAATGTATATATGTATATTCCTTCAATTTGTTTTCTATACATCAAAGAGTTAAAACAAGTTTTTTTTTCTGATGAGTAGTATTTTGAACTTTGTTTCCTTTATTATATTTTTCTGAATTATTCAAATTTTATAAGGAGATACAAATCTATGAATTTTTTTGAAGAACAATGTATTTTACTTGGTTTTGTCTGCTGTGATTTAGGCATCTATGTCACCTAATAAAAAACACAATTATAAACTTTTGTTTTTCAATGTAAATTTCTGTGTATGGAGTTTGGCAGAACCATTATCAGCTCTGACATACAAGAGGCCAAACAGTAACAAATCAGTTAGAATGTATAAAATTGAGGAGGCTGACATATCTAAAGGACATGTATTACAAAAGCAGTGGAACGTTATATATTAGGTCATTACAGGTCAGTCTCATCTGGAGACTAGATAAAGTTTGGGATGAATATAGCGGGTTCTGAAGTGATGAATAGCCATAGGGCCTGGCCTGGGCTGGATAGGAAAAGTGCCTAATTAAACTTGGGCACAGAGGTTTCATTTCCAAGTCCGAGACCTAAAACAGAAACTGTTAGAATGGGTCACAGAGGACTTAAGTTTATTTGCATACCTATCTGAAGAATACTTTAAGTGATTTATAAGTGTATTTCCATCCATTCTAAGGTTTTAGAAATGCCTTCCATTCCCTTTGGGGTTTTAAAAGTATGTAATTTCTGAGTTACTGATTTACTAATACTTTGAATTAAGATATATTTAATTTAGCTGAATTGAGTGATATCCGAGCAAGTACGTTTTATGGGTTTCTTGGTGAAGTTTATTAGAGGCTCATTAAGGAGCCAAGCAAAGGTAGAGTAAGGCTAGAATGATTAGAGATGAGGGTCACCTGAGAGGTGTGGAATAGCGATATCTGCAGAAAAGGCATACACTTACTGCTGTTATTCATTTACAATGTATGTTGACATTTTGTGTGCACCCTCCTTCCCTTTGGGCAGGTGGAACTTCTTTGATGCTATCAAACAATGGAGAAAACAAATGAAGCAGTAGATGGCCACAATTGCTAATAGCCCGAACCAGTTCATAACAGCAATCCTAGGAGTGAGGTCAACTCTCCTCCAGTCCATGGTTTCTTCCTGGTAGCAGTGGTTATAAGTAGGACATTACAGATCGTGAAATCTTGGTTTATTTTTATTGGCTATGGTGACTCCATTTAGAGGAGCAGCTGGTCCTGGGCTCCCAGAGTTTTCCAGTTGGGGGACTCCCTGAATCGTTTCTCATTTACCACCCAATGACTCCCTGAAATTCATCCCAATCTTGAAGAGAAACTCACAAGATTACATGTTACTCCATATTGGTTACTAATTATTGCTTTATATACTGTAATTTTTACTCATATACTGGCATTAACATGAGAAAAGGGTTATCATTACCATGGCAATGAGGAGTAATGTTTGTGAAACCCATTGCCCCAAAGCACTTTATTCCGTTTGGTCATACTCATTTACTCTTTCTTTTTCAATAGCTAAGAAATTTAGACGCAATTCCTCTGAGCTGGCTAGTGCAAGAGATTTACATGCTAGTACTTCCTTTAATCATCAAAATAACCCCTTCAGGTATTATTATTATTATTATTATTATTATTATTATTATTTCTATTTTACAGCTGAGTAAATTGAGGCACAGAGAAGTAATTTGCCCAAAGTCAAAAAGATAGAAAGTAGTGGAACCAGGATTTGATATCAGGAGTTCTGACTCAAAAGCCTGCGTGCTTAGCTATATATATTTCTTTCTTTCCAACTATGGCTTTGATTCTGTTATCTTCAGTTGTCACAAGACAACATACAAAGACATGTTCTTCTAAATCTATTATTATAGAATATTGTACTCATATTTTAATTAACATAATCTCATGATTATAGTTTTGCAAACCCCTTAACTAAATATGTGTATTTTCTGTTTAGCCTAATATATTTCTCTGCTCACATTGTTGTATAGGAAATTACACTGATGCAATGTTAGCTTTCGAATACACTACCAGAGATCACTGAACAGAAAGACACACACAAAATTAAGACATTCTAATCACATGTTTTATTAAGTCAATTTAAAACATATAATGAAAATCAAGGTTCGAAGTCTTTGCTATTGTGAATAGTGCTGCAATAAGCATACGTGTGCATGTGTCTTTATAGCAGCATGATTTATACTCCTTTGGGTATATACCCAGTAATGGGATGGCTGGGTCAAATGGTATTTCTAGTTCTAGATCCCTGAGGAATCACCACACTGACTTCCACAATGGTTGAACTAGTTTACAGTCTCACCAACAGTGTAAAAGTGTTCCTGTTTCTCCACATCCTCCCAGCACCTGTTGTTTCCTGACTTTTTAATGATTGCCCTCTAACTGGTGTGAGATGGTATCTCATTGTGGTTTTGATTTGCATTTCTCTGATGGCCAGTGATGGTGAGCATTTTTTCATGTGTTTTTTGGCTGCATAAATGTCTTCTTTTGAGAAGTGTCTGTTCGTGTCCTTCGCCCACTTTTTGATGGGGTTATTTGTTTTTTTCTTGTAAATTTGTTTGAGTTCATTGTAGATTCTGGATATTAGCCCTTTGTCAGATGAGTAGGTTGCAAAAATTTTCTCCCATTTTGTAGGTTGCCTGTTCACTCTGATGGTAGTTTCTTTTGCTGTGCAGAAGCTCTTTAATTAGATCCCATTTGTCAATTTTTGCTTTTGTTGCCATTGCTTTTGGTGTTTTAGACATGAAGTCCTTGCCCATGCCTATGTCCTGAATGGTAGTGCCTAGGTTTTCTTCTAGGGTTTTTATGGTTTTAGGTCTAAAGTTTAAGTCTTTAATCCATCTTGAGTTGATTTTTGTATAAGGTGTAAGGAAATGATCAAGTTTCAGCTTTCTACATATGGCTAGCCAGTTTTCCCAGCACCATTTATTAAATAGGGAATCGTTTCCCCATTTCTTGTTTTTCTCAGGTTTGTCAAAGATCAGATAGTTGTAGATATGTGGCGTTATTTCTGAGGGCTCTGTTCTGTTCCATTGATCTATATCTCTGTTTTGGTACCAGTACCATGCTGTTTTGGTTACTGTAGCCTTGTAGTATAGTTTGAAGTCAGGTAGTGTGATGCCTCCAGCTTTGTTCTTTTGGCTTAGGATTGACTTGGCGATGCAGGCTCTTTTTTGGTTCCATATGAACTTTAAAGTAGTTTTTTCCAATTCTGTGAAGAAAGCGGCACTATTCACAATAGCAAAGACTTGGAACCAACCCAAATGTCCAACAATGATAGATTGGATTAAGAAAATGTGGCACATATACACCATGGAATACTATGCAGCCATAAAAAAGGATGAGTTCACGTTCTTTGTAGGGACATGGATGAAATTGGAAATCATCATTCTCAGTAAACTATCGCAAGAACAAAAAACCAAACACTGCATATTCTCACTCATAGGTGGGAATTGAACAATGAGAACACATGGATACAGGAAGGGGAACATCACACTCTGGGGACTGTTGTGGGGTGGGGGGAGGGGGGAGAGAGCATTGGGAGATATACCTAATGCTAGATGACGAGTTAGTGGGTGCAGTGCATCAGCATGGCACATGTATACATATGTAACTAACCTGCACATTGTGCACATGTACCCTAAAACTTAAAGTATAATAATAATTAAAAAAAAAAAGAAAATCAAGGGGGAGAAGATAACAGTAGGTTAATGCACTTAGGATAGTATACAAGTGGGGTGACTGGGCAACCTGAATGCTGGGTTATACAATGTTCATATATCTGTCTCTTTGCTACATCAGCCTTTCAAACTGGGGCTGTGGTTAGGAGGATGAGAATGGGGTTTGAGGAAAGGGGCTCTAACAAACAGATGGAAGGCTTCTGGGGGACAGACCTGCTCTATCCGAGAAATACAAGGACAAGCACACCTACTAACAGCTTTAGTGTGCCAATTGGATTGCCAAATAGCTTTGGGCTTTATCGGTATTTTTTTGGCAGAGAGCATGTAGGGGCAGCATTGAACTGGGTTAGATAGCTGATTTAAGGATAACAATAGTTGTCAGCCAAGACTGGATAGTTTTACCCTAGGACTCGGTCTTTTCAAACCTTCCAGTCATCGAGCAATGCTCTTGTTTATTCCATTATATACCCCAACTATTCTGTCTTGAACATGCCTTGTAAGTTGAACTTACTATCCATATTTAACACATTGTGATGTCACCATGTCTCACAAGCTACTTGTTATCTCTACTTAATATTCCCTATGAATTTTGCCTCTTCTCTTAAGCTGTTAACTTTCTTATTACCAATGCTTAACAATCCTTGAGTTTTATCCATGCTGTTTGTTTTGCTTGTATTTTTTTAGAAGAATGGAGTATTCTTAAATAATGGAGGAAATACATATTATTCAAGTGCAATAGATTTCCTTTCTTACCATCAACTGATGAGTAAAAAGTATCCAGATTAAACAGAGTTTTAAATTCAGTACTCAAGTGAGGATTGGACAAATGGTATTATGAATAGGTGGGTTTTTTTGGTTGAGGTATCAGAAAAGCTTTTGGAAAAGGCGAGTTGGAGCCAATGCTCAGGTTCTTTGTACTGGTTAGTTTGATTTCCTTTGTCTTATGTCAGCTCATGAGACCTTTCTGTCACTCTTAGAGAGCAACACAAATGTTAAGAATTTTCTCAGCTGGTTTCCATTACTGAGGAAAACCATTCCCAGAAGTCTGGCGTTGAATATGACCAAAGTAGATATAAATTCTCTTCCCTTAAAGCAGCCTGGAATAAACTAGGGTTTATTCTCAGCGGAGTTTTGGCATGATATCTTTTGTGAAAAGGGTAAACCTTTTCCAGCTATGATTGCCTTTATAACTCCTCTATACCTTAATTTTCACAATGAGTGGAGGATGCAAAAATCCTTTTGAAGCTTCTTCCAGAAAAGCTACTTTGCTGAGGGTTTGAAATACTACAGTGTGTAGTTGTATCACACGATCTTGGAGTGAGCGGTTTAAGAACAGCACAGTGATTGTGTAAACAGCATCTTCTGTTAAATTTGTTTTTGAAAATGGAATTACCTACATTTTTAAAAATGTGACAACAAACTATTTGAATCAATTGCTTCAAATCAATTGCTCCTAGGGAGATCAGGAGTTTATTAAATGTAAAAACTCCAAAAAAAAAAAAAAGAATCCTCTTAGAAGTATTATAGAAAAAAAGGACCACCTAGTTGTTACAGAAAATTAAAAATGCAGAGCTTATTGGAATGTTAGTTGTATGCATGGGCAGTTTAGGAGGTTTGACCAGTAGCATCAGGGTTAAGCCTGTTGAAGATCATGCATTTTAGCGCTCATAGTTTTTCATATGGGGACTGAATTATCCCAGATATTAAAAAGAAGAGAACGTAAAATGTTCAGGAGCTTTCCTCAATAGTTTTTAGAGCTGGGGCTTGTTACTGTCTTGATGATGGCAGTTTCTAGCCTGTTGTTCTACTGAACTGCCAGGAACAGCGATGCTAGGTGGAAGTTATTAACCATCTCAGGAGGGCTCTCCTTTAGGACAAGGAGACCACCAGGGACTTGAATGGGAGAACTGATTCCGGGCATTAAAGGTCCTTGTGGACAAAATCATTTAGCCATGCTTCTTCGATGGATGGGCCCCACCAATCTGCTTCCTTACTGTGACACTTCTCATTTCTTATTTAATGGAATAGATATAAAATAAATAACTAAAATAAGATAAATGAAGGAAAAAAATAAGTAGATATTATTTTATTCCCATTCAGTAATGGAGTGTGTAAACAACTTTGACCTGAAAAGCCTCTAAACATGTAACAGCAGTGAGGATGGATGATTCTTTGGTATGGTGTTTGGGGTTAGCGTTGGATTTCTACTTTTGAGCCAGACACACCTGGGTTACATGCTGAGGGCATAACCAGGTAAAGAATATTTTGTTGATCTAAGGAGTCATCCACATTAAGACCTGGTTTAACTGAGCAGTTTTCTGACCTCACCACATGTGGCTTGCTACCTGCTGTTAAAGATTCTTGCTTTTGATGATACATGTAGACAGTGCAGGTAAGATTGAGTACTGATAAGCAGCACAACTTATTAGACGTTTAATGTATGGTATGCTACCAATGATACGCCACCCCTGAATATAGACTGATAGCTGTAGAGATATGCCATACTCTTGGAGGATATTTTACTGTGTGACATTCTGCCGTATCTAGAAAAGTAAGAAAAAAGATATTAGAGTAGGATAACTTGAGAAATGATTTTTAGATGTTGAAATTTAGTGTGCAGCCAGTGATTTAAAGTAAAGCACTGGCTATTTGGATTGCAATTAAGAATGAGATTTTTGAATATTTATTTCTAATTTATGTTGTACATACTGCAAGGGTATCTGAGGTGGCATGAAATTAAAACCACCAAATTGCCATTAAATCAAAGATAAAGAGTGAGATATAAATAATGAAGCAGGGGGGTGATTTTAATAGACTATCCTGGGTTAAGGTAGTAATTACAACTGGGGGGAAATATTTACTTCCAAGTTTCCTGGAGTCAAGATCCAAGTGGAAATGGAATGAGTTAAATAACTTTCCTTGTTTCATAATGAAAAATATACTGGTGTGTTAGGAGAAAACTTTTAACTGGCACAAAATTCTAACAAGAATTTATTGCATTGATCTTAACTTAAGGTGCATTAAGCTTCATAAACCAACCTTATTTCCAGTTCTATCTTACTTATTTAACTTCATTAACCTCATCTCTCTCACTTATTTTAAATTTATTCTATCATACTATATTTTCATATATTTGTAAGCCACCAAAATCCTACACAGCATAAGGCACAGTATAAACAAAATAAAAATAAGTACCATGATGAGTAGGGTCTTCAATTACAGTTTTTATACAATATGCAGAATCATTTAATGGGGTCATTTGTAATTGACTCTTGAAAAAGTTTTACAAGTAACGGCAGGTGGTCAAGATTCTGCTAGAACATTTTAGCCAGTGACCATGGCTATTTAATTTTAATTCCGTAAACGCATGTGCTTCCTTTCCTCCTGATCTCTCATAATTACACTTCTCCCAGACCTGCTTGCTGACCTCATATAGACCGTTAATCCCTTAGTCCTCTCCTTTTTCCACATCTGCTAGTCAGCCCCCTTCTTGACTTCTATTCTTTTCCAACCTAGTAGGGGCCATGTGGTTTATCGTCCCAACTACTCTTTCACCAGCATTTTTAACTGTGCTACACTTGGTCTCCTCCAGCACCCCACTCTGCAAAATGTGGAATCAGGATTGATGCTACAGTTTGCTGCTTCCTCTCCACATGACCTTAGTCGTTGAACCCTTGTCACAGGTGCAGCTAGCTGGGGCTGGCATCATGGGTGGTAAAGGAATTTACTAAGACAGTTGTAGGTAAAGAAAGGCAGAGTTATTAGAGAAAGTAGGAAGATACATTGCAAGGGTGCAGTGGGCAGCATAGCAGAAAAGGGGCTGTCTGCAAAGAGGCAGGGGCTGGAGGGAAGTCCATAGGGTCGTGCTGCTGGGGCTCCATGCACATAAGGTGTGCAGATAAGGTTGTGCTGCTGGGGTTATGTACGATATTTGGGAACAGGATGTTGGGCCAGTGGGTTGTCTGTGATTGGCTGTCTCTTGGAACAATTGTACTCCCCAATCTGCGACTCTTTCCTCATTGTTGTTTATTTATCTTATTAGGGCTACACAACCCTGTTGGAGGAAACCACACAAATGTTCAGCCTGTTGCCATGACATCATCAAGGGGTCCTGGCTCATCTGGGCCTCTGTGCCTTCAGTTTTTCACCTCTCTCTTTAGTCTTCTCCTTCACCTCCTTTCCTCTATCTTCCAGCTCTCATTCTCAGTAGATGGCCTTTGTTTGCTGCTGTGTCAAGAAAACTGGGCCTATAAAGGTGATCCCCACTTCTTCTGACTTCCACCTGAAAATTTAGCTACCATTTCAGCCATCTTTATTCTGTTTTTTCCAATCAAAGACAATGAAGTATTTGGCATTCTATTTCATACCTGTAATGGACTGAATGTTTATGTCCCCACAAAATTCATATGTTGAAGCCCTACCAAACAATGTGATAGTATTAGGAGATGAGGTCATGGGGATGGAGCCTCATATGCTAATGTTGGCTACTATGCTAATTCCAATGGATACTTGCCATTCTTCTATGTCAATGGTTCCCAACATTTTTGGTACTAGGGATGGGTTTTGTGGTGTTTCCATGGACTGGGAGTGGTTGGAGGTGGGGGGATGGTTTTGGGATTAAACTGCCCCACCTCAAATCATCAGGCATTAGATCTTCATAATGAGCATCTAACCTTGATTTCTTGCATGTGCAGTTTACAGTAGGGTTTGTGCTCCTATGAGACTCTAATGCTGCTGCTGATCTGGCAGGAGGCAGAGCTCAGGTGGTATTGCTCGCTTGCCTGCCACTCACCTCCTGCTGTGCCACCTGGTTCCTAACAGGCGATGGACTGGTATTGGTCTGTGGCCTTGGGGTTGGGACCCCTGCTCTATGTGATTAATTTCTGGTTGAAGCCATCTGTTATCAGGCTTTCTTGATTCACCTTTTATCTCTCTCACTATTGCCTTTTCTGTCTTTCTAAAGTTCTCTTTTATCCTACCAATGCCCTTCAAATGCTGGTGTTATTTAGATATATGTCCTTAGTTCTGCTCTTATTCTAGGTACGGTACTTGCAGGATCTCACACATTTTTGTAATTTCATCTACCCCTCGTGTACTCATTGGTTGCCTAGGAATCAGAGTGAAGTCATCTAGAGCTGTAACATTCTGGTTATTTGAACTGCTTAAATATTAGAATGTAGAGAAGTAGGAAGAGGTAACAGCTAACATATTCCCAAAGGTTTTGAAATAAGATCCCTATACCCACTGCCACAGAATCACTTAAATATATATACCCAACCCTGTCCCTGAATTTCTGAGTCAGTGTGATTGGAATGGGGCTTGGGGATCTGTATTGTCAAAGGCTTTGTGAATTGCTTCTGTTGCACACTTATCGAGTGATTACTGTATGTTAAGTACTGTGCTAAGTTAGAAAGCCAATATTTTGTTATGGAAATTTAAAACCCTTATCTGTTTTCCCCAGTTATTGAGTAAGTTTCCTGACTGCAGGATGACCTACAGGTGGGATCAAAACTTTCTTCTAAAAGCAGCTCTGAATGTGCTTGTAACTAATAGAGTTGACGTAGTGTTTGGTTCTGTCCTGTGAGGCATAGCAGTGTGGTGGCCCAGAATGTTTAGAAGGCAAAGATTTGCCGATTGTTTGTCCCATGGATATCCTCTCTGTACAGTTGCTGACATCGAGCTGTGCTGTGTCAGGATGGATCCAGCATGGGTTGGCTTTAAAGTGCATTCCAAGATAACTAAGTGGAAGAAGTTGCAAGCTGGATGTCAGCTGAGGCTCTTCTCCTTAGTTGGCTCCTCAGGAAGGTGCCGAATGGTTTTGCCCCACTTTGGTGCAAAGCTCATCTCCCTTCAAGTTCCCAGGGCCTCCGTTTTCATCTGTTAGTTTACTGGAGATTTGGGGCTCATGTGGGAATTGCATTTGATATCTGCAGCCTCTCTGCATCTCCTTCCTGGTTCACCCCTTTCCTGGCTTTTCTGTCTTCTTTCTCTTCCCCTCAATCACATTCTCTCTCTTCTAAGAACTAGACACCTTCCCTTCTTTGTTTGATGTAGAGAGCTTGATAACCACCATTTAAAAATGTGAATGTGCCTGGGAGATCTTTCCCTTCATCCCACAAGGTTTATCAAAGTACTTTTTTCCCCCTGTGCTTTTTTTTTTTTTTTTTTTTTTTTGAGGCAGAGTTTTGCTCTTGTTGCCCAGACTGGAGTGCAATGGGGCAATCTCAGCTCACTGCAACCTCTGCCTCCTGGGTTCAAGTGATTCTCCTGCGTCAGCCTCCCTAGTAGCTGGGATTACAAGTGCTCGCCACCACACCTGGCTAATTTTTTGTATTTTTATCAGAGACGGGGTTTCACCATGTTGGCCGGGCTCATCTCCAACTCCTGACCTCAGGTGATCCGTCTGCTTCAGCCTCCCTCCCAAAGTGCTGGGATTATAGCTGTGAGCCACCGTGCCCAGCTCCCCCTTAAGAGTGATTCTGGCAATAAAATTTTCTCTGTCTCACTTTCTAAAATGTCTCAATCAAAGCTGTTTCTTAAACATGAAAATGTTGGTGGTGATATAGGCAACAGCCTGAGTGGTTTATTCTGGCCATGGTTCTGCAAGAAGATCGTTTTGTACTTCTGAGGAAGGATGCCATGGAAAGTAAACATGCATGCAGATAACCTGATAACTGTATTAAGGCATATGGAATAAGTTACAGAGGGCAAAACCTGCAGCATAGTTTTGGTTTAGGTAATTTGGGATTGGAGTTTGATTTATTGAAACATCTTCTGTTCTGGTTCTTGTGGTTCTGGTACAATAAAGTCATTTCATGTCCCTGGGATCTCTGTCTGTTAGTTTGTATGAAACCAAGAATGACTGGGAACCAAGAATCAAAGTTAATTTGGAGCTTATCTTAAAAAATTAATCTGGCTTATCTTGAGTAATAGTAATGGTCTTTTGTGTGATGATTTGAATTGTGTTTCCCCAAATTTATATGTTGTCATCCTAATCCCCAGTACCTCAGAGTGTGGCCTTATTTGAAGACAGAGTGTTTACCAAGTTAAAATGAGGTTATTTTAGGCTGGACCTGAATCCGGTATGACTGGTGACCTTACAAAAAGGGGAAATTTGAAGACAGACTCACATAGAGGGAGATGGGCCTGGAATAAATTGTTCTCTCATACCCCTTAGAAGCACCAACTCTGTGGATTGCTTGATTTTGGACTTCTTACCTCCAGAGCTGTGAGGTAATAATGTATTTCTGTTGATGAAGCTACCATGATGATGGTACTTTGTCATGCCAGCCCTAGGAAACGAATTAGCAAACTAGTGCAGTGTGTCTCATTCCTGGTGCAGAATTAGACTAAATAATTCAGCTCTGTATTTAGAGAGGGGAAAATAATAGCAAAGAGTTTGAAAGATACTCCCACCAAAAATGAGACTATGTAATTTTGGGGAGAAGGATGCTAACTTTTTGGTATATACATTTATTTATACTACGGTTTTCAAACTTTACTTGGTAGGGAATCTTTTTTGTTTTTTAAAAGAGCGTTAAAGGACACACTAGCAGAATGGCTTTGCTTTGGTCGAAAGGGCATGCGTGTGGTGCTGAGAGGGCATTGGTGGCTGTCACCCTCCCCTGAGGTGTCCTGGAACCTTAACCCTTTAAGAGACAGTGGGAATATTGTTGGCAACTATTCTGAGTTGACCTAGAAGGAACTGTGCCTGAAGGGTTAATTAGACTTTGCAGGGATCAGGATTTGTTATCATTAAAATGAGTAATATTGTCCTATAGGCAAAACATGATTTCTGGAAAAGAGATTAATTACATCTGTCATTTGAGATGGTTGACCAGATACTATTTGAGGAAGCTTTTAGGATCTCAAGACATGGGGTGAATACCATGGGGAAAAAATAACATATCTAACCAATCATTGTGAACTTGTCTTTCCTTAATTCCTTTTTCTTGAGGTAATGCCAGGAGCACCTATATCCCCAAATCTGCATTCATTATTGGCCCTATTGGTTAAGCCTTGGGCTTTTCAGTCAGCTCTGTAGTATTGCATTAAAAACCGCTTATAAAAGGATTTGCATTTAATGAATTTTTTTGTAGCTTTCTCTGAGCTCTTTATCCTATCCTACCTAGTCTGGAACTTCCTCCTTCAATTATTGCTGCTTCCAGATTTTCAACCTCTTCTTCTCCGATGGCTCATTCCTTGTAGTTATTAGAAATGTCCAAGCCTTACCCATTTTGCCAAACCCTAAGATACCCTCTGCTGGCCCTGCAGCCCTGCTGAGCTACCTGCATTCTTAACGCTATTCCGTCCCACTACCAAGCAGAGTATTTGAGGGCCAGGGGGTGTCAGGGGCTGCGTGAGCGACTGCCATGGCAAGTGTACTGTTTCTGATCTTTCTAGGCTTTCCTCAGCTCACTGCCCTCAGCTTTCCATTAAAACCGCCTTGAAATCCTTTGCCAGAAACTGTAAGTCTTGGAAGGTCAAACCTTCACATCTGCTGCCTTTGAGCTGAACTCAAAACAAGTCATTAACTACATCTAAGAGAAGAGTATATTTTACTTTACTAAAGAACCTCTTCTGTTCATTGAAACTGCTTCCATTCATTCTTTAGAATGTTTTTCTTTGTTTATTAGTCTACTTAAGGCTTAGGATATTTTTTCTTTTAAAAAAATTAAAAAAAAATCTTACTGGTTTAAGTTAAAACATCTTATCGAGGTTTACTTTTTTTAAAAAACTTTTTAAAAAAATTGACACAATTGTATGTATTTATGGTGTACTCATGACATTTTGAAATATGTATATTGTGGAATGACTAAATAAATCTAATTAACATTATGTATTACCATACATGTTTATCATTTATTTGTAGTGAGAATGCCTAAAATCTACTTTTCTAGTAATTTTCAAATATATAATACATTGTTATTAACTATAGTCACTAAGTTAAGTTTCTTGACCTTATTCCTTCCATCTAACTGAAATTTTGTATCCTTTGATCACATCAGCATCTGCCTAGTCTCCTCTCCCTCCCCTAACTCCTGGTAACCACCATTCTACTCTTTACTCTGAGTTCAATTTTTTTAGATTCCACATATAAATGAGATCTTTGTGTGTCTGGCTTATTTTATATAACATAATGTCCTCTAGGTTCATCCATGTTTTTGCAAATGACAAGATTTCCTTCCGTTTTTCAGACTGAATAATATTCCAGTACACAAACACACACACACACACACACCCACACACACACACACACCACATTTTCTTTTTCCATTCATCTGTTGATAGACGTGGGTTAATTCTGTATCTTAGCTATTATGAATAGTTCTACAATGAACATGGGAGTGCAGATATCTTTTCAATATATTGATTTCCTTTCTTTTGGATATAGACCCAGTAATGGGATTGTGAGATCATATGGTAGTTCTATTTTTAATTTTTGAGGAACCTCCATACTGTTTTCTAAAATGGCTGAATTTTTTATTTTTCATTTTTTTAAAGACAGGGTCTTGCTCTGTCACCCAGGCTGGAGTGCAGTGGCACACAATCACAGCTCACTACAGCCTCGACCTTACAGGCCCAAGCAGTCTTTCAGCTCAGCCTCGAGTGGCTGGGACCACAGGCCTATGCCACTATGCCTGTCTAATTTTTAAATTTTTTATAGAGATGAGGTCCCACTATGTTGCCCAGGCTGGTCTCGAATTCCTGGCCTCAAGTGATCCTCCCACCTCAGCCTCCCAAAGTGCTGGGATTACAGGTATGAGCCACTGCACCCCCCAGCTAATGGCTGTATTAATTTACACTCCCTATCGATAGTGTACAGGTGTCCCTTTTTCTCCACGTTCTCACTAACCCTTGTTATCTTTTGTCTTTTTGTTAATAGCCATTATAACAGGTGTGAGGTAATAGCTCATTGTGGCTTTAATTTGCATTTCCCTGATGATTAGTAATGTGGAGCATTATTTTATATACATTTTGGCTACTTGTATGTTTTTTGAGAAATACCTCTTCAGACATGTTTATTTGCCCATTTTTTTTAAATCGGGTTATTTGTTTTCTTGCTATTGAATCTTTTGAGTGCCTTTTATATTTGGATATTAACTCATTATATACATGGTTCGCAAATATTTTCTCCCATTCTGTGGATTGTCTCTTGACCTTATTGTTTCCTTTGCTGTGTAGAAGCTTTTTAATTAATTAATTGATTATTATTATTTTTTGAGATGGAGTTTCGCTCTTTCGCCCAGGCTGGAATGCAGTGGCCCGATCTTGGCTTACTGCAACCTCCGCCTTCCGGTTTCAAGTGATTCTCCTGCATCAGCCTCCGAGTAGCTGGGATTACAGGAGCCCACCACCATGCCTGGATAATTTTTGTATTTTTTGCAGAGATGGAGTTTTACTATGTTGGCCAGGTTGGTCTTGAACTCCTGACCTCGTGATCTACCCGCCTCAGTCTCCCAAAGTGCTGGAATTACAGGCGTGAGCCACTGCGCCTGACCTATTATCTTTTTTTTGAGATGGAGTCTCACTCTGTTGCCCAGGTAGGAGTGCAGTGGTACAATCTCGGCTCACTGGAACCTCTGCCTCCTGGATTCAAAGGATTCTCCTGCCACAGCCGCCTGGGTAGCTGGGACTACAGGTGTGCGCCACCATGGCTGGTTGATTTTTGTATTTTTAGTAGAATTGGGTTTTTGCCATGTTGGCCAGGCTGGACTCGAACTCCTGACCTCAGGTGATTTGCCCGCCTCGGCCTCCCAAAGTGCTGGGATTACAGGTGTGAGCCACTCTGCCTGGCCCTGTGCAGAAGCTTTTTAGTTTGGAGTAATCTCATTTGTCTGTCTTTACTTTTGTTGCCTGTGCTTTTGTGATCATAGACAAAAAAAATCATTGTCCAGAGCAACTCTTGGAGCTTTTATGTTTTTTTTTAAGTAGTTTTACAGTTTTAGATCTTACATTTAAGTCTTTAATCCATTTTGAGTTGTTTAAATGGATTAAAACATTTAATCCATTTTGAGTTGATTTTTGTATGATGTGAGGCAAAGGTCCAGTTTCATTCTTCTGCATACAGATATCCTGTTTTCCCAACATCATTTAATGAAGAGACTGTCCTTTCCCCATTGTTTATTTTTGGCATCTTTGTTGAAATCCAGTTGACTGTAAGAGCATGGATTTATTTCTGGGCTCTCTATTCTGTTCCATTGGTCTGTGTGTCTGTTTTTATGCCAGCCCCTTGCTGTTTTGATTGCCATTTACTTTTGTTGTTCTTTTATTTCTTTATCTTATGAATTTTAAAAAAGTTGAAGCTTTTTTTTATGTTTGTCTTATTATAGTTACACTCTTAAATGTCTCAGCTTATGGCTTTATGTATTTTAGTGTCTTTTTCTAATACTTTTAATTATATGGTAATTTTTCACTTGTGTTATTTTTTTACCCCTTCTTTTTTGGTGTCATGGTTTTACCTTTATTTATCTTCTTTTCATTTTCTGTATTTAATATTTTTTATTTTGCTCTTTTTCTGATTTTTATTTTTTACCCATTTCTATTTTAACAGTGTCATAATTTTTTCTTTTTATTTCTAAGCTTTTGGTATCTATTGTACAGACTTTACTTTTACTAGTTATTTGCATTGTAATATTCAAAACCCTTTCATGTTTATTATTTGTCTATTTCTTGTTTTCCTGATATATTCCATTTCTTTATTATTTCTTAAAATTACAGACACACAAGCATTTTGTTGGTGATGAAAATTGCAAGGACATTCTTGCCTCTGTAGTCTTGGATGTTTTTGTCCTGACCATCTCTCACAGTTGCTCTTTTGGGTTTGCAGAATCTCTCTCCATATCCCTAGTGTGAATTCTCCAGGTAAAATGAAATCATCATGGATACCCCTAGAATTGCATATGACACATTTTTGATCCAAGAATAATAGTTTTCTTTATGGAAGGGGCATATTTTATATTAGAATTAGAGTTTTTCTTTTCTTGCATCCCATATTGGTCAACTGCATATTAGACTCTGCACAGTCTCACATCCATTCTGTCTGACACAATCATTGGGACCTGCAAGTGTCTCAACTCTGTGCGACATTACTGAAAGAAGAGGTCGGAGGGGAAGGCTGCTTCTGAGACCTGGCATTGCTGAAGAAACTTCTAAAAGACCATTCTGGAAGGAGGCTGTATAGTGAGACCACAGTCATGCTCCTGAAATCTGTTCTACCTCAGCCTGCCTCGCATGTTGAGTTGGACCTGCCACCCTTCTTAGCAGGTTTATGGGAGACTCCTGGGTGTGTTGATCTTCTTCCTTCATTCCCACGTGTCCCAGGAACACGTGGGCTGCAGTTATCACTGTGGACTTTCTTTTCTTTTTTAAAGAAAATACAAGCTTGGACAAATAAAAGTAGAACTCTACTGCTGTTATGGTAAGAACACACAGGGAATCATAAGTCTGGTCTGGGACATATACTTTAAAAATAGAATGGTGAGGTAACTTAAAAATCATGCCAGATGAGGAACAGTTGAAGGAATATTGAGTCTAATTATAAGAGGAATTTAAAGAAAATTTGTTTGCTATTGGCGGTATCCCTAGGGCTGTCATGGAAGAGGAGTTTGCTAACTAGGGCAGAACTAGATGCAATGGGTGGAATGTACAGGGATCCAAGTTTGGCTGTGTTTATGGAGAAAAACAATTCAAATGTGAAAACTGTTAAACCGCACAGCATACGGCTTCAGAGCGGACCAAGATGGGCTAATAGGGCCGTTGTTAGGGAGGTGTTGTGCCTATTAACTTCAGTAGGGATGGTGCCCGGTTCAAGAGGCCAGAGAACCACAGCCAGTGAATTAGGCATAGGGTTTTATTGAGGACTTACAGGGATGGCTCAGTGGTAGCAGGACAGAAGACCCACCACCGCTTATAAAAAGCATGCAGTTTATATAGCATTTTCACTGAGCACCTCCACCCCCACCAGCAACCTACACCTGGCAACCTTCACTTAACCCAAAAGAAAGGGCCTCTCTCCCCCGTGCAGGCTGCAGTCCACCGGTGGGCTCAGATATTTCTCATAGATAAGGAATGAATCTTCTGATTGGACACACTTGGAACTCCCAAAACACATTCAGGTGTGTCTGCCATATAGGGTCATTCTGAGGGTATGCTTAAGGTAAGTTATCACTGTCAGGTGCACCTACAATGCACAGGTGTGTTTACCCTATAGGAGGTTAGAAGGTTCTGTGATTCTTTGACCTTGTGTTCATTTTACCTGTGGCCTTAAATTGGATTTTTTTAAAAAATAAATTTTATTGTGTATTGTATTAGTTTGTTCTTGCACTTTTATAAAACAATACTTGAGACTGGGTAGTGTTCTTGCACTTCTATAAAACAATACTTGAGACTGGGTAATTTATAAAGAAAAGAGGTTGAATTGGCTCATTGGCTTCCACAGGCTATACGGAAGCGTGGCAGCATCTGCTTCTGGGGAGGCCTCAGGGAGCTTTTACTCGTGGTGAAAGGCAGAGCAGGAGCAGACGTCTTACATGGTAGGAGCAGGACCAAGAGAGAGAAGGGGGAGGTGCTGCACGCTTTTAAACAACCACATCTTGTGAGAACTCTATGACTATACAGTACCAAGGTTGGGGGGATGATGCTAAACCATTTATGAGAACTCCACCGCCAGGAACCAGTTGCCTCCCACCAGGCCCCACCTCCAACACTGGGGATTACAGTTGGAGATTTGGTGGGGACAAAAATCCAAACTATATCATGTATATTTAAGGTATACGACATGATGTTATGAGACATATATACATATATAGTAAAATGGTTATTACAGTGAAACAAATTAACATATACAAATGATTTGATTAGCCTATTTCAAAATAGGGTATTTGCATTCGCAATGAGTTTCTTCATCTACTTTTACTTATTTTGATAGAGGAAATCCTTTCTCCTCAGCATCATCCTTGGTTATATACCATCTAGGTGTTGATGGTTTTCCTCATATCCTGTAGACTTTGTGGAGTGAAAGGGTCATGCTAGACAAAAGGTCTGAGCATTGAATTGGGATCATTTTAGAGCTAAACCCTTAGCTTTCTAGAGTCTTATTTTATCCCAGTTTTCTTTAATGAAATATAACTAATATATGATGAAATGCACAATCTCAAATGTGTAGTATGTTTTGGCCATTGTATATACCTTGCAGCTACTTCCTGGATGTTCTTTCATGCCCATTTTAATTGATTTCTTCCTCCACCCCCACCCCCACCCCTATTTAATAACTGCTTTCTGACTTCTGTAACCATTGATTAATTTTGCCTGTCCTTGGGCTTCATATGCATGGAATCATACCATATGTACTAATTTGTTTCTGACTTTCTTCACCCAGCATGTTTTAGAGGCTCGTCATCTATGTTTTTGCAGGTATGAATAGTTTGTTTATTTGTATTGCATTTCATGGTATGAATACATCATTTTTCCATTCTACCCTCTGGAGATTTTGTTTCTTGCTACCTAGAGGAACAATCCTGAACTTTTTTTTTTTTTTTTTTGAGACAGAGTCTTGCCCTGTCACCCAGGCTGGAGTACAGTGGTGCAATCTTAGCTCACTGCAACCTCTGCCTCCCGGGTTCAAGCAATTATCCTGCCTCAGCCTCCCGAGTAGCTGGGACTACAGGCATGTGCCACCACACCCGGCTAATTTTTGTATTTTTAGGAGAGACGGGGTTTCACCATGTTGGCCAGGCTGATCTTGAACTCCTGACCCATGATCCACCCACCTTGGCCTCCCAAAGTACTGGGATTACAGGCCTGGCCTTTCTGCGGCTGTGGGCCACCATGTCAGCATTTGACCCTACAAGGCCCATCTCTGTTTCAGGCCGCCGAGGGAAGCAGATAAGGAAGTTGCAGGGACTATCCTGAACATTTTTAAAGAACTTTGAATTCTTTAGGCAAGCTTCTTTCTGACCTCATTACTTAATGTTGTCATGTTTTTACATCATTGTGCCTATTTTTATTGAAAGAAACAAGATAATTGATGTGCAGGGTAAAATGCTGATAAGTAAGTGTCTAGTTCCTGGAAAGTCTTCAGTGAATGTGAGAGCTGTAATGATAGCAATTAACAGTTTACCTAATTTTGCCCCCAATACTTTTAGACCAGTAGGATAAAGTTGAATGCCCTGGAAATCTGTGAAAGTTTGGTGAAGGTTTTAGTAAAATGAGTTCCAGCAAATTTAAAAGTAAGTTACAAAATCTGTTATGAATAGCACAGGAATTGAAATGTCACTTCCTCAAATTTATGAATAGCTTTACATGTTCAAAGTTATATTCTTTTTGAAATAAAGTAGTGAATTATATTTGTTATCACTTTATACTAGCTAAAGATTGAAACTAACCTACTGTGCAATAATAAGAGAACTGAAAAACCTTATTTTATCAGCTTTATTGAGGTATGGTTGATATATAACATATATAAATATATATATTTACAGTTTATAAATATATAAAAATATATATTTACAGTTTATAAATATATATAAATATATATTTACAGTTTATAAATATATATGTATATATTTACAGTTTATAAATATATATACAGTTTATAAATATATATATTTACAGTTAATAAAATTTGGTACATTTTCACATGTTTGTACCATAAAACCATCACCACAACCAAGATGATGAATACATCCATCACTTCTAAAAGTTTCCTTGTGTCCCTTTAAAATTTTTCTCTCCTGTCCTAACTTTCACCCAGTCCCATCAACCACAAATCAGATTTCTGCCAATATGTATTAGTTTGCATTTGTAGAGCTTGGTTAAGTGGATAGTAAAATAAATTATGGCCTGTCTACATTGTGTTAAAATTAAAATAATGCTTTTGAAAAATAATTAGATGGGAAGTACTTACATGAGATACAGTGTTATGTGGAAAAAGTGATATAAAATTATAAGTACAGACTGATTTTAAATTGACACACACAAAATGCCATTAACACGTATAGAGAAAAATGAAGGAAACATATTAAAATATGGTTATTTCTGGGTATGCATGATTATGGGTGATTAATTTATACTATTTTATATTTTCTAAATTTAGTAAAATCAGAATACATTTTTTATAATCAGAAAAAAAAGTAAAGCAAGCCTTGAATTAGGTGATCTAAGTATACAGCAAACATTTTATAATGCATTTCCACTTGGCTGAGGAATTGTCACTTGAAGATTTCAGCTGTAAATAGTTAAGAATGTATTCTCTAAGCAAAAGGAAAAGTTGTGATAAAGAAGCACCATCTTTTTTCTGGAAGTGCTGGAGCGCTTTGGATATTAATATAATTTTTCTGAGTAATCATGTTAATAACTATGGTGTGTGAAATAATTCCTGCAGTAGCTGACTGCTTAGCCTTCTGGAACTGAACTGAACGCATTATGTGAGCTCTCTTGGTAATGAAGGTCACAAATCAAAGGCAAGAATACATGAAAAAAGGATTAGAACAAAAAGAGCTAAAGCCATAACTCTACATCCCTGTTATAATGAATCCTGTAATTTGACGAGTGTAAGCTGGTAAAAAATGGCATTTAATGAATTAAGGATGAGCTGATCTTCCCTGTTGTCAGTTGGGAATGAAACCCTTTTCCTGAAATACTGTAAGATGCAGCAAAAAATAAATAAATAAATAAATAAAAATAAAAATAAATCCATGTATAAGTTAATTTGGTATGTATATATAAGGAAATTTTAATTCTTATAAAATTATAATTCATGGTGAAGTGTACATCATGAAGAGGTGAAGAGTAATTTTTCTTCATGAGTTTTGCATAGGACTACAGTGTATGAAACATAACAATGATTACAAAGTTTATATATTTATTTTTATTTACTTCAACAAAATAGTAATTGCCTACCTTGTGTTAGTAGGCCTCTAGGAAAAAAATTTTTAAAAAGCAAAGAGTGGTATCACTGTTCTCAAGACACATAAAGTTTAGTGCATTATTTGGGTGCAGTACTTGGGCCTAAAACCAAGTATCCACAGTCGACCCTTAAACAACATGGGTTTGAACTGCAAGGGTCTAATTATATGCAGATTGTTTTCAGTAAATATATTGGAAAGTTTTTTGAGATGTGGGACAATTTGAAAAAACTCGCAGATGAACTGTGTAGCCTAGAAATTTCAAAAAATTAAGAAAAAGTTAGATAGGTGATGAATATATAAAATACACATAGATACCAGTCTATTTTATTATACGCTACCATAAAATATACACAGATCTATTATAAAAAGTTAAAATATATCAAAACGTATGCAAACAAACACATACCATACATAGTGCCACAAATGTAAATAAACATAAAGATGCAATATTATATCATAATGCCATGAAATTAACTGTAGTATATATTGTATTACTGTAATAATTTTGTAACCACTTTCTATGGCTATTGCAGTGAGCTCAAGCATTGTATAGGCTTAAAACACCATGTGACACTAATTCAGTTTACCAGAGAGCTGTTCATCTCTCTGGTAAATTGCTTATTGCAGTGAAAAGTGATCTCTCTTGGTTCTGGTATATTTTTCATAGTATGTAGTGCAACACTGTAAACCTTGACTAACACCATGGGACCCAAATGTAACGGCACTAGTGATGCTGGAAGTGGTCCCAAGAAGCAGAGAGATGTCATGACATTACAAGAAAAGTTTAATTGCTTGATATGTACCATTGACAGAGGTCTGCAGATGTGGTTTCCTGCTATTTCAAAATAAATGAATTTCATAAAGACCATTTTTTTTTTAAAAAAGGAAACCTGTGAAGCCATTGCTGTAGTTACACTAAAAGGTGAGCAAACCTTGTACTTCTTACGAAATCCTTTTTATCTCATATCAAAAATGCAGCTTTTATGTGGTGCAGGATTACTGTAAGAAAGGCATACCAACAGATTCTACTATTGATTGAAGAAAAATTGAGATCATTACATGACAACTTAAAGAAAAAGGAAGGTGAAGGATCAAAGTTGGAGAATTTACTATCAGCAAAGGATGGTTTAATAATTTTAGAAAGAGATTTGGCTTAAAAAATGTCAACATAACAGGAGAAGCAGCTTTTCCTGACAAGTTCCCAGATGCCAGCAAGAAAATCATCAAGGAGAAAGGTTATCTGCCAGAACAGGTTTTTAATGAAGACAAAAGTGTCCTATTCTGGACAAAAGAATGTCACAAAAGATAGGTATTAGGAAGAGAAGGGATTTAAGACGGGAAAAGAAGGGCTAACTCTACTGTTCTGTGCAAATGCAGTCGGGTTTATGATGAGGACTGAATTTATGAAGCTGCTAAGCTTGAAACCTTGAAGGAAAAAGTTAACACCAGATGGCAGTCTTTTAGTTGTATAACAAGAATGCCTGGACAATAAGAACTTTATTTCAGGATTCGTTCCAAAGATGCTTTATTCCTAAAGTCAGGAAGTATCTTGCCAGTAAAGGACTTTTTTTTTTTTTTCCTTTTAAGAAACAGGGTCTTGCTTTGTTACCCTGTTGCCCAGGCTGGAGTGCAGTGGCATGATCATGGCTCACTGCATCCTCAAACTCCTGGGCTTAAGTGATCCTCCCACCTCAGCCTCCCAAGTAGCTGAGACAGATGTGCGCCATCATGCCCAACTAATTTTTTTTCATTTTTGTAGAAGGTGGTCTTGGCCTCAAGTGATCCGCCTGCCTCAGCCTCCCAAAGTGTTGGGATTAAGATGTGAGCTACCATGCCTGGCCTAGTGACTGTCTTTTAAATTTCTTTTGATATTGGGCAGTGCCCCTGGCTACCCAAAATGCATGAGTTCAACACTGAAGGTTCCAAAGTGATCGACTTGCTCCCATACTCAATGTCTCTAATTCGGCCTTTAGATCGGGGGGGTCATAAGGACCTTTAAGGCTCATTACACACAGTACTCTATGGAAAGAATTGTCAACACTGTGGAAGAAAAAACCCTGAGAGAGAGAACGTCCTGAAAGTCTAGAAGGGTGACATCTTTGAAAATGCCATCATTGTTATAGAATAAAGTTGTAAATGCCATCAAGCCTGAAACCACTAAATTCCTGCTGAAGAAAACTGTGTCCAGATATGCATGACTTTGCCAGATTTATGACAGAGCCAATCAAGAAATCATGAAAGTGATTGTGGTCATGGCAAAACAACAACAACAACAAAAAAGGTGGCCACGGGAGGTGAATGTTTTCAAAATGGGCATCATGGAGAAATTCAAGAGCTAATCAAGGGTCAAATGTATTTTGAGCCTGAAGAAATGAATATTTTCAATACTTATTTTCATCCATTATTATACTAAAAGGAAATGAAAGTGACAGCATCAATCAATATAGTTATCAATTTCCATTAAAATTAGAGTTTGGGTAATTGTTAACAAAACAAAGTATTCTCTAAAAATATTTAAAGGTAATTATACATTTTTTCTCACTTATTTTTAGTGGCATTGCCCTTTTGTATTTTTTGGATAAGTCATTCTCCTGGAAAACACTTTTCCCAAAGAACTAACAATTAATTATCTTGCATCCAATATCCAATATTAGTGAAGTTGAAATAAGACTGAAAAGAATCTGGTACCGAGTCAGTGACTCCTAAGGCAGGTGTCTCAACTCTCCACCAAAGTGTAAATGGATGCTATCATATTCAATCTAGTAGTAATATAATGTTCACAAGTACATGCATTATACTTTGTATGATTGGAAGGGACTATATTGTACTCTAATTTTTCTGTGGCAAAAAGGTATGTGAACTGTGGCTATGGGTAGTTATGATACACGTGAACATCTCTTACCATAGTATTATTATAGAAGTTTAGAAATATGGTAAACATATATGTCAGAAACAATGGTATATCATAAATACACATGAATAATTAGTGCAATTAAATATTTTATCCTTCTTGTGTGCTTATAGCCTATTTTTCTTCACAAATCCTTCTACTTATTAAAGTTAACTCATTTTCAGGGATGTATTAGAAAATAAACAGTAATAATGATATTTCAGTAATGTCTTTAAAAAAGATATTTCAGAGTTAAAGTGCTGATGCTTTCTGAGAGCTTAATTGTATTTAAAAATAAATGAAATTCTGATGACTTACATCTTTTACCTCCCCCAAACCTTCCTCTAATGTAAATCCTATTTCATATAAAACTCCTTAAGCAGAATATGACATCTTTTAAAATCATTCACTATCATAACATAATGTAATCAGCAAGTGTTTTTCACTTCATTTGAAATGTCTCTGTGGATGAACACAGATCCTATTGATAACAGCCATCAAATGCCTCACTATCATTGTATAATGAAGCTAATATCACTATGAAATAAGAAAATGAGCTCTGAAAATCCACGGAGCTCCCCAAAACTTTTTGACAGATCAAAACAAAAACTTTGAGTAAAAATAGTGACACAGTAATGTCTCTTAACCATTTTGTATTTAGGCTGATTATCTGATATATATTCTTGAAACTACCTTGTCTGTTAAAAAATATGTAAACATAATATACTAATATATAAATATAATTTTCTTAAGCAAACATATAAATATATGTGTATGTAAATATATAATATATATTTTAAGCAGATAAGGCAGTTTCAAGAAGAACCTTAAGTATTTGTAAGTGGTTTATTGCAAATGATTATAATTGAATTTCTGAATTATATAAAGTGAGGAGATGTCTAAAAATAATACTATGATATAAGTACTTGAGATCTTTTTATTTTTAAAATGATTACCATTTACCAAAAAAACAGACTGTCCTAATTAAAAATGAATTATTTCCCTTTCTAGACACACTCTAAACAAACCATTTAATTAAGTTCACTCCTGATTGTTTGGGAGCTGGTTACACAGTTTGTAGATAATTCAGGCCCTCTGTTTCTTTTCTTTCTCTGGCTACTGTCTACCTTCTGTTCATATCAGAGCTTAGCAGCATCCTAATGGGTTTGGATGATAGAGGGGGAGCAATGGAAGAAGCAAGTTAGATGAGTCAATGTTTTTCTTATTAACATTAGGAAAATGTTTTGCCCAAAAGCTGTTAGTTAAAATCAGGCTTTCAATGTACTGTTGATTTTAATTTATGGTATGTGTGTTTCTCATTAACTTGGGGGAATCCTAAACTTAATTGAAAATAGAGGCAGCATGATATAGTGAAAAGCTTTGAAATCAGACACAGTGGGGTCCAAAATCTACCTCTGCTGTTGCTTAACCATATGATTTTGGCAAGAGCTATTTCTTCATCAGTTCAAGGAGGATAAAATATCTGTTTGGCAGAGTTATGAGAATTAATAATCATTTATGTTAAAAATCTGGTATAGAACATATGAGTGTGTTTTATAGTTTACTAGAACGTATTTAATATTCCTTGATTATATTAAGATTACTAAGTATACTGTAAAAAATAGTTATTAGAAATGTCAGCTTCCAAACTTTTGATGCATAAATGTAATAACTCATTACTAACATAATTCTATGAAGTTAGTATCCCAGCACATAGAAAAACACTCACCACTTTTATTCAATGCATAGGAGATTTCCATCAGAATTAGGAGATAAACCTTAATCCTGAGAGGGTTGAAAGTGGAAATGCAAGAGATCCAAGTTCTTTTTCAAGTTGTGTTCACTATCAAATAGTCATGCATAAAAATACCTCATCTTATGTAGTTCATGGACTAGATGTGATCTTAAAGTTGCTTATAAATAAAATTATTTTATTTTATTTTATTTTATTTATTTTTATTATTATTATACTTTAAGTTTTAGGGTACATGTGCACAACATGCAGGTTTGTTACATATGTATACATGTGCCATGTTGGTGTGCGCACCCATTAACTCGTCATTTAGCATTAGGTATATCACCTAATGCTATCCCTCCCCCCTCCCCGCACCCCACAACAGACCCCAGAGTGTGATGTTCCCCTTCCTGTGTCCACGTGTTCTCATTGTTCAATTCCCACCTATGAGTGAGAACATGCGGTGTTTGGTTTTTTGTCCTTGTGATAGTTTGCTGAGGATGATGGTTTCCAGCTTCATCCATGTCCCTACAAAGGACATGAACTCATCCTTTTTTATGGCTGCATAGTATTCCATGGTGTATATGTGCCACATTTTCTTAATCCAGTCTATCATTGTTGGACATTTGGGTTGGTTCCAAGTCTTTGCTATTGTGAATAGTGCCGCAATAAACATACGTGTGCATGTGTCTTTATAGCAGCATGTTTTATAATCCTTTGGGTATATACCCAGTAATGGGATGGCTGGGTCAAATGGTATTTCTAGTTCTAGATCCCTGAGGAATCGCCACACCAACTTCCACAATGGTTGAACTAGTTTACAGTCCGACCAACAGTGAAAAAGTGTTCCTATTTCTCCACATCCTCTCCAGCACCTGCCGTTTCCTGACTTTTTAGTGATCGCCATTCTAACTGGTGTGAGATGGTATCTCATTGTGATTTTGATTTGCATTTCTCTGATGGCCAGTGATGATGAGCATTTTTTCATGTGTTTTTTGGCTGCATAAATGTCTTCTTTTGAGAAGTGTCTGTTCATATCCTTTGCCCACTTTTTGATGGGGTTGTTTGTTTTTTTCTTGTAAATTTGTTTGAGTTCATTGTAGATTCTGGATATTAGCCCTTTGTCAGATGAGTAGGTTGCAAAAATTTTCTCCCATTCTATAGGTTGCCTGTTCACTCTAATGGTGGTTTCTTTTGCTGTGCAGAAGCTCTTTAGTTTAGTTAGTTCCCATTTCTCAATTTTTGCTTTTGTTGCCATTGCTTTTGGTGTTTTAGTCATGAAGTCCTTGCCCATGCCTGTGTCCTCAATGGTATTGCCTAGGTTTTCTTCTACAGTTTTTATGGTTTTAGGTCTGACATTCAAGTCTTTAATCCATCTTGAATTAATTTTTGTATAAGGTGTAAGGAAGGGATCCAGTTTCAGCTTTCTCCATATGGCTAGCCAGTTTTCCCAGCACCATTTATTAAATAGGGAATCCTTTCCCCATTTCTTGTTTTTGTCAGGTTTGTCAAAGATCAGATAGTTGTAGATACGTGGCATTATTTCTGAGGGCTCTGTTCTGTTCCATTGATCTATATCTCTGTTTTGGTACCAGTACCATGCTGTTTTGATTACTGTAGCCTTATAGTATAGTTTGAAGTCAGGTAGTGTGATGCCTCCAGCTTTGTTCTTTTGGCTTAGGATTGTCTTGGCAATGCGGGCTCTTTTTTGGTTCCATGTGAACTTTAAAGTAGTTTTTTTTGCAATTCTGTGAAGGAAGTCATTGGTAGCTTGATGGGGATGGCATTGAATCTATAAATTACCTTGGGCAGTATGGCCATTTTCATGATATTGATTCTTCCTACCCATGAGCATGGAATGTTCTTCCGTTTGTTTGTATCCTCTTTTATTTCATTGAGCAGTGGTTTGTAGTTTTCCTTGAAGAGTTCCTTCACATCCCTTGTCAGTTGGATTCCTAGGTATTTTATTCTCTTTGAAGCAATTGTGAATGGGAGTTCACTCATGATTTGGCTCTCTGTTTGTCTGTTATTGGTGTATAAGAATGCTTGTGATTTTTGCACATTGATTTTAAAGAAGAATATTTGAATATATTAGAAAACCCTGATGTTCAAAGAAATTACACAGAAACTTCTGATAGATGCCTCCTAATATGTATTTGGATTTATTCAAGATACAGTTATCAATCATGTCATAAAAATGATGTCTCTTCTTCTCATTCCTGCCTGAGCCTGTTTCCTTGGACTCTTATGTCAGCCTGTAAGAAAAGCAGTTTTATTAATGAATTCGTATGCAGGTATAGTCACTTTAAGAATACATTTCTTGGAAAAATTGTTTTTTGAGTCCTTTATGGTTTCTTTAAAGTTATTTAAAGAAATTCGGAGAATACAGGGGTTAGTACATTTAATAAGGAAACAATTGTATTAGCTAGTTTTGAACTGTCAAGTGGAGTTGAACCATGGATGAGGCAGAAGGTGGTATTGACTAGGAGAATTCAGCTGCAAAAGAAGGTTGTTATACCATCCATCATGATCAACATAGGAAAGTTTATTGTACTTTCCAGGTAAGGAACTGAGATGCAGAAAGAAGAAGAAGAGTCAGCAAAGTGATTAAGTATGGTTGAAGGACCTTTTAAAAGTCAAACTTCCATTTTCTCAAATTTCTGTACTTCCACACATTTCAATTGAAAACAGAGCAAACATGTTTTGTTATTCTTGATAGTGATCAGCAGAGCACATAATAAAGGATTAGCTCAATTATTAATCATTGGAGTGAGTGTCATTCATAATAAATCCACTTTCATTAATAAATTAAGGCTGTGTATCTTTCCCACTTTATCCTGTATTTTTCAGGTTACCCCAAATCACTCAAATCACAGGTAACTTGCCCTTTGACCACCTCATTAACTGTCTCTTACAGAGGTTCCCAGGTTTTAGTTGTCACGATTAGAAGTCATAATGAAACTGAAGAGTCACTAACCATCATTCTACAGCAGGTCCTGCAATAAGTTGTTTTGTTCAATATTGCTTCATTATAACATTGTTGAGAAAAAATAAATTGATTCCTGGCTGGGGCCACTGTCTTCTGGGAGTTTGCACATTTGCATGTTCCCCAACCCCTGGCTGCATGGGTTTTCTCCAAGTACTCTGGTTTCCCTCCACAGCTCAAAGCTGTGCCCATTGGGTGAATTGGCATGTCTACACAGTCCCAGTCTCAGTGAGTGTGAGTGCACCCTGTGATGGGATGAGATGGTGTCCTGTCCAGGGCTGGTTCCCACCTTGCACCCTGAGCTGCAGGGAGAGACTCTGGCCATCTGCCACTCTTAACTGGAATAAACAATTTGGAAAATGAATGAATGAATGAATACAAATGATTGCAAAATGAAAATTTGTAACATATACAATCATAAAAATGCATAACAATAAACAATGTAGCGTGAAAGCACTCAGCAAGCCTGCCATATGTGTTATTGCTTGTTTTTGAACTGTGTGGTTGTAGGAGGTGCTCTGGACAATTTTCAAACTGCAAACATTTATTCACTGATTTCACCACCACCACTGTGACTGTGTCACTCACTGATGACCCAAAAATTGGGTAATTATCTTCTTTTTCTGTATTCATCTTTCTTAAATGTATGTATAGCTCACATTTATTTCAGTGTTTAATATTAGAAGTGTTTTGGTTCTTTATTTAGAAGTTTGGTGTTGTTTTTGTGACCATAAACATACCATAGCAACTTAACTCTTGTTTATATAGTAATTAGTCTATGGTAAAATTGGTTTTGTTACACAACGTTTTGCTTAAAGTCACAGTTTCCAAGAACCTACTGATGACATTGAGGACTTACTGTTAAGTGCATATTGGACAAAACTATATATTCAATGAGAGATTAAATATATCTCCCAGTCAATTAATTCAAAGGTGGGAGAGTATATCCTGAACATGGTCAGGCAGAAATACCTGTGAGTAGAGTCTGTGGAGAGAGACAAAAATAGAGACAGAGCAAAAAGGGAGGTGAGATTGTGCTAGTATTTAGCTACTTCTGACTTCGGACCTGCAGACTAGAGCTATTTATTAAGTGAATACTTAAGTTAATTAAGAAAATGCACTTAAAGATTGATGTTTACACAAAGACTACCAAAGAAGTGGAAACAGCAACCTAAAGATAATGAATTTCAGGAAAGTCAACTTTAGTAATTTAAATATAAGAAAATGACCTGTAAGTGGAAGGACCCATGAAAATTAGATTATTTCTTAAAGCAACAATACTTATAAGGATGGCAAGAGGATGAAGAGAACAGGATGAAATCCAGGTAGCTACACAGAGCTGCACATTGGGAATGCCCAAGAGTAAAGATTAGGAATTAGAGTAAGCATTAAACCAGAAATAAGGCGTATCAATGATGGCATGAAAAGATAAAACCAGGAAACATATGGTGACTGCAAGGTGAAATACACTAAGGGACAAAATATTCTTTATGTATGAGAGGAAAACAAGACTGAGAAAACACATCTTCTTTATTAGATGCAAAGGAAAAGAGGATTGGTTCCAAAACAAAATTCAGTTATCTTTAAAGAAAATTTTTGCCTTCGTAGTAAAATACAGTCTCTCATTTAGAAAATGGAATAGGAAACAATGTGGTTGAAGGACAGGGAAACAAACTAGACTTGGCAGGGAATTGATCAAAGATCATTTAAATAAACAGGTCTTGATAACTTTCACATTAGAATGCCAATTATTGATGATTCGAGCTCTCAGGTGCTAAAAATAACACCTTTTTGATACAGTAGAAAACTATTCTTGGTAATTTTTAGATCACTCTGAACTGTTAGTGCCTGCTTCATTATGCTGTGTGTCAAAGGACACAAAGGACACAAAATGAAAGTTTATTTTTTATTATGAAAGTAGCTCATGATCATTTTTGTAATGCCTTCATTTTTATAGCATTTTTCATTTTTCTTTATAGCCACAATAGTGTGACCTCCCATTTTCCTGTTTTGAGAGAAAATGCTCACCTCTTATTAAAGTGACATGCATTCACAATAAGAATTATAGATCCCTCTCAAGTAAGAAAAGCCAAGTTGTTTGTCCCAAAGCTGCCAGTGACTCAGGGCATCAAAGAAGAGTAAACCAAAACATGAATTCATGATGCACCATCATCTTATTTTTAAAAAGTAAACATTTTATTTGGATCAATTAAAGAAAATATAATGCATATTTTAAAAAAATTTACACAATCCTCCCCTATAATGGCAGTTTGAAAATTTTATGTCCATGACAGAAATACAAGGTACAACTTTCTATTTTACAGCCAAAGGATTTGAAGAACCTGGAAAACTTTCACGAAGAACTACAACAGTCATTCATTAGCAGCTGAATAATGCCTGTATTTGGAATTTAATATATGTATTTTCTTAAGATATCTGAGAATGACTCAATTAATTCTATAGAGAATAAAATGTTATCTGAAGATAACCTGTTATCTGAAGACAACTAGCTTTACTAGCAGTGAAATTGCTAGTGGTGGTGTTACAGCTTCTTTGTTCTCATAGGTTGGTGAGTGGGACGGAGGGTTACAGCTCTTTTGTTTCTGCCATGTGCAGCTTGGCAAACAGGAGCGTTAACAGCTCTTTTGTTCCTGCCGTCCGCAGCTTGGCGAGTTCCAGGTTCTTGTCCCACAGCAAGAGGAATAAGGTACGCGGACACTGGAGAGTGAGTGAGGCAGAGAAGAATTTTATTGAGCGACAGAAGGAAAGCTCCCAGTGGCAAGAGGGGACCCTGAAAGCTGGTAGCCCTCTGTGAGGCTGAGTCTGGACTTTTTATGGGCTTAGAATGGGGCAGTGTGTGCTAATTGATCCATGGGTGGTCTTGGGAAAAGCACAATTCGATTGGTTAAGAGGCATCATTCAGAGTGAACCAATCATTGGAGGGGGTAAACCAGGGATAGAAGTTCTCACTCTGGTCATGGACTCTATCGGGAACTGGCAGCTTGGTTTTCAGGCTTTAGGCTTTCCTTGGTTTGAAGGTTGGGTTTCACCAGGGACCTGTCCCTGTCTGCCTAGGAATTTGTCTGTCTCCTTTCACTATCAGTAGAATATTGACAGAATATTTACAGTTTAAAAAAATAGTTAAATGGAGATAGATTTCCAGCGAAGGCCTACGTTTTACCACAAATCTTGAGAGGAAGATCTACACCTATTTTTTAAAATGATTCTTCTGTGATTTTTATGACAGCACATCAAGTAGTAATAGCATTGGAGATGAGACTGGATTCCTGTCTCAGGGGGTCCCCTGTGACTTTGAGCAGGATGCCCCAATTTTCTGGTTCTTGTGTTACCCTAGACTAGATGTCCATGAAGGACCCTCTTGGGCACTCTGAATCTATGCTGTATTTTGAATATGAAGAAAGTTTTTGATAAAGATCCTAAGTAAGAGATCTAAATGTACTAAACTGTATAACTATATATAATGTATAACATAATATATAATGTGAATAAACATATATGTCTATATTCTTAAGGGGAACTTGAGTGAGGAAATGCGGACGGCAAATCTATTACTATTTCCTTTTGGCATGTAGGTTGTTTGAAAACATTTCTAAGGAGATGCTTCATAGACAGTGGATATGCCTACCAACAGGAAATTGATGATGGGACATCCGTGTGGCATAATTCTAGCCAGTCCACTAAAAAAAGACTACCTGAGTACAGGCTGGGCACCGTGGCTCACGCCTGTAATCATAGCACTTTGGGAAGCCAAGGTGGGTAGATCACCTGAGGTCAGGAGTTTGAGATCAGCCTGGCCAACATGGTGAAACCCCATCCCTACTATAAATACAAAAATTAGCTGGGTGTGGTGATGTGCACGTGTAATCACGACTACTTGGGAAGCTGAGGCAGGAGAATTGTTTGAACCTGGGAGGTGGAGGTTGCGGTGAGCTGAGATCCCGCCACTGCACTCCAGCCTGGGTGACAGAGCAAGACTCCATCTCGAAAAAAAAAAAAAAAGAGACTGTCTGGATACAAAATAGTATAAACAATGCAAGTTCCATTAAAAAAACATTACACCATGAAGTCTAGATGGATATACACACAGTGTCAACAGTGGTTATCTTTTGGTGGAGAGATTATAGTTGACTGTTTTATAAATAGAAAAACATTACTATAGTAATTTCTTAGTGCTGCTGTAACAAAGTGCCACACATTGGGTGGCTTTAAGCAACAGAAATTTATTGTCTCACAGTTCTAGTGGTCAGAAGTCCTAAACCAAGGTGTTGGCAGGGCCACGCGCCTCTGAAACGTGTAGGAAAGCATTCTTTCTTGCCTCTTGTAGCTGCTGGTGTTGGTCGGCAATCTTGGATGCTCCTTGCTGTTCAGCTGCAGCACCTCAGTAAGCCTTCACCATCCATGGCAGTCTTCCCTCTGCATGTCTGTGTCTCCACATGGCACCCCTCTTCCCTGCATGTCTCTCTCTTCTTGCGAGGATACTTCTCATAGTGGATTAAGGGCCTGCCCTAATTCAGTATAACCTTGCTTTAACTAATTACATCTGCAAAACCACCTTATTTCCAAGTAAGGTTATATTCTGAGATACTAGGGGTTAGGACTTCAACGTATCTTTTTTGGGTGGGGGAACACAGTTCACTCCATAGCAATCCCCATATTCCAAATTTATCCAATAATCTATATTGAAAATAATCTGCTCTTGAATACTTTCTTTTCTGTCTCTCAAGATATAAAGTTACATTGACTCTTCCTTTTCCCCTGTATCCAGGGAGTCCCACATTACTGAGATTTTCTGGGATACAACATTTCTTAAATATCCCCTTTGCTATTATTGCCACTCCCTAGTTGAGACTGTTTCTAGCTGAGATAGTGAAGTATATTTCCAATTGGCCCCTTTCCTTTTTTTTTATTTTTTATTTTTTATTTTTTTATTTTTTATTTATTTATTTATTTATTTATTTTATTATTATTATTATTATTATCATTATTATACTTTAGGTTTTATGGTACATGTGCGCAATGTGCAGGTAAGTTACATATGTATACATGTGCCATGCTGGTGCGCTGCACCCACCAACTTGTCATCTAGCATTAGGTATATCTCCCAATGCTATCCCTCCCCCCTCCCCCCACCCCACAACAGTCCCCGAAGTGTGATGTTCCCCTTCCTGTGTCCATGTGTTCTCACTGTTCAATTCCCACCTATGAGTGAGAATATGCGGTGTTTGGTTTTTTGTTCTTGCGATAGTTTACTGAGAATGATGATTTCCAGTTTCATCCATGTCCCTACAAAGGACATGAACTCATCATTTTTTATGGCTGCATAGTATTCCATGGTGTAGATGTGCCACATTTTCTTAATCCAGTCTATCATTGTTGGACATTTGGGTTGGTTCCAAGTCTTTGCTATTGTAAATAATGCTGCAATAAACATACGTGTGCATGCGTCTTTATAGCAGCATGATTTATAGTCCTTTGGGTATATACCCAGTAATGGGATGGCTGGGTCGAATGGAATTTCTAGTTCTAGATCCCTGAGGAATCGCCACACTGACTTCCACAAGGGTTGAACTAGTTTACAGTCCCACCAACAGTGTAAAAGTGTTCCTATTTCTCCACATCCTCTCCAGCACCTGTTGTTTCCTGACTTTTTAATGATTGCCATTCTAACTGGCGTGAGATGGTATCTCATTGTGGTTTTGATTTGCATTTCTCTGATGGCCAGTGATGGTGAGCATTTTTTCATCTGTTTTTTGGCTGCATAAATGTCTTCTTTTGAGAAGTGTCTGTTCATGTCCTTCGCCCACTTTTTGATGGGGTTGTTTGTTTTTTTCTTGTAAATTTGTTGGAGTTCATTGTAGATTCTGGATATTAGCCCTTTGTCAGATGAGTAGGTTGCGAAAATGTTCTCCCATTTTGTAGGTTGCCTGTTCACTCTGATGGTAGTTTCCTTTGCTGTGCAGAAGCTCTTTAGTTTAATTAGATCCCATTTGTCAATTTTGGCTTTTGTTGCCATTGCTTTTGGTGTTTTAGACATGAAGTCCTTGCCCATGCCTATGTCCTGAATGGTAATGCCTAGGTTTTCTTCTAGGGTTTTTATGGTTTTAGGTCTAACATTTAAGTCTTTAATCCATCTTGAATTGATTTTTGTATAAGGTGTAAGGAAATGATCAAGTTTCAGCTTTCTACATATGGCTAGCCAGTTTTCCCAGCACCATTTATTAAATAGGGAATCCTTTCCCCATTTCTTGTTTTTGTCAGGTTTGTCAAAGATCAGATACTTGTAGATATGTGGCATTATTTCTGACGGCTCCGTTCTGTTCCATTGATCTATATCTCTGTTTTGGTACCAGTACCATGCTGTTTTGGTTACTGTAGCCTTGTAGTATAGTTTGAAGTCAGGTAGTGTGATGCCTCCAGCTTTGTTCTTTTGGCCAGATGGGTTCACAGCCGAATTCTACCAGAGGTACAAGGAGGAGCTGGTACCATTCCTTCTGAAACTATTCCAATCAATAGAAAAAGAGGGAATCCTCCCTAACTCATTTTATGAGGCCAGCATCATCCTGATACCAAAGCCTGGCAGAGACACAACAAAAAAAGAGAATTTTAGACCAATATCCTTGATGAACATTGATGCAGAAATCCTCAATAAGATACTGGCAAACAGAATCCAGCAGCACGTCAAAAAGCTTATCCACCATGATCAAGTGGGCTTCATCCCTGGGATGCAAGGCTGGTTCAATATATGCAAATCAATAAATGTAATCCAGCATATAAACGGAACCAAAGACAAAAACCACATGATTATCTCAATAGATGCAGAAAAGGCCTTTGACAAAATTCAACAACCCTTCATGCTAAAAACTCTCAATAAATTAGGAATTGATGGGACGTATCTCAAAATAATAAGAGCTATTTATGACAAACCCACAGCCAATATCATACTGAATGGGCAAAAACTGGAAGCATTCCCTTTGAAAACTGGCACAAGACAGGGATGCCCTCTCTCGCCACTTCTATTCAACATAGTGTTGGAAGTTCTGGCCAGGGCAATTAGGCAGGAGAAGGAAATCAAGGGTATTCAATTAGGAAAAGAGGAAGTCAAATTGTCCTTGTTTGCAGATGACATGATAGTATATCTAGAAAACCCCATTGTCTCAGCCCAAAATCTCCTTAAGCTGATAAGCAACTTCAGCAAAGTCTCAGGATACAAAATCAATGTACAAAAATCACAAGCATTCTTATACATCAATAACAGACAAACAGAGAGCCAAATCATGAGTGAACTCCCATTCACAATTGCTTCAAAGAGAATAAAATACCTAGGAATCCAACTTACAAGGGATGTGAAAGACCTCTTCAAGGAGAACTACAAACCACTGCTCAAGGAAATAAAAGAGGATACAAACAAATGGAAGAACATTCCATGCTCATGGGTAGGAAGAATCAATATCATGAAAATGGCCATCCTTCCCAAGGTAATTTACAGATTCAATGCCATCCCCATCAAGCTACCAATGACTTTCTTCACAGAATTGGAAAAAACTACTTTAAAGTTCATATGGAACCAAAACAGAGCCCGCATCGCCAAGTCAATCCTAAGCCTTTTTTTTTTTTTTTTTGGTTGTTGTTTTGAGATGGAGTCTTCCTCGTCACCCAGGCTGGAGGGCAGTGGCGCGATCTCAGCTCACTGCAAGCTCCGCCTCCCGGGTTCACGCCGTTCTCCTGCCTCAGCCTCCCGAGTGGCTGGGACTACAGGCGCCTGCCACCATGCCCGGCTAATTTTTTTACTTTTAGTAGAGTCGGGGTTTCACCGTGTTAGCCAGGATGGTCTCCATCTCCTGACCTTGCGATCCACCCGCCTTGACCTCCCAAAGTGCTGGGATTACAGGCCTGAGCCACCGTGCCTGGCTCCTCTTTTTTTGGTACTATCAGCAGTCTGTTTTATATGCTTCTATATGATTCCCTATGCAATCCATTCAATTTCTACGGTGCATTTCTAACCTTATTCTTCCCTTTCTCAATAGCTTCTCTGAATGAAATTTCTAAAGCTTACTTCTTTGGCAGTCAAGGTCATCCATGATTTGACTCTCTCCTTTGTATCCAGTCTTAGTTCTCACAATTCTCATACACAAATTCTGTGCTCTAATCTAGCCTGACTGCTTATGATTTTCCAAAATTGCTGTACACTTTTCTATATCCTTAGTTTAATGCACGCTGTTCGCATTCATTGAAATGCCTTCCCCATTTCCCCTCCCTACCTGTTAAACTAGTTACCATTCTTCAGTAGCACCTGAAATACCATCTCCTCCCAGAGCTTTTGCCAGTTCCTTCATTTGGATGCTCTGTCACCTTTATTTGAACTCCCAGGGGCACATGTGAGCATATGGACACACACACCTACATCTCCAACCCCTAAACTGTAAAGCCCTGAAGGCAGCATGTGTGTCTTGTCTATCTTAACATTCCCCACAGTGGCCTAGGATGCTGCCTTGAATCTGTGAGCCCTCATTACAGGCGTTGCGTTGTTACTGATTAGAGCACACAAGAGAGTGATGTAGAGTTCAGAAGCACGAGCTCAATCAACAGGAATCAGAGTGCAGATAACCAAATGCGAGAAATAACTTATTAAATCTGTGCAATGCTGGGGATATTTCCCGGGGGAAGAATTCTGCAGCTGCTCTAGGGAATGATACCTTGGCTTTCCTCTCGGGGTGTCTCTTCCCCCTCTGAGCCAGAGTTCTTTTATTTATCCTGCCCCATTTCATCCCCGCTATATGAAAGGTTAGGTTGTAGCTCCTCAGAAAATGGTTAGATGTGGCCATTGGATCAATTTCCAGGACACATAGTTTATCTGAATCAATCTCATGTTCTGTATGCAAAGATCACAAAAGTGAGCAAAGTATTTAACTTGAGAATTTTATATTATCTACCTAAATGTGATTTCTTCTATTAAAACTACCAGTATGAAAAATTATGTTTCAAATTATAGTAAATTACATAGGCTAAACTTTAAAAATGTAATCAGTGATGTCAACCTTTATTAATGGAGGTATCAGTTGAGGAATTTCCAACCAGAATATATATGCTAAATGCACTTGCTAAAATGTCCTTTTCTAAATTTCTTGGAATCAGTATTAGTATACAGTGCATTAATATAAGGCCAGATGCTTAGCGGTGAGGGACACAGGCCCTGAGTTTTCATTCCACCCCATCGCTAGCTGATTGGCTTTGCCCAGGTAGTTAGCCATTCCAGACCCACATTTTCTCAGTTGTAATATGGGAAAGCTAATACCTACCTCAGAGGTTTGTTATGAGAATAAAATGAGATATTTTATATAAAACAGCACACTATCTGGCACTTAGTGATTTTTCAGTGAAATGAGGTGATTAATATTAATATTAATTATAATGTTAATATTAAGTAATATCAGATAATTTGAGATTTAGTGTAAGCATCAGTTTTAGAGTGGCAGACTCATCAGTTTTATTTGCATTCATTGAACTGTTTCAACAGTGCTTTTAAAGTTCAAGGGAGAGATAGGGAATAAGATAATTAATTTATCTTTAATTGGCTGGCATGCTGTATTTAAAGAAAGCTTTTAATTTCAAAAGATAACTGTAATTATAACAGATAGGTAAGTTTCAGGGAAAGTAAAGACTTTTAAAGCCTCCAAATTGTCCCTCAAGTAATGTCAGAACTTAATGGTGAAGTGTTTCTACAATATTTTAATTTTCATCTATTAATGGTGGTGATTTCACTGTTCAGCTTAGTGTAACAGTAAAATGTCAAGGATAATTCTAATATTCTTACTCTTAGTATTAAATAACTTTATGAGTAAAAGAGATCGCCTCTTACAAATCAATAAAAAAGAAGCTTTAATAGCTGAACAGATAAAGATAATGAATAGATGACTCACAAAGGAAAAGTATAAAATAACTATGAGAAATAACCATTCTCTGTAATAAGGGAAGTAAAAATTAACACAATGAAGTATGTATTTTTTTCTGTTTCTAGCCTATTGTAATAGGAAAACTTTTTAATAAAGAGTCAGGATCTAGTGACATTGATTACTCACCTAGAATATTTGTGGCAGTGAAATTGGTGCAATACTTTTAGAGACAGTTTGGGAATATGTATCAAGAATGACATAAATATTTATACCTGTAGACTCCCAATTCTGTCTTTGGAAATTAAAGCTACGAATATAATACAAATGTAGAACAATATATTTGCAACAAAGTGTTCATCACAATGTTATTTAAAATTATGCAGACTAGATAGAAGCAGTATTAATGCTCAGCACTATGGAAATGGTTAAGTTAATCATTCAGTTATATATTGTTCAGTCAATACACGTGTATTACAATACATGTAAGACCATGTACCAAGTTGAAAAATGTTTATAGTTGTATTGAGAACTACAATATAACATTATGTGTATACCATAATTAAAGTTTTATAAAAATATGCATGGAAAAAACCTTAAAAGCCCAAATAGTAGTGATTACCTAAGAGAGGTGGTATCATGATTCTGTTTCCTCTTTCTACATTCTTTAAATTTTCTTTGCTATAGTTTTACAACAAAATTCTAAATAAAGTAACAAAAAAGTAATGCTTTTCTCATTGAGATTTACTTTTGGGCAAATATGTTCTTGCCTTGTGGACAAATTTATCTTGGCCTCTGGGGCAAAAGCTGAATGCTTAAATAGGTATTAATTAGCCCTAGATGCGGCACTAGGGAAGGAGGAAGACATCAGAGGTTAATACAAGTTTTGATTGGGATAATTTATACAATGAAAATTCATGTCTATGCTATTCTGGTGAGTTTTCCTTTAAAAAAGGTTAAGGATTTTTTTAAAAAAGGCTAAGAATGGCAAGCATTTTAAATAATGAAAACCTGATGATAGAAAACATATTTCAGTATATACCAAGTAATTCTAGCTTCCATGGCCAACGACTTAAGCAAGATTAGTTTATCTTGATCTGCAATTTATCATACTGTTTTTCTGTCAAAGTATATGAAATTTTGGATTGCATTTAATTTTCCAAAGATGTTTCTCTGAGTGAATAGGAAGGAATCGTAAACATGTGACATTGTTTGGTAAATAAGTCACAGAGTTATGAAACTTTTTTTTAAAGCTTACTGAAGACCTATTTTTAGCCAAACCCAAAGGTCACTTTTTCAGTGACCTTCGAAAGGCTCAGGCATGTGATTTCTCCCCGCTTGAAACATTCTCTCCCTTTAGCTTCAAGGAAGTTACACCCTCATGATTTTCATTCTCTTTCTGTCTTCTCACAATATAGAATCATCTAACAATCTATAAAATACCTAGCTAATATCTATTGAGTTTTACTATGTAGTTGGGACAATTTTAAGTACTTTACAGGTATTAATTCAGTGAAGAGTCATAGAAGCCCGTTGAGGAAGATAGGGTCATTATCCCCATTCTATAGTTGAGGAAACTGAGACACAACAGAGAGGCAGACTCACTCAAGTCCCTTAGTAAATAGCAGACCTGGGACCGGAACTCAGCTGTCTGATTTCCTAGCATCGGTGCTACACCGTGGCATCCTCCTGCTTCTTACAGTGCAGACAAGAAGCACTGAGAATGCTGAAAACCCAGATATGGTTTAGTGAGGACAGGCATTTCTAGGAGAAATCCAGAGAGTGAAAGGTATGCAGCTGTATGATTAGGTGGCATGATAAAAGCATATGTTTTAGAAGACCTAGAAGGCTAACAGAATTGAATACCACTTCTTACCATCAAATTTCAGAACGGTAGAGCTGAGTTCCTGGTGATATTCTTAGGCAAGATTCCTGCTGACTTAGGGCAGTGTTGGCCACCATGACAGTCAAAGGATGCAGCAGGATTAGTTTTGAGGACATGGGCTTTGTGTGGGGAACAGGATTGGTTTATCAACTCCACTAACTTTGAGACTTTGGGTTTGTTTCTTGACTTCAGGTCCGGAGATTTGTTTCCTTCTCTGTAAGGATATTACTGCCCCATTTACCACTCATTAAATAACTTGATAAATCATACTGGCCGTTCATAGCTCATTCAGTAATTACATGAGAAAATATATTAAGAGCTCATAGCACAGTGCCTCGCATAAATGCAGGCAGAGTATAGGATTGACATTCTCTTATGGGAATAATGGTGCCTGGCCAGGAACCATATGTCAGTGAGCCAAGGGAGCACCTTCAGGCTGTTCAGTTTTTACCTCAGAAAATTGTTTCAGGTCACTCCAGCACGTGGCAGGGGCTAGCATTTATTGTCTGGGTAACCTTGGGTAATTACCAAACTTCTCTGAACTTCCATTTATTGATCTATTAAACAAGGATAATGACATTTACCTTGCAGGGCTCTGATGAGCATTAAAGTCAGATAATAAGGTCTTTAATTACTAACCTACTTTCTTATTACATTAGTATTTGCTGCCATTTAGTAAATGTTACCATTGGAAAAGCCTTTGGCTCTGGTTTCTCCAGTTTTCATTTTTATTGCCATCTTCTTTGGAGCTTAGCTTCTTCTCCCCGTCTTTCAGTGGGATAATGAAATTACAGAGATTTTAATTCCCCAAAGTTTAGAAATGAGGAGAAGCTCATCCAAAAAATTATATCCTGGAAAATAAGAAAGGATAAAAAGAATTTTATAAAACAAAATGTCAGCTGGCAGGAAGAGATATTTCTATTGGTTCAGAACAAGGCAAATCTGAGTAGGAATAGACACAGCACTGACATTTCAGAAAGCAATGAAGTATTTGCTCAGGGACCTGTGAGATAATTTGTCATTTTGGACTTTTAAAGGAGGAGTCAAGAAAGCAACAGTAAGCAGTTGGCTGACTTGGGAAACTGGTGTGCTCAAGAGAATCTCTTTTATTTGTTCAGTACAGGTAACTTTCAGTGGATAAGAACTAGAGGGTTATATTTTGTGAAAACACTTATTCAGGAAGAAAAAAATAGTGTCATATTAATCACCTCTTGAGCTGTTTTTGTGGTTTTACATAATGAATGATTAGTGTGCAAGAGGACTTAAAAAGTGACTTAATATAAGTGTTATTTCAAATGCAGATTCTGTATAAACCTTACCAGACAGATGGATTAGCTCAACGAAGCAGGTATCTTTGGAGACGCACTGTGAGCTAGGACACAGGGAGGAATGCAAGACAGCCCCTTCCTTCAAGGAACAATGAAGACAGAAACAGAAATGAAGTGGGGCGGGACTGTACAAAGGTACCGTGGGTGCCGGGATGGTAAATGCTGCATTACTGGTGTACGCAAAGTGGTTTGGGAACATCGAGGAGGAAATAAGTTTTCTTAGGAAGATGAGAGAAAGCCTCACAAAGTATGTGACACTTGAGTGGCCATCTGAAGGTTAAGAGTGATGTAAAGGAAGGACACCATTGTATAAGGGTATCAAGGCTGTGGGCCATTCCCAGGGGAGAACTGTGGTGTGGTTAGATGGGTTGCCTGGCTGTGCAGGAGGAGTGCTAAGAGATGAGGCTGTAGAGGGAGATGCGGGAAGGAGGTCAAAATGATTGGTGGTTTCTCCTGGGAGATGGCATGGATCCAAATTGGGAGCAAAAGGAAATGGCTTTGAGGGAAGAAAATTTGAAGTGGAGCCTTCCAAGGTATATAGGAGAGAGAGTAGAGGGAACCCCAAGAAAAAGGTGGAGAACCTTTAGAAACAAAGGCCAAAGAAGGAACCTGCAAATAAGACTGAGAGAGATCCTTGCCAACATGGTGAAACCCTGTCTTTACTAAAATACAAAAAAATTAGCCGGGCATGGTGGTGCATGCCTGTAGTCCCAGCTACTCGGGAGGCTGAGGCAGGGGAATCACCTGAACCCGGGAGGCCGAGATTGCGGTGAGCCGTGATTGCGCCATTGTACTTCAGCCTGGGAGACAGCAAGACTCCATCTCAAAAAAAAAAAAAAAAAAAAAAGACAGAAGAAGAGAGCCTTGGAAAACAGTCAGAGGTGTAGGAAGACAGCCGGAAAAGTTTAGTATTAGTGAGTCCCAGGGACAGTGTTGGGCCAGGGAGGAGAAAACATTAACACAATCTAGGGAGAGGCCGAGTAGAAGGAAAACTGAGAGCCCAGGAACTAGGAGGTTGCTGGTGACATTCCTGAGAGTGATTCTGGAGTGGAGAGAGCAAGAGTCAGGGTCCTTTGGGATGATGAGTGAGCAGGAGGTCTGGGGGCAAGGACACATAGGCAGAAACTGTCACTTAGTGAATCCTTTCGGCAGGGAAGAGAAGAGAAGGAAAGAGTTTAAGGAAGGGGTTGTGTGTATGTACGTGTGATACAGAAGACCCCCTGAATATGTTTGTGTGCTGAGAGCAAAGCCAGGAAGGAGGGAGCAGTTGGGGGTACAGACAGAGGGGAAGGGGTATCCAGAGGAAGTGACAGCGGCTGGCTGGGATAAAGAGCAGGAATGGGAGGGCAAGTTCCTCAAGAAGCAGGACACGTTTCCCTCCAAGACAGGAAGGAAAGACACAGGGATCAATGAAGGTGAAAAGGAGGAGAGTTGAATTGCAGGTACGCCCTATTTTTCAACTCTTGCCTGAGGGAGCAGTGGTAAATAAAAATAGCATTCATTTTATTTTATTCTTTTTTTCCTTGGAGTTAGTCTTGTTTGCTTTTTAAAAGAAATAAAGATACTGTACCAGTAAACCATTGCAGGTTTGGAGAAACAAATCATTACCCATAGCTGTCACACATGCCAATCTGGAAATGGTTTTCTTAAGGGAGAGAATTCCGGGTCACATCTTTCCAATGTGTTTCTCGTATAATCAATATCCAGACTGTCTGAGATCAGAACTGGGGAAGTACTTGAAATGACTGACTGGTGTTTATGTCCTACTGGTTATATTGTAATTTGTAATAATAAATTTCAGCAGTCATTGACTAAATGTATTACATGAAACAAAAATGAAATAATACCTTGGTGAGAAAAAAGCTGCAGATATTAATATCTAATGTTCATTGTATGAGGTCAAAGCATTTGACTAATTTTGAGCTACAAAAAGAGCAGTTTCATGGAGTTCAATCTGATAATAAGGCTAAAAACATGGGAGTTTCTGAGCAAGCGTATCCTTCCAGTGAACACTAATGAGGGGCAGTGTCTGCAGTGGGTAGAAGCCAGAACTGTGGCACCAGAAAGGGCTGGGAACATGTCTCTGCTTGATCTCTTACTAGCTGCATGACTTTGGATGTATGACTTCATCTTGCTGAGCCCCAGTTCTCTCATTTGTAAAATGCAGTAACGATAGAATCTATTTTGTAATATTTTTATGAAGATGAAATGAGATAATTTGTGTTGTTCTTAGCAACATGCTTGGCATGTAGTAAGAACTCAATAGCTAATAAAGTGAATAATAGCAATAATAACTTAAAATCCATATAGCTATGTGAGGTTTTCGTAGAAGCATCTTGTTTTTAATAGAGGACATTGTATGTAAGGAAAATGCTGAAAATTGTAGAAATTAATATACACTAAATCTGGTTATGTTTATAGCTTTCTAAAGTCTTTCTGAAGAGTTTGACTTAATATGGTTTCCCTGGGCACTTAGAAATCATTATGCTGTTCTGATGAGTGTGTGGGTGAATACTTTGTTTATAATTAATTAGTTATGTTCTAGAAGCTCTTTGAATTGAGTGAATGGTTGAAACAGAACTCTGCGGATTGTTAAAGGTCAGTTTTATTCATTATGCTATAGTAAGGGTTATTTCCTTTAGGTAAAGAGATCCAAGCTATCCCGTTCTTATATTTCTGACCATGGATGCTATATCCTATGTAGGAGTGTCTACAGAGGTAGTGATTGATTTTAAGAAGAGTTGAATGCTGCTACCAAGTTTCTCTCTTGTGACCCCGAGTTCATTTAACTTCCATTTACTCTGGTTTACCTATTAGAAAATGAGAATAACAACAGCTTCCCTTATAGCTTGGGGCTATTCTGAAGACAAATGAGGCAAAATTTGGTGTTTAAGCATTTATTTAGTCAACACACTTTTACTTATTTTCTGCTCCCAGAGGGTGTACAATCTGATGGGGCAGATGGATGCACAGGTACACTACAGGAAGGTAAATGCAGTGAAAGACGCTTGCAGGCATGCAATAGAACCCACAGGGCTGGGATGGCCCTGGGAGCTTCTCACAAAGGGAGGTGGTACTTGAGGCTGGTACAGGCTCAAAATTTGAAGAGGTAATTCCTGTTTGCTATAATTTAGAGCTATAATACAAAATCCTGGTTTGACTCTGTACTTCCTTAATGTTTAATTCCTTAATTCCTTGAAATTAATTTTATAAATACATATTTGCCAAATAGCATTTCTAGGCATTGGCGCAAGGTTCATCTCTTTAAAAAAAGTTGTCCAGTGCCTATTATATGCTGAGCATTGTGCTAGGTTCTGCTTGAACTATGGCAAGAAATAATAAATAACTTTTGCCCTTAAGATGTTATGACCTAGTTGAGGATTCTAATGCATTAAGGCAGAAAAAGATAAGTACACTAACAGAGATATGGGACCTTATAGAGGCCCAGTTAAAGAAATGTCTATAACAGATTGAAAGTTTCATAGGAGAGATAGTAGGATCTTATCTGGATCTTGACAAGTGAATGGGATGTGGAAGTGAAATGAGTAGTGTCAGCGAAGGCGGGAAACATGAAATTACATAGATTCTTTGAGTAGTTGGATGGCTAGAGGGCAGAGTTTGTGAAGAGATGCAGTGAGAAATAGGTTGGAAAATGAGATGGGACTGTATTCTCCACTAAGATTCCTAACATGGAGTTCTTTTTGGAATGGAAGACCTAGGAACATGTTTTACTACTCTTTAGGTAAAAGAATAATACTAAACTCAATGATCAGGCCCTCTCATTGTGCAGGTGAGCTATGTTTAGTTCAAGATTAGTGAAGAAAGCCTATTCTGAAATCTTCTCTTCCCACACAAAACTCAGAGAAATATTTAAGAGGAATGATTATAAAACCAACAAATTCATATCTGTGCTAACAGAAGAAAGCAAATGGGTTAAGCAGAAGCACATAAGAGCGCAAGCGAAATTTTTCTCACATAAAATAGGAATTCAGTAAGGAATTACAAAGACCTGCAGAAGGCTTCCATCATGAAAGAGATCACCATTAGTTATTACACAAGGATTTGCTCCCAAGGAAATAGAAAAATATGAAAAATACTTCAAAATGAAAGTATTTCATATCTTTAGGGTGATAAATGTCTTCACATTTATAAACAAAAACAAACGTTTACAAAATAAGAATGGACATTTATGAAGAACCTACTTAAAGATCTTGGAAATAAAAAATAAAATTATAAAAGTGAAAAACATAGCTGATAGGCTGTATTACAGCCTGGGAACGGCTTAATAGTACACCAGTGATTTGGGAGATCAAGGAATTTTCCCAGAATACAGCAAAGAAATAAGGATATAAAAATGTATTTTAAAAAATTTAAGTGACGTGGTAGACGGATTCATAAACTCCAATATCCATCTAATGAAATGAAAGAGCAGAAGATGAAAAAGAGAAAGTAGAATAAGGAGAATGTAGAAGAAAGAGTTGAATACGTGAGACATTTGGAATGCTTGTCAAGTATCTAGATATTGAGTGTGAAAATGGGAGCTGAAGAGGATCCAGAGAGACTAAATAGGTAGGTGACGGCGCCACTGAATACGGGAAGAAAAAGAAATTTGTGGGCAAAGCATTTATTTGTTTTGGGACCTTTGGGTTTGGAGAAACATCCCTGTGGACATTTTTATCCAGTACTAGAAACTTTAAGTCTGGAAGCTCAGAAGGGAGGTAGGGAAGAGAAAACACAGAGGTGATACTTGAAGGATTTCAAATGTATAGTAGAATGAAAAATGTGATAAAACGTGGTGTGAAGAATTCTATTTGATATACAATTGTTGTACTATGTGGTTTAACTTTATTAAATCAAAGTCAACTGTGATACAATGAGGTCTGCCCCATTAAAAATTTATCACAGTTAAGATGAAAGGCAATACATTTTATGTTATCTAGCAGTTCTTTTTCATGTTTTGTGTTTTGTGTTTGGATTATGTAGTTTGGTTTATATTTGATATGTTAATTAACTATCGTGTTTGGTTATTATGAATGTTTTTCCTTGTAAACAGTAATGTTGCTTATTTTTTTGTTGTTATTGTTCTACCATCCCCTTCCCAAAATCAGTGACTAAATTATGATGGCTACTAAATGATGCACGTAAGAGGTTCCCCCAAATAATCTGATAACAACAAATGTGATATTTTAAGACCTGACTCCAAACTTCTAGCAAGGGGTGGAATGATCATAGCTGCGAATTCTTAAGAAAGGAGGGAAGTTTCTGATTTTATAGAGTTGTTCTTTTTTATGTGAAGTAACATGCTGCTTTTATGAGGCAGTGGGCATGTAAGTGCAATATTTTTTCTGTGTTGTTTCAATGTATTCTGGTGTTTAAGTCTGAGATACATTTTTTTTTTTTTGAAATGGAGTCTCGCTCTGTCACCCAGGCTGGAGTGCAGTGGTGCCATCTCGGCTCACTGCAAGCTCCGCCCCCCGGGTTCACACCATTCTCCTGCCTCAGCCTCCTGAGTAGCTGGGACTACAGGCGCCTACCACCACGCCTGGCTAAGTTTTTGTATTTTTAGTAGAGATGGGGTTTCACCGTATTAGCCAGGATGGTCTTGATCTCCTGACCTCGTGATCCGCCCGCCTTGGCCTCCCAAAGTGCTGGGATTACAGGCATGAGCCACTGCGCCTGGCCCCTGAGATACATTTTTTAAAAACTAGACCAACCTACAGAATTTTCCTTGGTGCCTGTCCAGGTGGTATGTTGAACTATAGTGCTCTGTTAAGAAAAATGCCATCAATAATGGCATAATAGTATAGTATAATAGTATAGGATTAATTTATAATGATAGATATAATGATATTTAATATATCAATAGCTTAATAAAAAACCCTTTTCCCCCCTAGCATGGAAATATATCATTATTAAAGTACTACTGCATGAAATGATGTACTTAGATCATTCTGTTGTGGTAAATTTTTCTCAGTAGAAGTTCTGAATCTACCAGTGTTGACAGTTCTTTATTCAAAAGTGTAGTTGCTAGCAGGGGTCTTTTTAGTAGAAGAGTTTAGATATATTACTCATGAGTTCTTAAATATGTATAAAACTGGAGAAACATTTTATAGTCTTGTTGGCATTCTAAGATACATGATTGGAGTTCTGGGAAACATAGTTCTCAATCTTCACTGATGCCCCAGGAATGATTCCTGGTGCTTTACTGCAGGGACTGTGGCTATCATTGCAGTGAGGCCTTGTTCCCTATCTTGGGGGAAGAGTCACTTTAAATGGGATTAGGCTTTCTGCTCAAGCTTATTTTGCAAATCCAGAAAGTGCCCATGAGAATTAGCCTACCCATCTGCATCTTTGTCACATACATGCCAACTGTGTCTCCATGTATATAAAGCATTCTTCAAAAAGGGATATGCATGCTTTCCGAGGATATCATGCATGGCTAGTGTTAAGGGTTTGCAGTAACATGCTGCTTTCAAGATTCTCGACTTGGCCAAGGAAGGAGGATCACTTGAGGCCAGGAGTTTGAGACCAGCTTGGACAAAATAGTGAGACACCGTCTATACAAAATTAAAAACATAAAAATTAGCCTGGCGTGGTGACATGTGTGTAGGCCCAGCTACGTGGGAGGCTGAGGCAGGAGTATTGCTTGAGCCCAGGAGTTTGAGGCTGCAGTTTGCTGTGATCGCACCACTGCCCTCTAGCCTGGGAGACAGAATGAGACCCTGCCTGAAAAAAAAAAGAGATTTCAACTTTTCCATTTATTTCTTTTTAAAATTGCCTGAGAAAGCGTCTGCTCTGCACATTCTTCTTCACCTATCTGAAGTGTTAATATGGTACCTTTGCCCTAGGATTAGAAACTTTCCATGCCCAGCAGAAAGGGATGATTAGAAATATTAGTTTTAGCTCCTTCAATGATTAATTAAGGAAATTGAAACCTGTGGGTTTCCTGTCTTTCTGATCTTACATGTATTTCTAATTAGAATGAAGCTGGGCCTTGCAATGTAGATTAATGGTACTGATTTTTTTTTTTTAATTACAGCTGTGTTTTCCAGGACTAACAAAGTTTAAAAGATACATTAGATAAAACCACAGATACATATTTCATATACTTTCTTTCTGATTCAGTGGAGTTCTCCAGTAAGATAGTTAAAACCTGTTTTATCAAAGCATGTCATGAAATATTGATTTCAGTTAAAGTCAAGCCTCACCTGGTTTTGTCTTATATTTTACTATTTCATACCTTTTATTAACAAAAAAATTAAGTCTAAAACTTATAATGAAAAATTTGGGGTGGCAAAAAATATGTAAGGAGGTACATAATTTTCTTTTCAAGGTTATTTTAGGGGGAATGTGAGCAGAGCATTTTGAAGAACACCAAAAACAAGTCTTTGAAACATCACCTAGGATTGTCTGGAGGCCTCAGTTGGCTCCTTCTTTCTATAGGTTTACCTCTTTCGGTGCAGTACATATGCAACTTTAGATGCCCCATGGCTTCCCCTGTATTCTCTCTGGGGGCTTTTCTCCTGGGGGACTTCTGTTGCCCTGGAGGACTCCTTAGTTTATGAAAGGCAGTAACAGAAGACAGGCTTCTAGGAGACAACTGGTGTGTTCTAGACCTTCTCTTTTGCAGTGCCAAATCCAGAACAGATGTGTTACTGGTTAAGACTGCTGGTTATGCTGTGGTAACAAGTGATCCTAAAATCTTAGTGGCTTACAACTGCGGAGATGTAGTAGCTCTTGTTCCTCCTACATGTGTGCAAATGGGTCAGCTGTGGCTGTGCTTTTGTTGTCATCACTTGTGAACCTAGGTGGATGGGTCATGTCTGGGAAAGAGACCTGTGGTAGTGGGAAAAGAGACCAAGCAAACTACAGGCTAGGTCCCAGAGCTTGCACCTGGCCTGGAAGAGACATATCCCTTCTGCTCACTATTCATTTATCAGAGCAAGTATGTAGCCAAACCTGTGTCAATGTGGTGAGGAATACGGTCCTCCCTTAGGAAGGGGTGGTGAATATTGAAAGAACTAAGTTATGGCAGGGTACAGTGTTTTGGCAGGGTACAACAAAAATTGCATGAGATAAAGTTAGACAAGCAAGGAAGGCTTTATTTAAGGCTGTTGCCCTAGGGGAGGGAGACCAGAACACAGTCTGAACTCAACTCTGCTGAAACAAAGGATGGGAGGGTGGAAGGGATTATTTATTTATTTATTTATTTATTTATTTTTGAGACAGTCTTGCTGTGTTGCCCGGGCTGGAGTGCAGTGGTACGATTATAGCTCACTGTGGCCTTGAACTTTTGGGCTCAAGCAGTTCTCCTGCCTCAGCCTCCTGAATATCTGGGGCTACAGGCACATGCCACAGAGAGTTTTTAAGAGCTGGAATGGGGTTGGGATGGAGGTTGGTGTGGGGGAATCATTTGCTAATTGATCTTATCCAAAGGAAAAGTAAACTTTCTCATACTGCTCCGACCCCTTGGTTCCTACTCTAGCCCATCAGCTCACTGATACAGCCTAACCAATTCCTGAGTGTTCAGCTACCAAAACCACATGGAGAACATTCTCTCTCCTTTAAGCCCTTTGCACGGAATGGGGATGAGTGGATGAGTGTGGCTCTTGAAACCTCTCAGGTCTATTGATTAGGAATTTAATATAGTCTATAGTCTTTTAATATAGTCTAGATTTTATAACTTGGTTCTTTTTTGCTTTTCTTTATTATTTATTATTTATTTTTTTTTAATTTTTTTTGTAGAGACGGGGTTTTGCTATGTTGACCAGGCTGGTCTCAAACTCCTAACCTCAAGTGATCAGCCCACCTTGGCCTCCCAAAGTGCTGGGATTATAGGCGTGAGACACTGTACCCTGCCATAACTTAGTTCTTTCAAAGGAGAGGCAAGGGGGCTGATATGGTTTGGCTGTGTTCCCACCCAAATCTCACTGTGAATCCTAGTTCCCATAATCCCCACGTGTTATAGCAGGGACCAGTGGGAGGTAATTAAATCATGGGGGTGGTTTCTGCCATGCTGTTCTCATGATAGTGAGTGAGTTCTCACTAAATCTGATCGTTTTTTAAAGGGGCTTTTACCCCTTTTGCTCAGTACTTCCCCTTGCTGCTGCCATGTGAAGGACATGTTTGCTTCCCTTCCCACATGATTGTAAGTTTCCTGAGGCCTCACCAGTCATGCTGAACTGTGAGTCAATTAAACCTCTTTCCTTTATAAATTACCCAGTCTCGGGTATGTCTTTATTAGCAGCGTGAGAACAGACTAATAATACAGGGGCAGTCTTTGAAGTTTCAAAGACTAGCGATCAGATCCCTGACACTTATCTCTCATTTCCAGTTTTCCAAACAGAAAAATGGAGATTTTCGTGCATATCTTACAGGGATGTTGGGATAATTTATCATAATGTTTGTAGATACACATTGCTGGCACACAGTAAGCACGTATAAATGGTAGCCATTAGTAAGAAAGAGATATCTTTAACTCATCTTTTTTTCCCCTCTGCCAGAGTTATTTCTCCACAGCAATCATAATTCCAGTGTTTGTTCAGGAAGAAGGACACACATCTATTTTTGAATTAGCTTCTGGGGGCTGCAAAGTGCCATGTGCTCTTGGTTTATCTTTCCTCATCGCTCAAGAATCTCCCATGCAACTCATCTGCTCTAAGTCAAACAGGGTGCAAGAGGTCAGATCATGTGCAGAACAGATTGGAGCATTATTTATCAGGCCAGTGGGTCATTTACTAAGCCGTGGTGCTTTGCAAATGTGAAGCATCTTGAGGAAAGTTTTATTAGACAATCTTTACTGTGTCCTCACACTAATGCTGCATTAATCACGCTGAATCGTGCAAGTATTCAAGTGTTTCATGAATAGGTGATTAATTAAGATATTATATGCAAGTGTCATACAGTATATGAGAATTTTTATGGAAATCATTAACATTTCTATGAAAATTTCTCCTTGAGCCTATTTATAAATATATGCCTAAAGATGTGGTATCTCTGATATATAAATAAACTCTATATGTGTGTGTAAAGTGCTGGATGATGATTAAGATTTTTGTGCTGTGGGCTTAGATTATAAAGCTGGAAGCTAATACAGAAAATTTTTCCAAGTGTCATTAAAACTTAACACCATTTTTTTCAGTTTCAAAGAATAACTGACAAAATTGAACAAGTCAGAAAGTTTTATTGGCAGTAATATTGTGTTTCTTAAACTCTAGTTGCCTTGGTTACTCTTGGAATATTAAAATAATCTGGGCCTCTAGACCGTGGAAACTAGTTTCTATTTATTTTGGGCCCATGATGGTGCTAATTAACCACTCTCTAGGGTATGCATGGAGGAAATGTATGTGCTGTCTAGAAGGAGGGATGGCTATGGAGCCAGCAGTTTGGGTGTCTGAGCTCCCTGGGAGAATCATTATCTTTAAGACACGTGAGTCCTTTCCTGAATGTTTCTGGTACACAAAGGCACATCATTGACCAGTTGTTTAAAATTACTATTTTACTTTTGTTTTATATAGGTTGCTTATACTCCCTTAGAGTAACTTCCAAGATAAAATTACTATTTCAGGTCAGGTGCAGTGGCTCACGCCTGTAATCCCAGCACTTTGGGTGGCTGGAGCGGGAGGATCCCTTCAGCCTAGGAGTTCAAAAGCATCCTGGGCAACACAGGGAAACCTCGTCTCTACAAAAAATTAAAAAGTTAGCCAGGGGGTGGTGTGCACCTGTAGTCCCAGCTACTCAGGAGGCTAAGGCAGGAGGATTGCTAGACCCCAGAGAGAGACTGTCGTAAGCCAGGATCATGCTACTGCCCTCCAGCCTGGGTGACAGAGTGAGACAAAAAAAAAAAAAAAAAAAAAAAAAAAAAAAAAAAATTACTATTTTAGAATAGAGAGCAGAGAGCACCTATTGATTCTAATACATGTCTGTTATTTTTACTTTTTAATTTTTTATGATAGACTCAGGGTACATGTGCAGATGTGGTACAAAGATCTGTTGGGTAATGGTGAGGTTTGGGCTTCTACTGCACCCAGCACCTGAATAGTGAACATTGTACCAAATAGATAATTTTTCAACCCTCACCCCATCTCACCCTACCATTTTTGTCTTTTCCTAGTTAGAAGATTGTTATTATTATTAGCTGACCTGATTATTGCTCTCTACCCCATCCCCTTTCTCAGAGATAACCGGTGCTGAAACAGGCACGGTCATGGGGCACTTCTGAAAAGGTGGTGGTTCTCTCATGATTATTTCTGGCCTGCTATTGTACCTAGCACTGCGAAGGGCTGCAACCTTATCCTAGAATCAGCATATCAGAGTTGAAATGAAACTGAAGCTTTTGCTGAGCTCAGCCTGCCTTTTACAGATTAGGTGACCGAGGGTCAGAGAAATGGGATTTTGACTGGGAGTTTCTCCTGTCCAGTGTGGCATTTTTTTTTTCTCATTCTAGATTAGAGTGAGGAAAATACTGCCTTTTCCATGTAAACCAGAGTCCCTTATTTAAATAACACTGCTATAGGAAAACTGTTTGGTAGCATTGGAATGTTAGAAGTTCTCTTGATAGAGTTACGAGGCATAGAATCCCAGAGTCGTTTGGAATCACAGAGCGAAAAGGATCCCTGAGCAAGTGTATAACCCATCACGCTGCCTTCAGGCTCCAGCAGGAGTGTTTTTAATACTGTGCATGCTTGCTGCTGATGTCTTTGCAACCATGAGCCCTCAAAGGTGTCGGGAGCCAGGCACCTGTAGTCTCAGCTACTCAGAGGGCTGAGGTGGGAGGATCGCATGAACCCAGGAGTTCTGGGCTGTAGTGTGCTATGCCAATCGGGTGTCCACACTAAGTTTAGCATCAATAGGATGACCTCCTGGGAGCGGGGACCAGCAGGTTGCCTGAGAAGTGTTGACATGGCCTGGGGCCAAATGGAGCTGATTAAAGCTCCTGTGCTGATCAGTGGTAGGATACGCCTGTGAATAGCCACTGCACTCCAGCCTGGACAACATAGCAAGACCCTGTGTCTTAACAAACAAACAAAAATAAGATAAAAATTTTTAAACAATGAGGGGCTACAGATGTGAGGAGAGCATGGCTCAGAAGCAAGGGTATTTGTCTAAATCAGTCTGTTTTGTTTATTTACCATATTAACCAACTCATTTAGAATTATTGCCTGTTATATTGTTGAAGGATGGGAAGAAGAATCAGAAGTTGCTTATGATAAAAATAAACCACCTGATTTGTATTTTAAAGTGCTCCCATTTGTGTTGTTTCATGACCATCACATAATCCACACTAATAATATAAGTGTTCAATTGACTAGCAGTTAATTAATACAATCAAGAGTAAGCAACACAAGAGGGGAAGAGGGATAAATGACACCGGGTGCTGTATCGTTCCCATCAGCCACTTATATTCAATCTGCACCACCAGGTGGGGAAGGTATTATTGTTAGCATGTTACAGATAAGGACACCAGGAACCAGGAAAGTTTGATGTCCTTCTTAAGGTGACACAGTTAGTAAATAGTCATGCTAGGATTTGAATCTGGGCTGCTGCCGCCAATGGAAGAGAAAACTTTAAATAGAGAATAGCAACTTGATGTCAGAGTAGCACAGCCTACTTACATTCTCTTCCTCTTGCCTAAAAATAAGTCATTTCATGTGATCCTGTTAGTGAGCTCTTCCTGCAGGGGCAACGAGGCAGCCAAGCAATTTTCTAAAGTCTGCAGATCTCCAGAAGTTTAAAAATGGTGGGAGAGAGGGTTTTTTTTCAAAAGCTAACACCTGGAGAAAAGCTGATGAGTAAGGAAAATCTTAGGACTCAGATTGATAAAGACCTCACTGGAACTGTCATGGGGAACTCGTTGCTACAGAGGAGGAAAATGGAGATGAGAAAACAGTGAACCCATTTAACTGCATTACTGATAGGCACAGGAAGTGGTAGAAATGCTATTGGGTTCTGGAAGCTCAAAAACCAAAATGAAAAATTGGACAATTGATAGCAAGTGAAGCTTTGATGTAGCACAGAAACGTGGTGGAGGAAACTGTATTGAATTTCTGGAAGTAGGAATGCCAGATCAAGTGGTTTATATTATTTAAAACACACGCGCATATGCACACACACACACACACGTAGGCCAATTAGATTGTACTGAAATTATTTTAAAAATGTTTGGGAAAATTTAATCTGAGGTAATGCTGATAAGTGGGACTTTATCCACATATAGATTAGTTAGATACTTTTTTATGAAGAAATGTTGAAGCTATATTTTTGGTGAAGACCACAAAATCCCATAATTTTAGAATCAGCTATGATAGCAAATGCTCAGGTGTTAAATTAAAAGGTGAATATTATTTTAAAAATATGAAACTTTAGAGAGAATGGTTGAGAACAAAGTACCCATGAACATGAAATCCTGAATTTCCATGCATTTATCTTTGACCATCTCCTTCCGCCTTTCTCACCCCTCATCCTTGCATCTGTCCTGCGTGAGTGGTTTCACAGGTCAAAATGTCTTTTCTTTCTTTGGCGACAGGGAAGCATGGCCCAGCTGCAGGGCTGTGCTTACGGAATGGAATTGCCCTCCCAGAGTTTCCTTTGCAGAATTCTTTGATTTGGTGTCCAGGATGCTTGCTCAGGCCTCTTGGGTTATCAGGATCTATTTTCTTTGACAGTATTCTTCTCCCATTGGGCCCCAGCCAATCTCACACTATATTAGAACTTTGTAGCAAATTATAAGTTTTGTTTTCTGGCCTCGACGTGCAATATTGTGGTTTTTCTGTAACTCCTGTGGCAGAGGTTCTCAGAATTCATCAGTTCATGGAGCCCTGAGTTTCTCAGTAATTCATTTCAACAAATAAATTTAATTGTTCTGCTTATTAAGTAGTTAGGTTCAAAGAACTTAATGAGTAGTTATGTCCTACCAGTTATAGCCATTTGAGAAATTAATAGACATAGATTGAAAGAAAAAATTATTTAATTCATAAATAACTACAATTACTTACTAAGGGAATATGGTTTCTTGTTGAGCCCTGCACAACTTCACAAACCTCATGTTCTAGTAATTATGGCTGCTTGAGAAATTAATAGACATAGATTGAAAGAAAAAATATTTTTATTTAATTCATAAATAACTACAATTACTCACAAATGAAATATGTGTACTTGTTGAGTCCTGCACAACCTCACAAACTTTAAAATCATATTGGACGCCATCAACCTCATTTTTCGTTCCACAGTGATCTTCATGGGGATACTTGCCTTTTATCACTTCAACTGCCAAAACCCAGCTTTGCAAGGCAATGACATCATCAAAGCGTATATCATGCAGTCCAATGTTGAAACCATGAACCATCTTGAGGTAGTAACTTCTGCAGTGTCTGTCAGATGGGGCTCTGCTTTCTTCAGAAATTAAAAAGCCCTGTGAGTTCACCATAGTGGCCTAAAGTGCACAGTTTGAGAATCACTAATGAATCCACTTAGCATTGGGTCCACTTATTACTTTCCTGTTACTTACTCTCAACAGATATACTATCTTGATTTTATAACAAACATTTGCTATTTCTTTGTACTAGGAACATAGTAACACTTTATCAGTGTTTATAAATTATTATTTACAATTGCTATTATAAGCATTTTCTAAACTTCCTTAAAACAGTCACTGTAGAGTTCAGTCCACAAGTGGCTCAGGTGCATCTTATTTCTAGTGTTAGAGAAGATCTGATACAGTTAGGGATGAAAAGGAGAAAGCAGAAGAACACGACAAATTCTTTATCTTAATCTCTAAAGGTGTTGCTTACATTGTCTTTTAATATTAAGCAAATAGTGAAAATATTAATGTAATAACATAGAAAAATAATAATACTTATCTCTCACTAGGTGCCTGCTTTTTGCCAAAGTGCCAAGAATTTTGCATGTTATCTCATTTAAATCCTATCAGCGGTACTCTTCATTCAAGCGTGCATTCAAGAAAATGGATTGAGCAGCTGCTATGTGCCAAGTTTTGTTTTAAGGGCTGCAGATAAAGATGTGAACAAAGTTGGTAGAACCCTATTCTCAAGAAATGTACAATCTAGTGTTGGAGACAGGTGACAAACAAAGAAAAGAATGGATATACAGAGTCATTGCTGTTAGATATATGTGCTGTGATGAAGAAAATAAATCAGATAGAGAATGATAAATATGTCATTTTAGATAGTCAGGGATGTATCTCTGTAAACTAGGTGTTATTATCCTCATTTTACAGAAGAAGAAACTGAGTCTCCCAGAGATTAAGTGACTTGTTCATGGTAGCACCATTAGCAAAGATCCTTCCTAGGATTCAAGTTGCCCTAATCAAGGAATTGGTGCTACTCAAAAGTCTTGAACTAATTCAAGGATAAAATCATTAACGTATTTTTCTAAGTGTGTGAATTGATATGTCATTGTGTCTGAGCGTTGAGAATTTCTACCATTAACTCCCATCTATAAAGAGCTTGAGAGCTACAGAAAGATCAGTCTCATTTACATACTTACCAAGGAGATAAAACCTATTATGAGAGAGGTGGAATCATCGAATACTCAAGCAAACATTGCCTAGTGTAATGGAGTGAAATCATTTCTCTGAGGACAAACAAGACTTGCCTGCTATAGACTTCTTTGAAGAGGCAGAGTCACAGGTTGTAAAAAAAAAAAGAAAAAAAAATGGAGTCCAGAGGACAGTAATATTTACTTAGTTCAAGAAAGAGAGATCATTTTCATTTTAATTGGCGCCTAGTAAATAAGAAAAAAAATCAATTGAGGATTGCATTCCAAATTAAGCACCTTAATTTCTCTTTGTGTGTGTGTGTGTGTGGATAGTAATGTATTTGTATTATTATTATGGTTAGTTACATGGCAAACAGAGCAAGAGAGTGATGGACAGAAGGAGGCTGAGTTAGCTCCAAGGGGCATGTGTAATCTGTAGGTAAACTATACTTGTCACACTGTGTTTTGGGCATCAAAGTAAATTATCACCTGTTAATACTACTTTTGGAAGGCTTTTAACAGATAGGAACAGTTGTCAGTTCCTTGGTGCTCTGGAAAACAGGTTGTAAGTGAAAGCATATAAATACCAGCTAATCATCATTTTATTCATTCTCATATTTTATTTCCAATGCAACTATTATGAAAAAATTCTAAGCATACAGAATGGCATTACATAAAGACTATACAGCTTCCGAACCCCAGCTCCACTCCTCAGAGGCAATCACTTCCAGATTTTTCTGCCTATATGTTTATAATATTCTGTATAATACGTTATATGTTTATCCCCTGATTTTTCAACTTTAGATAATATCTCTTGAATCCCAGTCATGAAAGAGGAATTTATCTCACACATCTTTCCTTCTTCCCTCCAAAATTTTTAGATATTTAATTAATTTATTAATTGAGTTGGAGTCTTACTATGTCACCCAGGCTGGCTTTAACTCCTGGGCCCAAGCAATTCTCCCGCTTCAACCTCCAAAGTACCTGGCATTTCAGGTACATGCCACCATGCCTGGTATAGTAGATATATTATTTTTGGATCTTTGGTTGGGGTTCATAACTTCAAATGTATACCTATATACAACTTTCTCTCTCCCCATTTTTTGTTCAATTACTCAAATTATCAGGATTTATATATTTAAATTCTTTTCTGAACTATATTTAAATGCTTAAAAACTGAAAACCAATAAGGAACATTTACAATATTATGATCAAATAAATATTGTTTACTGTAGAATCCACTGTATGATTGGACCTTCAGAGAATATAGTCTTACAGAACGGATCTCCTGCTTCTTAATTATAGTCAAAAGATTTTTCTCTCTCTCTTGAAAAAAATGGTTCCTCAGAACCAAATTTAGGCCATGGCTTTTGGGTACAACTTTCTGTTTTTCCTGGTGTTTCTAATAGTGTTGCTTTAGGTTTGTAGACACAATGAAGATAAGCATTCTTTACCATACCATTAAATCTTCCAGTTTAAAAAATTATGGCTTTTATTAAGTGAAATGTATTCTTGGATTTATTATTTTTGGGTTTGCATGCCTGTCATTCTAGAATTTTTTTGTGACTGCTGAATTAGTCTTACCATTTCTTGGATCCCCTATACTCCCTTTTTTTAAAATCCTTTATGTAATTTTCTCATAAGATACATGCCAATGTTCTTACATTTGTGTAAATGTCTTTATTTTGCCCTCTCATTTAATATTTGATTTGAAATGAAAGTTCGGGTGAGTGGAAATGCAGAGGTTTGAACTGATTTTCCCGGGAGCGTGTGCAGTTTCCCATCGTCTGATGTTGTTCGTGAGCAGTCTGATACCTAGCTCATTTCCTTTTGTAATAGTTTTTTTTTTCTTTTGAAGATTTTAAAATATTCTCTTTATCTTTGATATGTGAAGTTTCACAAGGCTGGGTCAGGTTGGATTTTGGTTTGACACTTGCTGGTTCCTTTCAATTCAATATCATCAGCCCTGGGAAGTGATTTTTTTTTTAAAAAAAATTTCTGCCTTTTTTTTATTCTTTTTTTTCCCTGAAATTCTTATTAGGTAGTTGCAGGATCTGAATGGATCCCCCAGACCTATGAACTTTTCTCACATACTTTTAACCTTTTTGTGTATTATTTTATGTTTTGTGTAATTACTTCAACTTAATCTTCTAGCCTTTCTAGTGAATTTGGCTAAAAAAAATATCTAATTTCCCCTCTTGTTCTCTTACTTCTCACGTCTTCAAAGCGGTTTATTCTTGTTTTATGGCTGCAGTATCCTCTTGATTCTCTCTGAGGATACAAATTAAGTTTTAAAATTATTCTTTCTTTTTTTTTTCTTTTTGAGACGGAGTCTTCTTGCTCTGTTGCCCAGGCTGGCGTGCAGTGGTGCAGTCTCAGCTCACTGCAGCCTCCGCCTTTTGGGTTCAAGTGATTCTCAGCCTCCCAAGTAGCTGGGACTACAGGCGTGCACCACCATGCCTGGCTAATTTTTTGTATTTTTAGTAGAGACGGGGTTTTACCATGTTGGCCAGGTTGGTCTTGAACTCCTGACCTCAGGTGATCCACCTGCCTCCGCCTCTCAAGGTGCTGGGATTACAGGAGTGAGTCACCATTCCTGGCCAAATATGTTTAAATCTATGATTTTATAATAAAACAGATAACTTTGCTCAACCAAAAAGAAAACCAAAAACAAACAACCTTTCCTCACACAACTCATGAATTACCTCTGTAAGATACAACACTCATTTTTTGAAAGTTGTTTAATAAAGGAAAATAACTGAGGTGTGTCATGCCTTTCTTATATAAACAGTATCTAAGGATAATCAAATATTTGATGAGAGGAAGTTTATAGAACTATTCTAGATAATAAATGGAGGAATGATAGAATAAGAATATAATTCTGATGGAACCCTAATGAATACCTTGTTCTAGGCAGTGATTATCAATGGTTGCTAACTTTGGAAAAAGAAGGAAAACCATACCTTAGGTACCTTGTAAGAGAAGTACATACACCATCTTTGAAGTGGTTTTGCCAAAAAAAAAAAAAAAAATTGAACCCAAATCAGGTTATGCTTCCAACAAACCTGTCCATATACAAGAAATATGGACAATAGTGGAATGTACTGTGACATCATGAGGTGGCAATCCACAAAATCCAAACTTTGAGAAACTCTATGGGACAAATGGTTTTCTTCAACAAATTTAAATTGCAGGGAAGCAAAAAGAGATGGAAAGAAGCAATTGCAACAAAGCAAAAATTGACAAGTGGGATCTAATTACACTTAAGAGCTTCTGCACAGCAAAAGAAACTGTCAACAGCGTAAACAGACAACCTACAGAATGGGAGAAAATATTTGCAAACTATCCATCTGTCAAAGGTCTAATATCCAGCATCTATAAAGAACTTAAACAAATTTACAAGAGAAAAACAAACAACCCTATGAAAAAGTGGGCAAAGACATGAGCAGACACTTCTCAAAAGAAGACATACATGCAGCTAACTAGCATATGAAAAAAGCTCAATATCACTGATCATTAGAGAAATGCAAATCAAAACCACAATGAGATACCATCTCATGCCAGTCAGAATGGCTATTATTAAAAAGTCAAAAAACAACAGATGCTGGTGAGGTTGTGGAGAAAAGAGGAATGCTTTTACAATGTTGGTGGGAGTGTAAATTAGTTCAACCATTGTGGAAAGCAGTATGGCGATTCCTCAAAGAGCCAAAAGCAGAACTGCCATTTTAACCCAGCAGTCCCATTACTGGGTATATACTCAGATTAATATAAATCATTCTACCATAAAGACACATGCACATGAATGTTCATCACAGCACTATTCACAATAGCAAATACATGGAATCCACCTAAATGCCCATCAATGACAGATTGGATAAGGAAAATGTGGTACATATTCACAATGTAATATTATGCCACCATAATAAAGAATGAGATCATGTCCTTTGAGGGAACGTGGATGAAGCTAGAGGCCATTATCCTTAGCAAACTAATGCGGGAACAGAAAACCAAATACTGCATGTTCTTATCTAAATGATAAGAACTAAATGATAAGCTAAATAATAAGAATGATATGAACCCAAAGAAAGAAACAACAGATATGGGGGTCTTGTTGAGTGGGGAGGATGGGAGGAGGGAGAGGATCAGAGAATATAACTGTTGGGTACTGGGCTTAATACCTGGGTAATGGAATATTAATAATAGGTGCAACAAACCCACATGACACATACCTACCCCCGAACCTAAAATAAAAATTAAAAATAAATAAATAAAATTAAAAAAATAAAAAGATACAGAAAGGAAATCTGTAGAGTATAAGAAACCAAGAGACTTATCAACCAGTCATAATGTATGCTCCTTGTTTTGGAACCCAATTCAAATAAACAATTGTGGTTTTAAAATGATCATTTATAGGACAATTCAACACTGAGTGATGATATCAAGGAATTTTTGATTTGGGGAGGGCTGTGATTTAGGTATTGTGGTTATCATTGCAAAGGGGAGGCCTTATCTTTTAGAGATGTATAACTATATGTTTACTGATGGAGTGTTTTGGTATCTGGGAATTTCTAAACAATTATGTGGGCTGAGAAAATAAGTTGAGGTGGATAGGGCACAAGATTGGCCACGAATTAATACTTTTGAGGCTGAGTATTGGATACATGGGAGTATATTATATTATCCTTTTGAACCTTTTATATGTTTGGAATATTTTTATAAGTATAAAATAATACAGAATAAAAAAACTAGTTTGGGTTAAAATTGCGTAGCAAGAATGGATTTCTTTGGCGATTCAGTGGGCCCTCTTCTCTGTGATGAGGGCTGACTTTGGGCTCCATGTTGATTGGTGAGGACTTTAAACTGGCCAACTTCACTTGAGGGTGTTTGAGGTAAGCACTGTTTTTTTCAAATGCCAAAAGAAGGAGGGCTTCACTTTGGGGGGACCAGCTTCTACCCTGGAACTATACACTGCTCTGGTAAATTCTTTGCAGTGTAGATCTCATGGTTCCTCTTGGGGCAAATGTCTTGGTTGTCTGTCTAGCTGTGAGGGTGATAAGTGTTCTTTAAAAAGCCTTTTTGTAAGTTAGCTTGATTACCATTCTGCAGCGCACTGGGGATACTTTCTACCTGAGATCTCTTAGGTTGGAGTGAATCTGTCTGTTTCTAAGCATCATTCCTATCAGATGCCCATAGGATGGCTTTGTCCTTGCTCTTTGGGAGACAGGAATGCTTCTTCATAGATGGGGAGTAAAGAATAGGGAAGGCTGGAATCACCCCCTGGGCACAGACACCACTGCCTCATTGAGCACATATCTGATGAAATTAAAATGAAAGCTGGATCTTTCATTTAGATTACTGAAAGTTATTGACCAGGTTTTATATAAAAGAATATTTTCAAAACCTGAATTACATTGGCATTAGGCCAAATACTAAGAAATGGAGAGATTTACTAACACAAACACTAACATTTACTAAAACAACACAGAGAATCTCAGAATTTTAAATAAGTAATCGGGAACCAGGTTTGAACAGTGAAATTTTTAGACTGGGAAATGCCAGACTCCACTAAGTAGTAAAATGCTAAAGTGGTTGGTGTAAAGTTAAATGGTGAATATCTCTCAAAATAGTGGGTAGAAAAGAGAGTTGAGTGTGAGTGTGCCATGGCCAAGGTACCTTCAAAAAAAGAAATCCAGACTATATTTTTAACAGATGGAACCCCATTTAATATGGGTTCTGTGACCACTGTAATAGGACTGCATTCCTGAAGGTCACTATTGACCATCAGCAAAAACATCAGCAAACTCCCTGCATCAGTAACTAAACTCTATCCTTTTTAGTCTCTTGGCTGCAAACCAGCATTATCTTTATAATTCCCACTGAAGTTTCTGATAATGCCATCTTTTCACTCCTTGAGCTCATCACCTTGGAGTCATTCATTTATTTACTCGTCCATTCACCATGTATTTATCAGTGCCTGGAATCTACCAAGCTCTGTGCTGGGCCCACTGTGGGGAACAAGATAAATATGGTGCCTGCATTCACAAAGTTAATAGTCTTGCAAAGATCATTCACGGCCTCTTCTTCTCCTTTTGGGCCAACATGCAGGAGACTACTACTAAGTCAGTCTCTTGCATATTATCACCTGTTACTTAGCATCTCTCAAACACTACTCACTACAGTCTGTCTTGGATTGTACTTATGAGTCTATCTCTTCCATTAGATGAGGAATAGCAATCATTTATTATGTAATTTTTTCCCACCTTTCATATCTTATGTTTTGTGTTTCCTGCTATTTTATTTTATTTATTTATTTAGAGATGGCGTCTCACTCTGTCAACCAGGCTAGAATGCAGTGGCAGGATCTCGGCTCACTGCAACCTCTGCCTTCCAGGTTCAAGCGATTTTCCTGCCTCAGCCTCCCAAGTAACCGGGACTACAGCTGGGCATGCACCATCACACCCGGCTAACTTTTGTGTTTTTTGGTAGAGATGGGGTTTCGCCTTGTTGGCCAGGCTGGTCTCAAACTCCTGACCTCAAGTGATCCACCCGCCTCGGCCTCCCAAAGTGTTGGGATTACAGGCGTGACCCACTGCACCCAGCCTGTGTTTCCTGCTTTTAGGATGCAATTGTGTGATTTCCCAACTATGCGGACACATACACACACACACACACACACATGCCAACCAACTAAACTCATGTGCATTAGTCAGGGGCTCTAAAACAGATGACCAAATGCCTAAAGCTATACTTTTGCTCTCTGAGCCCTGAGCCTGTAGCTTGATCCCTTCCTCCATATTAGCCAGCTTTTCCTACCAGGAAGAGAATGAAGATTATGTGTCTCTTTCTTCTCTGATCCTAGGAATTATTGTTAGAAATCTTCCACCTCAATTCCAAGTTTTTGTTGTTCTTGTTGCTTTCGAAAAGAAAAAAAGCTTTTATTCATAAAACTTTAGAGATTTTTGCTAGAAAGACAGCAAAAGAAATAAGGAAGGGCTAATAAATATTTACTAAACTTTTCAGCTGTTTTTAATGATATCAAAAGAATCTTGCAAACAGAGAGATTAATTGTTTAATAGAAAATCTTTGACATCAAAACAATAAGAATGATTGAGTACTTGTATGTACCTGGCACAGAGGCAAGTGTTGTATATGGAATAACTTATTTAGTTCTCACAACAATTCTATGAGGCAGGTGCCTTTGCTATTTCTATTGTAGAGCAGATTAAGACTCTGAGGCTTAAAGCCATTAAATAAGTTGTTCATAGCTACCAAGTGGTGAGCCTGGGATTTGAACCAAAGACAATTGTATTAAAGTAACAAACATCATCCGTCCATCATTTCCTTCCTCCCCTCTTTCCTTCTCCTTTTTTTCTTTATTAATGTGGATAACTTATAAAGAGGCATAGGAATAAGAATGTATGACTACATTGGTATGGAGTTATGGAGAGTTAATTTACCACAACGTACTTAATTTTTATAAAATAACATTCTGCTTAAGGTAATAATATTAATGTTCTATTATCACAGGCATTGGTTATTTAGTGAACAGTAGTGGCTGACTAATTTAAGTTGTTAAATTTTACTCTGCATGTAGTAGAGAAATACTTTATCTTATTATGTAAGTTACTCAATATAATCAAATTTAGCAATTTTATCTTCTAGGATATTTGGTACTAGATTATAAAAATTATTCATACTCAAAATTTCGTGGTATATTACAGACCTTTTTTTTCCCCCAAACTTTGAACTGTGAGAAACTTCACAGGCACATTTCCTCAAAAAAGGAGCAATGGGTCTTCAAATGTATACACATTGATATTTCCTACTGCGAGTCATTTACATTGACATGTTTTTGCTATTGCGTCGTGCTCTTAAAATGTCAAATGCATTTATTGTAGTTAGCAATGACTGGAAAAACTTTCCTCTGAATATTTTCCTGAGGAAAGGAGAGGTTTTTTTCTGCCTTGTTTGAGCTCAGTGGCCAGCACTTTCCTGGGTCTCTAGCTGTGCTGCAGGCCTCTCAGGGCCCTGGCCTGGTGGAGCTGCAGATGGTCTGCTTTTCAGAGCTCTTGCTGGGGTCTCTGTCTTAGAGGTACACAGGAGGCACATTCAACTCGGAAGGCTGATCCTAGGATGGAGGATGCTTGCTGCCATTTCAGAACTCTGTGACTGCCCAACACGCTCCTAAAACAGAATCCACCTTCGTGAGATCTTTTAGATTGAGCGTATTTGGGAGTTGGCTAGAACCCCCGCCCTTCAAAGCTGTTTCTCTAAACTAAAAAGAGCCTTTTAATTTATATCCACACCTCTGTCCTGGTTTGTTGCAATTTATCTTTTTTTTTCTCCCCCCCACTGCAGGATATTGTAGAATATTTACTTGATGATTTTTACCCAGTAGTTAGCTTTACTTAATAATACCTTAGAGGTTTAGTAATTTCTGGCTTTAAAAGCCTATTCACCTACCCTGTTTTGTTTTATCTGCTCCGTAAGTTAGAAGAAGAAATTTGTTAGATGAGAAATGACAGCCTTGAAAAAGTTCAGGGACTCATGAAATGACGTAACTAGTTGGCAAAGGAATCAGAACATCAGAGTTCGTGACTATTGGTCCACGCCTCTTGAGACTAGACCATGCTGTTCATATAAAACATTCCCAAAATAGCGCTTTCTGTAAAGTCCTCTCTTACATTAATTTGAGTTTATGAGACTTTGCCATATTGTCAACCCTTGACTTTTGCTAAAATAATATTGAACCCTGCAATTCATTTTGACTTCTGGGGCACAGTGATTCCAGCAGTTGCTAAAAGTATGCTGGGCCATAAAGGCGATGTCTTAATGATTTAAGACAAGAATCTTTTATTCCTAAAATAACTCTGCTCACTAATGTGATCAGGGAGCTCAATTTCAGTTTGACAGAGGTTTCAAAATATAACTTCATGAGGGTAGACTGCAATTAGATATTCGTGGGTAATATTCTTAAGTTTGTGAAGTAGAATGTTAATGAAGAGGAGTATTGATTTTATTTTAGTTTAATTATACTACATTTGATGTTGTATCTGCTGCAGATTAAAAATAACTCTATATTGTCGTTACTTTGCCTTTTCTTCTTGTTCAGTACCTGTTACGAATAAAGACATAGAATTCTTTGCAATCGGCAGCAGACATAGCATCAAATGTAATATACTTGTTGTGAATAAGCAAATGAAATCCTTAACAAAATTCCTTGTACTAATACTTAGTTGCAAAATAATGTCCTGGTCTCACCTTATTTCTGAAGCCTCTCTTCTGAACTAAAGGCCTCTGTGAGATTAGGAATCAAGTGAAATAAAATATCAGAAAAATAGCCTAGTCACTCACATCTAAATTGTTAGCTTCCTTTTCAAAGTCTTCTGCAATTTCTTTCTTTGTCCAAGTATTTGGAGATTAAGGATTTCCATTTCGTGGAGGACAGCTGTTGTCAGTAGCCTCCTCTTGGGTGAATTAAAGAAGTGATAGAAGTTGTTTGAGAGCTGATTCTAGATGGCAGTAGAAACTAACATGGTACATGGCCCTGTTGTTTTTCTGTTACCAAATGTTGTGGATAATAACAATCATTTTGATAACCTCCATTTTCTTGGAAAAATGACTGAATTGAAAATATAAGCTTGGAAATTACAGAGTGCTATGTTAAAGCTTTTTTTGCGGGGGGGAAATCTCGTATAAAAGTTGATTTTTCTTCTCCTTTACTGTTATCTAAGAGGTATACCTTCATGTTTGGTAAGAGAGGCTGAACTGAATTGAAACGTTGATTTCCACTAGGGTCCCATACCTGGAGAGACTTAGATGCTCAAGGTGGAAGAAAGTCTGGGATGATCTTCATTTTGTTCAGTGTACCTTAGGGGAAATTGCTGTGGGCACCTGGAGATGTTTTTCAATTCTTCTTTCCAGTACTTAAGAGTTATAAATTAAAGACTTGGAACCAACCCAAATGTCCAACAATGATAGACTGGATTAAGAAAATGTGGCACATATACACCATGGAATACTATGCAGCCATAAAAAATGATGAGTTCACGTCCTTTGTAGGGACATGGATGAAATTGGAAATCATCATTCTCAGTAAACTATCGCAAGAACAAAAAACCAAACACCGCATATTCTCACTCATAGGTGGGAATTGAACAATGAGAACACATGGACACAGGAAGGGGAACATCACACTCTGGGGACTGTTGTGGGGTGGGGGGAGGGGGGAGGGATAGCATTGGGAGATATACCTAATGCTAGCTGACGAGTTGGTGGGTGCAGCGCACCAGTATGGCACATGTATACATATGTAACTTACCTGCACATTGCGCACATGTACCATAAAACCTAAAGTATAATAATAATAATAATAATAATAATAAAAGAAAAAAAAAAAAATAAAATAAAATAGATTGGAAAAAAAAAAAAAAAAAAAAAAAAGAGTTATAAATTATCCCCCACCCCCTTCTAATTATAACCCTATCATAAAACATCTCTTTCCCTTTCAATTTGAGGCCCAGATAGATGTTGTTGTGGGTTCCATTACTCTGTCCATGGCCACATCATAAAAAATATCTCCTTCTAAAGGAAGTTCTTACCTGTGCTACAGTATGGATGAACCTTGAGGACATTATGCTGAATGGAATAAGCCAGTTACAAAAAGACAGATACCAAATGATTCCACTTATATGAGGTACCTGGAATAGTCAAATTCATGGAGACAGAAAATGGTGGTTTCCAGGACCTGGGGGAAGAGAGAATGGGGAGTTAGTGTTTAATGGGTATGAAGTTTCAGTTTTGCAAGATGAAGAGAGTTCTGAAGATAAATGGTGGTGATGGATACATAACAATGCAAATGTAATTAATGACACTGAATTTTTTGCACTTAGAAATGGTTAAGATGGGCCAGGCATGGTGGCTTACGCCTGTTATCCCAGCACTTTGGGAGGCTGAGGTGGGCGGATCATGAGGTTGAGAGTTGGAGACCATCCTGGCCAACATGGTAAAACCCCATCTCTACTAAAAATACAAAAATTAGCTGGACGTGGTGGCGCATGCCTGTAGTCCCAGCTACTCGGGAGGCTGAGGTGGGAGAATCGCTTGAACTTGGCAGGGGGAGGTTGCAATGAGCCAAGATCGCACCATTGCCATCCAGCCTGGCAACAGAGCGAGACTCTGTCTCAAAAAAAAAAAAAAAAAAAAAAAAAGAGAGAGAGAGAGAAATAGTTAAGATGGTAAGATTTATCTATGTGTATTTTACCACAATTAAAAAAATTTTTTTTAAGTCTTCTTTTGTCATGCTATCTGTTGTACTTGGATTTTTTTCCTCCCTAACTCAATTATCTCACCTTTTCTAATTATTACTTACAAAACATTCAGCTACTCGAGTGTAAAATTTGCATCCTTTTCTCTCTTCCCACACATCCAATCCATCTCTGAGTCTTGGTGACTTTACCCCCAGAATGTATCTCTACTCCATCCATTGCTCTCAGTCTCTACCACAGTGGCCCTAGGCCATGTGCTTTCCCCTGCGGCAATCACCTGACTGTTCTTCAATCTTGTTCTTTCTAGCTTTTCTCCTGGTTGTCTTTCTGCTTGAAATGTTCTTCCTCCATATTTCACTAGACAGGCCCCCTCATCTTTCAGGACTTCCTGTAAAAGTCCTGTCTCAAATAGGGCCTCTTTCCCCCTCTGTTTTAACATGTCCTTCCTCCCTGCCCCCACCCCAGCCTCAGTTATTCTCAATCTCAACCCCCATTTATATTCTATACCACACTTACCACATTATGTCCTTTTCTTGTTTGATTGATTATTGATTTTCTTCTCCGGGGAATACAAATTCTACGAGGGTAAGGATCTCATCATCTTCCCTGCTATCCCCCCAGGGCCCTGGCACAAGGTAGTGAACATTATAGATATTCAGTGAATTGACTGAAAAAATATATCTGTGTAACTTTTCTCATTTTCACAATTTACAAATAATTTCTCTAAGCGTCTTAGACATACTACAGAATTCATCATGACATTGTAAAAACATGGATCTGAAGAAATTGTGTATTTGTAGTTTGTTCCAAAGGTATTTAAAATATATGATCTTAATAACTCATAATAAAAATGAGAAATTGTGCTGTAAAAGAAGCAATCTAGAGTCAGCCATTTACCAATTTGGATGTTACAGAATACTAAGTTTGTCCATCACATAGCTGTATTGAGTTTTTCTGTGAAATTGAGGTAATAACACTTGTCCCATCTACTTTGGAGTAGTTATAAAGACTTTGTTTTTCTCCTTATTGTTTGTAGAGTGCTTTAACATTTATAAGATGCTTTCTTATTTATGCCTCCTAGCAACCAAGTGAAGTAGGTATGACTATCTGCCCTTTAAAGAAGAGAAACTGTGTTTCCAACATCTAGTGAGTGGCAGGGTGAGGCCCCAGCCAAGGCCCATTGGCTGCACACTTGTTATTCCGTCTTCCGCACAATGCTGCCTCCTCACTGTGTCACAGCTGAGGGCAGAGACCATTTCAAACATTCTAAAGTGCTATGAAAACACACACTCTTGTCATTGTGGTTTTTGATCAAGATGAGTTTTTACCCAAATAAGTTTACTGCATTTTCTCCTGTTATTAATTGTCTAAATGCTTGGCTGATATACCAAAACACACAAACATATACATTCCACATCATTTTTTTCAGTGGCAATGGTTCAATTCCAAAATTTTATATTTTACTTGAATTTAGAGAGAGAGAAAATAAAGGTGTTTGAAATACTTCAATGTTCGGAATTTCACTCTACGTTTGCTTGCCTTAGATGATCATGCGTTTGGTAATGGGAGGCCATTTACCATAGGATATTTGCAATGGGAAACGTTTATTCACATGTACAGAACCTATCTGCTCCTCCCAAATTGGGCTGAGGTGCTAAAAAAAGTGGAGTAGGTCTAAATAAAGTTATATACTGTATGTTTATGTGTATGCATGGATCTAAGAGTGTATGTATGTATGTGTGGATATAAACATATATATATGCATGCATATGTGTGTATAAATACATTTATATGCATATATGTGTATATGCGTGTGTATGTACATTATAAACATATATATAATTTTTTTTTCCCTGAAAATGAGCTAGCTGGCTATTTTTCTCAAGGCATCACCATTCGTATATGCATGAAAACAGACGAGGTCTTGCAAAGTGTCTTCCTTTTGTGAAAAATGAAAGAAGAAGTGAGAGATGGCTCAGAGCACAAAGAATACATGCTCCCTCATCTACAGTTCAGCCTGAGAAAGGTGGAGCTCTTGGGATTTCATTAGCATTTGCCTTACCAGGTCTCCTCTACTGGCAGGAATTCTGGAAGAGACTGCATATGATTGAATCTTTCTTTAATCTGCCTCTGGTATCCTTTCTCCTGCTGAGACTTATGGCACAAGTTTAAACTCTGACTTTACATTATTATGCACTCAGTGTTTGTTCTGTGGATGGGTCTTGAAAGTTTGATGTGATTCAAAGTAATATGTGGATGCCTTTGCACTAAGGAGACCTTTGTGTGTGTGTGTAAAACACCCCAGGACTTAAAGCCTCATCTAAAGATATTTGAAAATCCAAGTAAATTGTGTACATCAGGGTCACCATTTTCTATTATTTTTGACTCTGTGGGCAAATGTATAGAATGCTTCTCAGAGGGAGCCTATGACATTTTTCCCCTGAATGTTCCTTCACATATCCGTTTCTAATCAGACCCTCTGATGGATAAGTCTCTTTTGCTGTTCTTAGTTCTGTGTGTGAGTACTCATAACTCTCAGCATGGGTTTTTCACCTTTATTCACAATGGGCTGATGGAGCATTTATTTTATTGTCCTTCAGGTGCCACCAGTGATGATGCTAGCCTCGAGGGCAGATGTGATTGAAGAGGTCACTGTATGATTAACAGTTTCTGCGATGTAATTTGCTATGAAAACTGTTTCTTGGTTTGTGGCTCAGGACTCTCTTAGCTATGATCAGATCTGATTTACTGGGGGCCCAGGCTTTCATTTTCACAATCTGTCCAATACTGTTGCCACAAGTGAGGCATCCAAACACATGTCCTCTACTGTGGTAGTGGCAGGGCTGCTTCTCAGCATTTTGCAGGTAAAAAGAACACTCTGAGTCTGGGCTTCAGTGTGCCTTTGTAAAACTTTTGGTACTTGTCTGCATTCTGTTCACTTTGCAGCAACTTTTGTGATATCATATATCTGTCCCACATCTGGTTAAGAATATCTTTATGGCTAAGAATACCACTTCCAAGCTGATCAGATAATTAACAACAGATAGCTGCAATTTACCGAGGACTTGCTAGGTGCCATGCATCCTACCTATGTCATTGTATTTATTTTGTTGCCCGGCAGGTAAGGCATTATTCTCATTTTACAGATGAGGATATTGAGAATTAGAATATGAAACAATTTGCCCCAGGTTTCCCAGTTAGTCGGTGGCAGAGCCAGTTCAGAGCCCAGGGCTCTATGGACTCCAAAGCCCGTATTTTACTTGATGTGACCGCAGTGCCCCGTGGCTTCATATTAGGTTACAGAATAGGTTCTGGCACTTGAATATTGGCCGTAGACTGCTGGAGAAGTGTGACTCAGTGACTCTATGGCCAATTTTCAAGACTCTAAATGTATTATTTATGGCAGATCCTAAACATTCTGACATGTCATGGATGTGACACAAGGAACCACCCTTTGATTGGCCAGCCAATGCCGTGCTGGTGTTCCATTCTACCTGCCCTCCTGCTGACTTGGCTAGCAGCTTCTTTATCTGTCCAGCAGCTGTCTGAGAACTTGCTACCCAAGTAGTAGAATTTAGTGATAACTTCCTTCTCTCCATTGACAATGAAAGCCTTTAAATGAATCTCTTTAAGAGGAGGTTGGTGTCTTATGTTGGTCCTCTTCTGGCACTTGTCAAATGTTAGCCATTCAAGTTCTAATCATGTCATTTGTAGAGTGGTGCTGGTTATACGCATAATTACCTAGGGTATGCTGGTATACAAAACAGACATATGTTTATTTTCTGGTGTGTTCTTCTTCCCCTTATAGCACCAGGTCATGGGAGTGTTGTCTCTGGCCCACATCCCTGGGGTGTCACTTAAATACTATCACAAGTGAGGTTTACTGTAAAGTACTGTGTTTCATTTAACAAACATGAGAGAACTTGACATAGTATGATATGAAGATGTATTGGCTATAGTTTAGTAAGTATGATGTTTATAGTGATTTTTAGATAAAGTTGAATATTAGTCTTAATTTTAATTTATATGTAACATTGTTTTTGTTTCAAAATCAGGCTGGGCATGGTGGCTCATGCCTGTAATCGCAGCACTTTGGTAGGCCAAAGCTGGAGACTCTCTTGAGGCCAGGAGTTCAAGATCAGCCTGAGCAACATAGTGAGACCCCCATCTCTACAAAAACAAACAAACAAACAAACAAAATTAGAGTAAACTTTCTAGAAAAGTAAGTAAAATCTTGATCAACTTAATCTTTTTGAGTCATTTTCCCCATCAGTGAAACAGAGATAATATATATGCTTCCTCACTTAGATATTTATTGTTAATGGAGGGGAATATATAGAAAGTGCCTTGGATGGTGCTTGGCATATGAGTCCTCAAAATGGCATTTCTCTTTTCTTATAAACTGGGAATCATTGCAAAGTAATTTTTAACCAATTTTCTTTGGATTTTGTTTATCATTATAGTTATTAATGTGTAATTGTTATTATTATCAGATGATTGCGTTGGGGATATTTATTGTCCATAATTAGAAGAGTTGGCTGAAAGATGTGAATATGAGTATCTAGGTTAATTGTATGCTGGTATACAAGCTTTTTCCCAATATACTATTTCATATTTAATTTTTGACAGAAATATTAAGATCAATATTGTCACATCATAGAAAATATGTAGCAATGGCTAGCATGAATATGGTATTAAATCCAGGTATTTATACTGTTTTATTTGGGGGAATCATTTTAATTAAGCAAGAATGGAAAATACATTTCAGTTCATTTTTCTTCATCTATAATTTACTATAAATAAAATTTCATGACTTGATTAAATCTATAGGAATTATAAGACTGTAAAAGAAATGAAAATTGATTAGTTTTATTATTATTTTAATTTTAATGCTCTTTTTATAGTTTTATTGAGTTTTCTTTCAGAGAAGCTTATGAACTGTAGTCTTAAAAACTTAAAACAGAGTTCGTGAGTGGGGGCTGAATACAGGATGGGGAAATAAGTCATGGGGGTTGTAACAGAGTCAACAATAGCAGATTCAAATTGAATTACATTTAATAATGAATCTAAGTTCCTGTATTATCCAACCATTAATTTTCAGTTGGACACTTGTCACTAGGTAAGGTAAAAATGACATTCTCTTGGCTGGGACTTCCCTCTAGCATGGATCTAGGATGCAGGGCTATCTCTCGACAGAGTTGTTTGACATGGAATTTGTCTGTGAGGTCCTCATCTTGAGGTCTGCACTTTCGTCTTACCATTCCAGAAGCATTTAGTGTCTTCTGGGGGTCCAAGAATCAGTCAACATTTGCTGCAGTAATAACTGTCAAATCCCAGTGGCTTACACCAGATAAAAATTGCTTCTTGCTCATGTTACTTGTGGCTGTGGATTGGCTGTGGCTTTTGCCCAGGCTGCGGGATGACTGTGGGTCAGACATTTCTGGACCCTAGATTGAAAGGAGCCACTCCTGTCTGGGACCTCTCATTGCAGTGGGCATGAACCCAAGAGACTAAATCAACTACATGATCAGTTTTAAAGCTGGGGCATCATGTTTGCTCACAGGGCTTTGGCTGAAACCAATCACATGGCCAATTCCACAGGGTTGGGGTAGGGCAGGGACAGGAGAGTAGATATTTGTGAGCGGTAGTGCAGCCCACCCCACATTGACTCAGATCTTCTGAATCCACCTACATGTTAGCGAAGAAATAAGATGGTAAAAATTCATAATATATTGTAAATTCCCTCATCTGGCATTTATTGAACCATGTAGTAGGCTGTAAATGTTAAAAAGATAAATGGCCCACAGGTGATGTCCAATGGAAACTTATATAGTGTTTGATAGGATCATATGTATTTGCAAGTGACTACGACATATCCATCCATTCATTTGTTAATTTGTACAATAAATACTTAGAAGCATTTACTGTGTTGCAGGTACTGTTCTAGGTGCCAGCTCCTTTGCGTTCTTATTGGGTCTCTGCCTGGGCATTCTCCTTCAGTCCCCTGGCTTCAGTTACCATCTGTGTGGTGGTGACTGAACCCATTCTCGGGCACAGACTCTGTCCTGAGCTGCGTATTAACTATTAACATGGATACATGTACTTTTATTGGTTTATACCGCTCTAGTACCTCATATTGAAATCAAACTCCTTGCACCTCCCCAAACTACTCTCCCAATGAGGTCCCCACTCACTCATGCAATCAGTTATTCATTCATTCATTCATGGCATTCAACAAATATTTACTGACTCCTTACCCTATGCTAGGTGCTGCTCAAGGTGTTGGAGATAAAGCAATGAACAAAACAAGCTTCTTCCTTTCCTAAAGCTTACATTTTGAAGGTGGGGAGACAGCAGGAAGCAGGTACCAAATAATAAAGGAACTAAATACAGATAGTGAGTGAGAATACTGGGAAATAAAAATAAAATAACAGATAGGATAGTTAGGGAAGGCCTCGTGAGGAGAGGTGGCATTTCAGTATGGACCTGAATGGAAAGAAGAAACCAGGAATGTGAAGACCTGGAGAAACTCTACTTCAGGTACAGGGAGCACCTGGTGAAAATGCTGGAAGGTGGGGCATGCTTGAAGAAGGCCAGTGGGGCTGAGTGACACAAGGCTAGATGGGATTGGAGAGGTGGCCAGGACCCAGACATGATAGGCTGTGAAGGCTGCAATCAGTGTGTTCCAAGTGTGATGAGAAGCTGTTCGTGTGGCTCCATCATCAAGCCAGAAGCCTGGTCATCATTCTTGGTTCCTGTTTCTTCCTCATTCTTATGTCTAATTAATCTTTGTGACTTTCTGTTTTCCAAAAACTTCTCAGTTTTACTCACCTCTCTACATTCTCACTGCTACTTCCTCAGTCCATGCCATCACCATTCATGGCAGCTTCTGACTGTTTTTTCTGCCTCTAGACTTGCCTGCTTCCAACCTGTTCTCTACTTCACTGCCAGAATGACCTTTCTAAAATGCAACTTTGATCAAGTCCATTCCAGCATAAAGACATTCAATGCTTCCAATTCCCTTGTGCTCCAACCTCTCTCATTTTTGCTGCACATACACACAAGAGCACAGTCCTACTGTGCTACAGTCCTTGTAGTTCTCTGAATGTATCACAGTCTCTCTCACTTTTATGACTAGGAGTGCTTAATTTTTGTGCATTCTGTTTCTTCTCCATTCCTGCACCTGGATAACTTCAATTACTCCTTCAAGGCCTAGACGCAAGTAGTGTTTTTCTTCCCTAGCAACCCAGTCTGAGTTAATTACCTCTCTTATATGCACTTACTGCCTCTTGAGTTGTTCCTTCCTATTTTAGCATCACTCCATATTTTACTCATCTGTCTTTCCCATCATGGTGTGAGCTGTTTGTTTTATTTACTCTCCTATCTGAAAGGCCTAAAACGGTGCCCTAGTACTAGTGGATGTTTAAAAATTTTTGTTGATCAAATGAATATATACATGTATTTCAAATGGCCAAAGATGTGAAGACAGAGGATCTTTTTCTCTATGGGTCAACCAGTGCTTTGTAAATAAAACATGCTGTATAAAAGCTAGCTGAATTAAGTAAAGTGGCAGGATATAATATAAGCTGTTTCTTGAAACTTAAGTACGGTCAGGCATATGGAAAGAAAAAGAGCATTCTTTCAAGTCAGAGAGCATAGGCAGCTTAGTGCAGTAGAGAGAACATTGAGCCACACAACACCAGAGTTTGACTCTTGTTACTCACTGCAAGACTTTGGCCAAGTAATTTACCCAGTGCATACTCAGGAGCCAGAGACCTGGGTTCAAATCTGACTCTGGCATTTACTAATTATGGCCTTGGGCAAATTACTAATCCTTGCAGAATTGCTGTGAGGATTAAAGGAGATAACAAAAGTGCTTAGAAAAGTGACTGGCAAATATTATTACTGTTATTATTAGTACTCGAATTCAGATATGAATATTTTCAAGATATATAATGTTGACCAAATATGATAATTTTTTTCTGTTATAGATACTTATTTTACTTTATTTTAGATTCAATGAATACATGTGCATGTTTGTTACATGGATATATTGCATGCTGGTGGGGATGGACTTCTAGTATACCTATTACCCAAATAGTGAACATTGTATCCAATAGACACTTTTTCAGCCTTTGTCCCCCTACCACCCTCCCCGCTTTTGGAGTCCCCTGTGTCTATTATTTCCATCTTTGTGTCCATGTGTACCCATTGTTTAGTTCCCCCTTTTAAGTGAGAACTTGTGTTATTTGGTTTTCTGTTTTTCATTCTTTTTTTATGGCTGTGTATATTCCATGGGATATATATACATACCACATTTCCTTTATCCAGTCAACCACTAATAGACATTTAGGTTGGTTCCAGGTTGGTTCCATGACTTGGCTGTTGTGAACAGTGCTGCGGTGAACGTATGTGTACTAGTGTCTTTTTCATATAAAGGTTTGTTCTACTTTGGGTAGATACTCAATAATGGGATTACTGGATCGAATATGATAATTTTTAAAAGACATGATGGATTGTAAATTAGTATAGAAATATATTAAATTAGAATGAGTATAAAGTTGGGAAAAAGTGAAAAATGGTGCAATATAAGGACGAGTTGAAGGAAAAAGTTTTTCTGAGCTCTCTGAGAAGTACTATTGCAGTCAAGAGTCTTCTGAGAGATCTTGGACTGTCTGTCAGCCTCCTTGATTGCTGCTGTTCCTCTCTCAGAAAATTGCAGAGATGCCAAGTCCATGACTTCCTTGATGCTAGTCCTGTCTCTAGCACTTCCTCTCATCCTTCTGAAGGCATTGGCTCCAGGTTTCTGTCCAAAGTGAGATGAGAGAAATCAAGGTTGCTGAAGCTCAGAGATCTCTTTGCTTAGGTTTTAGGTGGGATCTGCTAAATCCAGGGGATTTTCCCACCTCTATCTTGTTCCTGAACAAAACCACTCATGTTTTTATTGCTGGAGTAGCATCATCTTCTCAAAGCCAAAAGAAATAGGAAGGAACATGGCTTGACAGTTCAATTCTATTCCATCCGCACTTTCAGCTCCCACTGCGTACTTGATTCTGTATTACTTGGGGATGTCATTAAGGTAGTGTAAATAACTAAAATGGGGAAGAAGCGGTTGAGTAAAGGCAGAGGAAAAGAAAAGTGACGGGGACTTTGGTATAAGCTTTCTAAGAGAGCTGTGAAACATGATGGGGGAGGAGGCTAGGGATAAAAAAATGCTGAACTCTCAGACAGCGATCAGTTTAAACAGGTCAGAGACTGTGTTGTGGATATGTCTTAAATATTTAGGGTGATACTGATTATGGGCACACTCTTCAAAACTGGAGCAGATGTTACAGATTTTAAAAAGAAATGTGAGAGGAGAAAAAGAGAGAGGCAGGCTGAAAACAATAATGATCTAGCCTATGTCTTTTTTTTTATTATTATTATACTTTAGGTTTTATGGTACATGTGCGCAATGTGCAGGTTAGTTACATATGTATACATGTGCCATGCTGGCGCGCTGCACCCACCAACTCGTTATCTAGCATTAGGTATATCTCCCAATGCTATCCTTCCCCCCTCCCCCCACCCCACATTTGAATGTACGTTGCATAAGTGTGCAGGGCATTTAGAAAGAGGAGTAGTGAAGTTTCTTATGGGATTTCATTAAGCCCCTTTCTAGCCATCTTATTATTTTGTAAATTGAATCAACTCTTTCAGGCCACCAGAGCTAATTAATACTTTGGGTAATCTGCTACTTCATTAACTGGAACTCCTTGAGGAACCCAGGAAGCTTCCAAATGTGCATTCTAGGAAGAATTCTGCTGCTTTTCAGTAATAATAACAACAGACATGAGTTATTGGACATTTACAATGGGCTGAGCACTGTGATCTGAGCTTTGTGGAATTCTCTTTTAATCTGCACAATAATCCGGTGAGTAGACATTTTCCCCTACCCATTCTCAAAGCCCTCGTCTCCCTTATTTGCCGCCATTCCACATATTGCAGCTATTTTTCTGGCATCCTTATTTCATTGTATATACGAGATTGGGAAAACAGGAGGATACAAAAATCTGCTTGTAGGAAATGCATTGTGTCTGCCTAAAACTGATTGCCAGGAAGCTAAACCAAAGAGCCATATGTGAAATAGACAGAATGCATTTGAAGATATTTAGCCCTGGCCTCTGAATTTTTAACATAATCCCTTTAGATAAATTATTGTCAATTATTGTCAATTATATAAATTATTGTCAATTATATAATATAAATTATTGTCAATTATAAATTCAGGGAAGTATGGAGGTCTCTGTTTTCTAGACTTGTCTTGGTACCCAGAAAATTCATTTTTTTAATTAAAAAAAATTATTTTCTCCCAGCTTTATTGGAGTGTAACTGACAAAATTATATATGTTTAAGATATATGATGTGATATCTTGATATACATATACATTGTGAGGTGATTATCATCATCAAACTAATTAACACATCTGCCACCTCACATAGTTACTATTTTTTGTGTGTGGAGCAGAGGGTACTTTAGCAAATTTCAAGTATACATTATTACTAATTATAGTTACCATACTGTACATTTGATCTCCAGAACTTATTCATCTTGTAACTGAAAGTTTGTATTCTTTGACCAAATCCCACCTCCCCCACAAGCCCCCGCCATCCATTTCACTCACCCCCAAGCCTCTGGCAACCACCGTTCTACTCTGTTCTTATTAGTTTGACTTCTTTAGACTCACATTGTTATGTTCCTCTTATTTCTTTTTATTCCCTTTAGCCTTTCTTATAACAGTTATCTATCATTTCTATTAGCTAAATTGATCCCATTTCCAAACTTTAATTAACATTTTGTTATTGATTAGATTTAGAGGTCATGTGCTGCTCGTGGAATTAGTGTGAATATTATTTTTAATGGTTATTTTAAAATGCAATTTCATTGATTTCAGATATAAAACCATTAGTCCTTCAAGAGAGCAATATGTTGGGGGGAAAATGATGCTTTCACTGTTACTAGTTCAAGATTTGTCTGCTAGTTTCAAGGATTTTCTTTTTTAAAATGTCAAAACTAAAATGGGAAACAAAAATAACATTAACAGACCCACGTAGGAAATTATATTATTTGAGGATGTCAAATTGGAAGATGGAACATGTTTTTTTGCAGACTTCCCTGCTTCCTGAAAATAGCAATGAATAACAGAGAAAATCTTTAATGCCATCTTTGAGCTTTTGCTTGATAAAAGGAACTACTGTATAGCTTCGAAGGTTTTTAAAAAAACACTCTTTGCAGAAATATTTTATCCTTTCCAGAGCATCTTCTCATCTCTGTGCATAAGTGCGGTCCCAGTGGCATGCTTAATCCTTCTTCACAGCCCTACATATCTTCAAGTGTGTGCATAAATTCTGTCAGGAAGGAACTACGACCTCGTCGTGAATAACTGCAGACAACAACTAGTGTGGGACTCTATTGCTTGATGTAAACATGGCCCTGGGTGATCACTCTGCACTTTGTCTTTTAGGGTTATAAGGATGGGAGTGAGCTCCTCAGCTTGGTAGCTTGGTAGCCGACACCATGCACTCAGTAGCAAGCATTTGCTGTAGAGCCAGTACCTGAGACGCATTGCTTGGCTATTTCTGTCAATTATCATCTACTCTCATTCACTCCAAGTGTTCACAGATGGCAGAAAGTAATTCAGAGCCCTTTGTGCCTCAGTTCCCTTGTTTGCCAAACTGGGATATTCTTATATCTCTCACATAAAGTTATTATGTGAGTAAATGAAATAAAACACCCAGAGCATCTTGAGCAGTACCTGGCATGTAATAAAATATGTGCTCAATAAATGTTAGTTTAAAACATTTTTTTTCTGCTCTTAAGAGTAGGCTTGAGTTCATAAATCCCAGGAACCAAAGGATTTCTTTCTATTTTAGATCTGCTTTTACTTGTGTGCTTTTTCCTCAAGTGTAAGGCATCATTTTGTACTCTTACAGTATGTTCCTGAGAGCACAGATGTGAGTGAAAGTGAAGAGTGATTTAGTATGAAGTGTCACACTGGGTCCGCACATCAACTGCTTCCTCTCTGCCGCCGGCTGAGGCAGCCACCGCTGGTAGCCCATAGGATTCCTGGCGGCCGCCTTCTACCCTCCTACTCAAATCTCTCTTCTTATCTGGTCTCTGCCATCCTTGTTGCTTCAGTTTCATAGCTGGTCTGACCCTCTTGGCCTCGCCTATTTGGATTGTAACCCATGTGTATAGTCCGTTGGGATTTTGACGGGCATCTCCTAAGTGTCTCCCCCGAGAATGTCTCCTCTGCTCTCTACTTTTTGAAAGGTAAATCAAACAGGATGGGAAAGGTACTGTGTTGACAGAAATCCCCACAACAGCCCTATACCGTGGGTATTGAGTCTTCTTTTGGACAGTTGATACAAAACAGCATAGAGAGAGTGAATAACTTCTCAAGGCCATGGGACCGATGAATGCTTTGCTGTGCTTTGAGGAGCATGCTGATGATGACTGTGACTTTGGTAACTGTTTCTCTAGCTCAGAGCAAGGGCTTAAGAAGACATGGGTGTGCAGAGCTCGCCTGCAGCATGCTGATGTCACTGGAGGTAGAGCTGTGCTAGGTGGGCAGCAGCAATCATGGAGGGACTTTCTGAAGAGACTCACCAGTGACATAGTTGGCTTCTGTCCTTCTATTTCTTTGTTACAAGACCCCAGTATTTAGCTACTGATATTGCCATAGGGCAGAGAGCTTTATTCAGCTGCAGCTGCATCCATGGCATCTGCTGATCCACTCACAGCCTTTGTTTTTCAGAGTTAGGAGGTGCCTTCCTTACTCCAAAATGCAACTTTCTGACCAGTGTTTCTGCACCATCCTGAGGTTTATATTTCTGGCTCTGCTATTCCTTCTCTGTGTGACCTCCAGATGGATCTATGTGATTCACAGAGGACTGGCTCATTGTCAATGACATGACAGGTGATTGAAATGTATTTGATAGATAGATGATAGAAATTTTCTTTAGCTTTTAGGGCCAAAGTACATCTGTATTAGTCCATTTTCACGCTGCTGATAAAGACATACCCGAGACTGGGAAGAAAAAGAGGTTTAATTGGACTTACAGTTCCACATGGCTGGGGAGGCCTCAGAATCATAGCAGTGGCAAGAGAAAATGAGAGAGAAGCAAAAGCAGAAACCCCTGATAAACCCATCAGATCTCATGAGACTTAATCACTATCGTGAGAATAGCACAGGAAAGACAGGCCCCCATAATGCAGTTACCTTCCCCTGGGTCCCTCCCACAACATGTGGGAATTCTGGGAGCTACAATTCAAGTTGAGATTTGAATGGGGACACAGCCAAAATATATCATTCCACCCCTGGTCCCTCCAAATCTCATGTCATCATATTTCAAAACCAATCATGCCTTCCCAACAGTCCCCCAAAGTCTTAACTCATTTTGGCATTAACGCAAAAGTCCACAGTCCAAAGTCTCATCTGAGACAAGGCAAGTCCCTTCTGCCTGTGAGCCTGTAAAATCAGAAGCAAGCTAGCTACTTCCTAGATACAATGTGGGTACAGGCGTTAGATAAATACAGCCTTCCAAATGGGAGAAATTTGTCAAAACAAAGGGGTTACAGGGCCCATGCAAGTCCGAAATCCAGTGGGGCAGTCAAATTTTAAAGCTCCAAATGACCTCCAGCTTTCACGGGCTGGGGTTTTGTGTCTGTGGCTTTTCCAGGTGCATGGTGGATCTACCATTCTGGGGACTGGAGGACAGTGGCCCTCTTCTCACAGCTCCACTGGGCAGTGCCCCAGTAGGGACTCTGTGTGGGCGCTCTGACCCCACATTTCTCTTCTGCACTGGCCTAACAGAGGTTCTCTGTGAGGGCCCCGTCCCTGGAGCAGACTTTTGCCTGGGCATCCAGGTACTTCCATACATCTTCTGAAATCTAGGCGGAGGTTCCCAAACCTCAATTCTTGACTTCTGTGCACCCACAAGCTCAACACCATGTGGAAGCTGCCAAGGTTCGGGGCTTACACCTTCTGAAGCCACAGCCTGAGCTATATGTTAGCCCCTTTCAGCATGGCTGGAACGGCTGGGACACAGGGCACCAAGTGCCTAGGCTGTACATTGTGTGGGGAACCCTGGGCCTGGACCACAGAACTGCTTTTTCCTCCTGGGCCTCTGGGCCTGTGATGGGAGGGGCTGCCATGAAGGTCTCTGATGTGGCCTGGAGACATTTCCCCCCTGATCTTCGGGATTAACAATAAGCTCCTTGCTACTTATGCAGATTTCTGTAGCTGGCTTGAATTTCTCCCCAGAAAATGGGTTTTTCTTTTCTATCACATAGTCAGGCTGCAAATTTTCCAAACTTTTATGCTCTGCTTCCCTTATAAAATTAAATGCCTTTAACAGTACCCAAGTCATCTCTTGAATGCTTTGCTACTTAGAAATTTCTTCTGCCAGCTACCCAAAATTATCTTTCTCAAGTTCAAAGTTTTACAAATCTCTAGGGCAGGGGCAAAATGCTGCCAGTCTCTTTGCTAAAACATAACAAGAGTTACATTTACTGCAGTTCCCAACAAGTTCCTCATCTCCATCTGAGACCAACTCAGCCTGGGCCTTATTGTCCATATTGCTATCAGCATTTTGGGCAAAGCCATTCAACAAGTCTCTAGGAAGTTCCACACTTTCCCACATTTTTGTATCTCCTTCTGGAAGTTCCACACTTTCCCACATTTTTGTATCTCCTTCTGATCTCTAAACTGTTCCAACCTCTGCCTGTTACCCAGCTACAAAGTTGCTTCCACATTTTTGGATGTATTTTCAGCAATGCCCCACTCTCCTGGTACCAATTTACTGTATTAGTCTGTTTTCATGCTGCTGATAAAGACATACCCAAGACTTAGAAGAAAAAGAGGTTTAATTAGATTTACAGTTCCACATACCTGGGGAGGCCTCAGAATCATGGTGTTGGCAAGAGAAAATGAGAGAGAAGCAAAGGCTGAAACCCCTGATAAACCCATCAGATCTTGTGAGACTTATTCATTGTCATGAGAATAGCATGGAAAAGACTGATCCCCATGATGCAGTTACCTCCTCCTAGATCCCTCCCACAACATGTGAGAATTCTGGGAGCTACCATTCAAGTTGAGATTTGAATGGGGACACAGCCAAACCATATTAACATCTAAACACTAACAACATATAAATGAATGTGCTTTATGGAGTTAAAATAGGGCTTTGGCAACATGCAGTTGTATTCTCCATGTACATTTTGGAACAATTATGGTGAAGGTGAGATTTTGTATATATGATATTAGATTGCTTTACTTAAAAAAGGAGCAACCACAGAGTATGTCTTGATAGTTACCTATTTATCCCTAGGACTTCAATTATATTAATTTAAAAATTAATTATAAACTTGCTGGATGAAACTTAGCAGGCTATTATGTAGCCAAGTGCCTACTCAGCATTAAATTCATTTTAATAACTGAGTATTAGCTATAAAGAAATGAGAACCATTAAATATCTATTGATGTTTTGGGGGTTCTGATATCTGCATTGCTTCTGTGTATTTCATTTCATTTTTAATTTTAAAATCTAGACTATTCTTATTCTAAGACAAAGCCGAGGCTCTGGCAAATTGTAACATACTTTATTTTAAATTTTGACTTGAGTTGTAGAAGATAGGCCTACCAAGAAACAACCCATTTACAATTTTATTCATTTTTTGGCTAGAGAAAAGCCTAGGAATGCCTCTTAGCTAGTGTCATAGTCAAAGGATGTGCAGATTCTGGCTTCATATTTTTTTTATATAGCTTTCTAGCAGGCCAAATGAGAATAAGATTAAAATTAAACTTCCTCAGAGTAGCCACCAGCCTTGGTAGCCGACTTCTAGACTCTTTTTAGGAGTGGAAAAATATTTCTGACACTGAAAATGAATTACATCCATGTTTCAAGTCTCCAAATAGAATGTCTTCAAGAACTATAGGCCATACTTAGTTCTAAACAAACATTTAAAATGAACTTCCCTTACAATAAAGTATCAGAACTGAAATTTGCAAAGGTCATTCAGCTGTGTGCCCCAATATTTCAAAAATGTCTGGCATAGTTGGAGGTGGAACCAAAAAGTGGGCTTAACCATTGGAATTCTAATAGTCAACTCTTTAATGGCTGCCCATTTCACCCACAGTAAAATCTCATACCCTGCAATGACTCTCGAGGCCCACAGGATACAACTCCCTTATTTTTTGGAACTTACCTCTTATCACTCTCCCCTACTTTCTTGACTTGAGCATCTTTGCTATTTTGACAGGCCTGGCATTCTCCTGCCTTAGGACTTTGCACTGGCAGTTCCCTCTGCCTGGAAGCCTCCTGTCTTAGGTATTTTACATGGTTAATTCCCTTAAGTCCTCTTTGTGCTCCAATATTGCACTCTCATAAAGTGTACCTTGACTATCCTATCTAAAGTTGCAACTTGGCCATCTTTCCTCTTCTCTCCCCAGATCATGGCATACCTAGTCCTCCTTACTCTGCTGTAGTATTTCATTTTGGCACATTTTATAACTATATTATATTTTCCCATTTGTTATATCTCTTGGTTTTGGATATCTTCCCCCAAACTACTTGAGGGCAAGAATTTTTGTTTTGCTCGCTAATGTATCTCAGGTACCTAGAACAGTGCCCAGCTATACTTTTGAGTGGATGACTACAGAATATACCTTACATCATATTCAGAATGCCTCTCATTTCTAATTCCTCCCACTTTAGCTTTTCTTTAATACATGATCCTACTTTGCCTCTGGACTGTAACCCTCCTTCATTCCTAGCCTGATCCCACCATCCCATTTTTGTGTGTGCTCTAGTGCCACCCTTGGGCCTGTCAGGACAGAGCCCAGGCTAGAAAACTTATGGCTGTGAGTTCATGGCAGGTGGCCATGGTATTCTGCCTGGTTATCGCTGAGATTAGAGACACAGTTGATAAACGACAGCCTGCCAGGCATCTATTACTACATCCCAGCTGTGCATCGGAGTGGGTGTGCATCCCACAGACGGCTATATGCAGATGCACCTGTTTCACTCTGAGCTCTGGCATGTCTCAGAATTTCTGACGATAGGGTCTAAATAGATGGATCGATTTGGGGCCTGATTTAAGTGGTGAAATTCCTCGCCTCAAAGGAAGCTTGGCCTGCAAAATGGCATCATCGGAATTTCAGATGAGAGCTGATCTGCTTTCCAATTAGCTTCCATTTCAAATTTCTAAATTCCTTGCGTGGAGGAAGCCATCCTAGATTAGGCCAGTTGGGATAATGATATCTTCCACCCCAGGTTTCTGTGACTAATATTGGTTTTTACTTGTGAAGGCCACAAAAAATTTAACAAAATAGCAACATTAAAAAATTGATATTGAAAGTAAAAATTCATTATTTTTCATGGAGAGTTATGTTTTCTGCCATTGCATGAATAATGTTACATTAAAATTTCATTCCTGTTGAATTGGATTCCTTCCAGTGCTCAAGGTATATGGCTCTAAGAACCATATAATATGTGGTGTGAGCACTCTTCTTAGAGTGTAAGCTTTAAATCTGCATAGAAGAATTCTAAAGAATGAGCTGAAGATTCTCTGTATCCCCTGCTTTTAGAACGTTCAGCAAGTACCATGTGAGAATTATATGAATACGTTTTCATGAAATTGATGAGGATGGGTATTTAATATTTATTAGGTACTAAGAGTAGCACAGTTTCATTACATTTTTCAATATAAAATAGATTTCCATCTATATAGTCATTGAACTTGTTAGTGTTGCAAATGTAGAAAATACTTGTTTGTATCTTGTATGTGTGTGTATATATGAAATACATTATTTGTGCCAAATACTGGATGCTTATTTCAAAGGAACTGGGCCCTTAAAGTTAAGAATTTGCATATTGTGAAATAAAACGAAACATTTAGTCAAAATTAAAATTGTGATGAGTTTGAATATCCAAACCATCTTAATATAGATCTTTTAAGCACTTGGAGTGCTTTTAAAATAAGCACTCCAAGATTAACACCTGCATATTGCTGACTACTTTGATACATTGCAGTGGCTATAAAAAATTATTCTATCCCCTAAATCCTCCTTTTAATATCATTTAAAAAATGAATTGATCTGACACCAATGAAACTTTTTGTAATGAATTACACCAGATAACTGCATTTTAATGCCTTGATGCCCTGTGAAATGATTAGAGGGGGTAAAGGGGAAATGTATTTTTCTTATTCAGGTACTCCTCACATCCAGTTGAAATTTCTGATCGAAGGTTTTAATGCTTTCTAGCTACTATCCCTTCTGCATTCCGCTTCCTTTTTATGTAACTGCGCTGATTTCATCAAGTGTCTTTATTCCCTGCCCCAATCATCTATAACCATCGACACTGCTGTCCTGTCAGTGATTTTGCACGTCATCTCTTCCATCCCACCGTGCCGTGACTTCCTGCTCACTGCCCTGTGATCATTTGTGCTTCAGCATCCCTGATGCAACCCCAAGAAGTTGAATTGGAGCAGCTGCTCTCATTCATCTGCAGCTGCTCCTGGCAGAGCTGCCCGAGAAGGCAGACCACTCTGATTTATGTTCGTTTCTTTCCATCATCTTGACCATCCCAAGAGCTCTCAAGGATTTTTCACCTCTCAAAATTTTAGGAACCTATCTCACAGGTTACATAGGGCAATCCTGCTGAGATTCACTGGGGATTTGTGACTGACTTGCCCATTGTGGAAATGACTCAGGTCCACAGAATGGAAAGTCTAGAACCAGTTTCTGAAAATTATCAGTTCTGCTCTTTGTTATTGTAGCTCTCACTTTTTCAGTGTGTGATAAGCTCCAAGGTGAACTTAGGGAGGCAAATTTATTCTAGGTTATTGAGAAGGTTCAACAGACTCATCAATGATAAAGGCCTCTTCCTGTTCTTTCAGTTCTTCAACTCATTCACTCATTCACTCACTCCCTCACTCATTTACTCACTCCCTCACTCATTTACTCATTCGTGTTACTGTCTGCCTGTTACTTATTGTACCAGCGATATTTCTCCATATAGAAGCATGTTGGGCTTGACCTCTCACTTTCTGTTTTAAAATATAAACCCGGCCCTAGTCCGTTTGGGCTGCTATAGCAGAATACAATAGACAGGGTGGCTTATAAGCAACAGGAATTTATTTCTGACAGTTCTGGAAGCTGGAAAGTTAAGGAAGAAGATACCAGATAGATGCAATGTCTGGTGAGGATCCTGTTTCTGGTTTACTGGCAGCCGCCTTCTCTCTGTGTCCTTACATGGCAAGAGGGGGCAAAGAAGCCCTCTGGGGTCTCTTTTATCAGGTCACTAATCCCATTCATGAAGGCTTCACTTCTATGCTCTAATAATACCTCAAAGGCCTCACCTCCAAATCCATGACATTGGAGATTAGCTTTCAACATATGGATTCTGGGGGGACATAAACATTCAGTCTATAGCAAACACCATACTGTTAACTATCCTAAACTAGTGTTAATCTGTTTTAAAATTAATTTGCTTCCACTGTCTTCTTTCAACATTTCTAGTTTAGAGCCTCACACCCCCTTCTTACTTGGACTCCTTTCTGTGAGCTGACTGTTCACGTGGGAAGGATGCTAGAAGCCAAATACCATACGCCAGATGCCTTGGATGAAACTTAGAGGGAAACACTGGCAGTGGATTCAATCTTGCACACTTTCCTACTGAAAGGGAGTTCAAAGTGGGTTCAAATTGAAAGTATCAGGAAAATACAGAAAAGTAAGGAAATACCATTCCGAATTCCATGCCTTTTTGGTATTATAAAAGAAATGAAATGCCAGAATCCCTGTACATCCCTCTACCCTCACAAAGATTACTATCTATTTGGTATTCATATTTGTATCTTTATCTTAAAATATCACATATGATTATAAAGCCAAAAAAGGAAGCAAGCTAGATATTCATCAAAAGGAAACAAGTTGAATATGTTTTCATACATTCATACTATAAACTGTTATGTGACTATTAAAAGAGCATATATGTATTAAGCTTAAAATCAAATGTCAGATTAATACATGTCATAAAATTTAATTTTGATTAAAATATGTATATATTGGCAAATCATAGAAAAGCAGGGGTTGCAATCCTAGTTGCTGACAAAACAGACTTTAAACCAACAAAGATCAAAACAGACAAAGAAGAGCATAACGTAATGGTAAAAGGTTCAATTAAATAAGAAGAGCTAACTATCCCACATAGATATGCACCCAGGAGCACCCAGATTCATAAAGCAAATTCTTAGATACCTACAAGGAGACTTAGACTCCCATAAAATAATAGCGGGAGATTTTAATGCCCCACTGACAATATTAGACAGATCATTGAGACAGAAAATTAAAAATCTATTCAGGACCTGAACTCAGGTCTGGGTCAAGTGGATAGATATCTACAGAACTCTCCACCCAAAAACAACAGAATATACATTCTTCTCATTGCCACATGACAGTTACTCTAAAATTGATCACATAATTGGAAATAAAACACTCTTCAGCAAATGCAGAGGAACTGAAATTATAACAGTCTCTCAGACCACAGTGCAATCAAATTAGAACTCAAGATTAAGAAATTCACTCATAAACCACACAACTACATGGAAATGGAATAATCTGCTCCTAAATGACTCTGGGGTGAATAATGAAATTAAAGTAGAAATCAAGAAGTTATTTGAAACTAATGAGAACAGAGACAACATACCAGAATATCTGGGATGCAGCTAAAGCAGTGTTAAGAGAGAAATTTATAGCACTGAATGCCCACATCAAAAAGCTAGAAAGATCTTAACAACCTTACATTTCAATTAAAAGAACTAGAGAACCAAGAACAAACAAACTCGAAATCTAGCAAAAGACAAGATATAACCAAAATCAGAGCTGAACTGAAGGAGATAGAGACACGAAAAACCCTCCAAAAAATAAATCCAGGAGCTTTTTTTTGAATTAAAAAATACATAGACCACTAGCTAGACTAATAAAGAAGAAAAGAAGAATCCAATGAACACAGTCAGAAATAAGGGGGATATTACCACTGACCTCAAGAAATACAAGCAACCATCCAAACAACCATCAGAGAATACTATAAACACCTCTACACACATAAACTAGAAAATCTAGAAGAAATGGATAAATTCCTGGACATATACACCCTTCCAAGACTGAACCAGGAAGAAATTGAGTCCCTAAATAGACCAGTAACAAATTCTGAAATTGAGACAGTAATAAATAGCCTACCAACCAAAAAAAGCCCAGGATCATCCAGATTCACAGCTGAATTCTACCGATGTACGATGAAGACCTGGGACCATTTCTACTGAAACTATTCCAAACAATTGAAAAGAAGGGACTCCTCTCTAACTCATTCTGTGAGGCTAGCATTATCCTATTACCAAAACTTGGCAGAGATACAACAACAACAAAAAAGAAAACGTCAGGCCAATATCCTTGATGAGCATCGATACAAAAATCTTCAACAAAATACTACAAATTGAATTCAGCAGCACATCAAAAAGCTTATCCACCACGATCAAGTTGGCTTCATCCCTGGGATGCAAGATTGGTTCAACATATGCAAATCAATAAATGTGATTCATCATATAAACAGAACTAAAGACAAAAACCACAAGATTATCTCAATAGATTTGATAAAATTCAACATTCCTTCATGTTAAAAACTCTCAGTAAACTAGGTATTGAAAGAACATACCTCAAAATATTAAGAGCCATATATGACAGACTCACAGCCAGTATCATACTGAATGGGCAAAAGCTGGAAGCATTCCCCTTGAGAACTGGCAAAAGACAGGGATGCCCTCTCTCACCAGTCCTATTCAACATAATATTGGAAGTTCTGGCCAGGGTGATCAGGCAAGAGAAAGAAATAAAGGGTATCCAAATAGGAAGAGAAGAGTCAAATTATCTTTTTGTGCAGATAACATGATCTTATATCTAGAAAACCCCATCATCTCAGCCCAAAAGCTTCTTAAGCTAATAAGCAACTTCAGCAAAGTCTCAGGATACAAAATCAATGTGCAAAAATCTCTAGTATTCCTAACACCAACAACAGGCAAGCAGGGAGCCAAATCATGAATTTACTTCCATTCACAATTGCTATGAAGAGAATAAAATACCTAAGAATACAGCTAACAAGGGAAGTGAAGAACCTCTTCAAGGAGAGCTACAAACCACTGCTCAAAGAAATCAGAGAGGGCACAAACAAATGGAAAAATATTCCATGCTTATGTATAGGAAGAATCAGTATTGTGAAAATGGCCATACTGCCCAAAGTAGTTTATAGATTCAGTGCTATTCTCATTAAACTACCATTGACATTCTTCACAGAATTAGACAAAATGATTTAAAAATTTATGTGGAACCAAAAAAGAGGCTGAATAGCCAAGAGAATCCTAAACAAAAAGAACAAAGCTGGAGGCATCATGCTACCCAACTTCAAACTATACTGCAGGGCTACAGTAACCAAAACAGCATGGTACTGGTACAAGAACGGACACACAGACCAATGGAACAGAATAGATAACTCAGAAATAAGATCACACATCTACAACCATCTGATCTTCAGCAAACCTGACAAAAACAAGCAATGGGGAAAGGACTTTCTATTTAATAAATGGTGCTGGGACAACTGGCGAGCCATATGCAGAAAATTGAAACTGGACCTCTTCCTTACAACATGTACAAAAATTAATGTAAGACAGATTAAAGACTTAAATATAAAACCCAGAACTGTAAAAATCCTAGAAGAAAATCTAGGAAACACCATTTGGGACATAGGCACGGGCAAAGATTTCGTGATGAAAAGGCCAAATGCAATTGCAAGAAAAGCAAAAATTGACAAATGCAATCTAATTAAACTAAAGAGCTTCTGCACAGCCAAATAAACTATAATGAGAGCGAACAGACAACCTAAAGAATGGAGAAGATTTTTGCAATCTATCCATCTAAGAGAGGTCTAATATCCAGAGTCTAAAAGGAACTTAAACAAATTTACAAGAAAAAACCTAAACAACCCTGTTAAAAAGTGGACAAAGGACATAAATGGACACTTCTCAAAAGAAGACATACATGTGGCCAACAAATATGAAAAAAGCTCCACATCACTGATCATTAGGGAAATGCAAATCAAAACCACAATGAGATACCATATCATGCCAGTCAGAACAGCTATTATTAAAAAGTCACAAAACAACAGATGCTGCTAAGGTTGCAGAGAAAAAGGAATGCTTTTCCTTTTTCTTGTTGTTCCTTTTCCTTTTTCTTGTTGGTGGGAGTGTAAATTAGTTCAACCATTGTGGAAGACAGTGTGCAGTTCCTCGAAGATGCAGAGGCAGAAATACCATTTGACCCAGCAATGCCATTACTAGATATATACCCAAAGGAATAGAAATCAGTCTGTTATAAAGATACATGCATGTGTATGTTCATTGCAGCACTATTCACAATAGCAAAGACATGGAATCAACCTAAATGCCCATCAATAATAGACTGGATAAAGAAAATGTGATACATATACACCATGGAATACTGTGCAGCCATAAAAAGGAATGAGACCATGTCTTTTGCAGGGACATGGATGGAATTGGAAGCCATTATCTTCAGCAAACTAATGCAACAGAAAATCAGACACCACATGTTCTCACTTCTAAGTGGGAGCTGAATGATGAGAATGCATGGACACATAGTTGTGGGGAACAACACACACACTGCGGCCTGTAAGTTGGGGCCATGGGGGAAGGGATAGCATCAATAAGAATAGCTTATGGATGCTGGGCTTATTACCTAGGTGATGGGATGATCTATGTAGCAAACCACCATGGCATGCATTTACCTGTGTAACAAACCTGCACATCCTGCACATGTACACCAGAACTTAAAGTTGCAGAAAAAAATGCATATATTGGTAAATTATGAAAAAGGAATAGATGATATAAACAAAATCATTTCTCTAGTTTTATTTGTTGCTTTATATTTTTGAACATTTCAAAAATATGTATTACCGTTACAATTCTAAAATCATAAAATATTAAAGCACCTCCCACTCCCTCCACATATTTTTAAAAATTTCCCTCCAACACTCAGTCATGATCAATATATTGGTCTTCAACTGACATTTTTTATTTAATGTAGATATTTTTCCATTAAAATTATTCTTTTCATGACTACAAAGGATATATTATATGTATATGTCACACCTTCTTGGGTCTTTCGGTCCTGATGGATTTTTAGGCTGTGTCTAAATTTTTGGTATTACTAGCAATGCTGTAGGGAGCATTGTTGGCTCTAGATATACAGGTACATAAGCAATTCTTTCTGTAGGATGAATTATTAGATGGGGGGTTGCCAGAAATGTAAATTTAGTATTTTAATACCCTGCGTAATTTCTGAGGGTTCAACTGATTCTTCAGAGATTTACTAATACCAAGTATTTTAGAATAAAATATTTTCTTTCTTTCTCATGACATAGGCCAACTATTGTTAGAATTTGAGAATTAGTTACTGTATTTTTTATTTAGTGTGGTTGTGTTTGGGAAGAACCACTGTATAAAGATAATATGCAATTTTTATTTGATGGTTTACCCCACACACAATATTAGACAGTGTTAAATAGTAGCAGTCCTCTTCTTTGATATTATTTAAATAACACACTTTGATATCCTCAATTAAAAGGGTACGAGGTGGAAGAGAATTTTTGTTTTTTGTTTACCCTCATTTATTTTGGGAATAGTTGTTAATACTTCAGATAACAAGGCAGATTTTTCACATGTATAAATATCTTCTTGGAAATATGGAATATTGGGGAAAATTAGCAGGCACCTTTTTTTGGGAAGACAAATACTGTTTTTAACATTACTGCTTCACTGAGCCCATTAACTGCATGAGTTTATGCACACTCCAAAGTTATGTAATAGATAATTTCTGATTTTTAATTTGGCTTGGGATACAATACTACCATAGACTTTTCAATTGTAAATAAGTTTTGAATACGGATTTGACTAGTAAGAGATACAGAGTGTAGACATCAATATAGTAATATAGATGGAGAGATGGATTGTCTACATAATTCCTTGATCTTACAAGGGAGAGAATTGAGAAAATGAGCCATTGAGCAACTTATAGAAGTTGTGGGTTAGCAGTAGCGGGGATCATATTAGAACAAGGTGTCTCAACTCCTAGACCAGTGCTCTTGCCACCCACCATGCTGGATTTTGTGGAGAAGGTCTGAGGTCATGGAGTGAATGCTATACAAAGGTACCACAGTGTAACAGATGGTTGTTGCTCCCCAGCTTTTTTCTGGTTTCCTGTGAGAAAAAAAAAATCTTCATTATTGTTGGCCTCTAGACTTTCTCAAGCTCATTATCCGTTATGAACAAGGAGTCATGAGAATAGGTGGATGTAAAAATAGTGGGTCTGATAGTAGTAAAAGTAGCTGATACCTTTTTGGGAGAATTTCTAGTCAAAAAAATAACATTTGGCTATAGCAGTGTCAGCAGGCCCTTCTACAGGTTGCCGCGTGTGGTAGCCCCTGCCACCTGCCCCACCTCTCATGCCACCCACCCATCCAGGCTTTTATTTCCTCAAATATTTCAACCTTAATCCAGCCTAGGGGTATTGTACTTGCTATTACTGCTGTTAGCCATCCTTATACATCCATAGCATGGCTTCTGTCTCCTTGGTGTTCAGATGTTGGCTTCAATGTCACTTCTTCAGAGGTCAAGTGTGACCTCCATATCCAGTAGGGGTGACCATACCTCCTGTCCAGACTTGATGACATTGTCCTCTTTAATTTCCTTTGTCTAATTATCACTGTCTGAAAATATCATTTTAATTTGTTTGTTCTTTGTCTGCCTTCCCCAAGCAGATTGTAATTCTGTGAGAACAGATCTTCCTGGTTTGGTTTACTGCTATAGAACAGAGTAGATGCTCAGTGAATTATTATTGAGTGAATGAATGACTGAATGGTCCTATGGAATACTGCTTGGTTGAGATATTTTTTCCCCCATGTGTACTTTTTTGCTATCCAGTTTAAATTAAATATGCCTGCTAATATTGGGGCATTTTAAGAAAAAGTTTTAAAAGCAGAAAGTATTTTGTACCAGGAATTAAGGAAGTGACAAATGTAAACCAAAATATTTCCATTTCAAAATATTTTCCTGTTGCCAAAATTTCAAACATTGAATGGTCCTGCACCCAACCTGTGATAACTAGGGAGAGAAGATATTTTTCCTGAGAACCTTCCTTGGAAACGCACTCCCCTCTCGCCACTGTAGAGGCACAGGCAACTTTGCCAACTTTGGCGGGTCCTGAGGTGTGACCCTGGGTCTCTAGGGTATTCAGCAATCTCCTGCTCACATACCCATAGCCTTAGTAGAATTAAAGGAGGACAAATGTTATCTTTCTGTGTATTTTTTTCGATCACGTGAACTTAGTTGCCTGTTTGTGTCCTTGTCAATGTTATCATTTCTTTCTTTTTTTTTTCTTTCTTCTGAGATGGAGTCTCACTCACTCTGTTGCCCAGGTTGGAGTACAGTGGCACAATCTCAACTCACTGGAACCTTTGCTTCCCAGGTTCAAGTGATTCCCCTGCCTCAGCCTTTCGAGTAGGTGGGATTACAGACATGTGCCATAATGCTCAGCTAATTTTTGTATTTTTAGTAGAGACGAGGTTTCACCATGTTGGTCAGGCTGGTCTCAAACTCCTGGGCTCAAGTGATCTGCCTGCTTCGGCCTCCCAAAGTGCTAGGATTGCAGGCATGAGCCACCACGCCTAGCCAGTGTTGTTATCATTTCTATGTTTATTATCTTTTTTTTTTTTTTTTTTTTCTTGGAGACAGAGTCTCACTCTGTTGCCCAGGCTGGAGTGCAGTGGTATGATTTTGGTTCACTCAACCTCCACTTCCTGGGTTCAATTGATTCTCCTGCCTCAGCCTCCCAAGAAACTGGGATTATAGGCATGTGCCACTACACCCAGCTAATTTTTGTCTTTTTTGGTAGAGACAGGGTTTCGCCATGTTGGCTAGGCTGGTCTCGAACTCCTGATCTCAGGTGATACAGCTGCCTTGGGCTCCCAGAGTACTGAGATTACAGACGTGAGCCCATAATCCAGCATCATTTCTATGTTTATTATCATGGCTATTATTTATTTAGCTGGTGAGATAAACTTCCAGCCATGGGTCTTCTGGAAACCTGACCACTGTTCATCTGGAGCCAGTCTTGCCTCACCCACCCACTCTGACTCCAAACCATGGCCCACAGCACCTCTGGAGTTGCCTCACTGGTGTGCACTGCAGTGATAACCCCACAACTACAATGTTCAGCTTGCGCTTTCTGGCTTATGTAAATAGATGTTTGCTAGGCTTGTTGAATCTCAGCTTAGTACTTTTGAGGACTGAATTAGTTGCTCCAATTTTCAGAGCACAGAGCTGTGGATTATCTAAATGTCTTTTATAATATGAGAATATCCAAAGCCTTTAAATATATTGTTTTCTATTATTGTATTAGATATTTTCTTATTCCAAAAATCTTTATTTTCTTCTCTTCTAGGACAAAAAAAGACAATAAAGAGGATGCTATTCTCATGGAAGTATGGCACCATAGGTAGTTGTCTTTATATTGTGTTTCTGGGAAACTTAAAATTTTACATTCAGGTTGTATGGAACTCACTGAAATGTCTACACATTACAATGATATACTGCTGCTTTTCTCTCACTTACCCTCCTTTTGTCAAGAAAACACAAAACCTTTTATAGATATTAACTTTCAACAACCCCAGAGGATGAGATAAATGGGAACTGGAAAGAAAGTTACAGAAAGGATAGGCAATTTTCTTGCCATCGTAGAGTATACTAGAAGCAGGCAAGTTCTGTTAATTTCACAATTTCTCAAACCAGAGTCAATTTGGGTATGCCCCACTAACTTAAACATTTACATCTAAAGGAACTTTTGTCTGACTGGTCAATTGCTGCCAGACATATTAATAGGAAAATACCTCTAGGGTAAAAATTAAAAGAAAGCTTTTTTGTAGAATTTTTGAAATGTGGTGAGAGAGGAATTGAATTGAAATACCAGCATCCGTTTTAATGCCTGGGTTTTTTAGTTTTAGCCACGCACACAAGAAAACATGAAGGCGTTATATACGTTAGGTACATAGTAGGTACTTAATATATATTTCATTGTTTTGAAAATATCCATGAAAGCTTATTTTCATTGGAGATTATTTAAATGTCTTCAAAAGACAAGTATCAGTATATGATGAATTTCAGTGTGTGCCTGTCTCAGCAGTGTCTTCCTAAATAATTAGAGAAAATTAGGAAAATTCTCTGAATCTTATGTGCTTGTAGATCTTGCATGTATGTGTTCAAATTACATAAATGTAGTCAATTACATATTTTCAGAGAAAAACAAAATGCATTCCGGTTTGAAAGTTAGAAGTCCAGGCACCTTGGCTCATGCCTGTAATCCTAGCACTTTGGGTGGCTGAGGTGGGAGGGTCACTTAAAGCTAGGAATTTGAGTTTTGAAGATGGGTCTCAAGTGCTAGTTACTTTCTAGAGTTTATGTTATTTTATCCTCTTGGTTGGCTGATACTTTTTTTGGGGGTAAAGTGTGCAAGAATTTGGGGAGCAGAAGACTAGGGATAGAGGGCACTGAATCATAGATGTGATACGGGTTTGCTGCTTCAGTGGTTGAAGAATTCTATTATTGTACATGGCAGGCTCTACATGTTCAAATAATAGTATTTCATTTTTCATTCCTAGTGACTAGGTTAACTATTGAAAATATATTTTCTCTCTCCAGAACCCAAAAAGAGAAGAAATTTTCACCAGCTAAATTTATTAACTTGTAACGCTAAAGCAGATGGTATGATAGGAAAATATTGATTTTTCTATACTGACAGAGTAGCTGATAACTTATTTTTGGTTTGACTTAATGTATAAACTGTGAGTTAGGTCAAGGGATTTTTATGCGATTTTGTACTGGCTTATCCTGGACTTTACAAATCCAAATATTGACTTTAAGAAACCTGACTTAACCCATTGGGGTTTTATAAGATGGCCCCAGGTTTTCCTTAAAATTTTGGTTCCCTTGTATATGTACTTTTCATAGAGTTTCTATCATGTAGCCATATGAAGGAAGTGATCCAGTGTTGGGCTGTGCCACTGTGGTGTCCACACTTATGACCCTTTTTTGTGGTCCCTGTGTTCCTTTGCTTTTTTCTCTGATTTTGCTGGGGATATATTTTTAACTGTTTGTTTTGTCCAGTCTTAAAGATTCCACTTTGTGCTTGTGAGGTCTTCTTTGTTCCTACCTGTACTATGACAGCTGAGCTGAACACCAAGGGAAGCAAATTCATGTCTCCTACCCTTTGGCCTATGGCCGACTGCCTCTGTGCAGGACATTTTTTTTTTTTTTTTTTTTTTGAGATGGAATCTTGTTCTCTCGCCCAGGCTGGAGGGCAGTGGCGCGGTCTCAGCTCACTCTGTGCAGGATATTTTAATGTCAGGGAATGGTGAACCACATTAACAGTGCTTCTTTATGAAAGGAGAGAAAACTAGGAAAACTCCTGGAATCAGTTTTGTATGTGGATGTAGCATGTAGGTGTTTAAGGTATGTACATTTAGTCATTTTCAGAGATAGGAAGAATGCATTAACTTTGCAAATGGGTCCCAAAGGATACGTTTGGATATTTTGATACTGAAATATTATTACAGAGTATGTACATCCTAGATCTCTAGGTCCTTATTTCACCAGTTACATCTACCTTGGCTAATGGAGTTCTTTACTCTCTGTTTTTATTGTGAAATATTTATACCTATGAGAAAGTACAGAGAATAATGTAACAGCACCTACATACCCATTCCCTAGTTTAGGAAATAAAACCTAATAATTACAGTTGAAGGTCTCTGCGGGTCCTCCCAGTTCTCATAACCAGGAAGCAATTACTAACTTGAATTTGGTGTGATCATTTTCTACATGTTTTTATACTTATCCTACATATGCATGTATGTCTAACCAAAAACTTTGATTGTTTTTCATTTTTAGAAACTGTATATAAAAGGCGTCGTCATGCATGCTGCCTGATATGATAAGGCTTGGTGTCCCCACCCAAATCTCATCTTGAATTGTAATCTCCATAATCCCCATAATCTCATTTGGGGATATGGTGGATGGGGGCTGTTGTACAAAGGAATTGCAGCTGCTCACATAGCCCCACGAATCCCCCAAGAGGTAGAATCTCATCTTATCTCTGACCACTACTTCTCTCTTGGGGAGTAGCCCTGCCATGGTGGTCTGTTTCCCCCAGACTCCTGGAGTTCTAGTCAATTCATCTCATTATAATTTTTTAAAATAAAAGCTTTGTTGCTTAAAAAGTCCTCATTAACTGTATTAGTCTCTAAGGGTGGGCCACCTGTTCCCCAAACTAGTATTTGAAAGTTTACTAAATACCGTGGATGTACATTATTTTTAATTTTTAATTTTTGTGGGTACATAGTAGATGTATATGGGATGTGCATTACTGAGGGCCCAGAATTGGTTGGTAGAAATTTAACTCAGCCTGGAGCTGTGCGCATGTAACCATATCGTGACCTGAATATCTCTCCAGTTAGCATAAATGGGAAACCTATAGATCGTAGAAATGTCTATCTCTAAATTTTAAAAACAGAAATCAAGCAAAGAAGTTTATTATTTATGTAAGTAAATGAAGATGATCACTATAACATTAAGACCAAAATTAAGAATTTGAGATTTAGACAATTCTAATACAACAGAATTCTGAGAAAAAGAGAGACGTGCTTCTTAGAATGTGAACTGAGCAGTGACACATCTTTGGTGCCAGCCTGTATGTAGTTGATTTGACAGATTTTATCTGATCCCCACCTCTGCCCTCACACTTCCTCCCCGCTGAGACCCATTTTACCAGAGTGGGAGGGGGTCGTCAAACCACAGGGGTGTTTAGAAATGAAGCAAGGTTTTGCCGTGGGATGAGGATGGTGATAAAGGCAGCTTGCTTTTCGGGCCCTTTATCTCTGTGTTATAGTGTCTGTGTTACAACAGCAGCTTCAAAATATGGACCTGTTTTGTCCAACTGGCGACGCTGCATATCAGCAATGTTCTAGAGGAAGCAGGGACTCCCTCCTTGCGATGTGTCATGTGCCTGTGTTCACCCAGTGATTAGTAATTCTTGGTTGTTAATGGGTAACGAGACACAGCTTGGATAGCTTGGAGAGAAAATCATTGGTCATTCCATTAAATTGAATTCTAGATGTGAAATGCCGTTGGCAGTGGGTTTATCCAACCAATCATGTAAGGAAATGTTGCCTTTCCCAAGTGTTACCAGTCAAAATTATTTCTTGGTGATATAAAACTCTGTGTACTCTTCTGTAGTTCTGTGAAAAATGAATATGAAAAAAGACTTAAGGGGAAGCCATAAAGTGGGAGTTTAAATTTTGTTTTTAAGTCTAAAATGTGAGATTCTTTTGTAGTTTCAATTTCTTTGTTGTTAAAAAAAAAGCTTTTTTCTGTTGAACTTTTTTCTGTTTTTTTTCCCCTTTATTTTTTTATCAAAGTAATATATGCTCATTGTAGAAGATTTAGAAAATAGTGCAAGGTAGAATTAATATATAGTGTCACGGTTAGGATATGGGCTATGGAGTAAGGTTTGAGTTTGTGGTTCCTGGCTTTGTATAGTTGGACAATTTACTTAGCCCTTTCTAATGCTGGATTTTTCATCTTTTTAATGGGGTTAATAAAATCTACATACAGGGTTGTTGTGAAGGTTAGCCAAAATGATTACTGCTCTTGACAATTGGTAGTTGTTGCTGTTATCAACCTATTTATGGGAGGTAATAATGCATAGTAGTGAAGAGCATGCTTCCAGAGCTGACCTCCTGGGCTCAAATCCCATTTCTGCCACTTGCTTACTGGGTAAACATGGATAAATTCTTTAACGTCTGTGTTTCTCAGTTTCCTCATCCATACAACAATCATAGAATTGTTCTGAGAATTAAACATGTTTATGTTCATGAACAACATAAAATAATACCTTCCACATAGTAAGTAAATGTTAACCATTATTGTTGCACAATTTCTGGTCAATCAATGCTGACATTCTAGACTATTTTAATGGTGTGCATTGCATATACATTTTGATTCTACTTTTTAACATAACCAAAGTCCTTTGCCATGCTGTAAATAGTCTTTTTGATGACTGCTTAATATTCCACTGAATAGGTGTGTCATGATTCACTGAGCTGTTGCCTCAATGTTGACTACTAAAAGTTTCTTTCCTTTCTGCTCCCTGCCCACCAATAAATAATATTAGGAGAAATATTCTTGTGCTTACGTCCTTGTTAAAAATTCAGATTATTTAAGGGTGGAGTTTTAATTTTGACAATACCTTCTGTGTACAAAGAAGTGTAAGTAAGAGATACCCATGACTCAACAACTGGATTAATGCAAGCTAGAGTGTCATCATATATACTTCAGATCATTCCTTGGCTAAGAACTGTGTCGTTGTGGGGTGGGCAGGGACGAGTGAAGTGGTTGGGGGGTAGACACAATCTGCAAACAGGTGCCCGGAGGAAGCTTGGAGGCTGCTTCCTCTTAGTCCCCTCTCTCCTGCCCTAGAGGGAGCTACTGTTGCCGTTTATTATCCCGGCCAAAGCACAGATCATCCACCATTTCCTATTTTCATTTAGCACACTAAGACAGGTTACAGTTTTCAAAGGGAATTTTACTAAAAATAAAACGAACACTCAAGGGGAAGGAAAAGAAAACCCCAGAAGCACAGTCCCCTTTTCTGTCGCTGCGTGCCTCCTGCTCCTTCCGGTTCCTGAGTTCCCTCTGCAGAGAGAAGTCTCTGTGACCACACCCTGTCTTCTCTCTCTTTCTGTGTTCCGCCTGCAACCCCAGGGTGTGGGTCCGGAACCTGCTCATCTGCTTCTTCGATCCAATGGCTTGTCCTCGCAGGCATGAGTTGAGGAGTTGGGTATCGGGGAGCCAGACGGAAGTTTCCCAGGGGTCCGGAAAGAAGCAACCTATTTTGAACGTCATGTCTATTCTGAAAAACAGGGGGTCTGACAGTAGCATTTATTGAATGACATAATTGTACTAGCTATTTCTCATATACAATCTAATTTAATTGTTCCCCAACTTGAAGAGAGGGTTTATTTTTCTCATTTAATGGATAAGAAAACTGAATCTTAGTGATTTAAAGTACTGTGCTCAAGGCCCATTTCTTGGCATGGGTATAACCCAGGCTATTTTTACTCATCTGGTTCCCCTCCTTCAGAATGGAAGCCCCATTAGAAAATACCCAGCGTTTGCATTTGTTCAGGGCATATTGTGTGTGCATCACTAAGGGCCTTACTTGTGTTGCTTACCTCACTTAGTCCTCGCAGCTTCCTAACGAAGTAGATGTTATTCTCTCTCTCTGTCCATCCATCCATCCATCCATCCATCTCTCTATCTTTAATTTTACAAATGAATAAACTAAATCACAGAGAGGTTTAATAAATTCTGGCAGGATCTTAAAGTTTAGTCAAGTAGGGCAGGAATTTGAAACTAGTCTAACTTCAAAATCTGTACTGTTAATAACTGTTATACTGCAGAGAAGCAGTATGTATGTGTGTGTGACTATGTATGTATATAGGTGTGCATGCATATGCATATACATGTGTATATATTTATATACTTGTATGTGTTTATGTGTATGTTTATGTGTGTAGTTAGATACATAGATACATAGATGAATGGGTGGATGGATGGATAGATAGGTAGATAGATAGATAGATAGATAGATAGATAGATAAATTTCTTTGCCCATCTCATTTACTGCTGTATTTCTAGCACATAGAATAATGTCTGGCACACAGTAGGTGTTTAATAAGTATTTTCTAAATGCATGAATACATTTTCATGAGTCCAGGTCCCAATAAGAAAGACATGAAAGAAATGATGTCAAAGTAAAATATTTAAAGGAGACTTTAATTATGAAATGACTCCTCTAAATATGCAAGCCAGAAGACCCAAGGATGATTCTGGGACTCAGCAGTGTCATCAGCAATGCTCCTCACCATCTCTGTGTCCCCAGAGAGAAGCGGGTGGCTACTGAAACCAGACAAGAGGACCAGTGAATGTCAGGCAAGCGACACAGTAGCTGAGGGGCCCCCAGGGAGGGAGGCAGGCCTCACTCTCATCTCTGCCTCTGGTTCCCTGCCTGAACTTCCCAACCACCAAACCCAATGGGAAGCCGGGGGCAAGGGAGCCACTTGCTGTGGTCCTCACGGGACAGCCTCTGGGGCAGAGAGGAGGGTGGAGAAGGGTGGAAAGACCTGGAGGGGCAGGGGAAGAGATCTGGCAGCGAATGGCTGTGTGTGCTAATCTGTCTGTTTCCAGGATGTCACAGTTCCTCTGGGAACATGCCAGTTACCAAGTATCAGGACCCTATCACTCACAGCCACGTGGGGAGAAGACAAACATTAGGGCCATGTTTAAAAGCATAAGCCAGTAACTGGCCAGAGATGGAAACTGCCAGGAAGACACGTGTCATGGTCTGGCTAAGTTGTGAAGGTATGTGCTGAAGGGCTGGGTTTAGGCAGCTCCAGAGCACTCTGTCTTGATCTAGTGGATGCTGTTTGCTGCTGTCCATCATTCAACAGATGGGCTTTCCTGCTGCTGGACTGAGTCTCCGTGTGTACCATCCTTTTTCAATTGAGGCCTGGACTGCTCTTGGCAAGGATCATCTCTGCTATTAGTTTTGTTTTTCTCTCCAGTCCCCAGCCCACACTACTTCTCAGTGGAAGTTTTCAGTTAAGAACCTAGAGTTGTAGCCTGTGGTGTTGTCTGTTGAGTCTTTTTCTGCCTTTCACAATGATGCCAATGGCTTCCTAAGCCATCCCCTCACAGGGCTGCATCTTTTCATACGAAGGTGCCCTTGGGACTAGCTATGACCTCTGCCAGTCCCTGTACATTTTCCCATTGCTAGTCGGCCTAAATTAAGACCCTTGCATTCAGGCATGTTTCCAGAGCCACACTAACTCCAATAGCTTGCCTGGCTCACAGATGATCTCACTCCCTTTCACCTTCTTTTCAAAAAAATTTTAAATTAATAAGAATTGCATATAATTATGGTGTACCATCTGATATTTTGTAATATGTGTATATTGGGGAACTGCTATATCGAGCTAACATGTGTATAACCTCACCTATTTCTCATTTATTCATGGTGTGAACACTTAACATCCACTCTGTTAGTTATTTGCTTTCACCTTCTGCCTAAAGCTGTCACCTTACATAATTCCCTTGTTAAATGCTTGGTGTTTTTCTTTCCTTCTGTTTGCCCATTTTCCCTTCCAATATAGTTTTATCATCCTTGTTAAGGAATTTTAGAGGCAGAACAGCATCTAAATAATAACACATTGCTGTAGGTGGTAGAGCTTGCATTTCTTGGCAAGAATAATATTTCGTGGTGATGATTTCCTGTGACTGTATTTTCAACCCTATTCTTTCAACATGGCTTGTTGATAAAAGTGTGGACGATGGAGAAACATAGGCCTGAACTCACATAACCACAGGCAGGATTCTCATTCTTTTTTTTTTTTTGAGATGAAGTCTCACTCTGTTGTCCAGGCTGGAGTGCAGTGGCGTGATCTTGGCTCACTGCAGCCTCCACTTCCCGGGTTCAGGCGATTCTCCTGCCTCAGCCTCCCAAGTAGCTGGAACTACAGGCGTGTGCCACCACACCCAGCTAATTTTTGTATTTTTAGTAGAGATGGGGTTTCACCATGTTGGCCAGGATGGTCTTGATCTCTTGACCTCATGATCTGCCCACCTCGGCCTCCCAAAGTGTTGGGATTACAGGTGTGAGCCACAGCTCCCAGCCCACAGGCAGGATTCTTAAACTCTAGTGGCATCATTAATTCATTCGCTTGTTCATTCATTCCAAGAACATTCATTGAGCGCCTTCTATGTACCAGGCGGTTTTTTAGGCAAATTGGAGATAGACAAAGCAGACTGCACCCTTCCGTCTGGGAGCACATTCCTTTATAAGATGGTGAACATAGTGTCTATCTTGGAGAGAGGTAGGATTTGGCACATAATAGTTGCTTAATAAATCTTATTTGTCATCCTTTCCATGCAGATAATAAATCTGATATTAGATGCATTTGAAAGACTTTTGGGAAAGATCATCTGGATGGAAAATATTTTTGTAAGCCCTTTATAAATAGACACTTTTCAAGCATCATTAAAGTTTTAAAATTTCTGATTTGTCTTCTTGGCTTTTGGGTTGTAAAGGAAGGCACTTTTTTCTCTAAGGGTGTGAGGTAGAGCAGTTATCTCACAGTCATCTGAAGTCATTTTTCCTTCTTCTGCCACCTAAATAATAGCTCCAATTAACAATGACAGAGGTTCTCTCTTTCTCTAAACTATCAGCTTATTTGAGCTAGCCAGGTTGTTTGTGATGATCTGTTCCATGTGCACACTGTCTTTAAAAAATTTAAGAAACTTTGTTTTACCTTCTTTCTCTGCTAATAGCTTTATATCTCCTAATAAATCTGTGACATTTTATCTGGCCCAGGGCTTCTATTAGATGGCTGAGCCATATGATGTAAATTTTTAAGGCTGTCCCACTGGCTTCATGAATTTAATTTTGTAATTGTTGAAATTAATGTTGTCTGACAATGTCATGATTTTCTCATTTTTTTAATGCCTCAGTGTTGAAGCATTCTGTTTGCAGTTACTAAAACCATGACAGTCCACTACAAAATATTAATTGCATTACTCAGTTACTCAATTTGAGTGTTCCTTGTATTTCCTGCTGCAATACTGACTCATAAACTGAATTTAAAATAATTAAAAATTGAACATCTTAAATATTATTATACATTTGGGTCAAATGAATGGATAGAAATAGCTAATAAAGAAGAAAATTTACCTTTTCTAGTGTCTCAAATAGTCCCTCTGCCCTCCCTCCACCATAAAAACAAAAACAAAAGAAAATATTTTTTTAACAGGAAAAATAGGTGCTGCTTTTTGGTTGAGAAACTACTTTGTGATACTCCTACTTTTGATTAATTAGAAAGCAGTTACGGTCAGAGAGAGTCTTTTTGGGAAATACCTATTTGTGTGGGGGTACATATGACTATTATTCAAATTATTGGTCAAGGAAAAGTAGCAGTGATGCTGGGAAGTTGCTGTGTGATCCCTACCCTTCTGTTGTTTTCAATTATTTATTGTTTCATTGCTTATGGGGTATTCCCAGCTATAGAATTCAAGCTAGGGATTCTGATTGTCTTAAATAGTGTAGTGTTCAGGCCTTGAGAACAATGCTCATGGTAGCTTCCAATAAATATTTTTTGAGTGAATGTGATCTGATTCTAATTAACTGCAGTGGAATGGGGAGGAGGTAGGATTTGGGGGAACAGATAGATGCAGGTGAATGCTCTAAAGTCCATTCAACAGGCAGCAAACAGTAGAGGTCAGATACAGTACAGATATCAAGGAGTGATGGGGTAAACTGGTGATCCCTAGAGTCTAGCAAGCTAGGAGCTGGCTGCAAAAATCTCATATATCAGAAGGAACAAGGCTATTGACACATGACCCCTGGAATTCTAGATAGTCAGAGAGTTTATCAGCAGGTTGTATGATGTAAGCAACATAGAAGATCCTATGTACTGGAATACTGGGATATAAAATAAGACATAGCCTTACATTAAGTCATTTGTCACTTTAGCATGGATGACTGAAAAATATTATATCTTCTCTTTGAAATGGAAAAAAAATCAATCAACCTTAGTTGTAATAAATGTTCTTTTAAGATGGTGAATTAACTGTTATTTTAAATTTTATAATAGATTTTAGATGGCTGAACTATAAACTGTAGCATGTTGATTTAAAAAGTGTTCCAATTTTGAAATACAGATGATGAAATTGACAGTGTGATTAGATAAAATCAAGGATATTTTTCCTTGGGCAACTGTAAAACATCAATCAAATTCTTTATTTAAAACTTCATAAGACAGTCTAGAGATGCTGAAGTAAATACGACTTCCCTCTTGGACACTTTATGATGTAACAGGGAATAAATTGATTTTATTTCTTAACGAGGCACAAACTACATAAGACAAAGAATAAATAAAAGCCTTGAAATGGGCTTTAGTAATTTCTAGGCCCTGTAAAATGCTGCAGATGTCTGTGTTGAAAGGTGATTGCAACATTTCTTGTGGTATAGCATCAACTTCATTTTTCCTGGGCTGAAGATTAATACCACAGGAAATTAAAGAACATAGTAAAGCTCAGAGAAAACTGGAGGCAAAATAGCTGGTGCAAGGTCAATATCCAAGCAACGAGGTAACAAGATCAGCGAATGCTAACAGCATCTTCTAACTTTCTTTAATGAAAATTGCCCACTGAAATAACACCAGGTAAGTGGGCTTAGTTTTGTTAACCTTGTTGCTGGATGATTTCTCCTTAGAGCATTACTCTTTCTATAGGAGTACGGTATTCAGGCCTATCGCCCTGACAGCTGAATCAGAAATGGAAAAATCAGAAGGAATTTATTTACAGAGAATTATTGTGTCTGCTAGTGAATTTTAAATAGTTTACAACTTAGGACTTCTATGCCTTCTATGCCATTTTTTAGATTTCCGTCCTTCTCCATTTGAATATTAATTTCTCATTTGTCAGGGAGCATGCTTTAGCTCATAGAGTTTCAAGTTAGGACTCTTTTGTAAGGAGTGGGGATGACTCTTTTTGTAGCCTGTGTATATATATGTTTCAGTGGGGTTTGTGGATATGACCTGGTAAAAGGTGTCAAGTTGGGAGCTTCTGTGGCATTGTTATATCATGGAAATGCAAAATTTATGATGTTGTGCATTTTGATTTGGAAATGGAATATGACTGCATAATATGCCTTGGTATGGATGGATGTGTTTGTGTTTTAAGTGACTCTTACTATTGTTAGCCTTGCTTGCTTTCGAATACTTGGTTTCATGAAAGAACAAAATAATTTTTTTCAGTTGAATTTTCAGTGTTAGTATGTTAGCTGTGTAATCCAATCAGGACAAGAATGGGGGAAATCATGAGTGACATTGGAGCAGGGAAGCAGAGTTGGACAGGAAGGTGAGGCATCTTTATTCTGCAATACGAAACATGATAGTTGCCATTTAGCAAATGCCCTGATGATGAGGCGGCCTCATATGTAGAGGCATGCTTGTTGCGTTGGTCAGCACAGCCCCCAGACTGTGGAACAGGACAGCTTGTTCCAATGCCCTTTGCAATGTGGTTGCCTCCACAGTGGCTTGAACGCCTCACTGACACCATTCAGCTAATTTCAGCTTTGGTGTTGGCAGTGTTGATATACACAGAGCATTTTTCTGATGCCCCAGCCTGGGCCTGAACCCAAGAACCTTCTCTAGCATTGACATTCATGGATGGGCCAGAGCAATTGCTTTCAGAATAGAATAGCTGTACTTTGTGGTGATACAAAATAACCCCTTGAATGTTCTTTCTGGAATGGATATGGGGAGGAAATTTTTGTCGTTTTTTATTTTTAGGTTTTTTTTTTATTTGTGTCTAACTTGGGGGATGGTAGAAGAAGAAAGAAGATTGCTTAGATGTTGTAATAACATATATGCCAGAATTTTTGGCTATGACTATGTAACTGACCCCGATAGTTGCTACCATAAAAGGTCAACAGTACTTTCCTTGGATATCTAGTTGGGGGACTTCAATCTCCCTCTCTAAGCCATGCACAGTTTCTTCCAGATGGCAGCTAGTTCTTTATATAATCTCAAGCAAAATATTCCCTTCCCTCCCCTCTCAATCTTCCCTTCCCTCTTCTTCTTCCCTTCCCTCCCTTCCTCTTTCCTCCTCTTCTTTCCTCTCCTTTTGCACATTATAAATTCAGTAAATGTATAAGAGCATGACTCAGCCTAATAGCAACCAGCTGTCCATCCTAGAGGCACACATAGCTCCTTTTCATGTTACCTGTGGGTTTTCGAGATGTTCTAATTTCTGAGTCAGGATATCAGCCTCTGTGGTGCTTTCAGTTATCCTGTGGTTCTTCAGGCTAATGATTGCAAATGAGACCCCAGAGCCCCATCACTGTTAGCACTGCTGGTTTGGATAGAGAAGAGTAAAGTCTCGGGGCCTATACCAAATTCTAACTTGAGAAATTTGAGATGAGCTATTTGTCACTTTTTTTTTAAGTGTCTCTCTGTCTGCTAGGCTGGGGTGCAGTGGTGCCATCACCAGTTCATGGCAGCCTCGACCTCCTGGGCTCAAGTGAACCTGCTGCCTCAGCCTGCAGAGTAGCTGGGACCATAGGCATGCCCCACCATGCCTGGCTAATTTTTTAATTTAAGACAGGATCTTACTATGTTGCTCAGGCTGATCTTGAACTCCTAGGCTCGGTGATCCTCCTGCCTTGGCCTTCCAAAGTGCTAGGATTACAGGCGTGAGCCATCACACCCAATCTGTATGTCACCTTTTAGAAGTTAACAAAACAACCTTGCTTATATGTGTTCACAGTATTATGTAGGCAGGATATAAATTGTCTTGTTTTAGGATAAAAGGAGACAGAGTTAGAATTAGGCAGTGCTTGATTATCGAAGGTTACAGAGCCACCTAATTGTTTCATGATGCTGTAGACCAGTGATCCTTCTACAGGATTCTTCTGGTAAGAATCTCACATTCTCTAAAAATGAATGTCTGCTTTACCATCCATCACTTTGATTTCTTTTAGGCCATTCTTAAATAATTTGGGCAGACTTTTATGTTTGTTTAAGTGGAGCGTGTTTGCGTTGTTACTGGGAGTGTGTTTAATTTTTCCAAAGGGTAATTGAATTATTCTGAAGTTAAATGCATGGCTTATGCACCACAATATATAGCTTGTAAGTTGGCAATTGAGAGAGTCCCTAAGAATGAAACATTTCCTTCAAGCGTCGTAAGTATTTTGGGAGCTTAAAATGTGAATTTTGATCACAGACATTTTTTGTAGATGGTAGACTTAATTGGTCACATCTGACAGGTCTACCCATATGCGAAGCCATTTGAGAAGTAAATGTGCATCACATCAAGTTTGGCCTAATTAAATTATTTGGGGTAAATAAGTATGTGGAAATGCTATGCCATTACTATAAGTCACCTACACTAGGAGGTGTAAACAATTAGCTATATGGGGTTTATTCCTTTTGGAAGTCTTTTAATGAACTACCAAATAATTTCCAAAGTCCACAAGTTAGGAAACATCAGACTTTAATATTTTAAGTCTTGTTTTTTTTCCCAAAGGGGAACATTTTTGCTGGACATAATCATCTTACTTTGGAATATTTTCCTCACTGCATAGTTAGTATTATTTTAGATAATCATGTTGAATATGCAGCTCTTTATTTTATTGATGGAGGAGGTAGTACCGGAAAAGGGAAGCAATAGATCTAAGTGTTCTTGTACATCCATCCCACCTTGCATCAGTCTATGATAGAACATTTTATTTTAATAACTTTACTTTTATCTTTTAATAAATGATACATTTACAAATGGATTCTGGGTTTTTTATTCTGTGTTATTTATCTGGCAATTCTATTTACCCAGATTTTTTGGTTTTCATGTCTATATTTTCTGTTTGTGACCAACTAAAATTGATGAAAGTTAAGTATCTCAAGATTTAAGAAAGAATCAAAACTAAATTTCAACTGGGTAAAAAAGGGGGAATGTAAAAGAGTGAATAGAAGTATAGAGAAGTAGCTTTTATAAGCATGCCACTGTTTATATGGAGAGTCCTGCATTGTAGTATTAGGAAATTTGGTTTATGGTCTTGCCAATGACTGGCTGATCTTAGTTAAGTGCGTTTTGTTGGATCTCTGGGCTTCTGTTGCCCTCAGTGGTGGTGGGAATAATCAGGTTTCAGTGAAGACACAACCTCAAGTGTCACTTTAATGTAGGCTGGTTGGTTTTGGAGAGGGTCTGCCCTCTCAAAAACAGATTTGATATACTAATTTAAATAATTTAGAACACTTAACAACCAACCAATAGATTTATGTACATTTCAAAGAGGAAATAGCTTGAAGATTTTTATGATTAAGATAAAGAAATTGGCCACACGCGGTGGCTCACGCCTGTAATCTGAGCACTTTGGGAGGCCAAGGTGGGCAGATCACCTGAGGTCGGGAGTTCAAGACCAGCCTGACCAAAATGGAGAAACCCCATCTCTACTAAAAATACAAAATTAGCCAGGCATGGTGGCTCATTCCTGTAATCCCAGCTACTCAGAAGGCTGAGACAGGAGGATTGCTTGAACTTGGGAGGTGGAGGTTGCGGTAAGCCAAGATCGTGCCATTTCACTCCAGCCCTGGCAACAAGAGCGAAACTCCGTCTCAAAAATAAATAAATAAATAAATAATAATAAAGAAACTAAGACATTGTAATATCTTTTGTTTTGGTGGTGGTTGTATATATTGTTGCTAATCAAAATATGTGAACCTTCTTCTAACACATACTATTTAAATGGAACAACACATTCTGTGTTTCAATTTCTGTCTTATACATAGTGAATATTTTTCTGTTTAAGTAAATAAAATGGCATAGTTATATTCTTGGGGGCGTTTAAATCTAGGATAGACATCTTGGTATGAATACACATTTATGGCACATACATATGGTAAAGTGAAATATTAAACCAAGATATGAAAGAATCTTTTGTCAAGTACAAGGCAAAGTCTTTTAACAATGGTTATTATTGATGAGAGCCAGCTACTCTTAACATTATTCACATTAATTGATTAGACAGTCAGTAGCGTCTTGGTGTTCCATCGTGATGTTATCTGGCTAGTGTGCTTCATAAATATTTTTATATCATTTAAAACTGTGGCCTGTAAAATCCATAGTTGTAAGGATTAGTCCCTTTATCTTGACGCAAGATAGAAGTATTTTTGGCCAATCTCTTGGGAAAAATATGCCCTAAAATATTGGTTTTACATGATCCCATATTTTGCAGGTTCCATACAAAAGTACAAATATGGCTCCCATATCAGATATATTTCTTCTCATCAACAGACTATATTTACTACAAACTTTGGGATAAATACCCATTTTTGCTCTAAAAATAGATACTTAACAGCACTTGTGGAGAGCCACGTTAATCAATTTCATCTGGCCTCTAAAACGGGTGTCATTTTGATAAATGGTCCTAATTAAGCTGAGATATAAGTCGGAAGCCGATTGAGTTAATGCATTGGCACCTATATGGCCACGGTCAGACAAGTACAGATGTTACGATGAGGTAAAGGCAGCCCTTTATTAACTTGGTTAAGTTTTCAAGTTCTACATCTCCCGTTGTTTGATCAAAGAACCTCTGTACTGTGACACCACTGGCTTTGACTTGCATTTATTCACATGGTTGCAGGAGGCAAAGGTAGCTATGGAAAATTTAGCTCTTTCAGGTTATTTTTTAAATAACTGATTTCTATCCTGCAGTGAGAGACAAATGCATAAAAATGATTAATTAGACAAGAAGCCTTATTGTTTCCAATCTATGATTCATATTTTTTTCTGCACAACATGGGTTTCAACTGCTGGAAAGAAAGCTCTTTTATGTCTTCTTATATTAATTTCAATACAGATTGTCCAGGTAGAGAATGTGCAGAAGGCCTTCATTGCATGCTTCTTCATGATTGTTGGTGCAAGATGACACAAGGACTGACCTTCTCTTTTGAATTCCTGTTGCTTTATGATCTCACAGTATCAAATTATACCATCAACAATTCTGCGGTTGGGTATTCCAAGAGAGGACGTGTAATTTCTCTTTTTATCTCTACTTATTCATTAAAAAAATTCATGGGAATAGGAGAGGTATGTTGAGGGCATATTTTAACAATCTTGGAGAACTTAGTTCAGTTGATCTTTATTAGAAGGTTATCACCTCAGCCTTCTAATAAAGGATCAAGTATTTGATATTTCAGGCTTTGTGGGCCATATGTTCTCTGTTGCAGCTACTAAATATTGTTGTTATGATGTGAAACCAGCCATAGATAATACATATGTGAATAGGTATGGCTATGTTCCAATACAACATTATTTATGGCTATCAAAATTTGAAATTTCATATAATTTTCATGTGTAATGAATATATAGTTTTTCTGAGACAGAGTCTTCCTCTGTCACTCAGGCTGGAGTGCAGTGGCACGATCTTGGCTCACTGCAACCTCTGCCTCCTGGGTTCAAGTGATTCTCCTGCCTCAGCCTCTGAGTGGCTGGGATTACGGGATTACAGCCACCTGCCACCACACCCAGCTAATGTTTGTATTTTCAGTACAGACAGGGTTTCATCATATTGGCCAGGCTGGTCTTAAACTCCTGATCTCAAATGATCTGCCTGTCTCGACCTCCCAAAGTGCTAGGATTACAGGTGTGGACCACCATGCCTGGCCTGTCATGAATATTCTTTATTTTATTATGCAACCATCTAGAAATATAAAAACGTTCTTAGCCTGTAGTCATACAAATACAGGCAATGGGCCAGTGTTGGTCCATGGGATGTGGTTTGCCACCCCTTATTTTAATGCATTTCTTGAAACTCTGTGCTAAGGAATTAAGCATTGTTTCTGCCTTCAGGGAACTTTTCATTCAGATGGAGGAAAAGTCAGCCACATAAAAACAGATCAATATAATAAAACAGAACGTCATTAAAGGCTAAAACCAAAACCATACTAATTCTCTGGCCAGCCCCAGAAGGAGGAAGAGGGACCAGGAGAGGGTGAGTTAAGGAGCAAGCATTGCACAGAGGAATGTGGGTGTGGGCGTGGGTGTGAGGAGAGCAGTGTGGATGGAGAAGCAGAGGTCCTAAGGGACATGCAGCTCAGACAAGAAAAGGCAGAAGATGCTTTTTAAATTTAGGAAGGGTTTCAGGTTATCATAAGGGAGCCAAAATGTCACCCATTTCAAGATCTGGTTTTGCTGTTTTGTATAGCCATCAAAATACCAAAAAGTGAAATTAATTATATACTTAGTTTGAATGCCATGGTCTATGAAAAACCCAGGAGGGGTACTGATTTTGGTTTTCTCTGATTTTTGGGGCCTATCACTTTTGTGTTGGACAGCACTTGCCATTTCTCATTCCTCCATGTACATTTGGTCATTCGGTAATCACTATTATACCACCTTCTGTGAGTTAAGAATTAGACTGGTGCATTAGTCAGCTCAGGCTGCTATAATAAAATACCATACTCTGGGTGGCTTAAAAAACAGTAACTTATCTCTCACAGTTCTGGAGTCTGGGAAGACCAAGCTTAAGGTGCTGGCGGATTTGGCCCTAGGGAGGGCTGTCTTCCTGGCTCACAGATGGCTCCTTTCTCATGGTGTCTTCATGTGGTGGAGAGAGAGAGACAGGAAACACGCCCTCTAGTGTCTGCTCTTACAAGGGCATTAATGCTACCATGAAGATTCCATCCTCATGACCTTATCTAACCCCAATTATCTCCCAAAGGCTCCACCTTCAGTTACCATCATATTTGGAGTTAGGGCTTCAACATATAAGTTTGGGGGTCACAAACATTCAGTCCATAACAAATGGGTATTGAGGATATAAATAATAGAAGAGAACATAATTTCAGCCTTCAAGGGGTTCACTGTCTCAAGGGAAGACACCCCCCCCCTTTAGGCTCTTAGTATTACAGAATGATACATGATGAAATAAAGGACATATTGCAAGGGAGGATTCAGGCAGAAGCACTTAACTCTGCTTGGAAGGTTAGGGCAAGGGAAGGATTCACAGAGAGGGAAACATTTAGGCTGTGTCTCAAAAGACAAGAAGTAACCAAGAAGAATATTCTCTACAGTACATGCGGAGTTAGGAAAGCACGGGATATGTTCAAGAATTGCAAGTAACTCAGGTTAGAGCATGGGAAGAACATGCTGAATTGGCAGAAGATGAGTCTAAAAGAGCATCAGAGCTTAGGAGTTTGAAAGATTTTTCATATTAAGGAGTTTAAACTTTATCCTGTGGGTAATGGTGAGTTGTTGAAGAACCCTGAGAAGAGTAGTGATATACTCATTTTTGTCTTTTAGAGTGTAATGTAGAAGATGGATTGGAGTGGGCAACAGGATATGGCAGGGAAACAAGAGCCCATCGTTTTGGTCCATGTGAGAAATGATGAAAAGTTAAAAAGGCATTGAGGCTTGGAATGGAGAGGGTAGAAAACTCTCAGGGTACTGGTTTTGACAACTGTATAGATGATCAACCAGATAGGGATCACTGGATTGATTTGATGGGAAAGGTAAATTGAGTTTTTGGAGATGCTGAATTTGCGGTTCCAAGTGTTAACTATTCAGATCCTAGGTGAAATATGGGTCTGGAGATGCAGACTTGGGAGTCACTCAGCATGAAATTGTAGTCAAAGCCTTGGGAGCTGAGGAAACAGGTCAGGGAGGGTGAGTTATAGTAGAAGAGGAGGTCCAAGGATGGAATTTGGTGAAGACCAATATCTGGGAGGAGCACAGGAGCAGTATGGAAGCCAAGAGAGGACTGGATGGGAATGGAGGAAGTGGAGGCATGAGTGTAGACTTCTCTCACAAAAATGGAACTAAATTGCTTTTAGGGGACTCAAAGTCAAGAGAAGCTTTCTAAAAGATGGGCAGTATCTGAGCATGTTCACAGGCTGAGATGATGGGGACAGTAAAGACAGATGGTTCATGATATAGCAGAGAAAGGAGGCAGGGTCCTGAAAATGTTAGGATCCAAATGGTTAACTTGGATAGGAATGGAACCCAAGACAAACAGAAAGAGGTGAAGATACTTGCAGAAATTGACAAATATAGTGGTTGAGGATTAAGAAGTTAAGGCAGCTCCCACCTGGATCTACATCTTGTCTGTATGGGAGGTGGTAAGACCACCTACCCTGGGTAAGGTAGAAAGAGAGATATGAAGGGTAATGTGGAAGCAGCCAGTTAGGAAAGCAGGGAGGGGCTGCCTCAGTGAAACTCCAGAATGTGTGCATGTTGAGGGAGGGATTGGAGAAGAAAGCAAGTGGGGCCAGTACAGGGCTCCTCCATCCTTACTGCGCCTATTGATCCTGTGGGAATCTTGCTAACATGCAGATTTTGATTCATTAGGTCTGGGGTGGGGCTTGAAATCCTGAATTTGTCACACTCCCAAGTCCCAAGTGATGCTGATACTATAGTCCTGTATTAGTCCATTCTCACACTGCTATAAAGAAGTGCCTAAGAATAGGTAATTTATAAAGAATAGAAGTTTAATTGGCTCATGGTTCCATAGGCTGTACATGAAGAATGGTTGGGGAGGCCTCAGGAAACTTATAACTATGGCAGAAAGCAAAGGGGAAGCAGGTGTGTCTTACATGGCCAGAGCAGGAGGAAGGCGGGAGGGGAGGTGCCACACTCATTTAAACAACCAGATCTCATGATAACTCACTGTCATGAGAGCAGTACCAAAGGGGAAATCCACCCCGTGATCCAGTCACTTTCCACCAGGCCCCACCTCTAACATTGGAATTTACAACTGGACATGAGATTTGGGCAGGGACACAGACCCAAGCCATATCAAGGCCCATGCACAAAAGTTTGAGTAGCAAGAAAGTAGGACGTTTTTCTGGAACTGGCTTGTATATACTCACTGTATTTACTAAGATTATATGTTTATGTGAAGGGTGGGGTTAGATGAAGACTGCTGATAGAGTACATAGAAGGGCTAACCTTCTCATGCTAGCTTCAGTCTCTGTACTGACCAGTCATAAAGTGTAAATACAAGCTGTTGTTCCCTATGATGTTGGAAATAAAAATGTTAATGACACCAGTGTGAATGATTGTGTGCTTGTTTCCAGCAGCATTTGTCTGCTTGGGTATAAGAGGGATACACATAGCCCATTGTTCTGAAGGGGAGTGTGGTAGGAAAGTTGAAGAAATGTGCCACATTGACCAGATTTGGAAAAGAGGTACAGCACATAGCCTGGAGAGGGTGTTAAGGTACAAGAGTGAGAAAAATGGATTGTTGCGAAATTATGTTCTGAGAGTGTGAATTCAGAGTATAAGATGCTAGAGCAGAGGTAGGTAGCCTACAATATGACACAGTTCAACATGGCTATCAATGTGGTTGTTAAGTAGGTGTTGGGATGGATGGCAGGAGTTGAGGATCAGAGAAAGACAAATGTGAAAGCTTCGCTGGTTGTGAAAAAGATCATAGGATTGTAGTAATAAGGAAAAGGAGGTGTTGGGGATAGTAGAGTCAGAGGTCATGAGCCTCTGAGAAGTGTCCTACAAAGGTAGGAGAGTAACCAGAAATGGCAGACAAAATATAAACAAGAATGCTTGTGTATTGGGTGTGAGAGAATGTGCAGTCTCCAACAGAGAGGGCTAAAAGAGGAAAGTCAGTACCTAGGAAGTGCAGGATCTAAATAGGGTGGTGAAGAGCTCTGAGCATCCTGAAATAAGCTTGAAAAATCACAGATGGGAGTGTCAGGGGGACAGTGGTAATGAGCAGGAGGGTTTCCAGGGAGCCCAGAGACAAGGACTGGAGAGGGATTGGCTGTGGGGGAATCAGGTGGAACCAGGGAAGGGAACATCAGTAGGAAGATGAACATGGGAGAAATGATTGGTACCTAAAGATGATTTCCCTTGGTGCTGTGCTCAAAGACAAGGAGAAGCAACAGAGATTTTGTTGACTGGTCTAGGGATTCTGGCTGAAACTTGGGTAAAAATGTTGTTGGGAAAGAAATTAGCAAATGTGTTCCCAGGATGGATGTGTTGGGTGGTTAGGTCTAGTGTGTTTCATGATGTGTGTGGCCTTGGTCAGCCAAAGAAGAGGTCTGCTTATTTTAAGCCTACCAAACAAGAAACCTCTACAGGTTTAATTTCATACTTTTGGTAAACACGTTAAGCATTCTTTTTGAATGACAGTGCAGAAGAATCTATTGCATGATTGATACATTGCCTTTTTAAAAATAAAATATTGATTTTGTGTAAAGAATATGTTTTCCTCCAATTGTAGTGTGGAAATATTTCTATAAATTGGAAAACAAAAAAATTACAATAAAATGAATTTCTAACTTCCTGCCCTAAGTGGAACCACTATTACGCTAGCAAGAGTAGAATTTCCATCCAGAAAAAGGACTTTTTATTTATTTTTTCTTGAGGTTATATAAGGTATTATATGCAAAAGGCTTGTCATGGCTATGGAATGGGTAGAATATTGCAGTGTTGCATCATTGGTTCTTCTTTTTGTTCCTTTAGTTTTGTGTAGTAGCTATTACCGTACCATTGAAAGCAATAGCCAGTGGAAAATGTGGTTTTGAACTTGATGAATATAGAACACTCATTTTATTATAAAGGGTTTGGAATAACTAAGAAATCAACTATAGTTTGAAGAGTTCCAGCAAAATAAATCTGAAATGGAAAGAGATACAGTGATGAGGGCTGGAAAGGATACATAACAAATGAAAATAAAGCCGATTATGAGGAAGACCGAAAACACAGAAGGAAATTGGGAGAATAGTAAAGGAGATAATGAAACACAGTAGAAAACAATGAGATGATAGCCATTTGTGTTTACCTGGGAGCTTCACTCAGAAATTAAACTTGATAGGAAGAGGGAATGTGGAGAAGTTGGGCAGCAAGCTGATAATGACTTGGTACCTGAAGTTTAGAGATGTGGTCAGAGCAAGTTTGTCAATAGGAAATAAAATTTATGGAAGGAATTTAAATATAATTCAGGGAGCTTTTGGGGATTTAGTGTTAAGGATTAACATGGTCAAAATTACAGCAGGAAATAATTTGCATTCAGGATGCAGACTCACAAAGAAGCCAGGGAGAGGCATTTTAGGGGAAAGAATGTGGTTACCTTACTTACTGTGTGTTGGATGGGACACACCATAGCACATCAACACATCCAGGTTCTGCAATGGATGCAACTTATAAACAAGACTCTTTCTTTTGGGTCTTTGTTTTTTCATCTGTTAAAAAAAAAAGAAAAAGAAAAAGGAAAGAAAAAGAAGCCAGGTGCGGTGGCTCACGCCTGTAATCCCAGCACTTTGGGAGGCTGAGGCAGGCAGATCACCTGAGGTCAGGAGTTTGAGACCAGCCTGGCCAACATGGTGAAAAACCCGTCTCTACTAAAAATACAAAAATTAGCCGGGCATGGTGGCACGTGCCTGTAATCCCAGCTACTAGGGAGGCTGAGACAGGAGAATCGTTTGAACCCAGGAGACGGAGGCTGCAGTGAGCCTAGATTGTGCCACTGTACTCTAGCCTGGGTGACAGATCAAGACTCTGTCTCAAAAAAAAAAAAAAGATGTATTAGTCTGTTATCATGCTGCTAATAAAGACATACCCAAGACTGGGTAATTTATAAAGAAAAAGAGATTTGATAGACTCACAGTTCCATATGGCTGGGGAGGCCTCATAATCATGGTGGAAGGCAAAGGAGGAGCAAAGACATGTCTTACGTGGCAACAGGCAAGAGAGAATGTGAAGGGGAACTCCCCTTTATAAAACCATCAGATCTCATGAGACTTACTATCATGAGAACAGCCTGGGAAAGACCCACCCCCATAGTTCAATTACCTCCCACCATATCCTTCCGATCGATGATACGTGGGAATTATGGGAGCTACAATTCAAGATGAGATTTGGGTGCAGCACAGCCAAACCATGTGAAAAGAATATACCCAAGCTTGGCAAGGTACAAGGGCACTCTTAGACGCTGGTTATACAAACTTCCTCTGAAGACAGTTGGATCACATGTTTCAAAAACCTTAGAAATTCTCATTTTCTATGCCTAAATAATACTATGTCAAATGATTTGTTGTAGATAATAATATCTAAAGATATCTTCAAAGATTTAGGCCTAGGGTTGCTCATACAGTATTATTTATGATATCCCAAATTTGGAAACAACTGAGACATATAAAAATAGTAAATTGCATAAATAACTCTTAGCTGATTTATCCAATGTGATACCATGCATTTATTAAGACCATGTTATAGAATAATCTTTAATGTTGTTGGAAAAATATGATATACAGTTAAGGAAAAGAAGTAGTTTCCCATAGTTTGTACAATATGGGGAAATAATATATATGACTAAATGTATAGATGGGTACTGGAGATTTCATTATTATTTACGATTGCTAGTAGAAAAAAATTTATATTAGGGGACTATCTAGAAATCTAGCTTTTAAGAAGTACTCTGGTTGAGCTGCCAGACCACAAGGATTTGAACTAGTTAGAGAAGGCAGTCAACTGATTTTTGAAGGTGGGCTTCCCCACAACCCTATCAAGCAGAAATTGTTTTTTTATCAAAGTGGAATGCAGGCTGCTTGGCGCCCCACATAGAACCAGCAAAGAGGAAGCCACAAACAGGTCCTAGGGGAGTAAGATGGGATCACCATTCCTAGCAAATAAATCTAAAATACCAACAAAAAGTTTTCAGTGAAATGTAAAATAAATAAAAAGGGCGTAGCATGGATTGTTTTTTTCCCTTGTCATCTATTATTTTTTTAAAGATTTAGCAATATCCTCCCCCAACCACCATTCAAAAACCCCTGAACAGATATAACACCTTTACCTCCAAATTCTAGTTGTCATCTACTGATCTCCTGGTCATCCCTCTTTGTTCATTGAAGATTAGCTCCTGACACCAATCTTATTTCTCTCCCCAAACCAGATTATTATTTTTATGGCTGTATTAGTCAGGGTTCTCTAGAGGGACAGAACTAATAGGATACATGTATATATGGAGGGGAGTTCATTAGGAGAATGGGCTCACATGATCACAAGGTAAAGTCCCACGATAGGTTGTCTGCAAGCTGAGGAGGAAGGAAGCCAATCCAAGTCCCAAAACCTCAGAAGTACGGAAGCCAACAGTGCAGCCTTCAGCCTGTGGCCAAAGGCCAGAGAGCTCCTGGCAAACCACTGGTGTAAGTCCAAGAGTCCAAAAGCTGAACAACTTTGAGTCTGATGTTCCAGGGCAGGAAGCATCCAGTACTGGAGAAAGATGTCGGCCCGAAGACTCAGCAAGTTAGCTCATTTCACCCTCTTCTGCTGCTTTTTCTAGCCATGCTGCCAGCTGATTGGAAGGTGCCCGCCCAGATTAAGGGTGGGTCTGCCTCTCACAGTAACATCTGCCACTGACTCAGATGTTAACCTTCTCTAGCAACACCTGCACAGATGCACCCAGAAACAATATCTTGCATCCTTCAATCCAATCAAGTTGACACTTAATATTAACCATCATAGGCAGCTTTGACACCCATTCACTCATCCAACCCCTGGCCTCTTGGTTCCCTTATCTTTTCAAATAATCACCTTTTCTACTGTCCCCTGCAATACATTCTCACTGTCCATTCCTCACCTCTGCCACTCTCTCTTCACTTTCCTCCATACCCAGCTTAGACTCCATAGTTATCCCCCATAACTCCCTTGCTAAAGCCCTCAACTTTTTTACCTTTCTTCTTCTGTTATTTATTTCTAGAAAAACTCTGACGCCATGAATCTGTCATTCACTGTCTCCTTGCCAGCACTCAAGCAGCTGAATATTCCTAGAGAAGAAATACACAAGAGGTGCCAAGATTTAATTTTAAATGCATGATCAAAAACCTCAAATAGCCAGTCAGCACCAAACTGCTATCCTACTATACTTCTCCAATAGGCTCAATCTCCCACTTCCTGAAATGGCTCTGTCCTTTCATCTGCTCTCCTCAAATCTTTTTAGACCTCTTCTTCCCACTTCTCTGTCAGCTGGTGTATTACTCCATTCTCATGCTGCTATGAAGAAATACCCAAGACTGGGTAAGTTATAAAGAAAAGAGGTTGAATTGACTCACAGTTCCATGTGGCTGGGGAGGCCTCAGGAAGCTTACAATTATGGGAGAAGGCACCTCTTCACAGGGTGGCAGTAGAGAGATTGAGAACTGAGCCAAGGGGGAAGCCCCTTAGAAAACCATCAGCTCTCATGAGAAGTTGCTCAGGAGAATAACCTGGGGAACCCCACCCATGATTCAATTTACCTCTCACTGGGTCCCTCCTACAACCCATGGGGATTATGGGAGCTACAATTTGAGATGAGATTTGGGTGGGAACAGAGCCAAATCATATCAGCTGGTGACCTTGCCTCTTAGGCCATTGAGAAGATAGAAGCCAACAGAGTGAAGTTTATTTGCTTTTTCCTAACCAAATCTGTAAATGCATCTACATCATTCTCCCCTTTTATTACAATAGGGAAAATATCCCTCCTCTTTCTCCTCCTTCTTTTCCTTCTCCTCCCCCTTCTATTGCTCTTCCTCTTCCTCCTATCAAAGCCAGTTCTTTTATTTTCCACTGGATTCAATTCCTAATTTTCTGCCTTCTGTGGGACTTCCTTCTCTAACTCATTTCTTCTCTTTGCATCCTTCATCTCTTCCTTATTACTAGATCAGTGTTTAAAAATAAACCTCAAATAGTTGACCCCATATTCCTCCCTTACATCTGCTCCATTCCTATTTTCTTAATAATCGCTGTCTTTAAAAAATTGTCTGCGTGTGCTGTCTCTAATGCTTTACCTCTAATCTTGTTTTTAACCCTAACACTCAGTTGAAACTGTTCTCATCGAGGCTTTGTATGGGTTAATTCAGTGGACACATCTTTGTCATTGGTCTTAGGCTTTACTCAGTGCTGGGTTTAGTTGACCACTTCCTTCTTGAAACATTCTGCATTTTGCTTTTTAAACTCCAGACCCTCTTGTTTTTCTTCATATCTCACTTGATGACTTTTCATTGTTCTGCCTCAAAATGTTGGTGTTTCTGTCAGCTAAACCTGGGCCTTGGTTTTTAACTCCTCCTACCCCTATACCTTCTGTCTGATAGATCTTATTCTCTACCTGTGAATCTCCAATTGCCATCCTGACATCTTCAGTTAATTATCTTATGAGCTTCTCAAACTTAACATGCCCAAAGTGGCACCTTGAATTCCATCCTCCAAACCTGTTCCTCTCTCAGTCTTCCTTATCTCAGTAAAGACTACTACCATCTTTCTAGATCTTTAGGAAAGTACTCTGGGGGGTCATCCTTGCTTGTCCCTTTTACCTCTCACATGCAATTTGTCACCAAAATCTATAGCTTTCCTCTTCTCTTATATCTCAAAACTGTCATAGTACAGGCCCATGTCTACCATCAACATCCTAAGCCAAGCCACATCATCCCTTACTTGAACTAACTCTCCCTGCACCCAGTCTTGCCACTTTTCATCCATTTGTCAGCCAAAGTGCTTTCTTTTTTGAAGGCAAATCCAATTTTGCCTGTTAGATTAACTATAGGCTCTTTATGATGGCCCACAAGGCTCTTTTGTTGTCATTCCAGCCTCATTCTGTGCCTGTCCGTCTTTTGCAACTGCGACCTCATTCTTAGGTCTTAGATTAAATGCAGTTAATTCAGAGAGGCATTCCTCAGCCTCATAATTAAAATGAATTCTTTCTTCATCATTATTCTCTAGCATAGTACCATTTTAGTTTTAGTTTTCTTTACAACACTTATGGCTTAGGATTATGCATATTTGTGTGTTTATTGTATGTTTCCTCTGCAAGACTGGAAGCCCCAAGAAGTCAGATTGTTGTCCCCTCCAATCACTGTTTTACCCCAGTACACAGCACAGTGCTTGTGCATAGTTGATAGTGCGCTTTCAATATATTTGTGAAACAAATGAATAGACAAATATTTGCCAAGTGTTTATTCTACTTGGTGCCTACGTGAAGAGAAAGGGTAAAAATGATCCAGATTGTAAGATGATTACCTTGTGCCTGGATGACACAGCATAAGTGGTAAGGGTTGGCAGTGCAACATGGGGAAACAGAAAATAAACAGCAAGATTTAGACCTTGAAAAATGACAAAATGATTGTATCTTTTCAAGGATGGGGAAGTAGGGCAGTGATATGGACTGAGGAAGGAATACTCAGAGTTCTGTGTTCTGTTCCTTATATGGGAGACCTTATCCTTACAAAATCTCTTCAGGCAACCTGACTCAAAAATAGCATTCATGCAATGACTCAGAATGGAATACAGAACAGAAACCACAAAGTAATTAAAGTTGAGAAAGTTTGGGCACTTTTCAGGTCGTTAATATCTATATACACCCAGTAAATGCATACCATGGAAATGGTTCATATGAAGGTTAATTATTTACATGACAGATGCTTATTGATTATCTAAGAATTCCCTGGATGATTGTCTTATGCCTTAGAGTATTAATATGAAAGGCATCCCTTCGTCTGGCTCTATAAGTGAAATCAATCATTTAGCAGCAGTTGGCTTATCACATTGCACTACTTTATATGAAAGATGCTATCCATAAAAGCAATTATAATGGGTGGTTTAATAAGGCAAACAGTGTTGGTGAATACAATTCAATTGTATTCTTAGCAAATACAATGCTTTTTTCAAGGCATTCATTTGTTTTATTAAAGCCAATTACACATTTGTTTTTGCTAATTTTTACTGTATAAAAGAAATTTGAAATACTTAATAGTCAATTACTGTGAGCATGCAGATAAAAATAATGAATGTTATCACACAAAGAGTTTATATATAAAAGGCAAGGCAGACACAAATACAGTATATGGAAATTTGTCAGAAATTAATAACTTCTATTTCAAGCCTGTTTGGAGCATCTGGGGGAAGGAAATCCTTTAAATCAATGAAATTCCTACCTGAATCCATGTAGGTGACTGATGTGATTCTATCTAAATGGAATACTGGTAAAAGCTATGGTCAGTGTCCACTCAAGAGAGCTGGCTTTTTCCTTAATAGCATCTTTAATGCAATAGAAAAGCAAACTCTTGGTGGTTAGATCTCTATGTTTAGTCACTTTGGAATCTTTGATGCTTTTATAAGTCATTGGAAAAAAAAATGCTAAATTTGCCTTCAAGTGATAATGGAGAACTGTGTATTTCAAGCAAATTTGGGGTCAGGGAGTAGTGAATATACTAATAATAAAATTTTGGTTATGAATTAATAAGAAAAATTTTTAACTTGCCAAATATTCATTTATGTAGCACTTACAGCATTTCAGGTTCAGTACTAGGCATACAAAAGCAAGATAGATAAGATCCTGGCAGTATAAATTTGATAGTCACAAAGTGAAATGAGACATTAGACAGGTTGCTCCAGTGACATGTGTGCTGTGATTGAGAAATTAAGAGCATCACAGGTTAGGGGAGGGGAGTGGATGGGGAAAGTAAGATGTTGATCAAAGGGTACCAAGTTTCAGTTAGACAGACAAGAGAAATAAGCTTTAGTACTCTATTGCAAAGAATGGTGGCTATAATACATAATAATGTATTGTATATATTTTTTTAAAAGTTCCACAGGAGCATTCATTTGCTAAGTTAGGGATGAGGGAAGTCTTCCTGGTGGAAATAAAGTTAAACTAAGCCTTTTATTTAAGTAGGAATTGGGTAAAGAGGATAAAGGAAAGAGCCTGTATGTAGGTTCTGGAGCCTTTGAAAAATGGAAAAACATCCAGACTGGTGAGAGATTGGAGTGTAGAGAAAAGTGGCAGAGATGGGTCCAGGAGATGAACTAAGAAGACATTGGCAGTGCCCATGAACCATAATAAAGGAACTTGTACTTTATCCTAACCTGGGATGCTATTGGAGATTTTAAGGAGAGTCAGGACATGATCCAGTTTTATTTTATCCTTTTAACCTTTCTAGCTACAGTGTGGTTATGCATTCCAGGCAAGGTAGTATGGAGGCTTTTTCTTGGGCAAGGCCAGGGGCAGGAATAGAGGCAAGTGGACAGATTCAGAAAGTGTTTACGAGTTAGAATGACCAATAGGTAAGTAGATGGTTGGTTCTGAATCTCGGGAGACTCAATTGGCCTGATATATGCCCTGGCATATGAAGGGTGGACCTGCAGCTTATTCCTACTGGCCACATTGCCTCCCTGGGCCCCACACAGAAGCAATAGCATTTATATTGGGAAACCGAATGATCTAAATGAGAGGGTAATAAATCTTTTTGCAACTCAGGTCCTTTCTGTTTTTTTTTTCTTTTCCATAAAATGAAAGAAATGCCTAATAGAACTGTCAGCTGATAGATCATTAAAATAATTTTTGATGCTAGATCACTACTTGATTTTTGTCATATAACTCAAGAGTTTAAAGAATTGAGTGACATTGCTATAATACAACTCCTTCCATTTCTATCACCTGTTTGTGTAAAAAATGTTCTAGGCACTTACATAAAAATGAAAAACAGGAATAAATTCATGTAGAACATTACCTCATTCTTTCAATAAGTTATATTATCCATGGACCTATGAAATAATTGAAAAAATAAAAAGCATTTAAATTAATAGTTCTATCTAAATTTTGTTTTAGATAATTAATATATATTTGTCAAAATACAAAATGTGTTACATTAGGTTTATCAATTGTATTTAATGGTAATTTAATGAGAACTCAATGCAGAAGAAAAATGTTATCACGTAGAACCTTATGGTCCCAGGAGATTCAATAAAAATTAAATTTACCAACTTTTTTTTTTTTGGCAGAGATGGGTGATAAGGTAATCAATAAAAGACTTTCAAGCATAAAATATATTACATTGGGTTAAAATTTTGTTGTAGAAGTAGAACAGAATTATGAGTTCAAAGATGAAAAGGAATGATGTAACATTTTCTTTTATCTTTTTTTTTTTTTTGAGATGGAGTCTGGCTCTGTCGCCAAGGCTGGAGTGCAGTGGTGCGATCTATGCTTGCTGCAAGCTCTGCCTCCCGGGTCCACGCCATTCTTCTGCCTCAGCCTCCCGAGTAGCTGGGACCACAGGCGCCCGCCACCATGCCCGGCTAATTTTTTGTATTTTTAGTAGAGACGGAGTTTCACCATGTTAGCAGGATGGTCTCGATCTCCTGACCTCGTGATCCACCCGCCTCGGCCTCCTAAAGTGCTGGGATTACAGGCGTGAGCCACCGCGCCTGGCCTGATGTAACATTTTCTAATGTTAAAGAGGTGGGGGGCCGGGCACATAACTAAAACTTTATGCCTATTGAACAGCAACTCCCATTTCCTCCTTTCAACAGCCCCTGGCTTCCACCATTCTACCTTCTATTTTTGTCTTTTTTTTTTCTTTTTTTGAGATAAGGTCTCACTCTGTCCCCCAGGGTAGAGTGCAATGGTGCCACCACCTCAGCTCACTTCAGCCTTGACCTCCCGTGTCCAGGTGATCCTCCTGCCTCAGCCTCCTAGGTAGCTGGGACTACAGGTGCACTCCTGGATAATTTTTTGTCTTTTTTATAGAGATGGGGTTTTTGCCGTGTTACCCAGGCTGGTCTTGAACCCCTGGGCCCAAGTGATTTGCCCACCTTGACTTCCTAAAGTGCTGGAATTACAGGCGTGAGCCACTGTGCCTGACCCAAGTCTATTTTAGGTCCTTACATAAGTGGAATCATACAGTATTTGTCCTTCTATGACTGGCCTATTTCACTTAGCATAATATCTTCCAGGTTGATCCATGGTGTGGCATATGAAACGATTTCTTTTCTTTTTTAAGGTTGAATCATGAAGATAACGAGTGTTGGTAAGGTTCTGGAGAAATTGGAACTCTTGTTCCCTGTTGGTGGGAAGGTAAAATGATACAGCTACAATGGAAAACAGTATAGTGATTCCTGAAAGATTTAAAAATAGAATTACCATAGAATCCAACAGTCTCACCTCTGGATTGCTTCTTTTCAATTCTAAAAGAATTGAAATCACTGTCTCCAAAAGATATTGGCACTCCCGTGTTCATTGCAGTATTTTTCACAGTAGCCAAGAGATGGAAAGAACCTGAATGACCATCCACAGATAAATAAAGAAAATGTGGTATACACATACCATGTATGCAATTTTAATTTTTCTTATTTACAAAAAAAGAAACAATTGAAATTAACTTTAATATATTTTTAACTCAGTACATCCAGAATATTGCCACTTTAACATGTGATTGATACAAAACAAATTGAGATACTTGATGTTCTTTTTATTTTGCGCTAAGTCTTCAAAATCCAGTGTGAATTTACACATGTAGTACATCTCAATTTGGACTACACACTTTTCAAGTGCTGCTAGTCATATATTGCTAGTGGCTTCCATATTGGACAATGCAAATCTATATGGCAAATATTAGTGCTAAAATTTTATTTTCATTTGCTAGTTGTTTCTTGAGCATTCTTTCTTTTCTTAGCAGACCCTAAGCTTCTTAAGGGGAGGAATCATATTTTTAAACTCCTTTGATACTCTTAAAGTATTCAGCATAATGCCCAGCCTAGTAAGATAGCTTGATACATCACATTCGTTGAATTATTTTGACTAATGAAACTTTTTGTTAAAGCACCTTGATAATGCTAGTCTGCTGACTAGTCCTTTGGAAATCGGATTGCTCTTTTTGGAACAACAAAGTTGTCAGAGTTGTAAATAATTGACAAGGCTGCTAATAGCTACTGCGTGTGTAATTAGACAATCATTTAAATTTGTGAGCATCCTGGGGGTGGGACTGAGGTGGCTTTTCAGCTACTTTCAGTCACAACAGCTTTTATTTTAAGTATGAACATCTTTACATGCAAATTAATAGTTTGGAAGGCATTAAGATGCTCTTTAAAAAATTATGAGTTTAAATTTTCCCTGGGATGCTTATCAATGGGTTAATATTATCACACCTATATTTGACTTATCTGACTTACTTATTTTCACCTAGTTTGAAAATAAATTGACTTAGCTGTACTAACTAGTCCCTTAGAAACTTTTTCTTTTTTGAGGGGGTGGTGTGTGGAAAGGGGGGCTGCCTAGATTCTGGAAATATGTTTATCTGCTTCTGATAAGCCTTTATGCTGGGAGCAGTGGCCTTCCAGATAAACAAACTAAAAAAGGGCCCCCTGAGAATCTTAATTTATTCAAATTAAAATGAATGTAGGAAGATAATAAAGCTGTTTTTAAAAGCTAGTCTCAACTTCAGCACAGTAGTTTAACCATTCCATTGGGAAAATTACATCACCGTTACATTTAGGATTAATTAAAAAATAGTAATTATTCAGGTTGTAAGATTTTTTCTTTTTTTGGCTTCTACCATTGTGAATACAATATGAATTCAACAGTGCAAATTCTTGAACTGCAACTGAGATTAGAAAATCTCACAGGTGTACTAAATAGGGAAGAAGGTTGACAAAGCGATCACTTTGTTCTAATGACTTTATGCTAAAGTAAACATATCACATCAAAACCGGTATTATAATTGAAAGTCTTGTTTGCGTTTGCAGACCAGATTTCTTTTGTATGAAAAGAGAGCTCATTTTTTTTCTGTAATTGTGACCACTATATTAACTTAATCAAGGACGTGTGCTAATTTTCTTCTAATACAATTGATTTTCTGAAAATTAAGGGAATAGAAAATGTCATCATGATGAATCAGAAATGCTTAATCCTATCACAATAGAAAGCAAACTGAGTTGTCATGCATTCCATCTATTTTGCTATTAATCAATGGAAAAAAAAAATAACTGTTTTCTTCACCTAGTTCTAGGTAGTTCACAGATGTGAAGAGGATTATCCAAGCTAGTTTTAAATTTATAACAGAAGAAATAGAACTGAAATTTGACACCTCTGGTGCTAATTATTGAGATATATTCTGCCAGGGATTGAAATCTATGGGTGGCCTATAACAGAAGTCTGCCAAATATGATGTATTCTGTTCATAGATAATGAACTGTTGTCAGTTTTCCTCAAGGGAAATTTGAGTGTATTATATTTTCTCTCTAAGATAGGTGTAGCTGTTTGAAAATAAAATTGCTGTTGCTGCTAATACCTATTAACTTTAAATGTTATTCACATGCCTGTGTTCAGAAGGCACAGCATGTACAAAATATGAATTTTAATCTGTTTCAGTCACAGCAAAATTTTACTTCATAGCCTACTTGGTTGAATGAGATCAGCAACTGTGGCACTAATTTTGTGTGTCATTACTAAATCATCCCAGATGATTGAAATCAAGTTTCCAGTGTTGCTTTGCAACCAACATATGGCACTTGCAAACAATGGGATTATTCTTGAACTCTCCTTAGAACTGGTCTCTCTGTCATCATATTGAGTTTGAAACTTACAATGTACACGAAATTCAGAGAATTGACTTACAGAAGAGTACAAGGGCTAGAGCATTAAGACTGCAATCTTAAAGTCACCAAAAATGAGTTACAGAAGAGTACAAGGGATATAGCATTAAGATCACTATCTTGCCGTCTTCAATGGATGTAACTTAATTATTTTTTCCATCTCAGGTCTTTTGACAATTTAAGGTAATAGCTGTCAATTCAGAGTTTTCTTGGCCCATTCATGGTGTCTACTTTCTCATTGGTTCCAGCTAATTTCCAGGAACTTTATAGATGTTGAGACCTGAGGGTTCACTTTGGTCCTCTTTCTTGACCCTATTGGTTGCTCCCTACAGATTACTGATGCCAAGTTATCCTTGTTCTGATGCTAAGGTCTGCAGGGTCCAGATTGCCTTTAGAGCCATTTCTTTATCCATTAGGTACCCTCTGGGCTTGTCTAGGGTGACTAGACACCCCATACAAACTATAGTAGTCTCTTGGTAGGAATGGAAAACAGGCTAAGAGGCAGCATATTTTTTCCCATGAAATCTACTGCTCATGCTAGGTTTTTGGGTTTTTAGATGCAAAAGTCAAGAATTTGCTTATTTGGGTCTACTCTGAAATAGAAGCCCCCAAGTGCCTACCTGTTTCCTAGATTTTGAGAATGTGGGAATAGGGGAACATCCTGGGATAATAGGGAATATAGAGGGGGAAACTACATTAGTTAATATGTTAAATTATTATTTTCTGCAAGTGTAAACAAACCAAATAGAGTTTTGGAAATGTTAAAAAAAGGATTAGGGTTAGTCAATCTGAGTAACAGAAAGCTAGCTAAAATATTAATGAAATATATTCTGTATTAGATTAAATAATATGTATGTAGATACATGAGTGGCTATTTTGTTGTGGCTTGTAGTGACCTATTAGTTTCTCTCTCTCAGAGGAGAGCCGTATCTGTAAAAACCAGATTTAGTCCAGTACTTTAACAATTAGAAAACAGAGATCCATAGCATGAAGACACACAGCCAGTGTAGCCAACCAGGCCTTGAAACTAGATTCTCTTGCTCAGAATTCTTTGCTCATTTCCTCCCTCCCTGCCTAAGACTGAGATTATTTTGCAATGGAAGAAAATTAGGTTAGCTATCAAGGTGAACTTTTTGATGCTAATAGGTTGAAACATTGAAATACATTATCGAGTACATTTGCAGTGGTTATTTTAAAAAATGGTTAGGCAGCTACCTTTTCACTCTGGTCTGGGGACAGTCCTGTGGAATCAGGGCTTACTGAAGTTGATTTCTTCACCCTGGTTTTTAGATTACATGATTTTAAGGCAGATACTTCCAAAAAGGTTTACAAATATAGACTTGATTGAAATATTTACCAGAGAAACTGCCCTGGTAGCTTCTCTAAGTTCCAGAAATACAGTGTTTGTTTCCTTTTTTGTGTGTGTGGAGGGAACATCAATCTGCCCTAAATGTAAGGATTTTTCAGGATGTTTAAAAACAGGAGAGTGAAATTGTCTTCAGATCCCTAGAGAAGACTGGATTGCATAGAACTTTAGCTTCTTCCCCACGATGGAATGGATTTCCATTGGGAGAGGATTTATAACTTTATGGGCCAGATAGTGTAAAAGATGTGACAGGCTTCAAAAATAATTTTTCAGTGGGACTATTTCTTGAGAATGGTAATTGATTTTGCTTAGTATCTGCTGCTAAAAACAAACCTGGAAGACTGTGTTGCATTAAATAAAAAAAAAATAGAGGAAAGTATTCACATTCTTGTGAGGATGTGTAGAGATTTAGATAGATTTTAGAGAGATTATTTTGTATTTCATTACACCCTGGGCTGAGAGAGCTACATTTTGGAAAGAAAATCAGACATTTCCTTTCCCTCTGGTAATATTTAAAATCTTAACTTTCAAGAGAAATCTCTCCGAATAACTTTCCTCTCCCATCCTGGACCCCAGAACACCTCTCCAGTCCTTGGACCCTTTCCTCTTGGTGGCAACGTGTCTATTGAACAGGTAATTGGTAGGGGAAATTCTTGTTTTAATACAGCCCTGATATGATTTTGCTCTGTGTCCCTACCCAAGTCTCATCTCAAATTGTAATCCCCATAATCCCCACGTGTCAAGGGAGGGACCTTGTGGGAAGTGATTGGATCGTGGGGGTGGTTTCCCCATGCTGTTCTCGTGATAGTGAATGAGTTCTCATGAGATCTGATGGTTTTATAAGTGGCAAGTTCCTCCTTTGCACATTCTTCTCTCTTGCCACCCTGTGAAAAAGGCCCTTGCTTCCTCTTTGCCTTCCACCCAATGATTGTAAGTTTCCTGAGGCCTCCCTCAGCCATGTGGAACTGTGAGTCAATTAAACTTCTTTCCTTTATAAATTACCCAGTTTTGGGTATTTCTTTAGAGTAGGGTGAAAATGAACTAACACAAGCCCCTTCCTTCCTTTCTCTCTCTCTTGCTTCCACTCTTCCTTCCTCCTTCCCTTCCTTTTTGTAGTGGATGGCTTTGAACTGGCAAATCAGCATGACAGCATAACAGAGCCTACTTTTAATGTGACTCTTTTTAACCTGGAAACCTAATGTACATACTGCATACTGCAGGTTCATACTTCAGCATACTCATTTAATGTGAGGGTCATTTTAAATTTTATGTAATCTTAAGGTTATAGGGATAGGGCTAGTTGCCTTTCCAGTATACCTTCTCACTTGGGTGTCAACTCTATAACAGTAATCCCTTAGACACAGAATTCAAAATTTGGATTTAATTCAGAATTAATATAAGACAAGTTAAGATAATCATCTTATAAATCAGACTTACTTATAGTCTGTTTTCCTTTTAAAGTATACAGTGTCTTTCAGTTTGTAAACTCTCATTATTCAAATACTTGCCCTAAAGATTTGCAGACACTTTAACCCTAAACTCACTGAATCAAACTCTCACCATAATTAATATACATGTCTGTACCAACAAAAACCTTTTATTGTTGTACAGATCAGACAAGACTTTGTAGTGTGAGTGGGCTGCAGCCTTAAGCCCTCGGCTCAGGTTGTTTTAAAGTGTTTGCATAGCTTCTGTGACCTTCCCCATCCTTTTCCTAGAGGGTTTGGCCTTTCCTGAGTCTCAGTTCACTTCTGCCAAGAGCCTGGGAGCACTTCTAACTAGTGTCTAATTTAAATAGGATCTTTAGTATCTCTTACATATTATGTTGTTGTTTATTTAAATTACAGTGCATAATTCCTTGCACATATAAAAGGAAAATGTAATTTCTATTTGATACTATAAGGAAGGTTTCTTTGTGTACTGCATACAAACATACTCTCCAAACAGTTCATTATGTGTTAAAGAATTAGGTAATTGATATTTCAAACAACTTAATTTATATAAATCAGAAATCCTTGCTGGATTTGGATGGCTATGCAGGTGTTTACAGCAATTTTATTCATATTTGAGGAAATTGGACAGGTATTTGGATGGATTGGGAACATATTAATTTTCCCAATTAAAATTATATATGATAAGCTCCTACCACCTGAATACTGCTATTCAAAGTATTTTTTAAATTTAATTCAGATGAGGAATGCCTGTTATTTCTATTCTAAGCAAGCACATGCACAATTTATATAGTAGCCTGTGCTAGTCAAGTTATCTCAAAATCTTGTGCATGACAAATTTTCACATCTGCCATCTAGTGTAATTGATGTGGCCACCTTTTCTGTCACCCAGTAGGTTTATAACCTTTCATGGATTTCTTGACAGTTCTCTCCATTGCTGGTGCCATTTCCTCCTCCTGTCTTCTGAAAGGTCATTGTCCTCTGGTCTTCTCTTTCCTCTCTTCCCTGAAGATGATTTTTATTCTCATTCATTTAATATCAGCCTTTGGGGAGACAAAGCTGAATTCTTTATCTCAAACCCTGTTCTCTTTCATATCCTCCTGTTTCCCATTTTCAACTAGTTGCTTTTCTACATTTGTGTCCCAATGCTACTTCAAATATAACGTAGTAGGGAGGAAATACATTATCTTAACACTGGGCCCCAGAAATCCCTCTCAGGACGTGGTGGACTTTGCTTAAGATAATGCATTGCTATTTGCTGCTGCAAACTGAAACCTGAGAAAAAAGATTGACAGAAGATAAGGTGTAAAAAGGAAGCTAAATCACCCTGGATGCATAATGAACAGAGATTTGAGGCTGGAAGGAAAGGAGAGAAATGGAGTAGGAGGTGAGGAGAGGGAAGATAAGAGAAGTGGCTGAAAAACTGACAGAGAAGTAGAAACAGAGTTGGTAGAAAAGGCCAAAGAACTTTGTAAGGACAGGATAGTTTGCTAGTCAAAATTATATTATTTACATTCTTTGCATATGAATGACTTCATCTCCCCAGTATAATCTGCTACATATACAATAGCTTTCTGTAGGTGAATCTTTTTCATGTAAAAATCTGGAGATAATGGCAGCATTATTCATAGTTGCCAAGAGGTAGAAATAACCCAAAATGTGATGTATACACACAATGGAATATTATTCAGCCTTAAAAAGGAATGAAATTCTGATGTATGCTATAACATCATGAACTTTGAGGACATTATGCTATGAAATAAGCCAGGTGCAAAATGACAGAAATTTTATTATTCTACTTAGATGAGGTATCTAAAGAAGTCAAATTCATAGAGACAAAAAGTAGATTAGAGTTTATGAGAGTGTTGCACAGGAATGAGGAGGTATCATTTAATGGGTACGAAGTTTAAGTTTGGGATGATGAAAAGTTCTGGAGAAGAATGACAGTGATGGTTGTACAACAAAATGAAAGATTTAATGCCACTGAACTGTAACACTTAAAAATAGATAAAATGGTAAACTTTATGTTGTGAATATTTTACCTCAATAAATAATTTAAAAATTCTGTAGATAGAAGCTGTATACCATGTCTGGTATGTTACAGTCTGCACAGGATGAAAAGATGATCCAGAAACTGAATTACTTTAGCAGAGGTAGCGTTCTAGGGCAGAGGGAGAACAAACCCCATAAAACCCCTGTAGTGGATTGAATGGTGATCCCCCAAAGGATATGTTTGTTTTCTAACTGCTGGAACCAGGGAGTGGGACTTTATTTGGAAAAAGGGTCTTTGTAGATGTATAAGTTAAGAATCTGGAGATGAGATCACCCTGCATTACCTGGTGGGCCTTGGATCCAATGACGAGTGTCTTTGTAAGAGACAGAAGAGAAGACTTGGAGGAGAAGGCTGTGTGAAGACATATGCAGTGGTTGGAGTGATGCCGAGCAATGCTTGCGGTCAACAGAAGCTGGAAAAGGCAAGCAAGAATTCTCCTCTAAGAGTCTTCAGAATAACAGTCCCTGTCAGTACCTTGGTTTCACACTTCCAGCCTCCAGAATTGTGAGAGAATACATTTTCTATTGGTTTAAGCCACCAAGTTTATGGTAATCTGTTACAGAGGGCCCAGGAATACAATGCATCCTCCAACTTCTCTCCGTTCTGCAAAATATGACTAGATACCGGGCAGTACGTACCTTCTCCATGTAATTTGTTGAGAGTTTTTATCCTGAAAGGCTTTTGAATTTTGTCAAATACTTTTTCTGCATAGATTGAGATAATTATATGCTTCTTATTCTTCATCCCATTATTGTGGTGGATCACATTTATTTATTTGTAGACTTGAGCCATCCTTGCATCCAGGGATAAATCTCACTTGGTGATATTATGGTGTCTAATCCTTTTAACGTACTGTCAAACTTGGTTTCTAGCATTTTGTTCTGGATTTCTGCTTCTGTGTTCATAAAAGATATTGACTTGTAATTTTATTTTCTTGTAGTATCCTTGTCTGGCTTTGGTATCAGGAAAATGAGTAGAATGAGCTTGGAAGTTTTCCCTTCTCTTCAATTTCTTTGGAAGCGTTTTAGAGGATAGGTGTTAATTCTTCTTTAGGTCTTCGGTAGAATTCACCAGTGAAGTCATCTGGTCTCGGGCTTTTCCTTTTGGGAGAGTCTTTAAAAAATTACTGATTTAATCTCTTTGCTTGTTATTGATCTACTTAGATTTTCTGCTTCTTCATGGTTCAATCTTGGTAGGTTATACGTTTTTAAGAATGTATCCATTTTGCCTAGGTTATTCAATTTGTTTATGTATAGTTCTTAATAGTAATCTCTTATTATCCTTTGTGTTTCTGTGGTAACAATTGTAATGTCTCCTCTTTCATTTATAATTTTATTTATTTGAGCCATCTCTTTTTTCCCTAGTCTAGCTAAAGGTTTATTGATTTTGTTTATCTTTTAAAAAGACAACTTAGTTTTGTTTATTTTTTAAAGTTTCTATTTCATTTATTTCTGCTCTAATATTTATTGTCTTTTTCCTTCTAATGTTGGGCTTTGTTCTTTTTTCTTGAGGTATAATGTTAGACTGTTCATTTGAGATCTGTCTTTTATCTTATCTAGGCCTTTATTGCTCTAAATTTTCATGTTAAAACCACTTTTCTTGCATCTCATAAGTTTTGGTATGTTTTATTTTTATTTTCATTTATCTCAAGATATTTCTTGATTTCTCTTTTTATTTTTTCTTTGACCTATTATTTGGTTGTTCAGGAGTGTGTTGCTTAATTTCTATATATTTGAGAATTATCCAATTTTCCTCCTGTTATTCTAGTTTCATACCATTGTGGTCAAATAAAAGATACTTGTTATAATTTTCATCTTCTTAATATTGTTAAGACTTGTTTTTAATATATAATCCATCCCAGGGAATGTTCCATGTGTGCTTGAGAAGAATATATATTCTACTGCTATTGGATGTAACGTTTCATATATGTCTGGTCAGTCCATTTGGCATATAGTGTTATTCCAGTCTATAGTTTTCTTATTAATTTTTTGTCTGGAAAGTGGGCTATTGAGGTCTCCTACTATGATTGTATTGCTGTGTATTTATTTCTTCAGTTATATCTGCTTTGTAATATTTAAGTGGTTTGAGGTTGGTTACATGTATATTTACAATTGATGTATTCCCTTGATGAATTGACCCCATTGCCTTTATATAATGATCTTCTTTGTTTCTTGTGACAGTTGCATTTGAAGAAGGAGTCATTTCCTCTAGTCTTTAATGATTGGCTTCAGGAGACAAAGATCTTCACCAGTGAGCCCACCTGGCAATTCTTGGGGTCTCTTCGACCTTTTCTGTTGATTCCCTGTCTCCATGCCTCCTGTTCCCTCCAATGGAGCAGGTCTTAGGATTGTTTTGCCTTCCCCAATTTTGCAGTCAGGTCTGTTGCTGAGACCCTCCAATTTATTTAGCCTAGGGCAGTGCCTTGAAGTATTTAAGTGTTCAGGCTTCTCCCAGTCCATCAAAGTTGAGCCAGTTGCTCAGATATGCACCTTTTGTTGAGATCTGTGTGCTGTTTGTTGGAGTGATATTTGTCCCCACCCAAATCTCTTGTTGAAATATAATCCCCAGTGTTGGAGGTGGGGCTGTTGGGAGGTGTTTGGATCATGGGGATGGATCCCTCCTGGCTTGGCGCTGTCCTCACAATACTGAGTTTTTGCAAGATCTGGTTGTTGTAAAGTGTGGCACCCCACCCCCAACTCTCTCTTGCTCCTGCTTCACCTTCTGACATGAGTCAAAGCTCCCTGAGGCCTCTCCAGAAGTCAAGCAGATGCTGGCATTATGTTTCCTCTGCAGCCTGCAGAACCATGAGCCAATTAAACCTCTTTTCTTTACATTAAATAAATTACCCAGTCTCAGGTATTTCTTTATAACAATGCAAGAATGACCTAATACAGGGAGCTTATGTGAGTCATGCTCAGAGACATGTGAGGTATTGCCCATTGGGACCACACAGGGTGCTAGGGTATGTGTTGGCTGGTTGAGAAGGTTCTCAGGTGAGTCATCCTGTGGGCTTCATGGGTGGGCCTCTTGGTGGAGTTTGTGAGCCAGTTAGTAGAATCTGTAGTTGGCTGTTGAGAACTGCAGGCCAGTTGCTGTGTGCTCCTTCCCCTACCCCTTGCTCCTAGATATCCCCAGGTGATTCCGCTGTGTTGACTCCTTCAGTTCTAGGTGAGGTGCAACATAAGTGGACCTCTTGGGTGGCATCCTGCAATGCTGGGAAAGTGGAGCTCTCACTTTTCCCCATGGAAGAAATCATGGGCCAAGGGGGCCTTTCGTACTTAGCTGTGCCACTTTGGAAAGGGATGACACAAGTGAAGTAGCTGCTGTCCTTACTCTCTGCGATATATCCACTCCCAGATTTTTTTGCGTCATTGGTATGCTGGATACTCAACTAGACTTCAGGGCTCCCACAAAGTACTCTCATCTATGAGTGGTTGCCAAAATCAGTATTTCTCTGGAGAGATGAGAGCTGGGGCCTCATATTCCACCATCTCACTGATGTCATGCCTCAGTTACCTTCTCATTTTTCTTTTCACTCAAAATTCCTTTACCTTCCCCATGGCAGCAGACAGTGGCACTAGTGAATAAATTATTTTCTTTCTAGATATTAAATAGCTACCATTTATTTACTCATCTGCATCCAGATCAAAATGAATATAGTATTGCTGTTGGTATATGTGTCCATGTCCCTAATATCATGAGCTTTTCTATGATGGGGCTCCATTAATTTATCTTGTCATTCTTTCTCTCTAAGGCAAGACTTTGCAAAAAGAAGGCATTGCATACTGAAAAAGATTGACCATTTTTTCTTTATTGTTTTAATTACCAAAGAAATATGTGCTTATTACTGAAATTTCAAACATGGCATAAATGTAGAAAGTGAAAAGGGCAAGTATTATCCTTAATTCCAATATTTGGAGTACAGCCTTTAATTTTCTGAATGTGTGTAGGTTACAAATATAACTTTTCCACCATAGAGCAAATTGGTCTGTAATATACTTTTTCCAGCCAGGCGCGGTGGCTCATGCCTGTAATCCCAGCACTTTGGGAGGCTGAGGCAGGCAGATCACGAGGTCAGGAGTTTGAGATCAGCCTGGCCAACATGGTGAAACCCTGTATCTACTAAAAATACGAAAATTAGCTGGGTGTGGTGTTGCGCGCCTGTAATCTCAGCTACTCAGGAGGCTGAGGCAGGAGAATTGCTTGAATCCGGGAGGCAGAGGGTGCAGTGAGCTGAGATCATGTCACTGCACTCCAGCATGGGCGACAGAGTGAGACTCTGTCTCAGGAAAAAAAAAAATACATATATATATATGTATATACACACTTTTTTCTTTTCACACTTACATGGTGGACATCCCTCCTTATCAGTGCCTGGTGATCTACCTTATTTCCCAAAAGCCTGGCCCTTTACAAAGACAATTTGTAGCTTATTTTCACAGTTCCTGCTGGAAGAGCTCAGTTGGAATCAGCCAAAGAAAGTGATGTCATTTCAGGTTTCTAAGGTGTGAAAATATAGAAAATCTCAAAGGGAAGGACAGATTCCAGAGAGAAGCTCAGAAACTGTCTAGCTTAGCAAAAGCAAAGAAAGTAGCCTTTTTACCTAAAAGGAAAAATTTTGCTTTATAAGAAGTAACTTCAAGTTGTTCCAGAAAAGAGAAGGTTGTATGTTCTGAAAACCCAAAGAAAAAAGCTGAGTAGCGTGATTTTTGACCTTGTGGCTTTCTCCATAGCAGTGACTAGAAAGCCAATATTCTGTGAGAATTTCAAGTGGATTTCAGCTGTTTAAAAACCATTTGTAAAATGAACGTGTCAGAGTAAATGGTGAAAGTTAGGTTAGAAAAGATAATCCATTTTTCTTACTTTTGGAAATATACTTAACTTTTCAGATCCTTTTCAAAATTTATTCAACAAGTAATTAGTATCTGTTACCTAGCTGGAACAAGGTTAGGCATTGGAGACTCAGAGATAAGCATCTCCATCCACAGGGAGTTGATCTTCTAAGTTAGGGATGTGGGACCTCCCCTATCTGCTACAGGCTTACTGTGACAGCAAACAGTTTTTATGTTATCCTATTTTATTGCATGATGTCTTCCTGCAAACAAGGATAGAAGTCATATACAAAAGCTGAGTTTCAGGTTAATAGCGAGAAGTCAAGAAGAGACAATCCCATAGAAGTGAAAACTTCAAATTTCTAATTATAGTATCAAGTATATTATATAGGCCTAGATTTTCTTTCTAAACTTAACAATGTATATATTTGTCTAAGACACTACAAAATATATTAAGAATTAAAACCATGTGATTTAAATTCATTTACAAATTTTTTTCCCATCTAAAATTCTAGGGCTCTCAACTTCACAGAGTTGTAGAAGATAGAAGATATGTATTTTAACATTGGGGCAGGCTTTCTGGTTGTGATTTTTTAGGAGATTCAGCAGGCAGTTAGGATGTGGACTTTAATGGAGACTTACCGACTTCCATATAAAACTTGCTCAAAGAGTGTTAAAACTAGCCTTTGTCTTGTCTTCATAAGAAATCTGTAGAAAACTTTATCCATATGAACAGCTCTAGTGATTTCCAAGTTTCTCTTTGTATCTGAATCACTTCAGTGCTTCTCTGATTTTGATTCTGAGTTCACAATTTTACAGATCTCTCCATTTTTGCTACACCTACACCTCAAATTGAAGGCACAATGTTTGACCCTAGTTCTGTCATTTATGTATGTCATTAAATAATTACCATTTCCTTCACAAATAAACTCATCATTGGCCAACTCATGTCCCATGAGCTTTTGATGTCTTGCTTTTGCCATGCTTAATGATAGCATGCATTTCTTAAGTTATATTAGCACTGACATTAGCATTTTTATTTTTCTGTCTTCTAATCTGCTTCATAAAACAGAAAAGATCAGCGAAATATTAAAATACTTACACAAATGCTATTGTATAGACAATGGTAGTGCCGTCACGCCATAGTGTATGCCATCAGGTGATATATGGTCACTGCAATTGGTACTAGAAGGAAATGGAGTTTCACCATGTAATAAGTGACAGTAAAGGTTGTATGAAATGTGAGTACCTTGTCACATGTATTGAAACATTCCATCATCTCAAAAGTGCGGCGAGGGTGGGAACTACACGTTCCATTTTATTTCAACAGTGTCCGATTTATTAATTTACTTGATCAGTGCTACAGTAACCTCCAAGCCTCAGTTTTACTCTTCTTCTTTAAAGAGGATATTGATTCCTATCTACAGGGTTGTTGTGAAGATTAAATCATGTGCTTACAAGGTTTAGTGTAGTTCTGGCTGTGTGGTAGGGATCAGGAAGGCAGCTTCAGCCTCTTCTCAGCCAGCTGGTAGTACATGCCTGGAGAGCAGAGACCACTTTTTCATGCCTTTGCAGGGCTTTGCACAAGTTGTTGCATAGTTAATAAGTATTTTTTATTTGTTAGATTTTCCCTGATTACAATGATTTAGTAGTAGAACTGAATTTTAGATGAAGAGTCATAAGGCAAAGGTGGTAAATTTAGAGATCTTCAGATGAGCTGTGCATGGTCATCTGCAGAGATAATTCTCTCCTGGATGTATTAAGAGTTACAACCAACCGTTGGTTGTCCACGGTGAGAATTGCAACGTATTTTATCATCCAAACCAGTATGGTTTTGAGAGTGAAAGAGTGTGCTATAAAATTTACGTCAGGACAACAGGAGGAATCTCGAATGGTCCTAGGCAACCAGGGATATATGGTCTATTTGTAGTTGATGTGCTTCATTTGGGATCTGGTTTAACATTTCAGGTGGAGCATTTCTCAAAAGGGCTTCCTGTTTCTGTTGAATTAATATCATAACTGCATTCTAAGGATGAGTGGACTTATTTCTGAGGATGGCCTTTCTCAAAAGCATTAGAGATCCTTCCAAAGGCAGGAGTTTCGCCCCTTCACTGTATTTAATAGTGCCAGTACTTAATGGTACCAGGACCTTGAGATTAATGGGTTTAACAAGAGACTAGAGGATTTTCCTTTCCTAATCCTACTACGCTGGCCTCAGAAGAGTCTTTGCCATCTATCTACTGTGCATCTGCAGGAAAAGTTTAATTCCAGTCAAGTAATAACACCTGTAATGTAGAGCTCTATGATTCAAAGGTTATTTATAGATTATTTGCATCTTTCCAATTATCCATGCTGATATTCCTATCCAAGGTTGTTATAGGGATTATCATATTTATCTGAGAGGCAGCCTACCTGGTAATTTGAACAAAGACTAGTGCCAAACTGGGTTTGAAACCTTGCTTTACCCACTTATCAATTTTGGGACCCTTGACAAGTTACTTAATTTTTTCAATTTCTTCATTAATAATATAATAATAGTAGCTACTTCATAACATTGTTGTTAATTCATTTATAAATTAATTAACATTTATAAAATGCTCATTACAGTGCATACTACTTAGCAAGAAGCATATACATATTTCTAAGTAAAAGTATAAATAAAGCTTCTACATATAATCAGGTACTGATGACATTAGGTTTGAAATGCTTGCAGATATAAAAATGGGAGTAAAGGGAAGAATAAAATAAAAGTGAGTGCTATAGACAGCACAGAGTATTAGAGAGAAGAAGAGTAGGAAATACATTCCACAGGAGACTTTAAGATAGAAATCTTTGTGTTACAAGAGCTGATATTTCATTGGGTATAATGAACCCAAAAGACAAATGTCATTTTTCCTTTGCTTTATTCTTTGAGTGCAATTGAATTTTGCAGGGATGCCAGTGCAATTATTTTACTGTTGTTACTATTGTCATCACTATCATCAATATTTTAATCATTGTCATAAAATATTAAATTCCACTGGACTTGATGGCAGTTCACTACATCAGTTAAATACAGTGGTCCAGCCTCAGGACTTAGAAGTTCTGAAGTGGTAGTTCTTTACTGAAGTCTGGATGAGACTGAAGTGGATTTAGTATGTCTATTGTTGAGTTCTTTAAATGAAACAGGAAAATGGAAACATTCATAGAACTGACAGCACAGTATCTGGCAATGACTGCTTCTAAATCCTGGATAACATGATCTCCGAATCACTTCTATAGGATGATCTGTGCAAGGTCATCTTATTGTCTAGTTTCTAGTTCTCATGTCAGATGTTCAAAACAACAACAACAACCCCAAGAAGTTTAAACATCAGGAAAACACAAAGAAACAGAGGAAAGGCTTTTGGGCTTTGGAATTAGGCAGAATTGTATTAAAATTCTGGCTGTGGGATTGATTGTGTGAGCCTCAATTGTTTGTTGAACTCTCTGAGCTTGTCTGTGAAATGGGATTGGCAGCCCCTCATACAGTCAGAGTAAAGATTAAACGAGATCATGCTTGTCAGAGCAATGGGCACTTAGGATAGGCTGTTTCCTTTTACCTGCCATTCACCAGGCTGTTTCTTGGTCATAGAGATCAATGCCTTTTTATTAGTATATCCCCAACATCCAACAGTGTCTGACCTATAGTAGATATTGAATGGATATTTATTCATTATCGAATGAATAATGGTCCAACTAAATCCATTCATTCATCATCCATTAATTATTATATGTCAGTTACTATGCTAAGGACTTGAGAAATAGTGATGAACGTAGCATGATCCCTTCCCTATAGGTGGTTATAGACTAGAAAGAGAATTACATGATAATGAGCGCACTGTAGCGTCTGTAGAAGGGATTATGGATGCACAAATGAGGAAGTGTCTCACTCTAACTGGGGAAAGCTTCACAGAAGAAGAGGTATTTGAGCTAAGTCCACCAAGCAGATATAGTGAGGGGAAGGATATTCTACACAGAGGGAATTACATATGCAGGAAATTAGGGGAAGGAGAGAGCACGTTAACTTGCTGTAAACTGCAAGCACTTTAGCTTATCTGGAAAGCTGTGTGTGTGTGTGTCTGTGTGTGTGTACATGGGTGTCCTTGAACTTGTGCACAGGCTGGAGGACCCAGGGTAAAAACTCAGATGGTGGCAAATCATGAAAGGCCTTTCAAGATATGATAAGGCACCTAAACCTTATCTTAAAGACATTGGAGCCTGTGGAAGATTTTATGCAAGTACTGACAGGCACAGGCCTAGAAAGCTCCCCTGACTGTCATAGGGGATGACTGTGGTCCAGGTGACAACAAGAGGATGTGGAAGCACACAGTGGCTCTGGGAAGAGCAATGGGATAGGTCAAAAATCCTAGGATACAAGAACGACAGGACTTTGGGGCTGATTGGATGTAAAATCTAGACAAATCCAACCCCGGTTTGAGTTGACTCAGTAGCAATTCTTCAATATTTGAAGAGCCGTGGAAAACATTTTGTATTTTCTTGTGATTTTCTAATTTTACTATAAAGATAGCATTTTAACATGTGAAAGCCACAACCCCAACCTGTCATCTTTTAAATTTTTCTTTGGTTCTCTCTGCCTCATGTCTTTATAGACATTTAACTTTGATCATTGAGTTTTGGATTTTTCTATCCATTTTACCTTCTCCTTTTTCTACCTGTTGTTGTTTAACTGGAAAACAAAGTAACTATTGATTAGCATCTCTGTCAGAGAAAGAGTAGTCACAGATAAAGAGGAGAGGTGAAATTTTTGTTTCTTGTTTATTTGTTCAAATTGTATTTCTATTATAATATAAAGTTTAAACTGTTGGCTGCATTAAACCATGATTTGGGTATGTAGCAATATTTTTCATAAAATATTATGTTCTTGGTGGTGCCCTCATTTGAGTGATGATTATGTTGTTTCCTTCTGAATTCTGTAGAGACACAAAATGAGTCAATAATCAGAGCCTTCTATGTATCTTCTTTTGTTGCTACTGTCAAAAATAATGAAAGCATCCAATACAACTTCTAAATGTGAATATTCTTCAATATCCTTGCTTGAATCATTTGATCACTACTTTGCAAGAATCCTAGCTTGAATGGCCTTTGAAATATTTTCTTTTCGCTGAATGCATTTATTTTTTTCCTTCCTTCCTTCTTTCTTTCTGCCTGCCTGCCTGCCTGCCTGCCTGCCTTCCTGCCTTCCCTCCCTCCCTCCCTCCCTCCCTCCTTCCTTCCTTCCTTCCTTCCTTCCTTCCTCTCTCCCTCTCTCCCTTTTTCTTTTCTTTTTTTGAGACAGAGTCTCGCTCTGTCGCCCAGGCTGGAGTGCAGTGGCACGATCTCTGCTCACTACAAGCTCCGCCTCCCGGGTTCAAGCCATTCGCCTGCCTCAGCCTCCCAAGTAGCTGGGATTACAGGCGCCCGCCACAATGCCTGGCTATTTTTTTGTGTGTTTTTAGTAGAGACGGGGTTTCACCGTGTTAGCCAGGATGGTCTCGATTTCTAGACCTCGTGATCCGCCCACCTCGGCCTCCCAAACCAAAGTGCTGGGATTACAGGCGTGAGCCACCGTGCCCGGCCCTCTTTTCTTTTCTTTCTTTTTTTTTTTTTTTTTTTTTAAGATAGAGTCTTGCTCTGTCACCCAGGCTGGAGTACAGTGGCACAGTCTCGGCTAACAGTAACCTCGGCCTCCCAGCCTGCCTCAGCCTCCCAAGTAGCTGGGACTACAGGCACACACCACCACGCCTAGCTAATTTTTGTATTTTTAGTAAAATGGGGTTTTGCCGTGTTGGCCAGGCTGATCTCAAACTTCTGGCCTCAAGTGATCTGCCCTCTTTGGCCTCTCAAAGTGCTGGGATTACAGGTGTGAGCCACTGTGCCTGTCCTGGATTTTCTTAAGTCTGTTTGCCTCTAATGTTAACCCTCTTTATAATGGGTGACATTCTGGGTTTTCTAGTAAAAGCCAAATAGGATTCATAAGAACAACAATTCATATATTTGGTCATATTATTTTTTTAGGGGAGACTGTTCAATTTAACAAATTCATTATTTTAAAAAATGTCTTTGAATTGTATGTTAAAAGTTTTATATTTAGTTTCACAGGAATTCATTAGTAAATACCGGTAAGTTTTAATAACATATAATAGGAACTGATTGTTTAGTGGTTGTAAAGCTAATGTAAACAATTTAAAGTCATGAATATATATATATATATCCCTAAAAATATAGATATACACATATATATGTGAATGATTGTATCTATATATATGTATATGTGTATATACATAATGTAGTAATGATAGGCTTGAAGTGGTTGGGGCTACAGTTGGATATAGAGAGTACCAATTGAAAAAGGGCATATGGAACAGTGAATGAAGAAGGAAATTGATTGCACACTGCTGCTTTTAAAATGTTAGTAAACATCCTTGATGATAGATTTTATTTTCAGTATTAAATGTGCACAAATACAAGACTATAGTGGATCTGTAGCAGAGGGCCAGAAGATGGCCTGGTGAAATGGAGAAAACAGAGGAAACTGGTTTTCCTCAGCTCTGGCAGCTGAACAATTTTGCATGAGTCACTCAATCTGTTTAGGCTTACCTTTCTTATGCAGAAAGTCAGGAAACTGAAACAGTTGAACTTTAGAGTCTTTAAAATGCTATTCTCCCAAGTGTGGCAATTGGTGTAAAGATAGAAATATGTAGAGGCTGTGGCTCTGTAGAGAATGGTCCCTGTTTTATTTTTTAAATTGTTTGGTTTTTGACATTGAAATATGAAGATAAAGGTATTTTATGGTTCTAGACTAATCCATTTCAGCCTAGTCTGGTCAGTGTGTTTGGAACCTACAAGAACACAGGTAACCTGAACCAAGGCTCTTATGGAAGAAACCGAGAGAAGGATCAACCGCTTTTGTAGAGGTACAATAAGAACCCTAGAATCATCCTAGAAAGTAAATGTGTATTACCATGACAGTGAGACGATTTATCCCTGTGGTGTTTTTCTGGGATGAATGAAGGTTATCAGAATGGTGTATCACGACTGTCATTCAAGAATGTCTCAAAAGTAAGATATCAACATCATCACAACTAGGTATCTTTATCCCCAGGAAATTAAGAAGGGCCATTTAACTATCTGACTCTTAATAAATAAGAGTGAGAGAAAAAAGTCATTAGCAGGTGGAAAATGTAAAGAAAAATAGAAATAGAAGGCAAACGTTTTCTATGTTTAAAAGACTGTTAGGGCCCAGGGACCTCTTGTCTAGTCTGGAGTTGTTGGTTGAGCTTTAAGACAGAAGCATTTAAGTGGGAAAGTCTGAAATCCCTGAAGAGTCTGGGTGGATATTTCTGTCTTCTCTGACGTATGTGTCTGAGGATAGCATGTGTCTTTTTGGGGAAAACTCAAGAAAATTGTGACCAAGCCTAGATTGTAATTGTTCCTTTACATAGTACCTTTTAAAGTTTTTGAGTTGATGAAATGATAAATCAGACAGTAAAAAATACAAAAGTAAGATTATCTGCAAACGGTTTTTAAAAGCTACATGGTCAGTTATGTGTCCGTCTACCCATTCTGAGTTTACCAGAGCAGAAATTAGTCCTTATCCAGCTAACCTGACTGTTGTACTCATGCATCAACCAGAGAGCTGGGAAGGTTCCTTTCTCTTTAGCTTTCAAGAAAGGATATCTCTTAAAAGAACAAGAACTAATCAGAAGTGACATCTGCAATTAAGTCAAAATAGGGCACATTATATTATCAGATATGAGTATAGAAAGTTTTTTTATTTTGTGTGACTTCCCTGAGTTTATTTATATTATTAAATATGAGTACTTAACTGTGTTTCTTAACTTGTTTTATACCTTAGACGTATTTGTTCATCTGTGGTAGCTTATGTATGACCTCTCAGAATAATGTTTTCTTAAGTGCATAAAATAAAATACATAGGATTACAATAGAAACCACGTATATTGAAGTATTGTTTTTAAAGTTTTACAAAACAAAAAGTTGAAATGAGGTAGATGTCTTAGGTACCATGATTTTGAAGTAACAATGAATATAGTTACTCTTGCAAAATAGCTGTTAAAACCTCATGTGATATGAAAATATATGTGAATTCTATTGGTGACAGTCACAAGTTTGGCTAATACTATGGTGACATGTCACTTATCTTTATAATTCAAGGAAACTTAAATTTCCACTGGAAGTAGAGAAAATAAAGTTTCAATATAGTTTTCTATCCAAATAAATGGACTCCCTGAGTTCTACTCTTGATCCCTTTGAGAGTTCAAGGAGCCCAGGTTGAGAACCATTCACTTAGAAAGTTTTCCCAGTCCGTATTCTACAGTTGACTTAACTTTCACAGAAGGGAAAATGCATGTGAGCACCCACATTAATATAACAAATGGAAAATAAATGAATCATAATATTTATTATAATTAGACTACTGGATCTAATTGAAAATAATGATGTGTTTGGCCCTAGCTTTCTCCTTAAGACATAAGAATATCAATATTGTTTGGGTGGAAAATTATTCAAGAAACGTGAACAAATTTTCAGAAAATGAGGATATTGTTAGTGCCCATGATACATAGTTCTTAAGTATTTAATGAATCACAAAAGATTTAGTATAGATTATAGATAGCGGAAGCCAAGATTCAGACATTTATTACCTGGAGTAGACCATTGGCTTCCAAAAGACAGATCTGGACAAGAACAGAGCAGCCACTGACCCAGGTCCAGATCTGGATATTTCACTCTGATTTACAGTGTTTTCTTGATTAACAAATCCCTGGGAGGGTTGGGTAGGGGAGGAGACAGGTTTTTTTGACAGTTATTGAGGGGTGAGGGAATTTGCTGCAATGGCAGCCATGTGCCTTTTCTCAAAATGGAGCCTGGCCTCCTGGGTTGTGGGGACCACTCTCTGGCCCACCTTCCAGGGCTAAGAGCTAAGCAGGGTGAGGGATTCACCTCTATACTCCTTCCCACCCCTAGGTGTATAAGAATGTTGGAGAATTAATGGCTTCATCTGGGTGAACATCATGCCTGGAAAACAAGCTCATGCCTATGATTTTTTTTTTCTGTTTTAATCTCAGTTTCTCATAGCAAAGAATGCTATGAATGCATCTTCCACATTTATGCAGGTATCACTCTGCCTCCCTGGACTGGCTGTGCAAATACTGGAAGAGGTATCGAAGTGAGGTAATGGGTGAGATCTCCAGAATAAAGATCACAGAGGGACTGTGCCTTCTGTTCACATAGAGCCATTTTTAACTAGCTTTCACTGAAAGGGGCTCCAGAGCCTGTAAAACCAAGTGCCAACTTCTCCCTTGCTGCAGAAAACCCTGATTTCTAGGAAAGTGTTTTGGCTGGCCCTGACTTGTCCATACTTGGGAGGCGATTCACACAGCCCGTGGACCATAGCAAATTAGATCGCTTGTATTTCTGGTACTGCCAAATAGTGAACAACCTGGTCTCTCTTTAAAGTTGTTCTGTCTATAAAGTGGAGCCTGGCCCTCATGAATGGCTGAAAACAAAGTATCTGATTGAGCTTAAACCTGTGTCACTTCTATTCAAGCCCTTTTCCCAGTTTTATTTTACAGTGCAGGGAAGTGAATTCTGGGGATCTGGGGAGATGAGAGGTTTTGCAGCTCTCCAAAGCAATCCAGTGTCACCATGGGTTATTTCTTTTTTTTTTTTTTTTTTAGCATTCTTTTTATTTTATTTTATTTATTATTATTATTATTATTATTATTATTATACTTTAGGCTCTATGGTACATGTGCGCAATGTGCAGGTAAGTTACATATGTATACACGTGCCATGCTGGTGCGCTGCACCCACCAACTCGTCATCTAGCATTAGGTATATCTCCCAATGCTATCCCTCCCCCCTCCCCCCACCCCACAACAGTCCCCGAAGTGTGATGTTCCCCTTCCTGTGTCACCATGGGTTATTTCTAAAAGGCAAAGGTATAAGGCTTGGTTTGTACAGCCTTTTTAAAAATTATTTGCCAGTGTTATAAGTTGACATTTCAAAATGCTGAAATTTGAAAATAACTTTTTAAAAGTTCTAATTAAGCAATAATAAGTGGAACTGACATTTTCTACCATTCGCTGAGCAGTTCCCTAGCTGATAACCCCTGTGTATCAAATTCCCAACCCAAAGACATTATATAAATATAGAATGACATCGTGGTACTGGGTAGGAAATTGGGGTCTTAGAGTCCAACTTACTTTCACTCCATTCTTCATCCCTCTGCAAAGTGCTATTGATGTTACCCTAAAAAGAAAAAAGGAATTACTCTTTCTTGGAAATTTTGAATTGAAATTGACTTTCTTTAAGCAATCTTAATTTAATTAACATGCACACACTTTTTTTTTTTTTCCCAGACAGGGTCTTGCTTTGTCACCCAGGCTAGGTGCAGTTATGTGATCATGGCTCACTGTAGCCTCAAACTCCTGGCTCAAGTGATCCTCCCACCTCAGCCTCACAAGTAGCTGGGACTACAGGCACGTAACACCATGGCCAGCTAATTAAAAATTTTCTTTTTTTGTAGAGATGGTGTTTCATTATGTTTCCCATGCTGGTGTCAAACTCCTGGACTTAAACAATCCTCCTGCCTCGGCCTCCCAAAGTGATGGGATTACAGGTGTGAGATACCGTGTTTGATGAGCACAACACTGTTGACTCTGATTCATTTAGCATCCCTTGTAACACTCTAGCTATTTTTTGTAGTGTGAAAAGTAAAAATTCCTATTAGGAATTTAAGAACTATAGGCACATAGGCTGACCCAGAAGAAGGAAAGCTTTATGATGGAGTAATTTAGGATTATGATGGAATTGCAGACCCGTGGTGATGCGGGGAGGGGTCAGTGGACAGGACCATGGTGACCTTCCTTCATCTTGACCAGAATAGAGCCAGTTTATACTTGCTGTCATGGTCTTTCTTTTCTCAGAAGGTTACTCATTTGGATGATAAAATAGATGGTCACCCTATTTAATTGCCTATGAATTCCATGGTTACTCAAGATATAATGTAAGCAACACTGGAGGTAGAATAAAAATATCTGGCTTCAATTCAAGTCTGTGAGGAATATTCGGCAGTTTGCTTCACTTTGTTGTGGCTTTTTCCTTATCTGTAAGATGGTGATAACCTCTGTAGAGTTAAGTAGAATTCTGGACTACTCCGTGCAGTAGGAATTATCATCCCCATATTATGATGCTCTTGCAGGTTTTTTTTTTTTTTTTAAATACCCTGCAAGAGCACCATAGCAATGCTTAGCAAGTATGGATGCAAGATGTTTTAGTCTAGTCTGAATTTACTGCCAATAATTGGGTCTCTAAGTAGTTGATATGTTGAATCATCTGATGTTTTGTGGAAAATACAAGTTGCTAACTCCCTTTCATTGGGCGGCTCAGATCAGAGTGTCATTAATGTAACCAGTTTTGGGGACCCAAACTTCTGTTAGAAGAGGTATGGTCATTCCTGACTCTTATCCTGAGAGGGTTTGGTGCAGGCATTACAATATACAGAAGTTGGGGAATCATTTGCAAAGGAAATGTGAGGTTGGGTGTAAAGATTCTGAGATTACCTGGGACAGAGGTCTGGGCTGAAGGACAGGATAAACAGCAACTTACTTTTTGTTGTTCCCACTTTACACAGTAGGTATGTGTCAATAAATATTTGAAAGTAAAATTTTACATTATTCATTGATTCTCCACTCAAATTTTGCTCATCTTTTTTTCCTAAAAGGGTGGCAGAGTCGTTTAATTGACATAACAAAGGGCTGGGAGACCCAATTTTAGATTTGCACTAATTCCCATTTTGACTGTGGGTACATCCCTTGAGATTTCTAAAATTCTTTTCACTTTCAATGATTAGGAATGTTGGATAAAACAAATGCACTATAGCCAATATATTTGACTTTAGATTTTAATGAGTCTTTCGTTCATGCAACAAGTGCTTATTGAATGCCTGTTCAATAAATGTCTATATGCCACACACATTCCAGCTACCAATAAATCAGAAGTGAACAAAATATATGTAGTACCTGCCTCCAAGGAATGGTCAGTCTGTGTATCCTGAGCTGTATGTTCTAACCATTTCTGAGAGATTGGTGATATGGTTTGGCTGTGTCCACCCAAATCTCATCTTGAATTGTAGTTCCCATAATCACCACATGTCATGAGAGAGACCTGATGGGAGGGACCCAGTGGAAGGCAACTGAATCCTGGGGGCGGGTTTTTTTGTGTGCTGGTCTCATGATAGTGAATAAGTCTCACAAGATCTGATGTTTGTGTAAAGGGCAGTTCTCCTGCACATGCTTTCTTGCCTGCCACCATGTAAGATGTGCCTTTGCTCCTTCTTCACCTTCCACCATGATTTTGAGGCCTCCCCACCCATGTGGAACTGCGAGTCCATTAAACCTCGTTCCTTTATAAATCATCCACTCTTGGGTATGACCTTATAGCAGCGTGAGAATGGACTAACACAATTGGCATCTCTCATCTTGTACATTAACAGGAAATAGTATTTTAGGTTTCTTCTTTTAATTGTATTTAACCATTCTAAATCTTTTAGAATTTAAATCTAAATTCTAATTCTCATTTAACCATTTCTAAATCTTTAAATCTAATAAACTTCTGGTTTCAACTTAAGCTATTTTATTTCTACTTTTCCTCAGTGGGAAGGGAGAAAATCTATTCTCCTGACTATTTGAATGTCCTTTGTGTTATTAAAAATCTGTGTTAGTCTTTCCAAGGCACTGTGTAAGTTAAACCATGTAGTTCCTTTAAGTTTCATAATGAACTCAACTATTAGCTTACATCTTAATTTCTTTTATGCTAGTATAAACTGTTTTGTAAATTTTAAAGTCTGAGGCTGATTTTATAAGTGCTATATTATAATATTAGCAAGATGGTTCCCACTAGGATGAGAAATTGTGTGAAACTGAAAAGTCAAGAATTTCATGTGGTGGAGAGGACAGGGGAGTAGGCAGGGGAAGGGTCAGTTATGTTGTTCCTGCTGGGAGGTTGGTTACCATTGGGCTTCTCATGTGAGGACCTTGTTGATAGGAAGGACTAAACATGGAACAGATTCTCACCTAAACACTCAGGCCTCTTCTCATGAGTTGTAGGCAGTTTCCTTCTTGCTGTGTGCTTACATGACCTCTTCTTTACAGGCACACATACACACACACACACTCAAGTGCAAAGTGCAAAGAGAGAGAGAGAGAGAGCAAGCTCTGATGTCTCTTCATCTTTTATAAGGATATCAATCCTATTGGGTGAGGGCTCTACCCTCATGATTTCTAATTGTTATCACCTCTTTAAATGCCCTATACTTAATACAGTCCCACTGGGGGTTGGGGCTCCAACCTATGAATTTTGGGGAAACACAATTTAGTCCTGTATTAGTCTGTTCTCACACTGCTAATAAAGACATACTAGAGACTGGGTAATTTATAAAGGAAAGAGGTTTAATTGACTCACAGTTCCACAGGGCTGGGGAGGCCTCAGGAAACTTACAATCATGGCAGGGGAAGCAAACATGTCATTCACATGGCGGCAGCAGGGAGAAGTGCAGAGTGAAGAAGGGGAGAAGCCCTTTAGAAAACCATCAGCTCTTGTGAGAACTCACTCACTATCACGAGACCAGCATGGAGGTAACCAACCCCCATCAATTACCTCCCACTGTGTTCCTCCCATGACACGTGGGGATTATGGGAACTACAGTTCAAGATGAGATTTGGGTGGGGACACAGCCAAACCACATCAAGTCCATAGCAATATGGCTTAATGTGAGAGCATATATCACATTTTTGGTTTGAGAATATGGTATAAAGCAACTCTTCCTAAAATTTTATCAGTAATCATGGTAACTATTACTGGATATAGATGTGAGATATTCCCATATTATACAACACTGAAAGACACCAACTTGAAATGGTTTGATTTAATTATACCATTTATATCTTGTATATTACATCTTGTATTTATATGCAATATAACTTGACATGAAAAACTTGAAGACACACACACACACACACGCACACACACACACACTTTGAAAACCATCCATGAGTCACATTCCTTCAAACCTGGGAGCTGAGTAGGTTGACCACAGGTAGCATCTATGCTAGCCCATGAGTTAGCAGCACTCTGGCTGGTAAGCAGAAATATTGGAAATAAAAGTATCCCATGAACAACACTTGACTTTATAGCCTGAAAACATTCCTGAATGATTGTGTAACTGTTGTTATATTGTACTGTTATCTTAATGTTCAGTGCTCTTACAATTTATAATTGTTTGTATATACCATAACAGTGGCTCAGAACTCATTGAGTGGTAGTGTTGTTAAACATGCCCCCAAATCAAGAGCCATGGAATGAAATTAGATGTAATAAGCTATGTAAAGGGTCAAGGTTTTATGGTTTTATGGGTTATTTATTCATGTGTAATTTTTATGCTATTTGATATACATAAAATGTATATTTAAAAATGAAATTACATGGCAATTTTGCTAGATTTATGAAGCCTTGGGATGCATCCCCCTGCCTTACAATTTATTACAATAGAAAAATTAGTGTTGAATGGTGAGTTTTGAAAAATGCATGGTGTTTATCAAACTATTCCTCAAACAAAATGTGACCGCTTTGTACATACTACAACTAAGCATCAATAGCTTGTTAACCTGGAGACAAGGTGGGGGGAAGTCATACTGCTTTCCATGAAATGTGCGCTTCTGCCTATTCAGAATGTACATCTCTGTGATTATTTAAATAATCTGTAATTGAAAAATTGTGTCCATTTCTTTGAATTAGCACCAGGATGGAATTGACATAATAGTATCAGGAATACTGGACCCAAAGGAAAGTCGTCTTCAGTTTTGACTGAGTTTTCATGCTAAAGACAGCTATTCCCAAAATTATTTGATATGTGAAGCACACCTCCACCCAGAATCATTAATGTGCAATTTTGTCAGGAAGCAAGAGGATAAGCAAGATGATCTGATGTCCTTTGCAGTCTGATAAATGTAGATGATTGTTGGCAGTTCATAATGTAGCTATGTTAGATTTTATCTTTTCGTTGAGCCCAGCTTCTCTGCTCTAATCAACTATCTCAGCCACTTGGAGAATCAGCTGATAAACCTTGTTGGTCTCTAGCTCTCTGTATACAATCCCTTCCTTCGAACAAGACTTATCAGAATGCAGCCAAGGGCAACCAAACTGTCCTTTGGTCAGCCGTGAGAGCTCAGACGTACCTGGTTATCTGTCCAGTGGTCTAATTCTTTTCCCCAGATTCCACTCCCAATTTGTCTCTTTATATACCCATTCCTTGTAAAAGAGGCAGAGACACCACAGTGTGCTCTGTCTCTTTGCACTTGAGTGTGTGTGTGCAAAGAGGTCATGTGAGCACACAGGGAGGAGGAGGCTGCCCGTAAGCCAAGAGATTGAGGACTCAGAAGGGAACCTACTTTGTTGGCACTTTGATCTTAGTCTCTGAGATACCAGGACTGTGAGAAATAATTTCTATTGTTTAAGCCATCCAATCTATGGGATTTTATTATGGCAGCCCAAGCAGACTAATAAACCTATTATTCTTTAAAATGGAATATGTTTATTTCAGTTTTGATTTTTTTCTAAGTTGTCATTAGTGATTATACACATTCAGTTGTCTCTTAATTTGAAACCTATTATTTTAACGTAATTTAATTTAAAAAGTTGGATTATGAATTTACCTTCACTTCTGAAAATTTGACCATTCATGTTGACCAAGCTTAGTGTTATGAGGATTCATTCAGTCACTCATTTAGAAATAATGCTGAGGGTATATAAAGAGTTGTGCTGGGCGTCTGGAAGGAGAAAGTTAAAGAATTCATGATCCCTGTCCTCAACAAAATTGTCTGTTGAGTGACAGAGAAGAGAAATGCACATATAACAAGACTACAAGGCAGACTGTGGAGACTGGAAAAAAAAGGAAGCTTGAAATAATGGAGCTCAATGTCATACCCTCTCTCTTTGCACTGTGTCTTAATCAGCCTTTCATTTGCTTGCCAGGACCCAGATCTTTCCCTCCTCACAGAGTTCATATATGCTTTTCCTTCTCTGGAATGTTCTTCTCCACCCCTTCACCTACCAACTTTCAGAGCTCAACTCAAGTACCATTTCTTCCAGGTCTTACTTTAGGAAGTTTCCCTGAAATGCCTGGTTATGGCAGAGTCTCTCTGGTCTATGCTATTGAGTAATTAGGTTTCTGGTACTTATCACAATTACCAGTGACAGTTCGGTAAATGTTTAACAACTGGCTCTATGGGGGGAAGAAAAGTGCCCTGGTGTATAGAGTTTGCTGATTTTGCTGGTGTAAATACTCCCAGCATGGTGATTTCAAGCTGCCAGTGTGATGACATTGAATGTCGAGTTGGGAAGAGAGGCTCAGTAGCAAGCCATTACATAGAATTTACACTATACAGATGCAAATACGTGTGTGAAGAATCCCAAGAGCACAGAAATAGTAAAATAGGAAGTGGTAAGCTTAAAGTTTCTCATATAATTAATTTAAAATTTATATAATTTAATTTTATTTATTTATTTTTATTTTTTTCTTTTTATTATTATTAATATGACTATTTAATGACTGGGTTGTACAAAATTCCTGCTTTCGCTAGCAGCTCAGACAACCAGTAGGAGCTGGCTCCAGAACATCACTGACAATCACACAGTTACAGGTGTAATAAATTATTCAATGCCTGTATTCCCCATGAGTATGTAAGCTCCTAAAGGCAGGGACTGTTCTTGCCTTGCTGTATCAGTGAGTTTTGGGGCGGGACAACAGAAGCCACTTAGATATTCTGAATGGAAAGGGGCTCATACAAGGAACTAGAAACTTACACTACTTTGGAAGGTCACGGATGCAAGTGCTTGGGAGCAGGTGACATGTAGGAATTTACACAGAAGCTGTCTAAGAGAATCTTCCAATCTCAGTGGGAATTTCGTCTGCTGATCTTAGCAGTTCTCAAGAACTAGACTTCTGCTATGAGTCTCCTTGCAACTGCTGCCAGAGAAGTCCAAATCCCACATGGACACCTCTCATTGGATAACTCTAAACTGACACCATACGGGATGGGCATCCTAAAGACTCGTTTCAGGGCTCTCTGCATTTCCTAGAATCTTTACAAGGGCAGAGATGATACCAAAGGGATGATAGACAATCTGCTTCTTGCTCACTAACATAGCACCAGCACTTAGAATAGTGTCTTACAAATATGAGGTACTTAGTACATCTTGGTTGAATGATTGAAGCCAAGGTATTTATTTAAAGTCCGTAACACAGCCATTATAAAGAGTAATAGCCTTTAAAGCAAAGGATTTTTTTGGGCATCTCACTAAATCATCCTGACCTAGTACATGTGGCAGTTCAGATAAGTCTGACTTAAGAAATAGTTAGTATTCTGAAAGTTAATGTATAACTTACTTGCTTGGCATTCAAAACATATTTCTGCATAATAACAATGATATAAATGGTAGTGAGGTCTCTAGACTGGTCCATAAAAAGCCATTTCACTCACAACCATGCTGAAATATAACACTAATAACATAATAGCTCACAATCTTATAAAATATTCTATGAGAGAAAATGCATTTCAAGTCCCAATTCTGGTGCTAGAGCCCCATTTTTTGCTTTTTCCTCTCTGGTGATGAGTATAGGAATTCCTCCTCCCCAATTCCTGTTTAGAATTTGAGCAAGGGGAGTAGAAACTTCTTGATGTACTCTCAGTTTTAGTCATAACAGAAGAAGTTAAGTTCTGAGTACCCCAATAATAGTAGATGGAAAATTCTGGGTGGGGGAGAAAGTTCCAGTAGCTATAATGCAAAAGAAGTAAATTCTATGTAAGGGATATTGCTAGTGTTTTATAGTAGGGTTTTTTGCATTGTGCTTATTTAATTAAAATCAGAATTTTCGTTGCAATAGACTATAAGCTATACAATTAAAATTAAATTGGAATAAGCTATATTAAAATTTATATTGAGATATTCTTTAGTAGGTCTTACCAGGTGAGTGAACCATACCTTGGGGATATTAACTCTGACAGTTCTTAAAGGAATCACTTAGTAAATTACTGCTACAATGAGCCAAAAAAATACCCTAAAGAATACTAAGTGCGTGAAGCTTCTGCAGGAGGGATCATGTCTTATTCATTGTGTTATCCTTCAAGAGTTAGCACTAAGTCTAACAAACAAGGATATAATGAATGTCAAATGAAATCATGCAGCTTTTTCAAAGAGCTAAGTTTAGAAAAGGAATCCTACACTAAAATAATAGAATTGAATCTAAAGATCCATGTAATATTTCATTAGAAGGACTGACGAAGAATGATAGGAAAATTGATATACAGTTAGGGGGAGCTAGAGTTTCTAAGTCCTTAGTGCTGCTCACCAAATAATGCAAGTTCTTGGCCTTCTGGGAAGGATGGCCCTTCCTGATGCCTCATGATGAGGTGGGGCTATGGCTAGTTCTGGCCAATGAATCGTTGATAAAAAATAATGCTTGTAGATAATTCTTATAGTCCAGTGCATTTAATTGCTAGTTTGAGATGCTAGGACATTTTTCCCTCTGGACTATGTTGACTGGCTGAGTTTTAGATACTGACTGCTTCATCAGCTTGGGTCCCATGTGATGGCTGGTGGCAAAAATGAGAAGTCAGTAGGGTGACCATATGATTTTTCATTCCAACCAGACCACTTTGAGACTAAGAGGAGGCTGAGACAACAGGTATAAACCAGAACTGTTGTGAGTAAACAGGGATGTGTAGTCACTTAGAACTGAATCTTTGTTCCTTGAAGCTACTGAGGCTTGGAGTTGTTTGTTGCTGATGCATAACCTCTTCAGACTGATAACTGGAGTCACTGCCAGAACTGAAGGTGACATTCTCTTTCTGGATTGCCTTTCATTGAGTGTGCAGGTATCGGTTAGGTTTCAAATAACAGAAACTCAACTGAAATTAGTTGAGGCAAAACCAAAGGAAGTTAGCAGCACCTGGAGTCTAACAAAGAGTTAAAAAGTAAGACAGTGAGAAGGCACAGAAAGAGCTGAGCCTCAGGAACAACGAGTTTGGGAACCAAACCTTGCCAGGCCCTTCCTTTCTACCTTCTGACTCTATTTCTCTCTGTGTGGCTTCCCTCCCTTCTTTCCTTCCTTCCTTCCTTCCTTCCTTCCTCCCTCCCTCCCTCCCTTCCTTCCTTCCTTCCTTCCTTCCTTCCTTCCTTCCTTCCTTCCTTCCTCCCTTTCCCCTCCCCCCCCTTCTCCTTCTCTCTCTCTCTCTTTCTTTCTCTTTCTCTCTTTTCTTTTCTTTATTTGATTCTTTCTTTCAGACAGGGTTTTGCTCTGTCCTCCAGGCTGTAGTGCAGTGGCATGATCATGGCTCGCTGCAACCTCAAACTCCCACTCTTTCTTATTAAGGCCAACTTTCTTGCACAGTGGTATAAAATATGGCCACTAGCACCTCCTGAATTCTAAAGTTCTGACTGTTTCCATCATCAAAGAAGGACAGACTTACACATATTCTCTGAATCCAGTTTCAGAACTCCCAGGCAGAGATTTCTGTTGGGCATAAGCTTGGAAAAATGTCGACCATTTAACCAACCAGCTGAGGCCAGGAGGTTGAGCCCTGTAGGACCAAGGCAGTTTCCCTAGGAGCTGCATTAGACTAGGGAGAGGAGCACCTTCAAGAAGAAGTAGAGTGGGGTGCAAGGAAGACAAGAACCATAGGTAGTTACTCCATGTGTGTCTATAATGTGTGCAGACACCATTAATAAGGTAGTTGGGTGGAACTTTTCTTGAGTTATTGCTGGAATTTGGAAACATGTATAACATTATTTCCTCTATATTTTCTTTTGTGATTTCTTTTGGATAAAAGTCTCACATTTGGAAACAGCTAGCTGGAAAATGATGAGTCGTGGGGCCAAGGGACTAAGTAAAGCTAACTGACCCACCTGAGCATTGAACCAGAAATGCTGCTCTCCATAGAATTATATTCTAATCAACCAAGCGAAGCTGTGGGAACATAAATGACATAATGACATTGAAAGTGACTTTTTAAAGCTGATCAGAAAATTCCATTATCAGTGATTAGCTAACTTAGTCCTTTACACACACACACAGACACACACACAGACACACACACACACACACACACACTGAAGAATTAGATGATATCAACTGAAGCCTGCCTTCAAGGTTAGATAGTGGGGCCTATGATTCTGTTGCAGGCTTCAGCACTGGGTTTATTTCCTAGTGCCTCCTTTCCAGCCACACCTTAGCATAGTGTTTCACTCATTTTCAGTGTAAATCTTAGGAGTAAAAAAACCTACTCCCAACAAGGTTACCAGCCAAAGTCTCCTACAGCTCTGAAGGTACCTATGATGAAGGGTTGTGTCATGATGAAAATAATTGCTTTAGTTAGCCATTAAACAGGCTTCAGGGTCAACATGACGATGGGTTCCTTTCCATGTTTGATTTAGTAGAAGCAGTTAATGATTTTGTTTTTATTATCTTTACCCCCTGCTTCAGAATTATTTACTTAGCACATGGAAGGCAACAGATATTTGTTATTATAAAATCAATTTCATGCCTGACTAGAGCATCTCTTCCACCTTTGTCATTACTCTTTGAGCTTTGGGTGTTATCGTGGGTTCATTTATGTTTATACAACTAGATGGCAATGGGCCCTACCAATAATTATTTGGGGAATTTGTGTCATACAGCAACCGGCAGTGCATTTTCATTCTCATTTTCAGAGAATTTCCATGTATTCATTTTTTCCCCATTTCTATAGAAATTTCTAATCAATAGAACAATGTTTCCAAAGTCATAGTATCACAACATACTTTCTCCAGTTACCTACATGATATTAAGAATGAATTATGTATCTAGGGTAAAAATGCAATATGAAAAAGAAGTAAAACACACATCCATAAGCTATCATTTTGATTTAAAGCATTCTTCTTTGAAATCTTTGTTTCCTCAAGTTGTGTTCCTTTGTTTTCCACAGCTTTTATGCAAGGCTCAAGGTGACAATCAAGACTTTTCCGAAATGTCGGTAGCTGTGAGGTTAAACAATCCAAATGCCAGTACCATTCTTCTTCTCTCTGTCTCTTTTTTTTTTTTTTTTTTTTGGTGGTGGTGGTTCTGAATTAATTTCCAAAGCTTACATAAAATTATGTGTGCAAAGCCTCTCCATGCCTGTTAAGCACAGCCTGGGTGTAGAGTTGTGGGTATGGGGCAGGAGTTAGTTGGGCTGGTTCCATTAGGACTTGCCCTCTGTTCCTGTCATGCCTTGCCTCTCCCATATGCCTTACCATTCCCATCATGCCTTGCCATTCCCAGCATGCTTTGATAGCCTCTGACTGCCCTTTGTTGCTGGTGTGGAGGTTTTGCCAGTCAGTGCAGTTTCACTAGGAGTCAGAAGTAAATTTGCTGTCCCGCTTGTCTAAGCAGCCCACCATTTTTCCACTGAGGCAGGATTCCTGCCTTGTTCCTCCCTCCAGCCCTGTCTTGTGTTCTGTGGAACTGGACCCAAGACATTACCCTGACTGATACCCAACAGACCAGTTATCTGGAGCATAATGCCATTCTCTGATGCCATCACCTAATCTTTCCTTTTGATTGGCTTTGACTTTCAATACCCTGCAAACATTTTTTGAGCAAGTCCCCAAACCTGACTGGGAGCACTAGCTCAGGTTCTTATTGGCTGTGTGATGCTCAGCAAGTTGGAAAAATTCTGAAACTCAGTTTCTTTATTTTGGAAACAGGACCAGTATAAATAGTCACCTGTATGTAGCTCACAATTGTTCTAAAGATTCAATACAGTAAAGCATGTGAAAGTATCTTGCACACATTGCTATACAGGTTAACTATTTTATTTCATTGGATTTCTATTGAAAAATAAGCCCTATAATCTTTATTAGCTAATCTCTTCTAGAAAATTCTTTGCTGGTGTTGTAGTTTAATGTTTGGCATAGGTTATGTGGAAGATTCTTAGACTTTTAAGTGTGCCAGAATCATCTGGGGTGATTTATAGAGATGGGTCCATGCCCACAGATTCTGGCTTTAGGTTTACCATAAGGCTCAGGAACCTGCATTTTGAAAAGCACCATGTATTAGTTTGCTTTGGCCACGCTACCAAAATACTGCAAGCTGGTGACTTAAACAACAATCTTGCAGTTCTAGAGGCTAGAACTCCCTCCATGCTCTTGTTGGATAAATACTGCCAAGAGAGTAGATTTAGTCACTATTCAGTTCTCTGTCCGTGAAATCCCCACAACTGGAAAGAATGAAATGTTTATGCACAGGCCCAGTCCTGCTTCAGCCTGGGACAGATTCCACCACTCTTGCCAAAGTCCCTATTTGGACATATTCAAAAATAAGTTGTTTTCTTTCTGGAATGCCCTTCCTGTATCTTGCTAAATATACTTTCTCCATATTTCAAGTTCCATCCGAGTCCACGTACCCAGTGAAGCATTCCTTGAATAGCACAGTCTTTATGGATCTAGCTTACCTCTGACGTTATGGTTGAATTTTACCCTCTTTGTCTTGTGTCATTTACTGTATTATAAATTGGTTGCAACCAGAGATTATGTGTTATGTTCTGGTATTTCTCACCACTTCTATTATAATGTGGAGACCTAGTAGGTGTACAGTAGATACCACTGTCTTGGTTAAGAGCTATATGAATGCAGAGACAAAGATTAGCGCTCCTGTGCTACTAAGTGAGAATTTTTGAAAAATACAAGTCAATTTCTTTATTTATTCAGAAAGGTGATAGATTTTCCAAATATCCTTGTCAAGGTTGATAGTTGAGGATATTGTACTAATTAAATGGAATATATGCATTCATTAAAATTATAACTATGATGATTATATATCAACATGAAAATGTCACAAATTCTTTTTTAATTTTAAGTGAGGAAAACAACATAAAATTATATTTATACTACAATTACTGCTATGAAAAGCATGAATAAAGGCTGGGAGAGAACACATATATGAAAATAGTTATATTTGGGTGATAGATTAATGAACAAATTATTTTCTATTTTTAATACTACAATACTGCTTTCATGAAAATCATGGGAAACATAACAGTGATAGTTTGGATTGTTGTCAGCTATGGGAAAAATATTCAGTTTTTGGGAATGGAAAATGACATGAGCTATACAGAGATTTCAGCAGTCTTCAGTGCATGAGCTAATTCTGACAGCATTGTGCATTAAGTTTTAGCTTAACTAATAATGAGGACTCAGTTAATACAGGAGGTATTTTAAAGACATGGCTGACATGGCTAACCTGTCTTAGGAGAGCCATCTTGGAAACTTGCTATTTATCTATACTTGTTGTAAACTCAATATTTCAATTTCCTCCCAGGAGTAGAACTGCCAGTAGGATATCTGAAATTCAAGACCTATGACAATCAATACCTTAATCTTCTTGTACTGAAAATCCACATACAAGCGCTTTTTGGGACTGTCTTGCATTTTGTTTGTGTGTCAAGAAACAGTTTCTGGTCTTTGAATCATCATGTCCTTTTCCAGCATAATATCCTGTGGGGTTTTCATCAGGGAAGAAAGGCAGCACACCGGAGTAAGATTTTGCTATGATTATCTCATCATCTCTTTTCATTTGCAGTGCCACTGGCAAAACTCTTTTTTTAAAGAAGGGTTCAGCAAAATGATTGGCACTCGGTAAGTGGCTGATATTGAATAGGAAAAGCCAAGAGCTAATTTGAAGTCTTTATATAATGTTCTTTGTTTAAAAAATTGAAGAGAAAAAATCCAAAATTAGAAGACTAAGAACTAGAGCAGTCTTGCACCATACTGTTTTAATTGGCTTTTGCTCATGAGAAGAATCAATAATTTCTTTTGAAGTTTCCCATCAACTGCTTAATTTTGATCAAGTCTTGTAATTAATCAGGTGTGAATAAAATGAATCAGCTATAATTTTAACGATGTTTTCTTAAAAAATAGCTACAATGATATAAGTAATGGGTTATCTAACCTTATTCAAGGTTTTATAAATGATTTGAGCAGTATTTTAGAGGAACTACAACTTATCAATTAACTCATGAGTTTTGGCATCACATTTTCAATACCTTTTAAGAACAAATTTATTGAAATGTTAATGTAATTTTGTGTTCTTCAGGTATTATGCCTGTTTTATTTTAACCATCAAGTAGTAATATAATTCCTGCTGAATTTCCAAAACTGTGTCAGCCCTCATGGAGGCAGAACAATGAGTGAACAATGAGCAGCCCAGGTTATGGACTTCATCCTCAAAGATCTTACAATATAAATGGAGGAACAGATAATAGATTAAACCAGCAGAGAGTAATTGACTTTCAATGTATCATTTTAATTGTATATAAATAAAGTAATTTCAGAAAAGGAAGAAAGCTTGAATAGCCAAAGTTCACACAGATGGTGAATGTCACAAACAGAAGTCAAATCCAGGCAATCAGAACCCAGAGTTTTTTCCTTTAATCATTATGCTAATGCTGTCTCTCCACATACTTACATTAATGATTACATTGAATTTGTTTACTCATATATTTATTGAACACATAGTATACGCTGGGTACAGTGTATATTTTGGTGAACAAGTTATATATGATCTCTAGCATTGTGGAGTTTATAGTTGAGGGCTAGGAGAATATAAACATTAAACAAATAGCTATATAAATTATAAGTGATACAAAGGAGCAAGTTTCAGAGTGTTAGAAGCACTCAACAGGAACATCTAATCTTGTCTTGAGAGGCTAGAAAAAGGTTGATTGCAGAAAGAAAACTGCCAAATTAAGAACTAAGAGCTGAGTAGAATTTATCTAGACCCCAGCCATGGCCATTGTTATTAAAGAATCCTGCTGCTTCTGTTAGCTGCACATCTACTTTCTTACCTGCTCTATTTCCCTTTCTTCTTTCTTACCTTCTTTATCTCAGAACTGCTCTTTTGTCTTTTGCACATCACATAAAAGAGTAGTCATTAGCATTCAGTCAACCTGCTTCTTTAATTCTGTATTGGGAGTAATTTGACAATGTCTGGAAATTCTCAATTGTGCCTATAGTTTGGTGTTCAGAGGTTTCTTCTCAGTGTCGCCTCATAAAACTATATTTTTTGCTACTTTAATTTTATTTTTTAAGATTGTTAATATTTTTACAAGATATCTAATCATTTTGTATAAAAAATGGCGAGGGATTACAACTCCCTAAAACGTATGAGTTTTTGCTCCTGTGGCTTCAACTGTATGTGGACATAGCTTCTGGGTTTGTCAGCCCTTTGCCTTGTTGTCCTCAATCAGTAGCTTGGCAACATATTACACTGGCAGGTTCTTATTGTCTGTCAACATAAAGCTTGCTTTGTGTACAGTATTAGCTCCTGGATAGTTCTGCAAAAGCGATGTGTCACTGAAATTTTCTTTTTTGACAAGTCTCTTACCTGGTGGTTAATAGCTGCAATGAAATATTTTTTCTTCAAGAAATGAGCCATTTCTTCTTGGCCATATGTTCTAGTCTTTGATGATATATTTGCCAAAAAATTGCCAATGAAACCTTCTTTTTTTCTGTCCATTTAAAAAAAACTACCATTTCTCCATTCTACGTTTATTATTTCTATCAGCAAAGGGATGTGTAACTGCAGCCTCTCAGGTATTATCTTGTAAACCAGTTGAGTGATTGCCTTCAACGTGAGGGATCCAGTGTAGAGAAAGAAGAGGTGACAAATTCAGGATGTATTCCATTCAGCAACAAATGAAATAGAAAAGTAGATTTTTACTAAATTGTTTGAACAATCAGAAAGTTCAAACTCCCCGAAGAGAGTATATATTTTGTAATCAATATAAAATGAGTTATGTTTTTGTCCCTCTTGAGCTACATAACACAAAACCTGCTGGATGTATTTACAGTTGCAGAGAAATCTAGAAGATAGGTCTAGTGTAGTCTGTCTTGAAAGAGCTTTGTGGCCTGTGCAAAATTCATGAAGATGTACCTCAATATGATAGCCATTTTCTGGTGCAATAGTTAATATTGCGACAGAATAAGAAGTACATGTGACAGAGAGACAAACCACACATATAAAGACACCATATCTTTGTAAAACATGCTAATTTCAATGTAAGATTCAAATCAAAGTAACAACAGGGGCTGTGAATTGTAGATACTGGTTTTTCATATCCTGCTTTTCTTAAGGGCAGCTCTTTTTAGCATACTCCTATGCAGCAACAGAAATTTGTATCTTTTTTTTTTTTTTTTTTTTTTTGAGGTGGAGTCTCACTCTATCACCAGGCTGGAGTGCAGTGGCATAATCTCGGCTCACTGCAACCTCTGCCTCCTGGTTCAAGCGATTCTCCTGCCCTAGCCTCCTGAGTACCTGGGACTACAGGTGCACGCCACCACACCCAGCTAATTCTTATATTTTTAGTAGAGACGGGGTTTTACCGTGTTGGCCAGGATGGTCTCGATCTCTTGACCTTGTGACCTGCCCACCTCGGCCTCCCAAAGTGCTGTGATTACAGGTGTGAGCCACCACGCCCAGCCCAGAAATTTATATCTTTAAGGATAGTTGATTGCTTTGAGCTCTGTAAAGAAAATCAGCCAATTTCTCATAAATGTGAGTATTGCTAGCAAGAAAACTAGAAACAACTGTGCATGCTTTTTTTGGTATCAACAAAATAGGTAAAATTGAAGTAAGAATGATTCAGACAACTGTGACGAGAAAGACTAGTAGTACAGGTAATGCCTCTCCAGCACTACAATAGAATTTTGAGGGCTATTGTGGGATTTTTGTCCTAATGGCTTTAAAAATAGCCATACTGTCACCAATCTGAAGTGGTTAACTTGCCTGCATTCAGAAGCATTTACTAGACATCTTAAATTACTGGAAATGTTTTTGCACTGGGACTTGAATGATCGTTCTGGTTCTAGTACTAATTAGTTCTATGGCCATAGGTGTATTTCCAAAAAGAGAAAATGAAGGAGTTATGTTGGATACTCTTTGAGGTTACTTAGAGCTGTGAATTCTTTCAGACTTCCCTCATGAAACATGAGGTAACCGCAGTCTTCATATTTTGCATGACTGTCTGTCGTCCTCATGGCAAGATTACTTGTAGTCAGTGCTACAGGAAAAGCTCAAGAGATCTGTAATAAGAATTTTTCAGTGGGTCCACTTGGTGACATAGCTGGACTTAAGAGCACTGGTTGTGATAATCCTTATATAAAGTTCTGTACTTATGTGAATTCTCTGAATTTTGTAAGTCCTGTTGATAGGTTAACTTCTGTTGTATTTTAATCTTCTGATTCTTCTCAGTAACTATTCTAAACTTTTCAGAATGCCTTCACATCTAATGTACCTTCTTTGGTCTGCAAAATAAGCCTGGGAAGAGGGTATGTCATGAGTCCTCTCCCTGAGCCCAGTCATGCAAAGATGTGAGAATGTTGGAATGGAGGTGGAAGAAGGGGGTGACTCTTCTGGAGTCGGTATCCCATGGAAGAGAGAGAAGTCAGTAGCCAGGAAGTCTGGTCAAAGTCAGTGGCTGGGAGGAGTCCAGCTAGATGTGCATTGGCAGAAGCATGACCTTTCACCAGGTGAAGGTCAACATCCAAGGGGTCAAGGAATAGTGAAGTAGGTGCGGAGCAGACAAGATGTTTCAGGAGACACATCCATGTGTATTGAATTCCCGTACAGAGTAGAGGAAGAGCTGGGTATACTCAGTAACCAATGAGGAACATATGTGGGTCAGTGGGGTAAACGGACTTACCCAAAGTTGTTCTGTCCTCATGCCTTGGGATGCCAGGAATTAAACCTACATCTTTTGCGTACAATATCTCATTAAAATATTTAGTTTATTCTGTTTCTAAATACAACATTTAGTTTCTTCTCCACCTTCTCATTGTCAGGATTAGAGTACTCCAAGTATGTTGAATAATATGTAAGTTCTTACATAGAATTTTTACACTGTCTCATGATGCACTAACCTGAAAGCAAATTTGTGAAACAATATCCTGGTCAGGAGGTGTATCATGAAAACCCAAGGCTGCATATTTCCTCAATAAGGTTGCTTTCCTTGCAAGCAGAGTTTTAGAATTCAGGGTTTACTCAAAGGGCTGTTGTGATCATGAATTTTTAAAATCAGTTATTGTTTAACGTAAAATAGCAAATAAGGAATACAAGCCTGGTTACCTAAGAGCAACATTGTTGGCTGGAAAACCCATTCACTCCACAGCTGTCCCCAGTTCCAAAAGTCCCTGATGAGTAACCTGGCTGGCATCTCTTGACTGTCTCTCCCTCACTGTGCTCCAATCATCTGCTATCCCAGACTCATTGTTTGTTTCTGTCATTTCAGAGACATTGATGATGGTGATGCAGAGTGTTTTTTTTTTTTTGCAGAAAAATGCAAGCAAATGTTTGATCTATAGGTTCATGTATTTGTATATTTGTTTTTTTATTTGTTACCTTTCCCCTTCTAAGTAATAAAGTATTCTTTATTATCCACCTGGATTAAATCATTGTTGTTCTTGCTTAGTAACTCTACAAACTGCTAAGTAAGTCCTTTCCAGTTCTGCATCCCAGCAAAAGCTGTTATTTATGACTGCAAAGATTATTTTCATTCTAATGAGATTGTTTCCTCATTTTTGAAAATGTTTATCATGTAATATTTGAACATATAAGCTGTATGTGACATCATCCTAACAGGAACACCTGTGAATCCCCCCTTCCATTAGGAACTGGAACAACTCTGTTGCATCTGTCTTGTCCTCCTCCCCTACTTCATCTCTGTGCACCCCTACCCCCAGAGGGAATAGTGTCCTAAATTGCCTTTTAATTTATAGTTTTGTCACCTACACCTGAATGACCAAATAATATACCATTTAGTTTCACTAATTTTGTAATCTCAAAATGGATATGTGTGTGTGTATAATTATCTATAATTTGCTTTTTTCCAACAAAATTATGTTTCTAAGGCATTTCTGTTACTGCTCCTTATGGGATGGTGCTTTTAAAAGTTTAATGTGCATACAGATCACCTTGGGAGCTTGTTAAAACATGGATTCTGACGCAGTTCATCCATAGCGGGACCTCAGGCTCTGTATTTCCAGCAGGCTCCAGGTCTTGCTCATGCTCTGGCTTGCGGGTCACCCTTTGACTAGCAAGGTTATAGAGGGTACAGATGGTTCACAACGAATTAAGTGTTGTCTTACTCTAAAATTGATAGTTTGCTTATTAAATGCCAGCATACCTTCCTGAAAACATACATTTTTATTCCATTTGTTTCTTTCCCCAAATCTTAACAGAAAGATGGAGATTCCGAAAAGAATTGTGGGACCAGCGTCCTTTGACCCAAGCACAATGATGAGCAATGCTTTTATCTAAAAGCCGTGGGGTAATAGGGAACCAAATTTTTCCCCATTGATGTTTTGGTTGTGTATGAGTCAGGGTTCTCTAGAGGGACAGAACTAATAGGATAGATGTATATATGAAGGGGAGTTTATTAAGGAGTATTGACTCACACAATCACAGGTGAGGTTCCACAATAGGCTGTCTGCAAGCTGAGGAGCGAGGAAGCCAGTCCAAGTCCCAAAACCTCAAAAGTAGGGAAGCCGACAGTGCAGCCTTCAGTCTATGGTCAAAGGTCCAGGAGTCCCAAAGCTGAATAACTTGGAGTCTGATGATGTTCAAGGGCAGGAAGCATCCAGCATGGGAGAAAGATATAGGCCAGAAGTCTAAGCCAGCCTAGTCTTTCCATGTTCTTCTGCCTGCTTTTATTCTGGCTGTGCTGACAGCCGATTAGGTTGTGCCCACTCAGATTGAGGGTGAGTCTGCCTTTCCCTGTCCACTGAATCAAATGTTAGTCTCCTATGGCAACACCTCACAGACACACCCAGGAACAGTACTTTGCATCCTTCAATTCAGTCAAGTTAACTCTCAATATTAACCATCACAGGTTGGATGCTTTTTTTCTAAGGTTTTTGTAGAGGATACTGGTCTGCTTGCTTGCTTGCTTGCTTGCTTTTCTTTCTTTCTTTTTTTGAAAACAGATTTTCAGGAAATGAGAATGTACGTTGGCTATGCATATATTAATATCTTAGGCTTTAAGATTGAATGCGTATTTGCTTTCTTTCTTTCTTTAAAACTGAGATTTTCAGGAAATGAGAATGTACGTTGGCTGTGCATATATTAATATCTTAGGGCTTTAAGATTGAATGCATATTTTTACTTATTAGTCTTGCACTTCATTGCTTCATGATCTTTGGCTTTGGTAAGGTCTTGACAGTGTAAGATAATCAACCAGTAAAAAAAGAACAGGAGGCCGTGTGACAGAACTTCAAGCACCTCTTCAGGGTGATTCAGCTGAAAGATCTACAGCTCTGACATGTTGATGATTTATCATCCTTGTGCTCCCCAGCACATAAATTTCAAGGAGCAGCTGACACTTCTGATCATCTTAAAGATATACTATTTAGCAATAATTTAACTTTCAGAGAGACTAAAAGATACTTTTATTTAGTGCTATTTATTCTACTTCTAAATTCACGATACTAAGTTATGAAACTGTAATCACCTTCCATTTTAAGAACAGCCATTTAGCCATTGAGAAGATGGAAAATATGGTTACATATTATATGTGATTTAATAAAGCAGTACAGAATAGGGAATTGGGCTCTTAGATACTAATAGTTATCTGCCTTAGTGAGAGAAATTGGTATTCTGAAGAATAAGTCAGGAATTAGTTCACACAATATTTACTGTTACTCTAATGATGAATTTGGTAGGCGCGCTGTGGATTGGAGAGTCTTTCTGGCCTGTTTGGAGATATGAAAGGCGAAGTTTAACTTAAAGGACAAGGTATCTTTCCATTGCAAGGAAGAGAAACTTATCTCAAATTGGTTTAAGCAAAAAGGGGAATTTCTGTGCTCACGTAACTGGCAAGTCTTATGGTTCTCTAGCTTCAAGCATGGATAGATCCAGGGGCTTAATCAAGTTATCAGATTGATATCTCTCTCTTTATCTCTCTTCCTTCTGCCTCCCTCCCTCTCTCTTTCCCTCTCTCTCCCCCCCACTTTCCCTCCTTCCCACCCTCCCTCCCTTTCTCTTTCTGTCCTTCTGCCTGTGCTTCTCTTCCTCTTTCTCTCCCTCTTTCCCTCCCTCCCTCCCTTTCTCTTTCTTCTTCTTGCCTCTCTTTCTCTTCCTCTCTCTCTCCCTCTTTCCCTCCCTTACTTTCTCTTCCTTCTTGCTTCCCTTCCTCTCCCCTCTTTCTTTCTCTTTCCCTCACTTCCTCTTTCTCTGTCTTTCTCAGTTCTGTTTTCCTTGGTGTTGGCTTCATTCTTCCCAGCAATTGTCCAGGTTGGCAACCTGCAGCTTGAGGCTGACATTGTCTGACAAGTGGCAATCTCAGAGAACAGAGTGAGGCACTTTCTGTGTAGCTTAGGCAGTTCGTTCTCCCCTTCTGCTTTATTTTAGCTTCTGCCTCTTTTTCTGCTTTAACGATTTAATTCTTAATCATTTAGCCCTGAAATCCCTCCTGTTTCCTTCCTGAGTTACCCCTCTTTCTCTATAGACCTACATGCAGTCTTTGAAAGCTCTGGATGTGTGTGTGTATGTGTGGGGGGTTATTTAAAATTTTATTGCGTAATGTTTAACATCCTGTAAAAATGTTCATAATACATTAATACAAAAGCAGATCTCCAGTAGCTGTAGACTGTGGCATCCTTCAAAACACAGATGAATAGAATCTCTAGGTCTATAGGCATGAAGACATACAGATAACAACAAGATATGCAGTAGGATATTCTCCACAGAGTTAACAGTGGTTGTGGCTAAGAAAGCATTAATTTCAAAAATTTAGCTTAGTATCCTTAAGTCTTTACTTTGGTCAGTTTGTATTACCCAGAAATTGCACCTTCACCCTCCTGATGGGAGATATGCTTGTCTGTGCTTGGCTCTGTTACCCTGGGAGCTGAGTTGAGAGGAAGACTGGGGGTTTTAACACTGGATATGTGGACTTTTGCCTAATGCTCCTGTTTTCAGAATGGTACAGACACTTACCCTTAATTATACCTTATTAAGGTATGATTATTAATTATACCTTATACCTTAGGTGAGGTGGGGTGTGTGTGTGTGCATGTGTGTGTGCGTGAGTGTGCATGCATGTGAGTGTATGTGCACGTGTGTGTGTCCAGGCTGTGCTGAGCAAAGCAGCAAAGCAGATCTGGGAGAGAAACAGAATCCCCCAGCACCCATGGCAGCAATGCCAGGGCAAAGCCTCTCCTCTGGAGGTCCTTGGAAGACAAGAAGATCTTTGTCACCAAGGCACATGTAGTAGAAGTTGACTCCAGCAGCCACAGTCCCTAATTCTCAATGTTTTCTCATAAAAGTAAATCGGATGAGCCACTATATAACATCTCAGACATCCTGTTGAATTCATAATTAAAAATCTAAATGAATTATTTTTTATTAAGGTATACTTCCAAATGCTTAATATCCATGAGATAACTCTGATTTACTTCAAGAAGTCTTAACCATAAAAATATATAGAAAAATCTTATATAATACTTAAAAATATTTTAATATTTGGCAATTTTAAGATCCTTAAGGAGCTTTAGCTTTTTAGAGCTATTTTAAGATCTTTAAAGAACATTATCCACATATAGCTCAATATAAGTCATTACTTACTATCAAGCCACATGTGGAAAGTAGTTTAGTGAACATTTTAAAATGGAATAATACCTAACATCAAATTTAAAGTAACATTGGTGATTTATTTAATTTTTCTTTTCATGGAATTTATGGCTCAATGCTGAACATAATTATAATATTTTTTATCCCCACTTCATACAGGGATGAATATTTCTACTCTAGTTAATTCTTCATTCTTCTTGCTGTTAACTTAGTATGTTAGTAATTGTCATAAAATGGACATAGCTAATAGGCATTAGGTGTTATATTAGTCTTCCTTCTTAGCTCCTGTTTCTCCCGTCTCCTTCTTTTTATTCTTTAATTCTTTACTTTTTTAGTGAAAAAATCATAGCAACTAACATTTAGTTGCTATGTGCTAGGCTCTCTGCTAAATGCTTTGCATATCCTAGATTATTTAATTCTCACAGTGATCCTGTGGGGATTGATGGTTATCTCCATTTTGCAGATGTGGAGGCTGAAGCTTCAAAGTTTAATTAGCAAGTTTGAAGCTTTGTATGCTGTATAGCAGTGGGTCTTAAAATGTAGTTCCTAGACCAGAAGCCTCGACTTCATTTGGGAACTTGTTAGAAGTGCAAATCGTTGGGACTCATTGCAGATTTACTGATTCAGAAACTTACAAGGTGAGGCCTGGAAATCTGTTGTAATAAGCCCTAAGGGTGATTTTGATCTATACATAAGTTTGAGAGTCACTGATGTAATCCCTCTCTGAACCTGATCTGAAAATTGTTGTATATTGTTGGCTTTTCCCTTTGTTATAAATATACACATATGAATTTGTTATTGTAATTTATATTACATTTTTTAACCTCTGAACAAATTATTAAAAACTCTTGTGTTTAGATAGATTTCTTATAATATAGTTTATTCTGTTGATGGTTTTTTTATATTTGTATTTTGGACTAGATTACTCAAAATGTTACCAGCTAGAATCTGAGAATGCTGTAATATATTAGAAAAAATAGGTACTATGACCAACTAGGGTTACTGTCTGGGAATATAAGGATGGGTCAGGTATCAGGAAATCTATGAATATAATTTGCTGTATCAACAAATTAAAGGAGAAAAGTTCATTACATTCACTGAAAAAGTGTTTGATAAATTTAGCAGCCATTCCCAATAAAAATTCTAAGCAAAATGGAAATAAAAGGAAAATATTTCAGCATGATAAAGACCATTTACTAATCAGCATGATAAAGACCCTTTACTAAAATAATCAGCAAACATCATCTTAAATACTAAAACCCTAAATCATTTTCATTGAAATCTGGATAGAGAAAAAGATGCCTTCTTTTGCTCTTATTGTTAACATTGTTTTGTAGGTTGAAGTAAATGCAACAAATCAGGAAAATAAAATCATAGATATAAATATAATTAAGGAAATAGTAAGGTCAACTTTTTTTTCCTAAAGAGATTTCTTACATATCTAGAAACCCCAAGAGATGCTGCTAAAAATGTCTAGAATTGATGAGGGAACTTTATAAAGAGCATGATTATAATAGAAATATTCAAGCTTTCTTTATACTATTAATAGTCACTTAGAAATGGAAATAGGAAAAGTATTCCAGTCATAAAAATGACAAAAAATTTAAAATACTTAGGTTTAATTTTAACAAGAAAGCCACAGAATTTATAGGAATGAAATTATAAAAAAATTATTGAAGGATATAAAACAAGACTTAAACAAATAAGAGAACTAATACTCTATTTGTAATATATAAACTCAATGCCTTTTCATTTAGAAACTCAAGTTATTTTTGAATTGAATTAAAAAATTTAAGATTAAGAAAAGAGAACACTGGAGAAAAAAATAAAATATAAAGAAGAATAAAAAGCCATTTTCTTGCTGGATATCAAAACATACTGTAAAACAACTGTGATGACAACAGTGTTGTATGGGAATAAGCAAAGATAGATTGGTAGACTGGAATAAGTACCCTGAAACAGACCTCACTATATATGGAAACAATCCATGATACAGGTGACATCTTATTTCACTATGAAAATAATGATTTAGTTAATAAATAATTGCTCACACAACTGGCAATCAAAATAAATGGTTACCATTATTTTACATATGTGCAAAATTAATTTCAAGAGAGTAAAAGATCTAAATTAAAAAATAAAATTCAAGAGGAAGATTAATCATACCTGTATTAACATGCAGGTCGTGGAGAGCTTTCTAACCAAAACAGGAAGTCTAGAAGCTATTAAAGAAAACACTTTTGGCCACCTAAAAGTAAAATATTTGAGTATGGCAGATGCTACAAAGACAATAGACTGGCTATAGCTTGAGAGGATACTTTTGATGTATGTTTTCCAAGGAAGTAGAATCTGAGGCTGTGATTCAAGGGGTGAAGCTTTATCTGTGAGGTGCAAACCCAGGTTAGCGAGTGTGAGGATTAAAGAAAGAGAAGCAAGAGAACATGACGTGTTACTGCTTCCCAAAAAGACGTATAAGATGCAGCAAGTCACCTGGCTGGCATATTTTCTCCCCATATGACCCTTCTCAAATGAGCTGCAAGGAGGACTTATCTTCCGAGAAGTCTATGGGAAGGGAAGGAGGACAGGGAATTTGTCTGCCTAGCTAGCCCCCCTCTGTATCTTGTTTCCTGTTGGTCATTGATTGTCCTATGGGCAGTTAGCTTGCAGAGGGTGTCACTAGAGCTCCTTAATGCTCCCCCTGATGCCAGTTCCCATGTTCCCCATTGTGACGTTTCATGTTAGTCTAGAAGTGGCCCAGAAACTGAGCGTGTGGTTGGGCAGTGCAGCATAGCAGGGGCCAAGGGGGATGGCCTGACTCATCCAGGGTTCTCATCTGGTTGCATCCCTGTGGTGTTAATGGGTTTAATAGGCAGGTAATATGACCTAGGGGATCTGAGGAGAGGCAGGAGATTTGTATTCAGTATAATTGCAGAGATAAAAAGGCCTTTCAAAGAAGTGCAAATCCCAAAAGACACCCTGACAAGGTGAGTGACCACCTCGGTAGATTTAATATTCAGGGCATGTGCCACAATAAGAGGATTGGAGCCAAGAACTGCCCCATGCCTTGGAGGGTTCCTGCTTTTTCTCACATGCATCCTGCTGCCACTGCTCTGGTCAAAGCTACCATGAGCTCTTGCCTGCATTAGGAGGAGGCAACCTTTACATTGGCCTTCCTACCTCTACTGTCTTCCCACTGTCAGTCTATTCCCAGTATAGCAGCCAGAGTAATCTCATTAAAATGGAAGTCACAGCACTTCATTCCTTGGCTCAGAACCTACTTATGGCTTCCCACCTCTTTTAGCGAAAAAGCTAAAGTCCTAAAGATGACCTGTAAAGCTCTACCTGATGCAGCTGGTTGTCACCTCTCTGATTTCATCTGCTACCACAACCACCATGTGCCTCCTACCTCCAGCCACAACTGACCTCTTCACTGTTCCTCTCACAGGCCAAGCATCCTCTACTACAGGGCCTTTGCACTTGCTGGTAATGCCCTTCTCTGGGCTATCCATTGCCTTGTTTTCTTGCTTTCATTCTCACCATTTACTCAGAAGCAACCTTTTCTGTGAAGTCTTTCCTGACCACCCTTTAAACATTCTCAAACTCATCCCTGATATTTTATATTCTTTATATCCTGTCCATTTTTTCTTTTATTTTAGCATTTGCTAATATAACATACTGTGTATTTTACTTACTTATTTTTTTCTGTTTTCTGTCTCTCCCATAGAATGTGGCCCCATCTGTGTGTCACTCAATACTTAATCCTTAGGGCCTCATATAGTCTCTGGCATGTAGTAGATGCTCAGTAAATATTTGTTAAATGAATAAATGACCAATGAAACAATAATAAGGCCTGGATTCTGCCAGCCTTGGGCTTGTTTAGTATTGATGACAAGGGTTGGTGGTTGTGTGGAGACAGAGTGAGGCACTTTTGAGTTCTCAACATGCCTGGTGCAGTCCATGTTTTGGGAAAGGATAGGAACTGCCATGTTCCTGAATATGGGCTAGGAAACAAGGAAAATCCACGTGCTAGTGGGGAAAGATGAAGAAATCTTATTGGGAATATAAAACGTCTGATTTGGATTTAGCTTGATAATAAGCTTTTGATTTTAATAAAAAACATGGATGATCCTGACAAGTGAATAAGATAAATGCATTTATTTAAAACAATTATTCTCAGAAGATAAAACTCTTTTCATTTAATGATATGAAGAGTTATCGAAATATTGTTTTGTGCTGTGATGAAGCTTTCTGTTTATGACTTAAAACTGGAAAAAGAAGTGCTGCTAGCAAAATTAAAACCAAAATGTGATTGATTTGGGAAAGCTTATCTAGGCAGGATTCTATTCCAATAAAATCAATGTAAAATAATGATGTGATTCACCACGCAGGAAGATCCTAATGATTGTTTTTTGGACAAAAAGCACATTCTTGTTCATACCATGGAGTACTTATTGAGTACATATGGTTTGTCTCATTTGTCAAACTCGTGTTCCATAGAAAGCTATATTACAAGATGCTAAGAGTTATGTTGTAAGTTTTTTTTTTCTGTGATTAAATATGCTTAGAAAACCTTGACTTATGAGATGGTAAATATCTAAGAGAGGTTTTGAAATATGTTATAATTCCCATATCGTGGAATACTTTTTTTGTAAAACACGTGTTAACATGTGTGAGAATGGTGTTCTATGTAAGTGAATTTAGGATACATTTAGTATAAAATGTTAATATGAAGTTTTTAGAAGTTTAGAGAAAATGTGTGTGTGTGTATAAGAGTTTAGAAGGTTTATATTACTTTAAAGTTATAGTTAAATTTTGACTTTTCTGATGTTAATTAAGCATCTGTACATGAAAGACCATGATAATCCAGTTATTTTATTTTAACAAGGTAGGTTTTGTATTTTAAATTTTATTTCTTTGAGCAGTGGAGTGATTCATCATGGATTTGAGGGGGTGTGTCTGTTTAAATGTTTGTTATTAAAAACAGCCATTTAAATTAAAAGTACTTTATTAAAGCCAAATGGTATTTTGTTATTCAGGACATTTTGTAATCTATGCAAGGAAATGGGTTAATTTTCAAATTCTTAATTTTAGTTGCCTTTCTATTAAAAGTATAAAACTATAAATATAGTACTTCAGCGAAATAAACAGTTAGTAGGTTGACAAGTATTTATTGAGCTTGCTACTGTGCCAGGTACTGATAGGCACTGGGGACTGACAGAGATAAGAACTCTGTTCCTATGAGAATTCATTGTAAGGCAGAATTCAGCTTGGTGAATAAATAGCAAGATTATTAGAATAACTTCAGTCTTCTTTCTAGTTATTAAATTGAAAAGAAAACAAGTTTTCTGTTTTATTCCATTTCAAACAATTTCACATTTTACAGTGAAAATTCTAAATAATTTAAAATATTTGTTAGACAAAATGTGCTGAACATGAACTGCTGCTTTTATATGCTGTATTATCAGGTCCTAGTTCTAAAGTCATAGATTTAGTTCACAACTAATGGATGATAATTAGTGACGATGAATCCTGTGCTTTCTCTTTAGAAATGAGAGACTGTAGAGATACTAACATATGACACTTCCACCCCCAAATCAAGATTTTATTATTGAATAAAATAATATAGATATTTATGAAGTAATAGTGCCCTGAAAGAAAGCAATAAAAACTTGTAAAATTATTAAACAATAGGGTTGAATTAGGAGCATGACCATCTTTTATTTGATATTTCTTCAGAATAAAATAGGAACTCTACTAACAGTTTTTGAAGGTCAGGGTTAGCTACTGATGATGTTTTGCTCCGATACCTTGAGTTTGCCTGTAATATTATGCCTTTTCTTTTGAAGTTCAGAGTAAGGGCCATTAGTGGATTCATCACTTAGTTTGATATATCCAATTACCCATTTGATACTGTTCTTCAGATAGATAGAGAGAGTGCACCATGTTTTCAATACAGTTGTCTTAGATGAACTGACTTCTAGTTGACTCTCATAACAAATTCTCATACGTGTGCATATAGACATATACACATATAATATATGCAGTACACTTGTATGTACATAAACTCGCACACAGATAAGACATACACACACATATATATATACACTCCCCCCTCATGTTTGCCGAGATGGAAGTGTTATTCAGAATCACTAGATTATTGTTAATTCAGTATTTAATAAGTATTACATGTTTTTCCTTTAATAATATTATGAAACCATGATTCTCAGATATTCCTGTCACAAGCAACTCTTAAGCAGTTTATGATTGAATTGGTATCACCTCCAGGGCATATTGGTAAGAAAATGAAGTGGAAATTGTCCAGAAAGCACTGTCTTCATGATGTAGAAAGAGAGAGGCTGAGATGTCAAGGTGTGCAAACTGATAAGCCACATCATCTCATAGGAAATCCCCCAGATTGAGGATTGGGGTGATAGAGGATGTTAGTTGTCCATGCACTTTTCTTACCTTGGCATTTTCAAGAGTCTTGCAGTTGCATGGTGGTGGCAGTATCTTTAAATTGTAGTTTAAGATCTATAGATCCATTGTGGCTTAGGGAGCCGATAACACAACCATTAATGTCTAGAGGAATGACATTACGTTTCTTGGGTTATCTAGCTCAGATGGATTTGGTAAAGCTGTTATTGGCATTTTTTCTTCCTGTCTCTAGGCAAGAAAGGAATAATTCTCTCTTATTACACAGAGAGACTTCTATGTAGAGAATTACTTATACACATTATTTAAATGTGAATGGTTATTTAGGAAACCGATATTATGGTCACTATTTGTTACCAATACAACATTTAGATTAATTTCAGAGCAATTTCTATATAGGTATCTTGAATACCTTCTGTTGATATTTCAGGCAGTAAGTCTATACACTTATATTCCTAGTGTATGGTATAAAGAAATAATTCAGCATAGCTGAAGTTATTACAACATTATTTCTTGGTTCACCAACAATACCTCAAGTTAAAAGAAGAAAGTTTTTCTTTTTCAGTTTTGCAGTCACACTAGCCACATTTTAGGTGCTCCATAACCACATGTGGCCAGTGGCTCCTGCTTGGGGGAATGCAAACCCGGGATGTTCCCCACATTGTAGAAAATTCCACTGGACAGCACTCATTTTCTCATCCCAGAGGAGGAGTTAACTTAAGTAGAACAATATAGGTTGGTGAAGGAATTTGTGAAATAGTATTCATATTAGAGTTTTGTGTAAAAAGGCCATGATTATAAGTGTATATGCTTATATAAAATAGACTAAACCAGGCTGTTTTTATTATCTTTGACCATTTGTAGGGTAACTTAACTATTTAGATTCTTTTAAAATATGCTGATATTTTATACTGAATATTTTAGGTAATAAAAATGTGGATCTTGGTAATGAACATGGGTTTTTTTCTGAATGAGGAGAGTGTATTTATATAAATGCAATATAGAATGAACCCACGTGATGGAAACCCTGCCTAATCCTTAATAGCATTGCTATAATTCTCTGTAATTTAAAATTTCCTTCCTTAGTTGTGTAAATAGAATTAGTTATGTTAAAGGAGTCATAGCAAGAAACAAAACCACTGAATTTTTATAGTCAGTTTTTAAAAAAATAGTATGTGGTTAAGACTAGGGCCATGGTAACAATTACAAGAGGATGATCAACGAATGGGCTTTACTTCACAGCTGTTTCACCAGCTGGCCATGGCTAGGTATTTTGTACCTTTTAAACAGGATACATATAATAGAATGAAAATAATTCCATTGAAACCTTATAGATTTGCTGATAATAATACCTCCATGTTTTCCTTTTTTAGTTTTCAACAGAGATAATTTTTTTTATTATATAATAGGTTATGCTCACCTCTTACATTTTTAAAGAAACATGTTAAATATCAGAATAGAGAAGTGTTTCTTGTTTTTTTTCCAAGTGTCATTGTGATTTAGAAGCGGTTGCTGAGGAGAAGCCATGTTAACATAACAATAGTTGATACAGTTGTAAATCTTTGTTTTAAGGTTTTTAAGGGCTGAGGGTTCTCCCCACAGAGCAATCCTGGCTTCAGTACAGATGTTGAGCTCTCTTTAAAAAATAGTGCTGAGCGCGATCCAGGTGTTTCCCCATTGCCCAGCACTTTGATTAACCTTTTATGAAGTATCTGCCCACAGAAATCTGGATTAGTATGCTCCCATATGTCTTATTAAAAGCCTGCCAGGCTTTATTGAACACTGTGTTTATACTTTCTGTTCTCTGGACGGTTTTGGTGTCTGATAAGTATCAAATGGAAAGCATCAGCATACACTACGTTAACAGGGATGTCCGATGTTAGCTGCTGACTTGAGTTTGGAACAGGAAACATCAAGGTTTGATGCGCCGATTGTCAGGGAAGAATGACTGTGGTTACACACACAGGACGGGCATTGGTTTCCCTTACACAAATGCTTAATGGAGGGCCTACTTTGCTTTGTTGGGAGACATGTGAATAGAATTTTCTGCTACTATCAAATCTTTGAGATAGGGTTTCTAAGTGTGTGCCCATTGTCTAGTCTAGTCCTGGGCCCTCAGTACAGGAGCCACTAGCCATATATACTATTTACGTTTAAATAAAAATTAAACAAAAATTAAAATTCAGTTTTGCAGTCGCACTAGCCACATTTCAAGCACTCCACATGTGTCTGGTGGCTCCTGCATTGGCAAATGGAAACCTGGGACATTCCCCCAATTGCAGAAAATTCTACTGGACAGCACTGCCCTGAATTTTAAATACCAGACTGACCTATACACTACAGAGTTTCTATTTATACTCTACATTTGTAAAAGGATCTCTCCAATGAGCTTGTGGATTCCTTTAAATTTACAGTATTAATATCAAAAGTATCAGCTCTTCCCTAGAGGAGCAATCAGTTCCCATTACTTCTAGCTTAACATTGAATCTTTGGGTGAGAGATTAGACTTTGATTTCAGAATGGGTTCTTGGCATAGCTAATGTTTTTTAGATACCTGGGTAACTCACAGGAATAGACTCTTGGGAAAGTGATGGTGGTCTGTAGATTGTGAACTACAGAACAACAGTGAGAAAAGCTGGCACAAAATTCCTAGGGTTTAGAAAACGCTAACATTTTCCAGGCTATTTGTTTTTGTATTTTATAAAATTAACAAGATAATTTACTATTTATATAGCTGTTAAGATGACTTTAAATGGATGAGATCCTGATTATGTTACCCTGATATTCATTTTTTACCCACATTGAATGAATGGGTTCAGGCATTTTTAAATTTCCCAAGTTATATCTCTTTTATAATATGAAAATGTCTTTTAAACTTTTATAGTTTCATTCGAATGTTTTACCAGGAACATTTCCACCAGTTTTGCTATATCTTCCCTTCTCTTTATTCTAAATTGATAATACTTTAATTTATTAACACAGTTCCTTGGATACCAACATCTCTTGCCTAGTTTATAGTTTTCACCCACAAACTAGTTTTGTGGTCTCTAGTTTATCTCCTCTCTGGTCTATTCTCAATACTGCTGCTAACTTTATCTTCCTAAAATGTGCATTTGATCATGTCCCAAACCAATTAAAACCCTTCTGTTAGATTCCCATGGCTTGCTATATTACAGACTCTTCAGCATTTTTTTCAATGGCATATCACATTGGGTCCCTAGTTACTATATTTCAAACTAACTGTTTTTTAATGTTTTAAACTATATTTCAAACTATTTTTTTCTATTTATCTGAAGTATTTCTAATAAATACATAAGTCTTTATAATGAACTTTTCCCTTTCTGCACAGGTTTCTAGTTTCTCCGCTATCTACTTGTTTTCCACAATGACCATTTTACTTTACTGTGCACATTGAGGTGGTTTTCTTTCCTCCTTTCTATTTCTACATTTTCACTTATTTTCTTTCTCTGCCACTCAGGGAAAGAAATATTGCTTCTCCTATCAAAGTAATTAAATCAAAGCTGAACTCTTAATCCATCTTTTAAAACCTGCAGTGGTTTCCCTGTAGCGTGTAGGTTAAAGTGAAAAAGCTCTTTGGTGTTCCAGGAACAGCAGGGTTCCTCCCAAATCACTTTGCCAGCGTTAGTTCTCACACACTGTTCCTTCCTTGAGTGGTCCCTGCAAATGGAATCATTCTCTGTGCCCTTGTTTTGCTTACTCCCTACCTTGCCTGATAATCTGTTTTCTAAATATAGTTGTCCTCTCCCTCATTTGTAATCATTTTTTAGTTTCCAGACAAAAGATGTGTCCCAGATGAAGGCATTTCTGATTCCCCCAGTGTGCAATGCCCATGTCCTCATCTGCACTCTTATAAAATTTTATTATTACTTCCACTGGCATTCATAAGCTCGCTTACTCATAGAGGAGCTTCTTGGTAACAATTTACTGCTAATTCAGCTTCTCTTATTCCCTACAATGCCTAGCACACAATCTTGCATATAGTACATGCACCAAAAAATGCATCTTGAATGAATGAATGAGTGGAATAACTTATTTCCAAGCCTGAACACTTTATTAAAAGCTATTTACAAAACTATACTTATTCTAAATAAATATTTCTTAAAAAAAAACCTGTTGTTTTGGCTCTTCCATGAATGAATTCTGGGTTAGGTTGGGGAAGTAATTAATTTCTTACTTTAACTGGTTAGATATGTTGTATTTAGATAATTACTGAAATGGTCCAGCTTGCTAGATTTACATATAGAGAGCTGTCTTATTTAATAGTAGTAATTTCATGGATTCTTTGTGCTCTGCTTATATGCTAAGATGTCAGAATTTTCAGTAGAAAGGAAATAATTTCAAATTAAGTAAACAGAGATGTGTATGCACTCAGATAAGCATGGTTTGGCATGTGCACACACAAAACACATAGCATGTGATGGGAGGAAGGAAATGGTGAAATTGAAAGATGGGAAAAGTAAATGGGCTTAAGGCAAAATCTATACTTACACATTCTTAGAAGGCTTACTGCTGAAATAAATAGTATAAAGTAAGTTTTCTCTTTAGGTTCGTTGGCAAAGAACACTACTTAGATCAGACACCCGGGTTTGTAATTGTTCATTTCACAGAGAATTCTCTGAGGCTGAATGCCTTGCCCTCTTCCTGTGCACATTCTTTGAATCCTGAGACATCTCTAATAGTCTGATACCTAAATCAAGATAAAGCAGCACTCAAATTGTTCTACAGCAATTGCAAAATTTTTTTATTACTGAACTCCGTTTCAACTTTGTAGATATTAGTTGACCTGTCACACAGAATGAGGTTATCGTGTTTGACCTCTGTGTCCTCTGCCTATTTTAAGGGCAGAAAGTAACAGCTCAGCAGAAGTGAAGCTGAGTACCTATTCTTTGTCATGCAGCTTTACTTCTACCAAATACATGGAATTAAGTGGAAGAAATTTTATATTGCAGGAAAAAAGGATTACCAATACCTGTCGGAGATAAGGGAAAAGCAATATCCTTTTTAAATTTGTAAGTTCAGTTGTAGTAGAGAAAAATGTATTTTGGAATATTTAACTTTTAAGTAAGCTAGAAGTTTAAAGGTACCCTGTTTCAGTAATTGTTTCTGGATCTTTTACGCTAGGGAAATGAAAAGTCCGAATGTACTGTTTCTTTGGGCTATTTCTTATGGTGGATTAAACTCCTTAATTTCAGCCCTTAATCCAGGCACAGGGAAATTCAAAGACAAGAGAGTCGCTGCTTGCGTAGAATTTGCAATCTATTGGTTGCAGTAACCAAATAAAGCAACAATGAAAATATGGTGACACAATGTAAGTTTGAATACAAAAGTCTACGGAGGTAGGACTGCACCTGTCTCATTCACTGCTTTGTTCCTGGCATCGAGTGCAATGCTTTGCACATGGCGGAAGCTGAATAAATATGTGTTAGATGTGATATGGGATTTTGCAGACAAGGAACTTCTAGATGTAGTACTTGATCCAGTTCATAGAGGGCTCCCCACTGGTGCCACCTGAGCAAAGTCTTGAAGGTAATGTAAAAGTCACCATGCATAGAGAAAACGGCCACCAGATGGAATTGACTGTGAAGGGCATTCCAGAACAATGGAACAGAGTGGGAAAAGCACAATAGCTTGCAATGTTTTTGTTGGGTCCAGTGTCAAAAGGAAAGTCTCTAGAGGCAGCAAGTCCAAATTATGAAAGAACTTGGGGGATAAGTGATATATTTGCACCTCAGCATGAAGTCTACCAGGAGTCCATGAAGCATTTAGCAGAGTGGTATACTCAAGTTTGCACTGAAGAAAAAAATTCACTGACATTGGTGTTTTGAAGGAAGGGGAGAATGGGATAATCCAGACCAGAAAACTAAAATATTCCAAATTATGACATGAAAAAGTTGTATTAGCCTGTTCTCACACTACTAAAAAGAACTACCGGAGACTGGGTAATTTATCTTTAAAAAAGGAGGTTTAATTGACTCACAGCTCCGCAGACTACAGGAGGCATGGCTGGGGAGGCCTCAGAAAACGTACAATCATGGCGGAAGAGCAAAGGGGAAGCAAGCATGTCTTCACATGGCAGCAGGAGAGAAAGCGAAGGGAAAAGTGCTACACTTTTTTTTTTTTTTTTTGAGACAGAGTCTCACTCTGTCACCCAGGATGGAGTGCAGTGGCGTGATCTGGGCTCACTGCCACCTCTGTCTCCCAGGTTCAAGCAATTCTTTTGCCTCAGCCTCCTGAGTAGCTGAGATTACAGGTGTGCGCCACCACATGTGGCTAATTTTTGTATTTTTAGTAGAGATGGGGTTTCACCATGTTGGCCAGGCTGGTCTCAAGCTCTTGACCTCAGGTGATCCACCTTCCTCGGCCTCCTAAAGTGCTGGGATTACAAGAGTGAGCCACCATACCTGGCCTTTCTACACATTTTTAAACAACCAGATCTCCTGACCCACTCAATAGCAGGCGAACAGCAAGGGGGAAATTCATGGCCATGATCCAGTCGCCTCCCACCAGGTCCCTCCTCCAACACTGGGGATTACACAATTAAATCTGAGCTTTGGGCGGTGATACAGAGCCAAACCATATCAGAAGTCTTACTACAGAGATAAATTTACCAGAACATTTTATCAGTAGAAGAGAATATTCTTTCTTTCAGGAAAAAAAGTTTAGAGAAGATGAATATTTATTAATCATTTATCTGGCTTTTAAAAATCAAGTCACTCTATGGGTTTTTCTTTTAATATCAAGAATCAAAGGTAGACTTTATGTCTTTTTATATTAAAAATATATAGCTTAATATGTTCATAAAATATGTTGGCTCTGTTAGGTTGCAAATTAAAAAATTGATAAAAATGTATAGTTTAATTTACTTTGAAAGATATTTAATAATGGTAACAATTTAATGACCTTATGAGAAATATTTTTAAGAATGTTAATTGAACAACATTTTGCGTAACATCAAAAAATACCAGAAGTACCATTAGAAGGAAGACATTGAAGTCTAGAGTTCTGGAAGAGAGAGGCACTTGCCTTATCTGTGCAATGATTCTCGTCTGTGGTTAGCTTTCTCTTTCAAATGAAACAATGTTTGACTGACAGAGGACGCCTTTAACTATTGTGCTGCACAAGAGATGTAAGCTGAGTTAGTCCCTGTGCAAACCAAGATGTATGGTCATCTCTGTGAGCAACCCACATTGCATTGGAAATAATTGTCAATATATATTTTGATATATTTGTTATTCACAATGTTAACTTCTAATCCTTCTCCTATATACAATTAAACAAAACAAAACAAAACATACAACATTTCACCATAATATTTGCCAGTCTTATAGACCTTGGTCTGAAACACTTTGGCAAGAAGAGAGAACAATGGGAAAAGAAAGTTTATTGATTATCTTGCACTTAAAGCTGAAGTAATAAGATGAACTAGGAACATTCTTTGAGGCCTATCAGACTGATCCAAATGTTCAGGTTGTAAAGGGGAATGTAGGGGTGGCAAAGTGCAATGGGAAGAAAGCTTTGCTCTATCAGCCAAAGACTTGGGTGCTGGCCTGAGTCTGTCTGTCTCTATCTCTGTGACCATGATATAATACTTAACCTCTCTGAGCCTCTGGATCTTCCTTGTCTTTCAAATGAAATCTGAATTGTATGAAATAAGAAATAATTTTCTGGCTGGGTGCGGGGGCTCACGCCTGTAATCCCAGCACTTTGGGAGGCTGAGGTAGGTGGATCAGATGAGGTCAGGAGTTCATGACTAGCCTGGCCAACATAGTGAAATCCCATCTCTACTAAAAATACAAAAAACAAACAAACAAAAAAATTAGTTGGGCATGGTGGCGGGTGCCTGTAATCCCAGCTACTTGGCAGGGAGAATTGCTTGAACCCGGGAGGCAGAGGTTGCAGTAAACCGAAATTGCACCACTGCACTCTAGCATGTAGACACAGTGAGACTCCATCTATAATAATAATAATAATAATAATAATAATAATAATAATGATTTTCTAAAAGTAAGAAAAATATCTACTGTTTTAATTCATGGAAGAGATGCATGTTAAACTATAATGTGATAGCATTGCTAATCAAATTGGTGTGTATAAGAAAAAGAACATCACAAGATTGGGTGGCAGTGGGGGTTATATTAATAGTTTACTACTGGAGGTGTATCAGTTGAGGAAGCCTCTCAGGAGGGCAACCTGACAATATGTATCAACGGCCACAAAATTTAAGAAAAAATTCTAAGACTCTGTTTGACTACACAACTCCCTTTCTAAGAATTTACCATAAGGAAGTAATCAGATTGTCCTACAGAGATTTATGTACAAAAAGATCCATTGTTGAGTTATTTATAGTAGCATAACAATTGGAAATTAAAAAATTGTATTAAGGGACTGATTAAATAAATTATTACATATGCAGCTGATGATAACAAAATTTCATAGCCTTTTAAAATACCCTTGAAGATTACTTAAGGATATGGGTAAATCTTTATAAAAAGGATAAGTAGGTATTCAAATGGATAAATGGTTATTTATAACTCTTTATCTATTGTTGAATAAATAATTCACAAAATTGTATGTGTAATATGATAATTACTTTGCAAGAAAGTACATGTATAATATGAAAACTATGACATTTATATACATGGGATTTATATGTAATGACTATAAGGACAACACCAACATGTTAACAGTAGCTATCTCTGTGTTGTGAGATTAGAGAGAACTTTTGCTATTTCAAAATTTTCTTCAATAAAATATTGTTTATGTATTTCTCAAAGGATAATATATGTATGATATATAATATTGAGATATAATAAGTGTCATAACATAATGATTATGCTTTTTAAAAGTTTGCTAAGCTAGATGATTTATAGTGTGCTATCTCTTGTTTTAAGGTTCTATATACCTATGATTTTATCCTAGAACAGGAGTTGGCATACCATGGCCCTTAGACCTCATCTGGTCTGCTACTTTATTTTGTAAATATAGTTTCATTGGAACACAGTCATGCTCCTTCACTTATATGCTGTTTATGGCTATTTTCATGCTACAGTGTTAGGGTTGAGTGAATGTGATAGAGACTGTATGGTCTGCAAAGTTCTAAAATATTTACTTTCTGGCCCTTTACAGAAAACGTTTATTGACCCTTATTCTAGAGTGTTGAATTGGAAATTTCTATCATTTAAAAATGCATGAATTCAGTGAAAATATAGTTTCATATTAATGTTTAACAAAAATGTTGATGCCTAAACTTCTCTAAAGGTCTATACTTTATTTTAATAATTTTGTGAATATTGAATTCGCAGGGCTAAGAAAGATCAAGGTCCAAGCTGACTCTTTTGCTGAAGAATCAGAGAAGCTTAGATCTAGTGAGGACTGCAGAGATCTGGGCTGCTGCCATTCCTTTGTGACCTGACCTTGTGGGCTACAATATGTTATTTTCAATCTAGTTTTGCAGGAAGGAGAAGGGGCTAAGTGTTGCTTTTTCACAGAATGGTTACTCTGCTTTCCAACTGAAAGTGAAATGTTGCATTCATTTCAATAGCAAATATTTATTGCCTGAGGCATTCTGTGGGGGGCTGTGCTGGAAAGGATGAATGAGGAGTCCCTGTCTTTAAGGAACTCAAAGAAACAAAATGGAGAGATGAACATTCTGGACAAGGGTAGAATCAAAGGAACACAGGCCTGTACGGCACAGGAAAGATGCCTGAGATCTGAAAAAATATCATGGTCTATAGGTATTTGGAAAGACGAAGGTAAAATATGTGAATAAATCTGTGAAAGAATTGAGTGAGAGTTTTGCATTGATTTTGGCTGTGATTCTTTTTCACTTTGTTTTGTAATTACTTAATCAAATTCACCTAAGATTTAATGACTGGAAGTAGGAAGATTTAGCTTAAAAATGTGATTTGGATAGGGCGCAGTGGCTCACGCCTGTAATTCCAGTAGTTTGAGAGGCCGAGGTGGGTATATCACCTAATGTCGGGAGTTCGAGACCAGTCTGGCCAATATGGCAAAATTCCATCTTTACTAAAAATACAAAAATTAGCCAGGTGTGGTGGTGTGTACCTGTAGTTCCAGCTACGGGGGAGGCTGAGGCAGGAGAATTGCTTGAACCTGGGAGGCGGAGGTTGCAGTGAGCCAAGATTGCACCATTACACTCCAACCTGGGGGTCAGAGAGAGACTCCTTCTCAAAAAAAAAAAAATGTGATTTTTACCTTTCAAATATTTTCAATTTTGGCATATGTTTTCTACTCATGCAGATTCTGTTTTGATTGGCCCTCACGTTACTAGGTTAGTCATTGATTATTTCTTGGATTATTTTGAGGGTGGAGTTGCATCTCATCCAGAATAGACAGAAAGAGGCACCAGAGTCTTCTGTGCTTCTAAATATTTTCTTCTCAATTCTTTAATTAGACACGTATTTGATTTAAAATGCCTTTCTTTGCATCAAAGATGTGATTAGTCTTAAGAAGTATTAAATTATTTATTATACATTAGTGCCAAGGCCTAATCAAGGGACCATCTAATGGAGATGTGCCTTAGTTAATAGGAGTGACTGATGTGACTGATGATGGTGGGAGGGTGAGAAGGTGATCATTTTGGAGCTGGGGATGTCTTTGGAGGACACTGAGAACTCACCGATTGCCTGAGGAAGAAGAGAGAGAATAACATATATAATGTGGAAGGCTTCAAAACTGAGCTACATGAGAATCACCGTTGCATGTTTTTCTTTCTTGCTTTTTTTTTTTTTTTTTTTTTTTTACAGAATCTCACTCTGTCACCCAGGCCGGAGTTCAGTGGCACGATCTCAGCTCACTGCAACCTCCACCTCCCGGGTTCAAGCAATTCTCCTGCCTCAGCCTCCTGAGTAGCTGGGACTACAGGCACCTGCCACCACGTACAGCTAATTTTTGTATTTTTAGTAGAGATGGAGTTTCACCATATTGGCCAGGGTCTCGAACTTAACCTTGTGACCCACCTGCCTCGGCTTCCCAAAGTGCAGGGATTACAGGCATGAGCCACTGGATGTTTTTCTAATGATTTTCCTGCTCTGAGCTTTCCGTATTTACATCCTTCCACATTTACTTATTCATCAAGAGATCACAGGAATCTAATAATTCTTCTGAAATTCATTCCTGTCTCTAAATTATAGCCATTGTATACATGGATCTTATTAGGAATAGAAAACCTAGTGGATTTTTTTTGGAAAAAAATTAGGGGAACACTATTGACAATGATAAACTTGGTTGTCAAATATTATCATTCCTAATTGCTTGATATATTTATAAATATTTCTGAAAAATTCATATTTATCCCCTAAGTAAATATTTAATTTTACCATACTTCATGAATATTTTAATCTTTATATTCTTTGATAGGCAATAAACTTTGATAGCAAATTTTTGTTGAAATACAAAGAACATATAAAATGCATCATTTATGGAGTTTTCTAACTTGCCTTATTCTCCTCATCAAGTTTTAGACAGCTCTGTGTTTGCACAAATTATACAATTTATGCTGTAGGATCTGTACAGATTTTACTGTGTAAATATACGTCTTCCATATAAAATTTCTCTGTATGAAAATGAAAATAATGTAAATTTTTTACATTATTATATTTACATAAATAATATGTGACTAATTTTAGAATCTAATACTGGGTCTTATGTAAATCATTAATAGTTTAACATCCTCGGTAGTTATACCTAAAAATAATTATTAGCTATTTTTACTGCAATTTACATGTGTCCCACAGTAATATACATAATGTAGATATTATACCTTGGGCATACATAGTTGGTTCAAGATCAATTTGTTACTTGCTTTGATATATATTGTTATCTGGGTCATTGTTTGCCTTTCCCCCTTAGTTAATTTTTTTTTTGTTTTTGGAGACAGAGTTCACAGTTCATTTCTATTAACATTTATGTACCAGATTTCCTTTCTTTCTTTCTTTCCTTTTTTTTTTTTTTTTTTTTTTTAGACAGGATCTCACTGTGTCACGCAGTGGCCAGGCTGGAGTGCAGTGGCATGATCTTGGCTCACTGCAACCTCTGCCTCCCAGGCTCAAGCAATTCTCCCACCTCAGCCTCCTGAGTAGCTGGGATTACAGACGCGCACCACCATGCCCAGCTATTTTTTTTTTTTAAGACGGAGTCTCGTTCTGTCACCAGGCTGGAGTACAGTGGCGTGATCTCAACTCACTGCAAGCTCCGCCTCCTGGGTTTAAGCAGTTCTCCTGCCTCAGCCTCCCAAGTAGCTGGGACTACAGGTGCACGCCACCATACCCAGCTAATTTTTGTATTTTTAGTAGAGACGGGGTTTCACCATGCTGGCCAGGATAGTCATGATCTCTTGACCTTGTGATCTGCCCGCCTTGGCCTCCCAAAGTACGCCCAGCTAATTTTTATATTTTAGTAGACATGGGGTTTCATCATGTTAGCCAGGCTGGTCTCTAACTCCTGTTGTCAAGTGGTCCACCTGCCTTGGCCTCCCAAAGTGCTGGGATTACAGGCATGAGCCACCGCACCCGGCTGGTTAAAATTTATCCAAATTATTTTTGCTTCAGATGGCCTGTATGAAGGTGAGTTAGATTCTGTCCCTTTTAGAGTGACAGTGCTCATAAGTTCTTTATCCTTTCCAGGAGGACCAGAAGAATCCCACTGACTGCTGGGGGAAGGGCTCATCTTTTGAGTCAGTTGCTCTGCTTGTCCTGTGTGCACGGCCTGTGTTCTTGCTTCTGTGTGCACGTTGATAGCTTCTTTTTGTGTTCCAGGATTGCTGTCATGAAGTGCCTCACTCAAATAAATTAGCTCTGTGTCTTCAAGAGAAAATAGATTTACCTCCCTACAGAAGAAAATTCTAGATGATAAGAAAGCTGGACTTTAACAAATAATTTTCATCATCATCATTTATACCAAGCAGCTTTTGGAAATGCCTTACCTGGAGCTGATCCTGGATTGGGTGCACAACAGATAGGCAACACTGATTCAAGTAAATACAGAGGAGATTCAGACAGCTCCATCAATGTTAGGATCCAAAATTCATACACCAAATAGATGATTTAATAGCATTATGACCCCCAGGGGAATAATGATATAGGAAAGGGTAGTGGTAGTGTGCCATTAAATTTCTGTTGGTCTTCTACATTCAGTTAGTCTAGGAAGTCATTAAGAAAGAGAAGGGATTTTAAGATGATTCAGTGAAAGAAAGTGCGCTCTCTAATATCATGTCTTGGGTAGCAAATCACTATTTGAGTGTTTTTCCTGCATTCATAATCTTAGGCAATTATTTGGACACATAGGCACAACATATCCTCGAAACAGAGAGCAGTAGCCACACATTTCTGCAAACAATGAGAATAATTATTAAATGATTCCTGGAAAATATGGAAAAAAGAAACTTACATCACTAGATGAGTAATATCTTAATTGTGGACATTTTGCAACACTATAGACAGTTTTGATTTTTTAAATGCTACTTTTGATGAGTCTGTTAAAAAAACTGCCAAGGTATATTTATTAATATAATACATTAGATAGGCTTGAGATGACTTCTGAACCTGTGGTGTTTACTAATTTTTTCTTTTTATTGATTTATTGTGACATGGGAAATAATTTATTGTATTTTGAGTTATTCAAAAATTCTAGTAATAAGATATCTTCTTAAATGGGCAGTAAATATTATATGAATATTTGTTCATGATACAGAGTGGGATTTATTAAAATGAAATTTATCACCAAGAACAAATTCCTATTTCATTTACGTATTTTCTTAATATACTTTCTGTGTGCTACTGTAAAGATGCTGTAATTTGCTTTTTGAAATTACAGCTCTCCACGATGAGAGGGAAGCTTGATTTGATTAATTATGCTTACAAGCTGTTAGAGTGGGGGAAAAAGAAAACGGTTTTGACTTTAGTTTTTGCATAATTGCTGCTTTTTGGATTTACATTACTTCCATCAGTTGTTGAGAAATGAAGAACTAATTTATTTTAAAGAGAGAGAGAAGATGAAGAGTCAAGGGTATCAATACTGAAAAGTAATAACATTTAACTACCACTTTAATATGGTGATCAGTAAGATGAGAGAAAGTATTCATTAAAATGATAGTGCCAGACTTCATGGATATTTTTCAATCTATAAGAAAATAGTTATTCTTATATTTAGAGGACTGATTCCTTAGATGATTTTCATTTTACTTAACTGACACCATTAGACATTACATTAAAAGGAACACAATCAATTCCTTATATACTGCTTCACTGAAAGCATTTGCAATGATCTTCGAGGTTGGTATTCATTATCCTTCAAGAAGAATAACAGATTCATTTCATTTCTTCTTAGTCAAATAATTATAATTAGACAGAGAATATTTATTGCTGGTACTGGGACAATGCTTTAAATGTCAGAAAACAAACTACAGGCAACGCAATATCCAAAATCAGGCACCTGAGTTTAAAAATTAGATATAGTGGTCATTAAAATAATCAACATGGTTTCCTCTTCTCTGTAATTAATGACTAGATATTTGCATCAGGCAGCAGACTTCTGTAAAAGACTTTTACAGTGGAAAAGACTTATTTAAATCCATCTTATTAACTCTGGAAAGGTAGAGGCGAAGGTAATTTCAGAGGGACCATTTTCATTCTTGCTTCTATTTCCATTCCATCCTTATTCCTTTCTTCCTGTATGCTCTTAAGTCTGGTATTCGGCAAGAACCCCTCTGAACAGCCATGTTTGGTTAAGATTAGCTTGTTCTTTTCAAGCTCACAGCTTCATAAATATGCATTCTATTCTAGGAAGCAAAGATTCTATCCATGACAATTTGCTGTCTAGTGGTATGCATGATATAGTCTGTTATAATGGGAAAATTGCATACACATGTTGACTGAAGAGAGTTTTACCGATAGGAAATCAAGAAACTTCCTGGGAAGATTAGGAAAATTAACCTTTGTCTGGCATCAAGGAGAGAAATTATATTTCGCATATTTCCTCTATATTTGTACAAAATATTTACATAGACTTCAACTGTGGAAAAACAATTTTAAATATTTTCTAAGTGAATTTCAGATCAAATACACACTTGGCATAGTTTGCAAATATTTATTTTCCTCAAATTTTATTCTAATATTGTTCCAGGTTATGTAGCGGATCCCGTGATACTTGCATCTACTCTTAGTGTTTACCACCTTCTGGTTTTTATTATTTGTTTTTCTCACTTAGCCATACATTTTTGAAGAAGGAGGGGGTGGCATTTACTTTAGCATCTGCTTGGTTTCATGCTGAGCATAGCGCATAGGCATAGAGAGTGCTCAATAGGTACTGTCTAATTGAATGGTGATAATCAACATCAATGATGATAAAAATGACTTGGTTTCTGACTGTGATAAAAATTTAAATGTAACATTTTAGGAGGATTGTGCTAGCTTATTTATTTGAAATATTTCATTGAATTCCTGTCCCAAGTAGTTGGTTTACTTGGTGGAAAAATGTTCACATATAACAAGGCTACTTAAATCAAGTTCTATAGTCTGCTGGGGCCCCATAGATAGGTTTAACATTAATGCAAACTCTGAAATAGTTTGCAAAATGTTGCATGCATGTGCATTTTTCTGGAGAGAGAATCAAAGCTTTTAATAGATTCTCAAAGAGCTCTGTGACTTAAATAAGATTTAATGACTGAGTAGTTGTTTTGGCAAAAAGTCCAGATTTTGTCAGTTGTCATATGTTCTCTCTATTCTTATCATTTAAATTAAACTATGATAAAAATTTAATAAGATCGTGTGTTCCTATTCAACACTGTATTCAGTTTTTTAAAATTTAAAAACATATCAGTGTCCTTATTTTTAACTATAATAGGAAACTTTACATGAGAAGAATATTGTTAGAGAAAATCAATAGCTAATAGTGGGGAAAGAAGCTATAAAACTTAGGTATAGTGGATATGTAGTTTATAATTCAACACATTTTACATAAATGAAATACATTTATAAATGCATAGAATAAAGACAGGAAAGATGTCCTTGAATTGTCTACAATGATTATTCCTGGGTGAGTCTTACAAGATTTTATTTTCTTCTTTTGGCTATTACAATCTGTATTTTAAAATCTACTCTTCAAGAATTTTATATGTGTATAGTGAGTATTGCTCAGAAGTTCTTTTTCTTAGTTGTTCTTTGCATTTTTGTCATGCTGATTATTTTTCTTCAAGCATTTAAATATCAACACATGCATATACATGTACACATATGCATACACACGTATATGTATATAGAATCAAACAGAGAGAAATCTGCTTCAATGACATTAGAATAGTTTGAACATTATTGAAATGAAATTTATTTATCATTGTGTTGTGGGACTTATGCTTCCATGGCCAATAAATCTATCCTTTGGTTAAGAGTCTTGGGTTTGCAGAAGGTGGGAGGGTTGTCTCAGCTTTTTGGATACAGGTAGAAAGTTTGAGAGATTCTAAAAATGGGCTGGAAAAAAACAAGTTAAATCTAACAACCAGTATTGAAAAGAATGGGAGATACCCATATTATCCATACAATTAGAAAAGACAAGGAAGGAGATTTGAGATATGCTGTCTCTCTTTCTATCTCTGTCTCCCTCCCTCCCTGCCTCCCTCCCTCCCTCCCTCTCTATCTCCCTCCCTCCCTCCCTATCTCCCTCCCTCCCTCCCTATCTCCCTCCCTCCCTATCTCCCTCCCTCCCTCTCTATCTCCCTCCCTCCCTTCCTCTCTATCTCCCTCCCTCCCTTCCTCTCTATCTCCCTCCTTCCCTTCCTCTCTATCTCCCTCCCTCCCTCTCTATCTCCCTCCCTCCCTCCCTTCCTCTCTATCTCCCTCCCTCCCTCCCTTCCTCTCTATCTCCCTCCCTCTCTATCTCCCTCCCTCCCTCTCTATCTCCCTCCCTCCCTTCCTCTCTATCTCCCTCCCTCGCTCCCTCTCTATCTCCCTCCCTCCCTCCCTCTCTATCTCCCTCCCTCCCTTCCTCTCTATCTCCCTCCCTCCCTCCCCATCTCCTTCCCTTCCCACTCTGTAGCACACGTAAAAACGTATGCGTGCATCACAACATACTGCATCCATGTACTTCTTTATTGTGTGTGGCACTTTTTTGGGTTCTTCTCTTTTTCAGTGCTACCCTTGATATTCATTTAACTACAGTTTACCTTAAAAATGTGTTTTTATTTAGCTGAAAGTTAGGGGCTTATTAGCAAATACTGTCTGTTGTTTCCTGCTACACCTGTCCCTTCCCTGTATGTGTTGCATGTATACCTCTGACCACCCCCACAAAACAAAGGCCCTTGAAAATCATGAAATTCAGACTTACATGTGGAAGTTCAAAAATATTTTTACCTCAGATGCAGATAATTCGAATGAAGCCAAGAGAGCAAATAAGCAAAAAGTACTCTAATGAATGAATTTGATAACTAGGTTTCTTTTTTAAATGAAGCTATAAAATACTCACCACCATGCTATGTACCACATTTATGAAAAGAATCCTGGTATGTGCATAGCCATGTAAGCCATCAGTGAGTCTCATATTCCATTGATAGGGAACAGTCAGGGAAGGTGGATTTGTGAGCTTAGTGAAGAACCTTGGTAATGTTGCTATCCTGCTTGTTCTTTCGTTTCTGTCCTCTCAGTTCACGTGCCACAACCTCTGTAACTGTGGAATGGCAGCATACACACATTTCTTGAATTAACAAAATGCATGAAATTTAAACTTTGGCAATTGGTGGGAAGTTATGGGGGCTGGTGGGCACTTTCCAGAAGTCTGAAAAGAGAAGGCAGAGGAAGGAGATAAAGCTCATCAAAGCAAAGGGGCCACCTGTCCCCTTATTCTTTGATACTCCCGCCAGAGTAGTCGTCATGAAACATGGGTTTAAAGCAGGTTAAAATGAATGCCCAAGTGTTGGCTGGAAAGCATCCATACTCTGTCTTGTTAAGGTAAACTGGATTTCTGTTGAAAAACCTCTTTCTCTTCTACACATATGTCATATATTGGAGGTGGATGTGATTCAGACCAAATAGAACATTTTGCAATATCCTGTTCAGAGTAATTGATTCAGAGTTCGAAAGAGATTTTCCAAGGGGTGGGTAAATCTAAGGAAGATGTAGGTCCGTAGTTTCTGGCAACTGTCTAGCCACCAAGTAGAACTTGGAAATAAAACCATTGTGGAGGAGAATGAGCTTCAAGAGGGAGAGAGTGTGGGCTATGGGGACATTGTTTAAGCCTCTAAATAAATCTCTGATAGCTTTCTCATTTTCTTTGCTAGTAAGTTCATTTTTTTTTCTTTCATTAACTTAGAGTTGTTTTTGTCATCTAAAACACAAATACTTCTAACTGATACAATGTCTTCCCGCTCCTGAAATCACACAGATTCTATATTAGCTGCATAGTAACATAAAGCTCCTTAGTACCCAATGGGCACTGCATTATCTGAACCAACACTGCCTTTTGGCTTCTTTAGGTTTTGTTCTGCTAAGCTTCTAATTTCTTAAATTGTCCACTTAACCCAATAGTATCCAGCCCTTCTTCATTTCTAAGTAATGCTTTAGTTGAACTTCTCAGACTTGGATATGTAGTATTTTCCAATTTGCGTTATGGTTCATTATTTGAATTATGAGTTATTTATATATTTAAAAAATCACCAATCATATATTGTTTGAGTTTTCTTCATTATTGGTTTCTCACGTGATTACATTGTGGTCAGCGAATGTGATATGTCTATATTCAACTTTTGTAATATGTACATATTTCACTTTATAATTTTATAATAAATTATAGTTTGTTAATTTCATTTAAATTGTTTTAAATCTGTTTTAGTTTAGTTTCTGTTATTGTTCTCTGTCATCAGTTGGTTACTGAAAGAGCTCTGTTAAAAATCTCCTTAATAAAATTAATTTTTCAAGTTCTCTTTTATTCTGTCAAATATGGCTTTATTTATTTGGAATTTATGTTATTAGCTGTATATGCATTCAGAATAATTACACTTTCTTGGCTGGGCACAGTGGCTCATGCCTGTAATCCTAGCATTTTGGAAGGCCGAGTCGGGCAGATTGCCTGAGGACAGGAGTTGCAGACCAGCCTGGCCAACATGGTGAAACCCCATTTTTACTAAATATACAAAAATTAGCCAGGCATAGTGGTGGGTGCCTGTAATCCCAGCTACTTGGGAGGCTCAGGCATGAGAATCGCTTGAACCTGGTGGGCAGAGGTTGCAGTGAGCTGAGATCGCACCATTGCACTCCAGCCTGGGTGACAGAGTGAGACCCTGTCTCAAAAAAAAAAAAAAAAAAAAAAAAAGTGAAATTATTACATTTTCTTGGAGGATTGAATGTTTTAGTAATATGTAGTTATCCTCTTTTTCAGTAAATATATTTATTGCCTTAAAATGTATTTGTTAGTATAAATAGTGGTATCTTCTTCCTTTTGGGTAGTGTTTGCCTGTAGACTATTTCCATCTAGGTTACTGGAAGCTGGCAAGTGCCTCGAGGTAGCTGCTGGATTGAGAGCCTGCTTCCCATCTTGGATTCTTGCTCTTGCTTTCTATTATTTTAGGATTTCCTTTATTTTCTTATTGTCTTGCAAACTCAGCTGTGCCCTAGAACAGGTTTTTAAAAAGAATTGCATCCAACATTTTTAGGAAGTTTATTTTATCTAGTATCTTATGAGAAGTAAAAATTCTTCTCCATTTTCTGCCCATTTAAATCCCTACCATGTTTAAAGGCTCCAAAGCTACCTCTTTGGAAAGCTCTTCTGTCAGACAGAATTAATCCCTCCCTCTGGATTTCCCCATATTATTTATGCCTCGATTTCGCACTCATTTCATTTTGTCTTAGACAATTCTCATTTACGTATCTTAGGTCATGCAGTTCTTCTCCACTTACCTTCAGTGGTGTCTTTCCTTTTCTTGCCCATTTTCCTAAATGCTGTAGATTTGTCCCAAGTCTACTACAAATGTAATGTCCCCCGTGATAGCCTCAGATATTCTATTCCTCGCTGATGTGTTTCATTTCTGAATTCCTATTACCTTCTTAGCTTAAGTCACTGAAATAGCACCTCTGATTCACAGGCTTGCCTTGTTCTCTAATTTTATGATGGTCCAAGATAGAAATCAGAAAGAAGTTAGTATATTCTTGTTCTGACCTGTGCAGTTGTCTGTGTGAGTCTCCTTGACTCTTTTATTGTAGATGAGATTGACTTGATTGACCACTGCACACTGAGCATTTGCCTAAAATCCTCCCCAAGGCCAGAAGTGGTAATTCACGCCTCTGATCCCAGCACTTTGGGAAACCAAGGCGGGTGGAACACCTGAGGTCAGGAGTTCAAGACCAGCCTGGGCGACATGACGAAACCCCATCTCTACCAAAAATACAAAAATTACCTGGGAATAATGGTGCGTGTCTGTAGTCCCAGGTACTTGGGAGGCCGAGGCGGGAGAATTGCTTGAACCCAGGAGGCGGAGGTCTCAGTGAGTCAGGATCACTCTGCTGCACTCCAGCCTGGGTGAGAGTGAGACTCCGTCTAAAACAAATAATAATAAAATAAAATCCTTCCCAAGCTCTTTGGCTTTTCCCAGGCTGGAGTACAAGTGTGGTTCTCAAGTTCACCCAGATATGACATTCATTATCTTACTTAATTTCGACAAAGATACTCACACACATAAGGCAGTTGTCTATAATACGCTTTACTAAGATATTGGGAAATTTGTATTCCAGCAATGCAAGGAAATTTAACTTTATTATTTTTCAGATATTTTCTTAAAAAGTTACTCATCTATCCCATCATCAGAAAGAAGACGAAAGAGAAATTCTTCATGCCTTTGAAGCCTTTGGATGTAACTCAGCACTGCCAGACTAATGCTTATTCTATTCTCAATAGATAAAGCAGTCTATATGTCTTTGGAGAGGGTTGATATTTTACGTTAAAAAAATAGACCAACATTGTGAATAATTGTTGCACTCATCAACATGGATGAATTTCAAAAACATATTGTGGAATGAAAGAATCTCAGAGGAGAATAAATTCAAAATTATTCAATTCAAATAAAGTATAAGAACAAGTAAAACTAAACTATTTATTGTTTGAGGTTATGTACAAAGGTAATAAAAATAATTTGGGGGCATCTGGGAATCCTCTATTTATTGGCCAGGGAGTCAGATGCAAATATTTCATTTTATTACTGATCATTAAATTGTGCATATACATGTATACATTTTCATATACTTCATATAATTTCAAAATATAATAATAAATTAGGCAACAAAAGCAAAAACAAATAAAATATACCAATATCAACAAAGCAGAATGTGTCAGAAACTATTAAATTTCCCAAATCTAACACTAGATCCGTAGATGAACACAGACCTTACCTAAATGTTTTTGACCTTGGGAAAAAATAAAGTACAATTGTTACTAAACAGAAAGTCTTTCTTCATGCTGAATATATCAGCTGTAGAGGAGAAAATCAGTGACTCATAACATACTACACCCAGTGTCTGCACAAAGGATTTAGATTAATTATTCTTGGTTGGTTCAGACATATTTCTCTAAGATCTTGACAACTGATATTGGTTGGTTATGACCCAAGCCATTACAAAGAAACTGAAGAAAGGGACTGTAATCATTTCTGTGAAAATAGAAGAGTTTAAACATAGCCAATTATTATTAATAGTTGCAGAATAAACAAAAATAAATGTAACACATTGTTTAAGCTGATAACTAGGGATCTTTACTCAGAGTGTAAGAATATGCTTTTAAAAATTTTATTTATATTTAGAACAATAACTCTGCTACAAGTTTGCATTTAGGTTTTCAGATTAATATAGGATCCTCTTTCAGAGATTAAAAATGAAAAAAACTAACAATTTTTTCCTATATAGAATGTTCCAAAGCTCATGATAAAATTAAAGCTTTATATAATACAGAATGCAGTTTCCTCATTTGTATGCATTACTTTATTTTCTTTTTATTCTCCCTGTTACCCAATATAACAAATAAAAATGTCATTTTTAAAAAAAGGACTGTTTGTGTTAATCATATGGCTGTATGTATTTTCACAGACTTTATATCTTTAACCTGAGAGTGTTTGTATTAATATTTCTAAGCATTTTCAATAGCAAGCTTGCTAGTCATTTGAATAGGTAAAATAGATACCCAAGAGAGATATGACTTTTTCATGAAGTCAGTGGATTTTCTTTATAAGAAGACCAGGTTCCCTTTTTCCCTCTTTTAAGAAAAATGAGAGTTGACACCATTGTGCAGCAAGCCAGATATACCTCAACACTTGGCTTCTCCCCAGAACTTCAGAATGCTCACTTCTGGTTGTATTTTAAAAAATATCATTATTGTGTTGATATTTACAGTTTGTATTGAACACATATTTGGAGTATAGACTCCTGGTAAGTGCTATTTTGTTTTCATAAACCAGTGCTTGTGGACCACTATAGATGTATAAGGTATAGATTATATTTATATATATGCATATGCATGTATATGTATACACATACACATATATGCATATACACATGCACTGCATACACCTGTGTGTGTGTGTGTGTGTGTACAGTGGATGTGTATGACTGTGAGTATGTAAAAGTCTCATTTTAAGCAAGGGCTTCAAAATGAAGAATCAAATAAAAAGAAAACATAACTTCCCTAAGTTCCAAACTATCCCAGGGTGCTCAGCTCCATTGCCTCCCTGGGTTTTCTCCAAATGCAACTTATTTGTCATGGATTTGGAGGACCTGTGAAGATGAAATGCAGCTCTAGCAATGGAGAGGGGATAGCTAGGGAAGGTCTTTGTCCATTCAACACACACTTCAGGGGAGAAGCCCACTATTCTGAAGTTACCATTTGGCCTCGTCTCCCCTGAGTGATGAGAAAATTGCAAGTCACATCCAGTTTGTTAGTTTTATTTCAATTATGATAATTTTAGCTGAAAGCTAAATTAGAGCTTAATTTTAGTCACAGCCAGCAGGAGCAGATGCTACTTTTCTGGCTCCTGGACATTTCTTCTCATATGAACAAACACGCCTACTCCCTTTCTCTTTTCTCCCTACTTTCTGTATCACATCTAAAGCAACATAGGAAAAAATGGATAGGCATTCTTAAATCACAAATAATCACTTTTTATTTATTATTTTGTGTTTGCGTATAAATGATTTCTGCTTATTCTATAAGCACCTTCCACACTGAAAATAGCACAGTGTTGATCAGAAGACAATTATATAAAAATAAGACTTTTATTTATTTTTTAAAATTTCAACTTTTATTTTAGGTACAGAGGGTACATGTGCAGGTTTGTTACATGGGTATACTGCACCCAGGTAGTGAGCATCATACCCAATAGGTAGTTTTTCAACCCATGCCTTCTTTTTTCCTCCTTCCTCTAGTAGTCTGCAGTGTTTATTATTCCTATGTTTATGTCCATGTGTATTCAATATTTAGCTCCCATTTATGAGTGAGAATATGCAATATTTGGTTTTCTGTTCCTGCATTAATTCACTTAGGATTATGGTCTCCAGCTCCTTCCATGTTGCAGCAAAGGACATGACTTCGTTCTTTTTATGGCTGTGTAGTATTCCATGATACATATATCATGGAATATATATATATGTCACGTTTTCTTTATCCAGTCCACTATTGACGGGCGCTTAGATCTTCCATGTCTTTGCTATTGTGAACAGCATGGCAATGAATGTGAGGGCATGTGCCTTTTTGGTGTAATGATCTATTTTCCTTTGGGTACTTAGTAATGGGATTGCTGACTTGAATGAATGGTAGCTCTGTTTTAAGTTCTTTGAGAAATCTCCAAACTGCTTTCCACGGTGGCCGAACTAATTTACATTCTTAGCCAACAGTATATAAACGTCCCCTTTTCTCTACAGCCTTGCCAGCGTCTGTTTTTTTTTTTTTTTTTGATTTTTTGTAATAGCCATTCTGACTGGTGTGAGATGATATCTCATTGTGGTTTTGATTTGCATTTCTCTTATGATTAATTATAAGGAGCATTTTTAAATATGTTTGTTAGCCACTCATATAGTCTTCTTTTAAGATGTGTCTGTTCATGTCATTTGTTGGGGGGATTTGTTTTTTGCTTGTTGATTTGTTTTAGTTGCTTATGGATTCTGGATATTAGATCTTTGTTAGATGCACAGTTTGTGAATATTTTCTCTCATTCTGTAGGGTGTTTCCTCTGTTGAGGGTTGGTTTCTTTTGGTGTGCAGGAGCTCTTTAGTTTAATTAGGTTCTACTTGTAAGTTTTTGTTCTTATTACAATTGCTTTTGGGGACTTGGCCAAAAATTATTTTCCAAGGCTGATGTTAAGAAGGGTATTTCCTAGGTTTTCTTCTAGAGTTTTTATAATTTGAGATCTTACATTTAAATCTTTAATCCATCTTCAGTTACTTTTTGTATATGGTGAAAGGTAAAGTTCCAGGGCCAGGCATGGTGGCTTATGCCTGTAATCCCAGCACTTTGGGAGGCTGAGGCAGGTGGATCACCTGAGATCAGGAGTCTGAGACCAGGCTGGCCAACATGGCAAAACCCTTTCTTTACTAAAAATACAAAAATTAGCCAGGTGTGGTGGCAGCTGCCTATAATCCCAGCTACTTGGGAGGCTGAGGCAGGGAGAATCGCTTGAACCCGGGAAGCAGAGGTTGCAGTGAGCCTAGATCATGCCATTGCACTCTAGCCCAGGAGACAGAGTGAGACTCCTTCTCAAAAAAAAAAAAAAAAAAAAAGAAAGAAAGGTAAAGTTCTAGTTTCATTCTTCTGTATATGACTAGCCAGCTATCCCAGCACCATTTATTGAATAGGGAATCCTTTCCTCATTACTTGTTTTTGTTGGCCTTGTCAAAGATCAGATGGTTCTAAATGTGTGGCTTTATTTCTGAGCTTTCTATTCGGTTCCATTGATCTGTGTGTCTGTTTTTGTACCAGTACCATGCTGTTTTGTTTACTATAGCCTTATGGCATAGTTTGAAGTTGGGCAGTGTGCTGCCTCAGATGTTGGTCACCTATTAGGTCCAAGTTCTAACAATGACATTGAAAGAAAAACTAATTTTTGACATACAGATATTCACAAAGGAAAATGTTAATTCTGCCTTAATATCTGTCCTTAGCTTTTAAAAAATAATAGCCTTATTAAGATATAGTTCATCCATTTAAAGTCTACAACTCAGTGGTTTTTAGTCTATTCACAGAGTTGTGCAACCATCACTATAGTCAATTTTGGAACATTTTCTTCAGCCAAAAAAGAAACCCTGTGCCTGTTAGCAGTTGCTCCCCATTTTTCTCCAACATCCCTTAGTCCCTGCCAATCACCAGTCTACTTTCTGTATCTTTGGATTTGCCTATTCTGGACATTTTCTATAAACAGAATTTGAAAAAAGTGGTCTTCTATAAATGGCTTTAACTTATCTTTAACTTATCACAATATTTAACTTATCACAGTATTTATCACAATGTTTTCAAGGTTCATCCATGCTCTAGCATATATCGGTACTTCATTTTATTGTGGAATAATATTCCTCTCTATGGATAGAGCACATTTTGCTTATCCATTCATCAGCTCATGGACATTTGGGTTGTTTTAATGTTTTGGCTCTTATGAATAATGTTGCCATAAACATTCATGTATGAGTCTTTGTGTGGGCATATTTTTTTAAATTTCTCTTGGATATATGCCTTGGAGTCGAATTATTGGGTCATAGAGTAACTCTATATTTAACCCTTTGAAAGACTGCAAGACTTTTCCCCAAAGTGGGTGCATCATTTTCCATTTCCGTCAGCAGTGTGTGAGAGTTCCAATTGCTCCATGTCCTAGGCTTTTAATTGAATTTTTGATGTTGAGCCACACTAGAATAAAAGTCTATACTTAGCTGCAACGTTACAATGTTAACACTAGAAGCAATATTTAACAAGCTTGTTATGACTTTTGCAGGTGCATTTCAGGATTTCATTTTAAAGCACTTGAGAACAATATTTCTATAGCTCTTTGCTGGGAGTCAGAAAGTTTTCCAATACTAGAGCTCTCTGAATACTGGGAAAACAAGATTGCTGCCCCAGAAATTACTTTTCTTTGTTCTCTGCGGACATCAGATATGAGTCTGTGGTTTGGGCTTCTGATGAGTTTGTTCGTACGTGATTCAATGGTGGTGAGTTTTTCGGTTACTCCTCAAATGAGTTTTTTTTTTTTTTCTTTCTGCATGCTGGTGGAAAAGGGAAGATGAAAAACAAAAAGAATCTATCAGAGACCTCCCTGATGCAGTGTCTTGGAGAATTCATGTGCAGCTTCATCTGGAATTCTCCTCTTTTTTTGGTCCTGAAAAGTCACTCTTGTGCACACATGAACACTTTGATCTTCTACCCACTGTTTTATTGGCAAGATGCTTGTCTTATATTCCCCTCCTTTGGATTCTGAAATGTTATTTACTTCTCGTTCACAGCTCCAAGTACATTTGTGTCTCTTCCTTGACACCAGACTGAACTGTTAGGAGAAGAGATACTGAACCTTCACAGTGCCTTGCATTATATTGTCTCCTATCCCAGAGTTTTCACTGAGATGTGAGAACATTCAGTTCTAATAAGTTTTAGTTGCTTTTTACGATTGTACGTAAGCAGTGTTGTTATTGAAATAGACTGTGCCGAGGCATAAATATGTACAGAAAGCTGACAAAGAAACACAGAAGGCTTGAAAATGGGCCTTTCTATCTTTGAGATTGGATTGAGATGACACTCACCACGATGCTGATTTCTACTTTAAGTTTTCTCTACACTGGGGTGTATCTTATTTACTACTATTTGAGAAGGCATTTCAGCTGACTTCAACACTGTCAACAGCTGCTAGCCCCAGCATGGCCCAGCAGCTGGTGTGGAGGGTTTGGGGCTAGGCCCAGCATCCCCAGTGTTGGGGAACAGCAAGAATACTGGAACTCGTATTTCCCAGATGAGTGAGACGTTGGGTCAGTCTGTTGACTTCGGTCCTTGGGGAGCCACACTTCCTCACAGAGACTCCTGCTTCTGTGTCATGGCCCATGATGTCAGATCAGATTGGTATGGTTGCTGGTCCAGGTCAGCTTGGCATTTGTCTCATGTCCTTGCATATTATAATGTGGATTTCTGACCCCTTCCTGGGGCTGTTGCATGCAGGAAGCATGATTTTCTTGGTCCAGATGCTATTCTTTGCACAATTATCCCCTTTCATTCCCTCCTGATTATGATGAATAATCAGCAGCCTTTTTTTTTTTTTACTTTGTCTAGTGAACTCAACTTTTTTTTTAAAAAGAAGTAAGTTAAGTTTGCTTCTTTCAGCTTATTGAAGACAATAGGATATTAAGAAATGTGCTTCAGTCTATCTGCTTTGAATCTCATGCTGTTAGACTAAATCACCTGTGATCCCTCCACGTTGAAGTTGTCTACCTATCCGCACATTATTCCCCTCAGTCCTTGAAGATTTGTCTCACTTTACAGCACTGTCGTAATTTCTGGTGATCTCATGATCTTTTCTGTATTCTTGCCCCTCATGGACTTTATCACCATTCCTTTGCTGATGATTTTTTTTCCTCCAGTCTTCCTCAGCTAGTCCAGACTATTTATCATTGTTACTTATCATGTCAACTCCTCCACATCTTAATTTCAAGAATCTCATCCTCTGATCACCATGTCCTAGATTCCCAACTTATTTTCTCTGTATCATGTTTCCAGTAGTTCTTCATCTTCTCTGGGAACTACAATCCACTGGCTACCTCCTTTTCACTGTCTCTCAATGTCCTCATTCCTGAACTTCCTCCTCACTCAGCGTAAATTCCATAGTTGGTCATTTTAGCCCCTCTCTTGCCCTTTCCCTTGATGTTCCTGCTCCTCTGTCACTTCACTGGACTTTCCCAGCAATGCCTCAGTCCGTGGCAGATTCAATCCTCTGCCTCTCTGCATCTGTACCCATGCAGATGAATGTGGCCTGGGAAAAAATAGACAACCATGCTGGTAGGTTTCGCTTAGAGTTACAGCCATGAATCTCAAATGAGCTTGTACCATGCTTCCCTGGCCCATTCATTCTGTGCTCTCCTGGACTATCTCATACATTCCCCACCAAACTCCCAACAGTTCTTCATCATCATTCTCAGCTGGTGACTTTATTCTGACTTCACTGAAAAAAAATGGAACTCATCAGAGCAGAACTTCTGGATTCCCATCATCTCCTCTATCCGCTCACATACTCTGCCTTCCTAACAACTACCACAGACAAACTTTTTCCTCTCTATATCAAGCCAATCCCTCAACCTAATTGGTAGTTTCTACCGCTCTGTCTGTTCAAGAACATTATTCCAGGATTTTCCTGCTTCCTGACCTGCATAATCCAGTTTCCCTCTCTATTTGGTTATCCATGTCTGCATTTTAAAAACGTTATTTCTGGCTGGACGCTGTGGCTCATGCCTGTATTCCCAGCACTTTGAGAGGCCGAGGCAGGTGGATTGCTTGAGCTCATGAGTTTGAGACCAGCCTGGGAAACATGGAGAAACCCCATCTCTACAAAAAAATAAAATAAAATAAAATAAAATACAAACATTATCCAGGTGTGGTGGTTCACGCCTGTAGTCCAAGCTACTTGAGAGGTTGAGGTGGGAGGATGGCTTGAGCCTGGGAGGCAGAGGTTGCAGTGAGCCGAAATTGTACTAGTGTACTCTAGCTCGGGCGACAGAGCCAGACCTTGTCTCAAAAAATAAAATAAAAAATAAAATAAAATTTAAAAGTAAAATAAAATAAAATGCAATTTTTCCCCTATTAAAAGAAAATAAACCCTTGCTTAACTCAACATCACTCTCAAGCATCTGCGTTCTCTTAACCACTTTAAACAAAACTCTAAAAAGAATCTACTGTCTCCATTCTACATTTTCCTTTCTTTCCTAAACCCGCTATAATCAGGCTTTCTTTCTGTCACTCCATTGAAACTGCTTTGTCAAGGCCATTGATGGCCTACATGTAGCTAAATCCGATGGTCAGTGGTCAGTTCTCTTCTTACCTGCCCTATCAGCAGATTCCACAAAATATCAGTTCCTTCATTTTCAAACACTTTTTTTACTTGATTTCCAGGACACTGCGCTCTCCTGGTATGCCTCCTACCTCACAGGTGATTCTTCCCAGTCTTCCTGGCTAGTTCCCTTTCACCCCTTCAACCTCCTTCACTGGTTCATCACAAGATTCAGTCCTTGGACCCCTTCTCTACTTCTCCATGCTCATGACTCCAAATACTATCTATATTTTACACTTCCAAATCAATACCCCCAGCCTACATATCTTTCCCTCATGATTAATATATCAAATTGCATATATAGCGACACTTCTTTTAGATATCTGATAGATTATCTCAATGTAACATCTCCAAAACAACCATCTGAACTTCTCTCCAAATCTACTCCTTCCACAGTCATCCCTATCTTGATAAATAGAAACAATCCTCTGGGTGTTCAGACTAAAAATCTTGTATTATCTCTAACCTCTTTCCTTTCTGATACCTCAGACTCAACCTTTAAGCAAGTCCTATGAATCTGTCTTCAAAACATACCCAGAGGATGACTACTCTTTGCCACCTTCACCACTACCCACAGGTCTTCCTAACTGCCCTCTTGACTTTCACCTTTGCTTTCTTGAACTTTATTCTCAACATGGCAGCCACAGCCTCGTAGTTCATGACACTCCTTTGCTCAAGGCCTTTTGGTTCCAGCCCATTGACTCCTTGCTGTTTGTGGAGCACACACCCCCTCAGGACCTTTGCCCTCCCTGTGCCTCCTTCCTGGAGCCCTGGCCCCCATGCCTCCTTCCTGTCTTTAGTCAGCATCATCTCCACTGAAGAACCTATTTAAAGTTGCAATCTGCTGCCTTCTGGCACTTTCTATTTTCCTTCCCTTCTTTATTTTGTGCAACAATTATAACCATCTTACATGCTATATATTTTACATCTTAATTTGTTTATTTTCTTCCCACCACCAGCAGAATATATACTTCATAAGGGCAGGAATTTTTGTCCATTTCGTTCAGTGCCAAGAACAGTGCCTGGCACACTAAGCACTCGATAAATAGTTGTTGTCGCAGGAATACCATGTGGGATTTAAATTGGGCTTTCTTTCTTATTATAACCTACCTCTTCCCACAAAGGATATGAGGTGACAAGCCTCCTATAAATGAATCACATTGAGAAGCTGGATGCTTTATTAGTCACCTGTGCCTCCATGCTGGCCATGAAAATTTGCAGTAATAGAGGGTAGTAAGCTGGACTTAGGAAACTGGCAATGACAGTTTTTAGCACTAACAGGCTTCCAGAAGTTACAGAAAACTCCTTTAAACATCTCCAAAAGCTTTATTGAATGGCTAACCACTCCACCAACATAACATATCTTTAATATAGGAGTATAAGGTACTCTTTTTTGGTATATTAAAGAATTCTAAGGAAGAGATTACAAATGCTGTGATCTCCAGCACACCCAGAGAGCATAGTGTCCTGGAAATCAAGTGAAGAAGGTGTTTGAAAATGAAGAAAGTGATACGATATGGAATCTGCTGTTACGGCAGATAAGAGGAAAACTGACCCCTGATCATGTGTTACACTAAAGAATTCAAGGGAAGAGATGACAAATACTGTGAGAATTCATGATATTTAGTTAGTACCTGTTAGGGGTTGAATTGTGTTCCTCTCTCCAAAAATATATTGAAATTAGAAATCCAAGGCCATTGTGAATGTGACCTTATTTGGAAATAGGGTCTTTGTAGATGATCAGATTAAGATGAGGTCATTGGGGTGGCCCTAGTCCAATTTGACTGGTGTCTTTATGAAAATGGAACATTTGGACACAGAGACACCTACAGAGGGAAGATGTTGTGAAGCTAAAGAGGGAGAACACCATCTATAAGCCAAGTAATGCCTGGAGCTATCCAGTAGCTATGGGAGAGGCCTAGAATAGATTGTCTCTCCCAGTTCCCAGAAGGAACCAAGACAACTAATACCTTGATCTTAGACTTCTGGTCTCCAGAACAGTGAGACAATCCATTTATGTTGCTTTCGCCACCTAGTTTGGGGTGCTTTATTATGGCAGCATTACCTGATTTTAGTTTTGTTATTGTATGTAGCTTGGGCATAACATTTTAGGACTGACAATTTGTTTAAATCGCAGAGCTTTAGATTTTAATTATCTAGAAAAAATTTCCACCTATCACTTACTCACCAGTAAAACCATGGTGTATACTGTAACATTCCCAGACATTCAATGAAAAGAAATATTTTTTCCACTTTTTATATGCATAATTGAGAGGGCTAACTTTACAAATAGAATGAAAGATCATATTGTATTATTTAATGCTATACTTTTAGAAGTATTTTTGATAAGTATTTCTTTTGAAATACAGTTATATAAATGATACCCCTTCAGCGTTTTCTAAGGTAAAGAAATAGTTTTACACACAGTTGATCTTCTGTATCTGCAGGTTCTGGAGCCAAGAAATCAATGGCCTCGTCTTAATCTGATTATCTACAAAGACCCTATTTCCAAAACTCAGACCAAAAATATTCTTTAATAAACAATTAAAAATAATAATACAACAATAAAAATAATACAAATGAAAAAACAACACAATAGAATAATAGTTGCCATGCAACTATTTGCATGGCAGTTATATTTTATTGGGCATTGTAAGTAATCTGGAGAAGATTTTAAGTATATGGAAGGATGTGTGTAGATTATATGCAAATCCTATGCCATTTTATGTCAAAGACTTGAACATCCAAGGATTTTGGTATCCTTGGGAGTTCTGGAACCATCCCTCATGGGTACTGAAGGACAACTGTAATCTTCAACATTTAGCATTAATGACTGGGACTATGAATGGAGTCTGGAAAAAAAGGGTTTATTCTTTGAGGGGCTAAAATTGGTCATTTAAATTGATTGAGAAAGTTTTTAAGATATTGTGAAATCCACTTAAATTGACAGACTTTAATGTTAGTAAGAAGTGGTTTTGTGTGTTAAAATCATTTCCCTCCTGTATTCATTATGTATCTTAAGATATGGTAATATATACACAGAACTATATTTTAAAAATACTTAATTTAGTTTGACATTATTGTGAGAAAGAAAAGATCTAAGAAGAGATCAGTGGCTTAAAATTCCATAGTGATAATGAACTTGGAGGAAACCTTGTATACTAAGTGAATTATAGTCTAAAGATAGTGGGAAAACTGTACTCAAATAATAATATTGAAAAACATCCAGTTTATTCTGTTTATGGAGACATAATTTGAAACATATCTGATATATTCATTTTTTTCTGTTTTGTTTTTTTATTCTCCAAATTTCATATCATAGTTTTAAATTTTGTTACACAACAGTTTTGTAGAATACATAAAAGGACTATAGATTTGGAGGTATATGGCTCTTGCAGACCATGTAAATTTTGGATCTTAGTTCTAGCTCTAGTTTTGCTTGCTAACTGGTAACCTTTGAGAAAATCTTATCTTTTTATTTTCAGCATCTGCAAAACTCTAACAATCTGTTGAATTTGCCTCCTGAAAGTCTTTGTGGAGCCTGACAAAGTTCAGATATGTGGTTCTGTCTTCTGAGAATGTAGTCTGTGTGGCACCATTTGAAATGTTCCCTTGTTTTAGGTGGACTTTTTGTCTTCCTCTGCTACTGGCTGTAATTTCCCTTAATTGTTAGAGGCCCTCTTTGGACATCTCATTTGAAAAAGTACTGCTCAATCTGTGAATCTTGAAGAATGCCACTATGACTGAAGGGATTGCAACTAAACAAAATGAAGGCATTTTACATTTTGTACAGGCAATTGCTTAATATCTAAAACATGAACTGACTTGTGTAGTGTAGTGTCTATTTATATGTTTATCAGAAACACAAAATACATTGTCCTGGATGTTTGTATCTCCCCGAAATTCATATGTTGAAACCTGATCACCAATGTGATGGTATTAGGAGGTGGAGTCTTTTGGAGGTGATTAAGTCATTAGGGCTGAAAGATTCCTCAGAGAGCTAGATCAGCCTTTCCACCAGGTGAGAACACACAGAGAAGATGCCATCTATGATCTAGAAAGCAGGTCCTCCTTAGACACCAAATTTACTGGCACCTTGCACTTGGACTTCTCAGCCTCTAAAACTGTAAGAAATAAGTTTCTGTTGTTTATAAGCTACTCAGCCTTTGAGATTTTGTTAAAGCAGTCCGAATGGACCAAGACACATAGGTAAACATTTATTTGACCACATCTACTTAAAAAAGGAAATGGAAATGCAGGCATGCTGCTGGTCCTTCTTTTGGGCCATAGGCTAATATTGAGAACCATAACTGCATATTATGACATGAGTTCAGAATCAAAGCAAGGGAGACTCTTTGGAAAGATTCCATGTCTATAATTCACAGTGTAGATGCAGAGCAATTTCCACCAAATGCTTGTGTTCTTTCCTGGAAGATCATTAACCGAAAGTGATTGCTTTTTAGAGAGGACTGCTGTTAAGACTTGTGGTAAAAGTCAGGTGCAAGACCAAGGAAAGGTGACCAGGGCAAGGAAGACAGTTTGGGAGCTGAGTCTCTCCTCTCTTTTTGGGGGTCTGCAGTGCTGGTTTGTATGGAGGGCTTTGGGAAAGCCTGTAGCTTTACTCAGCTGCTGACAAGCTTTTGGAGTAGCAATAGTTCTGGGATTTGCAGGATAAATACACAGGGGTGGAAGTTCGAGTTATATACAGGGTAGAAGAATGCAGTAAAGCATTATAAACAAATTCTGTAAGATGTGGATTTGGGGGTAGGTGCTTTATAAGATTTAAATATTTTTTTGATGGCAGGACACTCCACACTGACACATGAATAGATGAAAGGCAAAATACTTGGTTACTTACAGCTCCAATTGAAAGAAGGCTTCCAAAGCTTCCAGGCAGAACCATACAATGAGTTGCATCCAGGGATAGGGTAACAGCAAGCTGGAGCTCCAGGGGGAAGCTTATATATAGCAAGTGGGGTTGACTTAGGGAAGTTTTGATGGTTCTCTGTGGGTTGGCTTATTTGAATAATTCTGCAGGTTCTGGGACATAGGGTACCTGTCTGGTACCTGGCACCAGGGCCTTTAGGGTGGGTACACCATGGCCCAGAATATGAGAGCTCTATCAGGGAAGTGATTGTAGTGCAGATTGAATTAGCTGGGCAAAAAGGGGAGCTGACTGGCTTCTAGCCAGGGCCTCAAAACTGGGTAAAGGCTGCTTACAAAAATTATAGTAGTGATAGAGTTTGAATATAAGTTCATGCCAAGTCTCATGTTGAATTGTAATCCCCAGTGTTGGAGGTAGGGCCTGGTGGGAGGTGATTGTATCATGGGGGTGGATCCTCCCGATAGTGAGTTCTTACACAATCTAGTGTGTGGCACCTCTTCCCAACCCAAACTCTATCTTGTTCCCCACTTCACCTTCCACCATGAGTGAAAGATCCCTGACGTCTCCCCAGAAGCAGATGCCAGCATTATACCTCCTGTACAGCCTTCAGAACCATGAGCCAATGAAACCTCTTTTCTTTATGAATTACTGTGTTTGTCAGTTCTCACACTGCTAATAAAGACATATCTGAGACTAGGTAATTTATAAAGAAAAAGAGGTTTAACGAACTCACAATTCCATGTGGCTGGGGAGGCCCCACAATGATGGTGGAAGGCAAGGAGGAGCAAGTCATATCTTACATAGTGGCGGGGAAGAGAGAATGAGAGCCAAGCAAGAGGGGTTTCCCCTTATAAAACCATCAGCTCTCCTGAGACTTATTCACTACCACAAAAACAGTATGGAGGAAACCGCCCCCATGATTCAATTATGTCCCACCGGGTCCCTCCCACAACACTTGAGAATTATGGGAGCTACAATTCAAGATGAGATTTGGGTGGAGACACAGCCAAACCGCTATCAATTACCCAGCCTCAGGTATTTCTTTATAACAACACAACAATGGACTAACCCATAGGTATAAGTTCTTTATAGTCATTCTTCAAGTACCTAGTTGATGCTTCTTAGCTCTCCCATCAGTTGGTTAGTGGCAAAGGAGGATAGGTGTTCAAAAAACTTAATAAGCTTAGAAAACATCTTCCAAAACTTGTGTACAAATTGGGCTGGGGGCTGGTGGCTGGTGGGCATCTTGACCTCCCATGGAGGCTGAGGATCTTGTTGACATGAGGAGGGTGTTTGTTGTTACTAACTGGGGGTGGCTGGTGCAGGAGGTGTCATGTGTGCCATGTGCCCATCAAAGTCCATCCCCAGAAGCTGGAGAGCCTGGGACCACGCCAAGGGAGAAGGTAGAAACGACATCCAATGTGAGGTGTCCCAGGAACTCTTGCAGGTTAAAAGAAGTTGAAAAGTTTCTAGAGTCACCCAGACCTGTTTGACCAAGGTAGGCATTCCAAGTGATGGTATATTTACTGACAACACCATATTTGTCATTCAGTGGTTTGAACTGACCTCGGTGATGAGCAGGGTGGTTTGGGGTCCCCTGTGACATGCGTGACTGCCGGCTTTGCCCACTGAGCAGCACAGTATCTTGTCTTAAGAAAGCTGGCCTCCCTTTCTCATCCCTGTGGCTCTGGTTCTTTGGTACCTCTGTAAATAAGACTCTACTTACTGCATACACCAATGTCTTTTAGCTATAGCTGGGGTGAATGTTTCCATCGCAATTCTAACTTCTGGAATGAGGAATCTGTGAGGGGGCAGTTTTAGCTGGTATGCATGGCTGCAGTTGACTAAGGTGCCCGCCCACAGAGTGTAGTTTTATAAATTAGCTGGAGATTGGTGTAGTCCTCCTCTTTAGAGTTGATATCCTCTGGCCTTCAGGGTCCTCGTTGATAGGATATTAATGGCTTGCATATTTCACTGTTTTGTTTTCTTAAAAGATATATAGAAAACCAAGAAAAAGACTCCTTTTGTGAGTGTCAGGGGTAGAATAATTCCTTGATATCTTCTATATATGAGACTTTCTTTAGATTATCGGTGCCTAGGAAGTATTATAATAAACTTAAGTGTTTGACATTTTTAAAATACTGTGAATTCTGGTCAGTTTATCAGTATTTTCTTAGTTATTTATGTCTTAAATGTCACAAAATATTGCATCCCTAAGCATCTGTTAATAAGGTGAGAGTTTTGACTAATTGGAAATGATATATAGAGAGTATTACATTATTATTCACATTTTCATATTTTTTGTTGAAATACTCTGATTTTCTTATTTTTATCATATTTAAATAGGTGCTTATAAAAGGACAACTAGTTCTATAAGACTTTTAACAGAAAAGTAATTCCCTGTCCATCCTCTGCTTCCCACATTCCCATGCTTCAGAGACAACTACTTTGAGCTCTTTGAGCTGCTTCTACTATTTTCCTCCGTGTTTCTAATACCATGAGTTTTCCATTTTAGGTATTATCTACTGACTTATTGGTTGTCATGGGCTGAATTATGTCTCTGTTAAAGTCACACATTGAAGCCCTAACCCCCAGTAGTGCAGAATGTGACTGTACTTGGATATTGGGTCTTTATAGAGGTAATTAAGTTAAGATGAGGCCATTAGGGTAGGCCCCAATCCAGTCTGATTGGTGTCCATATTAGAAGAGGTGATTAGGACACCAATATGTACAGGGGGAAGAGAATATGAAGATACCAGAAGAAGATAGCCATCTACAAGCCAGAGAGAGAGAAATGGCTTGGAATGAAATCAACCAACCCTGCCTACACCTTGATCTTGGACTTCAGCCTCCAGATCTGTAAGGAAATAAATTTCTGTTGTTTAAGTCACCCAGTCTGTGATATATATTACGGTAGCCCTAGCAGACTAATACATTGGTATAGAAGAAAGATAATACTTTAGCTTCCTTATACTCTCATATTCTTATCTTCAGTTTACATACACAAACATCTAAATTTATTAAATTATTCTTTGGGGTTGGAATATTATAAAACTATTACTTACAGGTGAGCCAAGAAGTACACTCTGATTAAATAACCTTTTGTTCTTCCCCAAATTAATAACTGTCCCACTTACCATGTGATTAGTTTTCTATGACCAGTTACTACTTCATCCTCAACCCTGACATAAGTATACATCTCTTTTCAACATTTAAAAACAGGAAGTGATTTATCAGTTTTTTTTTTTTTTTTTTTTTTTGAGATGGAGTCTCACTCTCACTCTGTTGCCCAGGCTGGAGTGCAGTGGCCAATCTCTGCTCACTGTAAGCTCCGCCTCCCGGGTTCATGCCATTCTCCTGCCTTAGCCTCCCAATGTAGCTGGGACTACAGACCCCTGCCATCATGCCCGGCTAATTTTTTGTATTTTTAGTAGAGACGTGGTTTCACCATGTTAGCCAGGATGGTCTTGATCTCCTGACCTCGTGATCCGCCCGCCTCGGCCTCCCAAAGTCCTGGGATTACAGGCATGAGCCACCGCGCCCAGCCAGTTTGGATTTTTTCTTAAGGAAATTTCTTCTGGATTTTGCTGTCAGCTCCATCTTGGAGTCTCTAGTGTCACCCTGAGAAGGGTTCGTGGGATGTGAAATGTTCTATTCCTACAGTTGTTTTCATTGTTTCCAGTTTCCAGCATTGCTGTTGAGATACCTGAGGCCACTCTCACTTCTGACCCTTTGTTGTGACTTCACCTGCACCTTCTCTACTTGGAACATTGTAGTTCTCAGTGCTCTGATATTTCACTGTGATCTACATCAGGGAAGGTATTTTTTCATCTTTATAGCTGAGAATTTGGTGAGCTCCCTCATTTAAGAAATTCATCTTCCAAAATCTGAACCATTAAAAGAAAATATTTTAATTTTATAATTTCCCTCTCTCTATTTTCTCTGTTTTTTTCTTTTGGGGGCAACTGTTATTTGGAAGTAGGACCACCTAGATTGATTCCTGAATTTTCTTATAATTTATCCCCTAGAGTCCAAATTTTTAACCCAGTTTCTAGAAGATTTCCTCCTTTATCTTCCAGTCCTTTAAGTCATTTTTCCATTTGTGTAATCATATTTTAATTTTTAAAAATTCTTATTGTTATGGACATCAGAACACTGGTGGCACTTGTTTCCTGAATAATTTATAGCCTGCTTTTTCTATTTTTAGATGTGATACTTTCTTATCTCTCTGAGGATATTTAAAATATAATTTAAAAGATTTTTTTTTCTCTATTTTCTTTGCCATGTTTAGGTTCTTGTTTCATTTTGACTACTTTGGTCCTCAGATTTTCTAGAGGCTTTTCTGCAATGTTTGGTGGCCTCTGGCTGCAATTGCTATGTAGGGGTGACTCACACAAAGGCTACTTGAAACTCCACAAATGGCCGGTGAGCCACGTTGCTGGAAGATCACCAACTTTCAGATGTGGAGGTGTTTCTCAGTGCACCGGGGAAAGGTGTACTTGGCTGCAGTATTCGGGGAGCTACTAAGGGAAGGGGACCCTGGGGCTCACACTTCTCTCTGCAGATTTTCACTTATCCCTGGTGTACTGTACATCTCTGAGCTCAGAGGCCTTCTTTCTTTCTGTCTCCACAGTAATCTTGCCATTCTCTGCTGGAGCATGAGAGGGGCAGTCACCTGGCCAAGAAGAGTTAGAGAGAGCATCTGGAGACCTCAGTGCTTCTTTCAACAGACATTACCAATATCTGTCAGTTGTTCGTATGCTGTCCTACTTCCAGAGACTCCCAGTGCCTCGAATTCCTGGGGTGTTGGGTTATGGAATCTCTAGCTTCAGGACTTCCTCCTGCCAGCTTTGGTGTCAGCCCTCCCCTCTTGTGTCGGTTCTACCAGTCTCTTTGCTTCTGTCTCTCTCCTTCTGTCTCTTTATAGTTGTAGGGCTGCACCTTTGGTGCCCCTTTCTCATCATTTGGTGGGATACAGGAGGCAGCGGCAGTACCTACATCGATTCCATCCATCAGATTTCTGGAGGAACTACCTTACACTGAAATTCTCTTTCAAAAAAACAAGGCTCTTTGCTTTTGAGATCTTGAACAGTCGAGCGTAGGAAGTGGTGGTTCTTTCTGGGTTCAAAAATTGGTGACCATGATTTTTTTTTTTTTTTTACAGAACAGTCAGTTAAACTGCTGCCTGCTGTATGTTGGGATATAGATGTTGTGCTTACCAAGGATGAAATATTAGGGAAATAGGGAAAATTTAGGACATGAAGTGTGCTGCTCCTCCATGAAGCCTTTGATGATAGCCTTCAAGAAAGAGAAAAGACTGAGCCAAGGGTGGTGTGTTTAAACAACAACAACAACAAAACAACAAAATGACACACAAGAACAATTAGTTTTGTTAAGAAAACAGTGGTAGGTTGGCAAACTCATTGATGAAGAACAAACCCTCTTTGTCTGGAGCCTAAAATCGTTGTTCGTTGGTTTAAAAGACAAATTCTCTCTCTAGAGCAAGCAGACACAGGGAGGCGGATTTTACACAGGAGATAAAATGGGTCCAAAAAAAAAAAAAATAGCCTGAGTTATCAGGATCTCTCACATTCTTCTCGTGAAGCTTTTCCACCTGCAAGGTGATCAGGCCTGAGGGGAGAAAGTGCTTGAGGGGTGCTTCCTTGCCCAAGGCTATAGTTTCTAATCGCCTGGGAGCAGAAGCCACTAAAGTAAAAGCCAAGGGCAGGGCCCAGGAGCCTGTGTCAGGGAGAGGAGCCCCCAGTATCAAAGACTATCAAGTGATCAAACAGACCGGGAGTTTCTTAAGTAATTGAAGAACTGGATTGTTCTTTAGCCAGTGGATTATAGCCATGGCTGCCCAGCTCTTCAGACAATCCCTAGGCCTCCCCAGACCACCCCCATCAATTGGGAGTAACAGTGGGTTACTATCTTTATCCCAGTCTTGGAAAGAGGCTCTTGATCCTCATCTGTGTATCTATCTGTGGGTCCTGTGTGGATACAGAGGACAGTGGAAAAGGAAGATGCTCTTTGTGAGTGTTAACCACAAGACTTTAGAAGGCAGACGATCAAGAAATTATTTCCAGAAGGAGGTGGGGTTGTCAAGTTTGCTGATGAAGAATTAACTCTCTTATTCAGAACAGAGAGTCCTGAATTTTTTGGTCCCGTTGCGTAAGGTGAACCAAGAAGCTCTGTGCACTCTTTTCCAGACTTTCCCCTTTTTTGAATTACTTTTTCATATTAATTTTTAAAATTGCCACTATGTTGTTTTTATGGGCTATTATGTATTAGGTATGTTGGAAATAGTTTATCTTTTAGCCACATGTTGCTGAATCATAGGAAACTCTATCTGGACCTAAGAAATGAGCAACATGTCACCTAGAGGTCCTGGACTTGGAACCAGTTGCAGGAACGAATACTATCTGTGGAAACAAAAAGCAACACAATCCAAAGGACACCTTACATGGGAGGGACAGTTAGTGGTTGATTCAGGGCAGTGAGTTTGGAGATAGATGGGCCTCGCTCTGTCATTTACACTGCTCCCTTGAGCACATTAACTTCTCTCAGCTACATTTTCTTCAAATATGAAGGAGGGATGATAATAATCATAGGGTTGATGTGAAGAGTACAGAAGGCAGCATTTGAGAAGCACTTAGCAGAATGCCTGGCATAGAGGGGGCGTTTGATCAGTTGTAGCTGTGAGGACCCTGATTCTGATGGTGATCACACTATAGACACAGGTGCAGTGCCACACTAGGTGCCTAGACTAGTGAAGAACTGGAGGGACCTGCTCAGGTTTCCCAAGCATGACACCAGCACTTCTCCCTGGGTGTCCTTTCATTTACATGTCTGTTTCTCATATCAAGCCCTACTCTGCCTGGGCACTGCCATGCGATTTATAGCATTCCCATCTCAGGGCTTAACATACTATTCTATATAAGAGATGGTCAGTATGTTTTTTGAATGAATATCTATTTATCACTAATTCCATCCTTAAACCAATATTCACCCCAAAAGTCTTCAATTGCCTTAGCTTCCAGTTTATTTTGTAGGGAAATATTGGATGTTTTATTCTCAGACATAATCACTAAACTAACAAAGTCATTGAGATTCAGTCTTTTCTGGTTGTACATGGAAAAATCAAGCATTTATTCCCAAGTAGTCTTCTACAGTGTTGGGGGAAAATGGCATACATTTGCTATGGAATAAAAATAATCTATAAAACATTCTTTATTTTATTTAGATCTGTCACAGAATTTGGCCAGTTTTCTTTTTTTTTTTTTTTATGAATTGGAAGATTTAATTTTTTTTTTTTTTTTTTTTTTTTTTTAGTATTTATTGATGATTCTTGGGTGTTTCTCGGAGAGGGGGATATGGCAGGGTCATAGGATAATAGTGGAGAGAAGGTCAGGAGATAAACACATGAACAAAGGTCTCTGGTTTTCCTAGGCAGAGGACCCTGCGGCCTTCTGCAGTGTTTGTGCCCCTGGGTACTTGAGATTAGGGAGTGGTGATGACTCTTAAAGAGCACGCTGCCTTCAAGCATCTGTTTAACAAAGCACATCTTGCACCGCCCTTAATCCATTTAACCCTGAGTTGACACAGCACATGTTTCAGAGAGCATGGGGCTGGGGGAAAGGCCATAGATCAACAGCATCCCAAGGCAGAAGAACTTCTCCTAGTCAGAACAAAATGGAGTCTCCTATGCCCACCTCTTTCTATACAGACACAGCAACAATCTGATCTCTCCTTCCTTTCCCCCCACTTCCCCCCCTTCTTTTCAACAAAACCACCATCGTCCTCATGGCCTGCTCCCGATGGTCGCTGTCTCTTCGGAGCTGTTGGGTACACCTCCCAGACAGGGCGGCCGGGCAGAGGCGCTCCTCACCTCCCAGACAGGGCGGCCGGGCAGAGGCGCTCCTCACTTCCTCCCAGCTGGGGTGGCGGCCAGGCAGAGGCGCTCCTCACTTCCCAGACGGGGCCGCCGGGCAGAGGTGCTCCTCACTTCCCAGATGGGGCGGCCGGGCAGAGGCGCTCCTCACCTCCCAGACGGGGCGGCCAGGCAGAGGTGCTCCTCATCTCCCAGACGGGGCCTCCGGGCAGAGGTGCTCCTCACTTCCCAGACAGGGCGGCCGGGCAGAGGCGCTCATCACCTCCTAGACGGGGCGGCCGGGCAGAGGCGCTCCTCACTTCCCAGAGGGGGCGGCTGGGCAGAGGCGCTCCTCACTTCCCAGACGGGGCAGCCGGGCAGAGACGCTCCTCACTTCCTCCCAGACGGGGTGACGGCCAGGCAGAGGCGCTCCTCACCTCCCAGACAGGGCGGCGGGGCAGAGGTGCTCCTCACTTCCCACACTGGGCGGCCGGGCAGAGGCGCTCCTCACCTCCCAGACGGGGTGGCCAGGCAGAGGCGCCAGACGGTGTGGCGGCTGGGCAGAGGCGCTCCTCACTTCCCAGATGGGGCAGCCAGGCAGAGGCGCTCCTCACTTCCTCCCAGATGGGGTGGCGGCCAGGCAGAGGCACTCCTCACTTCCCAGACGGGGCGGCCGGGCAGAGGCGCTCCTCCCTTCCCAGATGGGGCAGCCGGGCAGAGGCGCTCCTCACTTCCTCCCAGACGGGGTGGCGGCCAGGCAGAGGCGCTCCTCACCCCCCAGACGGGGCGGCCGGGCAGAGGTGCTCCTCACCTCCCAGACGGGGCGGCCGGGCAGAGGTGCTCCTCACCTCTCAGACGGGGCGGCCGGGCAGAGGTGCTCCTCACTTCCTCCCAGACGGGGTGGCAGCCGGGCAGAGGCACTCCTCACCTCCCAGACGGGGTGGCTGGGCAGAGGCGCTCCTCACTTCCCAGATGGGGTAGCCGGGCAGAGGCCCTCCTCACTTCCTCCCAGAAAGGGTGGCGGCCAGGCAGAGGCGCTCCTCACCTCCCAGACGGGGCGGCCGGGCAGAGGTGCTCCTCACCTCCCAGACGGGGCAGCCGGGCAGAGGTGCTCCTCACTTCCTCCCAGACGGGGTGGCGGCCGGGCAAAGGCACTCCTCACCTCCCAGACGGGGTGGCTGGGCAGAGGCGCTCCTCACCTCCCAGACAGGGTGGAATTTGGCCAGTTTTCAAATGGAGAAGAGAAAACGCCATGTATTGCTTTTAAAGACATTTACAGTGTTTCAAAGTGGTATAAAATATGAATATTGTTAATTTTTACCTCTTTAATGTATAGATTAAAACAATCAAAGACTTACTCCAATTTAAAAAAAAAATGTTTAACTTGAGACATGCTTTTTGACTATTATTTGGAGGGCCTCATATTTCATTTTGGAGAAGGACTAATTTTTCTTCACATTGAGCAACCTTGAACCACATCAGTCTTAAAAGGAAGCGGTTTATAAATATATGTGCATACATATATGTGGACAGTTTTGAACATGTCTGATGCAGCCCATATATAAATCAATAATTTTTTGTAAGTTATATTACGTACAAATTCCTGATAGTGAAGGGCCCACTCTAACAAATTCCCTATGTTGTGCTTTTCAAACTAGAATATCCTCACCCTGGGGGTCTACAGTAATGTGCCCACAGGTGTTGTGAGGCCCTAGGGTGAATATGACATGTGACATAACTACCTGGGATGTCCACTTAAGTGGAAATTTTGTTTTGAAAAGATATGGAGGGGGAGAAATGGAGATTGATGGGCTCTTTTAGGTTTCTCTTAGATGGAATTAAAACATTTTTATAACAAAACATAGGAAATTGGGTAAAAATTCTTACGGACTGTTTAAAAATGGAAACTTTGAGAATATGTCTCGCTTGCTAAAAGTAGGACTCCCAAACTCCATGGGATGCATTTTCATTCTTCTCTACCACTAGTGTTAAATTTTCAAATAAACTTTACTATAAAGAGTTATTTAGTGTGCCTATTGTAATTTACATATTTAGCAGTGATTTTAAGTGTACATATCTTCAGCGGATAGAGTATATTCTAAGTGAGGTTCCAGATGAATGTCCTGAAATTGAACATATCTGTGTGTACTTTTCTATTTGTTATCTTCTCTCCACCACTGAACCTCCTTTCTTCCCTCTCCACCAAAAAAATGTTCATTATTTTCATCAGAACCATAAAGGGATCTATGATAAAAATAATATTTAGAACTCATTGATTTAAATTTTTCTTTAAATTTTGTCATTCACAGTTTGAGGCATCTATGGGCAAATCCTTCCTTTTCATATTTGGACATTTATGATTTGAGACTCTGTCAGTTTGTGTTTCTTTGCATATCATTTGTTATATTTAAGTTATTTGTCTATCATATCTACTTCCTGTAGACCGAGTTCCATGAAAGGTACAATACATGACTATTTTATTCAGCTTTAAAGCCTAGGTATCTAATACTGTGCCTGGCTCAATCAGACGTGTTGGGAGTTGAGCTGAATCCCAAAACACATTCATAGAGTTTCCCTGAAGCATTCCCTTGTAGCCAGCAGAACATTCTGTCGCACATTTGTTTGAACTTAAATGAGTCAATTATCATGTTTACTTGCTAATGTCATCCTATCAATTGTGTTTTAGAATGGGATATTTTGAAGAATAGCTTCTCCTTAACAAGACAGAATCCAGACAAAGCAATAATCTGTCTTTACTCAACCCAGACCTAATATGTTAATTCTGATTTAATTTAATTTTCTTTGGCTCATGGCACTGAAATTTTCAAATGGTTCATTTGGTGCTTAATTATCAGCTAAAAATTTCACCCTGTCTAGAGGGAAGCCATGCTGTGTCAAGTGCGGATCATTTATCTCGGCACGTTTCTGGTCTTCTCACTGTTGTTAGGCTTTGTGTTATTCAAGAAGAAATGTTTCCATCTGTGACTCATTTGGAGATAGCGGATATATTTTAGAAAGTATATATCTTAGCCCTAACTATTGCAGGTCTAAATGCCGTATCTTGCAACTTCATGTCTGTATTCTGTCTTCAAAGTACTGCTTCTCTGTTCTCTTAAGGGGTCTTGGCATAACAGCCAAACTAGCTATGGTGTCATGGATACTTTCCTTTCATCAGAAGGGGATTGCATACTAATAGGAGTTTCTGATTCTTCAGCATCAGTGACAACCAGACTCATTGGTCTATGCTTTTTCTGCCAGAGCACATGCTATCTTGCTACCCCTTATCCCTCCTGTATGAGTTTACTGTTGCTGTTGTAACCAAGTACCACAGACTTAATAGTATCAAACAAAACAGATGCATTATCTATCGGTCAGAAGTCCAACACTCGCCTCACTGGGCTAAAATCAAGGTGTCAGCAAGTATGCATTCTTTTCTTGAGGCCCAGGGAGAATCCACTTTCTTGCCTTACCCAGCTTCTAGAGCCTGCCCACATTCCTTAGCCTGTGGCACCTTTTATCTTCAAAGCAAGTAATAGAAAGTTGAGCCCTTCTCATATTGTGTCACTCTGACCTCCTTCTTCTACTTTTAAGGATTCTTGTGATTACATTGGGTCCACCTGATAATCCAGACTGATCTCCCTATCCTGAGGTCAGCTAAATTCCTTGATTCCCCTTTGCTGTGTAACATCACATATTCATAGGTTCTGGAGAATGCGACACTGACATATTTGGAAGGAAGTATTATCTTTCTTGCTACACTTCCCATTGTGTTTTTTTCTTCTAACTCTTATATTTTTATTTATCTTTCCATTTCCCTTATTTATTTCCTGTCACTCCTTAATTACAGTTTTTTGTTTGTTTGTTTGTTTGTTTGTTTTTGAGATGGAGTCTCGCACTGTCATCCAGGCTGGAGTGCAATAGTGCGATCTCGGCTCACTGCAACCTCCGCCACCTGGGTTCTCCTGCCTCAGTCTCCCGAGGAGCTGGGATTATAGGTGCGTGCCACTACGCCTGGCTAATTTTTTGTATTTTTAGTAGAGATGGGGTTTCACCGTGTTAGCCAGGATGGTCTCAATCTCCTGACCTTGTGATCCGCCTGCCTCAGCCTTCCAAAGTGCTGGGATTACAGGCATGAGCCACCGCACTGGGCCTCGTTATTACAGTATCTTTACTTGTCTCTTTACTATCTTATTTATTTTAACCTTATTTAACATATACCTATATAGTGTATATTATATAGGTGTGTATACATAGGTGTCAGAATAAGCTCTTAAAAATGTTAACACTTTAATATTCATAAGAACTCTATAAGGTTACCCTATGAAAGGATCTACTTCTAGGTCCCAGAGAAAATAGTAATTTGTCTAATTATTCAATAATCAATACAATCCTTTCTTATTCATAAATTTCACTTATGACTGAAATAAACTAATACAACTATAGAAATAACATGTGAGGAAGGGGATGCTTATATATCTTCTGTGAGATAAGTATAGTTGTCTTCATTTCCAAGATTGAGTCTCAAAATGTAGACTTGCCCAAGGCCAGACAGTTGGTAGCTGATAGTCAAAACGCCAAACTTACAATCTGTGTATCATATGATAGTATCTTGACCTTGTATTTATAGGTTTGATTATGCATTGCTGCTGCTCTTTCTCTTTGCTACTGATTGGTCATTTTTTGAACCTAGCGAGTGGGCATATTGCATTTTGGTGTGTGTTTATTAAATTTATCCTCTGTCCTGTGGTGGTTAGTGGTACACACTGACCCTGAACTGTCCTCTATTACAAAGAAGCGTTTGGTTTGTATTTCACTTCCTTCTTTTGATGTTCCTTTCATGCTGGCTGTTTCTGTTTAATGAAGGTCATTGCTTGTGAACAATGTTGTTGTTCTGGAATACCATCCTAGGAATCACTGTGATAAACCTGCTGATTGAGGTATTATACGAATGCCTGTTTTGCTCATAGATAGATGAGAAATCTTATGACATGATCTTGTAGCTTTCTCTCTTATTATTTGCTTGTCCATGTGTAAATAATGACAGAATAGGGAATTCTTTTTCAATTGTGTAAGGATCAGATTTGAATAAAAGTAATAGAGCATGATCATATTTTCTAGTAAAATTATCTTCAGGTTTCATGTGGAAGAAGCATTTGGGTTAGTAATAATCTTGGCCCACAGCACTGATTAAGGCAGCATTTGAGAAACATCCTAGAATGAGGGATGCTAGAGACATTTTGTTCTTGTTTTGTTTTAGAGGTACATTTGCATTGAATTAGGCAGGCTTCAGGAGGATTCTTCCTTAGAGTGAGCTCATAGTGCCTGTTTTTCATAAGGCTATCATCAATCTTTGAGAAGTACAATTGCTTAGAAAACAAAATACAGCCTCTAGCAATTTACCTGAAATATTCTTATTTATATTGTGGTTTCAGGACTTTGTTATTATCAGGCCAGACAGCTTTTGTCTAAAGCGTGTTTGTCTTAGTGACTGGATTAATTTTTAGGTGTGTGTGCATATATCTAGTGCCTGGTATTATTTATTAGAACTGTATGAAGATGTTATATTGCTAATGGATTCCAAAAACCAGTAGATGTGCAAGAATTCTATTTGTCCTGTAGAATCCATTTACTCCCCACTCATATTTACCATTTACATTTTCTACTGTTTCCTTCACATGTACTAGGGGACAATATCGTACCACATTGTTTATGGGTATCCTCTGTGGCAGCAATCCCCAACCTATTTGGCACCAGGGACCAGTTTTGTGGAAGACAATTTTTCCACAGATTGGGTTAGGTGGGGATGGTTTTGAGATGAAACTGTTCTACCTCAGATCATCAGGCATTAGATCAGAGATGTCCAATATTTTGGCTTCCCTGGACCACATTGGAAGAAGAAAAATTGTCTTGGGCCACACACAAAATATACTAACATGAATGTTATCTAATGAGCTAAAAAATATAATCACCAAAAAAATCTCATAATGTTTTAAGAAAGTTTATTAATTTGTGTTGAGCCACATTCAAAGCTGTCCTGGGCCGCAGGTGGCCCATGGGCCACAGGTTGGACAAGCTTGCATTAGATTCTCATAAGGAGCATGCAACCTAGATCCCTAACATGTGCAGTTCACAATAGTTTTCATGCTCCTGTGAGGATCTAATGCTGCTGCTGATCTGACAGGAGGCAGAGCTCAGGTGGTAATGCGCTCTTGCCTGCTGCTCACCTCCTGCTGTGTGGCCCAGTCCCCAACAGGCCATGGATCAGTATGGTCCACGGCCCAGGTGTTGGGGACCTCTGCTTTATTGAGAGAGTAAAGTATATCTGATTACTTATCTGTGTTAAGTTCTCTATTGGAACCAGTTGTGTTTGTGATTGTATTAAATATTACTTAAAATAACAAAGCTGGCTGGGCGCGGTGGCTCATGCCTGTAATCCCAGCACTTTGGGAGGCCAAGGCGGGCAGATCATGAGATCAGGAGATCAAGACCATCATGGCTAAAATGGTGAAACCCCGTCTCTACTGAAAATACAAAAAATTAGCTGGGCGTGGTGGCAGGTGCCTGTAGTCCCAGCTACATTGGGAGACTGAGGCAGGAGAATGGCGTGAACCCGGGAGGCGGAGCTTGCAGTGAGCCGAGATCGTGCTACTGCACTCCAGCCTGGGCGACAGAGAGACTCTGTCTCAAAAAAACATAATAATAATAATAAAAAAACAAAGCCAAGAAAAACAGGTACTATAATCTCGTGTTTGTATATTCCTGCTGGAGAATTGGAAATGTGCTAAAACTTGGGCGTGTTTTACACTGACTGAGAAACACTAACAGTGGCCCATGAACTGGCCTGTAAGGCAGACTGTCTCACAGATGGCACCCAGAGATTCCAGCCCCTGGGATTAGTGATCTTGTGTGGTCCTTTCCCCTTGAGTAACTTTCTTCTAGTATAGAATATGGTAGCATTGAGAGGATGTCACTTCCATGATTAGGTTACGAGAAATCATGACTGCTATCATGCTGGCTGACTTTATAGCCTTCTTTGCTTGCATGCTTTGATGAATCAAGCTGTCATGTTGGAGAGGTCCCCATGGCAAAGAATGGAGAGCAGCCTCCAGCCAACAGCCAGTGAGAAGCCGAATCCTGCAAATAACTACATAGGCGGGGCGTGGGTCTTTCCTTGGTTGAGGCTACAGATAAGACTGGAGCTTTGGCTGCCACCTTCATTGCAGCTTGTGAGAGACCCTGAAGCAAAGGACCCAGATAAGCTGTGCCTGGATTCCTGATCCACAGAAACTATGAGATAATAAGCCGGAACTGTTTCAAGCTGCTAAGTTTTGTGATAATGTGCTACACAGAAATAGATAATGGATGCAGCCTGCTTTCCTGAATTTGTCTGCCAAAGCATCCATTCTGTCATGAAACATATAGAGTTGCCAGCAAAAGCACGTTATGGTTGACCATTCATCCCAACCACTTTTATGCCTCATTCTGGTCTTTTGCTGCCTCTTTTAAGACCCAGGCTTGATGAAATTATCATTGTTTCCTCAGTCATTGTTCAGAAAATTGAATTTCGTAAATGAAACCTGGGTGAAAGCGCCCTTGTGTGCCTATTCCAACGTTGCTGTTTGGGGGAATTTTTAAATTTTATACTGCAGGACCACCTAATATTTGAAATATATAATAAATTCCTTCTTTATGACTCAACCATGATTAACATTAATAGAAATTAATGATATAATCAGAAAAGATGTTGGGCAGTGATGCCATATTGTTTTTGGCCTTATAATTCAGAGGAACAGAACATATAATACATGGTCTGTGCTTAGGAAAAATTCCACTCTATCCTTGGCTCCCTTTTGCTTTATCTTTCTTTTCTCAATCACCTATTGGATCCCAGTGGAATGATACTCTCCAGGTACTTATCTGACTTCCCCTCTTCACTCCACCCCTTCCACTATAACTGGGCTGAGTACTCCACTCTGTGCTTTCATTCCAGAGCACTTCTACTGTAGAGTTGTTGTTTAATTCTTGACATTTCCCAGTAGGCTTCAGGCCAATTAAAGCAAGGAACATAAATCTCTTATTCATCCTATATCTCTAGCACCTAGCACACTCTTTGGCATAGAGTAAACACTCAGTAAATATTTGGTGAAGAAATATTTTTTGAATAAATTTAAATGTCAACACTATGCAATCAGAGAGTTCTTACCAATGGAATCAGAAAAAATGTGGGAAGAGGTACTTGCCCTAGCAAAGCTGCATGGAAAGAAAGAAAGCTAAGACTTTATTTTCTGCAGTATTAAAGCAGCACCTGACTGGAAAATTCAAGGATGTCAAATGAAAGAAACTAATACAACTATAGATTCTGCAAGAGTGAAGGCCATCTTGGAAGGTGTAACATTCAAAATTCATTAGAGTCAAGTTGAGGACCTATTATTGTAGTTCTGATTACTCCTCATCAGGAGGTGTTGGCTATTCCCATAACACTGAAAGCTGTGGGTTGTGTCTTATTTAGAGGGTCTGAGGAAAGGTGCCTCAAAGTACTTCAGTATCTGAAATAGTACTAATCAATAACTAACCATGTAAGATGAAACTTAGCTTTGTGACATAAATGGCAAATATGCTTTCAATAGCATTGTTTTTTCCAAATAACTATTTGTCAAGATTACTTACTGAAACCAACATGTGTACTTGTGTATTCATTGAAAAACTGTTAAATGTTGTGTTGTAAAGGTGCCCTCACAGAGGGACTTGAGCTTGTTTTTACAAGGACTGCAGGCATCTATTTTGCTACTCAGAGAGCTAGCATCCAAGGCAGTTGGAATAGCCCGGCTTCAGAGAGATCTCAACTCATTTCCCAAGGCACACTTAAAAGGTGTGGGCACATCTTGGAGCACCCAATCTCTTTTCATCTGCATCTCTTTAGTTCACACATGATCTTGAAGGTTGTACTTTTTGCTCAAAGAGGAGCAAGTGAAGAAAAGCCTGATAACTAACCATGTCCTTAGTCACATGTGGCAGCTGAATTTTACTAATCACATCACCAATAAAAGTCAGGGATGTTTTGAGTGCAGACAACCAATAGGGAAAGAGATTTAAAAAGTTTAGGGGTTACAAAATTAAAATTTCATGCCAATTTGTATCCTGGAACACTGTTTTTGTCTAACTAGTGATACCCTAAATGTGATACTTCCTATAAACAGGAATTTGTAAACCTCAATGAAAGATTTGATTTCACATACAATCCAACGTTTGACTCTAATTCTTTTCTGAATTGCAATAATGATAAAGTAGTAGTGCAATTTCCAGTTAACATTTTTGGATTAGTGGAGATTGGTCTGCTAAGTTAAGGTTAAAAAGCAAAACAACTTGTTCTGAAGTTTTTAGCTTTTCTCCATAATCTCAAATAAGCACATCAAGAGTTTCTTTCCTGCAGTATTTTTTTTTTTGTGTCGGTGTGTTCTACATTATATTCTTCTTAAGAAAGTGATTGTGTGGTTCTTTTTTATTAGTTTGTTTTGGAATCATATTGTTCTTTGTTTATTTCTCTTTCTTTCCAAACAATTCTCTCCAAAAGTGCTGCGTCACATTTTCAAAAATTGAAATAGAATGTCACAACACCTTCTGAGAAAGGAAACATCCAGGGATATAATACTTCAACCTCATGAAGATTGGGAGTATAGGGATTCACTTCACTTCTGAAAGTGTATTAATGGTATAGCTTAATGCAAGTCTTAGCTTGCCAGTGATGTTTCCTTATAGCATGTTTATCTTTCAAACTTGTATTTTTGGACTTTATTGCAACATAAGGCAAAAATTTAAACTGCTTTGTTCATTTCAGTTCAGCAAAATTAAAAGAGGAAGAGAAAAATTTTACAAAGAAAATATGATTGAATTGTTAATGCCATATGACCTCAATATGTTTGGTAAGCAAAGATTAAGGAGAATCTATTCATATAAAAAGCAAATAATGTTGGTGTAAATGTTGACTGGAGTTCTTATCAGGAATACAGGAAATTAACAAAGTATTTATTTCCAAGGAAATCGTCTAATTCCAGTTCAGGTGGTATCTGAAGTAAAGATGAAACTCTGTCTTTCATTACTAAGTCATTGGAACAATCTTCAGAAGCTATGCTTCTGAAGGGCATAGCTGGGTATTAGAACAGAGTATTTTGCAGAGTCCTAAGTGTGTAGACTCCAAATCTGCAGAGTTCCAACAATCATGAAATTTCCTTGCCCAGATTGCATAGTCTGCCTTGTTTCTGCTATTATTCATATAAATTCTGTAGCTACATTAAGCCAGGCTACTGAAATTAGTATTGAAACAAATCCAGTTTTCCACGTCTATTGTTTTTCATCATGCTCACAACAGATGTTAAGACTTGAAAGGGTTTGAGCTGAACATGTCTGTGGTTCCAAGTTAAGAACAGAAATAGCCAGCTTACATGTTATCGTCATGGTCTGTACTCTTGTAAATCCCATAATGTTTGGTGTGAGATGACTCTGCTAATGTTGCTCAAACCTGCTCATAAATCTGGCATTGTGATCAGTCACTTTGAAAAGTCTTGGCATAACATTTGTCTGTAAAGCATAGAAAAGGGTCTTCTCAAGCATAAATAGCATTTATATGCAAGATATGTTTCCAGAATTAGAATCTATAAAATGGGGGGGTCTCTAACTCTAATCTTATATGTTCATTTTGCCTGCAGTATAAGACGCTAGATGTTCTTCTGTTAGACATAGATAAGGAAAAAATTGACACTGAACAGCTGTAGGAAATAATGATCCTTTTACTTTACCTAGTTGTTATTTTGGCTTTCTTTCCTCCACATGGATATAAAAACGAAATTGAAAATCCTTGGAGGGTGTTTTAACACCTGCTAGTGTATTTCCTTAGTGCAGCACAATGAAGAGACAGGGTTTGCAAGCTTCCAACATTATTAAAAATCAATTTATCAGTTACAGTATAGCTTTCTCATTTTCCCGGGTCTCAAAAATGCTCCCCATTGCTTCCTGTCTACCCAATTTCATTTTGAAAATGGTTTCTTAAATATTTCAGAAATTGCATTTCTTTTGAAAGTTATTAAAAGGAAAATTATTTGGGAAGACTTTTTTCCCTAAGCAATGTCAAGACATTATTCCCTTTTAACTTTAACCTTTTTCATTGAGAACCATGTTTTTATTTATTTCTGTAGTTCTAATTTCCACTTCCCATGGTTTAGAGAAATAATTAATTATTTTGGTTAAAGGTCACATAGCATTAAGGATAATAAATGAAAGATAATAAACTATGACAACTGCCATCTCTTACATTTTTTAGTCATATTATTAAGAAACTGAAAGCAAGGTTTAATTTGGTATAATTCAAAAATGAGAGGTTATGAGGTTATAAAATAAAAATGTTATCTATTTCAACTTCCCCAAACTGGGGAAGGTGGCAGTCTTTTTTTTTTTTTAAAACAAACAAACAAACAAACAGAAAAAACAAGGTCTTGCTGGGTTGCCCAGGCTGGAGTGCAGAGGCATGATCATGGCTTACTGCAGCCTTGACCTACTGGGCTCAGGTGATCAGCCTCCTGAGTAGCTGGGACTACAGGGGCACACCACCACATCTGGCCAATTTTTCTATGTTTTGTAGAGACAGGGTTTCACCGCGTTGCCCAGGCTGGTCTTGAATTCCTGGGGTCAAGTGATCTGCTGACCTTAACCTCCTAAAGTGCTGGGATTACAGGTATGAGCCACCATGCCTGGTTGGTGACAGTGTTTAACTACAAGAATATTCAGAATAATGGAAGAAATCAAACTGATAAATACTGATGGTCTATAATGTCTTCTACTGTAATATATTTTTAGAGGTAATATTTACTACTTCAGCCAGTGAAATTACAAAGGAGAAAGAAATAGCTATAAAATGGAAAATAGAAGGTGAAATTATTATTTGCATATGGTATGATTGCCCATCTGAAAAATGCAAAACAATCAGTGTAGCTTCTAGCAAAAAAAATTTAGTAAGTTGACTGGATATGAAACTAACAGAAAATTAACAGTATTAAATTGATAATATCAATATATTTTAGAGAATAAAATGGAAGGAAATATAACAGCAACACAAATAATAAGGGAAGTTATGCTAGACCTAGGTGAACAAGATTTAAAATATCTACTAATTTTAAAAAGTCTTGAATCAATGGAAAGACAGAAGTTCTACTTAGGTAGAAATATTCAATAATATGAGGAGGTCCGTTCTATGTAAATGAGTCTTTAAACTCAATGCCTTTCTAATAAAATTGCCAATAGGAAGGTATATTTGTTATATATTGTTGTATAACAAATTAACCCAAACTCGATGACTTAAAACAACAATTTATCTTTGTTGTTTCACATAGTTTCTGTGTGTCAGGAATTTGTGAGCAGTTTTGTTGGGTGGTTCTGGGTTGGAATCTCTCTTGAGGTTGCAGTCATGCCTGCTATCATTTGAAGTCTTGATGTGAACTGGAAGATTCACTTCCAAGATGGTTCACCCACATGGTGATGATCATTGGCAGCAGGTGTCAGTTCCTTCCCTGTGGGCCTCTCCAGAGGCCGCTCAAGTGTCTTTACAGCATGGCAGCTGGCTTCCCCAGAGCACGCGATCCAAGGGACACGGTGCAGTGGAAGCAGAAAAGTCTTCTATGGCCTAGCTTTGAATGCCACATGTAATCATTTTCATAATACCCTATTGGTTACACAGGCCAGTCCTAGTTAATGTGAGAGGAGACTGCCCAAGGACATGACTTCTAGGAGTCATAGATCATTAGTGACCATCTTGGAGGCTGCTACCATAGAAGGTTTAAAAATTGGGAAATCAGTCCCAATGTTTATAACAGAAAAACAAATATCTGAGAATAGCCAGAAAATGTTCTAGAAAGAAAAAGCTAAAATTTTTTAAACACATAGTCTTTACTAGGCATAATTATAAGCATTCTGTACAAATTATATCAGTTATGCCTCCTGACACCTCTGTGAAGTAGTTATTATTGTCCCATTACAGGTGGGAAATGGGGACACAGAGAGATTTAAATAACTTCTCCAAGGTCCCACATTAAGTGGTAGAGCCAGGACTTGAACCCAGGCTGTGTGGCTCTACAGCACAAATCCTTAACTCTAAGTGGAAAGAGGGTAGAGTGTTTACTAGAGCTAGCGTATTCTTTTTTTTTTTTTTTTTCTGAGATGGAATCTTGCTCTCCAGCACTCCAGGCTGGAGTGTATTGGTGTGATCTCGGCTCACTGCAACCTCTGTCTCCCAGGTTCACGTGCTTCTTCTGCCTCAGCCTCCCGAGTAGCTGGGACTATAGGCGTGCGTCACCACGCCCCGCTAAGTTTTGTATTTTTAGTAGAGACGGAGTTTCACCATGTTGGCCAGGATGGTCTTGATCTCTTGTGTATTCTTAAATCTACAGTAATGAAGATAGTTCTTCATTACTGAAGATACTACTAATAGGGAGACAAATTAATGGAAGTGAATAGGTTCAAGTACTTATGAGAATTTAGTGTAGAATATGGGTGGTCTTTCAGATTAGTGGAAACAATTTAAAGTATGGTATTGTGGCCACCTGGCTAACCATTTGGGGAAAATTAAGCTAGAGTCAATCATTCTTTACACTAAAATTCCACGAATAAAGGATGAAAATATAAAACTTAACTGAATGAAAGTATTAGAAGAAAATGTTACCAAACTGTTTTTTCAAATAAATGGGAAAAGTGTTTGTTTTTGTAACCTATAAGTCATATAGAAAATGATCAATTTGACTACATATGGAAAATATATCATAAGTAATCAAAAGATAAATAACAAACCAGGGAGAAACATATACCTTTACTTATGCAACAGCAAAAGCTTTGATTTCCTTATGTATAAAGAATTCTTTTAAAATCATAAAAAAAGATATTTAATTCAATGACAAATCATAAAGAGTTAACTATTGCCAACATATAAAGGATTTATAAACATATAAAAAGTGCTCAATTTAGCATTTAAATAAACTTATTTTCACCTACCACACTGGCATATGGCAGGAATGAAAATGTTGCTAATTAAACAGTGTTATCAAGGGTATAGGGGAAGAGGTAACTGTCATATACTACTGGCATGATCTCTCAAAATGAAATATTCCTTGATTTTTTGACCCGCTAATAGTTACTCTAAATGCACACTATCCCATGTGCTTAAAGATATATGTACAGTTAATATTGCACTATTGCTTGAAACAGTAAGAATTAAGCAAATAACTGAAAATTGTCAACTATATGAAACTGGTTAAGTAAGTTACGATATAACTACACAGTGAAAAACTATGCATGTATTTATTAAAGAGAATTAGCTGACAGGGATATGCTGATATGAAAAGTGATGCAAATACAGTTTGGGAACCCTAACATGCAGAACACTGGTTGCTAGAAATATATTTGTTTAACAATAACATCAACAAAGGATTCACTTACATTTATTTTTGTACATTTGAAACTTCTGCAAGGTAACTCAGATAAAAACAGATGCCATTGAGAAGTAGGACTGGGGGGTCTTGAGTGGGAAAAAAATCTTAATTTCAATCATTATTTTCCATTTTGTACTATTTTACTTTTTTGGTCATGTATCTATATTACTTTTACAATACAAATTAATACCTAATCAAAAAGTCTGTGATAGGGTTTGTTTTTATGATATATGATATGAAACTCCATATATCTTCAAATTTATGTCTGGTCCCATGAAGAATTAAATAATGTTACTGCTTATTAGGTGGGAATAACAAATAATAATGTACATGTTACCATTACAACAATGTAAATTGCATAGAGATGACTTAAAATGTAAAAGAAAAGGTAACGTAAGGGTTGTGAGATTCTGTTTAATCTTCAACACAAATTTACTCTCAGCATTAGTAGTTTAATATAAAGTACCCTGAAAAAAAAGTCCATTAAAATCGAATTAAGGAACTACTTGCTATCAAATATAGAACCATATTGTGTGTCAGCATTTCCAAGTGTTTGATTCCAGACTATTCTGATTCAAGCTACCATAAGATAAGCAATAATTTCCCCAACTACCAAAATTATATTTCCCATAGAAAGTATCAAAATCCACTTAAAATGAAATTTCATTGACCATCTTAAGCAACTAAACAAAAAACTAACCAGCATTAGAATGTGTCCACCTCCAGGACTTTGTATGAAGCAGATATAAATGGTCAAATTTAGACAATTTAAACATCAAAAAAAGGATAATTATAATGATGGATTAAATCAAATTAAATAAAAGGTAAAAGCATGATTGCTTTGAAGAATCTGGGCAAAGTAAATTTAAAACCTCCTGGAAAGGACTCATCACTCTCAGTGCCATTAAGAACATCCATGATTCATGGGAGGAGGTCAAAATATCACCCTGAACAGGAGTTTGGGAGAAGTTGATTCCAACCCTGATGGCTGACTTTGAGAGATTCAAGATTTCAGTGGAGAAAGTAACAGCATGAGTCTATAGTTATTACACACACACACACACATACACACACAGGCATAGATGATAATGTGGGTTTGGTTCCAGACTGTCACAATAAAGCAAATATAGCAATAAAGTGAGTCACATAAATTTTTGGTTTCCTAGTACATATAAAAGTTATGTTTACACTGTACTATGGTCTATTAAGTATGCAATAGTATTATGTCTAAAATATACTTACATTATTTGAAAAATATTTTAATGCTAAAAATTGATAATTATCATCTGAGCCTTCCATGAGTCATAATTGCTTTGGTGGTGGAGGGTCTTGCCTCAATTTTGGTGGCTGCTGAATGAGCAGGGTGGTGGTTACTGAAGGTTGGGTGACTATGGTGATTTTTAAAAATAACAATAAAGTTTGCCACATTGACTCTTCCTTTCACAAAATATTTCTCTGTAGCATGCAATGCTGTTTGATAGCATTTTTATGCACAGTAGAACGTCTTTCAAAACTGGAGTCAATCTTATCAAACTCCTCTGCTACTTTATCAACTAAGTTTATGTAATATTCTAAATAACTCATCATTACAACAATGTTCAGCATCTTCACCATGAGTAGTTTTCATTTCAAGAAATCACTTTCTTTGCTCATCCATGAGAAGCAACTCCTTATCCATTTAAGTTTTATCATGAGATTGCAGCAATTCAGTCACATATTCAGGCTCATATTCAAGAGAACTCATTTCATATGATATGATATGAACTAATTCTCATATTCAAGAGAACTAATTCTAATTCTCTTGCTATTTCTACCCCATTTGTGGTTACTTCATCCACTGAAGTCTTGAACCCTTCAAAGTCACCCATAAGGATTAGAACTTCTTCCAAAATCCTGTTCATGTTGATATTTTGAATTCCTTCCATGAATCATAAATGTTCTTAATGACATCTAGAATGATGAACTCTTTCCAGAAAGTTTTAAATTTACTTTGTCCAGATTCATCAGAGTAATCGCTATCTATGGTAGCTATAGCTTTACAAAATATATTTCTTAAATAATGAGACTTGAAAGTAGGTATTACTCCTTGATCTATGGGCTGCAGAATGGATGTTGTGTTAGCAGTAGCAGCATGAAAACAACATTAATCTCCTTGTACATTTCCATCAGAGCTCTTCAGTGGACTAGGTGCTTTGTCAATGAGTAGTAATCATTTGAAATGAATCATTCTTTCTTAGCAGTAGGTCTCAACAATAGGCTTAAAATAATGAGTAAACCATCTGTAAACAGATTTGATGTCATCCACGCTTTTTTGTTCCACTAATAGAGCACGGGTAGAGTAGATTTAGCATAATTCTTCAGAGCCCTAGTATTTTCAGAATTGTAAATGAGCATTGGTTTCATTAAAGTCACCAGCTGCATTAGACTCTAACAAGAGAGTCAGCTTATCTTTTGAAGCTTTGAAGCCAGTCATTGACTTCTCTTTAGCTATGAAAATCCTAGATGGTATTCTTTTCTAATATAAGGCTGCTTCACCTACATTGAAAATCTAGTGTTTGTATCCACTTTCATCAGTGATCTTAGCTAGACCTTTTGGATAACTTGCTTCAGCTCCTCCAACAGCACTTGCTGCTTTGCCTAGAACTTTTATGTTGTGGAAATGGCCTCTTTCCTTAGACATGAACTCACCTCTGCTAGCTTCAGACTTTGCTTCTGCAACTTCCTCACTTCTCTCAGCCTTCCTAGAATTGGAGAGAATTAGGGCCTCGTTCTGGATTAGGCTTTGGCTTAAGGGAATGTTGTGGCTGGTGTGATCTTCTATCCAGATTATTAAAACTTTCTTCATATTGGCAATAAAACTGTTTCACTTTTTTGTCAATTGTGTGTTCACTGGAGTAGCACTTTCAGTTTCCTTCCAGAACTTTTCCTTTGCATTCACAGCTTGGCTAAATGGCGTAAGAGGCCTAGCTTTCTGCCTATCTCGGCTTTCAACATGCCTTCCTTATCACTCAACTTAATCATTTCTAGCTTTGTATTTCAGGTGAGAGATGTGTGACTCTGTCTTTCACTTGAACATTTAGAGGCCATTGTAGGGTTATTAATTGGCCTAATTTCAATATTGTTGTGTCTCAGGGAATAGAGAGGCATCAGGAGAGAGAGAAAGCTAGTCAGTGGAGCAGTCAGAATACACACATTTCCTGATTAAGTTCACCATCTATTTATTTATTTATTTATTTATTTATTTATTTATTTATTTATTTATTTAAGACAGGTGTTGCTCTGTTGCCCAGGCTAGAGTGCAGTGGTACAGTCATAGCTCACTGCAGTCTTGAACTTCTGGCCTCAAGCGATCCTCCCGCCTAGGCTTTCTGAGTACCTGGGACTACAGGTTACAGGTTCTCGCTATGTTACCCAGGCTGGTCTCAAACTCCTGGCCTCAAGGCATTCTCCTGCCTTGGCGTCTTAAAGTGTTGGGATTACAGACGTGAGCCATTGCACCTGGCCAAGTTCACCATCTCATATGTGCTTGGTGTGGTGAGCCAAAACAATTACAATAGTAACAGCAAAGATAGTATCACAGATAACTATAATAGAGATAATAATGATTAAAAAGTTTGAAATATTTTGAGAATTTCTAACATGTGACACAGAGACACAAAGTGAGCACGTGCTGTTAGAAAAATGATGCGAATAGATTTATTCAAAGCAGGGTTGCCACAAACCTTCAATCTGTAAAAAAAGTAACATCTTTAAAGTGCAATAAAATGAAGTGCAGTAAAATGATCTATGCCTGTAGAGTACATATATGGAAATCTCTTTTAAAAAATAAAAATGGAAGAATGCTAACTAATAAATACAGAAGACAAGACAGGTTAAGAAAAGTACAGCGTTGTAATCCATTTTAATAATTGATCAGACAAGGATCATCAGTGAATACTAAATCTTTTGGAGAAAGGTGGTGGGGCACAGGGTGTTCACATGGTCTCATACTATCTCATCACAGGCTACCTATCTAATACAAAGTGAAAAATATACTTTATGTTGTACCTTATCCATGTGATTCTTGGTAGTGGAACAATCTTGTAGTCTATGACTCCAGATTTGATGTAATATCACCTGGGTAATATTCTTGCCAAATATGTTACATCCAGTCTAATCATGAGGGAACAACCAGGCAAATGCAGAAAGGGAGACATTGTGACAGACAACTGGCCTGGGTTCTTTAAAAAATTTAAGGTCATAAAACACACAAAAAAAGCAGAGAGAATATTTAAATTAAAAAAATTAGAGGGACCTAAAAACAGAATGCAGTGTGTGGAGTTTGGATAGTGGGTTAAAAATGAAAAGAGAGAAAACTATAAATGATATTTGGGGGCTTTGGGAACAACTGGAACAATTTGAATATAAATTGTATATCAGTTTATATATTGAATTTCTTAGTTGTGATTATGGTTTCGTAGTTATTTAGGAAAATATTTTTATCTTCAAAGATGCATGCTGAAATATTTAGGGGTATTACGCTGTCTGCAACCAACCTTCAAATGATTAAGAAAGGAAGTATATATATAATCTATCTGTCTATCTATCTATCTAGAGAGAGATGACACAGAGAGCAAATGTGGCAAAATAATAATTGATTAATCTGGGTAAATGTACACAGATATTTACTGTAATATTCTCTGGGTTTGAAATTTTGTAAAATTGAAAAGAAAAATATTAAATATGGATTAATGGCTTGCACTCTTTCCAGTGGATGCTTTACAAGGTACTTGGTGCTGACTTCATCTTTACTTTTGGGGGCAATTACAATGTTTAGGGGAGGGTGCTTGGGAAGGACCTAACTAGGCAAGATGAGTGGGATTCTCATTCTTACTAGAAACAAATACATTATGATTGATAATGTAAATGAATATACTTACAGCAGCCTCAGCTATGATCACTTTTTTCATCCTAAAACTTTTTGTATCTTTAATTAGATTGTTTGTACTCCACAGTTGACTGGCTGTCAGAGTATTGAACAGCTCACCATAAAAGATGTTTGCTTTTAAAATTATTGAATTGGATTTCTATGTAGGAATGTGGAAAACTATCTACTTATGTAGGTTGATTAATCAGTACACTTTTAGAAAACCTTGTTTTCTTTCATTTTAACCATTAACAGGCTAACAAAGTGTGGTTCCCATATAAGCAGCTCGATATCACCTGGGACATTTATTATGGTTTCAAATTAATCAGAACATTGGGGATGGGGCCCAGAAACCTGGTTTTAACAAGATTTCTATTACTGAAATTGATAGGTTCTTTCATTGACACATAGGCTTTCAGGAATGCCACCAGTCACTTTGCTGGTCATGTAGGGCCTTGGGGAAGGGAATCAGCATCATGCCGATTCTGAAGTTATTCATACCATTGGTCTGAACATACTGCAGGCACTGAAAAACTTCAGATTTGGCCTTAGAAGGTAGGGCAGGAGAAAATGGATTAATATTTTCAAGGAGAGCAAGTTGCACAACACTTCTATCCATTATTAGTTTCTAGCAGGAGTTGAAGGGAAGATTTGGCAGAGGAGAAACTTGCACTGAAGCAGGAGTTGACATGGAGCTGGAGGAACAAGGATACACTCCAGCCACCCCTATTCCACCACCCCATTCCACCACTTCAGGGGTGAAGGTCCATGGGGAAGTCAGAGAAGTGACGTAGTCTAGGTCATCCACATAGAAAGTGAGGGCACACTTCTGGAGGACGGGGCAGAGATGAAGTGAACAAGATGCTCTGCCAGCTTGGGGTGCTCCTAAGCTAGGAGCAGTGTTGGAGAAAATAGGAACTAGGCCTGTCATTGAAGGATGGGGTGCTGGCACAATCCAACAGCAGCAGGGGACCTTCCTTGGGAGGCTGAAAGAGATTCCACTTTGTAGGGAGGATACAGAAAGACTCACGGGACCTTAGCATCTGGGCCAAAAGTATAGGTATCCTTTGGATGTTTTATAGGAGCTACTGACAAAAAAAATAGGGGAATGTCTTATTCAGTGCTCCATTGTTGGGGGACAAAACAAAGGAAATTAATATTGAATCCCTCTAGGGATTGTGAATGATTAGACCTTCAAGCTGGTTGTGGAAAAAGAGAAGAGAAGAAAGGCAAATCTGATATTTAGTACAGGCAGGATGGGCCAGGGAAGGGTGCTGAAAAAAATTTCAATCACCCACTATCAGAAAGAGCTACTAATATCCTGTCAGGTTAGACTTCTATTGATACCAAGGTAGAAACATTATGGTTGTTTTGAAATTCTCAAGAGACAGAGACTGCCCTGACTTATGTTGTTTTTGTATTATCAAAAAAAAAAAAAAAAAAAAAAAGTCCGGTGCAGTGGCTCACCGCCTGTAATCCCAGCACTTTGGAAGGCTGAGGCAGGTGGGTCACTTGAGGTCAGGAGTTTGAGACCAGCCAGGCCAACATGGTGAAACCTCGTCTCTACTAAAAATACAAAAATTAGCCAGGTGTAGTGGTGGTCACCTGTAGTCCCAGTTACTTGAGAAACTGAGGCAGGAGAATACCTTGAACTTGGGAGGCGGAGGTTGCAGTAAGCTGAGATCTTGCCACTGTACTCCAGCCTGGATGACAGAGCGAGACCCTGTCTCCAAAAAAAAAAAGCAAGAGGAGGCAAAAGGGCATTTTTCTACCATATATTTATGAGTGCTTAACCAAGAGACTAAGATATTGGAAACACTATGCAAGAATGGTATATTAGTTAGATAAAAGGGTTAAGATTACTAATTGGGCTATTAATAGCTAACAAGTTGGTTCTCTCGATTTAGAGAGTATTTTGATACATATTATTTGATTAAGTATGATTTGTTATACCTGTGAGTAATATGGGCACACTTTTATCCCCATATTGCAAATGAAGTCCAGGCTAACAGTAATTGACATGGCTCATCCATAGAAGACCATGATTTCAATCCAGTTTCTGACTCCTTACTTTATCACAGTGCTCTGTTGAGTCTATATAAAAAACCCTTTGGCTCTTTTTAAATGACTTTCTTTATTTTATCTTATTCTGAATAATGTATAATAGAAAAAATATAAGAAGTTTTAAAAGACTAATTTAAAAGGCTGTTAGGGAAAGCTAAGATAGTTTCATCTTTTCATGTCTCAGTTTGTATCCTAATTCACATCATTTAAAAGTAACACTTAACTAGATTCTTCCCATCTGACAGACTCAACTATTTGAAAACAACAAAAGGGTGAGTTATCCATCCCTGGAAGTGCTAAAACAGAGAGCGGGCTGCTTGCTTATTTTGGGATTAGATAATCTTTAAGATCTGGGTGCCAGAAGCTGGAAGCAAGTGAAAAACCAGTGGTAAAAAACCTACCAACCAACCAAAGAACAACAAAACCCAGTTTCTCCCACAAAACTCAGTTTCTCCATAGTTTAAGTAGATGCTACAGGGTCTGGCTATCTAATTCAACTTATTTGGTTCATTAGAGATGCCTTCATGTAGCCTTCAGAGTCTTGCTTCTCTTGTTTGAAAAACATTACGATCTTATTTTTTATGATTTTCTAGATCAGTGGTTCTCAATGTGTGACTCTCAGGCCAGCAGATTTGGGATCACCTGGGAAACTTGTTAAAATGCAAATCATCAGAAACTCTGGGAATGGGGCCCAGCAACCTGATTGTAACAAGCCCTCCCAGTGATCCTGATGCAGCTCAAGTTTGAGAACTGCAGTGCTAGGTAATAGGCGAGCGGAAGTTGCAAATTAAATTGAGTGGAAGAGTAATAGCAGAGGGAGGCGAGCTAAAAACAAAGAAATTGAATAAGCCATTCTGGTCAAGGAAGATTTAATGTAGGGATTACCTGTGCAACCCCTGTTACTACTGTGATAATGCAGTATGATTTTGTTTTCTAAAAAACAAAGTAAATAATATTTAATAACGATTTCTAACAAAGTATTTTTAAAATTAAAAAACTGTTCTTATTGAATATAATTTGATTGCAGAAAAGTTTATTTAGCTCTTGGGTTAGAATGTGTTGCATTCATTGGATTATTTTTAGTTTGTTAGTGGTTTTAGATAGGATAGGCCAAACTACTATAACAAATCGACCCAAACAGGTACAATCTTATCTCTGTTTTATTTAAAGTCCAAGGTAGATATTTCTGAGCAATAGGAAGCTCTCCTTTACTCAGTGATTTGGAAACCAGGCTTCTTCTACTTTATGTCTCTATCATCCCTCGTGCCTTGCTGTGTGCATCTCGCTGGTAGAAGAGAAAGAGAGAGTTGGTGAGTCACACCCAATTAAGAAAATGCTCAACTCATGGATCTCTCTTCAAGACAAATGAACACATACATGTTCATGCAAAAACCTGCACATGAATTTTCATAGCAGCTTTATTATTACCCAAACCTGGACACAAACCAGATGCTTTTCCATGGGTTAATAGTTAAACAAACTGTGATATAGCCACACTATGGAATATCACTCAGTAATCAAAAGCAAGCAACTATTGATATATGCAACAAATCTGATGAATTTCAAAGGCATTATGCTGAATGAAAAAGCCAGTCCTAAAAGATTGCATACTGTGATTCCATTTGATTCCATTCCACATGATTCCATTTATAAGACATTCTTGAAATTACAAAATTATAGAAATAGAGCATGGATCAGAGGTTGGCATGGGTTAGGGATGGGAGAGGGAGGTCAGGATTATAAAGGTGTAGCACGGGTGAAAGAATCGTTCTGTGTCTTGATTGGGGTGGCAGTTACACAAACCTATACATGTGATCGAATTTCATAGGACTACACACACACACTCACACATACCACACACACACACGAGTGCTTGCAAATCTAAATACATTCTATGGATTGTACAAATGTCAATTTTCAGCTTTTAATATTCCATTATATGTATGCAGGATGCCACCAATGGGAGTGGGTGAAGGGTTTATGGGGTCTTCCTGTACATTTTGTTTTTGTAACATCCTGTGAGTCTATAGTGATTTCAAAATTTAAAGTTTAAAGCAAAGAAGTTGACCCAGAAGTGGCACACATCATTTCATGAGCCTTCATTGACAGGGACGAATTGCATGGCCACACATAGCTGCAAGAGTACAGGGGAAATTGGAAGAGGAGAAAGGATTTTGGCAGGCAGCTAACTTTCTCTACCATAACAAAAAACACTAATTTCCCAGTGAAACCCAATTGCTAAATCCAAAGGCATTTATGCCAATCCATACTACATTCTTCTTATTATTCTCCTATAGCCTTATCTTTTATAAACACTTGTGTGGTTACATTTATTCAATAGCAGCAATCAGTCTTTTTAGACTATCACCACAAAATACCCCTTCATCTCAAAGTTAAAAAAAAATGGAAAAGTCAAAAGAGTAAGGTATTTTTTATAATGATACTTCATCAGGTTATAGATGAGAGAAACAAAAGATGAGAAGGAAAGGGTGAGATGAAAATAAAGTCCCTTCAATTGTATGTATTCTATTCAGCAAGTTTTAGGGCTCTGTAAATATTACATAATGAATTTTTTTTAAATGAAAAAAGAGAACACTCGCTATTTCTCTCCTTTGTTGGAATTATTTTTAAAAACTAGAAAATAAATGAAAAATATTAGAAAAGAAAAATACACCTTTATAAAATAATCTTTTTAATGTTTATTTTGGTAAATATTGGATAAGTTGAATGAGTCTAAAATTTATTTTAATCAACATTCTTGAAGAAAGAAAATAATTTATAAAAATACTGGAAGCACACCCATTTAGATACCTATTACTTAAAAAAAGAGGTAAATAATGAGTGTTGGCGAGTATGTAGAAAAATTGAAACCCGTGTACACTGCTGGTTGGAACATAAAATGGTGCAACCACCATGGAAGACAGTTTGATGATGCCTCAAAAAGTTAAACATAGAACTAGCACGTGATCTGGCAAATTCAGGGACTCAAACAGATAATTGTACACCCATGTTCATAGCAGCATTATTGATAATAGCCAAAAGGTGAAAACACTCTAAATGTCCACAACACATGAATGGATAGACAAAGTATGGCACAGCATGTATCTACAATGGAATATTATTCAGTCTTTTATTATAAAGGAATAAACTCTGATGCATGTTGCAACAGGGATGCACCTTGAAAACATGCTAAGTAAAACAAGCCAGACACCAAAGAACAAGTATTGTATGATTCCACTATTATGAGGTACTTAGAGTAGTCAAGTTCATAGAGACAAAAAGTAGAATGGAAGTTACAAGGGTCTGGGGGAGGGAGGAACTGAGAGTGATGGTTTAATGAGTACATAGTTTCTGTTTGGGATGATGAACAAGTTCAAGCAATGGATAGTGGTGATGGTTGCATAATGTTGTGAGTGTACTTAATGCCACCGAAGTGTACACTTAAAAATATTTTAAGACTGTCATTCAATGGCTGTTTGTGCTACTTTCACATATTACTCAGGGTTATGTCAGACCTTCTTCTGAAAGATGAAGGAACAGATTATCTCAATTTATTTTAAAATTCATTTATGATCTCCCTTCTAGGTAGTAAACATTGTCTAATACAGAATTGCCAAGGGCTGAAATGAAGTGTTTATTTATTTTATTTTAAGTACTTATTTAAATGGACATACTTCAAACTCTTAGATTCTTCCTTTCCCTCCAATGTGACCCAGTGGGGTTGGACCAGGCACTCTGTTTTGCTAGGTCAGGTTTAGTCCAGGTTTTAAGTCAGAATGTCCGGGTGTGAACTGACAGAAGCCTGGGCAGAGATGTTTTAGATGTAGTTTGCCAGGTCTGGGAGGAGGAACGTCCCTCACTGGACTCTCAGATGTTCCTCCCTAATACGCTTATTTTCAGAACGTGCCACCCTGTGCCACATGGGGCATTGTGGGGATTCTGGGTGTGGTTTAACTAAAAGATATGTTTTGTGTTTATGAATATTCTTACAGTGTTATTTTCCAATTTTCTATGCCAGCCTGCCACACTGGCATTGTCAGGGCATGAGGTAGGGGTACAAATATTAGTCTTGATCAACCACATTTAACAAGTATTTAGCCTATTTTTTCTCTTTTTTTTCTGCTCCACCCTAGGCACTGGAATGTTATAGGCAAAAGTAAAAGATTAATAATAAGGAGTTCAAAATCATACTTGTTATACTATTCTATTTATATTCTATGATTCTTCTTTGTGAAAACTCTTGTGTCAACTGTAACATGTAGTGTGCATTAAGTAGATGTTAATGAAAGTTGTTTCTAACATTGTTATTTGTGACTATCTAAATAGAAAGATTAAAGAGAGACCATGAGTATGAAGTATGAATATTTTCAAGTTTATCAGACTAGTAACCATATTTTCTTCTAGGAATCATAGTTATAATGCATAGAAGGGAAAGAATATATTTTCCAGGAAAAAAATCGAGATTTTTGTGTTACAGTTTCACCACCTACTAGCTAATTCACTTGGGTAAATCAAAAGCCCTGAACCTAAATTTGCAAATATTTAAAAATAAGAATTTTAGTAAGACTACTCCATAAGCTTGTTGTCATATTAAATAACATAAATTACAAAGAAATCCTTAGAAACTCTAAGGCACTTTACAGAGGTATTTATAATAATCATATCTACTGCTGAATTAGTCCTACTCCTTCCCTAGGGAGGTGACTAAAGGATTAGAAGATGTTGAATTTTTTATACACTTGAATATCTTTGAATTCTTTTCAGATATATGTAAATTAAAATTTTTCATTTTCTTATAATTTAATATGTGTAAGAATCTGGCTGGGTATGGTGGCTCACGCCTGTAATCCCAGCACTCTGGGAGGCCGAGGCAGGTGGATCACCCGAGGTCAGGAGTTTGAGACCAGCCTGGTCAACATGGTGAAACCCCGTCTCTACTACTCTACTAATACAAAAATTAGCCAGGCGTGAGTGTCATGCGCCCATGATCCCAGCTACTCGGGAGGCTGAGGCAGGGAGGTTGCAGTGAGCCGAGATTGTGCCATTGCACTCCAGCCTGAGTGACATAGCAAGACCTTGTCTCAAATAAATAAATAAATAAATAAATAAATAAATAAATAAATAAATAAAATGTGTAAAAATCATCTGGGGATCATGTAAGGCCCTAGAGTTCAAGGCCCATGCACAGAAATCCTTCTTTAGTGAGTCTAGGCTGGTGGTTCTCAATTTTGGGTGCACATCAGAATCATCTAGGGTGTTTCTAAAAATCCCCATGCCCAAGATGCACCCCAGACCAATAACATCAGAATTCTAGAGGTAAGACCCAGGCATAGTATCCCAGATGATTCTGGTGGGGGTAGCCCAAGAACCATTGCTTAGAAAAAAAAATTTCCTGATATGGTTTGGCTGTGTCCCCACCCAAATCTCACCTTGAATTGTAATAATCTCCATGTGTCAAGGGTGGGGCCAGGTAGAGAAAATTGAATCATGGGGGCAGTTTTCCCCATACTGTTCTCATGGTAGTGAATAAGTCTCGCAAGACCTGATGGTTTTATAAATGGGAGTTCCCCTGCATATGCTCTCTTGGCTCCCACCATGTAAGATGTGCCTTTGTCCCTCCTTTGCCTTCTGCCATGACAGTGAGGCCTCCCCAGCCATGTGGAACTGTGGAGTCCATTAAACCTCTTTTTCTTTATTAGTTACCCACTCTTGGATATGTCTTTATTATCAGCATGAGAACAGACTAATGTGGTCTGTAAGGAATAAATTGCTAAACTGAGCCATGAATAATTATGATTTGCATTTTTCTCTTGTATAAAGGAAGATGCCAAATAGATTAAAAACCATATTTAACATGGTTTTTGTAAACGGAAAGCTGATATAAGACACATACCTTAATTCTTTATGGTAAAACTTTACGTAACCCTGAAATTATATTTCTAGACAATGGTGACATTATAAAAACCATATTGAAAAATTAATGATAAAAGGATTTGCATTTTAAAATATTTTAATTTCAGGATAATAGGGTTCAAATTGTTTTTGCACTGCTTCTTTCAAATCTAATGTCTATGGATTTTGTTCTCTGTAATTAGTGTGTTTTAAGTAAATATTGATCCACAACTTCCTCAAATCATAGCTGTTGACTATGACACTGGTACACTTACTATGCTTTCTTTCCTGGATTCATGCCTAATCTCCTGCTTCTCAGTTTTTATTGGCTCTTTCTTCTGTTCTTAGGACAGTTCCACTTCTTAGATGTTAACAATGATGGAAGTGAAAAGGATGTAAATGAGTTAACCTCGAAGCTCTTTGCAAAATGTAAAGAAGAAAAACATGTTACCCATTATTATTGCTGGTGCAAAGAATTCAAGACTGTTCTAGACGTCAGTTACATTGAAGCAACAGTGGAGGAAGTAAGCGGGTCATATCCAACCTAATTGGAAGGGCTTGTCTTGAGACCCAGTAGGTTTTGTAACCTAATCTATTTGCCAGCTGCCCACTCCTCCCCTTTCTTTCCCTTGGTGTGTGTTCTAACTTTACATCCACACTGAGCAGCGTTCTTTCAAGAAGTTTCTTTTGATAGCTCAATGAAAACTCACTTCATGACGTTTATGGTTTTTTCCTTTTGTAAATGTATGAAGTCAAAGAAAGAGTGCACAGAGCACAATATTTCACCCCCAAAACTCCAGACTCCCCACATGTTTTTGCTCAAGTTTCCTTATGGTTGCTTTGCCTCTACCCCACAGAGCCCAGCCTTGCTGGGAACACCTTTATTGCTTTTCTCAGACCCTGTGAGTTTCCCTCTCTCTTTGTGTGCATAATAGTTCACTAACTCTAGGTTCTTATTCAATGCTTGCAGGTTGAAACCTATTACCCTTCCAAAAGTAAGGGGCTGGCAGTCATAGGACCACCCTATTTGGATTGAAGATAGGGTACCTGTAAATTATATAACAAAAATTTCAGGAACTTGGTAGTAAAAGGAAGGCTAGTTTGTGTCAAAGCATGTTGTATATAAATGCCTATTATATTAAGCTTTACTATATTTGAAGAGGACATATTTACAATCCAGCTGGTAGACTCGTTTGATAAAAAAAGGACTTCTCACATCATAAGCATGAATCCGGACTCTAGCCAGCAAGCCTGATGTTCAGAGCTTTTTTGAAAAAAAAAAAACATAATTTTCTTCTTCATTTTGAATTACATGGTATAATTCAGTATCTACAGCATAATTCTTCATTTTAACAGAAACATAATAAAACTGAGTAAAAATTCGATTTTTGTCAGTTATGTATTTTCTCTCCTTAGTCGGCTATCAATTATTTAGAATTTGTCTCTGTTAGAAATCATTCCATCCATTTTTCCTCTTTCTTTTGTTTTTGAGTTTAGACAAAATATTCTGGGTTCATAAGGGAAAGGAAAGGAGATTCAATTGGAGTAAGTTAGTTATGATACTGGAAAAGTTGGGTAATGATTTAAGAGTGGGACTACGGGAACTGCTGACACATGCCGATGTTTATTATAATTAACAATCCAAGTCTTTACAGACTTCCTAATCCCTCTTTCTTTGTGTAAAAGTGTAAGGTACATGTTTGTCCCCAGGAAACATTTATCGTACTATCACTGGGGTCTAGGAGAGACATAAAATTCCATCACAATGTACTCTGTGTTTGGACTGAGGAGGATTAAGTCTGTAAGAGAAAAATGGCATCTCACTGGTGTTGTGGGGGTGGGGAGGGTGGGTGTGAGGGTTGGGGGGAGGTTGTGTACCCATAATCTTGATGGCATGATATGAACCCCGTGCATTTCCATAGGTTCATCCCTTCCTCTAGAACAAAAACCAAATCCTCCGTTAGTGGGGGCACACCCTCTTGCAGCATATTAAAGAGAGGGGCAGACACTGCTTGGAGCAAAGCCACCAAGCAGCAACCAGGAGATACTCCTTTGGAACCAACTGCAGGACAGTGTGCAGACAGATACTTGGTTATCAAATCAAAGGATCACCCCCTCTTTCCCCAGCTTTCTGCTTGGTGAAGCAGAAAGCAGATGCCTTAAGGGACCTAATTGCCTTAGGTATTGTTAACAGCTGTGTGAGGACACTGTGTGAGTATAATTGGGGATCCCACGATATCACCATGTTTTGAGCTGCCACCGAAGTCTTTCCAGGCAAAGCCTAGAGAAGGAAGATGCTGCAAGTTGTATTTTTCATACAAATGTGCAGAACTGCTAGCAAGCCCTGCACATTTGTTAGCACCTCACTGGCCTCTGTGATCTGAGTAGCAGACACACAACAAGACTGATGAGCACAAGGGTGAGGATGGTAGACATCTCTTCAGGGTGATTTCATGGGCTTCGCTGCACATCAATCAGTACAAAGTGGAGCAGAAGGTATAAAGCAGGGTGGGTTTTTCCCCCTCTGAAGAAAGGGAGGGAAAAATGATGAGGTGTTATGTACTATTCACCTGGAGAAAATTCGGAATGCCAGGGCATTGGTGACTGTTTTCAAAAGATCTTTTTTTTAAGGCTATGTTCTTTCTACCATTTTTTTTTAAGTTTTAGTAGAAACTGGGTGAAATTCCTGACAGTATAATTATATTGATGAGTTAGTGGATGGCTTGAAGCCTGAATTTTCCACTAATAGAGCAAGTCACTTCTCTCTGGCCCCAGTTTCCTGACATAAAATAGGAGGTTTGGTCTAGATCAATGATTTGTAACCCTGGCTGCATATTAGGACCGTCTGGCAATGGTAAAAACAAAAACAAAAGAGAATAAACAAACCCATGACTGGTTGCCAGTCCAATAAATTTTGATTTATTCGGTCTCAGGTGGGGTCTAGGCATTGCTCCTTTAAAAAGTTCCAGCAACCCCAAGTGATTCTAATATACAGCTAGGGTGGAAAACTAGCTAAAGTTACTTTCTGTAGCTGAAGTTATTTTCAGGTGCAGTGTTTCAAAATTGTTTATATGCAGCCTTTCTCTCTCCCTTCAGAACAATGAAATTTTTGTTAGTTCATTTGCTGATTCCTTATTTTTCTTTAAAAAATTCTAATATTTTGTATGTAAAAATTTTTATTTAAAAAAATTTTGTAACATATATGTAAGTTATGAAACATAACAATATGGAAACCCATGAACACATTATCTAGCTTAGGAACTAGAGTATTACCATCACTATTGAACTTCCTGATATGTTCTACTCTAGAATGTCATGTCTCCAAACCCTCTCAAGGGTAATCATTGTTATAGATTTTGTCTTCATCACTCCCATTTTTAAAAATCCATTATTGGCCAGGCGCGCTGGCTCATGCCTGTAATCCCAGCAATTTGGGAGGCTGAGGCAGGCAGATCACCTGAGATCAGGAGTTCGAGACCAGCCTGGCCAACATGGTGAAACTCTGTCTCTACTAAAAATACAAAAATTAGCCAGGCGCAGTGGTAGGCTACTCGGGAGGCTGGGGCAGGAGAATCGCTTGAACCCCTGGAAGTGGAGGTTGCAGTGAGCTGAGATCGTGCCATTGTACTCCAGCCTGGATGACAGAGCAAGACACCGTATCAAAGAATAGATAAATAAAAATAAAAAATAAAAATATCGATTATTACTCTATGCCTGTATTACTAAACAATATATTGTTTGGTTTTGCTGGATTTTGAGCATCATATAAATAATATTATACTTTATGTTATTTTACACAATTAGCTATTTTTCACTTGAAATTATTTCTAAGTCATTAATGCTTGTAGCTGTATTTCATTTTCATTGCCATATAAAATTCAGTTTGTGTGAACATAGCATAGTTTGATTGATTCATCTTGTTAATGGATATTGGGTTATATGTTACGGTACCCCATATTGTGAACACATGACATTATCAACCTTAAACATTTTTGGCAATCTCATATATATATGAATTGGTATTTCATGGTGGTCTTAATTTGCATTTACCTGATTACTAAATATCTTTTTAGAAATCTTTTTTATAGCTTTCTTGAAGTAAAATTGACAAATAAAAATTGTATATATTTAAGGTGTACAATGTGATGTTTTGATATACATATACAATGTGATGTGATTACCACAATCAAGCTAATCAACCTATCCATCACCTCACATAGTTACGCGCGCGTGTGTGTGTGTGTGTGTGTGTGTGTGATGAGACTACTTAAGATCTCTTTTAGCAAGTTTCAGGTATACAATACATAATTTTTAGCTATAGTCAGTATGCTGTACATTAGGTCTCCAGAACTTACTCATTTTATAGCTGCAAGTAAGTATTTTTTGACTAACATGTCCCCATTTCCCTCACTCCCAGCCCCTGGAAACCACCATTCTGCTCTCTGTTTCTGTAAGTTTGACTTTTTAGATACCACATTTAAGTCAGATCATTCAATATTTGTTTTTTGTGTCTGACTTATTTTTAGCATAATATCTGCCAGGTTCTTCCATATTGTTGCAAATGGCAGGATTCCCTTCTTAGTTTTTTAAAGGATTAATAGTATTCTATTGCATATATATGTATTCTATCTGTTTATATGTTTATGGGTTTTCTTTATCCATTCATCTGTTCGTGGACACTTAGGTTGTTTTCATATCTTGGCTATTGTAAATAATGCTGCAGTAAACATGAGCCTGCACATCTCTTCAAGATAGTGAGCTTATTTTCTCTGGATATGTATCCAGGAGTGGGATTGCTGGATTATATGGTAGTTCTATTTTTAATTTTTTGAAGAACCTCCAAATTGTTTTACATAATGGCTGTATCATTTTATATTCCTACCAACAATATATAAGGGTTACCTTTTCTCCACATTCTTGTCAGCGCTTGTTATCTTTTGACATTTTGATAATAGGCATCCTAGCAGGCATGAAGTGATATCCATTATGATCTTGATTTGAATTTCTCTGATAACTACTGATGTTGAGCATTTTTTACATACCTGTTGGCCATTTGTATGTTTTCTAAAATGTCTATTTAGTTCCTTTGCCCATTTTATAATAGGGCTTTTTTTGTTTTCTTGCTATTGAGTATATGAATTCCATGTATATTTTGGATACTAATTCCTTATCAGATATATGGTTTGGAAGTATTTTATTCTGTTCCTTGGGTTCTCTTTTTATTTTGTTGATTGTTTCTCTATGCTGTATAGGAAATTTTTAGTTTGATGTAGTCCCATTTGTTTCTTTTTGCTTTTGTTGCCTGTGCTTTTGGTATCATATCCAAAAAAATTTTATATTGCCCCAGACCAATGTCATGGAGCTTTTCTTATATGTTTTCTTCTAGGAATTTTATGGATTTAGGTCTTATGTTTAAGCCTTTAATTAATTTGAGTTGATTTTTGTGTATAGTGTAAGAGAAGGATCCAATTTCATTTTTTTGCATGTGAGATAAAGATCCATTTTTTGTTTTTGCATTTTATCCGTGTGGATAGCCAGTTTTCCCAGAAGTATTTATGGAAGAGTTCACAGATTCTTTTGCTTGATCAGTTCTGTTACTGTGCTGTCTATTGTATTTTAAAATTTCATTCATTGTACTCTTTTAGAATTTGGATTTTTTAAAATTTCCATCTCTTATTGAACTTACCCTTTTGTTCTTAGGTCAAAGAGAAATTTTTTTCTCTTACAGTTCTAGAGACCACAAATTCAAAATCAGGGGCTTGGCAGGACCATGCTCCTTCTGAAGGCTCCAGGGGCAAATCCTTCCATGCCTCTTTCAGCTTCTGTTGGCTGCAGGCCTTCCTTGGCTTGTGGCTGCTGCATCACTTTAATCCCTTCTTCTATCTTCACATGGCCTTCTCTTCTTTCTATGTCTCTCCTTCGTACATCTCTTATAAGGACACTTGTCATGGGATTTAAATCCCACTTGGATAATCCAAGATGCTGTCATCTTGAGATCCTTGGTTATATCTGGAAAGACCGTTTTTCCAAATAAGGTCACAGTCATATATTCCTGAGCATTAGGGTGTGGACACATCATTTTGAGGGCCACCATTCAACTTACTAAAGGCCCCTACCTTCCTGAAATTGAAGTACATGATCTTTAAATATTCCAATATTTGGAGACCATGCATAGTGCATACATAAATTGAATAGGACTATATATGTATTTTGTTAAATGATGTTCTGAAAAAGGATTTTGGTGATGTATCATTTGTATTAAAATAAAAAGAGTGAGAAGAGTATAAATGTGATTGTTACTTAAATAATTTAGAAATCTAACAGAATGAAGCTTTCTGAAACATAAGCTTTCCATTTTCTGTGTGTCATTACTTGCATTCCCCACCAATTTGAAAATGGGACTGTTTAGATTTTTTTCATGTTGTTAACAAATATGTGATTTAAGGAGATGTAAGAAGACTGTTTTATGTGAAGCTGTGTGTGTTAAGCAAATTTTTCCTCAAGCATTCTCTGCTTATTTCAATCATGTCTGCTCTCATCAATTTGATTGAAATAAGTGGCTAGGTTTTTCCCAATGTAATCCCAGGGGTATACAAATCATGGTGTGCCTGACACACTGATATCGACATGAAAAGCACTGCTATGTCTGACTATCACAACTTCCAAGTTGCAATTATCTTATTTTGCCGTGATGTTAGTTTAAATCTGCTTTCCTTTTCCCTTTTAGGGTTTTGACCATGCTAATCATGCTTTGCATTCAGGGGGAACAAAATGATTGTTTTGTAAGAAGCAGCATTATAAAGTTATTTGGTCTGGTTTCTTGCCCCCAAAGCAGATAAGCACCTTGACTAGACCAGTGCAATCTCTGTCTCTCCAGAAAGAGAGTGCCTGTCTTAATGCTTATTAATCTGTTGCACAGTTAACTATCCTGTCAAGTGTCCTTATATTATTATATTATTGTTTTAATCTTTACAGTATTTTCGTTTGTTTTTATTGATTTATCAATAAAGAACTGAAAAGAGGGTTAAATACATTAGGAAGATAATTCAACCTAATTGACAATCAATAATTGGGACATTTTTATAATACTAATTTTTTGAAGTTATTTTTAGTCTTTTTTATAGTTTTATTTTGAGTCTTTTGCAAACTTCAAGTCTTTTCCAGCTTTACCTATTAATATCTGCTACTTATGGTTATCTTGGCTTGTGGGATTTCCCATTCTCTGTGATTTCATCAGATTTCTCCTTCATGTAGCATTCCTCAAATTTTTGTCCCTGTCTCTTCCTGTAGTTCCAAGCAAGAGCAGATCTTGAGGACCTTCAAGTCATCCCTCCACTGGGCTTTCAGGAACACTGTCTTGTTCTTTTTCATTTCCATCTTCTGCAAAGAGCTTGAGTAGCTTTCTTTAGTCATTAGATGTTTGCCATGGGATAAGGACTAGGAAAATGCCATGAGGGTCTTGAGTGGTAAAAACCATAAGCCTGCAGGCATCACAAAAAGGTCACTATACATCAGAGAACAAGGAGTTCTGACTTCCCGCCTCACTGACCCCTCTGTCCCTCCCTTGTGCCTCATGATCAATATCTATAAAACAAGGGGTACATTAGATAATCCATATATCCCCCTCCAACTCCAAAATTCTATTAATATTATTATTTTCTTCTAACTCACTAGCTGGCTCAGATGCATTGCATTAATTTTACACATCAACTAAGTAACAAGAAGCTTCTACTTTACCATTCATAAGCTTTTCATACCACATAGGCCCTGGGAGGTTGGCTCCTGCACACCTGTTTAACCATATCGTAGGCCAGTCTCCTCCCTACTCACTGTGCTGTAGCCATCTTGCTTCCATTCTTGTCCCTTCACTTAGAAAGCTCTCTCTTGCCTCAGGGTCTCTGCATTTGCTCTTCCCTCTGCTCAGCACACCTTTCCCTGGCCTTTTCTTGCCTTGTTCCTTCTCACTCGAGATTTCGCCAAAACACCACCCTCTCAGTAAGCATTGCCTGATTACTTCGTAAAGACCTGTCCCTTCACCTGTTCCCCTCCATCTCCTAGGTGCTTCCCATCACTCGGAATATTTTCTTTATAGCCTTTAGCATGACCTACGGCAATCCTGCTTTCTTGTTTTGTTTTTATTGTCTACCTTCACTCAGCACCCCAGTATATAAATGCTTTGAGGACAGGAATCATCTCTGGGTTGTTTCTGCTGTATTCTAATGCCTAGAAGGGTATATAGATAGATGCACAAAAAATACTCATTGAATGAATGACTTCATTTTCCTGAGCCAGTTGAATTGCTCTTCTATAAAGCACATTTAATAAATTATCATCATCTCTCTCACAGTCTGTAACTTCAAGCCTGTGACCTGGGTCAGTGTGTATAGCAGGGTGCTTATTTTGGTTCTCAATTATTTGTCTTTATTGCTTATTAATATCTCTCAACAGGCGACAAAAGCCAATTAACATGTGCTACCTAAACTCTAGAAAATTATAATGTACTAACTACATTTGACCTTGAATGAAAATGGAATGCTGGTATTTACTTGATGTGGAAAATATATCCATGGACTTAAAAAGTCAGATGTTATTGGTGAAGATTTTCTTTATGAATATTGCTGTTTGTGACACTAGCATTTCATTAGACCCTGGGAAAAGAAAAGCTTCTCTCTGTGTATAAATTTTTAAGGATATATTTCAACGATAATTTAAGCCAGCATTTCTCCCTGGATTTATTTACATTTTGTCTTCAGTGTTATAAGTTCCTGGCATTTTGTTTCTTTAATAATTTTGTTTTTGAGATTTGCAAGTCAAGCAATATGGTAATCATTGCCCCAGAAGCATATGGAACCCCGAATGATCAACATAATCCAGGCTTCCACCAAATAGATGGTGTGACTCCAGTCGTAAGAGCAGATGGAGTTAAAAAGGGTGGATAATAATATCCTAAGGACTAAGCTAAGGGAAGAAAAATAAACTTGCCTTCATGGTTTAACTAAGATACAAGTTTATCTTTTATAGAACAAATGTGCAAATATGCTGCCACTAGCATTTGGGCTTTTCATGAAAAGTGCTTTTGGATTATGAACTACAGATGCTAATCTGTTACCATAAACCCCATATCATTGTAGGAGACTCTTGGTAAATAGATGAATGCTTGGGAGCCATTGTACTATCTTTCATGTCAAGCAGTCAGACTGCAAAGTGATTCAATCCGGACCTAAGTTTGTTTATTTAGTGTCACATTCACATGACACTAGTATGTCATATTCTCAAAATGGATTGTAGTATCTTGCTAAGAAAAAATTGAATTGCATCAAAACTGTTCAAGGCTGGTAGCATGGCAAGAACCTGACGTACCAGAGTTTGAATCCTTGATCTACCTTTACCATTATCTATGACATCTATTGACTATGATATTATCTATGACCTTCAGCAAGTTACTTAGTCTTTATGAAGCTTCTCGTCTATAAAATGGGAAGAGTAATGCTAATCTCAAGAATTATTGTGAGGGTGTCATGAGAAACCTTGTAAATTCCTGTAGTAAACATTCAGTAAATACTTATTTATTCTGTCTTCTCTGCTCTCCCTTTCCCTAGAAACTTTGTCTTTTAAAAGTTAAGGGTGGGCATGGTGGCTCATGCCTATAATCCCCGCACTTTGGGAGGCTGATGCTGGAGGATCACTTGAGGCCAGGAGTTCGAGACCAGTCTGGGCAACATAGCAAGACCCCTATCTCTACAAAAAAAAATATATATATATATATACATATTAGATATATATATATATTAGATAGATATATAGATATATTAGATATATATATATATATAATTAGGCCGAGTGTGGTGGCTCATGACTGTAATCTGAGCACTTTGGGAGGCTGAGATGGAAGGATTACTTGAGCCCAAGAGTTCAAGACCAGTCTAAGCATCATAATGAGACCCTGTGTCTACCAAAAAATACAAAAATTAGCTGGCTGTGGTGATGCCCCAGCTACTTGGGAGGCTTAGGTGGGAGAATTGCTTGTGCCTGGTAGTTCAACACTGCAGTGAGCTATGGTCCCACCACTGCACTCCAGCCTGGGTGACAGAGAGACCCTGTCTCAAACAACAACAACAACAATAATAATAATAATTAATAATAAAAGTAAGTTGAAGCATTGTTCTTTTTAAGAGAATATAGTTTAATTTTAAAAGCGAAAATACACACAAACATATATATAATTATTGATGGTAGTTCTCAAGTATTTTTGCTACATTTAATTAGATCTTCTAGACATTGTTATGAGCACTAACAGCAGCAGTTGTACAAGAGAAATAAAAGCAGTAGTACTGAGATTTTTTTTCTAATTAAAGAATCAGCATTCCTACAGTGGATGTAAACTCTGTAAAATAATGAACCAAATGAGACATTAAGGCACAGACTTAGGATACAGGTGCTGACATCTCTGTTGTTTCCATTTGACGTGCCCCTTGAGGCAAAACAATATAAGCATTGTTGTCAAAAGAGCAAGAAAATTAAGTGACTGTGATAGAAATGTGACACTATGGAAGAAAGAGGGAAAATCCAGGTTGGGTATATAAAATAACTTGTTAAAGGATCAGGACCAGAGCTCATAAAAATTAGAGAAATGTTTTGTTAGCAAAGGATGTGCAAGTTGGGGTAACAAAAAGAGGAATACAATAAAATACCTGGCAGGATTTTTCCTTAAGAAATTTCCAAAGGAAGCCTGTTTTATTTACTGGGTTTTGATGGAATTGATCGAGTGACGTCATTTATAAAGTTAATCTTGTTAGTGTCATTTGAGGGAAGGTTATTTGTCATATTGGGGGAGGTTAAAACAAGAAGAGGGACCCCAAATCTTGTTTTTGCAAGTGATTGAAGAATGTTATTGAATACTGGACTTTAGGCACCATGGCATCATGCTGACTATGAACCAGGTGCTCTCCCAGGAAACACAGCAATGAATGAGATGCTATCCCCACCTTCTTCAGTCCTCCAGTGTCATGAGAGTTATCTGTGGTTTTAGATTCATAGCAGTGAATCTAAAGCAAAGCCCTCACTAAAATGAGGCCTTACTGCAGTAGTTTCTGACTTAGCATCGGAAGAGGTTTGAGGGCTTCCATGAGGCTCATAGAGGGCCTTTTAGGAAAACAATCTTAGAAGAACTCTTCATGCATGTAGGCAGCTCATCCAAGAAGCTACCTCATGATTCCTGGAAACTGTTCTACCTCGTGACTTCACCTTGCTTGGCTTTATCCATCCATTCCCAGGGCTATGTCCTGAATCTTACTAGTGTTTTTACTTTTATGTTCATTTATTTCTTCATTTTCCAAAACATTTATTGAACAACTGAGTGGGCCAAACACATTGTACTTTCTATGAGGGCCCCTTAACTGAGGGTCAAGTGGGGCTCACATCCAGCCCTTGTTTTTGTTCCCTAGTAGTGGGCACAGGGCTGTGTCTGCTCACAGGCAGGGGTATCTTCTCATTTGCCGAAAGGAGTTGTTCATTTACCGAGCTGTGCTCAGAGGCATACCTCTACCTAAAAAGCGGTGACTTTTCTAATTTTTACAAAAATACTGTATGGATTGGCAGCATCCCTGCTGGGTTTCACAAACTTGACGAATAATCAGAAACTCTCTCAGTTAGTGGCATCTGCAGCTGGTTCATCTCCAAAGCTTGAATCCAGAGAGATGTCCTACTCCTGGTCTCTCTCCTCATCTCTTTCTACGGCACTGTGCCTCACTCTCAAATCACTAAGTCTTATTGATTTAGCCCGTGCATATCGAGCCTTCTAAATGTTTTTGTCTTTTTTTAACCATCCTCTTTCCATTTCTCCACTGATGGTCTGCTTCAACTGGATTATTTTAACACATTTTCTTGGCAACAGACTCTTTCACTTGGGATCATTCTGCACATTGCCATAAATGATTTAACAAAAAAATCTTTAATTTAAGTTCTGTTTGCTATGGTCTGAATGTTTGTGTCCTCCCAAACTTCATGTGTTGAAATCCTAATCCCTAAGGTGATGTTATTCAGAGGTGGGGCCTTTGGGAGATGATTAGGTCATGAGGGCAGAGCCCTCCAGGATGCGACTAGTGTTCTTCTAAAAGAGGACTAGGAGAGACTCTTGCTTGTGCCCTCCTGCGAGGACACAGTGAGAAGGTGCCATCTATGAACCAGGAAGCGGGTCCTCACTAGACACTGGATCTGACAGCACCTTATCTTGGACTTTTCAATTTCCAGAGCTGTGAGAAATAAATTTCTATTGTTTATAAACTACCCAATCTATGGGTATCTTGTCATAGCAGCTGGAAGGGTCTAAGGAATTATTCAAATGGATTTTACATTTTCTGAAGCAGTATTTTTCCATGTGGAGTTGATATAATCCTCAAAACAGGCAGATCTTTACCCGATAAAAATGCAGATTTCTTAGCCACATTCTGGATCTACTGGTTATAATTTCTGATTTGGGAAGTATAGTGTGGGCTTTAGAATCTGCACTTTGATAATCTCCCTAGGTAATTATTATAGACTTACGTTTGAGAACTGGGTTAAAAATTGCCTACAGTGAGGCTGTGCTTTATCAAATATTTCTTTCTAGAAATATTTCTAGAATTGTGGCAACAGCCTAGTGCATAGATGAGCACTTTTTTTTTGAAAAGTGAATCAAGAGGAAAAAAGGAAGAAATTCTAAAACCAGTTTCTATTAAAATGATAAGATGTTTGGGGTTTCTGTGAAATAACATAGTTTTATAACTAAAACTGCTTTGAGAGAAAGGTTGGATTCAACCTTTACTCAGATAGAAAATTTCCTTTCCACATCCTTGATAGGTAGTCATTGAACATTTTAAATATTTTCAGCAAGCAGCTCTCTGCTTCATAGAACATTCGATTTCAGTGTTGGTGGTGAACGGTTTCAGTTGATTGACCTTGCGCTTGCATGTGCTCGTGTGTTTGTGTTCCCAGATGACATATGAATCTTATAACAGATACTAGTTTTAAGTTAGCACTTTTTTTTTTTTCTTCGAGATGGAGTCTAGCTCTTATTGCCCAGGCTGGAGTGCAATGATGGGATCTCTGCTCACTGCTACCTCCACCTCACAGGTTCAAGTGATTCTCCTGCCTCAGCCTCCTGAGTAGCTGGGATTACAGGTGCCCGCCACCATGCCTGGCTAATTTTTGTGCTTTTAGTAGAGATGGAGTTTCACCATGTTAGCCAGGCTCATCTCGAACTTCTGACCTCAGGTGATCCACCTGCCTCAGCCTCCCAAAGGGCTGGGATTACAGGTGTGAGCTACTGCACCCAGCCTAGCACACTTTGTTAAGATGACAAGTTCTTAAAGATTATTTTCAGGGATCTACTTTATCAGTTTTTATAAAAACTGTAAATTCTTTTCAAAACATATATCAAAATATTCAGAAAAAGTCCACCCGCTAAATAAAGAAATAGTTTTGGATAAAGTAGCTACTGATACCTTAATATGTTTTAAATAAAGAGTTTCTTGCTTAAACGTTTTTACTTTTATGTTCATTTGTTTCTTCATATTCCAAAACATTTATTGAACAACTGAGTTAGATTCTGTCGATGTAAAAAGAAATGCATAAGACCTGGTCGCTACTCACAAATGGATCATAGTTTAGGGAAAAAGACATGGATAAAAATGCAGTGTGCCAAGGTTGAAACTGAGATGTTCAGAAGATAGATGGAGGCATAGCAGCTGAATTCCAAAAGTGGCCTGGAGATAGCTTGAGCTGGACATATCATTTTGTATAATTAAATCTGTGTTTAGCGTAGAAAAAAGAGAGGACCTAAACAATACTAAGCTATTTTCAAATACTTAATAAAAATTATGACTGCACAGGATAATAACACATGAATTATGTGCTGCTCTTCCTTATCCATGCTTGAGGCAATGGATAATGCTCTTTCACTTCGTACGCTCAGTGGGCACTGCTATTTTCTTTGGTGGTTAGCAGAACTAAAATCAGTAACATTTATAAGCCCAGCTTTGTATTTCTAAGCTTATATTTTTCAACTCTTTGCACCTGGTGAAGCTTGTTTGTAAAATCTATATTATATATACATATATATGTGTGTGTATATCTATCTATCTATCTATCACTTATTCCAAGGCCAGTGTTTCTTTTGGTGTTGGGGTTAAGAGTGCAGACTCTGGGTCCATCACACTAGCTGGTTGCCTAGCTTCTCTGAGCTTCAATCTCATTGTCTGTGAAATGAGAAGAACAATACTGCCTGCCTGACATGACAGTTGTGAGGCTGAAATGAGCTCAGCACAGAGTCTGATGCTTGGATATTTCTCACTAAATGCTCACTGTCATTCATGGGGTGGGGATAGCTCTGGAGGTCTGGATAGATGTGGCTGTGGAGTCTTAAGGCCTGGCTAGGATCGCCTGCTCTGTCGTGTACTTGCCTTGCATTTTGATCACTTTTGTTTGTTTGTCTGTTTGTTTTTACCATTGATGAAGGAGAGATTCCCACCCTAGAGTTATGGGGATGGCCTGACACACAACACCAGACATTAGACAGGCGAGATTAACAGCAGTTTCTTAGTTACAGATTCTTACAGCCTGGGGCAGGAGGACACTGGCCCATGCAGGGTTGTCACACAGGGGCCGCATTAAGGAACATTTTGAACAAGCAAGAGCTGTGGGAGGCAGGCTTGGTAGTATCAAGAAGGCACGGTGGCTCATGGCTCCCAAAGGAGGATGTGATTGGTTTGTTTGTGGGCTGACAGGGAACAGGAACCTGCTACTCAGGGAGAAGCAGGAGCTGCGCTTGGTCCCTGTGATAAGGAGGGTTGTTTTGCTAGAGGACCTTGTCAATGGAGCAGAGTGGGGAGGGCAACTTTTCATTAGGCTGTTCAAGGCCTTTTCAATTTTATCAGATGTTAAGGAACCACATAATATTGAACCTTAGTTTCAGGTCTTACACCATACTCTGTGACTGAGAAATTTACTTTCATTTCATTGCAACTCTATTTCTTCCTTTCTAAAAACAATATGGCTTTAAATGAATGGGTCTTATTAACTACAGTCTTCATAAATATGGAGTGTTATTAGGTAAGCTATTATTGACTATGATTTGGAAGATATTGATGGTATTCTGATTATAATGTTCCAGAAAATATATCTTGATAAACTCCATTGCATAAGTCAAGGTCATGCTTTCATTCTTACTGAAGTGTCCTTCTTTCCTTTTTGTTTTTTGAATCAAGAATTATGTGTCAACGTAGAAAATTAATGAGTTTCAGTAAGTTTTGCAATAATATAACAGACATAACTGTCAAACTTAGTCATATCACTTTGGAAATTGAAGCCCAAGGGGTGTGCACTTCTAGAAAAGTATGAATATAATAAAATTTACCTTGTAGGTAGTAGATAGCAGTTAATGTTTCTCACTGATTATGCTTCTCATGTCAATATTTGCATCTGAAAAATAATATCAAAGTTATGAAGAACTATATTATTAAGATTTCTTCTCTCTCCTTATCTACTTTCCTCACTCTAAGCCTAACTTATAATTTAATTTTTCATTTTTGCTACATTCTATTAATAGTAGTGAATATTTACATCAAAGAGAAAAAAATACATGCACATATTAAAATATTTTCATTGTGTGTTTGTGTGTGTGTATGTGTATGCATAATAGCATAAGCTTTCTGAATCTACAGACTAGGTATGAAAGGTTAATAACTTACCCCCACACTGTGGTATACATTTGTATGAGGTGATTTACAGGGACCAAGGTGCCTAATCTAGAAAAATTCCCCAGTTATATAGAGGCCAATTTGAGAGGTGAGATGGATGAGGTAAAAGTGGGAGAGAGGCTGGGCATGGTGGCTCATGCCTGTAATCCCAGCACTTTGGGAGGCCAAGGCAGGTGGATCACTTGAGCTCAGCACCAGCCTGGGCAACATGGTGAAACCTCGTCTCTACTACACACACACACACAAAGTAGCTGGGCATGGTGGCATGCTCCTGTAATCCCAGCTACTTGGAAGGCTGAGGCAGGAGAATCTCTTGAACCTGGGAGGCAGCGGTTGCAGATCATGCCACTGTACTCCAGCCTGGGTAACTGAGCAAGACTTGGTCTCAAAAAGAAAAAAAGAAAGTGGGAGAGAGGGACTCAAGACAATCCAGACTCTAGGGGAGATTATGAGAATCTATTCTGAGGGAAGAAGTTTCTGGAACAGTGAGCCACACCTGGTGACAGAAGCTGAAGCTGAGGGACAGCAGGGTTTCTAGGTCAGTCACCAACTAATCCTGCTCTTGCTTAGACCTTGACTGTTTGTGCACAGCCTTATAAATGTGAACCATGAAAGGCTCAAATCTTGGGGGCCAAACAGTTCTGCAAGGGGACCCCCTCAAAGCTGGGGGGACATAGAGGAAGGGGTTAGTTTTCAAGTGGCCAAGAGAGGGAAGCACAAGGTGGTGGGGAGCAGCAGGTTGACCTCAGGGTGAATTCTGATGGACAGATGGGGTCCGAGGTTAGGTTGGAGGTCAGGATGAGGCCCAAGTTTGGGGGAGCCCTGAGGCAGACAAATACAACCTAAGAAAGCTTCAGCAAGCTGGGGCAGACTTCCATCCTCCAGAGAAGCCTGAGAAGAGACACTAAAGGAAATGGCAGATGGCGGCTGACAACAGTGTGGGAGTGGCGCTGGAATAGCTTCTAGGGGCACTTGGAGCACATGGGGGCACCTCTTGAGGACTGCCTGAGATCCCAGAGGAAGAAACAAACCAGGAAAAGTGGAGGCTACCCAAGATCTCGAAGTTATATTTGTGGAAAGGAACCTCTGACAGAGCCATGGGTGGCTCTATTAATGTAACGTCATTTGCAGTTAGAGTGAGGTGTCCTTGGTCTTTCAGACTCTGACCACATATAAAATCACATTTATTTTATTTTATTTTTGTTCTTTTTATTCTTATTTAAAATCGCATTGATTTTAATTTGCAAATGATAGTAACTCTGAGTTCTGATCTTACTTGCGGCAAAGCTTATTTTGTTCCTCCTTCTGTTATATCCAAGAATGTCAAGTATGATTACTGAAAACAAAAAGTTACTGCCCATTAGTCTTGTCTTCCACTAATTCCAGGTAGTTGGAAGTACTTCTTTGTTTGCCAATGAGAGTTTTTTTCTATTGCTAATTCGTGTCCATTGCTGTGGCTGTGGGTGGAAATGTTCCTTCCTCACCCTGGTGTTAGGTTTAGGCAGAGGTGTGACTCTTGCTTATGGTGAATGTTATCTCAAGGTCCTCTCCAACCTGGCCTGAGTCAGGGCTAACTCAACAGGGTTCAGTAACATAGAACTCAGGCTTTGTGTTCTTAATACCTTCCATCCCAGAAGACTCCTCAGAAGCAAATTTCCAACAACCTCAACCTTTACTTACCAAAGCTATGGGTAAGGGACAGAGTGATTGCATCGACTTACTACCTAAGCTCAGATTCTAGTTAACAATCTTGTTGTATCCTCCAAAGATAAAGTGTTGAGGACTTGCTTCAGACTTGCATGATTAAAAAATACTCTTAAAAGTGTTCTTTGGCCAGGCGTGGTGGCTCACGCCTGTAATCCCAGCACTTTGGGAGGCAGAGACAGGCGGATCACCTGAGGTTGGGAGTTCAAGACCAACCTGACCAACATGGAGAAACACTGTCTCTACTAAAAATACAAAATTAGCTGGGTGTGGTGGCACATGCCTGTAATCCCAGCTACTCAGGAGGGTAAGGCAAGAGAATCACTTGAACCCGGGAGGCGGAGGTTGCAGTGAGCTGAGATCATGCCATTGCACTCCAGCCTGGGCGACAAGAGCAGAACTATGTCTCAAAAAAAAAAAAAAAAAAGGTTTTTTTCTAGATTAAAATAAGTTTTCCAAGTGGAGAAGTTCTAGCTCCAAAGAAAGAATGTAAGTGAATATTTGTCAAAATACACTTCACTGCCTTTTAAAAAATAAAGCCTCCCTCTGCAGCTACTTCAAATCTATAAGACCTCAATAACATTCCTCTGTGCTAACTCATTCATACTGCAACACAGCATTGGTTATAGGAAGATGTTAAAATCACACTGGACTTTGGTAGTAATTCCAGATCTTCCCCAGCCTGCTACTTCTGCGAAAAGGTAAAAGGTAGATAAGTCCCTCTCTGGCCTGAAAGACAGAAGACTCTGGGATGAGCTAGTGGATGTGGACCACTCTTGAGCTGCATGACCAGAGAGAAGTTACCTGCCCACTACAGATATTTACAGAATTAGGAGGTTTGGACAATGAGCATCAAAATGTATTCTTTGACACTTTTTGTCCATCTCTTAAGCATTCTTAATATGTAAATGTAGATAATGCTATCATTAGTCACAGGATTATGTTCTATATTGAAGTAAAATTGATTCTAATGACAGTTATAGTAATAATAAGAATTCTTTTTTGAGTGCTTACTATTTTAGGTACTGTAATTTGCATGAATTATCTTATTTCATTAAGGTGTGCATTAAGTATACATTACTATATCCATTTAATAGAATTTGAGTAACTTGTCCCAGTCATTTATCCAGTAGGTAGCAGATCCCAGATTTAAATCTAGGCCTGGGCTCTTACTATGTACATGTAGTGCATGCAGAAAAACACAAACAAAAGCATGATTTAGCTATAAAATCATGTTAGGCTTGCATCTGCAATAAGAAACTGAAATCTAAACCAAGAAATGAGGTCATAAAAGAGGAGACCAGGAATAAATTGTGTAGAAAATAAAAAGAAAAAGATCCATAAGAGAAAACATCTTGGAAATTTGCTTTATAGTGACCCAAATTGACCACCTGTCCTCAGGGACAAAGCAACAAGATTGATTTGCGTAAATAAATATTGACGTGACAGGAAGTCAGACACATGAATTATGTGAGTAAGTATATCTATTGTATTTTAAAGAAAGCAGCACCAAAAGCAATCTGGAAAGAAAACTGTTGGGGCAGAATGGAGACTCCATTCTGCCGATATACTTTCACTTCTACAGTAATGTGCAGAATGATGCCTTTGCCCTAAGCCAATGCTCCTTCCAGATTTTTCCATTTCCCTCAGCCTGACACGTTGGACATCTCACAGACTTTTTTTTGTTCTTTTCCCCCCAGCTTTATTGAGGAATAATTGACAAATAAAAGTTGCATATTGTTTTTAAAAGTTGTAAAGATGGTAAATTTTATATGTATGTTTTACCTCAATAAAAAATAAAAAATTGGCCGGGCACGGTGGCTCACACCTGTAATCTCAGCACTTTGGGAAGCAGAGGCGGGTGGATCACTAGGTCAAGAGATCAAGACCATCCTGGCCAACATGGTGAAGCCCTGTCTCTACTAAAAATACAAAAAATTAGCCAGGTGTAGTGGGGCATGCCTGTAATCCCAGCTGCTTGGGAGGCTGAAGCAGGAGAATCGCTTGAACCCAGGAGGCAGAAGTTGCAGTGAGCTGAGATTGCACCACTGCACTCCAGCCTGGTGACAGAGTGAGACTCCATTTCAAAATAAATAAATAAATAAAATAATTGCACATTATTAACTATAGTCACCATGCTGTATATTAGATACCTAGAATTTATCTCTCTCTTTTTTTTTTTTTTGGAAACAGAGTCTTATTCTGTTGTCCAGGCTGGAGTGCAGTGGCATGACCATGGCTCACTGCAGCCTCGACCTCCCAGGCTCAGGTGATCCTTGTGCTTCAGGCTTCTGGGTACCTGGGACCACAGGCATGTGCCACCATGCCCCCTACTTTTTTTTTTTTTTTTAGAGATGGACTTTCACCATGTTGCCCAAGCTGGTCTCGAACTTCTGGACTCAAGCCATCCTCTCGCTGTGGTCTCCCAAAGTGCTGGGATTACATGCATGAGTCACTGTGCCTGACCTATTTATCCTATAAACTGAAAGTTTGTGCTCTTTGACCAGCATGTCCCATTTACGCCAACCCCTGGCCCCTGGAATCTACTATTCTACTCCCTATTTTTATGAGTTAATTTTTTTAGGTTGCACATGTAAGTGAGATCATATAGTATTTGTCTTTATGTGTCTGGCTTATTTCATTTAGCTTAATGTCTGCCAGGTTGATCTATGTTGTCACAAATGGCAAGATTTTCTTATTATGGCTGAAAAATCTTACACATACACACACACACACACACTTCTTTATTCATCCACTGACAGACACTTATGTTGTTTCCATATCTCAGGTATTGTAAATAATGCTGCAATGAACATCACAGTGCATCAGTGTCATTTTTGACATCCTTCTCTTCTTTGAGCTCTCTTTATCATGATTTTTTTAAAAAAAATTGTTATATAGTTACTGTGCACTAACATACAATCAGAGAGACACAGTCAATGTTCTCCTGAAGCCTGCTGTTTATTGGAATTACTTGTGGCAGAGGCTTTGGATCCCAGGAGAAAGATCCTAGCCAGAATGTGGTTGTTCTTGCTATAGTTGAATTGTGGTGGAATTAGGAGAGATGATGAGGATTGCCTTGAGGTTTCATGGGAAGCTAGTGAGGGAAATAATCTTTGATGAATTGATGTAAGCAATCCATCCACAACCTATATTCCCTATTGATCCTTGGATCTATTCTTGCCTTTCCATTTTTTTCTACTCTTACAGAGCTCAAGTTTTCATTATGCTCCCTTTGGTTTTTATGAGAGACTCTTCTAACTGGTCTTCAAAGTGTTACTGAAACACCAGGTTTGATCCAGGTCCTGCTCCTTGCTGCACAGAAAACCAATTACTGAGACAACAATTATTGCCAAGGAAGAAGGCTTTAACTGGGTGCTGCAACCAAGGAGATGGGAGATCAGTCTCAAATTCATCTCCCTTACCAACTAAAATTAGGAATTTATATAGCAGAGAAGAAATGTAACAATTTGTAAGAAAATAGGAGCTAGAAAGGGATAAGGAAACAATCATGATGAATGAGGAGTCTGGCAAGTCATTGTCTGGGTGTGGTGATCTAGTGAGTTTCAGTTCTTTTACCTATATATATAGATAGATATTTTTTTTTGAGAGGCCCGAGAATGCAGATAAAACCAATATAAGTTTCAAGCTTTAAGACCACTAGGGTCAGTTTCTATGCTTATAAAAAAAAAACTATCTATGGGACTATTGAGTCAGTTTCAAAAACATTCCTTTTTCTAGTGCTTTTTGCCTAGTACAGCCATATTTGTTTTCCTGGTGTATGAAGTCATTGTTTTACTGTTAAGCCAAAGACTATTGAGTAGTCAGTGTCTCTATTGTTTTTCCAAGTCTAGGCCAAGTTCTTCATTTTATAATTCAAAGATCTCCATCAGTTGTTGATTCCTTCCCTATTCAGACACCTCTGCATCAGTCTTATCATTTCTCAGTGCTATCCACCACCTAATCTAGTCTCATCTGACTCATTATTTCTCTCTCACAACTATTTATTTCATTGCTACTCACAAAAGCCACATTTGGTTTATCTCTTTGTGGGTGTGTGTTTATATATAGAACTTTTTTTTTTTTCTGGAGCTGTTTCATACAAGTTGCAGACGTGATCCATCACCCCTAAATACTAAATACTTCAGCTGTATCTCTCTGGAAAACAAAGACATTCTCCTACACAACCATAATGCCATTGTCGTACTCAAGAATTAAACACTGGAGCAGTAGTAGTATTTAAGATGCAGTCTATATGCATATTTCTCCAATTAAAAAACTAACTTTGCTGTTTTTCTTCACTCTAGGATGTAATCAAGGAAATGCATTGCATTAAGTTGTTATGTCTCTTTTTTAGTCTTTAATCTAGAATACCCCTGCATAATGTTTTGTGTTTGGAGACATTCATATTTTTGAAGAGCACATGTCAAGCTTTTTATAGAATGTCCCTCTATTTAGATTTAGATTTGTCTAATGATTTTTAAAACCAGCCCAATTGTTCCATAGAATTGATGTTTATGGTTTCTTTTGAATAAAAACAGAAATTGACCCTCCCATTCTTAAAACTTGAGAAAGTTGCATTTGTCTTATATGAGTTCTTTTCTTAGAAAGCTGAGCATCAGGCCTCCAGACAGTATCAAGGAACTGAAACTCAGCAGATCACTGCATCTGGATAATGAAATGCCAGAGCCCTCACCCCTCATGACTCCCTAATGGCAACCTGCTTCCTGTTGAACAACTCTTCCTTACCCCTCCCTAATTCCTGTGTTCCCACACATGGTTACATTCTTCCCTGCTATATTAATGCCTAATTTTAATCAGCTGAGGGGACAGATTTGAAACTGATCAGGTAGCTGCAGTACCCAATTAAAGTCTTCTTTCCTGGCAATACTTGTTGTCTCAGTGATTGGCTTTCTGTGTGGCAAGCAACAGGACCTAGACCAAACCTCTGTTGTTTGGTAACAGTTTCCTCATGATTATGTTCAAGTTAAGCATTTTGGCAAAAACACTACATAGATGATATTGATTTATTTTTTCACCCTTTATTTTCTTATGTTGCTCTGTTGCTTGAATGACCTCTCCCTTCCATTTTGTTATCACAGTTCCCTTCAGTTAAATTTGGAAAATTATTATGTGATCCTTGCACTTTGCCAGGTGATCTGCATAAAGGAAGCAGAAAATTCTCCTTTGGGGACAGCCCCATGGCATCCAAAGAATCTTCTCTAATGAATCCTTCTTACTTTGGTCCTGTCTTTTCTGAATTTCTATGGCACTATCTTCTACAGACTGCAAGCTTACTTTGATTACTAATGTTCACTCTTATAAAATGATATACTTTTTAAAATGTGAAGTTTCATGTCCACTAAGATTCTAAGTTCCCTGAAGGTAGATGCATTTTTTTTTTTTTTTTTACCATTTTTTCTTGTTTGTTGCAGCACCCAACACTGTGCTAGATAAAAGGCAAGTGCTTAAAAACAGTTAAGAGTGGATTCTGTTTTTGTAATGCCTTCTTTGCTTCTTTTTCAAATGAAGGTAATTGTTGACAGCCTTCTGCAATGAAAAGGAGCCATGATATAGCTAATATATTAATATATAGCTTTGAGATGCATTATATGACTTTTGAAAATCATCCTTTTATATCATCCTTATTATGTTTGTCTAAGACCATAATGGATTTGTGTTCCCTGAGTAAAAACTTGAACACTGTGGAAAGATAATCAGGAGTGTGGTGAATGACTCTGATTTTTAAGTTAATATAGATGATCTTCAGAGTAAATAATCCACACCTGCAAAATTAATCATTTAAACCCTTTCTCTGTATACTGGATTAGATGGTTGAGCCATAATGTTATTCTGCACAGGAATAATACTTCTTGTGGAGCTATTTGTCATTTGTCTGTGTATGGTGGTTAAAACATTTTCTTTTCTTTTGGAAATAAACAAAAGGTAGTTCAGAACGCAGAGAATTATAATGCAGCCAAATATGGAGATGGAACAGAATCCAGTGGAGAGGCTGGTGTTTTATAAAGGGCTTTTAAATTTTGCTTTGTACTTCATTATTCTATACTGGGGGAAGTTAGTCATAGACCAACTAAATTGCTCCAGTTACCCCAAGGCTCCAAATATCATCTTCCCAATCAGAATCAAAGCTTTCATTTATCATTATTTGCTGATTTACTTATCCATTTATTTATTTATTTGGGATTCACCAAGGTCCAGAAGATTTGCTTGATGATCTTACAGGGGGTTCTGTAAATTCTCTCTTTTCTGCTACTTTGTGCTTCAGGGGCCATTTGCAGGTGACTGTGCCAGGTTCCTTGATTGCTAGCCATCTGGTGTAGGTTTCGCTTCTGAGTCTTAGGGCCCTAGAGCCTCAGCAGTGGATTTACTACCAATTCTAATATAAAACAATGATTTGGCCAACTTTGATGGCCTTTAAACTGTCAACTACCCTCTGGTTTGCCTGGACTTCCATAGATTCATCTGTGGTTTGATTTCTGGAAAATAAATGTCAAGGTATTTAAACATATACTTTTGGTCACATTCAAATTAGTGTGTATTTCATTTGCATTTAAAAAGCTTAATCATGGAGCAATTGTGAACGAATTCTATATGGATATCCAGAATGAATCAAAACAACCTTACTGAGTCATTTGAGTAATGAGTTGGATATGGTTCTAAGAGCAGTCAGTCCGTGAATTGTAATTAAAAGAATTTAATGTTCACAAGGATGGTGTGTTGTATAGTTTCTGAAGGATTATTATCACATTTATGCCTGATAAATATTTTCTTCACGAATATGCTAAGGCAATATTAATGTACTGAACTAGATGGGGTTATAAGGAATAATTAATTGAAATGATTTCATAGGCTTCTAAAAACAAAGTAGGTTGTGTAAACAATCTTTCAAATTAGAATGGACCCATAGGCCTAGAGCTGAAGAAGTATACGAATATACCTACAATTTCTAACAATAAGAAAGGAAAAAATGTTATTCTTTCTATACTTTTTTAAAGTTCCTGGAATTTCCTACCTGATATGGTTTTGCTGTGTCCCCTTCCAAATCTCACCTTGAATTGTAATTCCCCATAATCCCCAAGTGTCAAGGGTGGGACCAGGTGGAGGTAATTGAATCATGGGGGTGGTTCCCCCTATGCTGTTGTCGTGATAACGAGCGAGTCTCAGGAGACCTAATGGTTTTATAAGCGTCTGGCATTTCCCCTGCTAGCACTCACTCTGTCCTGAAGGACCTGCTTCTCCTTTGCCTTCCATCAGGATTGTAAGTTTTCTGAGGCCTCCGCAGCCTTGCAGAACTGTGAGTCAATTAAACCTCTTTCCTTTAAGTTACCCAGTCTCAGGTACTTCTTCATAGTGCTGTGAGAATGGACATACACTACTTTTGGCTACATCCTTAATGTAACATAGCTGGAAAAACATTGTAGAAATCTTGTGAATTGGTTAAATATTTGATAAACTCATTGAAAATGTGGCCAAATGTAGAGATAGAAAATTAAACCATAGTTTAAAAATATAGACATATAGCATAAACAAGTCTAGATATCTCATGTAAGACATGGTGACTGTGGTTAACAAAATTGTACTGGACTCAGAATTTTTGTTAAATAAGATTTTAGCTGTTCTTGTCATAAAAAACTAACTGTGTGAGATGACAGATATGTTAATTTGCTTCACTATAGTAACGATTTTACTATATGTACCCCACAACATCATGTTGTAAACCTCAAATATGTTTATTTAAAAAATAAAAAACCTCATAGGTTGGAAATAAATATGTATATCAAGTTGATATAAATTATTGCTAATGATTTTAAAATCATTTATACCCCTTGCTCCAGGGGGCATAAATAGGAATATTTTTCTCTGTATCAAACACACTGATAGGGAGACCTAACATTTTAAAATGCTATTCAAGCATTTATCTAGAAAGATAAGTACTGAGTTTCAATCTCCCTAAATCTCGTCTCCTCTACCAAAAGTCACTATGTATGAAAATATGAGTGTATAATATATAAGCTCTTAGAACATGAACACAATGGATAAAAGACGATTAGAAATTAAAGGGATCTTAAAAACCATTTAGCTGAAACCCTTTATTTTATAGATGAGGAAACTAAGGACTAAATAGCTGAAGGGATCTCCCTAAGATTTTAACAGAAATAGAATCAAAATGGAACTCAGGTTTTCCATATCCTAGGCTGTTGCTTTTTCCACATGCCAGGTGAAAGTGGAAAATTAAAATTTAAAACAATTTTATGTTTACTGAGGCCCAACTCAGCAAGGAAGCCAATAAGAGGTCACCAAAAGCTTGAAATGTCACTTTTGAACTTGGTGTGTAATTTCTTTTTTTGATTCTTTCTCTTTTTTTTGTAGTATATATGACATATATGACAGTAGCTCTTTGGGGCTAAATTAATTGTTTTCTTTGCCATTTTACTTTCAGTGAGATTAGAAAATATCTTTAGTATTGATACAAACTATCTTTTTATTTAAAATTATCTGTAATTTCTATATCATTCAAAATATTGTATAGGCTGTATAATTCAGACCCATAGCGTGAATTCAATGATCCTCTTCCATTAGAAGCACTCAATCTACATATAAGAACGTTAAAGATATTAGATTGCTAAATGTACTGCTATGATCTGAATGTTTTTCTCTCCCCACCAAATGCATGTGTAGAAATCTAATCACCAACGTGATGGGACTTCGGGGTGGTGATTAATCCCCTCATATAAAAGACCTCTGAGTGCTGCTTTGTCTCCTTCTGCCACGTGAGGATACGGTGAGAAGAAGCTTTTTATGAATGAGGAAGCAGGACCTCACCAGACAGTATGTCTACCAGTCCCTTGGTCTTGGAGTTCCCAGCTTCCAGAACTGTGAGAAATAAATTTCAGTTGTTCATAAACTATGCATTTTTATGGTATTTTGTTATAGCAGCCAGAGCAGATGAAGACAGACACATACAATATCCTGAGATCATTCTTCCACTCTTCAACAGATTGTTCCCCTTCTCTTGTCTGCAACACTCAATCTGTCACCAAATCCTGCTATTTTTTTACCTGTTAGGTATCTGCCAACAAGTGCCCCCTTCCTTACTCTTTCTGGGCAGCTATGCTAGTCCAGGCTGTGTCACCTCTGGGTAGATGCTTGCTGCAGCCTCTTAATTGACCACCAGTTTCTGTCCTCTTTGGTCTCTTTCATACAGTTCAGGTTTCTTTACATCACCAAGTTATTTTTCTAAATTTCCAAACACTCCATAGCTTAAAAACTGTCATTGTTTCCCATCATTGAGATGCTAAAGCCCTAGTTCCATTGCAGCCACATATAATGTTTTTTTCTTCTTTAAACCCATGTTTCTATCTTTTCTGCCAGCCTGATCCCTGATCCTTAACATCCCAGCCACACCATACATCTCTACTCACGTGATCTTTTTGACTTCCTCTTCTAATTCCTACTTTTCCTCCATCCCAGCGAGTCTGGCAAATACCTTCATCTTCAAGATGCACTTCATTCTCTATGGTCGCTTGATAGCATTGCATTCTCATTTGTTACATTTTACTCTCAGTACGTGTAAGTTTAGAGAAGTATTGTTTTTGTGTTTGCTTTTTTTGGCTGTGTGTTCCCACTACTTTTTGCTTTGTGGAACCCAAATATAGTTGATCCTCATTATTCAGATTCCACATTTGAAAATGTGTCCTGCATGCTAAGATTTATTTGAAACCCCAAAATCAGTACTCATGCACTTTCATAGTCATTTGTGGAATGGCAAACAATTTGAGTTGTGGGATATGCATGTTCTCAGCTGGGATCAAACAAAGCAACAGACACTCTGCCTTCTTGCTTCAGCTCTCATACTATAGATGTCCTTTTTGTGCTCTGTATTAGCCCGTTTTCACACCGCTGATAGACATACCTGAGACTGGGGGGGAAGAAAAGGTTTAATGGACTTACAGTTCCACATGGCTGGGGAGGCCTCACAATCATGGTGGAAGGCAAGGAGGAGCAAGTCACGTATTACATGGATGGCGGCAGGCAAAGAGAGGAGCACTTGTGCAGGGGAAACTCCCGTTTTTAAAACTATCAGATCTTGTGAAACCCACACACTATCACAAGAACAGCACGGGAAAGACCTGCACCCACGATTCAATCACCTCCCACCAGGTTCCTTCCATGACACGTGGGAATTGTGGGAGTTATTCTCTGAGATTGTTTAATCATTTTTAAAATGGTTGTGAATAGCATCTACCCTGTCTATGTCACTGGCTTGCTGAGAGGAATGAAGAAAGACTGACATGACAGATGTGAATCGTGTCTGTAACTGGCAAGATGTTGAACAAATGTTTAGACACATTATTACAATGCATTTGTAGTATTCCTTGAGTGAATAAGGCCCACTCTCTGCTATAGCAACTGCTTTTCCAACTCTGTCCATTCCCTTCCCTTCTCCATGCCCTTTCTGACATTTTTATTAACACCTCTACCTAGAAGAAAGACTATTAAGCCTTTTGTACGTGGTCTTTAACAGTTTGCTTCAGCACATACCTGTAGGCTGACTGCCTTCCAAATTTCCACTGGGCTCTACTATCATTTTATCCTTTGACCTGGTCACATTAAACAAGACAAGAATAGTTGATTAATTAATTTATTCATTCAATAATTATTGAGCATCTCTTCTGTACCAGTAATTATGGTCAGTGATGGAAATGCAATGATGAGTAGGGAGAGGATGAGGCCCCTGTCCTAACAGAGCTTCCAGGCAACTGGGGTGGGGTAATTAGCCTCAATAATAAAACAAACAGCACATGAAAAAGAGGACACGACCCCATGAACACTTGGAACAAAGACAGCTGACCCAGAGAGTTGGTTTGAAAGAAGTGATGGCAGCCTGAAAAAGTGACACATGATCTGATGTCCAAAGAATTAGTTGGGGCTAAGTTGGTGAATGAAGTTGAAATAGGGTTAAGAGAGAGCTTTGAATATACCAAATGGGTGCGCAGTCTGTGCAAAGCCCCTGTGGCAAGCTGGAGAGTGGCACATTTAAAGAAGTGAAAATAATTGGCATGGCTGAAGAGCAGTAAGCACTGGGAGACCGATAGGAGAAAGGCTGGAAGTATAGGAGGAAGCAGACCCCTCAGGGCCTCAAAGGCCATGTTGATGGTTTGGTCAGTATCCTGGGAGCTGTGGCAGACTATTCAGGGGTTTTAAACATAGGGTTTACATTAGCATATTGTCATTCTGAAAGGATCATGGGGTGATATGGTTTGGCTGTGTCCCCACCCAGATCTCATCTTGAATTGTAGCTCCCATAATTCCTACCTGCTACGGGAGGGACCTGGTGGGAGATGATTGACTTGTGGGGACAGTTTCTCCCATACTGTTTTCATGATAGTGACTACATCTCATGAGATCTGACAGTTTTATAAGGGGAAGCCCCTTTCACTTGGCTCTCATTGTCTCTTGCCTGCTGCCATGTAAGACCTGCTTTTCACCTTCCACCATGATTGTGAGGCCTCCCCAGCCGTGTGGAAGTGTGAGTCCATTAAACCTCTTTTTCTTCATAAATGATCCAGTCTCAGGCATGTCTTTATCAGCAGCATGAAAAAAGACTAACACACCGGGCTTGCTGTGTGAAGAATGGATTGTAGAGAGGTGGGAGCAGCCCAGAGAAGACCTAGGGAGACCTTAGATAGCAAGCTGTTATAATCATCCAGGAAACTATTAAATGTGTGACAATTTGATGTCCAATTTATAATAACTTAAAAAGTGAATGGTTTAAGTGAAGTTGCTTCTCTTTCATTTTATAACCTGAGTCCTTTCTTAGTAATTATTATCTTCATACTGATGCTATAAATTTTGAAATAATGCCTATGGACAGGTATATATTTTTGGCAGTACTTGGAGAACATAAAAAGGTTGCTTGCTTGCCAGTAAAAATCTTGATGATTTTACTTTTTAAAGAAGGGAAAGGTAAGCACTTAAGAATTTAAACTTTGCGGCATTGCTTCTTGACTCCATTTAATTGTGATTGTAAGTAGGCAGAGTTTTTGTTTTGGAAAAATAACTCAGCTGGCAGAGGCTGTGACAAGGGAAGGGAGATGGGCTTGTTTAAAGACAGCAAGAATAGTCTCCTGTCGTTCCTTATAAAATATTAGCTGTGAACTTCCAAGTTAGAAGTAAAGCTGTAGGGGTGGGGTGAGGAAACTGAGCCATCCAAAATTTAACTACCCCAGTATTTATTCTTAGTGGATAAGGCCACTGGGTTGGCATCCAGATGTTAGTGATCGTTTTTAGCTCATGATGCCAGAAAATGGTTCAATAATGAAAGTAATTTTGGCAAAGAGTGATCTTAGCCACGTGTCTTATGAAATTTTTGATAGGGTACAATTTTAAATGACCAGGCAAATATATAGAAACCAAAATATGCTTTTTTCAGTATTCTCCATCTCTCTTGGCAGATGGTAGCCTTTGTGTTCTCTTAGCTTTCTGTCCTTAGTGTCTGTGCTGAGGAAGTAGGGTAAACCAGATGTCTGGTTGCAGCTGAGGCCCTTTTGCATGTTGAACTTCTCCACAGCTATGCCTGTGGCCCTTACTGCCTACTGAGAGGAGTGCTTTAGTCAGAGACACACTCACCCAGCTTCCCCCATTTTTTTTTTTTTTTTAGAATGGAATGGTCACAGCTGGTAATCAAGTGTTTAGCAGTGTTTAAGGCACTAGCACGTCTTGAGATAAGGGATAAAGCATCACTTTTTAGACTCCAGCAAGGCATCAAGTTTGTCCTCCCATCCTTACTCCTGTCCTGCATTCATTTTGACTCTTTGGACAGGGCAGAGGCTTTTCAATCTTTTGTAGTCTCAGTTTTAAGTCAGCATGGTTTCATTTTATGTAAAGCAATACCTAGCGTTCGATAAATTAACTTTAGAGGTGATATGGAGCATATCTGGTAGAAATATGATTTGTATAAAACTGTATAATCCTCATTGTGCAGAACTTGAAGAAAGGCATGAGTATAGCATATTAACAATAATCTTTGCAATAAAGAGCTTAGAATGTGATCCTATTGTTGGAATTCATACCCCGCCTTATGGTACATTGTCTGGTACAATGATACAGAATGGTGTAAGAACACTGCAGATTCAATCTCATTTTTGTACAGAGTGAGGCTTGGATTTTTTGAAGAAAGAAATGTCCCTCAAAGGTGACAGAATTGTAGTAGCAAATACTTAGAATCATTTAGTTTTATGTACTGTGTGAAACTAATGGATATATTTATTATTTTATTTTATTACCTGTAGGAAAAACATTAAGTGGTGAAGGTGGCTAAAATGTTGAAATAATTGCCACCTCTCCCTGTTTACACTGTGAATATCTTTCTATTAAGGCTTCATTTGTTCATCTATTGCTTTGTGGTCTTCTGAAAAGAAAAGCTTCTGGCTAATGCACTTACATTATTTGGAAGATTTCTATTTGCTCCAGAGGGTATTGGAGAGACTCTATTCCTTTTTCCAGCACTGAGCTGAAAGATAAATTATCTTTTGTAATGATAATAATATTGTAAAAATTTTTATAGTACTACTGGAGAATGACAAAGAGGGTATTTATTAGCATTACAGCATCCCTGTGAAGTTTCTAGCAGCTGAGATTGTTCCTATTTTGTAATAAAACAAACTGGTTAAGTCACATTTATCTTTAATAGTAGACTAAACTCTAGTCTTAATTCTAAGTAGGTGCTCCAGCACTAAGTCTGCTGTTATAGTAAGAATATGTCCTTCTTTTCTTCCCCCACCTCTGCTGCCTTCTCAACTCTCTTCCCTGCCACAACCCTGCTCTCTCTCTCATCCCATCCATCTGTTTTTTTTCCTCCCAGTATGTGAAACGCCTACCAGCACATTCAGAGATGGCTTTGAATGCTGACTTAGATAATGGCGGACTTAGTAATTCTCATTTCATGTGCTCCTCCCCAGTGTGCCTGTTCTCATTGCTGTCCTATCATTGCACTGAGGAAAACTATTTTGGGGGGTCTCTCTGGACCCCTGTCTGCTCCCAGTTTCAGTAGGTTTGAATCCTTGAGGACAGAATTTTAAAAATATTTATGATACTTATTTACTTTTATGTACTTGGTTATATGCACACTGCCTTGGGCATAGAAGGCACTAGGTGTATTTTTAGTAAAGGAGGGGTATAGGAGATAGAAGGAGGGAGAGAAGGAGGAAAGGAAGGAAGAAGGCAGAAAAGAAGAAAAATAGGGAAGAGGTAAGAAAGAGGTGGAAGAATGAAATAATCTTCTACTTATTAGCTATGAGGAAGTTTGCCTGAGCCTCTGTTTCCTTATCTGTAAAATGGGGACAATGATACCCACCTCCATGTTTAATCAGCAATTGCTGGCTGGGCACAGTGGCTCATGCCTGTAATCCCAGCACTTTGGGATGCAGAGGTGGGCAGATCGCTTGAGGTCAGGAGTTTGAGACGAGCCTGGCCAACATGGAGAAACCCTGTCTCTACTAAAAATTCGAAAATTAGCCGGGTATAGTAGTGGACACCTGTAATCCCAACTACCCTGGAGGCTGAGGCAGGAGAATCGCTTGAGCCCAGGAGGCAGAGATTACAGTGACCCAAGATCACACCACTACACTCTAGCCTGGGTGGCAGGGGGAGACTCTGTTTTTTTGTTTGTTTGTTTGTTAAAAGGAATTACCTCAGATAACATTTATAGGATATCTAGTATAATTAATTCATTTCTTTCCAATTCTTCCCTTTGAAAAATTCTATCTTTCTAGAAGTCTTCCAAATCAATCCTGCCCAGCCCAGTATAGAAATTCAAGGCCTTGGCATATAGATATATAGGTTCTACTGCATTAAGCTGAATTTTAATGTTTCCTTGATGTCTTCCTTTTTGATCTTTTCACTTGGGCTATGTGGTGTGCAGAGCCACCTTTTCCCATCTCCTGATCAGTGACATACCACTGATAGCTTGAAATTGGTCATGGAAATTGACAAACATCCTCATCCCCATCAGTTGTTAAACACTTACCAGCACAGCACTGCTTGTGTCCCTCCTGCCCTGCACTACAGGTGGCCCTTGGGCAAGGGCGATGGGTGTCCTATTAGCAAATATCCCCTTAGGACAATGCAGCACTTACAAATGGTGACAATGTTGATTTGCCTAAAAACAAAAATGAAAAACCAGTATATGGCAAAGGTAAAGCCAAGGAATTAAAGTAGATAAATATAATCACCCTTAGTCTTAGAAATAACTGCCTTTTGGCTGGGTGTGGTGGCACATGCCTGTAATCCTTGCACTGTGGGAGGCCAAGGTGGGCAGAATCACTTGAGGTCAGGAGTTTGAGATCAGCCTGACTAAGATGGTAAAACCCTGTCTCAACTAAAAATACAAAAATTAGCTGGGTGTGATAGTGACGGCCTGTAATCCCAGTTACTAGGGAGCCTGAGGCGGGAGAAACGCTTGAACCCAGGAGGCAGAGGTTGCAGTGAGCGGAGATTGCCCCACTGCACTTCTCCATTTTACAGATCTGGAAACTGAGGCTTAAGACTATAATGATTTGCTGAGTAATCTAGTTACTAGGCTTCCAAATGTAGTAGACATTTCCTTTGCTGCTGTATAGGAAAATGAGGTTAGGGTTCTTATCAAGTTCTGCTTCTTTGTAGTTGTATGGCCTTGTGCAAGCCACTTAACCTGTCTTTGCATCATGTTTTGTACCCTAAGATGGGGATGATAACCCTATCTTATAGGGTCATTGTGACTGTTAAATATAATAACATGTGTGCAAAGCCCACTGCATAGGAAGTGCTGAACACATGCTGCTTTCTACCATGTTTCTTGTTATGGCAACTATTATAAGAAAGTTTTCTAATAGCATCCTGCCTTGTCTCATTTTAGTTCTTAATTATCTATTGCATTTTATTTATTTTTATTTTTTTGAGACAGAATGTTGCTCTGTTACCCAGGCTGGAGTACAGTGGCATGATCTCAGTTCACTGCAACCTCCGCCTCCTGGGTTCAAGTGATTCTCCTGCCTCAGCCTCCCAAGTAGCTGGGATTACAGAGACCCGCCACCATGCTCAGCTAATTTTTGTGTTTTTAGTAGAGATGGGGTTTTGCCATGTTGGCTGGTCTTGAACTCCTGACCTCAAGTGACTCTACCCACCTTGGCCTCCTAAAGTGCTGGGATTACAGAAGTGAGCCACCAAGCCCAGCCCCATCTGTTGCATTTTAAAAAGTTGACTGAAAGAAGTTAGGTTGCTATCATAACACAATTGTTTTACTTTTCACATTGTGGGAACAGACCCTAAGGTGACCCCAGTGAGTCCTGTCCTGGTGTGATCCACTACTCTCGAGTAGGAGGCAGAGCTTGTGACTTGCTTCCAGCTGATATAAAATGGCAAAGGAGAGATGTGCTGTCCCTCCTGTGGATGTGATAAGCTGTATAAGACTTTGTCTTAGCAGTTGCTGGCCCTGAAGGCTGCCTCTAGGACAGTTCTAGGAGCTGAGGGTGGCCCCTACATGACATCCAGCAACTAGACAGAGACCTCAGGAACTGCATGTTGCCAACAACCACATGAGTTTGGTTGAGGTCCCCCAGCTCAGAACAGAATGCACCTTGGTTGACAACTTTTGAGACCCTGAGCACAGGACCCAGCTATGCTGGGCCCAGAATCCTGACTCATAGAAACTGCCAGATAATACATGTGTGTTGTTACAAGCCGCTAAATTTGTGGTAATTAGCTATGCAGCAATAGATAACTAATATACACATCAAGTCAAGTTTCTGGATACTTTTCTGATTTTGACCAACCTTTGCCAATTAGTATTAGACATTAAGCTATGTTATTAATTTGTAATTAGAGCAAAATAAAATCTAGTTTTTAATTTTTAAAAAAGCGCTATTCATAGTTTCTAATCATGGCATGTGAAATTACAGAGATAAAACAGACCCTTTTAGACTCAAGGAGACCTTAGAATTAGCCTAACCTGTTTATTTTATAGATGAGAAAATTTAATCACATATAACGTGTCTGTAACAGGGATTAGATTAATAGCAAGATTACTTACTGTTCACACCTCTTTATACAACATTGCATAGCCTCTATGCATTTTGGAATCTTCACTGAGATTTTTATATCATCATCCTGAAAGATGGCCTTAATTTATATAAATATTCTTTATATTGTTTATTTCTAGAAGTGAAGAAATGCCCAGAGTTACTTTGTACAAATACAAATAAAATATTTGAATGTTTGGCCTGTGCCAGAGGGCTGCCCATCACAGAATATCACTGACCATTGCCAGATCTAAGGTGGGCCTGGAGATGTCCAAGGGTCTCCCATGTACACTGGCTGGTGCCATCGGTCATGCTGTCCCTCTTCTTACGGGCTTTCAATAGATAAGTTCTGACTTACAACTGAAAGACATAAGTTTAATAAGTTTATTTGTATATTTACTGTAGGATGCAATATTAGTTGTCACCAACTCATAATGCCTATATTATAAGTAAAAACTATACTCCTTGCTATTGAAGTCTTTTCCTCAGTGATCTGGTCTAATTTACTGCGTCAGTCCTGGGACCCTCTGCTCCAGAACCCAAAGTTTTTTTTCAGGGGAGATTGGTCTTATCATTTTCACTTCTAGGTTTTGTTCACACAACTCACTAAAAGTTTGAGTCCTGTTTTTCATTCAGAGAGGGAAGCTCAGGTCTTTCACCTTTTCAGTGGGAGCCGCCTCTGCTCATCTCAATATACTGGAAATGCTCCCTTCAATTCAGTAGTGCTGAAATCACACACACACACAGACACATATACGCAGACACACATATACACACAGACACATACACGCAGACTCACATGCAGACACACAGATACACACACATACACACAGATATACACAGACACACACATAGACACACAAATACACACACACACACACACACACACACATTCTTGACTCCTGAATAGGCTGGGAATTCCTTCAGAGTAGGGAAGAGTGTCACATACCAATTTTTGTACCCCATAATATCCAGTAATGTGTCCTGATAGGTATTAATTTGAGGTTTGTTAACTAATTAATGAATTAACTGGTTAGTGTGGATAAGGAAGTGGTAATGGATATAATTAGAGAGGTGATAACAGGAATTTATCACTGTTGATGGGCACTGGGGAGTTGGTAGAGACCTTTGAACAGGAGCATATCAGAAGAGGGATATTGATGGGAAGATGAGGCCACAGGAGAGGAGTGATGAGAGAGAACGTATTGGGACTGAAGGGGTGAAGGAATATCCCACCAATGGCACAGGGGTTTGTGGTTTAGGAATTTGTCTCCGACAAACCTGAGAGTAGTAAAATACATGGTGGTTTGCACAAAATTTGTTTCTTTCCTCACATCTTAGTCACTTTAACATCCTTCAGTTATACTCCATCAAGATTTCCGGGCGTTTTCTTTTCCTCCCCCGAAGAGTATTCTGCCTCCTGGTTTCCAGACTCAGAGTGTTAATTTTTAATATAAGGGAGATAGAAATGGACAGTATAAACAGCTATAATCTAAAAATCTTTATTTTAAGCATACCTATCAGGAATGAAAACAGGAAAATTTGAATATGAAACTATCACTAATTTAAAATACATTGATTATTCAATGTTTATTTTTAGCTGCATAGGGAAGACATCAAAGTAATTAAAATGATGTGGAGACTGGGAGGGTGCAGAAGGAGGCTGGACCTTCCTTCTATTGGGAGTCTTTTAACAGAAGAGTTTCCTTGCCTTTTGTAGCTTACTGCTTTTTTCCCCCTAATTGAAAAGACCAATCTTTGTTACTATTGAACATCATTCTATTTTTAACTCTGACTCATAGGGGACCTTTGAAACTGTGTCCAGACCTCTACACCCTTCAAGTTGATGTCAATACAAACTTAATACACATTCTTTGTTTTCTCATCATCCAAGACACCATTCAAAATGTCAGCTGTCTCAGGTCCTGAAATGGACCTTAGCAGACAGATAACTGTCTCAGAGCTATGCCCATCTGTCTTGCCTCTACAGGCAGACAGCATCTGAATGTGCCCCATGAATCTTGGTAGCACTGTCCTTTCTCAGTTTCTTATAGTTTTATTTGTTACAATTGTCACAAGTATACATATTCATGAATCAAAAATACTTTATAAGGACTGTTATTTATTTATTTTGAGACCAAGTCTTGCTCTGTCACCCAGGCTGGAGTATAGTAGTGCAATCTCAGCTCACTGCAACCTCCACCTCCCGGGCTCAAGCCATTCTCCTGCTTCAGCCTCCCAAGTAGCTGGGATTACAAGCATGCCCCACCAAACCCAGCTAATTTTTATATTTTTAGTAGAGGCAGAGTTTCACCATGCTGGCCAGGCTGGTCTCGAACTCCTGATGTCAAGTGACCAGCCTGCCCCGGCCTCCCAAAGTGCTGGGATTACAGGTGTGAGTCACCGCACCCAGCAGGATTGTTATTTATCATTTAACCTCATGCAATGTTAATTTGTAGCTTGTGAACTAAATAGCTCACCAATCCAAATTATGAACTACTTAGGACTCTTTGTCTTTTGTTGTTGTTTGTTTTTGAGATGGTGTCTTACTACGTTGCTCAGGATGGTTTTGAACTCCTGTGCTCAAGAAATTCTCCCGTCTCAGCATCACAAGTAGCTGAGATTACACACAGCTCAGTCTCTCAAGTAGCTGAGGTTACAGGCATGCACTACTGCACCCAGTTCTATTTAGGCCTCTTTAAGGTTGATGTAAGATATGTTGAACTTATTAACTATCTATATAAGACATGGATGGATGTATAAACTATGAGACCTTAAGTCAAGTTATTTAGCCCCTCAAATTCTCATCTATAAAGTGGAGATAACAATAGCATTTACCTCATAAAATTGTAATGAGGATTAAGTTGGATAATATGTGAGCTTAGAACAGTCATTTATATAATGAATACTATGTAAGTTTTAACTATTATTTATTAAGTGCTTTAGAATGGTTAATAATATGGCTGATCAGTTTTAGGTCTGTATTTAGTTGTGGCATAATTTAATTTTAAGTGTGCAGCTTGATGACTTTTGAAAACTGTATACATCTATGTACTCCACACCTCTATCAAGAAATAGAACATTTGCATTACCTCGATAAGTTCCTCGTGCCCCTTTGCAGTCAATACACTGTCCCCAGAGAAAACCATTTTTCTTATTTATATCACCAAAGAATTCATCTCCTTGCTGTAGTAGAGCTTCAGATGAATGGAATCATAAAGTGCATGCTCTTTTGTGTCGTGCTTTTATTTGGAAATATATTTTCAACATTCACCCATGTGATTGTGTCAGTAGTTCAATCCTTTTCATTGCTGAGTGGTGTTCCATTATGTGACTATACAATTTGTTTATCCATTCTCCTGTTGATGAACATGTAGATTGTTTCCAGTTGGGGCTTTTATGAAGAAAATTGCAATACATATTTTTATATACACCATTTTGAGGATATATGTTTCCTTTCGCTTGGGTAACACCTAGGAGTAGAATCACTGGTGTGTAGGATAGCTTTGAAAGAAACAGTATAACAGTTTTCAAAATGGTTTTAACATTTTATATTCTCACCAGTAATGTATGAGATTCCCCGTTGTTTCATGTTCCCCTGATCCCTGTCTTTGTAACTTTAGCCGTTCTAGTGGGCATGAAGAGGATCTCATCATAGTTTTCATTTCCATTTCCCTGTTAACTAAAGATGTACTTCTTTTTATGTGCTTATTGGCCCTGCAAACATCTTTGTTTGTGAAGTGTCGGTTCATCTTTTCCTAATTTTTAATTGATTCATTTTTATTATTGATTATTTTTATGTGACTTGAGTACTTACATAACAATGAAGTTATTTATGTATGTACAGCCCATTTATGACATATGATTCCATTTGTCACTGGAAGGAAGTCACTGCCAAAATGGTTAACCTATCCTCAAATAGACTCAGTAAAGTACCAGTACCTTGGTTTCAGAGTTTTACACCACAATCAGAGCCAGAGCAGGTGTTGCTGCCATCTGAGAGTGATCATCATTTGCAGATGCTGCATATGGTATCTCCAGTAACTCAGATCCCACATTATGTAGTTCTGAACATTTTTACACTTTTGTGACTTAATCATTTCCTTCCTATACTTGTTTTAATTTGTCTCTTCAAGAAGAAAAAAAAAAATCCCTGTGAGAATAATTAGCTTTTATGAATTGGTTATTTGAAGCAACTATTTGTTTCCTTAGGTGGAGGAGAGCAACTGTATGTTTTCGGGGGACAGGTTGGGGGAAGGCTCCATCTTCTATGTACAACAATATAGCTGTGAAACTTCAATGCTTTCATTAGCATGTATCAGGGTCATTACAGTAGTGACAGCTAAGAAATGTTAATACATACTTAGAAAATGTGTTTGTTAATGGTTCTCAGGCAAAGACTGTGACAGAGCTGCCCCTAATTCCATAAACATAAGGCATATTAATCCCTTTAGTTGACAGGTGCTTAAATGGGCAGATTGGATGAGTAATTGGGTTGTTCTCCTAATCCTTAGCTTTGAATATAAATGAGAAATGTCTCCATATTTTTATTTGTCTTTAGTAATGTCTTCTAATTGATTTATTTTAAAATGAACTGTTTCTGTAGAATAGTGATTTCTTTTAGCATCTGTTGTTCATGTGAGAGGAGTTGCAATTATAAAACATTTATAAAAGTCCATACGTTTTAACACTCAACCATTTTTCCAAATCCCGTGTGAAAGACTGGGGAAGTTATCCCCCAGTTAATTCATTTTAAATCACATTTTATTTTTGGAGAAAAAAAGCCCACTATTCCTAGGAATAAGATGGATTTCTTTGGAGGATGTTCAGTGCCTTATATGCCCCTAGGAAACAATTTAGTGCAATACCGTATGACCCAAAATTGTTAAGGTAGTTGCCTAAAGAGCCTAATGTATTCTCAAGAGGCAGCTCCTGTCCTGGAAAGACCTGGCTGAATATTCCTCTCTGCCTGATGACAGTGAGCAAAATTACTTAACATTTTAAAGAGTGGGCTGACATATTTCTGAACCTTTTGTTGCAGACTCTCACCTGTCATTGTGATGAAGGATTAGGGAATAATGTTAGAGTGAGGGTCATGGCAGGAGAGGAATAGAAGACATTTTGTAGAGCAATATAGGAAGGAAAGTTTGGAAGGAAAAGTCTGGGAGTTGTAGAGCATCAAATAGGGCCAATAAGCCAAGAAGCTGGCAAAAGGTCAGTACCTTAAAAACAGCAAAAACTTCACACTAACCTACAGTAAATCAGAGGACAGTGGTGAGCTGGGGGAAATTAGATCCGATAATAGAATTCTGTGCTAGAAATCCAAAGAAACGCAAGGGCAGGTGATATGGTTTGGCTGTGTCCCCACCCAAATCTCATCTTGAATTTTAACTCCCACAATAGCCACATATAATGGGAGGAACCCAGTGGGAAGTGATTGAATTATGGGGGCAGATCTTTCCTGCGTTGTTCTGGTGATAGTGAATGAGTCTCACGAGATCTGATGGTTTTAAAAACGGGAGTTTCTCTTCACAAGTTCTCCCTTTGCCTGCCGCCATCCACATTAAGATGTGACTTTCTCCTCCTTGCCTCCCGCCATGATTGTGAGGCTTTCCCAGCCAAGTGGAGCTGTGAGTCCAATTAAACCTCTTTCTTTTGTAAATTGTCCAGTCTTGGGTATGTGTTTATCAGCAGCATGAAAGCAGACTAATACAGCAGGGGATCACAAGTAGCCAAAGTTTGCATGTATATTTTTTCTTTTCCTCAAGTTTAGAGTTAGTTCTGTATTTTATGTCCGTATATGCCATCATTTGTACAAATATTTGAGAACTTAGTTCATATAGACATGTAAATTTTTCATTTGTTAGCCTATTTAATGTTAACAAATGTTAATTTTGTGGCAGGTTGAACAATATGAATATATTGCTACTTATGGAAATATGATATTACCATGTTTGGTCATGATTGATGGGAAGGCCTGGAAGGAAAGGTCCTTATCTGTTCATTTTTGTACCTTCTGCATCTAACACCACGCCTTATTTCTCATAGGTACACAAAGAATATCAGTGAATGGAATAAAATCAGATTCAGGAGCTTTCTATCTGACATAGGTATTGAATAATGATCTTTCTTGATAGAGTGCTACAAACGCTTTTTCTTAAATATTAAGCGCATCCTATATTTTCTACGTTTTTTGCTGATGTAAAATTCCCTTCTTATGCAAAAAGATTACCTATGGCATAGCAGAGCAAGAATCTTTGGAATGATTGTTTCCCTTGGTGCAAAAGGCCTGCCAGTGCAAAAAGGGACAGGTTTGTGAGAACAGTAGATTTCGGAGGATTGTTTACATTTCCTTGCAAGTGCCTTTGGTGTGGTCTTTGGTTTCTTTTTAAGGAGTCATTCAAATTCATAAAATTTCAGAGGTGAGTTTTGAGCCAGTTTGCTCCCCTCCCCTCTCCCACAAGAAAGGGAAATTCAGAGATTTGGAAAGTTAGAACAATAGGAAATAAAATTCTCACCTTTTTCCGTTAAGACTTTGGAGAATGCTTTTTACTCTAATTCACTTTTCAGCTGATTAATGTAGTTTCCTTGAAATTTGTAATCTTTTTATGCTAGGTACCACAACTGTTTAAGGATCTGGAATACTAATGAAATTAAAATGTTTTATGTATTTTGGATTAGTTCAGTTTAATTACAGTCTCAGCATTTTCTAATCAGTTTTATATTTTTATTCAGACATTATTCTGCTATCACACACATAATTATGACAGCTCCTTAATTATGAAAACAATGTAAAATCATTCAACTAACACTTTGAAGAGAATATAAGACTTATACCATAATTCTTAGGCTCAGTGGTACCGATTTCTTTGTTCTCAAATACTAGTGAGTACAACCATTACCTATTTTTGTGCATTTTGCTTAGTGTCATAAAATTACAGTACTTGGTTTGTTTTCATGGCTGTGAAAATACCAGTGCTATTCATTAGCTATAAACTAGAACACTGAAGTGCTGTGTGTATTCATCTTGCATTGGAACTATGGAATTAGCAGAATGTTTTAGCTATCATTTGCATTTCACAACCAGGGAGCTGTTCAGCTTAGACAAATCTAACAGCAAGGTAGGAATTGCGCTATATTTATTCTCAATTTTTCTTGGAATGGCTTGATTTCTAAAAATGCAGTTAGTGTTCTTTTTAGGTAACAAGAATTGTAAAATGTAAAAGAGCAACAGTGGCAACTCATTTAAGCACAGTGTGGCTTAAATAGGGGTAGGGAGAATGCAGATCTTTAAGTTAGATAGAGGTTTATATCAGGTATTCTGTCTTCTGTCAGAAGTTACTCTAAGGAGATTTTGATCTGACACAGTTCATATGTGTCAGACAAAAATGTATAGGAAGTCCCCTGTGTTCTCTTTCCATAATGACCCATTTGATCAACTTTTATTAAACATTTTTTTGTAGACAAGGTACATATACAACTGTACATTTGGAATATAATTTTATGTTTTTAATGGACATTGCATCCTGATAGTCATTCTACAATTCAGCTTCTAGATATTTGTATTAACATCTTATAATGCAGTGATTTATAAAAAGTTATATCATTTTATGGGATTTGACTTTAAATCCTGGGAATATCTTTGAAATGAATGTATTTGTTAATATTAAAACTTAATGCAATAATCTGTTAATGTTGAAACTTAAAGTATTCTTTGCAAAATTTTAAGTTCAAAAGGTGAGAGCTATTTATAAAGTTTCTATCAGTTTGATCTTATATAAACCATAATTCATCTCTTCAGTGGTCAATGATTCTTACATCCTTATATACCTCTTCAGGCAGTACAATTATTAGTTAAGACCTTAAACTTGGCTCTTGGATAGACTGGGGTCTTATCTGTGCTAAGCCATTCATTCCCTGTTTAACTTTCTAAGTCTTGGTTCTTTCACTGGTGAAACAGGGATAATAATAGTATCTAACTTGTAGAGTTGTGATGATTAAATGGGCAAGACCATGTGATATGCCTAATATTGGGCACATATTAGGGGCTCAATAGGTGTTCACCTGGTTGGATAGGTTGTATTCACATTGATACTTTCTTAAATGTGTCCCTCAGTGAAGTGCTGATTACTTAAATCAGTAGATAAGATTTTGATAACCTAGCAAGATCAAAGCACTGTGCTGGGTGCTGTGGGACATATAAAGCAGAATATGAAATTGTCCTTGTCCGTGAAGAATTTACATTACAATTATAGATGGGGAAGTAAGACTTGAATATTTGAAAAGTTTGAGAATAATTTTAAGTAAAATAACGAGGGAAATGCTAAAAGAAAAGGATAGAAAAAGATTGTTAAGTAAATGATGGAAATAATAAAAATCTTAGAAGTTAAATAAAATGTCAAGGCTCAGGATTCAGGGACGATTTGGTTACAACTCCAAACTCCCATATTGATAATATTCAGGATTTTTGGCATTATTATTATTATTATTATTTTGAGACAGAGTCTTGCTCTGTTGCCAGGCTAGAGTGCAGTGGCACGATCTCGGCTCACTGCAACCTCCGCCCCTGGGTTCAAGCAATTCTCCTGCCTCAGCCTCCTGAGTAGCTGGGACTACATGCGTGTGCCACCATGCCCAGCTAATTTTTGCATTTTTAGTAGAGTTGGGGTTTCATCATGTTGGCCAGGATGGTCTCAATCTCTTGACCTCGTGATCCGCCCCCCCTCGACCTTCCAAAGTGCTGGGATTACAAGTATGAGCCACCACGCCCGGCCTGCATTATTTTTAATACTGATAATGGAAAGTATGATCCATTCCCCTCCCCCAATATTCATATTTCAAAGTAGATGGTGCGTTAATATAGTGCAACATACGAGTCCAGTGGCAATGGCTCACAAAAATGCATGAAAAATATTCTCCAAACTGGAGCACATTGCACAGATATGTAGCTAAAATATAAGCTACAATACGGTAGCTTTACTTAACTAACATATAATAAATGAAAATAGAAGATGAGCATCATTTGCATATATTTGTTATTGAATAGGCAGTGTGTTTGCCAGGAATACAAAGAGAAAGAAGATGTAGCTCTGATCCTGAGAAGAAGTCAGATCGGGGTGAGTGACAGGTAGGCATACAGATAAACACAGAAGCAAGACAAAAATATGCTAATCTGGTCAGGCCTGGTGGCTCATGCCTGTAATCTCAGCACTTTGGGAGACCGAGGCAGGTGGATCACCTGAGGTCAGGAGTTTGAGACTAGCCTGGCCAACATGGTAAAACCTCGTCTCTACTAAAAATACAAAAATGAGCCAGGCGTGGTAGTGGGGGCCTGTAATCCCAGCTACTCAGGAGGCTGAGGCAGGGAGGATCGCTTGAACCCGGGAGGCAGAGGTTGCAGTGAGCCGAGATGGTGCCACTTCACTCCAGCTTGGGTGACAGAGTGAGACTCCGTCTCAAAAAGAAAAGAAAATACTGTAATCGAACATCGTGCAAATGTTCTGGGAGCCCAGAGGAATGTGCCATTTGAATTATTAGAAAAAAAGAAATGAATGGAAACACCCAAGGGATTCTGAGTAAACAGTAATAACCTCTAATGGAGAAACTAGGGAAGACTTCATGAAAGAGAAGGTATTTGGCTGGATATTGAAAGAAGGTATTTGGCTGGATATTGAAGGGATATTATCTCAGCAAATTCCCCAAATGTGTGATATTTGTCCATATCTGGCATGTGCAGGATCAAATTTGTATAAGAATCCTGGACAAAATAGTAGCATGCTACTCCATGCTGATAGCCAGTAGCTCTGTGTCCAGTCATATAGCAAGGGCTAATGAATATTTGGTTGAATAAAAAATATTTCATTTATATTGTGCACAGCAGAAGCAAGCTGGGATTAGAGAAATTCTGTATAATGCTGCTATTTGTCATTTATCTTCTTATTCCCTACAATGCCTTACACATGGTAGGTGCTGAAATATTTGTTAAACTTATGACTCCTGGGTGGGAAGAGTGTTGATAATGAGGCCTATGTTGGAAGTAAACATGCAAGAGTTTTCCCAGGGCTGAGTGTCAGGTTGTATGCTAAGTTTCAAAATGTGTTTGTTATTGTGATGCTGGCAGAAGATATCAGTCAATACAATAAATAAATAGGAACTTCTATTTATTGAGTGCTTCTAACTTTCCATGTGCTATGATAAGCATGTCATATGAATCATCTCTAATCTTAAAGCAGTCTGCAAGCAGATCTATCTATTTTGCAGATAATGGAATTAGACACCAAGAAGTGAACTGACTAATTCAAGGACACAAAATCAGTAAGGCCTGAAAATGAGCCACAAACAGAAAACCCCTAAAAAGATATGTTACACCATATAAAACATCTTATGAAGCGTGGTCTTAAAAGCAAGCTCAAAAAGAAAGATTTAGTCAATAAGTGAGATTGAAGTAAATTTTAGTGGGAAAAAAGTTATATTCCTACCCCGAGCAGTATACCAATATAAATGCCAGGTGGATTACAGAGTTAAATAAAATAAAAAGAAATAATAAAAGTACTATAAGGATAATATTTTCCTCGCATTCATATGGAGAAAGACATTCTATATAAAAAATCGTGAAAGGAACAACAATGAAAATAATGATAGTTTTGACTACATAAATATTTACAGCTTCCATAAAGCAAAAGAATCAAGACGCTATGCACAAAGTTGAAAAGCAAATGGCAAACTCTGTAGAACACTTAGACAATACAGATCAAAAGGTTAAGATCCATGATATAATGTTATATAATATAATAATAATAATATAATAATGAAGTTTTTATAAATCAATAGGAAAAATACAAATTATGTAATTAAAATAGGCAGAGGAAATGAACAAGCAATTTTCTAAGGAAATACAATTGACAACAAGCATGTATAGCCTCACTGATATTCAAAGAAATAAGAAGTAAAGCCATAATGAGATATCTTATATTATCTATCAAGCTGATATGAATTAAAAAAAATACTTTGTCCTGGTGAGAAATTGTGAAAACAACAACAATACCACTCTAATATACTGTTTGAGTATTTGTTGGAGTGCTACCCCCAAGAGTGAAACATTGAAAAAAAGTAAATGTCTGTAATAGGGTAGTATAAAAATATGGTTTGTTAACCATAATTATTGTTAGCCAAATTATTCCAGTTGCATCCAATGTAATATTAGTTAGCCATATTTAAATATAGTATTTAATGATACAGAAAGCATCTAGTAGCATTGTTTTAAATAAACAACACTTATGCAGAGAATATCACTTTGTCAAAATTGGAATACAGATAAATAACAAGACTGGAAGCAAATACATCTAAATGCCAATCATGGTGTCTAACTCTAGTTACGTTATGAAAGGTATATTTTCCAAATTCCCTACACTTTAGAAGTAATAAAATGGAAATCTTTAAAAATAATGAGAGGATGCTTTGCTACACAGCTTTAAATTATATGTTAACCCTGGAGCTCATAGCCAGGAATGAGGTTGGTAAATTTCCAGGTTAAAGTTCTTTGACCTCACCATCACAGCCCCACAAACCATTATTGGTGAGATTTGGGTGAAAAAAGCAACCAGTGAAGACCACCTAGGGTTCAAGTTATTTTGGGACGGTCAAAATATATATTCAAAATGATTTATGTGTTGAAGATTTAGATCAATTTTAGGATTTAATGAATAAAAGAGAAAGATTTCATTTGGAGAGGAAAGGAATACCTCTCAGCCACCCCCACAGTTCCCCATTCCATCATGATGGCTGCTGAGTGATCTTGACCAGCGAGGAAACTGCTTCTCCAGGGCCCACATTGGCAGCCTGGGAACAGGTGGCTGTAGAGGAGAGAGCATCAAAGCCGCACGGAGGAGCCAGAGAGTTCTCATGGGAAATATTTTGGGGCTTACATAGGCTGAAATGAGAACATTCCAAACAAAGGAAAGATATTTACAAAGGTTGAGATGGGTGAGATAACATGGCAAATTCTGGTAATACAAACATTTTGGTGGGAGGAGAGCTAAACGAGGTTTTGGGGAAATAGTACTAGATGAGGCAAAGAAGTGAAAAAGGTCCAATTCCTGTGTTGAGCCAAGACTTCATCTTGCAAGACATGGAAAGCAAAATAGGCTTACAGGATAGGGGTTTTGTGTAAAAAACAGATTTGTGTTTTAGAAAGACCATCCATTATCAAGCTAGAGAACAGATTGGTGGGAAACCTGATTAGAGGCAGGGCAATTAGTTAGATATTGCAGATATTCAAATGAGAAATAGTAAAGACGTGAACAAAGGAAGTGTCAATGAGGGATGGACAGAAGATGGATCTGAAATATAAAAGGGAGGTAGGAACAACAGAACTAAATGATAGATGATTAGGGGGAGTGAGTGATAGGAAGAAATCTGTAATGACTTGAAGTTTTAGGGTTGAGTCACCAGGGGAATGAGGAAGCACTTGATACAAACAGGAAATTAGAAGGAGAAGCAGATTAGGAAACAGAGGAAGGTGGTATGCTTGGTATTTCTTTTCTTTACTTTTTCTTTTCTTTTTTTTTTTTTGAGATGAATTCTCGCTCTGTAGCCAGGCTGGAGTGCAGTGGTGCGATCTTGGCTCATTGCAACCTCTGCCTCCTGGGTTCAAGCGATTCTCCTGCCTCAGCCTCCCAAGTAGCTGGGACTACAGGCACGTGCCACCACGCCCAGCTAATTTTTGCATTTTTAGTAGAGACGGGGTTTCACCATGTTGGCCAGGATGGTCTCGATCTCTTGACCTTGTGATCTGTCCACCTTGGCCTCCCAAAGTGCTGGGATTACAGGCGAGAGCCACCGCGCCTGGCTGTGCCTGGTATTTCTAAGAGGAGAAGTCCAGCAGAGGACTGAAACTGTCTTTGGGGCCCAGGAAGATGATCAAGATCAGAGATAAAGATTCTAAGTCAAGAGTGGGAAGGAGAACACATTCTAGGGAGAGTTTTCGTAAAGAAAAGAGCTATAAATCATGCTGCTATAAAGACACATGCACACGTATGTTTATTGCGGCATTATTCACAATAGCAAAGACTTGGAACCAACCCAGATGTCCAACAATGATAGACTGGATTAAGAAAATGTGGCACATATACACCATGGAATACTATGCAGCCATAAAAAATGATGAGTTCACGTCCTTTGTAGGGACATGGATGAAATTGGAAATCATCATTCTCAGTAAACTATCGCAAGAACAAAAAACCAAACACCGCATATTCTCACTCATAGGTGGGAATTGAACAATGAGAACACATGGACACAGGAAGGGGAACATCACACTCTGGGGACTGTTGTGGGGTGGGGGGAGGGGGGAGGGATAGCATTGGGAGATATACCTGATGCTAGATGACGATTTGGTGGGTGCAGCGCACCAGCATGGCACATGTATACATATGTAACTTACCTGCACATTGCGCACATGTACCATAAAACCTAAAGTATAACAATAATAATAATAATAATAATAATAATAAAAGAAAAAAAAAAGAAAAAAAAAAAAAAAAAAAGAAAAGAGGATGGGATGATATAATTCTGAGAAACATTGCCATTTGGATGCCATGATCCATCTTATTCTTAATCCATTAGATCAAGATGGATTAAGAAGATTCTTGGGTAGAAATTATCAGGCACAGTGGACAGAGAGCTAAGAGAAGAATCAAGAGTATGTGCTGTTATAGAGCCAGAAGAGAGAGAATTTCCATCATAAGAGAATGTCGAAACCACAGAGATCAGTGAGGAAAGTATTGGATGGTTTCTGCTCGACCTCTTTCTTCCAGTACTTTGTAGGCACTCAGTAGAAACATCTCCAACTCAATTTGAAATGAAAAGGTTTTAAAGGAAATAAATTCAATTAAAACTCACAAATTTCCCTGTTAGAATAGATGTTTGCATGTATAGTATATTGTATATATATTTATATATAAAAATATATATAAGCCTTACGAATAGTGAGTAATCAATATTTATTGAATGAACAATTGAAGAAAGAGAAAGAAGAAAGAATGCAATATAAAGGGACCTTTGTGTGGTGTCCCTTCTTTCCACTTTTTCTCAAATCCCCTTCTTCCTCTGTTACTTTCTATCTACTCCCAAGAGTAAAAATGGACTGCCTTTGTTTCAGGCCTGAGAGCATGCCCATCAAGCACCACAGACACCTGCTATGTGAGCACATTCCTGCTTGAATTGCCTTTTTGAAGGGATGCTTTCTGTATTTCACTCTCATTATCACATGACATTGTTCTTTTAATTGGATTTTGAGATAGCAGCTTCAGACTTGATAATGTTTCATATTGCCATGATTATTATTTATTGATTAGATAGATTGTTTCTTAAGTTTGTGAGTAACAGTACCTTGAACACTTAAAATAATCTGGAAATAAAGTGAATGGGTATCAGCAGTATAAAATTGAACAGACTAAAGCAAATTATTTTATCTTTAGAATGAGCAGAAAATAACTAGTACAGTTTTGGAGTGAAGATATTTCAGTAAACATATGGTCAGAAAAGAAATTGGGAGTAGAAGAAATAGAAAACCAATGCAAATTAGTTAAGAATTTTCAAATGATTAATTTTGCAAAATATTAAGCTTGAGAATTTATAGAGGATACTGAAGCAAAACAATTTTTAGAAGAAGTCTTCACTATTCAATTTCAACAGCATTCAGGTATTCACTACATGTTTTGTTTTACTTGCCAGATCCGTCTTGAATTTGCTTATAAATAGCTACGGTTGTGAGAATAACATATTTGATGGACATTTAAGGCTTGAATGCCTATCATGTGATAATGATTATGATTTGTGTTTTGGATCTAAACCTATCTCTGAATTTACAAACATCATCAGTCTGGAACCTGATGACACCTAATATAATTGTCCTGTAAATACCTTTGATTGCTGCTGCTATTTAGCATTTGACCTCAAAATCCGTGGTGGAATTCCTTTCTTCCTATAGTTTTTGGTGAGATGAAAAATAGATTGTTAGCGCTTAGGTTTCAATTCTGAATGCATTTCATGTTTGCAATTATGTTAAACACAAGGAACAAAGTGTTACATAAATTAAACTGGACAATAGCCAAATTCCTTTCAGAAATGACAAAGTTGAAAATGAGAGAAAGCCTTTTAATGTTCTTTAAACCTACATGGTGAGTTTTGCTGACTTTGTTACAGTTCTTAAGTTCTCAGCTAATGGCCTTGGTTAGTGAAGCCTTTAAGAAATAGGGTATTTTGATAGTGTGTATTAAGGAGATCTATTTTAAAAGAATAAAAATTTCACCTAGGCCAGGCCTTCAGAGAGAAAATTCATTTCATTGTGGTTTACTAAGTGTTAAATAAAGCAGTTAAGAAATGATATTATTCATATTATCCCTCAGCCAATTAGAATAATTGAATTTAGTCTGACCTTTTAATTTGTATATGCAAAATATGAGGTCCAAAGAGGTACATTTACCCAAAGCCAAATATTAGCTAGGTTTGTGTGATATCACCTTCAACCCAAATTTCCTGATTCATTTTTCTTTCTTTCTTTTTTTGTGTGACAGAGTTTTGCTCTTGTTACCTAGGCTGGAGTGCAGTGGTGCAATCTCGGCTCACTGCAACTTCTGCCTCCTGGGTTCAAGTGATTCTCCTGCCTCAGCCTCCTGAGTAGCTGGGATTACAGGCACCTGCCACCATGCCTGGCTAATTCTGTATTTTTAGTAGAGACAGAGTTTTACCATGTTGGCCAGGCTGGTTTAGAACTCCTGACCTCAGGTGATCTGCCCACCTTGGCCTCCCAAAGTGCAGGGATTACAGGTGTGAGCCACCACTCCCAGCCTTGATTCATGTTCTAATACTCTTTCTAAACATAGTGTGACATCTTGCTGAATAAGTATGGGCTTCTTTTCATTTTGTACAAAATTGACTGTTTCAGAGTCAAAAAGTGGCATATTTTATAAGAAAGGATGGAGCCTTTCTCAGAACTCTTGATATTCGTGCAAGAAATTAAGCCCTTCCCTTCAAAAAGTGAGATCATTTTAAAAGAATTCAACATGTTTTATTTTTCTTACTTAGCTCCTATAGTTATATTAATTACTCAGAAATGTAGCTTTAAAAATAGGATATTTTACACGTAACTGAGAAAACTCATGCTTGGACATTACTGCCTTGCAGTTATGGTTCTTTGGGGAATGGGGTGACCTGTTCAACCATTTTGAATCTTCTCACAGTGTAACATTAATCAGAAAATTACAGCTCCTGAGGGAAGTTGTCTGGGAACATGATGTTCTGTACGGAGGGGGTGGGAACCTATGAGGAGAGGGCGGGAGGTAGAGTCATCTTACTCAGTTGCCAGTGAAATCGCAGGAATCCATGAGGAGCCCCAAGTCGTGCTGATAAAAGGACACAGCATAATACAACTCTAAAGCCTCTCACAGCCCAGTGATGCACTTCCATTATCTTCTTGCTAAGCTACGACAATTTTCATTGCCTTTGGGAAAAAAAAAAAATAAAGTGCTTTTTTTTATTTGGATTGAAAGGCACACCATTTTGAACGCTGTTTTTGCTGGTTCTGCTTAATGAAGCAGCTTAGGCACCTCATGACTGGGATAGCCAGAGATGGGGGAAATAAGACCAGCTTGCACAGGTGTCTAGATGTGCACAGTGGCACGGAAGACCTTTGATTGGCTTTAGAAAATAATGGCTGATGTTCTCTGTGGATCTTCCAAGAGAATCTTACTGGGAAAAAAAAGGGGGACATGTTTCATTTATGCCACTTCCTTCTGTTACTGGCAGCCCTGCAAATGATCTGGAACAGGTGGGCACACCAATAAGCAAAGAACGTATTTTATAGCCTGTCATACTCCACTTATCTTATTTTGATGAAGATATATAAAGGGAGGATCATATTTGTACTTGATCTTGTGTTCGGAATCTGTAAAGCACTAACAAAATAAGAGGTACAATTTCTCTTCGGTAAGTTAGTTGACTATTAAAACTGAGAATAATTTTCTTGCAATTCCACGGAACTGTTTTTCATTGGTGGCAGTCATCATTTGGGGCAGGAAAAGGAGAAGCAGTCTATCAAAAACAGATAAAGAAAAGCCACACCACAGCCTGCTGTTTCTGCTATTTTGGATGATCGAGCTTGTGCACAAATGAAATCATGACAGATTCATTTATATGAAATGGCCATTGCTGATCTCCTTGCCAGAAACTAGATTGCTTTTTTATTTAGGAGATTTTCAGAGCAGTCCTTAGCTTTTTTAGTTAGTGGCAAAATGGCACCTGGCCAAACTGCCTCTTCTCATCCAATTGGTGTTGCCAATATCTTTGGATGCATGCATTAAAATATATTTGCAGTCAATTGAAAAAAATATTTTTCGTTTTAAGTGTCTTAATCACTTGCAGACTTGGAATGGGTAATATCCCATTAGTCTAATACTAAGATTCATACCTGGAATGGTATAAATTTTGCAATCACTAAGCATAGGGTTAGGATTAAAAACAGCAACAAAAACAACCTATGGCTATTATTGATCATCTCTGGAATGCTGAAAACATTTTTGTTTGCTGGTTGTTCACACCAAATTTATTGAATGACTGAACTCAATAAATTGATTGATTGGAGAGCATAAAGGTATTAGGTAGTTACAAAAAAGAATCCTTCTTTAGAACTGTAAAGTGTAAGTGTATTTTTTTTTGAAAGCTCTTTCACCAATTTCCACTGTCCCTTCAAGGGCTTGCCTGCTTGCTTATCAGCAGAGGCATGGGGTAACTTTTTTTTTTTTTGAGACGGAGTCTCGCTCTGTTGCCCAGGCTGGAGTGCAGTGGCACGATCTCAGCTCACTGCAAGCTCTGCCTCTCAGGTTCACGCCATTCTCTTGCCTCAGCCTCCTGAGTAGCTGGGACTACAGGTGCCTGCCACCACGCCTGGCTAATTTTTTGTATTTTTTTGAGACAGGGTTTCACCATGTTAGCCAGGATGGTCTCGATCTCCAGACCTCGTGATCCGCCCGCCTCTGCCTCCTGAAGTGCTGGGATTGCAGGTGTGAGCCACCGTGCCTGGCCAGCATGGGGTAACTTTTACGCTGCCAGCACACGTTCAGAAATTCTTAGCAAGGGACATTGGAAGAATTATCAGATAAGTGGATATGCTTCGGAATTTTATTTTGCAGTTTGCTTCTCTTCTTTTTTTCTTGGAGGTACCAGCTGTTGGTGTGTTTAGTGAACCAATAAATTGATTCATTTACCGAATGCCATGTACAAGGTACCTGTGCAAGGAGCTGGAGGTTTAGAGCAAAACAAAAATCTCTGCCTTCATGAGCTTACATTCTAATGCAACACTCTTCTTCCTTGCCCTACTCTTCTTCATAGCCAGCCGAGAGAGAGAGAGGAATTAAACAGTGATGATAAAAACATCAAGTTTTACTACTGATTAAGCTGATTAGAGAATATGGCTGTCAATGTAGCACCCCAAAGGGGTTTGCTAATTAATCTTTTACTTCTTTACTAGACTTGGATGTCTATGAGGGGTAAAGCCATATCTGTTTGGTTTACCATTATCTATAGAGGGCCCAGCATGGTGAAAAAATAGCATATATATATGTGTGTGTGTGTGTGTGTGTGTGTACATATATACACACACATATATACATGTAAATAAACATTTAACTATATATACATGTACCTATATATTTATATATGTGTGTGTGTATATATAGCCTATTTCACACACACACATACATAATAGTCTATCCTCATTATTCACAGTAACGATGTTCTATAAAGTTGCTGTGAAAGCTGAATTAATTAATACTAATTACTTTCAGAGGCAATACAGGTTTAGATTCCTGCAAGCCTCCAGTCAGTATTTTCATCAATGAATTGATATATATCCTTGTTTTATGTATGTTTCTGTTGAATAACACACATGGACATTTCCACTTGTGTTTATTTAATATGTATTGTCAATTCATTAACACTGCCATGACATTATAACTCATGCCTGAACAAAACTCATCTGACACATGTATTTTCTTCACAAAGCATATCTCAGCCTTCTTGTGCTTAGGACTACCAGGCATCCTGTCAGCATGGTGCTTGAGCCCATTTTAGATAGTGAAATCACCAACAAAAAGCACAGAAATGCAAAACACATGGCACTAAATAGACCATAAAAAAACACTTGTTTGCAGCATGAGAACTGAAACAAGAGGGTGGAGAGTAGCCTTGTTCCACCTCCGTTGGGAACAGCTCAAATTATTTGCCACATTGAACATGCCAGTATGAATGACCGCAAAAGTTCTCTGAATATTGGCTTTGGCATTACGAACGATTTTAGCAAGTAGGCGATTTTGCAGATACAGAATCTGCAAATTGAGGATTGACTGTATATATGATATATGTTAAATTGTGCCTTCTGTCTTTCTCAGTGAGTTCTGAGCTTTATCTTTGGATGAGTTGCAATCCAAAGCCTGGAAATGGCATTTTTGGCTCCAGGCAGGGAAGCCTTAAGTGGTAGCTCAGCAATCTGACCTCCTCTTTCTTCCTTTTCTGCCTATAACCTGGTAGGTGCCATAAGAGATGCAAATGGTTTAATGCTTCAATCAACCACCATGCCTTGTAACTGGCCATGTCCCAGGTGCTGCAAATACTGAGCTGGAGAGGAAATGTTGGAAGAGAGGAGGCCGGCAGTAACGGTGTGCAAAAACAAGAAAACAAGCTGTCTGAGCTCTACCAGGCGGTAGCAGGGCCACGCTCTCTGTTTTGTGCCAGGTTCTTGCTTCTCGGCTCTAACTCCAGGCTTCACTGGGTCATTCCACACTTCAGAAACCTGCCGGCCTTAGCCTCCTCAAGATCAAACCCTCTCAGCCAACTGGCTGTCCTTTCAAGGCAGGAGGGATCTGACCCATGTCTGCATCTTTGGAAGTCTAAAGCTCAGCACCAGGGGCATGAAACGCCCCGATAAATGCCTTCTTGATTGATTAACTGTCTTGAGGCTTTTTACAGATTCTAAGTCAGACTTTTTTTCTAGTGTCAATTGAATAGGCGGATGCCTAAAATGCCTTTATTGCGGAGAAAAGCCTTTCATTCTGTAATTATAGAGGCAAGGAAAAGATCATAAAAATATTCAGTTGTAACAATTTAGTGTGAATGCTTTTCAGTTAAAATGTAATTAGTCAACAAATGTAAATCACTAATTATGAGTTCCTTTTCCGTTTTAATGTGAAACTATCCTTCAAGACTCTGGCACAGGAAGAGACCTTAATACTGAAGCTGCATAAAAGTGTAGGGGGAAAATAGAATGGCCATTTATAGAACAAAACAAAAGAGAAAATGTGACCATTTTGCATCTGATTGAGCCTAGACAGAGAAAAGATGGGTTATGATATGTGGTATTTGCAAAGGCATCAGCTCTGCTTGGCATGATGTTTTGATGATAGATAGATAAATGGAGGCAGATAGATGGATGGATAGATAGAGAGGTAGGCAGATAAATTTGTATAAAAGAGTATATTTGTTTTGTTTTCTAGGGCTGCCATAAAAAGTACCACAAACTGGGTGGCCTAAAACAACAGTTTATTGTCTATAGTTCTGGAGGCTAGAAGTCCAAAGTCAAGGTGTCATAGGCCATGCTCCCTCTAAAACCTGTAGTGAGAAGCTTTCCTTGACTCTTCTAGCTTCTGGTGTTTTGCTGGCAGTCTTTGGCCTTCTTTGGCTGTGAATGCATCACTCCAGTCTCTGCCTCCATCATGCCTAGTCGTCTTCTCCTCGTGTGTCTGTGTCCACATGGCATTTCCCTCTTCCTATAAGGACACCAGTTGTATTGCTTTAGGGCCTGCTCCAATGATCTCATCTTAAATTGATTGCATCTGCAAAGACTCTATTTCCAAATAAGGCCATATTCACAAGTACTAAGGGATAGGGCTTCCTCATGTCTTTTGAGGGGACACAATTTAACCCCATAATGAAAGAGTTACGCTCTCATTCATAAAAATCCTGTATATAAGTTTGGGGTACAACCTCATAGTCATAGCTTAGGTTTCCTTTGGACTGCTTCCCTTCTTGCTGCAGGTTTTCCTTAAGTTTTCCAGTCAACAGCAGCAAACAACTCAGTTGGTATCTACCTGTGCTGACACTTTGTGCTCTAACCAGCTTCATTCTGGCTGGGCAGGGGGAAAGAGTGCTGGGAGTCCCTGGTGAGTACCTGGGTTTATATGAGGGGATTACGGTACATCTTTGAAGAAAAAAAGTCAAATGTTTGTGTTTGGAAGGGCTCCTGTGTTATGCCTGCTTTTCTGGAGATCTTTATGCATCCTCCTCTTCTTTATTCTCCTCACTCTCCCTACATCCTTTATGTGGTCCTGTTTCTTTGTCAGATTCATGATATACTTGCTGAATGTACTATAACATATCACTTAGACTTGGTGGATGAGGAATTTTTATTTGAAAAATTTATTTTGCTTATTTTGCTAGTTTGGTGAATACTTGGGGGAATATCTAACTTTAGAGCACAAATACACATTTTAAATATTGAAACATAGCCGATAATTGATGGTCAAACATGTACTAGTATCAAGTTTATAACTGTTTCATCCTCATAGTGCCCATGTTTGTCCTTTTTACATCATCTTCTGTTATGTGCATTGATATGATGAGCAGTTCCTCAACCTCTAGACCACAAATGCTGTATCAATGGATATTTGGTGCGTTTTACTTATAAGCATGATTTCATTTGGTTTTGAAACATTTCTGCATAGACAAGGAATAGTATAGTTATTTTTATATTGCCTGAATGGAGTGAAATAAAGAAAGTGTGAACCATTTGCTGAGTTCACGTGGTTAGTGAATGAGAATGTCTTCTAAACCATGGTTTTCTTAGCTCCAGTTTGACCTTTTTTCCTACTCCATTACCACCTTTCATGCAGTTGAACCTTTGTTTTTCTTCTACTCTTATGAAAATGCAGCCACAAATAATTTACTCTCTGTGATGCTTTATTGAGAGTTCCTGACCAATATTAGACCCCAGTTATGATGCCTCCTCTGGAGGTTACTTACAGGTAGAAATCAGAGTTGCATATTAAAGCTAATAACAAATGTTAACATCAATATTAACAAATAATAAATATTCAATATTTATCATTGAATTATTAAAATTGTTTGGGCTGTTGCACAAAAAGTCCCTTTGTATAGTTCACTGTAAAAATAGGCTTATCTTTGGTACCACAGTTAAAAAAGAAGAGATTCGTAAATTGTTTTGTCACCAATTCATTAATGACTTCCTCTCTTCCTGTGGAGAAATTTAGTTATTGTCAATGCCCCAAATCTTCAGGGAAGGGAAAGGATCTGCAGTGCTTTACAATCTGCTGAAGTTGCATTGCAAATCTGATTATAATATTCACTTACTTAGAATATTTCAATAGCTTTCCTTTTACTCAAGGTAAAAACCAAGCTCCTCCTGAGCATGGTACATAGGTCTTTTATGATCTGACCTCTGCAATACTCAAATGACATGTAGTCACCTGAATGTGCCATTTTTCTTCTCACCTTGGCTCATGGTGTTGCTTCTGCCTAGAGGCCCTATGTGCTTGATTTGCCCAATGACCTGCATTCATCTCTGAGGTTCTATCTTAGTAATCACTAGTAAAGGTGTTCCTAACTCACCAAGAAGAATTCAATGCCTTCTGTCTCCATGTTTCCATAGTATTTGGGAAACGACTCTGATAAAACAGTACACATATTGTTTGTTTGCATATCTATTTTCCATGCTACACTGTGAGCTCTTTGAGGTCAAGAACACTGTCTTTTCATCTTTACATGTCCAGTTTATAAATTTAGATATTTGGCATGTAGATAAGTAAATGTTTATTGAAAGAATGCATGTTTTCATGCCTTGGCTCATTTTCTCCACAATTTAGCTTTTTCATATCTTTACATAATTTGTTTTATCATTCATGAAATAATTATCACCTCCTTCTGAATATATTGCACGTTTCATGCTTCCCTGAATAACACTGATTCATTTTAACACTATTTATCTTAGAAGTCTTTTTGTAATTAAAACAAAATTACAGCACAGTGTTAAGATATACTTTTTGTCATGCACTCTCAGCCAGTAAGAGCGATGGCAGTCTGTCCTGGCCAGACTGCTTAGCACATCGCATTGCAAACTCTCAGGCAGTGAGCCACTGAGCTATTCTGAGTTGAGTGGGTTCTGCAACATGTGTAGTTTGGTCTTCGGTGGCCTCTCTTTTGTCATATATTTTATATTTTGGTGAGCATTTCTGCAAAACAGGAGAATCCTTTTGATGTTGCAGTGTGAGTTTTATAGCAGCTTCAGAGTTCTCCAAGTGGTGTTCTAGAAAATAGAGGACAATATTTATCAGGAAACTAGGACTTGGTAGAAGATCCTTGACACAAGGCATGGCACATATGTATCACAACAGACTGGGCAGGGTGTTCAACAGTTAAGAATGATGTCTGGAAGAAATATTGCAGAAGGTGTATCAGAATTTCAAGAGATTTTGAGAAGGATGAAGGAGCAATTGCCACTATGTGATGTGTCTCCATGGGTATGATAATTTGTTGACTTCATGTCATGTGAATTGCATTAGAACTAATTCTGTTAGAGCTGCTGTTTGTAGGAATGCACCCATTCACCCATCATTCCCCACTCCTCTCCTGTAAATGAGGTATGTGTATACTTGTGGAATTAAATGCAAGGTAACCAAGCACTGGATAGGAAGGAATCAAGAAACTAGCCAAAGGCAATAATAAAAAATAGATTCTCCCATTTATCTTTTACTTTTAAAATAAGTTTTCTCCTTTTGACTTGCTTTCTTAAGCATCAAGTCCTACCACCTAGCTTATGTAATACTATCAAAACATCACAAGTAATATACTTTTAAATATGGACATTAAAGGAAACCTAAATATTTTATGGTAAGAGCACTAAAATGAAATAAATATATAATTGAAATTAAAATCATCAGTGGGGAATAGAACACATGCAAAGCCTTTTTTTTCTTATTTTTCAGGAGCTCATATATTTCTACCAAGGTTTTCCAGGTTTTTGGAAAGTAGTAATCTAGACAGAATCCATGAAGCTACAAACTCTTTTCTCCTTAAGAATGAGGGTCCCCTCTTCATTCTAATTCGGGTATTTTACTTTAAATCAAAATGCCCATTCATTCGTGAACTTTCACTCAATTACTCAGATTCATGCATTCATTCCAAACATATTTGGAGAATTCCCATGACGTGCCTAGCACTGTTCTGCGTCTTGGGTCCTGGGTCCAAAAAAAGTTTCTTTCCTTGGTGATCTTATTTTTTAGTGGAGAAGACACGAGATGACAAAATAAAGGTAGATGCTGTCAGGTAGTAACAAGCATGGTGAAAATAAGAAAGTGAGTAGATTGGCTGGAGAGTGTGCTGGGGTCCGGTGGAGTGAGGGTGACTGTCTGAGATGGGGTGGACAGTCAAAACCTCTGAAGAGGTGACATTTGGGTACCTGGAAAAAATGAGTGCCAGCCATTTGGATTTTTTTCAGGAAGAGCATTCCAAGCAGAAGGAAGCGTAGGTGCAAAGTCTTTGTGGAAGGAGCCCGCCCCACAAGTTTGAGAACCAGCCAGGAGGCCCGTGTGGCTGGAGCAGAATGGAGGCTGTACTTTGTTGGCTGCTGTAAGGATTTCTGTCTTATTCTCCCTGTGATGGTACACTTCCTCTAATGTAGGTTTTAGAGGGATCAGTCTGGATACTGTGTTGAGAATAGACTAGAAGGGGTGATGAACATGGAAGTAAGGTCAATTATGAGGTCACTGCCATATTTCTAGGTGACTGCATAGCATGACCTGTGGGTTTCCAACTTGTTTTATTCCCGAAACATGCGATTGTATCTTGGCTGCAACAATCCAAATTATCCACATGCATTAAATATTCTAAGCCTGTTATTCCAATTTTACACTTCATAAAGACTGGATTCAAAACTACCTAAGGGACTATTCATATTCATATTACAAGTGTATATTTCCCATAAAGCATCATCTTCATCTAGCTAGTTCAGTAATATGAAATCCAATTACAATGACCATATTTATTAGAGATAAGTTTTTTGCCATAGTTGACATCACCAAACAAACGAATTCCAAAAGCATGGAATATTTCCAATTAAAATGAAGATGTCTTCATTCATATTCACTTTTATTTTAATGAAACTTAAGTCCAGCCAATTCGTGTTGAATCATTATACCTGTAAATGATTTCAATGAATAAGTTTCCAAACACAAAACACAATTACATAAATTTAAAATATAAAGCCTGAAGTCATTTGTTAGTATTTCATTTAGAAATATTATATACATTAAATGGGCACACTATTTGTTTTGAACTTACAATAAACCCTGAAGTGACATCTTAGTCCCTTTGAGTTGCTGTAACAAAATACCATCAACTGGATAGCATACAAATGATAGAAATTTATTTCTCACAGTTTGGGAGGCTGGGAAGTCCAAGATGGAGGTGCTGATAGGTTCAGTGTCTGCTAACAGCCCACTTCCTGGTTCATAGATGGTGACTTTTTCTGTGTCGTTATATGGCAAAAGGGATGAGGGAATTTTCTCCAGCCTCTTTTATAAGGGCACTGGTCCCATTCATGAGGGATCTGCTCTCGTGACCTAATTATCTTCAAATACCATTACACTGCACATTAGGACTTAACATATGAATTTGGAGGGGACATAAACATTCAATCCATTGATCACATAATAAAATAAACATAATTCATGCTGGTATATAAGATTGGTGGCCCTCATTTTTTTTCCATTGAGCAATATTCAAGATAGGTGCCACTAACCTACTCTACACATCAAAATAATATACAAATGAGGTGTAATTCTGGAATATTATTGTGGATGAATATTGTAGCAGATTTTTGGGGGGATAAAGAGAGAGAAGTTGTGGTTTGCTGATATGATCTATCTGTCAGGAGAGGGGTAAGTATGATTACCAGCCCTAGTGAGAGACTACCTACCTGGGTGAGAGCCCACGTTCTGCCTTCTATGTGCATGTAACTATAGGCAAATAACCTGTCGAAGCCTCTTCTCTGTTAAATGGGAATAAGCATGGTACCAGCCTCTTAGATCATTGTGAGGATTAGATGGCTAAAATGTTTTAAGTGCTAGTACAGAAGCATGGCAAGCACTAAATAAATGTGAGCTTTTATTATTATATCCTGCAGTTTGCTGCCTAAAGCCTTGAAGAGCTCTGCTCTTTTTTTTGAATTAAATGTCCTAAAGAAATCTCTCTTTGGCATATATGAGAACATCTGCCAAGTCCATATTTGGCTTTTCAAAGATAAAATGTTTATGCAACAAAGAAGTTCATACACAGGCTTCATTAGTAAAAATTTTAGTCAACTAAATATTAGTTTCATGTCGTTCTTATAAATTGCTCTTGTTTTCCTGAGTTTCCTTTCTTATTTGTAAAAAAAATGAAAAATCAATATTTGCATATTTAAATCATAGATATGCAAAATAGTTAATTATAAACCTTCTGTGTGTGTGTGTATGTGTATATGTGTATGCAAATACAGCGAGAGAACCCTAACCCTACTCCTTCCCATAGCCCTGCACAGACACCTCAGGCAGGACAGTAAATAACCATTCTCTACTAACCCCAGACTGTCAGCTGAATTGCAGGTACAATTTGGTGTCCGGGCCAATTACCAGAATGGTTTTTTGGGGGGAGATACATATCACAAATGGTGGCTTCCAGGGCTTTTCAACAGGTTAAATATTAGGAAACACAGCTTTTCCCTATAGGTAGGTGAATTTTTTTCATTTATTGCACGAGCCCTTACTGAGCATGCTCTGTTATTCACACAAGTCTGCTTGGTGCTGTGGATGTTTAAAAAGTTAGAGAAAAACAAGTCAGTGTCCCCCGAGAACCCCAAGAGAGATGAAGGAGAGCTTCATATGGAAACACAAAATAGGAAGTAGCCACTTGTGTAGGTCAAATATTGGTTAGTCCATGATTCAACCTAAATTGTATTTTTAAAAAGTGTAAAATTAAAAAAAAAAATGGCAACCTTGCTGTAAGACCCAGTAGTAAAGAGGGGAGGAAGTGTGCTTCAGGCAGGGGTCTCTTCAACCTGTCACAGCTGTGTAATTATGTAAAGCTAATAAGCTTCATAACCTCATTTCAGGGTTACTGTTGTTCGCACTGCCTCTATTTGTGTTTTTTGAATCAAGCTCGCAAACCCTATAATTAGGAGGAAGCATCAAAGTGCCTACTTACACACTTTTTATTTGTTTTCTAAGGTTGTAATTGTCTATAAGTGCTTGCATGGCTGACAATTCAGCAAACAGAATGGTTTCCAAATACTCTCATTGCAGCTTTCTTGATGTTTCTTTCTGTTTCATTCCTCACCTTGTTCAGTTTTTCCCAGCTTTAATTCCACTCAAAAGTAGGAAAATGTTTATTTTCAATTAGAGTCGTACATAGCTTGATGGTTTCCCTTTGCCATTTTAAAGGGACTAGAGGAAATTAAAATCCGAGGCAGTAAGTCATTTGACTTTTTTTAGTAAAATGATTGCTACTTTCTTCTCTTTATTGGAAGAGTTTTGAGATTTATCTCTGGAGTCAACTGCTTCTATGTTCCTGGTGCTCTATGCAGTTAGCTGATGAGAGCTCTTCTGAAGTTGGTCCCTGTTCTCCATGTGTCTTTTAAAGAATTTCTTTTGCTTGTTTCCTTAAATAGTATGTTGCACAAGTTGAACTTAATTGATTTTGATGATACATGCTTACTCCTGAATAAATGATAAATATGACTGCCTGTCTTTTGCAAAGGTTTTAGTTCTGTTCTGTATAACATTAACATTGATAAACTAGTAGAGTTGTTCTCTACACATATGAAATATCTGGGGATAATGTAAAAATTCTGAGGTCCAATCAAATCCTGAAATAATGACAGCAGAATTGGGGATAGGATTTGAGCCTCAGGAATTTTTAAAGCTTCCCAGGTGATTCCAATATTCGGCTAAGAATGAAATCCATAGTTAGAACGGATATACTTAGGTGAAAGTATAGTTGGTGGGGACATAGAAATTCATACTTAACCAGGAGAACAAACATGGTGCATTGGAATTAAATGGAGCTGGGTCTGAATTCCAGTCTATCACTTGTTATATGACCTCGGATGAATCACTGAAATATGTTTGAGATTCTGTTTCACCAGATGTCACATTTTATAAGTGACAGTGCTATTGTGAGGATTAAATAAGATAGTACCTGTCAAATACTCAGTATCAGTAGATCTCAATGAAGGTTAGCTTCTTTCTCCCCTCCTTTTTTAATATAGAGTTTATTTCAGGGAAGACTTCACAATGATGAAAATATGTGATTTTTCTCCACTGGTGGTGTTTTATTAGTTCATTTATTTTGTTATTTTATTTTTATATTATTAGTCATAGTACATATTACTTTTATAATACATTATTTATATTATTTTAATTTTGAAATAAATTTAGAATTACAAAAACATTGCAAAGATAGAACTGAGATTTTTTGTATACTCTTTATTCAGCTTTCCCTAATATTTAGCATCTTGCATAATTATAGGACCTTTATTAAAACTAAGAAATCTACATTGGTACAATGCTGTTAACTAAAGTATAAACTTTGTTTAGATTTCACTAGAGCTCCATAAAGGTCCTTTGTCTGTTCCAGGATCGAATCCAGGATCCCACATTGCATTTAGTTTTTATGTTTCCTTAGACTCCTACAATCTGTGGCAATTCTTGGACTTGTCTTGCTTTCTTGACCTTGACACTTTGAGAGTACTGATCAGTTGTGTTGTAGAATACCTCACAATTTGGGATTATCTGATGCCTACTCGTGGACAGATTGAGTTTAGGCATTTTTGGCAACAATACCATAGAAGTAATGTACCCTTTTCAATATAAGGGGTACATGATGTTGGTATCTGTGGGGTTCTTTACATAATTAATAATAGTTAGGGAAATGAGACACATTTGAGGGTGCTGTATTAGTTTGATAGGGCTGCCATAGAAAGTCTCACAGATGTGGTGGGCAGATCACAAGTTCAGGAGATCAAGACCGTCCTGGCTCACATGATGAAACCCCATCTCTACTAAAAATACAAAAAAATTAGCCGGGAATGGTGGCACACGCCTGTAGTCCCAGCTACTCGGGAGGCTGAGGCAGAAGAATCACTTGAACCAGGGAGTCGGAGGTGCACTGAGCCTAGACCGCACCACTGCACTCCAGCCTGGGCGACAGAGCGAGACTCCGTCTCAAAAAACAAACAAACAAAAAAACTATCACAGACTGGGTGGTTTAATAAATAAAAACTTATTTTCTCAGAGTTCTGGAGACTGGAGGTCTGAAATCAGGGTGTCAGCAGGGTTGGTTTCTTTTGAAGTCTCTCTCCTTGGCTTGTAAATGTCCATCTTCTCATAGTGTCTTTATATAGTCTTACCTTCTGTGTGTGTGTCTGTGTCCTAACCTCCTCTTCTCAAAAGGACACCGGTCATTGGATTAGGGCCCACCCCAATGATCTCATTTAATCTAGTTACCTCTTTAAAGACCCCATCTTCAAATAAAGTCAGGTACAAGGAGATAGGACTTCAATATATGAATTTGGTGGTGGCAATTCAGCCCATTCCAGGTGCTTATCAAGTAAGAACATAGACTGAAATAGAACAGGCAAAGGATTTAACCAGGAATGCAAGTGCTCTGCAGTGCTCCTTAGAAATAGAAGCAGCTTCTTGGCAAATTGGAGAAAACCATCACAGCAAACATAATGAAGCTCGATGAGGACAAAAATGCTCAATGGGAGAACCAAGTTGCTTAAGCAGTAAATAGAAGATGGTGGAAGAACATGATGGGGATTGGTAGGAATGGTCCTTGTAGTTATAAATGACTATAAGAAAATCACGTGCCCGTATTGCAGCTGTAAAAGTCAACGTGCTGTGGTGATGCTGCAAGATATTTAAAGGCACAGAAATTTTTTTTAAAGAAACATTGAAAAGGGCTTATTCAGCCAAAAGAAGAAATTGCTGATGGGGGATTTAATTATCTTTGAGTACTGTATGTGGAGGAGCTGTTAAACCAAGGACAGTGACCAGCTGTTTCGAAACTTTACAAGAACAGCTTTTAAGTAAACAGGCTTAAGTGACAATGAATGAGGTTCAGATTAGAATAGAATAAAAATTTCCTGATAGAAACAGTGGTTAAATACCAGAAAGGTTACCTGTAGAAGCAACGTGATATTATAAAATGAACATTGGATTGAAGTTAGATATATCTGTTTTAAATACCAACTTACTATTCCACTACATGATCTTGGACAAAGAACTTAGCCCTCGTGAAAACACTAACAGTCTCATTTTTGGAGGAGCTAACTGAGCTAGTATATGTAATTTTGGTAGATTTACTAATGTAAATTTAGAAGATTTAGAACAGAGCTTGCTGCACAATAATTGTTAGTTTGATCGATGGCTACTTTCTTCCCTGTATAAGTTCATTCCCTAGACATGTCTAAAGAGTCCAGTGTTCTTTGCTCAACCTGAGCTGGTGTATATGTGGTATTATTTGAAGTCCAGAGGAATTATATTTTCAGCCCTTTAGCTGTAATACTTTACATTTCCTATCACAAAGTGGTTTTTAGGCTTAAATTCCTAACCCTCTAAGAATTCAGGTAAAGCAGACAGTCTGTAGGTTCGATAGAAAATTATAGGGAGCAAGAAAACTCTTTTTTTGCTGTCAGAATAATGCAGGCTCTTGTGTTTGGGAAAAAGCATGAATTATTTGACAAATCATAGTTTATAAAATTCAGCTATGGTTAGCCACTGTGTATTACTGGATTTTACAGAAATATTTTTCTATTGTAGATTTAAACCCCTTAACAAATAATAAACCCTGACAGAAAGGCATGATAAAATATAGGGGCTCATTCATAGAATCTAAATTGACGCTGATCACTATGCTTTCACAATTTGATTTAATGTACCTGCTGTGTGTTCATCCTCTGAGACAACATTGCAGCTAGTGTCTTAGAATAGCTGTGGATGCTACAGGCTTTGAGTTCTAATTTGGGGTATTACCCTTTTTTAGTTTGAGGAAATCTCACAGTCTTTCGATTTTCTATCTATGAAATTAAAATGAACCTAATTTCTGGCTTCATTGGAGTTATTTATTTTAAGTGTAATGCCTACATCTCATAGGTTTCACCAGTTTGGGGAATACAAATGATGTCACATTTAGCAATCAAATTCAAAGTCAGCTGTCTTTGGCAAACTGTAGTAGGTGAACGCCCTCCCTCCTGGATTCTTCAGGGTTACCTACATTATCTAATACCTTTCCAGGACGGTGTCTCCATGAACTTATGATGCTACCCTGGGCACTGTCTGGCCGTCCATTCCGCTTCAGAGAGCTGACCTCGAGCTCTCCTGGGATGAGGCCCTCATTGTTGCCATGAGCCAAGCCTCTATCCCAAGTGTCTAAGTTGGCCCCTGGGTTCCAGCTGTTGTACCACTGCCCTCTGTGCTAGTCTCAGAAGGCCCTGCTCTTCTCTTTACCACCTGGACTTCCAGCCATTCCCTAAAGTCTGAGTTCCAAAATGGCCCAGAGTAAGGGCACCCCTGAGGCCAACTTCCCATTAACCACTAGTGCCGGTTTCCTCAAAGGTGAAGGTCAATTCAGCCACTCCCTTCGGAAGCTGCTGCTCTGCTCACCTCTGTCATGGTAGCCCCACTTGACCACAGGGTCTCTTTTGCCAGCGTCCTCCTATTTCCATGTTTCAGAGGCACATTTTCTCTCCACTTATGTCTACCTCTTGAGATAGATTCTTTGGGTCCAGGCCTAAGAAAACAACATTTAGCCCAGTGCAGTGGCTCATGTCTATAGGCCCAGTTACCCTGGGGCCAAGGTGGGGGATTCGCTTGAGGACAGGAGTTCGAGACCAGCCTGGGCAGCATAACAAGAGGCCCATCTCCAGAAAACAGTATAGCAGGTGTGGTGGCACCTGCCTGTAGCCCTAGCTACTCAGGAGGCTGAGGCAGGAGGATTACTTGAGCCTAGGATTTGGAGTTTGCAGTGAGCTGAGATTGCTCTACTGTGCTCCAGCCTGGGACACAGAGTGAGACCTTGTCTCTAAAACAAAAAACAAACAAACAAACAACAACATCAACAAATAAACCTAAACCAAAACCAAACAACAAAAAAGGAAATTAAAGAAAACAACATCAAGAGAGGGAAAGGGCTTCTCTCTTTCCACTTTAGTTCCCTCCTCCAAATCTCATTGTCAGTCTCTCCAGAGTGATTGACAGTGGGAATGTCCAATCCCTTCAGATCTTGCTTTCCACCACAGGGGTGTGGTTTTAACCTTTCCCTCCCAAGGCCTGTTACTAAACCTCTCCCTCACATCTTCTTCTTCTGAATTACAAAAACAAAGGATAGGCCCTTTAATCGAGGCATTTCTTAGCATCAGTGAATTTCATTTTTACATAATGCCATGTGTTAGACTTCTGCTGGACAGTCCAGATTGGACTCTGTCAAGGTAGTCCAGCTCCTTTTCAAAGATCTTCCACCTTCTTTATGCTCTCGGGCTCTGCTTACCTGAGCAGACAGCTTGAATAAAGCAAATGGTTGCCCACAAGAACAAGTGATGGTTGGCAATAACTATTTGTCCAATTAGACGTCTGTACTCAGTGATGCAACCCTTGCCTACTACATAGATCATCTCTTGCAGGGCAACTTAGTTCCTCAAAGCCCCAGCTCCTCAAACTTTCCACTGTACAATCGGTTATTTGTTTTATATAGTCATAACTCAGTGGTCTATACCTGTGTCTTTTCCAGAACAAAGGCATGGTCAGTACATGGTCATGTACTAAGGTACATTCTGCTTAATCCATTTCATTCCCTCATAGTACAATCTTTGAAATGAGTGGTCCTCTCCTGCTTTTACGATTTCAGATTCAAATCTCTCCAACCAGAAGTGGGTGTTATTCTGGCCCCTTCCCAGAACAAAGTATGGAAATAGAAACTTCCATTTCTTTTTGCCCTTTTTTCTTTACTTTTGGAACTAAAATATTTGCCAAAGTGATACCTTATCCCTAACTTGGACCAGCTAAGGGGCTCTCTTATGTAGAAACTAATAGTTTCAGAAGGCCCTTCAAAACTATGGCTAATGACCCCTGTAGGAATATGCAAATTACCTCAGTGGTACAGATTACATTTACTATATATTTTACATTGCTTTCCTAATACTGAGAAACTTTATAGTATTATATTTAATGGTGTATGTCATCAGATCTTTACCAAATAATGGGAAATTTTAATTATCTTATCCCATTGTTCTTTTCTTTTAAAAAATATCTTTTCTAGTATATTGTTAATAAAGGGAACAAACATTTTACTGAAACTTGGTTCACTGGCCAAAAGAAGTCCCATATCACTGGAGTTATTTACTGTTTTGTGGCATTTGTATTCTTCTCTGAATTTAGAAGTTTATTTGTAATGTGGTAATATAATAACCAGACTTACTCTGAAAAAGCTAATGGAGCTAGAAAATAAAAGTTTCACAGGCCTCAATCAGGATGAAGTCATCACCTTCTTATACTAAATGTTCTTTAGCAAAAGGTCAGCAAACTCATCTTCATTCTTATAAAACGTGGGCAGGAATGAGGAGAAAGTGAGAGGATGAAAATGAGAGAATCAAAATTACTTATAATTATATCTCTATGAAGTAATAATAACTTTATTATCATGTTGCATATGTGGCTTGACATTCTAAATGAGCTGCATGAAATTAGTACCAATAAAACCATAAAGACAATTACTGGCAAATGTGTCAAATAAAAGGTCTTTAAGCTCTTTTTAAAATATTGAAAGTCGTAAGAGAAGAGTGCATGGTAATTTTCCCTCTCATCTTTGACTTTAAATCCTGAGCAGGCCTATTTGGCTGATAAATAGTAAGAAAATTGAAGCTGGGAATACTAGCTAAAGTCACAAACCAAATTTGTTCTTTTAAAAAAATTGTTTTTCTCTCACTCTGTGTTCTTTGTTTTTTGTTTGAGATCTAATAATTGAACGATAATAAAATTATCGGTTCTGATAAGAAACAGTCAATAACAAGGTTGTACTTACGTGTTCTAGTCCCTCAGCTGAGCAAGGTGGCTTCTTTAGGTGGGGGAGAAGATAGAGGTAGTTAAATTTGAATGAGGTCATTGGGGTGAGCCCTAATCCAAAAAAGACAGATATCCCTATAAGAAGAGGAAATTTGAATACAGGAATTGGTATGGTTTGGCTGTGTCTCCACCCAAATCTCACCTTGAATTGTAATAATCCCCATGTGTCAAGGGTAAGGTCAGGTGGAGATAATTGAATCCTGGGGTTGGTTTCCCCTATACTGTTCTTATGGTAGTGAGTAAGTTTCAGGACATCTGATGGTTTTATAAATGAGAGTTCTCCTGCACTAAATGAGAGTTCTTCTGCACATGCGCTTTTACCTGTGACTGTGTAAGATGTGCCTTTGCTTCTTGTTCACCTTCCCGCATGATTATGAGGCTTCCCCAGCCATGTGGAACTGTGGTCCTCTTTCCTGGCTGGGTGCGGTGGCTCATGCCTGTAATTTTAGCACTTTGGGAGGTTGAAGCTGGCAGATCACCTGAGGTCCGGAGTTCGAGACTAGCCTGAGGCCAACATGGTGAAACCCCATCTCTACTAAAAATACACAAATTAGCCAGGCGTGGTGGCAGGCACCTGTAATCCCAACTACTTGGGAGGCTGAGACAGGAGAATCGCTTGAACCCTGGAGGCAGAGGTTGCAGTGAGCCGAGGTCATGCCATTGCACTCCAGCCTGGGTGACAAGAGTGAAACTCTGTCAGAAACAAACACAAAAACAAAACTTCTTTCCTTTATAAACTGCCTGGTCTTGGGTATGTCTTTATGTAGCATGAGAACAGACTAATACAGGGGTGTACAGAGTTAAGACCACGAGAAGAAACAGGAAGAAGATAGCAATCTGCAAATCATGTGGAGGGCTCAGAAGAAAACACCCTGCCTACTCCATATCTTGATCTCAGACTTTTAGCCTCCAAATTGTGAAAAATATTATAGATTTTTGTTGTTTTAGTTGTTCAGCCTTTGTTATGGCAGCCCTCACAGACTGATAGTACACCCCCAGGTTGCAATATTAGTATTATAATATTAACTTGAGGTGTATTATGCCCCTAGGATTTCTCTTCTTATCTTGCTACTCTAATATTAACCTGGGGTATAACACACTCTCCAGGTTATTTTCTTCTTATTTTGCTGTTCATCAATGCTAATTATCACAGTGGTAGCCCAACTCCCTTCCTTCCTTGACTGGTGGCTGCCTTGGCCCTGGGCTTAGTCGTCTAGCCAAATGGCTTCCTAGAGCCCCCTTGCCCTTTACCTGCACAACTGATTGGCCTCCAAATACAGTTCAGGTTCACCCAAAGTTGGAGACCAGCTCTGAAGGGCACCACGATGTATTTCAGAGAGGTCTGTATTACAGCCCTTTCTTGGTGCTGGTGCCCTGGCTCTTCTCTTACCAGCCCTTGACCTCACAAACTCTGCCAAGATCCAGGCTTCTCTCCCCAAGCTGCCCACCCTTCTTCCTGGCTTTTCTGGGTGGTCTCATACCTAGATGAGATTATCTTTATCTTGATTGCTTTTATGACAACTAAACATTCTTTATCTTTTATTTTATCATCATTTTCTGATTTGTACACTAATACTTCTGTTCATTTTTTATCCCCCTGCAATATTATTAATCCCTTGATTAATTATAAATTATAAAAAAGGCTTATTGAAAGAATTCTAGATTGGATGCCTTCTTTCTTCATCAAATAATACCTAGTTGCACCTATAATGGAGTTGTTTGTCTTGTTGGACAAAACCATTTTTGTCTGCCTAACTTTAATTTTTTTTCCTTTCTCTCTGGGTAAATTTGCAATCCTACTCCCTATCCTTAACCCCAGTCCATCTTATTTTCTCTTTTCCTGAGGGTGACAATATTCAGTGCTAAAAAATTCCTTGAAGCACTCTGGACATTTTAAAAGTGAAAATTCAAGTTGTAGTGGTTAAATTTGACCAACAGCTCATGTGGTTTCAAAGACAATTTTGAAAATGGAAGCCTCAGATAGAAATTCTCCTCATTTTTCCTTCATTTATTCTCAGAACTTGACATATTTTTTCCATGTTTTTTTTTCCTTCCTTTCCAAGATAGAAGTGTCTTCATTCCCTTCCAAGGTGAACTCCTTTATGGAATCTGTATATATTTTTTTCATGACTGATTTTGACTGGACTCTTCTCCATGAAATGTGTCTTTGGTTTGTTAGCTTGACATACCCATCTTGCCAGCCTCAGTGCCAACCTTCCTCTTTTGTGAGGTCTTTCCAGATTCCCACTGGATACTTAGGTGCTCCTTTCCCCATGTATTCTGTGCCTTTGGACATATGATCATTAAAACAAATAACTTAGGGCCATTGTCTGTATTCCAACTAATCTGTAAGTCTGCCGAAGAAGGGTAGCGACAAGCATAGTGCTAGGAAGCCAGCGCATATTGGTTAAGTGAATAGATGGGGAATTCCCTCATTCCCTTAATTCTTTAACCTTACTTCTAAGTAGGGTCCTTTCTCTCAACCTGTTAAACTCTAGTGTGATCTTTAAACAAGCAAACAAAAATAAAAACAAAACTTCTGTGTAGTTTTTCCGTAAGTTATTACTACATTTTTTTATCAGACTTTAGAAAAGAATCATGAGTTCTTTGTACTTCATTTCCCATTCACTTTCAAACAATGAAATCTGTCTTTAATGATCTCAACTATAGTAACATTGCTTTTCTGAAGATCATGAGTAGCTCCCAAGTACCATGTCACGTAGTTGTACCAGGCCTTATTTATCTGAACTCTTAGCTGCATTCTCTTTCTTGGAAAGAAGATCTTGCTCTTTCCTAATTATCCTTCTTCTCTTTGTTGTTCTCTTTGAATGTCTCTTTTTCTGCCCGGAACTGGAAGTTAGAATGCCCAAACACTCATGGCTGTGTCTCCTACATCACTCTGCCTTATGTTTTTCTTGGAAACAGTCATTTGTTTTAAGAAAAAGTCTTTTAACCAAATTTATCTATCGAGACATTTCATTAGTCCTATAGAGGAGAAATCAAAGGTCAGCATTATCATTTCCTGGTCTAAATTTGTAACTCCTCAGTCTTGGAAAATTTTGGAGTTTAACTATTTACGTTGGAATGTATTTATCTGTACCTTTGTATAAATCCATATTTTAAAAGTTGAATTTCATATTCACAAATATGTCAATGGTATCATGCTTTCTTCACAGTACTGTACAGTTACCACTGACATTTCCTTGATGATTAAAAACCAAACACACCGATGTTATTGGTCAAATTGTTTCCTTCTCCCAACTTCATATGTTGAAGTCCTAACCCCCAGTACCTCAAAATATGACTGTATTTGGAGACAGAGTCTTTGAAGATGCAATTAAATTAGAGTAAGGCCATCAGGGTGAGTCCTAATCCAACCTGACTAGTGTCCTTATAAGAAGAAGAAATTTCATCATATAAAAAGGATACAGGGTGTGCACATTCACAGATAAAAGGCCATGTGAGGACATAGCAAGTAGGTGGCTGTCTGCAAGCCAGAAGAAGAGCCCTCACCAAGAACTGTGTGGGCTGGCACCTTGTTCTTAGACTTCCAGCCTTCAAAACCGTAAGAAAATAAATTTCTGTTGTTTAAGCCACCCAGTCCATGGTATTTTGTTATGGCAGCCCTAGCAAACTAATATAACCCCTGTAGCAAAAGTGAACATTCAAATACGTTTATTGGTAAAGTTCTAGGTGGAGGGCATTAAAGGCAGAAAAAGGACCTCCATTTTTGTTTCTATTCTTCTTTTAACCCTTCTTGCTTTCCTCACAAATTCAGTGGGGTAGCATATTTTAGGACAATGTTCTAGAAGGCTGTAGTAGCTACCAAATATGTTGTGAGTGTTCCTCACGCAACCCAAGTCACCATGTGGTCTATTTTCTCTTTGTTCCTATGCTAAACTCCTCTAAGTTTTGATCTTTGAGTTCTGCATTTACCAACTCAAGATGCCTCCCTGTTCTTCATGCACATCCAGATCAGGCCCGTTCTCCAGCATGACCTTGTTAATTTTCCCTCCTTCCAGGAGATCTCCCTGGCCACCCATTCTGCACTGATGTTTTTCTTAGTCATTCTCAGTCCCTTGTTGCTCATGATACTAATTGCCGAGTATCATCAGCTACTTTGTTTCATTATTCAGGCTCTTCAATGTTTGTCTTCTTTGAGTCTTATTTGCTTTGAAGATTTTACATTTTCTGAAGGCAAGGAAAATACTATCACTTCTTTCTCATTTCCAGTCTCCTCCCCACCTTTCTGCCACATCTTTCTCCCAGCAGGGCTAGTGTACCACTGGACACATGAGGATGCTTAATTCTTGAATTAAATTCAGAGAATCTGACAACTCATTCTTCATGATGATATGGGGTAAAAACAAGGGATCAGAAACAGGGCTGATGGGAACTATCAATATCTGTTTTCAGAAATGAGGGGGACATTTGAATACAAAGGTAGATTATTATTTTAGATTGAGGCATTGCCTTTTCTTATTCAGCTTCTTCCTTGCTGTAGTCAGTTCATAACATGCTAGGGAAAACAGAACTGCTATTGACAGTTCAATACATCTGATGAAAAGGCACTTAAATTATTTTAGGGGAACTTTTGTTTTCTCAGTAACCCAACTGGGGATACTCTTCATGTTAAAAAGTATGAGGATTGGTCTCTTTTCTAATTTTTCTTTCTTGCTTGTGTAAATGCACAATAAATTCTTTTGACAGTCAGAGGCACAGACAAATGTTATTGGAAATCTCCAACCTGTATTAGGAAGGAGTAACGCTCTTAACAGTGAACTCGCTGGGGGACACTCTGTTATGATGTCATGACTTCTTACTCTTTACAAATGTCAGCAACATTCATCTTTAAGAGTTTCACTGCTCTAAACGTATATATTTCTTGCCACTTGTTCATTCATTCAATATAAACACCACTGTGTCCAGGGACTGATGTCTATTTTCAGTTCAGACTGGTTCTTGTGTCTTAAAACACTATTCACTGTGTAATAATTTGATGTCCTTTCTTCTTCATGTTTGGTATATAAAACAAGAGCAATTGAAGGTGTATTACATGCACAAATTTTAACCATATTCTCATGAAAATCTTAGATTCTGACTTAGTGTTTCATCATACTGCATACTTTTTTTGTTTTTTGTTTTTTTTGAAATGGAGTCTCGCTCTGTCCCCCAGGCTGGAGTGCAGTGGTGCGATCTCGGCTCACTGCAAGCTCTGCCTCCTGGGTTCACGCCATTCTCCTGCCTCAGCCTCCCGAGTAGCTGGGACTACAGGCGGTCACCACCACACCGGGCTAATTTTTTGTATTTTTAGTAGAGATGGGGTTTCACCGTGTTAGCCAGGATGGTCTCGATCTCCTGACCTCGTGATCTGCCTGTCTCGGCCTCCCAAAGTGCTGTGCTGGGATTACAGGTGTGAGCCACCGCGCCAGGCCCATACTGCATACTCTTATGTGAAATTCTTATTTTACAGATAAGGTCCAGAAAGGTGCAATGACTTATTCAAGGTCACACACAAGGTTAGGGATGGAACCAGAAGCCATATCCAAAGCTCCTAACTTCTAGTCTGGTGTTCTATCTCTCTGTACTTGGCTCTTATTTGATCCACTGTAGCTCATCACAGAATAGCTACTTTGGGCATTCCATTGTTATTCACATTTCTGAGTCAGAGGAGCTGGCTTACTGTGGCCACCACTTCAGTCAGAATATACTGAGTTTACTCGGAGACCTCACAATTAATTGTTCCTGACCAATAATGCCTGGATGACTCTAATGAAACTTCTTAAATGTCTTGAGAAATTGTCTATAAGGCCAGGTAGTCCAGAATTCTGAGATCCTTTCTGATTTAAAATATTATGATTATGGCTGGGCACAGTGGCTCCTGCCTGTAATCCTAGCATTGTGGGAGGCCGAAGTGGGTGGATCACTTGAGGCCAGGAGTTTGAGACCAGCCTAGCCAACATGGGGAAAACCCATCTGTACTAAAAATACAAGAAAATTAGTTGGGCATGGTGGCTGGTACCTGTATTCCAACTACTCAAGGGGCTGAGGCAGGAGAATCGCTCGAACTCAGGAGGCAGAGGCTGCAGTGAACCAAGATTGTGCCACTGCACTCCAGCCTGGGCGATAGAGCAAGAATCTGTCTCAAAAGAAAAAAAAAATGGTTATATGTGGCCGCTAGAGATCTTCAATTAGATCTTATATTTGAGTGTGGGCCACATTTTTTAGTGGAAAGAACAGTGGAATAGGAAGCAGAACACTGTGGTTCTAGTTCTAGCTCTATCACCAGTTGGTCCTGGTCATCTTTATCTATTAGAAACATACAATAACACCATTGAAAGCTGTTAAGATCCGTCCAGATAATATGTCTATTTCTAAAAGTATAAAAATGTGAGATAGTAATTTTAGACTGGCTGTGGTAATCTCTTAAATTACAGCAAGATGGTTCCATTTGTCATGTAGAAATAAAATGCTAACTGTAATTCCAAGGGACATATGTTTAGTGGTTTATTCAAAGCAATTCAAATCAATTAATTGTAAATCACAGCGAGGAGACAGCATGTGTAGAGGGTGAGAATACAGATTCTGGAACCTAGTTGTGTATCGTTTATTTCACGGCTCTGGCACTTAGCAGCTGTGTGACCATGGGCAAGTTACTCTTCCTACCTGTGCCTCAGTTTCCTGTAAACTGTGAATAATAAGAATCCTACCTCTGTAGGGTTGTGTAAGAATTGACAGAATTAAGATATGTTAAATGTTTGGAATGATGTCTGAATCAGAATAGGTGTGAATGTGACTGTTAGTGCTAACGCAGTACATGTCTAGAGGCTAGGGTTGTGTGGTTAACCAGAGTTTTAGCTGCCAAAACAAGAATAGAAGATTGTGAATAGAAGATCCTGCATACGAGAGGATTCTAATTATGTGATAAATTCAAGTCAGGCAGTCTGGGTAATTTTGGGTAGTCACTGGTCAGTTTTCTCTTTTGCTTTAGATGGGTAGACAAAACCAGACAGAAATAGAACTCTCTTCTAAGTATGGTGAATTGGCACCATTTCTAAAAGGCCTGGGGCTTATTTACTGATATATTGATAGAGTGATATGCTCCATTTATACCAGTAAGTATTCTTTGGGCAGATCTTGCCTATTTATGTGTGTGTGTATGTTTGTTTGTTTGTTTTGCCATTAAGGCTAAACTTGAAGTTAATTTTCCCTAGTATAGTAATAAAGAGGGTTGGCTGGGTGCGGTGGCTCACGCCTATAATCCCAGCACTTTCGGAGACCAAGTAAGGCAGATCACTTGAGGTCAGGAGTTCGAGACCAGACTAGCCAACATGGTGAAACCACATCTCTACTAAAAATATAAAAATTAGCCAGGCATAGTGGCGCACACCTGTAGTCCCAGCTACTTGGGCGGCTGAGGCATGAGAATCGCTTGAACCCAGGAGGCGGAGATTGCAGTGAGTCGAGGTTGTGCCACTGCACTCCAGTCTGGGTGACCGAGAGAGATTCTGTGAAAAAGAGAAAAGAAAAGAAGAAAGAAACGAAAAGAGGGTTTTCTTAGTTCAAGATGGCTTGCATATGCTTTTATCTCCTCTTATTCTTGAGAATTTATTAATACCACACTGAAGAAATAAAACTGGTATCATCACATAAAAGTGAAGAGAAGGGGAGGGGGCTATGCATGGACAATGGGGTTCTAGAAATTTTTGGATGATATAAAATGGAAGAGTATTGATAACTATTCAGAGCAGCAGAGACTACAGTGGTTTGACTTAAGGAATCCCAGCAAGACTATAAGAAATAGTCTTGAGACTATAAAAAAAAAGGTTGACAGTGAGAAATGCAGAGGAATAATTAATCCCTTTACCCCCTACCTTTTCTCCAGCATTTATTGCTAAGTTGATTTAAGAAATAGACGGAGGACTGCAATGGACTGAATGTTTCTGTCTCTTCCAATTCCTATGTTGAAACCCTAACCCCATGGGATGGCATTTGGAGGTGGGAACTTTGGAGGACGATTAGGTCATGAAGGTAGAGCCCTGTTGGGATTAGCAGCCTTATAAGATAAGCCAGAGAGCTAGCTGGCTCTCCCTCCACCATATGCAGATTCAACATGAAGACTGCTGTCTGTAAACCAGGAAGAGGGCCTTCACCAAGCACCTGACCATGCTGGCACCCTGATCTTAGATTTCCAGCCTTAGAACTGTGACAAATAAACGCTGTTGTTTCGAAGCCTCCCAGTATATGGTATTCTAGTACAGTGGCCCAACTTAAGATAAAGATTTGAAAAAATTTGAATATACTTTTGTTTTTTTTATGAGTAGGAGACCGGGAAGCATCAAGAAAATGAATGGCAGGGATGGTGCCACAGAGCAAAACTCTCCACCCAGCAGTACTTGAGGAGCCATTGGCACAATAATGGCTCTTCACTGACTCACCCTAAAGTAGAATTGGCCTGTTGACAAGCCTCACCCATGAACACAGAGACACAATTATTATTATGAATAAACACTGCAAAGAAGCCCAAGACAGCTGGTGAAAATCTTCAGCATTACAGAGAAAGAGCTACAAAAACATGGAAAGAACTAATCTTAAAGGAAGCAGGTGATTCAGAGTTCAGAAAGCACAGAAAATAAAAAAGTTATAATTGGCCTCCTCAGAGAGATGTGAGATATTACATCCATAAAACAGGAGCATGATGCTGTAAAAGTGAATAATCAGGGAATAAAGAAGAGCTTCTAAAGGTAAAAAATATTACTATTGATATACAAAATACAATAGAAGATTTGGAAGTTAAATTTTTAAGATATCTGTGAGAATATAGCATAAAAAGACAAGAAAACACAAACAAGAGAAAAAGATAAGACACAGAAATCAATATATAAATGTTCAGTGTTCAACTGGTAGGAATTCTAGAAACTAATAAGTGAAAAAATCAATGGGAATAAATTTGTAATCATATAAGAAAATTTTCCAGAGTTAAAAATTGTCACAAATTTTCACATTGAAAAGACAGTGGGCTGATCAGAATGATAATATAATTTTTTTTTTTTTCCAGACAGAGTCTTACTCAGTCTCCCAGGCTGAAGTGCAGTGAAGTGACCATGACTCATTGCAGCATTGACCTCCCAGGTTCAGGTGATCCTCCCACCTCAGCCTCCCAAGTAGCTGGGACTACAGGTGTGCACAACTATACCCAACTAATTTTTTGTGAAGACAGAGTTTCACCATGTTGCCCAGGCTGGTCTTGAACTCCTGAGCTCAGGTAATCCATCCATCTTGGCTTTCCAAAGTGCTGGGATTCCAAGCATGAGCCACTGCCCCTGGCTGAAAATAACATTTTGAATCTTTAGGACACAAAGGTTAAATGAAGAGAATTAAACTTATTAACTAAGAGAAAAAAAAGATCCACATTTTCTCTGACTGTGCATCATCAGCACACTGGATCCTAGAAAGCAATTGAACACTGACTTCCATCTCTGAAAGAATTCTCAGCCAAGAATTCTATGTCCTGGTAAATTATCAATCAGGAAACCAGAATAAAGTCATTTTCAGTTATGCACTCTTTCTTAGGAAGTTACTTGAACATGCATAGCAGAAAAAAGGAGGATGAGAATTTAAAAAATGAAGTTATGAGTTTCAAATAGCCATGCATCCAAGGGAGAAGCAAAACTGCAGGATGACATTTCTGTAGCACACCTAGGGAGACCAGATGTGAGAGAAGAAGAGAGGACTTCCAGAAGCAGGGTTCTGGGAAAACAATCAGTTCAATATGATAAAAAGTACAATTGGAAGTAAAAAAAAATAAAAAATAAAAAAGTCTGAGAACGTGATAAAGGAATCGAACTTAAGAGAAAAACAAACCAAAAAACCCACTGAAATTCTAGGAATAACAAACAGCTTTACAAGAAAAATCCTGGTCCACGCATGAATATCCTAAATTACATTAGGAGACTGGTCAACTTTAAGAAAATGGAAAAAATTTCAATCCATAGAAAGAATGAAGAAGAAATTGAGCAATATTAGGTAAAAAATGGATAATTCTCCCAACAAAGACAGAGAAAGGAAAAATATACAAGAAAACATTATTTAAAGAAAGCAGACTAAAATGTAGCCTAATTTTGATCAATATTTAAAAAAGGAACCATAACACAAATTTTAAAAAGCAGACTAAAATGTAAAATCATTTAAAATGTAAAATTTGAAAAATGATTTTTTTTGTAAAAAAATTTTACATTTTTTATAAATGTAAAATCACTTTAAAAAAGCAGACTAGGCCGGGCGCGGTGGCTCATGCCTGTAATCCTAGCACTTTGGGAGGCTGAGGCTGGCGGATCACGAGGTCAGGAGATTGAGACCATACTGGCTAACATGGTGAAACCCCGGCTCTACTAAAATTACAAACAATTAGCCGGGCATGGTGGTGAGCACCTGTAGTCCCAGCTACTCGGGAGGCTGAGGCAGGAGAATGGCGTGAACCCAGCAGGCGGAGCTTGCAGTGAGCCGAGATTGCGCCACTGCACTCCAGCCTGGGGGACAGAGCGAGACTCCATCTCAAAAAAAAAAAAAAAAAAAAAGCAGACTAAAATATAGCCTAATTTTGATCACTATTTAAAAAAAGGAATCATAACACAAATTTCTATTTAAAATGGCATTATTATTTATTCACTTATTTATTGTTTCTTCAGTAGTAGAAAGTAAGCACTATGTTGGCCTTGTACACCACTCTATTCCCGGCATGTAGAAGAGTGTCTGAGCCTGAATAGTTACCTGGTAAATATTTGTTGCTTGAATGGAGAAGTAAATGGTTTCCCTGTAGTTATGGCAAAGTAAGTGCTTGTTATTCATTTTCAGCTTTTGGAATCAACCTGTAGAAAAAGACTTAGTTCTAGTTATGGGGCACATACTATCCTAGGTCTTGATATTGTCAGTCCTGATACTGTAAAATTAATCATCACAGATTGCACTTACATAGTATGAACCACAATCCTGATGCTGCTGTACATATTCACGTACACGAATTCACTTAACCTTCACTATGAGCTATTTACATTATTATTATTTCCATATTACACCTTTCTGTAACAGCTAAGAAAAGTTGAGAGATGGCAGGGACGAGGACTGGTGGAGAAAAGTATAGAGTATGAAGCAGGCAACTCTTCTTTTATTATAGATCCTTCTGGGCTACTTTCTTTTAAATCATGGGCATGATAAAAAACTTTGATAAAAAATTAAAAAGAAATTCTCGAATGTGGCAGGCACATGGGGCTGTGGTATATAAAGGGAAGCACCATACAGTGTGACTAAGTAAGACCTTATGGCTTCTTGCGAATGACCAGGAGTAATAGTCTATTTCACATGGCGTGTAGGTTTTAAGGCACTAACTGGGTATTTTGGAATGGACCCTGATGTGGGAACAAAAGGGAAATTTCATTATGATGATTTCCCACTAATGCACATTACATGTTAATTAACATTCACTTAAACAGTGAGTTCTTAGTCTTGTTTCTATAAGTTGAACAAAATTTGAGTATTGCAAACAGCCTAAAAATTTAATCAATCTTAATTTCTTAATGCTAGGATCTTAAAATTTTTATTTTTGTATTGGAACACCAATGGGATTGTGCATAAACAATATTTTATACTACGCTTTCTGGGTTCAATATGATACAAAATGATAGGGTTTCTTATGTAGGAATATATTTAGTAGAGTTCACCTTTTCATGAGCAATAAAAGGACTTGAACATGATAAAGAATACAATTATATGGTATATAAAACAGGTATTGTTACTATGCTATTTATATATGTGATTTCTCTCAGGATGGTGATGTGAAACCAAAGGATTCATCTGGTAGTTTCTTACAGACTGAATGGATGGCATTGGCTGAAACAGCACTTTTACAGCCTTCTGTTTTTTCACTTTCAAACTGCACTTGAATCTCGTAGACATACTCTTTGAAGATCAGAAGATTTAGAGCATACTATGCTCTTTCTAAATAAAAGCATAATGTAAGTGGAAGGAGAAATTGTTAAAAAAAAATGGGGGTATCAAATGTAGTGAATGACCTCAGCATATTTAGAGGTTGATTGTAGAGTCAGAAATGAATTACCCTGCATTAGAGATGCTGGATGGTACAATAGGTTGTGGAAATTGGAAAGAAATAGGTAAAAATAATAGGTCAAACCTATTACATTGGCCTTTCTTCAGTGTAATTTTGTGCTGGAAAGCATTGAACCAGATATTACCCTGTGTTTACTGAAGAAGAAAACATTGAAGCTATTATGATTTTTATGAAATAAAACAATCAGTTGAGTAAAAACTGTGTCAGGAGATGCTTGACATGGGTGTTTGTATCCAAGGTATATGAAAGCTAAATGAGTTTAGTTCATTTACATTTAATATTTATACTTAAAAAGTAGTTTGAAGTCTTACAGATAATGAATATATTGTTAAACCCAGAATGCCTCCTTTTAAAGAATAACTAAAGCCTGTTAGTATGGAAGCAATATTTATTAAACACTCAACATTAACCCCATGAGAGTATACTATATATTTTCTTTCATACCACTTTGGCAAAAATAATAGTAATTTTAAAATTACAATGTTATGGCTGGATGTGGTGGCTCACACCTGTAATCCCAGCACTTTGGGAGGCCGAGGCAAGCAGAACACTTGAGGCCAGGAGTTCGAGACCAGCTTAGCCAACATGGTGAAATCCCCGTCTCTACTAAAAATACAAAAAATAACCAGCTGTGGTGGTATGCGCCTGTCATTCCAGCAACTTGGGAGGCTGAGGCATAAGAATCACTTGGACCCGGGAGGCGGAGGTTGCAGTGAGCCAAGATCATACCACTGTACTCCAACCTGAGTGACAGCATTGAGACTCTGTCTCAAAAAGAAAAAAAAAAATGCCAGGCGCGGTGGCTCACGCCTGTAATCCCAGCACTTTGGGAGGCCAAGGCAGGCGGATCACGAGGTCAGGAGATCGAGACCATCCTGGCTAACACGGTGAAACCCCACCTCTACTAAAAATACAAAAAAATTAGCCGGGCATGGTGGCGGGAGCCTGTAGTCCCAGCTGCTGGGGAGGCTGAGGCAGGAGAATGGCGTGAACCCAGGAGGCGGAGTCTGCACTGAGCCGAGATCGCACCACTGCACTCCAGCCTGGGCAACAGAGCAAGACTCCGTCTCAAAAAAACAAAAAAGTTTTTTTTAAGTAAAAAATATTTTGTTTATGGAATTTATGTTAGCTGGATATCAGTCTCAATCTCTATACTTTTATAAAAAATTGAGTTGCAAAGTAAGTTAAAATTTTTTTTCAGGCATGTTTGTTTAGACCAGTAAACTGAGGCTAAATTTAATTAGCAGCATCTTACTATGCATATTGACATACCCAGCAGTAACACCTTCATATATGCATGCTTTTCTCTGATCTCTGCTACTTAATGAAGAAAGAACTCTTTATATGTGACAAGACTGGTGCAGGGTAACAAGTGGGAGTATTTTTCCACTCTCACAATGATAGGAGAAAATAATTGGTAGGATCTCTGGTGTGACCTCCCTCTTCACAGGTATTGTTCTATTGTTCTGTACTCCTGACAACCTTGAACTGGGTGTCGCTATTCTTATTCTGGCGGTTTCTTTTTTTACTGAGTTCTTATGCAACTTTGGCAGTGGAAAAGAATAAGCATGTTGATGGGTCCAGGAGAGCAGTGTGTGAGATCCATTGGCTGAAAGTGGAATGTTCTCAATTAACTTTTTATTCACAGAGACAGCCAATGCTGGTGTGGCCATCAGAGCACTCTAGGACTACGCCCTCATTCTATAGCTATGTAAAGAAACTGAGTTCCAGAAAGGCAAGCAGTTCACCCTCGAAATGTGGCCCTTCTCCTGAATTCCTTAGGTCATATAGTGAGACTATTATCTACTTCATTCTCTGGCCAGAAACCAGGAAGCGCACTCATTTCCACACCTCTTTTTCTCTAGGTGTGCCTTCAAGTCCTTTTTTCTTCTACCTTTTTAATCTCCAACTTATCCATTTTTTAGCTAGAGCCCTTAATTTCTGAATTATTCCAATATCACATATCACCCTGCATGCTGTCCTGTGTTCTGTTGACTGGGATTTCCCTGGCTCTTAGATGAGCACCCTCAGCAAAGCACCAACTTCTATCTTCTTATTAGTCCCGCTCAACTAGTTAAGCAGCTGAACGATTTCTGGAGGCAAAGCTCAGTGGCGTAATAAGGTCATCTGCTTTCATGCATTCTCTCCATCCATAACTGTCGAAAGTCAGCCCTTCTTCACCCCCTCCTCTTCCCCTTCTCATCCCCATTGAGACCTCATCCTCAGCTCCCAGAAGACCTGCACTTGTGTACCCCTCTCTCCAGATCTTTGTATTTTCTTCATTTCCATCTTATTGTTATAGGAGTTACTAAGAAATTATTTTAGGCAGATAGAGAGGAAAAGGGGTCCTGGGGAAGTTTTTGTTTCTTTTAAAGCAGCTCCAGAAACATTTCTTGTCTAACAGGAAAGCCACCTTTGACATGCAAATGCTGGCTGTTAGAAATTGGGTCCACCCAAACATGGTGATTCCTGCTGCCTTCTTCTTGCCCTTGGCCTACGTATGCCTGTCAACATGGCTGCCCCCACATATCCCCACGTGTGTAGAACATCACGGCGCCCTGCATTTCCATATTACAAGAGTAGGGTGGGCGGGCCAGTTTTTTTAGGGCTACGTGAATGACATGCCTGGTCAAACCAGTCTCCTGAGCCCTATGCAAATCAGACCACCTCCTCATATAACTGGCTGGTTTCCACCCTGCAGTAGGAGTTTCCTCTCTCGGCTTTGGAGCCCCCCCGCCCCGTCTGTCTCTGTACAGGGAGCTTCTTCCTTCTGTCTTCTCCCTTCTTTCTTGCCTATTAAACTTTCTGCTCCTTAAAACCACTCCATGTGTGTCTGTGTCGTTTTATCAAAACTGGTGCAAGGACCAAGAACCCTGGTGTTCCTCCACTCATCAGAGCTGTATCTTTATTATAGTCTGAGGAGATGGTGCTCTTCTTCCTAATCATAGAGCCAACTTTTATCATCGTGGAGGCTTCACCTAATTGTCCATGGTATAGTTATTGCAGCTGGTTGAAGCCGGAGTTATGACCCTTCTCAAATCTTCTTATCTTTAGTTCTAGCTTAAAAATTTGAGCATATGCAACTTATGTTTTCTCTTGGCACAAAGTTTCTTGGTTACCTTTAAAAATCGGCCCACTAAACATACATTTTACTGTCTTAAATTCTATGCCGCTTATATACATCTGCTTAATCGTGTCTATTCCTTAAAATTTAATCAACCATTGTCATTATCCTTATATAGGCCACCAGAATGTCTCTCTCTCATGTATGATCATGTTTTCCCCTCGCTTAAAATTACTCTATGGTTTTTAAATTACTTATGGCTAAATACCAAACCAAATGCACCGCATGCTCATCTCAGTCTACTTCTGGCCAAACTTTCAGTCCTCATTTGTCACTGCTCTCCTGAACACAGCTTTCTTCTGGGTGTTTCCAATGTTTACTACAGTGCAAGCCACCTAATAAATACTCAAAATAATGGTGATATCCACCCTAAGCCATTTATACTTCTAATAAATCATGTTCTCTTTGCCCCTGTAGATTTTTTCCTTGTCTAATACCCCTGCAATTTCTCTTCCTCCTCATCCGCTTGACTGTCTAGGCTGAACTCCAGAGGGCCTCCCCTGGGGACCCCTCTTACCTAATGTCTCTCTAACAAAGTGTCCTTCTGTATTCCCACATCTCTTCTGTAGCACTTAGTTTGTGTTGAAATTGTTTGCCTGTCTGCGTTAGACCATGACAGTATTTGTGTAGTTCATCTTTGTATGTCATGCCCTGCATGTTAGCAGTCACAGAATGAGCATATATTTTTGGATGGGGTATAGTTTTTATTTTCATTTTTTCTCACCTTTGGCATAAGTTGGTATACTCTAGAAGTCTTTTCTTTAGAGACAGGGTCTCAGTTTGTGGCCCACCATGAGTACACTGGTGTGATCATAGCTCACTGCTGCCTCGACTTCCTGGGTTCAAGGAATCCTCCTGCCTCAGCTTCCTGAGTAGCTGAGACTACAGGCGCATGCCACCATACCCGGCTAATTTTTAAATTTTTCATTGAGACCAGATCTCACCATCTTTCCCAGGCTGATCTCAAACTCCTGGGCTCAAGCTGTCCTCCCTCCTTGGCCTCCCAAAATGCTGAGATAACAGGCTTGAGCCACTGTGCCTGGCACAATCTGGAAGTCTTTAGAATGACCATGCTTACTATGAACTCGTGTCCAAAAAAACACCCTGTCTCCCCTTCCACCCCGGGAAGATACTGCCAAGGCGCTCCTTCTGACATCTACATGCCAGTCTGGAAGAAATAAAATTTATCCCTCTGCTACCAGTCTGATGATTACACTTCTTGCAGAGTTCTATAAGGGAGGATACTTCTCGCGATTCAGGACTTTGTCTCTCTTAGTTTACTCCTGGACAATGGCTTCATTGTTACCAAATAAAGCTACCAAGCAGATCTCTTTATAGGGTAGGCCCATGTTAAATCTCAAATAATCAAATACATTTATCCTCAGGAGACCATACCTCCATATATATATTCCTATATGTATATACATGCATACGTAAATGTACATATTCACATATATGTGTGTAACTCTATATCTAATCAGTGTATATATTTAAATGTTCAGAACACTATAACAATATAGATGTTCATTATTATAGAGAATGCAAGTAGTAGGCTATCTAGCTTTTTATTACAAGAGACTTACTTCTTAGAAACAGTTTCCAAATATATTGAGCATTGTTGGATGACTTATTGCCCTTCTCCATTGTAAAAATGATGATAGAATTTAAAAGTTAGAATTTCTATGAGATGAGAGGTGTTGTACATTACGTTATATTGCTTGCTAAAACTGTAATTTGACTTATGAAAACTACAGATAAAACATGTACCCTGGATTTTAAGAAAACACATCAAAGAGCATCCCCAGGTTGGACAGTAATTTTTATTTTGGTCCTTTCCCCATATTTATGCCTTATGTTCCAAAGACTCAACTAGTTGTTTTATGTGGAACTTGCCCTTCTGACCTGAAACAAATGTTTTGCTCAATGGTAGGTCAGTGAATCTGGAAACATGCTCTCCAAGAGATGGCTAGTTCTTATAAATGAGTTGGCTTGAACAGAGTCATTTTTTGGGGGTATATACAATTGGCTTTTTATCAGTTTTATGACTTTATTTGATAGACTGTTACTTTCTTTTTTCCCACTGGTATTTGCCATAGGAACTTTTATGATTTGTTTTGAGACTTATTTAAAAACATGTCTATTCATCTGAACAGAACATTGATGTTCGTGAAAAATCTCGCTGTAGTTGACTTTTTATAGAATTATTGTGAGATCTGTTTATTTTTAGATAAAGATGTCTTTAAACATTTTGTGTTGAATACAGACCCCTGCTTGCCTATCTCTGTGCTTTTATTCTAGCTGGGATTTCAATGACTATTGAGTATTTTTTCCATACCCTGGAGACAGGCCATCTCTCTTTCATTCTTCAGTACAAATATTTATCAGTTTCACAAGAAGTTGAGATGATTGTCTTGAGCATATAAATTGCCCCAGAGGTTTCTGGCTAACTTGTCTATAGAAACTGTGCCTATGATTAATAAGCAATTATGCTGTAGCAATATTTTCTTTGCCGAGAAAAAGGCAGTAACTGTCCCTGCTCATTATGAAATAGATGTGGCCAAAAGTGCAGTTGTAGCCTGTCATAGAACATTTGGCACTTCTGCTAAAGAGGTAAAATTATGATACTAGAAAAACAGTCTGGGCGGGTATCAAATATGCTGGTGTTAGACAAACACTCGGCTGTGGCTTGTGAAGTCCTAATGGGAGCCCTTCAAACCCCTATGTGAAGGCCTCAGTTGGAATCAGTTTTTGCCATGTCAAAAGACCAACCAATATTACAGAAGCAGATTTAGTCTCTCATGAAAGCAGCTAGACCTAAGCTAGTTTATTTTTAACTTTTTCCATGTTTCATAGAACAGTATTACCTCATTAAAAATCATGTGTAATAGTATTACACATTAAAAATTTAATGTGTAGTGTAATTTAATGTGTAATAGTATTACACATTAAAAATCATCCAGTGTTAAAGGGACAAAGGATGGGTAGATGGTAGTCACATTACCTGTTTTTCTACTATTGAAATAAATAAACCCAATGATGTTGATATAGATAACATAATTTTATCCTTAAAAAAAGCCAAAATATATTTTTATTTTGAATTTCCAGTATTGGCAAGACTGGCTTTGCATCTCTTTGTTTCAGTTTCGCTCTAGTCTAAAGGTTAAGTAAGGCATAGTCATATTATCCAATCTTGAGTGTTCATACCAAATCTATAAAATGTAAAATGCTTTATCTTAGCTTTCCAAGCAAGAGTATTAATTTAATTCAGATGCTGCACTTCAGGATTTTAGCTAAATATTGAAGTTTGAATTCTCTGCTCAAGCCTCATTAGTGGTGATTAGGTAACACAAATGCATCTCTGATTTATGCATGTCTAAAAATGATTATGAAAAGCCGTCTTGTGCAGAGTTGATTGTTTTTATGTACAGTTTTGTCCTTCTAGGCCATCTTCTTCAGACACTGTAATCAAATTGGCCACCTTTGGGATATAGCACTGGCAGACTGCTTGTACTCTGCAAATTAACATTATAGATATGGTTCTAGAAATTGAGAAGATAGATTTTTTGTGATAATGAGAGGTTGGGATTAAATGTACAGAAAAGGAAATTTATACTAGGAGGTTTTTCCTTTTTTTAAGATACTATAAATTTCTAAATGAATTCCTGACATTTGGAATTGTTTTGATAGTCCTTCATTTGTATAAAGCTTTATGTATAGCAGCCTCATTGACTTGTTTTTGTTTAGTCTGGTTTTTATGTGGTCGTTTTTACCTCTGTTGAATTGGCAAAAAATAATTTAACATTTTACCAAGGCTTTAGCTGGCACAAGAAAACTCTGAATCCAGCCAGGAATTTTTCTGTGGCCTAATTTTCACATTGCAATGAACATAAAATTTGCATCTTGTTTTATTTTTCACTCTCTTTACTGGTATTTGTGTAATGCAGAATTAAATGTTGTGGAGCATTAACTAACCAAGGAGAACATAACCCTCAGCACATCTATATAGTAAACCTGTTAAATTCATAGAGATTCAGAACTTGAGGGTAAATAGCTGTCTTTTGGGACAATATTGAGTTTGTGCTCCAAACAAATGACACCACTGAGCAGCAGGAACTCAAGTGTTAAAGAAGACATTTTTCTTACTCCAAGAAATTACAAAGTTCTCCTTTTTTCCCTTAAAAGATTGACAAAAATCCATTGACATGAAATAATTTAGCTTACTTTTAATATTTTGGAGGCAGACTGCAAATTAATATATGCAATCACAAATCTGATTTTCAATGTCATTCAAATTTTCTTTTCAAAAATGTGAATTTTAAGAAAATTATATTAGTTTTCTGATTTTTTTTTCAATTACCAATGGTTCTATCTGGAATCACAAAAGTCTTGTGTCTTAAAATAATATACATTTTTCTAATATATAATTGAGGGGACTGTTAGATTATTTAGGGAAATATGGCTGCTCTCAGGTCTTGGAGAAATTCTTTTATGCCTGGCTATTAATTTTCTTTTGGCACCTATTCTTCTTTGTTTTTTATTTCCATACCCTGGATTATGGAATTCCTCTATGTTTTTTAAGACATTCCTCTATGTTTTTTATTTCCTCCCCAGGGTGGGTTAGAGAATCCATAGGAACTTTCTACTTTACTACCTGGGAGGAATTGCATGATGAAATTTTACCCTACTTGCAAGCTAACAGGTTGACCTTCCATAGTTTTATGGATGCTGGCAAGAGACATGAGACCCTTGGGTCAGAGACTCATGGCATGACAGATGCCATGAGCTTTGAGGTTGCCCCTCTACCTCCAAGTCCCATGGAGGAGATGAGGAGCACCCTAGGTAGATGCTGTGCACACAAGGATTTGTGACACAGCTAAGGACCCCTGAGCATAAAAACATCCCAATATTTTACAATGGACCATGTGTAAACCAGACCAACGATTGCCCTGGAGGAAAATGCTCTTTTTTATTTATTTTTTATTAAAAAAAAAAAAAAACGTTTAGAGAGTACGAGTACATTCTCCTTACGTGGATATATTGTGCAGTGGTAAAGTCTGGGCTTTTACAGTAACCACATCCAAATAGGGTAAATTGTATTCAATAAGTAATTTCTTATCCCTCACCCCTCTCCAACTCTCTCACCTTTTGGAGTCTCCAATGGCTATTATTCCACTTTGTATGTCCATGTGTACACATTGTTTGCTATAAAAAAGGAAGATACTATCTTTATCTTCTAAGACTGTTAGTCACACAAACACCCTTGAAAGATTAGGCCAGCACAAAAGCTGCTATAAGATGTGCAGAAGCATCATGGAGAATCATCTCTCAACAGCCAAGTGAAAATAACCAGGCCGTGCCTCAGTATGCCTTTCCCCAGGTAGTACACCCATGGTGTCCTTTCAGTAGCATTGAAGGAAGCAGAAAACGGGTTCTAGGGTAGAATTATTATGGAAGCTACAAGCCATTTTATTAGCTCCTGGTTACTTTGCTCATTCAGAAAGCTTCAAAGTCACCATATGCTTGGAAATCAAATGGACAGGAAGACTAGGATTACATCACAGCACTGCTTAGTACATAACACCCCTTCTTTTCTCTAACTCTGAATAATCTGAAAAATTTAAATATTTCTTGGCTAACTTTTGCTGGCAGTAATGAAGAGAGTCAAGTTTGATCAAAACATTGATATGGAAAAGGGTATCTTAAGGAGAACTACACTTCCCTTTCTGGGTCTTCTCCCCTTTATCTTATCCTCCTTATCTTGCCCTGTTGGTCATCATTGGAAGGAATTGTATAAGATTCTTGAAAGAAGTTGACACAAAAGGGGAAGAATCTCTCCCTTCTCCCTCCACCACTCCCCCACCCCTAGCTTATCCTTGGCCTTCTGAGCCCAGGGTTTCTGCTGTCTTAGTGTTGGCTCTCCACTCCCCCACCCCTAGCTTACCCTTGGCCTTCTGAGTCCAGGGTTTCCACTGTCTTAATATTGGCTCTGTGGGCAGTAGATGTTGTCAAGATTGAATATGTTGCACTGGGCCTTTTCACGGAGCCTGTGGATTAAGGGTCTGGAATTTAGGGCATGTATTAGGAACTGAATGTGCCTCAGTTCTGGGCCATCAGTGAAATCGTAGTGGGGTCTGTGCTGATGCGGACCAGCCATGGGGGAGTAGGATTTGAGACCTTTGCTTTTTCAATGTGAGTATGAGAGTGACTATGTATAACAGCAATCATTGATTTTGGGGATAATTTAATGAAAAATGTAGTGCTATGAAAATTTGATTTTGCTGTGTAAACCTGACATTAATTGTAGTCATTTAAGTGAACGACTTAGCATTTATCTCTAATTACCATGCAGCACAATGATTATTCATAATACTAACTATGTGTCAGATCAATGTTTTTAAGTTGCATTGATTATAACACTAAAATCTGCTCATGTGTGATGCTGTCTTCACTTGGACGGGCGTTTGCTAAAGGAGCAGAGCTTTCTACTTACAACTTAAAACATTTAGTTTTTTTAATGGATGGAGAGACTCATTTGCATTAGAAAAGTCAGATTTGCAGTCTGTTTGACTGTGAGTGGCTATAGACAGTAGAAGAACCCTCAGATCATGAGGATAGTGCTTAGGAATAGGAGCACTGACATTTTAAGACTTTGAGTCTAAAAACTGATTATGTGGTTCACTTCTTGTTTTATTTTTTGCCACTTCTGTTATTACCAGGGAACGATATTATTGAACTCTAAAAAAAAAATATGCCTTTATGCCAGCCAAGCAGAAGAGTATACAGTATTTTTGATATGCTGAAATAAATTGAAGTTAAATGAATTACTGTGTCTGGGAGGGTGAGTGATGTAAATTCCTCCCCTTTTCTGCTTTCTGGATCAGGACTCAGCTTCTATATTTTTGTCTGTCCATCTGACTACTAATTTTACCAGTGTGTATTAACCAACATCATTTTGCATTAAGATTTAATGATTTGGCATGATGTTAAAATGTAGTAAAATTAAGCAAGGACTCTTAAGAGGGAGGAAGATCCCAATAAGTATTAGTTGCGGAAAATAATGTTTTCACCACTACAAGGGGTTGTTGTTGTTTTTAGACAGCATCTCACTCTGTCACCCAGGCTGGAGTGCGGTGGTATGATCATGGCTCACTGCAGCCTTCTGGGCTCAAGCCATCCTCCCACCTCAGCATCCTGAGTAGCTGGGATTACAGGCATGTACCACTATGCCCGGCTACATTTTTTTTTTCTATTTTTTGTAGAAACAGGATCTCACTTTGTTTCTCAGGCTGGTCTTAAATTCCTGGGCTCAAGTGATCTGCCTGCCTTGGCCTCCCAAAGTGCTTGGATTACAGGCATGAGCCACCACACCCAGCCTACAGAGGGGTAATTGGGTATCAGTCTCTCTATCACTTATAGGTTATCTACTGTGTGGTCAATATATTTGTGTCTCCAGCCACTAACTGATAGATAAAACAAAATTAAAGGCAATTAGGCAAAAATTTAAAGCAATAAGGCTTGAACTTGAATAAGTGGCTACATTTAGTACGTTGAGTATAGTTTTAAAATAAAAGTTTGATGGTTAAATAATTTAGAATTTTGCCTTTATTGTAAACCAGTGTGAACTATTTATTCATATTCAGGTTGTTAGCTAAAGACTTTACAACAGTTTCAAACTCTTTGATGCTGGCTCTACAATGGAAACAGAAAGCCTGTGCTTTTGTGAAACAGAGGTAGCCAGGCCAGTGGAATTACTGTGAAAAATGACCGAATGTCTTTCAAAAGCTGATGCTTAAACCTAGGCCTCTTGAGTATTCGCAATTTCTTAAGTTGTTCCTGGTACAGTGATGAAGCTATGCTATCCTTTGTGAAGAGTCAATTTCATTGAGTGCTTTTTATTATGTGTATGTTTAGTTGGACAATGGAATTATAAAAACTCAGCTCTTCCAGGTAAACTTTTAGAAGGACAAACGTATTTTTTGTCTTTTTGTTTAGGTGTAGTAGAATTCCTACAGTAGGTATTCCAGGAATAGAATTACTGAATAATCACTGCTTTGTTATAATTACTGATGTGTAATACTCAAGAAAACTAGACTGATCTAGCTGTATAATCTGCATCTTGACCCTTTGTGAGAAATCGTTTCTGCTGTATAAAACTGAAGAAGAGTAGATTAATCAGAACATGCATTATCTATTTATAATCAATTTTCAGATGAGACACAGTGGTCTCAGTTTATCTAGATTTGAATATCCAGTAGCCCTCTACCCCACTTACATGAATTACTGTTGTGCAGATGCATTTTCCTCAGTTGTAAGTAAATACATTTTTCTTAGGGATAAGTTATACAATATTTAATCTTATTTATACATTCTGCTAATATCTATCATGTATATCTGTTACACATGCCCTTAAAATATCAGCCCTGATGGCCTTAGATTTTAAGTTCCTAGAGGACAGTTTCACTTCTACCTTATTATGAAGTTAGCTGAGAAAGTGATCTAATATTGGGGCTTTGCAGAAACATGTTTCTCCCCAGTGATGGTGGTATTTATGCTGAGATTTTCTTGCTCTAATCTTCTTTTTCCAATAATTTCATTTATGTGGAATTTATAAAACTTTACTTATATTTACATCTAATTTGTTTAAATAAGTCATGGATTTTACTGTGTAGTCTTTTTTTAATTATTATTATACTTTAAGTTTTAGGGTACATGTGCACAACGTGCAGGTTAGTTACATATGTATGCATATGCCATGCTGGTGTGCTGCACCCATTAACTCGCCATTTAGCATTAGATATATCTCCTAATGCTATCCCTCCCCCCTCCCCCAACCCCACAACAGTCCCCAGAGTGTGATGTTCCCCTTCCTGTGTCCATGTGTTCTCATTGTTCAATGGTCAGTCTCCAGGTCAGGGTTGGGGGTGGGAGTTTCAGGGAGGAGGGGAGGCTGGGACAGGGGCTGCAGAGGCCCTGCCAGGCGAGGCAGGAGGGTGGGCTGGCAGGAGCCTGTGGGCATGCGAACTTCAGCCATCCTAGATTCCTGGTCCCTGGTTCCAGCTGCCTGGTGTTGCCCCTTGCTGTGGGGTGTCCTTGGTGGCAGGGGAGGGGGAGGCAGGGCCGGGCATGCCTGGATCTCGATGTTAAATATCTTTTTCTTTCTCCGATTAAGTATTTGTTGCTGTCTAGAGTCCTTCTTTGGAAAATATAGTCATTATACATATTGAAAATGCATATTTATTTATAAGATAAATTAATCTTTCTGAACTTTTACTATAGCAATCCTTAGCCTGTGCAAATGATTTTGAATTTCTAGAATTTTAATTGTAATATTTTAATGCAGTAGTAAAATAATAGGTAAAAAATGTTGATCTATATGACTTCAAGTTCTATCAGTTTTAGGGAGGCTGATTACAATTAGCTGAATGACCCTCATTAGAATCCCTGCTCTTATGTTGTTTTTACTCTGTAGTATATGTCAGTGGACAGACACTTATTCTTTTAAGAGAAAGTTTATGTTATTTGAATGTAGCTAGATTGACATTTACCTTTAAAATGCTTAATGGAAGCAGTTTGCTTAAGTTGTAAAAATGCTTAATGTCCCAAACCTGAAGATGCCAGGATGGACTACTTTAAGACAACCCCAACCTCAAACAATATAAAATTATTCATCTTAACTCTCAACTTCTGGCTTCTCAGGTGGGAGAAAGAGAAAAATTGTTATTTGCTTGGTGACAATGTGGCAGTTACATAAATGTGATGCACAAAGTGAACACATAAATAGTATTTCAGAAACAGAAAATCATCCGAGTCCCTGTTGATTATCGTATAGGTACTAGACATTTTAATGGAATTGCTTCTTAATTACTGAACTCTCTTTGATAGCCATGAAAAAAAATTGGATTGGACAGTATTGATTCCAAGCACTTCTGTTCCTCTTTAGGGAAATTCTGAGCTGGCAAAACACATACAGATGGGCAGACAAGACTGCTTAGTTTGCCTTCTGCTGAATTTGATCAATAGGAACCTATTTCTGTATCAAGAAGAAGTGGCTGTGTTAATTTAGACCTGGAAATCTCATCATTAGATACTCTTGAGTAAGAAGATTTAAAATATTTTACTTAAGATATAAATTGCATGTAGGCATTTTTTTTTTCCAAGAAAACTTGTTTTCCTTTTTCTTCTTTTTTTACAATCATGTCACCTGTTTCATTGAGTTTTTTTCTTTTTTTCTCATTAAGAAGGCTAAGAGTCTATACTACTGGGTTCGGTAGCTAGTGGATAAGCCTCCTATTCTACTAGATAACTTATTTCTTTCCAGTAGTATTGCATACAGTTATAGGAACCGGGGTTCGGATTAACAAAAGATAAGACCCAATTTACCTACTAACGTGTAGTATCTTTTCTTCTATTGTTACCCAGGTAAACACAATTCCTGCTTTGTATTCTGTATTCTCATACTGTGGTCTTACCTTCATTCATTCCAAAAGCATTTACTGAGTCCTATGCTCAAGGGTAATGGTTGAAAACCTGGAGTCAAGAATTTACTGGATATTAGGAATGACAAATTCTGTTTTTCTGTTTTAAGCATTTATCTACATAATCATATTGCTAGTTAAAGAAAAAAGAGAGAGAGAGATGAAGTATATGGATTGGTTGCACTACATCCGATTTGTGATGCTTCCATCTTATTACAAAATATCCAGAGAAGTTTTTCTTAGATATTTTCTGCTCAGTTCTTTTAATGGAGCCATTTCTCTCTTTGAGTTCATACTCACTCAAAAGGGTCAGAAGTAATGGAGAAGGAACAAAGCCTTAGCAAGCAGCTGCATTTCATAGTGAAGGTGCTCTGATTCTGATTTGACTTTCTTTTTTAACATTTGGAATAGGTTCTAAGGGACTGTTCTGCCTACCTCATCTGTTACATTTGTCAAGTTCTCAAGACAAAAAAAAAAAAGAATGGTCTTTGAACTGCAGTTTGAGATTTGAAATTCGTAGATCATATGTCCATTTTTTGCTATATGTTTTCTGAGGGAGCTGGGACATGATTAAAACCACCTGGGAACTGGATACTGCAGGAGACACTGATAAAAATGAAGAGGTTTATAAGAAAGAGGTGATATGGCTGGGTGTGGTGGCTCACGCCTATAATCCCAGCACTTTGAGAGGCCAAGGGGGGTGGATCACATGAGGTTAGGAGTTTGAGACCAGCCTGGCAAACATGGTGAAACCCCGTTTGTACTAAAAATACAAAAATTAGCTGGGCATGGTGGCATGCTCCTGTAATCCCAGCTATTTGGGAGGCTGAGGCAGGAGAATTGTTTGAACTCTGGAAGTGGAGGTTGCAGTGAGCCGAAATTGTGTCACTGCTCTCCAGCCTGGGCGACAGAGCAAGACTGTCTAAAAAAAAAAAAAAAAAAAAAAAGAGGTGATGTGAAAAGCAGTGGAGCATTTACAATTTGTAATTGATCCTGGCAGAAGAGGCACTGGGATGTGGTAGTAGGTATTTCCTGAGGATATAATTAATACTTATTTGATGTTTACTAATTTTATCATAAATAGTGAAGAAAAAATAAATACATATCTATAGAACTTCTGAAGGAAAGGAAGAAAAAATGCTTTATCTTGTTCTGAACCTGAGATATCACTGACTTCAAAAAAGGGCTATCAGGATCATCATGGACTTGCTTCTCATGAGATCATCTTGGTTATCATATTGGAAAAGTTAAAAAATAAACTGAAAGTCGCACTAATTTCAGAATAGAGTATAACGCAATATGGAAAAATACTGAGTATTTAGGCACAGTTCTTAGTAGGTCAGTTAATATTTCTGCTATCAGGGGTAAGGCATGCAGTTTTGAAAAGAAGATGGACTCTGATAATTCTACTGTTGCTGTGTTGCAGTGTGTTAATCCTACATATTCATTTGGATAAAAATGTGATTGTAATTTTTCTCTTATATTTCAACAATTCTTGGTATAATTGCATGCATGTTCCTTTCTCAGCTCTAGGTACACACATTAGCTACAGCTCCATCCCAAGAATGATGTCCTCTAAGTTGTAAAGAGATTGATCAGTGTTCATATTTGCTTTTGTACCTTTAAAATGATAAATTGAATAATGGGGTAATCAAGATCTACTTTAATTAGCTGGATACGGTGTGTGCATATATTTGTAGACCACCATTTAAAATTCAGTGTTTGAAAGCTGTAGGAGTGATGTAAAGTTTGACCTGAGAAGCGTTTTGAAAGGTTATTTGCTTGATTCTCCTTGTGACTGTAATGATGATTAATGAGCAAATTGGTTTACTTCAAATACTTTTGAGTAGCTAAATTTGCTATATTGCAGTCATTAAAGGCAGGTGTTTTATCAGAATCATATACGTGAAGCTCAAGATAGAGCCAAGATATACGCAACACAATAGGCAAAACCAAATTCCATGAAAGCGTGTTATTTTTCCCAGAATTGAACCATTTTTCTATGTGTTTCTAACCCCACCACTGTGCCATTATTAGTATTTGGGAGCAGAAAGCAAACCCAGAATCAGACAGGAAAGTCTAGCTTCAGACTATAAGATAGTACTGGGAATTTAGCATATTAAACAAATGTACACTGTGAAAGTAATTTATCTGCTTGAAATTCTTCTACTTATTTAAGTTGTCGATGGTTTTATATGTAGGAGAAAAATTCTTTTTTTTTTTTTTTTTTTCTTTTTATTTTTATTTATTTTTTTTTCTTTTTTTATTATTATTATTATTATACTTTAGGTTTTATGGTACATGTGCGCAATGTGCAGGTAAGTTACATATGTAAACTTGTGCCATGCTGGTGCGCTGCACCCACCAACTCGTCATCTAGCATCAGGTATATCTCTCAATGCTATCTCTCCCCCCTCCCCCCACCCCACAACAGTCCCCGAAGTGTGATGTTCCCCTTCCTGTGTCCATGTGTTCCCATTGTTCAATTCCCACCTATGAGTGAGAATATGCGGTGTTTGGTTTTTTGTTCTTGCGATAGTTTACTGAGAATGATGATTTCCAATTTCATCCATGTCCCTACAAAGGACGCAAGGACTTCATGTCTAAAACACCAAAAGCAATGGCAACAAAAGCCAAAATTGACAAATGGGATCTAATTAAACTCAAGAGCTTCTGCACAGCAAAAGAAACTACCATCAGAGTGAACAGGCAACCTACAAAATGGGAGAAAATTTTTGCAACCTACTCATCTGACAAAGGGCTAATATCCAGAATCTACAATGAACTCCAACAAATTTACAAGAAAAAAACAAACAACCCCATCAAAAAGTGGGCAAAGGATATGAACAGACACTTCTCAAAAGAAGACATTTATGCAGCCAAAAAACACATGAAAAAATGCTCACCATCACTGGCCATCAGAGAAATGCAAATCAAAACCACAATGAGATACCATCTCACACCAGTTAGAATGGCAATCATTAAAAAGTCAGGAAACAACAGGTGCTGGAGAGGATGTGGAGAAATAGGAACACTTTTACACTGTTGGTGGGATTGTAAACTAGTTCAACCCTTGTGGAAGTCAGTGTGGCGATTCCTCAGGGATCTAGAACTAGAAATTCCATTCGACCCAGCCATCCCATTACTGGGTATATACCCAAAGGATTATAAATCATGCTGCTATAAAGACACATGCACACGTATGTTTATTGCCACATTATTCACAATAGCAAAGACTTGGAACCAACCCAAATGTCCAACAATGATAGACTGGATTAAGAAAATGTGGCACATATACACCATGGAATACTATGCAGCCATAAAAAAGAGAAAAATTCTTTTAGTTTGGTGACTAAGCTTTATCTTAGAATTGTTTCCTTCTCAGAGTTCATATATTTTCTGTAAGATTCAGTAATGTTTGGTACATATATTTAGTTTATCTTCTTTGAGCTATCAGGTTTTGGAAGTATGTTGTTTTCAAAGACAGCTAGGTTAATTCAGCTGTTGGCCTGGTCTATACACCTTTTAAGACTAGATGCAGTCAGTTATAATAGATGCATTTGTTTTTCTTCAGAGAAATGCATGTGCATTGGTATTGATTTTTGATATTTTTATACTTAATAGTAAACTGTGGGAGGCCGTTACTTCAGATAACAGAGGCTTTAAGAATTAGACAGCTCAGATGACTCTAAATTCTATTTGTAAGCAGTTTTCAGTTAAGGAGATAGGTCTGGCAGTGTGCCCACTCAGCACAGACCTATTTGACTTGTCTCTCTTTCAATGGTGTGGTTCAAAGCATATTGTCAGGAAGTATAACTTATGTTCAAACAATGCATGGGAGCTGGACGTCTATTGCCAAAAACAAGCTGCCTGGGGGCAGAAATGAAAAAAGCATCATAAGTGCTATGGAACAACTCACTGCAGGCTTTTAATTATCTGCGATTTACATAAGCAACTCTACAAAATGGGAGATACACCCAATTAAATGACAGTAAATTTACTTTGCTGCAGAATTCAATAATTTACATCTTGGTTTCCCCGCATTGCATTAATTACTGATTTGGTAGCAGATAAAAAAGCATCTGGGTGAAATTCAACCTACATATATTCAAATTAACTATAGAGATGGACTTATCTATGTATTTATTTACTCATTTATTCAGTATTTTTATGTGCCAGACGTTGGGAATGAGAAGATGTATACACAGCTTCATATCCTTCAAAAACTGACAGTTCAGCAGAAGTGATTGACATTTAAGTAAAAATTATAATGTATTATAAGAAGAAAAACAACAAAATATGTTTAATGCAACTGTAGTATTCATTTGTTCATTTAATAATATTACCTGAGCCTCTACTACATGCCAGAGACACAGTGGTGAGCTGAGGTAGACATGGTCCTAGAAATAAAGACAGGTCAAATGTTCTTAGAAGAGCACAGCCACTAGGACACCCATTTCTGGTAGTATGAAAGGCTACCTGATTAAAATAACCAAAGACTGGCAAAAATATATTTTAAAAATCTTTTAAACTGCATTGCTGAACTAACACAAAAAGGTTGAATCTGAAGAGGCCAAAACTTAAGAGCTGGAATTCTGCAAGGTGGATAAGCTCCAAAGTTGGCTTTCACCCTGAGGTTTTCTGCCAAATCCACAAAACTTTGAACTTTCACATCTGTGCCAAGTGAGTCCACCAGATACTTGGGGAATGGGTAATCTATACTCCCTCTGAAAAGGAGGAAGAGACAGCAATTCCAAATTCATTACATGGGGCAAGCACAAACCTTGATACGAAAACCTGATATAAGGAGATTAGAAAAAAATAAAAATTATAGTCTGCTTTCTTCATGAATGGGGATATGGATATCTAATAAAAGTTGTAAGCACATGAAATCCAGATATGTCTAACAAGAGAGTGTATAATAAGTTGTGTTATCTCAGGAATGTTAAGTTGATTTAAAATTAAGAAATTGATTACTATATCACACAAAACAAATTAAAGGATTTTTTGAAAACTTTTGTTTTTCAGACAGGGTCTGACAGGGTCTGACTCTGTTGCCCAGGTTGGAGTGCAGTGGCGTGATCATGACTCACTGCAGCCTCAACCTCCTGGGCTCAAGCAATCCTCCCACCTCACCCTCCCAAGAAGTTAGGACAACAAGGGTGTGCCACCATGCCAGACTAGTTTTTAAAGTTTTTGGTAGAGATGGGGTCTTGCTGTGTTGCCTAGGCTGGTCTCAAACTCCTGGCCTCAAGTGATCCTCCTACCTCAGCCTCCCAAAGTGTTGGGTTTACAGGCATGAGCCACTGTGCTTAGCCTAAAAACTTTTAATAGATTGACAAAAAAGGAATTTGAAGAACATCAGCATTTATTTATGACTTGAATAATTTGTGGCAAACTAGGTGTGTAATGAAACTTTATTAGTCCAACAAAAGGGATCTATACAAAACCTACAATAAGCATACACCTACTGGTGAAATATTGAAAGCATTCTTTTTAAGATCAAGAACAAGATAAGAAAGTCTACTGTCACAATTCCTCATTTTTATTATACTGGAGATTTCAGCCAATGCAATATGACAAAGAAAAAGAATGACTGGAGGAAGAAGCAAAACTGTCATTGTTTAAAGGTTATCGATGAAGAAAACTCAGAATGACTTATAAATATATTGCTAGAATTAAGAAGGCAATTTAGCAAATTACTGGATATAAAATCAATAAATGTATGTATCTGTGTGTGTGTGTATGTATCCATCTATCTATCTAAATGAGTTGCGTTTCTAGATGCTAGTACCAAGAATTTGGTGTAGCGATATAAATAAAGTAACAAGAAATAAATCTGACAAAAGTTTTGTAATAACCATATTTCCATTTAGATAATGTGTGAGGTTAGGCAACTAGAACTAGGGAACAATTATAGATTATAAATCTGATTTAAAAAAATTAAAGAAAACCAAAATGGATGGAGAGCTATATCATGTTCCTAGCTAGGAAGACATTAACTTTTCCCAAGCTGATTTATAGATTCAATGCCAATTTAACCTCAATGGAATTGTGTGAATTTTGTAACTAGACAAACAGTTTTATCGAAGATTTATTTGAAAAAGGGAAGTGCAGAGAATACCCAAGACACCCATGAAGAAGATGAAGGTAAGATAAACCCTTTCAAATACAGGCTTATTTAAATCTATATTCCAGCTTAGACATGGTAGGGAGTTAGAACTAGAATCACGGAGTAAAATGTAGAGCACACCAAGAACTCAGGCAAATATTAAGACTTAATTTATAGAAACAGCATTGTGGAACAGGGGTAAATGTAAATGTTGCTAGGACAAATAATTAATCATATGATAGTGAAATTGGGTGCCTGCCTCCATACCAACAGTAAATTACAAGTAATTAAAAATTTAAAAGTGAAAGAGAAAACTATAAAATGTTTAGAGGAAAATATAGGATTATGTTTTTATGACCACTGGGTAGAAAAATATTTCTTGAACAAGACACAAATAATACAAGACACAAAAGAGCAAACCATTTAGTAAGGATTTAACTTGACCATATTAAAACTAAGATATTGTTTATCAAAAGACAATGTAAACGGAAAAGACAAGCCACAAACTGGCAACACATACAGCTGGGAAATAACTAGTAGGCAGATTAAACAAAAGAACGTCCTCAAATCAGTAAGAAAAAGACAATTCAATAGGAAAATAGAAAATGAACGCAAGAAAAAAGGAACATAAGTGACTCACAACATGTGACAAGATGTGAAATAACATTATTAGTCAAGGAAAGAATTGAAAGCAAAGTGAAATACCTTTACCACCCCCTAAAGCTATCAAACTAAAACGTGTTGTGAGGTTATACCAGTGGTGGAGAACCCACATTCACTTTTGGATTTCTTAAGAAATTTAAACATTCATATACTACCATTGAATCTGTCCCATTAGTCCCATAGACAGGTTTTTTGTTTGTTTGTTTTTGATAAACATAGAAATTGACCCTTCTGGTTTTAAAGCTTGAAACTTATGTTTGTTTTATCCGAGTTACCTCCTCAGGAAAGGACCCTCAGGCCTCAAAAAAAAAAAAAAAAAAAAAAAAAAATCAAAGATCTGAAACTCTCCAGATCATGAATCTAGACAATGAGATGCCAAACCCCTCATTCATCATGATTGCTTCCTTATCCCCCTACCCAGTTCCTGTTTTCTTACACATTGTTACATTTCTTCTCTGCTATATAAACTCCTAATTTTAATTGGTCAGGGAGACGAATTTGAGGCTGATCTCCCATCTCCTTGGCTGCAGCACCTGAATAAGGACATTTTCCTTGGCAACAATCATTGTCTCAGCCACTGGCTTTCTGTGTGACAAGCAGCAGGACCTAGACTGAACCCCTGGTGTTTCAGTAATACCATGACTTAAAATACCACTTTCAATGTATATCCTAGAAAAATACATAACTCTACAAAAATGTTCATAGCATCAAAGTTTGTAATTGCTAAAAAGTGGAAACAAACTTACTTATATAAGTAAAAATAGAATATATAAGTAAGTAGTTATATATATAATGGAAGAAGAGGGAGCTGATTTTCTAGAAATCATGATGCATTTAAGAAGTATTCTCAGTAGAATTTGATCACCTACAGGAAGGTAGGTTATGTAAGATGACAGGAGTAGAATGATTTTCAGGTTCTGATTTGGGCAATTATGTGAATAGTGGTGCCATCGACCATAACAGTTTTTCTAATCCAATCATTTATATATTGATTTTAGATGATAAAGGCAGGGTAGCCAGAGAAGCTTCTTATATTTTGATTAATTTTAACACAGCACATAGTTATCCACAGTGTCCATAGTAAGTGCATTATCTACTATATTGGCAAGATGCTTCGTGTGTGTGTGTGTGTTTGTGTTTGTGTGTGTGTGTGCATGCGCACACACGAGGAACTTTAATGGTGAAATTGATACAAATAGATGCTCCAACTCAATAGTTATAAGTAGGCATACTCACCATGTGGGCAAAAACTAGGAAGTTTGATAACACCCATGATTAGGTTGTAGATGGGGATGCTTATCCACTTCTGTTGGGAATAGATATTGGTATAACTACCCTGGAAAACACTTTGGTGTCACTTAATACACTTGAGTCTGCACATAACTCATGAAGCCAGCAACTAAATTACTAAGTGGACTCCCCAGAGAACTTTTGCGTATTTGTACAAGGAAACATTCATACAAATATTCTTAGCAACAGAATATGGAAACAACAACCCAAATGTCCATTGATAGTAGAATCAAGAAATACATGGGGGAATACTCATAGAAGGGAATACTACACAGCAGTGAAAAGAACTGAAATACAGTTTGAGACTTCCCACGGATAAATCACACACAGGCACAAGGAGGAATGAAAAGAAGCAAGCCTCCAGTTGTACATAGTATACGGTTTCATTTACATAAAGATACAAAACACAACTTTAAATACATTACTTAAGGATGCAACCCACAGGTGGCAAAATAGATGTTAGGCTCCGGGAGAGAGAGAGGATGAGGATATGCTTAGAAAAACATGGCGTGATCATGGATGGAGCAAAAAAGAGAGTCTGAGGTAAGGTACAATTTTCTGCTTTTGAACCTGGGTGGTGCTTACATAGGTGTTCACTTGGTTCTGCTTCTTTAAAATGTTCTTATGTTCTATATACATTGTGATCTATATATTATGATCAGTGTCTCAAGAAATTTAAAAATGAAGCAATAAACCAAAATATTAACAACACTCTCTATGAGCCATAGAATTAAAAATAATTTTAAATTTTTAGAGATTTCTTTTTGTTGTCTAAATTTTCCAAATAAAAATGTTAATCTAAAAGGAATGACACATTTTCTTTCATTTTTTTATTTGTGTGTGTGTGTGTGGTAAGAACACTTAAGATCTACTATCTTGTCCGGCACGGTGGCTCACGCCTGAAATCCCAGCACTTTAGGAGGCTGAGGCAGGCAGATCATGAGGTCAGGAGTTTGAGATCAGCCTGATCAACATGGTGAAACCCTGTCTACTAAAAATACAAAAATGAGCCAGGCGTGGTGGCGCGCAACTGTAATCCCAGCTACTCAGGAGGCTAAGGCAGGGGAATCGCTTGAACCCGGGAGGCGGAGGTTCAGTGAGCCAAGATCACACCACTGCACTCCAGCCTGGGCGACAGAGTGAGACTCTGTCTCAAAAAAGAAAAAAAAAATCTACTATCTTAGCAAATTTCAAGTGTACAATTCAATTACTGTATTAACTATAGTCATCATGTTGTAGATTAGATCTGCAGAACTTATTCATCTTGCATCGCTGGAACTTTGTATCTTTTGGCAAACGTCTCTCCATTGCCCCCTCCATCTACCCGCTGTCCCACCCCTTCAATTTTCTGCTTCTATGAGTTTGACTCCTTTGGTTCCACACATAACTGAAATCATGCATTATTTGTCTTTCCATGTCTGGCTTATTTCACCTGGTATAATGTTCCTCAGGTTCATCCATGTAGTCACAAATGTCAGGATTTCTTTCTTTTTTAAACCGAAGAAAAAAAGAAAGAGAACGAGAAATACAGGAAACGGTAACTATGGGAGGTGATGGCTATGTTGTTAAGTCGCTTCGTTGTGGTAATCATCTCACAGTACATGCATGTATCAAACCATGAAGTTGGACACCTTAAATATATGCAATTCTATTTATCAATTATTCTATTTATCAATTATTTATCAAAGTATAATTGATAAATAAATTGATTTTTTTAACAGAGCTAAAAAAATGACAGCCATCATGCTATTATTTTTAAGTTGGAAATCTCCTGTGATGAGAAGAGTGTATATGTGTCCCATAAGAAAACTCTTTGGTCACAGTAGAAGACAGTGGGTACCCCTGAGTAGAATTTGATTTTTCTATACTTAGCAGGGATGTTAGGGTTAAAAGTTAGAAAATTATATACAGTGTTACTAAAGCACAAGAAGGTAGCACAAGAAGCTGCTTTCCTTTGTTTCAATCATTTCATTTTCCCACCTGTATCTTTGATATATTCTTTCTGACTCCCATTGCAACGTACGTATAAACTTCCCTTCTGTCTCTGAGTCGGCTGTGCTTGTTTGAGTTAACCATATCACATATACCGTTCCCAACCTTGTTTTTTTCCTAGAAGTTTCAAAGTTTGATTATATTTCCCAGCTCTTCATGTGTTCTATTTGCCTATTCTATGGGAAGCTATCTCTCAAGCATCACTATTCAATGTGATAAGAAGGAGAAAGAAGGCAGGACTGTCATCTTAGCACTTGGCACCGTCCTCTGCTTAAATCTGTCCTGAGTCCCGTTTCTCTTTAATTAGTCTCGTAGGAAAAGAGGAGCAAGATCATGCTGCCAAATGGTATATTTTTGGAATTCTCATTATTCTTTTATAATTGTGCCCGTGGTCATTTTGAATCTTTACCTTAGTAGAGTTTCTAATGAAAACCAGATGGTAGACAGGTTTAATGTGTTGAGCACCTACCATGTACAAGGCTTGTTCACATTACTGAATGTACAAGGCCTGGTTTGTTTCCTCAAGGAACCTATAATCTAAAGGAACAGATATCTGTGCTAATAATTAATAATAATAAGTGATGATAACCACAGCATTAATCTAGCATTTCCTGTATGATAACCATTCTTCACATATTAACCCACCTAATCCTTATAACAATTCTATCACATGGGTACCATTTGTCACCATTTTGCTGATGAGTACATTGAGAAGAAGAAGGAAAATCATGTGCCCAAAGTCCTATAACTACTAGATGGTACACTGAGAATTTAAAAACCAGGCAGCCAACTCTTGACCCACCGTTTATACCCAGTACACACGTGGCATTCAACTTCAGTGTGAAATAAAGCAGAGTACAGGGTTGGTACAAGAGCTAGATATGGACTGGGAATAGCATTAGACAGTATCAACATTGTAGCTGAAACCCAGGAATTCAACTAAGTTCATTAAACCCCCAGTCCTGGGGGGATGTATTCAGTCCTGTGTTTCTTTACGCTGACATCTAAGGGCTATGTTTTCCTGATGATTACAACTTCTGTTTTCTTTAACCATACCTTATTGTTGACTTTTCCAAGCAGTGATTTGCATTTTAGAATGCCAGAAATTGCTGTACATGTTCCCAAATAAGAACTTTAAGCCTTAAGTTTAAGAAAATGACAAATCAGGCATAGAAACAAATGTAAAAATATATGTGGCATGATGTGCTGGGCATCTTGAATGGGCATTTTTTCCTCATAAATTATAAGAAGTCTCAGAAAGGAAGAAATTGGGTGTCTTTAAATGGAAATGAATTTGAATAAGAGCACAGAAATGGAACTGATAGAACATTTATTTGGTTATATGATGATTTAATTGAATTACTTTGTGTGGCTATTTGAATTTTATTTAACAGGACACACACACACACACACACACACACACACACACACACACACACACTCCATAATATTATCAATTCCGTCTTCTTTTTCTGCAAGGAAAATGAGGAAGCTAAAAGTAAAAGACATGCTATTGCAGGGCTGTGGTTGAATTATAGTTCCCACTGCAAGTTGAAGTCCACCCAACATGCACCCACTAAGAGCAGGATGTTATCATCATAAACAACAAGAAAAATCTACTATACGTATCCTATAGAGCCTTGTTTACAGAGCCTGTGGAAGCTATAATTTAGAATTCTGGACATTTTTAAGAAGTGAAATCTCTACTTTGGATCTTTTGGCATGAAACATAAAATATAACAGCTCACAAGAAGACATGCCTTCACTGAGCTTCTCTCTTTGGCAAGCCCTGAAAAAGGGCATTTTCGATGACTTTTCCATATTGATCTCCTCTAAGGAAGCTAATAAATGATTTCAGCACCACTGTTTTCCTGTTGTTTATTCATGTCTTTTTCTAAAAAAAAAAATTTTTCTAATGAAAATATTTTTTCTAATGAAAATATTTCCATGCTGTGTCTTTCTTTTGATGAGGGCCAATGTGGTAAGGAAGTTTTTTTTCTCCCTCATAAAATTGTTTACGGGAGACAGTGGGAGAGAACTAAAGAATAACAGTTTTTCTTTAGCAGCTGGAGGTTGTCTGAATGGAGTCTTCAATTCCCATGCATGTTTTGTAATGCAGATTTCTTTGAAAATGGTCTTGCCAGTGCACCTTAAATACATTTTAGAATTATCTTACCATGAAATTAGTTTTCTCTGTCATTGGCTTAGTTGAATCCCTCCCCCAACTTTTTTTTTTTTTGATCAATGCTGGGACATTAAAAATAATGCCGTGGCTGCACATGCTATTTTTGGAAGTTCCTATCAAAATTCTATCCTTCAGCAGGCCAGTGTGCGTTGAGCAGCAGGTATTTATCATAGTACTGCTAGATGGTATCCAGCTCCTCCACCTTTCACCCTGAGGTTTAATTCTCCACTTTCCATCCTTGCCATTGGCCTGTATTTCTATAGTAATTAACCATAAATAGAGCAAGGAAGGAGTTTCAGGAGCAAAAGTAGCCCAGAACTTGGTTGCCATTGAATGAGCCATTTTAAAAATTACTGAGTCAAACAGCAACTCATGGTTCAGAGATCATGTGAGTAAACTAGCTGATGTTGATGATATTTGTAGAGGTGGTGGTGGACATGAAAATAGAGATAGTGGTGGTGATGGTGAGGGTTGTGGTGGTGATGGTGATGGTGGTGATGGTGATGGTGGTGATGGCGATGGTGGTGATGGTAATGGTGATGTGGGTAGAAATTAATAATGGTAGTAGTGGCAGGTTATGGCAGTGACTTAAAAGCATCCCAATTAAGGGTCTGGGAAATGTGACTGGTACAACACTTTTACAAAAATTACTGTGCTCTGGTCATTTTACAACAGATAGTTTTCTTTTCATGCTGATATTTTTCTGTCTCTAAAAACACTATTAATTTTAAGAAGAAAATCTTTATAAAATATTGCTACATACATGTAGAAAATTATTCAAAACCAACAAAATAAAATTTCAAATTATTTGTTTGATATACATTGAGTACCCTTGGAAAATGAGAGTTGTAAAAGAAAACCAACCCTGTAATATAGTAGTGCTAAAAATCTCCCCATATTCACTTTTTCCCTGTTGTTATACCTGAGAGGATTGTCTTGGTGTCATTGCTGGTTGGCACGTTTTTTTCATTCCACACTTTGAAATAGGAATCTATTACAAAAGGATCATGTTGGTGAGGCACTGGGGATGAATAAGTTAGGAACAGTAATTAGTTTTTAAGCATTCCCTTTAAGGATGGCAAAGCATTTCCCCCTCCCCCAAATATTAAATGATTTCCTCTCAAGCAGTTGGTTTATAGGAAGAACAGTTTAGTTTAAATTTGCATATTCTGAATGGACTGTCTTTATCTTCTTGACACATTACTTCCCAATTTCATTGTGCTGTCCCTTCTGCTCATCATCTCCCACAAAAGAAACCCTCTTCAAGATATGTCATTCTGTGTCTCATATCTGGGATGGGAAGCCCTTCCCACTTAAACAAACAAAAAAACTCCCCATTGTCATCCTGTGTATACCCCTCCCCACTTAGAACCTTGCCTCTTCCACAGTCACGCATCTTGAAAATGTAAGAGTTGTCTACGTTTATTTCTGTTTTCCCACTCAGCTCTTCAACCCACTGCACTCTTGCCTCTGTCCTCACCACTCCACTAAAATTTCTCTCAATATTGGCCATTGCCGTTTTTTGCTCAGTTGCGAGGCCATTTCTCAGACATTTTCCTGCCCACCTGTATGGATTGTGACCTTGTTCCTTACACCGTTTTTGGTAAAGTGTTTATCTGGCCACCTCCAATTTACCATTTAGGTCTCAGCTTAACTATCAGTTCCTCCAAGAGGATATTGTGGAGGTCTCCAAGTCTGGGAAAGAAATAGCATCTACATTTTTTTTGTCATAACCCAGGAACTGTTAAAAAATTTTATTCATTTGTCTGACCTATTTGCTTTATATCCCTGATGCCTAGCCCATGTATGACACAAAGTAGCCATATATTTTCCTCCAGTTTCTTTTGGATTCCAGTAACAGAACCTTCCACCAGCATAAGCAAAAGGAGAATTTATTATTATGACTTAGAGTTACACCTTGGGTCAAGCAACAGAAAGTGCTGCCAGGGCATGGAAGACTGAGAATAGGAAGAGACAGCTGTAGGAACCAAGACGATTTATCTTGGATGTCCTCTGCCTTCAGGGGCCAAATAACTACTAGCTTCTGCTTCTTTCTGTGTTTTGCCCCAATTTTTTTACTTCTATAGACCAGATTTCCTTCTTCTCAGCATCCTTTTCCCTCTTCTGAGTTTATACATCCTCAGCTCCAGTCCTCTTTGCTGGGGGAGTAGAGACAAGTGGTAGAAACGTGGCTTCTGGGGTTGCACCTTGAGGGTGTTAGGATGTCATGGGCTGCTCACAGGATGGGGGTCATGAGCTGAACAGGCACTCAGTGTATGTCTATTTCAATGCTTGCTTAAAAATCCAATGAATGATTGAGCAGCTGTCTTGAGTTTATCCAGGATAGCTTCCATACTCTCTACACTTTCCTTATTGACACAATGGGATATATTGTTCTTATCAAAAGAGCTAATAGTCCTTATGGATTCTGAGTTGACCATCACCTTATTTTGGTTTAAGAAGCAGGGGTTGGAGGGTGGGGAATGGAATCGTGCTTATATTAGTCAGCTATTGCTATAATATAAGGCAGAATAAGAAGCAATACTCCAGATCTCAGGGACTTATAACAACATGCATCTATTTTTCTTGCTCATGGGTATGTAGGAGCTGAGGTTTGGCTCATTTTGGCTGAGGTTGGTTGGGTTTGGTGCTTCTTCAAGGATCGGAACTGAAGAGGCAGAGGCTACCTGGGGCTTATTCTTCTTGGGCAGCAGCCTTCATGGAAACATGGGCTGCTTCTAAAGGCCTGGGCTCAGAAGTAGCAGCTGTCACTACCACCCACATGCTATTTAAGGCCAGGGACAGGGCCAAGCTAAATGTTGGTGAGATGTATATTTCATCTTCTCTATTCTATTGCAAGTTCCTGTGGCAGTGGAAAGGAATAAGAATTGGGAACAAGAACCCAATCTACTAGAATCCTAAAATTGCTTACATGATTTCAATGACTTTAGTTTTCAAAGTGAAGTTCAAATTCTTTAAGCATGCTAGGTGGCTAGGTGTGCAGCTGCAACTGGGTGATCTCTTCAGCCTCGTTTCTTTTTCATTCGCCCTTATATATGTACAATTTGGCTCAAGCCAAGTTGAATCTCTGTTGAGCATAGCATATCTTGCATGCTGTTCTTTCTGACTCCCCTCTGGCCTTTATTTAGCTAACTCTTATTTTACCTTTAAAACTGAGGTCAAGAAAAGACTTCTTCCTGGAAGCCCTCCATGATTCCATGAAACACACATCAATGCCCTCCTCTGTGCTTCTTGGCAGCTTGTGCTTGTCTCTAGCATTGTACTTATTATTTTGTGCTGTGTCATTGCTTCGGCCATCTGTTCCTTCAAGTAGAATTGAACGTTCCTCAAAGGCTATAGCAATACCTCAGTTAACTTAATGTCCTTAGAATCTAACACAGCACCTGGCACTTAGTAGTTATCCAATCAACAATGTTTTGTGAAATGAAAGAAGAATGAGAAGATGAAAAGATGAGAGGAAGGAAGGGAGGGAGAGAGGAAAGAAAGAGGAAGAAAAGGGTGGTGACTGGTTACTTGTAAGAGTTCATTCATGGAAACTTATTAATTATTTATTCATTATTATTCATTCACAGTAAGCCTATGTTTGGAATATCTTATTTCTATAGTTATGAGGTGGTAGCCCTTAACCAATATACCATTGTTGGCCTGATTTTGTAAGCATTATTTTTTCATTTAGAGAATCCATATATTTAGTATGACAAGCACATACTCAGACCCTAAAAGTCACTTTCCAAAGCCAAATGCATGCTCTTCCCCACCTCCTTGTAAATATTTCAAGGCTACTACCTTGCCTAGCAGTGTCTGCCTGAACATGGGCCATTTTAATTACACAGGAAGCACTCTTGCCCTGCCATTGACTGATATGTAGTTAAAGGCATAGCCTGGAGTACCCCTAGTGGAATGCTAATAAGGAAATGGAGACTTAGTTGTTATTAGGTTATTTTCTTATTGGAAAAACTAAGGGTGATGAATGTAGCCAGGACTGAGCTCCTCCATATTCCAGGCATGTATCAAAAAGAGTTTATCTTTATCTGAGCTCTCGTGCCAACCTTCTTAGAGCAAGTGACTGCATGACACATCACGGTAAATAACTTCTTAAAAAAGTATATGCTGGCTTGTTTTAGAATGCATGTGCTGTTTAAAAATAGGTAGGGAGTTTGACACACACCTGATTGCCTCTGAGATGAAATCCGAAGTGTCTGGCATCGCTACCTCTTCTGGGGAAGGTTTCTCATCATCTCGCCTCTTGTCTCCAGCTGCTCAGGTGGCAGCTAGGTCTACAGAGGCGGCATCCAATTACTCAGAATATCTGCCCCTCCTCTTGGCAGGGACTTACACTTCCTGGCTTTTGCAGATGATGGATGGCACTTTTTGTAAAATGAGATGCCTTTGGAATAGGAAGGTCGAGCTGGGAAAAGGGTAGGTCTTAATTCCCACAGGACGGAGTAACTGATAATATGGCTGGCCAAAGTCAAGAGGCCACTGAGCACAGGCTGCAGAGAGATTTCATCAGAAACCAGTGAGGACAGTGTTGCTCAGGAACACATTTGCTACCGTGTACTCCTAAGTGAGAAACCATAGTTGTTTTTTTGTTTAATGTGAATTTCTTTCCAGTCTATTGTTTTCACCTGGTAGAATGGGGAGGGCCTGGCCAAATGTGGTGAGTGTTCCTGTGTTGTCGCGTGGCTTCCCTGGGAACCACAAAAGGAGTGGAACGTTGCAGAGACTGCTGTCAACCTACAATGAGCAGTGAAAATCAATGAGAGGAAAATGGCCTATTTTTGCTTCATTGATTTTTGCTGGTCAATGAATCCTCTTCATTTTATGTACCCCCCTCCTTCAATTTTTTTCCTCTGTTGGACACATCTTAATGTTACTGCTCTGCATTAAGCACAGTACTGAGAGTGACAGTTTCTTTAATCACACAGAGTTGTTAGTGATGGCAACGTGTCAGATTTGGAGAGGAGCACAGTGAGATGAGACTGAAGCTTGGAAAAGGTGACGATGGTGTATTAGCATTGAGTAGGTTAGCCTAGGGATTGGCATGACTGTGTTCAAACGGATAGGAAATGTTTAAAAATAAAACAGGAAGGATGACAGATCCCTTAGATGAAGAGCAAATGTAGGGCCCTGGGAAGACAGCAGTGCTAACTCGGTGTGGGTCCAATCACAGAATTTAAGAGAGATCTTTGCATTATACAATCATTATGCATTACCACATCAATATTTTTGTGAGAATGCAAAGAAAATATAGCATTTGCTATACAGTAGTAAGAGTTTAATGTAATAGGTTAATAATTTGGAGTGATTTTCTTGTATTCAGCTACCTCACTAGGTAGAACAATAATTGGCTCCAATGAAGATAAATCAGAAGTCCAGAAAAAATGACCTCTCTGGAATGTTTGCCCCAGGGAGGCTTGTTCAACTTAATAGGAAAAGAATGAATAGAAAATTATCATCTCTATCTAGACTAGTTTTAATTATCTTTTTCAAACAATCTTTGGATTGCTCTTTTTATATTAAATTTTCAGATAAGAAACTAAGGCACAGGGCATTTTTAAAAATTGCGTAAGATCAAATAGAAACTGAGTGCAGTGCTGAGAGGAGAACTCAAAACCTGTTTTTTCTATGGATTGGCTATTGAAGCACGTTATCTTATGGGGAAGCAGTTGACAGTAATTGGGATTTCCTTAGTAGAAAATGCAAAGTTCAAAGCTAAATGCAACTCTATTCTCTCACCAGTGAGGCTACTTTTTTTTTTTTCGTCCGTAAATAGACCTTTTAATTTATATTTTGCTTTTGGAAATTCCTGCTTTGATTCCCCAAACAAACAGTCCTGACCATTTTTAGGTTGAGAACGTATTGCATTCTCTGAGCTATTCTACTCTTCAGTTTTCTACCTTTCTGGTTTTGGATCAAGAAGATGGACCATGACTTAGAAGCCTGCTCCATGGTTTAAGCTATGCCTTGCAAGAGGACAGTTCGTGCTCCTGTAGCTCTGGGCACACTAAACGGGGATGACAGGAAGCTGATAGAAGCTATTAGAACAGGTTCCAGGAATGCACGTTTTCCTGAAGGCTTTGGGCACTAATACAAGCATAATGGTTTAGCTGCTTGATAATAAATATATAATGTGTCCTTCAAGCTAGTTTTCACAAGTTTTCTTTTATTTCCCTGGAAACGTCTGCATGTCCCTTGACCATCAGCAGTCTGTTAAGACACATATCAGCAAAAGCTATTTGGCCAGAATACAGCTCTAAGAAAATAGCTGCATTACCCAGAAACTGGTACTACCAAAAAAAAAAAAAAAAGAAAGAAAATTATCCTAAATTGTTCTGAATTTAGTTTTTCTAATGATATGTACTAGTTAATTAAGGATTTAAGTCATTCAACAACGGTCACAGGTCAAAAAAGAAAATCAATTGAAATCATTCTAAGTTTGTCCATTGGTAAACCTGATGAGTCACCATAGTAAGCCAAACAGACCTCTATGGCCATATGCCAGAATGAGGAATTTGCAAATTGAAATGGAGCTCATGATAATTGGATTAACCTTATCCAAGAACCCTCACATGGCTAAAAGGAGGAAGGGTAGGAAGAATCATGAAAACAAATAAACAAACCGAAAAACCATCCTGATCCCTCAGCCCTCATATTCAGACTGCTTTAGAAGAACTTAGGCTCACCTGCTGAGATGCCTTGGAGGCTGGTACATTTTTACTTGAAGAGAACAACAATAACCTGAAAATAAGAGGTAGCTACATTTCCGTTAAAAGAGATGAATGGTACATTCTCATAGCTGGTGAAAGGTGTTAAATTTAAGGAATAATCTGAAATGCACATGATAAGAAGAAGCTATCTTCGTCTTTGCTGGAGTCTTAACACTCCGAAAACACTTCTTAACACTCCAGATAATTAGGTTAATTTTTTTTGACAGATGCTAGGGGTCTTTAAACATGTACGATGGATGGGTTGCTGATGGGGACAGAGAGCCAGAGAACTAGACTTGAATGATTCCTTGAGAGTTTTCTTTTTCTTTCTTTTCTTTTCTTTTCTTTTGAGATGGAGTCTTCCTCTGTCACCCAGGCTGGAGTGCAATGGTGTGATCTTGGCTCACTGCAACCTCTGCCTGCCAGGTTCAAGAGATTCTCCTGCCTCAGCCTCCAGAGTAGCTGGGGCTATAGGTGCCCACCACCATGCCTGGCTAATTTTTGTATTTTTAGTAGAGACGGGGTTTCACCTTGTTAGCCAGGATGGTCTTGATCTCCTGACCTTGTGATTGGCCAGCCTCGGCCTCCCAAAGTGCTGGGATTACAGGCGTGAGCCATCGCGCCTGGCCGAGACGGTTTTCTACCTGCAGTGACATTAGATCTTGTGAACGTCGCTGGTGTTGCTCACTTGGATGGGATCTATTTGGGATGTAGTGCCTTGAATCATAGAAAGAGAAATATGTTTGTGCTGTTAATGATGGGAAACCAATTCCTGGGGAAAAGCTGTTATAAAAAGCTGGTGGACTGGAGCTGAGGATGACAACACCTTGATTTGATGGTATCCTTGAGTTCTCCTAAATAATTCAGAACATTTTACACAGATGAAGGGTTGAAATCAATTGTAAGGAGGAATTCCCTGAAAGTCAAGACTATTTAATATTGGACATGAGTTACTGAGAAAGGTTACTCTTCAGCTTCCTATGTTTAATGTTTTAAAAATCAACTCCTTTTAGTAAAACCTTGGCCATGTGGCATTTCATTGCATTTTCTTCATGAGGACTCAGAGGCTGAGTTTAAAGTTCTCCCCATTCCTCCCTCTCCCCATCACCGAAATTACACTCTACCTAGCACTAGCTGTAAGATGATAAACCTTTGGAGTTCCTGATCAGAATTCTCTCCACTATCCTGTTGCATCATTTAGTTTAAGCAATGTGCCTTTTGAGCTGGGAGACTGGGATAATGGAAGAAGAGAGGGATGCGAATGGAATTTTCCTTTTAGTCATCAATACTCCTTTAGGAATGAAAACAACAAATAACACAAAAAACTAAAAATTACTATATTCTTCAGTAGGTGACAATGGCTATGTTTTGTTGACACTAGTGAGATTTTATGTTCAAGAAGTAAATGTGTTTATGTATTTGTAGGTTTAGGTCCTTAGCGTAAGAGAACTGGCATCCATGCCTGCCCTACACCTTTGGTTCAATCAAAGAAGTAACTAATTTTTATGATTAACTAGCAAGTCTCATATATACTCAAAACAAAATACTGTGTTACCGACCGGGCGTGGTGGCCTCACGCCTGTAATCCCAGCACTTTGGAAGAAGGCCAAGGCAGGCGCATCACTTGAGGTCAGGAGTTCAAGACCAGCCTGGCCAACATGGCGAAACCCCATCTCTACTAAAAATACAAAAATCTGCCGGGTGTGGTGGTGGGCACCTGTAATCCCAGCTGCTCAGGAGGCTAAGGCAGGAGAATCTCTTAAAGCCAGGAGGCAAAGGTTGCAGTGAGCCGAAATCGCACCACTGCTTCAGTCCAGCCTGGGTGACAGGGTGAGACTCCATCTCAAAAAAAAAAATAATAATAATAATAATATATTGTATTACCAATTTGCTACATACTCCACACATACACACAAAAAACCGAAAACTAACCCAAACCAAACAAAAACCTCTTTTTTCCTGGATATCAATAAAACCAAAGTATCAAGAAGAGAAGGGGAACTTTTCCCTTTGAGAAATTTTATTTGAATTAAATATGGCTAGTAGTTTGTAACTAATTAATATTTGCTTAGAGAGAAAAAATAGGACCTAGCTCAGTGCCCCAGGCCTACAACAGTGGGAGCTCAATCAATATGTGTTGAATTAATGACTGATGGGAACATTGGAAGACCTGAAATTAAGACTTAGTAATTTTAAGTGAGGATGGATTGCGCAGTTTTATTTGTGTTCATTAACTGCCTGCTTCTTTTTGGCCAGAGATAGAACAGTGAAAATGTGTAGAGAAGGGTTTTAAGGACGATAAGAGAAGAGAACATGGAGACGGCAGGCAGTCATTGCCGGAGTCCTAAGCGGCAAAAAAGGAAGAAATGTCAGAGTAGGTTAAAACTTAATGTACATAGTGAAATAGAAAGGATGAGGATGACAGAAGCAGCTGGCATGGGGGTTAAGTAAGAGTCCATTATCCCCCATAGAGTTCCATAGTCTCATCTCTAGTCTAATTGTTTACTCTCTTCCTGCTTGAAATCAAATCTGATCTCACTTCCAGCTGTTTCCATTGCTGCCATCAAGCCAGTTTTTATATGATCAATAATAATAATAACAAGAATACTATTAGACCTACCATTTATATTTAGCATTTGCTTTGTACTTCTCACTCAGTGCCTGTTTTATGTTCACAACTCTAATTTTTACAACTCCATCATGCAGATACTACAATTTACAACTGTATCAGGGAGATATATACAATTACTACCATTTTACAAATGGAGATTTGGGGGCTAAGAGGGATTAAGTTGCTTGCCTAGGGTCACACAGTTTCCAAGTGGTAGAAGAAGAATATATGGACAGATTGATTAGACTCTTAAATCCTTTCTGTTTCCTTCTGTCCTATACCTTTGGAATAACTGAGAAGGGAAACCAGGAGAGAGGCACATTGGATCCAAGCATTCTTTCTTTCACTTGTCCATTTCACAAATACCTGCTGGGTCTCCCGCATGCTGGGCCCTAAGAATGGAGTCACGACTAGAAAATAGTGTCTGTGTCAAGGAGCTCTCCTTCTAGCAGAGGAGTGTCAAGGGGACAGGTGATTCTATATCCTGACCTTTAGCAGGAGTGAGAAGAGGTTGACACTGGAGCACTCAATTCAGCCTTAAGAAGTCAGGAAAGGAAGCATTTGCCTAAACAGGTTCCTAAGGAATTAGCCTAGAGAAAGGTGGGCAGGTGGACAAAAGTGTTTCAGGAAGATGGAACAGTAAGGCTGTATAATGGTAGTTCCAGAGAAATCAGGTATTTCTAGGACTGAAGCATAGAGAGTGGAAGGTCAGGAGGTGCACATGGAGACGGGAACGATTAGGAGGCCCTTGAAGGCCGTGGAAGGAGTTTCCATTTTTTCCTTGAAAAAATGGGGAATCATTGATTGATTTTAGGTAAAGAAGTAAAAAGCTCAGGTTTGAACTTTAGAATGATGACTCTGGCTGTACAGGAAAATGGATTAGAATGGATTGAGAGGCAGGGAGAGCTGTCCCATCAATACAGGTGAGAGGGAATGGTAACCTGATTTAAGGTAGTGACAATGGTTAGCATTGGATAGATCTGAGAAATATTGATGAGGTAGAATTAAGAGAAATTGGTGGTTAATAATATGGACAAGCAGATGGTATTAGATTAAACTAAGTTACACTGCTATAAAAACATGACCTACATCTCTGTAGCTTAACAAAAGCTTATTTTTTTCTTACGCAGAGTCTATTGTAGGTCTAGGTAACTCTTTTGGGCACTTGTCCTACATGCTTAGCAATGCAGTTGCTTCAGCCTCTATTACCTTCATCTTAATAGGAGAACTCCTCAGCAAACACCATGACAGTGAGAGACAATGGCTGGGGAATTGGGGTGAGCTTTTCACCTTAGCCCAGAATTGACCCACTATATTCTGCTCCCATCTCCTTGGTTAGAACTAGTGGGCCCACCCAGTGACAGGATTGCTAAGAAGTACAGTTTTCTGTGTGCTCGGGAATGGGAAACATTCCAGATATTGGAAAACACTGGTATTGTCTACCACAAGGACTAGGAAGCTCTCCATTTGTTTATTTGTTTGTTTATTTAAGATGGAGTTTCACTCTTGTCACCCAGGCTGGAGTGCAGTGGCATGATTTTGGCTCACTGCAACATCTGCCTTCTGGGTTCAAGCGATTCTTCTGCCTCAGCCTCCCGAGTAGCTGGGATTACAGGTGCCCACCACCACGCCAGGCTAATTTTTGTATTTTTAGTAGAGATGCAGTTTCACCATGTTGGCCAGGCTGGTCTTGAACTCCTGACCTCAGGTGATCTGCCCGCCTCGACTTCCCAAAGAGCTGGGATTACAGGAATGAGCCACTGCACTGGGCCTCCACTTTAAAAATTTAAGAATGTGTATGTGTAAATGTGACTGTGTGTGTGTGTGTAGAGAAGGGAGTAGAGTTTGTGTGCAACATTACTGGACTTAATTTTCCAAGCTCTAGGCTACTGATTCATGAGATGGGGAAGGTATGCATGTACTAGTACCTTTCATGAATTTGGCTGCTTTGTTGTGAAAACAGCACCAATGATATCAGAGTGTCTTTTTGTACATCACTGGGTTCTAGAGGCTTCTCTCCACTGTGCTACTCCCTGATCCCCACTTCTGTCTACCTTCTGCCATCTTGGTGTTATGTTTCCCTTTAAAAGTGGTTTGCATGGAAGTTTAGTGCGATACTGGGAAGTGACTCCCCAGCAATCCACAGTCTTTGTGTGGATTACCCTACATTGTGGATTCATCTGAGTGTGGCCTTAGTGTACTCTGGAGCTCACAGTGCCCAGGTACTGAAGAAATGTTTACAGCTATTTGAAAATAGTGGTGCACTAAAGAGAAACTAAATGCTTTGGACATCTTTTGCTTAGATTCATTCTAAACCATAAATGGTAAATCATAAAGATTGATTAATCGCAAAAATATTTTCTCTATTTAAAAGCCTTTATTTTCTATTTCATAACCTGGGATTTGGGGTTTTGATAGAGAATGATAATTTCTTGATATTCTCTGCATAATAATTTTCGAGATCTGAATTAACTCCCAAGTACCTCATGCCCATCTCTGTCCTTTGCCTCAGACACCAATTAAGTCAAAGTAAGATGAACTGTCTAAAATCAAAGTGCACGTGACCTAGGATTCTTGTCAAGGCTGTTGAGAAAAACATGTGATAGAAAGTGATAATTTTTTAAAAATGTGCTTGTTAATTTAAAAAAGCAATCACAAGTCACAAACAAGAGCTCTGTTCCCTGCTTTTCCTCCTGTGTAAGTGAAGAGGGAAGCAGTGTGTTCCTTTTAGTGGGGATCTGGGGTTCATTTTTCTCTAGAGTAAGCCCATGGTAAGCTTTCAGTACATGAATTAAGAGTAGAAAAACAAGACTTAATCAAGTGCTGCCTTGCCAGTTGAGGATTTGTTCTTCTCCAGAAGCAGCTCTGCTTAACCCCCAGACTGGTAATAACACTAGCAGTTACACAGACTCACTCTCCACCAACCTCAAAACTTGGCGTTTCTCTGTTGCCTTCCCCAGATGCCTTCTGCAGTCAGAAAACTCATGCAGTGCCGTCCTGCCCCTCCGCTCTCCAGCTCAGGGACTTTGGGCAACTTGCAGCCTCTCTAAGCCTCAGGTGATCAGCTAAAAAAGAAGGAGCAGGGTGGTGATCCCTGCCTGTCTGTCTCGCAGGCTTGCTGTGAGGTGGGATAACATTATGTGTGCCAAGTGGTTTGGAAACTGGAAAGCGCTCGGAGCTCCAAAGGAAAACTAATTATTTTTCAAAATTCTCTTTCCCTGGCCAGGCTCTCACCTCTCTCACCTTTGTTTCTTTCTTCCTTTCTTTGTTCTCTCTGTGTCCTACTCACCTCTGTCCTCTTCGCAACGTGCTCACTTCCTTGTTCTTAGATCTCCACCTTCTGTGCTTCATTAACTCCAAAAATAAAAGAATAAAAAGGGGGAAAAATCCCTTACTATTGCTGAAAGTTTCAGCAAAATGCTCTCTTGTCTTTCTCCACGCTTATCCTCAGGTATGTTATTCACAGTGTCTCACACACTGGATGTCTTATAAATATTCTTATTAATAATAACCAAGAGAGTTACCTATTTCTACACCAGCGATGATATTTACTAGTTACCTATGACACTGATCTTCGGGGTTCTTTCTCCTGGGGCAAATGCATGCTCATTATTTTGGTCTGTCAATCTGCTTTCTTTGCCATAGATCCCAGTGGAGGCTGAATGAGAGACTGGTTATGATACAGAGATCATTAGCTTTCAAATCTGGCTCCTTGAAACCAAATAGAATGTATTTTCTGCTCATATGACAATAATTTTTTCATCTCTTTAGATTCACATTTCTTGTTTTCTTTTTCTTTTTTTTTTCCCCATAAAGCCTAGCTTGGAGGTAGCCTTGTCTGTCCTATAGGGACTAACTTTTTATTTGGTCTCCTCTGCAGTGTTGTTAGAAGCCCATAATAATCAAATGACTTGATTAAGGTCATTTCCTGGGCTGAGGCAGCTGAATCTATCTAGGCCCTGACCAGCTTTCAAAATGACTTTCCATCAATTCCATCCGGCAATTGTCTTTCGTCACCTCAAGTTCAGTCAAGCATTAAATATGAAGAAGTGGATAAGATAGATATCTATGGAAGGGTGCAAAACTAAAAAGGCAGATTAATCTGCATGAGAATTTCACTTTTAGTTGTTCCTAGCAGACCCTAGGAAATATTGTTAAATGGAAAAAAAATTTAAAGGTATGCCCATGCCTTTAGTATTACTTTTTCTGACTTCTTTGATGCATCTCCACAAATGTGCATTTTCTTCCTAATGTTACTTTTAGCATGTCATACACTAAAAGTAGTTCTTAATCCACCAGCTGATTTGATAGTAAGTAGTGTTTATTGAGTACCTACCTTGTGCCAGATACTAGGTGCTGAGGATAAATAATATGAATGCAAAAGCAGACATAGTCACCATCTTCATGAGCTTAGAGTCATTAGTTGGAATATCACATTCATGAAAGTATACAAGCAAACAGAGCTAACTTCCTATGGAAAAGAATATGGCTTGATGGTTTGATGAATGCATTTAACCGTGGGAATGGTCAGATTTTGCATGTATGACAGTCAGGGAAGTGGTTCTAGAGATCTGAAAGTTGAGAAGTGAGCAGGGTTCCCCAGATAAAAGGTGGCACTTATGAGGTGAATATTCCACTAAGAGGGAACAGTAGGTGCAAAGGCCCATTGGTGGGAAGAACCTAGAATCTTTGATGAACTGAAAGAAGGAGAGTGTGTTTGGAGCTTAGAGAACAAGAGGACAGTGTGGTTTGGGATGGGGCAGAAGAGGTAGACAGAATAGGGCACCAAGGCCATGTAGACAATCCCTGCAAGGTCATATGAAGTGACTAAAGCATTTTAATTAAATATCGTAACATGATTAGACTTTTATTTGAAAAGAGATGTTTGGCTTTATTTTGAAAGAAGAATAAAGAGTGCTTTCAGAATTAGGAAATTAAGAAATTCAAAGTATGGAATCTGTGGCTCACTGTCACATTACTTATCACATTATATTACTGGGCATCTTTGTGAGTTATGTTTCTTACTTAAGAGATGAGCATCTTTGACAGGGGAATTTCCTTTTGGTTATGAATTATCATACCCTATGGTCTGCAGCCTAATTGCCAAGGAAGTCATTATGGTTAGTGTTCAGAATGGCTCACAAGCAGTCATCATCAAACCCAAGGTCATCTAGGTTTTCTCTTGTGTTATCGTCTAGAGTTTTAAAGTTTTGCACTTCACATTTAGGTCTGTATTCCATTTTGAGTTAATTTTTGTGAACAGAGTGAGGTCTGTGTCTAGATTCAGTTTCTCACATGAGGATGTCCAGTTGTTTCATTACTGCTTGTTGAAAAGACTATCTTTCCTTCAGGTATTGTCTTTGCTCCTTTGTCAAAGATCAGTTGACTATATTTATATGGATCAATTTCTGAGCTCTATATTCCATTTCATTGATTTGTCTATTCTTTTGCCAGTACTACACTGTCTTGATTACTGTAGCTTTTTTTCAGCTTTATTGAGGAAAAAATGGTAAGTAGGAATTGTATATGTTTAAAGTGTAAAACTTAATGTTTTGATATATGTGTATATTGTGAAATGATCATTGCAATCAAGCTGATTAACATATCAACCACCTTACTCTCCTTCCTTCCTTCCTTCCTTCCTTCCTTCCTTCCATCCTTCCTTCCTTCCTATGTGCTGAGGACACATAATCAATGTGTGCATATTGTTAATGTAAGGCATATTCAATATTTCAATGTTAGCAAATTTCAAGTATATAATACAGTATTGTTAACTATATTCACTATGCATTACATTAGATTAGCAGAATTTATCCATAATGCATAGCTGAAACTTTGTATCCTTTAACCAACATCTCTCCATTTATCCTTCCCCTGCCACCAACTACCATTGTACTCTTTGCTTCTGCAAGTTTGACTATTTTAGATTTCACTGTAAGTGAGATCATACAGTATTTGTCTTTCTGTGTCTGGCTTATTTCACTTAGCATAATGTCCTCCAGATTCATTTATGGTGTGGACATTGGCAGGATTTCCTTTTTCTTAAGGCTGAATAATATTCCAGTGTATACAAATACTACATTTTCTTTATCCATTCATCCATTGATGGACACTTAGGTTGTTTCCATATCTTGGCTATTGTAAATAATGCTGCAATGAACATGGGAGTGCAGATATCTCTACCACACTGATTTCATTTCCTTTGGATATATGTGAGATTGCTGGGTCATACGTTAATTCTATTTTAATTTTTTTGAGGCACCTCCATACTGTTTTTCATAATGGCTGTACCAGTTTGCATTCCTACCAACAGTGTACAAGAATTTCCTTTTCTCCACGTCCTCACCAGCAGGTTTTATTTTTGTCTTTTTGATAATAGCCATTTTTACAGATGTGAGGTGATATCTTTGTAGTTTTGATCTGGGTCTTTTTCTTATCCATATAAACCTTAGAATCAGTTTATCAATATCCACAAAATAACTTGCTGGGATTTTGATTGGGATAGCGTTGAATCCTATATATCAAGCCGGGAAGAACTGACATCTTTATAATATTGAGTCTTCCTATCCATGAACATGGAATATCTCTTCATTTATGTATTTCTTCTTGGGTTTCTTTCATAGGAACTTTGTAGTCTTCCTCATATAGATGTTGTACATATTTTATTAGATTTATACCAAAATATTTTTTTAGGGTGCTAAGGTAAATGGTATTGTGTTTTCAATATCAAATTCCACTTGTTCCATGCTGGTGTTAGGAAAGCAATTGACTATTGTATATTAATCTTGTATCCTGCAACCTTGCTGTAATTGTTTACAAGTTTGAGGAGTTTTTTATCAAATCTTTAGAATTTTCATCATAGATAATCATCTGTGAACTAAAGCAGTTTTATTTCTTCCTTCCTAATCAGTACATATTTTATTTATTTTCATATTACTGTATTAGCTAGTACTTCCAGTATAAAGTTGAAAAGGAGTGGTGAGAGGGGACATGATTATCATGTTCCTGACATTAGTGGGAAAGCTTCAAATTTTCACCATTAACTATGATGTTCGTGATAGAATTCTTATAGATATTCTTTAATGAAATGGATGGATGGAGGGAAATATATGAATGAACATCCATTCATATATAGAATGTTCATATATATATGTTCATATATAGAATGTATATGTTCATATATATGTTCATATATAGAATGTTCATATATGAATGAACATTCTACTGCCATGACATGTATGCAGTTGTTTTGGTCTAGCTCATGTAGGCTACAATACTTCACAGCCTTCAAATTCTTTTTAGAAATATATCAATATCTTTCTTTCTTTTTTTATTATACTTTAAGTTTTAGGGTACATGTGCACAACGTACAGGTTTGTTACATATGTATACATGTGCCATGTTGGTGTGCTGCACCCATTAACTAGTCATTTAACATTAGGTATATCTCCTAATGCTATCCCTCCCCTGTCCCCTCATCCCATAGCAGGCCCCAGTGTGTGATGTTCCCTTTCCTGTGTCCATGTGTTCTCATTGTTCAATTCCCACCTGTGAGTGAGAACATGCGGTGTTTTGTTTTTTGTCCTTGCAATAGTTTGCTGAGAATGATGGTTTCCACCTTCATCCACGTCCCTACAAAGGACATGAACTCATCATTTTTTATGGCTGCATAGTATTCCGTGGTGTATATGTGCCACATTTTCTTAATCCAGTCTACCATTGATGGACATTTGGGTTGGTTCCAAGTCTTTGCTATTGTGAATAGTGCCATAATAAACATACGTGTGCATGTGTCTTTATAGCAGCATGATTTATACTCCTTTGGGTATATACCCAGTAATGGGATGGCTGGGTCAAGTGGTATTTCTAGTTCTAGATCCATGAGGAATCGCCACACTGACGTCCATAATGGTTGAACTAGTTTACAGTCCCACCAACAGTGTAAAAGTGTTCCTATTTCTCCACATCCTCTCCAGCACCTGTTGTTTTCTGACGTTTTAATGATTGCCATTCTAACTGGTGTGAGATAGTATCTCATTGTGGTTTTGATTTGCATTTCTCTGATGGCCAGTGATGATGAGCATTTTTTCATGTGTCTGTTGGCTGCATAAATGTCTTCTTTTGAGAAGTGTCTGTTCATATCCTTTGCCCACTTTTGGATGGGGTTGTTTGTTTTTTTCTTGTAAATTTAGGAGCTCTTGGATAATAGATAGATTGGAGGTATAGCATGATTACTATCAGTGACAGGGGAGCCTGAAATGAGAACAGCCTTGATGTGACCTATGATACCCTCAACTGAGAAGGCAGTAAACTAAGATGACTAGCGTTATTCAGTAGCAAAAATGCCCTTGAGTCAGACTTCATCAATAGAAAAAATGTTCAGTTTAGGGAGTGCACATTCTGGCAAAAGTTGTATAAAGGGATAGGCTGACTGGGAACTCTAAGAGATAAAACATTATTTGGAAAGTTTCCATGTAAGGTAAATAAAGCTAAGATTGGACCCTGTTCAATTATCAGTTACCATCAAAGATCATTTATATTTGGCTGATCATCTCTTGGGAAGTATCTCACATCCATTGCAGTTGTGTTTTGTTTGTTTTTACAGAAGTATAAAAAGGAGATCTGACTCCTTTTGCGTGTTTTTTGGTTCCTTTACTTCCCAAAGGAAAATGAAATGATTATAAATATGAAAAAAAATAAGAAAACTCTAATAGTGCGATGTTATTTTTGAAGGGCAAGGCAGGACCCTCTTGCTTGTTTTGAAAGGTAAAATTTCAGGGGGATATTTAAGGTTTACAGAGCACATGTTGAGTTGATATTGGCTTAGGTTGGTCTGTGTACCTTATTTCCTTAGAGGCTTTATAGGTAATTGCCTAAAAAAGTCTTAGAAAATGCATCCCGCTTAAATTGAATTTCTAAATGTGACATTCCTGCAAAGTAAAAAACTTGAATTTCAACAGGAACTAATATTTATTGATGGGGCTGGTATCAGGATTGCTTTTTGGTAATCTCAGGTTCATAACTAACTGATGGTCTCCAGTTTTACCCATTTATATTTCCACATTCATGTAGAATATTATACATTCAAGGACAAAGGCCATGTTTGGTATCTATATGCCATGTCTTCTAGAATTAGCTCTTAATATATTTTAGAGGTATGATCGATATTTAAACAAAGTAGAGCAAATAATTAGACCCTGAGTCACATTCAGACCATTCATATTTGGCTCATTGTCCTGTTTTAACATGAATTTGGATGTGACTTAAGGGTTCCTGCAACTGAATGTGGCACTTGATAATGTAATGCATACTCGGTGTTTTCTCTATTGCCAAATTACCTTCAAAATGTGACTGGTTACGTACATCTATCACTGTGAATGGAAACAGCTGTGTACCGCCTGAGACTGTCTAGTGTGGGTGATCAACCACATCACATACAAATTAACTCAAGTTTACTTGTCAGGAAAAAAATTATTTAACTCTGCAAACTCACACAATCAGAATCTGTATAGAATGTTTCTTTGCAAAATGTTTCATTTTTATTGTTAACCTGTGCCTTAGATTTACTCAAAATGATTTTTCTTTCTTTTTTCTCCCCTTTTGGCTTCCTGTCTTTGGATGTGTGTGCACTCTGTGAACTTGGCTTCTTCTCTCCTGTATAACAGGTAAGAAAGGGCAGTTTTGCTATTTATATTTTCTCCTGTGTTCCAGTTATAGCTGGCCAGAAATATTCCTAATCTGTTCCATTGCTGCACTTTAATAGGCTGAGAATATGTCCTTAAACTTGGAAACCAGTACCTCTTAGGATGCCTCTAAGATGAAAGCTTTAAATTAATAATGGTACATACTATACAGTGTTATTTAAATCATGCACTGGTAGTTGTGTTATATATCAAGGCATTTTAGTAAGAGCGATGTGTTCCTGAAAGTTAGACTGTAAATTGGTTCATCATTCTCTGTTGGCTTATGTCGTAACTTCTGATTGAGTGTCCATGGACAATGCTGGCTTATGTTTTCAAAACCTGAGCTTCTTTTGTTTTCTAGTTTGTTTGCCATAAAGTGGTTGGCTGCTTATGAAGATTAGGAAAATGCACTTGGTGGGTAGAACTGGGCCATGAAATCTTTTGTCAGTCAAATTATCTTGTACGTGGTGATTAAGCACTGCCATCTGTATGATAGTTTTTCTTTTTAAAGTGGAAGATGCTTGTAATTAAAAGAATATTCTTGGTCACTTTGAATGCTTCTACTTCATTCTTCCATTCCATATATTCAATCTTACTTTCAGTACCTGTGAATATATTTCCTATCACTTACCACAAAATTTTGAGATCCTTAAAAAGCATTTTTTTCTACTTCTTGGGGAAAATAGTTATAAAAAAATTGTCAAGAATGTACATACCGTGGTATGATATGTTTAATACAGTATGTGTGATCCTTGGAGATGTGTACTTTGTTTACTGAAGAGGAAGATTAATAATACATGTGACACTCAGAAATATTTGTGAGAAAAAATAAATAACATTGTAATGGGCATGTTAACCAAACTATTCTTTTAGAGTCTCTAAAATACATCTTTATATTATTGACATAAAAAGAAATAGCATTTCTTGACTCTATTAGTTTTCATCCCTCCAAAAAGCCTTTAAGGTTATAATTTAACATTATATTTTTAGCTTTTACCAAGGCTTCTTATAGCAAAATGATTACTTATAGAGCAAACTCCAGTCAGTAAATGGCTCTTCATGTTAATTAGTGGCTCTGAATCCATCAAGACACACAATAAACTCACAAGAATTTGTGGCAGGAATATTTTTCTGTATATACAAACACACACACACACACACATAGTTTTTTTCTAAAATTAGTAAAAAATAAAAAACATGCTTCTATTTTTGACTGCCAACTAGCAAACTTAAATTTTATGCTTAGCTAGAGTAACTGTCTCACCTTAGTTCCTAGTGAAATTTTTTATTTCCAATATTTTTTCATGTTTTCTTTAAAAATTAATTATTTTTAATAGCACTGCTTATATGTGTTGTCATATCATGTCTCTTTGTTTCTTTAGGCAAGGGTGTAAATGTAAATGGTAAATAATATTAATATGGATCATAATAAGAGCTAACAATTTTTAAGAGTTTCCTAAGTCCCAGGCACTGGAGTAAGCATTTTACATTTATTAAGTTGTTTAAATCATACACTTATGCACACACATGCACTCTTACACTTCTTTTATATTTGGAGCAGATTTTGTTGACATTTAGGGGAAAGAGAATATTTATATCATAGCATATCAGATAACACTATTCTTAAAATGTCTTCTTCCACCTAGCTCAGCCAGTCTTCTTTCTCTTTTCTCACTTCTGCCCCCTTCCTTCTTATGTGCAAAAATAAATTTCATTCTATTTTCTTATGTAGAGCAAATTAGCTCCATCCATCCCTTCTACTCATACTTAGCTCTGAGCCTTCCTTTGCATATTACAGAAACCCAGAGATGCGTTAAATAGCCTCATATGGGGACAAATACATTAAATTCCTGAGAGTTAGTTCTTTCAGTTTTATAGGCAATAATTACAAGCAATGGTACTAGTTCTTGGAATTATATTCTTTAAAATATTTTTGGATTCGGCAGCAGCTGAGTTTAATTTGATAGGAAAGCATCCATAATTAGTTCAGACCCAGAGCCTTAATTCTACAACTGTTACATGTTTATGGTGTTTAGCAGAATAAGGGCATCTGACATGTATTTTTATGGTAGTAGGTTCCTAAAGAAGAAAGTAGAACATGTGCACGCTAACCTAAATGAACCGGTCATAGGGAGTAAGGTGATCAACTATAAACAAGCATTTTCAGTGTATTTTTAAGGTTCATAAATAAAAATAAATGTGCAGAACAGAATTTTAGGGACATTAAAATGATTAAAATGAAAAAGTATTACAATGCTAAAAGATTTATGCGATGACTGTTTTGCATTGACCAGACTAAGAATGCATTTAAAATATTAATACGTGTATTACAGTGCTGAAAATGCTTAGGACATTTAAATGACATGGTTACAGACTCTGTCTTTCCAAGTACTAAACAATTGCATTTCGTGGTTCTGATGTCACTTGAGAGGCATATTTTATTGAATCGCCTGTATCATCTGGCCTATAAATAGAACTCCCCAGAATATCTACAAACTGGTAATGCATTAAATATAGGGCTTTTCACAGCACTTGCAGGGTAGTGGGCAAACTTGTTGATAACCCCACGCTCTGATTCTATTATTGTATTACCACAGGCTATGCTGCTTCACATCTTAGAGCATATTGTTCTACTTGCTGTCCCAGCAGTCAATATTGAGTCACATCTGGATAGCTTGAGCAAGCCACCTATGGCGAACCGTGCAAGGACCTTTTCTGCTGCCATGTATTTAGGATATGGTTGTGTGTGACTTGAGACTGCTTGGGAGCCATTCTGAACATTTTCATAATGACTTCCTCCATAATCAGTCTGGGAGACCATAGGGTATATGATAGTTCTTAACATGATTTGCCTTCTTGAACTAGTTCTAAAGAAGACCCATGTTGATCTGAGTCTCATACTTTAGCTAATTAAGTTCAAGGGAAACACCATTTATTTGAGGGAATTATCTCATTATTTTTTGCTAACCAAACACATTTTGAAATGCATTAAAAAAACACAAGTGACCACTGCTGAAAGCTGTTCCCAAAGCCATATGCATACCATCTGGTATTTCTTCCCACGGCCACTGTTTCAGTATTCTGTGGCAGGTCGGAGGGAATCAGGGACACATTTCATACTGCCATGAATAAAAGAGCAGGGAAAGTGAGGACATACTTTGTTTTCAGGGGGAAGAAAATGATTTTCTTAATATAAAGTTATTGGTAACTTTATAATTGTAGTACTAATATGCAAAAAAAAAAAAAATACCCAGAACAGTGCAGACTCATGATTATGGGACTTTGAGAGGAGTGTGGTGAAAATGGGGGTTCCCAGTTGTCTGCTGCTAAATCGGACATCTTTGGTAAATGAATTATCTGCCACCACCCACCTGCGTTCCCAACTTGCATACTCATAGACATAGGGGACCCACCAGGCCAGTTCTGGTGATAAGTTATACCTTAGCTATTAGCAATATTTCCTACTGGTCAGCCCATATACACATGGCCTCTTCCAGTCTCTGTCACATGCTAAACCCTTCATGTAGCCTAAGTCATGCTGCCTGTATTCATTTTGGTCTCATTTTCAGATCTCTCAATTCCAGCCACTTTTGCTGATAGATGTGCCTCGAAGATCTCTCAGACAACTTTTTCACTTTTTTATTATTTTCCACCCAGAGAATGAATGGAGATAGATCTAGTCTCAACCCAAATTTTGTTACTAGAGCTTCAATTCCACTACTTACCCCACTTAGTGGTTGTTTTCTGGTCCCCCACAATGAGAGCGGTTACCTTAATGACTATCCTTCTTAATGGTGTATTCATTTTACAGAGGACAAAACCCCCTGATTTATCTCTTCCTCTCTTGCCTATGGATTGATTGTAGGTAGGTAAGGTTGCTTTTGTTGTGCCAGGTACTATGAGCATGTCTCACAATTCACAGATGCTGCCATTTTGTTGGTTAATCCACATTCTTCATTCATCTGCTGTTGCTGCTAAATTCACCCATTCTGCAGACAGTGACACTCTTTCTACAGCAACTAAAAAGACTCTCAGTTCTCTCAGCCAACTTTGGAGAGGTTAGCATCTTATGTTACTTCAAAATTTGTTCTGGTAAGGAACATCTACCAGTTTTTTAGGGGCTAGCTGTAGGGCTGTTGTATAATACCACTCTGTGCTGTAAGCACATCTACCTCCCTCACCCTGACCTGGTCCTATAGTAGGGGGCATATCTTTCAAGTCCCCTTAGTAATTTGAGTACTTTGCCTTGCCAGGCATCCTATCTCTCTCTCCTTTGCAGAAATGTCCTAGTGTCTGCGGATAGACAATCAATCCCAAAGTGTCTTCACTGTTTCTAAGAGGGCAATTTTATTTTTTGAAAAATGGCCTGTACTGAGACCCTAATACGTATTTGAGGTATCTATCTGAGTTTGGACTCCTCCAGGACTTTTAAACTCAAATTAAAATTGATTTGAGTCTTCTTATATATTAACAGGAAGTACAGTAGCTTCCTTTTGGGATCTTTCCTCTCTTAAAATTTCCTTGAAACCTGAGGGCTTGCTCACTCCAAATGGGGGTTGAGAGGTCTTAATTTCTGTTATAAGAGAAGAGAGACTGAATTCTCATCAGTTTGCTAATGCTGTTGCTTGCTTGCTGCTGCCAAGTTGGGCGGCTGTTGACAAAATCATGCTCTCTGCTCCAACAGATGCCGCTAATTCACATCTTCACACTGGCCAAGGGCACTCTGCCAATGTTGACTTTTGAGTGAGGACAACTTTAATTTCTCAGAGCCGCGCTTAGAAAAAGTTGCCCTTCACTTGGCTTCCCAAGGTCATGTTTCTTGCTGGTTAGCTCATTTAGTCCTTTTTCAGAACCAGATCCACTGTTCCCTGTCTGTTCCTGAAGACATACACCTAGAGGTTGGGTAGCTTTTTGTTGTTGTTGTTAAACACAGAAAAAGATCTGACTATACCCATTTCCCAGACAGTTCATCATTTGGAGGGAGGTTACCTTAATGATTCCAGGAGCCTCTATAATTATCCTTCTCAAGGTTTCTCTGAAAGATTTCAAAGTAATACTCTAAGATCTCTCTCAGTAAAGCATTTTTTTTTTTAAATCACAAGTTAAATTGCCAATCGAGCATTTTGCTACACATATATATCTAAATAATGATGATCATTTAGGTTTTAGGAGGTTTTACAGGGTTTAAAGTGGCTCATTATTGCATTCATTTTTTACAGTCATTCTGTCTGCAAGATCAACGTTATCATCTTTCTTTGTGACAGTGTGGGTACTTTTGGTTCAGAGTGATATTGAACTCATCTGTTACAATAAATTAATATTTCCCTCTTGACCTTAATATATGATCAGGAAAAAGTTGATCTCTCGATGTATGAACTGAATGACATATTCTTACAATAGCAAAATATTAAATGTGTTGTAGTATTGCTTTGCCAAAAAGCTATGAAAAAAGGATAAAGTTTTCTCTTTCTTATATTTTTATGGTTATATCTTTTTAACTTCAAATAACACATGCTGGAGATCAGAGTAGTGGAAGGTATAGAAGGTTGTGAGAAAAAATGTTATGATTTATTAAAGGAAAATATCAATATTTCACATTTTAAAACAAATATAAGGACTAACTATTATGAAAGTTTTTGCAGAATGGCTAAGTGAATTACCTTGGATCTCATGCATGGTCATTATTTAAAAGCCATTAGTTCAGAGTCGTGACTCAAACATAATTCCTTAATCTCTGATCTTGTCTTTCTACTATGTTAATGGTTCTTCGTCTTTGTGATGCATCAGAATAACCCCTGGAGCTTGCTACAATTACAGATGCGTAGAACCACAATGTACCTTTTGGCTGCATAAATGTCTTCTTTTGAGAAGTGTCTGTTCATATCCTTCACCAATGATAGACTGGATTAAGAAAATGTGGCACATATACACCATGGAATACTATGCAGCCATAAAAAATGATGAGTTCATGTCCTTTGTAGGGACATGGATGAAGCTGGAAACCATCCTTCTCAGCAAACTATGGCAAGGACAAAAAACCAAACACCGCGTGTTCTCACTCATGTGGGAATTGAACAGTGAGAGCACATGGACACAGGAAGGGGAACATCACACACTGGGGCCTGTTGTGGGGTGGGGGGAGGGGGGAGGGATAGCATTAGGAACTATACCTAATGTTAAATGACTAGTTAATGGGTGCAGCACACCAACATGGCACATGTATACATATATAACTAACCTGCACGTTGTGCACATGTACCCTAAAACTTAAAGTATAATTAAAAAAAAAAAAGAACCACGATGTATCTACTAAATCACAGCCACTAAAGGGAGGGTCCAGGAATGTGGACTTTCATTAAGCTCCAATAGAAAATTTGAAACATCCTGTTTCAAAACACACACACACACACGAGGTAAGAGATAAGCAAAAGATAAAATATGACTTTCAGCATGTCTTCGGTATACATATGCTGGCTCAACCCCATTAGTGTGGGATATTAATAAACAGGTGATGGGATAAAACTGACTGCTATAGCGTTCCTGGTCCTACTTATCTGTGCTTTGGCATCACTAGTATTGTTGGGAGATCTTCCTTTGAATCTCTCCTTGATACATGCTTAAGGAAATATAGCAATATGAAGAATACTTGGAAATGTTTTTGCCCTTGGGACAAATCTGGTTTCGTGTGCCTAATTACATTGCTCCCATCCTCTGCTTTCTCAGTTTTTCACCTTGTTTCTTTCCCTCCTCTACCTTCCCAGCTGCTTTTCCTCTCTTATTCTGTCTTGACACCTTTTTTACTCCTCCTAACTGATATTATACTCTTCTCTTTTCCAGAATCATTCTGAGGAAGATTTTGTTTTGTTTTTTACACAGCCCATTTATAACACCTAGTTCTTTTATCAAATGCATTCAAGAATTTATTGCTGCAGAATTTGTTAATGAAAAGAGAACTCTTTCGATACTAGCATAGAGGATGCCATGTCATGAGGATTTTTATTTCTAGGGTCATTGTCGCTTGTAAGAAATATCCCTCTCCTTTTGTTTTTACTTTTGGTTTTTGGCTACTTAGCAGTTTTCTTATTACAAATATTTTAAAATAGACTTCATTAAGTGAAAACACCTTTCCTTCATCATTACCCCCTTAGAATTTTAACAGTGCTTTAAACACTGAGAGTTGGTGGTTTTCTATGTTAAGTGGAAAGAGTTGATGAGGAAAATCAACACGGAGTAAGTGGGGAGATTGTTCTTGTTTTGTTGATGGCTTCTTTTAGTGATTTCTTCAGTCCTGATCAAGCTAAGATTATTAAGAGCTTAATGAAAAGAGCATATTGCCTCTTTATTTAAACAGCCATTTAATGAAGACTCTAATATCATTCTAGCCTGGGGCAAGGGGAGTGTAACTGATGTGACTTCGTAGGGCCACAAATTGTTAGTTGTGTAAACGTGTGGCCAAGACCCAACTCTCAGTATTTTTGAATGCATCCCTTTGCAAACCACTAATACTAGATTTGCAAAACTTTACATTGTGAGCAAAGCATCTTAAAAAAAATACTCATTAAGGTTTGGATGTATTCTCATGCATATTGCCCTCCTGAAGAGGGCAGTAGTTCTTCTCCCTCTTCAGCATAAGGCCCCCACGCAAGGCAGGCGTAAGCAGCATGCTCTGGCACTTCCTTGGCTGTAATCACCGCCTCAACCCCGTGTTAACTGGGCCTTGCAGGGGTAATGGCAGAGGCAAAAGGCAAAAGGGCTCGTAAGTGGGATGTGGCCCCAGGCCTGTCTTGCTGTTTGGGCCACATTAGAGGAAGCAGGGTGAGAAGAGAGGGCAGTGAGTTAAGGAGCACTGGCCACAGTAAAGGGTACTCCAACACCAGGAACTGTGCTCCCATCCCATTCCACCCAACACCTTTTTCATCCCATTCCTAAATGCCCCACCCCTGACTACAGTGGCCACATTTTATCCCTGATCGTCATTTTATTATTGAATTGGGCATTCTTCTTGGGGATGGAGTGAGGAATGTGGGGAGAGAAAGTCCGAAGTTCCTAGAAAATATTCTGTGGAACTCTGGAAGATTGCTTCCAAGAAGGACACCATCAATGCCTTCCCGCTTTGTACACTCACGCTGCTTGACCCATCAAGAGGGACATCTGTATTCCGTCTCCCTGAATGGGCCAGTCTTCTGACTGGCTCTGACCACTAGAATGTGGCAAAAGTGACGTTCTAGGTCTTCTTTCCTCTTGGAAGCCAGCTACCAAATAAGAGATCTGACTACCTGAGACCACCATGTCTCAGCTTGCCTCATGGAGAGGCCATGTGGAAAGAGATATGCCTGCTCTCACCTTTCTACCCAACTTTTCCAACCATTCCAGGTGGGATGCCAGACATGCCAATGAAGAAGACATCTCAGACATTCCTACCCAGAAGACACTATGTGGAGGAGAAAATGCACAGCTCGGCTGAGCTCAGCTCAGACTGCAGAATCACAAGAACACATTGCTGTTTTTTTTAAGCCATTAAGCTTTACGGTGACTTATTACACAGCAACAGACAATTGAAATAGGGGCTGATACCTGTGAAAGTTCGAATAAACTTAGGTCTGTAGAGGTACTGGTCAGTGGGGATGGAAAGCCAGGACCAGACATAACCATCATTTAGAAGACTAACACACATATAGAGATACCTCATGGGGGTTGTGTGCTGCCCCGGCGGTGGTGCTTAAGGGTTTGTGATTTGGACTTAACCTTGTCTGGTGGGAATACCCAAGCTGGTCTGATCTGGCAGGTGGGACAAGACAGCAAGGAGTAGCCATCACTATTCCAGGACAGGTGGCAGGGTGGCAAGGGTTATTTCAGGCACTGAGGGAAGATCTCTAGTCCAAATGAAAATATGAAGAATGAATCCGGGAAACATATCAGAGGACAGGAAAAGGGAGTCAGTGGTAGATAAATGTGTGCTCTGAGCCCATCCATGGATCAATCTTAGGCCCCGCTGTCTAGTGGGTACAGGACTGCTAATGTTACTATCTGCATTGGTGAGTTCTGACCCATAAACTTAAAAGGTTGGTCCTGCAGACTCATGAGCACCCCGAGGAATGTGAGGTACAAATAGTGAGGTATTCCAGATTGTTGCATAGTTATTACCATCTTTCAATCACTCCCTGAGACCCATCTAATCAATGACTTATTAATTTACAGTACTTCCTATGTATATGCCAAATCGATCCATTTTTATGTACCCTCACAATAACCTCACCATGGTCTAAGCAGCCACCTTTCATGGAGTAGACAATTGCAGCAGCCTTCTAACTCCTCCCTCAGGCCCTTTGCTCAGACATCTCTAATTCATTCACCACAAGGCCCTCAAAGTCATCCTTTGACAATAGAATCTGATTGTGTCAGTCATGTTCTGCTTCTGCCCCTCTGATGGTTTCCCATTGTCGTTAGGTTAATATTGTAAAATTCTGAGTGAGGCTTCAGAACTGGTTAAAATCTGTCCCCTGCATACTTCTCCAGCCCTATATCATGTTGCTCCCTCTAATGACTTTAGGCTCAGACTTCCTGACCTTCTTAAAATTCCTAGAATATACCACGCTGTCACTATAGGGAAAACTTCCCCTTTGCCCTCTGAAGGTTTAGTAAAAATCAACGGACAGAAAGGAGATTAATAGGAGAAAAGATGTACAAATTCACCAACATACATGGGAGAGAATCACAGAGTGATTGCCCCACCATGCAATGGAATAAAGATGTAATGTTTTATGCCCTTCTTCTTAGGGGAAAGGAAGATGGGGGAAGTGCGGATGCTTTTACGGGGGTAGAAAATGATTTTGGGGGGAATTCAGTGGGCTTGAAGAACACACAATGTTCTCGGACAAGGTCTTTTGGGACCACAAAGCAGACAATGGTTTGTGACAACAGAGTTTGTCTTTCTTCCTGCAATATGAGTTCATTTAATGGTAATGCAGGGAAGAAACCAGAGGAAATTGTTTTCTTTTTTGGTGAGCCCAAACTTTAGGCAGTTAAGGGAACTTCAGAGAACGACTTCATCCCCTGCTTTGGAGAGGCAGAGGATTGAGAGGCAGGAGGTGGAGCAGGGGGAGGTCAGGAAGTCCTTGAGGCGTCTTCTTCAGTAAAGCATGTCAAGGCACCATCTTTTGGGGTATCAGTTTCTGAGTCCCAGCAGCACTCACCTCTGGGCCTCTTTAGGATGGCTCCTTGTCTTTTAAATCCCAGTTTAAATGTCTCCTCCTGATTGAAGCCTTCCTTTTCTACCCATAGTGACTACTCAGCTCTTATTACATCACCTGATTTCAATTTTCTGTATAGAATTTCTCACTAATGATATTTTTCTTATGAGTTCATTGTTAATTTTATTCCCAGAAGATCTAGACAGGTTAGTTCCTGTGACATGTCTTCCCCTAGACAGGTACAGTCACCCTTTGTAATGTCACTGTTCTTTTAGTTGCTTATTCAGCTTGTATCCTTTATAATAAAATGTGAAATTCAAAAGGGCAGTGATCACATCTTCTTGTTCAGCCAGTGTCCCAAGTTCTTATTTGGTTTGTTTGGTTTGAGCTGAATTAAATCTTTTCCCTGTCATACTTCTCCTACCTTGTGATTGGGAATATTGAGTTGCACTTAGAAAAGACTGAGTCATCCAGGTACAACAGAATATGTTAAATAAGATTTCTCGTCTTTCAGATTCTTATGAATTTTCTATCATTCAGGTCAGTGTGGAACATTCGTGACAAACGGAATTAATTCACACATTTTTTTTTTTTTTTTTTTTTTTGAGAAGAAGTCTCGCTCTGTTGCCTAGGCTGGAGTGCAGTTGCTCGATCTCTGCTTACTGCAACCTCTGCCTCCCGGGCTCAAACCATTCTCCTGCCTCAGCCTTCCCAGTAGCTGGGATTACAAGTGGCTGCTACTATGCCTGGCTAATTCTTGTATTTTTAGTAGAGACAGGGTTTCACCATGTTGGCCAGGCTGGTCTCAAACTCCTGACCTCAGGTGATCCGCCCACCTTGGCTTCCGAAAGTGCTGGGATTACAGGCATGAGCCACCATGCCTGGCCCTGTTCACACATTTCTTCAACAAATGATCGCTGAGCACATACTACATATCAGGCATTGTTTGGGGTCATGGGGATACATGTGTGAACAAAAGAGCCACGAATCTCTACCCTGGAGGAGCTTACATTCTAGCAGAGGGAGACCTTGGTTGTTTACTGAAGTTATTAAGTGAGTTTAAAGGCAAAGGAGAAAGATAATGTGGGGCTAGGGTGATGGGGAGATAAGGACAGCTGTTTCAGGTGGAATACTCAGGGCAAGGCCACATGAAGAAAGCTACATTTGAGGCAAGATGTGATGGAGAGAGGGCAGGAACCCTGTGGCTTTCTGGGAGGATCACTTTCTGGGCAGCATGAATGGCCTGGGTAAGACCCTGTGGCATGAGTGTGCATGACCTGTGCAGTGAGGCCCAGGAGGCCAGTGTGGCTGAAGCTGAGTGGGTAAAGGAGAAGCAGAGGGAGATGAGGCCCGAGTGTGGGTAGGAGGGTGCATCGCATCATACTGGGCCTGGGCGTCCAGGCTGAACGCACTGGGGAGCCGTTGGTCTGCTTGAACAGAAAAGCAGCATGATCTGATGTCAGTGTTTTGTTTTTTGAAATTACAGCTTTATTCAGATATGATTCACATATCATAAAATTCGCAATTTTAAAGTATATAATTCAGTGGGTTTTAGTATATCTGCAGTTGTGCAACATCCCTGCTGATTTCAGAACATTTTCATCACCACACAAAGGAGCCGTATACCTGTTAGCGGTCAGTCTCCACTCTTCTCTGCCTCCTTCTTCTGGCAACCACCGATCGACTTTCTGCGTCTATGGATTTGCCAATTCTGGACATCCCATATAAATGGAATTATACAATCTGTGGTCCTTTGTGACTGGCTTATTTCACTTAGCATAATGTCTTCAAGGCTCATCCATGTTGTAGCAGGTATCAGCACTCCGTTTCTTTTTATTGCTGAGTAATAGTCTGTGGTAAGGATATACCATAGTTTGTTTATACATTCATCAGTGGTTGAACATTTGTATTGTTTCTACCTTCTGGCTGTTATAAACAATGCTGCTATAAACATTCATGTGCAAGTTTTTATATGGATATATTTTAATTTTTCTTGGGTATATACCTGTGAGCAGAATGACCTCTGTTACCATTTTGTCTGCTATGCTGAGACTAGACTGAAGGGAGCCACAGGTATACATGGGGGGACCAAGTTAGTAGGCTGTTGCAGTAATCCAGATGGGAGAACAGGGTGACTGCAGGATAAACTGCTTTTGACCTACTAGAAGCCCTAGGACATAACTGAGCCATGGACCTCCAGTGATAGTCACTCTCTTCTGCTTAGGATGAACCATCACAACACATCGATAGGTCTGCCTCCCATCCTGGGAATGGTGTAAAAACCCACATTTAATAAATTATCACTCTGTGACATGTATTTTCTAGAGAGAGATTTTATTCATAGATGTAACGATACTGCCCCAGATCAACATGAAATCTATTAAAATGTAATGCTCTAATAATATTAGAACTATAAAACTAACTGTAGTTGGCTTGCAAAGAGTAAATGTGTGGCCATATTATTGAAGTGCTTTCACTAATTGTAGACATCCTAGAAGTGCTTTCACTAATTGTAGACATCCTAAGCTGTGAGACAGATTACAATTTATAATGCAGTTTGGCAATCTCAAGCTCTCTCTCTCTCTTTTGTAGAGTGAAAGCTTGGGTGGAAGGAATTGCAAGAGGAGATGGGTAGGATTAGAAAAGAAAAATATAGCCCACCTATCTATTGACTATAAAATGCCTTTTGGTGGAGGTGAGAGGCTAAAAGAGGAAGAGAGAAAGATCTTATAACCCACATCTATCAAGCTGCTGATGCATCTGGCTGATGACATTAGTCATTAGTGTGTTTTGCCTATGCTGCTGTTTGGGACCTAATGGTCTGTTTGCTCGACAGAAGGGTGTCAATTCTTGGAGCACCCATAGCACATAAAATTGGTTTCTAAATAAAGGAAAGTGTAGCAAAATGTACTGAGTGCCCACTACTGTAATATACTTTTTCACGTTCAACTTCATTACATCCTCTGAGCAGATGCTGTGCTTAAGAGAATGAATCCTGGAGCCAACTTCCCTGTGTTCAAATTCTGGCTCATGCCACGTATGAGTTGCTGTCCTTGGACAAGTTGTGTAACTGTGCTGTGTCCTCTGCCCTCACCTGTAAATGGAGATAATAGTAACCTACTTCATTGGGCAGTTGTGAGGATCCATCAATTAAAAGCATTTAGAACAGAGCCGGGCCTTTAGCAAGTGCTCCAGGAACCAATATTTGAACAAAGTTCCGCCACAGAGCCTGGGTCCCTTTCTTCTACCCTGAATGCTGCCTCTTCCCAAAATGAGACCAATATGTTGCATGTGAGCTATTGATCTTCTAATTTACCTATTACATTTCTGATATGCTAAAAATTCCTGATGAATGTAGGAACCGGAAGTCCTATAAAACATCAAATGAATCCAGTTAAATTTGTTGGTTGTTTAGGGCTTTAGTAAACTGGTAAACTTGTAAACTTGTCCTTTGACATATACATACCACAAAACTTTTGTTAGCTAGCATACAATTGTAATGCTGAATGAAGAAAATTTCAAAAACAATGAGTCTTAATTTATGTTGCTCCTCCACTCTGACTTTTATTCTATCAGTTTCTTCTCTCTTTAAACCTATAGCCAAACATATGGGCCATAAATTGTATCTGTTTGTTAAGGCCTTGTATGACAGGTAGATCTAACTTTCCACCTTTAAGAAAAGATGGCATAATAACTAACAATGTTCCAGTGACCCTCAGGTACCCTAACCTTACTGTGTAGGTGGCACTGTTCAGTTGTCTTACTGTTCCTGACCAGATTGGAGATTTATCTTAGGTGATATCTGAAATGCCAGTTTCTGATATCTGGTAGTTTCATGGCCTGGACACCTAGCAGGCAATCAGTAAGTATTAATTGATGGATTTGATTTCTACAGCTTTCTGGTTAGTAAACCACCAGCATGTTGCTACCCTGTGCCTGTGTCTATAAGTCTCTTCACGTGCTTTTTTTTTTTTTGTCTGGCAGTTTTGGACACTTTAAATGGGAACAGATCACAAGTTCTGATATGAAGAGGGAAGTGGGTCAAAGTACTCCTGTCATTTTCTCACAAGTGAGCTTTTTTGCTACAGTTATTTAAAGAATGTATTTATTATCAAGCAGGGACAAAGCAGACACACAACCTCTGTGTAAATTTGATGAAGTCCCAATCTCTTAGATGCTATAATCATGGCCTTTCAAGGAAGATTCACTGGAGTCAGATATACAATATCCTGAAGTAAGGATTCCGTAGAAATTTATGTAGGTGGCTGTATGCAAATGGCGGTCTTCTAATGCCCATGTCTGGAACGGGAACATGCACTATCTCTCATGTACAGGTAGGTTATAGGCATCAGTAGTTCTTAAACTTGGTTTATTCAAGGGTGTGAGTGTAACTTACCTATCTAAAATATTTTAGCCAAGCCATATATCTTGAATACCAATGAGAACCCAATTCCAACATCCTTAGTGTGGAAGAACAAACCATGAATTTGACCAAGGAAAACCTAATAAAATCTTCTCTATAGGGTGGTCACACTGGTGTGAGCTTCCATCTGTCAAGTGGGAATTCCTGATCAGGTCAATTGACTACAACTGGAGTGTAACTTCAATAAATCATACACAGCAGATTCACTGCCTGTGCTGACTAAAAAGAGTTTTTCTTCTTAAATGAAAATTTAGTGAGCATTATTTTGTGCATATGTGGTTTTTTTGTGTGTGAAGATCTGAACCCCTCCTGTATTATCGCTTGTTTTCTAAATGCATATACTAAATGAAATAGAGAAAATTTGGGAAACAGCAGCTTCTCCTATTCCTCTTCCTTCTCCTTCCTCTTTTTTTTGTTACATGCACACCAAACCCTCCTAGAATGTTCACAACAGAGTGAGTCAACACCGGTTTGGAACTACCCATTGGTGAGAAACTGCCATGTGAGGCCTAGGTCAGGGCAGTGTCTGTACTGGCCTGGTGTTTAGCTATGAAGATAACATGAATTCACAGAAAACAATTAGCAACACACTAGAGTATTTCATCAACAAGGAAAGGATAGGAGAGTGTAAATGATACAGAATACATCAGGGGAAGATCATCATGACATGACATATTCCTGGAACAGCTCTTGGAGGCGGTGGGCCTAGTAGGAAGAGTGGGATTTATTACTGGAGGAACACCAGAAGGTATTCCAGCCAAGTGGGATAGGGGTTCTTATGGGGGAGAATGAGCATGATGTCTTACAGAGCATCAAAGAAACTGGCCTGACAGAGGTGGAGGGAGTTTGGACTAAAAATAGTAGCTCACATTCATTGAGTGGTTCTTATCTGCCGTGCCATGTGCTAACTACTTTAAGTCTATGAACACACTGAATTCCTTCAAAAACCATATTGTCTTAGTCTGCTTGGGCAGCCATAGCAAAACACTATAGACTGGGGTGCTTAAACAACAAACATTTATTTCTCACAGTTCTGGAGGCTGGGAAGTCTGAGATCAAGGCATGGGGAGATTGAGTGTCCCATGAGGGGTCCTCTTCCTGGCTTGCAGATAGTTGCCTTTTTGTTGTAGCCTCACAAGGTGAAGACTAAGAGAGAAGCAAGCTCTCTCCTGTTTCTTCTTATAAGGACACTAATCCCATCCATGGGGGCTCCACCCTCATGACTGAATTTCCTCCAAGAGGCCCTATCTCCAAATACCATCACAGTGGAATTTAGGGGTACAACATATACATTTTTTCGGGGACACAAACATTCAGTTGATAGCACTTAGGAAGTAGTTGCTACTGTTGTTCCCGGAGTACAGAAGATGAACTAAGCCATGGCAAAGTTAGGTAGCTTGCCCAAAGGTCACATAGCTGATGAAAGGTGGGATTTGAGCCCAGGCAGCCTGACTCCAAAGAGTACAACTCTCACATCCATGACTGCTATGCTATTTTGCCTCCCTAGTGGCCAGTGGCTGTGGTAGCTGGTGTATTGCGAACAAGGGTAAGTTGCTGGAAATCTTGGAACCTGCAGATATTTGAAGGCGATTCTGAACAGGTGTTAGCAACTGCTTAGCAATGAATGTTACTGGTGGGGTTCAGTGAGGTTTAGGATGTAGACAGGAAAAGGAGACATCAAGTAACAGAGAGAGACAGTTGGAAATAGGCAGGCACAAAAAGAAAATAATAATAAAATAAAATAAATAAAAGTAAAAGAGAGAGGAAGAGGGAGAGAAATCAGCTATGGTACAGAATGATGGGGTAGCACAAACCTACTCGTTAGTGACATTTGGTGGCATCCTTGCTCTCTGATGCTTTGACTTAGTCCCAAGGGACCTGACATACTTAAACATGACCTTCTTTTCCCCCTCTTCAGAAAATAAGGCTCGTTATATTATGAGCATGTTGTGATATCAGACAAGTTAAGAGACGTTCAGTTGTGATAGGATGCCTTATAAAAATATATAAAATGTTTTTATGTTTTATGTAACAGACATAAAGTAATACTACAATTTCAAGATGTAACTGCTAAATGTAAAAATAAAATTTAAGAATAATAAATGTCCAACAGTCAGGCTTCTCTTCCTGTCACTTTTGGGAACTATTATCCTAGATGAGAAAATACTGACCCAAAATACTGTGTTACACACTGAAGTGCTGATTTTTGTGGCATCCTTTCTGTGAGAGTGTAAATAATGGCTTATCCAACATAATGGAAACATTTCCAGAATTTTCTAAACGATCTCCCAAAGCAGCCGAAAATAGGTTTAGTGTGGAAGAAATTTATTCGTTTGTAATTGCTACTTTCCATCCTGTGCAATCACATGGGGGAATTCCCAAAAGATAGGCAGGCTGCAGTTTAAATCCATCAAAAACATGCAGGAAAATATGAACAGGCAGGCTTCCACTAAATTTCAAAAGCACTAATGAGAACAGCAAGTGGGTCATGAAAGGGAGCCCCATCATAGAATGTTCTCCCCACATTCCTCCCAGCACTGAGCCCTTTTAGGTGGAGGAGCTCTCCGTCTCAAAGCATAACTCAGGCTGAGATGGAATATTTGAGTGTTGCCTAGTTTGTGCCTGGGTTTGTCCAACTTACACATGACTTTTGAACTCATACCTCCCTATAGCTCTCTCTGTCACCTAGAGAATTACTGACATATGCAAAGTACTCAGCAAACACTTGGATTGAAATGAATTGAGGAAAACACATTTGCAGGAATTATTTACTTGTCTTCATTTGTTCTAAAAATACATTGCACATCAAGACAACTTCACATGGGTAGACTTCTAGTTATTTGATGAAGGAATTTATTGAAGCCCTTTAAAAATTTCTTTCATAAGCACACAGAGAAAAGATACACATCTTTACGCTCAATAAAAACTGTATGTCACATTAAAAATAGAACTAAGAAAATGGTGGAAAACGGTTCCATGCATACCTTTTCTGGAAAGGGCTTTTCTTTAAGATTTTTGCTGTACCAGTGCTTTTAATTGGATATTGTTTTAAATTTAAAAGCAAACTGCTGGTTCAGGCTGTTTCTGATATTAATGGTTCTGAATTTCACTTTGCCACCGTGTCTCTGAGATGCTGCATGAAGAATCGATACTTCTGTTTCTTTACCTGCTATGCCATTGTGTGACCTTGAGGAAGTTTCTTATTCTTTTTAGGTCTCAGTTTACCCACCTCTAATAAGGACCTAAATAACGCAGGAATTTTTTAATAAGATTTGAATAATAGATGTCTGAAAAAGCTCTTAGATTTAGAATTTGAAACCGCTGTATAATTGGCAGTGATAATAATAGTAATAGCTTGGATTAACAGAGAACTTTTCTTCTAAAAACTCTACTTTTAATTATTTTTCCATTTGTCCTCAAAATACTCTTAGTAGGTAAAAATGAGATAGTCTCAGGTTCCTCATTTTACAGATGAAAACATGAAACAGGATGCTGGAATGAGTACTAATTTTCAAAAACAGAATTTCTGATTCCAGGAATATTTCCTGATTTTAAAATGGGAAAAGTATTTTCACCATGTACTATATACAAGTGGGGAAACTTCCCATGAAGGCTGCTTCTGCAAGTTGTAGCCATTAATTCATCTCTTAAATAGGATAGGAAACCATCTTTTGTAGTTATAGCTTATTTTCCTATTGAATGCTGCCTTTCCATTTAGATGGTGATTATTGTTTCAGTGCTCAATGCAATCAGTGAATGGAGAGAGAGATCCATGTTATTTCTACTCCCGTGAAACTGATTACATTGATATAGTCCTGGATAAGCACTTATAAGGTACGTACAAATATCATTATGCTGCCATACAGGTTATCCATATGCTGGCATTATGGTTTTCAGATGACTTCCACCTGTAGCAGTGTGTAACTGAAAACCAATCACTCCTCTCCTGAGAACATCACAATTCCTGCTGCTGAAATGGAAATTGACAGGAGGAGTTAGATACAGCTGTACCTGATTGTCAAGGGATAAATTATTTTGTGTAATTGTTAGAGCCTTGCTAAGACCTAATGGAATGAACATGTTGTTTTCCACACCCGTGGGTATGGATAGTTCTTACAAATATTGTGTGCTTGGATTTAAAGTAGTGTGAGACTGTCAGTCTGTTGACAATGAGAAAAATTAATTTGAACTGCCAATAAGGAAGGGAAACATACACAATGAATTAAATTTAATAGACTGAAAAAAATTGGTTTCTTCTTACTATTTCCATGTGGGAATATGTCAGACTTCGTTTAACTCAAATAACGACAGATATCAAGGACAGCCACACTGCAGCCTCTGTTGGAGAATTCTGCTGGCAATTTGATGCATCCACTATAGACACTGTTTTGGTCAAACTTACCTTTTAATGTGAAAAGGAATGATGTATGTCCTGAGCAGAAAACAGAGTGTTTGGCTGTCAATGACAAATCAGACATTGTTTCTTTTCACTATCCTTTGTGGTTTTGCCTTTTCAGTAATGAACAATGGAGTAAGGCCAGACCCTGATTGGGATCTCTTTCTGAGATCCTAAGAAGAGAGCTCTGATCTCTGGAAGAGGAGGTAGGGTTTTGCAACTAGGATCTCACTCAGATTAACAGTTTTGCTTTCAGTTTTCTGCAATTAATATAAGGCCCTGGAAAATTAATGGGCATAGATAGCTTGTTGCTTTTTCTCTATATCTCTACTTACTTTTATAGCCTAATAGCTCATAAGAATGGCTCCAGTCACTACTACCATGTCCTTGCTATTTTCCTTCATTTTATTCATAATAATAACGTTATTATCTCTCTAAAAAGGCTACATGCATCTTAAAATTTTAAAAAATTAAAAAAGACAAGGAAAGTGAACATCCTATTCAGGTGGAATCATCATTATTATTTGGTGAGCATCATTCCAGAAAAATAAAATTGAAATAACTTTAGAATGTATTATACCATATACATGATTTTAAGATTAACTATTCAGTTGAATTTTACTTGAAGTTAACAAAAGAAGCTGACAGAACCTAGCACAATTGAAATTCAGGTAGGTACTTTACCAAAAGTATTGGAACCTGAAAGTGTCTAAGGTTAAAAATAAGAGTGATGAAGAACTTTAAGAGTTGAAATTACAATGCTTGTTATACCTACATGTTTGAAATTTAGACTTTACCTATTGACTCTCTGCTGTGAAAGAGGAGGAAATTAGCACATTTGTACCCTTTGATACCCACCACCCACTATTTTTATTATTTACATGGTTATGTTTTATGTTATCATAGCTTATAACACTCAAATTTTGCAGGGTGATATTAATCCCCACGGTTTCATAATTGCTATTGGATATTTAAGTTAATAGACTGCTGAACTCAAGTCTTTCTACTGTAAGTTTTCTACTTGTAGTTTTCATTTTTTTGCCTTTATTTATTCCATAACTGGCTGGATCTGTTCAGTAGCCATCCCCCTAGACCCCCAATCCTCCACAACCCCTGGTAATTTTCTTTTTTCTACAGTAGCTTTTGGGGCACTACTGGTTTTTTGTTACATAGATGAATTATATAGTGGTGAATTCTGAAATTTTAGGGCACCCATCACCTGAGTAGTGTACATCGTACCTAATGTGTAGTTTTTTTTTTATCCCTAAGCCCCTTCCAATCCTCCTCTTCCTGAATCTCTAAGGTCTGTTATATCACTCTGTATGCCTTTGTGTACTCATAGCTTAACTCTCACTTATAAGTGAGAACATATGGCTTTTGGTTTTTCGCTCCTGTATTACTTCACTTAGAATAATGGCCTTCAGCTCCATCTAAGTCGCTACAAAGGACATTATTTTGTTCTTTTTATGACTGAGTAGTATTTCATGGTGTATATATACCACATTTTCTTTATCCACACATTAGTTGATGGATACTTAGGTTGGTTCCATATCTTTACAGTTGTGAATGTGCTGCTGTAAACATACGTGTGCAAGTGTCTTTTTCATAAAATGACTTCTTTTCCTTTGAGTAGATACCTAGTAGTGGGATGGCTGGATCAAATGGTAGATCTCCATACAGTTTTCCATAGAGGTTGTACTAATTTATATTCCTACCAGTAGTATGTAAGCGTTCCCTTCTCCCTGCATCCAGGGCAACATCTCTTGTTTTTTGACTTTTTAATAATGGTCATTCTTGCAGGAGTAAAGTGGTATCTCATTGTGGTTTTACTTTGCATTTCTCTGATGATTAGTGATGTTGAGAATTTTTTCATATGGTTATTGGCCATTTGTACATCTTCTTTTGAGAAATGTCTATTCAAGTTCTTTGCCCACTTTTTCATGGGATTATTTGTTTTTTCTTGCTGATTTGTTTGAGTTCCTCGTAGATTCTGGATACTAGTTCTTTGTTGGATATGTAGTTTGCAAATATTTTCTCCCATTCTGTGTGTTGTCTGTTTACTCTATTATTTCTTTTGCTCTATGGAAGCTTCTTAGTTTAATTAGGTCCCATTATTTTTCTTTTTGTTGCATTTGATTTTGGGGTCTTAGTCATAAATTATTTGCCTAAACCAATGTCTAGAAGAGTTTTTCCAATGTTGTCTTATAGAATGTTTGTAGTTTCACATCTTATATTTAAATCTTTGATCCATCTTGAGTTGATTTTTGCATAAGGTGAAAGATAGGGATCCAGTTTCATTATTCTACATGTTGCTTCCAATTATCCCAGCACCATTTATTAAACAGGGCATCCATGCCCCAATTTATGTTTTTGTATGCTTTGTCAAAATCAGTTGGCTGTGTGTATTTGGCTTTGTTTCTGGGTTCTCTATTCTGTTTCATTGGTGTATGTGACTACTTTTATACCAGTAACCTGCTGTTTTAGTAACTGTAGCCTTGTAGTATAATTTGAAGTCTGGTGATATTATGCTTCCAGATTTGTTCTTTTTCCTTAGGATTGCTTTGGATATTTGGGCTCTTTTTTGGTTCTATATGAATTTAGGATTGTTTTTTCCAATGCTGTGAAAAATTATCTTGGTATTTTGACAGGAATTGCATTGAATCTGTAGATTGCTTTGGGCAGTATGGTCATTTTTACACTATTGATTCTACAGATCCATGAGCATGGGATGTGTTTCCATTTGTTTGTGTCATCTATGGTTTATTTCAGCAGTGTTTTGTGGTTCTCCGTGTAGAGATCTTTCACCTCCTTAGTTAAGTATATTCCTAGGTATTTTTATTTTATTTTATTTTATTTTATTTTCAGCTGTTGTAAAAGGAATTGAGTTCTTGATTTGATTCACAGCTTGGTCATTGATGTATAGCAGTGCTACTGATTTGTGTACACTGATTTTATAACTAGAGATTTTAATGAATTTTTTTTTTATCAAACTTAGGAGTCTTTTGGAGGAGTCTTTAGGATTTTCTGGGTATACAATCATATCATATGCAAACAGTGGTAGCTTGACTTCTTTTACAATTTGGATGCCTTTTATTTCTTTCTCTTGCCTAATTGCTCTGGCTAGGACTTCCAGAACTGTGTTGAATAGGAGTGGTGAAAGTAGGCATTCTTGTCTTGTTGCCACCCTTTCAGCCTGGTGCTGGGGAATATCTGCAAGGAATCCGATGATGTGACCTGTCCTCAAGTTTCCCCACCATGGGTAGCAGCAGCTGTAATGGGGGTGGCAGAGGAATGATGCCCACTCTGTGAGATTTCTTGGTGATTGATAGCCTTAGTGTGTTGGCTTTCTTGAACACCCAACATAATTTTCAACCTCAGTTCTAGAGAATGGATTGTTCCTGCTCCTTAGTTCATGTGACACAATCCCTCTTTTAAAAAAATTATTATTAACATTATTAATGTTATTATTAATTCTGTTTTATTCCCTAGTGTCATTCTCCTCACTCAGCCCCACAGATAAGCATTCTAACGTGTTTGATGTATATCTCATGCATTTGATGAGTTTTTGCTTTCTTGTAAAACATGTAGTTTTTTTATATAAGTGACATTGTGGTAAAGTCCTCATTGAATTTCTTGCTTTTCACTCTACGTGATATTTATAGCTTTTATTTATGTTTCTGCATGTATCATCAAGTTTGTTGCTTTGACCACTGCATATATTTCTGTATAATTTTTTGTCGAGAATGGGATGCTTTGGAAACTGAAAAGGGCCTATTGATAATTACACCAGGACAATAGTCTAGATATAAGTTGGGATTGACTCAGCACACTGAGGTCACCTCATCCACCTTTTCTACATGTTTTATCTTTTCAGCACTGTGTTCATGGATACCTGGATTGTATTAAACACTCTGCCATCACTGACCATGCTGAGATGGACATGCTTACATATATGAAACTGAGTGAAAATTTTTTTTAGGAATTTATACCTAGAGGTTGCCGGGTGAGAGTTGTACAATGTGATAGACTTTACTAATAGCAACTTTATGCTCCAGGATGACTGCAGCTGTGTAAGCTTTATCATCAGTGCAGGAGAATTCCCATATCCTCATCCCTCTGATAGCCCACAGTAGGCAGCAGTCTAGTTTTTCACAATCTGATGGCTTCAAAGTAACGGATCAATGTTATTTTAACTTGAATTTCTCTAAGAACTAATGAATTTGAGCTTGCTAGCTTTTGAGTTTCTTCCTTCATTGAATTGCCTGCATGTATACTTAGCCCATTTTTAAAATTCGGTTTCTTATTTTTGTTTGTTTGATTTTGATTTATGGGCATTCTGGATATGATTCCCTTGTTGGTGTTAGATTGTGAACATCTCCCAATCTATCATTTTTGTTTGTCTATTAACTTTGCACTTGGTGTCCTTAGGTGAACAGAATTTTTTAATTTAATCAAATCCATCGGTGTTGGTTTGTGTCTGTGCCTTAAGGCTTACATTTAAGAAGTCCTTCTGCATTCCTAAGTTATGACAATCTTTTCCATAATTTTACATTTAATTTCTTTGTTTTAATACCCACACTTTGGTGTGAAATCTACTTTTGTATACTCTGTTGGACAGGAATTCAGTTTTACTTTTATCCAAATAATGAGCCAATTTCCCCCATATTATTTACTAGACAGACTAATATTTCTCAGTTGGTTTAAGATACCAACTTTATTGTATATATATGTACAAAATTACATCTAGAAACTCCTTTCAATTATATATCTCTCTATATAGAAAGATATATAATTATATATAGAGAGAGATTATTTCTTTCTCTTGCCTAATTGCTCTGGCTAGGACTTCCAGAACTGTGTTGAACAGGAGTGATGGAAGTAGGCATCCTTGCCTCATTGCCACTCTCCAGTCTGGTGCTGGGGAATGTCTGCAAGAACATTCTCTATATAATTATATCTTGAAACTCCTTTTCTTGCGCCAGTACCATATTGTATTTGTTACTATGACTCTGGTATATTCTAAAAATACCTCTTAGGGCAAGTGCCCTGTTTGCTTTTCTTTTGCAATATTGAACTAACTGTTCTTGAAACTTTTATTGAAATTTTCAAATAAGTTTTAGGATGAGTTTATCAAAATTCTCCAAAAATCCATTTGGAACTCTTGATTGTGGCTGTACTGAATTTTATATTGACTAATGAATAATTGACTACTCCTTAATATCCAGTGTTCCCATTGAAGAGTATGAACTATCCATCTATTGTGGGTTTTTTTTTTTTTTTTGGTTCTTCAGTGGGTTTAAAATTTTTCTATTATACATTAGGGAATCATGAATTATTTTTTACTTACTACACATTTATCAATTTGTTGCCATTGTGAGTGGTTTATTAGTTATGTTTTCTAGTAGTTCATTGTTGTAGAAAAATGTCACTATTCTTATAAGTTTGTTTTGTACCTGTCAACCTCACAGAACCCTCTTATTAATTCCAGTGGTTTATCTGTTGATTCAATTGATTTTCTTCTGTGGGCAATTATATCATCCATAAATAATAAAGGTTGTTTTTTTCTTCCTCTCTCTTTTCTGATCTTTAACCTCTCTTTTTTTGTTGTTGTTGTTGTTGTTTCTTACAGTATGGGCAGATCTTTCACTACAGGAGGAGCAATAGTATTGCTCAAAAGTTTTAAGGACAGCATCATAGATGTTGTCTTCCCTTGGTTCTTATACACTTGAGAATATCTTTCTGTTACACCAATTGGATGATTCTAAAATTATTGAAAAAAAATCTTTTCCTTGAAATTCTATGGACTTCTGCACTGTCACATAGTTGTGTGTGTTGCTTTGGATAAATCTGAGATCAAACTGTATTTTTCTCTTTTTAAATGCCTTTCTTCCCCCTCCCCCCTTTACTGGATGTCTATGTTATCTCTCTCCTTATCCTTGAAGTTCAGTGACTTTCCACAATATATTTTGGCCTTGATCTTTCTGTGTATTTTTTTTTTCTGGGGCAAGATCTAAAGATTCCAGCCTTTATTTTAGGAAAGTTTTTCTATCTTGTCTTTGAACACTTTTTAAAAATTTATTCTTTCCCCTGTTCTCTGCTTTCTGAATACCAATAGTGCTCATTTGGGGTTTTCTTTTCTTTTCATGTCTGTATGCATTGCCATAATAATTTAAATAACTTTACTAATTTCCATTTTGTTTCATATAATTTTCACCGTGATACTGACATTTTTAATGTATATTAGTTCTAGTTTTTGTAAGTTTGTATTTATCTTTCCCTTCCACTTCTTGCCTGAGCTCTGCCAGGTTACTTTTTATTTCCTTACATTGTCTTAAATATTCTTTGAACTCTTGTATCTTTTCTTTAGAATCATCATACTGTCTATAATTTATTTGAGGCAACAGAGAACTGCAGTCACGCGTTGTTTAAAAATGGAGATACTTTCTAAGAAATGCATTGTCAGGTGATTTCATTATGCACCATCATAGAGTGTACTTACACAAACTAAGGTAAGAGGATTTTTAAATAGGGTGATGGTAGAAGTGGTTCAGTAGGAGGCCATCTTTGAGCAGAGGCCTATGTTGTTGAGATGCAATGAGAACGAGACCTGTGACTATTGAAGGAAAGTTTCCAAGCAGAGAGGAGGCTCTGAGACAGGAATGTTCTAGAAGTGTGTGAGGAAGAATAAGGAGTGCAATGTGGTTGTAGCGATGTGGGAGAGGAGAGTTAGGAGATATGCAGTTGGAGGGTGGGCAGGAACCTGACCGTGAGCCTTGCGGGGCCTCAGTGCGATGAGAAGCAGTAGGGATGTGAGTAGGGAAGTCACATGATGTGGCCGATTTTTCAAATGGTCACTGTGGATGTAGTATCGAGAGTAGAGGAACAAGAGCAGAAGAGGGGGACAGAGAGATGAATAGGAATCAATTGTCATAACGCTGAGATTCCGTGATACCAGCGTGCAGTAGGTTGATGGAAGTAGAGCGAGTGAGAATTTCCTGGATTTGGGCTTTATACTGAAGGTGCATCCAGCAGGATTTGGTGATTAATTCAATGTGAGATATAAAGTTTGAAAGGAGTTCAATTTCAAGGTTTTTCTTGCTCTGATCATTGGGATGAATGGAGATGCCATTTTCTACAGGTGGCTGCTGTGGACTGAATTGTGTCCCCACTCCCTAAATTCCTGTTAAAACCCTAACCTCCAATGTGACGGTATTTGGAGACGGGGCTTTTAGGACGTAATTAAGGTTGGATGAGGTCATAAGGGTGAGCCCTAATCTGATAGTATTAGTGGCCTTAGAAGAAGAGGAGGTCATGTGAGCACACAGCGAGAAGGTGGCTGCCGACACGCCAAGAGAAGAAAGGAGGCCTCAGAGGCAATCGTACCTTGCTGGCCCCTCCATCTTGGACTTCCAACCTCCAGAACTGTGAGAAATAAATGTCTCTTGTTTTATCTGCCAGTCTGTGGTATTTGTTATAGCAGCTTGAGCAGACTAATCTGGTAACCCTGAGTAAGGTACCTTTTATTTATTCACTTTTGTGATCTTGAAGAGGAGTTATTAATCAAAGTGTTTGACTTTTGACAAGTTAAATTTAAGATACTCTTAGGCATGCAAGTGATCATCTGGTAGCAAGCAGTTCAGGGAATAAATACTAATAAAGATGAAGGTAAACTAACAGTAATTTCTAATAAAAACTTAGATTAGTATTTGAAAGTCAGAGCCACCTCAAGGCAACAATGATTATGCACTAAAAACAAATTGTCTTTTCTGAAATTGTCAAGAATTTGATCTATCCCTATGTGCACCTTTGCCTGGAAAGTAGGAGACTTGCAGTTGATTGGCAGCTGCACACACCTTCCCTAGAGTCCACATTAACTTTAGGAATAATATAACATTAGTTTGCAAATGCCAAATATTGGTAAATTTGAATAAACCATGAACACGCAGCTCTAATAAAAATTAAAATCTGTGGGGTTCCTTGTTATTCCTTTATGAGAACTGAAGACAGCAATTATTATTGATTGAATGAGTCCACAGTACGCTAGGAGACTTTCTAAATCCAAATTGTGGGGATTGGACCATGATTTGAAGCACTCAGTTAGCAAGCTCCTTGCTAATAGTAGGCATGAGGGAGGAGATGGCCTTGTTCACATTTTAGTAGAGTTGCTTCTGCTTTATTCTTTCCTGCACATTCAGAGCACATTCACGTTTTATGCATTTACATGTGCTAGGAAGCCTTTTCCCTGATCTGCCTTTTGCACACTCTTACTCGTCTTTCTCCTTTCATCTTACATGCTACCTCCTCTGATATGGTTGGCTGTGGCCCGACCCAAATCTCATCTTGAATTGTAATCCCCATAATCTGCACGTGTTGAGAGAGGGATGTGGTGGGAGGTGAGATGTGATGGTTTTATAAGTGTTTGACAGTTCTTTCTTCACATGCTCTCTCTCACCTGCTGCCATATAAGACATACCTCTTCCCCTTCTGCCATGATTGTAAGTTTCCTGAGGCCTCCCCAGCCATGCAGAACTGTGAGTTAATTAAACAAACCTCCTTTCTTTATAAATTACCCAGCCTTAGGTATGTCTTTATAGTAGTATATAGTCTAAGATACTTTATAGCAGCGTATAGTGTAGTCTAAGATACTATTCAGACTCCCTAAAGTAGACAGGGGCTCTTTATGCCATAGACTCCTACTGAAATTCTGTTCAGAGTTCCGTTTTACCAGTTCTTTTGTTGCATTGTTATTCTAGTACACTCTATTGTTTGTCTAGATGATGATGATGAAGATACTAACAGCATTAACTTTTTTTTTTTTTTTGAGACACAGTCTTGGTTTGTCAGCTAGGCTGGAGTGCAGTGGGGTGATGTCGGCTCAATGCAACCTCTGCCTCCTTGGTTCAAGCAATTCTCCTGCTTCAGCCTCCCGAGTACCTGGGACTAGAGGCACACACCACCATGCCTAGCTAATTTTTTTCTGTGTTTTTAGTAGAGATGGGGTTTCACCATGTTGGCCAGGCTGGTCTTGAACTCCTGACCTCAAGTGATCTGCTCCCCCCTCAGCCTCCCAAAGTGCTGGGATTATGAGCGTGAGCCACCATTCCTGGCCAACATTTATGTCATACTTACTTTGTGGCTGACAAATGCCCTGTTTACTTAACTTATACCTCTCATCTCTATATTCACACATGTATTGAGTACTTAATAGGTAGTCAGTAATTATAAATTAAACAGTTACATGTTGAGTAGTATTCTTCTGGATTGTCACAAAAAATAGCAAAACATTGTCCTTTCCTCATATATTTTGTTGAAATATATATGCTATCAAATTATTATTTTTAAATAAATATTTAATTTATATCTTCAGTTTTCTTTCTATGCATAGCATAAAACAGCAGAAAACTCTTATTGGTTCAGCGTGATCATTTGCATTAGAATTTCAATGAACATATTTAAAAGAATTGCATTTACCCTAGTCTTGGTGGACTGACAACCTAAATAGTTTTCAAAATTTTTAGATGTTAGCCTCAGCTATTGCCACAACAATGTAGTATAACAAACGACCCCAAAGTCTAGTGGCATAGACAATAGGCATTTTTCTCACACAAAGGCCTGTGAATCTCTGGGGTTTAGCCATCAGGTCCTGGTTCAGTTGGTTTTGGTTCAGAGCCACAGTGAGATTCAGGTCTGCTCTATATATTTCTTATTCTTCTGTGACCAGCGGGACACATGGGCAGGCTCTTTTTAAGGCAGTGGTTGAAAGCTCCCAGAGGGGCAAGAGGCCTTGCTTAGAACTGGAGTATCATCACTTTCACCTACATTCCATTGGCTGAAGAAAATCATATGGCCAGGCCAGGTGCAGTGGCTCATGCCTGTAATCCCAGCACTTTGGGAAGCCAAGGTGGGAAGATCACTTGAACTCAGGAGTTTGAGACCAACCTGGGCACCATAGGGAGACCCCTGTTCCTATTTAAAAAAAAAAAAAAAGCCAGGTGTGGTGGCATGCACTTGTGGTCCCAGCTACTATTCAGGAGGCTGAGGTGGGAGAATCACTTGGATCTGGAAGGTTGAGGCTGCAGTGAGCTGTGATTGTGCTGCTGCACTACAGCATAGGTGACAGAGCAAGACCCTGTCTCAAACAACAGTAACAACAAAATCATATGGCCAGCCTAACAACAGTGGGGCCAAGAAAGATAGGCTTCCCAGGGAGATGGGGGGAGAGGGCAGACACGAGGAACAATGATCCAATCTACCACATTGGTCTTTTATATTTTCCTTGACATAGAAACTTTGGTAACTGTAGTAGCCCATGCACCTTTCTTTCATATTTTTAGGTGTCGGCTACATTTTCCTTTTTTTCTTAACTTTTATTTTAGGCTTGGGGTACATGTGCAGGTTTGCTACACAGGTAAACTTGTGCCACAGTGGCTTGTTATATAGATTATTTAATCACTCGGGTACTAAGCCTAGTACCAAATAGTTATTTTTTTTCTGCTTTGCTCCCTCCTGCCACCCTCCACTCTCAAGTAGGCCCCAGTGTCTATTGTTCTCTTCTTTGTGTCCATGAGTTCTCATCATTTAGCTCCCTCTTGTGAGTGAAAATGTGCAGTATTTGGGTGTATTCCCAGAGGAATATAAATCATTCTACCATAAAGATACTTGCACGCAAATATTCATTGCAGCATTATTTACTATAGCAATGACATGGGTTCAACTTCAATGCCCATCAGTGACAGACTGGATAAAGAAAATGTGGTACATATACACCATGGAATACTGTGGAGACATAAAAAAGAATGAGATTGTGTCTTTTGCAGGAACATGGATGGAGCTGGGGGCTATTATCTTAGCAAACTGACACAGGAATAGAAAGCCATGCACCTTTCTTAAAGGCGCTCTTTTCTCTGACCATTTGCGTTTCCTTGAAATGCTTCCTTTCCCTTGTAGGAGACACCATCTCCTAAACAGATTTTTATTAAAATAAAAGCAATGAGATCCAGAACATTCTGAATTTCTTTCTGATTAATACAAATGAAATATTAATTAAATATGTCTTATCTGTGTTAATGGGCATGATTGCAAACTAATTCTTATTCCCTTTTTTATGGGAAGCAGTTGGAATAGTATGAGTTAATTTAGTTTGAGCAACTAAAAGAAGTATGTTTAATCTCTGTAATGTATTCTATATATTATGTAGCAACTTCAAAATTGTTTACAAAAAAATCACAAAAAATATTATCTTGTGTACAAAACTATCAGCTTTTTTCACTATCTGCCATGTAGTAAAAAGAAATTCTGTAAACATTCTGTCTTATTATTTGCTTGGTATGAGTAACATTTCTTAAAACTAGTAACATAGTCATTTCTAATCATTATCAAGTATTATGTACTATACATAATTATATGTGCTATACTTTATTTTTATAGGTTCAGAGAGTACATTTGCAGGTTTTTTAAGCTGTAAACATTAGAATGTCTGGATTAAGACAGCAATAATTTAATTATCCACCTATATTGTGTTCCTGTGATCAGATGAAAAGCAAATGTCTAAAAGCATTTTGTAACTTCCAATTTATTAGGGAACATTTTATATTGCCTATCCTTCATTCAAAGTCATTTTGTAGTTTCTGAGTTGTCTTATGAAGCAGGATTCATGCTAAAATCATTTTACTTATTTCTAAAAACTACAGGTTTCTATTTTCTATCCTTTCTATGTAGAAGCTATTAGAAAACATTTATTTTCACATTCTGACTGAAATGACTTTAGAAAAGTTAGAGTTTATGATCCAAATACGTGCTTTCTATTTCACCAATTTTTATTGGTAAGTTGTCTAAAATGATAAAACAATCATTTAAAAGCTATTTACTTGGTGCAGAGTTCATTCTCTTTGCTTTCGGAAGATGTGTTCTTAGGGGCAGGGCACAGAAAAGGCTGGGCAATCCCCTGGGTCTACCGCAAGGTTAATGCTGCCTTTGAGTCACTTGGTTAATGACTGGTGGTCTCAGTTCAGATTGACTCCAACATTTTCCTAATTGCCTGCTAGGATTGGTATCGTGTTTCATAGTCTGTCTCCTAGAGAAGAGCTATGGCTTCACTCAGTGACCTATACACTTTCCCTAAATTATGTAACAGAGATTGGCTATTTTGAGGTGAAGTCTTGTTTTGCTTTGAATGACTGTATCTAAACTGAACTTATGTGTATTAACCTACCACTGGGGAAGAGAGGAACAAATGGATGGATGTTTCTGGGCATGGTCCAACCAGTGGACATTTCTTGGATTCCAACAATAGGGCTGGAAGTGAGCTGGCCACTGTAGAGTATATAAAGATGACTAAATAATGATTCTGCCCTTGGGCAGTTAAAAACTTATTTGGAAAGACCTTTATTTGCCTATTCATAGCTTAGGAGGCAGTATGGTGCACAAACTTTGGAATCAGGACAAATGAGTTTATATCCTACCTATGTGAGTTATTAGTTGTGAAACTTAAAGGGAATTACTTAACTTTTCTGTGACTCAGTATAAAGAAGGCAAAATGATACCACTTATCCCATAAAGTTGTTCTGAAATGAAGTTCCTGGTTCTGCTGGGGTTACTTCCATAATGCTAAATTATAGGTATATATACTTAGGTCTTGATTTGGAAAATGTATATGTTACTTTTGGACCCTTCAATATGAAAAATAAGGCATTATTTGATTTTCCCCAGCCTTTCTTTCCTCTGTGTCTCTAAACTAATGGTTGTCTTTATTATATTTAGTAATTCTATTGGTTACCTTTTGACAAACTATTTGAACCTCTATTCCTTGTTCCATCAAGTTTAGACAATATTTTGTCACATGGTTAACCAGTTTTCCCAACACCATTTATTAAAGAGGGAATCTTTTCCCCATTGCTTGTGTGTGTCAGGTTTGTCAAAGATCAGTTGGTGGTAGAAAAAGATCAGTTGGTGGTAGATGTGTGATGTTATTTCTGAGGCCTGCATTCTCTTCCATTGGTCTGTATATCTGTTTTGGTACCAGTACCATGCTGTTTTGGTTACTGTAGCCTTGTAGTATAGTTAGAAGTCAGGTAGCGTGATGCCTCCAGCTTTGTTCTTCCTGCCCAGGACTGTCTTGGCTATGTGGGCTCTGTTTTGGTTCCATATGAAGTTTAAAGTAGTTTTTTCCAATTCTGTGAAGAAAGTCAGTGGTAGCTTGATGGGGGATAGCACTGAATCTATAAATTACTTTGGGCAGTAAGGCCATTTTCATGATATTGATTCTTCCTATCCATAAGCATAGAATGTTTTTCCTTTTGTTTGTGTCCTTTCTTATTTCCTTGAGCAGTGGTTTGTAGTTCTCCTTGAAGAGGTCCTTCACATCCCTTGTAAGTTGCATTCCTAGGTATTTTATTCTCTCAGTAGCAATTGTGAATGTAGCAATTTGGCTCTCTGTTTGTCTGTTATTGGTGTATAGGAATGCTTGTGATTTTTGCACATTGATTTTATATCCTGAGACTTTGGTGAAGTTGCTTATCAGCTTAAGGAGATTTTGGGCTGAGATGACAGGGTTTTCTAAATACACAATCATGGCATCTGCAAACAGAGACAATTTGACTTTCTCTCTTCCTATTTGAATATCCTTTATTGCTTTCTCTTGCCTGATTGCCCTGGCCAGAACTTCCAATACTACGTTGAATAGGAGTGATGAGAGAGGGCATCCTTGTCTTGTGCCGGTTTTCAAAGGGAATGCTTCCAGTTTTTGCCTGTTCAGTATGATACTGGCTGTGGGTTTGTCATAAATAACTCTTATTTAAATTTTGAGATATGTTCCATTGATAACTAGTTTATTGAGTGTTTTTAGCATGAAAGGCTGTTGAATTTTGTTGAAGGCCTTTTCTGCATCTGTTGCGATAATCATGTGGTTTTTGTCATTGGTTCTGTTTATGTGATGAACTATGTTTATTGATTTGTGTATGTTGAACCAGCCTTGCACCCCAGGGGTGAAGCCAACTTGATTGTGGTGGATAAGCTTTTTGATGTGCTGATGGATTTGGTTTGCCAGTATTTTATTGAGGATTTTCGCATCGATGTTCATCAGGGAGATTGGTCTAAAATTCTTTTTTTTTTTTGTGGTGTGTCTGCCAGGCTTTGGTATTAGGATCATGCTGGTCTCATAAAATGAGTTAGGGAGGAGTCCCTCTTTTTCTATTGATTGGAATAGTTTCAGAAGGAATGGTACCAGCTCCTTTTTGTACGTCTTGTAGAATTCGGTTGTGAATCCGTCTGGTCCTGGACTTTTTTTGGTTGGTAGACTATTAATTATTGCCTTAATTTCAGAACCTGTTATTGGTCTATTCAGAGATTCAACTTCTTCCTGGTTTAGTCTTGGGAGGGTGTATGTGTCCAGGAATTTAACCATTTCTTCTAGATTTTCTAGTTTATTTGCATAGAGGTGTTTATAGTATTCTCTGATGGTAGTTTGTATTCCTGTGGGGTCGGTGGTGATATCCCCTTTATGATGTTTTATTGCATCTATTTGATTCTTCTCTCTTTTCTTCTTTATTAGTCTAGTTAGCAGTCTATCTATTTTGTTGATCTTTTCAAAAAACCATCTCCTGGATTCATTGAGTTTTTGAAGGGTTTTCTGTGTCTCTGTCTCCTTCAGTTCTGCTCTAATCTTAGTATTTCTTGTGTTCTGCTAGCTTTTGAATTTGTTTGCTCTTGCTTCTCTAGTACTTTTAATTGTGATGTTAGGGTGTCGATTTTAGATCTCTCTTGCTTTCTCTTGTGGGCATTTAGTGCTATAAATGTCCCTCTATACACTGCTTTAAATGTGTCCCAGAGATTCTGGTATGTTGTGTCTTTGTTCTCATTGGTTTCAAAGAACATCTTTATTTCTGCCTTCATTTTGTTATTTACACAGAGTCATTCAGAAGCAGGTTGTTCAGTTTCCATGTAGTTGTGCGGTTTTGAGTGAGTTTCTTAATCCTGAGTTCTAATTTGATTGCACTGTGGTCTCAGAGACAGTTTGTTGTGATTTCTGTTCTTTTACATTTGCTGAGGAGTGTTTTATTTCCAATTATGTGGTCAATTTTAGAATAAATGCGACGTGGTGCTGAGAAGAACGTATATTCTGTTGATTTGGGGTGGGGAGTTCTGTAGATGTCTATTAGGTCCACTTGGTCCAGAGCTGAGTTCAAGTCCTGGATATCCTTGTTAATTTTCCATCTCATTGATCTGTCTAATATTGACAGTGGGGTGTCTCCCATTATTATTATGTGGGAATCTAAGTCTCTTTGTAGAGACTTGCTTTATGAATCTGGGTGCTTCTGTGTTGGGTGCATAGGTATTTAGGATAGTTAGTTCTTCTTGTTGAATTGTTCCCTTTACCATTATGTATGGCCTTTACCATTATGTAATGGCCTTCTTTGTCTCTTTTGACCTTTGTTGCTTTAAAGTCTGTTCGTGTGTGTGTGTGTGTGTGTGTGTGTGTGTGTGTGTGTGTGTGCGCGTTCCATTTGCTTCATAGATCTTCCTCCATCCCTTTATTTTGAGCCTATGTGTGTCTTTGCACATGAGATAGGTCCCCTGAATACAGCACACCAATGGGTCTTGACTCTTTATCCAATTGGCCCTCTGTGTCTTTTAATTGGGGCATTTATCCCATTTACATTTAAGGTTAATATTGTTATGTGTGAATTTGATCCTGTCATTATGATGTTAGCTGGTTATTTTGCTCGTTAGTTGATGCAGTCTCTTCCTAGTCTCGATGGTCTTTACATTTTGGCATGATTTTGCAGCGGCTGGTACCGGTTGTTCCTTTCCATGTTTAGCGCTTCCTTCAGGAGCTCTTTTAGGGCAGGCCTGGTGATGACAAAATCTCTCAGCATTTGCTTGTCTGTAAAGTATTTTATTTCTCCTTCAGTTATGAAGCTTAGTTTGGCTGGATATGAAATTCTGGGTTAAAAATTATTTTCTTTAAGAATGTTGAATATTGGCCCCCACTCTCTTCTGGCTTGTAGGGTTTCTGCCGAGAGGGATCCACTGCTAGTCTGATCAGCTTTCCTTTGTGAGTAACCTAACCTTTCTCTCTTGCTGCCCTTTACATTTTTTCCTTCATTTCAACCTTGGCAAATCTGACAATTATGTGTCTTGGGGTTGCTCTTCTCGAGGAGTATCTTTGTGGTGTTCTCTATATTTCCTGAATTTGGATGTTGACCTGCCTCTCTAGGTTGGGGAAGTTCTCCTGGATGATATCCTGAAGAGTGTTTTCTAACTTGGTTCCCATTCTCCTTGTCACTTTCAGGTACACCAGTCAAACATAGATTTGGTCTTTTCACATAGTCCCATATTTGTTGGAGTTTTTGTTCATTTCCTTTCACTCTTTTTTTTTCTCTAATATTGTCTTCTTTCTTTATTTCATTAATTTGATCTTTAATCACTGATATCCTTTCTTCCACTTGATTGAATTGGCTATTGAAGCTTGTGTATGCTTCACGAGGTTCTTATACTGTGTTTTTCAGCTCCATCAGGTCATTTAAGCTCTTCTCTACATTCGTTATTCTAGATAGCCATTCATCTAACCTTTTTTCAAGGTTTCTAGCTTCCTTGCAATGGGTTACAACATGCTCCCTTAGCTCAGAGAAGTATGTTATTATCGACCTTCTGAAGCCTACTTCTGTCAACTTGTCAAACTCATTCTTCATCCAGTTTTGTTCCCTTACTGGTGAGGAGTTGTGTTCCTTTGGAGGTGAAGAGGCATTCTGGTTTTTGAAATTTTCAGCCTTTCTGCTCTGGTTTCCCCCAATCTTTGTGGTTTTATCTACCTTTGGTCTTTGATGTTGGTGACCTATGGATGGGGTTTTGGTGTGGATTTCCTTCTTGTTGATGTTGATGCTATTCCTTTCTATTTGTTAGTTTTTCTTCTAACAGATAGGTCCCTCAGCTGCAGGTCTGTTGGAGTTTGCCGGAGGTTCACTCCAGACCCTGTTTGCCTGGGTATCACCAGCAGAGGCTGCAGAACAGCAAATATTGCTGCCTGATCCTTCCTCTGGAAGCTTCGTCCCAGAGGAGCACCCACCTGTATGAGGTGTCTGTTGGCCCCAACTGGTAGGTGTCTCCCAGTCAGGCTACACAGGGGTCAGGGACCCACTTGAGGAGGCAGTCTGTCCGTTGTCAGAACTCGAACGCTGCGCTGGGAGAACTACTGCTCTCTTCAGAGCTGTCAGGCAGGGACGTTTAAGTCTGGATAAGCTATCTGCTGCCTTTTGTTCAGATATGCCCTGCCCGCAGAGGTGGAATCTAGAGAGGCAGTAGGCCTTGCTGAGCTGCAGTGGGCTCCACCCAGTTCAAGCTTCCCTGCCGCTTTGTTACACTGTGAGCATAGAACCGCCTGCTCAAGCCTCAGCAATGGCAGACACCCCTTCCCCCACCAAGCTCCAGCAACCCAGGTTGATCTCAGACTGCTGCGCTAACAGCGAGCGAGACTCCGTGGGCATGGGACCTGCCAAGCCAGGCATGGGAGGGAATCTCCCTATCTGCCGGTTGTGAAGACTGTGGGGGAAGTGCAGTATTTGGACAGGAGTGTACTGTTCCTCCAGGTACAGTCACTCAGGACTTCCCTTGGCTAGGAAAGGGAAATCCCCAGACCCCTTGCGCTTCCCAGGTGAGGCAGTGTTCCATCCCGCTTTGGCTTGCCCTTTGTGGGCTGCACCCATTGCCCATCCTGTCCCAGTGAGATGAACCAGGTACCTCAGATGGAAATGCAGAAATCACCCATCTTCTGCATCGATCTCACTGGGAGCTGTTGACTGGAGCTGTTACTATTCGGCCATCTTGGAAGTGACTCCCTATTTGTATAAATTTGGAGGATACAAGTGAAGTTTTGTTATACAGATATATTGAATAATGGTGAAGTCTAGGCTTTTATTGTAATTATCATATGAATAATTTTTTAAAGTTCTCTTTGTTTTTTGGATTATGTTTTCTCTCGTATCAATTAAATTTAAAATCTTTGGATAAGAAATAGACTGACACCTTTACCTTCAACCTCTCTCCTCACACTAGTTTTCCATAGGCAAATTGCTTAATTTCTATTTAAAAATAGATGGGGGTGGTTACTTCATTTATTTTGCCTAGAGGTGAATTCTGAGCTGCTCATTGTTGGCACCTGCTAGAATAAAGATGGGAGGTTAGAAACTGGTGTATTTCTATAGCCACCATTTCATTTTCTGTTTCCCTCCCCTCCCTTCCTAGTTACCAGTGGACTCTGAATTTTCAGGTTGCTCTGGTGCTTCTCCAGGAAGATTGGCTGTTACCTCTACAGCCGACAGGTTATACTAGCTACTGACAATATAATGCAGCAGGAACTGTGGACGTTTTCCTGATGTTTTAGTGTTACACACACACACACACCCCACTCAAATTCGGGTCTTTAATTATCTGTTTTGCTATCATTTATTTCCGATGACTTCAAATCCATGACTTTGAAAGATCTTCAAATGAAATTATTTTGCCACCTAGTTAGAATGCTTTGGTCTCATTATCAAGTTTATTTTATAATGTACCTATTAGGAATGAACGTGATGAGAATCAGTAAATAACAAATCTAAACATATTAATTCACTTGTTCTACACCTACTTACTGTGTACACTATGATGTGGGCATTGTGTTAGTCTCTGGTGACAAAGCAATTAAAGACACTGTTCCTGACCCTCAAGAACTTTGTACTTTGGTCAGCAAGATATGCAAGTAAAACCACAATTGTAATACTGTGTATGCTTACCCTTTAGGCATTCCCAGGACATTGTATAAATACAGGCATGCATTATTATACAAACTGAGTGAAGAGGAAAGGTTTTCAGTAGGTTACTGAGTTGAATTTGGAGGAGTTTTGGAGTTAGCCGGGAAAGGAGAAGACATATAGTCTGGGCAGATGGAGTGCCTTAGTTAAAGGTACAGAGATTTCTAATTTTGGGAACTACAGCTTGTTCAGTATGTTAAAGGTGTATTATGCATATGGGAAGATGAAGATGAAGGTGGGTAAAGATCCAGGGGGGGACACAGATCCCAACCACAGTGAACCTATGTGATGCACCGCTGACGAGCTTGGAATTTACCCCGAGGATGAGGTGAACCAGTGAAGGATTTCAAATAAGTGAGTAGCATGATCAGAATTACATTTTAGAAAGGTCACTCTAGATGCTGTGTGGAGACTTAGAATTATTTCCTCTAATCACTGTGATGCTGTGGGGGATTTATTTTATTGCTGCTGAGATCCAGCAGTGTTAGTTAAGGGCTAGGCTGTCTACTCACCTCCTTGTTCTAATCCTCTCCAAATTAGGAGGTATCAGTGAAGATTCTCAGTAAATTGGCAACTCACCTTTTTTTCCCTAGTGCCATTGCTAGGGGTTGGATTGGGAGTGGTTAGAAGCGTGAACCTATGACGGAATGTTCTGCTTTAATCATGGCCACTGTTTTAGCAAAACTTAGGATATTAAGTTGGACCCTTTTCTTATTTAGTTACTTCTGATAATTATTGTTATTGTTATTACTAGCTAATGTTCATAAGTTTTTTCTTCATCTCATTAGGTATGGAAGAAAGCAAATGTTGTGATCTAGTTTCTTCCCCACCTTTGGTTAAATTGTGCTTTCCAGGACAATAGCCACTAGTCACAAATGGCTGCTGAACACTTGAAATGTAGTTAATCTGAATGGAGATATTCTGTAAATGTGAAATACACACTGATTTCAAAGATTTAGTAAGAAAGATAAGAAAGTATAGCATTGCAATAATTTTATAGTGAATACATGTTGAAATTATATAATATTTTAGGTATACTGAATAAAGATAGATTTTTAAATCATTCCACTTATTTCTTTTTACTTTTGTAATGTAGTTTCTGGAAAATGTAAAATTATGTATTGGTTCACTTTTTTTTTTTAATTGTGTTTTTAGAAACAGTGTCTTGCTGGGTCACCCAGGCTGGATGCAGTGGGACAATCACGGCTCACTGCAGCCTCAAATTCCTGGGCTCAACTGATCCTCCCAACTCAGCTTTGCAAGTTGTTGGGATTACAGGTGTGAGCCATCACACTGGGCTCACATATTTTACTGGACCACACTGACTTGGAAAACTCTCCTTTATTCATTTAAAAATAGCATATCAACAGTGTTTAAGGGATTTTTTTTTACAGTAAGTTAATCTATTCGGATAATAAGTATTTATTGAGTACCATGTTAGAACTGTGGTGGCAAATAAAACAAAGTCTTAGCTCTCATGGAGCTTATATTTGAGTGCGGGAAGCAGACAATTCACAAATAAGCCAATAAATACATAATGTAATTCTAGTTAGTGGCGAGTGGTATGGAGGAAGTAGAGCAGAGTACGAGAATTTCCTGAGGCTTTGCTGGGAAAGACAGAGCCTCTTGTAGATAAGTGGGTCAGATAAAGCATCTTGGAGGAGATGTCCCTTGAACAGAAACTACAAGTGATGAGGAGTGGCAAGCTGGGTGAACTTCACAGGTGAGAGGATCACCGGCAGAGGGAACTGCAAATGAAGAGTCCCTGAGGCAGGCACAAGATCAGTGTGTTAAAAAAAGTGCTTGTGGCTGGAGCAGAGGGAGGCAGGAGAGTGGTAGCAGATGCCGTGGCTAAGTAGGTAGCATTGTTCTCAAAGTATAACTCACAGACCCCTGGATATCCCAAGACTGTCAGGGGTGTCTTCAGGGTCAAAGCTATTTTAGTGTGTTAATATTTGCACTGATGATGGAAGCCATGGTGGAGCCCCAGTGCCTTTCAAGGTGGGGGCACTAAACTCTTGTAGTCCCTATATTCTCATTGCCATTCAAGACCAGCACACCTAATGCCAGCTTCACTTAAGAGTGACCTTGGTAAAGCAGTGAAATTATTAATTACATTAAATCTCGAGCTGTGAGTACACATCTTTTTCACATTCTTTTTAATGAGATGAGAAGTACATGCTAAATACTTCTGCTGCATGCTCAGATAAAATGGTTATCCCAAGGAAAAGCACCAGGGCGATTGAATTGTAAGCTTTACTTGCAGTGTTTTTCATGGAATGCTGTTTTTACTTGAAACAATATCTTACAAATCAGTTATTCAGACTCAGGTATTTAGCAAACATTTTCTCAAAAATGAACTTATCACTTCAGAAGTGAGCGTATTCACTTTGAGGAAAACAAATGACATTATTTGTTGCTAATGATAAAATGTAAGGTTTCAAGAGAATGTTAGAACTTTTTGGAAAAGTGTCAACCTCCATGAGCTGCTTGACAGGGGCTCAATACTGATGAAATTCTTGGTGAAATTAATAAATATGTTTTTGATATTATGTAATAAAATATGCTAACATTTAAAAGTTCTACATAACTCAATGAACCTATAGTTTCCAATGTTCAATACATAATATCAAAAATCATCTCTGGGTAAAAGATTCATTTAAAGTTGAAGATAGAACAATGTATTTTACTATAACAGTGTACAAAGGGTTCATTCGTAAAGCTTCAGATTCCACATTGCAAATAACTCTGAAGACATTACCACTTACATGTTGTACCAAAGAAAAATATCCCCAATTATCTGAAAATACTACTAAGATATCCCTGACTATTCGAACATATTTGTCAGGACTAGATTTTCTTTACATCCTTCAATGAAAATGACATATTAAAATGGATTAAATGCAGAAGCAGATAGGGTAATCCAGCTTTCTTTTTTTAGGCCAGACAGTACAAAGATTTGCAAAATATGAAACAATGGCACCCTTTTCAGATTTGGGGAGGAAGTCAGTATAATATTTTTTCATAAAAATATGTTCTTACCATGGCATATATTTACTATGGCCATTTATAAACAAATTAGTAAACTAATATTTCTAATATTTCTCATTTTTAATTTCAAATACAGTAGATATCAGCAGACATAACCTACATAAACAAAATATTTTGGGGTTCTTCAATAATTGTTAGGAATTTAAAGAGTCCTTGAAGCCAAATTGAGAACTGCTGATCTAGAGTTAGAAATTTGGATTGTATTCTAAGTATAATGGAATAGCATAGTTAGAATTTAAACATAGGGTATGACAAGATCTAATTTATATATAAAGTATTACTGTAGCTACTGAAGACAAGGGTGTATCATAAGAGGGGCTATATGGAGGCCAGTTAGGATGCGCAAATTAAGAGATGAAGTCTTGAATCAGGGTAGTCATGGTAGATGCAGTAAGAATGCATTGGATTCAGATATATTACTATTTACAAGGTAGAACCTGAAATTTACTGATGATTCATGTGTCTATAATATTTTACCTCATTCTTATTTATTCATATGCCTTTCTACCTTTTGATCATATGCATACATGAATTTATGTAATTGCAACCATAGTTATCTTACATTTTATATTCTTCATTATTTGGTTATCTTTTTATTATAAACTTTTTAACATGTAGAGTCTTGATCTTCATAGCCGTTATTCTCAAGTTTGCCTATTACTATGTAAACCAAATGTGCCATAATTCATTTATGATTTTTGCTTATTTAACATTTAGGTGATTTTTTAAATATTAGAGCTAAATCACATTGTATTTATCTGCATTTATAATGGCTTTCTTCTATCAAATTGTTTTCTTAGCATAAATTTAGATAGGATCACCCTTATCTTTTATTATACAAGAGCAAACTGTCTATTTTAAACAATACTTATTTCTCCTCTCCATTATTCTAGAGGTTGCTGGTAATAAGGTCAAGTGTGTCCAAATTTTATTTGTCTCAATACCTCAAGGAATAACATGAATCCAAGAACATGGAGGTTAACAGACCAGAAATTAGACTTGGGGCTGATCTTCAAGTTCTATGGTTAGATTGGAGATAGTCTCTGATGAGCATTGAATGATGCTCTGAAGATGAGGCATTTATAGGCAGAAAAAGAGTGACCAAAATCATTGCTACTTAGAATATGGTCACTGGATCAACTGCATAGGATTTCACTAAGAAAATATGATGGACTTGTTGTTTTTGTTTGTTTTGCAAATGAAGTTTGGGAGTAGGGACTTGGAGCACTGCCCATACAACTTCCTCTTTTCAGCTCCCAAAGTACCTCTTAAGATTCCTAGGGATTAATGGAACATAATTTGAAATCCCATGATCTGGATAGTGAATGCAGTCACTCAACTTACATGTAGTGCCTACCTTCTCTGTACCAGATTTGCAATAGGTTCTGGGAAGATAAGATAAATAACCCCTTACTTGAAAGTTGACCCAAATAGAAGCCTCAGAACTTTGTCTTAATTCTTCCTTTACACAGATATTCTTTAACTGATCATTTCTTTTTTCTTTCTCTTTTTTTGGAAACAGGTACTCACTTTGTCACCCAGGCTTGAGTGTGGTAGATCAATCATAGCTCACTACAGCCTGGACCTCCTGGGCTCAAGTGATCCTCCCACCTCAGACTGAGATTATAGGCATGAGCCACTATGTCTGGCCTAACTCATCAGTTTCTAAAACGATTCTTTCTATTTCTGATACGTCTTTCAAATCTATTCCCTCCATTCTATTTCCAGCAACAGTTTGGTCTTTGTCATCAATCACTTGGACTACTACTGGACTGCCCTGGCTATGGTGTTTTCATATTGATCATTTATCCTCAAACTGTTGTCAGTCACCCACTACCCTCTTGAGACACAAATTTTAATGTGCATTAGAATCACCTGGGTTCTTGTCAAATTGCAGATTTTGATTTAGCGTTATCTGATGATTCCGCATTTCTGACAAGTTTCACGTGAGTTCTGTGCAGTTTGTCCATTGATCACACTCTGAGTAGCAATGATTTAGATCATTCTTTTTTGCTTCTAAGCACCTCATCTTTAGAGCATCATTCTATGCTGATCAGAGAATATCTCTAATATCTCCAATATATTCTAGCCATATCTCTTTCCACTTTCTCTCTCTCCACACACTCTCCTTTCTGCCCTCATCATTGTGCTAATAATTCTTCTAATAAACAATGAATTTATTTGTAATGAAGTAAAAGTTCGGAAATCCCTCTTTCCCACCATTTTGCCCCATAGCCAGGCTCTGAGAGATCCAAATTCTCCTGATTTGGTGACAAATTAATATTTGCTAAAACAAGAAGTTCCTTGGATTAAACCATATTTTACGGATGTTCATTTATTGTTTTCACACATACTGTGGAAGATTTTATTTATTTCCAAGTAGTTACTGTAAGATCATTACAAGCTCAAAGTTTAGTAGAGTGTACTGAGAATGTTCTCTCTTTGTATTGGCTGGATACTAGTTAGCATAAATTTCAGTTCATGATAATTATAAGAAGCCTTGAGCTGTTTCCTCTATTTATTGCTCTCCGGTGCAGGTCAGCAGGGCAGAGGGTGGTCTGTGACCGTGACCCGTTAATGCTTTTGCAGCCATTACCATCTTCATTTCCTCACCTGTGAAACAGAGGTTTTATTTGCCTTACCTGCCTACCTGGGGTGTTATGAAAGCCAAATGAGACAATGACAATCGTAACAGCAACCATCACCACTATTCCTAATCTCATAGAATTACTTTTCTTGTTGTAAAAGCCACTAGAAGTCGAGTAGCTGATATGTGCCAGTCATCACTATTGGGGCAACGTATATAATAAGCAATTCCTGCTGCCTCTCTCCTGAGTCCTTTCACTTTTGAGAAATAAACACAGTGGTCTCTGATATCAGTTTTATCACAGACAAAGCTGGAGGAAGAAAACAACTTGGATTTGAGGCCCATCTGGGATTCCTTCTCTTTCTCTCCTAAATAGAACATACCTACCTCCCAAAGCCGATGTGCTAGACAAGTAACAGCAGGCCATCTGGTCACCTGAGCCCTACCTGGTCCCCAGCAGGGGGAAGGCCCACCCCAGGCTGGATCCAGAGTGCAGTCAAGCCTCAGTATGCTGTCACCCTTTCCTGGGAAGCTAGGAAAGACTGTATCAGGAAGACTGAGAACTGAGTCCCCTATAGTTTTGAAAGGGAAATTCTTATTTGATGGGGAATAATGGGCATCTAAAAAGAGGGAAACATTGTTTGTTCCATGTATACATTATTCTGTTTAATCCCTGCAACTGTACTTTGATATACATATTATTTTCCTAGTGAGAAATACAAGGCTTAGCGTGTTTTAGAAACTTGCTCAAGTTCTTTCAGCTAGTTTGCATATGCAAATGTGTTGCACACTCTCAACTCTTTAGTAATAATGAAACACTTGAGGTCTGGGGGTTTTATCGGGAAAAGTATTTGCTAACTATGGGACTGGTTCGCAAGGAGTAGGTTCAAAAGGAGAATGTTGATAGAAGCCCAAGATATTCTAAGCAGGACTCAAAGAAGGTGAGAAAATGCTTGACCTAACTTCAGGAAGTAAAAAATTACTGAAAGCACGGAGATCTGAGTTTGAGAATGAGGCTGCAGGAGAAAATTTGTGCTAGGCTAACAAAGAGAACCTTTCCTAATAGTACTAGGAACCTGGTTGTCTACCTAAATCACTGAACAAAAGAAGGTGGTTGACCCGAACTTCAGGAAGTCAAAAAATTACTGAAAGCATGGAGGTCTGAATTTGAGAATGAGGCTACAGGAGAAAATTTGTGCCAGGATAACAAAGAGGACCTTTCCTAATAGTACTAGGGACCCAATTGTCTACTTAAACCACTGTTGGAACAAAAAGAGGGTGGGAGGGGAACAAGCATAGACAATCATATTCTCAGCCACTTTTGCTTGCCTGATGAGACCAAGCTGTCTCCAGTGTTTCCCTAAAGTGGAAGCTGTTTCCAGGAGGTGGTCTGCACACAGCATTTCTAGGCAGGAGGTTAAAAGCTCTAACATAAGATGCATACTTAATGTGATTTTCTGCTTCATTCTCCTTTAAAGATAAACTGGGGAAGCTAAAGTGTCAATGTTTGTAGCTTCATTCTCTGTTGTAATTGGATGATATTGCTTGCATTTGAAATGGGAGCCAAGCGAAGAGAAACTAAAAACTTCTTAAATGGTGCTTTGATTCTTCAGGGGAGTAGAGACACAGAGACTGATGAGTTATTTGGACCCTCCTGAGAAAAACCCCTGACGTTGTCAAGCCCTCCACGTTTATTTACTTAAAAACAAGCTTCTCATTCCTCAGAGTTTCAGAAATGATCCTGCATGTTATTGACAAATAATAATTTAATGGACAGCCTGATTAGATGGCCACAATGAATTAGCTATCAGCCTGACAGCCATGCAAGCATTATGTTCTGTATCTGTTTACTCAGCACTAGGTGAAATACAGAAGTCTATTGAAAATCAGATTTCCATGCTGCTTTGTCAAAGCAAATTTAATCACAGCCAGAACATGTGGCATCCATCATTTCCACTTCAGAAGACATCAACGGGGGCAGATCAGCAACAAGGAGCTGGGCTGCCATGGCTGTCCTCCACTCACATGAAAATTAAATTTAACTATAGAACCTTGATAAATGAGGCCACGGAAGCCATCAAACATGATGACTAAATGCTCGGTATTAAAGTCATCCCCAGAGGCCCCAAACTGGAAAGAAGCACAGTCTCATTTGATCCCACCTTGAGGTCTTTGCAGGCATTCACACCTCTGCTATGGATAGATAAATATGGGCTTTAGCATACTGCCCCAGGGGGTCCAGAGATGATTTTTCTGGAACTCTTTACTTGGTCTTTGCTTTTCCAGAAGTTTCTGTGAGAGCTGTCATAGTCACTTGCCCTATCCATCCTTTCCTTACACACGCCTTCCCTTTTTCATCATTCATTCTGCCCATCAGGCATTGCTTCTCCAGCCCCCAAATGAGTCTCAGATCTCAGCTGTTTTTAAAATATTTCTTCTCTAGCATCACACATTATTCCTCCCTCAGACTCCAAGTTAGGGGGAAATAAGACTACAGATACAGTTTTGTGGACTGCCAAGACGGTGAGCTGTTTGAGGGCAGGGACCATTTTATTGGTTTATTTTTTAGCCCTAGAGCCTACAGCATATGACACATAGATCGGGCTGGATTCCTGTATGTCAAAGGAATGAATGAGCAAATGGATGCTCATGGAACTCAGTGGAATGTTCTAATCATAGGATTTAGAGGTGTCTCTTTCCTAATGTAATCCAGATGTATATACTGGCTGTATTATTAAATATCTGCAGGATAATTATGTATACCCACTTCTTTGAAATTCAGTTTTGATGACTAGCTAATCCAACTGACTTTTATATATCTCAGTTTTAAATGGTGTGTTTAATCCTATCCATCCCATGTGGTTGTTAGGGGGTCTAAATGCAATAATGTATTAATACTGGTTAGCACAGGGCCTCCATACATGAAGAATCAACATATATTAGCTTCCATCATTGTCATCATCATCACCATTGTGGTTGTCAGTATTTATATGCTATTTGGTCAGCACCAGTCTTGGCATTGCCACAGAAGACAAGGAAAAAGCCACACATACAGGAACAATATACAAGAAGAGGCCGGGCACGGTGGCTCACGCCTGTAATCCCAGCACTTTGGGAGGCTGAGGCAGGTGGATCACCTGAGGTCAGGAGTTCAAGACTAGCCTGGCCAACATGGTGAAACCCTGACTCTACTAAAAATACAAAAATTAGCCAGCCGTGGTGGTGTGTGCCTATAGCCCCAGCTACTTAGGGAGGCTGAGACAGGAGAATCCCTTGAACCCAGGAGGCAGAGGTTGCAATGAGCAGAGATCATGCCACTGCACTCCAGCCTGGGTGACAGAGCGAGACTCCATCTGAAAAACAAACAAACAAAAAAAAGAGGAATACAGAACAGACTGTGAAAGCATAGCATTTCAAAGTAAGGCCTGCCCAGCTGTGTATCGAGAAACCTGACTTAGTGGGAACATATCTAGGCCTTGGAGGGTAAGTCATTGTAGGCAGAGAGCCCTGAATAATGTGGGAAATAGAAGTGTGCCTGAGACTGGGGTAGAAACATGGATCGAGGAATGGGACATAAAGGAGACAGGCCTAACTTTAATAGAAGAAGGTTTGATTGGGGATTCATAGAAGATTAAATTCTATAGGTGTGGGTGGAGTTAAAAGTTGGAGAATCTTGGCCGGGCATGGTGGCTCATGCCTGTAATCTCTGCACTTTGGGAAACCAAGACGGGCGAATTATGAGGTCAGGAGATCGAGACCATCCTGGCTAACACAGTGAAACCCTGTCTCTACTAAAAAAAAATACTAAAAATTAGCTGAGCGTGGTGGCACGTGCCTGTAGTCCCAGCTACTCAGGAGGCTGAGGCAGGAGAATCACTTGAACCCGGGAGATGGAGGTTGCAGTGAGCCGAGATGTCGCCATTGCACTCCAGCCTGGGCGACAGAGCGACACTCTGTCTCAAAAAAAAAATAAAAATAAAAATAAAGTTGGAGAATCTTGAAATCTAGGTAGGGTTTGAACTTGTGGCTTGATACATACGCGTGGAGATCTGATTCTTCATCAGGGAATCACATATAAAAGTGAATAATTAATATAATGGGGGATGAGAGGCTGGGAAATGAGATAACAGGTAGCAGATGAGGGACTATGAGTAAGGGACAAACATAATGCATCTTCTAGAGGAAGAATCAGTGGGTTTGGGTGACTCTTCTGTGTTCATTGCCAGACAGTGAGAAGCACATTGCTGTTGAGAAGCAAAGTCCCTTTCCTAACACCAGCAAGAGGGAAAGGCAGGATGAGTTCATCTCCCTCCAAACTGATTGACTTGCTGGAATAATTTAAAGTGTTACCAATTGAGATAGCTCTACAGCGTGAGAGCACTGTGCACATGGAGTTATATTTATACCTCCTTCTTTTTAACCTCATCAAATGCCAATTTAAAAACTTATAGTCAATAATCAAGAACATTTTAACTCCCCTGGAAAAATTATGATGTGCCCTTAAGTGTACCCCCATGCTTAAATTTTCAACATGAAGCATTCAAAGGGAGTTTGGACTGAGTACTGTCTACCTTCTTAGTGGATTTACACGAACATTTTTTGAAGTTGTTATAAAAATTGTTAAAGCCTTTTCCTGGTATCTCTTGGAAACACTTAGAAGCTTTGGCAGAAATCGTTGTCTTTGGTCTAATCACATATTTCCAAAGGCAGTTTACAAAACATGTTATTTTGCTATTTACTAATTATATTTATTTGATACAGCAATCACTTAATAGCCTCTGGCTGCATTTACAAATAGTATTGAAAAAGCTCCCGCTGTTACACTTATAATTTATTATAGACAACATAAAAATAAGATGCTCTCCCTCCGTGTGCATAACACACACAGGGATGCTTAGAGAAAAACTCTGTACAGATCCCAAATGATCAAATATAAAGGGCAGTTTTAGCTGGGAGCATTCGTTTCTTTGTAGACAGCTGGAGATCGTGGCTCTTCTCTATCTGTGGTTGGAGAGAGGAGAAGCAAAGTCATGCCTGGGATACTGGCTTTAGTTGGCCAAGAAAGGTGGAAAACTGTGCCCTCAGGGGACAGATTGGTGCTTGCCACCCTCTACCGTTTTTCAGGATAATCTGAAACAGCCAGGTAGAATGTGGTCCTCAGGGATCTCAAAGAGCCCATGACTAGCAATACTTTCTCCAGATATGTTTATGCAAAAATAGACTGTCTTATGCAGAAACCACCAAAGTTGTGTGGTTTCAGTAGTATGCCAACAGCCCACTTTTTTGGGGGGTTGGAAATCTTCCACCTACCTATACAGGTGGTCCATTTTAGCCTCTTCTCATCTGAATAGTCATTCTTTAAACATTTATCAGGCACCTGCCTTGTGTAAGATGTAAGAATCCTCTGCGAAGCCCATACTCTGGTAGTTAGAATAAAGCACTTCTCTCTTGCTTCCTATATTAGTCTGTTTTCACACTCCTGATAAAGACATACCCAAGATTGGGTAATTTATAAAGAAAAAGAGGTTTAATGGACTCACGATTCCATGTGGCTGGGGAGGCCTCATAATCATGGTGGAGGGCAAAAGGCCAAGAGAGAATGAGAACTAAGAGAAAGAGGAAACCCCTTATAAAACCATCAGATCTTGTGAGACTTAACTACCATGAGAACAGTATGGGGGAAACCACCCCCATGATTCAGTTATCTCCCACAGGTCCCTCCCACAACATGTGGGAATTATGGGAGCTACAATTCAAGATGAGGTTTGGGTGGGGACACAGCCAAACCATATCATCTCCTATACCTGAGGAAGACTCTATAACGAGAGTCATAACAGAAAAGTGGTTTTCACTCCCAGTTGCAATTAATTCCATGTTAATCCCCTATTAGGCATTGATTTCTCTGTGCTTCTTCGGCCCATTAAAATCATTTATTCTATTTCTTACATGCATTCGTTTCTTTCCCTAAAGCTTCCAAGATTGTAAACGTCTCTAAGGATAGGGGACATGTTTCATGGATACTTATATCATTGACTTAACTTAATGACTAGAAGTAAGGTGTTATTCTCAGTTAAATGTTAAATACAATATGACATTAGAAATCATTTTATCCTGGATCAGTTAATTTCATTAATGTGTCTCAAAAAGCAATGACATTAATCAATAAACCAATGCTAGGACTGATACATTTTTGATGGGAAGTTGAGTGTCAGAAGTGTCTGTTTTATAAATGAGAGTGGGAGAGAGTCTGGCTCTGTTTGCAAAGGCATAGGGTAAAATAGAGATTCATCATGGTGGGAGATGCAGGTGGACAGTGATGGTTTCAAAGGAGAAGAAGGATACCAGAAGAAGAGATGGGCATGAGATAAAGTCACTCCTCCCTTTGATCTTACAGTTCTGCCCGATGCCTGGCATATTTTGAAGGTTATGCTCCACCCATAATGGATGCAAATAAACCAGAGACTGATGCAACTGTAATGCTTACACTGTGTACTTCCAAATAGGAGGATCCAAACATGAATTAGAGCCTGAGTTTCCTTGTCCAGCATATTAGCAAAGCATTTTAAAGGAACTTCACTACATGCTGCAAATAAATAATGTGATTCATGCAGAAACAGATGCTATTTTATTGTGCTAGTAGAATATGTAAATAATTTATGCAGTAAGTCCAATCATACTTTGAGAGAATAAATGATGATAGTCATGCCTTTCTCTTGCCGTATATATTAATTATAGAGATCTAATGCATTATAAATTTACTAATCATTTGAAAGAGGAAAATAGTTTTGTTTTAAAATATTATGATATATCCCAGTGAAAGATTTGAGCACATGAATATTTATTTATTTATTTTTGAGACAGGGTCTCACTCTATCACCCAGGCTGGAGTGCAGTGGCACAATCTTGGCTCACTGCAACCACCACTTCCTGGGTTAAGGTGATTCTCGTGCCTTGGCCTCCTGAGTAGCTGGGACTGCAGGCACATGCCACCATGCCTGGCTAATTTTTGAATTTTTGGTAGAGATGGGGTTTTGCCATGTTGGCCAGGCTAGTCTCGAACTCCTGGCCTCAAGTGATCTGCCTGCCTTGGCCTGCCATAGTGCTAGGATTTCAGGCATGAGCCACCATGCCCGACTGAGCACATGAAAATCGATTTCAGAAGTATCTATACCACATAGAAAATTCAAGATAAATTGGGAAAAATCTTATCTAAAAATATTTGAGCCTTTTGCTTTTTCAGTGGAATTTATACCAGTTCCACTTTTCTTGGTAAGGGTAGATTACAAAAGACTTGGGTCAGAGATGATTCTGCATTTCCAATAGTCTATTAATGCTATTTGGGCAGATCCCTTGTTCTGTGTTTTTCACATGATCTCAACATTTTTCTTCTGCTCCAATATCTGTGTGGGCTGTGCTATTATCCAGGCGTAGGAGTGGCTTACTCTTCCAGGGTTTCTCAGGGAAGTATTTTCAACTGAGAATTATGTCCAGTGAATCTGGAAAAAAGTGGCCAACAGAGTAGGTGCTTTTATACTTTGGCCATACTGGTTGGAAATAGGAACATACAGAAAATAGGGAAAGTATAAACTTAGAAAACACTGTCTGTCACTTTATGTTCTCTCCTAGCATTCATTGTTTCACTAGCGCTCTCTGTAAACCTTGATCTGAGCTCGAATGTGTCTCCATCCTATGACTACGACTACAAAATTTAACCCAGTGAAAGCATTTGCACAACTCAGTTTGGACACTTTTTTTTTTTTTTTTTTTTGAGATGGAGTCTCACACTGTCACCCAGTCTGGAGTGCAGTGGCGAGATCTCCACTCACTGCAACCTCTGCCTCCCGGGTTCAAGTGATTTTCCTGCTTCAGCCTCCCAAGTAGCTGGGATTACAGGCACCTGCCACCACACCTGGCTAATTTTTTGTATTTTTAGTAGAGACAGGGTTTCATTGTATTGGCCAGGCTGGTCTTGAGCTCCTGACCTTATGCTCCACCTGCCTCAGCCTCCCAAAGTGCTGGGATTACACACTTATGCCCGGGCACTCATTTTTAAGTCTGTTTATTTTTCAGTAGTTCTTCATTATTTTTCCACCATTTTAATTTATTCCTGGAATTGAAAAGAGAAACATTCTGATGGATAATTGGCTGCTCATTAATAGGTGTTTAGTTCCCCCAGTGAACCACCCCTAGGTTCAGAAAGCCACGGTCGCTTCCTTTTGTATTTGGACACATCTGCTTGTTCTACCAGTTCCCTGTTAATATCTTCAACTACTCCCTTATGGCCCATGCAATGAATGTGCCTAGTATTTTCCTGTAGCCCAGGGACTAAACATTCTCCATATGAGAATCTACTTTATCCCTTCATGCTCAGAGTCTTCCTGATGAGTGACAAGACCAGAATGTTGGGTATAGGCCATTGACAGGCCTGACAAGTGGATAGCGGCTGCTGGCTAAAACCCCATCTCTACAGATAACTCTTTCATAGTTACACAACACTGAAAACTCACTTGGAGATTACCAGATAAAGTTTTGAACTTTTCCTGGAGGTTGGGTCCTGCTGCATGGTGAACACTGCTCTACACCCTACTATCCACCTAACTCTTTGGCAAGTTCAGCCTGATTGCATTTCTGCCCAGTCACTTCCTAATAAATGTTTTATATTTATTTCTTGTAAGCCACTTTCCAAGACAAATTTTACCTTTCTCTGAATGCTCATTCTAAGGTTTTTACAGCACTCAGGTATAAAACTTAATTAAAATGCCCCAATATTTATCATAAGCTTGTGAATGTATACATCTGTTTGTCTTTTTCTTGCTTAACTTGTCCCTTCACTTACATTGGATCCAATTTATCTGAAAATTATAAGCATGTGAATAGCAGAAAACATTTAAGGGTGTCTTCCAACCCTCCTCCCATCCACTCCAATAGGCCACTCCCTCCTTAGGCAAAGGAGCCTTTATCAGCCTTGTTTAGATTTGGTTAATGGACTCTTCACTGAGGATAATGTCTTAACTTGATATTTTAAGCCATGCCATTAATTAGTAACATGCTCTTGTAACTTAATGCCAGTTCCTTCACTTCATTCTGCAAACCATTTTTGTTCTAAAATAAATTTCATAAAGGAATCACTTCTCTTTGCTTAGTTTCAGACGTCTAAATTAGCCCTAGGCATTCCTATTTATTTCTGGTTCTGAGGACCTTCTGGAATTAGATCTGACACAGAGTCCTCCACAGGGAGCTGACAGCTGGCAGCACCAGAATGGATGATGCACTGAAGGAGTGTAGAGTCAGAGTGACCTCAGGAACAGATTAATCTCCATCTATGCACAGATATATGTCAGACTTATTCCTGAGAGCTCTGTTATACAAAGCCCAAAAATCTTAGAGCTGGGGAGGATACTAGAGGCCATTTGTTTTATTTATTAATTTATTTTTATTTATTTATTTTTCTGAGACAGTCTTGCTGTCTCTCCCAGGCTAGAGTACAATGGCGCGATCTTGGCTCACTGCAACCTCCGCCTCCCGGGTTCAAGTGATTCTCCTGCCTCAGCCTCCCAAGTAGCTGGGATCACAGGTTCCGGCTGCCACGCCTGGCTAATTTTTTGTATTTTTAGTAGAGGCGGGGTTTCACCGTGTTGACCAGACTGGTCTTGACCTCCTGACCTCAAATGATCCACCCGCCTTAGCCTTCCAGAGTGCTGGGGTTACAGGTGTGAGCCACTGGGCCCAGCCCCATTTAGATCAAGTCTGACATTTTACCCATGAGACTGAGGCCCAGAAAGAAGTGACCTGCTGGAGTCATAGAGCCGATTAGTACAAAAAACAGTATTAGAACCCAGGTCTTCTGGTTCCTAAAAATGTATGGGGATTTAGGTATTTAAGAGTTTCAGTTCTTCCTGCTGATTTTAGGGCTTAACACATAAGGAGACCTGAGAGTTAACTAGCAAAATTGAAATGACTATAATAAATTAACATTGTATATAGTGCCTGGGAGCTATGATTACAGGTGGTGTAAAAATGCAAAATGTAATGAGAATGATAACTTTACTGAGAAGCTTCTGAAAATGGGATGATATAATGTCTGCCTAGGGCCAAATGAGAGGTGCTTCCCCCAGCCAACTGATACTCTGTGACTTCATGGAATATATAAGAACGTTTGCCCAGTTTGCCATGGCTTGCAACTATGATGCCCAAAACATAACATTATCTTTATCATTCCCAAATTATTTATAAGAGTGATTTTCCTGGTAGACTACAACTCATCATATCATTTGATTTAGAAGCAGTTCCACAATTTACCAGTTGCTTTTCTTATGTCAATTGAAATAGAACAGTATGGGAGTAAAGTTTAGCATAGTGTACATTTTCTGGGAGTTTTGTGTTTCTTACTATTATTGGATCAAAACACTTTTACCTCCTGTGGATTAGTTATGCATATCTACATATCTGAAACCTTTTTGATTCAAAAATCCCTAGGGGCAGAAAGCCTCTGGGATAAATACTTAACAAATTATGTTTGAACAATTACATAAGAAAGAGATGGTCCCTGGCTCATTAAGAACAACACATGACCAGTTACTTCCTTGTATTTGTAACATTACTGGACTGGCAGATGAAGGGAAAAACCATTACCCATAGATAGAGTTTAGCTTTATTCATTGAGATAGCCAGCAGCTTTCTCCCAATATGGACATGCTCCTGGTGGGTAGGGAGAAATTGGGCAGTATGATAATAGAGTCAGATGGGCTCGTTTCACTAAAATATCTGTATGCAAAATATTAGATTCGTGTCACCCTAAAATATATCTGCAGTCCCACTGGTATTTTTATGTAATTAACATAAATACATAATCTAACAAAGTAACAGCCTCCCACGCTTTCAAGGGTCCACCTTTTCTGGCATATTTGGGAAGGGGGAACTTGTTCTCATGTTACTCCTAATGCAATCAAGGGGATTTGCTTCACTCCTTGACTGTTCTGACACCTCCCAACCACAGCCCCCTATATTTGTTATATCTTCTTGTTCATGAACTTCAGCAAATCGGTAAGTGTAGGAGTGACTGCATTCACCTCCACCACTCTACCCTTTTGCTGCTCACATGACCTCCACTCAAGATCATTCAAGTATGTCCTATGGGGAAGAGGACTACAACGGTCAATCTCTAGGAGGTATTTTCTCAGGGACATAGTCTAGGTTCTTGCTGTGCCACTTTCAAGTTCTGCCCCATCTCAGTCCATCTTTCAACCTATCTTTGTAGCCAAATGTGGTAACTGAGTACTTCTCTGTGCAGTGTTCTAGATGCTGAGACAATGAGAGGAGATATGATGGTGATTCCTGCTCAAAAGGAGATTTACATTCTGGTGGTAGGAGAGACACAATTAAAAATCAAATAAACAAGATTCTTTCAGAAACCAACAAGAGCTCTGAGGAAAAAACACTTTTCATTCATCACATACCATATCCCTATCTTTACATATCTGTTGTTTGGCTCCCCTTAGGGATTGCCACCACCATGAACAGAAAGGAATTTATTTATCTTCCTATCTCCCGTACAGTTTATGGAGGATGCAGCAGCTCCCAGCAGTGCATTTCTCACTACCTGATTTGTTCAGTCTAGAATAATCTCCTGCTGTACTTCAGTCATCCTCCTCCCCCAGGTCTGATTGGGTCAAGGTTTCCCTGTCATTGTGTGGTGCAGGTTGTCTGCTCATCTGGTTGTCATCCACTGGGTGATCACAGGATCCAAATAGACACTCAGCCCCAAGAGTAATTCTCAGAGCAGTCAGAAGACACATTGAGAAAACGAAGCACAGTCTTCACAGATACCCCTGCCCACACCAAGGAGACCATTTAACAACTTCATGAGTCTTCTTGGCTGGCAGATGTTTGCTCTTTACACTGGAGTCTTCAGGGATATAAAAGATAGAACTATTTCAGGCCCGCCTTCTCCCTATGGATCATCTCTTAGCTACACAAAGGTTGAGCAGAAACTTTGCTATTAATATTTTTCCCCATTAAATCTGAAGCCAAGCCAGTTTCTTGACCTGGGCATTCTCCTTTCATCTTTATTTGAAGGGAATCAGTTTCAGGACCCATTCCTCTCTCCAAATAACTCTCCAGGAAAGTGTGGCTGATTGTGCTTCAGTTACATAGGAAACATACTTATCAGTTTGGGGCATGACGCAAATTATGAAGGATGACAAATATGTTTTAAAGCATCTCTTCATATGACCTATTAAAAATGTTGAATACACCAGGCCAAAAATAGATGACAGAATCAAATTTTTTTTTCTTAATAGGATGGAATGATGTGTTTCAACCATGGATATATGATATGATGGGGAGATATATATATATATATATATATATATATATATATATATATATATATAAAATTCTAAACCTTATTGGCACTAGTTCAGGGTGAGGGAGATCAGGCATAACTTGACAGTAGTTGATCTGAAAAGACCCTAAGGGCATCAGTAGACCATGAACTCACCCTACATCCACAGAATGGCATAGCAACAAAAGGGCAAGTGCCTAGAACCAGGGACGATATATTCCCACTGACATCTGCACTGATAAACTCAAATCTGAAACACTGCGTCTAATTTGGGGACTAACTCACTGACAGGGATACTTATAAACCAGAGAGCATTCAAAGTATGTTGGCTCCAGTGCAAGGACATCTGAAAACTGTATAATATAATGAACTATTTCTAGAACTGAAGAATTTAATACAGAAAGAAAAGGCTCATGGTAGACATAAGTTTCTTCCAATATTTACATGGCTAGTGTGTGGAAGAATGAGTTGGTAGAAACCATGTTGTACAAGACAATTGATGGCAGACTGACAGGAATTTCAAACTAGAACAGTCCAACAGTGGAACAAGCTATTTAACAAAAAAGTGAGCACTTTGTCACTGAAAATGATCAAGTAGGGGCTTGAACAGGTCTGTGAAATGTAAATCATTATTACCTTTATTTTATTCAAGTTATTATTATGATCTTTGTGACAACTCTTTTTAGTCTTTTTTGGCCCACAATATGGAAAAATTCAAAGCATGAATATTTTTCAGCGTTGACCCTCTCATCTTTCTCCTCTCTTATTTGTGCATAAAGTTTTCATCACCTTCCGAAGTGCTGTCCTCTCTGGTGAATGTCTGATGGAGCATGGTAAGTAGTAAATTACTATGGCCTGGAAGGCTCAGTAATTACCAGGAAGTGACTTGGGCACTGGAGAAAATCTGGCTCATTATATTATTTAAAAATGAGCCTTATTAAGAAATTCACAAATATATTGCTTTAAAATGAAGCTTGCACTAGAAGAAATACTTGACAATTATACAAATAAAGAAACTCCTTTCAAAATTAGTATTCTAGAGGGAATCAGATGAGTGTTTATTAACTAAAAAAACAGAAAATGTGCTCCTTGCCTGGTGAATATATAATAGAAATGTGTGAGAACATCGCTGTGTAATGCTAGCTAAGTCTTGCTGGCATTATTTATGCAGCCTGTGTCAGCCATGAGGAAGTCATGGTGGGTTCTATGTAGGACTAAAATTCATTTGTCTTTGGAGTCAGTGTTTGCTTACATTTCTGCTACTTATCTGGATCATAAGTTTGATAACTCAGCTTATTGTGCTCATGTTATCCACATAAAAATGGAGTAATTATTTCCATTTGCCTCATCAAACCATTGTGAGCAGACTTTTCAGCTGAACATAGTAAAGAGAAATTAAATGACATCCTTCTACGACCAACGCTGGCATATTTACTATTTTGCACTCCCTTCATAGGCAAGACTATGCTTTTGAAAAACCTAGGAAATATTTTAGAGTTTATCTCAAATTATACTGAAGCCCACCTCTATGATCATGAGCAGAAGAAGAGTGGTGTAACTCAGTGCTCTACTTCCATTGGAGATCAGACTTAAGCATAGTAAGTATAGTTTGTGCTGAACTTTTGTTTCTCTCATAACTTCAGAAGAGAGAACCAAATCTCTATAAGGAGGTAATGTATCCTATTGTCTTTCAGGTGATTCTTTGAAATGTTCATTAGTTTCAAAATCTGTTTATTACTTGTGTTCTTATTGCCATTGTAAAGATATATCAGTTCATTAGTTTTCATCTGTATTCCTAAGGAATTTAAAAACAGAGGTTCCAAGTAGGAAAATCCAATAGCTACTTCTAGAGCCAGCAGATACCATCCACAGATATTAAGGACAGGTGGAACATTAGCTGGGAAACAGGAAGTAGAAAAAGCAGTCCACAAATGTCTGCTGAACTCTACATTTTGAACCGACAGTGCATGTCTGTCTTATTTATGTTTGTATCTCCAGGGTCTAGCACAGTGCCTGGCACATAGTGGGCACTCGATAAATATTTGTTGAATTTGCAGTAAATCGTAAATGGGAGGGTGAATTAGAAATGGAATGGCCTTACAGTATGGTCTCTGAGTTTATTATTCAAGTTATTTAGTAACAGTGGTGATTTAAATTGCACATTGTAACTTTGCTTAATAATATTAATTTCCTTTTAGCATAGATAGTAGGTCTCAAGCTGGGCTTCATCTGAAACTCAAAAATCCCAATGCCCCAGGCCACCCCCCCACAGATCAATTCAAGCAGAACCTTTAGGAGTGGAACCCAGATAATAGAATTCTTTAGAGCCCTTCAGAAAATTCTAGAGAACCATTACGGGGGTGTGTGTGGGGGTGTGTATGTGTGTGTGTGTGTTCACACGTGTGTGTGAAACATAATTTAAGCTCTGTATTACGAATTTCACTTGATACTACTTCTCTCCTTTGGCAAGGGCAGGGATTGAGGGTCTGGAGGGGAAGAACTTGCACCAGACTATAGAAAATGCGTAAATATGTATGGAGGAGTTGGTGCTATAAATCATTTCACTATTAATTATGCCATGGCCTGTTTTTATGTTTTTTTATGTTCACTCTTCTTTATAAATGAGATGAAATAGCTTTACAATGTGCCTAACATCGTTTTAAAATGCCACATAAATTCACTCCTGTTTTTATGGGGTTGAAAAATTTTAACACAAAAATAATTTGCCTAGCTTGAAGAATTTGCATAAAACCATCGTAGGGGTGTGTTAAAAATTACTCTTCTTCTTTTTAATGTAAGAGCGCAAGACAGGATGGAGGATAGATTTCATTCTTATGGTGCCCCAGGTGAATCTCACATTTGCATATTAAAGATTCAATTTAAAACAAACTCCCAAGTCACAATCGGCATTTACCCTAGAATACGTATTTCAGCATCGGCCTGGGACCATGCAAGGAAAATTCCTAGAGGGATGGCAGAGTCCACAGTTTTTCTAGCTATGCACCTCTTGTATTTACCTTTACAAATGTTAGCAGGAGAATATGGTCTGGGTAGCCCACCCCTGATGCCAGAAAGAAAATGGTAAATTACAGAAACAAAACGGTATAGCAGTTTGACTTTCACTTCTCAAGGTCTTGTGGTTCCGTTATCCCTGGCAGCAGTTGGGCTGTCTTATGCGAGTAAGTTGGTGAAAGCTAACACGTGCTATTGGAAGTGAGGAGATACTGGGAATAGCTTCTGTCTTAGGGAACAATAAATATTACCTAAAGAAATGAACTCTGGAAAGAACAATTAGATGGTGCAGGGCATGTGTGCAAGTTAAGATATGCTTGGGTTTGGCTTAGGTAGCTGTTGATATCAGGACATCAACTTGGTACCAAAATTAGCTCAAGGCAATCCATCAACAATTCTAGCATTTCTTTTCTCCTTTTTGGGTTTGCCTAGCCCCTCAGTCTAGTATTTCCTTATTCACTAAATGATGCTGAGAATGCCCTACCATCAATAATATCTTTCATTAGTGTTAAATGACAGGTACTATGTTAATTTGATATTTATTAATTTCTTAATATTTATTTTAAAACTTAAATGTGATAGAATAGCTTTCCCTTAGATTAACTTTAGTGGTTTCCTTGTTTAAAAAGTTAAAGGCTTACAAAGAAAAAGGGAGAGAGAAAGAGAAAGAGAATTCAGCTTAGGTATTTCTGCAGAACATTTAAATTAATTCTTCTCTTTGTATAGTGTCACTGCTTTATCTGCCACCTTGATTGTTTTTGCCTCATCTTCGTTTGTGGCTTAAGTTGTTTGGAGTTTGGCCAGCGTATCTATATGAGTAATGTGTTTACTGCTACGATGGGGAAGGTTCCAGTTTTAGTGCTTAGCATTGCTTGGTCTGTAGTTTGTTCTTGGCTTAAACGACTTACAGTACATGGGGTGTTTTAAGGCCCGACAATCTTTTTTTTTTTTTTTTTTTAATCCTAGAGATTTGCTTGAAAGATGAAGCTGTCACAGAGGCACCCAAGGAAGTCATGGCAATTCTCCTTCACTGTGCAGCTTTATTTAGGAGAAATGCAGAAAAGTGCAGAAGTTGCAAGAGTGTAATGTTTACAGAAAAACAAACCTAATCTTTTTACATTTTGTTCAGTGATTTTGTTTTGTTTGAAGTGTTGCTTCTCCTGCGCGCCCCCCCACCCCCCGCCTCCCACCTCCTTGGCCAACCTAACTTTTAACCCAAAACATTTTCCAGTTCTTTTTGATTGAAAATTGAGTTCATATAGAGGAACTCTATCTTCCTCACATGATGACCAAACCTGGGCCTCCAGACTCTTCCTCTTTCAGTAGGTTACACATCACATCCAGACGCACCTTGCTTATCACATCCCCACCCTCACTCAGAGACCTCCAGGGACATGGACATCTGCAGGAATCAATCCCATGGCACCAATTTACTTTTCTATCTTCTTTCACACCACATCCCTGTAAGAGCTCTGCTCATGTAAACTGGCTTATGCATTGTCACCCCAAACTGTCTTCTAGTATCTCAACTTTTCCTGTTTTCTCATACTATTTAGTCTTCATTATTGCTTTGTGTATTAGTCAAGATTCTCCAAAGAAACAGAACTAATAGGAGGTATGGACTCAAGTGCACATGTATGTATGTATGAATCTATCTATCTATGTATCTGTCTACCTATGTGTATGTCTATCTATCTATCATCTGTCATCAAATAAAGAATTGGCTTGTGTCCAAAATCTGCAGAGCCAACCTCCTAGTTGAAATCTGCAGGTCGTGGACTGCTGTAGAACCAGAGACGGCTAATATTCTTGTTCGAAGGTCATCAGGTCAGACAGGCGAATTGTCCGTTATTTGGGAGAGCGTCAGCCTTTTGTTCTGTGTAGACTTTCAGCTCACCCACATTAGAGAGGGCAATCTGCCCTACTTGGTCTATGGATTTAAATGCTAATCTCATTCAAAAACACTCTGTGGAAGTATACAGAATCATGTTTGACTAAGTATCTGGACACTCCATGACCCAGTCAAATTGACACATACAATCAACCCTCACACTCTCTTTACAAACACTTGAAGCCAGTTATGGTTACTCCCCTAGAGACAAAGTTTTTCAACCTGAACCTCTTGGGCCTTCAGCCATTCCTCATACAGTGCAGTTTGAGGTACATTAGCACCCTTGTTGCCCTTTCTCCTCACCTCCTCACAGTTTTATCCCAAAGAGGGGGCTCGTTTTACTCCTCCAGTTCTCCAAGACTGACCAGACTTCCCTTGTTTTTTTGGTTTTATTCTTTTGAGGCGCTCAATAAAAATGATTCCTGGTTGTGTATGCAGAATAAAGAATTTCTGTAGCCTGTAGGATCCATGGTTTATGTTTGGTTGAATGCAAGTGTTCATCTATTTGTGTTTTTCAAATAGATAGTTTATCAGACTGGGAAGAAATGGTGGCATGAGGTTTGGAGTTTTTGAAGCTGGCTTTATCAGAGAACAGTAGATTGGAATATTAAATCCTCATTATATCAAGGGACAGCTGTGGCTCTGATTTGATTCCAGGCTTGAATAGAAATTGTTAAATTGTTTTTCTAGAAGTAATCAAAAATACTAATATTTAAAATGAATGCTGTTTAATTTTATAAATTATAGTCAAAGGTTATCTGTCCTTTGATTAAATCATTGTAAAATATAAACTTTAGCCCAATAATAATTTTTCACTTAGATTACTTTCAGAGGCACTGTTTTTACCCAGGTAACATTTTATGAGAAGGCCTGACAACAATTCTGATTATGTCTGTAGCACCTTGACAGCTGTACCAAGATGTTCATGGTCTTTGAGCTTGCCATATTTCCATGCCTTGGCCCATTCTGTTTATTCTGCCTGAAACACCCTCTCATGCCTGCCCACCCGAGACACCTTCTTATTCACAGTGCTTCAGCTCAATGGTATCTACTCTGAAATATCTTCTCTGACTTCAGCAGGCCAACTTCGTTTTTCCTTCCTGGCAATAACGCACTATGTACATTCTTTTATCATCTCACTTGTCATATTGTATGTTCCCTATTTCCACATTTGCCTTTCTGCAACAACAGTGCCTTTAAAAGCATCACACATTAATACATACTTGTTACTGTTATTCTTCTCATATTAGCGATTCAATGGTGAGCGTTATGGATCTGGTCTGTTAGGGTTTGGTTGTATCTCTCCTCCAAATTGCATGGTATGTGACCTTTAATGTTGCAGATGGGTCCTAGTAGGAGATGTTTGGGTCGTGGAGGTGGATCTCTCATGAATGGCTTTGTGCTGTCCTCCTGATGATGAGTGAGTTCTCACTCTGTCAGTTCATGAGAGCTGGTTGTTTAAAAGAGCCTGGAACCCCCTTCTTTCTCTCTTGCTCCCTCTCTTGCCATGTGACATGCCTGCTCCTCCTCCACCTTCCACCATCAGTAAGAGCTTCCTGAGGCCTCACCAGAGGCTGAGCAGATGCTGGTGCCATGTCTGTACAGTCTGCAGAACTGTGAGCCAAATGAAGGTTTTTCCTTATAAATTACCCAGTCTTAGGCATTCCTTTATAGTAATGCAAAACAGACTAACACACGCTCCCAACCTTGTGAACCTTCAAGCCTAATGTGGACCGAAGCCATGTCATCTTTGTCACCAGTACTTATTAAATCAACAAATGTGTAAAAATGGATTTCTGCAGTAGACTCCTTAAATATAGGGACAATATTTTATGTTTTGTTTTTTTTTGGTTTTTGCTTGTATACTCAAAACTTGGCATAATTATGTATTGAGTGAAGGGAGGAATGATTAATTTAAGTAATTTCATTGTTGACTTTCAGTTTTAGATGAGCAAGTGACTTTTCAGGAAAAAACTCATTTAAATGTTTATGTTAATTTCTTTTCATGAATGCTGTTTTGAAGCTGATAATTTTAGGGGTAATGAAAATTCAAAAGTCAGGTCATCTCCCAGGGAGAGTGAGTAGGAATGATATGACACTTTTACTAGCATGAGATATTTAGACAATTCTAATCATAGTTTCAGTAATTATAAATTTATTAACATCAACTTTCAGTTATCTTTATACTTCAAAGGTAGAATTTAACCTTTAACTCTGTCCCAATCTGTCATGTAAACAACCTAAATTAATTACCCTTTGAGATCAAAAATTAATATCTTACAAGGGTTTACTCAGAGTATGCTAATTCTTTGAAGCTTCCTGAAAACCAAATTCAAATTCAAGACAATTAAATGTTAATAAATTTCTAGTGATCAGAGAGACAAATATAAGGAAGATTAATATTCTTTCTCCATGCTTTGGAGACAGGCTCTTAAAGTGATCAAATAAAATGTTACCTTTGAAAGTGACACCTTACATTACAGTGCTTGGATGTCCTTCTATAGTTAATGAACAGGCAGAGTTTTTTTTCTTCTTTCTGAGCATTGAGATAGGTGGAAGGGTTGGTGAGCTCCCTTGAGGAGGTCATAGTAAGAATAAAAATGTATGTATTCATTCAACAAGTTTTTATTGAGAAACTGTCATTGGCAGACGTTGTATTCAGCACTGGGATTATAGACAAGAAAGGCATGGATCTTGTCCTGTGGAGCTTACTCTTGGGGGGCAGGGGGATAAAAACCGCAAATACACAGAAAAATAAACACAAAGTCATTAACAAATAAAGACATTGTCATTTGTAAATACTCAAGAGAGCATTGTATTTCACAATTCACATTTTGACCTAATTTTAGGAAGGGATTTAGCCAGAGCCTTGAGTTGGGGATTTAACTGTAAATGTTTACTCAGGATGCAAAGTTTGCACAGAGCCTCAGTACCACAGCCATCCTCGCCTACTGCTCAGCACACATCGCCACCCCCCGGAGCACACTTTCTCACTTGAGGAAATAAGGCTAATGTAGGAATCATTTAGCTCAGCTCTATGCCAACTCTGTATTGACCTTGTATGTTCAGCTCTGTAATTTTAAGACTTCATAAATATAAAAATACTTACTTTTTATCTTCAGTTTGGCTTTAATTTGTCTTCTCTGGGAGAACTGTAAACCTGCCAACTTTAAAGTTAGTTGATCTATTTATTCTGAGCTATAGGAATACAGAATAAGTCAGCTGTTATTTTTTTAAAAGTTAGAGCAATCTTAACTGATATCCTAGGGAAAAAGTTTATTGCGTGCATTAAAAATGGAATTTGGTTTATTTCCATGGTTTTGGAGCAATTCAGTGTGCACGTATTTATTGCTTAGATGCATGCTATTACACCTATTACAGAAGTACAGAGGCTTAGGATGTTATTTTTAATGTCCTTCCTCTTAAACACGTTTTACTTTTCTGAAGCTCTTTGTATTTTTCTGATCACAGCCTCATAGGATCACCTGAGGACAGGCCTCATTGTCTTGCATCCTGATTAATAAGATCAACACAGGGGCAGCTATGGACAGCAGCTGACCCCAACTACTCTGAAGGTGACACGCTGTTTGTTCTGGGTGTTTCTGTGTTCTCTATAGCTGGCCTTCTGCAAGTGGTCGCATCTGTGGTCAGAGCCAGTTCAGCTAGAGTGGAAGGGTTAGGAGGTTAGGGTTCAGGGTCCTAATTGAGACTTTCCCTCCTGGGGGCTATGGGCACTGTGGATGTCATCCTGCTGCCCACTCTTGATGCAAGTCTTGTGGGACTGCCAAAGCTGGACATCCAGGCCAGCAAGAGCTAGCACAGGGAGAGCTTCCTAGTAAGGAGTAATAGGGGCATCTGGACAAGAGGTGGAGCTTGGCAACAGCTTCATAGGAGGCAGGCATTTGGCATCAAGGGCTACTTCAGCAGGTAGGGGACACCTGTCTTAAGTTCAATGGTGAGAGTACATACTGGAGGAGGTATAAGGATGGTACTGAGAAACACAAACTGAAATCCAAAGTTCAGAGGACAGGGGAAAGGGGATTAGTAAGGCAGAGCCTCAGCATAAAGCAAAGGAATCCAGCTACCAGAACTGGAGTGCAGGCAGAAGAAGAGATAAGTCCAGTTATAATGGCTGAAATTGTAGCAAATGCCCTTGGAGTCTTACAGGGGTTTGAGTTGTTTACCTGCAGGGAGAGGAGTGAGGAAGGGGCAGAGAAAGGACACACCTGACCCTAAGGATCAGCAAGTCCTCCCTGGGGTGTGGGACCTTGGAGTGACTGGAGATAGTGTACTTTGCGAAACTCAGTGTTTTTGAAGGAGTCTGTGTAATTCCCCACATGCACAGTTTGTTTATCTTTTCTCAGTTCTACATTGTGGTCCTTCTATTCCTGGCTTATAGCCCCTTCCTAGGGATTCAAATGCCCATTGCTCAATATTCAGCATATGCTTACTGAGCACCTATTATGTAGAAAGGCATTGTGTTACATCCTCTGAGGGCTCCAGTGGTCAATGAGTCAGAGTCTGCATCTTCAAGGTGTGGACACTATGGTGCTGAGGCATGAAAAGGATGTGAATAAGCCCAAGTTGAGTTGCTGGGTGGTGGATGGGATATGAGTGGTCTGGAAGACCATAGCTGTCTAGGGGCAAAAAGATAGGGTTCCAGGAGTGTTTATGGAAGGTTTCTTAGAGGAACCCTTCCTTGAGTTGAACCTTGGAGATTGATTTTCAGTAGGTATACAGCAAGGGATAAGGCTAAGGAAAGAGCAGGTGTAGAGATAAGAAAGCATTCTCTTGGCATTTAGTACAAGGAGACAAGGCTGGAACTGAAACGTAGCCCTGCACAGATGTGCCCACATTTGGTAGAGCCTAAATGTCAGATTAATTCCACTAAATTACGTTGAAGCTTCAGGTGGTAGTTCCAGAGCTTCTTGAATATTTTATGCAAGACTAATACAATGAAGGAGGTGCTTAGTTTTACACTGGGTGAATTAAATGGGCACGTAAGGAAGAAGAGCATGTCAGAACACATATGCAATTGTGAGAGCATCATGAAGAGCTGTGATGGTAACAACTTGATGAAGGAGAGAAAAGAACCAAAGATGGCTGCTGTTTTGAATCCAGCTGACTCAGAGACTATTGGTACAATAAATCACATTAGGGAGGTCTGTGTGCGTGCGTGCATGTGTGTGTGTGTGTGCATGTGTGAGGTAATGAATGCAGAAGACTGAACTACAAATAGAAGGTTGATTAGGCAGCTAGCTAGAAATAGATGTGAACATGTTCAGGCAATTAGAATGTGGTGCCACAGCTCGGGATGTGTTAGGGATTGAGAATGAAGAGAGGTCAGAACCTTGGCTTTCATATTAATTTAAGGCACAGAAGGAAAACAAGGAGCAATAGAAAGAAACAGAGACACAACCATTCAAAATAGATGACAGCCAGGAAAGTGTATTACCAAACCAAGAGGTGAGAATTTCCAGATATCATATCTTGCTGTATAATAATTAAAATTTATCTATCTCTTTGTAAAAATGGTATTATACATAGGACAGAAGTCACCAATTAAGATGAATAAGAGTACCATATTTAATCAAGTGCATACATCCATTAATACCCGTTTTCAGAGTGTAAACAGCTTAAAATAAAAGCTGACAGAAGTCCCCTGTGTCTGCTATAACAAAACCAATGTTCACTGTATAAATAACTTTTTATTTTGCTTCTCTGGTGAAGAATCTGGGCACAATCTCCTTATCTGTGGACTGTTGGAGTCAAAGAAGGAACTGGTAACATTGCACAAAATCCCATTTTCATCTACCACTGAGCATGGGAGCTTCTCCTCTGTGTCAGCAGCTCACACCTTCCTCCAGGCATGGAGCCCAGGGCCATAGTGCAGTCTCCTTTTGGTATTTCCCCTCATGAGCTTGGAAAAGACAATTTGAGACTTACTGTAGTGTGGGGATTGAAAAGTTCTATATGGCTAGGCGCAGTGGCTCATGCCTGTAGTCCTGGCACTTTGGGAGGCTGAAGCAGGTGGATCACTTGAGCTCAGGAGTTCGAGACCAACTCCTGGCTCAAGTGATCCATGGAAAAACGCTGTCTCTACAAAACATAGAAAAATTAATCTGGGTGTGTGTTGTACATCTGTAGTCCCAGATACTTGGGAGGCTGAGGTGGGAGAATTGCTTGAGCCCAGGAGGTTGAGGCTGCAGTGAGCTGTGGTCATGCCACTGCACTCCAGCCTGGGTAACAGAGTGAGACCCTGTCTCAATACATATATACATACATACATACATACATACATACATACATACATGGTTCTGTAATCTGCAGAGTAAAGTGGGATGCTGTATGCTTGAAAATTGCTAAGAGAGTAGATTTTAAGTGTTCTCAACATGAAACATTGATAAGTAAGTGAGCTAATGTATGTGCTAATTAGTTTGATTTAGGTATTTCACAATGTATACATTTTCAAAACATCATGTTGTACACTATAAATACATACATTTATTATTTCTCTATTAACACAATGAAAAGCATTAGACCTAATTCTTCACGACCAGTGGTCAAATGGTTCACAGTAGGGAATAGTGGGCTTGGTTCATATTTTCAAGCAAACGTTTGCCTTAAATTTCAAGTTAAATATGATATTTTTAAAGAACACCATAAGATAGAGATATATAATGAGACTAAAATTACAGCCTTACTGCAGAGCTCACTAAGGCTTAATGATGGAAAACCTACAGCGACATTGTATTTGGTGTCATCAGGGCTTGTCTACAACACACTCTTGGTGTTAGCAAACATGGTTTATATTATGTATGAATTACTTGGGTATAGATGTAAATATTACTTCTATATTTAGACTCTCCTGTTGGGTTCTGCCTAGAGCTCTATGAACAACTTTTGTTATTAGAAAATTTATGATCTGTAATTTGTAGACATGTCCAAAAATATACCAGAATGAATTAATAAGGACTCTTTAAACAGATGGTTCTTAAAAAAAAACTTCTATATGGGATACAGTGTACTGAACTGAAGCGAGATGTGGAAGACAATACATTCTTGTCTGAAAATCTTCGCAGATGTCAATGACAATAAATGCTAGACAGAGACAATAAATTCTGGACTTTTTAACAGGAAAATTGCTTGGAACAATTTATTTCCCCAGAATCTCAACCACCTTAAGTTAGCATCATAGATCATTGTATCTTGATCTCCTGTGCATATGAACTAAGGAGAAATGGAAAGTTTCAGGAAGAGTCAGAAGGTCAAGGTGGCCCTAAGCTTTAGCTTCTTGAATCTAAACCACTCTTATTGCAGTGAAAATGAATTTTTGATCAACCCACTATTGACCATGTGTCCTTCCTAAGGCTATTTTTAAATTTGGAGAGAGGTACAGCAGGGCTTTCCTTGGTATTAGAATAGGAGGGGCCTGGTTGTTCATAAAATATTGGAATAGCCTTAGGTTTTCATGCTTCTGTATTTATATGACTTAAAAGAAGAAACCCCGCTGGACTTGGAGGAAAGAGATTTAGGTTTTAGTGCTAGTTGTGGTACTAACTAGTATATAACTAGATCATTTACATTATGGTCTTTATATTTCTAACTTTAAAATAAAGTTATTTTTCAGCATAAGCAATATTTTATTTGGGTTTTACACCCATTCATAGAAACTCATTCTTGGAAATTGATATCTAAACAGACATCTTCAAATTTGTTTGAAGCTTTGGCCAGAACTCATGATGTTTACATTTGTCAAGTGGAATTACCCCTTGACCATTAAAAAAGACATCCTGTTTGGATGTACTTTTGAGCTGATTAGGAAAATTATTTGTTTTGAAAAGATGAATGCATTTTAATACTGGTTGATGAGGCTTGATTGGACTATGCAATACAGGTGAGGCAGTTTTTATCCTGATTTTGATTCCAACTATTTTTTGTGTGTTCCCAACCATCCACTTCTATGAGAAGAGCAAACAATAGGAACTGTCGCCCAAGCACGGGTGAGTCATTACTCCTAAGAATGACAGAAAAGAAGTTTCCAATGCTACAAGTGACATTAATGCTATATAATTATGGCTCAGGATATTTCGGCTGCCCTCATTTTTGTCGGCAGCAGCAGCTACAGCAAAGTGCTGTTGTTGGGTATGCTGCAAAGAGATGGCCCTCTATCTGATGTCAGTTCCAATTTTTTGAAACACTTAATCCACATGATTTATAGGTCATCTTTAAAGTTCAGATGTATTCACCAACTGTGAGGTTCTAAAAATAGCCAGTCCAGCTGTTCATAAGTAATATTTGCTACTGAAATCCAGATTCAACAGATGTGTATCAAGTACTGGATATTTTCACATGTATGGGATCATTGTACCCTTGCAAGTATCTGTGAGGTGGGTCTTGTATCAGTTTTCATAGATGAAGGTGTACTAACAAAGGTTAAATGTCTCATCTGAGCACATACGACTAACAGTGGCACAACCAGATCTGAACTGTTACCAACAGGAGTGAGTGCTGAAGGGCTCCATCTCTTAGGTTCTGATACCTATGCAGCCACTGATCGATGAGCTGAAATGGTGGTCTTATAAGTAAAGAGAGAAAAGAATATCCAAAGAAAAAATATGAAAGACACCACACCAATGAGAAAACCCAGCAAACTCAGACCTTCCTGATCTTTCAATGAAAGGACAGTCCTCACATGCCCAAGGTTTGGACTGGATTGCTGGGAAAATTTGTGTCTTTCAGCCTCTCAACCTAAGTGATCCTTCAACAATCTTTGCAAGTACATGAAGAATAAGGATATCTACACTGAGGTCTCATCATCCCAAGCTCTTAGTGAACTGCTGCATGGGGCTAGGTATGTCCAAACCATGGTTCACTTGGGTAGTTTATGCCTTCAAGACAGACATCCTCTATCATGATAATAGTATTTTCGGTACTCACTCAATCTCTCTGCTGCCTTTGACTCCTAGCTTAGACCAGGAACAGAATAAGACAGTGATTAGAGCATTGACTTTGGAAGTCAGACAGTTAAGTTTTCTCATTTTTGTCACTGACTGGCTGTGTGTTTTTAGGCAAGATAGTTAACCTCTCTGTCCCTCAATTTACCCTTCTGTAAGATGACAATAACAGTAATAGCTACCTTACAAGGTTAGCAGGAGGGGTAAATAAGTATATAAATTCTCTATTTGCTTTGGGCCGTCCAATTATCATCAATAGGCTGATAAGTGTGTATGTGTAGTTATCGTTTTTTCTTTAAATTCTTCTTTTTGATTCTCTTTAGCCTTTACCTTTTTGCTTTTTTATCTCTATCTTCTCCTCAATGCTCTTTAAATTCATATTTTATAAATAAATGTGTCATCCAAACATACTTTTCCAACAACCCCTTCTTTGGGGAAAAAAGTACAGTTACAGCTTTAATTATCACCTAGGTTCTGATAATGCTCAAATTGAGATGCATTTTAAATAGGTGGCTTTTGAGAATGTACTGAGTGCCAAGTTCTGGGAGAGTATCTTTTACATGTATTTTATTGATTTCTCTCAAATGCAAGTATATACTATTATTTTGATATTAAAGAAGAGAAAGTTAAGTCTCAGAGAGATTTACTAACTTGCCCTAAGTCTCACAGCAGGTAGATAACAGTTATCACTGCTGGCTGCCTGCTGAGCTATAAGAGGTTCATTTTTCACAAACCATTTGCAGATTCATTTACAAGGCATGTAATAATGTTCTGAAGAATTTGGGCAGTATGGCAAGTGTCAGGTAAGAGGGAACGTGTCACTTAAAAAAGATAATATAGTACAAAGAGCTCAAGGTCAGTAGTAAGCCTTGTTGGAATCTTTTTTGTTTTCTTTTTAGAAATTTAGGGTCTGTTATCTCAGGCTAGTCACATAACCATTTCAATCCTCATTTTAAGAATGATAATCATAACATCGATGTGAGCTTTTAAAAATAGTATGGATAAGAAAGGTGTTTGTAAATCTTCAGTCATTATAGAAATGTAAATTTTATTACTCTTATTATTTATTTTTCGAACTTATAGAATTCTACTTGTAATCTCACACACAGATTGGTGAATATTAATTAACTGTTGGGCAAGATTCATTCTGATTGCCTGATATAATTTTGGCCAACAAAAGATGGAGAATGGTGGGCTTGTTTTTTTTTAAAATCGTATTTTGACTTCAGAAGGAAGCTCTGCTAGCATCAAACTGAATTTTGGAGCCATTTTAACCAACTCTAAGTGAGAATCTATATAATCTATCTATCTTATCTATCTATCTATCTATCTATCTGTCTATCTATCTATCTATCTATTTATTGAGACAGAGTCTCATTCTGTCACGCAAGCTGGAGTGCAGTGGTGTGATCTCAGCTCACTGCAACCTCTGCCTCCCGAGTTCGGGTGATTTTCGTGCGTCAGCCTCCCTGATAGCTGGGACTATAGATGCCCCCCCACCACACCTGGCAAATTTTTGCATTTTTAGTAGAGATGAGGTTTCACCATGTTGGCCAGGCTGGTGTTGAACTCCTGGCCTCAAGTGATCTGCCCACCTTGGTCTCCCAAACTGCTAGGATTACAAGTGTGATCCACCATGCCTGGCCAGTCAATTAAATTTTATTAGTCAATAAAGCTACATATCATCCCAATCCCTCTCTTTCCCAGCCTAGTTTATTCCACTGATATCTAGCTGGTATTTGGAGATTCCATCTTAATGAAGCTAAAACACGTGAAGATATGTGTAGATTATATCTTTGGTTCTTTTAATGAGCTAGGAGAAAGGGGTGTAGCTGTCTCTTTAATCAAGCAGACCTCTGGCTGTTTCAATGAGAATAACCCAGGTGCTGATCACCTTAATGACAACACTATTTTAAAAAGCATTTTAAACACATTATACTGTAGATTATTCTTTTTTTTTTCTTAATGGAGCTGTCCTTGAAGGACCATTATGCCATTCCTTTCAGATGTTTAATAAAGCAAAAGATTATAATGATCATGCTTGAGAATAGGTTTTTTGCAGCTGGGAATTGCAATATAGCAATCTTTGATCAAATCATCAAGATGCTAAAATATATTTTTAGTGGAGTGGTGGTGGGGGCTTTATTAAATTGGTTTAATCAGTATTACCTATGACCATTCATACAATTATATTTTAAATTATTGTCATACTAATCAAAACACATGTATTTATGGCTCCTTTGTGCATATTCCTAATTTGAGATCTATGAGAATTTCATCTCAGGCCCTCCACAGGCCTATAGTTGGCAACAACCCTGAAGCTATGTAAGCAACTAAATAAAGTATGGGTACATTATTCATTGTAGAAAGTGCTAGTGTGGGGCTTTGAGTGTGGGCCCCCTGAATGTGCTTGTTTGGGTTCAAAGATGTACATTGTGCTTATTAGTGGCCATGTGTTAGACATGTAACTCAGTCATCTATGATAATAATGTTACCTTATGAGAAGTAATGAGAGATAGTTTGTTTTATGTAAACTCTTAGTAGCAAGGCTTTAGCAAGTGTTCAGTAAATGGTAGCTCTTTAAAAATAATACACTATGCCTCACAATAAGAGGAGCCATGTATGACAAACCCACATCCAACGTTATACTGCACAGGGAAAAACTGGAAGCATTCCCCTTGAGAATTGGAACATTACAAGGATGCCCACTCTCACCATTCCTATTCAACACAGTACTGGAAGTTCTTGCCAGAGCAATCAGGCAAGAGAAAGAAGTAAAAATTCATCCAAATAGGAAAAGAAGAAGTCAAACTATCTCTCTTCACTGATGATATGATTCTATACATAGAAAATCCTGAAGAATCTGCCAAAAGGCTCCTGGAACTGATAAACAATTTCAGTAAAGTTTCAGGATACAAAATCAATGTACAAAAAAATCAGTAGCATTTCTATACACCAATAATGAACCAAGGTAAGAGCCAAATCAAGAACGCAATGCCATTTACAATAGCTACAAAATATAGAATACCTAGGAATACATCTAACCAAGGAGGTGAAAGATTTCTACAAGATCTCTACATGGAGAATTACCCAACACTGATGAAAGAAATCATAGATGACCCAAACAAATGAAAAAACATTTCATGTCATGGATTGGAAGAACAAATAATATCATCAAAATGGCTATACTGTCCAAAGCAATCTACAGATTCAACACTATTTCTATCAAGCTACCCATGACATTTTTCACAGAACTAGAAAAAAACTATTCTAAAATTCATATGGAACCAAAAAAGTGTGAAGCAATCCTAAGCAAAAAAACAAAGCCAGAGGCATCACATTACCTGACATCAAACTACATCATAAGGCTACAGTAAGCAAAACAGCATGGTACTGGTATAAAAACAGACATACAGACAAATGGAACAGAATAGAGAACTCAGAAATAAAGCTACCCACCCACAGCCATCTGATCTTCGATAAAGTCCACAAAATAAGCAATGGGGAAAGGACTTTCTATTGAATAAATGTTGCTGAGATAGCTGGCTAGCCATATGTGAAAGAATGAAACTGAACCCCTGCCTATCACAGTATACAAAAATTAACTCAAGACAGAGTAAAGATTTAAATGTAAGACCTCAAAACTATAAGAATCCTAGAAGAAAGCCTAGGAAACACCATTCTGGAAATGGATCTTGGGAATAATTTATGACTAAGTCCTCAAAAGCAATTCCTCAATAAAAACAAAAATTGACAAGTGGGACCTAATTAAATTAAAGAGCTTCTACACAGCAAAAGAAATTATCAACAGAGTAAACAGGCACCCTATTGAATGGGAAAAAACATTGAGAAACTATGCATCTGTCAAAGTCTAATATTCAAAAACTATAAGGAATTTAAACAAGCAAAAAACAAATTACCTCATTAAAAAATGAGCAAAGGACAGGAACGGACACTTCTCAAAAGAAGACATACAAGCAGCTAGCAAACGTATAAAAAATGCTCATCATCAGTAATCATCAGATAAATGCAAATCAAAACCACAATGAGATACCATTTCACATCAGTCAGAATGTCTATTATTAAAAAGTCAAAAAATAACAGATGCTTACAAGGCTGTGGTGAAGAGAGAATGCTTACATAGTGTTGGTGGAAATGTAAATTAGTTCAGTCACTGTGAAAAACAGTTTGAAGATTTGTCAAATAAGTTAAAACAGAGCTACCATTTGACCCAGCAATCCCATTGCTGGGTCTATGTCCAAAAGAAAAGAAATCATTCTGCCAAAAAGACATATGCATGAGTATGTTCATCGCAACATTATTCACAATAGCAAAGACATGGAATCAACTGAGGTACCCCTCAATGGTGGATAGATAAACAAAATGTGGTACATATACAACATGGGATACTGCACAGCCAAAAAGGAATGAAATCATGTTCTTTGCCACAACATGGATGCAGCTGGTGGCCATTATCCTAAGCAAATTAACACAGAATCAGAAAACCAAATACCTCATGTTCTCACTTATAAGTGGGAGCTAAACAATGGGTAGTCATGTCATAAAGATGGCAACAATAGACACTAGAGACTACTTGAGGGAGAAGGGGGACAAGTGTTGAAAAACTATTGGGTACTATGCTCAGTACCTGGGTGACAGGATCATTCATACCCCAAACCTCAGCGTCACACAATATACCCACATAACAAACCTGCACATATAACCCCTGAACCCAAAATAAAAGTTGAAAAAATAACAATAATATGCCGAGCATCAGAGACGATATTAATAATAATTAATAATTTTAAACTGTCTTTATCACATTGCTCTTGACCATTCAGATTTTTAAAATCTAGAGCCAAAGAACTGACAAAGGAAGTTGAATCTCTTTTTTACAGCATCATAACATTAAAAAAATCATTTCTAGCAACTGAGTTCCTGTAAAATAATCAGCTGTGTTTCATCATGTACATGCAATGTGCAGGAAGAAGGTTTGCCTGGGATCGGTGTCTGTCACCCAGAAGTCAGGATCTAGGAGCCCTCCATGGAACAGTCAAGGATGTTAGAGCTCTGAAAGCATCTCTGGAAGAGGTGCTTTCTTTGTGGCTCACAGAAGGTCAGGATAGGAGAGAAACAAAGCAGCAAATGCTGAGATGAGGGATCCAGGTGGAAACTGTCAGGTTTCTGAGGGCTGGCTAAGAAAGAGAAGGCTGCTCCCTGAAAGTAGGCCTAGACTGAGCAATGGAGCCAGTCAGCAGAAATAGCAAAAAAAAAAAAAAAAAAAAAAAAAAAAGTCCAAGGCTGGAAAGCCAGTTAGCAATTCAACCTATACCATATTTTCTTTTGACCCCAATTTAATTTTTCTAATAAATCAAACCTTCTAATCATCTTACATAGATATTTTAATAAAAAGAATCCATGACATAGGTTGGCTGTGGCTTAGGCAAGGCTGGATTTCCATCACATTGTCTCAGACCCTATTCCTGGTTAAATTGTGAGCCTATTACACTTAAGTATATCATATCATAAAGGAGAGAAATAAACTTAGAAAGAAATTGAACCCCAGGTATCATAGGTGGTAACAGAGTAAATCAAACCCCAAGTATCATAGGTGGTAACAGAGTAGCAGGATTTGTTTTTCTTTGACAGTTATTATTTTTTGGTCTCTGCTCCTTTAGAATGAAGACTTATTAGTCTTTTATTTTTAAAAGTTGAGAAAGCTGCTCTATCTTTAGATATTTAGTTTTATGCTTGAAAAAGTCTTGCAGCAGTGGAAGATAAACGTTTCAAGTTACTGTGAGGAAAAATCCCAAGTGTATAAGAAAGAGAAAGAAAAGGCTGGTCACAGTGGGGCAGGCCTTACTGGCAAAAGCTATAATGGGTGATACAAGGAGCCTGGGATTGTCCTGCAGAATCATGTCACTCTATAAGGTTAAGTGACTTGCTAATGGCCATGTTGTGGAAGGCATGCCTGATGCCAAAGTTCAACCCCTTTCTTGATGATACAATCTCTATGTTGATAGGTTTTTGGAAGAGAAATGAGCCCAATCAGCCCTCATGCACACCTTCTTACTCACTTTCATCTTACTGTCTTAGCTCCAAGCCTGAGGCTCATGCCATATGGATACGGCCAGCCTGTGTGCAAATACCTTCTAGACTTTTCTCCCGCTTCTATTTGTTGCCTTGCAGATAACAGGAAATAATATAATTGGTCATAGCCCCTTCAGGTATAAATGATAATGATACATATCTACTTTATGACGTTACTCATTTTTCAGTCCCCCTAAATAAGACCAATAAACTACTTTGTTGTTCCTTGCAATTGAAAATGAAGTAACAAGTTCAGCAAGTGGTGTCAGCTGCGTTTTGAAAGTTTCCACAGAGCATGAGTAATTACGCAACTTAGCACAGTACTTCTGGCTGATGCATTTTGTAGAACTTTTCTTCTACCTATTCAGGAATTCTTTGCTTGGGAAAAACTCAGACGGCACGCAGTTACATGTTTTTATGTGGAGACAGCACATACTTGCAACTCTTTTGTCTTATAAAACTACTTGACACTACTTTTTCCCCTTTGTAGTGAACTGCTATAATTTGTCTTGGAAAGTACTTTTAAAATACCAAAGATGAAGTTCTATTTCCTTCACAGATCACTGGGTGCTTTGCTTTAGCACCTTGCATAATGAATGTCTCATTGGCACACTGCTTAAGCATTTAATCACAAAACCTGAAGAAATTCCCTATTTGACTAGGAGTGACTCTTAAAACCATAGCAATATATACATGAAAATACAAAGAAAAAAAAGCACAAGGTCATGTAAGAATTAATATGGGATGCTTTCTCCACGAAATGACCTGGGCAAATCTAAACAAAGAGCTCCTTAATTAAATTAGCAGAAATGGCACATGATCTCCTACACTGATTCTTCCCTCATCTCTAGTTTTAAACAAGATATTCCTCATGACCCTAAATAAGTACACAATTGACCACTGGAATAGTCCTCAAATAGAGGAACACTGGAATAAACAGAAAACCCAAGTAATTTAAAACACTCGTAGTAACTAAATTTCCTACTAAATCCATGAGAGACTATCTATTTTCCATATGCATTTGCAGAATAAAAGCATTCTCTTTCACCTGTGTCTTTGATGAGAGAAGAAATTAGAAGTGCTATGGCAGGTGGAATGCTAGAAGAACAAGATCAGAGACCATGGTGACATTACAGCTGCAGCTACAGTACATAAACTTGTATATGTGAGAGTGAGGAAGATCTCAAACATGGAGAGCTCGGGACTTCTGCTTGACATAGTGAATTGGCCACACACATTTATCTCTCTCCCCTTCTAAAACCCTTCTCAAAATGAGAGTAAAGGAATTAATGGGGCCTTAACCCACAGGAACCTAGATAACAGGAGAGGAGGAAATAGCTGAGAAGACACTTGAACAAACTTTGGAAGAAATTGAGTGGAGAAGTGGTAGTTAATTTAGCAGAGAAGTGCATATTTAAACTTACATAAAGTAACAGAAGGGGATACTAACGAGGAGTGATCCAGTTTGCCCCACAGACTCCCTTGAAATGTCCACCATTTAGATCCTCAGATCCCAAAATAGGTAGGGTAAAAAACAGGACAGGTATCCCAAGTGCCCTTCCTCACCCATAGCAGCCATGTTAGTATCATTTTCCTACTCCATGGCAGTGGTTGGAAATGGTTTATTCTCTGAAAAGTTTGAAACCAAGAGGCCCCAGGTTAAAGGATACTAAATGCAGAAGGTGGCATGGGAGAGATGGGACACTAAAAGGGAATATAAATGAACCTTTAAAATCTGAATTAAAGGACCTCAGCCCTTAGTATACCAGAGACCAGGTGTGTTTACTATTCAGGAGCTCAGAGAAACAAATTCAGTGGCTCCAAAGGAGAGACTTTAAGGTTCTAAAATCTGTGGGTATCCTAAAGAAAAGCCTGGCTTATAGTCTGATCACTTCAAGCTCAGCAGTCAACAAGCCCTGTCAATGTACATAATAAGATCCCCCCGACCCCAGTAAACTTTCTTAAACCTCAACCTTAAATGGAAATTGACAGACAAGGATTATCAGACATTGAGAAGAGCATCCTCCATGAAATTATAAAAACAAATCAGAAATATAAAGACAGAGGAAACAGAGACATAATCAGGATCAGAATAAAAGGTACCCCATGCAGGCTTATTCATACATATAATAAGTATTCTCATAGAGGTAAAGTATTGTATCTGTGAAGTAAGAACTGGATGCTGTAAAAAAGAACAGTTGAGGAAAAAGAAAGAATTCTTTGGATTTAAATATATGCTACTTGAAAAAAAAAGTTTCAATGGAATGGGAGAGAAAATTAAAGAAATTTCCCAGAAAAAAAGACAAAGGATAATAGGAGGACAAAATTAATAATATTAGAGAATCAATACAGAAAGCTAACATTCGGTTGATAGAAGTTGCAGAGAGAATAGAGAGACTGAAAGATAATGATCAAATAAACTAATAAGTTTTTAAGAACCGAAGGAATGCACCTCCTTTGAAAAGACTATGAATGAAAACCTTACAGAAAGAGGTAACATTATTTTCAACTTAGAATTCTTTCAACTTTTCTTTTCCTGGGAAAAAGACCCAGAAAAGCTCTTTTTCAAGCAAAAGAGTAAACATAAGACATTTTGTTCAGGACTCAAATATTTGACTCTAGTAAAAACTCTTTAAGAAAAGCTATTAAAGGATATTCTTCAGTAAATGAGGTTATTCTTGAAAGAGGAAAACATAAAACCAAAGAAAAGACCCAGCACTGGGAAAGAGCAATGGGAAGTCCCAATATGACAACTGGGTAATTTATTAACTCTTGTAAGAGAAAAAGTTGAACCAAAAAACTAGACATAATTGTAGGATAGTGCTTAGCTGTGGTGTAAACAATAGTCATAATAATGTAAACACTGATCATTCCTAACGCAAATTTATTACAAACCATATTGAGAAGATGGGAAAGGAAAGTGTTGTGGCTGAGTAGAAGGTTCAACCACAAGCATGTCAAAAGCTGATCAATTAAAAAATAACATTATAAACATATCATTTGGAAATATAAGAACAAATAACAGAGGAAATAAATATATCCAATTTTTCTTTTGGAATTAAGCGTTTCAGAAAAAAACAGGAATTTCTCATCAAAGGGCTCTCTGATTTTACAAACAGAAATAACTATGTTCCATAAGCAAAAACTTGGAAAGACTGAAAAAATGTACATATAGTTTATTAGAGGTATAGGTAGGTGGATATTTCCTATTAATGATACCATTGTTTAGTATCGCTTTCCATTTTCTCTTTTTTCTTTTACTGCTTCTTTTATCTTCTCTCTTCTTTTTTTTATCCTCTTTTTTCTTCTTCTTCACCTACAGTTCTTCCTCCTCGCTACACCCACAAGTCTTAAATTAAAACTCCCCCTAAGTACTGAGCAAAAATTGTATTTCAGATTTATTTTTTAAAAGCCCACTCATAATCACATCACTGTAACATTCCAGAGCTTTAAGCATAAATAGAAAATAACGAGTTACCAGAGAGGGGGTGGTGGAGGTAGGAGGAGACCACTTTTCTGAAGGTGTGCAAACTTGATTGGCATCAGACTTCCCATCAGCAACATTGGACACAAAAATAATATGAAAATATCTGCGGGGAAGTAACTTTGAGCTAAAAATTCTGTATGCATCACTCTATTATATAATGAGTAATGATAAAATACAGGCATTTCTAGGTATTGGAGGATCAGAAAATTTTTTACACATACACACCCTCTTTAAAAGAACTGTCATCTTAAGACACAAAAACAGAAATCATTAGGGGAAAGATTTTTAACAAATCTGACTCCATAAAAATAAAAAACATGATAAAAGTCACTAAAAATAAAGCTGGAAGAATATATTTGGGACATGTTTCATGAATACATACATAATATCTAACATGTATGAAACACTTATAAAGTCAATATGAAATAGAAAATATACCAACAGAAAAATGAGCAATCAGAACAAATGAGCATTTCTTCCGAAGTAGAAAGGCTTATCATGGCCAACAAACAGATAAGAAATTGTCAGAGCTTAATCTAATTGAGAGTCAGGGAAGCACATAAGAAAAGATAGGAGGCCATTTCTCACCCACCAGATTGGTGAAAGTTAGAATTTCTTATATCATGTAATTATGGGCATATAGTGCAACAAGAACTTTCATATACAGCTGCTGGGAATTTGTATAGCCATTTTGGAAAGTAATTTGGCAGCATTTATGAAAATGAAAAAACGTGCATGTCTTATGACCTCAGAGTTCCACTACCAGGTCTCCAACACAAACTGCTACCCATGAGCTCAGTAGAGATGTACATGGGTATTCAGTACAGCATTGTTAGAAGTATGAAAGATAGTGACATGGCTAGATATTCTGTGATATATTCATACTTCAATGTATTCAGCAAATACCATCATTTCGCTCTCTGAATCTTTTTTTGAGATGGAGTCTTGCTCTGTCACCCAGGCTGGAGTGCAATGGCACGATCTCAGCTCACTGCAACCTCTGCCTCCTGGGTTCAAGCGATTCTCCTTCCTCAGCCTCCTGAGTAGCTGAGATTACAGGCATGCACCACCATGGCTGGCTAATTTTTGTATTTTTAGTAGAGACAGGGTTTCACCATGTTGGTCAGGCTGGTCCTGACCTCGTGATCTGCCCGCCTCGGCCTGCCAAAGTGCTGGGATTACAGGCATGAGCCACCATGCCTGGCCGGCTCTCTGAATCTTTACATTCAAGTGTCTATATATTATTATTTCAATTTCATCACATATTTCATGTTCAGACCATAATGAACATAATGAAATATTTATCATTTAGAGAACAGATCATATCTGAGAACATAGGGTTTGGGAATGGATGATACATACCATATGCCATATATTTTAATCTATAGTAGCTATGATCATGTTTTGGTGGTATACTCTGTTTGTCCTGCTGAAAATTTTATTCTGGACATCTCAATTAACACTTGGTTACAATCCACTGCAATCTTAAGTGAATTCTGCGTTGCTGGGCTTTAATTACTTCAAGAATAAGCTAAGTGTGGCCTGTGGTAATAAATTATTTTCCAAAATCATCCATAAGTGTGGAATTTATAAGCATGGAATTTTTTCTGTTGCCTAAGTGGGAATGAGGTAACACTGTCTAACCATATCTGAGATTCAGCTAGAACTTGGTTATCTTCATGGAAAGAATGTTTCTGTGTTGCTTTATGGCTTTAAAACAGATATACTTTATTTTCTGAACTAATCATGATCTCATAGTGAAAAATGAATGCATTTTACTTTATTCTTCTTTTCATTGTGTCACTAATAGTTCCTGGCATCATACTGAGCTTCTACTGGACGTTCAATAGCTACTTGCCAAATTACCCTGATAACGTGACAGAAAGAAGTTACTGGCCTGAGCTCTTGGCTGTTAACTTCAAGTAGAATGACACCTTCACAGGAAATGTGACACTGTGGGTCTGGTCTTGACATTCTCCATTGTATCCTTGGAATTAGGCCAGCCACCTTGCCATAAGTCTGAAAAGGAGACTGACACCAAGGATAGCAGAGCAGAGAGATGGAAAGAGCCTGGGTCCTTAGTACTATCATTGATCCAGCCCTCAGCCCATGCATTCTGTCCATATCCTATTATATGGGAAAATACTTTCCCATGAGGCTAAACTTTCTATTACTTGAGGCTGGAAGGATAACAACTGGTGAAAATGAAAAGAAAAAAACTGATTTGCAATTATTAAATATGTTAAAAATTGAAAATCTTTTTTTTTCATAACACCCACATTTTCCTCTGAGTAAGTGGTAAGATCTGGGAAAACAAATAAAATAAACCTTAGAAATAGAAATGGCTGAATACTCTAGCTGAAAGGAAATAAAGACCAATTTGTCTAGCCCATTTATTTAAATAGGGAATGTGGTATGCAGAGAAATGTAAACCCTGCTCAGGGTCACTCAGCAAGTTTGGGGCATTTCAATATTAGATCTCAGGGCTGTGTTGGCCACTTCATACTCTCTACAGGGTTGTCAAAAAGAGTATTAAATGGAAAGAGGAGACTGAGACCTCAACAAAACAGCTACCATTTCTGTGTGCTCATCAATGCCTGCTCACCTAAAACTTCACAGGATCCTTTAAAACTGCATCATTAACTTGAAGGGATGTATAAAACTGAGACATTATTATTTTATGTTTCAGTTTATAGGAATATACAATGTCAACACTTCCAGTGTTGTTTATAAATAATTAATAATTATAGGCACATTAGGGAGTTGAAGATTTTTTAAGCGATAGATGTATCTGGTTTGGTTTATATCCTTTCTGATTAATGCACAACCTATGATACTTGTTCATTTCATCCTGATTTAATTGTGAAATGTTATAGTCTTAATTTGGGGCCTACATTTTCTTTGCTCATACCTCTTTGCCAACTTAATGTTTAATATCATTTGTATTCCCACACCTCTGAATATTAAGCCACAGAAAGGTTTTTTGGTAATATAACTTACAGCTTCCATCAGAAGTTCTGGTGGAATTAATATCCTGGATTAATGCGACATTGAAATCTAAGTTTGTTGCACATTAAAAGGATAAACAAAGCTGCAGGCACTCTGATTTGCAGCCTAAATTACAGGTCAGGGAGTTGAGACTTTGGGTCTACACATGATGTTAAAAGAGTTTTCATCATACACAAATCTATGCACCTCTTGCCTCCTGGCTGTCCATTGGCCACTCCCACTGTGGTTCATTCTAGAAGCATTTATAGAACACCTACTTTATGCCCAGCAGGGGGCAAGATGTGGAAAGCATGTTGGCAGGGGTAAAAAGTAAAGTACAAGTGACCAAAGAGTAGCAGAAATATGACAAGGAATAACACAGTGACTCTGCCCATGAGGAATGTATAGTCTAATGTGTGAACTAGCTAGTCAAGTAATTATGACACATTATGGTAAGTACTATAGTAATGGTTTGACCAAAGTGCTATTGAATATAGAGGAGGGTATGGTTGCTTGAGGCTTCTCTGAGGATGTAACATATAAGCTGGATCTTTAAATATGAGCAGAATTCTGTGTGTGGACAAGAGAAGGAAGGATGGGAGTGTTTGGGGCCAGAAAAGATTATTCATAGTGGTAATAATGTTAAGAAAGTTATTGGTGAAGCATCTGTGAGAATGTAGTTCAGGAGGTCTAGGGTAGAGATGTGCATGGTGAGAAATTAAGCTGAAAAATCTAGATGATAAAAGACCAATGGAACAATTCAATGAATGTTCACTTACTCTATTCACAGCATGATTTATAGTTAAAGGCTTCTTTCTTCCTCTCCAGGCATGTTGGTCAACTCTGCTTGTTGATCAGTTATTTGTTGGTCTGTTCGTGGTAATCTGCTATGCCAGACCATCCTGCATGTGCATGCGAATCAGTGGAACAGGTTTGCTTTTTGTCATATAGAAAGGATAAAAGGCTACATTTCACTGCTAGGTAACTTCAAACTGAGCCCTATTTAAGATTGCATCTATGTCAATATAAATAAGGTCAATGATAAACTTAATATCGCAAGCAAACAGCAATAAAATAAGGTGAAATGGACTCTATTATTGAGCAATAAATGCCTGTTTATCTGTGTCAGGTTCCTCTTTATTAATAAGTTAACAGCATAAAGACTTTTCCTTATCATGCATATGTTTCTCTGTATAACAAATTAGTCTCCAAGATTCTGTTGGAGTCTCTGCTATCCTTACCAAAGCTAGTCTTGCAGTAATTGTTGCTTGAGAAGAGATTACCCATGAGTCTAGGTCTTAGTCATGTTAATTGTAGATAAGGAGCTATCATTTTTCCTTGACATTAGAATGGCTTAGGGATAGTTGACTCAGTTTCCTTTACAAATTAAACCTAGTGTTTAGGAAAAAGAGTCAAAGATAGTTTGTATATTTATGCCTACCTCATAACAAGAAGGATTCACATGTACTGATCCATGAAATGCTGAAAACAACACACTGCAGGGAAATCCCGAGTTCCTGAAATCCGGCAAGTTTAAGTCCCCATTTTACATAAGTGTACCATGCACCGTGTGCTTTAAGGTCAGAGTGTGCATAAAGTCATAGAAATAGAGACCTTGGCAATGCAAAATGACATTATAGCTCATCTAGCCTTAGCCAGAAGACTGTGCTCCATCCTAGAAAGCCTTGTAGAGGAGTGGAAGGGTACAAAGCAGAGAATCAGAAGACCTGGGTTCTAGGCTTGATCATTTAATTTCTGCTATTAATAGATCTTGGGCATGTCCCTTAACCTCTATTTATCCTCACCGCACAGAGATATGTTGGGACACAAACTAAAGAATACTTAAGGACTCTCTGTGAGTAGTGAAAATGAATTATTATTACTATCATTATCACTGCTTATAGTAGGAAGAGCATTATTGCTATGAGACTTTCTGATCATTTAAGTAGAACTAGACTATATTTTACCTCTCTACTCTCTGGAGAGAGAAGTTTGGCACGCCAAGTTTGAAATAAATGAGATTCAATAGCACATTTTTAATGTGCTAAAATATTTTCAAATGCTTTCCAATGCCATTTGCATATAAACAATTTGCTAATTACAGATAAATTATCCAGTTATTAAAATAGGCCCTACAGTATATAGATCTGGCAGTATTTTAGTGGTAGCTTTTTCTTATTTTACTTCAAAATAATTGATTTGTATTTCTTCAAAAGTATTTTATTGTAGACTTTTTTTTTTTTTTGCCAATTCACTTGTCCTCACTTCATACTCCATTCCTCCCTAATATTCTGAATCAATAAATCTTTAATGAACTAGTTCATCTAATGCTTGAAACAACTTGTAACTCTAAAGCCTAAACTGTTGGTGCTGCCTGGGTCTCTGCCTGCAATGAGCTATTGCATTCAAGACACAAGGGCAATATTCTAACACAGTGACTGTTCATCTTCCAAGATGCATATTGGAAAAGTGTCCCAGTGAACTATACCTTATCCATTCTAGTTGCAAGAAGCAATGATAGGCACATTGTATAACACTGAATAATCCCCAAATCATTCATGTACATCAGACTTCAGAGTATGGTGTTTGCATTTATATTTCATATGATAGTTATCCTATTCAATGAACAATTCATTTTCAATGTTATAATGAATCCTCACCCTAACTCAAGGACATGGTGCAGAGAAAAGAACTTAGACTAAGTGGATTCTAATCCCATTTCTACTAACGACTAGATGTGTAACATTGAGCAAGCTGCCTCACCTCTCCGGACCTACTTGGCTGGTAGACATTAAGTTCAGGTTAAAAATTAGAATGTCTTAGAGTTCTTTTCTTATTTCTGTTTCCTGTGCGATATCTCCCTGTCTACTCTTAATGAAAATAGTGTTTTGTATTACTGACTAAAGTACCTTTCTTTTTTCTTTTAACTTTTATTTTAGGTAAAGAGGTACATATGTCTTTTTATGCTCTCTCAAAACTTTTGGGCCTGTGGGCCTGCTTTTCTCAGGAGCCCACAGCCAGATGCATGGCTCCATGAAGCAGAAAGTGGAGGTAGAGCACGAGAGGTCCTGTCCCTGCAACAGCATCTGGGCCAAGAGGAAAGATACAGGAGGAACGAATGGAATTGGAAGGAAGAAGTCTCATTTCAGAAACAAAATAGCTCCCCTCCTCTGTTGTAGCTGTTCCTCTGGCAATACAAACTTTCTGATGTCAGGGTCTGCCGCATTCTAGAACTCGAGCACCCAATCAGGATAGGAAAAATACATCCTCCACTGGAGTCCAAGTTGGCAGCAGGCTGTTGTGGGAGCAAGAAGCCCAAATTATCTGGAAGTGAAACACACAGTCATGAGAATGAGTCCACAGCCATCCCCGGCCCTAGGTCAGGACCTCTTCAAAACTGCCAGCATGTAGACAGCAGCAGCAGATAGGAGAGTGTGTTGGACTTAACTCTGGGACCTGGAAGCCCTCCCATCACACGAATGAATCCAGCATCAGGGGCACTGAGCCCTCTCCCCAAGTCTAATGGAACGGCAGCTCCACAAAGAATCTGGAGGTGACTGCACAGATATGCTGCTACTGCTTTACCAAACTCTTCTGTCAGCTTTATGGCTTTCCACAGCCACGACTTCCTAGATTCACCAGTGACCCCTGTCTGCTGTTTGTGACATGGAAGACAGGGAGGGACAAGTGGCTTCGTGGCTGCATTGGGACCTTCTCAGCCATGAATCTTTATTCAGGACTCAGGGAATACATGTTAGCCATTGCATTTAAGGACAGCTGATTTCTCCTCCAATCTGAGAGGGGCTGCCTAAGCTTTTCTGCTCTGTCTCCCTCCATACTAACTTTGAGGATGCTAGTGATTACCTGGACTGGGAGATAGGGGTCCATGGGATTTAAACTGAATTCATTAAGGAAAAAGGCATCAAATGTACAGCCTCATTTTCACCTGAGTCCTTGCTCAGGAAAGGTAGCTTTAAGGATCCAATTACCAGCGAATTTGGAAAAATGGTCAAATTCACCAGGTACTAAAGTGAGAAGGTGACAATCAGTTTTGCAGAGTATATTGCTTCTTGACAGCACTGTTTCCAGAACCATACTCTTCATGCCCCACCCCCAATAACCATTACTCCTGACACATGGCTGCATGACCAGTCCCACTCCCCTGTGGGCACCAATGGCTGTGACATCACTGGAGCAGGTGCCTCCTCTTCCTGGTCCAGTTACTTCTATTACGGCACCATTTTCAGCTTCTGTTGCCAAGTCTGCCTCCCCTTAACTGAGGGGTGGTAGGTTACATTGAATGAAACAGAACTTGAGGGGCCCAAGCCTTATCTCAGCCTTCCCTCAGTATGAGGTTCTGGTGGACTGGGGCTCCTCCCTGACTAGTGGGAATTACTGTGTGGGTTCAGAAGAGCCTTGTCTGGTATTTGCCACATGGGTTTGGCCACATTCTGAAGCTGGAATTGATGATCCACGAAGGTTGAACACACACGCACCCCTGCAGCTGCCCCAGACCAAATAGGTGTATTCCCCTGGCAGTCTGGGCAATGGAGACCAACAAGAAACAGTTTTAGGTTGTTTCAAATTCCTGTTTTTAGACTTCCAGTTTATTGCATACCAAGAGTTGAATACAACCCTGATGATACGTAAGTGGATGCCACATCAGGGTTGGATGAGGGGATTAGAAGTTATTAAAGGCTTCTGGACAGAGACCCCCATAAAGACCAGAAGCCTTTTGGATGGCGTTACAGATCTCATTGCTTGGCAAGCCATGGATATTTTCATTTTCATCCCACTCTCTTGGGTTTTCTGGCACTCTTCCTGCACCGAGCCTCCTGATTACTGAACAGACCTCCGTGGCATAGCCTGCTGAAGAATGGAATGAAGACACTCATGGGAAGGTGTGATGTCACCATTGCACACAGGTGTGAAAGGAGAGGCCTCCTCCCTACCACTCGTCTACCTCGCTCCCCTACTGGTAACAGTGCCTACAGTTGGACCTATGTTCTCAGAAACATAGATTTGCAAACAAGCAGTTGAGTTATGCTTTAGGTGGACACATCGTAGGAGAGAATGAGCTGGTTTTCTTTTCAGGCAGACATCCTGAGGGACCAGTAAGCAGGGGAGTCCTTTTTTCTAGTTTGCCTGTAGAAGTAGGAAGACTGTTGATGTTTCAGTTCTTTCAGGATTTTACAACATAGCTGTGTAATTTCACAGAGCAGATCTTTAGCTTGCCTAACAGGTTTGGAATCTTCACCCCACCAGGGCAAATTTCCAAATAGCTTGTTTTAATCTAGGCCATTCCAACTTTCATGTGACATATTTCCCCTTTTTATTGTTGCTGATTTCCATATTTCTTTCAGCAAGTTTTCTTATCCCCTTGCTTGTTCTTCATTTGTTTGGTGACAAAGTTCATAGAACTAGGGAACTTGGAAGATGCTTTGAAAGCATTGTCACAAAGGCACTGCTAAATGATGCACAGGAGAAGTGGCCAGTGGGAAGAAGGGATCCCAAGGACCTGACACTGGTTTTCAACAACATCTCAGAAAACTCGTCAAGCGGATTGGGTGCCACGCCAGTGAACACAATGTTTTGATTTAATTATTTTTAAAGTTGATGTGGTGATGGTGTGGCTTCCTGAAATGGGCAGATATTCAAGTCAGAAGAGCTTTTGCATTTTCTCCTGCCAGGAATGGGGGAGAGGGAGTGGGGGCACATGTGAGAAAGAACATGTGTAGTGTTCTAGGCATCGCCGTCAAGTTTCTGGAAAGGAACGGGCGAGGGTGTGTTGGTTTGCTTGGCACCGTCCTGTGCTGCTCGAGAGGACCTGTGATGTGCAAGGGAAATGTGGTGACAGGGTGCCCAGGCCACAGCCCCCTCACTGCTGTACTGGGTTCCCGCAGCCTGCCACGTTTCCCTTGACAATGTAAATGAAGATGGAAGGATTGTTTTTATGACTTCCTGCTGCTGAGAATAAATGTCTTGTTAAAAACAGATGGGGCAACAATTACTCTTAGGTGTCATGGATTGATGTCAGGGTGATCAGCTCTGGACTAAGCCACCCACCTCCAATTTGAAGAATTATATAGGGCTACACTCATTACTGTGCAAGTGTTCTAGGTCAAAAGTTGTGTTTAATTTCAAAGAATAAAGAAAGCAAAAAAATAGTGCTAAGCTTTCACCCTTGAGCATGCATGCTTAGTGATATTGGCCACGCAAGAATTTACAGTGCCGTGCTCCTTACACTGATTTTTTTCTTGTAGAAATGTTGGGCCAGGTGCAGTGGCTCATGCCTGTAATCCCAGCACTTTGGGAGGCCAAGGCAGGCAGATCACCTGAGGTCAGGAGTTGGAGACCAGCCTGGCCAACATTGTGACACTCCCATCTCTACTAAAAATATAAAAAATTAGCCAGGCATGGTGACATGCGCCTGTAATCCCAGCTACTCGGAAGCCTGAGGCAAGAGAATCGCTTGAACAGAATTTTGTTCCTGTGTTAGTTTGCTGAGAATGATGGCTTCCAGCTTCATCCATGTCCCTGCAAAGGACATGAACTCATCCTTTTTATGGCTGCATAGTATTTCATGGTGTATATGTGCCACATTTTCTTTATCCAGTCTATCCTTGATGGGATTTGGGTTGGTTCCAAGTCTTTGCTGTTGTTAATAGTGCTGCAATAAACATATATGTGAATCGCTTGAGGCAAAGGTTGCAGTGAGCTGAGATCGCGCCACTGCACTCCAGTCTGGGCAACAGGGTGAGACTGTGTCTCAAAAAAAAAAAAAAAAAAAAAAATGTGGCTCTATTTATCTTCCCCAATGTACAGATTTTTTTCTTTTATTTGTTTTCTTATTATACTTTAAGTTCTGGGATACATGTGCAGAACATGCAGGTTTGTTACATAGGTATACACATGCCATGGTGGTTTGCTGCACCCATCAACCCGTCATCTACATTCGGTATTTCTCCTAATGCTATCTTTCCCCTAGCCCCCAACCCCTGACAGGCCCTGGTGTGTGATGTTCTCCTCCCTGTGTCCGTGTGTTCTCATTGTTCAGCTCCCACTTATGAGTGAGAACATACAGTGTTTGGTTTTCTGTTCCTGTGTTAGTTTGCTGAGAATGATGGCTTCCAGCTTCATCCATGTCCCTGCAAAGGACATGAACTCATCCTTTTTATGGCTGCATAGTATTTCATGGTGTATATGTGCCACATTTTCTTTATCCAGTCTATCCTTGATGGGGATTTGGGTTGGTTCCAAGTCTTTGCTGTTGTTAATAGTGCTGCAATAAACATATATGTGCAAGTGTCTTTATAGTAGAATGATTTATAATCCTTTGGATATATATACCCAGTAATGGGATTGCTGAGTCAAATGGTATTTCTGGTTCTAGATCCTTGAGGAATCGCCTATCCATCTGACAAAGGGTTAATATCCAGTATCTACAAGGAACTGAAACAAATTTACATGAAAAAAAACTCCATCAAAACATGGGCAAAGGATATGAACAGATACTTCTCAAAAGAAGACATTTATGCGGCCAACAAACATGAAAAAAAGCTCATTGTCACTGGTCATTAGAGAAATGCAAATCAAAACCACAATGAGATACCATTTCACGCCAGTTAGAATGGCAATCATTAAAAAGTCAGGAAACAACAGATGCTGGAGAGGATGTGGAGAAGTAAGAACGCTTTTACACTGTTGGGAGAGTAAATTAGTTCAACGATTGCAGAAGACTGTATAGATCTTTTTAATTTCATTTTATTGACCATGGAGTAGGATACCTAGTATTTAAGAAAACGAATAGAAAATTTAAAATACCAACTGGTAGTGAAAGAAATTCAGTGCCCAGGAATTGGGCTGGTTAAGTGCAGCACCACACCAACGTGGACTCTGGTTTTTGGAGTGAAGAAGCCTTCCTCCCTGCACATTCCCTTATCCTCCCACACAAGTCCAGCAGTTGAAATGCTTCAGTTCCTCTTGCCTTATCAAGAGGACTCAGGAGTAAACCAAGGAAAACTATTTGGCTCCATGAGGAATGAGCACTGTCAGTATCCATCCTGAACGGGGCCTAGTCAGGAAGCAGTCTGGAAGTGTACGGTCAAGGTTGCCTCATAAAAATGTGTGGCTGGTGGGTCTCAGGAAAAATGCCAAGTCTGGGTCATCCACGTGGCAGTTTTCCATGGAGAGATGAAGCTCCGAGCTGAAGCTGAATTGCCTTCCACACACTTGACGAAGGCACTGATGAGGGTTTCCACTACCCTCAGTGTGAGTGGTGGGTTTAAAGAAAAGGGAATGTTTTCTGTTGTTTCCTTTGTCCTTGAGTTGCTCAAGCTGAAGAGTAGGTAGCCACTGTTTTCTTTTATTTATTTATTTATTAGACAGGGTCTCACTCTGTCACCTAGGCTGTAATGCAATGGTGTGATCTCAGCTCACTGCAACCTCTGCTTTCCGGGTTCAAGGGATTCTCCCACCTCAGCCTCCCAGGTAGCTGGGATTACAGGCACATGCCACCACGCCTGGCTAATTTTTTTGTTTTTAGTAGAGATGGTGTTTCACTATGTTGGCCAGGCCAGGTCTTGAATTCCTGACCTCAAATCATGAGCCACCGGGCCCAGCCAGTAGCCACTGTTTTCAGGGAACTAGCCCAAATTCTCTGGCTTGGTTTGGAGTTTGTTTCATCGCTAGCTGTGAGTGCCTTTTGGTCTAGAAACTTGGCTTGTCTCATAATAACCCAGAGCTAGGACATTCTCTGTAATTATGAATTGTCCTTGTTTTACATTAAAAGAGTATGTCTTTGATCGCTAGAGTTTGCATGATTAAATTATTTCCACTGTGAGATTCTTAAATTTTTTGCTTCATCATATTAGAATAACTCATGTTAGAGGCCCTTTCAACATGAAAGCTTTGTAGGTGAGATAGTGTATATATATTTTACTGTTTATAATAAAAATCATTAATACAAAATAAGTCCTGGGTTTTAATTGTAATATTTTGTACAAGATCTGTTTTCTATGATGTGTTGACAGCTATAATTTCACTAATTGTTGGTGTTATTTTCTATAGGGATTCTGGAGCCTAGGGAGCTATGTGGTTTTTTTCATTTTCACTTTTAATACCCTGAAACAAGAGACTATATGACCTTCAGTGCAAAGACTTCAGACCAATTCTTTGTATTACACTTGGTTGCCTCTTAGCTATATAACTCCTGAGTACAAATCAACGAACTCTTTAGTGAAGTATTGTAGAGGATAAATCATAATGGACTACAAAAAAAACTTTTTAGATCCTGGAGGACTGTGAAGCTGCCACACCAGTCCGTGGATTGACTACTTACACAAGAGAAAAATAAACTTCCGTTGTGTTAAAAAAAAAAAAAAAAGTTTGTAGAATTGGTAGAATATTTGGCTTAGCCTTTCATTTAAACAAGAAAAGAAGTCAACAAGCCAATGCTAAGCAAGATATCATCAGGGCAAAAACATCAGTTGAGCTAATTCAAGAAATACCATTATTTTTTTCTACCCAGGAAGCCTAAGTTCTAGCCCTTTCTTTGCCATAGACAAATTAGGTGACCTTGAATAAGTCACTGTTTGGAGTTGCCCTGATGGCATTTCTAGAGTGACAGAGTTCATGGACACTCACTGTGATCCCCTGTGAGTGCTACTGGTATGATATGGTATGATTCTATGCAAATGATCTGACATAAGGAAGTCATGTGCTGGATAATGAACAATATAATCTCCCTCTTAGATAATTGAATGCTGCTATCTTATATTTGAGTTGATAATTAATTTTCTCTGTTTAGAGATTTTTCACATTTTCTTCAACTTTTATTTACTATATAATACCTTAAGATTTAAACTAATCAGCAACTGGTATCCTTATATAAATATTTTTCTCCAAAATCCCTCTAAACTGCCTTCTAAGAGTCAATTTGACTGAGGAATATTTTTTTCTTATTCATTAATTAATAAGCATCTTCCAGGACCCCATCCAGACATATATATATATTTATGAAGAATGTAATCCATACTCAGCTTTCAGTTTCACATAGCATATTAACATGAGCCTTTCCTAAAAGATTTCTGTATAACATTATCATTTTCACCTTCACTAACCAACTCTGTAATGGAAGCAGCTAAGTCACGTATGTTTGCTACTTTGGTCAACACTTTGATTTTTTTTTTTTTTTTTTTTTTTTTGCAAAATAGTTGTACCTTATAGATGAGTTCTCAGCAGTAAGCCCATTTAAAATTTTTTATGCCTCATGATCCTGACAACACATCAAGAGGAGCTGATTTAGGAAAACACAGATTGTTTGCTAATCCCTACCGTGAGTGACTTTCTTACTAATTATTTTTTGACTTTGAACCTTTTAAAAATTTTCTTTGAAGGTAATTATTGTGTGGAAAGATCTTTTTGATTAAGAAAATACTGACTTTAGAACCTCTCTTTAAATCATATTCTTTTTTAAGGTGCATGATGAAAATAAATTACTTAAAATATTGTTTTCTATGCACTCATTTATGTAGATTTTGCTATTTACTTACGTAGAAGATTTTTCTTAGAATTCAGGCTTCTCATCTATTCCCTTATGTTTTAATAGATACATACAAACCCACAGAATGCTTTATTTCTTTATTTCAAGCCTTTAACATTTAAATAATCAGCCTTCCTAAAATGATTGAAAATTGGATCTCTGAGTTTTAATAATCTCATAAGAAGTAAGAACAAAATAATGGAAGTTTTAGTTTTTATTGGTGATAGAATCAAATTTATCTGTAGAATAAAATGAGATAGAATGGTTTAATAGAGGGGCTTTATCAAATTACTTTAAACAGAAACTTTAAAAGAACTTGCTTAATTTCTATTTCTTACATGCTTTTTTTGATTAGTTGATTACAGGGAAAATTACAAGTTTCAAACTATACTAGTATACCATTTGAAAAAGGAATAAATTCAAGCCCATTTTTCTCTTTGTATGCCAAATAGATTGCAGAATAGTCATTTCATGCAACAACTACTATATATATATATATTTTTTTTTTTTTTGAGATGGAGCCTCACTCTGTCTCCCAGGCTGGAGTGCAGTGGCATGATCTTGGCTCACTGCAACCTCTGCCTCCCAGGTTCAGGCAATTCTCCTGCCTCAGCCTGCAGAGTAGCCGAGACTACAGGTGCATGTCACCACGCCTGGCTAATTTTTTGTATTTTTTTTTAGTAGAGACAGGGTTTTGCCATGTTAGCCAGGTTGGTCTCGATCTCCTGACCTCATGATCTGCCTGCCTCGGCCTCCCAAAGCTCTGGGATTATAGGTACGAGCCACCGCGCCTGGCCAACAACTACTTTTTTAGTCCTTTTTTGGATGATCAGCACTGCTGGAAGAAGTAGCACCAGACAGCTTTTGTCCTCAGGAAGCTGAGACAGTAGTCTTGGTGAGATAAGTACCCAACAACACCTACAGAATGTATGCATGTTAGCTTTCAAAAAGCAAAACAAGGTAATGAACAATGTTGGTACAAAAGCAATTTTAGAAAGTAAGTCAAAATAATCTGGATTGAGAAAGAGGAAATATGGATTCATGTACTCATGGCTACTGGAGGTGTGGGAAGAAAGACCAAGCCAAGGGGAGCAGGGAAAAAAAGGAGCTTTTTGAGGATATAGACTTCACTGAGAGTTTGTACTGAAGTGGGGAATAGGAAAGTTCTAGAGATCTCCAATGCTGGCTGGGAAGGCATTTGAGTGGAATCCAATTCTAGTCATAATACCAGATTCCAGCCAAGACACCTAAGCAAGTGAGGACTTGTACAGTCTGTCTAAAGAGAACATTTTCTATTCAACTCCAGCTGTTGTAGCCATGAGCAAATGCAGATCTGGTGTGTCTAGATCTTCAGATTTTTCAAGGCATCCAGACACACAGATTTTAAAGAAAATGCTCTTCATTTTAAACATTGACTCCTTTTTAAAAACCACTGCATGAGCCAAATTAAAGATGTCTGCTGTCATGATACAGCCTAAGAAGGACCGGTTTGCAATTCTGTACAATCTTGAGAACCACCAGAAGATTTAAACGTGAGAATGACATAATGCTAACGGAATTAGAGTGAGGATCTTGGTAACCATGTGAGAAATTAGCAGGAATCAGATCTACACAAAAGTGGATCTGTGGAAACTAGATCTGAGGGTATAATTTAAAAGAAATTTCCAAAGAAGTGACAGAATTTGCAAAGGTTATTAGTTTACATATGAAAATAAAATTCATGGAAAGAAGCCTATCCCAAGATCTTGGACTTGAGATTCCAGGATGATGGGGACATAAAATGGAAAGTTGAGGCCTTATGGGACAATGAGAACCATTTCTTAAATATGTTCCAGTTTTCATGGAGATACTGGAGGGATATCCTGAAGCAAGTTGGAGATTTTGAACTAATAAATAGGAGATGTAAATTTCAGAATTGATTAGGTACTTATCTGATCTTCTGTATAAATAATATATATTTGTACATATTTCCTCTTCTACATATAGAAATCATTTATCTTCCATTTTTGAACTTGGGCAATGTAGCAGATCGGCTCATTTTCCAAATATGTTCCATTCTCTATTTACATGTGCATATATTCGTCCATTCATGCATGCATAGTGTTGCCAGATTTTGTAAATAAAATGCAGGAAGCCCAGTTAAATTTTGATTTTAGATAAACTACAAATAATTTTTTTGTGTAAGTATGTTCCAAATACTGCATGGGATGTTTTATACCAAAAATTATTCATTGTTCATCTGAAATCATTTAACTAGGATTCTATCTATCTGGCCACTCCATGCATGAACGCTTCCAGGTCATCATCCTATTTCTCTAGGACCCCAGCCATAGTCTTCTTACTTGCCCCTTTGTTTTCACCTTTGCCCCTCTAACTGCCATTTTGCATCCAACAGGCAGGGTGATTTTTAAAACTCTGTTTATGTCATCTCCTTGCTTAAAACGTTTTAATGGCTTCAATTTCTCTTTTTCTTTTTTTTTTTTTTTTTTGAGACGGAGTCTTGCTCTGTCACCCAGGCTGGTGTGCAATGGGGCCATCTCGGCTCACTGCAACCTCCACCTCCCAAGTTCGAGCAATTCTGCCTCAGCCTCCTGAATAGCTGAGATTACAAGTGTGTGCCACCACGCCCGGCTAACTTTTGTATTTTTAGTAGAGACGGGGTTTCACCATGTTGGTCAGGCTGGTCTCAAGCTCCTGACCTCATGATCCGCCCACCTCGGCCTCCCAAAGTGCTGGGATTACAGATGTGAGCACCCGGCCAATGGCTTCACTTTCTACTAAGAATAAAATTCCAACATCTTACATGACTATGATCATCTAGTCCATGCTTTCTGCCCAACCTCATTTTGAATGTGCTTTTCTCCACCATACTGGTTAAGTTTATCTCCTTTACCCTTCTTAATTTTTTTCAAACCATTCAAACTGGTTTGTACCCTAGGGCTTTTGCACTGCTGTGCTCTTTGCTTGGAATGCTGTTTCTCCAAGATTTTGTTCATACGGCTGTTTATCATCAGCCAAGTATTAACTCCAATGAGACCTCCTTAGAGAGGCCTCCCCGATCACTCTTATCTAAAGATGAGTTTCTCAACCTCTACACTATTGAGATTTTGGATTTTCTAATTCTTTGTGGTTGGCTGGCCTGTGCATTGTAAGATGCTTAACATCCCTAGTCTCTGTGAACTAGCTGCCTTATTAGTGACAATTAAAAATGTCTTTAGGTATCACCAAATGGCCTCAGGGACAAAATAATCCCTGGTTGAGAATCGCTAAAGCAAACAGCCCCCTTCCATTTTATTTCTCTTACACTATCATTTTTACCTAACTTCACAGCACTTATGACTATCTGCATTCATTCTATTTGCATGTTACTTGTTCAACATCTTTTTGTTTGTTTTTGTTTTTTGAGACAGAGTTTTGCTCTTATTGCCCAGGCTGGAGTGCAGTGACACAATCTCGATCTCAGCTTACTGCAACCTTCACCTCCTGAGTTCAAGAGATTGTCCTGCCTCACCCTCCCAAGTAGCTGGGATTACAGGCATGTGCCACCACCCCCAGCTAATTTTTGTATTTTCAGTAGAGATGGGGTTGCACCATGTTGGCCAGGCTGGTCTCGAACTCCTGATCTCAGGTGATCTGCCCACCTCAGCCTCCCAAAGTGCTGGGATTACAGGTGTGAGCCACCACACCTGGCCTCAACATCTCTTTTTCTCCCTCACTAGAAGTGAAACTTAATATGTGGAAGATTTGGTCTGTTTTATTTACCAGTCTATCCCAATTTTCTAGGACCATGCCTGGCACATAGAGGTGCTCAATAAACATTTATTGAATGCATGCCAAATAACCTAATATTGACAAGCTAACATGTCCCAGGTACTGTTAGGCTTAAGTGGCATAACAATGAATAAGATATTATCCCTGGTCTTTTGTCTTTGGTATCTTATACAGAAGAGCAGCCTTGAGCTCCTGGAGAAATGTAATAAAAATGTCAGGCCCTACAGGCTACTGAAACCTTTTATAAGGTCCAGGGAAGCTAACCATGATACAGTGCATGGGTCAGTCCCATACAAAAAAGAATTTTTCTGCCCCAGTGAGAACATTGTCCCTGAGAGAAACACTGACTGAACCATTGAGGGTTCACTTGCAGAGTTGGGAATACCACCACTGGGCACAGACCACATGGAGGAGAATTGGGGAAGAGAATTTCACAAATGAAATTTAGGGTACTCTTAGCAAAGAACAGTCAAATACTTGGAAAAAACAATGCATGTCTTTTACAATGGGGTAACTGTATCAATGGGAAGTTACTGAGGACTTTATTTGAATATGGAGCTTAAATGATTGCATGGAAAAAATTTATTTAGACCATATTTGTTGTACTATATTACTAATTAAAGTATTAACTGTGATTCAATATAATTGCTATTAATGATAACATAAATTTATGGACAATACTTGGTACTATTATAGAGGACTTCTTTCTTTTTATAGGGTTTAGTTATGTTTTAATGTAAACTTAAAAAAAGTAAAAGTCTGTCATACCTGCTACGAAGTTCACAAATCATAAGTATGCAATTCAATACATTTTTAAAAATTTTTAATTGACAGAAAAATTATATGCATTTACTGAGCACAATATGATATTTTCAGGTATATACACATTGTAAAATGACTAAGTAGCTAATTAACATATCCATTATCTTACATAGCTATTTATATCCACTCTTCTAGTATTTTTCAATAATACAATATATAATTAACTGTAGTCACCATGCTGTATAGTAGATCTCTTGAAGTTATTCCTCCTATCTCACTGAAAGTTTATATCCTTTTACCAGCATCTCTCCTCCTTCCCTAACCTCCCCAGCTCCTGGTAAACACCATTCCCTGCTCTCTAGTTCTGTGAGATAAACCTTTTTTGTTCCATATGTAAGTGAGATCATGCAGTATTTGTATTTCTGTGCTTGGCTTGTTTTACTTAACGTCCTCCAAATTCACCCATGCTATAGCAAATGGCAAGGTTTCCATATATTTTATGGTTGAATAGTATTCCACTGTGTATATATACTACATTTTCTTTGTTCATTTGTCCACTGATGGACACTTAGTTGACTCCATATTGTGACTTTTGTGAATAATGTTGCAATAAATATGCATACTGATTTAATTCTCTTTGGATATATACCTACAAAGTAGTGGGATTCCTGAATCATATGGTAATTCCATTAAGTTTTTTTCATAATGGATGTATTAATTACATTCCCATCAAAAGTATACAAGGGTTTATTTTTTCCCACATCCTTGCTAGCACTTTTGTCATGCTAGTTTCTTTTGTCTTTTTGATAACAGTCATTATCTTGTTAGGACTTTTGCTAGTATTAGTATCTTGATAGTACTTTTGTCTTGCTAGTATCTTTTGTCATTTTGATAATATAATACTCATTCTAACTGGAGTAAAAAGATATCTTATTATGGCTTTGATTTAAATTTCCCTGATTAGTGACATTCAGCATATTTAATATAGTTGTTGGGTATTTCGATGTCTTTTTTTTTTAAGATGATGTCCAGCTCTGCCGCCCAGGATGGAGTGCAGTAGTGCAATCTGGGCTTACTGCAACCTCCACCTCCCAGGTTCAAGTGATTCTCCTGCTTCAGCCTCCCAAGTAGCTGGGACTGCAGGCATGCACCACCATGCCTGGCTAATTTTTGTATTTTTAATAGAGACAGGTTTTCATCGTGTTGGCCAGGCTGGTCTCAAACTCTTGACCTCAGGTGATTTGCCCGCCTTAGCCTCCCAAAGTGCCGTGATTACAGGCATTAGCCACCATGCCTGGCCTTGAATGTCTTCTTTTGAGATATGTCTATTTAGATCCTTTGCCCATTTTTTAAGCAGATTGTTTTCTTATTATTCAGTTGTTTGGGTTCCTTATACATTTTGGATACTAATCCCTTGTCAAATGTATGATTTGCAAATACTTTCTCCCCTTCTGTGTCCTGTCTCTTCACTTGATTGTTTTCTTTGCTGTGCAGAAGCTTTTCAGTTTGTTGTAATCCCATTGGTCTATTCTTGCTTTTGTTGTCTGTGCTTTTGGGGTCATATTTAAAAAGTCATTGCCCAGACCAGTGTCACAGAACTTTTCTCCTAATATTCTTCTAGTAGTTTCATGTCTTCCAGTGAAGTCTTCAGTCCATTTTGAGTTGATTTTTATATATAGTATGAGATAATGGTCTAATTTTTATATATAGTATATTATATATAGTAAATATAATTTTTATATATAGTATGAGATAATGGTCTAAAATCATTTTTCTATATGTAATTGTCTGTTTTTTATTTCAGCAGCATTTATTAAGGAGACTTTCCTTTTCCCATTGTGTGTTCTTGGAACCTTTGTTGAAAGTCAGTTAACTGTAAATGTATGGATTTATTCCTGGGTTCTCTCTTCTGTTCCATTGGTCTGTGTCTGTTTTTATGCCAATACCATGCCGTTTTTGTTCTTGTAGCTTTGTAGTATATTTTCAAGTCAGGTATTATGATGCCTCCAGCTTTATTTTTATTTTTATTTTTTGCTCAACATATCTTTGGTTATTCAGGTTTTTTTGTAGGTTCCACATAAATTTTAGGATTTTTTTCTATTTTTATGAAGAATGTCTTTGATATTTTGGTAGGGATTGCACTGAATTTGTAGATTGTTTTGGGGAGTGTTTTAGTCCATTTTGTATTGCTCCAACAGAATACCAGAGACTGAGTAATTTATAAAGAAAATAGGTTTCTTTAGCTCATGCTTCTGAAGACAGGGAAGTTCAAGGTTGGGCAACTGCATCTAGCAAAGGCTTCAAACTGCATCATTACAAGATGGATGGCATCACATGGCAGGAGCATGTGCAAGAGCAACTGGAAGCATGCCAAGATGAGACCAAATCCAACAAGTGGCTTCAATTTATAACCACCTATTCTTGTGGTAACTTATCTAGTCTTGCAAGAGTGATAACTCATACTTTCCTGAGAGATGACATTACTCCCTTAATGAGGGTGGATCCCTAATGATCCAAAGGCCTATTAAGGTCCCACTATCTCTCAGTACTGTTACAGTGGGAACCAAGCTTCAGCATGTATTTTGGTGGGGACAGATTATGTTTAAATAATAGCAAGTTGTATGGACAATTTAATAATATTAATTTTTCTGAGCTATGAACACAGGATATCGTTCCATTTATTTGTACTATCTTCAGTTTCTTTCATCAGTGTTTTACAGTTTTCAGTATGGAGATATTTTACCTGCTTGGTTAAATTTATTTCTAATTGTTTTATGTTTTGATGCTATTTTGAATGGGATTATTTTCTTGATTTCTTTTTCAGATTGTTTGCTCTTAGTCAATAGAAAATATTTATTTGTATACACTGATTTTATATGCTACAACCTTACTGAATTTGCTTATTATTTCTAACAGTTTTTATGTGTATTGTGTGTGTGTGGAGTCTTTGCAAACAGGGACAATTTACCTTTTTTTTTTTTTTTCCGGTTTAGACACCTTTTTTTTTCTTGCTTAATTGCTCTAGCTAGCTAGAATGTCCAATACTATGTTGAATAGAGTGAAAAGAGTGAGCATCCTTGTCTTGCTCTGAATCTTTGAGTAAAAGCTTTCAAAGTATTCCTATTGAGTATAATGTTAGCTTTGGGTTTGTCATCTATGGCCTATATTGTGTTGAGGTAGATTTTTTCCATACCTAATCTGTTGAGAATTTGTGTCATGAAAGGATATTGAATTTTGCCAAATGCTTTTTCTGCATCTGTTGAAATGATTATATAGTTTTTGCCCTACATTCTGTTAATGTGATGTGTCACATTTGCTAATTTACATAAGTTGAATCATCCTTGCATCTCTGGGATGAATTTCATTTGCTCATGGTGAATGATCTTTTTAATATGCTGTTGAATTCAGTTTGCTAGTATTTTGTTGATAATTCTTGCATCTATATTCATCAGGTGTATTGGTCTGAATTTTTATTTTTGTAGTATGCTTATGTTTAGTATCAGGGTGATGCTAGCCTTGTAATTTTTTTAAAAAGTGTTTCCTCCAGGCCAGGCATGGTGGCTCACGCCTGTAATTCTAGCACTTTGGGAAGCGGAGGCAAGTGGATTGCTTGATCCCAGGAGTTCCAGACCAGCCTGGCCAACATAGCAAAACCCTGTCTCTACTAAAAGTACAAAAAATCAGCCAGGCATGGTGGCACACACCTGTAATCCCAGCTACTCCAGAGGCTGAGGCAGGAGAATCACTTGAGTCTGGGAGGCAGAGGTTGCAGTGAGCCAAGATAGCACCACTGCACTCCAGCCTGAACAATAGAATGAGACTCCATCTCAAGAGAAAAAAAAAAAAAAAAACAAAAAAACTTTTCCTTCTCTTAAATTTTTGGAAGAGTTTGAAAAGAATTGTTTTTAGTTCTTCATTAAATGTTTGATAAAAGTCAGCAGTAAAGCCACCAGGTCCTGGGCTTTTTGTTGATTAGAGATTTTTTTATTATTGATTCAATGTTTTTATTCATTTTTGATCTGTTTAAATTTTCTATTTCTGCTCAGTCTGAGTAGGTTGTAAGCATCAAGGAAATTATGTATTACTTTTAGGTTAACCAATTTTTTATGTATAATTGTTCATAAACATCTCTTATGATCCTTTCTATTTCTGTTGTGTCAGTAATGTCTCCTTTTTAATTGCCAATTTATTTGGGTTTTCTTTCTGTTGTCTTATTACAGCTAAACTTTTTATCTATTTTGTTTATCTTTTCAAAAAAACACACTTTAGTTTTGTTAGTCTTTTATATTGTTTTTCTTTTTTTGTTTTGTTTTTTTTTTGTTTGTTTTGTTTTATTTTTCTTTTTCTTTTATTATTATTATTATTATTATTATACTTTAGGTTTTATGGTACATGTGCGCAATGTGCAGGTAAGTTACATATGTATACATGTGCCATGCTGGTGCGCTGCACCCACCAACTCGTCATCTAGCATTAGGTATATCTCCCAATGCTATCCCTCCCCCCTCCCCCCACCCCACAACAGTCCCCAAAGTGTGATGTTCCCCTTCCTGTGTCCATGTGTTCTCATTGTTCAATTCCCACCTATGAGTGAGAATATGCGGTGTTTGGTTTTTTGTTCTTGCGATAGTTTACTGAGAATGATGATTTCCAATTTCATCCATGTCCCTACAAAGGACTCTTTTATTTATTTCTGTTTGGATCTTGATTATTTTCTTCCTTCTTATAACCTTTGGCTTACTTTTGAATTTTTGCCTAATTTCTTGCAGCCTTAGATTATTTTAGATCTTTCTGCTTTTTGATATGGGTGTGTATTGCTATAAACGTCCCTCATAGAATTGCCTTTTCTGTATTTTGTATATCTGTATTTAATTTATATAATTAAATTACTTTGGACTATAGTCACCCTGTTGTGTTAGCCAATACTAGGTCTTATTCATTCTTTCTGTATATTTTTTTACGCATTAACCATCCCCACTTTGCCTCCCACCATACTCTTTCTAGCTTCTGGAAATTATCCTTCTGCTCTCTATCTCCATGAGATCAATTATTTTAATTTTTATCTCCCACAAATAAGTTATAAGATGTGAAGTTTGTCTTTCTGTGCCTAGCTTATTTTCACTTAACATAATAATCTCCAGTTCCATCTATGTTGTTGTAGATCACAGGATCTCATTTTTTATGGCTAAATAATACTCCATTGCGTATATGTACCATGTTTTCTTTATTCATTCATCTGTTGATGGACACTTGGGTTGCTTCCAAATCTTGGCTAGTGTAAATAGAATAGTGCTACAATAAACATGAGACTGCAGATATCTCTTTGAGGTACTGATTTCCTTTCTTTTGGGTTTATACCTAGTAGTGGGAAAGGTGGATAGTATAGTTGGCTCTATTTTTAGTTTTTTGAGGAACCTCCAAATTGTTTTCCATAGTGGTTGTACTAATTTACATTCCCACCAACAGTGTATGAGGATTCCCTTTTCTCTATATTCTCACCTACATTTGTTATTGCCTGACTTTTGGATGAAAGCACTTTTAACTGGGGGGAGAAGACATTTCATTGTAGTTTTGATTTGCGTTTCTCTGATAATCAGTGACATTTAGCATATTTTCATATATTTTTTTCCATTTGTATGTCTTTTGGGAATTGTCTATTCAGATCTTTTGCCCATTTTTAAATTGGATTATTAGATTTTTTTCTTGTAGAGTTGTTTGAGCTCCTTTTATATTCTAGTTATTAATCCATTATTAGATGGGTATTCTGCAGATATTTTCACCCATTCTTTGGGTTGTCTCTTCACTTCATTGATTGTTATCTTTGCTGTGCATAAGCATTTTCACTTGATGTGATTCCATTTGTCCATTTTTGCTTTGGTTGCCTATACTTGTAGGGTATTACTCAATAAATCTTTACCTAGTCCAATGCCCTGGAGAGTTTCTCCAATGTTTTCTTTTAGCAGTTTCATAGTTTGAAGTCTCATATTTAAGTCTTTAATCCATTTTGATTTTATTTTTGTATATGGCAAGAGAAAGGGGCCTAGTTTCATTCTTCTGCATGTGGATATCCAGTTTTTCAAGTACCATTTATTGAAGAGACTGTCTTTTCTCCAGTGTATGTTCTTGGTATCGTTGTCAAAAATGAGTTTACTGTGGTGTATAGATTTGTTTCTGTGTTCTCTGTTTTGTCCCTTTGGTCTAGATGTCTGTTTTTTTGCCAGTACCATGCCTTTTTAGTTACTATAGCTCTGTAGTATAATTTGAAGACAGGTAAGGTGATTCTTCTAGTTTTGGTCTTTTTGCTCAGCATAACTTTGACTATTCTGAGTCTTTTGTGGTTCCACATAAATTTTAGGACTTTTTTTCTATTTCTGTGAAGAACATCACGGTATTTTGATAGGGATTGCATTGAATCTGTCAAATGATTTGGGTAGCATGGACATTTTAACAATATTTAGTGTTCTTCCAATCTATGAACATGGAATATATTTCCATTTTTGGAGTCCTCTTAATTTTTTTTTATCAGTGTTTTATAGTTTTAATTGAAGAGATCTTTCACTTCTTTGGTTAAGTTAATTTCTGGGTATTTAATTTTATGTGCAGCTATTCTAAATGGGATTACTTTTTAATTTCTTTTTCAGATTGTTCACTGTTAGCATATCAAAATGATACTAATTATATGTTGATTTTGTATCCTGCAACTTTACTGAATTTGTTTATCAGTTCTGTCATTTTTTTAGTTGAATCTTTAGGTTTTTCCAAATATAGGATCATTTCGTCTGCACACAAGGACAATTTGACTTCTTCCTTTCCAAATTGGATGCCCTTTATATCTTTCTTTTGTCCAGTTGCTCTAGCTAGGACTTCCAATACTATATGTAATAATGGTAGAAAAGGGGGCATCCTTGTTGTGTTCCTGATCTTAGAAAAAAGGCTTTTAGTTTTCCCCCCATTCAGTATGATGCCAGCTATGGGTCTGTCATGTAAGGTTTTTATTATGTTGAGGTATGTTCCTTCTATACCCAGTTTTTTTGAGGGTTTTTATTTGAAGGAATATTGAAATTTACCAAATGCTTTTTTAGCATCAGTTGAAATCATCAAATGGTTTTGTACTTCATTCTGTTGGTATGAGGTATCACATTAACTGATGTGCAAATGTTGCAGCATCTTTGCATCCCTGGGATAAATCCCATTTCATCATGATGAATGGTCTTTTTAATGTGTTGTTGAATTTGGTTTGCTAGTATTTTGTTGAGAATTCTTGCATCCATATTCATCAAGGATAATGGCCTATAGTTTCCTTTCTTTAATGTGTCTTTGACTTTGGTATAAAGGTAATACTATCTTATAACCCATTATTTTAAGCTGATAACAACTAAACACTGTTTGCATAAACAAATAAACAAGCAAAAAAAAAGCTAACAAAATCTCTATGCCTTAACTTCATCCCTTCTCTTGCTTTTTAACTTTGTGTTGTTTCTATTACTATCTTATTGTACTGTGTCCGTCTTTAAAAAGTTGTAGTTATTTTTGATTGGTTCATTGTTTAGTCTTTCTACTTAAGAAAAGATAGTTTACACACCACAATTACAGTGTTATGATACTCTGTGTTTTTCTGTGTACTTACTATTACCAGTGAGTTTTGTAATTTCAAATGATTTCTTTTGGCTCATTAACATCCCTTACTTTAAGACTAAAATACTCCCATTAGCATTTCTTGTAGTACAGGTCTGGTGTTGACTAAATTCCTCAGCATTTTATTTATTTATTGATTGATTTATTTATTTATTTGATCTGGGAAACTCTTTATTTCTCCTTCATGTTTGGAGGATAATTTCACTGCATATACTATTTTAGGGTACAATATTTTTTTTCCCTTAAACACTTTAAAAATGTCATGCCACTCTCTCCTGGCCTGTAAGGGTTGCACTAAAAAGTCTGCTTCTAGATATGTTGGAGCTCCATTGTATGTTATTTGTTAATTTTCTCTTGCTGCCTTTAGGACCCTTTATCCTTGACCTTTGGGAGTGTGATTATTAAATGCTTTAAGGTAGTCTTCTTTGGGTTAAATCTTCTTGGTGTTCTATAATCTTCTTGTACTTGGATATTGATATATTTCTCTAGGGTTGGGAAGTTCTCTGTTATTATTCCTTTAAGTAAACTTTTTACCCCTACCTCTTTCTCTACCTCCTCTTTAAGGCCAATAACTCTTAGATTTGCCCTTTTTAGGACATTTTCTAAATTTTGTAAGTATGCTTCATTGTTTTTATTCTTTTTTCTTTTTTGTCTCCTTTGACTGTGTATTTTCTTTCTTTCATTTTTTTTTCTTTTTTTTGAGATGGAGTCTTGCTCTGTCACCCAGGCTGGAGTGCAGTGGTATGATCTTGGCTCACTGCAACCTCTGCCTCCCAGGTTCAAGTGATTCTCCTGCCTCAGCCTCCGAAGTACCTGGGATTACAGGCACACACCACCACGCCCAGCTAATTTTTTTGTGTGTGTTTTGTATTTTTAGTAGAGATGGGGTTTTGCCCTGTTGGCCAGGCTGGTCTTGAACTACTGACCTCAAGTGATCCACCCACCTCGGTCTCCCAAAGTGCTGGGATTACAGGCGTGAGCCACCATGCCCAACCAACTGTGTATTTTCAAATAGCCTGTCTTCAAGCTCAGTAATGCTTTCTTCTACTTGATTAATTCTACTATTAAAAGACTGATGCATTCTTCAGTATGCCCACTTCATTTTTCAGCTCCAGAATTTCTGCTTGATTCTTTTTACTTATTTCAATCCTTTGTTAAATTTATCTGATAAAATTATGAATTTCTTCTCTGATTTATTTTGATTTTGTTTGCTTTTTGAGGTGCATATATATTTATAATATCCTCTTGCTGAAGTGACTCCTTTATCATTTTGTCATGAACTTCTTTGTCTCTTTTTGCAGACTTAAATTCTGTTTTATCTGATATAAGCATAGCTATTCCAGTCCTCATTTGGCTTCCATTTGCATGGAATATCTTTTTCCATCCTTTCACGTTTAGTCTATGCATGTGTGTACTTACTAGTGAAGTGAGTATCTTGTAGGCAGTTTATAATTGGGTCTTTTTTTTTTTTTTTTTTTTTTTTTTTGAGATGGAGTTTCGCTCTTGTTGCCCAGGCTGGAGTGCAATGGCGCGATCTCAGCTCACTGCAACCTCCACCTCCTGGGTTCAAGCAATTATCCTGCCTCAGCCTCTTGAGTAGCTAGGATTACAGGCATGTGCCACCATGCCAGGCTAATTTTGTATTTTTAGTAGAGACAGGGTTTCTTCATGTTGGCTAGGCTGATCAGGAGATCCCGACCTCAGGTGATCCGCTGTGTTGGCCTCCCAAAGTGCTGGGATTATGGGCATGAGCCACTAGGATCCTTCAGAACTTTGAATTTATCATCCCATTTCTCATGACCTGTAAGATTTCTCCTGAGAAATTTGCTGCTAGGTGTATTAGATGTATTAGAACTCTTTTATATGTTATTTGTTTTTTTTCTCTTGCTGCTTTCAGGATTTTTTTTCTCTCTCTTTTTTTTTTTAATTTTGACAGCATGATTAGAATATGTCTTAGGGTAGTCTTATTTGGTTTGAATCTGATTGGTGACCTTCAGCCTGGATATTTACATATTCTTCTAGGTTTGGAAAGTCTTTTGGTACTAGTTTTTTAGATAAACTTTATAGCCCTGTGTCTTTCTATTCTCCCTCTTACATTCTTATGACTTGAATATTTGCTTTTTCGATGTTGTTTCGTGAATCCTTTCTTCATTTCTTTTCTTTCTTTTTTATTTTTCGTCTTCTGACTATATATTTTCAAATAACCTGTATTCAAGTACACAAGTACTTTTTCTCCATGATCAATTCTGCTGTGATGTTCTCTATTGCATTTTTTTATTTGTTTTATTTTTTTCAGCTCTAGGATTTGTTTGATTTCTTAAAAAAAATTCCAAGCTCTCTATTCAATTTCTTATTCTTATCATTTATTGTTTCCCTGTTTTGAATTAAAATAATTTTATTTCAATAGCTTTGGAGATACAAGTGGTTTTTGATTACATGGATGAATTGCATATTGCTGAGATTAGGGCTTTTAGTATACCTGTCAACCAAATAGTGTACATTGTACTCAACAGGTAATTTTTCATCCTTCACTCACCTTCCACCCTCTCCCTTTGTGAATCTCCAGTGTTTATTATATCACTCTGTATGTCTTTCCATATCCATGGCTTAGCTCTCATTTATACATAAGAACATATGGTATTTGGATTTCCATTTCTGAGTTACTTCACCTAGGATAATGGCCTCCAGCTCCATCCAAGTTGCTGTGAAAGACATTATTTTGGTTTTTTATGGCTTAGTAATATTCCGTGGTGTGTGTATATACATGCTGTGTGTATATTACATTTTCATTATTAACTCATCAGTTGATGAGCAGTTAGGTTGATACAATATCTTTGAAATTGTAAATTGTGCTGCAATAAACATATGCAGGCAGGCACCTTTTTGATATAATGACTTCTTTTTCTTTAGGTAGATACCCAGTAGTGGGATTGTTAGATCAAATGGTGTATCTACTTTTAGTGCCTTGAGAAATCTTCATACTGGTTTCCATATAGGGCATACTAATTTATGTCACCAGCAGCAGTGTATAAGCTTTCCCTTTTTACTACATCCATGTCAATATCTATCATTTTTTGACTTTGTAATAATGGCCATTCTGCTATTATTAAAAAGTGAAAAAACAACAGATGCTGGCAAGGTTGCGGAGAAAAAGCAACATTTATATACTGTTGGTTGGAGTTTAAATTCGTTCAATGATTGTGGAAGACAGTGTGGTGATTCCTCAAAGTCCTAAAGGCAGAAATACCATTCAACCTAGCAATCCCATTACTAAATGTATACCCAAAGAAATGTAAATTTTTCGACTATGAAGATACACACTTGCATATGTTTATTGCAGCACTATTTATAATAGCAAAGACATAGATTCAAACTAAATGCCCCTCAATGATAGCCTAGATAAATAAAATGTGGCATATGTACGCCATGTAATACTATGCAGCCATAGAAAACAAACAAACAAAGTGAGAGCGTGTTCTTTGCAGGGACATGGATAGAGCTGGAGACCATTATCCTTAGCAAACTAATGCAGGAACAGAAAACCAGATACCACATGTTCTCACTTTTAAATGGGAGCTAAATGATGCCAAAACATGGACACATAGAGGGGAAAAACATACACTGGAGCCTACTGGAGGGTGAAGGGTAGGAGGAGGGAGAGGATCATGGGAAATAACTAATGTATGCTAGGCTTAGTACCTGGGTGATTAAATAATCTGTACACAAACACCATGACACAAGTTTACCTACGTGACAAACCTGCACATGTACCCCTGAACTTAAAATAAAAGTTAAAGAAAAAAAAAAAGGTCATTCTGGCTGGCTGAGGTAGTATCTTATTGTGGTTTTAATTTGCATTTTCCTGATGATTGGTGACACTGAGCATTTTTCATATTTTTTTGCCATTTGTATAGCTTCTTTTGAGAAAAATATGAACAGATATGTCTGTTCATGTCATTTCCTTACATTTTAATGAGATTATTTAATTTTTTTCTTGATGATTTGAGTTCCTTGTAGATTCTGGATATTATTTCTTTCTCAAGTGTATAGTTTGCAAATATTTTCTCCCATTCCATAGGGTGTCTGTTTACTCTGTGGATTATTTCTTTTGCTGTGTTTTTCAGTTTGGCTATGTCCTATTTATTTATTTTTGCATTTGTTTTTGGAATCTTAAGTTATAATTTTTTTTTTTGCATGGGCCAATATCCAGAATATTTTTTCTTAAGTTTTCTTCTAGAATTTTTATGATTTAAGATCTTAGATGTAAGTCCTTATTTCATCTTGAGTTAATCTTTGGTGACAAATAAGGATCCAGTTTTATCCTTTGGCACATGGCTATTTAGTTTTCCCAACACCATTCACTGAATAGAAAGTCCTTTCCCCAGTGTAGGTTTTTGTCTACTTTGTCAAAGATTAGTTCATTGTACATATTTAGCTTTATTTCTCTGTGTCTGTTCTGTTCCATTGGTCTCTGTGTCTGGTTTTATACCAGTGCCATGCTGTTTTCATTACCTTATACTGTAATTTGAAGTTAGATAATGTGATGCCTTTAGATTTGTTCTCTTTTCTTAGGATTGCTTTGGCTATTAGAGCTGTGTTTTGGTTCTATATACATTTCAGGATTGTTTTTCTAATTCTGTGAAAAATGATCTATCTGGGTATTTTGATAGGAATTGCGTTGAAACTGTAGGTTGCTTTGGGCAGTATGGTCATTTTGATAATATTGATTCTTCCAACCCATGAGCATGGAATATTTTCCAATTTGTGCCATCTATGATTTCTTTCATCAGTGTTTTGTATTTCTCCTTGTAGTGATCATTTACCTTCTTTGTTAGATATATTCCTAGATATTTTATTTTTTATTTTTTTGTAGCTATTGTAAAAGGGTTTGAGTTCTTGATTTAATTTTCATCTTGGCCATTGTTGGTGTATAATAGTGCTACTGATCTGTGTACATTGATCTGTAACCTGAGACGTTACTGAGTTCATTTATGAAATCAAGGAGTCTTTTGGAAGAGTCTTTAGGTTTTTCTAGGTATAAGGTCATATCATCAGCAAACAGATAGTTTGACTTCTTCTTTTCCAATTTGGATGTCCTTTATTTCTTTCTACTGCCCAATTACTCAGGCTAGGACTTCCAGAGCTATGTTGTGTAGAAGTGATGAGTCTGGGCATCCTTGTCTTGTTCCAGTTCTTAAGGGCAATGCTTTCAAGTTCTCCCAATTCAGTGTGATATTAGCTTTGGGTTTGTCTTATATGGTCTTTATTATTGTGAAGTATGTTCCTTCTATTCCTAATTTTTGAAGGTTTCTATCATAAAGGAATGCTGGATTTTATCAATTTTTTTCTGCCTCTATTGAGATGATCATATGGTTTTGGTTTTAATCCTGTTTATGTGTTCAGATTTATTGACTTGTGTATGTTGAACCATCCCTGCATCCCTGGCATGAAACCTACTTGATTCTGGTGAATTGTCTTTTTGATATGCTGTTGGATTCAGTTTGCTAGTATTTTTTTGAGGATTTTTCCATCAGTGTTCATCATGGATTGGATATTGGTCTGTAGTTTTTTCGTTCTTTCTTTTTGTCCTTTTCTGGATTAGGCATCACGGTGATACTAACTTTATGGAATAGTTTTAGTATGAATGGTATCAATTCTTCTTTGAATATCTGGTAGAGTTTGGCTCTGAATCTCTGGTTCTGGGCTTTTTCTTGTTGGGAGATTTTTTAAATTACTTATTCATTCTCACTGCTTGTTATCGGTCTGTTCAAAATTTCTATTTCTTCCTGAATCAAGCTTGGAAGATTGCATGTTCCCAGGAATTTATCTATTTTCTCTAGATTCCCTAGTGTGCATGTATATGAGTTATTCATAATAGTCTCAAATGATCTTTTGTATATGGCATCAATTGTAATATCTTCATTTTAATTTCTAAATGTGCTTTGAGTCTTCTCTCTTTTTTTTCTTGGTTAATCTATGTAGTGTTGTATCAATTTTGTTTATCTTTCCAAATAATCAACTTTTTGTTTCATTGGTCCTTTGTATTTTTTTGTTTCAATTTTGTTTACTGCTGGTCTCATCTTTGTTGTTTCTTTTATTCTATTAGCTTTGGGTTTGCTTTGCACTTGTTTCTCTAGTTCCTTGAGGAGTGATGTTATGTTGTAAGTTTGTGATCTTTCTGTCCTTTTGATGATGATTATAAACTTTCCTCTTAATACTGCTTTCACTGTATCCCAGAGATTTGACAACTTGTTTCACTGTTGTCATTCATTTTGAAAAAATTTTCTAATTTCAATCCTGATTTCATTGTTGACCCAGAGAGCATTCAGGAGCAGATTCTTTAATTTCCATGTATTTGTATACTTTTGTGAGTTCCTCTTGGAATTGATTTCTAGTTTTGGGCCAGTGTTGTCTGAGAAGACACTTGATATAATTTTGATTTTTAAAAATTTATTGAGATTTGTTTTGTGGCTTATCATATGGTCTATGTTAGAAAATGCACCATGTGCTGATGAGAAGAATGTGTATTCTGCAGTTTTTGGGTAGAATTTTCTGTAAATGTCTGTTAGGGCCATTTGTTCTAGATTCCAGTTTAAGGCCAGTGTTTCTTTGTTGGCTTTCTGCCTTAATGCTGTCAGTAGAGTGTCTAATGCTGTCAGTAGATTGTTGAACTACCCCGCTATTATTGTGTTGCTATCTCTTTTCTTACATTTAGTGGTATTTGTTTTATGAATTTGGGAGCTCTGGAGTTAGGTACACACACACACACACACACACACACACATATATAGGATTGCTATATCTTCTTGTTGAATTGATCCTTTATTATTATATAATGACCTTCTTTGTCTTTGTTTACTGTGTTGTTTTAAAGTCTGTTTTATCTGATATAGGAGTAGCTATTCCTACTCCCTTTTGGTTTTCATTGTGTGGAATATTTTTTCCCACCTTTTGACCTTGAGTTTATATGAATCTTTACAAGTTAATTGGGTCCCTTGAAGACAGCATCTATTTGGTGTGCTTTTTAAATTCATTATGCCAATCTGTACCTTTCAAGTGGGGCATTTAGACCATTTACATTCATTGTTAATATTGTATATGAGGTTCTGCTCCAGTCATCATGATGATTATTATCTAGTTGCTTTGTTTTTTTCATTGTGTTACTGTTTTATAAGACCTGTGAGTTTTATGCTTTCAAGTGTTTTTATACTGGTGTGTAATGACCTTGTTTCTATATTTAGAACTCCTTTTAGCATTTCTTATCAGACTGGTCTAGTGGTGACAAGTTCCCTCAGCATTTGCTTGTCTGGGAAATACTTTGTTTCTCCTTCATTTGTGAAATTTAGTTTTGCCAGATTCAAAATTCTTGGCTGACGGTTATTCTTTTTGAAGACACTAAAGATAGGATCCCAACCCCTTTTGGCTTGGAAGGTTTCATTGAGAAGTGTACTATTAGTCTCATAGGTTTTTCCTATAAGTTATCCAATGCTTTTTTCTCATTACTCTTAGAATTCTTTTTTCCATGTCGACTTTAGATAGCCTGATGATTATATGCTTTGGTGATGTCCTTTTTTGCAATGAATCTCCCAGGAATTCTTTGAGCTTCTTGTATTTGGATATCTAAATCTCTAGCAAGACCAAGAAAGTTTTCCTCAATTATTCCCTCAAATAGTTTTTTTCAAACTTTTAACTTTTTCTTCTCCCTCAGGAATATATCCCCATAGCTGTTGGAGACTTTGTTCTTTTTAATCTTTTTTGTTTGTTGGATTGGGTTAATTTGTAAGTTTTGTCTTTATTTTTTCTTCTCCTTGGTCTAGTCTTTTGTTAAAACTTTGCACTGTATTTTGTAATTCCCTAACTGTGTTTATAATTTCCCAAAGTTCTGTTTATATTTTCTTTTATAAATATCTTTAATGTTTCTTATTTGTATCCTGAATTGTTTAATTTCTTTATGTTGGTTTTAACTTTTTCTTGGATCTCATTGAGCAAATTAATAATATGCATTTTGGATACTTTGGTATATCAAAGATTTGATTTTGATTTGAATCTACTGCTGGAGAGTTAGTATAATCTTTTGGGGGTGTTGCAGAACTCTTTTTTTCATATTACAAGAATTATTTTTCTGGTTCCTTCTCATTTTGGTAGACTATTTATTGTGATTCTTAATTTAGTTTTGATTCAACTGGATTTTTAAAAAATTCCTTTTGAGAATGTGACTTTAGTATGTATAGTTTATGGTCACCTAGCTTTGGATCTGGGTGCTTTCCATGGCAAAGAACTGTATAAGTTCCTTGTTTATGGAGAGTCTTTGGCTTTCTCAGATGCTGGTTATAGTAGTGATGTGCTGTGTGTGTGAGCAGGTTCACTGTCTCCTGTGGCGCCAGAATGGCAGAGGTCTCATGAAGTATATTCATTCAATAGTGATGTACAGTTTCAAATGTTTTCCTAGTATTTTTTAAACTGCATTAAACAGGTCAGCCTCCACCCCAGTAGGAGGTGCCCACAGGTAAAAACCAGCTGTGGCTGAAGCAGGTGGGTATATGCAATACCTCAGTGGTGGGCGGAAGTCCTGTTTCCCTCATTTCACAGAATCTGTATCTTTTGTTGTTGTTGTTTACTGAGCTTCCTTAAAAAAGTTATTTTTTAATTCTTTATCAGGCAGTATATCCATCTCTATTTATTTGTGGCCAGTTGCCAGCATCTTATTTTTGTTCATTTGGTGATGTTAGGTTTTCCTGATTGTTCTTGATTTTTTTTTTATCATGGTGTCTGTGTATTTTTAATAATAGGTAGTTATTTCATTCTTCATACACTGATTTTGGCTGGGAAATCCCTGTAGCCAGCACAGTTCTGTGACACACCGGATGTCTGAGGCCTTCTATAGCAGGTGTGGTGCTTGGGCAGGTCAGAAGCCTGGGCACTGCAGCAGCTAGTGCAGCACTATCAGAAGCCTGTGTTAGATGTGGCCAGTGCTGCTCTGGGGCACACCAGATGCCCAGAGCTGCTGAGGGCTTTCTGGAGTATGGGCTCACTAAAGTTGTCCCAGCAGTAGTGTGGCTCAGAGATCAAGTTCGCCATACTATCCTGAAGCCTGATGCTGTGTGGTCTCTCCTTATGCCACAGTGGATCTAGAACTGATGTCTGTGAGTACTATCTTGGATTATGGGGCTGTGGGGGTTCCGCCTGGTGCTGTATTTTACTGTACCAGGCCCAGCGTTGGAGTCCGAGGTAAAGTCCTCTACTCAGCTCTCTCTGTTTTCTTCAAGTGGACAGTTATCTCTTTTTGCAGTGTACTTCCTGAGTTTGAAAGATGGATGACATGTTTAATGTAAAATTGTCCTTCCTACCCTCTTCAATGTGTCTTTTCTTATTGTCATGCTATAGCCAGGTACTATGCTGTATCACCTGGCTTTCTTAGCTTTTGTGAAAGTATTTTTGCACATGGATAATTATTAATGTTGTTGTTTTCGTGTGGGAAAGATTAATGGAGCATCTTACTCTGCCATTTTGCTCTGCCCTTCTCCACAAAGGCATTTTCACAATGGGACTCTACGTACGTAACAGCCACCTACCTATATTAGGAAAAAGAGCATGGCCAGATGCTCAACAGCCACTTTTTGTCCCACTCATTTTTTCTACCTTTCCCCTAAATCAACCATGATGCCGATTTCTGTCATCACAAAGTGATTTTGCCAAACTTTGAAGTTTATATAAATTGAATTATACAGTATTTCTTCTTGTCTTTGCCTTCTTTTGCTCAACTTTATGTTTGTGATGTTCACCTATGTTGTTTTTCTTGTGGTAGTTCATTCATTTTCATTGCCTATATTATACCATTGTATAAATACATCACAATGTATTTCTTGATTATATCTGGGTTATTTTTGGTATGAGTTTTTACAAATAGTGTCTCTATAAATCCTCATATCCATAAACTTTGTAGGTATATGTATTCTTTTCTGTGGGGTATATACCTAAAAGTGGAATTGCTGGGCCATAGGGTATGTGTATGTTTAGTTACAATAGATTCTGCTGAACAGTTTTCCAGAATGATTGATTCAATTTGCTTGCATGAGAAGTAAATTGCTCTATATAGAAGAGAATATTTTTAATGCAATAATTTATACGATCATGTTATGATGAAAACAAGAAATGTGTTGGCTTAAGAGAGACTGGGCCTAGTTTGTAATAATTTAATGTATGCTTGGCACACTTCACAGTTTATAACAAAGCTGATCACTTTATTTTGTGAAATTTTACCCATGTGTCTACTTGAACCTACTTCGGATCAGATCATGGTGGCAAGGATCTACTGAGGCTAGGAAATTTAAATTATCTACAGAATACTGGGGATATGGGAATAACTTACTCTGTAAGTGTATAGTGTTCCTTTAACTAAATCATAAAAATCATTGCTGTTTTATATGAAAAGTTTATGAGGTCACATGAATGCTTGCTTACTGTGCATATGGTAAGAGCTGTGCATTTCAAGTTAAATATAGGAGCAGTTCTGGCTGTAAAAAAGTAGTTTAAGAAATCAAGAGAACTATAAACGGCCATCTGCTCTATTCTCCATTTTTATTTGCTGAATTAACCCAGTGCAATATTTTAATGAATAATGGGTTGGTATTCCATCTGCTCATTAATTTTTTCACACTATAGAATAATCCATCATTTTTAGTGAGTGGAAACAATTTTCTACTTTGTAAAAATATTTTTTAAAATAGAGTCAGTGGGTATAATTCAAATTTCCATTAATTTCAAGTGTATTTTGGAAATGAAGGTGCTGAGAATATCTTTAGGGTCCTAGTGCTAGAAAAAGACTTTCAGTTCTTTGAGATGACAATGCATATTCATTGATGTATATCTTTATTTTATCAGATACATTTGTTTTGGCTTATTTTGAAATAACCAGAAAAGAACCTTTCTCTGTATGATCAAAGGTTGCAGAGATGTAAATGGCATCAATGATAATATAACACTTTGTTAAGAAGAGTATAATGATTAGTTCTTTAACAATAATGTAAAATATATGCCATTATCAGAATTGAGCTTATAGTATTCTAATTCTGATTCAATGCCATGAATCTAAAACAAGTTGAGCATATTAATGTGTCTGTACATGCACATGCACATCTGCACACATTTAAATAAAAATTTCATTTAAGTGTATTTTTACTTTGTTTCTTCTTTATTGCCTCTGTTTTTTTATTTATCTTAAGTTGGCATCGTGCGTTATATGATTTCGGACCATTTAAGGTTCACGTGTCTGGGAGCAGATGTCGATTTAATGGCATCTTTAATGCCTGCTGTGCCACTTCCATAAGTAGATTCTCTGAAATAGAATTTGACCAGAGGGTTCAGACATTTGGAGACCTGATTGGTGTAGTGAGTGGTGAAAAAGCAAAGGGAAGGGGCTTTAAAATATTCCAGTATTGATGATTTCTAAGATTTCTACATCATTTACCAAATTTTTTCTCTCCTGGTGGTTTTGCAGCTCAGTCAGTTCTGAATAATTTATCAACAGATTTTGCAAAGGCTCCACTCCACTTCTTATCAGTTCTAGGACCTGAGGGTATTCTTACCTATCAGTGGAGATATATTATTCCCTTTAAAGATAAGGGGTATGTTGTGCAGAAAGAATGGTGAATAATAAGTAAAAATATTCCTATTGATTATAGGAGCCTATAATATATATTATTTTGAAAGAATGCCTAAATGCTGAAAATTACAACTTACTGCATTAATCATCATGCTTAAAGTAGGTAAACCATCTTAGAGGCACACACTTTAATCCCATCAGGTTTTATTTGTATCTTTTTTTCTGTTGGAGTGGATAAATTAAAGCCATAACTGTTTATTTACTTCACAGAGCTTTCTATAAACTATTACATACTTATATGTCCTAAGTCTCTTGGTCGCCACACATTGTTCATATGATCGTCCACATCCATTTTTCTCCATTTTGCTAACCAGAATATCTAGTATAATCAGAACTATTCCATCCCAATATGTAAAGTAAATGATATATTGCCTACTTTCTCAAGAAAAGGTTTCATTAAAACTTAAAGACCAAGCAAAAAAGCAATTCAGAAAAGTTAAATGGCTCATTTAATTTCAAATGGTTCAATATTTTTAAAAAACCCAAGAATTTCTGTTTGGTGAGCTTGTTTACAGCAAAGGAAACTATTAACAGAGTAAACAGGCAACTTACAGAGTCAGAGAAAATATTCACAAGCTATGCATCCAGCAAAGGACTAGTATCTGGAATCTGTAAGGAATTTAAACAAATCAACAAGCAAAAAAAAAATTAAAAAATGGGCAAAGGACAGGGACAGATACTTCGTAAAAGAAGATATACACGCAGCCAACACACATGAAAATATGCTCATCATCACTTGTCATCAGATACATGCAAATCAAAACCACAATGAAATACCATCTCATACCATGCAGAATGGCTACTATTAAAAAGTCAAAAAATAACAGATGCTGGTGAGGCCATGAAGAAAAGGGGACACTTATACGCTGTTGGGAATGTAAATTAGTTCAGCCACTGTGGAAAGCAGTTTGGAGATTTCTTAAAGAACTTAAAACACAACTACCATCGGACCCAGCAATCCCATTACTGGGTATGTACTCAATGGAAAATAAATAGCTCTACCAAAAAGACACATGCACTCGTATGTTATTTGAAGCACTTTTCACACTAACAAAGATGTAGAATCAACTTATATGCCCATCAGTGGTGGACTTGATAGAGAAAACGTGGTACATAATACACTATGGAATACTATGCAGCCATTAAAAAAGAATGAAATCATGTCATTCACAGCCACATGAATGCAGCTGGAGGCCATTATCCAAAGTGAATTAACACAGGAATGGAAAACCATATAGTATATGTTCTCACTTACAAGTGAAAACTAAACATTAAATACACGTGGACATAGAGATGGGAGCAATAGATACTAGAGACTGCTGGAGGAGGGAGAGAGGGAGGGAGGGAGGGAGGGAGGGAGGGAGGGCTGAGGGACTGCCTATTGGGTGCTGTGCTCAATGCCTGAGTGACAGGATCATCCATACCCCATACCTCAGTGAAACACAGCATTCCCACATGACAGATCTGCCCATGTATCTCCTAAATCTAAAATAAAAGTTGAAATCATTTTAAAAAAGAAAGAACAGAAATAAAAGAAAAATTAAAACTAACTACAAGGAAGACAAGAATGAATACATGTAACAGATAAATATCTTAAAAGAAATAGAACATGAAATAAGAGGAAAGCTTTAAAACTCAAAAATAAAGCAATAAAAAAGATTCAAGAGAAAATGACAAATGTTGAAGACAAGAAAAAAAAAATTGAATATATGCATAGTAGGAGTCCCTGTGGAAGAAACTTGGAAGCAAGAAAACAGAACAAACACTAACATGAAAATTCAAAAAGCTTTTCTAAGTAAAATGTGAAGCTGCCTACTGAAAGAGTACATCACATCCTTAAGAATATTGACTTAGAATTGTGAACATCAAAACATTGTGATAAAGTTACTGGACTTTAAAGAAAAAGAAAAAATCATTTGGTTATGTAAACAAAAGGGAAAAAATGACTTACAATGGAAAGAAAATTAGATAATTACCACACCTTTCAGCATCAATGCTTTATATCAAAAGAAAATGAAGAAACATATGTAAGATACTCAAGGGAAAAACACACGAGACATGGATTTTATTTCCAGAAAATACAGCCTTCTAATGTCTAGTAAAGGACACAAGAAAATTGTCCCCAACATATAAGAACTCGGATCCTATAAGCACTTCCTGAGGAATTTATTAGAGAACAGGCTTGAGACAAGCAGAATAACTAGAGACATCATAAGAACTGGTGGAGAACATTAAATAGTTACTTGTAGAGCTTAAAGTAAATGGGGCAGAAAAGGAGAGGGTATGTGATGGCCATATGAACTGAGAGTACAGACAGTGTAAGTACTTTACAAATGGGAGGAGAATGGAAAAGTAAACCTGTATTTTAGTGTTTTTACTAATCATATTGGTGGTGGTATTACTGTTAGGTTCTGAGACTATTATGTATGTAATATGGAAAAAACTAATGAATAATTATGGGATAGTCTGGATGTGTCATCCCATGTCCTTGAGAACCAGATTTTTGGTTTTGAAGAAAGTAGATAGCGGTGTGCTAGAGAAAAAATTAAGTCAGGAATTTGAATCTGAATCTGAATCATCAAAGTAAGTAACCTCAAGAGAAATTTTATTTTCAAATGCGTACTTCCCAGTTCTGTGCACTGAAAAAGCCTAGAAACTCTCATATGGCCTATAAAGTGGGCTCGGAAAATCTTGTAACGGTAGCTATCAAGGAAGCTTTCAGACTGTTAGATCCATGTTAAAAGTTGGGTGCAGCGCACCAGCATGGCACATGTATACATATGTAACTTACCTGCACATTGCGCACATGTACCATAAAACCTAAAGTATAATAATAATAATAATAATAAAAGAAAAAAAAATCTAAAAAAAATAAAATAAAATAAAATAAAAAAGAAAAAAAAAAAAGTTGCCAACTGAATTTAAGCTTCAATAATGATAATTGTAGTAGATTGAAGCCCATCAAATATGTTAAAATCTTTGAGTTCATAATGATATTTAAAAACAACAAAAGAATTATTCATCTTTGGAAGATAATAGGAAACCAATCATTACATTGAAAATTAGTCAATAAAGGGGAAATATATAAACATTTATTCTGACTTTCCTAAATGAACTATACCACTAAGTATCTAAATAGTAGATGTGGGAATATTTCTTTATAAAAGTAATTTCAACTAATAAATGAAAAATGAATGATAGAGTGTTGCCATTTTGCAATTTCCAATGAATGAATATGGGCATTTAGCATGAACAGCTGCTAAGATCACATAACACAGATGACCGGATATTACGTGCCTCCTATAATCCTGCCAAATGCCACTAATAGTCATGACAAAAGATTAAACTTGAGTCTGATGCTTCTCTGGATCCAGCTGCAAATTGCAGAAGGCTATTGAGAGGACAAAGGAACATGCTGAACTGCACTTTCAAAAGGATGTGTTCTGTAACATCTGGGTTCTGGAAAACTCTATAGGTCAAATTGTCTGGGTTTTCCAAAAGATAAATTGCAGGGAAGTGGCAGATGTGGAGGAGGACCCTGTAGATTGAAAGTGACTTAAACTATATCAGGTTTTTAAAAATGAGCAAAACTAGAGTAATTAGAGGCAAATATTGGAATGATAAAGCTATTTTTAAAACACAAAGTTAGGTATTATAAAAATGAGGAGAATGATGATTTTGGTGAGGGGAACAGAGTTGTGAATGGAATGGGGTTTCTGGAATGTGCAGTAAAGTTCTATTTCCTGCCTGAAGTGGTATCAATGATAATAATTCATTAAGCCATACATCTTTTGTGTGTGTGTGTGTGTAGATAGATAGGTATCTTTTGTTTGTTTGTTTATTTATTTATTTATTTTGAGGCAGAGTCTGGCTCTGTCACCCAGGTTGGAGTGCAGTGGCACAATCTCGGCTCACTGCAAGCTCCGCCTCCTGGGTTCACACCATTCTCCTGCCTCAGCCTCCCGAGTAGCTGGGACTACAGGTGCCTGCCACCACGCCTGGCTAATATTTTTGTATTTTTAGTAGAGACGGGGTTTCACCGTGTTAGCCAGGATGGTCTCGATCTCCTGACCTCGTGATCCACCCACTTTGGCCTCCCAAAGTTCTGGGATTACAGGTGTGAGCCACCATGCCCGGCCTCTTTTATTTTAAAATAAAAAGAATTTTAAAATTTCTGTTTGGTAGAATATAAATATAAAAATTACTAGACAGCACCAAATTATAAAGAGAGGTTTTCTCTGCTGGTTATACCTTGAAGATTTTTGTATGTTTTTCCTTTTTTTTCATTCTTGTAAAATGTAGTTTTGAAGCAGGCTATAGATGTCTTTGGAAACCTGCATTCAGAGAGATGACACTTTACAGTGTTTCCAGGGACTACAAAGCATAGAAAACTCATGACAAGCCATTGTAAACTGAGACATGTGTCTGATATATATCTTATTGACAAGAACTCTGTCAGTCAAGGCAGTGCTATGACTAGAACTCAGTCGATGCTGTCTCCCAACTTGTGCCAGATGATCCATCTGTAGCCCTCTCAGCTAGAGTTATGTATCTGCAAGATCATAGGAACATTTTCTTCAATTATGAAGCATGAATGTAATAGGGGAAAATTGTTACATTCTATGAAAAATTACCTGTATTTTTAATGAAAATAATTCCATTAAAACATACTTCAATTGAAAATATATTAAACTTTAATGCTTCTGATAATATTTGATGATGGAAAAGGAACTAGCAAGGGCAATATAGCCTTCTCCTTAAATCTTCAGGAAAGCATATATGATAGGAACCAACTTCCTTTCTCTTTTACGGAACAATTAGGTAAACTTCATAAAAGCAGCTATTATGCTTGTCTTCTTCATTGCTGTATCCCTAGTGACAACACAGTACATAGCACACAAGCACATGGGATGGAGGATCTCAGAAAACAGATTCAAACATAGAGGCATGACTCTGTGAATGGCTTCTGGCATTAAATAGCCTGGTTCAAATCCCAGCTCTTAAAGTTAATGGCTTCTGTATCATTGGAGAAGTTACTTAATCACTCCAAGCTTCAATTTATGCATTTCAAGGTAGAATTAGCTACCCTTCTGGGTCATTGTTAAAAATTAAGATTTTATACATAAAATTGTTCAGTTCCATGCCTGGCAGAGTTTGTGTTCAATAAATGGTAACTATTTCTTACAATACGTTCTGTTCCAGCTAGAATTATTTATTCATTTTTAAGCAAAAATTTGGGATGAGAAATGAGGCTTATGCATGAATATAAAAAATCCTAGAGGATTTCTTAGGACATTACTGATTTTCAGTGCCCCCATTATGATTTATTCTAATCAGCACCCAGAAGTATCAGGAACTGGTGTTATTCTCCTGTATAATGAATTGGTCGCTAACTTTTAAATTTATGTTGGCTTCTTTCTTTGTTCCTTCCCTTTTGCCATGTATACCTTGGTGTCCAGAAAGAAGGAATAGCACCAATAGCTTGAAATCCATCAGACAGTAAAGTATGTTATCAAGATTCATAAAGAATGTTTGGCTTGTGTTGATTATCATGTTAATTAGAATACCTTCTCTACTGAAATGTTATATACAATTGATGTTTTACTTCCTCATGTCTCAAAGCATATAACTTGTAGTTTTCTGAAATGGAAGAGACAGATAGTGCCAAATCTTTGCTTTACAGCCCATTCCCCAGAGAATTTTGTAGCTGTGCTGAAAAAAATGAAAAAAAAAAACACAAGAAACCCACAATTTCAGGCATATTGCTTGAAAGATATACTGGCATATCATAGAAATGTTTTTTAACTTTATCATGAAAAGCTCAAGGGTATTACCTATATGATCAGCCAAAGAAATGTATCATGCTTAAAAACAAGCAAAGACCAGAGACATATCAATTCTCCTTTTCAGTGTTACCTTTCTTTCTTTTCATTTCTTTCCCTTTTTCCTTTTGTTTTCTTTATTTTCTTCTACAATTTACCATCAACATTTTAAAAATGAAGGCAATTAAAAATAGACATTTATTTGATGAAATAAAAATAAATACGATTATAAAATTAACATTTAAAGAGAACATTTGGAGAGATTTAGTAGTAGTTTTTATATCAAATAATAATTTTAATAGAAACAAATATTTTATTTCAACAAATGTATGAATGCCAATTTAATGCAAGCAGTGTGCTAGGAACTATGATCCTACTGATAGAAACAAGATATGACCTCTACCTTCAAAGAGCTTCCAGTCTATTCAAAGAAATGAGAAAATGAACGACTATGTAAAATAATTAAGTTAAAATGAAATGTGTGTGACAAGAATATAAAGCCCAAAGCCTCTGCCAAGAAGTGTCAGAGAAGTCCCCGTCAGAGATTTGGGATTCTGAGTTATCACTGAAGGACTGAATAGCCTTTGCTCAGGCATACAGGAAGAGAAAATGCATTTCAGGAAAAGGAATGTTATGAAAAGTCATCAAATTATGAAGATTCAGGGACTAGCAATGGGTCAAGCTTGGCTGAGGCAGATTGAGCATGGACAGAAGGGTGGAAACAAGACTGGAGTCAACAGGAAGCACCTTGAACAGAACATCCAGGGAACTGGACAAAGTAAGCAGGGGCCATTGAGTGTTTCTGAGGAGGAAATGATCTGGCCTGTGTCAGGAAAGTAACAGATGGCATTTGCAAGAATGGATTCCAGAAGCAACAACGTGGAGGCTGGTAGACAGGAGGCTGACTCATTCACCTAAGAGATTGTGGGGACTTGATTTAGAGTAGTCTCATATGGGGATAAAAGAGAGAGGAAGAACTCGGGGATGTACAACTGCTAGGGGAGATATGGTGGGCAAAGAATGGGAGAAATACTTATTGGAAGATGTCTCCTAGTTTGAGTGATTAGGAAGATGTTACTGAAGCCATGAACTGAAATAGGAAACACAGGGTCAGGTGCCTGCTTAGGTCCTGAGAGCAGCAGTTGACTCTCTTGGCCACACCCTTTCTTCACATTTTTCACTTGGCTTCCCAGACCCCCACTCTTTCTTGGTTTCCCCCAACCCCATTGGCCTCTCTTTATTAGGGTCATTTATTGTAGCTTCTGTGTCTTCACCACCTGTGCTTGTTGGTGTTCCAAGGCTGAGTAATTGACCCTCCTAACTTATGTGTCCTCACTCATTTCCCAGTTTCATGGCTCATAAAGTTATTTCCAAATATAACAAATTTAGCTCCAGCTCCAAGCTTTTCACCCTAATCCCAGACTCATATATCCAACTGCTTACTGGGCATCTAATAAATGTCTGAAACTTAAAATGCTCACAAATGAAGTTGTGATCACTACTTCAAGGGTGATTTTTTTCCTAGTTTGCATATATTATTTGACACCAACTACATTGCTCAAATTCTTAGAGTCATCCTGGACTCCTCTCTCTCACATAGCAGCTGCAGTGACCCTTTTAAAACATCTATCTAATAAAATTGCCCTTCCATTCTAAATTCTCCAGTAGTTTCTCATCCCACTCAGTGCATGGTACAGTCTTTATGATGATGTCTGAGGCCTTGTGTGACCTGTCCCTCTGTTACACCCTAACCTGGCTTCCTTCCACCCCACTTCTCTCTGGCTTTGATTCATGGGGGCGAGTTAGTTTCCCCTGGTTTCTTCAACTCTGAGCAACCTTCTTCCTCAGAGCCTTTTCATAAGTCTATCCCTCTTCCTGTAATCTTCTTCCAAAAGAAAGTTGCAGACCTCCTCCTTCACTGATTCAGGTCTCTGCTCAAAAATCCCTTTATCACAGAGACCACCTTGAGTAAAACAGCGATAAACGACCTCCACACTCCATTCTCTTGCCTTGCTTACTTTCTTCGTGTTTATCACCACTTGACCTATTATACAGGTGTATAGGTTGGTCTCTTTCTGATAGAATTTAAGCATCTTGAAGTTTTATTTATCAGATATCATCTATGTCAGGCAGACTTTTAAGAACTTTACAAATGTTAACTCATTTAATATTCATAACCACCTATGCCATAGGTGGTAACATTTCCATTTTATAGACAGAAAATTGAAGCACAGAGAGGTTAAATAAATTACTTAAGATTTCACAGCTCATTTGTGGTAGGCCTGGGACTCAAACTTAAGCAGTCTGGCTGCTTCACCACCACAAGTTTTGCTTTTGAGAACAAAGACTCAGTTTTTTTCACTGCTTCGCTACTTGCCTGGCACTGAGAATGTGACCTGGCTCTGTGTGTAATGAATTAGTCAACTTGGATATATTAATTTGAGGTGTTGTTACAGTATCTCTTTCCCATGATATAGAAATAGAATGATAAAAATTCAAAGTTTGTTTTAATTCAATCACTATGTACTATTCCTTGTAAGAATATCATTTAAGTTTTTTTTTAAGTTCTCTGCATTTTAAAATCTGTTTACATGATTCCATTTTCTATTAAAACACTGCTATTGTAAACTCAGCAGTAAATACTAAATATTAAATACTTGACTGCTTTCTTATGGTCATGGGCTGATTCTAGCAAATTAATCAAAAGAGGGCTTGTCTGTAAAATTTCTTCCTCTTAATTGTACTGTGGGAAATAGTCAATAAAATATTTGATGAGGAATGTTAGCTAAATCAAACTGAGTAAGCTTCTATTGATCACGACAGGTGCCAAGCACACTGCTGTGCAGTGAACATAAAGACCGGTAAGGTATCCCTCCATCTGAGGAGTTCACATTCCGGGAGACAGACTAGTAAACAGGTACAAAAGTTATTACTGGGCCGGGCACGGTGGCTCACCCCTATAATTCCAGCACTTTGGGAGGCCGAGGCGGGCGAATCGCGAGGTCAGGAGATGGAGACCATCCTGGCTAACACGGTGAAACCCCGTCTCTATTAAAAATACAAAAAATTAGCCAGGCTTGGTGGCGGGCGCCTGTAGTCCCAGCTACTCGGGAGGCTGAGGCAGGAGAATGGCGTGAACCCGGGAGGCAGAGCTTGCAGTGAGCTGAGATCGCACCACTGCACTCCAGCCTGGGCAACAGAGCAAGGCTCCATCTCAAAAAAAAAAAAAAAAGTTATTACCAGAGAGCAGCAGAAACATAGAGATATCTCTTGGGAGAAATGGGTAAGGAGGGAAAGGTGACAGGAAAGGTTTGGTGGAGAGGATGTTGGGTGTCCCAAGAGGTGAGTATTTGCAAGACCAACTCAGGGTTAGGAGCAAAATAGGGCCAAGGGTGTTGGTGGGGATGGTGGGTTGAAGGCTTTCCAGACGAAGGAAAAAGCATGAATAATAGAAGCAGCTTATGTTGTGAATCTTTGTATGAGTTGATCTTTCATGAGGAAAAATATCTATTAACTTGTGAATGTCCAATTTATTACTAGCTCAGTAAATTCTATGAGGCTCTTGAAGGATCAGAACTACATATGTGTAAAGATTGCTGACAGGAAATAAAAATAATGTTATCATTTTATAGGCATTTAAAAATATATTTTCTTTAAATTATGAAAATGTAAAATGATGGTTTTATTTAATTTCTTTCTGTTGGAATTGACGTTTTGCCACAGTTTCAGAAAGCAACCAAATTTCTACAAATGCTGGTTAAATTTTTACTGAATTTTAGGTTTGTTTTCATCTCAAATACATTTTTATAGTAAGACTATTCTTAACATTTATTTATAATATATCTTTTAAAACTTATCCAATCAGTTTATCTGAGGATAGAGTTTGGCATAGATATTTTGTGGGATTCCATACATTTTTTACAGATATCTTGGCTTTTTTAAAGAAAATTTTATATAATAACTCATCTTAGGTTTTATGATTTTGAAAATTTCTTATATTAGTATTAGATTGGTACAAAAGTAATTGTGGTTTTTGCTATTAATGGAATGACAAAAACCACAATTACTGTTGCACCAAACTGTAACATGCTTTGTAACTTACAAAGACTATTGCTTCAAAAGTTTACTTTACCTATATTGCTTCAGTTGACCGACCCTAGCAATAGTTCTGTGAATTAGACAAAAGATAGCTAGTTCAGAATTCCATGTACACATTCCTGATTCTCTTTTTACCCACCCTTCAAATGGCAGGATCTGATGAGTTCAGCTAGCTGTTGAGAGCATGTAATTGCAGAAAAGGTGTCAGGGCACCATGCAAGATTGTTGATCAGATGACATGATGAGAGCAATGTCGATGGATGGTGGGTCATGTGACCAGGGTTTTAATCAATCTTGGCCCATTCATCACCTGGATGTAGACCCTGTATATATCACTAGATTTTTCTGGGTCTCAATAAATCATATCTGAAAATAAGTTGGAAGGGAAGAGACAAAATCATCTCCAAGGTCCCCCTCTTCTAGTTTGAAGTTCTGAACCTTGATGTGAACTCAAAAGTAAATGAAGCAGAATAAACACAACCATTAGAAGAATCTGTTAAAAGGTTCTGATGAAGCATGAAGGTTTTTAAGACCTTGTGACACAAAGTGCATATGGACATGTTATCCTAGGCATTCTGCAAATAGGCAGCATCTCTTCGTATGGAATGTACCAAAAGCTGATTTCATATCCACACTCTACCTTTTGTTATATGTGACCTGAGTTTACTCTGGGAAAGCAGTTGCTCCGTGGAAGTGATCCACTTCTAGGAGGAATTTTTTATTTTTCTTAATTATAGTAAATGAAACTTTCCTACTAACAATTTAGAGAAGGGATCAAAATAATTACTTTCAGATATTGCAGATTAGTGGAAACACAGTTGACACTGGCTAGGAAAAGTGTTTTCCTGTTTCTGGTTAAATAGTATTTTCTCAACCATCTGCCTGTGAAATGTGGAGTGAAAAACTTATAGAAGCCATTTTTAGAAAGCAAGAATGGTATCATATATTGATATTCCAGATCATATATTTATTTTCTCATGTTATCTCTTATATACGAAGGCACCTGTATCCCATAGTAATGGTCTGGAATTCATTATTTTCTTATTCACTAATCCATAAACTAGACAATTGACTGGAAATCATGCTAAGATTTATTGTCACAAATGGTACATTTTCTAGGGAAATGCAAAACTTTCTTTTACATCATCTTGGATTAAAGATTACGTTTTATCACCAGTTTTTTAGAAATTTCCTTTTCTGGGAATCTGTGTTCCTATTTGGAAAAATTCTTAATACATTCTCATTATCAGCACTGCCACCAGTCTTCACCTTTGTAATAATTCCTATGTAGATGCTAATGCACACAAACCCAACCTATGTACCCCTGCTCCCAGGAGTAGAAAACATTCTAACCACAGCCCATATTTTTAGAATTTCATAGAAATTAGTCTGTTTTACAATACTAAGATTGCTGCATGAGAATATTGGATCTCTGTCCCTCCATTTCTATAGATTACACAGAACTATTAGAAAAAATAGTTTCATGAACCCAAAGCTCAAATTATTATTTTATATCTCTGAGGTAACTTATTAGACAGTTGTAATAATTCTATTTCCTTTCTTCAGGTAAAGTAGACAAAGTTGGCTAATTCTTTGAAGGCTGGATCAGTATCTTATTAATTTGTGTTTCCTTTGCACCTGGTAGGTGTCAGTAAATTTCTGTTGAATAAACCAAGGGCCTCATAGGCTTCCAACAAAGGACAAACACACAAGATGCTTATTAAAGAATAATTCATGACATAATAGTGGTTAAAAGGTCATCTCTTCTTTCCGTAAATGTGTTCAAGAAACATAAGAGTTCAGAGTGAACTGAAGCCTTCCGAACCTTAATATACCTAGTGCTGGCATCTTAAACTAATTTATAGATATGACTTTTGTAGTATGTCATGGAGATAATTTGTCTATAGTCATTTCACTGGCATCACTGAATAGCTTTTCTGTAATAAAAGTCCATCATTATTATATTGAATCAGACTTAAATACAGAATGTAAGTATTGTAAAATACATTTAAATACCTTGATTAAACCTTAGTAACTCAATTTCAAATGACATTTCATTCCTTTAGTCTCTTAGTTTTTGTCCCTTACATGGTAAATCCATTTTCTTGGCTTCTCAGTGTATTCATTGATTCTATTTTTCTATTAGTTACATAAAAATTAGGATATTCATCTGTTATGTTAACTACAGTTACTTAATAGTTTTAAACTGTGCAATAATGAAGCCAGTTCAAATATATTTCTTCATGGTTGAATTGCATTTTAAGAATCAGTCAGTACTTCCATCATAATCTTTCACTAATGTTTGTTCCTTCCTCAGCATCTTTTGGATTCCAGCTGTTGCTAATCCAGTCCAAGGCTTTCATGAAGGGTTAGAGTTTAGCTCCAATTTAGCTGAGCCAGTAAAAGGAAACCTGAAATATACTTACTGTGGTTTCATTCGAGGTAAACAAGAGATGAACAGGATGCTACAATTAACTGTTTCTCTATGTCAGTGGTTGGCGAGGGTTGGTCCCAAAGCAGCAGTATCAATCAACATCACCTGGGAAATTCTCAAACCAACTAGAGCAACTAGAGCCATAGAGTGAGAAACTCTGGAGGTGGAGCCCAGATATCTGGTTTCACAAGCCCTCCAGGTGATCCTAAGCACACTCAACTTTCAGTCCCACTGAAAAGAAGCCTTAGGTCTTTTCTTAATATGAAGTATTCTCCAGGGATTAAAACAACTAAGAATAACATCCCATCTTAGAAAAGTCCAGGTAACACAACTCAAATCTCAATTAACTTAAACTGAAACTCAATAGTATACATGGGTTTCTATGTCAGACAAACTTGAGCTTGCACTCCAATGAACAGACTCTTACCTCACTCATCTTGGGCAACCCCTGTGAGCCTCAGGTTCTTTTGTTTGTTTTTTTTAAGAGATGGGGTTTCGCTGTGTTGCCCAGGCTGGAGTGCAGTGGTGCAATTGCAGCTCACTGCAAGCTGGAACTTCTGGGCTCAAGTAGTCCTTTCTCACAGCCTCCTGAGTGGCTGGAACTACAGGTGTGCACCACCACACCTGGATAATTTTTAAATTTTTTTGTAAAGACAGAGTCTTGCTATGTTACCCAGGATAGTCTTGAACTTCTGGGCTCAAGCAATCCTCCAGCCTTGGCCTCCCAAAGTCTAGAGATTACAGGCATGAACCATCATGCACTGGCTGGTTCTTTATTTTCAGAGTAATTTGTACCTTTCTGGGCCATTGTGAGGATAAGGAATGATATATGAAAAACAAGAACCAGGGTTGCTTTTATCACGTCACTAACAAGGCACAGGTATTGGGGCCCTTATTTGCATAGGTTCCTTCTAAATAATATTATGCTTGAGTCTAATTTTATATTTGCAGTTTATACTCTCTTAACTTACGGAGGACTCTCAATTTGTATTGGCTTCAGGCCCCATAGAATCTGGAGGCATTTCTGGTGTGGTACAATGCCTAACACATGGAAGAGGACTGACAAGTGTTAGTTATTTTGGTATTGAATCTATTCACTATTTCTGCCACCTTTTGTCATTTACATTCAAGCCTTGAACTGTATACTGGAACAACTTACCAGCATAGCACACAGGCATATGATGGACCCATAGTACACATTTATGGATGTCCATGCCATTGAACTCTATTTAGGAAACAAAACTTGAGTGCTGAGGGGGTTAATCTCTCACAAAACAAGAGCCTGCATGCTTCTCAGATCAGGCAAAGATTCTAGCCTTTTCATTTACATTTAGCAAATATTTGGCAAGCAAAGTATATGGAGAGAGTTGTTTTTTCTTTTTGTTTTTTTTTTTTTTAAGGCAAAAACCTTTTTAAACCAATGTGAAGTTGCTTAAGATTCAAATGATAGTTCTTCTTTAAAAGTCAAATTGTATTCTTTGCCCTCTATTTGGCAATGATTACAGTAATTGAACAGAATATAGTCTTCTCCATTGAAGTGTATGAATGTAGACACTTAAGGTTATATTTTCAAAGAAGCATGAATAGACTTAGCCATGTGCCTCCTGTTAATACCAATGGTGTCATGCAAGGAAGTGCTTTTGGTCATTGGATTGAAAACGTACTCCATGACATTAAATGCAAGTATCCTTTAGTATCATCAATTATCCCATTTTTCTATGACTTCTTTTCAATTAATTTTGTTCTGGAATGTAGAGTTATCTGACTTTTTTTCTGGTTTAATGATAGTAGTGCTTGCATTTTTAGTATTTATCAAGTGCTGACTGGATCTTTTTGGTTGAAAAGTTGGTTAGGGAAATTACTGTCGAGCTCACTCACCACCATAGTAACCAAATTTTAATACCTTTTGGGGAAACAGACATTTATATAATCTAACTCTGTGGCACTGAGGTGCAGTGTATGTAGTGTATTTATGATTGAACAGAAAGTTTCAAACAGCAGCCTGTGAAATTGGATTTTAGATGTAATGTACCATAAATAAGTGCTATAAAGATTGCCTTTAATGCTATAAATCAGATTTTATTGTTTTCAGCTATCTCATTCTGGTTATTGTATTACCCACAAAATCAGAGGAAATCAAAGAGCTAGAATATTTTTTATTTTAATATCCCATATTCTACAGTAATGGCACATGCACCCTTACAGCTTCCTTTTTGGGTAGGTTGGACAAGGTTCACAGGTGGCAGGCCCCAGCAACGTATCAGTGGCACTATCAGTGTAAACAACGAAACTTTGGGGCTTGTAACAGTTTAAGATTTCCTGTCTGTGAAACCTACAAGGTAGGTGAATTGGCAGATCCCTTCCCCGTCTGAGAAGCTGGTTGTCATGTTCTTCATGCTAAGCTGACACCTGTAGAGATTGGCAGGTGATGTGTGCTTTGCATCTTCTGGAAAGTTTATAGACTTCGGTGATGAGGCTATCTATCCATTTGGGATGGGGATGCCCATGCATGACTTACCCGAGTTATTTAAAGCACCCAAAACTGTTGCTGTAAAAGAAAGTTGTCTGCTTAAACAATCTCCCAATATTTGATTTACAACCAATACTTCTGCACCCCTCCCTAACACTTTGATGGTTTTCTGTTAAGTATGGTTTAGTCAAGAAAATTGACTGTTTTTTTAAAATGCTTGGGAAAGCTTACAAATGGACTGTTAGAGCCCAAGAGGCTACAGTAATCTAAAAATGAACTAGTTAGGTCCAGAGCAGTATTCAGGCTATTTTTTTTTTGTTTCTTATTTATTTATTTATTTTATTATACTTTAAGTTTTAGGGTACATGTGCACAACGTGCAGATTAGTTACATATGTATACATGTGCCATGTTGGTGTGCTGCACCCAGTAACTCGTCATTTAACATTAGGTATATCTCCTAATGCTATCCCTTCCCCCTCCCCCCACCCCACAACAGGCCCCAGGGTGTGATGTTCCCCTTCCTGTGTCCGTGTGTTCTCATTGTTCGATTCCCACCTATGAGTGAGAACATGCAGTGTTTGGTTTTTTGTCCTTGCGATAGTTTGTTGAGAATGTATTTAATGTGCAGTTTATGCTTGTGTGTGGTTTTCCTCAATGTGTACTTACACAAGTACCCTGGGTTCGAGAAACAGTGAAGCACCTACCCAGGCCTTGAACATCTGACTTTCATTTCATTGTTCAAGGTTGAAGCCTTAGTGTAATCTGAAGAAGCCAAGAGGACAAATGGGATTTCTTGAACAGAGGTCATCAGTGACATACATCCTCATTACGCTTCACTTTTTGATTATTTTATTTTTACTGTGGCATTATGCCAAATATGTTCTCATTAGTTCCCACACCTGTAAAAAAATAACCATATTTAGCAATCAGAGAAGATACTGAAATCTTGTGTTTCATCTTGATTAAAAAGAAATCTAATTCCACAAATGCTTCAGTGATCTTTAACCTGCTGGAAATATAAGCCATATATAACATCCTTGTTATGTCTGAGTTCAGCAATTAATATTTTTTTTAAAAAAATAGGAAATCTTGATGCCACCTTTACTGGCTACAAACTAAGCTGGCAGAACTAGGGCGATTATGCCGATTGGAGCTTGACATTTATGACTGCCAGTTCACTGCTGAAAATACAGCCAACGAGCTCAGTCCTAGACCTGGGAGGCAGCTGGATCCCACGGTGTGCTTTGGCACTTGTTTTAGGCTGTGCTCAATTTCCTGGGAGCCCCAAAGGCTGCCTGCATTGAACAAGGATCTGTTGCTGTCTAGAAGTGCAAGTGCAGCTGCAAGCGGGAGCAAGGGGGCTCTTTTCTGGAAACACTGTGACTCTTGTTCCATGTTCTTAATGGGGCATGAATGAACCTTGATATGGTTTGACTATGTCCCCACCCAAATCTTATCTTGAATTATAACCCGAATTGTAATCCCCAGGTGTCGAGGGAGGGAACTGGTGGGAGGTGACTGGATCATGGGGGCCGTTTCTCCCATGCTGTTCTCGTGATAGTGAGTGAATTCTCACAAGATCTGATGGTTTTTAAAAAGGCAGTTTTTTCCTGTGCTCTCACTTCCCTCCTGCCACCTTGTGAAGAAGGTGCCTGCTTCCCCTTCACCTTCTGCCATGATTGTAAGTTTCCTGAGGCCTTCCAGCTGTGTGGAACTGTGAGTCAATTACACCTCCTTTCTTTATAAATTACCCAGTCTCAGGTGGTATTCTTTATAGTAGTGTGAAAACAGGCTAATACAAACCTCTTTCCCTTTCTCTCCAAGACTGACCTTCTTCAAGGTGCTATTACCAACCCAAACCCTCCAGATTGATTTAGTTTCAGACTAATTGTCCTAATTTTTATAACTTTGTTGTCCCTCTCTATATGACTTTCTTTAGGCAAATGCTGAAAAAAATAAATTGATGTCTTGGTTTGTTTGATTTGCCTTACCTCATCTCCTGTCGTAGCCTAATCAGCCGAGATCACCAGAAATGGATTTTTACTCAGCAAAGTCAGGTTTATTGCACCATTGCCATGAGGGAGATCACATACCAGGGGAATTCTGAGGTGTCTCACCAAACAAAGGAAAAGATAGCGGTTATTATAGGATTTTGAGGGATAATGGAGTTTAGGTGAAACTTAAATAAAGCAGTATTTGGATAGGCTCAAAGCAAAGCAGGGCTGTGTGCAAAGGGTTTAACATCAAGTCTGGACTGTGAAGTGGATCTAAGGTCCTGTTTCCTTGGAAACTACACAGTTAAGATAAATGTAGAATGTTGTGTCCAGAAACCCCTTATTTGGAGCTCTGCACCTGGATTTGAAATTGTGGCTGATTTCTGTGTCAAAGTGATTTAAATCGTCTAGGCAAGAATGGGATGTTTCATTTTTACTGATATAATTTCAAAAAAAAAAAACTCAAAGTTTTTGATAGGTTATGATTTTAGACAACAAAGTATCTTGAGTAAAAAAGCAGTAGTCGCTGATAAAGGGGATTGTTATGACACTTTTTAGCTGTGGTAACTACATGGGAGAAATATCATTTCCTGTTAAATTGTCAGCTGGCTTTATTTGCATCTATTATTCCAGTTTGTTGAATGACCAGGTGTATTTTTTTACTTTCTCAGTCTGACTAATTTTTACTTTTTTACTCTCCATATTATTTAGAACAGTTAGTTTGTAAAGAAAAATACTTGACATAAATGGGATTAAATGGTTAAGAAAATGTGTGGGCTAACAACAGAAAAGTCAAGGAATAGAAAGGGTTTCAGGTAAGATTTGATCAAGCAGCTTTTAAGACGATTACTATAAATATCTTATTTCTGTCTCTTCCCATGACTTTCTGTACTGTCTACTTTTCCCACATCTTAAATACGGCTTCTTTGAAACTCACAATGATTAAGTTTTTGCCTTTTTGTTGTTTCCATCGTAACTCTATTCTTTCATTAATTCACATTTTTCTCAGTCCTACTTAATAATTTTCTTAAGAAAATATCAATCTTTTAGTTCTTTCATTCTGTCTTCATATGGGTCTTATTTAGCTGTTTAATCTGTCTCTTGTATTTTATATTTTAATTACTCCACTTCTAGACATTCCAGGTGGTTATTTTCAAGTCTGCCTGGCTTCATAATATCACTCATGCTTTTTACACAATTTCAATCTCCCTTTTTATGTCCTTAATCATTTCAAGTATATGTAGTTTTTATTCTACATCTCATAGTTCTATTATCTGAAATCCTTAGGATCTATTATTTTTTATTTATCTGCTGACTCTCACATAGTGAACTTTTTTCATTTTATTTGGTAATTTTGCATCATAAACTTATTTTCTTTTTACTTAGTGGTGTCCTATACACCTTAGGTATAAGCATTAGGGTGGGGGTACAGGTGGAAGGCAGGAATCCCAGGATTATTACTGGCCAAGAATCAGGGTAAAGATTCAGACCATGAGTCTATGTTTCAGTATATCTGTAAGTATATATTCTCAAGGAAACGTTGATTTACCCAGACTCTAGTATATCTCCCTGTGCTGGGGGGCACTGGGCAGGGACAGATCCTCATTTGTATTCATTATTTTTCAGAGGATTAGGCTTTAAACTTTGCCTATGAACCCAGTTACAGCTTTCTAACTTTTTGCAGGCAGCATTGGCCTATCTTGGACTTCAATTGAAAGCTGTCTCTCTCAGTGTCACAGAGGTAGCTCCCACAGCTTCTAGGGGCAGGGATATGTAGCCAGTCTTGTTTGTGTTCAGCCAACAAGATGAGTGTCTGAGTAGCTCTTTCAGAAAACCTAGGAGGTATTCAGCCCCCTCCTGCCCCACTTTCTTATATCTCATTGGGTCATGTTTCATTATCTGTTTTGAACTAAACACTGGGAAACTAAATGATTGGGAAAAGCTGATTGTTAAGCCAGTCAGAGCCCACCTCACTTGTTGAGAGTGGTGTTACCTTCCCCAGTGGTATACAGGGTGCCCAGGTGAGAGATGGAAATCCAAATGGAAAGTGGAACACTGATGCCAAGAAAACAGGGCTAATGTAGCCAGTGTCACACATTCGCCCATTGCATTACACATACTTTAATTTAGTTCAATTCAACAAGCGTTGATTTAGTGCCTGTTTTTTCCATGATAGGAAACAGCCCTGAACTTAAGATTGCATAATTATGTTCCTTACTAAGAAAGATCTTGCTTCCACTAAGTATCTACCTTTTGTCAAATCTTGCTTGGTATATGAAATGCTACCTAAAAGTTGGCTTGTGATATGGTATTAGGTGAAATATGTTTTATTTTTTATTGTGAAACATACAAAACATAAAATATGTATTATACAAACACGTGTTTATGTGTGCATATACACATGTATAGGTGTGTATGTATATATATTTCATAAAGAATAATAATAAAGTGAAAATCTGTATGCCATTACAGCTTAAGTAATAATACAATACCAATAGCTTAAAAGCCCTCTCTACCTGACCACAGAATTTTTACTTCCTTCAAAGGTAACACTTCTGATTTTTGTATGATTGATACCTTTGGGTTTCTTTATTCTTCCACATACATATGTAACCATAAACCATATATTTTTTTTAGTTTCGCCTAGATTTGTATTTCATATAAATGGAATAATAGAGTTTATTTTTCTAACTCACAGTTTTTTCAATTTTTATTTTAGATTCAGGGGTTACATTTGCAGGTTTATCACAAGGATATATTGTGTAATGCCGAGCTTTAGGGTATGATTGGACTGGTCACCCAGATAGTAAGCATAGTACCCAATAGCCAGTTTTGCAGCCCTGGCTCCCATCTCTCCCTCCTCGCTCGTGTGGTCACCATTGTGTATTGTTCCATCTTTATATCTATGTATACCCAATGATTAGTTCCCACTTATAAGTGAGACATGTGGTATTTGGTTTTCTGTTTTCGTGTCTGACTCGCTTTTGTTTGCTCAGTTTTATTTTTCAGATTCACCCATGATGGTGTGTGTGGCTGGTGTATTAATTTTGTTCACAACCATAAAATATACCATTGAATGAATATAACACAATTTTTGATTCATTCTATTGTTAATTTTTTTTCCAATTTGGGTTATTAAATAGTGGGTCTGTAGACATTTTTGAGCCAGTATTTTGGTGCATGTGATGCAGGGCAGATTCATGGCTTCATTCACTCAGGAAAGAATTCAAGAGCAAGCAGGCAGTGGAAGAAACCAACTTTACTGAAGCAACACTGCCACAGCTGAGGGACTGCTTCTTGTGGAGCAGAGCTAGCCCATAGGCAGTGCACAGGGTGTAGCAACCTGTAGGCTGTTGGCTTCCTGCATTGATACCCACTTTTAATTACGTATGAATTAAGGGGCAGTTTATTCAGAAATCTCTAGAAAATGGGCAATAACTTCCTGGTGTTACCATGGCATTTGTAAACTCTCATGACACTCATGGGAATGTCTTATGCTGATGGGCAGCCAGGGTAACTAAAGGTTGCTTTTGGCACCACTTGCTGACTTGGGCTGGTTTCCCATCTGGTTCAGGAAACAAGTCCTTCCAGTCCCCTACCTCACATGTGTCCAGAAGTTTCTTTGAGTATGTATCAAGCAATAGACTTGCTGGGCTCTAAGTTATTTACATGTCCAACTTTACAAGGCATAACAAGTTGGTTGCCAAAACGACTATTAATTTACATTCCCGACAGTCTTATGTGAAAATTTCCATAGCTCCATACTGTTTCCAACACTCAATTTTTAATAATTTTTCCAATTAACACTTATTATTTAGGTATTAGATCAAATTACATTTTAGATTATTATATTTTAATTAAATTTTCCTAATTACTAATAAAATTGAACATAGTTTCTTGTGTTTATAAGCCTTTTTGTATATGTTAGTTTGTGAAATGCTTATTTGTGACTTTTGCCCATTTTTGTTCTTATTAAATATTTATTGCTTTATATATTGTGGGTTCTAATTTTTGGCACATATATGAGTTGCAAAGAACTTGTCCCAATTTCTGTTAGTCTTTTTGCTCTCTTTATGCTTGTCTTTGTAAAGAGAAATTTATTTTTTATTTTTTATTTTTTATTTGAGACGGAGTCTTGCTCTGTCGCCCAGGCCGGAGTGCAGTGGCACGATCTCAGCTCACTGCAAGCTCCGCCTCCCAGGTTCACGCCATTCTCCTGCCTCAGCCTCTCGAGTAGCTGGGACTACAGGTGCCCGCTACTACGCCCGGCTAATTTTTTGTATTTTTTTTTAGTAGAGACGAGGCTTCACCGTGTTAGCCAGGATGGTCTCGATCTCCTGACCTCGTGATCCACCCACCTCGGCCTCCCAAAGTGCTGGGATTACAGGCGTGAGCCACATTGCCCGGCCTGTAAAGAGAAATTCTTAATTTTAGAATAGTCCAGTTTGTCAGTATTTTCTTTTATATTTTGCCATTTTTCTATATTGTCTACATATATTTCTGTACAACAGTTCTATAAAAATATTCTCCTATATTGTCTTTTAATACGCCTAAATTTGATTTTTGTTTATGATAAGGTATGCAATCTAATTTTATTTTTTTAGCATGGAAAAGTAATTATCCAGTACTACTTATTGAAAAATCTACCCTTTCTCCACAGCTTTGCAACCAACTCTGTCAATTATTAGTTTTCACACATGCTCTCAATTAAAGCTCTCAATTTTGCTTCATTGGTTTATTTAAATGTATTTAAACAAGAATTTTACTGTCTTCTTATATAACACAATAATAATCATAATGTTGACATATGGTGGGACAAGTATTCTATTTTATTTTGTTCTTCAATTGTACCTTGGTTGTTCTTGATCATTTACTATTCCATGTAAAATTCTGAACCTATTTGTCTATAGAAAAATTTGGGATGAACTGTTATTTTCATAATATTGGGTCTTTCTGTTCATGAACTTGATATTTCTATCAAATTTTTTTTTTTGTAGACTTTACTGTTCTGTTTAAAATTCGTATTTAAAAAAAAGTGTTGCATATCATTGGTTAAATTTATTTCTCAGTACTAAACATTGTTTGATGCTATTCTACATAGTATTTTTTTAAAAAAAAATACATATTGTTACTGGCATATGGAAATGCAGGTAATTTTCAATACTCATTTTGTATCTAACAGTTTTGCCAAAATCTCATACATTGTAACACTTAATCAGTAACTTTGTTTTGTATGCTGTGAATACACTCATATCATTTACAAATGAGAATAGTGTTGTTTTTCCACTCTGGTTCCTGTATTTTTATTTTCTTACTATAGGCAGGGATCTCTCATCCAATGTATTTAAAAGAAAAAGTAATACAAGTCATCCTTGTCCTGTTCTGACCTCCAAGTTAATGGTTGCAAAATATATTTATTGCATATGTTTTTATACAGCCCCTCTCAAAAGTAAAGGTGTTTCTTGCTATTTGTTAACATATGTATTTTGGTTTGGTTTAATCATAAATGTGTGTTGAGTTTTAACCAATGCTTTTGTGCATCTGCGTAAACGATCAAGTTTTTCTCCTTTTATCTTTTGAAATGATAAGTTAGAGTAATCAATTTTCTAACAATCTTGTATTCATGGAGTGAAGACAACTTGGCTATGGTGAGCATCTTTTTAATACCGTGATAGATTTTACTTGCAAATGTTTGGTTTAGGAATTTGGGGACTTCTATATATCCATGATTTGTATTAGTCTATTATTTTATTATCTCATACTTGCCTCTATTTTACTGTTTGTTTTAAGGTTATGTTACTCACATAAACATGTTAGAGTATGTGTTTTTCTATTCTCTGAAGTAGTTTGTGTATGCCTAGTATTTTTTATTTCTTGAATATTTATTTTAATAGTAAGACTCTGTACTATGTAAAGTTATTCGGGCCTGCTATTTTTTCTTTTTGAAAATATTTTAAACTATGGATTTACTTGTACTAAATATAGCCATTTATGTTCTCTCATTTTTCTTGAGCCAGTTTTGATGAGTTGTATGTTCTAAAAATGTATCCGTTTCACCTGTGATTTCAAGTGTATTAGCATAAATGTGTTTATAATATCCTTTTATTATCTTTTAAATGTCTTCTGCACCTGAAGTTATATCTTCTTTTTCATCTCAGTTATTGTTTATTTGTATAATCTCTATCTTTTTCTAGATTAATATTATCAATTATTTGCCCATTTTGTTTTCAAGAAATAACTTTTGACATTTTAATTTTTTCTTTTGTCTATTTGTTTTCCAATTCTTTATTCTCTTTGTGAATATGTTTATTTATTGTGCTTTATTTAGGTTTATTCTGTTTTCCTTTTTCTAACTTTTTAAGTTTGATGCTTAATTGATTAACTTGACAGTTTTCATCTTTTTAATGTATGCATGTAAGCTTATAAATTTATCTCAGTACTTACTAACTTAAGCACACAAGTTTTAATATGCAGTATTTTAATGATCATTCAGCAATTCATTTTAAGATTTTCCATTATTTCCTCTATGATCTGTGTTTTTCAGAAACGTGAGTTTTTTAAAATTCCAAATATATAATTCTTTTTCTAGGTATCTTTTTGCTTTTTATTTTTAACTTCTTCATGTTTATGGAGTATGGCCTACATGATACCAATCTTTTGAAATATTTTGAGACTTATTTTATGGCCTCTTTTGGACAATTTTTATAAATAGTTCATGAATTCTTAAAGAGGAGGCTGTATTCTAAAATCATTTCATCCATTTAAATCAAATTGATGCTGTCCAGCTCTTTACTTACTGGCTTTCTGTTTGCTCAATCTATCAATTTTTGAGAGATTGCATTAAAAGTTCCCAATATGTTGGTAAATTTGTCAACTTCTCCCTGTGTACCTATAATTTTTCAAAGCATATAATTCAAAGCCACATTGTTACATTTTATATAATTCTAAAATCACTATGTCTAACTGGTTAAACTTTTTATCACTTTTTTTCTTCCTTAGAGTCTACTCTTTTTGTGATATTTTGATTAGCATTTGTTTGGTGTGACTCTTTATCCTTTTACATCCTTATATGTTCAGAATGTGTGTGTGTATGCGTGTGTGTGTGTGTGTTGTTTAAGATATATGTGTATATTTGCATATGTACGTACACATGAATGAAATGTGAATCCGTATATGTGTGTGTATGTGTCTACTCTAATTATCTCTTTAAATTGGGTTATTTCATTGGAATTTTATTTTACCTTCAACTCTTGTTCATTTTCTGTCATGTCTTGTTTTTAAATTTTGTCTCATTTTTGGCCTCCTTTGGAATTTCATCTGTGTACTTGTTTTTGAAGTTTATTCTCTACGCTTATTTTTTTAGCATTTACTGTGGATATGCTAACATGCATAATTAGCACAGTTTAAAATTATCTTAATCTTACTCTCATTCCAACTGCTCCAAAGGCCCTAGAATGTTTTCATTTTAACCACTGCCCTCCCAACTTGTATACTATTATTTTCCACATATTATGTTTCATCTTTTTGTAATCCTCAGAAATTAAACTGTCTTATACATCAGTGTTCCTTTGTATTTGTCATATATGTGCCAATATCTTTGCTCAGAATCCAATCTTACATTTCAGGCCTTTCATCTTGACTAAATTTCTTTCCTCTTGAAGCATATCCTTTAGAATTTCATGTGGGGAGAGTCTGTATGTAATGAACACTCATAGGTTTGCTTTTCTGATAATGTCTTTATTTTGCCTTTGTTCTTGAACATTAGTATTGTGGGTATGGGATCCTAGGGTCACGTCTTGCATGTGTTCTCTCAATGCTTTGCACACTGCCTTCTGGCTTCTATTGTGTTGAGAAATCAGTCATCAGTGTAATTGTTCTTTTGCAAGTGATATTTATTTTATTCTCTGCTTCCTTTAAATATCTGTTCTTTATTTTCAATGTTATGTACTTTCATTATCAATATTTCTAGGTGTGGATTTCTTTTTATTTAGTTACCTTGGAAGCCATTGAGCTTTTTGTATCTGAGGTCTATTGTCTTTCAAAATTGTTGAAAAACATTTTTCAATGATTTGCTACCATTTGCTAAATGCAATGTTTTTTTTTTTTTCCTACCAATTTTATTCATTAGCTCCCCTTGAAATATCAGGTAGAGGACTTCAAACTCTCTCAGTCTAGTTTCTCTATATCTTTTTCACTCTTTTCTATTTTCAATATTTTTTTCTCTGAGTTGATTACTTCAGGTTCATTAATTCTTCAGCTATGTTGAATTTACTGTTAATTTATCCTACTGAATTTTAAATGTTATTTAAAAACTTTTAATACATTCACATGCTATTTTAAAACCTACTTTGTTAAAAAAATTAATTTTTTCATATTTTCAAGACTTTCTGGGAGCATGTGAAACATAATTCTTTTATATTATGAGTGCTATGGACTTAACATATGAAGTATTTGTAGGCCATTCTGCCCGTCTCTCATTCTTGGTGTGCTGTTTCTGTGTGTTGTGGTTTGTAAATTGTAATTTCCTTGTTTTTATTAGAATGACCTTGAGAACCATTTGATCTACAGCTTGATGATGAGTTCTTCCAGAGAGGATTTCCCACGACCACTGGAGACACAGTTAATTATTCGCTATGCTTGGGATTTTCCAATTCATACAAAAAGCATGAATGTGGGTCATAAATTCCTTATTCCCCACAGTGATGAACATAACTACTAGTTCTCAGATTTACTTTCTCTTATACCTAATGGCAAGTGCCCTCACTCCCCTTTCCTGCACGTGTTTATCATTTACTCTTCCACTTTGGGGTCTCAGCTTTCTATAGGGTTCTATTAAGTTCCTCACTTTGAGCAGACCGTGGCTCTTATCTCTTCCTCCTATACCCTGACAGGCTACCCGAATAGAGAGTCAGGGTCACAGAATTTGGCTAATATTCTCAGGACATCTGAGGCTTTGATGCTGGCTTGCCTTTCTGGAGTTTGGCTTTCACTTTATTTGGGGGTTTCAATTCATTTTGGATTCCTATTTTCTCATCAGTTTAGAGATTGCTTTTAAAACATATCTGTTTTAAATTATTACATTTTTTCTTTTGGAAGGTTTTGATGGGAAGTTGTTGGGAAAATTCACTTTCAGAAATGGGAGTCCTTTCTATGTTGTCTTTTTGTGTAGTGTCTGTTGGAATAAGGATATAATTAGAAATTATTTTGAGTCTTACATTTTTTAGAAGTACAGCTTATTATACACAGAAATCAATGGGTTTCAGTACTCAGATGTTAAATAAAGGTAGAATCATGCTCAATGTATAAGCACAAATGCATATGAGACATTGTTGCTAATTTCTTATGAGGAAATAAAGATCTTCAGAACTAGACAGTAGTCAAATGAGCTGAAAAGGTGCTGGTGATATATCAGGCAGGCACCTTAGTTTCAAGCACAGGGTTGGCATACACAAAACAGCTCATCTTTTCCCAAGAACTTCTCAGCCTTTCAGAGTGGTTTTATTCTAGCATAGTTTATGCACCCTTCCTCCCCTTTGTGCCTTGATATTGTCTGTCAATTCTCTTCTGTTTCTAAAAATAAATATTTAGCAGCCTATGGTGCTGTTTAGATCAAAGGGAATAGGAATTATAAATTTTTAATCATAAAATATCAGCTATAAATGGTGTAAATTTTGTTCTCAAAACCATAAAACCTAAAGTACAATAATAATAATAATAATAATAATTACAATAAAAGAAAAAAAATAAAAATAAAAAATAAAAAAAAAAAAGATTGTTAACAGAAGACACTGACTTTGTCCAATAGCTTTCAAATTTAATCAGGTAAACAAGCAATTTTTAAGAATAAACAATGTACTTTGTGTGGAAAAATACATCCTTATGACCAGTTATTCTATATGAAGATTCTATTATCATTAAGGGTATCATCTCACAGTTATCTACTGATATCCCAGACATGTTGCAAAATTCCCAAAGTGCAATTAACCTCAGTACATGATGACTGTATGTCATATGTCTTAACAACTCAAAGTTTTCTCCAAGTAATATTGCAAAATTCTCAAAATCCCAATTAATTTCAATTCGCTTTGGTAGGGATGTCACATATTCCTTAAACATTTTCAGTAACGAGAGGTCATCAGAATCAGTATTGTGAGGTTTATGAAAACTGCATTGAAATCAAAATAAGAGACTCAATGCCAAAGCAGAGTGGGAAGAACTGCCATTTGTCAAACCTGATGCAGATGTGTCTGGAAATCTATGCAAGGATGATTGGGCTGTTCGGTTGATTGGACTTGCTATGGTTTGAATGTTGGTGTCTCATCCAAAATTCATGTTGAAACTTAGTGGCCAATGCATCAATATTAAGAGGTGAGGCCTTTAGGAGGCAATCAGGCCATGAGAGCTCCACCCTCATGGGTGAGATTAATGCCTTATAAAAGGGCTTAGGGGAGTGACTTTGCCCTTTCATCTCTTCTGCCCTGTGAGGATGCAGTATTCATCCCTTTTGCCCCTTCTGTGCTTGTTTCCACTAAGTGAGGATGCAGCAAGAAGGACCGTGGGAGACATCAAATGCTGGTGCCTCAATCTGGGACTTGCCACCTCCAGAACTGTCAGAAGTAAATTTCTGTGTTTTTGTTTGTTTGTTTGTTTGTTTTTTCTGACCCATTCTAGGGCATTTTGTTACAGCAGCAGGAACTGACTAAGACAGGACCTAATGGAGGCTTCTTTTAATTCAAGAAGATCAACTGGTGAAGAGTTGTTTTGGGGCTCCTGGATATCAGCTAATATACTTTGATTTCTGATTATCAAAACATTGTTTGCTTTCTGCAATTCAATCTTTTTAAATGCTGTTTCAGAGAAGTTCCAAAGCAGCAACCCTTGGATACACGGAGAATTTAAGCTACCATTAAAAGTTGTATGTTTATTGCGGCACTATTCACAATAGCAAAGACTTGGAACCAACCCAAATGTCCAACAATGATAGACTGGATTAAGAAAATGTGGCACATATACACCATGGAATACTATGCAGCCATAAAAAATGATGAGTTCATGTCCTTTGTAGGGACATGGATGAAATTGGAATTCATCATTCTCAGTAAACTATCGCAAGGACAAAAAACCAAACACTGCATGTTCTCACTCATAGATGGGAATTGAACAATGAGAACACATGGACACAGGAAGGGAAACATCACATTCTGCGGACTGTTGTGGGGTGGGGGTAGGGGGTAGGGATAGCATTAGGAGATATACCTAATGCTAAATGGCGAGTTAATGGGTGCAGCACACCAGCATGGCACATGTATACATATGTAACTAACCTGCACATTGTGCACATGTATCCTAAAACTTAAAATATAATAATAAAAAAAAAGTAACAAAAAAAAGTTTAAATGTATGCTCTCAGTGAAGGAAGATGGGACCACTGGTTTTGACATTTAGCTATGGCCTGCTGAGCTCTGAGAACAGTATATGACATAAACAGGATTCCAGTCTTTAGTAGCTTCCATACTAAAAGTGAGTCACTGTTTTGCAGCAATTACATTTCTTTTCGTTGTTAGCATCAGCGATGGAACTTTGATAGTTCAGGCTGTACGCAACATGCATGATTAAAGAAAACAGTACCTCTGACCAGATGGGGCATCATCTGAATACACCAGGCAAGATATTAGTAGATGTAAAAATCTGGGAATACGTGAGTGAGATATGCATGTTAACAGTGAAATCTCTCAGGTCATTTATTTGTGTTTCTCCTCTCACTGTGCTGAAAGCCACACTTGTAATCAGAACCTCTTCTAATTTTTTTTTCTGTTTTTTCATCTTGCTTTCCTGTCATTCTTCTAACTGGAAGTAGCAGAATTGGCAGTGTGCCTCACCCCTGCAGTGAGTGAAAACATGGAGGAGTGATGCCAGTTCCATTCCATAAATCGGCACGGGTGTGCACATCAGCAGGGACGGTGTTCCTTAGACTTCCGCATGGAAAGGCAGGAACATAAATGGGAGGCATATGCACAAAACGCAACGGGGAAAACAGAAATGAAGAGCAACTGCAGAAACAACATAAGTCTCAGCTTGTTTCGGGAGCACACAGCACACAGTTCTGCCTGTGAAAGAATAAAATTTTTAGTCACAGAAAGATGAGTTGGGGACTGAGATATTTCTTGAGCACTGATTAAGTGAATGCAGTATGCTCCAAAGGCATTAGAGAGTGAAAACTCTAGAAAAACTTTAAAGTGGAAGAGAATTTAGAAGTCCATTAGTCTATTATTTCAATTCTAAGATAAAAGAGTTAAGACCTAGAGGTATAATGGACTCAGCTGTAGGCACTGAGCACAGTAAAGAAATTGGTACTGAAACTCTGACCTTGTAGAGGTTTAGTAATAAGTCTTGATGTTTCCAATGTTCATCAATATTCTTGTTGGCCACCTGTTACCCCAAATATACATGTAAATGTGGAAGTGGATGTTATGGATTGAACGTTTGTGTTCACCACTCACCTTAGTTTCATACGTTGATGTATGACTGAGAGTAAGGTGATGCAAAGAAATGCTGCATCAAGAACAGGCAGAATGGGAACGACATTGTCCTTGGTTAGACATGGAAGTGAGTGGCTGGAAGTACTCACTAGGCCTTGGGATATGTGAGTCTGAAACTCAGTGAAGGGTCAGAGATTAAGATTAAACCTTGTCACATTGATTCCCAATGTGACAACATTTGGAGGTGGGGCCTTTGGGAAGTGATTAGGTCATGAGGATGAAGTTCTCATGAATGGGATTGGTGCTCTTATTAAGCAGACTCCAGAGAGCTCTCTAACTCTCTTTCTGCCCTGTGAGGATATGAGGAGGCAGCCATCTGCAGCCTGGAAGAGGGCCCTCACCAGAACCCAGCCATGCTGGCTCCCTGAGCTGGGACTTCCACCCACAAGAATTGTGAGAAACAGATGTCTGTTGTTTTTAAGCCACCCCATCTATGATCTTTTGTTATAGCAGCCGAACTGAGCAATGGGTCCTACTTGTGACAAGTGAGAAACGAGCATGTCCCTGGCTTCTGCATTTGCACCTCAGCGCTTGCCCCATCTGTTATTGCTGATATGCACAGCAAGGAGATGTGGAGAAGTCAGTCAGTAAAAGCTCACATCGGAATGGCTTGTTTTGTGTCACCAGTACTAAATAAGGACCTGTAAGTTTAGAGGTTTGTGTTCCTTTGAAACTCAACCTTTGTCCAACAAATAAAGCCTCACTCTTCACATCCTAAGGTGACAGAGTCAGAGAAGACTTAGTCTCTTCCACTCATTCATTTATATATTTAGCAAACACTCAGTATGAGTGTCTTTGCTACTAGAAAAGTATTTGAAGACTTGCTTATTACCAAAAAGATTAGCTATTGCTCTACATTGGCTTCACTCTACCGCAATGTGGCATTAACACTCTTTCCTGCCTTTTCTGTGAAAAATCTTTCCCACTGAGCCTCCAGGAACTCTCATTCTGTCTCACATGTATGTCTCTGAAATATATTCTCATCATTTGCAGAGGTGCCTGCTTCCCACCACCTACTAAAGTGGTGTCTGTTCCCAGAGATTCTCGACTACTGCTTCTCTCTTTCAATGAGTTATTCATGGAAAATTTCATCTACTCCCAAGGACTGTTTCTACTCCTATAAGTTTGAGTCATTAGGTTTAATCTTAATCTCTGACTCTTCACTGAGTTTCAGACTCACATATCCCAAGGCCCAGTGAGTACTTCAAGCCACTCACTTCCCATGTCTAACCAGGGACAATGTTGTTCCCATTCTGCCTGTTCTTGATGTGGCATTTCTTGCATCACCTTACTCTCAGTCCTAATTAACACTGCCCTAATAGAGGCTCCCATGGTCTCTCATCAAGATTATTAAAATTGCTTCTCAGTTGGGTTCCCTATTTTCAGTCTTGCACAAATAAATGTTACTCCCTTTTATATGTTCTGAGTTCAAACTATTAAAAACACAGATATGAATCTGTTTCCCTTAGGATTAAACTCTTTCGATGTCCATCTTTTTCATAAGATGTAAGTTTTTTTTTCCTTAAGTGCTTATTTGCCTGGACACTGCCTACCTCTCAAGTCCCAGTGTCCTGCTGGTCCCAGCCTAGCCCTTGAAATTTGCAGGGTAAACTGCTTGTAAGTTCCCGCTCATTTCTGCTATTCCATGCCCTTCTGCCTTAGCTTATGCTGCTGCTCCTGCCTGGAACCCACTCCCCTCTTCACTAACTCTTGACTTGATACCTATTTCTTTTTCAGGACTTAATTCTGACAGTCTTCTCCCAATAGTCTTCCTGACTGCACCACCAGGGCTACATACCCATCTTGCTGTGTTCCCTTTAGCACCCTGGGCATAGCTCTATGTAACCTCCAATCACATTGTATACAAATATTATGCATCTGTGTTCTGACTAGAGTCTATGTCAAGAGAAAGAAGTATGCAACCTCATCTTCTCCATGAAGGAGTTGCAGTGCTCTATACATAATAGGTAGACAACAAATGTTTCTTGACCTGAACTGCTAGACCCCTTGCTACATGCCAGAAATTGAGTGATAAACACTATATTGGCCCTGCCTCTGGGAGCCCACACTGGATGTGGGAGACGTATGTACTGGTAACTTTTAACCCCACATGAATATAATATATGGTACTACACACAGGGTATAGAAATCACCAACTCAGCCTATGGGAAGAAAGCAGAGGAAAGGATCAGAAAATGCTACTCCTCAAATAATGTAAACCTTCAGCTCTTTTCTTCACTTACCCTCTTCTGTACTTGACTTCATCAATTAAAGAAACACAATCCCTTAAAAATCTGACTGCAGAGGCACAGACTACTTCATCAACAATTTGATGAAATCCAGAGCTTTCCCTGGGAGCCATTTCTTTCATCTGGCTTCTGCAAGTATTTAAGCCAAGAAGTGAGGGTACATTTGCGTTTGCCAGGGACTTGCAAAATGTGCTTCTGACTGGCAAAACACAAAAAGCTTTAAAAAGTGAGGAAATCGTACAGCAAGCACTGCCATCTGATAATAGCAAACAGGCTCACATTTGTACAGAAATTGGTAGAAACGCACTTACTAAATAGTAAGTGTGTGGCTGATAAGAGAACTAAATAGTGCTATTGCCAAACATCACTTTTATGGCTGCACTTCATACCTACTGACTTTGGATGAAGTTGCCCACACAGGGCTGAGAGGAGAATTTGGCTCCAAGTGTGCAATTTGGCCATGGCTGTAGCTCTGACTATAGAGAAAAGAGCAGCATGCCATTGGAGGTAGGGTCTGGGCAAATCAGCTGATTTCTCTTCCTATCTCACAGGCTCCCTTGGGTCCAGAGCACATCGTGAGTCATTTTATTTACTCTTGGTGCTTTGTGGTACCAGAGTTAACAGCAGCCCAGCTCTGAAAGGAAGCTTGACATATTTTTCCAGGAGTCCCTATTGCTGGAAACTCAGAATAGAATTGACATAAATCTAATGAAATAAAAGCTCTCTCTTCCCCTCCCTAGAATCACAGAAAGCAGTGGCATTTGGAAAATTGTGTTATAAACAAGTTGACGAGGGCAGGAGTTCAGTAGAAGCTAGTTATGAATTTATATACATTTGGAGATTTCTGCTCTATTCCTTTCCATTCTGCTGTTTAAAGATAAATCATATTCAGCTTTAGGGAGTTTAATTTAAATATCATGCATGTACACCTGAGGATTCCTTTTAAAAAAGGAAAAAGAAGTTTTAGAACCACATAGGTTATGAACAAAAATGAAATTTAAATTTAAAAAAAGAATACAAGTGTTTAATTTCATCCTAGAAATTATTAATAGAAGAAAAAACTTAGGGAAGTTATTATATATTATTTATGTGCTTAAAATTTGCTGGTGCTTGATGAATTCAAAGGTTATTATATAACTCTGTGTTAATTTGAACTTTGTTAGTTGGAGAGAGGCCCAGCTGAGACTACCTTTATGCAAGATAGGAAAAATATTTACCTTACCAGATTGGCATGATAAACAATATTGGGAGCAGGAAAAGTGTCTAGGTAAGGAGCATTTGTTAAGCACCTGATATTTTGTGCTGTACACTGTGTGGGTACAGAAAGATTTCATGCTATCAGGATGTTAGAGTTGAGAAAAATACAGCACACATATGTGGTTTAGAGATTAATTTTGAGGTCTTGACAAAGTTACTTAATCTCTCTTATGTTTAGCTTTTTCATCTGGAAAATGGAGATACTTACCTCAAAAGGTTGTTCTGCTGATGAATTGAGATACCATCATGCCTGAGACATAACAAATAGTTCATTCTACTAGCTTATATTAGTATTAAGGCAAGAGATGAACAAGGCAGGTGATAGATGATAATTAAGAGCAAGGCCTTAGAAGTTACATGGTAATTGGCTCAACAAATATTGAATACTCTCCAGGTACCAGGAATTTATTAGATGCTGTATATTCAGTGGTGAACAAAAATGGAGGAAAGAGAGTAAACAAGTAAAAAAATAATAATACATACTTTCTTCCTCTCTAAATGGTAATGCCTTCTTGCAGAGTCGTTCTTTTTATTTAAAGCCCAGGTTAAAATTTTGTCTTTTTTTTGCTTCTACTTGGTGTTTCCATGGTGCCTGAGAAGGGTTCCTTGTAATGGGTTGATTCAGAGACACTCCTCTGGTTTACAAGCCACTTAGGGTTGTTGAGGGACATGGTCAGCTATAGCGTTCTTATATCTTGGGTGATAGCTCTTTTCATTTCTGGAGAAAACACCTAGGCATCGTGAAGAAACACTTGTAGCTTGTTTATTCCCTAGTATGACCAACCACCTTGGTTTTCCCTGGACAGAGAGGATTCCTACTACTTGGAACTTTTAGTGTCAATCCTGGGAAAGTCTCAGGCAAAGCATGATGAGTTGCTCACACTACTTATCTTACCTACTTACCTATCATCAGTACCAGAAATATATAATTCCACACTGTAAAAAGTCCTGTGAAGTAAGAGAATAGGATGCTGTGAGATAGAATTACAGTGGGGACCTTTTACATATTGGGTGGAAAATATCTCAAATGAGGTAATATTTAAATTGAGAACTCAAACATTAAAAGGAATTTAAGTTTTGCCTACACATTTGTTTCTTATTAATTGGTTAATCTTAGGCAAGTTACATACCCTCTCTACTGCAATTTCTTCATCTGTAATAAGTGGACTGATATGGCTTGGCTGTGTCTCCACCCAGATCTCATCTTGAAATATAGTTCCTATAATCCCATGGGAGGGACTAGGTGGAGGTAATTGAATCATGGGGGCAGTTACCCCTATGCTGCTGTTCTTGTGACAGAGAGTTCTCATGAGATCTGATGGTTTTATAAGGGGCTTTTTCCCCCTTTTGCTTGGCACTTCTCCTTCCTGCCATCATGTGAAGAAGGACATGTTTGCTTCCCCTTCCACCATGATTGTAAGTTTCCTGAGGTCTCCCCAGCCCTGCGGAACTATGAGTCAATTAAACCTCTTTTTTAAAATAAATTACCCAGTCTTGGGTATGTCCTTATAGCAGTGTGAGAATAGATTAATACATGGATAATCATCCTATGTAATCATACTATACTTTATAGAGTACTGTGGAGAATTAAAAAAAATAAGATACACTAAAAACTTAAAAGATTTCCCAGCCATTGAGTTTTAATTCATTCAGTTTTAGTAATATGCATTTAAAATCATTGAGACTTGTTTTATGGACTAACATATGGTCTATATGGAGAGTGTGCCGTGTGCACTTGAGAAGAACATGTAGTCTTCTGTTGAGGGGAGACTTCAACAGATTTCTGTTAGGTCCAGTTGGTTTGTAGAGTTATTCAAGATTTCTGTTTATTATTGAAAGTGGGTTATTGAATTTCCCAACTATTATTGTTAGAATTTCTGTTTTTCCCTTAAATTCTGAGTTTTTGTTACATGTATTTTGAGACTCTTGTTAGGTGCATATATGTTTAAAATTGCTATAATTTCTAATGAATTGGACACTTTTATCAGTATAAAATGTCCTTGTTTCTAGTAATGATTTTTCTGTTATAGTCCATTTTGTCTGATGTTAGTATAACCACTCAGGTTCTATTTTTGTTACTGTTTGCATGATACATCTCATTGTGTCTTTTACTTCCAACATATTTGTGCCTTTGAAAGTGTGTCTCTTTTAAAAGCATGTGATGGGATTATATTTTTAAATCCATTCTGCTAATATCTGCCTCTTAAAAATAATAATACATCTGTTAAACTTTTAAATCTAAACTCAAAAGAGATTTAAAAAAATATTTTCAACTTTTATTTTAGATTCAAGGGATACGTGTGCAGGTTTGTTATTTGGATATATTGTGTGATGCTGAGGTTTGGGGTATGATTGATCCTGTCACCCAGATACTGAGTATAGTGCCCAATAGTTACTTTATCAACCCTTCCTCCCCTTCTACCCTCCCCCAACAATAGTCCTCAGTTTCTATTGTAGCCATCTTTATGTCCTTGAATACCCATTGTTTCACTCTCTATTATAAATGAGAACATATGGTATTTGGTATTTGGTTTCCTGTTCCTGTGTGAATTTGCTAGGATAACAGCCACCAGCTCCATTCATGTTGCTGCAAAGGACATGATTTCATTCGTTTCTTGTGGCTGTGTAGTTTTAGTATTCCATGATGTAAATGTACCACATTGGCTTTATCCAGCCCACTGTTGATTGCATCTAGGTTGATTCCATGTCTTTGCTATTTTGAATAGTGCTGCAGTGAACATATACATGCGTGTGTCCTTTTGGTAGAATGATTTATTTTGGTGGGTGGGGGGGGGGTATATACTCAGTAATGGGATTGCTGGGTCAAATGGTAGTTGTGTTTTAAGTTCTTTGAGAAATGTCCAAACTGCTTTCCACAGTGGCTGAACTAATTTACATTCCCATCAACAGCATGTTAGTGTTCCCTTTTCTCTGTAGCTTCACCAGCATGTTATTTTTTGATTTTTTAATGATAGCCATTCTGATTGGTGTGAAATAGTATCTTCTTGTGGTTTTGGTTTGCATTTCTCTGATGATTAGTGATGATGAACATTTTTTCCTGTTTGTTGGCTGCTTATATATCTTCTTTTGAGAAGTGTTTGCTCATGTCTTTTGTCCATTTTTAATGGAATTATTTGGTTTTTGCTTGTTCAATTATTTAATTTCCTTATAGATTCTGGATATTGGACCTCTGTCAGATGCATAGTTTGTGAATATTTTTTCCCATTCTATAGGGTTTCTGTTTATTATAGTTTATTTTGCTGTGCAGCTCTTTAGTTTAATTAGGTCCCACTATCAATTTTTGGTTTCATTGCAATTGCTCTTGAGGACTTAGTCATAAATTCTTTCCCAAGGCCCATGGCCAGAATGGTGTTTCCTAGTTTTTCTTCTAGGATTCTTATAGTTCAAGGTCTTACATGAAAATTTTTCATTCGAGTAACCTTCCGTATATGATTATAGGTAGGGGTCCAGTTTTATTCTTCTGCATATAGCTAGCCAGTTATCCCAGCACCATTTATTGAATAGAGAGTCTTTGTTGCTTTTTTATTGACTTTGTTGAGGATTTAGATGGGTATAGGTGTGTAACTTTATTTCTAGATTCTCTGTTCTGTTCCAGTAGTCTGTGTGTCTGTTTTTATACTGGTACCATGATGTTTTGGTTACTGCAGCCTTACAGTATAGTCTGAAGTCAGGTAATATGATGCCTCTGGCTTTGTTTGTTTTGCTTCGGATTGCTTTGGCTATTCAGGCTCCTTTTTGGTTCTATATGAATTTTAGAATAGTTTTTTTCCTAGTTATATGTGAAATAATGTGGGTAGCTTGATAAGATAGCATTGATTCTGTACACTGCTTTGGGCAGTATGACAAATGGATTTCCTTTTGTTTGTACCATTTATGATTTTATTTCACCAGTGTTTTAAATTTCTTCTTGCAGAGATCTTTCACCTCTTTGGTTAGATGTATTCCTAGGTACTTTTCGTTGTTGTTGCTTTTGTAATTGGGATTGTGTTCTTGGTTTGGCTCTCAGCTTGAGCTGTATTGCTGTATAGGAATGCTACTGATTTTTGGACATTGATTTTTTTAATAGTGATTTTTTATACTGGAGTTATTTATCAGAGCCAGGAGCCTTCTGGTCTTTAGGGTTTTATAGATATAGAATCATATAATCCATGAAGAAATCTCTGCCTCTTAATTGAAACATTCACTCCATTTATATTTAATGTAATTACTGATAAGGTGGGATTTACATCTGCCATTTTGCTATTTTTTTCTATATGTCTTATGTCACTAATGCCATGTCCATTACAGCCTTCTCTTGTGATAAATAGATGTTTTCTGGTGTACATTTTAGTTCCCTTGACATTTTTAAATTATATTTTCTTGAGTTACATTCTTAGTGGTTGCCCTGAGGATTACAATTAACATCTTAATTTATAACAAGGTAGTTTGGATTTATATCAACATAGTTTCACTACTATGCAAATATTTGTTCCTATATAGCTCATTTCTTTCTCCCTCCTTTGTGCTGTTATTGTAAAAGAAATTATATATTTACCCATTTTGTGTCCATCAACACAGACTTAAAGGTATTTCATTATGAAATTGCCTTTTCTGATAGCAGACAAAGGGATTAGCAACAAACAAAAAACATTTATAATATCTTGTTTTAAATGTACCTATGTAGTTAGATTTACCAGTTCTCTTTATGTGGATTTGAATTACTGTTTACTGTTCTTTTACTTCAACCCAAAGGACTCCTTTTAGTATTTCTTATAGGTCATGAAAGAAAACAAATTTTCTCAGTTTTGAAGGGGGGATATCTTGATTTCTACTTCATTTTTGAAGAATAATTTTGCTGGATATAAAGTTTTTGGTTGCTAGTTTTCTTTTTATTAACACTTTAAATATATAATCCTACTGTCTTCAGGCCTTCATAATTTATTATAAGAAATCAGCTGTTAATCTTATTAATGACCCTTGTATATAATGAATCACTTCTTTCTTGCCTCTTTCACTATTTTCTCTTCATCCTTATCCTTGACTTTTAGCCATTTGATTATAATGTGGCTAGATATGCATCATTTTGAATTTATCGTACATGGAGTTTTTGAGCTTATTGGTTGTGTAGATTTATATTTCTCATCAAATTTGGAAGTTTCTGCCATTACTTCTTTGAATATTGTTTCTGCTCCTTTTTGCTGCCCTTTCCTCCTTTGTTTTGGGACTCCTAGTATTACATGTTGGTTCACTTGATGGTTTCCACAGGTCTCTGAGGCTCTGCTAGTTTTCTTTTATTCTTTCTGTTTCCTACCTAGATAATTTTAATTGACTTATCTTCGAACTCACTAATTTTGATTCTGCCTGCTCAAATTTGCTGTTGTGCCTTGAGCCATGTAGCGATGTTTCTACTTCAATTATTCTTTTTGCCATCCTATATTCTATTTTATTCTTTTTAAAAACAATTCCTATCTTTTTATTGATATTCTCTATTTGGTGAGTCATCAGTTTCACATTCTCCTTTAGTTCTATAACACGGTTTTCTTAAATTCTTTAAATATATTTAAAATCACGATTTAAAGTCTTTGTAGTAAGTCCAACATCTGGCCTTCCTCAGGGACAGTTTCTATTGATTGCTTTTTTCCTCTGTGTTTAGGCTCTCATTTCTTTTTTCTTTGCATGTTTTGTAATTTGGGGTTGAAAACCACACATTTTAGCTAATATAATGTGGCAACACTGGAAATCAGATTCTACTCACTCCCCAAGATTTGTTGCTATTTATTAATTGTTTGCCTAGTGACTTTTCTGAGTAAATTCTATAAAGTCTGTGTTCTTTTTATGTGTGGCTACTAAAGTTCCTGCTAGGTGACCTTAGTGGTCAGCTAAGATTGGAAAGAGACTTTTTTATATACCTGAAACTAATAAATTTCCCAATCTTTGCTGAGCTTGGTGTGTGTACAGGGGAACACTCTTAATACCCATCTAGGCTGCTCATTCTTAGTCTTCATTTTTTTACTCATACAGAACCCCAAGTCTAGCCAGAGGTTAGACTTTGTTAGATATTCCTTAGCATACACACAGCCTTAGCTATATGCACACCCCTACACATGCACAAGGGCTTCTAGATTCTCAGGAATTTGTTGGGTTTCTCAAAGACTCCTGTGGACATCTCATTACCTATGTTTTTCCTTTTAAGCTTTTTGTTTAGTGTTTTGTGTCAACTGTTATCCACTGCTTCAGGTAGTAGTTAAAATTTAAACAATTGCCTCTGATTTGTGTGTGTGTGTGCACAAAAAGGCTTTTTGTGAAAGCTCATTGGGTGAGCTTTTTGTAAAGTTGACTGGGTGAGCTTCACATCACTTCACGTACCAACAGCCCTGTGAGTGGAGTCTTCCAGGGAAACATTAGACAGGCCAAATAACGAATAATTATCTGGAAATAGGGCTTTGAAGGGGTTCTTACCCTATTTTATCCCCTCCAAATGGCTTCCCAGGCTGCTGGTGTTAATTATGATTGTGGCCTGTTGGTTTTTAAGGTTACCTCAGAAATGAGGGAGGAGGTGGATTGACACAGGGCAAGTTAAAATAACTTACAATGTGCTTTTCTTAATAAAATTTAGCTTTTTTTAGGAAAAATAAATGTTCTCTAAATTGCTGCAAGCCTTTGGGTTAATGGCTAGAGTTATAAAAAAGTTGATTCTGACATTTTTTGCCAATATTCTCATTGCTTTTATGAAAGATAATCTTTTTGGATGTCCTTACCAGCATTTTCCACTGATGTCACTTCTCACTATTAAAAGACTCAATAAATGATGTTTGTTTATTGTTATCAATTAGCTAACCAACCTCATGAGATGAACATTATTATCATCATATTACATATGATAATGAAGCACAAAAGAAGAAAAATACTTTCTATCTTCCACCTCCTTTTACTGCACTTTTCCCATTTCAAGTGCCAGTGAAGTTTCTTATTAATATCCAGTCTCAGGAAAAGGTTTGACATTCATCAATTATGTCATATAGATTTGGGGTCATATGTTACTTCTCCCAGGAAAATGTGTACTGAGTCAAAACATGTTCCTATTCTCTTAAAGGTATATGAAGCCTCAATGAGAAAACTGAAATTATGATTTAAAGCAAAGAAGCCCTTGAAATATCTGAAATAGCATTATACAGGCAATAAACCTTAGTCTTGTTAGTGGGTTTAGTTTGGAGTCCACCATTGCCCATGGGCATGGAGATCTGCCAGGGCTTATGTGAGATGATTAGGGCACTGCTTCAGGGGTGCAGAGTGCAGAGAGTAGAAGCAGCCCAGGAGACTGATTAACATTCTTGGTGGAATGTGGTGAGGACTGGCTTCATAACATGCAGTCCGTGACTCAAGATAGGATATGAAAATTTATAGCAGAAACCCATGGCTGTACCTTAGGATCAGAATTGTCATAGGAGCATATTACTCAAGAAAAAAAAATTCTCAGACCCTCTTGTTGGCTTCTTGATATGGTAAATAGATAAACCATGCTTCAAAAAAGAAAGTTCTGGAATTGGTTTTCCCTCTGTGGATCTTTCTGCAGGAATAGCATGCTTCCATAAATAACAATTATTTTAAGGATGATCTTAAAGAAAATTTTTCTTATGTGGGAGAAATATTCTGGTTTATAAACTAGATCAGTCTTTTACTAGAAATACTGTTTGAATTCAAATATGTGTGCTCAGGTCACTAGACATGCACCATGAAGAGATTCAGAGGCCTAATGATTTTTTAAAAAAATAAATGTATTGCCTAATAAGGTTACTGGCGTCAGAACATGGGTTAACCCTGTAGTGCTTCTCACTTCTGGTAAATGTTCTCACAATGCTTTTAAGAGAAGGATTGCAAAGATAGAAAGTTTAGCACAATCTTGGGTATGTACTAAAGCCAGTTGTGTTCTTGATGTCTTTTCTGTTTTTTTGTTTTGGTTTTTTTTTTTTTTTTTTTATACTTTAAGTTTTAGGGTACATGTGCACAATGTGCAGGTTAGTTACATATGTATACATATGCCATGCTGGTGTGCTGCACCCATTAACTTGCCATTTAGCATTAGGTATATCTCCTAATACTATCCCTCCCCCTTCCCCTGTTTTGTTTTGTTTTAGGAGGAGCAAGAGCAAAAACTTGATGTTAATCTGGTTTACTTTTAGCCACATAGACCTGTTGGATCACATGACTTCAGAAATAATTTTATAAATGAATACATTAAGGCCCAGACAGTCTGAGTAACTGTCTAATGGAATCTGTAAGAGTCATAGCACTGGGCTTTAACCCTATACCTGTGATTCCTTTTGTCTAGTATCTGTTCCATGTCACTGTTCTAATTCATGTATTCCACCGAGGTGAAATATAATATTGATTTGAGAGAGCCTGAACATGCATTGAAATCTCCATAAGTGTGTTTGAACTTATTATAAGCACTTTGGCTAGAGGATTCATACTGTCTGAAAAAAATCAAACATTTAATAGAGAGCAGCAGACAGTATGAGCACTGTCTTAAGATATAGCTTGTATTGAACTATACCATTCAGCTTACAGGGGAGGAAATGCCATGGAAATTGCTAAGGGAAGTTCTGGGTTTTTTATACTGAAAATAGTTTATAAACAATTTGGTAGCATATTTTCCCTCTAGTTCTGTTTACACAATGGTCTACTTGGGACTAGGAGATCTTTCAGATTTCTGAATCTATAATTTTCAATTGGATGCTATTACAAAAAAGAGTTGCTACTAATAGCCAAGATGAAATTCAATAGACTCAGAAAGACAATTTCATAACAGATAAAACTTAGAATTTTCAAGTCTACAAAGGAAGAAACAGAAGGACCAGTAATAAAAGCCTCCATTTACAGGGTTAAAAAATAATGTCGCCATGTTATGCATTGTGATTATGAACTGCTGAATTGGCGTTTACAGTGACAAGAGTCTCCAATTTATTGGATGCATGTCATTGGAATTTGCCCTTTCTTTTTATGTGTCTTTCTATGATGAATGCCAGTGCTGGGAAGTGAAGAGCTCTTACCCTTTTCATACTTTGCTGGATGCTGGTGAACTTGCCAATTGATGCTTCTATAATTTTTGCTTCAAGGTCACCTGAGTGAAGAGTCATCCAAACAAGGTCACTGACTATGTTGAATGTGAATCATTCTTTCTTGAAAAGAAAAGTCACAGAAAAATTAAGACACCAGGATATAATTACTATAAGATGGAAAATGGATTAAGAGAATATTTTGTTGTAAAATGTAATTCATTTAAAATAAAAAGTGATAAATAGTGCTTGGACAACTAAGGTCGTTTGGTGTGCTCTCAGTAATTCAATTAGGGGAATCTGAAAGTGATAAGTGCATGGTAGGTGGGAGCTGTAAAAGCACTGGACTGTTAATAATTTGAGACTTTCTCATCCCTTTATGCCGATGAAAGTGGATCAATAATGTGAACATGCAGGTCTCCGTATTGTTCTCATTTCACATATGGGCCCTGAGGGAGATTGCACAAGGACCCCAAACGGTGAGACAGAGCTGTGTCTTTTGAAAGAGGTTCACTCTCTTCAACTGGATTTTCAATCGGGGAAAAATTTAATAACTGACTTTTCCCCCTTTTTCAAGTCATAATTTCAATGTACTGGGAACAGAGAACTCCTTAGATTCAGAGCCTCTTCTAAGATCTAGGGCGAGCATTCAACTACAATTTGAGAAGACGTTTAGCATTTATTATAGCAAGCTAGGACTAGCTGAGCTTCCCTGAGAGTGCAGACCCACTGAACATGTGTGTTAGATGATTGCTGCTTTTTCCACAATAATTCTTAGACTTAGGTGGCCTTCTCTGCACCATCCGTCAGACACTGGGGGTGGAATCTAAATTTAATTCAGCCCAAAGCAAATCTGCTACTAGTATTAATACTTTTCAAATGAAAAAAAAGTCAGAATACTTAATTTGACAATTACAAATACATTTATGAGAATAATGAGACTGTTCTGGAAAATTCTAGAAATATGATTACCATTTGTATGCTGTAACCCAAATCTAAATAGAACTTTAAAAAAGTGATATCACATGTCTGGTTATCCACAACGTGAGTTGCATCTAAATAAACGAGAATTAATCATGCTGTTTTATTCTATTCTTCAACAAAGTTGCACAAAGAAAAAGCAAATTGTCTAGATGCACCCATCCTTTCCTAATGCCCTTTTTTCAGTATTAGTCAGTGTGACAGTCTGTTTGACTGTTTAAGTGCGATGCCTTGTACCAAATGTCAGCTGGCTTAAACAAACAAACAAAATTTTGTATTAGCAAGTCTGGGAAACCACACTGACCATTCTGAAAATCACATGGTGTAAGTGTTGGAGTATACAGATGTCATAATAACTTTTTTGTTAACGGAAAGCTGAAAGTTTGTAAAAATTATTCTTACAAAGTTGAAACTGACATCCTTTTATAGATATGATGAAGAAGTTTTACCCATTCTCTGAAAGGCTAAATGTTTTTTTTTTTTTCTGAATCTGGTATACTTTCATTTCACAGGAAAACAGAAAAAAGAAAATAAGAGATACTTTGCAACAGTAGCAAAATGATCGTAGCTTGAGAAACTATTCTGGAATTTAGCTTCTTACCTTTTTTTCTTCATTTGGAAATCTTCTGAACTCTTTAATATGGACATTTACCTACATCTTGCCCTTGGTTTTCTTTTTATTATATATCCTTGGGAGATTTTATCCTTTCCGTTGGCTTTCATTGCCACTTGTTAGAAATGATTTCTCAAAATATATTTCATAAGTTTAGTGTTGATCTTTGCACACTATGTATCCAGTAGTGACTAAATACAGTGACTTCAAGTTGGTAGCTCAAAATTGGCCATGATGGAGCTTTTATACCAGAGAAATTGGCAAATGCTACAAATTACAGTCCCCTCCCCTGGAGTTGGTTGTTAAATATTCACCAGCACAACACTAGCTGTCACCTGAAATTTGTAGTTACACCTCAAATATAACATGCTTAAAATAGAACTTGTTTGTCTAACCAACCATCTCTCACCAAACTCAGATTTTCTCTTATTCCCCCAAGGATGTTAGTGTTATTCTACCCAATCTCTTAGTGCCTCTGGACCCAGTCCTTGGTCCTATTTTTTCTCTGCCAGATCTATACCTACTTATTTGGTAATTTCATCTTGTCTCATGAGTTTACCTTCAGTTCATATGCTGAGCACTTTCTACTTTCTTTTTTTTAATTATTTTATTTTAACTTCCAGGATACATGTACAGGATGTGCAGATTTGTTACCTAGGTAAACATGTGCCATGGTGGTTTGCTGTACCTATCAACCCATCACCTAGGTTTTAAGCACTGCATGCATTAGCTATTTATCCTGATGCACTCCCTCCCTCTCCCATGCCCCCACAACAGGCCCCAGTCTGTGTTGTTCCCCTCCCTGTGTCCGTGTGTTCTCATTGTTTAGCTCCCATTTATGAGTGAGACCATGCGGTGTTTGGTTTTCTGTTCCTGTGTTAGTTTGCTGAGGGTAGTGACTTCCAGCTCCATCCATGTCCCTGCAAAGGACATAATCTCATTCCTTTTTGTGGCTGCATAGCACTTCCCAGTGTATATGTACCATATTTTCTTTATCCAGTCTATCATTGATGAGCATTTGGGTTGATTCCATGTCTTTTCTATAGTGAATCAGAGCACTTTCCACTATCTATATTGATCTCAGACCTCTCTGCAGACCCCTATATTTGATCTCCTATTTAATATTGACACTTGGACATCTTGAGCTCAAAATGTGATGATCTGGACTCCTGATTTCCCCACAGATTTGCCCCACCCACAGTCTTTTCTATCTCACTTTATGGCAATTCCATCTATAATAGTCTGCTCTCACAGTGCTAATAAAGACATAACTGAGTCTGGGTAATTTATCAAGGAAAGAGGTTCAGTTGACTCACAGTTCACCATGGCTTAGGCGGTCTCAGGAAACTTACAATCATGGCAGAAGGGGAAGCAAACATGTCCTTCTTCACATGGTGGCAGCAAGGAGAAGTACAGAGTGAAGAGTAGGAAAGCCCATTATAAAACCATCAGATCTCGTGAAAACTAACTCACTATCATGAGAACACCATGATTCAATTATCTCCACCTGGTCCCTCCCATGATACGTGGGGATTATGGGAACTACAATTCAAGATGATATTTGGGTAGGGACACAGCCAAACCATATCACCATCTTTCTAGTTGTTCAGAAAGAAACAAAGAAAAGGTTTGAATTTTCCTTGACTCTTCTCTCAGTTTCATGCTTCACATCCAATTTGTCAGGAGGAAATCCTGTTGCTTCTACTGTCAAGATACCACTTGATTCTGTTCACTTCCTCCACCTTCATTACTGTATCCTGGTGGGACCATCATCATCATCTCCCACCTGGATTATGGTAGAAGCTCCTCAAGAGTCTCCCATTTTTTTATCCTTGCCCCTTTACAGTTTTTCCTCAATGTACACTCAAAGTAAAATTCTTAAAAATATAGGTCAGATAATGTCACTCCCTAACTTGAATTCTCCAGTGCCTCTCATTTCACTCAGAGTAAAAGCCAAAGTCCTTACTATGGCCTGTAAAATACTGTAGATTTTGCTGTGATCTTATTTCCTGTCATACTCCCCCTTGCTTACTCTGCAGTAGCTAGGCTGGCCTTCTTGCTGTTTGCTGAACTTCACAAGCTCCTGTTAATTATTCTTTCTGACCAGGATGCTCTTCCCTAAAGACTTACTTGGCTAATTCCCCCACTTCTGTCAACCCTCTGCTTGTTTCTCCCTTTCCTAGTATGGCAGACCCTGACAACTCTATTTAGTATGGCATCCTGTTCCCATTTCTTTCAATGCTGATCCCCCATACCCTGCTCTACTTTTTCCATAGCATTTTACATCTTCAAACATATTATATAATTTATACAAACATATGTCATACCTATTGTTTACCATGTATATCCCCATCTAGCTGTTAAGCTGCGCAAGAACAAGAATGCCAATCCTTTTGTTCTCTGGTTTATATCAAGCATGAAGAGCTGTGACTGGCACCTAGCAGACACTATAAATATCTAAGAATGAATGATCTCCTTTGAAAGGCAATTCATCCTTGACTTTCATTTCTGTCTTATATCTACTCTATATTGAAGTCACTCCTCTTCTACATTCTTTCTTGGTGGGTCACTTCTGAGGGACTCAAGGAATAAGGTACATTCTGAACAAATGAGTCACTTTTGGGGTTTTTCTCTAGAAGCTGAGGCTGGGATGAGGGATATGTTTATCTGAAACAACCAAGAACAGAAAGAGTACAAGAATGAGTACTGAATGTCAAATTGAGGAAGTAGAACTTGATTTAAGTCCAAGAGGCATATGGAAATTTAAAACAGGCAGCAGGGTGGAAGACTGAAATATAAGAATTTCACCCCATGGGTGAACGCATGGGGAACCGAGTGAATGTGAAGTTCACACAATGGCCACAGGTAGGCCTGAAAGTCTTGTGGTCTATATGTATTGTCTTGCAAAGTTCTCCTATGTGTGGGTAGATAAGTCTGGTAAAACTATATAATACAAGTAGATAGTTCATATTGCCTTCTATTCATTCTGTCCATTACATTTCTACTATTGTCTAAGTCCCTTTTAACGTTAGTCTGTGATACTACATCACAGAAATAGCCTGTTCTTTCTGACACCCCCTCTCTAATCCATTGTTTTTCTTAATACCAGGTTCATCTTCCAGATCATAGTGTTGACTTGTCCTTATTTCCTTTCCAAATCCTTTAATACCTCCCTATTGGCTACTGGAAAAAGTCCTGACTTCTTAGTCTAGAATTCGAGGTTTACTTCTAACCTATATTTTGAAAATTCTTTCCTACCAATTTTTCTATCATCAATTATTTATTCAACAAATATTTATTGAGCTCCTACTATATGCCAGGAAGTAAGTATTTGTTATCCTAATCCATTCCTTAAATCAACATTATATGTTCTTATCTCTACTCCTTTCCTAATATCATCCTCTTTTTCTGGGATGTTCTTTTTTGCCCACTTCTGGCTAAAGAAACTGTATTTATCTTTCAGGAGTTAGTTAAAATACCTTCTATCCAGCATGATAATCTGTGACCCTACCAGTGATTGCTTCATCCTCAAATCTAGACTCAGCGGGGCACCTACACCAAAATGTTGCCTCCTCTGATATCCCCAGCTTGGCTCCCTTGTGCACCCTGCTCTCCAGGTGTATGAATCAAGTGGCCATCCATGAGCATGCTGTACCGTCCTCATCACATGCCATCACTCGTATTTCCCTATTGGCTTGAAGAACTCTGATTCCTTCTCCAGCTGGTAAAATGAGCTAAAAAACTTCTTCAAGTAACATTGTCATGTCCTTCCCACCTTGGACCAGATCATAAAACTCCCTCCTTCCTCCAGTGCCTCTCAGCATCTAGTTGTATCTAATTAGGACACTTGCCTCATATTACTTCGTTTATTATTTACGTGCCTTTTCTCACTGAAACAAAGTTCATTTGGACTCCAGAACCATGTTCTAACCTTGGCTCTTTATCCCCACAGTACATGGTCCAATCATTTATTAATAGAAAAGTCTTCAGTTAGTATATGTGTAATGAATGGAAGTATTCAGATTTGGCTCCATATGTTACATATGGAGCCATGACACATATCAGACATAAAGAGTATTAATACCTGGTATATAGTCTCAGGCATATATATACATGACAAATGTGTATATACATATACTTGTATTAAACTTCTATTATATATAATATAGTTGTGTAATACAGTTTATGTATACACACATCTGTCTGTGTATAAAATATACTGTATTGTTTCTACTACATATCTGATATGTATATATCACACATATATAGCCATGTATAATACTGTATTAAAACTCTACCATTATATATAATTTCTGTAGCTATATATACACACACATAAACACACATCTGTGTGCATACTGGTGTATACATACATGCATATGAATGTGTTTGTATATGTATACATATATATATTTGCTATGCAGTCCCATCCTTTTCCTCTCCCCTTTTTTCTTTTCCTTTCTTCCATTTCTTTCCTCCTTCCCTTCCTTCCTCACTACTTCTGTTCCTTCTTTCTTTCCCTCATGTCCTTCCCTCCACTCCTTCTTCCTTCTGTTTGTCTGCCTCTTGCTTTCTCATTTGTAATCTTTAACAAATGACTATGCTTTAATGTACTTGGTACACACAATAAAAGCTGTTGGTATTTAAAATAACCATTGTCACCTTGGACTGAATTGTTGATATACAGCCCTATGATTTGAAAGCACCTCATCTGTTTGTTCTTGATTGTACAGTGCATCAGAACAAATTGTTTTGTATGTCTCTATGAGAGGAAGATTGGATTCAGCAACCCAGGTGTTTGGCAATCTGTGATGTGAGTTATGCCTCCAGTCTTTGAGGACCTCTCTAGGGGAAAGGGTTCTGAAAACATTGCTGCAGTTAGTAATAGGATTCATAATTACTCTCAAACTTAAAAAGGTGGTGCTGGGTCTTCAACCTCATATTTAGTAGCTCTTTAGATATACTGTAAAATAAGCAGCACTTACAGAGAAAAGTGGAGAAAATTTTTTATTTTGTCACAAAATTCAAATCACACTATAATAGTCATCAATAAATTGATGACCCAACTCTGATGGTTGACTGTTTGTTCTCCAAGAAAATAGAAATGATCTTTTTAAAAAATGTTTTGTTTAATGTCACTGCTATTTGGGGACTCATTTTTGCTAAACTCTTTTCTGAGGTAGGTGCAGAAAAGGTAGGGGAACGTCACTGTATTATTCAGCCCAGTCTTGAACCAAGAGTGACTTTCTGAGGATTGGGAAAACTCAACTGTTGGTTCACGGCATGTGTTTGATTCTTTTTATATATATTTTTTATTTTTATACTTTAAGTTCTGGGATACATGTGCAGAACATGTAGGTTTGTTACATTGGTATACATGTGTTATGGCGGTTTGTTGCACTCATCAACCCGTCATCTACATTAGGTATTTCTACTAATGCTATCCCTCCCCTAGCTCCTCACCCACTGACAAGCCCTGGTGTGTGTTGTTGCCCTCCTAGTGTCCATGTGTTCTCATTGTTCAACTCCCACTTATGAGTGAGAACATGTGATGTTTGGTTTTCTGTTCTTGTGTTAGTTTGCTGAGAATGATGGTTTCCAGCTTCATCCATGTCCCTGCAAAGGACATAAACTCATCCTTTTTTATGGCTGCATAGCATTCCATGGTGTATATGTGCCACATTTTCTTTATCCAGTCTATCATTGATGGGCATTTGGGTTGGTTCTAAGTCTTTGTTATTGTAAACAGTGCTGCAATAAACATACGTGTGCATGTCTCTTTATAGTAGAATGATTTATAATCCTTTGGGTATAGAACCAGTAGTGGGATTGCTGGGTCAAATGGTATTTCTGGTTCTAGATCCTTAAGGAATCGCCACACTGTCTACCACAATGGTTGAACTAATTTACACTCCCACCAACTGTGTAAAAGCATTCTTATTTCTCCAATCCTCTGCAGCATCTGTTGTTTCCTGACTTTTTAATAGTCAACATTCTAACTGGCATGAGATGGTATGTCATTGTGGTTTTGATTTGCATTTCTCTAATGACCAGTGATGATGAGCATTTTTTCATACGTTTGTTGGCCGCATAAATGTCTTCTTTTGAGAAGTGTCTGTTCATATCCTTCACCCACTTTTTAATGAGGTTGTTTGTTTTTTACTTGTAAATTTGTTTAAGTTCCTTGTAGATTCTGGCTGTTAGCCCTTTGTCAGATGGATAGATTGCAAAAATTTTCTCCCATTGTGTAGGTTGCGTGTTCACTCTGATGATAGTTTCTTTTGCTGTGTAGAAGCTCTTTAGTTTAATTAGATCCCATTTGTCAATTTTGGCTTTTGTTGCCATTGCTTTTGGTGTTTTAGTCATGAAGTCTCTGTCCATGCCTATGTCCTGAATGGCATTGCCTAGGTTTTCTTCTAGGGTTTTTATGGTTTTAGGTCTTACGTTTAAGTCTTTAATCCATCTTGAGTTAATTTTTGCATAAGGTGTAAGGAAGGGGCCCAGTTTCTGTTTTCTGCATATGGCTATCCAGTTTTCCCAACACCGCTTATTAAATAGGGAATCCTTTCCCCATTGCTTGTTTTTGTCAGGTTTGTCAAAGCTCAGATGGTTATAGATGTGTGGCATTATTTCTGAGGCCTCTGTTCTGTTCCCTTGGTCTATATATCTGTTTTGTTACCAGTACCATGCTGTTTTTGTTACTGCAGCCTTGTAGTATAGTTTGAAGTCAGGTAGCATGATGCCTCCAGCTTTGTTCTTGTGTTTGATTCTTGCCTTCCGTTCTGTGCCAAAGAAACACAGGCTGAATATGAGGCAATGTATGAAATATTTTTAATTTTTTTAAACTACTGCTTGTAAAAAATAAATATCCTGATTGAAACAAAAGATGTCTGTAGTGAAGCAGACTCTCTCTGGTTCATTTTTAATCATCAATTTAAGAACACACATTCTATCTGTATTACTTTTACACATTCTAGATGTGCCTGCTCCTTAAGTCATCACTATTAGAAAAGAGCCTGGAGTTAATGTGTCTGAGGTGGTTATTTATCTTGACAAGGGCAGTGCCAATTTTTCCCCTGAAGAGTTTACATTACGAGATTTTGAAGAAGGAACTTCTTGGCTGTATTGGCTGGCTCACCAGCGATTTTCCTTATTTTTAAGCTGTTTATAAGTGAAGGAAAAAGATCACCTGAGCCCTTAGGGCATTGTTAAGTTTATATTTTCTCTCTGCCAATATCCGTCAAGGGAGAGCAAAATGAGCATCTTAGTTCCTTATTTTATGCTTTTCAGCTCAACCGAACTTCTCCATCTAACACACTCATGATGACAAGGACTAGAGAGATGGTGAACCGCTGACAGCCACCTGTCAGCTTTCCTTAAGGAGAGTAAATCAGGGGACATTTCTGATGTGTTAGAAATGTGCTTCAGAGTCTAGTTCAATGGGGGACTACCAAAGTGTTGGAATGAAAAAGATTATTGCATATTTCCAGGAAGGGGATTGCAAAAGAAAAATTATCATCCTTTTGAACTTTTACTCAAAACTTGTGAATGGAGTTGTCAAATGGAGGATTGCTGATTATTGTTTAAGTCTTTTCATTTGTATCTATCCTAAAATTGTCTTCTTGGAAGCCTGTATAAAATAACTAATTCTTCTATTTATAAGATTTTTTTGAAGCCTCTGATATATCTATAATGAGCCATCTCTAGGAAAAAAAAATTCTGATTTTTTTGTTGACAAAAATCACTACTGTTTAGTGCTGAGTAAAAGCGTACTGTGGATAAAGAATGAAACGAAGTCACCAAATTCCTACTGATATTGTCCCTTCCATACTAACCAGATATATATTTTGTTCCTGGGAATTGGGTGACGTTGGCTGGGAAAGGAGAGACAGGTAACACTATTGCAGAGAGAAGAGCTCTTTCTCCTAATCTTATTTACTTGTCAATCTTCTATCAGGCTTCTCAGGGTTCCGCTTCTTTCTGGAAGGAGATTGTGCATCTCAAGAACGAAGGCTGGATGTAGTTCATGATAGTAAAATATGTCACTCATTTTCATTGTTATTATGATTACCACAATTATAATTCAGAATATGTGCTTGACAAGAGGAAATTAGATAATGTATAAAACATACCAATTGATATAATCCCCTCAAGAGCTTCCAATTTAGACTAGTATTTCTGTGCCTTTGTTCATCACCTAAGAGAATTACAAAGATTATCTTAGGGCTACCTTTGAAGAAGCATTATTGAAAATAACTAATGTGGTATTTGTAAAATGCAAGCAAAATAAATTAGAGCAATGAGTCTAGATTCCAGGTCTAAAGTTATATGCTGAATTGAGCAGAGGAGACCACTAGAGCAATTTAATAATTTGCTCTCCAATAATGCTGTCCATCCATGATTTCTCAGATGATTTACAAGTTATGTATCTTTACAAGATTCCAGTTATGTCACATACCGTTTTTTTCCATTAAGGGAAGCCTCATTTTATTTCTGTCACAAATCAGTTCAGATCTAGAAGTTATTAGATAGTAAACTCATGTTCCAAAAGATACGACAGAAATCCATTGTTGGAACTAATTCTGACCACATTTCAAACTTCTGCTCACTTTGAAAGTAGAATAAAGGCCAGGAAACAAAAAGATGATGAAAACAAAATATGTTGATGTGGAAGAAATGTGTTTAGGGCCAAGGCTTAGTGCTCAAGGACAGGGTCACTGTGAACTTTTCTGCCTCTGGACAGTGTGCGGCTCTGAGCTCTTCTGTAGTAGAATGGAGGAAGGAGTCGCAAAAACGATGGCATAGGAATCCTGGTGAATCCTTCAATGAATTGGCTATTCTGAGAAACCAAGGCTGATGCTCCTGAGCTCCAAGCTTTAGGCAAGTTCTAAACCTTACATTTCATAGCAAACTGACTGGATTGACAAAATTATATACAAAATAATCTTATGCTTGCTCTAAAGCCATGTTTGGAATGTGTCATGGCCAGATGCAGTTTGTCAAAACCTGAATGTGTTATGGCCAGATGGATTACTCTGGCTTTTCTTTTGTGTGTATGTGTGTGTGTGTGTGTGTGTGTGTATGTGTGTGAGAGAGAGAGAGAGAGAGAATGAATGAGAATGTACATGTGCACTTGTGTCTTACCCTGCCATACCTGGGATGTGCCTCAAATGGCAAAGCAGGAAATAATCAAAGGTAGAACCCAACCATCCCTAATATTTATTCAGCACAAACAGAGATGTATTCTTTCCTAATTTTTATTTATTGCAAAGCAAAATTATCAAAATAATGAGGAGAAATTTTAAAAAGAAAAAAGATATTGTCTTACCAACCTAGAACTCATTCACCTTTACGATGCTTTAAGGCCAGGCACAGTGGCTCACACTTATAATCTCAGCACTTTAGGAGACCGCGGTGGGAAGATCACTTGAGCCCAAGAGTTTGAGACCAGGCTGGGCAATGTAGGGAGGTGGCACATGCCTATGGTTCTAGCTACATGGGAGGCTGAAGTGGAAGGATCGCTTGAACCTGGGAGGTCAAAGATGCAGTGAGCTGAGATCATTTCACTACACTCCAGCCTGAGCAACAGAGCAAGATCTGTCTCAAAACAAACAAATAAGCACTTTAAGATCAGAACACAATGTCCTGACAATTATTGTTTCAAATGAAAAGTTTTAGGTTTAAAATGCTTTGCCGTGAGTGATCATGGTCTACACATGCCATTGGTTGCTTTTTCAGAAAAGCTTTTGTAAAGAATCCTTGACGGTGGGCATGCTAATACCAGAAATACTCAATGAGATCTTACAGAACCTTACATGGCAGCAGACATGGAGAAATAGATGAAGGGAGAGGGGATGGAAGATTGTTCAAAAACTTGTTTTATCCAGTGGAAATTCAGTGTTTGAAATTACCACCCAGGCAATTGTGAAGAACAAGGCAGTACACCATAGCTAGTAGCTGAAGTCAGGCTTCAGTCCTCCCATAACAATTGTGAGATGATCATGAGGAAGCACAATGAAACTGAAGCAACACTTGACTTGGCAGTTACATGTAAGTGTCACATCAAAATCTAGAACAATTCTGGCATTCCAGAAAGTTCTGTTGTACCTCTTCCCCGTGGGGATGATTTTTGATTTCTGCCATCACTTGTTAATTTTGCCTGTTCTTAATGTTGACATAAATGGAATCATATCATCTGAACTTTTGTGTGTCTGGATTCTCAACATAATGTCTGTGAGATTTATTCACATTGTTGCATGTATTATTAGCTTGTTAATTTTTTATTGCTATATACTCTTCTGTTATATGCCACAATTTATCTTTCTTCTTCTTCTTCTTCCATTCTTCTTCTTCTTCTTCTTCTTTTTTTTTTTTTTTTTTTTTTTTCGAGATAGCGTCTCGCTCTGTTACCCAAGCTGGAGTGCAATGGCACGATCTCGGCTCACTGCAACCTCTGCCTCCTGGGTTTAAGTGATTCTTCTGCCTCAGCCTCCCGAGTAGCTGGGACTACAGGCATGCACCTCCATGCCTGGCTAATGTTTTTTGTATTTTTGGTAGAGACAGGGTTTCACCATGTTGGTCAGGATGGTCTCGAACTCCTCATCTCAAATGATCTGGCTGCCTTGGCCTCCCAAAGTGCTGGGATTACAGGCATGAGCCACCATGCCTGGCCTTATCTTTCTTCTGGTGATCATTATTTGGGTAGTTTCCAGTTTCTGGATGTTATGGATAAGGCTGTTATGAATGTTTTTGTATGGCGGTTATATGAATTCTTTTATTTATTTATTTATTTATTTATTTATTTATTTATTTTATTTTATTTTTTATTTTTATTTTTGAGATGGAGTTTCACTTTTGTTGCCCGGACTGGAGTGCAATGGCATGATCTTGGCTCACTGCAACCTCTGCCTCCCGGATTCAAGCAGTTCTCGTGCCTCAGCCTCCCAAATAGCTGGGATTACAGGCATGCACCACCACACCCAGCTAATTTTTTTGTATTTTTAGTAGAGATGGAGTTTCACCATATTGGTCTGGTTGGTACCGAACTCCTGACCTCAAGTAATCCACCGCCTCTGCCTCCCAAAGTGCTGGGATTACAGGCATGAACCTCTGTGCCTAGCCTGTATGAACTTTTTTATCTTGGCTTTATGCTTAGCAGTGTTGATTGCTGTATCATGGAGGAAAAATATATGTAGCTTACATAGAAAATGACAGTTTTCTGAAGTTGATGCAACAGTTTATTCTTCCTTTAGCAAGATATGAATGGTCCAGTTACTCTGCATTATCGCCAACAAGTGGCATTGTCAGCTTTTTGGATTTAGCTATTCCATAGAGAATGTAGTGGTTTGGGGTGGTTATTTTAATTTGCATTTCACTGGTGATTGATTACATTGATATTTACTGATTTGTCCTTTGGATATTTTCTGTTGCAGAGTGTCTTTAAATCTTTTGTTCAATTTTAAAAATAGTTTCATTTGCCTTTTTCTTATTAGGTTATGGGAGTTCTTGAGATAGCCCATATATAAGCTCTTTGTTAGATATTTGTATTATGATTATTAATATCTTGTCTCTGGATTATTTTTTCAATCTCTTCATGGTATATTTTAATAAATTACTTCTTAAATTTAAAATTTATAACTTTATTGCATTTTTTTCTGTATTAATGAAGAAATAGATTTCTGTCCTAAGGTATGAAGATACATGTTTTCTACTATAACAGTTTATATTGTTTTTCTTCAAATTTTGATTCCTCATCCATCTCACATTAATTTTTAAAATATGGTATGAAATAATGGGGCAATGTTCATTTTTTTGGTCTCATATAGCTATCTAATTGCTCCAGAACCATTTATGGAAAATAAATTCCTTTTCTACTGAATTTTAGTGGCACCTTTGTCACAAATCAATTGACTTCATGTGTGTACATCTATTTCTAGACTATCTCTTCTGTTGATAAATAAACAGAAAAGTTTATATATTGATTAAAAGTTACAAAAGATGTGTTTTGTAACTTTCTCCCACTTATTATATTAGGGTTATATTTTCATGACAATAAACATTCAACATAATGCCACTTTTAATTGATAGATGGGATTTGATTTATAGATGCACTAATATTTACTTAATCCTTTAAGGCTTGTGAACTCAATGATTAAATTTATTTTTTTATTAAGTACACTGAATCATAGTGCACCCTCATTTCAAACCAAAGCTGTAGGAATAACAAGACAATTAAATTTTTAATGAAGAAAGCCTCTATTTTATAGTGTGAAATGCATTAATACAGTATCAGAAGAACTGAATTTCTATCAAGATTCTACTGCTTATTAACTGTACAGAATAATTCTCAACTATAAGTTCAGTACAATAACACCTGCCTCCCAGGATTATTTTAAAAATAAAACATACTAAAGGGCACAGGAGCATTTTGAAAATTGTAAATTATTATACAAAACATTTTTTGTTACAAATAAATAGTAGAAGTTTGACAAATGTAAAATCATATTAGCCAACATTTATTCATACACAATGAGGAAAGGATAGTCTTTTCAATAAATGGTGTTGGGAAAACTGCATATCCATGTGGAAAAGAGTGGAATTTGACCCTTATCTTATACCACACATAAAAATCAACTCAAAATAGATTAAGGACTTAAACTTAAGATCTAAATCGGTAAAACCCCTAAAAGAAAACACAGGGTGAAAGCTCTGTGGCATTGGACTTGGCGATGATTTTTGCTTATGAAACAATAACTATAATATTAATAGAACTCAAAGAATTCTATTAATATCAATAAGAACCTTAAGATAATAAATATTAGAAACCATGATGGTTAATATTAAGTGGCAACTTGATTGGATTGAAGGATGCAAAGTATTGTTTCTGGATGTATCTTAGTGTTTCTGGGAGTTTCCAGAAGAGACTGACATTTGAGTCAGTGGACTGGGAGAGGAAGACCCACCTTCAGGGAGACCCACCCACAATGTGGCTGCCAGTGTGGCTAGAACAAGCAGGTAGAAGAAGTGGGAAGAAGGTGGAAGAAGCAGACTTGCTGAGTTTTCCGGCCTTCATCTTTCTTTTGTGTTGGGTACTTCCTGCCCTCGAACTCCAAGTTCTTCAGCTTCTGGGCTCGTGGACTTATACTAGTGGTTTTTCTGGGGCTCTTGGGCCTTTGGTCACAGACTGAAGGCTGTACTGTTGGCTTCCCTACTTTTGTGGTTTCAGGACTCGAACTGAGCCACTACTGGCTTTCTTGCTCCTCAACTTGCAGATGGCCTATCATGGGATTTTGAGTATCTGCCTCGAAGATCTACCTAATACTGTTGGTGGTGTGTTGAAGTCCCCCACCATTATTGTATTTTGGTCTATCTCCTTTCTTAGGTCTAGTAGCATATTGTTTTATGAATGTGGGTGCTCCAGTATTGGGTGCATGTATTTTGATGATTGTTACATCTTCTTGTTGAATTGATTCCTTTATTGTCTTTGTTTTAAACAGTTATTGAGTTAAAGTTTGTCTTATCTGATGTAAGTGTAGCTACTCCTGCTTGCTTTTCTTTTTCCAACATTTTACTTTGAGTCTGTGAATGTCTTTACCCATTAGGTGGGTTTCTTGAAGGCAGTATATGGGTGAATCTCAGTTTTTTAATTTATTCTGCCAGTCTACATCTTTTAAGTAGAGCATTAGTTCATTTATCTTCACAGTTAATATTGACATGTGAGGTTTTGTTTCTGTCATGATATTAATTGTTAGTTGCTTCATAGTCATAAATGTGTGTTTGCTTTATAAGACCTGTGAGATTTTTACTTTCATGTGTTTTTATGATGGTGAGTTTTGCCCATTCTTTCCCATGTTTAGAATGCCTATGGCATTCCTTGTAGGTCCAGTCTATTGGTGATGAATTCCCTTAGTGTTTGCTTGTCTGGGAAAGACTTTATTTATCTTTTATTTTTGAAGCTTAGTTTAGCAGGATACAAAATTCTTTTCTGACAGTTCTTTTCTTTAGGAATATTGAAAATAGGATGCCAATTCCTTCTAACTTGTAAATTTTCTGCTAAGAAGTCTACTTTTATTACTGGTGGTATTTCCTTTATAGATAATTTGATGCTTCTCTCTTGCTGATTTTAGGATTTTTTCCTTTACGTGGACTTTGAATAGCCTGTTAACTGTATGCCTTGGTGATGTGCATCTTGCAAACTATCTTTCAGGTGCTCTGAGTCTCTTGTGTCTGAATATCTACATCTCTAGCAAGCCTAGGGACATTTTCCTGAATTATTTCCTCAAATAGGCTTTCCAAACTTTTTACTTTTTCTTCTTGTCTCAGGAATGCCCGTGACTCATTGGTTTCATCACTTTACATACTCTCAAATTTCTTGAAGCCTTTGTTCATTTTTTATGTAGTTCTTTTTTTTTTATTCCATTTCCATCTGACTGGGTTAATTCAAAAGACCTGTCTTCAAGCTTGAAAATTCTTCTGCTGCTTGGTCTAGTCTATTGTTGAAGCTTTAAAGTCTATTTTGTAACTTCTTCAGTGAATTTTTCCTTTCCAGAAGTTCTGTTTGATATTTTTTTAATCGATCTCTTCTTTCATATCATGTTTGTGTGTGTGGGTATGGTGTGTGTGTGTGTGTGTGTGTGTGTTGGTTTTCAGCTTTCTCTTGGATCTCATTGAACTTCCTTAAAATCTATATTTTGAATTTTTAATTTGTCATTTCAATATTCTCATTTCAGTTAGGATCCATTGCTAGAGTGCTAGTGTGATGTAATGGGAGTGTCACAACACTCAATCTTTTAATAGTGCTAGAATTCTTTTGTTGGTTCTTTCTCATCTGGAGAAGCTATCACTTTTTAATTTTGAATTTTCTTTGCTTTGGATGGGATGTTTTCTTTCCTCTTGAGAGTGTGACTTTATATTGGTTAGGGTCTTTGCTCTTCTGTCAGCAAGTTTTGTATTGGGTTGTGTAGTTCAACCTCCAGGCCAGTAGTTGGTGCTTATGGGTAATAGCCAGCAATGGTAGAAGCAGATGAGTGTGTGCTTGATTTTTGTTTGTTGGGAGATGCTCTCTGTTCTTTCAGGTAGTGGGCTGGTCTGTGGGATGCCTGCTGTCCTAAGTTCCCTGTTTAGCTGGGAGAGGGGACAAAACTGGGAAAAGTGGGACCACTATGCTCACCCACAAATACCCCAGTGATGAGTACGGGCACCGGCCCCGACAGGGGTGGCTGGGGGAGCTCCTGGTGAAATGAGCTGAGGCCACTGCAGAGGTCAAGGAGTCTGCACCAGCTTCATGCCCTGGACAGGTGGGGATGTGATCTGTTTCCTTATCACACCCCTGTCCTAGGGATCCTGACTCTCAGTTTAGACTGTTACTTATCTCCAGGCCACAGTGCAGCTGAGAGCTGTGCAAAACTTCTGTCCCACAGTTCTCCATGGGAAATTTGAGTAAGGATATTTTACCAAAGAAGTCATGCAACTGGCTAATAAGTGCATAATAAAGTACCAAACAACATCAGTCATTAGGGAATGCAAATTAAAGCCACAATTAGGTGCCATTATATATCCATAAGAATGGCTAAAATCAAATAGTTGGAAGACACAGAGTATAGGTAATAACATGGAGAAACTGAAACTATCATCCATTTTTAATGGGAATATACAATGCTACATCTACTTTGGATAACATTTTGGCAGTTTCCTAACAATTTAAATATAACTGTACCACACAGCCCTGTTCCCACTTCTAGGAATTAACACAAGAGAATAGAAATATATGTTTGCATAAAGAATTGCATGTGGATTTTCACAGCAGCCTTATTAATATAATAGTCCAATTCAAACGTCCATCAGTTTTAAAATGTGATATATCCATTTAATTAAGTGCTCTTTGGCAATAAAAACAAGAAAATACTGATACATAATACAGAATGAGTGAACCACAAAACATTATCCTAAGTGAAAGAAGCCACACAAAATGAACAAATCTCTATATTGTATGATTCCATTTATATAAGATATCCATAAAAGGCATATTTATGGAGCTGGCAGATTAGTGGTTGCCTGGGCTTGGAGGTTGAAGCAGAATTAGTGTAAACAGGTTTAAGGGAATTTTTTTTTGAGTACTGAAAATGGTTTAAAATTGCTTTGTGGTGATGATTGCCAACTCTATAAATTTATTGAGAATCATGTAGTTCTACGTATGCAATAGGTAAATTTTGTGGTGTTATATAAAAATTATACATTAATCAAGTTGTATATAAAGGAAATCTCAGCTTTCTCATCTGTAAAGAAGGGATATATACAACATAGTGTGTGTGTGTATATGCACCCATGCATGCTGTGTGCATGTAAGAACTAAGATAATTCATAGAAACAGCTTTGCACAGTGCTTGATAGTAACAGTGAGTCAGTGTTTCAGTGTTTGTCATTGTTGCCATTATCATCATCATCATCATCATCACTGTAATCTTTATATTGAGTTTAACCATATGTCATTTCATCACCCAGACCCCAGTTGCTGTGCTGTGCCATGCAGCAGAAAATACTATCCAAGCCAATATAGATCAAAAACATTGAAACTTCATAGTCTCTAACTTTAGCTGAATATTAATGCTTCCTGGGAGCCCTGTGTCTCTCATTTCTACCTTCTCCAATACCCTACACTCAGGTCTTCAAAACCCCATCTTCCTCCTCTCACTCACTCTGACATGTGAATTTCATCTCCTACTTTACAGAGAATGTAATATAGGTGAGGGGATCTCTTTTGAAAATAATTTCTGCATCTATAACTATCTTTCCATCTTCTTTCCTAAGACAGTATCAGAACTGTTTCTGTTCCTTTTCTTGGGCAGTTCTTACTTCGTTGGCCTGATCAAGTTCTCTGACTTTCCCAGGGACTTTACCCCATCTCTTATAATAACTCTACTGTATCTTAAATTTATCTATTTCTTCTTTGTCTTCTTTAGCATTCTCTCATTAATAAACAAAGCCACGCTAAGCGTGGTGGCTCATGCCTATAATCCCAGAACTTTGGGAGGCCAAGGCAGGAGGATTGCTTGAGTTCAAGAGTCCAAGACCAGCCTGGGCAACATCGTGAAACTGCATCTCTACAAAAAATACAAAAATTAGCTGGGCATGGTGATGTATGCCTGTAGTCCCAACTACTCAGGAAGCTGAGCTGAGAGGATGGCTTGAGCCCGGGAGGTCAAGGCTGCAGTGAGCTGTGATCATGCCACTCACTCCAGCCTGGGCAATAGAGACCCTGTCTCAAAAAGGTTAAATAAATAAATAAACAAGGCCAAAAAGAAGCATTTGCCAACCCAAAGCTTCTTCATTCCTCATTTAGTCATTCATGCATTCATTGATGTATAAGATACATTTCAATTGAATGCCTACATTGTGCCACATACATAGCAATGGAGCTGGAAACATCATGGTGAGTAAGAGAGAAATGGTCCTTGTTCTCATGGTACTTACAGTCTAGTAGCGAAAGAGTACTAAAAATAGGAAAATAACTAACTCATTTTAATTATGCGTAAGTACACCAAAGAAAAAATGTCAGAATGCTAAGAGAACATAAAATAGAAGCATTAGGGACAGTTCATTGAAAAAATTATATATAAATAAATTTTGAAGGATGAATAGAGTTTAGAAGGCAGTTGGAGATGTAGGGTAGAAGAGTGGTAAAAGAATTTCTAGCACAGGGGCAAAAAGATACAAATTTCTTGAGGCTAAACATATGAAAATAGCTTGGGTTTTGGAATAAACAGGCCTAATTTGAATCGCAGCTCTGCCACTGGCTTTGTGGCATGGTGTGATCATGAGCATTAAGTAATAGAACCCATCTGAAGATCCCAGAGTACAATGGACTCTTATTGTCCTACAGGAATAATTTAATACTTTAAGTCTTGTTATTACTCATGATAGCTCTAGTTATTATTACCTCAAGTTTTACAAGTGAAGTCAGAAACTCACAAGACTTGATTGGCCCAAGGACACAGACTGGTAAGTGTTGAGACGGATTTTAGACTAAGCCTTTTTGAGTAAACTATGTTACCATGATACGAGTACATAGTAGGTGCTTGTATTAGTCCATTCTCACGGTGCTAATAAAGACATATCCCAGACTGGGTAATTTATAAAGGAAAAAGGTTTAATTGACTCAGTTCAGCATGACTGGGGAAGCTCAGGAAACTTACAATCATGGAGGAAGGGAAAGCAAACATGTCCTTCTTCACATGGTGACAGGAGGAGAAGTGCTGAGCAAAAGGAGAAAAAGCCCCTTATAAAACCATCAGATCTCATGAGAACTCACTCACTATCACAAGAACAACAGCATGGGGGTAAGCCCCACCATGATTCAATTACCTTCTTCCAGGTCCCTCTGATGACATGGGGGGATTATAGGGACTACAATTCAAGGCGAGATTTGGGTGCAGTCACAGACAAACCATATTAGTGCTCAATATTGTTTTTCTTTTCTTCTATCCCTTTATTATTCTCTTCCCTTTGATCTGGTAAGTCTGTCATCAATTCATTAAAATGCATCACATTCATGCTGTTTTTCCTCATATAACTTTCTTTTCAATATTATTAGATTAAGATTATTATACTATTATACTATAGCAGTATTATGGTTAATTTTTCAATGGCTGAAGATATTTTAATTTTCTCTTTACAATTGCTCTCACTTGATACTTCATTTAGCATATTACAGCAACATGTTGAACTTCGGCTTCCTTATTTCTAACATAAACGATATGAACCATAGAAGTATCATCATTTCCACCTCTTAACAGGTTGTGAATGTACATTTCTAGATTTTCTGTGTGACCTCATTTTCAGAATTTTACTTCTCTATAAAATAGTTATATTTTATGCCTTCACGAAAATAACTAAATGAAAATAACTCATACAGGTATTGCACCTTGTTTTCAAGATATGCAATTTTTATATAGGAGAGTGAGTCTGGTTTGGTTACTATTTTATGTAACATTTTACATTAATACATTTTAATTGTATAATGTCATCCATGATGAACTACTCCAGTAAATTTGCCCATTTTTTATTATGTAGAATGTCATTTAGTCATGGAATCAAAAATATCTTTCTCATGCTAAGATACAGTCTTTCAAGCCAAGATAAACACCAAATGTCCCACTTGTATTTCTTTTATTTATGATACTCATAAAATAGTATGACTACAGATTGTAGAGTAATTTATATTTTGTTAATGCAAAATTCTATAAATCATATTGAATATGAATTAAAACTACATTTGTAAGGCAATATTAAAACAGAAAAATAGATAGCAGAAAGTAGCAGACAACTTCAGGTAGATTTTCTATTCTCTTTATTTCTAAGTTGTAACGAAATCTTCTGAAAGGGTCAGTATCCAATTAAACTCTTGCATTAAACATTGAATACAGAATCAGTTGCTTCTTTACAGAAAATATGCCTTGTGGAAACTTCTATAATGCATGTCAAGTTATAGGATTAAAAAAGCCCATTTGTTATCCTAGTTCAGAAATAATTGCTTGCCATTAGCTTGGTGAGAACGTAAATTTTACTCATTTCTGTCAGCTAGCTTGTCAACTTCCTAAACTCCATCTCCATCTGCCCCTCCAGTGACAAGCTGAATATTATTTAGCCTTCCACCAAAATGATAATGACTCGTAAATGTAAATTTCATTGAAATCACACGTGTGGAAACATTTATTAACTTTTTTTGAAATAGACAAATCTGATGGCTTGATTTTTGTTCAGCAATGTTATATATAAAAAATCTCCCCAAACCCATTTGCTATTCTTGTTAAAATGGTGTAAACATTATTGACTTTTTCCTTTTTTGCAAGAATTATACATGCACTTGGCTGTAAGGCCTTAGGCATTACAGTGTCACAGAAGGGGTACTTACTATGCTTTCCTCTAGGATGGGGGAAAGGGGAGTGGAAAAAGCCACCTACATGTGCCCTTGTGCCAGAATTCTTGTCTGTAAGCCCAGAAGCCACATTTTAGCACTATAGTCTATGACTCCAGGGAAAATCTTTAATAAAAATAGCTATTTCCAAAGCACCTACTGTTTTTGTTTTTCTCCCTCTAACATTCACCAAGTCCTTACTATCTGCCGAGCTCAGTTTTAAGTAATGTACAAGGATTAAGTCATTTTAATCTTCACAACAGCTCTTTGCAATAGATACTGTTATAATGCCCATTTTGCAGATGAAAAACCTGAGGCACAGAGAGGTCTCTCTCTCTCTCTCTCTCTCTCACACACACACACACACACACACACACAGCTGGTGAAGAGTGAAGCCAGAATTTGAACCCTGGCAATCTGGTCTGGTGGAGCTACTCTCTTACAGGCAACATGTTTTATCTTTTAATGGATTATCTTATTCAGTCATGAGAAAAACCTAAACAGGCTGGATGAGAAAACTGATGCTGAAAAAGGTTAGACTATATTCACGAGGGCACACAACTAATGCAACTAATAAGTGGTAAAGTAATGCCTGTCTGATGCTAAAGCACATGCTCAAATGCTTCCTGACATAATAAGACCTGCTGACTCACCTGCCCATACGCTGTGAGGCAGCTCCCTTCAGCTGGGGGACAAGGCAGGAAAACTTCACAGAGCTACTGTCGCTGCTGCATTCTATCCCATTCCTGGCAAAATCTTATTGGAGACAGAAGAAGGCCAGTGCATATTCACTGCTGTGTCACCTTGGTTCTGGGAAAAGAGGAAGATAAGAGAGGGAGCTGAGCACAGTAGTGCCAACCTTTTTTTTTTTTTTTTTTTTTTTTTTTTTTTTTTTTTGGTATCAGGTACATTTGTTATTATGCACATTCAACTTATTCATCTAGATGTTTCCAAAAAAAAAAAGGCAACAGTTTTTCTATAAAGATAGGAAATCCTTGCACATTAGTCTTACATTTACCCTTGAGGATAAGAATTCTTGCTGATAAGACGAGAGCTATAAAATATGGATACCATGTCTCAAGTATTTAAGGATAAAGCGATAAACATGCAGATGGAGCCATTAATGAACATTAATTGCTTTAAATTAGGTTTTATTGTGCAGTGGGTAAATTGGAAAGTACACATTTGCATTGGTAATAGAAAATTAATTTAAATGCTTCAGGAAGCAAAATATCACCTGATGTGCTAAAACCTGTTATTTGTGGTAGACCTAAAAGGAAACTTGAAGGGCACTGTGTATTCAAATAAAATAAAATAAACTAAGCTGGAGGCACACATATTTATGAGAATCTTCTTAGGCATAAACCCTATATGGGTATTGAGTTTGCCTAGGCCAAGAAAGGTCCAGATGGTGACTGGTTTAATGTTACATGTTTACTGCACTGTGTTGCCAGAGAGTGGTGGCACTGTAGTGCACTGTACAACCATAAATCTAGGAGTTAGATGGGCGCTCAGGAGGTAATTGGATCCCTCCTTCTCCCTCCAGGAAAGACATGTCTTGAAATCTTTCAGGACAGATTGTTGCCTACCCAAGTGTTGGAAGCACTTGGAGGGAAAATGCTGCACCTTTCTCAATGGCCCATTTTTCTAGCCGGAACCCATCTGAGCTCACATTGAGGAAGCCTTCCTTTAAGTCTCTTCAACAGTGGCTTAAACTCATATATTCTTATTTAATTTCTAAAGAGTTGGTAACCAGGGCATATGCATGGTTTGGTGGTTCTTCAACTTTCCTACTCCTGGATAGAAGTAAACTTTTTTCTTCTCTAGTACATTTTCCTTTTAATTTTATCTTCTTACCATTGTTTTGCTCTGGATCCTGCTGTAGAAGAGATAGTGTTTAAAATAGTAAAAATTCCCTAGTAAAAGAACTACGTAATAAAGACCCTCTGTCCTAAGGCTAAAGTGGTAGGAAATTGTCATTATAGTTGTTATATTGACTTAGTTGTGCAGCTGTTTCTTAAGACAGAGGAGAACAGGAGTGGGTTTTGAGGAAGAAGAGGAAATTAAGGCTTAAGTAGCCTAAAATACACTGGTGTGGAGTTCAGGAGACAAATAGGGGCTAGAAATTTAAATTTGAGGACCACCAGTTTTTAGATTACTTTTAAAGCCATGAAACTGGATGAGACGACCTGAGGAGTAAATGTAAAAAAATGAAGTTAATATAAAAAGTGCCTCAGGGCACTTTGACATTTAGAAATCTGAAAATAGGGACAACTCAGTAAAGAAGACTAAGAAGGAGCAAGATCAGAGACAAAAAAGAAAAATTAGAAGCATGTGGTGTCCTGGAAACCAAATAAAGAAAATGTTTTAAGAAGATAGGAGTGGCTAGCTGTGTTTAATGCTGCTTAGAGGTTGAGGTTGAGTGAGAGGAGGTTCTCACTGGCCTTGGCAAAAGCATTTTTAGTAGGTAATAGGGACAAAAGCCTGTTTGAGGTAGATTCAAGAAAGAATGGCAGATGAAAAGCAGGGCTAGTGAATATAGACATCTTTTTCAGGAGTTTAAAGAGGAACAGAGAACAGGGTGAGAGCAGAGGGGATCGTGAGATCAAGAGTAATTTTTTTTTAAAGGCATGAGATCTTATAGCAAGAATGTATACTAGCAGGAATAATTCAATAGAAAAGAGAAATGGTGATGCTGGAGAGAAAGGAAGTTCCAGGGAGAGGATGGAATATAAACCACAAGAGTGGTATTGATCCTAGATTCATCCAGGGAGAGTTCATCTATGGTTATTGGATGGAAGTCAGGTTGTATGAGTACAGATGAAGGTAAGCTTAGAGATTTAATCAAATAAAATATTGAACTGTTCTTTTTATATTTTTGAATTAAATTTTGATTTCCTGGAATGAAATATTTTATTATACTTTAAAACAAAACATTGGCCCTTGGAAGAGGACCTGTCCTACCAAGTGGACAATGACTGGCCAACAGAGATGGAAAATGTTTTGTGTCTGTGCAGCCAGAGGTCGTGCAAGTGCTTTCTGCTGGGCAGACATAGCTGTGCTTCTTGGGGTCCTACTGCTGATATTCCCCTCTGGCTCCTCCTTGACTATGTCTCTGATACCTGGGATTAGGTCTCCAGTGCAACCAATGGCAGGCTATGAACTTTAGCAGCTTTAAGGATAGGCTTTACTTTACTGAACACTTAGGGGTAATGAAAGTACACCACTGGAGAGTAACTTACAAATATGACTAGAAAGGACCCCCTCAGCCTAAACCTGACCTCAAGAGAATTTTTGCTACAGCAGCTGCCTACCTGCTTCCACACAGGTTGGAGCCAGCTAGTTCTCCTCATTGTTAGGAATGCTCCAAGTGTTGTCAGAGCTTTGTGTACAGGCTCGGATGCCTTTACCCCACCCTCCCAAATTCTTTTGAACCCAGATCAGAAGGAAATCTCTTCTCCCTTACATATTTCGAAAACGGCTCATTTCCTACACCAGTATTTACCCTCTTCCCAGTGTGATTGAGAGTGGCAGTTCCCTTCAACTGAAGCTATGCCCAACTAATTACAAAGATGTATCCTGGATCCATGTCCAGGATTGGCCTATGGTAGGACAGTTACCATAAATCAATTGCTAAGTATATTCATGTGCTAGGGTTGCTGTAACCAAGCACCACAGACTGGGTGACTTAAATAACAGACATGTATTTTCTCACAGCTTTGGAGGCTAGAAACTCAAGATCAGGGTATTAGCAAGGTTGGTTCCTTCTGAGGGCTGGAAGGAGGATCTGTTCCAGGCCCCTCTCCTTGACTTACAGATGGCCTTCATGTTCTCTTGGTGTTCTCCCTGTGTGTGTGCCTGTGTCCAAATTTCCCCCTTTTATAAGGACACTAGTTATATTGAATTAGGACCTACCCTAATCACCTCATTTTAATTTATTTTATTTATTTATTTTATTACAGTTTAAGTTTTAGGGTACATGGGCACAATGTGCAGGCTTGTTACATTTGTATACATATGCCATGTTGGTGTGCTGCACCCATTAACTCGTCATTTAACATTAGGTGTATCTCCTAATGCTATCCCTCCCCCCTCCCCCAACCCCACAACAGGCCCCAGTGTGTGTGATGTTCCCCTTCCTGGGTCCATGTGTTCTCATTGTTCAATTCCTACCTATGAGTGAGAACATGTGGTGTTTGGTTTTTTGTACTTCATTTTAATGTAATCATCTCTTCAAAGACTCTCCAAATAAGGTCACATTCTGAGGTAGGATGGGTTAAGAACTCAGCATATGAGTTTTGGAAGGGCATGATTCAATTTCTAACACCGAGTTAAGATTTATTCAATCTTAAAAAAATATTTTTAACACACTAATACCTAAAAACAAAATAGTAGCTTTAAAAGTTAGAATATTGCATGACATGATGAAATGAATACTCTCCTGCTCCACCAGCTCCATCTGCAATATTTGCTCCCTAACAGTAGCCACATTCAAATATTTATTCTTCTGTCATTTATTCCCATATTTCTAAATACCACACTCACACTGCTATTAATTTTCATGATAAATATTCTGCATTGGCTCCATAGTATGGAATATGAAGATTTTGCTCTCTTGTGTCCTCTTATACACAATTCTTGTCCACTCCCAATAGAGATGTATTACCAAATGGTTAGTCAATGTTTACTTTATTATTACTATGTATTGTTCACAGCTGATCCACAAGGACATCATATTTCCTTTCTTGTACTATATTTTATTGTATGTAGAGCTTAAAATTGCTTTGTTACTTTGCTTAATTTTTGTGCCTGTCACTAATTCATCCCCAAACATTCTACCAATATTTCAAACTCCTGTCAGTATGGTCAAACATAGAAGGTCATCTCAAGAGCCTGTGTGTTTCCTTGGCAACCCCGCTCCAGCAGCCCTCCGTCTCCAACCTCAGCTGTGGACTCCAAGACTATTTTATAGTGACATTCTGGGGCTTTCCTTCAGATTCATCCTTTGAAGTCTTCATTGCTTACCTATGTTGGATCCCCCACTTCTGGATCTCAATCCTTCTTTCTTGGTTGACTCCTTCATTTTGATGGGGGCACATACTCCAACCGCTTCCTGAGAAAGAGTGCATGGGGGATAACTGTTTGAAGACTTTGAATATCTGAATATGACTTTAGTTTACCCTTGTACATAACTGATAATTCACAATTATGGATGGTAAATCATATTCCCTGAGTATTGTAGAGGCACTCTTCTATCTTATTCTATCTTTTAGTGTTTCTAATGAGAATCTTGGTTCAGTTTAGACTTTTGACCTTATAAGGGTGTATTCATTTCGTCTGGTTGTTGTAACAAATGACAACACACTGGGTGGTTTAAAGCAACAGAAATTTGTTGTCTCATAGTTTTGGAGGCCAGAGCCTGAAATTAGCAACATTGGGCTGAAATCAAGATGTCAACAGGGCCATGCTCCTTCCAGAGGCTCTAGAGGAGAAACCTCTCCTTTCTTTTTCCAGTTTTAGGTAGCTGCCAGCCTTCCTACGCTGGTGGCCATATCATATCAGTCTTCGAGGCCAGCATCTGTAAGTCTCTCTGCTAAACCTTCACATCACTTTCTCCTCTGTGTGTGTTAAATCTTTCTTTGCCTCTCTCATGAGGAGGCTTATGATGGCTCTTAGGGTCCGCCTGATAATCCAGGATAATCTCCTCATTTTGTGATTCTTAACTTAATCACATTTGCAAAGATCCTTTTCCCAATTAAGATAACATTTACAGGTTCTAGAAATTAGGAACCGATATCTTCGGGTAGCTATTATTCAGTCATATATAGGAAGTAAACTGGTATTTCATTGCTTTTAGCTGTTAGAATCTCTTCTCTCTGAAATTTCAAAATGAAGTGTTTAGTCTTTGTCAATCATTTTGTTTTGTAGGCAATTAGAGGGCAATTTAATCTAGAAATTCATGTTCTTTATTTCAGGGGTATTTTCTTTATTGATTTTTGAACTTCATTCTTCTATATTTTCCCTGTTCTCTTTTTAAAGAATTCCTCTAGTCAGCTGTTGTTTTTCCTGGGTTCTCCTAGGTGGATTCCCTAATTCACTTAAATCTTCTGTTGTGTTTTCTGTTTCTTGAATTTTTTATTCCAGTTTCTGAGATATTTCTTCAATTTATCTCTTCTAACCCTTCTGCTGATATTTTGCATTTCTGATATCAAAATGTTATTGTCTAATTTAGTGTTCTTCCTTATGCCATCCCAATTCTTGTTTCATGACCACAGTATTTTTTCATTTCTTAGGAATGATTATTTAAATTAGATTTTGAACTTTCTGTATCATCTTTTTTTCCAAGTACTTTAAAATATATTTTTCCCCTTCTTTCTTTCATTTGAGAAGATTGCTTCAAATGTCTGGATATTTGCTTATATTTCATGGTGAGGTGATAAAAACTTAAAAGCCAATCACAATGTGAGTCAGCATTTTGCTGGGTGATATGGTTTGGATTTGTATCCCTACCCAATCTTATGTCAAATTGTAATCCCCATTGTTGGAGGAGAATGGGAGGTGACTGGATCATGGGCGTGGCTTCCCCTTGCTGTTTTCATGATAGTGAGTGAGTTCTCATGAGATCTGGTTGTTTGTGGAAACTTCTCCTTCCCTTTGTTTCCCCTGCTCCCCCCATGTAAGACAGGCCTGCTTCCCCTTCACCTTCCACCATGATTGTGTGTTTCCTGAGGCCTCCCAAGCCGTGCTTCCTGTACAGCCTGTGGAACCGTGAGCCAATTAAACCTCTTTTCTTTATAAATTACCCAGTCCCAGGAGGTTCTTTATACAATGCAAGAACAGACTAATACACCGCGAAACCTCCAAAGGTCAATTTCTCCAGTCTTTTTTTGTTTCATATAGGTGGTCCTTCTCAGAGAGGATTTAATCCTCCAGGCTTCTCATGGGGCTGTGAGCCAGGCTACTAGCACTCTGGGAACAGAGGGAAGTTAAGGGGCTAGGATTCTCCTTCATGAGCCGACTCTCACATCGTCCCCCATTAGACGTTTCCTCCATGGCCCTCACATGGACTCGTTGTTGTTGAGTTCACCTCACTGATTCATTCTCAGCAGAAAGTAAACATCCCTTATTCAGCTGGGGGATGCTGGAGACACATAGAACCTCCAGTTCTGAGCCTTTTTGTGATTCTGCAGTGGTCCACTGCTCACTTCTTCATCTAGCCCTATCTCTGTTCCTCCTCCCATGCGTCATACACTTATATTTCAGCTCTGATTTCAAAAATTGTGTTGATGTCTGTCACTTGCTCTGGTCTCCTCTCTCATTCTCAAGAGAAAGATTTTTGTGAGTTTATGCCCTTTTCATCCCTTTACAGTTCTCTCTGTCGTGTTTCAGGAGGAGAGATAAATGCATGGATTTCACTTACTATGTTTAACATTAGTTAGAAATAACAGTAAATGCAGTAGATCATCCATTCCAGCTTTTGCTGTGCTGTGCTCAGTCTAAGTTCAGGCCTGCAAACCTTTATTGCAGGAGTCCAGTCTCCACTCCTGATCTTTGAAAAGCTAATGTTTGGACAAGAATGTGAACAGAAACGAAACATAACATACATGCACAAATACACCCACTCTCCCAGTATAAATTATAATTTTTAGTATAAATTTAACTTTAAAATTTAGATCACCCTAAATCTCTATCTAAACCCAGATTTAGAGAAAATCAAGAACTACGTTTTCTGATTTTGAGATGAATATATATATGTGGCATATATATTTATATGTGAACATATATGTATACATGTATATATGTTACATTTAAATATATATCTGTCATATTTATATATGTCACATTTGTTTATATATGTGTGTTTGTCGCTCAATTTCCAATATAAAAAGATGTATTTATTTTCATTTCATTCAGAAGACAGAGCATTTGGGTTATTTCATTGAGTGTAGGGCTTCCTCAAGAAAAAAATGGGTGGGAATATTGTCATATCTGTGGAATGACAATGTCCTACTGGAGGGTTCTCTCCCAAAGGCATATTGAATTTTACCTTTGGAATCTTCTGCCATTTGGAATAACTGTTTTTCCAGTTTCAAAACAATGTAAGACCCTCTGCATATTGAGTTACATGACAATGTTTTAAGAAAAAGTGTGAGGCAGGAAAGATTATTCTAAGGGGAAAAATGAGGATTGGAGTTGGATTTGGAAATCAGCCTGAAGCAGCTTGAAGCACTCACCTCTCTAGTTTTCACATGGTCTCTGCCTGTGCTGTCACTTATTTCTGTATGCCTGCATCCCCCTTTTGATTTTAACTGTCAACCTACCGTATCCACCAGTAGGATTCCTGGAGTGAGCCAGTCTGTTTGGGTAGCTGCGGATCATTGTCTGATTGGGCAGTGATCTGTGCTCCTGGCCACCCTATAGGGTCAGTCAGCCTAGAGATGAGTTCCTCTCAGGTCACTTGATCATCCTTGGTCCAGTAAGATCCACCCGTGCACAGGCAGCCCAGAACTGCTTCTTGGAACAGGGTCCCTGTTAGTCTGCTAGGGCTGTCATAACAAACCTCCACAGACCAGGTGGCTTAAGCAACAGAAAATCATTATCTTACAATTCTGGATGCTGGGAGTTTGAGATCGATGTGTCAACAGGGTTGATTTCTTATGAGGCCTCTCTCCTTGGTGTGTAGATGGCCATCGTTCCCTATATCTTCACATGGGGTCTTCTCTCTGTGAGTCTAGGTCTGAATTTCCTCTTCTTATAATGAGATACTGGAGGTGAGGACTTCGTTGTATGAATTTTGGAAAGACGTTATGTAACCCCTAAGAGACTCTATATGGGCAGAGCCACTTGAACCAGAAGTCGAATCTCAGGGTGAAAACACCATCATTGACATACCCAGTACAACGTTCACCTCCATTACAGGTCCAGTAAAGAAACATATATTTACTGAATTAAATGAAATTGAATTATTCGAGATATGAGCCACATATCAATTGTAGGTGAGACCAGGCTCAGTACATTTCCCAAATTGCTTAATGATTCACATTCCATCCCAAGAGAAACAGATAAGATTTTCTTTTTCTTAAAGTCCTTATTCCTGGGTTGTAGTAGTCTACCTCAAGGTTTTTGAGGTCTAAGTCATAATTTTCTAAATTATTTATGAACATGTTCCTCAGAAAGTACCAGGAAAAGTTGACAAGTCTTATGAAGTCAAGATAAATGACACCTTCTTCTCTCTTTCATCTGTAAGATCCATTACTGTGTCAAAGGAGTAATTTAAATGGCTGTGATTTGTTCCTCAAAAAGTTATTTTGCTTCTTCTAGCATCCTCTCCTTGGGTGTGGTAATCAGCAGGTTTGGAGCTTAGTTGGCATATCTCACCAAGTGAACTAAAAACAGGAGAGTCAAAGTCATAGTAAGTAGAGAAAAGTTGGCTTTTTAATTTGTCTTTTTTCAAATATTTACTACATAAAGATGTGTGCAGCAAATCTTTGTGGTAGAGCAAGGGTCATCTCTATGAGTGGTTGGGGAAATTTTCAGATTAAGAAAAATTAATTGCTTCATCAGTTGGAACTTAGGTTACATTATATGGGGGCAAAGTACAAGAATGTCTATATTGTCTTTTAAGAGTCAAAGTTATCTGTATTTAATTGGGTTGTTTGGGTTTGTTTGCATTTTGATAAGATAGTTTCTCTGCCAATAAAGATGAAATAAAATGTAAGATAAAAATACCATTAAAAGAGGAGGCACGCTAGACAGATTTATGACAATTACATTCTGATTGGCTTTGTATCCTTCCACTTTTTGCCAACAGATATGGTATCTGGCTAGACTGAAAGCCTTTCTATTAATAGGATATGAGTAGGCTGGTCTTCCTACAATGGTCATGTGTATTTCTTGGCATTTTAAATTTAATTTAGGGATGTATATATGTATACACTAACACATATATATACACATACATATGTTATGTATGCATATATGTGTGTGTGTATATGGATGTTTATATACACACATCTCACACATTTTTTATTCAAGAAAAATTAAAGTGAAAGAAAAGATTACATATCATTTTTTCTTCCCTAAGCTATATTTCTTGCTTGAAAGATTGACTTTCAGGATATTATTAGCAATGCTGTGCCCATGTCCCTCTGCACCCAATTCTTATATTTATCTTATGACATTGTGTAGTAAATATTTGATTACATCTCTTTCTGTCCTCTAGAATTTGCATCATCCTAGACTCAAATAAATCTTATTTAAGATTTAAGTGAATATTGTACTTGGCTAAAATGTTTACTTATTTATTGTTTCATACTGAGTTGTTTAATTTAGAGAAATATTTTTAGAGCTTGGGCCTGTAATATTTGTCAATACCATTTTTAATACATATTTTCTGTCTTAGTCCATTTCATGCTGCTGTAACAGAATACTGCAGACTGGGTAATTTATAATCAATAGAAATGTATTGACTCATGATTCTAGAGGCTGGGAAGTCCAAGATCAAGAGGCTGGCACCTGGTGAGGGTCATCTTGCTGCATTATTCCCTGGCAGAAGGTGGAAGGGCAAAGAGAGGGTAAGCAAAAAAGCAAGAGGGGAATGAACTGGTTTTTAAAATATAAATATAATAAACTCAGTCTTATGATAACAAACACGCTACTACAACAGCGGCATTAATCCATTCATGAACATGGAGCCTTCATGATCTATTCACCTCTCATTAGGCCACACCTGCCAACAATATTGTTTTGGGGATTAAATTTCCAGCATATGCTTTTTAGGGGACACATTCAAACCAAGGCAATTAGTATAGCATGATGGCTAGTATTTAAAACAGAATAAAGGCCAGTCATGGTGGCTCATGCCTGTAATCCCAGCACTTTGGGAGACCAAGGCAGGTGGATCATGAGGTCAGGAGTTCAAGACCAGCCTGGCCAAGATAGTGAAACCCTATCTCTACTAAAAATACAAAAAAAAAATTAGCCAGGTGTGGTGGCAGTTGCCTGTAATCCCAGCTACTTGGGAGGCTGAGGCAGAGAATTGCTTGAATCCAGGAGGCAGAGGTTGCAGTGAGCCAAGATCGTGCCACTGCACTCCAGCCTGGGCGACAGAGTGACAGAGTGAGACTCTACCTAAAACAAACAAAACTAAACTAAAAACAGTATAAAAGCAGGATTGGCCTTCTTGACTCAAAAGCAATATGAAGAATTGACAATAATATAGAGTTGCTTAGATACAGATTCTGATTCACCTCATTATTTGTACAACTACTAATTACCACCCTATCCATTTCATTATTCATTTATTTTTCTTATCAGTCCAACTATTGATGCAGCCCTTAAAGTATGAGGAGTATCTCACAGAGAACAAAGACAGCAGAATTTCAGACAGATACTTTTGTTATTTACAAAACAGTGCATTAAAATGTCAACCCCGACCTCACCCTGGGTGTGGAGATGATAGGAAAATTATATGTATTTCCTGAGCTGGTCATAGAAGAAAGGAGTCACTCCTGTAGGAACCAAGGGAATTAGTGCCTTGGCTCTGTTCGCTGAGTCGCCACACCCTCACCTATCTAGCTTGCCTCAGCAAAATTCTACTATCCTTCTTATTTCAGTTCCACAAGGCAATATAATCTTCAGGTCGTGGTTGGGTAGGGCCAACGCTTATCTCTGGGTTCCAAGCATCAATAGCATTTATAGAATGCTAACATTGTAGTATCCTAATATAACAGCTAAAGTGGACTGATGTCTGAGCTAATTAATTAACAATATGAGACTCGAGCATCTCCTTTAAAATCTCTGAGCAGGCTTGTTTAAAGCCCACTGCCACATCCCTGTTTGCCTCACCCCAAGAGACTGAGACCAGGCACTCCTAACCACCCCAGCCCCCAGCAGCTGTACATCTTCTTCATGTAAAGTGGTAACATGGACACATTCACACAAGCATATTTGGATCCTTTTATTTACTCTCCTGTTTCTCATCCCTCACCACCACCCATGCTTTAAACCTTAGCCCGAAAGTAATTGCCCAATGCAGAGCCAAAGACAGTTTATCCTTAGCAAGCCCCTGCAGCTGCTTTCTGGTCTTTTTGATGTGCTTCCCTTTTGTTTTAGTAGGAGGAACTCACTTGAATGCTGCTCTTTCCTAGCTTCCTGCCCCTGTAGCCCCCTTCTTTCCCAGAAGTTGCCTGCTGGTTACTGTGGCAATGGTGTTGCACACAGCAGATTGTTCTTTGAGGTATATATCACACATTCATTCCTCAAACATTTAAGGATCTGGTATGTGCTGGGATCCAACAATGGGATCAAAAGGCCCAAGAGACTTGGCCCTGGTCTTAAGAGCATTAGTCTGGCAAGGGAACTTGGGCATCATAAGAAATGGGGATACCGAGACCACAAAGATCCTGTTTCAAGCCTAAAAGCAGAGGTGGTAGCAACATGGGGAAGGAAGGCAAAGGGAGGAAGTGGAAGGCCACTCTGGGATGTAAAGAAAGGGACCCTGAGTCCCATCCCATCCATCCAAGACAGGTTTGGTGCCTGTGTGATGCCAGTGTCTGTGGATGAGAGCTGGCTGCTATGAAAGACCTTAAGCCCATCCCAGCACCTCTCTCTGGGGGACAACTCACACAAACAGGCTGCCACACAGTCCTTGGCCTCTCAATCATTTTCTGCACTTCTTGATGGCATCTAGGATCCTAGCCTTGTCACACCACCATGCCATCACCTCCTGGTCAGCAATCCCTCAACTCAACCCAAAAAGATGTTGTAGTGCAGCCCAGTCCTGCAATTGGATATGTGGAACCTGGCAATCTCCCTACATATTTGTAAGCCCTGTGAGATCCCCAGACTGCTCTGAGGGAGAACAAAGAGGATGAATTTAAACTAAGTGTCATTTGAGACTGGGTGGTTAGGCACTCATGTACCTGTACCCTGGAGGACCCTTTAGTGCACTCCAATCTGGGGTTAGAGGGAAGAGTACACTTTCATCACACAAGTATGGTAAACTAGATTTCAACAGAGGTGTTAACAGTGTACTAGCACACCTGAGGGAAGTTTCGAAACCATCATACTCCCAAGAGGTTAGATCACAGTTCTTGGTTATATCTGCATGGGCTGCCATGGACCAACTTGTGAAGAAGACTGGCATGAGGGGCTGACCTGCCATCTTGACATAAGCATCTTCCCTTCTAGCCATGGACACATTTTTCTTCCCACTTCAGGAATATGTAAATTTCCAGGAAATTATATACTTCATAAAAAGTCATTTCTGGAATCCAGGCTTGATGAAAAATATTGGGGGGGCATTAGGAGCATGTGGGTGGGTGAGAAAGAGCATGAAGGCTTTGGAGCCACATAAACATCTGGGAATGCTGGCTTCTCCACTGACTAGTTATGGGACACTTGACAAGTTATAAGTTTTCAGGCCTTCAGTTTTAAAATCTATAAAATGGGACAAAACTACTCAGCATCATAAGTTGTTTTTTCCTAAAATCCTCAAAACGTGCCATATAGATATTTGTTTTCTTTGCCTAGTTGAAATCATGGACTGTGCTTATAGGGGTTCTCCACAGTTTTTAGTCCAAGAAGAAGAGTGCTGGATCACGTTAATTTTGTTTGCATTGGTTTGATACATAAATATCATAAATAACTACAAAACTATGCTTTATGTTGATCATGATAAGAAGGCTTTGTTAGATAAGTCATTATGAAGCTTGTTTGCAACCAATCACCTTTGTCAAATCTGGGAAATGGATGTAGACTGTTCTTTCTCTTCCATCCGCTACATTCAAATGCTTGTCATTACCTTCTCTCCATTCCAGTTTCCTCAGTTACAGGCTCTCATGATCTCTTAGCTTATGTCTTTTCATTCCCACTGTAAACCATTTTCTACCCTCCTGCTACTGGACTTACCTTCCCAAAAAGCAAACTGATCCTATCACTCACCTCATTACATCTTTCATTGGACTTTCTGTCCTAGATTAACAAGGATGGGCATGCAAGGTCCTTAATTAATAAAATAATTAATTTTTAATGAAATAATTTTAAAATGTATTTTCTTAGCAACAGATTATTTTTCTTCAGAGGAAATCTGATTTAAAGCCTCATATGGAAAATGAATAAAACTGGGCTGCTTTGCTTAAGCTCTGGAGTGGAAACTGGAGCTCAACATAATCTCTTCCATTACTCCCACCTCCCCCTTTTCCCTGCAGCAAGTCTACATAGCCCAATTTTTAAACCACTAAGACTGGATTTGCTGAACTTATGGCCATTTATTGAACAGTCCTTGTTCTCTTGTGCCTCATCTAGAAATCTTGTTTTGTCCTTTCTTTTTCACACCATCTGTGTGAAGAATACTTCCTCATCCTTTAGTATTCTGTTCAAACATTACCCCCAGTGCAAAGTCTGTGCTGACTACCTGGACAAAGTCATGGGTCTATTTTCATGTGACTGCTTGGCTATATTGTTGTCTATTCCACAGACTGAGCTGCTGGAAGCCAAGGAAATGTATTATTTATCTTGGTGCCTGGACCATAGTGAGTACATCATAGATATGGAGGGAGCTAATAAAACACAATTCATAAACTTACTAATTATTTTTCTTCTCTCAAATATTAGCTAGTACTCAGGTCTCAGTCTGGATGTTAAGGATGTCTGTCCATATTCAGACCTATATATATTTATACATGCCTATATGCTTTTGTAGCCACAAATACATACTGAACTCATTGAAATTGTGTTTGCGCATAAATATTTAGGGGGCATAATAACCATTTAAGGCATACAATCTCCATATATTTTCTTTTCTCTTTATATTCACCAAGCTCAGTAAAATCTTGCCTCCTGAAGCTAAATGTTTTATTCCTCATTCATGTTTAGTTCATCTTTTGTTCCTACGCAGTTATATTTAAAGATTTGTAGAAACACAATGATTGCTTGATATGTGCAGAATTATCAGAGGAGCTCCGGCTGTAAATTGGGCAAATGTAAGAGAATGATTTTGACTCCAAAGGCCACCAGTGAGTCTTAGGAAACTGAACACAGTGGACTATGCCATAGATCCTGGAGCCTTAGTACCTGGATTATAGACCTGATACAAAAGAGACTTCATATAGCACATTTTTTTCACTAAGCTAAAGTGCTTAAGGTGAATTCATGGTGGAAACCTCATTAAAGGGCAATAAAGAAAGAAGCTCTTGCATTGATATTTTTAAATAAATGATGGGTTTATTTCTTTTGTCTTGATCATGATGCAACCTTGCATCAGTTGGTGGATTTTTCCCATGTCTTTTGTTAGTACCAAGTGAAAATTATTCCAGAAAAGCATCTTATTAGTGTCACCTGAAAAAGAAAATCGTTGACACGTTTTCAGAAGCAACTTTATATGCTCCCATTCATTTTTATAAACAATAAAATAATTACCTTTAGGTATTTTACGGGAGACTTTTTCTTTTTCTATACAACCCCTACGCGCATTGAATGGAAGGTATTTCATGAAGGTTTGTTTGATGCAACAGAGTTGTTATAAGGATTATTTGCATTACTTGTCCTAGTCTCTGCCTTGTATATTTAAAGTATCTGCTTATCCTTCTTAATATTGACAGTATGTTAGAGATGGTAGTGTATAATATATTGCTTATGATATTTAAATGTCAAACACTCCTTCATCTAGCTAGAGTCCAGCTATATATAACTGCTCCCATTAAATCTGTCTTATCTGTGCCTCAGTTAGAAATGTCAATTAAAGGAGGAATCTAATCTCATTAGAAAAGCTCAGTGACAGTGCCATGATATTCACATTTATCTGTCAAATTGTGTCTCTTCCCACATTTTGATGTTTTAATTAAACCTTGATGTGCCTTAGCAGAATTTTTACTGATAGAGACCATTTTCTAAAGCAGTCTCTCCTTTTTATTGTATGTTTAAGACATTGTAAGAGCATGCATACTAGCAGATATTATTTCATCATTGGTTTAATACATTTATAATTTATTTATTTTTGGCACTTTGTCTCAGGCAAGTGCTAGCCAAAGAACTGTGGAAACAGAACTGGTAGCCATTCATACCAATAGATGTTAGTTTATTTGGCTAAGAAATTGCATGGTTGTAAAATGATCATCAGTTCTGGGAGAATAGTGTCTCATCGTATGTTTACTTTCTATTGATGTTAATAAACTCTTGCTTGCATTTTTCTGCAGGAGGTAAAAACATTAGTAACGATGATAACAAAACTAAACAAATCCTTAGTCATATAGCATAATAGAAGACAATTATTTCTATCTTCGGTTTAGTAAACTTTGTGTTAAGAAAATTACAAACCACAGAGTTAGAATCTGAAAACAATTAAATGTGAGTAGATGGATTTGGAGGCTAGAGTTTGTTTTTAACAAAAGTAGGCATTTCTAGGCCAAATTACTCTGCATACTTTTCTAATTGAAATGATCTTTGTATATGGGAAAATCTGAAAGGTTGAGAGCTAAGTCACTTTCTACAAGTCCTTTAATATTTATTTACCTAGAAATAGTTCAGCAGTTGTAGTTTAGGGGAAAGAAGTTTTGGGTAGCAGAGACAAACACTGATTTCACACATATATGCATTGCCCCAATAACTAAACTATTTTGCTCAGAGTGAAAACATTCTACATTTTCTACCATATGTAATTTCTAGGAATCTGAATAAGATAATGTATCTTGTCTCTTGATCTCTCTTTTTTAATTTTTTTCTTAATGTACTTTTTCATTGGTTTTTCTACATGCATGTTCCAAAAGTTGGTCTCTTTTAAACTATATTTCTGCATCTAGAGGCATCCTGTTCTAGGGAAATGGGAGATGTCTAATTTTTGAACAACTTTAAATAGCTAACTTAAACATTGGCATTAATATTTGACACCATCTGACACTTTTGAAATGAAGTCTTCACTTGTAGTCAGAAATATAAGTGGAATCAGGGCTAGGCGACTTGTGTGTATAATTTTAGAGGCTTCTCCAAAACTGAAGCCTAAGAATAAATTTCTCTGTATGCACATATTGGTAAGGGGTGAGAAGCGGGCCAGCTGATCCTAGAAATAGATTCCATGGCAAAGGTAGCCTGTTGCTTGACAGAGGGCCAAACTTCGAATGACTCTGGGATCTGAAGTATTCCCATTGTGTTGTCATCCTTTCACTTAATATCCTTTCACACTCTTGCTACTTGAACTGACAGCCCTAACCTGTTATCACTGGGTAGTGCAGCTCCATGACATAATATATACAACTAATTACAATGCACTTCACAGTGGCATATGACAGCAAGGATGCTAGAAGAAGACCCATCCAAGCAAGAAGCTACTAGATGCATTTAAGAGCTGCTTCCCAGGACAGTGACAGTAGAGAAATGCTCTGTGTATATGTGTATATAATACATATATAATGCATAGATTGCATATATGTATATATGTATACACACAACACAAACATATTTGTACAGCATTGATAATTTAGTTCTTTAGCTTGCAGCAAAGATATGAAGTAAAAAAAAAGATCAATACATAAATTGAGTATTCAGCACACAGCAAACAGAAGTGACCTATTTGGCAGGGCCTGGTTCTCTTCATCTGACAGTCTTCTATTTTTAACTGATAAGTATCATTTAGCTATTATTCTGTCTGCCATAATTTCAAAACAAACCAGTGAAAAGTGATATTTCAGGCTAAACTAATCATTTTGGCACTACATGGCCCAGATATTGATTATTTTGCTTAAGTCAAGAGGATTTATGTGCAGATAGCTTATTCATCTCATTATCTCATTTGGGGTTTCTTGTCATATAAAATATAGAAATATGACTACTGGATGTGGAAAGAGTGCTAACTTTTAAATATTTGGCATAGATATATGAAATATCAAAGTCTGTATTGTATTCTGTTGCTTTATTCAAGTTTATAACATAAGCACATATTTATGGTTCTGATCAGCCATCTATGTGGTGGGTTTCATGCCACCAGGATGTAGTATTTGTGTTAGATACTACATAGAAAATGAACATGACATCATGAGCTAACACACTGACACAGTTATCATATATTGACCGTGCACACATCTGAGGCATCATGCAGTTAGGTGTATAATGTGTATGCACAATGTCCACCCATTTGAGAGCATACCTCTTCCATGATGGGACTAATGGAAAAAGAAGTAGAATTATACCTCAAGGAGATAAAATATATTCTCTTAAACACAGACACGCAATGGGAAAGGTAACAGCTACTGCCATCTCATTCCCGTTTTCCTTCATTGACCCAGAGTAGTTTCCCAAAACTTCCAAGGAGCCAAGAAATATGATCCACATGCCTGGCATGCCTCTTTCATTCCCTGACAAATCATAAGGGCCAGAAACTAATTCAGAGAATGAGATGTTCAAAGTGCATTTTAGGTGCTCACTTAATGACAGTGACAGACAAAATCACAGGTATATAGCTTTGGGGTTATCTTTTAAAACAGAAAATAATTTCATTTTTGGAGTGTACAACTTTACTCACCTAACTTATTACTTTCCCACTGGAAATGTAACCCATCATTAAATTTTCATCCAAGGAGGAGGGTGTTTGCCTGCAGTTACACACAACTCATCATCACACTTTCTCATTACCATACACGTCTCCTCCAATTCAGGGTCTCATTTTCCTTAGAAACACAGCTTGAAAAGCTTCCTCTTCACCTATTTATTCAAGCAAATGATGACCTTTCAAGCCAAGAACATAACTATCACAAGTGAAAAGGTATTTTTATTGATGTGGAGACCAGATTGTAGCTTATTCCACAGTAATGTATTTATCCCCCCACTCAATAATTATAGTTTATTACCTGTGTAAACAGTGCTGAAATGGTATTTAGTACAACTCAGAGGTCAAAGCCATCTTAAAAAAGTGTCTTGAATTATTATTTTCATTGAATGCAAGGTAACTGAAACTATTCCATTGCTTCAGTATTCTATCTTGTGCTGGCTAAGCACATCTGAGAAGCTTTGGTCATCATTTTTTATTGTTGTTTTTGTCGTTGTTTGATTTTAGTACATCTAATATTTCTATTACTGAAATACTGAAGGCACAAGATAGCTCATCTGTCAAGAAGTTTGTGACAGTGGGCCTATGTGTCATGCAACTAAATATTAAAACAGAAAGATTTACTGACAAAGCAAATACTCTTAAGGTCAAGAAAAGTTACAATGTTATATATTTGTATCAGACCCCTAATCAAGTTTGTTACATTCTCGCTCTGGGACTTCATTTCCCTATTGTGGAAAGAGACTTAGAAGATAACAGTACATAACATTGGTGTGAGGGATGGGATTCATAGCCATAGGTAACTGATAGACTTTATTACGCATCTGTTATCTCTAGTTACTTTTCATGCTATTCCTCATTGTGTAGTCCAATACATGTGATAATCAGATATATTAAAATGTGAGTTTTGGTATTTAATACTCAGTGGAGATAAAAGCACAGTTTAATTTATGCATGCTTGCTACTCTTTTTTCCTCAGGGCCTCTTTTCTCCTTTTTGTTAAAGAAACACTGAGCAAATACCAAATATAAACTGAAAAAGCAAGAAGTGCTTTTTTTTTTTTTTTTTACAAATATGGTGGCAAAATGTTCATTTTGTGAATATTTTTATTATAACAAATATACAAAATAATTCTGTTAAAAAATAATCTGTACGGTGAGACAAATTTACACCTTCTAGCCCCAGTGAATAAATTGTTTTATTCATAATAGAATCTTTGTGTGCTTTCAAGGCAGGCTATTAAAAGTTTTTTGTGGTGGAAACTTCTGGGTTTGGGATGAGTTTTCGTGCTATAACACATGGTGTGTTCTTTTTTGTGTGTGTGATTTGGTCACAGTTGGCTGAAAGTCAATTACTTTGAATTTGGGCAACTTATGTTTGTAACACATCTAGACAGGGTGAATTTAAAGAATGACTACAATATGCAGAATGTCTGTAAACATGCTCACAGTTGAGCTCACTTTGGTATTTTAGATTTGTAAGGAAATGAAGGGCAGAAATGATTACATATTTCCAGCTCACATATAAGCAAATCTCTGAAAAATATGAAGCATTTTCCATCTCTAAAATGATCTAGTAGTGTGCATGTCAATCTGAGAGGCAGTACACACTACGATCTGTATGTATCTAAATATTATTGTGGATAAGGGCAGGTGTGGTGGTTGGTGGCATTGGGAATAAAGTAGTAAAAGATGAAGGGGATTGTCAAGGATTGAGACTCTCCATCTTTTTAGGCATATGGACAATAGATGGAGAAGAAAAAGCCAATACGACAGAATGACTGACATTGTAATTTCTCACTAAACACTGACTAAAACAATGAATGAGACAGTCAAACACTGCATTAGTCTCCATTTGCATAATCTTGATAAATCTGTGAATGGATTTGACTATCTCTGGAAACCATCATTCTTAGCAAACTATCACAAGGACAAAAAACCAAACACTTCATCAATGAGAACTCATAGGTGGGGATTGAACAATGAGAACACTTGAACACAGGAAGGGGAACATCACACACCGGGGCCTGTCATGGAGTCAGGGGAGGGGGAGGGATAGCATTAGGAGATATACCTAATGTAAATGATGAGTTAATGGGTGCAGCACACCAACATGGTGCATGTATACATATGTAACAAACCTGGACATTGTGCACATGTACCCTAGAACTTAAAGTATAATAATAATAATAATAATAATAATAAAAAGACTATCTCTGGCTTCAAATTTGTCAATGAATGCCTTTCAAACCTCCCTCTGGTGGTACTAAGCTAGGCCAAGGGAGCGTGGCTGAATGCTGTGCTTCTGTGAATTTGTTTTATATTTTAAATGGATTTTGATAGTGGGATTTATGTGGCTTTGTCAAGCTGAGCTGGTGGCGTGAAGAGGCAGGATTGGTTTAGTCTGGATCAAAAGAATGAAAGATGCAGGGTGCTTTCTTCCTTCTGCTTTTAATTGCTGCCTGCACCTTTGCAGGTCTTATGAAGGATAGTGCTGAAGGAATAGTGGAGAAGAGATGCTCACTTGTTATAGAGCTTTATTCTAACCCCATCAACTGTCAAATTAACAACCTCTAAATTTAAGAGTGTTTTCGTTAATGAGTTTTTCTTGAACTTATGAATTTGTCAGTTGTGTATGAACTCCCTCTCCTTTAAGGTGACCTATTTAGCATAATGAAATATATTTATAATCTTCATTAAATAAGCTGCCCATCATCATGCAAAGGGCCCCACTTGATATCCCTGGCGTACGTCCTTCATCCACCCACTGTGGTTAGAGTACACCGTGCTTTGCCAATCCTCATTTACCCAAGTTTTCTCTCTCTGAGCATCCTCTTCATTACTGTGTGTTTGAATCCTGCTTATGCTTAAAAATCCAGCTGAAATCCTGTCCTCCCAGAGGTCTTTTCGATCACCTCCATCCAAAGAGGCACCATCTTTGGAGTACCTATTATTTGGGCCTTGTACTAGGGGCTTGCATTTGCCAGTGTAGTGGATATTGATTCACACTTTATAGTCTGATTGTGTTCTGCTGTTTACCAGCTGTGTGACTGGGGCAAGTTATTTAACTTCTGTTATTTTCCTCTTCTGTAAAATGCGTGTAATCAAAGTACAGCCTTCAAAGGAGTGTTCCGAGGCTCACATAAAAATGACATATATAAGGGTTACCACTGTACAGAGTCAGCACTTGGCAAGTTATTACTACTCCCAAGCCTCATTAGGGTCCTGGAAGGCAGGTATCAGTAATCTCTTTACAGCTAGTCAGTAAAGGAACTGGAATTTAAATCCAAAATGTTGGGGACAATAAAATCCAGGTTCTTTTCTATTTTCCATATCTTTCCCTCATCTAAATTTAAGATATTGATCTGTAGCAAATTTAACATTTTTGATAAACTATATTCTGGTGTAGTTTATGCAGATACCCTATAACCCCAACTACATTGCCAGTGGAAAAAAAGGGCAGGTGCATCGTGGCTTATACTTGGTAAGAGTGCCCCCCAAAATGTGTTAATTGGTTGCCTAGTCATCAGGATCACCCATTGTGTTTGTAGTTTTTGCTTTCTTTCTTTCTTTTTTTTTTTTGGTGATTGTGTGGAGATTGGCATGTGGAAATAAGAATACCTGCTTTATAAGCATCAAGAAAATGCAGCACAAGTTGTGGTCCATGTTTAGAGATAGATAGATGTGAAGAAAAGAAAGCGGCTGGTCCCTTGGCTATTCTTTCATTATTTATTGTCCAGAAGTTTGTCAATGGATGTTTGTCAAGAAATGGAATTTTAACTTCGGAGGATGTGGGCCACAGGCACCTCTTTTTTATTATACTATGCAGTGTCCAGTTTTGATTTTGCATTAACATTGATAACTTAGCTATATGATAGACTGAAGATTCACAGCGGAAAGGGGTAAAACAAGTAGGAAAAATTGGCCTGTTTTGAAGAAGGCACTAGGTGTCCTTTAAATGCTCGCGCTTTAAATTGCAGGGAAGAAAAAGCAGTTATAGATGCTGGAACAGAAATCCCTTCTTAAGGACTGGACATTGCTAAGTCATAGGTTTGAGATGTTGGACTCATTCCTTACCTCCTTACAAGGGGGTTTTATACCATCCCATTCCTACAACATTAGGTTTAATAGCATGAATGAATCTTTGAATGAAATGAAATAGAAACTTAAAGGAAAATATTATCATTTAAAAGATACTGGACAGAGAATTAATGGACTCTGAACCTTGGGCAAAAGTACAAAAATACTAGAACATTTAGTTTGATTACTCAGGTTATAATTTATATGCAGACATAATAGACTGTGTGTGACTTACTATTCAAAATGTAATCAAGTCATCCTTGATAGATTGGTATTTTGAGTTTTCATAACAAAAGCTTTTCTAGACACTATTGCATGATTCTCTTCTGATTTGGTATTTGAAACCAGATAATGGGATATCTTATAAATACACATAGACTTCTCTAGTATGTGCCCCAGGACCTGCATGGACCATCTGAAATAAAATCATCTCCTGGGCATGGAAGGAATAAATGCTGAGGAAGTACTCTTGACTCTGGCATCTTGTAATATTTACCTCCATTTGCCTGGACAGAGATTACCCTTCAAGTGCTGTCAAGGACTTCTGAAATTGGTGAAATGCATTTTTTTAATCACTTTTCAAAAATGCCTCTGTGCAGCAATCATTACTCTGCATGGAAACTACCTAGGGGTAGGGAAATAAAATTCATTACAAACACATGGGAAGGTCTTATCAATTGTGAAATGAACACATGTAGTAGATATAAGGAAATAATCTGAATATTACTTTTATTCTTCTCATTGTTGCTGCTCAGCTATCATTGTTTTTAAATTTTTCCATCTCTAAGTTGAGAATGAATGCCTACCTAATCAATTATTTATAGAGAAACATAAAATGTCAAGTGTCTAGCACAGTCCTTGGCACCCAGTACTTTCCAATTCTCTTCCCATCCCTTAGAGAATTCATCACACTGGTCAACTATTACTGTGTCTACACAATAGCAAATATTACATCAGAAAGTAATAAATCAAAACACATGACTAGTAGCCTTTAATGGATCTGTAGCCTTTAATGGATCTGCTTCATTTCACATCTCAGCAAAATGTTTATTTCAAATTAATGTGTCCTGACATAAGGAGGGGGTGTTTTCAGCCAAAATATTTAATTTGCAGCTGCTTCATGATTGATAAGTTGTCACAGGGCCATGTGTAAATGATTGCTCTGGTGACAGGCTACTGAAGATAAGGGATTTAAACTGGGATATTAAATATAAGATGGCAGTTAGCTTCCATATGTCCCTAGCCTCACTCATTTGAACTCCATAGTCTTTAAAGTGTTGAGTATTTGAAGGAACCCTATTGTCTTTTTTCTTACCACTGGTAGTCATATATAAATAACAGAAAGATGGGACAATCAGTTGGGATTTAAATAAAGCTTATAATTTAGGTTTTTGACTTTGTAAGATGGCAATATTGGCCCAGCACATTTTGAGAGTTTGCCAGCCAGAAATCTCTGATCAGTTCTTTTTCTTTATTTTATCTTATTTTATTTTTCTTTCTTTTCTCTTCCTCTTTTTCTTTTCCCCTTACTTTTCTTCCCTTCCCTTCCCTTTCTTTCCCTCTTTCCTTTTCTTTCTTTTGTTTTACTTTGTCCTATATCTTTGAAACAACCTGAACACTCACTCAGCAGAGAAAAGATGTCAAAGATAAATAGCAAATTTGGATGTGTAACCTAAAGAAATTAACTCTTACATGAGTGCTTGCTCTTAGCTAGCTCCTAATCAAGGCACTCTTTAATCTCATTTAACTCTAACACCAGTTGATTACCATCAGGTAGGTGTTAATATTCCTACTCTACAGTAGAAGAAAACAATGATAGAAATTAAACAATGCACATTCAAGGACATACAACTTACACGTGAGAGAAACAGCATTCAAATTTGAGCCTAAGCCTAAATACAGTATATGGTACTTATACTCCAACTGCCATAACTAAATCATGTTTATTATGACTCAGAGAAAGACTAGTCTTAGAATATTGAAGATTGATCATTTGGTAATTAGGCAAGATTGAAATTTTTAGAGTCATTCAAACAAATATTTCTTGGGAAGAAATAATTTCTTCATTTCTGCAAAATTATGTAGCCTTGGGGGCCATGACATAGTACAGTTGTCCATCAGTATCTATGAGGGATTGGTTTCAGGATCTTCCTCAGATACCAAAATCCATGAATGCCCGAGTACCTAATACACATCCTTCCATATACTTCAAATCATCTCTAGATTGCTTATATTACCTAATACAGTGTAACACTATGTAAATAGTTGTTATAACATATTATTTAGGGAATGAAAACAAGAAAAAAGTCTGTACATGTTCACTACAGAAACTTTTTTTCCAGATATTTTGTATCTATGATTGGTTGAATCCACGAATGTGAATGGAACCCACAGATACTGAGAACCAACTGTATATTCAAGGACACTTGCCACTATTATATTCCCAAATCCGTTGGGAACTTTAATCACAGATTGCATTCAGGGGGCTTGTGCAAAGCCTGAAGATGAAAATAATTAAATTACATTAAGATTCCATACTGAACAATTCAGCAGCCTCTATTTTTATGTGAATATTAATAATGTTTCATGGGATAGCAGATGTTCATTTTTCATTTCTTTTTTCTGGAATAGCTTTTATTGTTCAAATTTGTAAACAAAAATGTATATTTTTGCATCCACTTATTAATTTCTATCTATTCTTTTGTGATTTATTTATGTCTTGCATTCAGAATTATGCAAATCCAATTGCTACTATCAAAACTTACTATGTAGGAGAAAATATGTTGCTGTTAGATTGGTGCTTTTTCTAATGTACTATTCGAGGGACATTGTACAGTCTATATTTTACCAAGCTCATATTGTAAATTTCTCTTCAAGAGGCCATTTGTAGCTAACTGATGGTTCCCATTTGAGAACTTAAGTTTCACATTCAGGCACAATAGCCTCCAAGGGTTGATGTCCATCTACAATCCCAATTCATACTTTCATTTTAGTTCTCTAAAATAATACTCACCCTTCTTCTATTACCTCACTTTTAGGTAGATAAGGCTACCTTCTCTACAGGTGATGGGTAAAAAAGCTGATTGTCCTGTTTCACCTGTTTTTAATAAAAACATAGAAACAGATCCCAAGCTCATCATTGAATATGGAACAACTTTCTCTAATATTTGATAGAAATAACTTTGCTATGGAATTATTTTTTGATTTGGCCAGATTATTATTATTATTATTATTATTATTATTATTATTATTATTATTTTGAGATGGCGTTTCACTTTTGTTGCCCAGGCTGGAGTGCAATGGTGCAACCTTGGCTCACTGCAACTTCCACCTCCCGGGTTCAAGGAATTCTCTTGCCTCAGCCTCCCGAGTAGCTGGGATTATAGGCATGCACCACCACGCCTGGCTAATTTTGTATTTTTATACAGATGGAGTTTCACCATGTTGGTCAGGCTGGTCTTGAACTCCTGATCTCAAGTGATCCACCTGTCTCGGCCTCCCAAAGTGCCAGAATTACAGGCATGAGCCACCATGACCAGCCGGCCAGATTCTTTAGAGTTGCATTATAGTTACTGTGTAATCCAAATTGTTTCAGCTATTTATTCTCATGGTAAAATGATGATTGACTGTAAGCAGAACCTAGGAGGAATTAGGCAGAGTCGGTGTGATACCATCCTTTACAAAAGTTCAAGCTGGAATGGAACACTTTAATATTTACATTCTCAATCTCTGGACATCTTTTATTTGGGAAATAGAGAGACAGAAACAGAGACTTTTCTTTAAACTAAAGTTACATGGGTCCAGATTTAGCCCTTAATTAATATTTGCTGCTGTTCTTAGCAATTGTTTATAACTTACAGACCTAAAACTCCAAAGGCAGCTGAGCTTGAGCAATCATTTCCTTCTTATATCTACAGGAAGTTATATCTTTTTTTCTTGTCTATAGTTTTACTTCTTTTTTTAACTTTTATTTTAAATTCAGGAGTACATGTGCAGATTCATTATGGAGGTAAACTTGTGCCATGGGGGTTTTCTGCACAGATTATTTAGTCGCCCAAGTATTAAGCCTGGTACCTATTAGTTATTTTTCCTGATCCTTTTTCTCCTCCCACCCTCCATCCTCTGAAAGGCCCCAGTGTGTGTTGTTCCCCTGTCCTTGTGTTCTCATTATTTAGCTCCCACTTATAAATGAGAACATGTAGTATTTGGTTTTCTGTTCCTGCACTAGTTTGCTAAGGGTAATGGCCTCCAGCTGTATCCATGTTCCTGCAAAGGACATGATCTCATTCTTTTTTATAGCGGCATAGTATTCCATGGTGTGTATGTACCACATTTTCTTTATCCAGTCTACTATTGATGGGCATTTATGTTGATTCCATGTCTTTGCTATTGTAAAGAGTGCTGAAATGAATATATGAATGCATGTGTCTTTGTGATAGGTTGATTTATATATTTATACAGATAGAATGGTTTCTATTCCTTTGGGTATATACCCAGTAATGGGATTGCTGGTTCAAATAGTAGTTCTGTTTTTAGGTCTTTGAAGAACTGCCACACTGTTTTCCACAATGGTTGAACTAATTTACACTCCCAACAAGTGTATTAGTGTTCCTATTTCTCCATAAATTCACCAACACCTGTTATTTTTTGACTTTTTAATAATAGCCATTCTGATTGGCGTGAAATGGTATCACATTGTGGCTTTGATTTGCATTTCTCTAATGATCAGTGATGTTGAGCTTTTTTTCATATGCCTTTTGGCCATGTATATGTCTTCTTTTGAGATCATAGTTTTAAATTTTATGAGGGAAAAAAACAACACAAACTTGATGTATATGCATGTGCATACCCACACTGATTTTTACAGCGACACAGACACCTAGAAACTCAGGGTCAAAACTGTCTTTAAAAAACTTTTGGTCAAAAGTCCCAGCTGTTTGATGCTTGCTAGCATATCAGCTAAGTGTTTGAACATGCCTAGTGATGAGAAAGCCCATTTCATGTAGGAATACTTTTGTAGTTTTTTTTTAAATTATTTTTTATTTAATGTCCTTCCTTATGTTGGTCAGAAAAAAAAGCCAGCTATCTCTTTAGATTCTGCTCATTGGTCCTAGTTTACTTCGAGGCAAAATATTGAAGGTGGCTTTCATGTAACCCCTGATTTCTTCTCTAAATCAATCATCCCACTGAACATAAGACATCTTCTAATTCTATCCTTTGTGATGGACAGTCTCCTTTGAAGGTGTTGCAGTTGCCATTGCCCTTCTGAATGTCTGATAGCCATTCTCACATCTTACAGGTAACCATGAGAAATAGGCATACAATTCCTGGAGAACAGTTTGGCAGTATATAACAAAAGATTTTAGAAAGTACTTACCCTTTTTATTGTTTTTGTCTCGCTGTTTCTCCCAGACTGGAGTGCAGTGGCACAATTATGATCATAGCTCACTGCAGCTCGAATTCCTGGGATCAAGCAATCCTTCCACCTCAGGCTCCTGAGTAGCTGAGACTACAGGCACATACCACCGCCCTCAGCTGTTTTTTTTTTTTTTTCTTTTAGAAATGGAGTCTCACTATGATCTATGATCCCAGGCTGGTCTTGAACTCCTGGCCTCAAGTGATCCTCCCACCTCAGCCCCCCAAACTGCTAGGATTATAGGTGTGAGCCACCATACCCAGTATGTACCCTTTGATATAGCAATTTCTCTTATAAAAATTTAGTATAAAAATGTTGAGAGGTATAAGGTTCATGATGTTCAACCCAACATTAACCATATTAACAGTAGTAATGAACATTTGGGGAAAAATATCCAAAAATAAGGGGTTAAAGAATCAGGCCTTCTGGCTCCAAGTGTTAAACTAAGAATATATGTTCATAACCTCTTTCTTTGTAATAACTTATTAAAATTTAGTAGTATAAATCCATAAGCAGTAAAGAACACTACATAGGGAGAAGAGTCTCTCAGTGGATGAGAGAGTTCAATAAATTTCTAGATGTATCAATGAGGGTCCTACCAGAGAAATTGTAGGAGATATGTATTAAGAAATGTATTTTAAGGAATTGGCTTACTTGACTGTGGGGCTGGCTAGACAAATATGAAATCCATAGGCCAGGCTGTCAGAAGGGCCGGCTGGAACTTTCTGGCATGGGCTGCAGTTGCAGTCCCCAGGTAGATGTCTTCTTTCTCAAGGGTATCTTGGCTCTGCCCTGTGGTCTTGCAGCTGAGTGAGGCACGCCCGGATTATCTAGGATAGTCTCCCTTATTTAAAGTCACTAATTAAGGGCTTTAATCTTATCTACAAAATACCTTCACAGCAACTGCTAAATTAGTATTGATTGAATAACTGGGAACTGTGGCCTGGCCAAGTTGACACTTAAGACTGACCATCGCACTACAAAATATAAAATGGATGGAAGTATGTGCTCTGATGAACTGGAGAGAAAGAAGTCCCAACATATGTAATACACTGACCAACAACAGCAGAGGAAGGGGCTGACTGGCCTAGCCGATCCCCAGGAACAGTGTTCAGGCAGGACTGGGAAGTCAGACTGAAAAGTGTGTTTCCGGGAGGTCTGTTGGTCTCCTCACATATTTCTTTCTTGCATTCTTGCACAACAGCACACAAATGACCTTTATACCTGAGCAAAAACATGGAAAATTTTTCTCTAAGAAAGCAGAACTACCACCTGGAAAGAATTAGGACAGCCAACATGGGTTTTGACAGACAACAGTAAAGCCTGCCTCATTTGGCATTTAGAAGGGGTCCTGAGAAGATGGCTGAATAGGAACAGCTCCCGTCTACAGCTCCCAGCGTGAGCGACGCAGAAGATGGGTGATTTCTGCATTTCCAACTGAAGTACCAGATTCATCTCACTAGGGAGTGCCAGACAGTGGGCGCAGGTCAGTGGGTGCGTGCACCGTGCACAAGCCGAGGAAGGGCGAGGCATTGCCTCACTCGGGAAGCGCAAAGGGTCAGGGAGTTCCCTTTCCTAGTCAAAGAAAGGGGTGACAGACGGCACCTGGAAAATTGGGTCACTCCTACACGAATACTGCGCTTTTCCGACGGGCTTAAAAAACGGTGCACCAGGAGATTATATCCCGCACCTGGCTCGGAGGGTCCCAGGCCCATGGAATCTCGCTGATTGCTAGCACAGCAGTCTGAGATCAAACTGCAAGGCGGCAGCAAGGCTGAGGGAGGGGCGCCCGCCATTGCCCAGGCTTGCTTAGGTAAACAAAGCAGCCCAGAAGCTCGAACTGGGTGGAGCCCACCACAGCTCAAGGAGGCCTGCCTGCCTCTGTAGGCTCCACCTCTGGGGGCAGGGCACAGACAAACAAAAAGACAGCAGTAACCTCTGCAGACTTAAATGTCCCTGTCTGACAGCTTTGAAGAGAGCAGTGGTTCTCCCAGCACGCAGCTGGAGATCTGAGAATGGGCACACTGCCTCCTCAAGTGGGTCCCTGACCCCTGACCCCCAAGCAGCCTAACTGGGAGGCACCCCCAGCAGGGGCAGACTGACACCTCACACGGCCGGGTACTCTAACAGACCTGCAGCTGAGGGTCCTGTCTGTTAGAAGGAAAACTAACAAACAGAAAGGACATCCACACCAAAAACCCATCTGTACATCACCATCATCAAAGACCAAAAGTAGATAAAACCACAAAGATGGGGAAAGAACAGAGCAGAAAAACTGGAAACTCTAAAAAGCAGAGCGCCTCTCCTCCTCCAAAGGAACGCAGTTGCTCACCAGCAACGGAACAAAGCTGGGCGGAGAATGACTTTGACGAGCTGAGAGAAGAAGGCTTCAGACGATCAAATTACTCCGAGCTACGGGAGGATATTCAAACCAAAGGCAAAGAAGTTGAAAACTTTGAAAAAAATTTAGGAGAATGTATAACTAGAATAACCAATACAGAGAAGTGCTTAAAAGAGCTGATGGAGCTGAAAACCAAGGCTCGAGAACTACGTGAAGAATGCAGAAGCCTCAGGAGCCAATGCGATCAACTGGAAGAAAGGGTATCAGCGATGGAAGATGAAATGAATGAAATGAAGTGAGAAGGGAAGTTTAGAGAAAAAAGAATAAAAAGAAATAAGCAAAGCCTCCAAGAAATATGGGACTATGTGAAAAGACCAAATCTACGTCTGATTGGTGTACCTGAAAGTGACGGGGAGAATGGAACCAAGTTGGAAAACACTCTGCAGGATATTATCCAGGAGAACTTCCCCAATCTAGCAAGGCAGGCCAACATTCAGACTCAGGAAATACAGAGAACGCCACAAAGATACTCCTCGAGAAGAGCAACTCCAAGACACATAATTGTCAGATTCACCAAAGTTGAAATGAAGGAAAAAATATTAAGGGCAGCCAGAGAGAAAGGTCGGGTTACCCTCAAAGGGAAGCACATCAGACTAACAACGGACCTCTCGGCAGAAACTCTACAAGCCAGAAGAGAGTGGGGGCCAATATTCAACATTCTTAAAGAAAAGAATTTTCAACCCAGAATTTCATATCCAGCCAAACTAAGCTTCATAAGTGAAGGAGAAATAAAATACTTTCCAGACAAGCAAATGCTGAGAGATTTTGTCACCACCAGGCCTGCCCTAAAAGAGCTCCTGAAGGAAGTGCTAAATATGGAAAGGAACAACCAGTACCAGCCGCTGCAAAATCATGCCAAAATGTAAAGACCATCGAGACTAGGAAGAGACTGCATCAACTAACGAGCAAAATAACCAGCTAACATCATAATGACAGGATCAAATTCACACATAACAATATTAACTTTAAATGTAAATGGACTAAATGCTCCAATTAAAAGACACAGACTGGAAATTGGATAAAGAGTCAAGACCTATCAGTGTGCTGTATTCAGGAAACCCATCTCACGTGCAGAGACACACATAGGCTCAAAATAAAAGGATGGAGGAAGATCTACCAAGATCTTTAAACCAACAAAGATCAAAAGAGATGAAGAAGGCCATTACATAATGGTAAAGGGATCAATTCAACAAGAAGAGCTAACTATTCTAAATATATATGCACCCAATACAGGAGCACCCAGATTCATAAAGCAACTCCTGAGTGACCTACAAAGAGACTTAGACTCCCACACATTAATAATGGGAGACTTTAACACCCCACTGTCAACATTAGACAGATCAATGAGACAGAAAATCAACAAGGATACCCAGGAATTGAATTCAGCTCTGCACCAAGTGGACCTAATAGACATCTACAGAACTCTCCACCCCAAATCAACAGAATATACATTTTTTTCAGCACCACACCACACCTATTCCAAAATTGACCACATAGTTGGAAGTAAAGCTCTCCTCAGCAAATGTAAAAGAACAGATATTATAACAAACTATCTCTCAGATCACAGTGCAATCAAGCTAGAACTCAGGATTAAGAATCTCACTCAAAACCACTCAACTACGTGGAAACTGAACAACCTGTTCCTGAATGACTACTGGGTACATAACGAAATGAAGGCAGAAATAAAGATGTTCTTTGAAACCAACGAGAACCAAGACACAACATACCAGAATCTCTGGGATGCATTCAAAGCAGTGTGTAGAGGGAAATTAATAGCACTAAATGCCCACAAGAGAAAGCAGGAAAGATCCAAAATTGACACCCTAACATCACAATTAAAAGAACTAGAAAAGCAAGAGCAAACACATTCAAAAGCTAGCAGAAGGCAAGAAATAACTAAAATCAGAGCAGAACTGAAGAAAACAGAGACACAAAAAACCCTTCAAAAAATTAATGAATCCAGGAGCTGGTTTTTTGAAAGGATCAACAAAATTGATAGACCGCTAGCAAGACTAATAAAGAAAAAAGAGAAGAATCAAATAGATGCAATAAAAAATGATAAAGGGTATATCACTACCGATCCCACAGAAATACAAACTACCATCAGAGAATACTACAAACACCTCTATGCAAATAAACTAGAAATTCTAGAAGAAATGGATAAATTCCTTGACACATACACTCTCCCAAGACTAAACCAGGAAGAAGTTCAATCTCTGAATAGACCAATAACAGGATCTGAAATTGTGGCAATAATCAATAGCTTACCAACCAAAAAGAGTCCAGGACCAGATGGATTCACAGCCGAATTCTATCAGAGGTACAAGGAGGAACTGGTACCATTCCTTCTGAAACTATTCCAATCAATAGAAAAAGAGGGAATCCTCCCTAACTCATTTTATGAGGCCAGCATCATCCTGATACCAAAGCCGGGCAGAGACACAACCAAAAAAGAGAATTTTAGACCAATATCCTTGATGAACATTGATGCAAAAATCCTCAATAAAATACTGGCAAACCGAATCCAGCAGCCCATGAAAAAGCTTATCCACCATGATCAAGTGGGCTTCATCCCTGGGATGCAAGGCTGGTTCAATATATGCAAATCAGTAAATGTAATCCAGCATATAAACAGAACCAAAGACAAAAACCACATGATTATCTCAATAGATGCAGAAAAGGTCTTTGACAAAATTCAACAACCTTCATGCTAAAAACTCTCAGTAAATTAGGTATTGATGGGATGTATCTCAAAATAATAAGAGCTATCTGTGACAAACCCACAGCCAATATCATACTGAATGGGCAAAAACTGGAAGCATTCCCTTTGAAAACTGGCATAAGACAGGAATGCCCTCTCGCACCACTCCTATTCAACATAGTGTTGGAAGTTCTGGGCAGGGCAATTAGGCAGGAGAAGGAAATAAAGGGTATTCAATTAGGAAAAGAGGAAGTCAAATTGTCCCCGTTTGCAGACAACATGATTGTATATCTAGAAAACCCCATTGTCCCAGCCCAAAATCTCCTTAAGCTGATAAGCAACTTCAGCAAAGTCTCAGGATACAAAATCAATGTACAAAAATCACAAGCATTCTTATACACCAACAACAGACAAACAGAGAGCCAAATCATGAGTGAACTCCCATTCACAATTGCTTCAAAGAGAATAAAATACCTAGGAATCCAACTTACAAGGGACGTGAAGGACCTCTTCAAGGAGAACTACAAAGCACTGATCAAGGAAATAAAAGAGGATACAAACAAATGGAAGAACATTCCAGGCTCATGGGTAGGAAGAATCAATATCATGAAAATGGCCATACTGCCCAAAGTAATTTACAGATTCAATGCCATCCCCATCAAGCTACCAATGACTTTCTTCACAGAATTGGAAAAAACTACTTTAAAGTTCATTTGGAACCAAAAAAGAGCCCGCATTGCCAAGTCAATCCTAAGCCAAAAGAACAAAGCTGGAGGCATCACGCTACCTGACTTCAGACTATACTACAAGGCTACAATAACCAAAACAGCATGGTACTGGTACCAAAACAGAGATATAGACCAATGGAACAGAACAGAGCCCTCAGAAATAATGCTGCATATCTACAACTATCTGATCTTTGACAAGCCTGACAAAAACAAGCAATGGGGAAACGATTCCCTATTTAATAAATGGTGCTGGGAAAACTGGCTAGCCATATGTAGAAAGCTGAAACTGGATCCCTTCCTTACACCTTATACAAAAATCAATTCAAGATGAATTAAAGACTTATATGTTAGACCTAAAACCATAAAAACCCTAGAAGAAAACCTAGGCATTACCATTCAGGACATAGGCATGGGCAAGGACTTCATGTCTAAAACACCAAAAGCAATGGCAACAAAAGCCAAAATTGACAAATGGGGTCTAATTAAACTGAAGAGCTTCTGCACAGCAAAAGAAACTACCATCAGAGTGAACAGGCAACCTACAAAATGGGAGAAAATTTTTGCAACCTACTCATCTGACAAAGGGCTAATATCCAGAATCTACAATGAACTCAAACAAATTTACAAGAAAAAAACAAACAACCCCATCAAAAAGTGGGCAAAGGACATGAACAGACACTTCTCAAAAGAAGACATTTATGTAGCCAAAAAACACATGAAAAAATGCTCGCCATCACTGGCCATCAGAGAAATGGAAATCAAAACCACAGTGAGATACTGTCTCACACCAGTTAGAATGGCAATCATTAAAAAGTCAGGAAACAACAGGTGCTGGAGAGGATGTGGAGAAATAGGGACACTTTTACACTGTTGGTTGGACTGTAAACTAGTTCAACCCTTGTGGAAGTCAGTGTGGCGATTCCTCAGGGATCTAGAACTAGAAATACCATTTGACCCAGCCATCCCATTACTGAGTATATACCCAAAGGACTATAAATTATGCTGCTAGAAAGACACATGCACACGTATGTTTATTGCGGCATTATTCCCAATAGCAAAGAGTTGGAACCAACCCAAATGTCCAACAATGATAGACTGGATTAAGAAAATGTGGCACATATACACCATGGAATACTATGCAGCCTTAAGAAATGATGAGTTCATGTCTTTTGTAGGGACATGGATGAAATTGGAAATCATCATTCTCAGTAAACTATCGCAAGAACAAAAAACCAAACACCGCATATTCTCACTCATAGGTGGGAATTGAACAATGAGAACACATGGACACAGGAAGGGGAACATCACACTCTGGGGATTGTTGTGAGGTGGGGGGAGTGGGGAGGGATAGCACTGGGAGATATACCTAATGCTAGATGACGAGTTAGTGGGTACAGCACACCAGCATGGCACATGTATACATATGTAACTAACCTGCACATTGCGCACATGTACACTAAATCCTAAAGTATAATAATAATTAATAAATAAATAAATTAAAAAAAAAAAAGAAGTGGTCCCGAGCCTGACAGGGAACTCAAGACCTGCTCTCACCAAACCAAAAAATAATGAATGAATGTAGTCCACACGTACAGACATGCCTCTCAGGCAGTCTGTTTTCTCATTCTTAAATATAAATGGGCAATCCGAATCTTCAGACATTTGAGGAAGAATGCAGCACGAAAAAAAAGCGCAGTAGAATAAATATCCCAGAAAATTCGAGAAACAGAGATCACTTATAATAACTATATTATATTCAGGGAGATTTGAGAAGATAATATATTCATAAAACAAAAAAGATGCCATGAACAAGAGAGACAAAAAAGTACCCATGGAGATTTTATATATATATAAAATGTATAGATGTGTGTGTATGTGTGTATATATGTGTATATGTTATGTATATTTGTATGTTCACATATAAAATATATAAATGTGTGTGTGTGAATCTTTTTAAATGAGCAGATTGGGTGGACAAAGAGGAAAATATATTCCAAAAATAGTAAAAATCTAACAATTGGAAAATATGAGATAAAATGTTAGACATTAGGACCAATCCATGTACTCTAACATATGGCATGTAAAAGCTTCACCGAAAGGAAAGAGAAAATATAGAAGGAGAAAATAGAAAAGAGATAATGCAATAAACTTTTTAGAACTGAAGAGGACGAGATCTTTCCAATTAAAAATTTCTATGAAGTGCTGAATAAGAAAACACCTATAAACACATATAATGAATAAGAAAACACCTATAGCTAGAGATAGCAAAATTTCAGACCACCAGAAATTTTTTAAAAATCCTAAAAATGTCCAGATAGAAAATGTTAACAGAAGTGCAGCTCACCTTTAAAGGAAGTCATAATCAGCAACACTATATCAAAAACTGGTTTCAAGCCAATCCGATAACCTCTATGACTTTTTCGATAAGATATTAGTAAAATTATTTCCTAACTTTGCCAAAGTTAAGTTATCAGTTAAACCCTGTATATCTTAATGGCCCATCCAGCTCAATTAGGCCTTCAAGATGTGGTACGATGGTACAATGCCTTTTTGAAGACAATGGTACAATGTCTTTAAACTAAAAGTGTAAGGGAAAATTGTTTTCTACTGGTTAATGGTTATCTTTGGGTGGCAAAGTGACCACTTATTTCATTTGTCTTTGAAGTGTTTTCATATTATTCTCTACTGTTTTCCAGAGAAGGATGTAATATGTTTTTATAGTTTTATTTTTATTTATTTATTTTTTTTAATTATAGTTTTTAAGTTTTAGGGAACATGTGCATAATGTGCAGGTTTGTTACATATGTATACATGTGCCATGTTGGTGTGCTGCACCCATTAACTCATTATTTAACATTAGGTATATCTCCTAATGCTATCCCTTCCTGCTCCCCCCACCCCACAACAGGCCCTGGTGTGTGATGTTGCCCTTCCTGTGTCCATGTGTTCTCATTGTTCAATTCCCACCTGTGAGTGAGAACATGCGGTGTTTGGTTTTTTGTCCTTGCGATAGTTTGCTGAGATGATGGTTTCCAGCTTCATCCATGTCCCTACAAACGACATGAACTCATCATTTTTTATGACTGCGTAGTATTCCATGGTGTATATGTGTCACATTTTCTTAATCCAGTCTATCATTGTTGGACATTTCCAGTAACAGACAAACAGAGAGCCAAATCATGAGTGAACTCCCATTCACAGTTGCTTCAAAGAAAATAAAATACCTAGGAATCCAACTTACAAGGAACATGAAGGACCTCTTCAAGGAGAACTACAAAGCACTGATCAAGGAAATAAAAGAGGATACAAACAAATGGAAGAACATTCCAGGCTCATGGATAGGAAGAATCAATATCATGAGAATAGCCATACTGCCCAAGGTAATTTATAGATTCAATGCCATCCCCATCAAGCTACCAATGACTTTCTTCACAGAATTGGAAAAAACTAAATTTCATATGGAACCAAAAAAGAGCCCGCATTGCCAAGTCAATCCTAAGCCAAAAGAACAAAGCTGAAGTCATCATGCTACTTGACTTCAAACTATACTACAAGGCTACAATAACCAAAACAGCATGGTACTGGTACCAAAACAGAGATATAGACCAATGGAACAGAACAGAGCCCTCAGAAATAATGCTGCATATCTACAACTATCTGATCTTTGACAAGCCTGACAAAAACAAGCAATGGGGAAACGATTCCCTATTTAATAAATGGTGCTGGGAAAACTGGCTAGCCATATGTAGAAAGCTGAAACTGGATCCCTTCCTTACACCTTATACAAAAATTAATTCAAGATGGATTAAAGACCTATATGTTAGACCTAAAACCATAAAAACCCTAGAAGAAAACCTAGGTAATACCATTCAGGACATAGGCATGGGCAAGGACTTCATGTCTAAAACACTAAAAGCAATGGCAACAAAAGCCAAAATTGACAAATGGGATCTAACTGAACTAAAGAGCTTCTGCACAGCAAAAGAAACTACCATCAGAGTGAACAGGCAACCTACAGAATTGGAGAAAATTTTCGCAACCTACTCATCTGACAAACGGCTAATATCCAGAATCTACAATGAACTTCAACAAATTTACAAGAAAAAAACAACCCCATCAAAAAGTGGGCAAAGGATATGAACAGACACTTTTCAAAAGAAGACATTTATGCAGCCAACGGACACATGAAAAAATGCTCATCATCACTGGCCACCAGAGAAATGCAAATCAAAACCACAATGAGATACCATCTCACACCAGTTAGAAGGGCGATCATTAAAAAGGAAACAACATGTGCTGGAGAGGATGTGGAGAAATAGGAACACTTTTACACTGTTGGTGGGACTGTAAACTAGTTCAACCATTGTGAAAGTCAGTGTGGCGATTCCTCAGGGATCTAGAACTAGAAATACCATTTGACCCAGCCATCCCATTACTGGGTATATACCCAAAGGATTATAAAACATGCTGCTATAAAGACACATGCACACATATGTTTATTGCGGCACTATTCACAATAGCAAAGACTTGGAACCAACACAAATGTTTTTATAATTTTAAAAGTGTGATATGCAGAAGCAAACACAAAATACGAAATACCACAGATTGCCGAATCAGTGCTAAATAGTGCCGCTTTATTACACAACACCTTTAAAATATTTCATTTCTACTGAGTGATGAACTGAGATTGTATTAGCCTTCTTGGTGACAATAGCTTTCCTGAATCCTAATGAATTTATTGACAGTCTGGACCCCTAAACTATTTTTCATCAGTGTATACCTTAGACAGCTCTCCTGTATTAGTCCATTTTCACACTGCTGATGAAGACAAACCTGAGACTGGGCAGTTTACAAAGAAAAAGAGATTTAATAGACTCACAGTTCCATGTAGCTGGGGAGGACCCACGATCATGGCGGAAGGCAAAAGGCAAATCTTACATGGCAGCAGGCAAGAGAGAATGAGAACCAAGTGGAAAGGGAAACCCCCTATAAAACTATCAGATCTCGTGAGACTTATTGACTACCACGAGAAAATTATGGGGGAAACCGCCCCCATGATCCAATTATCTCCCACCAGGTCCCTCCCACAACTCATAGGAATTATGGGAGCTACAATTCAAGATGAGATTTGGGTGGGGACACAGCCAAACCATATCATCTCCCTTGCTCAGGACCTGAGCATTTCTTTCCTGTTTACTTGTTTGTAGTTATGTCAAAAACTTTACATTATTCCTTTTAAATTCTTTTTATTTGAACAACCGTCATGTATGTTGTTGAAATTTTTGTGGATGATTTTTATCTCATATAAGAAACCTAAACTAATATATCTGTGAGTCTTCATGCTAAAATAAGTTGAGTCCTTTGCTTGTCACACTGTGTCTGGGTCTGTGTAGGAAAGGAGGAAAAATTATCCACTGTAAGGAGAAATAGAATTTAATTCCTTCTGGCTCCAAAGAGACTGCTTATCACACTGGAAAAGGTCATTTGCAAAATTGTTTCCTTCTGGCCTAAAATAGATGGCACACTTCCCCTAGAGTGAATGATTCACTCTTATCTCTTTGGATTTAATCCTTAGGCTGGAAAAGTGACCTAATGAGTATAAACTCCTTATTCATGTCAGGCAAGGGCATTGGGACATCCGGGTCTCATTTACTTCACCGGAAGCAACATCCCAGTTAGTGAAGATTCACCTCATAGAATAAAGGTCACAATTTAAGGGTGAAGAGTTTATTCACAGACTTGTTTCAATCATCATATTAAGCAGAACAATTTTTTTAGCTGATTTTGGGAGAAAAAAACACGTTGGATAATCATCAGTGGTTTTAAATAGTTGGATTGATCTATCAATCAAAATTACCATCTAACAAAAGAAGTACTATACTTACCAAAGTCACAACATTTCTATCATGACGACTGGTGCAGTGTATGATTAAAACCCGCCTTTCACTTTGTTTTCATTTCGTCTAAGATACTACGTGCAATTTGAGACAGGTGAAATGTTAATTACTGGTCTGATGATGTAGAGAATGACTAATGGAATAATGTGGTAGCTCACTGAGATTCCACATTATGTATAGACAAATCCTAATTATGGTATTTAAGAATAAAATTAGAAGAGGCTGGGTTTTAAATAACTATTGGGAGTGGTTAAATATACACACTTAACTTGCCTTCATTTTTTTTTCTCAGGTGTGGAAATAAAATTCAACACTGTGGAGTTCACAAAGCTGGGAAGGAAAGTCAGTCAAAATTTAATACTCAGAGCACTTTCCTGTATACTTGGCACTTCATGGTCTTAAAAAGGAGTTCCCATGACAAAATTGTTTATAATTTAATGAGGGAGATGAGAAAGATGCAGTAACTGACCTATAAGCACAACCAGGCATGGTGGCTCACGCCTGTAGTCCCAGCACTTTGGGAGGCTGAGGCAAGCGGATTTCTTGAGCTAAGGAGTTTGGGACCAGCCTGGGCAACATGATGAGATCCCATCTCTACAAAAAAAATACAAAAATTAGCCAGGCATGGAGGCATGAATCTATGGACCCAGCTACTCAGGAGGCTGAGGTGGGAGGATCACTCAAACCCAGGAGGTGGAGGCTGCAGTGAGCTGACATCACGCCACTGCACTGCAGCCTAGATGACAGAGTGAGACCAAAACGCACAAAGAAATGGCCTATGAACAAAGGGAGCTGAGGGAAACATGATATAGCATATACAACAGATGTAAGGACAGAGGCTGCATAGAGGTGAGCACTGGAATCCACAGGAAGATGGGCTGAGAGATGATGTGAAAAGGGAGATGATGAGATGGACCGTATCGATGGAGTTACATATCTTGGTGAAGTCAATTAGAGGCAACATTGGGTTATGGTTTCATTTTAGTTGTGGGAAAAAAATCACAGATGTAGGAGAGGATTAAAGAGGATGTAGTCCACTCCCCTTATATCAAAAGCTTTCTGCAGCCCTCCCAGTAGGACAATCCAAAAGGAGTCTGCTTTATCTTTAGAGATTTCCCTGTCTTTATTTATAGTCTCTGGGGCCTTTCACAAAAACCATTCTGGCAGTTCAATGTCCAGACTGGCTGACCCTTTGGGGACAATCTTTCTATGTAGTACAGTTGGCATTTTTTAAAAGAAAATACTGTCAGTTAGTGTGTAAGTGAGCCAAATCAATAACATTAGCTGATAACACATATTCCTGCCATGCTTTCAAAGTCTAATCTTGAACCTACCAGAGTACAGTGAGGATCGTCTACTTTTTTCTTGTTGGCATTACCTTGGGTATCAGCACAGTTTGTATAAAGCCTGCTGACTGCTTCTCTATTGCAAACCTACAAAGTGAATTGCTTGCATGTGCAGAAAAAATGAAACTTTGGAGGGTATACTCTTTTAATTTCAGAAAGCATCCAAGAAAAACAAAACTAAGCCCATTGGATTTAAACCTCTTTAAGGAGCTCTTAAATATCTCACATAAAATACTCTTAGTATTTAAGTTCAAAAGGCATATTAGCTGGACACGAGTAAAAGGGGTGAGAGATGAAGAGGGTAGGTGACATGGGAAAATAAATTAAGCCTCAATTTCTGAAGCAGGAATGATATACTTGGAAGTGTTTATAAACTATAGAAGTTACACAGCATACAGTGTTGTTATTGTTGTTATTTTATGCTCTATAACTTTGGGCTAGCCCATTCAACTACTCTAAGACTTCTTTCTTTGCCTTATAAAGTGATGGAATTATAGAATCTCCAAGGCCAGGCTTCTTGCAGGTCTAAAATATTTATGTATATTAGACACATTTACTCCATGAATTCCTTACATTAACTTCAAAATCAAATCCTAATACTAGGCAGAAGAAAACTGTTATCAGTAAGAGCACTGGCTCCCAAGTAGCAAACCCTGTGTGTCTATGAGGTAGCTTCCACTGGAGACTAACTTCTCTAAATGATCTATTGATGTCGGCATTGCTCATCATTGATACTTTTACACAGCTTGCTTAAGAACTGTATTTAACAAATGGCACTGAGAATTTTTAGTGTTAACCTGAGAAGCAGCTCTGCTCATCTGCATTTGTTAAGGTTGTGAGAAGAGGAAGCAATCTGTAATTTACTGGTGCATCCTAATTAAAAATGGAGAATGAAAATAATGTTGCGCTCTCATCAGAGGCACTTAGCCTGATTGGGCGCTTGGTTTTTGTGCAGCATAAAATTGCTGCAAATATTTTCATATGTCTAAAGTGGGGATAACAAAGAAAATGCAATAAATTCACCGGCATCAATGTTACCACTACTTACTACAATTGCTCCATTATGTTCTATTTGCTGGATTTGTTGGGATTATTTATTTCACTGCTGGGCCATTTTACAAAGGATTCTAGATATTTTCTGTTTTAAAGGAGCTTGGCTTAAGCATGTTGATATTAGTCCTTACCCTCAAAATAGTCTGATATGGTTTGGCTCTGTGTCCCCTTTCAAATTTCATCTCAAATTGTAATCCCCGTTTATCAAGGGAGGGACCTGGTAGGAGGTAATTGGATCATGGGGCCAGTTTTCCCCATGCTGTTCTCATGCTAGTGAGTGAGTTCTCACAAGTGCTGATGGTTTAAAAGTGTTTGGCTTTCCCTCTCCCCACCCCCACAAGCTGCCATGTAAGACACGCCTTGCTTCCCCTTTGCCTTCCACCATGATTGTAAGTTTCCTGAGGCCTCCCCAGCCATGTAGAACTGTGAGTCAATTAAACCTCTTTCCTTATAAATTGCCTGTCCTCAGGCAGTTCTTTATAGAAGTGTGAAAATGAACTAATACATAGTCCAAGTAAGCACTTCCTAATGAACTCCAAATATCTCAGATAGTTCCATAATTTGCGCCAAAGCAAATAGAAATCAATGGGTCATAATATCAGCACAGAGTGGACTGTGTCTCTGGCTAACTTTAAGAAGATCAGATGGAATTCTGCACATGATGTTCCTATAGTGTCTGTCTCCTGTTTCTAGAATAAGTCCCAACCTGGAAGTTTTTGGTTCTCCACATACAATATGGAAGTGGTCTGGATAGCATACAGGACTTATTTCTGAGCTATTCTGCCATAAACACCCTTGTCAAGAGAAAATATTAATAATAAGATCAGTCAAATTGATGTGGATGCCTCAAGTAGGAAGGTAATTATAGATTAATAAATTATGATTTGATGAGGAACAAAGATCAGAAATCAAGATGGTTGAATGTATATAGAAGCAGTATGTCTAAAATTCAATATAGAATTAAGGTGTTGCTCTTGAGTTGGGTACCCTGAGGCATGGGCTGCAGAGAAGCCTGAGGAAGAAGCCAGATGCAGTTCCTCTGAAGAGTTGATCTCGTGGGGCTTAGCAGAGAGGAAGCCAGGTATGAGGGAATGGGATGAAAACTATAAAAACTGGAACACCAGGTGACAGGGAGACTGACTGAGAGGACTGCAAGAGAAAGAAATTCCCCCAAATTCCTAAATGTCTGAGTGCGCAACTATAATTCGTAGGTAACTTGAGGTTTCTATCAGGGATGGGGAGGCAGCTGTTAAGGGTCCAAGTTGCCTGGGATTCCATAGGGGTGCTATCTGGCCTCTTTTCAGAAACTATTTAAGCAATATCATTTTGTTAAGAGACTTTATTATGATATTTTAAAAATAAACTTTATTCTTTATAGCTGTTTTAGGTTCACAGCAAAACTGAACAGAAAGTGCAGAGAGTTTCCATATACTCCTGCCCTCCTGTGTATGTATAGCCTCCCTCACTATTGACATCTCACATCACAGTGGTACATTTGCTACAACTGATGAGCCTACACTGATACATCGTTATCACCCAAAGTCCATCATTTACATTCAGGCTCCCTCTTGGTGTTGTACATTCTATGGGTTTGGACAAATGTATAATGATTGGCATCCACCGTTATTGTATCATCCATAATAGTTTCACTACCCTAAAAATTCTCTTTGTTCTGCCTATTCATTTCTCCCTCCTCTCCAATCTCTTGGGACTTTTAAAACTGCATATGGACAAAAATAAAGATAACTTTGAGAAGGGTAAAATGACAAGAGTCAGGTTAACTCTTCTGTCAATGTGATTTTTACTCAAATTCTCCAGGTGATAATATTCATGGGATACTGTGAATTTTGGCATATTTCTCTTCCTGGGAGCATTGGAAATCAGAAATTACATATGGGTGCTGCAAAAAGATACTGAGCCTTAGGGGACCATCCCAGCCTCTCAGTGTCCCTCTTCCTCCCTTGCACTCAGATGCTGATGGTCCTTCTATGGGCCCATAGGGGAAACTTGAAGGTGGGTTACTTCCAGCTCAAGCTTCACCATCCTCTCCCTATTTCTCATCCTCAAAGGGCTGCTTTGTGCATTCCTTCCCAAAGCAAGTCCTTGTTCGTGGCATGGGAGGAACCTCACAGGCAAGCAAAAAGCATCCTCTCCCATCAGGCTCACCAGAGCAGGAGCCGGTGTCTCCAAGATAGCATGCTCAGGCTCCATCCACCCACCCCACTGGCCTCTGCACACAGGCATAGGTGACTCTAGTCTCATTGAATCTCCAGCTGTGGGTTCCATCACTAAACTTTTGCTGATTTTACCCAAGGGAAGGTAACAGCGACAAACAACTCTCACTGGCTCTCATCTTCTTTTCCTTTTAGATATCTAAATATTCTCCATTTTTAGTAGAAGATTTTTCAAGTCTAGGCTCATCTGAGAATCCTTCCTTTTGGAATAATCCATTGGTTTCTTTCCTCACCACACTTGCCACAAAACATAATCTTAAGTTGTCTTTTTATTCTTCGTAAGAAAGGAAACCACTTACAACTGTTTCTCTTATTTTTTAAAATACATCTGTCCCCAAAGAGCAGAAAGGAAATGTGCATGTTCCTCTTCCCCTAGGACCATATCCCCTTAACAAATGAACATTCGTTCCCGGATGCTGTGTTTGAGATTCTGTGTTACACCCAGAGATGGACCAAGAAGGAGGCAGTGTTGTTAGTCGCCTGAGTCTCAAAATCAACAAACAAACAAAATCTCTAGAAACTAAAACATTACTGGAAATGTAACAGCAAGAAAAATTATATATATAAAATATAATAGAATATATAATATTTATCATATATATATATATAAAATCAGGGAAAGTAGCATTTGGTTTAAGATGAATAAATGATGAGTCACTAGGTGTGATATTGAGGCTCCCAAGAGGTGGGCTTTTACAACAACCAATGGTCAAGTAAATATCTTCTCAAGACCGTGGGTCATTTTAATTGCAGGGCTTTTGTTTTGCTGAGAGGGTACCTATGAGTTTGAGAGAGCGGAGTTTCTCAGGACAAGAAAAGTAAGACTGACCATTGCCCCCAACAATCCATCATCCCCTGCTTTCCCTTCTGCAACATTCTGCCTCTTCCACGTAGACATGTTTAAAAAAAAAAAAAAAACAATATTTAAAGACAGCTACAGTGGAGGAGTGACAAGTTACTAACCTGCTCAGGAGGCTCACATGACTGAGTCTAGTTCTGATTGTACCAATAGATAAGATTCTTTCTCATTCCAACCCTTGCCATTTTTGAGCATGGGGAGAGGCTGAGATCTTGCCTTAACAGCAGTACTCAAACCTGGCTTCGCATTAGAATAATCTGAGTAGCTTTCAAAAAAAGGAAATATATATGTTTCTTTCCAGTGTGAAATCAGACTAATACAACATGCAAACACACATGACTACAATTTCTTTGAGTTTAGGAAATGTGTCTTATTCATCTTTGCATCCTGGAGGCTTGGATTGGCTGTGGGTTGAATTTTTCTGTCCTTCCAGAACTCATATGTTTAAACTCTAACCCCTATTGTGATGGTATTTGGAGGTGAGGGTTTTCGACGAAAGTGGAGTCTTTATTAGTGGGATAAATGCCCTTATAAGAAGAAATAAGAGAGAGATGATTTATCTCTCCTCCATGTGAGAATATGGCAAGAAAGCAGCTGTCTATAAATTGGAAAGAGGCCTCACACCAAGAACCCGACCATTCTGGCACCCTGATCTCAGACTTGTAGCCTTCCTAACTATGAGAAATAAATGTTGTTGCTTCAGCCACCCAGGCTATGGTAGTTTGTTACAGCAGCCTAAGCTGACTAGAACAGTGAGCAATCAGTAATCTGTATCAGTATCTCTAGAAGTGTATCAGTATCTCTGTATCAGTATCTCTAGAGGTGATGCCCATAAATCTGAATTTTAAAGCCTACCCATTTCATTGTGATGCATTTAGCCAGGCCTGACTCCAAGAACCTACATGGAGAAGCACTGAGGCAAACATTGTGGCAGTGTGCATATTGAGTGTGCTTCCTTCTGGCTTCTGTATATGTGCACTGGGAGTCAGGCACCTTTGACATTTTCTCCTTTGCAGTCTGTGTGCTCAGCTCATATAAAGATGCCCTGACAATCCTAGTTCTCATGTACATGTAGAAAGAATGGATGATGAATCTGGGATTAGTTTATTTCACTCTCCTATTCCTTTTTCCATAGAGAGCCAGGCTTAGCATGCAGTGTAAAACAAAGGAAAAGTATTCAATACCAGTCCTCTGAATGAGAAGTTAATAGTGAACTATTTCAGGCCCTCTATTGACCATTAATGATCTAAGTGAAGAACTGGAGTTAGTGAGGTTTGCTGATGGCATAATCGGCATCAGTCAGTAAGAGTTGCAAAGGAATAAGGGCACTCCAGATAGGCTTTAAAGTTAGGAAATCTAATAAAATAACTTCTAATGATATTGGATTTGTGAACCTTTCAGCCATTCTGCAGAAAAGCACTAAGTGCTGGTGTCATGAGTTCAAGAAAACAGCTGCCAGAAATCATTATGGGACTCTGGTTTACATGTTTGCAACTTCATAGTGTGTTTGTGGAAAATTAATGAACAATGCACTTAGAAGCCACTTTGCCCTTTTCCATAATTATTTGAGTAGTTAATGACTTTGCATTAGGGTTTATGAAAAAAATGAGATCATATGAAAATCTGGACCTTCTATCTAGAGCATATAAGATGGAATTCTTAATATTAACATTCTGTTTTTCCAAAGCATGTCCAACTTGAGAATACCCCAATCTCTTTCTCTGACCTCTGTCAGGCCAATCGTCTTATAGAGGGAGGTCAGAAAAATATTGATGCATAAAATCAATAATATTCAATTTGCTTAGCACATCCTACACTTATTTTCTTGTCACCTGTACTACTGTCCTCTCTCCTTCCCTCCTCATAGAGCCTCTGTCCTCTCCATACATATTGGCCAGGCATATACACAACTAGGTAGCTTTCATGCACAGCCTGAAACCTAATTCACTCCAGGGAAATGTGAATCCACAGAAGAAAAATCTCCTGAGGATCCTGGCCAGGCCACACCAACTGAACTGGGAGAGTTCAGTTCTTTTCAGCTCATCTGGGGAGCAGTTAGTTCTCTGGCATGGCAAATTATGGAGAAGGCCTATCAATGAGGGACAAAGGAATGGAAAGGCGATGTTACAACATAGATGCTCTTCAGTTGTTAATGGATGGAAGAAAGGATAGGAGAAAAAATAAAGGTTGGATACCCCTGTCCCCACCCTGTTCTTAAACATTGTCTCTTCTTTTCCTGTATCTCTGTTTAACTTTCTTTCTCACACTCAACATGTGATATGATTTGGCTCTGTGTCCCCAACCAAATCTCATCTCAAATTATAATCCCCATAATCCCCATGTGTTGAGGGAGAAACCTGGTAGGAGGTGATTGGCTCATGGGGGCAGTTTCTCCCATGCTGTCTTGTGATAGTGAATGAGTTCTCACAAGATCTGATGGTTTTATAAGGGGCTCTTCTCTCTTCACTCACGCTCTCTCCTGCCTCCTTGTGAAGAAGGTGCTTGCTTCCCTTTCACTTTCTGCCATGACTGTAAGTTACCTGAGGCCTCCTCAGCCATGCAGAACTGTGAGTCAATTACACCTCTTTTGTTTATAAATTACCCAGTCTCAGGCATTTCTTTATAGCAGTGTCAAAGCAGACGAATACAACATGTAAACACACACACACGACTACAATTTCTTTGAGTTTAGGAAATGTGTCTTATTCATCTTTGCATCCTGGAGGCTTGCCCAATAGTAAGTGCTGTGATTTGAATTTTTGTGTCCTCCCAGAACTCTTATGTTTAACCCCTATTGTGATGGTATTTGGAGGTGAGGGCTTTCGGAGGACTTAGGCCACGAAAGTGGAGTCTTCATGAATGGGATAAACACCCTTATAAGAAGAAACAAGAGAGAGATGATTTCTGTCTCCTCCATGTGAGGATATAGCAAGAAAGTGGCTGTCTATAAATCAGAAGGAGGTCTCGCACCAAGAACCCGACCATGCCGGTGCCCTGATCCTAGCGTTTATAACTATGAGAAATAAATTTTGTTGCTTCAGCCCCCAGGCTGTGGTAGTTTGTTACAGCAGCCTAAGCTGACTACAACAATGAACAATCAGTAAATGTCAAATAGATTGCTCAAGGTCAAGCATTTTAAGATATACTTTTTAATTTGAATATCCATAGGAAGTGGTAAATTGAAACAGAAAATTCCATCTTTCTTATGACTACCTTTTGGTAGCTTGGAGAAGACGTAAAGAAACCCATGCACAATTCAAACAAGGGCTCTAAGTGGCAGAGCTATATTTGAATCTGCATCCTCAGTCCATGTCCTTAACTGCAACTCTGTGCTGTTTCTCAGTCACCTGGGAAGGAAAGGTAGGTAAGGTAGATGAAAAACTTCTGCTACACAGTGAATAACCACTTGGTTGTATTACTGCTGTGGTGACTATTATTCTAATTTCCCTACTATATATCATTAGGCTACTAAATGTGTAACTCAGGATTTTGAAAATGGCCAAAAAAGACAGCCAAAGAAAATAGGATGAAGTAGTAAGCAGTGTCATCTGAAAATAAATTTATAAATGAAAGATAAAGCAGGACCTAGGCTGCACTAGCCACACTCATTTGGGGGCCTGACTCAGCAGAGCTCTGCCTGCAGGCAGCGGGTGCTGGGTCATGCCTGCATCCCACACCCAACAGGGAGGCTTCCTGAGCACAGCCCATCCAGAGCTGACTGCTTCAGGGCCCAGAGACTAAAGTGAAAAAACTAGACTACATCAGGCCTTGGCCTTTCTCAGGTGAACACAAATAACAGTAGATTTTCTCTGCAAGTAAATACACATGATAGGCAGATAGCATATTCTTTTCGTTATTCAATAAACGTTTGTTAAATACCTACTTCAGCCATCTCTCAGCATGAAGAGAAGCAGGCTGATTGCACTGTCGTGGGTCCCCCAGTGCACAGGCCTGAATACTGCGGGAGGACCCAAGTCATCACTTCCACCCGCTGAACAGGTGCTGCCTCCCAGGCCACCTCCTGCCCCTCACAAATTCAAGCCAAGATGCCCCTGCAGAGGCACACTGTTGCTCTTGGCCTGGTGACCAGGAAATTTCTGTGAGCAGAGTGGTGAGGATTCTGGATGGGAGATCCATCTACCTCTGCCCTGGGAAGACAGGCCTAAATTAACTGCCCCTGTTCTTTAAGAAGAAGAAGAAATGGGAGCTATCTCAGAATGGGCATAGCAAGTTGGAACTGGATTAATCATGTTGATATTAGAATAGCACATTTCTCTCAGGCTTCTTGATGAGTCCATGCCTCAACTGATCTTCAAACAAAAAGCACCCTTTGTCCTACGTCTTCTTTTGTCCCTTTTATACTACATCTCAACCTGTCTTATGTGTCACCTGCCTCGTCCAAAATGAGGCAAGCAACCTGTGTTTCTTCCTCGGCTCTTGCTTCTTTCTTAGCCCTGCACCTGCACCAGGCAGTAACCTCAGCCTGGCTTGTCTCCCTCTTGGTTGGCCACACCTCAGCCTATAACCTCTGACCTGCCCAAAATGAATAACCCAACCTCTCAATTTCTCAGAACCTGGCCAGCCAGAACACCCAGCAGTCATAGAACTGTTTGGAGAAAATAAAGGAACTGAACTAAGTGCTCTAATGATACGTAACATATAACTTCCTAAATATATTCATAATTTATTTATAAAGTAATACTGTAGTAATAAAATAATAAGAAGGAATAGTAACATTTTAACATCTAGATGCATTTTTATTGGGAGATATATAAATTTACTAAGTAATTCTCTGTGTGAAAATAGCATATAGGCGATTGTGATACAATGGCCCACATCTTTGTCTGTCTTCACTCCCTTTTGCTTTTGTCACTTCCTGTCCTTCTATGAACCTCTTAGTTTCCTCTTTGCATTCATGTATTTTTTTCTCCTAGCTTCTAAGGATGTCTCTTTATCAAACCACCATCCAAAGCATCAATTAAGCACCTGCATATCCATAGCACTTTTTCAGGGGCTGCCTTCCCACATATTTTCTATTTATATCATTGTGTGTCTCATTTCGGACTTTCCACGTGTTTCCCAGTACATTTTGTGTCACACTCTCCTCGTGGGTTATTCTTTATGAGTCCATGTTTATTTATGTTTCTATATTGCGGCTTTATAATCCAGATTGTGACCAACCTGAATTAATTTATTATTGCTGTTATGTTCTGCATAAAGAATGACATTGAATATGGTTGCAATAAGTTGAGTGGATCAGTTAGTATTCTACTTGTGAAGTCAGGATTTCTTATAATGATTCTCTGCCCCAGTGGAATATAAAATATATATATTGTGTTGAACTCCATTTTCCTGGGATAACAGATACTTTTCTCTAACATGGTGTATTTGTCAGTGATTCATAAGCCAAGTGTGGTTTGATTTCATTTCTTATCTATTGAATGAACCAGTCCTGATTTTTCTTCACTTCACGCAGTGACCTGTGGATTAGAGATTATGTGAAGGCTGCCTAGGTTCATGAAGAATGGTTGAATCAAACGGAGGTGAATGGCAGAGGGAATTAGGACATGAACAGCAACGTAAGAGACACAAATTCATCTCTCTTGATGTCCAGATCTCTATAGATACTTCCTAATGCTTTAAGAATTTGGAATACCGGTAAAGGAGAGAAGAGATATCAGTTGATGACTTGGAGCTATGGAATGAGTTTCATGGTGATAGAATTTGTTAGATTGGAATTTCGTATGGACGCAGTGAGATCTGAGGCTCACTGAAGCAAAAGCATAGGGTCTCTATTATTCCAGGGTGGGGGTTCAAAGGTATTGTGTGGCCAAATAACAAGATAATAAACTCACCACCAGCACTGCACTTTAATGCTTTGGGAGCGCCAAATAGCAGTTTCTCCTGAGCAAGAAGAGTTGGCCTGCCATCCAAATCAATCAAGGTGACTCAATTTCATATGTTGATAGGCAACTGTCAGATGGCTTCCGAAGGTCCACTACAGTTTCCTGACACTCTTCAGCCCAGAAAGGCTTTCCAAGAATCTGATGCAAATTCTGGTCTACGGCTCCCTCCTCACACACCCAGTTCATTTAAAGGACTCAGTAGGTGTGATTTTATTCTTTCATTCAAACAATGCAGTGGAAATGTAAGTGGTTCTAAAGGGAGAAAAGAACAGAAATAGAAACCAAGGCCTGTGCAAACTGAATCAAATGGGATTTTTAAAAACGGAAAAGCTTCAAAGCTTATTTTCAGAAGAAATTGTCTTCAAAATGACTCCTACTGAGTAACATAAAATGAAAATCCATTTGAGGATATAAAAAGGATGCACCAGCTTTCCTTGTTTGGTACCACAACTTTACTATTGTGAAATGTCATCTTTTTCTGTGCTAAATTTTATTGGCCTTTTTTGGGTGTTGATGTTAATGGGATATTTTCAAAATTCCACATCTGTCCCAAGCTACAAAGAAGTATTTATAGCCATAAGTTTGTAGGACTGCTAGTTACAGGAGTTTTAAATATGGACTCTAAATATTCTACATCTTTCAAAACCATTGATTGCCATTGATCAAATAGAACTAAACTGCTTTTTAAGGCTCTTTGGATCCCTTGCATAACTACATATTGAGGGGCTGTTTTAAATGTCTATTAGATCTTAACATTTCTCTTTGGAACCATTACCATGTATCATATGACTGTAAATATAGATTCAGAGATGTTTAAAACACACATTGTTTACCTGGCAAGGCTTCATGGCTCCAAAAAAATGCATTAAAGCCCATTTTTAACTCTTCTCCAAGAATAGATTCTGAACACCTCCCATATATGAATTTTATTTTAGACTAATGGAGGAGACTATGCTACTGAGTAATTTACCCAATGTTTTAAATAAAATATATTTTCAAGGCATATGCATTCAACAATTTTGTGACTATTTGTAAAAGTAATTTGCTTTGAGTAGGGCTTTGGTAGAAGCAGCCAGACATGGTTTTACTAAAGCATTTTTTTTTTCACCTAAAGCCTCAAAAGAGAAATAAGTTCTTTACCTTTAGAGTGAAAAATTACAAGATTTTCCATTTTTATTAGTTTTTTATGTAAATACATATATATGGTTAAAATCAATATTTCAGAAGACCTGATAATAAAAAATAAATAATTACTGGAGCAGAACAAAAGAGCCTAGCAATCTCCTTCACATTTATGGAAATTTGGTATGACAGGAGTAGCACATAAACCAGTAGAGGAAAAATTGGCTGTTCAATAAATGTTGCTGAGATAATTGGTTATCCATAAGGTTAAAATAAGACCCTTACCTTATACTATGTCCAAAATAGCTCCCATGTGGGTTAAACAATTAAATGTGAAAATGAAAAAGTTTAGCATTTTTAGAAGAAAATATCAGAATGTTTTATGACCTTAGGGTAGGGAAAGATTTCTAAAGGTACAAAACCTGCACACCTTAAAAGAAAACATTGATAAATTTGAGTATATTAAAAAGTATAACATCTATATAAAATATATACAAAGTAGAAAGATAACCTAGAAAACATTTGTAATGTATGTCACAACAGATTAGTATGATATAGATAACTTCTACATATTTATTACAAAAAAAACAACACAATTGAAAAATGGGCCAAGGGTAAAAAGTAGGATAAGCATAAGAGAGGAAGGGCAAATGTCTGATAAACATATGAAAAGATGCTCTACCTTACTAATGATCAAGTAAAGGGAGAATGAATCAAAGCAATGCCGGTTTTATCTTCTCAAGTTTCCAAAATTAAAGTTTTAGGATGCCAAGAGTTGGAAAGATTTGAAGCAAGAGGAACACTCATGTGTTGCTTGTAGGAATTTTAATTGGTATCATTAGTTTAGAGATTGATTTGGCATGATATACTAAAGTTGAAGATGTGTATTCCCTACTCTCTAGCAACTCACTGCTAGCTACAAAGCCTAGAACAATGCTTGCACATGTATATTGATACATAAGTAGATGTATATTCTTTTTAAAATTGTTTTTTAAAAAAGGGTCTTGCTGTGTTATCCAGACTGGAGTGCAGTGGTGAGATCATAGCTCACTGCAGCCCCAAACTCCTGGGCTCAGGTGATCCTCCTGCCCTAACCTCCTAAGTAGATGGGACTACAGCTGCACACCACCATGCCCAGTTAATTTAATTTTTTTTTCTTTTTTTGTAGAGACAGGGTCTTGCTATTTTGCCCAGGCTGGTCTTAAACTCCTGGTCTCAAGCAATCTTCCCATTGTGGCCTCCTAAAAGCACTGGAATTATAGGTGTAAGTGACCACACCTGGCCTTAGGATATTTGTGATTATTTATAATAGTGAAGATTTGCAAACAGCCCAACTGTGCATTAATGGAACGATTAATAAATATATTGTAATCACAAATACTATATTAAATAACAAAAACAAAAATCCTGAATGAAGAAGTAGAGCTACGTATATCACGATGGAAAAATCTCAAATAAAGAATATTGAAGGAAACATTGGCAAACTAGTTACTTAAAGTAAAAAAAAATACTATGTGTTTTATAGATTTATGCCTATGAAGAAAAAAAAATTCAAATGAATGAAGAACCAATGTCAAGCTAGTCATTAACCCTGGGAAAGGTGGGTAGATGATGGATTAGAGAAGTATATTTGGTTCTTTAATTATGTTTTACTTTTTTTAGTTAAAAAAAAAGCTCTGAAAACTTTGTAAATTAGAAAAACTAGAACAAATATGGCAAAATATCTAAATTTGATAAATTTGAGATGTACTTGGATATTTATTATGTTATCTATACTTTACTTTTTTGCATTCTTAAAATATTTCTGATTTAAAATTTAAAAAAATTTAAAGTAGTCTCCTTAGACTTTCTTTCATTTTTTGTACCACTTCCCAGAGGCAACCATTATTAACCACCCTTAGGTTTCTTCTAGCAGTTTCTCCTCTATCTCTAGTTAAGCCGAATATTCCACTAATTGAAACATTATCTATTTCCCATAATGAAAGTTGTTAATTGTGCTCAAATACACCACTTTCTATCTCTCCTCAGCAATTTTTAAGCATAGTTATATCAAGATTTTTAGTTCCTTTATTGGTTCATATATAGTTTTAAGAAACATATTATATCTAAATCTTAATTTCTAATTCCATGAATTATAGATAGTATTTATTGCTGCTCTCCTGGATACACTTTACTTTTTTCCTTCCCTTCCATCTCTGAGACTTTTTCTTTTATAATTTTGCATCATTCAGATTGATAATATCCACATTCTATTCCATAATCATCATATAATCTTCTGTGCCTTTTCTCTGTGGTATACTAAAAGATCAAAATTAATAAATACTATTTGTAGTATTGTGATTATTTTAAGTGATTTAAAACACATTCAAGCAGCAAATTATAGTTTTATTCTTTTTTCCATATTTGTTTTTACGATTCCTGGAAATTTTAATCACTCTTATTTCTTGAATTACCTACCATTATCTCAAAATTTTCAGATGTCCCATAACATCAAGCATTCCATTGAGGGGCTAAAATGATTAGGAAAGATTTTTGTAAAGTAGAAATTCATCCAAACAGATAACTGAAATCACTTACTAGATGTCTAAAGCCTAGAAGAAATAAACTACTGAAAAGCATAACCCATCATTGTTAAATGGCAAAGGATTTTGTAATCTTTGGCTTTATATTAAACAGTTATTTCTTGAAGGAATAGCAACCAAGAGTGCAACTTAAATTCCATCTCTAGGAATAACCAGGAGGGTATATTTGATCTAGACTCACCATCAAATAATGACATGTCACTAAGTAATTGCAACTCTCTAATATGATAATTAATGAAAAATGCTCACTGCAATATTTGTCTATCATCATCTAATTACCTATCATTTATGATCTATTATCTATGATCTATCATCTATCATTTCTCTATTATCTATCTATCCATCCATCTATGTAATCCAGATATCTATCTATCTAAATATATGCCTATCTCTAGCTATTTTATTTCTGTTCTTGTTCCATAAAGCACACAAAGTGGTTTTCAGACTTTTAAAAGATAGCATACAGTAACCGTAAAGTGAAAAAGAAAACAAGAACAATGATAAAGATAGCAAATTCTCTTGACTCCTCCATTAGTGTAGGTAAGTGGGCCAAGTGTGTAAGATCAAGCATGAGCTAGGAAGGTAATGAAGTAACACCAGGCTGTAATGGAAGAACTCCTAGTATCATTTTCCTTCATTCAGGAGGGACTGACAATCGGGTCCAGCAGCTAACGAGACCTATGAAATGTGGAGCTCAGAGGGGAAATTGCACAGAAACGGGGCAGCACAAGAGCATCTAGCCCTTTGTGTCTGGGATGTTAGTAAACATCCAGGAGTAATTTGTGAGCAGAGAACACTGCTCAGTTTTTGAACCCATAAATCTGAAAGGGATGTAGTCAAGAAAGAGAAATAAAGTATAGTTTTATAGAGTAGGGACACTTGTGTGGCAGATCATATGATTCTGCTGTCCACTTGCATGAAGTAAATCTCCTACAATACATTCCAGTGGGTGAGTGTTTAGGTAGGCAGATGGGTGGCCCATTGGCTCTTCTAGAATTGATAAATTATACTCTTAGAGGGAATGGGTTCTGAGAAGAATAAAAGTGTCTGGCCCCAAGCAAATGTGAAATGCTATATTTACTGTCTTTTTTCAGTTCATTGTCTTCCAAATACTTTTTGAGAATATATCACACACTACGTACTTTCACATAAAGGACTGCACCAAATCCTCATGCTAACCCTGCAAGCGTGTTTCCTTATTTTTATTTGCAGAGAGGTAAAGAAGAAAGAAATAAGTAAATGAAAATACAGCATAGCTTTTAGTTACTAAGTACTGTGCCAGGTACCATTCCTATTTAATTCACAACTTCATGAGGTAGGCCTTATTTCCTTAATTTTACAATGAAGAAATCAAATCTCAGAAATGAGACAGAACTCTCCTGGTGTCAAGCTGGAAATGGTGAATGTGAACTTAAGCCTGGTGTGTGTTCCCCAGAGCTTACCTCATGGAAGGGAATTCCGCACAAGGATCCCATCAGGTGCTTTAGCAGTTGCACATATGTGTGGGGAAATTTCATTTTTAATGCACCGCTTGTCTATATATCTAAAATAAAATATACTCAGAGATGTGATATCCCAGATTTTCACGCACTGAGGACCATTACATTTGACTTTCCCTGACTTGCAAAATAAAATTGTCACAAACCTGCTTTACCCCAGTCTCCCTGTCTCAGACTTCACTCCATAATCCTTGACACCTCCCTCTTCCCCAGCCTTCCACAGCCAGTGGATCCCACAATCGTGGAGATGTCCTGAATGCCCCAGTCTGGGTCAGCATCCCACCTAACATTTGCGAAGTACTCTGTAGTACTTATTGCACTGATTATTAAATAATCATCTGTGAATTAATTTTGTTTATGTCTATCTCCCCCACAAGATTTAAATTCCATGAGGGTAGCAAGCAGTTTCTCACCACATATTTCTAGTGGTGACCTATTAAATCTATAAATAAATGCCAGGTTAAATCATTTTTGTGCAGGCCTCAGATCAAAGCTTTCCTTCCATCTCTTTTTAATTGAAGGGTATCTTGAGATTATAGGACATGCTGTCATGCTGTTAAGGAACTGTTACCAACTGTGACTCCTTTTCAGCATGAATCAAGATATTTTTTCTATGGGATGGAACCAACAACAAAAAGGGCAAAAAAGAAATTGGATGCTGACCTCTGTAACTACCAATTTCTAATTTAGGGATCCACCAAAATAGCCATATTGTTTGGTGATTGACTATAAAAAATAAAGATTATAAAATTGAACTTATGACCTACACCTAGCTTCATAAAATACCACTTTAGTCAGTTTTATATAAAGTGAGAGGTCATGAATAGTTGAATAATGACTGATACAACTCCCAAAAAATACTACTGGGCACAGAAGAGGCCCTCATTAAAATGTGTTAAATGACAGAATGAATTTAAAAACTAAAGAATGAATGAATGCCTATATCTGGTAAATGCCTGCATTAGCCATTTTGACTACTATTTTCCACTTTATTCATCAGCTATCTCTGTGCATCCTTTCTCTTTCACTTTGTAATAAAAAGCTTTAGTAAAGGTGTACCTTTATAAAGATGCTTGTTCCTTTAGAGAGTCTAGGCATATACCATTCAAATTTCTTTACGCAATCTTTGAAATAGCACCTAAGAAGTTCCTATTTCGGCCGGTCATGGTGGCTGACACCTGTAATCCCAGCACTTTGGGAGGTCAGGACAGGCAGATCACAAAGTCAGGGGATCGAGACCATCCTGGCTAACACGGTTAAACCCCATCTCGACTAAAAATACAAAAAATTAGCAGGGCATGGTGGCGGGCGCCTGTAGTCCCAGCTACTCGAGAGACTGAGGCAGGAGAATCGCTTGAACCCGGGAGACGGAGGTTGCAGTGAGCCGAGATCACGCCACTGCACTCCAGCCTGGGCGACAGAGCAAGACTACGTCTCAAAAAAAACCAAAAAAAGAATTTCCTACTTCAAGAAGCCAGAAAGCTGTGAGACCAGTGTTTATTCTTGGTTTAAAAGACAGCAGAAAGACCAAGAGAGCCTGTTTGATTTCATGCTTTTTTTTTCTTGTAATGTTTGTGTTTTGACTTTTAAAATTATTAAGATTTTCATAAATATTTGAACCCTGTGAAAATAATCTCATCAGCATTCTTTTTCTAGGTCTATAAAGCAATTACAAGCTTGAAAGTGCTATTTTATTATAATAAAAAGGAGAGTATTGGTGATATGTGGTTTGTGCTTTATTAAAGCCAGCTTGCTTAGACTTTAAAATGAGTAATTGCCAGCATAATTACTGTTTTACATTATGTGATCTGCACTCAGCTTTTTCAGTGAATCAGATGTCTTTCCACAGGTTTATGATGCTGTTGCTCACAGGACTAAAGAAAATCTAGTTAAATAATTTAGCACCTCTACCCTTAACCTATAACTGCGAATCCCCCTTTTGCTAAATTGGCCTGGAGCTTCTTTGAGTTAAGCCCAGAATAAAAATACCCACACACACCCTTGACTGCCTTGAGAGCCTTGTCTCCCTAACGTGCTCATTTCTTCCTGTCTCTTCTTTCTCTCCTGTCCACTGAAGGGCTCATGCCTTCACAGGCAGCTGCATTTCTCCTTGGGTTAAAGGGGGTGCTGTCTCACTCTCACAGACAAGGGGCTAACAAATTGCAGGGTGCGTATATCATGGGGCTCCAGACACCAAAGCATCAGTTATGTCTCATCTTTGTTTCCCCACTCTTCCTCTCTCTTGCCTTCCTTTTTACATCCCTAGACACTGAAGGCAGTAATTAAACACGTCACTCTGCCTCCTATAAATGCCTGCAATGTATATAGGCTCTAAGAGCTGGTTATCACTCATCATGCACTGCCTTCTAAAGAATTTGGTTTGTTTGTGTAGTTTTCTTACAAAATAGATTATAAGCTCTACAAGACCATGACCATCTTCTTCTTTTGTCTTACTCATAGTAACTTGGATATAGTAGGTAGTAATTAAGTACGGAAGGGAGAGTCTAACCCTACAGGATGCCTCTTCCCTGGTCTGAATTAACCCCTGAAAGCCCCAAAGAAGGAAGAAAACCTGAGATTTATATTCATTCTCCCACCATCCTTGGGTTTGGCACTAGCTTTATTTTGCTTTTGAGGCTTATGGGGGTCAGAAAAAAAAATGAAGAGAGAGTCTTTCAGTGACATGCTTGTGGTCTTCTATTTTCTCTCTAACTTATTTTTAAATGAGCCAGCATATCTGGTTAGCTATAGTTATCATCACTGAGTAGGCTCCTGATAACGCATTTTGTTGCTATTTCACCATCCTTTGCTTTTATCCTCATCTCAAAATAGACGCAACATGTACTGCGAAAGGAAATTTCTTCTATTGATGCAAAGCAATATGGAAATAAGCTTTTCCTCTTCTGGTTATAATCCTTGTATCTTGATAGGCCTCTGGCTTCTAAGATGATGACATAGATATGTTTTGCATTATTTTGAAGTTCGCTGCTCACTTAGGAAGTCGTGTTTTATGTCTTTCCTATAGCATGTTTAAGGGTGTCATTAAAAGAACAATTCACATTAGCATATCATCCTGTTCTCTCTTCCTTGCATATCTTTGTAAGAACTCAATGAAATACTATATAATGATAAACACTGCAAGAAACCAAAGAAAAATCATACAATTTATAGAAAGACTTATGGTGAGCAGATAGCAGGGACCTAGAAACTGTGAATTAACAAGCAGCCTCTGCAGCAAAGTTTTAAATTCTTCAAAACCCTCTCCTGCTGATTGTCTCTCTACTGAGCCTAATGATAATTCCTCTTGTTATTGAAGAGCAAGGTGTTTATGTGTTTTTATGGTGCATATCACCTTAGCATGAGGTGCTTAGATATATAATTTTAGAACAAGACACAGCATTTTTATATCTTTATCTACTTAATGACCTCATATTTGTCTCTCCTCTGGTGAGCTAGTGATTTGTGTTTCACTTAGGAGTCTTCAGGGATTTACCACACATACAGTGTTGTCTCTGAGGGAGATTTTTCTATGACCAAATTGAACTGGGTTAATTAGAATGTTTGCATAAATAATAATATTTCTCTAATAACAATACTGTCTAAGCAATTTATATTCAAGGAATATTTACAAACACATCATTTTCATGGAAGAAAATGCACCTCAGGTATTGACTTTACTGAGCTAACGTCCAACGAGCCAATCTGGCCATGGACTAATAATAATAATATATTCTATACTTACAGATTTCTCAAGTCATCCCCAACGCTTTCATAGATATTACCTTATTTGATTTTCAGTAGTAGAAAGATTGTTATACAATCTACATTACCTTATCTAAACACATAGGGCCAGATATGTTTCTTAAACAAAAGTTTCAGACTGTTTAAGATAGCATTGTGCATTGGCCATATATTACACGACACCCAGGGCTTGTCTGGCAGTTCCTGGAGCCAAGCTCTTTAGAATTACTACAGTGAAACTTATGAATAGCTAAACAAAATAATTTAACTAATTAATATAAAGGGTCTTATTTCACTTTAAATCAGGTTTTGACAATCAATGATTTAGGGGAAAAAGGGGGAGGTTTTCAGAGTTTGGGGGTTTAACATTTAAGTAAGAGATGGTTACCCTGTATGAAATACATGTGGCCGGGTGCAGTGGCTCATGCCTGTAATCCCAACACTTTGGGAGGTCGGATGGGCAGATCACCTGAGGTCAGGAGTTTGAGACCAGCCTGGCCAACATGGTGAAACCTCGTCTCTACTAAAAATACAAAAACTAGCCAGGCATGCTGGTGGGTGCCTGTAATTGCAGCTACTTGGCAACTGAGGCAGGATAATCACTTGAACCTGGGAGGCAGAGGTTGCAGTGAGCCAGCATTGTGCCACTGCACTCCAGCCTGGGCAACAGAGCGAGATTCTGTCTAAAAAAAAAGAAAGAAAGAAATACATGTTAAAATCCCAGGTTTTCACTGGCAAAGCCAAAAATATTCCATAGGCTATTGCATCTTAATTTCTTGTTATAAAAATAGTCTCACAAATTTGTCAATGCACTGTCCTGTTTTTTATAAAGTCTTTAATCATTCCATTTGAGTCTCCTTCTTTTTTGAATTCACATTTATGCTTTTCTCAAGAAACTTTCCCCCGGGGTGATGACTCTTATATTTTCTATTTTCAACTGTAAAAAGAACACTGGATCTTCGCTTTGGATCCAGACAGATCTAGATTTTAATCCCACTGAGGCTTTCAATAACTTACTTGAACTCTGGGAACCTTATTTTATTCACCTCTACAATGGGAATGATAATATCTATCTTGTAGTTTTTATGTGAATGTTAAAATATATATGTTGGCTGGATGTGGTGGGTCACACCTGTAATCCCAGAACTTTGCGAGGCCGAGGCAAGCAGATTGCTTGATCTCAGGAGTTCAAGACTAGTCTCAGCAACATGGCAAAATCCCACCTCTACAAAAAATACAAAAATTAGCTAGGCATGGTGGCGTGCGCCTGTAGTTCCAGCTACTTGGGAAGCGGAGGTGGGAAGATTGCTTGAGCCCAGGAAGTTGAGGCTGCAGTGCGCCATGATCATGCCACTGCACTCCAGACTGGTCAATAGAGCAAGACCCTGTCTCAAAAAATATACGCGCGTGTGTGTGTGTGTGTGTGTGTGTACAAGATACAACAGTGCTTGGTCTAAACGAATTGGTAGCAAAGATTGCTCATTGTGTACCCAATGTCTCTGTTATCCTCTTCTCTCTTGATGGCAGAACCTTAATTTTAGCTGGTGCATGGCGACATCTCCCAGCCTTCCTTGCAGCTAGGTATGGTCATGACACAAAGTTATGGCCAATGAAATGAAAGCAGAAGCTCTGGGTGGCACCATCCAGGAGACCTTAGGAAACAGTGGGCATGTTCTTTTTGTTATTTCTGTTTTTCCTTCCTCTACCCTGGGATCCCCATAAGGTTCTCCAGCAGAAACCCCTGGACTGTGATGAAGAACCTCGCCCTATGCATGATGGAGTGATGAGCAGAACAAACCTGGGTGGCTCCTGATGACTCTACGGAGCTGACCTCCCAGCCCTGCACTGCCTATGCCCAGTTTCTTGCATATGAGAGAGAAACGAAAGTCCATCTTGTTAAGCTGCTGTTATTTAGAGGTGTCCAGTGCCTACAGCTGAACCTAATTCTAACTGATAAAACTTGCAGTAAATGTTTCTTGCTTCTCATAATCTGCTTTTCATTAGTACCTTTAAACTCTCTTTGCAGTTCTTCTGAACCTTCCAGTCTGGGTTTACTGGGTAATTCCTGTGTTGCATTCATAGCCCAGCCATGGATAACCTCCCGGTCCTCTCCCCTGGCAAGTGCCTTCTCTTTCTCTACCCTTCAACATGATTTTGGTTTAACTAGCAGTTTGTAATGTAAGGCATTTTACATGACATTTCTGTTTTATCCCACTTTCATTTCCTGCAGGCTCTTAAAGATCTTTTTAATGGTCTCATCTTAAATTCCTATTTTACGATTATAGAACCCTTTTGATGTTTCATTGTGAAATACTTTACCAAGCTTCCTTTTAGCTTCCTCTTTTCCAACTTCTTCATCCTATCTTTTCTTTGTTGTTATTTTTTTCTTTCGTCTCCTTTTTCATTTTACAAAAAGTTTTCTCTTTATTGCTTTATTTCCCTCTTGGGATCATATTCGTCTTCCCAGCAGGCTCCTCAGCTTCAGAAGTGAAGTTTATATGTCTTTCACAACACTCTGGAGAGATTAAAGCCAATAAAAAGTAATGTGCACATTATATTAACATTTATGAACACTTAAAACACACAAAACAGTAGTATATATTGTATGGGTACACTAAAATGTAGAAAAAGTTTAAAAAATGCACTGAGCAGATAGAGATCAGCTTTAGTGGTAATTACATACGTGGAGACAAGGAGTGAACTGGGTAAGGTAGGGATTCTTTAGTTATAGCTCTAACTTTCTAAGCAGTATTCTTAAGGTATAATTGACACACAATAACGAGGCATTTTTAAAATGTACAATTTCATAAATGTTGACATATGTGTGCATCATGAAGTCATCACTACAATCAAGATACTGAACAGATCCATCCATCAGCCCGGAACCTCTCTTTGTGCCCTTTTGTGATTTCTTCTGTTGGCTCCCCACTCCCATCCTTATCCAGCAAACACTCATCTGCTTTCTGTGACTGTAGATTAGTTTTCATTTTGGAGACTGTTATAGAAATGAAATTATAAAATATATACTCTTGAGGTTTTTTTTTGCTCTAGCTTCTTTCCCTCAGCATAATTAGTTTGAGATTCATCTATATTTTGTGTACATCAATAGTTCATTCATTTTTATTGCAGAGTAGTAGTTCATTGTATAGAGATACCATTATTTGTTTATCTATCCACCTACTGGTAGATAATTTGGTTGTTCTCAATCTTGGGATATTATAAATAAAGCGGCTAGGAACATTTCTATCCAAGCCCTGCATGAACACACATTTTATTTCTCTTGAATAAATACCTAGGGATGGAATGACTGGATCATATAGTAGGCATATGTTTAACTTTTTCAGAAATTGCCAAATGGTCTTCCAAAGTGGCTGTAACATTTTATATTCCAACCAGCAGCATATGAGAGTTCCATTCAGAGTAATTACTACAATTACTCCGCATTGTCCCTGACACTTGGTATTGGGGATGTGAAGTATCTAAGAGATGTTTAGCAGTATCTGATTGTGCTTTTAATTTGCATTTTCCTAATGATTACTAACGTAGAGTATTTTTATTAACTTATTTGCTCTTCACATCTCTTTAGTAGCATATCTCTTCAAATGTTTTGTCTATTTTTATTGTTATTCATTTTTAATTATTCAGTTTTTAGAGTTTTTTACATATTTTAGACACAAATCTTTGGTCAGATATGTGACTTGCTGACATTTTTTCCATAATATTTGGCTTGCCATTTAATTCTCTTAGCAGTGTCTTGAAGAGCAGAATTTTAAAATTTTGAGTAAGTGAAGTTAATCATATTTTTCCTTTATGGATTGTAATTTTGGTGTCATATCTGTGAAATCCTCACCTAACCCAAGGACACAAAGATTTTCTCCTGTGCTTTTTTTCTACGTTTTGAGTTTTAGCTTTTACTTTTAGCATTATGATCCATTTCAAGTTAATTTTTGTGTAGGTACAAAATGTAGATAGCAGCTCATTTATTTACTTATTTATGTAGTATTTATTTATTTTTGCATAGGGATATCTAATTGTTCTGGCACCTTTTGTTGAGAACACAGTTCTTCACTGAATTGCGTGTGTGTGTGTGTATGTGTGAATGTTTGAATCTATCTATCGAGAAAAGAAGAGAGAATGTCAGGACTCTATTCTTTTCTCTTAATATATTTTTCCATCTTTGCAAACACCTCGTCTTGTCATCATGCTTTATGATATGTCTTTTATTAAAATTTATTTTATTTGTTTTTATTTTTTTAGACAGAGTCTTGCTCTGTCACCCAGGCTGGAGTGCAGTGGCACAATCTCAGCTCACTGCAGCCTCCGCCTCCCAGGGTTCAAGTGATTCTCTGCCTTCGGCCTCCTGAGTAGCTGCGATTACAGGCGCCTGCCACCACAGCCGGCTAGTTTTTGTATTTTAGGTAGAGATGGGGTTTCGCCATCTTGGCCAGGCTAGTCTCTAACTCTTGACCTTACGATCCACCCTCCTCGGCCTCCCAAAGTGCTGGGATTACAGGCGTGAGCCACCGTGCCCCGCCTATGATATGTTTTTAATTCAGATATATTAATCTGTTGATTTTGATGTTTTTATCTAAGGTAGGTTTGGCTATTTTAGATCTATAGCATTTCCATATGAATTTTAGAACATCTTTACAACTTCTACAAAAGCTCTTGCTGGGATTTTCATTGGAATAGTATTAAATCTATAAATAATTTGTGGAGAATTGAAATTATAATAAGATTGATTCTTCCTGTCTATGGATATGGTATAATTTCCCATTTAGTTTTTCTCATGAGTGTTTTGTTATTTTCAGTGTACAGGACTTATATGTCTTTCATAGGATTGATGCCCAAGTATTTCATACTTTTGATATTGTAAATTAGTCTGCTTTTATGTTTCAAATTCTTAGTTTTTGTTGCTAATATATGGTTAGTAATGAGTTTTTAAATATTGATCTTTATTATATAACCTTACTAAACTAAGTTATTCTTGTAGCTTTTCTTGTATAATTCATTGAACTTTCTGCATAGACAATAATGTTATCTGTGAGGAAAAACAACTTTATTTCTTCTTTCCTGTATGTCAAACCATATTGCCCTCTACTGTAATTTTCCATATGCCTTCCTTTAAGATTTTTGGAAGATATTTCTATTGGTTGTAGCCACTTTTTTTTTCTTTCAGTACTTTAAGCTTGTTGCTCCATTGTCTTCTCATTTACATTATTTCCAGTGAGAAATCTGCTGTTATCCTTCTCTTTTCCCTCTGTATGTTTCATGTCAGCCAGTGTAATTCATATGCTAATGCTGCTCAGGGCTCTGTTTTCAGTCCACAGCTATATAGTAGATAGGTCTGGATTCATGTGCTTTCTTTGCTACTCTGTGTGATATTAGGCAAGTTATGTACTTGATATTAGATCCCTTTGTCATCTATTTAAGTTTTATACTCTCTTCTTTGGTTAAAGTCTATCTTTCTATCAGTTTGAAAGGAAAAGGATCATTTTCTGTCTGGTTTAATATTCTTTACTCAGCACCTAATATTATCTGTCAGAAAAAGAATGTGAACTTAATAAATGGAGTTAGATACACTTGCCTTCAAGCACAAAAGATCTTGAGGAGACCTTGTTTTTTTCATCTGTAAAGTGGGGATAATAAAGGTGCCTATATTATGGGCTTGCTGTGAATAATAAAGTTTCACAGACATGAAAAATATTCATCATAGTACCTGGCATGTAGAAATGCTCAACATGCATTTATTCTTCTGATACTCAATATGCATTAGTTCTTATGATGATCACTATTATTATCATTATCATTAACATTTCAAACTCCACTACACTAGGTCAACTCACCATTGCTTCTCATTTAGATTGTTACAGTGGCTTTGCATCCCTTTTCTCCTACAATCTGTTCTCTGCTCCAAAGCCAAAAGTGCTTATTGTAAAATAAAAATTGTAATCATATTGTTCTCAGCTTATGCTCTTTTAACAGCCAAAATAAAAAATATAAAAACTCTCAGGAAGGAGCGAGAATAACACGTTAGCTTAAAAACTACATGGTAATCTGTTCTTTGTCTCCTTTACCATATACCTCATGGTTTGGCAACATTTTCTCACCGTGGTTCCATTCAATCACAGTCAATTATTCAATCTTAATAAATTACTTTTTACTTCTCTTTCCCCAAAGAGTTATGCTTTCTTTCACCTCTCAGCCTCTTCCCATGCTATTTCTTTCTGGAACACCTGCATCATCTGCATTATTCATCTAGCTAATTTCCATACAACTTTCAAATTTTATTTCCACTGCTATTTCCCCAGGAGTCTCCCCAACTGCCTAAGTCTAGTTTAGGCATTGTTTGATAAATTTTATACAACCCTTTTAGTCCTCATCATAGCTCTGGTTAGGCTGATTGTAATTCTCTCTTTTCTTATCTATCTATTCCACTGGTTTAAAACTTTTTGAAGGCAAGAACAATGCCCACCTACCCCACTGCTTGGCAAAATGTACCTTCTCAATAAATACTTGTTGGATAAATGAGTAAAATAAAGTAGGAAGAACAAGTGTGTAAGTACTGAAAATAAATACAAAATAAATAAGTAAAGTACACTTTTATTATTGTATATGTTCAGAGGTAAGTGGGATTAGTTCCAGTTGGTAATACTCTAAAAATATTTAATGAATAAATAAAGAAGCCCAATATTATATTCATTCACCTAACTTATGTTAGACTCATGTGTAGAATTCAGGATTCAGGCCTTATAGATTAGGGTAGTTTCCATGGTATCATTCTGTCTCCCTAAAATATGGATGAGACAGAGAGATACTCTAGAGTTGAGATTAAACATAATTCAGGGGACACCTTAAATATTTATAAGAAATGTTTTTTCTAACATTTAATGACGTCTATTCCTGAACATTGTCTTCTACCCACTCACTGTTTGAGTAATTTTCTAGATGTTGCATTGTGCAAAATATGAATAGAATAGTGAGTCCTTTTCAGAATTATAAGGTCAATGATCTAGCATTCTTTTTTGTCACATTCTCATAGTATGACAAGCTTAAATGTAGAAAGGCATTATCTTAGAACCCTGTGAATGTGGCACCTTCCCATAATCATGATTTTAATCAATCATCCCTGTTCTGACACAAGAAGCATAATCATGTTCAAGGGAGAGCCACAATTGTTTTTTTTCCTGAGCTGCATTAAAGGAAGTGCTGTCTACCATTCAATTTCCAGCCAAATATAAGACAGAGTGTTTGTGATGATGGAAGTTACCTTCCTCCTTCATTCGGTATAGGTTGGAAAGAGAGAGAGTAAAAGAGCCAGAAGTTTGCTTCATATCAAATTGTGAGTTTTCTTCTTTAGGTGAGTGATATGTGCCCAACCAAGCACTGCGAATGCCTCATGTAAGAATGCATAGGGTATGCTAGAGGAGTAAGAACTGAAGCTTTCTTTCATTGTCTAATCCAGAAACAAAGTTAGATAACAAATATAGTATTTTTGACAGAGAACAAAAAAAGAATAGGGTTCTAGTTGCAGTGGCCAATAACGGTGCCCATTAGTGGGGTGGGAGTGTGGGGAAGCGTGTTTTTCCTTTAGGGTATTAAATAGAACGGCCGCTCTGGGCTGGAATCCAACCTCTGCACTCTAAGCACAGAACCTTCACAGACTTCAAAAAGTAGTGCTATCCTTGCATCATCCCAGCCTTGATGTGAATGCAAAGAGTCTGCCTTCAAAGGATCAGAGGGAAAGCATGGGCCATCCTATAACATGAACTAAAAGCAGGATGATGGAGCAAAACTGGGTGCCATGAGATTACTTAATTCAGTAATCTCTTCCAGTAGTGACTTTATTTATTTATTTATTTATTTATTTATTTATTTATTTATTTATTTATTCATTCTGAGATGGAGTCTCATGCCGTTGCCCAAGCTGGAGTGCAGTGGCCCGATCCTGGCTCGCTGTAGCCTCTGCCTCCTAGGTTCAAGTGATTCTTCTGCCTCAGCCGCCCAAGTAGCTGGGATTACAGGCCCATGCCACCATGCCCAGCTAATATTTTTTGTATTTTTTTTTTAGTAGAGCCAAAGTTTCACCATGTTGGCCAGGCTGGTCTCAAACTCCTGGCCTCAAGTGATACCCCACTTTGGCCTCCCAAAGTACTGAGATTACAGGCGTGAGCAGCCACGCCCGGCCCCAATATCAACTTCTGTTTTAGTATTTGTTTGAGGCTTTTAAAAATAACTTATGCTTTCTATACTCAAAACACCACAAAATATTATTAGTTCATTTGGATAGCAATTGGCTCTCCAGTTACCTCTTCGTTTTCTGTGTATGTAACACTTTGCTCTCTTTGGATTTTATTGTTTTACTGACTTCTCTCACCTCTGATACACGCTCAATCCAATTAACGTTTATTTTATTTTTCAAATTTTTATCCTTTATATAGAATGCAATGGTTTTTAACATGAGATTACATGCAATTATATCTTTTCTGTATGCATAACCTTCATTTCTTGCTATTGTTAGCGTTTGCATATAATATTATCTCTCTGTTTTCACTGGTGAGCTTGACAATTCCCTATTTAGTGTCATTTGGAAATTTCATTAATGCAGGTCTTTTTCCAGATCATTAATAAAGTTGTAGCTGAAACTGAATCTGACATTTTTTCCCATGGCTCCGTTCTGGTCATCTTGCAGCTCAACATGTTGCCCTTCCTTACAGGTTTTTTTTTTAATTATTTTTTTGCCAGCCACTTTTAAATCCTCCAAATATTTCTAATATCTAGCCTTTTTAAATAAATTTTGTGATTGGTGTTTCAGAATCTCATAGAGTGCCTTGTAAGTAAAAAGCACTAGATAAGCACTAGTAGAGTTAATTGGATCACCAGGTCAGCCATTAGCTTTATTCAGTTGTATTTGCCTCTCTCATTCTTACCCTCCCCCACAAAAATCTTTTTGTGTGTGACACACTTTTTTTGACAGATAAAAGTGTGTGTATTTATCATGTACAATGTGATTTTTTTTTTGAGACAGGATCTCACCCTGTTGCCCAGGCTGGAGTGCAGTGGCACGATCATTGCTCCCTGCAGCCTTGACCTCCCAGGCTCAAGGAAACCTTCTAACTCAGCCTCCCAAGTAGCTAGGACCACAGACACAGGCCACCAAACTCAGCAAATTTTTTACATTTTTGTAGAGATGGGGTCTCACTCTGTGGTCCAGGCTGGAGTGAAGGGGCACTATCATGGTTCACTGCAGCCTCGGCCTCCCAGGCTCAAGCAATCCTCCCACCTCAGCCGCCTGTAGCTAGGGTGACAGGAACACACCACCAGACTCAGCGAATTTTTTAAATTTTTGTAGAGACGAGGTCACACTGTGTTGCCCAGGCTGGTCTCAAACTCCTGGGCTCAAGCGATCCTCCTGACTCAGCCTCCCAAAGTGCAACATGATGTTTTGAAGTATATACACTGTGGAATGGTTAAATTAAGTCAGTTAACGTAAACATTACCTCGCATAGTTACCATTTTTGTGATGAGAACACTTCACATCCACTCTGTTAGCATTTTTCAAGAATACAATATACCATCATTAACTATAGTCACTATGTTGTACAATAGATCTCTTGAACTTATTCCTTCTTTCTAACTATAAATATATATCCTTTAACCAGCATCTCCTCAAAGTCTCCTCTTCCTCTAATGACCCCAGTCTCGGGTAACCACCATTCAACTATTTCCATGAGATCAACTTTTTCATATTCCGTATAAATGAAGTCATGTGGTATTTCTCTTTCTGTGCCTGGTTTATTTATGTTATTCAGTTAACATGATGTCCTTCAGGTTCATCCACGTTGTCGCAAATGACGGGATTTCCTTCTTTTTATGGCTGTATAGTATCCCATTGTGTATATATGCCACGTTTTCTTTATCCATTTATCTTTTCATAGATACTTAGATTGAGATTCTATATCTTGGCTCTTGTGAATAGTGCTGCAGTAAACATAGGGGTCCAGATGTCTCTTTGATATATTGATTTCATTTCCTTTGTAAATATATATGCCCAGTAGTGCAGTTGCTGGATCATATGATAGTTCAATTTTTAGTTTGTTTTGTTTTTTTGTTTTGAGATGGGGTCTTGCTCTGTCTCCCAGGCTGGAGTGCAATGGTGATCACTGATCACCGCAGCCTTCCTCCTGGCTCAGGCAATCCTCTTGCCTCTGACTCCCTAGTAGCTGGGACTACAGGCATGCACCACCACACCCAGCTAAATGTTTTTATTTTTTTAGAGATAGGGTCTCACTATGTTGCCCAAGCTTGTCTTGAACTCCTGGGCTCAAGCAATCCTCCTGGCTCCATCTCCCAAAGTGCTGGGATTACAGGCATAATCCACTACACAGAGCCTATTTTTAGTTTTTTGAAAAACTTCCATACTGCTTTTCACAATGGCCATATTATTTTACATTCCCACCAACAGTGTGCAAGGCCTCTCTTTATGCACATCCTTGCTAATACCTGTTATCTTTTATCTTTTTGAAAATATCCATTCTAACTGGAGTGAGATATCTCTTTGTGCTTTTGATTTGTGTTTCCCTGATGATTCATAAAACTGAACATTTTTTCATATACCTTTTGGCAATTTGTATGTCTTCTTTTGAGAAATGTCTATTCAGGCCTTTTTAAAATTTTTAAATCAGGTTATTTCCTTGCTATTGAGTTGTTTGAGTTGTTTATATTTTCTTCTAGTAGTTTCTTAGTTTCAAGTCTGACATTTAAGTCTTCAGCCATTTTTGAGTTGATTTTTGTATATGGTGTGATATAAGGGTCCAAATTTATTATTCTGTTTCCTGACCACCATTTATTGAAGTCTGTTTTTTCCCCATTGTGCATTCTTGGTGCCTTTGTCGAAAACAGTTTCTGGGCTCTCTATTCTGTTCCATTAGTCTGTGTGTCTGTTTTTTTTTTTTTATGACAGTCCCACCCTGTTTTGGTTCCTATAGCTTTGCAGTATATTTTGAAGTATGGTAGTGTGATGCCTTCAGCTTTGTTCATTTTGCTCAAGATCATTTGGCTATTCAGGGTATTTTTTGGTTTCATACAACTTTTAGAATTGTTTTTTCTATTTCTGTGAAGAATGTAACTGGCATTTTGATAGTTATCAAATTTTGCATTTAATCTATAAATTGATTTGAGTAGAATGGACATTTTAACAATAGTATCTTTTATAATCCATGAGCATGGGATATCTTTCCATTTATTTGTGACTTCTCCAATTTCTTTCATCAACTTTTTATAGTTTTCAGTGTAGAGATCTTTCACCTTGTTTGTTAAATTTATTCCAAAGTATTTTTTGTAGCTATTGTAAATGGGCTTGTTTTCTTCATTTCTTTTTCAGATAGTTTGCTGTTAGTGTATAGAAATACTATTAATTTTTGTATGTTGATTATATATCCTGCAACTTTACTAAATTTGTTTATTATTTCTAACAGCATTTTGGTGGAACCTTTAGGGTTTCCTATATAAGATATGTTACCTGCAAACAGGGACAGTTTAACTTCTTCCTTTCCAATTTGGATGCCTTTTATTTATTTCCCTTGGCTACTGCTCTGGCTAGAACTTCCAGTACTATGTTGGATAGGAGTGGTGAGAGTGGGCATTCTGGGCTTGTTCTGGATCATAGAGAAAAACTTTCAAGTTTTCCCCATTGAGTATAATGTTAGTCATGGTTTGTCATCTATCGCCTTTGTTGTGTTGAGATACATTCCTTCAATATGTAATTTGTTGAGAGTTTTTATCATAAAAGAATGTTGAAGTTTGCCAAATGCTTTTTCTATATCTATTAAAATGATTATATAAGTTTTGTTTTTCATTCTGCTATTGTGCTGTATCACGTTACAGACTTCTAAAAACAATGTTTAGCCATGTTTTCTAGTCATTTTAAATACTTAAGGATTGTACATTTCTTTTGATAGTTTATATGCTATCTTATTCCAGGTACTGATATAGATAATAAAAGCAAGCAAGACATCCAAACATGATATATATTCTATAACAATTTTGATATTTGTCAATTTTAAAAATATCTTTGTAACCCTAGGAGATTCCTTCACCAATGAAATGGGTATAATAATAAACTCAGGTTTTGTGAATGTCATAGATAATGTAATGAGCTGGGAAAACTCTTGGCATACCATGAGCTCTGGACTTACTCCTGCCCCATTTCCCCAATCACAGAAGATAGTTCTGTCCTATTGTTTAAGACAGACCTTTGATTGGCTTCCTTTCTTTCTCCTCCACATCTAATCAATATCTAGTCCCATTGCCCCTTTCTCCAGAATACCTCAATTCCTCCCACTGCCACCACAGCCTTGCCCCTAGACCACTGCTACAGACTTTAAATTTTTCTGTTTCAATTCAGCCTACCTCTAGTTCACTTCTAGAGCACCAGATTTAACCTTTTAAATGTACACATCAGATCCTGGCCATTTCATTGCTTATACCTTGCCGGGATTTCTAACTGCCCTTGAAATAAAATCCAATCTCTTATTTACTTATAAGCTGGTCACTTCACTCAGACCCCAAGTTCCATGAGAACAGGAACCAGATCTGTCATTTCAGTGCATGCTGGCAGTGTGCAGCAAATTGCCTGACACCCAGGAAGTACTCACAAGTAAGTGCTGCACAAAGGAAATACTCTGCACTGTTGCCACAAGGAATAAAGAAAAATCATTTGCTCCTAGCTTGGTCATAGACTTTTTTCCTAGGTCAGTATTTTAAAATAAATTGTTTAAAGATGTCTAGCAGTGAGGTATGGTGAAACTATGATTTCTCCTACATTAGTCCCACCTTCGTTATTCAGACTTTGACATTTAATAGTCACTGAGTATTCAAGAATGCAGTTCTTATAGATTAAAGTAACTATTTGTTAGATGGGAGGGAACTGAAATTAAAATGGAGAATCCTTTGATGAACATTACATTCAAATCATTAGAATTTCATATAGATGTAATTGCTCCCTCAGAAATAGATTAAATATACACAGCATTTTAAATGACATTTTTACATTGTTAAAGCACAGTTGATTATAAATTATGAGTCTTTTAAACCAGGCATGCTTCCTCTCCATCAATCAGTGTTATCATGGCCATCTCTTTAATAAGATTATTTGCTAATGCAAAACTGAAGTGAGCAATGCCTGAAGCAGCATTAACGCAGAGTGATCAAGTGACAGCACACCCACCATTTGATTGTCTTTGCCAGATCAGTGTCTGGAGAAATTTGCTTTCCTTCATTCACACTCACCAGTGTAGCTTCTACTAATGGGTATTTTTTTTTCAGATGAGGAGTCATGAGTACCTTTAAGCTTTGAGGTGCTAATCATTAGCAGTTAAGAAGCATCTTCTAGAACAAACTCTGGCATTCTCCCCAAAAGCTGATGGTTGAGATGCTGCAGAGCTATTTTGGATGCTGGATTTTGACATTTATACTCATTCAAATTAAGAACATAGTATATTAAGTTGACAAAGAAAGTAAAGTCATCAGGCTTTCAACTGAACCATGCAGTAGACTGCTCAGCTGAGTGCATTAACCAAAATAGTCTAATGTGCTATTTACCTGCACATTTTTAAAAAAGATTCTGGGATGATGTATGATGGAAATCATCTAAAGAAAAAAGAAGAATGCACGAAATTTCCAAGGGCAAAATTATTTTTATTTTATAAACCTAAGAAGAGTTGATGTGTTTTGCATGGGGAGTCTGGGAGGGGAATATGAGAAAGAATGATGCATGTTCAGAAATAATGGGAATCACGTTGGAAAGTTATCAGAATGGAAACATGTCAATAATATCAATCATAAGTTACCTATATATTTTATCAATCTAAGTATTCACTATAAAGGAAGCCTTGAGATAGATAAGGGAGGATATTAAGCATTAAAACTTGTTAAAAACGTAGGAAGGATATTGGTATATTGGATCAGAAAACAGAGTGCCATATCCTAAGGAACAAACAATGGAGAGACCCAAGATCTTCATTCCTGCAATTTAAGAGTTGGCCCTGTCTACCTTTCCTCATATTTCTTGAGTTCTTTGCACTAAACCAATGGAAACTGTGCTCTTTTGTATCATATACTAAGCAATTAAAAATGAGTAAAATCAGTACAAGTGGAGCTAAGACTAAATATATCTACCATGTAAAAAAGTTTAAGCTGTTCAAACTCACCTAAGGGAAAGATTCTCAGGCAACACAAAACTCACCGTATGCTGTAGAAAAGGAAGACTCCTGAAACCAAGTGGTACGTATACACTATGGAATACTATGCAGTCATAAAAAAGGAATGAGATCACATGTCCTTTGCAGGGAAATGGATGGAGCTGGAGGCCATTATCCTCAGAAAACTAGCATAGGAACAGAAAACCAAATATGGCATGTTCTCACTTATAAATAGGAGCTAAATGATGAGAACACATCGACACACAGAGGGGAACAGCACACACTGGGGCCCATCAGAAGGTGGAAAGTGGAAGGAAGAAGAGAACCAGGAAAAATAACTAATGGATACTAGGCTTAGTACCTGGGTGATGAAATAATCTGTACAGCAAACCCCCATGACACATGTTTACCTATGTAACATACCCGCACATCCTGCACATGTACGCCTGAACTTAAAAAAGAAGTTAAAAAACAAACAAAAAAGTGACCAACAGAGAAGAAGTCACAGGATGGGCAAAGACACCCCAAGCAAAGGCAAATGCAAATATTAATAAAGTATTGACAACATTGTTGATATCAGATGAATTTGATTCCAAGGCAAATTTAGACAAAGAATGGCAGTTTATAAGGATAAGAGTGCAGTTCTAACAGTGGAAGTATCTAATCACCAAATAATGTAGTATCAAAATTCATTATAAACATCATCATAAATACAAGGCAATATTAGAGACTTTAAGCTATTTATTATAGTCATCAATACACCCAATGTACCAAACATAACCAAATGTATAGAAAACTTAAATAACAGAATTAACAAGATAGATTTAATTCATGTAAGTGTGTGTATATGGATACAGATAGATATAGATATATCAGACTCTTTACCCCCAAGAGAATAAGAACATTTGCAAAAATTAATATACTGGCCATACATAAAACTTCAGCAAATTCACCAAGGCTAAAATAGAACCAAAAACATTCTTTGATCAAATTCAATGAAAATAGAAATTGCAAAATATAATTATTTGGAAACAGTGAAAAGTACAGCTATGTGGAAATTTTCAAAATTTCTTTTAAACAAACATGGAGACAATAAGAAAATCAAAACCCAAACTGTAATACATTCAGAAGAGACTGATGAAAGCATGATATGTCAGAACCTATAACATACATCCGAAGTCAGGCTCGAAATCATAGCACTAACTGATTCACTAACAAAAAAAATTAAACTTCTAACTAAGAAAAACAAAATAATAATTATGAGGATAAAAACAGATTTTAATTATTTAGAAAATAGAAAAATTATACAGCTAATCAGTAAACCCAAAAACTGATTAACAGGAAAGGGGCAAATTATTAGCTAGTTTAAACAGAGAAAGAGAGAAAAAAATTTATAAAAATTGACAATAAGTACAAATGCAGTGGAAATTAAAAGAATCATAAGAGACTATTTTGCTCAGTTTTATACAAACATAATAAAGAACATGAATGAATGAAGAGGATGAATTTGTAAAGAAACATAGAATATAGAAAATCTATGCAGACATATTTCTATAAAGGAGATTATTTTCAAACCACAGGCTATTGAAATGTTAAATCACAGAAAATTCTCATGCTGTTCAAACTGTTTCAGATTATGTAAAAACTAAGAAGGTTTATATGTTATTTTAATAAAGCTATCATATCTAGGTGAGAATTTATTTTCTTGCCTTTCCAGGTTCTAGAGGCCTTCACTTTTGGCTCTGACCCCCCTCCCATCTTCAAGCCAGCAGTCACATTGTTCTGACCTGGCTTTCTGACATTCTTCTCTTTCCATCTCCTTCTCTTTCTCTCTTGCCTCCCTTCTTCACTTATAAGAACCTTGTGATTACATTGGTTTACCCACGTAGTCCAGGATAATATCCCCGTTTTAAGATCCTTACATTATTCACAAAGTGCTTTTGGCCCTGTAAGGTAATATAGTCACAGGTTCTGTGGATTAGGATGTGAGCAGCTTTGGGAGGCCATTATTCTGCCTCCTACACTATATTACCAAAGATTATTATCTTTATTAATATATTTATTTGATCACACCCTATGTTCACCAAAGATGTGGATCAATAGGCATTCTCAGACATTACTGAAGGCTGATGTAAGCTTTCTGCATGGCCATTTGGATTGTCCATAAGATAACAATTGCACTTTTGGGAATTTCTCTTTCACATTCACCCACACATGCTAAGGATGATTGTGTGTACAAGGATATTGACTGCAGTAACATCAAAGAATGTCCATTCTTTGAGCTGGTTAAAGAAATTCTGATAAAATGGAATATACTGCCATCGATGATGCTGTTCTGTTTGTATTCAAATGGAAAAACTCTCCAGGATGCAGATCAGGTTTCATTGTTTATGAGAGGAACTTTTTAAAAATTTTTAAGCATTTTAACATCTCTGAAATCAGGATGTATATTTCAAATAATGGCCTATTATTGTTTAAACAGCAGAACATTTTTTCCTTTTGTAGTTGCAAAATAGTAATGGGGTGTCTTGTGGTCAGTGAGAATGTAAATGTGATGAAATACTGAAATTAAGTGAAAAAAGTTGAGTTTAGTTTGTAGCAATGTATCATATGTGCAACAAAATAAATATATTTAAACCCAGTTACATTTTCCTCTTAATGAGATCATTACTATCAGCCTTCAAACTAGCTTTTTATTTCTCTCATGCAAAAAAAATCTCTTGATCATATTTCACCCCTTATTACTCCTTTTCTTGACTCTCTTTTACAGCAAAACCCCTCAAAAGAATTAGTCCATATTTAACTTCTCTAGTTTCTCCTGTACTTCCTATTCCTAAATCCATTCTCATTTGTTGTTGTTCCACTAAAACTCTTCTCGTCAATATGACCAATGACCTTGATGTTGATAAATCATTTAGCAGCATTAGACACAACTGTCATGCCTTCTCGCAATATTTTTCTTCCTTTGGCTTTCAGGACACCGCACACGTTTTTTTTTTCTTCCCCTTTCTACTCCTTCTTAGTCTCTTTGCTTTTTCTTCCTATCCCTTTTACTACCAAGTGTTAGAGAATCTCGGGGCTCCATTTTTCACACCCCTTCTGTTCTCTATCGACATTTGCTTGTGTGTGAGTGTGTGTGTGTGTTGGAGTGGGGGATTCTCCTCCAATTTCACAGCCTCAAATATCACCTCTTTGCCTTTGACTCTCGAGTGTTTATCTTCAGCTCAAACCCATTCCCTAACTTTATACTAGTGTATCCAACTGCCTACTCAGCATTTCCAACTTGATATATACAAGCCTCCCAATCTTAGGATATCAGAGACTGAGCTGCTCACTTTCCCCCAAAATATCTACTCCAGTCTTTCCCTTCACAGGGAATGGCCACTTCTTTTAGTTGTTCAGGCTAAAATCCTTAGAGTCACTCTTGACTCCTGACTTCATCTCACAGCCCACATCCAAGGCATGGTCTATTCTTGTTGACTCTGCCTGTCCAGTACATCCAGAATCGGACCATTTCTCACCATGATGGTTCTACACCAATCTTCATCTTTTGACCATATAATTGCAATGCTCTTTTTAGTGGTCACCCCACTCCTCTTCAGGCTATTCTCAACAAAGCATCCAACGCAGCCCACCAGAATGTAAGTTAGATCATGTCACTTCTTGCTCAAAACCCTTCAATGACTTCCTATATATTTTTTTCAGAATGAAAGCCACTTCATCACCATGGCAAATCCCAGCCTGATGTGGTCCACTGTGGACCTCGACCTCGTTTCCCACTTTTTGCTGCCACTCTTTCTGGATGCTCTTTCCCAATAGCCACAGTGCTCACTTATACTTCCCCTTCAAGTCTATGCAAATGTCACTGTGTCCATGAGACACTTTCTGACCACTGTAAAATTTTGCCACCTATTTCTTCAGCCTCCCAAGACTCCCTACCTATAGTCTCTGTTTGATTTTTTCTCCATAGTGACAATCATCTCCTAATAGATTATAAAATAGCATATTTATCTTATTCATTGCCTGTATCCCCCCACCAGAATGTACACTCCTTCAAGGTACGTGATACTGACTCTCGTTCACTTTCATATGCCCGGAATTCAATGCCTGACACATATAGAGTGCTCAGTAAATACTTGTTGAAAAGGCTATTGGTTCCTCATACGTGCATGGCATAGTTCTGGAAGGATTCATGAGAGAATGAACACAAAGGTTCCTCTCTGGAGAGGAACTGGATTTCTGGGGGACAAATGAGGAAGGGAAACATACCATTTATTTTATACATTTTTAATCTTTGAATTGTATGCTTGTGTTACATATTTAAAACAATCAAATTCAATTATTTACAACAAATGTAAAATATGAGGGAAAGGCTAAAATCTCAACTATAAGTTGGGATGGAGTAACAGCTTTTGAACCAAGAGTATGAAGCCTTCCATGCCTATTTGGGTTTGTTAATCACTCTCTTTCCTATGGACAGGGTTTTCTGCTAGTGATATGGTAATTTAATATTGTCAGTAAGGGGAGAATTGGTGATATTCTCCATCACTGGTTTATTTTCTCTCATGCCATTGCTTTACTTTTTAAGAGAATTCATGGAAAAGTCGTGTTCAGGAAGGTAGTGCTCCTCAGATCAAAGTCAAATTCGTGCTTCAGCCAAAAGAACAAGATTTCTTCTCCTCTTCTAAGGGGGAGACAGAAGTCAGCCTGAGACTGGCAGATGGATAACTGCTCACAAATGGACCAACTCAGAGTCTCTGGCAACAAGGCTGAGGCAGAAACAATACTTGATTAAACAAGTGCCAGATAGCAGCATGTAACTGTGGGAGGTTAGAAGTAGCAGTTATGATACTGCTAAGCAAAGGCACTTTGTTAGCATTAAGCATTTTCCACTTCAACTGAAATATAAACCCACGAGGAGAAATAATCCATTCTTTATTATTTCTAAAAGTAACTTTCTGTCTGGAAAACAATTTACTGCCACCAGAAATGTCTTCTTTTAGAAAAGTGTATAATTGGCTGCCATTTGACATTATGTGGCATTATTAAAGTCTGGAAATTCTCATAATGTGCATTCTTTTTGTTCTTGCCACTGAGCAACATTTTCACAATCCCGAAGATTCCCTTGCTATTTTACCTAGCCTAATCTATTTCAAAAGCTTCTCAGCCAGAGACAATTTCAAAAGAATCAGGTTCTTGGTACAACTTTATAGGATTAAATGTGTCAGACTAATATAAAGATCAAATGTAATCATGGTTATTATTATTTTGACTAGCTTTTCTATTCTGCACACTGCACTTCCAAGACCTTGTCAATTAATACCTAAACTTCTAGTTTATAGCTTCCTTGTAGAATTCTATATCCCTTTGTTCTAGTGCAACTACCTACTTCAATGTAGCAAACATTTATAAAGCACCACTGTGTGCAGAGTTGCCAGGACAGACCATCCAAAGGTAATCATGCTTAGTCTTCATCTAAGGGAGGTTGCTTGATAAAAATACAAATCCCAAGATCTCCCCACTGACTGGCAAGCTTTACCCTGTGACTTTAATACACCCTAAGGTTTGAGAATTGGAAAATAAATAGAAAATGTATTAGTTCCTTTGAAATATACAATGTCATCAGCTAACACATTCCTTACAAATGAAGCAGTTTGGTTTTAATAACAAGCAAATATGTCAATAGCATGAGCACTTCACAAAAATCTACTCATTGAACACATGGATGGATGGATGAATTCAGCACAGACTGAATATGGGGGTCTGATGACCACACTGCTCCATTCCCTCTTCTCATTCATGCTACTCTGACTGCTTTCTATGTGATTCGTTGGTTTCCCAAGGTTAACAAAACATCCCCTGTCTCTGCAAGCCAGATTAGGCTTTGTCATCTTTAAAGTTATATGAACATCCTGTTGCGAGAGAGTGTGTGAAAGCGGTAGCTATGATAATTGTAAAAATGTACAAAGTGCTTCACTTATTTTGAATGAATCCTACATAATATAAGTGGCTATGAAATAAACTAAAGAATGAAAACAGTGTATGTCACACCCAAGCCAGTGGCAAGAGGCTGGGGAGTACCATTTAAAAATTTGAATACAAAAATATGGCAGAAAAGGAGGAAAAAATAGATAAAAGCAGAAAAAATAGGAACAATAAAATAAGATAATTAGAAGTAATTCCAAATATATCCATAATCTCAATAGATAGATGGCCAAACTGTAGCTTTAATGCAGAGATATACTTTTGAATAAAAGAAAATTAAAATTCAGCTATATTCTAAGCGATACACATGAAATGACACCCCTAAAACATACAGACACAGACGATTGAAAGTGAAAGGACGAAAAAAGATATACCAGGCAAATGTTAAAAATAAACGTACTTGTGGTTGAGGCCACTACAGTCATGTTATTTGCTACCTGTCGCTGTAAAATTTCCAACTCGTGCACATCTTAAAAGAACAAGAGCACACAATTAAATATCACAATTTCAGGTGCATGATATTTCAACTGCATAGTCAGACTTGTTTTAAATTCTGAGATCGTTTCTTCCTAGCAAAATGCCAATTTCTAAGTTTATTTCTATAAAATAGAGTCTTATTTTTATGATTAGGGATATTAATTTCATTTTCATATTAAAATGCTGAAGATGAAGACACATTTTATATGAAACAATTTCAGTAGGAAATTGCATCCTATCAGTTTTCACTATAGCTCATGAATGTGAATATCATGATGCTACAAATCTAAGTCCAGTAAAAAATCTGAATGTAGGGAATATTGAGAACTAAAAATTTCCTTAATAAAACCCAATTCAGATTGTCAACGTTGGAGTGGAGAGAATCTTCTCTGGAAGTGAAGAGTGTCCACTCTAACCTTTTTCCTGTCCTCCTAGGATAAAAGAGAAACATGGCTGATTTTTTGTAATGTTAGTACTTATTTTTCATGTAGCAACAGTAAGGAATATGAGCTCTCCAAAAAGATCATGCTCCATCTCCAACCTTGGATGATCAGGTCCATTTTTTATTAATACCAGTGAAGCTGTGGGGTTCTTTATGGTTGAACCAGTGATTAATTTATGCTGTTTCAGATCATTCTTTGCTCTGTGTTATTCATCAGGAGTTTCTTAAAAGAAAGTCATTCAATGTGGAAAATTGAGTTTGAAAAACATTGAGGAGTCCAAATTTGTGCTAAAAGAATGTGAAGGATATTGAACAGTCACTCGGGCAATCCCAATATTGACTTGCTGTGGCCTCATAGGCAGTCCTTGAACTGCTCATTTGTATTGGGAAGGAAAGCCTCTAAGATGACCCAGCTTTCCCTGGAGAACATGGTCATTAAGCTTCCTCTATTCTTCTCTTCTAGGAGCGCTGCATACTGTGAGTCAAATCCCATAATGACAGTAGAAATCTTACTTAGTGAATAACTGGTCTTTCTATTAGTTTTTGAAGTGAGGAAATGGGGGCACGTTTCTTTCTAGTTTTTCTGAAGCTCTGAGTCCTTGTAGTGTGTGAAATAAAACCAAAACACAGCTTGTGGTCTTTTCTTTCTTAGTTTGACAATGAGGGTGTTGTGAATTGTGAGATTTCAAGAGGGCTCTGTTGTAATATACATTTGGGGTAGGGTCTAATTTTTGAAGATTTATCAATCTGGTGCTTGAAGAGGCATATCACAGGAAATGTTTTGTACCTTACAACTCTTTTTCCTGGCTATGATTTATTGGAGCATGGTATTATAAATCATGCTTTTTGACTCCCCTTTCTTTTTCTGAAATAAGTGACTCATTCTGTAGGGCCAAGCTTGTGCTTTTTTTCTTTTTCTTCTCTTTTTGAATTTTCGCTGAAAGCCTTGTTTCAATCTGCCCCAAACCTATGCATGTGATTTTTTTATTTTAATTCTCATTTAAAGAATATTTCTATAAGTCACATCTCATCTAGTAAATGCAAGAAGTTAAACATGTAAAACATGTGAGTTTTTCATAAAATGCATAGACTCCAAGATATAAGCTACATTATTACTGGAAAACATGTTATAAATGAAATTTTGTCTTGTTTTAATTTTTTTTCTCTTTCCATAAGGAGCGTAATTTTCACTGGGCTTGGAAAATATGAATTCAAATTACAAGTCAGTTTGCATGCAATGTTTATTTTTTAAAGCCAAGCTTCTAGAAAACCATAAAGAAAATAATCATATTTTTTACAACACTGCAGGTAAACAACAAGCATATTTAGAAACTAAGAGATTTTAAAGTGAACATCAGGGTAAATCAATAACTCCTACATAGAGGGAAGAAATGACTTTCTATTCAGGATATCAAACAAAACTAACACGATATTAATGGCTGAACGAACAGGCTTTCCATTTGCACTTGCATGAGGGGGAGGTTAAGGATTGGCAGTTGCTCATATAAATCAAGTCTGGTAAGAACCGTATGAATAACTGTTTGACATTTTCAGTTGGAAAGGAGCAGCTTGTCTTCAGTTCTGAGAAGCCTTCCCCTTGTGACAATCATCTTTTTCCTCTTTTGATGAACCAGATTTTTAATACCTACTTTGCATAAGCAAATGCACTGCAGTCATGAGGGCAGAGCTTTCTGTGGTGGCAGCGTAGCCAAGATGAAAGGGGAAAATGTGACCAGATTTGCCCATCAAAATCAAATCTATTGCTTGTGTATTTGCCTGGGCAAATTTTAAAATGGGCAAAGAGCCCATTTTTACCTGGGTTCTTTCTACATACTTGGGCTGTGTTTCACAATTCTCAAGTCCAAAGGAACAAAGGGAAAATGGTGACCTATAAATCAGATTGCTTTCTACTTTTTGTCAATTTCACAGAGGAATCTAGTTTCTTACTGATCAAATATCTTACATAGCAATTCCATGTTGAACAACTACTAACCCAACATTTCCTTCTGAAGGCCTACTAAATGTCCAGAAATTTGTATGATTCATATCCAAGAAGATACATGGCCTCTTAAGTACAAAGATCACCCAAGACACCTGAGTTCTGCTCCAATCTCTACCACTGCTCCTGCCATCCATGCAGCCACCTAACCTCTTGACCTTTGCAAAAATGAGAAAATTTACACAAATATTTTCTAATGCACCTTCTAGATCAAACATTATAGCCTCAATTATTTTAAGCTATCCTCAATTTGAACCTATTTCCCAAACTATGGAGGAATTAGGTGGAAATCAAAAGGCAAAAGAGAACAGATAAAGTGCAAAACAATGGTAGTGACAAAAGGTGTTAGGATTTAAGGCAGTGCCCAGCCATATGGTTGTAAAAGTGATGACCTCTCTCATCTGGTGTAGACAAATACAATTCCATGTCCATTTAAAAGAGATTAATCAGATCTTCAGGAGCTACATGTGAAAGCATAGCTGGAGCCATTTACATTTCAGCAATGTACCAGAAGTCCCGAGAGTAACCTTGAGAGAGTCACCATGCCCCCAGTGAAATTGGTTTGGTTATGGAGGAAAAGAATAAAACCAGACTTTTTTGTAAAGGGCAAAGAATTTCCAGGATGGGTCAATTACGGTTAATGCAAATTCAATACCTCAGAATTCGTTTCAATGCATTAGATTAGTTAGGTCTCTGGCTTGACTCACACTGGAGGTGGTTTGATACGCACTCCTAGAGCTTTCTGCTTTGATTCCAACATTACTCTTATAGCCAACTTCCCTCTGGCCATGCCCTGCAAACAGACTTCCTCTTGAACCCGCTTCTATCTTCTTGACATTGTTCCTGGAACCTTCCTTTCATCTTCAGGCTTTCCCATCGCTGCAGAAATACAAAGCCCAGGCAGTGTGTTGTAGCATGTATAGTAGCAGTTTCTGATTGGTTTTTCTAATGGGCATAACTTGTCTAGTTTAAAAAAAAGGATACCCCAGAAATATCAGGACTATGCCCAAGAAATGCGTTTGATTTGTTGTAAGTACAAAATCTTCCACTTGAAACTTGTCCAGCCCAACTCCCAATTTAAAAAGAGCGTATTTTCTTGCCAGGATTAAGGAAAAGTAAGGGACTAAATCCAGGCACTTTTATATAGTTATGTATCTAACCTTCTTAATAACCTTTAACATTTTTAATATAATTCCAGTTTTGCATTGAGGAATTGAAAGCTTAAAAAGGTTAAGTAACTTATCCAAGGTCATAGACTTGATATATGGGAGAATTGGATTAAAACACCTGCCCCCTAAATTCTATTACTTTTACCTGGCTATCTCCTTTAACAGGTACATAAAATAACAGTTATATTCATTTGTCCCCAAATTCTAAAGGTATAGAAAAGGATAGTAATTGAAAGATATGAACAAGGAATATAGAATGTGCTAACCATATTGTTAGCTAGTTTAGATTAGCTAGTTCCATGCTTTGGGTAGAATAAAGAGAAGTGTAGGTGCTTTCCATATGAGATAGGAATTCCATTTTTTGCATTTTAAGAATAACATGATTTTGACTTCTATATTGATCCCACATGAAATCATGAAGCATAATTATAAATGTTTGAGTCATGAATATTAATAATCATTTTTAAGTTAAAGATATAACATTTGAACACTTCCTCTGTAATTGTTATTTTGAAAATTATATTTTTACATCAAGATATCCCCTGGAACTCTAATCTAATTAATGGTATTATATCTTTTGATTTCTAAAGTGATTTTAGGAATAGACCTATATGGGAGTCATCAATAGCCCTGAAAAATCTAACCTCATTGATAAAAAGTAAATTGCTAGAGAACATCACTTAAAGCTGGAAGGTTCTTATGCCATTGATTCTTGCCATGGTACTAATAGATATTTTTGGTTTGATGTCAGTTGTTTGTCAGGGAATTATAATAATATTTTTCAAAAAGCTTTGCTTTGACTTCCATTATACTGCGAGACTATTTTTTTTTTCCCAACCTCCCTACCATCTGTCTTGATTCTACATTGGAAAGTCTCCCAGATATTCCATCCAGAAGGGCTAAGTGAAATCAATATGGCAACAGCAGATTGCTGATGCATTCCAGCTTTTAAGTGGGATGTTGTTATGATTAACAGTGGCCCAGCTCTTTACCTCTCTATTATCCCATTGCCATCTCAGAACACTTCAGTTGCTCATCAAATTCAATTAATTCTATATGCTTCCTAACAAATGCAGCATAAGGCTGAAAGAAATATGAAGAAAAAAGATCAATTATATTTAGCTTTTGGCGGGATTGGAATGATATGGTTTTCCTTTTTTTCTATTTTGGTTAAAGACTGATCAATATATAAGAAGACCATGTGTTTTAAAATAGGTGCTATGAAAATCATTACCAGATCTTCTCTTTTATGTGCCATATGCTAAGCTAGAGATTGTGTAGAAAACTTGAGATTTTAAAAGTATTACTATCCCAAATAAGAAAGAATCTTTTAAATACTTTATGGCTAGTTTTATCTGTATAATTAATGTGATTTTCTTTATAACTTTATAACTAGTAAACTTTATATCCCATTATATTATGCAGTGTTTGGCTGTTGATTTTTCATAATCTAGCTACTAATAAATATATATATATACATATATATATAACTAATAAAAGTGAGGATATTATTAGGAGAAACCATTTTGTAGTGAGGCAGTTCTGGTTAATGAGAAGGATCTCACTGTGGCCGTGGAAATGAGTGGTTGAAGCAGACTGAGGTTCAGGGGAACTAGAGACAGTGTGCTCAAAAAATGGTGATGCTAGGGTGTTCCATATGGGAATGCATTCCCATATGAAAGTCTCTCAGGATTGGGGTAGCTACTAGGAAGATATATTCAGGAGGCATTTTATTGCAAGTGTCAGGAATTCTAATTAATGCAAAAATTAAGTTCTTTGGCTTTTATAAGTGAGAAGGCTATAGGTCTGTCTCACTTCACATGTGATGTAGGACATTTTTCTTGATCCATCTCTCCTATTGGCTTGTCTCTTTCACTTTTGTGTTTACTTCATTCTTTGTTGTTACAAAACAAATACTCCCCATATGGCATGGAAGAAGCTCATGGCATCCCAAATTTCTACCATCCAGGTCATCAGAGTATAAAGAGGACTTGTGTCTTTCAAAGCGCACATACAACTCCCAGGATGAGATTCTCTGTACCTCTGCTTGGATCCTGTGCCCTCCCCTGGACCAGTCACTGGTTGGAGAAACAGAGATCCTATGCTTGCTAGACAAGGCTTAGGTCAGGCTTGTCTACCCCTGTAATCCAGGATGTGGAGTGTTATGAAAAGGGTAGGAATCAGGGGGAAAACCTTCTAAAACAGTTGAGGAGGAAGACCACAAGCCAGGAGCAAAAGTCTTAAGTTAATATGGAGGAAAGTTTTTGGTCCTGGCTAATGGGTTAACCATGGCTAATCTTACACAGGAACAGTCTAACTTATTCAGTTGTACAGTATTTAGCTAGTCAGAACTGTGCTGGTTTGCAAATATCTCAAATGCAATCTTTGTTACCCTCCTTGTATACTTTTCCATAAATGTTTTGCCTGGTCTCACGCACTACAATGTAAATGTTCAAGCTTCATTGAGTGACTATGCGTCACTCAATGAAGCGTCACTTGAGTGCTTGAAGTCACTTGAGTCACTAAATGAGTGACTTGCCATACTCTTCTGCCTGGCTTGTAGTAGACCCTCAAAAATGTTTGTGAAGTAAATAATAATAATTATACTCCTTCCTTTTATAGCGCAACTAGAAGAGTCTGGTTGTCACTAAATGCTCTGTATGGGTACAAATTCTTGCCATTTTCATTGCCTTCATTTGAGTTGGCACTTGATAACATCCTACAAATTTCTGGTCTCTCGTAACCCCTGACCTTCCTATTATACTTTAGTTTAGGAAATAAATGTCTCAGTTAAATGCTTTTAGCTCATCAGATTTACCCTCACTGCCTTCCTTCCATTTTTTCTCTGCTCTGTTAATTTCTCACTAAACTAAAATTAACGGTTGATTCCACAGTTATTTGAGGAGTTATTGAAACTATCTAAAATGAGCAACTTTCAGGTATTTGAGTACTTCCCCCAGTATCACTGCAAATATGCTCTGTCTTCAGCACAACTACATTTTTTTTATTTTGCCGTAAAGTGATAATTTCAACAGAATACTTTGTGCCTAATAAAATACTATCCTTAAGGATAAGTCAAGATATTTTTCACATTTTAAGTGAAAAAGGCATAATATGTACCATCTGTCTTGTTATTTATGTATCATTATGTATTTAATTACACATATCTCTCTATATGCATATATATAGTTTGGATTATACATATATACTCAATTTGTCAGTAAACATATAGATTAATTTTGCTAATGTTTTATTTAGGATTCTTGCACTTAATTCATAAAAGAGAGTAATTTTTGGATTGTATGTGTATGTTCATGAGTGTTCACCTAGCCCAACTTTGGAGCCAATGTTATATCAGCATTGTAGAATGAGTATAAAACCTTCTATTTTTTTCTAATCTCCAGAAGAGTTTAAGTCAGATAAATACATTTTATTGCCTTGTTTTTTTGGTGGTGACTTATAAAATTATGTGGGTTGACAGTCTAAATTAGAGCTAAAGATTCAACAAATTTTAATTTCTCCTATGGTCATTCATCTGCTGAAGTATTTTAAATCTTTTTGAGTCAATTTGTATAATTTGTATTGTCATTGAAAATTGTCCTTTCTGGCATAACTTTAAATGTATTTGTATAAGATTATGCATAGTATTCTCTTACAGTTATTCAAGCCATGTCTGTATGTATATAATATCACTTTTCTAATATTATTATTTATATTTCCATCTGATTTGTCAATTACCTAATCCATGGGCTTAAGAATAAATCACACTTAAAATTCTTGGCTCTCAGTGTACTATTTGATAATTGAATTGAAGAAGATATAGTTTTGTGTAAAGAGTTTAGTAACTACAGAGATCTTGAACACACATTTCCATTTATCAATGTTATCAGTTTAACAAGAAGACAAGTGAAATGATCAAAAGTTCCAAATCCCCTTATTTACATATTTAAGTTACCCTGGCACCATAAAACAGATATGGTAGCAGTTACCAAGCATTGCCAGCCTGGCATTTGGTAAAAAACTCACGAAGTGATAGTTACATGGCCCAGGAAAAACTACTATCCTTTGGATATGCTGCTTAGGTTTGCACAAGCCCCAGGGAAGACCAGGGATTGTAAGAAACGTGATATTCCATGTGGCAACCTTCAGTGACACGGAACTGGCCGTCATGACCTTGGTCATGTCCCAGACCACTCCTTCCTCACTGGGTGAAGGAGACAAGCCACATCCTTTCTTCAGCATGCCTCTGTATTTGAAGTGAAGCGAAGATAAAGGCATAAGCCATATACCTCCTGATAACTCTTTCATTAATCAAACAGGAGGAGTGTTACTGTGAATGAGACAATTGTTTTAAATGCTTTGTATATGTTTATTTATGTGTGTATGTATGTGCCTTTTGGCCAAAAAAAAAAAAATCTGTTTCAAATGAAGAAATGCTGCAAGGTCCTTAGACTCATATATAAGTCTGACCCCTATACCTTCTGTTGAGAGGAAACAATTAACCATGTAGACATTCAAGAATGACTGGAAACTTTGTCCAATAGGTAAGAGATGAGCCATGATGTATCAAACTGAAATATCATTAGCTTCCCTTGAAAGTTCTGTCGACCTAAGTTAAAATGTAAGTGAAGATTTCAAAATATAAAAAAGAAACATGTCAATAGCATTTTAGTTTCAAAATGAAAAGAGCTTAACTTTTTTGCTTATAAAAATTACAATCTCATTGAAACATTTTCATACAATATAGAGAATATAGAATTAAAATTGCTTATTTTCTTCCATACAGAGAGAATCAATATCTGGCTAATACTCTTTTCAGGCATCTATCTATGTTTATTTTATCTACATATTTGCATTAACAGAATCACACTTTTTTTACCCTCATCATATGTTTTGAATATTTATTAAAACAGTATTTAAAATAAAATGTATAGAGATATGCTTACTGATGTGGCTTGAAGGGTGCTCCTCCTCCCAGAACATGTCCACTTGGAACTTGTGACTATGACCTTATTTGGAAATAGGGTCATTTCAGAGGTAACTAAGTTAAAGACATTGAATTGAGATCATTCCAGACTATCTGGATGAGCCCTGTAAATCCAATTTTGTCATTATAGGATAAAGGCAGAAAGAAACTAGAGAGACTCAGAGAAGAGGGTGGGGTGAAGATGGAGGCAGAGATTGGAGTGATGCAGCCATAAGCCCAGGAATCCTAAGAGCCACCAGAAACTGGAAAGGGAGGGACAGAATCTCACTTAGAGCCTTTGGAGGGAGCACAAACTCAATAACATCTTTATTTCAGACTTCTGGCCTTCAGAACTGGGAGGGAATAAATTTCTGTGGTTTTAAGCCACCAAGTTTGCAGTAATTTGTTATGGCAGTCCTAGAAAACCAATATAGACACACAGGAATTTATATAAATGAATACATTTTTAAATAAAGCCTGGACTCCTAATGTGTTCCAAGAAGGCAGGCATGTAACTAATTATAGTTAATGCCATGTTTCTCTTCGATATTCTGTTTAAGGAAGAAAAGGCTCTATTTTCAGTGGCTTGTGTGTATGTGTGTGTGTATATATGTGTACATATACATATATACATATGTGTGTATGTGTATATATATACACACACATATGTACACACACATATATAGTATATTTATATTGCATAACATAGCCTTCTCCTTCTTTAAAAAAGTTTATATATGTATAAACTATATATATAAAATCATATGAAAGTTATACAAATAATTTAAAAGCTAAGACTCACAAACTGTTCACTAAAGTTAAGAATGGGATTATTACTAATACTGATGAAGCTCCTTGTATGGTCTTCCACATGCTCCTGTATATCCTTCCAATGTAACTACTAAAACTTTTAAAAATCATTTCTTGTTTTATAAAAGTTTTAAAAATGCATATGTTTCCTGAAGTACTAAACTGCTTTTTTTTCGAGTTTATATAACGGTATCACAATCCATGTAGTCATTTCAGATATGCTGGTATCTTTCAACAAAGGTTTCTAACATTTGTCCCTGTGCTACATTCGTTTGTGTATCTGTTTTTCTGTTGATGGATACTGGAGATATTTGTAGCATTGCTAGTACTTGCCGTTTACAGTCATGCTTGAGCATCACCGTGTAATGGACTTGCACATTCTCGGGGTGTGCACGTGTTCAGGTATACAAGGTAATGTCAAATTGCTTTGCAAAGTTTAAACACACCCACCAGCAGTGTTGGAATGCTTTCTGTTGCTCCATATTCTCTCCAAAACTTGATGGTGAAAGACGTTTTTATTTTGCCAATCTAGTGAATATAAAATAGAATCTCATTGTGATCTTGCTTTGCATTTCCCTAATTACTAGCTGAGTTGAGTGCTGTAAAATATGTTTTTAGAGCATTTTAATATCCCACTATGTGAAATACCTATTCATGTCTTCTGTCCATTTTTCTACACAATCATTTGTCTTTTTTCTTTTGACGTTTAGGATTTCTGGACACATTCTAGATACCTTGTCAGTTACATATGTTGTAAATATTTTCCCCTAGTTTGGAGCTTGTCTTCCACTCTTTATATTTCTTGATGATAAAAGTTTATATTTTAATGTGATGAAATGTATCTATTAATTATTTTATGTTTTGTTTGTGTCTTTTAAAAATTCTTTCCAAATTCTTAAGCTATAAAGATATTTCCCCTATATTTTTAAAAGCTTTAAAATTGCCTTTCATATTTAACACATATAGAATTTCTTTTTTGTGAATGGTGTGAGGTGGGGTTCAAATATCATTTCCCCCACATATCACTAAACAGTTGTCCTAGAGCATGTTTTTGAAGAGGCATCTCTTTTCCCAGATATTTGTGTTGCCAGCCACATCATAAATCAACTGTCTGGCCTCTCTGTTCAAGTTCATTGGTGTTTTTATCTATTCTTGTAATAATACAACAATGTTTTAATTGCTGCGGCATTAAATTGTTATTATAAGGCAAGTTCTCACAAACTATTAATCTTTTTCAGTAGTATTTGCCTTGTTATCTTTTTATATACATTTTAGAATTATTTGGGCAAGATTTTTAAAAACAAAACAACCCTCATGAAATTGGAATCTTTTAATACATTTGGAGAGAATTATACCTTTTAGGATAGTGAACCTTCCTACCCCTGAACATGTTACATCTCTTCACAGTTATGACTTCTTTGATGTTATTCAGTAAAGTTGTAAAATTATATCCATAGTGATCTACATCTTTTATTAAATTTTGAGGTACTGTATATTTCTGTTATTATTTTAAATGTTATCTATTTGTTAACTATACTTTCTTTATTGTTATTGATGTTGTAAAATTTAAATGTTTGATCTTATTTTTAGCCAAATTGCTAAACTCTCATTAATTCTAATAATATCTCTGTTAATTATTTTGGGTTTTCTTTATAGATAATTATATCTTCTGTAGAAAATGACTCTTTGGTTGTTTTTTCTGTTCCAGTGTTTGTATTTTTAAATTTATTGTCTGCATGTAACTGCACAAACAATGACCTCTAATGCAACTCCAATAGAAGCAGATAGTGGACATACTTCTCTTGCCTCTGACTTTAAAGTGATTAACCTTACTTTTATGGATTACATTGTACTGTTAGAATTTTTTTTTTTTTAAAGACTGAGTCTCGCTCTGTTGCCCATGCTGGAGTGCAGTGGCATGATCTTGCCTCACTGCAACCTGCGCCTCCTGGGTTCAAGCGATTCTCCTGCCTCAGCCTCTCGATTACCTGGGATTACAGGCACTCACTACCACGCCCAGCTAATTTTTGTATTTTTAGTAGAGGCAGAGTTTCACCATATTGGCCAGGCTGATCTCGAACTCCTAACCTCAAGTGATCCACCTGCCTCGGCCTCCCAAAGTGCTGGGATTACAGGCGTGAGCCACCGCCCTGGCAAAAATGTTTTTTTGATCCAGGTTTTTGGAGCATTCCTTTACTGAACTCAAAACATCCCCTTTTTATTTCTACCTTTCTAATGATATGTATCATGAGTAAATTAATTTTATTATTGGACTTTCTTCATCAATCAAGAAGATTTATTATTTTTTCTCCTCTAATCTATTAACATGGTGAATTGTATTTAAAGATGTCTTCTGCCAAATCCATTTTGTAATTTTGGCATTAACTAGGTTTGATCATATATAATGCTATATGGTCATCTCTCTTTCAAACATTACAGATTATATTTACTGATATTTTGTTCAGGATATTCAATGCCCTTGGAAGAGCTCAGACACTAATTATCCTTTCTTACACAGGACTTGTATACTTGAGTACCAAGGGTACAACTACATAAATGAATACGGGTGACATCCCTCTTTTTCTATCCCACTTTTGTTTACCTGAAAATGTCTTTATTTAAAAGAAAAGTTGATGAGAGAACAGTTCAGTGGGTCTATAGCTCTAGGTTGAGAGTTTTTAATCTCAGCACATTGAAGATATTATTCTATATTCTTCTGGCTTCCAGTGTTTCAAAGAAACTTGGTGACTCTCAGTCTAATTGTTTTACCTTGTAGAAGATCTGTGTATTCTTTTTCTTTTTGATGTCTTCTCCTTTCTTTGAGATTGTTTAATTTCACTAAAGTAATCTAAGTATGGATTTCTTTACATTTATAGTTCTCTTTATGTAATATCAATATTACATATTACATTATAGGTGTAACGTACATATATATCATATATAATAATAACAGGCAATCTCCATATCTAAATCTGCAATTTGTTTTTCCTGATCATTTTATCTTATGTTGGTATATTTCCTTCTTACTTTCTTAATTTTTTAAAAAATTACACTAATGTTAGGACTGTGGGATGCACAGATCTTAAGTATATAATTTGTCAATCTTTGATAAAGTTACGTATCTGTGAACTGACCTCCAACTTAATATATACATTTTCTTCACCCCAGAACGTTTTTCTTGTACTCATTTCTGGTCAATTTCCCCACCTGTAGATAAGCCATTGTCTTGATTTTGATCACCATAAATTAGTTTTATCTATTCATGAATATAATCTAAATCTAATTATATCATCTACGCACTTTTGTGTCTGCCTTATTTTTTCATAAATATGTCTTCTGAGACTCATTCATGCAGCTGCATGTATCAGTAGTTCAGTTTGTCGGTTTTTTTGTTTTTGTTTTTGTTTTTGTTTTTGTTTTTGAGACAGAGTCTCACTCTGTCGCCCAGGCTGGAGTGCAATGGCATGGTCTTGGCTCACTGCAACCTCCGCCATCTGTGTTCAAGCAACTCGCCTGCCTCAGCTTCCCGAGTAGCTGAGATTAAAGGCACCAGCCACCACGCCTGGCTAATTTTTGTATTTTTAGTAGAGACAGGGTTTCACCACGTTGGCCAGGCTGGTCTTGAACCCCTGACCTCGTGATCCACCCGCTTTGGCCTCCCAAAGTGCTGGGATTACAGGCATGAGCCACCACACCCAGCCAATAGTTCAGTTTTTTATGCTGATGAAGAGTATTGCTTTGTACAAATGTAAGCCAGCTTTTAAAAATCCATTTTCCTACTAATAGACTTTTGGGTTTTTACCATTTCTTTCCTATTTTGAATAAAGCTGCTCTGAACGTTGATGTATGTAATTTTTGACATATATTTTCATTTCCCATTGGCTAATATCTAGGAGTGGAATTGCAGTGTCATACAGTAGGTAAATATTCAACTTGATAAGAAATCACCAGTTTTCTTAAGTGGTTGTACCAGTTCACACTCCCAACTGTGTATGTACCATTTGCTTCACATTCTTGCCACCCTGGGGGTAGCAAGACTACAATTAGTCTTTAATTGTAGCCATTGTAGTAAGTGTGGAATGTTAACTAACTTTAGTTTTAGCTTACACTTCCCTGTTTTTGAGTGATGTTGAACACATTTTTATTCTTATTAGCCATGTGTATATATCTTCTCTTTTTGGCCAGTTGAGTATCTTCTTTTGTGACGTGTCTGTTCAAATCTTTCCCCCATTATTAATTGGGAAAACAATATTAACTGTTTTCTTTTTTGTTAAGGATTTAGAAAAGTTGTTTGTATATTCTGCATACAAATCCTTTGTCAAATGTATGAATTGTGAATATTTTCTCCTAGTCTGTGGCTTGCATTTTCATCTTCTTAACATTTCATTTTGGTGAGCAGAAAATTTTAATTTAGATGAAATTGAACTTATTTTCTTTTATACTTAGTGTCTCTTGAATATGATCTAAGAAATTTTTGCATAATTAGAGTTGCGGGAATATTCTCCTACACTTTCTTCTAGATACAATACAGTTTTAGTTTGATGTATCCCTTATGCATTTTAGAATCAGCTTGTTAATTTCTACCAAAAAAACCTTGCTGGTATTTTGATTGGGATTTTATTTAATCTGTGGATCAATTTAAACATATTGGATCTTAACCAAAGAAAGTCTTTCAATGCATAAGCATAGTGTATAATATTTAAAATTTGTCCCAGTATAGTTGTTTTTTTTTTATTATGGAAGGTTTCCATACATTTGGTTAAGTTTATTGCTAAACATTTTATTTTGTTTAATGTTACTGTGAAATAGTTGTAAATTTCATTTTGCACTTGCTTGCTGCGTATCTATCTATCTGTCAATCCAACTGAAATTTGCAAATTGTCGTATCTTCTGAGACATTGCTAAGTGTACATTGTATTCGTTTTCTGTGCTGCATAACAAATCACTGCAATTCAGTGGCTTAAAACAATACACATTTCTTTTCTTACAGTTTATGTGGGTTGGAGTCCATGCAAAGTTTAGCTAGGGCTTCTGCTTAGTGTCTCCCAAGGTGACAAGGTCTTGACTGGAACTGTGCTCTCATCTAGAGGCATACCTAGGGAAGGATCTGCTCTTCTGTTTTCAGGGTTGATAGTGGCATTCCTTTCCTTTTGGCTATAGAATTCATATAATCTTGCTTCTTTAAATCCAGCAATGAAAAGAAAGACTCCACAGTGAGTCTATATAACATAATGTAATCACGGAAATGGCACCCTTCACCAGTCATATAATGTAATGTAATCAAGGGTAGCATCCCAAATCTTTGACATATTCTATTGGCTAGAAGCAAGCCAGTGGGTTGGCCCATAGGAATAGTGAATTACATAAGGATGTGAACACCAGGAGGTACAAATCATAAGTGCCACTCAAAGTCTGTCTACCACACATATTATTTCTAGTAGAGGTCTGTAGATTACTTTGGCAGGTTGTCTGAAAATACAGATGATTTTACTTCTCCCTTTTCAATATCTGAGGGTTTTTTTAAAATATACTTTTACTTACATTGTTGTACTGGCTCGTACCTCTAGTAAAATATTGAATAAAATTGCTATGATTTGTCTTGATCTTAGGGTAAAAGATTTCAATATTCTATCACCAAATATGCTGGTAACGGTAAGGTTTTTGTAGATACGCATTATCTGATTGATGTTTCTTTCTACAGTAAGTTTGCTGAGAGTTTTTAAATGCTGACACAGTATTCAATTTTGTCATTTTTTCCTGCATTTATTGAGATGCTCATGTAATTTTTCTCCTTTTTTTAATGAATATAGTGAATTACATTGATTGATTTTCAACTGTTAAACCAATCTTCCATTGCCTGGACAAACCACATTTCTTCATGACGCATTATCTTTTTTACACATTATGAATTTAGTGTGCAAATATTTTGTGTGCATTGAGGTTCTTGAAAAATATTAATTTGAATTTTTCTTTTTTGAAATGTCTGTCAGATTTTGGTCATAAAGCTATGCTGGTCTCATGTGTAGAGGTGTACATATTTTCTCTTTTTTCTAAACATATAAATTGGCATTTCTGCCTTAAATGATAGAATGACCAGTTAATCTACCTGAGACAGAAGTTTTCTTTATGGAGATGTTTTTATTATGAATTTAATTCCTTTAATATGTGTGTATTTTAGCTATTCATTTTTTCTATTTTTCTTGTGCCAATTTTGAAAAGGTGTATTTTTAAGAAGGTTGTCTGTTTCATCTAAGTTGTCAATTATTTTGCAATAAAGTTGTTCCTTTTAAAATCTTCTCCATACTGAATCTATTTATTTAGTCTATCATTTATAATTTGTGCTTTCTCTCTTTTTCCATGATTGATGCTGCTAGAGGTTTATGATTTTTTAATAAACATATTTCAAAGAACCAAATTTTAGCTTACTTAATTCCATCTGTTGATCTCGTTTCTATTTTGCTGAGTTCTGGCCTTTATTATTTTTTCCTTCTTCTTTCGGCTTATTTTGTTTTTCTTTTTCTATTCACTTCAGGTGGAAACATATCATTGTTATTAAATATTAGTATACATTTCCCTCTAAAAACTTTTAGCTTTATCCCACAAATTTTGATGTTTTTATTATTATTCAGTTAGAAATGTTATCTAACTTTCTTTGTATTTTTCTTGACTCATGAATTATTGAGATCAGCAAAGTTTAATTTCCAGATACTTGGGGATTTTTGAGATGTCTTATTGTCATTGACTTCTAATTCTTCTGTGGTGACAGCTATTCTATAAAATTTCCATTTTTCTTAATTTATTGAGACACAATACAACATATCAATCTTGGTGAACTTTTCATTTTGCATTTGAAACAAACGTGCATTCCAACTGCTGTTGTTGGATGTAGCATTCTATAAATATCATTTTGTTTTGCCCTTTTTCTCTCTAGTTGTTTAATCAATTACTGAGAAAAATCTGTTACAATTTTCTATTATCCTGAATTTCTCTATTTTTCCCTTTAGATTTTGCAGTTCTTGCTTATATTTTGAATCTATATTATCAGATTTCACACATTTTGTTATGTATTCCTAAAGAATCAACCTTTTTATTATAACATGACTATTTCTTGTCTTGGAGTTTACTTTGTCTTACATTGCTATATTACTACCTTTCTTATATTTACGTTTTACATGGTAAATCACTTTTCCTCTTTTTTAATCCATCTGCGACTTATACTTATTAAATTTTGTCTCTCATATAAGCTAACATATAGTTGGGCCCTACATTTTTACCCAGTTGGAAAATTGCTGCCTTTTAATTGTTTAGTCCATTTATTTTTAACATAATTATTATTTTATCAGGTTTTAGTCCACCATTTTGTAGTTGATTCATCCCATCAGTTTTCTGTTTCTCCTTTCTTGCTTTCTTTTGGGTTAAAATAACATTTTTAAAGTTTTAGTTTTATCTAATGGCTTTTTATGTATACCTTTTGTGTGTTTTTATGTATATATCATGTTTACACTAGGGATTATAATATGTACAATAAACTTATTATGATCTACTTAGAGTCAGTTTCACTACTTCATATAAAACATGAGAATGTACCACAACACAATTCATACCCCTATTCTTTGTGTTATTGTTGTGATATATTTTAAATCTACATATGTTGTTAACCACAATATAATGCTATAATTTATAAATTACAAGTATATAATTTTTAACTGTAAGTGGCTTTATTATTATTATTATTATTATTATACTTTAGGCTCTATGGTACATGTGCGCAACGTGCAGGTAAATTACATATGTATACATACATGCACACGTATGTTTATTGCAGCATTATTCACAATAGCAAAGACTTGGAACCAACCCAAATGTCCAACAATGATAGACTGGAGTAAGTGGCTTTTTAAAGAAATGAACTGTTTGGTAATTTGGGGTTGTTAGCTCATATTTGATTGAATTTAATGTTTGAGAATTCTTAGAGTGCAAATTTGGAACACTTTCCTTCAGAGAAGATCTGAATGCATTTCTAAGAGCTACTGAGTGTTACCAACCATGGATGTGAAGGGTCTATCCTAATAATTGATTCTTAGTCTCAATTACTCCTTATTCCATAATATAATCTCCTGATTTCAGTTCTATTATTAGAGCCCCAAGCAACTCCAGCTTTAGTGTTTGCCTTCAGCCCACCTTTCAGTACTTAGGACATGTTTTTTTTTTTTTTGCTGTTGTTGTTTATCATTTAAAGATTCACCTTGTTTTCTTAAAAATTCAGCAATGGTTGTATGACATATCTGCAATCCAATTGTAATGTAATGGGAGAGCCTTCAGATTATTTAGTCTATTGTATTTCTAGAAGGAAAATTCTCTATCTTCTTTAAAGTAAAACTCTTTAAATTTTTTTGTTTTATATTGCACTACCATGGGAACATTTTTAAATTATAAGGATCTAAAGTTAGAGATAAAAGACTCCCTTCCTCAATCTTCAGATACAAGCATGTATAGAATTTTTATCTTCTTTTGATTATAATTATGATTTTTAATTATATACCTTTACTTACAGTTCTTGATTTATTGACTTCATATGGAATTATTGACTCCCTGCTATGAGAGTTGAGAAACTTACCACTCATATTTTTGCTCCATTTTACTTCTGCCTACTAACTTAGGCACAGGATTTTGCATTGTCCAACCTTATAACATTTATGTTGTTCTGTAAAAAAATAAATGCTTTGTATAAAGATAATTTTTAAAATTTAAATATTATTTTAAAATCTGCATTTACAGTATTAGTGAATGTAGGTATTAGGCTTACATAGCAAATTTTATTCACTGTAGTAGCAATAAGTATTTGAACTGATAGTGAAAATAGATAATATAATCATATATCTTTACATCATTAAATCATGTATCACATATCAATAAATTGCTAGAAGGAGAATCATCCAAAAATCTCAGACTAATGGATCTTCTGTTTTTATTTTATAAGTTTAAATTTCATATTGTTCAATTATTTTATTTTTTGCATTTCTCATCAAGAGGTTTTTTCTGCTTTTTTATTAGCATAGGAAGCATTGGTAGTAAAATTAGCGAGTTTTTGTGCTTCTAAAAGGGTGTATTTTCTTTGTACCCACATTCCATTTATAGATTGGACGGGTAGATAATTTTATATTAAAATTTATTTTTTCTGTGTTCTTGGAAATCATGACTATGTTATCTTTCAGCATCCAATGCTCTTGCTAAAAAGACTAATGTTAATCTTCTCATCTTTCTTTCTGAGCCACCTAGTTCTGTCTCTGGAAACTTTTAGCATTTTCTCTGTATATATGAAGTGTTGAATTTTTTTTCACTTTTTTTTTTTTTTTCTTTTGAGACAGGTCCTCACTGTGTTGTCCAGGCTGGAGTGTACTGACACAATCTCGGCTCACTGCAGGCTGGACCTCCCTGTGAAGTGCTGGCAATTTTTTTATCAAGGAGCATAGTTGGGGTCCAATGGTCCAGCTGTTTCATCAGCAGTTATATAATTAACTATCCTGATGATTTTCTCTCCAGTCCACTCCTATTCCTCTTTTTTGATTTGTAATTTTATAATTTCATTGGGTTTTGGTGGCTCCTTTGGGTGAGACAGTTCTTATCTTTGTTGTTGGGTTATGTATCTCCTACCTTTGATTTTTTTCATTAATATTATTCCATATTTTTTCAAGTAAGTAAATATATAAACATCTAGGCATCTACCACCCGGAATGAACAACTGTTGTAATTTATTTCAGGTAATTACTTTTTTTAATAAAATAGATGAAGTTGAAGGCTGGTGTGTGCCCTTCCCAATCTAATCTTCCTCCTCTCCAGAGGCCATCATCACTCAAGTAAATTATGTTTGCATCCATCTAGTTCATATCTTCATAATTTTATTTCATACATTCCCATAAACAATATGTAGTATTGTTTTGAGAATATTCATTTACATAAGTATTATATTGTGAATGGAACACACATAATTTTTCAGATTGCTTGTTTTTACACAGTTCCATCTATTGACACACACACGTACACATATTTACTGCATTCATTTTAGGCCATTTTATTCTGACCTTGAGAGGAAAAAGATGTACAGTGTTTGCACAGTGCTCTGTTTTGCACTCTGAGCCTAAGAAATAATAAATTTAAAAAATAAGAATTGTTTAAACATGAAATGAATGAGTATAGTATTATGGCATATATACACATAGTTACATAGACACATATATACACAGATATATATTTACTACATTTAAGTTATTTTTATGTTTATATATATAGACACACACACACATATATGTGTAAACTAATGAGATTAGAACTTACATTGCTTGCAATTAAAATCTGTAGATATTTAGATACCTACCATCAAGCCAAAGTTGGGGAGTTCTTTAAAAATGCTCTAAATATTGGCTGCACACGGTGGCTTATGCCTGTAATCCCAGCATTTTGGGAGGCCAAGGCAGGCAGATCACCTGAGGTCAGGAGTTTGAGACCAGCCTGGCCAACATAGTGAAACCCCATCTCTACTAAAAATATTAAAAAATTAACTGGGCATGGTGGTGGGTGCCTGTAATCCCAGCTACTTGGGAGGCTGAGGCAAGAGAATTGCTTGAACCCAGGAGACGGAGGTTGCAGTGAGCCGATACGGTGCCACTGCACTCCAGCTTAGGTGACAGAGTGAGACTCCATCTCAAAAAACAAATCAAAAAATGCTGTAAATATTGAGTGTGTTGGGACACAAACTGTAAATATTTCCCACTGCATCTCCTCAGCAATGGAAGGTGATGGCTTCAGTTGTGCTGATCTGTCTTGTGGGTTGGTTCTGTGTAGGCTCCAGCTGGAGTCTTATTCTCTGATCTTCAGGTGTCCTTGCCACACTGCGAATAAAATTAACAAAGGGTTGTTCATTGGCTCAAGGGCTCTTTTCCAGACTGCTTTTTTATGGGAGAATAAGGTATATTTATTTGATGTCCAGCCTATTCTTTAACCACTGAAGTCACTGACTTTAGATAATTAGCAGTTACTAAATTTATCTTGAGGCTGACAGGTCTTCCCTACATGTCCTTATCCCCTCCACTGACCTTTCTGTCCTTCATTGGTCTCCTCACCTCTTTCTGTTCTTTTAGTCTGTCTTCTCTCCATTTTTATTCCTTAAATTTCAGAAACAATACAATAACATGAAAAAGAGAGACTAGAACCAAGTTTCCATCCCAATATGGTCCTTGTTCAAAAGGTGATTTAGTTCTTCTTGAGAAACTTGATTCACATATATGGGATGATGTGTCATGTTGCTTGTTTAGATTCTCTGGAGATAAAGTCTGAGTCAGGAAGAGGGTGTGAGGAAGCAACTCTGAGAAAGAAAAATGTGGACTACTAAAAAGTTTTCAGGCCAGTTAATTTTACAAAGGTTTTTTAAACGTTAGATGTAAGTATATATATGAATATTTAATAGAAATATGTTTAATAGGAACATTTATATATTTAATATATTTCTATGTAATATAAATAATAAATGTATCAGTATAATAGGTTTAATATGAATATATTTATATAACTAGCAGGGAGTCATGGCACACACCTCCAATCCCAGCTACTCAGGAGGCTGAAGCACGAGAATCACTTGAACCTGGGAAGCAGAGGTTGCAGGGAGCCAAGATGGTGTCACTGCACTCTAGCCTGGGCAACAGTGAGACTCTGTCTCAAAAAAAATTATATAATATATATATGTGTAACAGATTTAATGAATTTTATGTATTTAATAATATACAAGATATATTTAATATATTAAATTTATTTATTTATAAAATGAGGCAGCATTACCTAACTGCATCGAGTTCAAATTCTGGCTTCACTGTTAGGAGCTCAATGGCTTGGAGAAGACTCTTACCTCCTTTTGCTTTAGTTGCCTCATATATAAATTGTAATGGTGCCTACCTCATAATGTTGCTGATTAAATGAGTTAATTTGTGTAAAGTGCTAAGAATATTGCGAATATATAATAAGTCCTATATGAAACATCCTAACTAGATAAAATAAAAAATAAGTACACAGGAAAAAAATTGGACAAGAATGTAAGACACAAATCATATTGCAACAATCTGTTTTTCAAGCATAATTACTCTTGGGTAAGTGTGAAGTTAGAAACTAAGCAGATTTTCAAAGGAAAATGTGGTGTGCAGAAAAATAGTAGAAATGAAAATATTACAATGGCGTTCTATTATACCCACCAAATCACAGTCATTTGTAGCTTAATTTAAAATGGTTCATAGTGTTCTTAATTTAACGTTTACTCACATTCACGTCTTTAGATTCTAAGGATTTCTTTACATAGTCATGCTTCTCCTTTAAATAAAGCCTTTTCTATTGAGTACATGAACAATGCTAATTTTAGCTCCAATTGTTGTATTTCCAAAGAAGCTTTAAAAAGTGTTATGCTGGACTGTTTTCAAAGAACAATTCTATAACAAGAAACTAGACTGTAGTTTGAAAGTGTTTGGTCTTATTAACTAGAGAGGGAAGCATGGTCTGATGGAAAAGGAAAAAAAGGGACAAGGTGATGATTATATCTTACACTTTCATCTTAGGCTTCACAAAGCACCTGAAACCAAGCCTCATTATCATTTCTTTAAATAGATGAAGCAAGTGAGATAGTGAGTTAAGCATGCTTCTCAAGGTCACACTGCAACTTGCTAACATAGCGATAAAAATCCAATATACTTGATTAGTGTCGTTGCCCACTCATCCTCTCAGCATCGATTAGATACAGAAAGTAGATGGGCAGGATGATCTTCGAAGTCTTTCCAGCCATGCCATCTTGCTCAGTGGTCCCTTTTTATTAATTGTTGATTGCGCGGAGGAAACCTTTCCTTCACACTTTCTGTGCAGGCAGGATCCTTGCTTGTTGAGAGGTGAGAATGACATATCTGTTCCCCGGCGATCCTTTTGTGCCACTTTGGCTCTTTCTCATCTTTTCAACTCTCTGGGAAGAATTTAATTCCACGGGGGTGTTTTTGCTTTTCATGGGTCTTTGTTCTATTGATCACTTTCCCCTTGGAATGCCTGTTGCGTTTGTGGTTGGTTTTAGAAGGCTTTGTGGATTTCATTTATTGTGAATGACTTTTGTCTTCTTAATTATCTTGAGTTTAATTCATTGGCCATGTCGTTAAGCCTAGTTACCCATTAGCCATGGAAGCCTATTGAAATTGAAATGGAAAGTAACTAAAATTTAAAATTCAGTTGCACTTGCCATATTTCTTTTTTTTTCTTTTTTTTTTTTTTTTTTTTTTTTTTTTTTGAGACGGAGTCTCGCTCTGTCGCCCAAGCTGGAGTGCAGTGGCGCAATCTCGGCTCACTGCAAGCTCCGCCTCCTGGGTTCACGCCATTCTCCTGCCTCAGCCTCCGGAGTAGCTGGGACTACAGGCGCCCGCCACAAAGCCCCGCTAATGTTTTGTATTTTTAGGAGAGACGGGGTTTCGCCGTGTTAGCCAGGATGGTCTCGATCTCCTGACCTCCTGATCTGCCCGCCTCGGCCTCCCAAAGTGCTGGGATTACAGGCGTGAGCCACTGCGCCCGGCCACACTTGCCATATTTCAAGCACTCAGTAGCCACACGTTGTCTGTGTCACCTTTAGCCTCCTCTCCCTGGAGGGGAAGAATTGGATTAGATGAATGTAAGATTTCTCTGGAACTACCGTTTTGTGATTTTTCCAGGGACTTTTCTTGGGTTTAGACTACTACCTTGAGTGCAGTTCTTGAAAGTTTCTGTGAACAGAGATGTACGCGCGCTCTCTCTCTCTCCCTCTCTCTGTCTCTGTCTCTCTCCATCCAACATAGTGTACCTCTTATATTCACCTTGTATGTTGGAACCAAGTGCTTGACAAAGAATATGGTAATGTATTCAACAAAAGCTTTGTGTACTAAATATAGACTGAGTTTTAAAGAGCATTTTTTTTTCTTTTAGGAGTGTTGGCAGGTGTTTTACTATGAAACAGGTCTCAGAAAGAGATGAGGACATGTTCTATTTTGAGATAAAAGCTTTATCTGAGATGTAGAAATGACACTGTAATAAATGCCATTACAGTTAATGAAATCAGGATAGCAGTTGATTTTTATTTGATTGTTTGAGGCAAATTCTTCCAAATTTTCATGTACAAATTTTGAGCATAAACTGGCAGTACAACCTATTGTCAATCAGTTAGAGCTACTAAGTTGGTCTAAGCTCCATTCCCTTTTGTAGCCCTGGGTTGTGAGAAAAAAAGTGTAAGAAAAATAGCTGTTAAAATTGTAGAGACTACAATTTACCTTGTCTTTACCATTACTTACATGAAAGGGCAGCAATTAATTATCCCATGAGAAACATTTATAAAGCTTAGTTTACAAACTAGAACAAATGATTTTTAAAATCCTGTAATGCAGAATTTCTGTTTATACCTTGAAAAGTAAATGTGACAGTGTGGTGTTAATCATCTTAAAAAGGGAAATTTTAAAACCCTGACTGTGGCAGATTTCCAAAGCACTGATTGTATGTGCTAATTGTCTTTTGCTTGTTATTTCAGTTCCTTAGCTAGGAAGATTCTTAGCTGTGTCTATTTTCCCCCTATTTTCTTCAGGCAGAAATTCCCTTAGGGTGACTTGCCTGACAAAATCATTAAGTAGACGTTTTATGAGCCTAGGTGGGATAACATTTGGAGATGACTGATTACATGATTGCAGCTAATTGTTTGTGGGACTTGGAAAGTCTCTAACATCTTTAAGGGGAATCCTTTCACTTGTAATCCATCAAAAGAATTGCAGTTTTCTCTGAGGATAAGCTTCCTTTGGAGTGTCACAGAGAAATATTTCTGAGGCAACCTTGCACCAGCTTCAGTCTTTTTATTTTCTGATGAAAATAATACCCCCTTTGTCACCAAAATACAATTTATAGCTACCAGGCCATCCCCAGCCATGATGTTTGCCCTTCAACAAGATTATTTGGGACCTCTTCTGGTGGCATGCAGGAAATTATAGACAGTACTAACTTTGTCCCGTTAGAACCCCACTGATCTAAAAGAATTGATAAAATTAACAAACAGCCTCATTCTGAGGGTAGCTTGCTTTTGAACAGAGCTAATTTCTGAGTAAATTGCCTTAAGCATGCTCAACTTTAGTGTATTTTTATGCAAAGTATAATTATTACTCTGTATTTTCAGCCTATTCATCAAAGGCTTTGAGATAGTTTAATAAGTTATAGTTAATGAATAACCATTAACTGTGAGACTACAGTGACTCCATCATGCCTGGAATCCCAGCCCCACATCAAAATCCTATCCATGATCTTTGCGTTTTATATCTACAACAGGACAATACTAGTAACATAGCAAGTATTCAACAACTATTTTCAATAATTCATTAAACAAACATTCACCAAATACCTTCTATCTGTAACACAATGTGACTAACTTAGTTACTGTGGAATTATATACCAATACACAAGCACATATGTGTACATACACACACATATACACATGCACCCCACCCTTCAGGTTTAAGAAAAGGAAGGTCATCTATGTCTCAATCAAAGCTCTACCTACCTTGTTCTCATTACCACTGGTTTGGAAAAGTGTGTGATATTGAAGTTATGAAAAAATGGCTTTGGTGTGTATGTGTTGTGTAGGGTAGTAAGAATTGCAAAAGCATAAAAAATCTTCCTCATTTGTAACCTGTTATACATCTTGTACACAGCTTCCATGGTAATTTCATAAACTCTTGAATTGCAACCCTGAAATAAAACTGGTTTGTGGATGCTGTGGCAAATACAGATTTTGACAACATTTCTGTTCCTTGGAGGCCTGAGCGTTGTTTGGTGATAAATAGTAGCTGATGCCATGTGGAAGGGATAAGGATGAAGAAATTAGACTGGGGACTGAAGAATGCGGACTGTGGTGCAAAGCCTGCATAGTACATATGTAGTCCAAATCTGCATCAGCCCAGAAATTAATTATTAAGTGGGTAAGAAATTGTACTCAGAGCTGAAAGTGAAAAAGACAAGTGTCAAGACAACTCTATCAAATAGATCCTCCTCAACCAAGCCTAGCTAAGAACCTGGGTCTTTGGAAGGAGCTAATGTTATAATCAGGTAACTTCCTTGTTCTGCCTCCTTTGGAAGCTATTATACTTTTGCTCTCCCATGTAAGCTAGAAATGGGCCAGGAACTGGAAAGGAAAACGTCCCTGAGGTCATACCACCTTGTCTTCTTTTCTCTCTTCTCATTCAGGCAGACACAGTAGAGTCTTAAGACTCAAGCTCTTTTCAAGGGCCTGAAAAGAAAAATGCTTTCATTATTTTTCCAATCACTAGCTCCAACCTCCTCCTCTCTTTGTTTACCTCGATGATGCTTGGAAGGTAGGTCACAGTTGCTTAGCATGCAGACACCTCTTTTAACTGCCTTTGAAGCAACAGATTAAGAAAAAGGAAATGAATATTGTATATGCAAAAGGGAGAATGCTTAGCGTCACTCCCTCAGCTAGTTGACCGTGCAGAAAAGTAATTGCCAACAGTGATTTGGGGCCTGCATTTTGCAGGCAGTACATTTAAGTACATGTATAAGCCTTTCTTAGCAAACGATCACAAACTCTGACTCTGTCACTTTTGTATTCTTATCTAGCTTTTTCTTCCTTTCTCCTCAGACACAGTTGTTAGGGTATAGAATTTTAACATGACTACTCAAACTCCATTTCTTGTGCTCTAACTGGAGTGTGATTAAACTTAGAATAGAATTCATTCCTTCCTGCCATGTAAACTGCAATGCAGGAGGAGAAACAGACTCTTCACACCACTTTACTTGTTCGGATCCCATGAGCGTGCCCTTCATAGAAAGCAATATCCAAACTCTTCATTTAGTGTGCAAATGATGCCATCGATCCCGTGAGCCATTTAGATGGAATCTAAAAGGCCATGTTCATGCCCTTTAGTCTGCTTGCTTATACCACTTTATTCACAGCACAATATCGAGCTGTCCCCTTGAGTCAAGAAAAACTCTAGACCCATACTTCAGAAACTTTACCAAGGAGAAAACATCTCCTGCACAGTCTGTAAACAAAGATTCCTGGGCTAGACCCCAGAATGTAGCAGGTTGACAATGGGAAGGACCTGATCGTTGTTCCAGCTCTAACAAACTCTGGGAGGATTCTGATGTTGCTGGTCCATGAGCCATTTGGGGGAACACTGCCCCTTGCTGAATGGCCCACATTGAAACCCCCCACAACCAGGTACCTAAAACAATGCACATGTGCATGCACATGCCCCACCTCCCCAACAAACACACACACAATCTGCTTTTATTTAAGGCAGGGGATTTGGTAGGTTCATTTCAACAGGGCAGTAACACTTATCTTCTTTACAAGACATCTCAGCTGCCTTTAAGGAAATAGCAGGGAGAATTAGAGAGCCATTAGGATAGACCGTTGAGAACATTCCTGACTTTAAAACCCCAAACAAAGGAGAAGCCGTTAATGCAGACATACATTCTGTGCCTGCTAGGAAAAGAGTATTGCCGACACATTGTTTTAGGACCACTTAAAACCTCTAATCAATTGGTAATTATTAATCTTTATTACTGCTCTGATGAAACTCTCAACATATATTTACTTTTTAAAGGTTGGTAATAAAAGCAGATAAACTGATAAAGAATTAATCTTTTGGGGGACTTTTCCCCTGTTTAATTTGTTTCTCATTCCTAGCTGTGTGTGTGTGTGTGTGTGTGTGTGTGTGTGTGTGTGTGTGTGTGTGTGCATATGTATTCTAGTTTCGCTATGAGGAGGAAGTAAATTAATACCCGTACTCTACTCTGTTCTTATTTTGGAGCCATACAATTACCTCATTAAGTTAATTATGCCAGCAATTTAAAATAATCTAGTTATTTGGGAATAGTTATTTAGAATGAATTGCTCCGTAATGCCTCTACACATGGACTGGTTTGATGGGAGAGCAAGAAGTCTGTAGGTCAGTGCAATATTTCTTTCTGCATTTTGCTGTCAGTGGCTTTCACTCTTGCCCTTGAAAGGCTCAGAAGTACTGGATAAACCACGTTATACCAGTCCTTATCTTTGTTATGGGTATTAGGGACAGATATTCTCATTAACTCTCAGCTTGTGAATTATGGGCCAGCCATTTACTGTACAGAATAATAAATTGTCCAGAACTATGTGTGCACAGTTATTGCTTCTGAATGTTGGCTTTACTGCTCAATGCAGTCTAGATATTTGTAGAAGCCAGTCTGGAGCTCCTATGGATGAATTTATTAATTGAAAATGGATCCTGATTATGTTTTTTGCCATTTACCTATTTTCAGTTTCTCTTGATCATAATTTTAATGCTGGCATATTCTGATTTTTTTAATGACCAGAAACTTAAATATATATCAGAACTAAAACTTTCATGTTCTTCTTACATGCCTGCTTTTTGGAACCAAGTGATTCTTAATTGGATATTATATTTACTTGACATGAATAGTGGTTTTATAAGACAAAATTTTGCTTGCAGCAATATATGGTAAATGATAATGCAAAACAAAGTGTGCTTGATTTTCTCAGTGGAGAGGAAATAGAAGGATATTGGGGAAAAAAAACTAGTAGATTCTATGGCACAGTGAGCGTTCAATAAATAGGTATTGAATTAGAGATTGACTAATTATTGGATAGTAACCACCAGAATTCAATAGAAGCATTTGAAACAGTGCTCACTTTCATGAAGCTGGAGTTGGAATCTAAGATCTGTGGCCACCCTTTATGGGCCTTTTCTGCTGCTGTGCAGGTTGCCCCATGGAGGGTAGTTTTAATGAGGCTGCACATGCATAATCAGCTATTCTCTGAAAGGAGGGTTTCACCGTTGTAAAGCAGTTAGTCCATTGGCACAATGGCTCTCTCGGATGAGTAATGTATGGAAAGCAAGAGGCCTCTTTTAAAAGAACACAGAGTGTATATGTGCCACATTTTCTTAATCCAGTCTATCACTGTTGGACATTTGGGTTGGTTCCAAGTCTTTGCTATTGTGAGTAGTGCCACAATAAACATACGTGTGCATGTGTCTTTATAGCAGCATGATTTATATTCCTTTGGGTATATACCCAGTAATGGGATTGCTGGGTCAAATGGTATTTCTAGTTAGCAAACTATCGCAAGGACAAAAAACCAAACACCGCATGTTCTCACTCATAGATGGGAATTGAACAATGAAAACACTTGGACACAGGAAGGGGAACATCACACACCAGGGCCTGTTGTGGGGTGGGGGGAGGGAGGAGGGATAGCATTAGGAGATATACCTAATGTAAATGACGAGTTAATGGGTGCAGCACACCAACATGGCACATGTATACATATGTAACAAACCTGCAGGTTGTGCACATGTACCCTAGAACTTAAAGTGTAATAAAAAAAATTAAAAAATAAAAAAGTAAAAGAATACAGGGAAACCAGATAAGCATTTTAATCATGTAATCACTCTACTGTTCACAGAAGTATAAAATAAGCCGACCGAAAATGGCTGAGGGGGTAGGGGAGGAGAAACCTAATGATTCCAGCTCAGAATGGAGAAAGCAGATGTACATTTAGGAGTGTTGTAATAAACAAATGTGCGTTATTTCCCCTTTCAAGGTGCCAAGCCTTCCAAGATTTTGGCAGCTTTGTCCTGTGACACAGCAGGCATTCCATTCTCTCCCAGGCAGTTAGAGCAGATCCTGACATGACTGCTTTTGATACTCATAATCACAACCTGACGGAAAAAAACTCCTGAATGCATTAGGCATCAACCTGAAGACAGACTTCTAGGAGGTACAAAAAAAAGGTAAAAGATGTAAAAGATAAGATATGTTTTGCCGAGGAGGCCATCTTCCCCGTTTCCTTAACAAGGATAAGCAGGGATGATGAAATACAAGTTGATGTGGTATAATCATGACAGAGTTTATGTTTCTGGTACTGTTTTGTATTTTTGTTCTTTCCTATTTGGTCTTATTTTTTAATTCCACAGCATTTCAGCTTTGCTAAGGGATAGCAAAGGAAGCTATCTGGGTTTGTGATGGGGCCACGGTTTTATATGGGAAATAGAATGCATCTGGCAGCCGAGACGTTGGTGCGGGCCCTGGAAATCAAAGTGAGACATGCAAAAAGAGGAAGTGAAACTTGCAGAGCTATCAGAGTTGGGGCTACTTAGACCAGCTGCCTCAGGCCTCCTGCCCATTCCTAGTCTGAAGATGCATCTTCGAGAGGCAAAGGGGCTTGCCTTATTTTAATAGAGGTTTTAATATGCCTCATTCCACTGCATCCCAAGACCAGGAATTATAGATTCCAGTGCTATTCTATAAGCAAACTCAATTAAAGAAGAGCAAAGAGAGCAAGGTTATATTGGGCAAAGGCAGAAGATGGGCCCCAGAATAAAAAAGCCATGTTTTTGTTGGGCCATGATTATTGAATACTCAGAATATTTTAATATGAATATATTTACAATAGATAGCAATAAATCAAAGATCATGTTGGACTTATCTATTGAAAAACTTGTTCTAAGGGCAACGGTATGAGGAAATAAACTGATATTTATTAAGCACCTTCTATGAGCAATGGGGCTAGAAGCATTCTTTGAACAATGACTAAGGGATGTTAAGAAATCCACCAAAGTTATATAGGTACATCAGTGTTTATGAATGGGTATGTAATAAGCCTTCAATAAGGAGAACATGTCTGCAAGTTATTGTAATATTGGCCAAAACATGGTCCTTCCTCTCATGTAGATTATAGTATTGATTGCCATCTTGAGAAGTTTTGAATTTCTTTTTTGGGAATGGAAGAAGTTTGAAATTTTCTCTGTTGAAATTCCTGGAGTGGCTGGCAAGATAGCCGAATATGAACAGCTCGAGTCTGCAGCTCCCAGTGAGATCAACACAGAAGGCGGGTGATTTCTGCATTTCCCACTGAGGTACCCAGCTCATCTCACTGGGACTGGTTAGACAGTGGGTCCACAGAGGGTGAGCTGAAGTGGGGGAGGGGGGTGTCGCCTCACCCAGGAAGTGCAAGAGGTGGGGGAACTCCCTCCCCTAGCCAAGGGAAGCCCTGAGGGACTGTGCCATGAGGAATGGTGCGTTCAGGCCCAGAAACTATGCTTTTACCGTGGTCTTTGCACCCTGCAGACCAGGAGATTCCTTTGGGTGCTTATGCCACCAGGGCCCTGGGTTTCAAGAACAAAACTGGGTGGCTTTTTGGCAGACACCGAGCTAGCTGCAGGAGTTAATTTTTTTCATACCCCAGTAGTGCCTGGAATGCCAGCGAGTCAGAACCGTTCACTCCACTGGAAAGCGGGCGGAAGCCAGGGAGCCAAGTGGTCTAGCTCAGTGGTCTCACCCCGCTATGGAGCCCTGCAAGCTAAAATCCACTGGCTTGAAATTCTTGCTGCCAGCACAGCAGTCTGAAGTCGACCTGGGACACTCGAGCTTGGTGCGGGGAGAGGCATCCACCATTACCGAGGCTTGAGTAGGCAATTTTCCCCTCACAATGTAAGCAAAGCCTCTGGGAAGTTCCAACTAGGCAGAGCCCACAGCAGCGCCTCAAAGCTGCTGTAGCCAGACTGCCTCTCTAGACTCCTCCTCTCTGGGCAGGGTATCTCTGAAAGAAAGGCAGCATCCCCAGTCAGGGGCTTATAGATAAAACTCCCACCTCCCTGGGACAGAGCACCTGGGGGAAGGGGCAGCTGTGGGTGCAGCTTCAGCAGACTTAAACGTTCCTGCCTGCCAGCTCTGAAGAGAGCAGAGGATCTTCCAACACAGTGTTCAAGCTCTGCTAAGGGACAGACTGCCTCCTCAAGTGGGTCCCTGACCCCTGTGTCTCCTGACTGGGAGACACCTCCCAGCAGAGTTTGACAGACATACAGGATAGCTCCGGCTGGCATCTGGCTCCGGCTGGCATCCTCATACAGGATAGCTCTGGCTGGCATCTGGCGGATGCCCCTCTGGGATGAAGCTTCCAGAAGAAGGAACAGGCAGCAATCTTTGCTATTCTGCAGCTTCCTCTGGTGATACCCAGGCAAACGAGGTCTGGAGTGGACCTCCAGCAAACTCCAGCCAATGTGCAGAAGAGGGGCCTGACTGTTAGAAGGAAAACTAACAAATAGAAAGGAATAGCATCAACATCATTAAAAAGGACGTCCACACAAAAACCCCATTCAAAGGTCACCAACATCAAAGACCAAAGGTAGATAAATCCATGAAGATGAGGAAAAACCAGCTCAAAAAGTCTGAAAATTCCAAAAACCAAAATGCCTCTTCTCCTCCAAAGGATCACAACTCCTCGCCAGAAAGAGAACAAAACTGGACAGAGAATGAATTTGACAAATTGACAGAAGTAGGCTTCAGAAGGTGGGTAATAACAAACTCCTCCGAGCTAAAGGAGCATGCGTTAACCCAATGCAAGGAAATTAAGAACCTTGAAAAAAGATTAGAGGAATTGCTGACTAGAATAACCAGTTTAGAGAAGAACATAAATGACCTGATGGAGCTGAAAAACACAGCACGAGAACTTCGTGAAGCATACCCAAGTATCAATAGCTGAACTGATCAGGTGGAAGAAAGGATATCAGAGATTGAAGATCAACTTAATGAAATCAAGCATGAAGACAAGATTAGAGAAAAAATAATGAAAAGGAATGAACAAAACCTCCAAGAAATATGGGACTACGTGAAAAGACCAAACCTACGTTTGATTGGGGTACCTGAAAGTGACCGGGAGAATGGAACCAAGTTTGAAAACACTCTTCAGGATATTATCCAGAAGAACTTCCCCAACCTAGAAAGACAGGCTGAAATTCAAATTCAGGAAATATAGAGAACACTACAAAGATACTCCTCGAGAAGAGCAACCCCAAGACACATAATTGTCAGATTCACCAAGGTTGAAAAGAAGGAAAAAATTTTAAGGGCAGACAGAGAGAAAGGTTGGGTTACCCACAAAGGGAAGCCCATCAGACTAACAGTGGATCTCTCTGTAGAAACCCTGCATGCCAGAAGAGAGTGGGGGCCAATATTCAACATTCTTGAAGAAAAGAATTTTCAACCCAGAATTTCGTGTCCCGCCAAACTAAGCTTCATAAGTGAAGGAGAAATAAAATCCTTTACAGACAAGCAAATGCTGAGAGATTTTGTCACCACCAGGCATGCCTTATAAGAGCTCCTGAAGGAAGCACTAAAGATGGAAAGGAAAAACCAGTACCAGCCACTGCAAAAACTTACCAAATTGTAAAGACCATCGACACTATGAAGAAACTGCGTCAACTAATGGGTAAAATAACCAGCTAGCATCATAATGACACAATTGAATGCCCACATAACAATATTGACCTTAAATGTAAACAGGTTAAATGCCTCAAGTAAAAGATACAGACTGGCAAATTGGATAAAGAGTCAAGACCCATCAGTGTCTGTATTCAGGAGATGCATCTCACGTGCAAAGACACACATAGGCTCAAAATAAAGGGATGGAGGAAGATTTACCAAGCACATGGAAAGCAAAACAAACAAACAAACAAAAAAAACAGGGGTTGCAATCCTAGTCTCTGATAAAACAGACTTTAAACCAACAAAGATTAAAAAAGACAAATAAAGGCATTACATAATGGTAAGGGATCAATGCAACAAGAAGGACTATCCTAAATATATATCCACCCAATACAGAAGCACTCAGATTCATAAAGCAAGTTCTTATGTACCTACAAAGAGACTTAAGACTCCCACACAATAATAGTGGGAGAACTTAACACCCTGCTGTCAATATTAGACAGACCAACGAGACATAAAATTAACAAGGATATTCAGGACTTGAACTCAGCTCTGGACCAAGTGGACCTAATAGACATTTACAGAACTCTTCACCCCAAAATCAAATGAGTATACATTCTTCTCAGCACCACGTCGCAATTATTCTAAAATTGATCACATAATTGGAAGTAAAATACTCCTCAGCAAGTGCAAAATAATGGAAATTATAACAAATAGTCTCTTGGACCACAATGCAATCAAATTAGAACTCAGGATTAAGAAACTCACTCAAAACTGCACAACTACATGGAAACTGAACAACCTGCTCCTGAATGACTATGGGGTAAATAATGAAATGAAGGCAGAAATAAATAAGTTCTTTGAAACCAATGAGAACAAAGACACAACATACCAGAATCTCTGGGATGCAGCTAAAGTAGTGTTTAGAAGGAATTTTACAGCACTAAATGCCCACAGGAGAAAGCAGAAAGATCTAAAATCAACACCCTAACATCACAATGAAAAGAATCTAGAAAAGCAAAGGCAAACAAATTCAAAAGCTAGCAGAATACAAGAAAAAAACTAAGATCAGAGCAGAAATGAAGGAGATAGAGACATGAAAAAACCTTCCAAAAATCAATGAATCTAGGAGCTGGTTTTTTGAAAAGATTAACAAAATAGGTAGACTGCTAGCCAGGCTAATAAAAAAGAAAAGAGAGACGAGTCAAATAGACACAATAAAAAATGATAAAGGAGATATCACCACTGATCCCACAGAAATACAAACTACCATCAGAGAATACTATAAACACCTCTACACAAATAAACTGCAACATCTAGAAGAAATCGATGAATTCTTGGACACATAGACCCTCGCAAGCCTAAACCAGGAAGAAGTCGAATCCCTGAATAGAGCAATAACAAGTTCTGAAATTGAGGCAATAATTAATAGCCTACCAACAGAAAAAGCCCAGGACCAGATGGATTCACAGCCAAATTCTACCAGATGTACAAAGAGGAGCTGGTACCATTCCTTCTGAAACTATTCCAAACAATAGAAACAGACAGACTCCTCCCTAACTCATTTTATGAGACCAGCATCATCTTGATACAAAAACCTGGCAGAGTCACAACAAAAAAAGAAAATTACAGGCCAATATCCCTTATGAACATCGATGCAAAAATCCTCAGTAAAATACTGGCAAACCAAATCCAGCAGCACATCAAAAAGCTTATCCACCACGATTAAATTGGATTCATCCCTGGGATGCAAGGCTGGTTCAACATATGCAAATCAATAAATGTAATCCATCACATAAACAGAACCAATGACAAAAACCACATGATTATCTCAATAGATGCAGAAAAGGCCTTCAATAAAATTCAACACCCCTTCATGCTAAAAACACTCAATAAACTAGGTACTGATGGAACGTATCGCAAAACAATAAGGGCTATTCATGACAAAGCCATAGCCAATAGCATACTGAAGGGGCAAAAGCTGGAAGCGTTCCCTCTGAAAACTGGCACAAGACAAGGATGCCGTCTCTCACCACTCCTATTCAACATAGTTTTGGAAGCTCTGGCCAGAGAAAGAAATAAAGCGTATTCAAATAGGAAGAGAGGAAGTCAATTTGTCTCTGTTTGCAGATGACTTGATTGTATATGTAGAAAACTGCATCATCTCAGCCTGAAATCTCCTTAAGCTGATAAGCAACCTCAGCAAAGTCTCAGGATACAAAATCAATGTGCAAAAATCACAAGCATTCCTATACACCAATAACAAACAGAGAGCCAAATCATGAGTGAACTCCCATTCACAATTGCTACAAAGAGAATAAAATACCTAGGAATACAACTTACAGGGGATGTGAAGGACCTCTTCTAGGAAAACTACAAACCACTGCTCAAGCAAATAAGGGAGGACACAAACAAATGGAAAAACATTCCATGTTCATGGATAGGAAGAATCAATATCATGAAAATGGCAATACTGCCCAAGGTAGTTTATAGATTCAATGCTATCTCCATCGAGTTACCACTGACTTTCTTCACATTATTGGAAAAGACTACTTTAAATTTCATTTGGAACAAAAAAAGAGCTCCTATATCCAAGACAATCCTAAGCAAAAAGAACAAAGCTGGAGGCATCACACTACCTGACTTCAAACTGTACTACAAGGCTACAGTAACCAAAACAGCATGGTACTGATACCAAAACAGATATATAGACCAATGGAACAGAACAGAGGCCTCAGAAATAATGCCACACATCTACAACCATCTGATCTTTGACAAACCTGACCAAAACAAACAATGGGGAAAGGATTCCTTATTTAATAAATGGTGTTGGGAAAACTGGATAGCCATATGCAGAAAACTGAAATTCGACCCCTTCCTTACACATTATTCAAAAATTGACTCAAGATGGATTAAAGACTTAAACGTAAGACCTAAAACCATAAAAACCCTAGAAGAAAACCTAGGTGATACCATTCAGGACATAGGACTGGACAAAGACTTCATGACTAAAACACCAAAGGCAATGGCAACAAAAGCCAAAATTGACAAATGGGATCTAATTAAACTAAAGAGCTTCTGCACAGCAAAAGAAACTATCATCAGAGTGAACAGGCAACCTACACAATGGGAGAAAATTTTTGCAATCTGTCCACCTAACAAAGGGTTAATATCTGGAATCTACAATGAACTTAAACAAATTTACAAGAAAAAAACAACCCCATCAAAAAGTGGGTGAAGGATATGAATAGATACTTCTCAAAAGAAGACATTTATGTGGCCAACAGACATTTTAAAAAAATACTCATCATCACTGGTCATTAGAAAAATGCAAATCAAAACCACAATGGGATACCATCTCACACCAGTTAGAATGGTGATCATTAAGAAGTCAGGAAACAACAGACGCTGGAGAGGTTGTAGAAAAACAGGAACCCTTTTACAATGTTGGTGGGAGAGTAAATTAGTTCAACCATTGTGGAAGAAGTGTGGCGATTTGTCAAGGATCTAGAACCAGAAATAGCATTTGACCCAGCAATCCTATTACTGGGTATCTACCCAAAGGATTATAAATCATTCTACTCTAAAGACACATGCACACATATGTTTATTGCAGCACTGTTCACAATAGCAAAGACTTGAAACCAACCCAAATGCCCATCAGTGATAGACTGGATAAAGAAAATGTGGCACATATATACCATGGAATACTATGCAGCCTTAAAAAAGGATGAGTTCATGTCCTTTGCAGGGACATGGATGAAGCTGGAAACCATCATTCTCAGCAAACTCACAGAGAAAAAGAAAACCAAACACTGCATGTTCTCACTCATAAGTGGGAGTTGAGTGATAAGAACACATGGACACAGGGAGGGGAACATCACACACTGGGGCCTATTGATGAGTAGGGGGCTAGGGGAGGGATAGCATTAGTAGAAATACCTAATGTAGATGACGGGTTGATGGGTGCAGCAAACCACCATGGCACATGTATACCTATGTAACAAACCTTCAAGTTCTGCACATGTATTCCAGAACTTAAAGTATCAATAATAATAATAATAATATTAATAATAATAATTCCTTCTGTGGGAATAGAAACAGAATTTACTCCATACGAATTTGTCCTATGGGAATGGGCTGTTATTGAAATGTTTTGAGATGCTCAACAACTATATGAGAGCTACATTTGAGAAGGATCCTTGTAAATAAAGTACAAAAAATACATTTGAGTTTGGAGGTCATGTGGAGGGAACACCATGAATTGAGGGATCTGGACATTTTGTGGATGAGTAGCTAGCAGGACATATGTGCCAAGATGATGTGACAGTTGTTGAAAATTCAGAGTCTAAAAAGAGATTCAAGGTGGAAACATAAAGTGGAAGAGTCCTTCACATGTTGTGCGAAAGTGAACATGAGGTCAGACCAGTGAACATGGTGAGACAACTCATGGCTCTTTGGGTTTGGGGCTTGTCCCAAGATTAAGCATGTATATTTACTTTAAAAAAAAAACAACAAAAGCAAACAAACAAAAAACACTGTTCTTATTTATAATGCTTATATTTGGAGGCATTTGCATCTGTGTGACTACCTCACAAAGATCACATTTCAAGTTGAGAGACTGGAAAGAAGTCAAGATAGGTCATAACCTATGACCAGATTGGAATGCCGTTAGTGGAATGTATTGCTGAATGGCATGATTATTTTTAAAAGCCTTGGCTTGATCCTGTCCATGTGAGTAGAGCAAAGAACTAGGACGAGGTAATTAGAAGGCAAAGTGAGCAGAGGGCCTGAAGGAGATGGATCTCAGTGGCAGACCTGGAACACAGTTCCTAAGGCAAGGCTCAGAACTGGATTTGTAAACAGAACTGGGAGAGAGGGGAAGTACCAAAGAAAAAAGTGAACAGGTATCAGAGACTCAGAAGCTGTGAGGGAAAATGGAGAGTAGAGCTGAAGGATCCATGCAGAGAGACTGAGGGCACCTACAGAAAGCAGTAGTAAGCACTTTTGATGTTATGCCAGTGTTTGCCTCAGCTTAGGTTAGTCGTAGTTTTCGTGTATTAATAGGAACCAGCAGCCTTAGTTGGCCAGCCCAAGTCTTATAAAAAGAGTTAAATAGGAGGCAAGGAGCTGGACAAGGCGGTTCTTGACATATTCACTCCAGATAAGACCTCCATTTCCTGGGGTAGGGAAGAAGTAATTTCCCTAACATTTTCCCTATTTCCTCCCTTAATCTAGCGCTATAGTTCTTAAACTTTGGATCAGGGGCATTTTGAGAATTGAGTGAATACTAGAGACCCACTCTCCAGACAACTGCAAAGACTCATGTACCCTCGAATATTTCCTATAATTATATAGGTTCACAGACTTCTCTCAGACCTCTGGCTGAGAACACTAGTACAGGATAAGAAGTCAGCTCTCTCTGGAGCACCTTCTAGCTGCTGTTGAGGGCAAGTTAAAACCTCTGCCTCCTTCTTATATGTGTATAGCAGGCAGAAGATGGAGTGGAATTGAGCTAGTGTCCTCACCTCTTGACTATTCCTAGCTGCACATGTGTCTATGGACAAGCTGGTCTGGCAGAAGGATGTTCTTACTGGGAAGTGTGAGGAAGTATAAGTTTGCAGCCCAATCAAACAGCAGCAGCAGCAGCAACACCAATGACAGCTGCCAAGCATCTCAGGCCTATTAAGAGCCAGCAACTAGATTATATACTTTACATTACTGCATAAACATTATTACACCCAATTTACTGATGTGGAAACTGAGCCTAGAATAGTCCATTTTAATGCATCCAGAGGCAGATAGCTATGTCTGTCTAACTATGAAGACGCTCATTCTTCCATCTCTCCAATTCCCCCGTTTTCCTTGTGGAGATACTTTCTTCTTCCTGCCCTTTACAGAGCAAAAATTAATCTTCACATTTTGGAATTTTCCTATTCCATGTTAGCTGTCAAGCTAAATAGGGCTGCCACTGGCCCATAAAGTGCCTCTGTGTGAATTAGGGAAAGGCACTACACATCTTCCAGGTGGACGCAGCCCTAAGCCAGGGCACATGGTTGGGTGAACAAAGCATGAGCTGGCTTTCAGTCCCCTCGCCCCCTTTGGCCAGATGCCCTTGTGAAGTGAAAAACCTGCCCAACTCTACATAGCAGGCTTGAGCCAAATTCTTCAAAATGCTGTCACAGCTGAAGAGCCAACAACGAAGCTTTGTTCTCAGGAAAAGCTGTAGTGTATTCATGACAGTTCCTCACTGATCTTGATATTCAGTAGCTGTATCTTCTTAAACAAATTTCTCTGGAAGTTCGCTCTTTCGAAAAGGCATGTACTATAAAAATGGAAAGATAAAACTCTCAACAGGAAACCAGGGCAGATCATAACCCTGCTGCAGTTCAGCAAATGAAAATATATCAATAATGAGATGAAGCCCAATTCAAAACAACTTATGTTGTCTTTGGGCCTCAAAAATCTCTTTCCCATTATTAAGGAAAACGTGAATCTTTTTTTCATTTCTTGTAAATCCAAATCTTGTTTCCAAGAGATGATCGTGTTTAGCTAAAATTGCTTCCACTTAGCTATTACAGTGGAATGACAAATACGTTATTGTTGGTGTTTATTGGCATTGTTATTAGTCGGTTGTCAAACCTTGAAGGAAAAATCAGGGACTGAAACTCTGAAAGAGTAATCTTATTTTCATAAATATGTTCCCCCAAATTATATCATGCCTGACATCCACTTAGCCTTAATATAAACTCCGAAATCTGTTAGGAAAACACATAGAAATGATAAGGCATATTTTGTGATATATTTGCATCTGAAATTATTGTGAACTTTCATGTTTGTATCAGCTGCACTGGTGTTTTTCCAGAGTCTGATGGTTTTCTTCAGAGAACATAATCAATTTACCAATCTAGCCCTGAGGCTGCCCCCCATTTCCTCTGTTCATATACATTAATCTTAAAGCAAAGAAGACTGCTGAATTATTTAAGAAACTGAAGGAGGCAAAAATCATCCCAGAGTTAAGGATTACCGATTTTCTCCTTGTTCTCCCAAATAGTCGCCATGAACACATCAGACCAGTGCTAAGTAAGATAACTTTTCTTTGTTCCTAATCAGGTTTGGTTTGGACTCTTTCCTTGCATATGGGTGTGGCACTGTGGGCGGCTAGGTGGTCACTTGCCAGCTCTGAGATTGTGAACATACTAAGGGGGATTTGGAATTCGGGAGGCTTTATTAAACAAGGATTTGAACTAGAAATGGACAACTTGTGATACAGGGAAATGGAGCTGGTGGGTTCAGTTGGCAAATGTGATGCTCTTTCATGATCTTAGTGCTGTCCCGTTTATTTTGCCCTTAAGTTCCCTGTGCCTGGCTTTTTCATTGCTTATCCTTGCCGTGAGATAAAATTATCCATACTAAGATTGTAGGTTGCCTGTACAAGGAAAAGTTTGATTTTACATAGTCCTTTAACTCCACTGGTGAGCAGAGAGGGAGGAGAACCTTTCTGCCCACCCAGCAGGCCCATTTTAAGGCTCATCTGACATTCACTTAAAATCACTCATTCTAAGTAGAAAGAGGAAAAGCCTCCTCCTCCCAGAAATACCTCAAGTGGGAAATTCTGGATCTGTATTATCATGGGAGGGAAAGAAAATGAGCAGCCATTTTCTGTGGCAAGAAAGATGAACTCTGAGAGGCCAGAAATTCTCATCTATAAGAACAAGCAGAGGCACTGGACCTGAAATAATTCACAAATAAGTTGAGTAAATTATTTTGAACAATGTGATTAAATGAGGGCAAAATAGAGCACATTATTTGTTCAAGGAACAAAGAGTCTTAGGAACCAAGCATCTTAGGAAGATTCATGAACATGACACAAAAATATAAAAACAGAATTATGGAACTGGCTGAACCCTGACTCTCAATGCACTAAGGATGTATGTTAGGGCCATTTCTTTCTTAGGAATACAACAGCTACGACTAATCTTTGAGCTCCTGAACTGGGCTGATTTGTCCACATATTGCGTTATGACTGCTTTTCTTACTTCTCAATCTATTAGGGCATTTGACAGCCTACAAACTAAACACCAGGAGGCTGGCTGAATTTTTTTCATTTTTATCCAGTGTTTTAGTGTTTCATAACTGCAGAAATCTCTGCTACTTTCTTACCTTGTCTTGATTTTTGTTATTGCTTTAAGTTTCATATTCAAAACAGTTTTTGTTTTTCTCTCAAGAAATTGTGAATCCTACAACTGATTAATATGGTCCTCTCCCCTCCTCAACTATGGGGCATTAGAAAAATAAAGCGTTTTTGTTTTTTTTTTTTCTTTTCTGTCTTATGTAAGGAGGAAAATGTCTCCCAGGGGCTTGGTCATTGACACCCTCATTTATGGACAGGATGGAGCCACTGCAGGTTTGTTAGGCAATTTGAGACAATATAAACCATTTCCTTTTACTCGGGGCTGAGCAATGCAATTTTCAGCCATGAGAACTCTTGGATAGGAAGATAAGATGTGATTCAACAGAGCCTGGAAGTGATGTGATCTTGCATCGTAAGATCACATGAAAGCTGTTATTGATTAGTTTGAAAAGAGAGTGCCTTAAAACCATTATATTTGGTGTGTCATTGATCTTCAGAAACTCTCACGGTGCTGTACCCCAGCACTTCTCAATGAGTTTAATAACAATACCCTGAAGAAAGAAATATTCAGAAGAAAGAGCAGAGGACATGAGGTCCTGGAGGCCTCTCTTGATCTTCATATTTTTGAGCTCTCCCAGCTGTAGCTCTTTGATTCATCACTATTGGGAGATTGGAGGCTGAGGCTAAAATTCACTTCTTGCTGAGAAAAAAAAAAAGGAACTTTGATATAAATAAATAAGTTGTGTGTTTATTTGTATCAATATCTGCTTTATCTCCTTATAAGAATCTGAGAAGAGATTAACGACAGTAACAAAACCCCTTGAGAAATAAATATGACCTACTTGACTGACCTATCTGGCTGAAAGACTGCCTCCAGAAGTGGGGCTGGCAGATGTAGCAGTGAAGGGAGGAAGGAGAAAGAATTGCAGCCTGCTCATCAGGAATTGAGTCCTTGAGCTTTATAACTTTTTTTATTTTCATATTTTTATTTTTCTTAGCTGAGAGGTAGAGAGCTGGATAAAGTAACATATGCTAATATATATTATTATACCCAAGCACACACACATACGATGTTGTGGGACAATTTTAGAATAGTGTTCAACAAGAGCATGATAATGTCATCATTATTTTTTGTGAGCAGATAAAATGAGTTGGATTTGCTTAGAAATCGGTGGAGAATAGATTTCTATTTCAAACAACTAATTAGTCTGCTGAAAATATTGTTCAAAATGAATTTTATGGCTCATATATTATCCTCAAGGAACTATAAATTAGGTGCCTCAAATTGAACATGCAAACAAGACCCATATCAACTCACTGGATTAGTTATACTTGTCTCTCTAATTCTTTTGTACCTTCTGTCAAGCCCTTCCTCAGTGAAGTAATAGAAACAGTGTTCCATGAAATGAAACCCTAAAATGTTCCTCATAAAAATATAACAGGGATTAAATGCTTTTAATGTAAAAATCAGTATTCAAAAAAGTTTCTTAGGCTGGGCGCAGTGGCTCACTCCTGCGATCCCAGCACTTTGGACGGCCAAGGCAAGCAGATCACTTGAGGTCAGGAGTTCAAGACCAGCCTGGCCAACAGGGTGAAAACCTGTCTCTACAAAAGATACAAAACATTAGCTGAGCATGGTGGCACACACCTATAATCCCAGCTACTAGAGAGACTGAGGTGGGAGAATCCCTTGAACCTGGGAGGCAGAGATTGTAGTGAACTGAGATCATGCCACTGCACTCTAGCCTGGGCGACAGAATGAGTCCCTGTCTAAAAAAAAAAAAAGTTTCTCTTTTGAATTTTGATGATGTGACTCCAAAAAGAGCCTCCTGGCAATTTGTTAGTGACAGAGGCAGTGTGCTAGAGAGATGGATGCTCACCTATGCTAGTGAGAAAGGGTATGCCTTTGATGAACATGGCTTGATTAGAATCAGAATGTAGAGCAGTAAATGGGTCTCAAAAATAATGAAATCTTTGGCAAATGAAGAAATAACTCAGATCAGTCAAAATCACACTTTAGAGTGCTGCAAAACTGAGCTACGTGAAATTGGTTCAACCTGATTCTACTGGTCGTGATCTCCCAAAATAGCCATTTCACGTGGTTCAACCAAGTAGAATCTGAGCTGCCTGTCTCCCGGTCCACTGTCGCAAGTGGGCAAAAGATAGCAGAAACCAAAGGCTTTGATTGTGCCTTGTGCTTGAGTACCTGCCAAGATTCTTCTTCCAAGGTCAGACAGATAAGCGCAGCATGGGCTGGAACAACAACAACAACAACAACACCAAACTGAGGGACTCATGCAAACAGGAAAGCAACAAGAGACATGCATATACACACAAAAAGAGGCAAACAGATACATGAAAGAAAGGAAGCCCATATTTTATTGAGCACCTACTATGGAACCTGCACAATTCTGGACATACACATATACATAAAATTCTCACAGAAATATTGCTCTGTAAGTAGTGTCTTCACTTGGCATATGCAGAACCTGAAATTCAGAGTTAAAAGCACTTTCTAAAGATAACATTGATAATATAAACTGGATCATGGCTGTTCCTTTGCTTAAAGAAACAATAATAACGACAAAAACCTATGGCTTTCCATTGCCCTTAAAATCAGCTAAACTTTGTGCCATAGCCCAGGGGGCTCTACAGGGTGTGACTACTTCACCTCTCTCCTTTCTGCCCCTTACAGCACTGCAGCCACATTGCCTCTTCCTTTGTTCCTGGAACACACTGGACCCTTTCTTACTCCGTTCCCTTCCACTTGCTGCTCCCTGCAACAGAACACTCTTTCACCAGCCCTTTGCGTGAATGGTTCATTGTCATCCTTCAGGTCTCAAATGTCCCATTCTTCTCAGACCCTCTAACTAAAACAGCACCTACCCCATTCTGCTTCAGTTCCATGTTCATCTCCCTGTTCAGTTTCTTGGTAGCACTTACCATGGTCTATAATTACATTTATTTATCTACTCTAGTGCTATCTGCTTAGTGTCTGTTTCCCTCATGAGACTGTAAATTCCTTAATGTCAAACCATCTGTTTTATTTATCTTTCCCCAGATCCTGGCATATACCTGGCATGTGGTAGGTGTACAGTAAATATTAACTAATAAATGGATATGTTTTGGGGCAAAAATTTATATTCAGGCTTGCTCCTAAATCATGTATTTCTTCCACTAAATTATAAGGATCTCCTATTGGTGGTTACACAGATCAACAGTTATATGCAGAGGCAAAACACATTTGCTCAAATAAAAGTTACATACTTGCATGGGAAGGCATTACAAATTTAGGATAACTACACATATGATTGTAAAAGACTTAATTTTGAAATTATTTTTAAATTTACATATAGTCAAATTGACCTTTTGTGGTGTACAATTCTATGAGTTTTAGCACATGTATGGATTCTTGCAACAACCTCCACCACTGAGACGCAGAAGAGTTCCATAATTCCCAAAATCTCCCTCATGCTACCCTTTTATAATCAAACCTTTCCATCATGCCAATTCCAGGTAACCACTGATCTGTTCTCCATTACTATAGTTTGTCTTTTCAGAATGTCCTAAATTTGGAATCACACAATATGAATCCATTTGAGATGACCTTTTTTCACATAGTGTATTTCCCTTGAGGTCCATTCAGTTGTCTGTGTGTCTTAATTGTTCTGTGTTATTAATGAGCAATATTCCATTGTATGGATGTCCCACAGTTTGTTTATCTGTTCACCTGTTGGGGGAGATTTGGATTGTTTCCAGTTTTTAACAATTATGGGCTGAGTAACTATAAACATTTGTGAACAAGTTTCAGTGTGAACATAAGTTTTCATTTGTCTGGGGTAAATACCGAGGAGTAGGATGACTGGGTCATGTCATTCCTACCATAGGAGTGGTAAATATATGTTTAGCTTATTAAGAAAATGCCAAAGTATTTTTCAGAGTGGCAGTTTTTATTCCTATCAGCAATATATGAAAATTACAGTTGTTTCCTATCCTTCCCAGCATTTGTCATTATCTTTTATGCATGCATGTATGTATGTTTATATATGTATGTATATATGTATTTACTTTAGCCATTCTAATAGATGTATGATAGTATATTATTGTGGTTTCAATTTGCATTTCCTTAAGAGTAATAATGTTGAGATATGTTATATGCTTATTTTCATCTATATATCTTCTTTACTGAAATGTCTGTTCAAATATTTTGCACATTTCTAATTAAGTTGTCATTGCATTTTAAGAGTTCTTTATGTATTTTGTAATCATCTCTTTGAATGATATGTGATTTGCAAATATTTTCTCCCAGACTGTAGCTTGTCAGTTCTTCCTCTTGACAGTGTTGTTCTCAGAGCTAAATGTTCCATTTTGATAAGGTCAAATGTATCAATATTTTTATTATGATTTTCTTATGCTTTTGGTGTCATATGTAAGGACTCTCAGCCTAACTCAAAGTCAGGAAGGTTTTCCCTTGTTTTCTTCTGTAAATTTCTAGTTTTACATTTTATATTTAGGTTGATGATCAATTTTTTAGTTAATTTTTATATAAGGAGTCAGGTTTAGATCAAGGTTTATTTTTTGACCCATGAATGTCTGATTACTCCAACACCATTTGTTGAAGACACTATCATTCCTCCATTTAATTGTTTTTTCACCTTTGTCAAAAATCAGTTGAACATACTTGTGCAGATCTATTTCTGGGTTCTATGTTATGTTCCATTTATATCCCTTTGCCAGAACCACATAGACTTGGTTACTATAGCTTATAGTAAGCCTTAAAATCAGATAGTGTGAGTCCTCCAACATAAATCCCTTTCCAAATTGTTTTTGCTATGCTTTTTTGCCTCTCTAGTTAAATTTTAGTGGCAACTTACCTATATCTACGAGATATCCCTCCTGAGATTTTGATTGGTATTTCACTAAATTCATAGATCAACTTGGGGAGAATTGGTGTATTCACTATATTGAATTGGTATCTTAACTGTATTGGTATCTTAACTGTATCTTACCTGCAGTGAAATATATTGATATATCATGGTCATCTATCTATGAACATGATCTATCAGGCCAGTTATTAATTCTTTGATTGCTTTCATCAGCCTGTAGTTTTTAGTATGCAGTTTTGCAACTCTTTATGGAGTGTTCTACAAATGGGAATTAGATCCATTGGTTGATGGTGTTTTCAGTTCCACATCACTGCTTATTTTCATTCACTTGTTACAGTGGTAAATGAGGGGAACATATTGAATTGTGACTTGCCTGTTTTTCCTTTCAGTTATATCCATTTCTGCTTCATGGTTTTTGAAGTTCTATTGTTAGGTGCATACACATTTAGGATTATTATGAGTCCTTGATGAATTGACCCTCTTATTATCATGTAATTTCCTTTTTTATCCACAGTAATTTTCTTGGTCTGGAAGTCTACTTTGCCTGAAATTAATATAACAACTCCAGCTTTCTTTTGATTAGTGTTTGCATCAGTAACATTTTTTATCCTTTTACTTTTAAATTACTTATGCCATTATATTTAAAGTAGTTTTTTTATAGGCAGCATATAATTGGATCTTGTATTCTGTCAATCTTTTTCTTCTAATCGGTGTGTAGACTATTTACATTTCATTATTGGTATGCTTGGTTTTAGTCCTACCATTTTTATTTGTTTTTTTCTTGCTTGTTCCCTTTGTTTTTAATTCTTTCCTTTCTTCATATCTGCTCTCTACTAGATTGCTTGACTATTTTTTGTTACTCCATGTAAGTTTCTCTATCAATTTTTAAATATTTCTCTTTGTATTGATTTTTAGTGTTTGTCTAGGGATTATAATATACATACTTAACTTTTTATAGTCTACTTAGACTTAATATTTTATTACTTTAAGTGGAATATGGGAATTTTATCAATATAGAGGTCCTTTGGCCCTTCTCCCTTTATTTTGTAGTCTTCATATGTATTACATCTACACACTTTGAAATCCCAGTCTGACAATGTTACAATTTTTGCTTTCAGTTATCATTGAAATGGATTAGATCCATTGGTTGATGGCTCAACGAATCATTCATATTTAAAGAATAACATGAGAAAAATAGTCCATCATATTAACCAGGTATCTGCCATTTCTGTTGCTCTTCCTTCATTCCTGAAGTTCCAAGTTTCCCACTCATATCATTTTGTTTTTATTTAAATAACTTCTTTATTTTACAGCAGTTTTGCTGATAATGTATTCTCAGGTTCCATTCTTCCAAGAATGTCTTTATTTCACCTTTATTCCTGACGTATGTTTTTGCTGATGTAGACTTCTAGATTGAGGGTTCTTTTCTTTCAACATTTAAAAAATGTTGTTGCATTGCCTCCTGGCCTCTGTGGTTTATGATTAAAAAAAAAAACCCAGCCATTTGAATCATTCTTCTTTATGTATATAATACAATACTTTTATCAGGTTGATTTTAAGATTTTTTTTCTTTGCTGTTAGTTTTTAGCAGTTTGATTATGATGTGTCTGGGTTGGAATTTTTTTTAGTTTATCTTGCTTGGGATTTATGAGATTCTTAAATCTGTAAGTTTGTTTCCTATCAAATTCAAGATGTTTTGGGTCATTATTTCTTCAAGTAATTTTTCTGCACCTTGCTTTTTCCTTTCATTTTGGGATTCTAATAACTCAAATACTTGTTGGTATTTTCCTGTGAGTCCACAAGGCACTGTTTGCGTTTCTCAATCTCTCCATTTTTTCTTAGATTGCATACTTACTGTTGATCTACATGTAAATTTACTAACTTCATTTTGCCATCTGCGCTCTGCTATTGAGTCCATCAAATGAATTTTATTTTCTTAGGTTCTTATATTTTTTCAATTTTAAACTTTGTTTCTCCCAATCTGCTAATAAAACACACACGCGCATGTGCGTGCACACATACACACACACACACACACACACACTCCTCTTATATACTATATACAGCACTTATAGTCATTGTTGGAAATGATCAAAAACTTATGAAGTCCCAAGAACTCACTCAATGAGGATAACACATAAAATTAGGAAGTCATAAAAACTAACTCAAGTTTCAAATATTTATGGAGTCTCTACTGCATGTTAAGTAACATGCTGTATGAAATATATAGACTGTTGAAAATGAGATAAAAACTGAACATTAGGAAGTCCAAAAATATTCTAACTTAAGATTCAGATTCAACCAATATTTTTTAAGTTTCTACTGCATGTTAAGTACTATGCCAAGTATTCACACAAATATGATTTTCCATTTATTTATTTATTTCAAAATCTTCCTGTCCAAATAGAACTTCAGAAGACATTCTGTTAAACTTTGGTGGTTTTCAATAGTATCTATGCATAAGAATTTTTTGAGGCCATCATGAAATACACATTCTCGGATCCTGTGCAGGAAGGTTTGCATAATATGTCTTGATAGCAGTCACCTTCACAGGTGATTCTAAGATTCAAATTGCCCAGCCTTGATTCAGAATGACTTTGGCTGCCTTATGAATTAATTCTCTCACAAAATTCTGATAAATGTTTACCTAAATATTTAAACATTTCCCTTGGATGTATCACCTCCTATATGTGTAATAAAAACTCTTTAGTGTTACAAGAGAACATATGTGCTTTGATTTTCTAAGTTGTTAGTCCTGAATTAGTGTTTCTAGAGATCTTTTTCTCCCTCCAACCCCCCACTGATATTAGATACCATTTGGGGGAATCTTCTTTTTCCTTTAGCCCTTAGTGACTATTTCTAGGACCACGTCCTCAAGTTTTGCAACGTGAAATATATTCTACTGAGGTTGAGAGATGACTCCCTCATACAGCAGCGATAATTTTTCCAAATTATTGAATCTCGAAGAACCTCTATTACATTGGGAAGCTTCTATTTGCTGTGCTAATTTTCACCATCCTCTAAGTTCTGACCCTCGGATCTTTTAGTGTTTGCATGCTAATTTTCCGTTCTTCATGGTCAATATTAAACAATTAATATAAGTACCTATTAGGTATAGGGTGAGACATGGAAAGTACAAGTTGTATGATCTCCATCTTCCTGTCTTGTGGCCACAGCAGATATTATTTGTTGATTGTCCCTGGTCCCTCTGAGCCCAGATGTAGCCTCAGAATCGTCCTAAACAAAGGGGGCCAGGCACCCACAAAAAACCATCAAACTTGACACATGGGACGAAGTTTATTTACCATAAATATACCAGGCTATAAAAAGTAATAATGTGTGTTATTTGGAAAAATAACACCCCCATTGTCATTCTCATGTGAGAAACCTTTATAAGTATGGCCAGGTATTATAGAACAAGAAAGGATACCTTTACCTTGAAAATACAACACTATTCACCTCTTCCTTTGTCTGCCTTTCTCATTTATCTGCTTGGATTTCAGTTTGTGCTGTCCCATAATAATGCCGTGTGTTTTAGATCTTTAACATTCTGTCCCTGATAACTGTTTTCAATTAATGATGACTTCCTGTAAGTCTTTGTTAAGGGTTTGCGTGTTTACTTTTGATTAATATAATAGTTTTATGAGGCAAACTAATATGGTTATTATTCACTGGTGTCTTTATGTATTTTATATATAAATAGTATACACACAAATATGCCATACCATATATATGGTAACATATACATTGCATTATATATGAACGTGTTCATGCATATATACATATACTTTTATATACATATATATGTGAGTGTATATATTTAACGCATACACACATATTACTCTAGGTCTAAAATGAAAAATAATTGTCATTTCACTACAAGTTAAAAGAAATGGAAAAATTAAAAATCATCTTTTATAGACAAGGAGATTGCTTTCTGAGCACTTTGCGATCTTTGTGAAAAGAGGTTGCCCATGGTTTCACAGCAAGATTGAAACTAATGTTCAGTGGTGGAGTTACACACTTGAGCTGAATAATGGAAATATACTTTGATTCTGAACTGGAAATGATGGTTCTGATGGCTTCTTGGGAGCTCACAGCCCTAGCACATCTTGACATTTTGAAAAAAACTAAATTTCGAGTTGACAGTGTGACGCCCCCTCTGGTGCTTCTCAGAACACTTCCTATTTTTGTCACCATAGTCTTCAACTTCTCTGTGTTTGCCCTTGGAAATTGCTGATCTCCAAGCTCCCTGGCCATCTATTGCTTATAAGAGCCTGTAAAATAGTCTTTTACTTGGCTTCAGGCATTAACCTAAAGGCCAGGACATTGCCTTTAGTCCATATGGGTACAGATTGCCAGTTGGGAGGACATTTTAGAACCTGTGTTTTGACCTGGACAGAGAGGCCTCTGGTCCATGTTCACTTTTTCAGAAAGAAGGAGGACTATTGACCTTGAGGATAAAATATTCCAAGTGCAGTAGGGGAAGTTTTCCTATCTAAGTGAGCACAGAGCTTCGCTTATCTGGAGAGATTTTGCAATGTGGCAGCCTGGCAGTTTGACTAGAAAATTTTGATTCTGCATTATCATGCCTCTTGTAATGAGAAACTTGTGGTGGCATATGTTTATTAATCTTAGTTAAAAGATACCTGCCCAGATGGTTTATACCTGGGAAACATTCACAGTCATCAATCTTTCTCTAATCAGCAAGTTTTGCCTTCCCTCTCGGCACCACACCAATTTGTTGAGATGACTAAGAGTTGCTTCTCTTTGGTCATGTGTGGTCCATGCTTTGTAAGTTAGAAGTATGGGGGAAAATGAAACAAATTGCTTAGCCGTGAGGAGTGAGTGACCTTGCGTCTCACCAGCATACCCTCGTAGCCCTTGACCTTTTAGTTGAGAGGATTCATTTCACGTTATTCTTTCCCTTACAGTCTCAAAGTCCTGGTAATGAGATGCCCTCTTTGTATCCTCTCACTCCGACAGGCTGTACTGAGAAGAACAGCTGCACACAGCAGGATTCTAATCACCACTTTGCAAGGGCTAGGACTGACAAGGCAATAGAAGTGGGTGCTGTTTTTTGATTGGAGAGGTTCTCCTCACCATTCCAGCATCCATTACCATTGCTTCCTGGAAACCCCCGGGTACCTTTTGCTTGCCACAGAGGCTAGATGTCTATAAACAGAAACATTATTCTGGAGTGAAATTAGCCAAGGTATTAAATTGATAAATGTGATGGCAAGCAGACCTGGTAGGTGGGAGGCAGAGAATAAGCAGAAATCATCTGTGAAATACAAAACAGCCCAGCCTATTAGAGAAGGAGGATTGGTGAGTGGTGGGCCTGCCCATGGTAACACGTTATTTCTCTGCATCCCATTATGTCAAAAGGAGATTTACTGTATTTTTACCTCAATGTTTCCTGCCAGCTTTCGGGTCGGAGGACTGCAGTGTGTGACCTGATAATTTAAATAACCATCATTAGATGATGCACATTTGATGTCTAATTAAATCTCTTATACCACAGGATCACAACCACATATTGTCATCCTGGGATCTTCAGAGTCTGCTACATCCTGGAAAACAAAAATATATACAATCAATTCTCAGAAGGCTACAGAGCTTGGGATTTATTTCCACGCCAATGCTCTGGGACCTATATGCTAGTTTTAAGTAATCCCTCAGGAGGAAATAAGGGTATGATTCTAAGAATTATCTCCCTTACCAAATATTGTTTAAAGATAATAATGCATTTTATTTTAGTTTTGTCATCATCACCCAAATATGTTCTTATTGATTGACTACTGTGACATGCTAAGGAGGAATGGAATCATTGAGCAAGATTTTGGCATGTATATACCTGACTACTTTTGTTTCTACTGATTTTCCATTTGTGAGAACTTTTGTGTTCTCAAATGCCAAGGGAGCACTGGCTTTCTTTTTCTGAAAAATCCAGATGCTTTAATATCATCCTTCATGTGTCAATTCATTTTTCAATCCCTGATCACAGATTAAACGGTAAAACTTTAAGACATTCACCTTCTATGTGAAAATCTAAAACTCTTAAGTTATAATTATAACTATATGCAAAACACATCTGATAAATATTCCTCTGTGCAGGTTAGAATTTTAGGAAACTATGTAATAAAAGATAGGATCCGACTTGAGAAATTTACAGTCTTTAAAAAATAGACATATGTTAACAATGAAGATTCTTTTCAATATTTAGATTTCCTGAATATTTGTGGCCAAGTTTTTAAAACATGGATTTTAAAATGTCTCTACATAATTTCAGTGCTCTGGAAACAAAAGTAAATCTTCTATTTGACAAATTACTTTACCTACAAATAAGATATTTTGCCAAGGGTGTATTTTTTTTTCTCCCTCATTTTTTGGGCTGATAATTGGACTTACATTCTTGAATTCTAGTGTTGATTTCTGATATGAACTTGAAAGATGAAGAAAGGAAACAGGTTACATTGTGTCAGGTTTGGATCACTATACCATCCTCTGAAAAAATAAACCAGGATAAAGCATGTTGTTTCAGCCCACAATTCTTGATTTGATGTATAAGGTCATCAGATGAAACATGAAGTAGAGATGGGCTTTCTAACCAGCTGTGTATTTCCGTTCCAGCTGACTGACAGCACAAAGAAAATGTGTCAGTCATGAATATTAAGTTTCTTTCTAGCATTTTTATTCCAGATGGAAGCAACATGCACATTGTAGCAATGCTTCTTCCAGCTGATGAGTTTTCTTATTTATATTTTTGGCAAAGCATATTGATTTTCATCTGTGACTTCTACCTTAGTACCCTACTGTCTGGTTTAAAAATATGTTCAGCTTAGTTTTAAAAAAATAGCTCACTTCCTAAAAAATTTACTTATGTCAAAGTCATTCCAGCACAGCCTTTTTAATATCTCAAACCTTTCACTCTTTTTTTAAAATTTTCTTTACTGTCTTTCAAAGTACACATATATACACCTACCTTTATAAGTCACTGGTAACATTATTACCCAGTCTTATTATCACAATACTATAATAATATTAACAATCAATTTTAATATTAAAACCTTCTATTTTTAATCTTGTCTTTGTGCCAGGTGCTTGAAATATGCTTGATATTTATTACTATTATTAATTTCTCTGACAAGTCTCTGAGTTTAACATGATTATTTTCATAATATGGATGAGAGGACTAAAGACAAAAGAGGTTATATAACTTTCCCAAGGCCATGTAGCTCATCAGTGGCAGAAGCAGGATTTGAAAGCCAGTCCTTTTGAATCCCAACCTCATTCTCTTAAATGCTAAGCTATCAACAATCTATTACATTGGTGATTCTATTAGTCATTAATAGCTGCCTTACATTTTTCAAACAAAAATGCAACAGGAATATAACTGTAAAATTATGTTGAAAGATTGTTCTCTTACTCATTCCAATTTCCAACTTTTTGCAAATTATTTCCAGGCTGACCCCCAGAGGGCCCAAAAAGAATCCTATCTGAAGTGATGGGTTTTATGTTGGAAGGCCAGTTTCCATTGAAGAGCTCTTTCTTCCCTACTTTTATCCCCATAGCAACAAGCATCTGTCTGAATTCTCCTTTGCAATTTCTGCCAAGTGGCAAGGAACTGAACTTCCTAGAGGGGCTGCTGCTGGTTTGAGATGAAGCCGAGTGGCCCAGCACAATGACGATCACTGTGAATGCCCAGATGTGGCCTTGGTTTCCCGATATATCTGTTGACAGGAAACAGATTTTAAGATCTCTGAAAGGAAAAGGCCTATGAAAGCCCAAATTGCCATCATCATAGTCCTTGATGTCACCATTAGTATTGATAGAAGATCTGTTTCCAATGTCTGTTACCTTTCAGAAGCATTATGATTCACGGGTTTTAAGCAGCATCTAATTTATGCAGCATTTATACAGGCTTTAGTTTGTCTAAATCAATCACTGAAAACGAAATCTTGCCTTTTGATGTGTTGCTGGCCCTTATTTGAATGGGAAAAGGGAAACTTCACATTTGAACATTTCAAGCCTCATCATATTTTCCTTTTCCACATGACAGCGATAAACAGATCTTGGCAAAACCTGACACAAAGGAAATTTTTAAAATGAACCATACTGTCATTTCTTTTGAATGATATGGCAAATAAACCAATAATTCAAAGGATCACTTCACTGAACATATAGACTTCTAAAGCAAGAGAGCAGCTCAGACTAGTGGTAGGAGGAAGCACTGTTCAACTTAATGAAGTTTCCAAGGTTAACGTTTTAAAGAAAACTCATATTTTTGGAATGTCTGTGATGAATGGCTGAGAGAAAATTTAATAGAGTGAAAAGACATGGGCTTTGATGATGGAGAAATAATCTCAGATGCTTTATAATTATGAGACCTTGAACACATTATTTAAATTCACCAAGTTTTGGTTTCCTTAATAATCATACAGAAGTAAAAACTAGCAGCTTGCAGGTTTATTGTCAAAAATAGGATTAGGGTACATGAAAGTACCAAGAAATGCCATGTTATATAACAGTTATTCAGGAAGCTGGCTACCACTGTTTTACACTCATTGTATTTCCTAATAAGTCATGGTGTTATTGCTTGTCTATGAGGAGAGGTGATAGAGTAGATGAGCATTTATTTGGTAGGGGACTATCGATCAGGCCATAATACCGTGAGTATCATCTGTGAATCCTCTGCATATGAGGGGGTGTCCTTATGAATCTGAGGACTCTGACTACCACTTGCCAGGCATCAAACTACACAAATCAATAGGCTGAGGACATCTGCCACCTTTCAAAGTCCTCATGTTTGAAAAAATCCATTTATGAGATGGAGAGGGTTGGCCCTCCAAGGGAAGACACTCAGAGAAAGAGATCCAGTTGGATGATCCTTTTAATTATATTTATTGACCCTTCAACTGGAAGTCACCCAGTTCCCAGACAAGGATGCACAACGGAGATTTTAGGCTGCACTTTTAATGGAAGTGAAATGCTACAGGGTAAAGCAGAGAGCACAGATGTTTGCAAAGCCATGAGATCTGGGACTACGCTGATACAGTCACCATCTGATGGCCAGACTGTCCCAGTAAACGGGGTCCTGCTCAGAGTTCTGATCTAAGCACTTCATTGCAAAACTGGCAAGCTGTAAACCCCTGGAGTAGCTCCAGCTGAGATGGAAACAAAGGCAGAAAGAATAAACAATTTGGTTAATTGAGTTTGAATGATAGAATTGCAATAAGGGACCAATAAAAGGTGCAATAAGAATGATGTTTAAAAATTATAATAAACCTTGAAGAAATAGTGGTCTTGGAGCTCTGAAAACAACAACAATGGCAAAGCTATGAAATCATAGCACATTGACTGGAAATCTATTTGAGAATGAGGTTATGGGAAACAGAGAAATTAATGGCTCTTTTTTAAAAATCTGTTTCTATGGCTTCAATTATTTTACAATTACCTTTAAAGGGGATTATATAGAAAAAAACAAACTTTTCCTCCACTCTCACCCCACAGCAATCAACACAGAAGACTTATGTGCCCTGTAGTCACCAAGCAGTGTGTGGGGATTCTCCCTATCAGCAAGAAAGCCGTCAACTCTGCAGTAGACTCTAGCTGAGTGTCCTTCAATTCACTTCTGACACCATCCACCTGAAGATAGCATCAGATCCCACGAGTTGAGGGCTCAGTCCCCAAGACTGCCCACTACACCACACTTCTGATGCAATTCACAAGCCCCTACACCACACTTCTGATGGAATTCACAAGCAGCTACACCAGTCTTCTGATGCAATTCACAAGCCCACAGGTTGGTTTACCTGTGCTTCTGACTGACTATAAATAAGAGTTCCCACAACCCCTTCTTTGGTTCAATTAATTTGTTAGAGCAGCTCACAGACCTCAGAGAAACACTTACTCTTACTGGCTTATTATGATGGATATAAACAAAAGGATACAGATGAAGAGATGCAAGCCATATGGGAAGGAGCATGGAGTTACCATCCCTTCCCCAGGTGCACCACCCTCCAGGAACCTCCTTGTCTTCAGCTATCCTGAAGCTCCCCAAACACTGTCTTTGGGAGGTTTTATGGAGGCTTCATTACATGGGCCCAATTGATGAAACCAATCAACTCAACCTCTTTTCTCCTTGGAGACTGGGGAGTGGGCCGAAAGTCCCAACCCTCTGATCCTACCTTTGTCTTTTGGGTGACTAGCTCCCATCCTGAAGCTACCTAAGGGCTTCCAGCCAACAGTCAAGTCATCAGTGTTCAGAAAGACACTTACCACTTTGAAGAGTCCAGGGATTTTAGGAGTTGTGCACTAGGATACTGGGATGAAGACCAAATAGATATTTCACAACATATAGAGTTACTATGCACTTTGTAACCATTTAGCTGTCGTAGGTGACTCTGAGGAAGGTCACTTAATTTTTCTGAGCCTCAATGTCCTCATCTATAAAATAAGGATAATAATGCTTACCTTATAGAGTTAGGGTAAGGATAAAAGATTATATACATGTCTATGTGTGTGTTTGTGTGTCTCCATGTGTGTGTAATCTGCTGGGGTTGCCATAACAAAATACCACAGACTATATGAGCTACACAACAGAAATTTATTTTCTTACCATTCTGGAGGCTAGAATTCTGAGATCAAGGTGTCAGCAGGTTTTTATTCTTCTGAGACCTCTTCTTCTCTTGCAAATGACCACTTTCTCACTGTGTCTTCACATGGTCTTTTTTCTGTACATATGTACCCCAGTGTCCCTTTGTGTCCAAATTGCCTTCTAATAAGAATACAAGTCAAATTAGATGAGAGCCTACCCTAACATCCTTATTTTAGCTTAATCGCCTCTTTAAAGGCCCTATCTCCATATCTAAATACAGTCACATTCTGAATTACTGGGTATTAGGGCTTCAACTTATGAATTTTTTAAAACTGTGTTTGAATATATTTATGGGCTGAATTGTGGTCTTCATCCCAGTTATAAGCTGGTTTTTGTCTTCATCCCAGTCTCCTAGTATACAATAATACAACTCCCAAAACCCTGGAGTCTTCAAAGTGGTATCTTTTTGAATACGTATGTGTGTTTACATACATATATATATGTAGATATATATATGTATATATATACACATATATATGTAGATATATATGTATATATATACACATATATATGTAGATATATATGTATATATATATGTAGATACATATGTACATATGTATATGTAGATATATATGTGTGTGTGTGTATATATATATATATATATATATATATATATATATATATATATATGGGAGAGAGAGAGAGAAAGAGAATAGTTCAGAATTACAGCCCCCTAGTAGAGATCCACAAACAATAGCCCTTGTTACTCTTGGGCATTATTATTATTGCTGTTGTTCTCATATAATTTGATTTTCAGATCAAATATATAAGATGCAAAATATTATTACAGTAATTTTATATATAGGTAGGGAAAATGAAATGCAGAGAAAGCAAAATGCATGCTCAATATTATGTGGTATGTGTCAGTTATAAAGCTGGAATTTCACTTCATTTCTTCTGACCCTCTTTTTTTTTTTAGCACATTATGCTGCCACCAAGTATTTGTACGATGATTAGAGAATTGATTTTCCTGTTAAATTCATGACTATCCTGTCCCAAAGCATTTATACTACACCTATTCCAAAGAAGTTGTTCATCGGAGCAGTGCAGTATCTGAACAATTAGAGTATTCTCCGATCAGAGACAAATTCCAATCTCCTTTCGCAGAATTCTGCGCTTGTATCCCAAGGTCAAAACTTTGAAATCTGGGGCAAGGTAAAAAATGTATAAGACTTTTCCATTTCTGGGAAATTCTTTATCTTTGTTCAGGATGGAAACCAATAAATACAAATCTACTTCTTCCATCACCAAATCCACCCATGTATCTGCATCTGTCTCCACCCTCCTTACTGGTTATCTTGTTATAATAAATAAAGTCCCCCAGATCGTACGAATGCCAGATATCTCACCACTAGCTCCCCTTCTCAAGAACTTTACTCCCACCATCACTTCCCTTCTCTCTGCTCCATCAATTTCTCCCTCTTTTGTGCATCATTCACATTAGTATATAGACATGGTTCATCATCTGTTATCTCAAAAAAAAAGAAAAAGAAAAACACCTTTGGTGGCCCTCTAGTTACTGCCCTATTTCTATTTATCCTGTCCTAGTAAAACATAAAAAGTGCCATTGTCCCCAGTTTCTCAGCCATCCTTTAATTCTCAACCCAATCCAATCATGTTTTCATCTCATGGCTCCCTAGAAATCCTTAGGTTCTCTTCCTTGTTCTTATGTCATTTGGTCTTTTAGCAGCATTTGACGCAGTTGTCCACTCCCTCCATCCTTCATGAATGCTTCTTCTCTTGGCTTTTCGGTCAGCACATTCAGTGTGTTCTTTTCCCACTTACATCAAGGCTGCTCCATCTCTGTGTCCTTGTTTGACTCTTCTCTGACAATCTCTGGCAATCCCAAGGATGCAAAACATTGAGTTCCTTTCAGATTCAAGGTTCCAAAAGTATCTTCCCTCAGATTCCATGTTCCTAAGAGATCAGATAAAAATACTCTTATTTTTGCTCTTAATTCTGGATTAGGTGTTTTAAAAAGGCTTTAAGTCCTATACACAGATGCTGTCCAATATACCATATGTCTTTCTAGGTTTCTTTATCCTGCTGCTTGAATGGTGTTAATTTTCTCACTTGATTTGTTTTCCTATTGAAAACAGCTGTCAGGGTTGCCGTTATATATGTGTGTGTGTGTTTGTATTTTAGATATTATCACTGAGAGTCTACACTTTGAAAACATCCTCTTACATAATCTCATGAACTGCCGTTATGAGATAGTGGCTGTTGTCCCTTGAGGGACAGAAACTTGAGGCTTAAAGAGTTGAAGTGTATTATTCAAACTCAGACAGCCCACGACAGAGTCAGGATCCAGCTCCATGCCTGTCCCTCTTGCTGGTGCTCTACATAAACGTGCAATCTTACATTTCACATTTCTGGAGCAAACTGGGACTGGGAAGGACATGACCATTTCTTTTGGATTTGTGAGAATGTCTTGGCAGGAAACAACAGAGAACTCAGTTCAACTGGAATAAATCATAATGGGATTTGTCATCTCACATGAACAGAACTCCAGAGGGATGTCACAGGAAAATCAGTAGCTCAAGAATGTAAGGACTCAGGTTCTGTTTTGCTGTCCTGTGTGTTGGCTTCCTCTAATGGCTGTTTCTCCCCATCATTGCCAGATGGTTGAAGTAGTTACAGAAGCACTCCAAAATACATTATCCAGCAATGGAAGAGGAAGGAGTTCTGACTTAAGAAAATTATCAGGGAGGAAAACTCACAAAAGCCCCCCAGTCAGCATTCTCTGACATCTCATTGACAAAACTGGCTACCTACACACCTGTAAACTGGTCCTTTGCAGCAATGGACCCATTGTTAATAGCCTAGATGTATCAGGATTTACCTGATTCATGGAAAGCTGGAAACCAGAAGAAAATCAGGGCTGGGTCAGAATGAAAGAAAGAAAAGTGACTATTGTGTAGAAAACCAAGAGGGTCTACTCCATCTCTCAAGGAATAATTCAGGCACAATATCTGTGTCTGCACATTTGTGTTTGTGTGTGCTTCATTTTAAAGCTTTTTTCTCTTTTAACAAAAACTCACTTTGTGAGGAAAAGCTTTTCAGCTGTCCTTCATACATACTCTTTTTCCAACAGTCTCATTAGCTACTATGTTGGCAAAAGCCTTAAACATGCATCCTGTGGTACCAAGAATGCTTAATTATCCATCATTTGGTCTGTGACTGCTCTGTGTAAAACGTCCAGTTCTTCAAGATGTACTGAGATGCTCAGGGATTAAACACACATTCCCAAACCATTCAGGAACTTGGGCAATTATAAAGTTTTCTCCTTAGAAACAAGTTGCCCAAGCTATATAATCTCTGATCATAACCAACAAGTTGAACACCTTTCAGTAAATTCCCCTTGGATTCCCTGTGACCCAGATGCCCTGTGCTGGTCTCACTTTACTCTTATTTGTAGATTCACATTTTCAGATACTTTTCCCATGCTCTTTCCTATGGCTCTAAAATAAACCATATTATCAAGTGGCATTTTAAAGTCTTACTGTAAAAGTACCTTATCAATCTGCATATTCAGTTGTGCTGCAGATCACATCTTGTCCAAGCTCACACATCAGTACATAACCTCCCTCATCCCCAATAACGTGGAAACAGATAATTATTCTAACCTGACTCTTCATTTTACTGTATGACAAACACTGTCACAACCAAAGGACTTTCAAATGATGAATTCAAATCTTTTCCCAACTGCTCTGGTTGTCGGAGTTACCCGTGGGATACAATTAACAGCACCATTACCTCATTCCCCCAGTGGAGGCTGGACAAGTGTTTGTTGATGCCAGTATTGCATATCAAAATTGTCCAGCCTATTTCAAGTCCTCTTACCATCTACTGCCTATAGTTGTTAATTTTTGAGACTATAATAAAGTACAAAATAACAACACTTCTCATGTTTGCAGAGTTGACAATTAACTAATTAGCCCATTAACTCATTTAGCCAGATTTGTACCAGTAAGTTAAGGGCTTTGGGAGGTATATTAATCCTTTAAGGCCACTAGAGCAACATTTGCAGCTAATGGGCCCGTATTCCTAACTTACTACCAGGAAGGGACTAGGGTATTGTTAGGAAATAGAAACCATTTATCCTCACCATACCCAGAGGGGCACGTGAGAATGACTTTGCACAAATTGATGAGAAAATATGTTTTGTTTTGTTTTTCTCTTTTAAGACCAAAAAGAGACTCTGAGTTAAAACCACTGTTGGAACTCAGTATATCCTGGCAAACAGCCCTATATTCAAATTTGAAATCTTGCCAGAATTTATTTGTTTGCCTGTTGATAGTTTTAGATCCAATACTGAGAGTGGGGAGGAAAAAGGTTTCGTGTTGGGGCGTGGGTAATTCTAGCATCTGGAGTCTTTGACAGCAGGAAAGGAAAATTGTGATTTTGTTTCTGTTCCGTAACGTACTGAAATAAACACTTAGTAACGTGGAATATACATCTAGATGGGTGTGTGTTGGGGAGGGGAGGGATTATGCAAAAAAGACATTTCTAACACAATTTGTGCCCTGCAGAACCAGACAGACTGTGGAAGTAAGGTGTGGGTCCTGCCCTCAACAGCCTGCAGCTTATCTGAAGGAAAAGCCTTTTGGTCCCATCTCTCCTTCTGACTCTGGTTGGACTTGGACAGGGATCAGGGGGTAGCATCTAAAACATGAGCTTATAAACTTGTACACCAAGGCAGTGGAGCAGTCACTTGTGTTAGCATTCTGCATGGGGTTTTCAGCCCTGTTTTGCCAAAAAAACAAAAAAAAAGGCATGGAGTCAAGTTACCAAATCCTGGAAGGCCAGAATTGGGAACGGCTAGTGGTAGTGATGAAAGGGTGTGCAGCTAAACTTGTTGGAACAGAGAAAAGCGAATCTCTATAGAGAAATGTGGTGCACATGGCAGCCCCAAATGTCCTTTATGTGGCTTCTGAGGCCATGTGGTATAAAGAGGAGGAGGGAGCTGCCTGGAATTGTTAAGGGTGTGGCCAGGAGCTTACCAACACGTTTATAAAGTTATTCTGATTACACATGCAGAGCCATAAATCCTTAAGGGCTCTGTGTCTGGCTGCTGCCTTTTCTTACCCGGCAGATTAATCACAGTTACTACTGGGAATAAAGAGAAATTGACTTTTTGTTTCTTTAAAAGTAATATTAAAATTCCTGCTTATATAGGTTCACCATGCGATACTTAGGTTACCTACAAAACCTGCAAAGAATCATTTTTTTTTTTAGCGATTGTGATGTGTTCCCAGGGTTCTTCCTTCCTTCAACGCAGTTTCTGTGCCAAATCAGAAGGAAAGCTTTTATTTCAACAATAAGTAGCATGGAATGCGGGAGAAACCACATCAGACTCTTTGACGGGACTGTGTAAAAATTCAGTGAAAGAGAAGCTTCAGTGGCCTTCTATACAAAAAAGGCTGAGAGCTACAATTTAGAACACAGGAATTGTTCCTGCTTTGCTACTTTCAGTACAAGTCATTTCAAATCTCTGTGATCCATCTTTCTCCTTTGAAAATGAACATACATATGTATTTATGTATTAATAACTCACCTTGTTTCACAAAGGTTGTAAACCTATATCTGAAAGTGTGACAAAAATGACCTCAGAAATACGTAAATGAGAAAATTGGTCAAAAAAATAAAATGAAGCTAAGGTTATTTTGGACATACATAAAGTAATTTCACTTGGTAGAGGTGGCCATGAATGTGCTTTGGAGCTTTCCACCGATAGCTGCCAAGAGGGTAATATGGTTTGGCTCTATGTCCCCACTCAAATCTCATCTTGAATTGCAATCCCCATGTGTCAGGGGAAGGCCCTAGTGGGAGGTGATTGAGTCATGGAGATGGACTTCCCCCTTGCTGTTCTTGTGATAGTGAGTTGCCACAAGATCTGGTTGTTTGAAAGTATGTGGCACTTCCCCCTTTGCTCATTCTCTCTCTCTCCTTCCACCGTGTAAGATGTACCCTGCTTCTCCTTCCCCTTCCACCATGATTTTAAGTTTCCTGAGGTCTCCCCAGCAATGTGGAACTGTGAGTCAATTAAACCTCTTTTCTTTATAAATTACCCAGTCTCAGGTAGTTCTTTATAATGGACTAGTACAGTGATTACAATGATGATGACGACAATGACAGTCATGATGAGACAAATAGCCAATACTTATTGTTTACTATGTGCCAAGCACTGTGCTAAGTAAGCATATTGTTGGTGTTAACCCATGATATCCCGTCTTAAACCCTGTGAGCTAGGTACTTTATTATTTCCATCTTTCAAGTAAAGAAACCGAGACTTGACCATGCAATTAACATAAACTGATTTTTCAAAGGAAATAGAATATGGAGCTTGATATTTCTCCAGGAATCACCAACAGAGGTCACAATGCAATTTAGTGACCAATATCCCCCAAAATATTTTTATGGTGAAACTGAGTTCGACAGCATTAGAAATGCATAAAGTTGTTACTTTACATTGATATCCAAGTGAAGTTCAGTTACCAAAAAACCTATTAGAAACTACGCAGCTTTGTTTCATGAATGCAGGACTCTAATGCTCTGGCTTAACCCAAAGACGTATTTTATGGTATCTGGAGGCATGGATAGTGCTATTCTCCAAGGAATCTTCCTCAAATTCTATTTCAGGGTTTTTTATTAAGTATTTATGCACCCTAACAAATCCTGGAATTGCAGGTGTCAATATCACTTGTCAAGTATAGCACATAGCTAGAGGTGGGATTGATTCTATCTTATCAGTGTGGTGGAAACTAACCAGGACAAATAAGCAAACAGGTCATTGTAAATTCACCCAGAGAATATCCTTGGGTGGGTCCAAAACATTCCTGAATTGTTTCCAAGCCCCAGAATAATGTATAATCAAAGATCGATTAATGCATATATTCATGCTCTCATAGAAATTTTACTGGGCATGTGCCAGGTATTAAAGGGATAACGGACCCAGCCCTTGTCATCACTGAACATATGACCTAGTAATAGATACTGATAATTAAATAAGTGATTAAAATAAAGCACAGTAGAACCATGATAGGATAGCTTTTTGGCCTCTGGGAACATGTGGAAATGTGTCTCCTTCCATGTGGCAACAGGTGAGAAAAGGCTTTCCTAAGAAAATGTCATTTAAGTACAAATTAGAAGGAATAATATTAGGATCTAGTCAAGTTATTGTCACAATAATCTTCTTGGGAGAAAAGCATATTAATGCAAATACTACAAAATATTTACCTGGATCACTAGTAAAAATAATCAAATCAGCACCAGTAAAGCACCTACTGACTCTTCAGCATTTCTGTTAGTTGCTTTGTAAAGTGAAGCCTTAGTTAACTGAAAGGGTTGATGCACATCTAGAGCAAATTAACTATGAATCAGTTTAATGTTGACTATTCAATTGCAGGTGAGATTCATATATTCTCAGATTTTGACAGATTCTGGAATGTCCAAGCTTTTTGTAACCTGATATATGCCAAGTCTGTATCTTCACCTAGGACAACTGCCTGTTAGATCCCCTCTTTTATGGCCTTCCCGCTGAGAAGACATGTCATAGAAGATAAGAGCAAGGCTTCTGGATCAGAAATATTCTGGGTTCAAAGTTTTCCTCTGCTCCTAATTAGCTGTGAGACACTGGCCAAGTGACTTAAATTCTCTATGGCTTAATTTCTAAGCCTCTGGAAAGTGGAAATGACAATTTTAATCACCTGGTGAGAATCACTTCTGAAGAATAAGGGAGCCGAAGCCCTGAAGCAATGAACACCATGCCTGTGCAAACGCCCAGAAAGATGTTGGTTGCTGTTGTGACAATTACATCACAAACCAAACTCTGTCTTCCCCCATCTTGCCTCCTGAATGCCTAATTGAGTCACTGTCCTCCTGTTATGGGTTAAATGCTGTCCCCTAAAAATTCATATCTTGAATTTCTAACCTCCAGTACCTCAAAATGTAGTCTTATTTGGAAATACAATTGTTGCAGATAATCAGATAAGTTAAGGTTATACCAGAGTAGGGTGTGCCCCCTACTCCAGTATAACTGGTGCCTTTATGAAAAGGGGAAATGTGGACACAGACATGCATACAGGGACAATGCCATGTGAAACGAAGGCAGAGATTGGGAAGATGGAATACAAGCCAAGAAACACCAACAATTGCCAGCAAAATGCCAGAAGTTAGGAGGGAGGCCTTTATGAAACAAACAACTAAGGAAAGAGTATTTGAAATGATTGTCATAAGAACTTAACTGAATAAACAAGGAGATCAAAGCTGTAGTGTGCAGTGATCATCTGTATCAGTGGCACAGAATGAAAAACACAAAAAATTAGCCAGGCCTGGTGGTGGATGCCTGTAGTCCCAGCTACTCGGGAGGCTGAGGTAGGAAAATGGTGGGAACCCAGGAGGTGGAGCTTGCAGTGAGCCGAGATGGCACCACTGCACTCCAGCCTGGGTTACAGAGCGAGACTCCGTCTCAAAAAAAAAAAGTGTAGCATTATAGATATGAGACTTTAACTGTAATTTAAAAAGGTAAGCAATGCCTAGATATACTATTAAATACCTATTACACACTCTTAACTGTGGTAGATCAGGTGACTGACTTCCAAAAAGAATTTCTTGTCTCAGGGGACATCAGACATACATACATAAAATAATAACTTGGAATTTGTTTTGACTGGACAGTGTCAAAAATAATGGAACAGAAAGTAAGAGTCCTAAGACAAAGAAAAAAGAGACCACTGCTATAGAGAGGAGCCTTGGTCGGAAAAGCAATAGAGAATGTATTGGAGCCCAGCCTTTAGTATGGATAAGATATGAGAAAGTACTTTTGTCAGTCATGAGTGCTTTCACCAATATTTTTTGTCTCATTCCATCCACTAGTAGGATTGCACATCCTGACCCCATTGTGGCTGGGTGGGACCATGTGACTAGTTTAAGGAGAGTGAAAGTGGTAGGTATCACTTCCAGATCAAAGCATTTAATGGGCAGTGTGAGTCTCTCCACAGTTCTCTTTATCCTCTGGTATGGCAGCCAGCAATGTTCGAATTGGCTGTTTCATTGCTTAACTCTGTAGCATGGTTCAAATTGGCTGTTTTATTGTTTAACTCTGTAGCATGGAAGACGAGGCTAGCCCCATCCTTGCTTTGGATAGACACGTGACTTGAACGTAAAATAAGTCTTTGTTGTTTTTAGTCATGGAGAGTTAGGGGCTGTTTAGTTACTGAAGATAACCCAACCTCTTCTGACCAATCCAGCACTTGTAGAAAATGCAGAAGTGAAAGCATGGATTTGGGAATGTAGAAGTCACAAGTAGTAAATTCTTTGGAAAGCATAATTTCAAAAAAGAAGTAGGTTCTGAAAAAGAGATGAGGGAGCCCAGATTGCAGAGAATTTCACATGTCAGATTAAGAAGCGGGAACTTTTTACAGGAGGCTATTACTGGTTTTGAGGAAAGGTTAGATGAGAGAAGTTAACTTGATGCTTAATAGGAAGGAAATCGTCCTTGGGAATTAAAGAGGAGGACAGGGATGAAAAGAGTCCAGCCAGGCTACAGCAGGATGCAGATGGAAAGTGAAGAGACAAGATGTTTTCCTGAAATGATGGCATTACCCTCCATCAAACCAGCAAACAAAGCAAAACAAAATACATGCCACTCCGGGGGAGGATTTATAGATTCACTTCTAACCATTTGAGCTATTGGCTTAATATTTTAGATTCAAGGAAAAAGCTCTGGGTCCTTGGATTTCATCACGTTCATCATGTTTGAATTATGGTTCTTGTTAGCCCTGTAATAATGTATTCTTTTTTTTAAAGTGAAGACTAGTAATAAAATCTTTATTGTAATCCAATGCTAACATAACTCTCCCTAACTAAGAATTATGTTTGGCGGATTTAAGCAACCCCAGAAAAGATTCAGGCTAGGAATTTAGAAAGACAAGTTTAGTGAAAAGAACATCCTTATGGATCAATGTTATAGGGGGATTTCCTAAAAATATGTGATTTTGTATCCTGTCTTGTTTTTTGCTTTTAGATTTGGAACTAATGGTTTTCAATGTTTAATTTATTTAAGAATGGCCAGGCGACATATTAACAAACGCAGAGCCCTCAGGTCCACTGAAGAGGGATTCTGATTCAGCCAGGCTGGTGGAAGAGGGCCAGGAGCTTTCACATGAAGAAGTAGCTCAGGTGATGCTGTACAGAGGAGCAGCAGACCACACCTGGAGGGTCACTGCAATGACTCTGAGCTCCCAGACTCGGCCATGAGCTCTGGGCGGGCAGAGGTGTGTTGTATTTATCTTGGTATCCCAGGCGCTTAATTCCTCTGCATAGGAGGCAGAACTGTATAAGGCTGCTTTGCAGTCAGCCAGACAGACCTGGATTTCCATGCTGGCTGTAACTTACTAGCTCTGTGACAAGAGCTTTAACCTCTTTGGTCCCTTGAAAGGTAAAGATAATGACACCTTCCTCCCTGAGGCTTATGGGGCTCACATGAGGTTATGTTTCCGTAGAGCTTGGCACAGGGCTTGGGGCCTGGGATTTGGAGTGAATTACTGGTACTGGTATGATAGTGAGATAGCTGGTACTCAAGGATGCTAGCACCAGGGTACAGGACTAAGGAAAAAAGTGCCAAATAGGAATCAAAATTCTGCTTGATTAAGGGCTGAAACAGCATCCAGTACCCTCTGATGCTGAAGCCAGGTAAAGGGTGATCTAGAGAATGTGGTTTAGACCCAGAGGCTGCTGTGAGGCACCCCAGCCTCCCGGGCAGCCTGACAGAACTAAGTACAGGGTAGTCCTACCACGACGACTTGTTTTGAAGGATTAGTGACCTTTCCTATCAGGAAACCTTGCTCCATTTTGTCCTGGACTTTAACCAACATTATTAGAAGTTTCTTATCTTTCCTTCAGAAAGGGAGGGAGATGAAGGGGTAGAAGAGAGAAGAAGGAAGCAGACCTTCCCCACCCCCAACCAGGCACATCAGAAGTGTTCCATAAATGGCGTCTGTTGGGCTGTGATTATGTACTATTATGACCATAAAACTCTGTGAATGTTGAGAACCGCTGACCTTTACTTAATGCTTACTCTATGATAGGCTCTGTGCAAATTCTCCATATTGTGTCTCAGTGAATCCTCACAGGAAAACCCTGGAGGTTGGTACTATTTTTATCACCATTTAGACATAAAGGAAGTGAAGTTCCAGAAAGGTTAAATAATTTGTTCAAGTAAGTGGTGTCAAAGCTTGGCTTCTGTCTAATGAGCGAGTGTTAGGATGATGTTAAAAATGGATTTCTAGTTAAGTAGAAAATAGAGGGAAAGCATGATTTGCCCTGAGTGTGGGGGTCTTTGCTGCCATCTGAGAGCTTGCATGTGTGTTAAGGGGTGAGGGGATCTACTTTGCCTTTGCAGAATGGCAAGCTATCCACAAAACACAAGATGAACAAAACAAATGAAGCCCAAGACCTTAGGCAATTTTTCTTTTACTTGTGTTAGTCAAAAATAAGAAATTACAATTCCAGTTTTCCTGTAGTCTTAATGATAGGCCTCTGAGCTGTGAACAATACACCAAGTACTAACAATAGAGACCATCCAAAAACAAATTCTCCAGAGATCCCCCCTCCCCAACTCCAATGGGTCTGTTTAGGACAAGTGATAAGGAAACAATGTTCTGTATGAAGCAGCAGCAAGCCCCTAGACAGTTGAATCTTTTTCTTGTTAATGAAGTAAAATGAACATTTTTACTGATGTAAAACCAACATCAGAAATGAAAAGCCATTCTTATTACTTACCTTGGGGCTGCAAAGGAAATATCCACTTCGCATGTCAGCTAAGAAGTGATAAGGCACCATTAGGAGCCCGTGCCACCTCGCCTCGGCAGAGAGGACCAGGAAGAAATGGTCCTATTTTTAAAGGGCTTTTCGACTTCTGATATGATTTGGGCCCTGTTTCTAAATCATCTTTGAATCAGAATAGCAATTCTTTTTCACCTACTTGGCTGGAATGCTAAAGAATCTTTGGAGGATGTTCAATGAATGTCTTGATCTCTATGTAAATAGGAAAAGTACAGTTATTTGAGAAAAGAATACCAAAGAAGAACTTAATATTATTCCATTTTTGCTATATTGGGAAGCAAATGCATTTATTACAAAGTGTAAAAAGGCAGAATTATTTCATAGAATAGAGCATCCAGTGGCTGCAACACAGTAGTATTTAAGTATCTGTTGAATGATTTAATAAAAAACATATAAATAGGAGACCTCATTAAAAACAAATTAGAAAGTTGAGCACATATAATAAATAACCATTTGTACCTACTATTGTAATTTAGTCTTTTATCACCAAAAGAAAGCATTGTTTAATATGTGAAGAATATTAAGGCTAAAATTCAAAGATGAAAGCATGAGAGAATTAGCAATATCTGGGTCTCAAGCTCAAGTCTCGGCTAAGCTACCAAACTCAATTTCTATTAGATTAGGAAGAATATGCTTAGAACAGACTCAGGCAATGGGGAAATCTTGACCAAAGAATGGATGTGCTTAGGGTGTGAGGCAGGGTTGGTAACGTTAGAATCAGAGCCTGAAGGATGCCGGGGGGTTGGGGTGGGATGTATTCTTCACTACACTTTCTATGAACTGAGGACTTCATCCTATTCAAGGTCACCTTTGACTCTGACATCCTGAGTAGAGTGGCATCCCAGCCTTGCACTAGCTAAAGAACTCAACCCCTTTTCCTCCATTGCCCCAATCTGCCACCCACACAAGATGTTTGTTTGTATAGAAAATTTTACAGGTGGCTTGGGGTGGCAGAATCACATGGAAATCTATTTAAAAATTAACACTAGTCATCCCTGTTCTTCAAATGTTTCAACAACTCCACCACCAAAATCTTCTTGCTGTCCAATATTTCCCCATATGCCTTTGCCTTTCTCTTTCTTGAAGCGTTTCTTTCCTTTTTACTTCCTCTTACTCCAAATTCAAGTTAGCTTCTTCTAGAAAATATTTGAGCCCTTGCTTTAATCCAGCTCCAGCCCCTCCATGCTAAGAATGGAGCATCTTCTATATAAAAACACACCAATGTAGACATGTTACTGAGCAAAACCAGTCCTCCTGAAAAGAGCTCTAAAGTTGACTCTTAAAAAAGCCTTCCAACACTTTTTTCCTCCTCACTAGCACAAAAAGACAATGATGATCTATCTGCACAGAACGGCAGTTTGGCTAACAATTATTAGCTTGCTAGCAGTTACATTTTCTTCTTCAAGCTTTGAGATCTTTGTTACTCCACCTTCTAAGTGAAACTGTTCCCATTATAAAGTTGTCAACCCATTATGGCATCTTTTCCTGTTTTGGATATGAGGAATTATTTTTGTATTTAAAAATCAACACACACACACACCCCTTAGGCTTTGGTGTTGGGCCTGTCTTTGGGAACTGGGAACGTATCTTTGATACCCAGCTTAGGATTTGCTGAAAACCTCCACGTTTTCAGTGACTCTTGGTTATTTGAACCTGGGGAAGTCTGGTGTAGGGTTATCAGCTTCCTATCATGACAGCGTCTGAGGACGGAGACTTGGGATGGCAGGGCCTGCTTCCAGCTATGCTCTCCTCTGATCACAGTACCTGTGGGATCAGCACTCTCTGCCCTCTAATCCGATCTCTCATCTGGCAGAGGAACTGTATTTAAAGCGCTTGCTTTTGAGACAATTGGGTATCAAGATCAATTTTGCAATTTACTTTCAGAAGGATAGCAGCCTAAGTAGAGGTTTACCAAGCCCACAGCTATCTTAGAATCTGACAAAAAGGAGTAAAAGCAAAAATAGGATAGAAAATGTTAAAAACACAGAAAAATAGTCTGGTATAAACTCTGTATTCAATTTTAGGAGAATCTGCCCCACAAAATGTTACTTGGACTGAACGGAAGGGTATCAAAGGGCCTCAACATGCAGCTCTTCTTCCCGAGAAGGATAAATGCCATCTGCGTACCCCACCACTAACATTGTCACTGAAAAAGGAATGAGACCCTGGGACACAGCCTCCCCACTGGCGTTCTGCTCTACTCCTGCCTCTGATATGTAGGAGCCCAACATATATTTGTTACTCAGTGAATAAAAACTTTATGTCTTTCTCTATCACACAGCAATATATTGACTCTCCACTGTGGAAAATGAGGAAATTCTTGCATCTTTACTTCACTTGACAACCCCTCAGCTCACTCTATGCCCAACGTCTACTGGCCTTATCTTCACTCTGTAAGGCTTTTGAACATTCACATCTGGCCTTCAATGTAGCATAGACTTTTGAACTTGTTGTCTAGGATGACTCTAAAAATCAAAAAGCCAATAAACAACATACATAATGTGACCCTGTAAATACTCACAAATGATGTGATTGAACTCACAAACAAAAGAATGGACACAGGTTACTCTAACCCATGCCAAGGTCAAACAGATTCTACTTTCTTACATTTCTAGTCCTTAAAATAATGCCCACGTTTTAGTTTGCATCACAGATGGTTGTAACTTTCTCTTTCAGCTTTTTGTTTCTTCTAGGAGTTGCTAATTGTCTTTTATCTTATGGAGAGAATAATTCTATGACTTTCATTATTATTATTTAAAATATTCAATCTGTGAATTCTGGTGTCTATTGAAAGGTAAACAATTTCCTCTCATGTATGTTTCCTTAAAAATATCTGAATTGTCATCCTTGTAAATCTTTTCCTTGCAGACTGTGTTAATTCCAGGGTCTTAGATCCCATCTCTTTTTTATGGATTCCTTCTTATTTATATCAGAATGCTTTTTCAAATACAGTCCTTTTTTCCACAGAGTGCAAAGAAAGCAAATACTCTGATTGTATTACTATTTTTTATTTTACTTATACACTTAATTGATAATTTGGCTAGGTATAAAATTCAATGTTTAAAATAATTTTCCCTCAAAAATTTGAAGCTACTGATACATTATTTCTAGTCTTCAGAGTTCTGATGAGAAAATCGTGGCGAGTTGATTTTTATTCCATGTATCTAATCTCTTTTCAGGTTCTTCCTCTCTGGAAGCATTTGGATCTTGTCTTTATCTTTGGGGTTTTAACATTTCATTCAGACCCCTTAAATTCATTTAAGCCTTTTCAATTTCAATGCACAGTTTTTTAGACTTAGGAAATGGTCTAATTTTACTTCTATTATTTCTTCTCTTTTGGTTTCGTTTCTCTTTGCTCTCTATTGGGGATTTTTTTCAAGATGGATATTGGACATACAGATTCCATCTCCTTGTCTCTTACATTAATTTCTCATATTTTGCATGTCTTTCCCCTTCCCTTTCATATCTGACAAGTTTCCAGGTCCCCACCATTTGTCTTACCTATTGGTTTATTTTCAGGCTCATCATATATGAGTATAAATTAGTTTATAATAACTTCTTGTTCTTTTTTTCTCCTGTTCTGTTGTGGTTTAATAGATCACATAATGGATAGTCATCAGGATAATCATAATAATATTTTTAAAGTTGTCTTGTGTTTCTCAAATATTTAGTATTCTTGACAGTCCATTTATATTTATTGAAAAGACTCAGTTTATTAATGTGTGAGCTAGTGAAGGTCTCTTCTTTCATTACATTCATCTGTCTCTCCAATAAAGATATACCTTGTTTTCCTTTCCTATGGCCACAGTGACAAAAGTACCACTAACTGGGTGGCTTCAACAGCAGTTTATTCTCTCATAGTTCTGGAATCTGGAAGTCCAAGATCAAGGTGTCAGCAGGGTTGGTTTCCTCTGAGGGTGGGAGACACTGTGCCAGGCCTCTTCTCTATCTTCTGGAAGTCTCAGCTGTTTTTTGCCTTGTAGATGGGGTTCTCTGTGTCTTCACATTGTCTTCACTCCATGTGTATCTGTCTCTATGTCCACATTTTCCCCTCTTTATGAGGACACCAGTCATATTGGATCAGGGCCCACTCTAATGACCTCACCTTAACCTGATTATCTGCAAAGACCCTATTTCCAAGAAAGGTCATATTCCCAGGTATGGGGCAGTGGGGTGGTGGTTAGGACTTCAACATCTTTTTTTGGGAACGGACACAATTCAACCCATAACATCTCTCAGTGGGAGAACAATGATGGATTTTGTGTTGATTAGTAAAAATCAGCAGTTGGGCTGGTCAGTTCTTCATTGAGAAAGACTAGTCTTCTGAAGCCTCACCCCTAACTAACCCCACCCATCATAGCAGATCATTTAATCACTCAATTTCTTTAGAGAGCAGTTGTCTGATAAAATACTATTGTGACCAGATGCACTACGAAAGGGGAAGGATGGTACAGGAGGGGTCCACTTATTTTCTTTAAAACACCAACCTTTGCCTTCTGCTTAAAGGAGAGGAATTCCTTCTCTTTATAAGTTATTTAAGTTTTTTAAGGTCAAAATGTATTTTAAAGAAATGTACTTAAACTTGACTAGATATGCTGTGTTCAAAGCCACAATCCCCCATGAGCTGCTAAGAATCTGGAGGTTTCTACCTGTGGAATGCCGGTCCATCTCCTTCAGGGGTCTGCCTAAGTCCTAGCTGCCCTTAGGAGGGGCAGGGCTCTGAATGGGAATTGAGCAGAAGGTCCTTGTCTGTACATACAAGCCCTAGGCTAAATTTAAGTCCCCAGATCGTGGCTGCAGTGTTCTAACAAGGAAGGCCTCACATATCCCGATGGTGCTTGAATGACAGCAATGCTCTAGATAGATGCTGGAAAGCACAAAGGTGACTTGCAAAGTGATTAAAAGGAAGGTTTTCAATGGACGGGTTCAATGGAAGGCCAGACCTGAAAACGACAAAACAGGGCTGTTACTAGAATTCTAGAAGTCACCTTTGGAAATTCTAAAGGGAAATGACTGAGGCAAATTAAGAGGGGGCTACTGCTGTTTAAACTGGGAATGAAACTTGAGGGTACCAGTGACTCTAAAAGTTCTAAGCCGAAAGTCTATGCAGTTTACATCAAGGTTTGGTTCACGTTGTACTGGGGGCATTTGCCAAGCAATGTAGGATTTCACAACAGAAGAATTTGCTGTCCCAGAACATGTCTCTTGGAAGCCTGAGTGAGAACACTGGCCTTCCTGAGCTAGGGATTTGTTTAACAACAGTGATTCATAATTTCAACAACCAAAATGAATGTGGAAGCATGATGCGTGAAGACCCTGATTATGAGGGACAATCGTGCTGCCCCCTTCTCCCTGACCCGTCTTCAGGAGAGCCAGCTGTCCAGGGGAAAGGTATCACATCCCCCCCATGCCACAGAAGTGCTCCTGCCCAGTGGCAGACCTATGCTCAACTTCCCTTGGGATGATTTTCTCATTAGATTAGAGAAAAGGCAGTTGTCAAAAAGCCGTTTCACATCAATGCTCCAAGAGGCTTTCTGAGTTTGTGCAAAGATTATTTGGGTATTTTAACTACTCTGATAGAATGTTTTTGGGGCATTTCTGTTCCTCCATTTTTCTGTTTGCTAAGGGTGCTAGGTAGTATTCTCTTTTCTGCTGGAGATGCGATTCCCGTCTGTCCTTATTCTGCCCAAATGTGGTAGGAGATTCTGCCCCTATCTACTGGCTTGAACCGAAAATTAAAACACCCTCTTGAATTCCAAGTGCCTTTTGTGGTGCAGGCTGTAAACACCATCAGCACCATCAGGCTCGCAGCATGAGTTGAATACCTCCAGAACTAATGGCTGTCGCAACTTCCCACTGCCCCCAGAAAGGGTCATTGCATTTTAACTGCCGTGTCACCCTCCATGGCTGTTTGGGGGGTGCACGATGTAGGAGGAGGAGGCAGACAGCCTTTAAAATCCATCGGAGGTCAATGTATTCCATTATATACACAGTGCTTCACATTCAGTTTTAACCTTTGGTGAAATTTGCAGTGTTGGGATTTTTTATGCTAGAGTGGACGCAGGAAATCACAGGTGCAACTAATTTCAGCTTTGACTTACAATCACTGTGGGCCCTTGAATTTTTATATGAAATTCTCTCTTTAGCTTGAATGTAAAGTGTCAGAAGTCTGTAGCTTGTCTCTGTAATATACATTAATAGGTAATATTGATTTGTGGAAATTAATTACTAGAAAAACAGCTCTCAGCACTTAATTAGTGTTTGGGAAGATTCGAGAGCCCCCTTGTGGCTATAATCTTCCTTAACTGAAAATCGATAAAAAGCTTTTAGCTGGTTTTTTGTTGGATTTTTATTGATGGGTCTTCCCCTCCCCCGCCTTTTTCTTTTGGTTACAGTTGTTTGCTTGCTTTATGTGTATGCTTTGAATTGTTTTTCATTTAGATTAGCGTTAATATAACACGTCATTTCAAGAAAAGACACAGAGATAGCAGCAGATGTCAGTAACAGGTGACCTTTTTTTCTGCTTATCACCAAGAGAAATAATCAACACAAAGGGGCATGTTTAGGGAAGTTCATTGAGAAGGGAAATTACAGTTGTATTATTCTGTTGCTTAAGGGATGCGCCCCCTCGCAACACACCATTTTAATCATGTATTGATTGCACAAATGAAAAAGCCACCTCTTGTAGCCCTAAGCTACATTTACTTTGAAAGTCTTAAAGATTATTTTCTCAGATTTACATATAGCCGTGAACAGTGGGATAGTGTCCCCATTTGAGTGTTTTAAAATCTCTAAGAAATGAATATTGAAAGCTATTACCTCTCGAAGCTTCAATCATGCCTGAAGAAAAATATTTGCAACTTAAGGTCAATGCTCCACACTTGAATTGATGAAGAGAACACCCAAGGCAAAGTTTAGACAAAACGAATTGATTTTTTTCTGGGAGACTTAAATTATCATACATATATTTTTCTAAATGTCTGTCGTTGCTTTATTAATTAGGCAGAATTGCAGCTTTGGAGCCACTGCAGCTGAAAGAGCCCATTGAATGTCCATGTGCTAAGCTGGGCTTCTGGAAGAAACTCATGCTAATTATCGTGAATAAGTGGATTTTGAAGAGAACCTGATTAGGGCTCTGCATTATTTCCAGCATAATTTGGTTTTCCCTAGATTAGTTTGTGGAGTGACACTGGCCTCCAGTCACAAATGAGTTACTAGCCCTGCTTGTTGTTCCTACCATGGAGAAAAATATCATGGGTGGGAGCTGAAGAACAAAAAGAGAAGCAAAAATGAAAGAGAAAAGCCCGGTGTTTGGGCCTGGATAAAATATATGAAAGTTAAAGATGGTATCTGTTTCCTATTTTGTCTTCAATGCACAGGCACAATTAGCAAAAATCTTAGTTACACCACTTGGTTGGGAGTGAGAGAGGAAACTAGTGCACAGGTAATGCTAGCCAAGGTGAAGTGTTGAGCAGCAACCACTTTGCTCTTTAGAAGCTGTGGAAAATTCCAAGCTCCCACACTATCCTTCTTGGTCTTTTTTTGATATAGAGCTGTTGCAATGTGCAAGTTCCTTTCAGAATATTCATAAAAGTCTACAAGGATTGTATCAAAAGAACTCCACATCCATATTGAATAAACTCCCACTAGCAAAAAATTGGATAAATTGAGGATCAATAAGGATCATGGCTACAATGTACTGAAACTTCTTAAGTATATTTAGATTCATGAGCTTATGGGATACTAAAACAAACAAACAGCAATAAAAATCCCCTTTGGGGGAGACTGTAAGAAAGCAACCCACTATTCTGAAAACTAGTAAGTAAAATGAATCAAACATTCATTTGCCTTTCCTATGTGAACTCTACCTCAGGATGCCAAATAGTTGATAAGGGAAAGTTTCTTTTTATAGAGGCATTCCAGCTAACAAATGAAAAAAGAAATGACAGAATAAGACTTTCACAATTTTGCAACCCCCTTCTGGATGAACATCAGTGGCCACTGCCATCAGAAAAAGAGAGAACCCCAGACTTTATGCACCTCCAGACTGAAGTCTGGAACACTACCTACTTAGAAATGAGTGTATTATTTAAGAATGATTCTTCCATAATCAAAAAACATACCAGAAGTCATATCCATATTCTGGCATTTCTGGTTCATTCTCCTGGATCTCCTTTTTCAGTTGATTTCAAAGAAAAAAATGAGCTAATATCAGTGAAACCTCCCAACTTGTAGAATAAAGCGCTAATTTTGTGTTTTCTTTCTAATTCTTAACTATGAGCAAAATAAGACAGTGTTGGGTAGTCGATTGATGACTCAGCACCTTAAGGTCAGGCCGTGCAGTGTACCATTATATCATAAGCACCTCGCATAGTGTTTCTCATGAGATACAGAACCAACACGTGTATTTAAACAAACAAACTAAATGAGCACAGGAGTTGAAGTAAGAAAAAAAGAAGTCCCAGCTCTACTACTTTTTACTTGTTAACCTTAAGAAAATCCTTGGATATGGCCGGGCACAGTGGTTCACACCTGTAACCCCAGCACTTTGGGAGGCTGAGGCCGGTGGATCACCTGAGATCAGGAGTTCAAGACCAGCTTGTCCAACATGGTGAAACCCCCATCTCTACTAAAAATACAAAAATTAGCCAGGCATGGTGGCAGACACCTGTAATCCCAGGTACTTGGGAGGCTGAGACAGGTGAATCATTTGAACCTGGGAGGCAGAGGTTGCTGTGAGCCGAGATCGTGCCACTGCACTCCAGCCTGGGCAATAGAGTGAGACTCTGTCTCAAAAAAAAAAAAGAAAAATCCTTGGATATCTCTGAGCATCAGTTTTCTCATCTGTAAAAGTGGACGAAGAATCTTTCCTTTGCTGTCTCTGATATAATCTTGTAGGAAGGATCAAATGAAATAATGGATGAAGAAAGTAGTTTGAAAACTTAAAAAATGTTAGACAAATAAAAATTTGCTTTAGGTTGTTTTTTAAATATTCATTAACACATCTTGTTTAATATTTGAAATTTCACTCTATTTGGACAGTTTATGAGGCTCTAATAATCATGGAGAAGGGAGAACGTTGAAGTGCGGAGTGTGTATATAAATGGTGAGGATCTGCTAGGTATCAGCTACTGCCGGGCCCTTTATATTCATTATCTTATTCAATAATTCCCACAACCCTATGAAGTAAGTACTGATACTTCAGCTGTTTAGATGAGGATACTAAGGCTCCCAGAGGTCGAATAAGCTAACCAAGTCACACTGAAAATGAGGTGGGTTTAACGTTGGAACTCGAATCTGTCTGACTTCAAACCTATTTTCTTTTCACTCTGTATAAAGTGAAGTTCCCAACATTCTTGAAATTATGCACTCATGCTTTGTCCAAATGAGCACAGTTTGATTTGTACTTTTGTTAAATGTCTTCCTGAATACAGGCTTTGGGACAGCCAACTTCAGGATTCACCAACCTTCTCTGAACACTTTTCTGAGTCTTCATAGCATTGTATTCAAGATCTATTTTAAGGCCAGAAAGAGCATTATGGCATGGAATGAGCTTTGGCTTTATTTCAGTTCTCTTGCATAGCTATTTTCAGCCTTTATTGTTCTGAGATTACTACAGCTTTTGGCTTCTAGATTCGTTAGGTGTGTTAAAAATGAATGCAACTGCAGTAACTCCCCCTTGTCTCTAATGCCCCTTCCTCAAGTGTAAATTTGTTACAGCTTTGTGGGTGTGCTGGGCTCAGGAAAACTGTTTCTATAGCTTCTTCTAAGCTGTACATATTCAGAGCATCCTCTGGATCCATGCACTCCTGTGCTAAAGTAGAACGGAAGTCCTGTGTTCCTTCTGCTTCCTGTCCATCCCTGGCCTTGCAAGATGCTGCTTCTCTCTCATCTTCTGCTGCCTCCCTGCAGGTAGACACAAATCCCTCACCCTGTGATGTTCATTTTGCATCTAGAGCTTTGAGTTCAACAAAGCCTAGGCCACTGCATCATTAAGTCATAAACTGAATCTCCAAGACAGCCTGATTTTTACGAGATGATAGAAGAAACTGCCAAAACTGTTATCACTCTGTGAATTACAGACATCATCTAAAAGTAGTACATGACTCAAAGGGTTGTTTTGATGACTAAATTGGTGAACACAGGCACAGCACTTAGAAATGTACTTGGACATAGTATGGATTCAATAAATGTTGGCCACTATTATTGTTATTCATATCAGTTTTTCATTGCACATGGAACATTCCATATTTTGAGTTAGCATTCCTCTTAATCATTATTGAGGAGATGACCTTGGAGACAATCTTTTTTTGAGGCTTGGGAAGGAATGGAATCAGATTGGAATCTCACAAGTATTTTTGTTTAATATGCCAAAATGATTACCCAGTCCTGATAGCAGAGTGAACAAAAAATCCTAAAACAGAAGTATCGTTCATATAACAGAATGGCAAAATCTAGACAGAGGGGATTAAAAATATATATATTCTTGTGATGTTTTTGGAAAATATGCATCAGAGCTGTCAAATATAGATTCTAAATGTTGGTACACATGCCTTGCTCTTAAATATTCTGATTTACTTCTTTTCCTGTCCAAATCGGCTGGTGCTAAGCAATTACAACGGAGATACCTCATGGTTTCTACCTGTGCAATTCTCACATTCCCTAAAAGCAGTGCCTGAGAAATTAGCTAAGACGAGAGCATGGCTGAGAACAGAGGGCCTGATAACACAATCTGAGTGTACTATCTGGTGTTCTGCTTTGCCCAGCTGGGATTAGAGCTGCGAGTGAGACTGAATTGGGCCTTATCTCACTCCAGGGCGGCTCCAGGCTTCAGGTGAATACCCGCATGCATAAACCACAGCTTTGCAGAGCGCCTTGAGACATCCTCATGCCCAAATCCCAGTGATGCAGCGCAAAGCAGGGCGCCTCTGAACCAAATAATCACGGAAGTCCCTGAATAATGCATGAGAGCAGGACCCTCCCTGGCACACTTGAAACTGTACTGGGAGGAACTGTACTCAGCAAGATAGCAAAAACAAGCCCCTGGAACATGCATTCCCTGAAATTTATTCTTGCAGCAGCCACTTGGGGGAAAGTGAAAGCAAATGTGACAACCACCCGAAAATCATGGCATTTTAGTGAGTTCGATGCTCACAGGTTTCCTGTCAATATAAGGCAGCGACGTGACAAGATTTGAAATTTCCTCTTATTGATAAATACCATCTCTCCCTCTAGGGAAGCAGGGGGTTGACTGATCATCATTAAGGAATGACCTGTATGATTGAGAAGCCTCTTCTTTGATGCTTTTGTTTGGTTGGTTTTGTATAATATGTGGCTTCCCATAATTAAAGTTAGCTGACACCCAGCCATTGCATACAAACTACATCTCAAGAGGTCGTTTCTTTGAGGACTGCCAACGAATATAATTGGGTGAGGGACCTCCATCTTTCTGATCCAGATGTTGGCTTTAATATAGCTGCAGTGCTGATGAGTGGGATTTGATTCCACAAATGTTTAGTCTAATTTGACATTCCAGCTGTTCATTAAGTGGAAACTAAACAATCTCTTTGGAAAGTTGTTTCCCCAACATCATGTCACAAGCTCTAACCAGACCGTCCTGGAATGGCAGTCTCAGACCAAGGTTTCACGCAGAGCACCTTCCTCTTCCAGCCAGGAGGGAGCAGTACCAGTCTCCAGCACCCTCTTGGCTCCCAGGCAGCCATGCTCTCTGTGCCCCATGACGTCAGGCCTCATGGAATAGTCAAGTCCTCTCCGGCTTTGACTGTGCCTGGATACTATTGGCAAAAACCATATTGAGTCATTTTGACAATGAAACAGGAGGGATTCTCTTGACTTAGGAATTCTACTCCTAGGAATTTATTCTCTGCACAGATATTCATGGCTTAGAATGTTCATCAGATTCTTGTTTAAAATAAACCCCCAAAATAGAATGTCCCTAGTTGTCCCAAACTGGAGATTGGCCATACAAATTATGACACATCCATAAATGGAATATTATGCTCTTCTGGAAGAACATTGTATTCTTATGAAAGAATATTAAATAAAATGGAAAAACATTCACTGTCTTTTTAAGTTAAAAACATGTTATAAATATGTTGTGCATTATGAATTCAAAATGTAGACATTTATAACTTTAAATAATAATCAATATATATATTTAACTGTGCCTATGTATGAGTAAAGTGATTATAGGTAATTTTTATTTTCTTCTTTTTTTTTCTTTGAGATGGAGTCTCACTCTGGCATCCAGGCTGGAGTGCAGTGGTGCAATCTCGGCTCACTGCAACCTCTGCCTCCCATGTTCAAGCAATTCTCCTACCTCAGCCTCCCAAGTAGCTGGGATTACAGTAGCATGCCACCATGCCAGGCTAATTTTTGTATTTTTAGTAGAGATAGGGTTTCGCCATGTTGGCCAGACTGGTTTTGAACTGACCTCAAGTGATCCTCCTGCCTCAGTCTCCCAAAGTGCTGGGATTACAGGTGCAAGCCACAGCACCCAGTCTATTTTCTTCTTTTTTACTGTTCTGCAGTTCCCACATTTTCCGTAATGGTAATACATTATTGCGTATCCAAGTGGGGGAAATAATAATTTTAAAAAAAGCAAGAACAACTAAATTTAAACTATTCTTCCTTTAAAGTTATCAGGTGCATATGTGAGGAAAGCCACCCGAGCCTCTCCCCTCCTGAGGGAAGCCCTGTGGGCACTCCTATCCCCTCGTCTTACCTATTGAAGAGAGTCAAGATCCATGGGTAGTAAGCAAAATAAAAATGCCTGAGCCCAAAGGGTCTGACTGCCTTCTAAGTCAGCATGAGGGAGAAGGTAATGGCAGCTTGGTGCCGTGCGACGCACATGGCTTCTGTGTGAGGTAAGAGAACCACATGCACGTATCTCCATTTCCTCCTCCTCGTGTTGCGGACACCCTCAGAACCAATCACTCTGACACACACCACTGTCAGCTTCCTAAAGCTCTTTATTATGATACTTTGCAATTCTAGTCTCCAACTTCCCACTGGCTTAGAACATCATTTGTAACTTCCTTAATTTGTTCTCAAGACTTGAATCAAAGGCCTTTTCATAGCTGTGTCAAAGGGCAGTCTGATTGCTAAGCCTTAACTGCCGCAATACCCCTATCAAATACTGTGCAGGGCAGACAATACTCTAGTGAGATAATGAAGAATGAGTAGCTCATGATGAGTGTGCAGCAACAAAGAGAGCCAAGAAATTAATTCCATTCTGAACATTTGGAAACTGACTCCTGCACACAGCAGAGCAGGGCAGAGGGAGCTAAGCTTCACTTTTTAAAAATGCACACATCAGCTTATGTTTAAGATATGCTGGTCGCCTGTGCATGCTCCATGGAGAGGATCAAGATCCTCACAAAATCTAGGAATCTCTGAAAGAGTGGCTGATAAATGTTATATATTTATTCACTCCACAAACATTGAACAACTGAACATCCATGATGTATAAGGTCATTCATTATACATCCTGGGGAATCAAAGGTGAGTCAGGCAAGATTCCCTCTCTCAAGCTGTGTAAAGCCTGTATAAGTCAGACTGGTCACTAGAATAAAGATAGTGCATGAGGGGATCTCTGGTTTTGTGGGGCAATGGGGGAGAAATCCCTTCCATGGAGGATGTGAGAGCAGGCTGGGTGGAGGAGTTCCTACCTGATCTGGTTTTTATGAATGCATAAAACTGTGGAGTGTGGAGCTATTAATTTTGCTGCTTTGTTTTATGAGGGTTAAGCTGGTGGTGGAAGGAATCTATTTACTAAACTGTTGTGAACCTAGCATTATGAAGTTCTTTCAAGTGTATTCTCATTGGATAGGCAAGTCATAGCCTCATAAACATGAGTTTGTTTTAATCACCACCAGCAAAGTGATTCCAGGGACTTATACTCCTCATTATATCATTTGGATGAAGATAGTAGCTCTGCCTTTTATCTACTGCAGAAAAGGAAGGATTTGCTAGAAGGAAAGAAAGAAACAGAGAAGAGGAAAAAGTAGCATAGAGAAAGCTGACAACAGATAGCCAGGGAGAGCAGTGGCAGGTGGGTGCGTGGCATTTCCTGAATCTGTCCTGGATTCTTTCTCTTCAACACCCACAGTTCTGGGGTTGTCTCTGCTGGTCTCTTACCATGGCTGCTGAATGTCTCCTGTGATCTCTACCTACTTTAGGTAGAGATCTTTAATACTGTTTAATACTTTAATACTATTGCTGAATGGGTCTTTCTAAATTAACACTTTCAATTTCAGCAATTCACAATCACATTCAGAACCTATGGCAATTGGGTCTCAATATCCTCCTCCAGTCTATGCCCTCCTTCCATTCATTCATTCATTAAATGAACGTTTAGTGAAACACACAACATGAGCTTCCTGGTCAAGTCTCAGTACTCTGCTCTAGGTACATTCTTGAAGAGCTCTCTTAAATATTCTTTGTCCACTCCTGACCTCTGTGACTTGCTAATGAATGCATTTTTCTACTCTACCACACCTGTGCAGTAAGACTTGAGGGCATTTTCTTCTTTTTTTATGTTCTCAACATTTCCTGAAGCAGTTCCTTACACATAGCAAACCCTCAATAAGCATGTGTTAATTAAATGACTTGCTAATTAAAGAAGAGAACAAATTATACAATAAACTGCTCAGTGAAACATAGGTTCTTGAAACAGTAGGGAAGAAAACCAGTAAGTTTAATTTTAAAAATAAATAAATAAACCTCATTGTTACTAATTACTTGTTGTATAAAATATTCTCCTTTTTGCAGTGAGTCTGTGTTGACTGTTTCACTCCATATCACCTACCATCACAATCAAATGATGAGCGCATTAGAAGATTATATATTTTTTACTCCTTGCACACATTTTAGGCATTTTAAAAAGTGTCAGTTTAGTTTTAGGAGGGGAAAGAAAGACATATTTATCAAAGGCAATATTAGATTTAGTTATTAAAATATACTTATTTCATGAAGTGATAATGTTCTTTTACATAGCAACTATTTTTTTAATATCTGCTGTGAGTAGGGCTCCGTGGTAGGTGCTGGGACTTTTGCTAGGGATCTGAGGCCTAAGGTAGGGTTTTCAAAAAGGACTTTAGAGGGTAGACGTGACCAAGACTGTTACATTTAAGTTAAAAGTGCAGTAAGTGATGCAGTGAACTCTATAGGCTGGAAAATCAAGGAAGATGGATGTGAGCCTTGAGCTGGTCCAGGGAAGATGGCAGGATACTAAAGAGCAAAGAAAGGGAAAGGCTTTCAAAGTGAGAGAAGGCAGTCATACCTTTGTGTTGTATTTAGGATTTTTTAACGTGATCGCCTTACAGCAGAACAAGATACTAAAAGTGGTTTGAAACCAGTTATGGAAATGTGTGTGTTCCATTTGGTGTAACTTCAGTAAGCCTTGATGGCCCATATTATAATTATCAGTTAAAATGATTATTGACTTAACCTCATTCCCTAATCTTTCGCAGTACACAAGTGTTTGCCATCATAACCCTCATGGCCACGGAACAGCAGTTCTAAAGAGTTCCAGTTGCTTTACAGACATTCTTAAATGAATTCACCCAAGCCCTCAATGAAGTAGGTGACAAATGGTAGATCTGCTGACAGGATGCTGTCACCATGGCAAACAAAGCTATCTGTCTGAGGGACTGTTCTGGCCCAGGGAGATTGGTGTAACATTCTCTTAAGTTGGTAGTTAGCATTTCTTTCACTTCACCAATATCACTGGTGCCTAAGATCTCCTTGGGGACATGGAATATTAGCCTTTGAGTCCCTAGTGTCTAGTCCCATTGTTTGGAGAATAGATGGGGCTTAATTAAAGTTTGGAGAATTAAAAAATGAATGAACAGATAGATTGAAGTTGGGGGCATAGGAGTTTGCCTATTTATTGTTTCACTATGTGGGAAGAGCTTAGGTTAACTGTAAGGGAAAATATACAAACAAGTGATACTGTCTATGCATAGGAGATGGAATTAAATGGAACAGAAGGTTCTCTGTATTGTGGCCATGCAGCTCTCAGGTGCTGCCCGTTCTTCCTCTCTAGTCTTCATTTTACCCACTTAAAAATGATTTGGAGTTCTATGAACCAAGGGGGTCAACTTGAAACTAACTCTGCTCTGACATCAAAACACAGAAACGTCCTAGTGGAACACTTTTATTGATGAAGTATAAAGTCATCCTATCTTATGGATCTGAATCTGAGTGGCTAAAAGCCACAGGATTAATAATGACATGCTGTATGATATTCAACTACAGTAATGTAGTTGATATCAAACTCCATTGCACTGTTGAACAAGTAAGACCTAAAAAATAAAGTTGGAGATTTCAGTAGTACTGGATCCTTTAAGTCCTTTCATTAGAGACTGAATTGGGAGTTATGGGAGCAGGGGAAAATGAGTTGGGAGGAGATTCATGAAACCAGAGCAAAGCTCATCAACAACGAAGGTTAGGCTTGTGGCCTGGAGACAGACAGCATTTCATCAATGACTTGTGTAGTTTTCTATCTGAAAGTAGAGAAACAAGTGAAAAGAGAGAAAAAAATTGATATGAGAAAAATGATTTAATTAATCATATTTTCAGTTTTTTTTTCTTCAATAGTTGAGTGTTCTTCAACCATATTGGTTTCAACCCTATTGGTTTACCATTTATTATTGAGTTCTTCAACCCTATTGGTTTAGTATTACTTCTAACTTTCTATTTAGTCTGCTTTGCAGGATTGAAACAAATAAAATGTACATGAGAATATGTCTGTCTAAAGTGATTTCCAGATGCTTTTAGCCACTCAGATTCAGAACCGTAAGACAGGATGACTTTATACTTCATCAATAAATATATTCCACTAGGACATTTCTATGTTTTGATGTCAGAGCAGAGGTAGTTTCAAGTTGTACCCCCTTGGCTGATAGAACTCCAAGACATAATTTAGGACTTATTTTACTCATGTAACTATCATCCTACAATTTGGCTAGTCAATGTTTGATGCAGTGTTAAACAGAATAAAGTTAAATTTGGAATCAAAACCATTTTAAGCCTAAACCAATTTCAGTCAGCTTTAAGATTATGTGGAATGAAGATTTCCAGTGGAATGATGGTACTGGAAGGTCCATGGCCAATTTTCTCAACTGAGACAAAAGCCTGAAACATGAACAAGTCCCAAAATAGGACTAAAGCAGGATTAATAATGGCATGTCATATGATATTCAACTACAGTAATATCTACTCTGAGCACAACTTTATCATCAGTACTTCCTCTTGGAGCCCAGAAGCTGTGTCAATCACTTTCTGCTTTCCCTGCTGACCTTTTGGGAAATTTTCTGACACTGATGGAATTGTCATTCTGTCACAGTGAAAGACAACAGAGTCATGGAAAATGGTGATTGGCAAAAGCAAGAGCTCAGACTGGTTTGTCCTTGGCAGTTTCAGTAAGTTTCACCTCCTGATTTAAAGGAAAATGAATGTTACTTAAAGTTTTTGAAGTTTCTTTAGCACATTTCAAAACTGCCTGGCTTACCTGGCGGTAAGGCTAGACAGTCAAGATAACAGAATATAGAAAATGTATAGTTTTAAATATTGTAGCTCATCAATTCCTTTTGAAAAGCAGAATAACATTGTACCCTTACATTTCTCATTTTTTGAAATGTTGCTTTTAGTTGGTGTGTGTGTGTTTTTTTTAATTCAGTTTAGCTTGGGCAAGTTAAACACAGACTAGGTTGAGTTTTTCCTACAAAATAGGAGGTTTTCTTTCTTATAATATAGTGACTATTTTTTAAGTAAATCAGACCAGATTAATCCAAGTTCTATAACTTACTACCAAGATAATCTTGGGCAGCTTATTTTATCTCCCCAAATCCTTAGTTTATTCAACATTAAGTGAAATAAAAATAAATCAAAATATGCACACGTCTCATAGGATTCTAGAATGGGTTAGACTCTTACTTAGCGCCATGCCTGGCACTTCACAAGTTTGCTACATCAAGGGTCTTGGCCACCAGACTATAGGTAAAACATTTGACATCCAAGTGTTTCAGTGAGTTTATCTAAATAAAAAATTTGCTGTTACAATTTAAAACAAAAGTAGAAAATTTCTGCCCCAAGATCTTGAAAAAAGTATTTTTTTCTAAATGGTATAGGAAGTTATCAGTTAGTCTTGAATGAATAAGGTATCTCCTTTAAATCTAAGTCTGCAATAATTTATTCTTTGCCTCTAAAATTATTAGGCATCACTAGAGGCTGAGTTCCTTTCTTGGGAATTAGGAATGTGTTCTTTTCCATTGATTTAGCTTTTCTATTGAGCTTCTTATTCTCTCTGTTGACTCTTAGTTCCCACAAACACTCAAAATATTGCATCATTTTCTTTTTCCTTTTCTCTCTTAACCATTCCTTTGAAATCAATGCTAAAATTTTCTTACCAAAGCCGATTTTCAGAGTGTGGTGGCAAAGCAGTTCTCTTCTGCTTCAAACCTGTCCTGATGTGATAGCATCAACCTTTAAGAAGTGGAAATGAATGTTTTGAGAAGAAGGGGGGAAGAGCAGCTTCCCAACTGCTCCAAGTTTTTATTTCAATTTTTCTTTTTTTTTAAAACTTTTATTTTAAGTTCAGCAGTACATGTGCAGGCTTGTTACATAAGTAAACTTGTATCATGGGTGTTTGTTGTATAGATTATTTCATCTCCCAGATATTAAGCCTAGTACCCATTAGCTATTTTTCCTGATCCTCTCCCTCCTCCCACCCGCCACCTTCTGATAGACCCCAGTGTGTGTTGTTCCCGTCTATGTATCCATGTGTTCTCATCATTTAGCTCCTACTTATAAGTGAGAACGTGCAGTATTTGGTTTTCTGTGTCTGTGTTAACTTGCTAAGGATAATGGCCTCCAACTCTATCCATGTCCCAGCAAAGGACATGATCTCATTCTTTTTTATGGATGCATAGTATTCCATACCACATTTTCTTTATCCAGTCTATCATTGATGAGCATTTAGGTTGATTCCATGTCTTTGCTATCACGAATAGTGTTGCAAAGAACATACATGTGCATGTGTCTTTATAATAGAACAGTTTATATTCCTTTGGCTTTATACCCAGTAATGAGATTGATAGATCAAATGATAGTTCTGTTTTTAGGTCTTTGAGGAATCAGACATCCTTTGATTTAAATATACAGGAAATCTCTGATTTATGAGGGCTTGGCTTGCTATTTTTAAACTTTACAATAATGGGAATGCCATAGGCATTCAGTAGAAACCATACTTTGAGTACCCATACAACCATTCTGGGTTTTTTTTCATTTTCATTAAGATATTTAATAAACATATGAGATATTCAACACTTTTTTATAAAACGGGCTTTATGTTAGATAAATATGCCCAATTGTTGACTAATACAAGTATTCCAAGCATGTTTAAGTTTGGCTAGGCTAAGCTATGATATTTGGTAGGTTAGGTGTACTCAATGCACTTTCAACTTAGGGTGTTTTCGAATTACAGTGGGTTTATTGAAATGTAACCCCATCATAAGTCAAGGAGTATCTATAGTCAGGCACACCACCATTTATCTTTAAGTACAAATGCATGCCCTAACAACATACAGGAGTGATACAGGGGAGGAATATCTACAACTGCTTCCTTTGCTAACACAGATATTTGAAAAACTATGACAATGCAGTGGTAATCAAAAGTCATTCCTCAACAGACTCCTGCTGTCTATCTATCTTATATATCTGTGTATCTATATATGTGTATTTATTTTATCATCAAGTTTCTTTGAAGAGCAGACACTGAGTTGAATCAAGAAAAATGACCTGGTTTTTTTCCAGCCCTCTGGACGCCAGGTTGAGGACAGGCATGCTGGGTAATACTGTTTTCCACTGAGTACATGCTAGGTCACATTGAGGCCTACCTGGCAGCACCAACCTTGGTTCCCGGGCTCTCTGTTGCACCAAGACATTTGTACAGGTGTCAAGGCAGGCCTGGCGTTCTTTTCAGAATATTGCAGGGCTAATTTGTTCTCCCTAGGGGAGCTCTGAGTTACTCCCTAGGGGAGCTCTGATCTATCCTATATTTCTGGAGCTGGTCCCCGTCAATGAGCCAAGGACTGAACTAAAATTGAATTGGAATTAGACTGGCTTGTGCTAAAGGGCAAAAGGCTGCAGTGGGATGTGAGAATTGGAAGACAGCTTGGGGGCCTGCTCCGCAGTGGGGTCCTTTCTATGGCTTCCCTGACAAATGGACTTCCAGACTCTGTTGGAAAGACGGGGTTGGGGTGGGCAGCCCATTCCATTGGTAGGCTTCTCAAATCATGGAAAGGATTTCCCTTATTTTAAACCAGTATTTACTTTCCTCTAATGCCTGCTGTTTCTCTTTCATTTCTCAACTTCTCCATCTCCTTTCCTGCCTCTTAACACTTCCCTTGTCCTTTTAAATCACAGATATCCTGATCTCTATGGGATTCTTCTAAAGAGAACCACTTAATAATGGGTTTATTTTCAGTAATCCATTAGGTGGAATTAGATAAGATCTGTGATTGTAATAACCACAGAACCTGAAAATTAATAGGTGGTCAATACATAGAAATTACAATGTAAATACCGATATGATGTACAGGAAAGCATGGGAGCTTTGAAATCAAATAGGCCTAACTTAGACTGCAGGTCGGATATTAACTTGCTCCAGTGTCACTTTTCTGAACCTCTGTGGCTTCAGCTTTTATTTTAAAAAGTAATGATAAAACCCGTTTTACAAAGTTGTCTTGAGGATCATCTGTGGAAAGCATCCATAAAGCATGTAGCACAGTTCCTAACACATTGTAGGCGCCCAGTAAATACTAGTCTCCACACCCAACCCATCCTTCCTCAACTAACCTACCTCATAATCCCAAGTAGCAGTATAAAGAGATTAAGGAGGCCAGCAGGCACGCTGGCTCATGCCTCTAATCCTAGCACTTTGGGAGGCCAAGGCAGGTGGATCAGTTGAGGTCAGGAGTTCAAGACTAGCCTGGCCAACATGATGAAACCCCATCTCTATTAAAAATACAAAAATGAGCTGGGTGTGGTGGCAGGTGCCTGTATTCCCAGCTATTCAGGAGGCTGAGGCAGGAGAATCGCTTGAACCCGAGAGGCAGAGGTTGTGGTGAGCTGAGATTGTGCCACTGCACTCCAGCCTGGGTGATGGAGCAAGACTCCCTCTCAAAAAAAAAAAAAAAAAAAAAGAATACTAAGGAGAATATACGTTCAGCTTTGTTCTTTCTAGTCCCATGTCCTTGGATAAATCACTTCACCTCCTTCATGTAACCCTATCGTATAGAACCCCATCTACCACAAAGGTTTGCTGTAAGGATCAAATGAAACAGCAGATGGGTAATAACTTAAAAATCATGGTATTTTCTGTAAATGTAAGGTATCGTTATCGCCAGCAATAATTTATCAGTGAATAATTGCTGAACAAATGAATGAATGAACTATCTATTCTTTCCACCCCATGCCTCCCCACACTGGAGCAAGGAGGAAAAGCCCAACAAACTCAGTATTGAAAATTGGTACATACGTCTTTATGGAAACATATGCACATGCATCAATAGGTACAAATGCAGGCAAATACTCTCATAGGCAAATACTCTCACATGAACATTTGGCAAAAGAGTCACTTGACTCAATGCTGATGTAAAATTATAAAAATTTAGATCCCTCTTGTTAGAGTTGTCAACTACTGATGCTCTTCCTCTAATTTCTTCTAGGAATTTCTATTACATCACAATGTTACGGGATCCAGTGTCACGTTACCTGAGCGAGTGGAAACATGTCCAGAGAGGGGCCACGTGGAAAACCTCTCTTCATATGTGTGATGGAAGAAGCCCCACCCCAGATGAGCTGCCTACCTGCTACCCTGGGGATGACTGGTCTGGGGTCAGCTTGCGGGAGTTTATGGATTGCAGCTACAACCTGGCTAACAATCGCCAGGTGCGTATGCTGGCTGACCTCAGCCTGGTGGGCTGCTACAACTTGACTTTCATGAACGAGAGTGAAAGAAACACCATCCTGTTGCAGAGTGCAAAGAACAACCTGAAGAACATGGCCTTCTTTGGGCTCACTGAGTTCCAGAGGAAGACACAGTTTCTCTTTGAGAGAACATTCAACCTCAAGTTCATCTCCCCCTTCACACAGTTCAACATCACGCGGGCTTCTAACGTGGAGATCAACGAGGGTGCCCGCCAACGCATTGAGGAGCTAAACTTCCTGGACATGCAGCTTTACGAGTATGCAAAAGATCTCTTCCAGCAGCGCTACCACCACACCAAGCAGCTAGAGCACCAGAGGGACCGCCAGAAGCGGCGGGAGGAGCGGAGGCTGCAGCGAGAGCACAGGGACCACCAGTGGCCCAAAGAGGATGGGGCTGCAGAGGGGACTGTCACTGAGGACTACAACAGCCAGGTGGTGAGATGGTGACCCCTTGCCCTCTCCTCTCTCAGGAGGGGGAGGATGAGCAGGCACATTGACCTTCTTCTGTTGAGGTACCTTGGAGAAGCTGGGCCATTCTGAGGACATCTGGCTGTGTGTGCTTGATTTGGACATCTTCTTCCTTCTTTGTCTTCATTTTTATCCAGCTGGAGATTACCGTCTTGTTCTTTTTTTTTCTTGACATTTTGCAATTGGTGATATTAAGTAGGGTAGGGGTGCATCACATATAGACCGTTTTAGAAGGCCAAGGAGAGCCACACAGAAAAAGGAGACAGTTCCTGTGATCTCCTTTGCCAGGAGCATAGAATAGTTTGGGTACCAGGAACCCACAGAGGCACACATGAAAAGCCAAATTATGGCTTGGATGTTCTGCTGAAACTGGTCTATGTCATACTGTCTCCTGTTATGAGAATATCAGTCGGTATAAAGAGAAAAAAAGAGAAAAACATTTCAGCCCTTAGATGAGGTCTTACACCAACCCCCACTTGGCTATTGGCTGTCATCTTGAACTCTATTTGAATGTGACTTAAATCACAAGTAACGTGTTTTGTTGTTGCAGTTGTTTTGAAACAAAATTATCCTATTATTGACCATTGCTAGAGACCCACATCCTACAAAATCCTGACACCATAACCTTAAGCCATGCCCTTCCTTCCATCTTTTAGGGAACGGGGAGTGGATCCAGGACAGGGGAGGTTGTAGCCCCTGAGAAATGAACGTTGGTAGGAGCATTTAAGAGAAAATTTGCTTATTTGCTAATGCCTAAAGGGGTCTCACTTTACAAATTGTTACTTTCAATGTGAGGAATGAATGATAAATTAAGAGAAAAAAATATCAGGAAGGTCAATATATGCCTAACATTTCTAAACTGGCCAGATAACCTTAGATTTTAAAGGTACATTTCAGAGTTTAACCTTTTTGGAGAAGTTATATTCTTTAATCAGGTACTACCAGTCTTGAAATTTTGCCACCACAGAGAGAAAGATGTTTTTAAAAGCTTGGCCCAAAGAATAGGAAGTTAGCTAGCATGTATACAAAATATATTTGAGGTTACTAAATGGATAAGAACTCTGAATTAGGCCAGGAGACATGGAACACCATTCATGGGATGGTTATCACAGGAGTTTAGACAGACTCTGCCTCCCAGCATCTTGAATATCTCCAGCCTGTTCACTGTTTTCTTCCCACACAATCTTTACCTGTTGTTAGACTGTAGCCACAGACAGTAAATCAGGCCAGAGTGTCTAAAACTGGACAAGAAATGTGTTGCATTGCTGAGGTCTTATTTTCGCCTTTTCATAATCCCAACTACAATAACAAGAATTTTATTGAATAATAAGGAGATATGTATGGAAGAAGGAAGAGAAAGCCTTTGTCTAGCATTTATTAGGAAGATCAGAGTGAGGGGGAAGTTTCACAATGGATGGATCTGATCAATCCCTTCAAGGAGCTGAAGGCAAAATATGTGAAACCCCTAAATCAGATTGAAAAGCCTATTTCATTGATATCCAACATGTTTGATGTTTAAGCTAGCTTTACCTAAGCCACTTCTCAGCCTCCAGAATACTCTCTCTGGGGTTGTGAGTCAATCAGCCCACAAGCATTCATGGAGTGCTTACCTGCACAGAGGGAAGTCCAGCAGCTCCACCAGTTAGAGATCTGGAGATGCTTCTCTCACTGTGCTTGGCTTCATCTGGGGTGCAAGGGAAGGCATTATCGGGTGGCTCCCTTGCTCCAGGAACTGAAGGAGGCCCTTTTCATACCTTAAATATATTCTGCACAACAAGTGGATATTGTTAGTCTCCATTTCATAGATGAAAATAGTGAAGCCCACAGAAAATAAGTAGCTCCTCCACGGGTTGTAAGCTAGGTCTAGCTGACTGCAAAGGTCAAGTTCTCTTTACTCCATCACCGTATCCGTATGGAATAAGGGTTCATCCTACCTAAAGCTTCCTGCCAATAATGCAAGAAGCCAGCTGCAATTTCCCAGAAGCGTTTGTCTCTAACCCATGTGGGTAGCCCGACCATGACAGCACCACGCTAACAGTGACCCAGAGCCATACTGCCTTGGGTCAGTCCAGCCCCCTCCACATCACTGAGCCATCAATGAGCTGAGAGATCAATGACTTTTTAGGCAGCTGTGTTTTTTAAGCCATATACAAGGGTAAGTTAAAAGGGGCCAAGTAAATATTGCTTGTTAGTTGGTAGAGATTAGGCTCACAAAATATTTCTCCATTTCCAGTGATTTGTTCCTAAGGTAAGAAGGGAAGGAGGATTGCAGCTGGGATTAGTGAGCGGCTCTCTCTCTAGCTTCTCATCTCATTGTTAGGATCTAATGTTCTGCCTAGAATAGCAGGACTGCAAATTATCCTTCTGCCTGCCCCTGTGACACACACACACACACACACACACACACAAACAATCCAGTGTTTTGTCATGTGGAAAATCAAAACAAGTTAGAAGGCATTCAGACTGTTTCTTTTAAACTCACTTTAAAATTTTGGCAAGGAATTCATGCATAACTGAAACTTGAAGGCAGCCCCTGCTCACTTCACGCTGTTCCTTAGGCACCTTGGGATTGGTATCAAAGGCTTCCACTGCCTTCTGCTGAAGGCATGATGTATGGGGCTCCACTTGAGACCAGGTATCAGGATGTTCAGAGGGAGCCAGCTCTTTATGTTGGCCCCAGGCCAGTGCTGAGCAAATTAAAAAGACCGACATGGGCTTCCTCCCTCATATCATTTCATTCTAAAGCAGCAAGCTTGTCATACCCATGGGGTCCTATGTAAATGGAGAGGTAGGGATGCAGTTTATTCTCCAAAAATTGACTGCCCACCTCCATGCTGAGTGATGCTCAGGGAAATGATGCCAGCAGAAGGCGTCTGGGCCTAAGGATCCATGGAAGTCAGGAACATTAAATCCCAAACCAAATCAACTCCAGATATATCAGTGTCAAAAGCCCAAGAAAAGACAAAAAAGAAAAAAACCATCCCCAGGGGTTCTATGGCCCTATTGACTCCTACACTTCTTTCCCTTCTCTTGGCAATGGAAGCTCCAGTACCCAGATTGGAGATTAGGATGAGACGTCTTTGTGTATATGTGCACGTGTGTGTGTGTGTGTTTTATTAAGGACAAAGATACACACTTATCTATTCTGTCTCCTTCTAGCTTTTAGGCAGCCTACTCTTGGAAACTGGAGGAAACTGCCCTGAGAATTATTAGAATGCTCATAATAATAATTGGTAACATTAACAATCAGTGTTAGACAACAGTGAGGCATATCATGTGTTTTTATTAAAAATGATAAAGATGTGTTTCTTCTCATCTAAAGGAGGTAACTTTGTCATAATTAGTTTCATTAAAAGTTTGAAGTATGAGGACTCTTTGTTATGCCTTTAAGGTAATTTTAAGAAAAAAATCTGAGTAGACATAGTACTAATATTGGCAAGAAAGTCCCCAAGATAGACCTAGCAAGGAGATAAGAACAGATCATTGAAAAATAAATATAAATGGATTGGATAGAATTCCCATTCAGCTGTTTTAACACAGAAATTCAAAATAGTGACTTAACGTGGGTGCTATTTCTCTCTTACTTAAAGGCAAACTGGTTTTACAGCTCTGGTGTGTGACGTTAACAGATGCCTAGGCCCTCTCCTGTTGCTCTGTCATCCTAATGTGCTGCATCCACCTCATGGACCAAGATGGCTGCCACAGCTCCTGCCATCACATTTACATTTAAGATCGTAGAGAGGAAGTGGAGGGAAGTTGCACATATTGCTTCCAGTCACATCTCATGGGTTAAAACCTAGACATTTGCCACATCTAGCTGCAAAGAAGGCTAGGGAATGTCTTTATTATTGATTGTCATGTGCCTTGATAAGCATAGGGAGTTCTGTTATTAAAGAAACAATGTGAAACAATGTGGAAATTAATACTGATAAAGACTATCAGTATCTGATACAAAAGGGAACCAAACAATATTTCAAGTGCTTTTTAATGTCACTTACTTCATCATATGTTTTGCGAAAGATAAGACTAAAATTCATCACTTTGTGTAGCATTTAATGGTTTTCAAAACATTTTTGCATGTGCTGTCTCATTTGGTCCTCATTACATTCTTGTGTACTAAATAGGACCTCTATTCATTTTGCCACTTGCTAGTTTGGGATGGAGAGTCAGAGATGTTGAAAGATTTCCCAACGACTCATTTATGAGCAAGAAAGTTGCTTAGAGCCCCAGCCTTTTGACTTCATAGCCTTTCCGACTACTTTATGCAGCTCAGCATCAGTATTGGGATTGGGAACTGCAAGAATATGAAATCTAAATCTTTATTGACTTATATCCTTCCTTACCTTTTTTGACATGGAAAATGCCAAAGACACTGGTCAAGTTTACTCTCAGCTCCCTACCTCCAGTGAGGGGGCCTCTTATTAGGAATGAAATATCCAAGAGATGGGAGGTGTTGCAGGGGAGACCAAAACTCAGAGGAGGCATTCAAACACTTCTAGCAGGGTGTCTACTCCATCCAACTCAAAACCTATTCAATATGAAGGCCGAGGGAATGTGCTCACAACTCCCTATTAAGGGAAATCAATATAAACCCGCCCCCCCTCACCCACCAAAAAGAAAAAAGAAAACTCTCCCTTTTTAATGTCTTCTTCCCCAGGCTCCTGGTACTTTGTCAGCAACATACTGCTTTCATTCTTAAAGGTTTCATTGACTGTTAAATGAGTCCCTTTGCATACTCACTGGAGAGAGGAAATGCTTTAAGTTGTCCTAAGATAACATCTGCACACAGAGAGTTTATCTGATTCCTTATCAACCATGATTTCTATCTGAGGTCCTGTATAATGGGATCATTTAGAGATGGGGGTTAGGGAGAGTAGGAGTAACTCTAGAGAAAACTGTGGCTCCTCAAAGGAGGCAGATCTTTCCAAGGTAGAAAGGTAATGAATTAAATATATGCCATGCAATACTGAAAAAATAGAAAATGACTAAGATACAGTCTCTGTCCTCTAGAACTAGGGCAGCCTGGAAACATATGGACTATAATTATTTTAGCTATTTAAAAGAAATGAGTGAAGAGGATCTTGAGACAGGACCAGAGCATTGGAATGGTTGTAGGGACTGAAAGCTGAGTTGGAAGGATCAGATCCAAGAGAAAGCTGGGTTGGACTTACACAAGAATACCCTGATCTGATCGCAGCTGTGACTCCAAGGTTTTCCTTTCCCATAGTTGCTGTGACCCCATTGGTCACCAGAGCAACTGCATGTCTTCAGGCTGGGTATTAGGGCTGGCTGGGTCTGATGATTCTACCCATTTTGTGCCATCTGAGGAGCATGCGAGGGTTCTTTCTCCAAGGCACTTTCGGCCTTCCTTCTTCTCCCCTTCCACCATCTCCACTGGACATAAGCCAATGCCTGCTCTCTTCTCACCACATTCACCTGAACAAATCTGAGCTAATTCCTTGAGACTTCAAATTAGCCCTTCTGAGCAAGTGGGCAGGTTCTGAAACCTGTGTGTTTTGTAGCCTAATGAATTGATGGAATGCACATGAACCCATCTTCATTGCATGTGAAAGAACCAACCTGCCTGGCAGAGGTGCAGAAATTTCCAGAGGACTGGCCTAGCTATAAACACCAGCAACATCTGCAACACAAAAGCCCTTGAACTTCTAGGCAAGGACTCATGCTAACCTAGCAGCACTCCAGATTGAGAACGCAGATGGACAAGTGTCTCTTGAGCCTGTGTTCCAAGATGTCTGTGGAAAGGATTGCAACTGTCATCCTTTGGCACACTCAGTGGAACCTGTGTGAGCTACATGTTCTGCTGCATTACGGGAACTCATCAAAGGGCCAGATTGACATCTTGCCAGAAAAACCAGTGTTTTGAGGAGCAAAAGTTTTGTGTACTTCGGTAATTGTCACATTTGTCTTCCACCTCCTTGACATTTATTTGTTAATCATATGATCATTTTTTTTTCACTTTCGTTTTTTTCTTTCTCAGAAGTACTTCTGGGGCTTTGATTGCATTATTTCTCTTTTAATGTATCATTTCAGTGTTGGAAAGAAAAATCTGGATCTTTATGTGGTGACCCATTTTAGATGTAAAGATAGTTATTCAGTAGATAGTAAATTATTTCTCTTAAGAGATATTTCCTTTTATTTCTGTACAATAATATGTATGAACTCAGTTACTAGGGGACTGTATTGTGACATTATCAACCTTTATTGCTATTTAAAAATGATAGTTTGTAGAACTGAAGATTTCCATTGATGTGAAGCACAATTTAATGAATAAGTTAAAATATTAAACTGTTGTGATGTCAAGAGCAATTGTTTTCCCCTGTGTTTTTGTCAGAGACATTTTTGCAAAATGAGCAAAGTCACTAAAACACTTTAAGGGATTTATGGAAATGGAATCCGTAGGATCAGCTTTTTCAAAATTGGGAAATCCATGCTTTGGATGCAAATGTGGTTATTGGATGTGAAACGTGAAAAGCCATAAAAGACAAAATATGGATTGAAACAATGTAGAGCCTCTGAGGCCAGAGAGGATTTTATAAACTCTCAAAAACATAAGCTTCTAAAACCATGGTTCTCAGTAACTCTCCCCCTCGCTGCCCACCCCAGCACATTGAAATCCACTGTGAAATGTGAAAAAGCCTCCTGGAGATGAAGGGATCAGGTACAGATTTGAGAAACAGAAGTGGGAGAGAAACAGGGTTTGGAGCAAAGGATCTGGGAATTCAGTCTAAAAGAAAGAAAGAGACAAAGAAGGAAAGGAGGGAAGGGGGAAGGGGAAGAGAAAAAACAGCAGAAGAAAATCACAAGCACTAACATGGGCCTCTCTCCAGTGTTAAAGTGTATTTCTCCAATGTGAGATTTTATTTTTAAATAATCAGTTCCTGTAATATAAGCAAAGAAGGAGAAATTTCTAGTAGAGGAAAAAGCTCATTCATTCAAAAATTTCTTGAACAATGCAATTTACTTGATATGGTTTGGGTGTGTCCCCACCCAAATCTCATCTTGAATTGCAATTTCCATAATCCCCACATGTTGTGGGAGAGACCAGGTGGAGATAATTGAACTATGGAGGCCGTTTTCCCCATCCTGTTCTCGTAATAGTGAGTTAGTTCTCATGAGATCTGATGGTTTTACAAGGGGCTTTTCCCCAGCTTCATTCTGCACTTCTTGCTGCCACCATATGAAGAAGGACGTGTTTGCTTCCCCTTCCACTGAACTACGAGTCAATTAAACCTCTTTCCTTCATAAATTACCCAGTCTTGGGTATGTCTTTAGTAGCAGCGTGAGAATAGAATAATACATTTTTTTTTGTTGTTCTGTAGAAGTGGGAATTGTGGATTCCTTTCTTGCTTATGGGTGAGATTTGTAACCTTAGAAAAATGTCATCTGACCATGTCCCTCTATCTAATGGGAATCATAGGTAAGGGAACTTGGCTTTAGAACAACCGAAGTAGCGACAGGAAAAGCTCCAAAAGACAGTGAAAGTCAAACACACACAAACATGGCATGCATGTGCATGCACAGGCACACACACACATGCATGCACACACACGGCACAAATACACATGCACACACACACGTGCATACACAGAGTGAAAGAGTTAGGGGGCTTTTGTCTTCCAAGAAAAACCTCAGATAAGAGAAGGACCTAGGAATCCTAAGGTTCACTTCTTTTCCCATTCACCTTGGAAATAGTGTTGAAAATAAGATTGAAAAAATGTTGAAAATATTATTAAAAATCTACTCTCAGGGTAATATGGTTTTACTTTCACAGATCAGTTTTCATATAAAATATAAATTTGCAAATTAATGGAGTATAAAATAATCCAACGTATGTTTTTATTTCATATAATGTTAATTTTTTATGATTGTAAAGTAATACATCATCTTAGATAATATGGAAAATACTAGTTTAAAATCCATACATGATAGAGCCAGACTCCGAGATTATTTTGATCAATCTCTTTCCATACTTTTTATGCATTAGCAATTATGATACAATTTTAAATAACCAATATTTTTAGGAAATTGGAATCATACAATCTATACAGTAGAAATACATATATTAACATCTGAATAACTATTCTTTTAAAATGCAGTTTTAATAGCTGCATGTAATTTTGCCATTCCCATATTTTTGGTCATTTTGGTCATTTTCAATTTTTCCACTAATACAAATAACACTGAAATTAATATATTTGTACCTAAGCAGCGTCTATGTAGAAGGCTCTGTAAGCCTGTTTGAGATAGGACAGTGGACCACTTTGTTGTATCATCCCAAAAATCTGGAAAGAAAAAATATTCAAGATTGTCAAAATTGCCTAGAAGCAGCTAAATGAATTGTCAACAAAAAATTTCATCTACGTAATCAAAGAAAATTATATGTATCTCTCTAGAACCACCCCACCTGGCCTAGGACTGAAGTGTTCATTCTTCAAGATGTTGGGAGTGTTGGCTGCTGACCGACAGCTCTCAGCTGAGTCTCTCTCAAGGACTTGCCCTTAGTTAGAGACACTTCTGCCAAGGTCATGCCATCTTTGGGACCATCTAATGATATTGCTGTGGAGGTGGAGGCCAGGGCTTTTAACTAGAAACTCTGAAAGATCATCTTAGCTCCAAAGCTCCCCGTAGGATCAGCTGAGGACTTTGTTTCAAAGCACCTCAGTTCACCATTTCCCTCTGCCCACTCTGGTTCCTTTGCTCCCAACAATGTGTTCCCAATCAACTTTCCACACAGACATCTCCATCACAGACTGTGCTTTCCAGGACACTAGACCATGAACTTGCCAAAGAACCCCAGGTTCTCCTCTCCGTAGCCTTCTGCCTGAGCTACTTCCGTGTCTGAGTACCTGGAGTTTTGCTTTCCTCTCTTTTGAGCTCAGCTATGTTTTTTAACCTATTTTGGCTTATTTTTTCCAATATTTCTACCTGTTTAAAACTGAAAGAGGAATCTGTGTTAGCTCAGTTGGTCAACTTAATGGAATCAGTCTGCTCTTAAATGTAAAATTTTCCTTTAAGTCCGTGTTTCTATTGTTTTTTGTTTTTTTTTTTTTTTTCATTTTTTAGCTCTTCATCACATCCTTTCCATTTTGAGGCTCTAGATTTTCCTGATTAACTTTCATTCCTTTTCTACTTTGGGGAACTTTTCTCTCTGTTTGCTCATCTCTTCCATAAACCTTCCTGTTCACATTCATTCCCTTTAGTAGTATTTTTGTTTCCTATTTGTGCCTATAATTTACTTTACCTCTTTTACTGGTCTAGTTTTTATCTTTTTTTAAAAAAAACAGTCAATTTAATCTCTCTCTTAATGCCTATGTTTCATTTTTATTCATCGTTTATACTCACTCCTCCATCAAAGTTTATTTTAATTTCTCATTGGTGTTTATAGCCGTTCCTTTCGTTTTTTGAAACAAACTTGTTTTATTTCTATTATTTTTCACTAATAGGTAATGCTCAGATAATTTCACCTACAAAATTTTTACTTTTTGAACTACATTGAGGTTCCTTTGGGGTTTTGTATGTGATCAATTTTTTTTTTTTTTGAGACGGAGTCTCACTCTATCACCAAGGCTGGAGTGCAGTGGCACAATCTCAGCTCACTGAAAGCTCCGCTCCCGGGTTCACGCCATTCTCCTGCGTCAGCCTCCCAAGTAGCTGGGACTACAGACATCCGCCACCACGCCTGGCTAATTTTTTGTATTTTTAGTAGAGACGGGGTTTTACCGTGGTCTCGATCTCCTGACCGCGTGATCCGCCCGCCTTGGCCTCCCAAAGTGCTGGGATTACAGGCGTGAGCCACTGCGCCTGGCCGTATGTGATCAATTCTTACAAAAATTTCATGGATACCTAAAATGAATATGTATTGTCTTTTCAAATTACATATATATATATATACAGACATATATATATAAAGTATATATGTAAATGTATATTATATATAATAATTTGAATTATATATTCCTGTTTGTATACACACATATATATGCATAAAATCATATTTAATTTATCAGGGACAGAATGTGTACAAAAATCTCCCTCTATAACTGTGTTTTTATCAATTCCTAACAGATTTTAGCTTATATATTTTGGGGATTTGTTGTTTAGTGTTCATGACTTTCATATTCTTCATTGATGAGGCTACCATTCTCAATAAAAATGACTTTTTTGGCTGGGCACCGTGGCTCACGCCTGTAATCCCAGCACTTTGGGAGGCCAAGGCGATTGGATCACGAGGTCAGGAGATCGAGACAATCCTGGCCAAAATGGTGAAACCCCATCTCTAGTAAAAATACAAAAATTAGCCGGGCGTGGTGACTGGCGCCTGTAGTCCCAGCTACTCAGGAGACTGAGTCAGGAGAATCGCTGGAACCCGGGAGACGGAGGTTGCAGTGAGCCGAGATCACACCACAGCACTCCAGCCTGGCGACAGAATGAGACTCCATCTCAAAAAAAAAAAAAAAAAAGAAAAGAAAAGAAAAAATGACCTTTTTGTATCATTTAATACATTTTGCTTTAAATCATTCTCTTGTTTTTGTATTATTTTAACATCTTGTCATTTATGAATCACGTGTAGTTTAACTTTTCTTCACATAATCTAAATCTTTTTATTTGAGAATTGTTATAATTTATAGATTACTGACTTCTGTTGTTTTCTTCTTTTATGGTTTTTACTATTTATGCTTTTCTGTTTTATTTTCTCTTATGATAGGCTATCATTTCTTTGAATCAATGTTAGAAATGCAACCACATTCATTTGACTTTCCTTTATGTAATTTGTAGATGTTCACATTTATATGCTTCCCTTTTCCTACTTCCAAGTATTTGTTTTAATTATCTGGATAAAAACACTGGGTTAGAAATAAGATAAGACTGTAGATTCATACTGTTGTTGCTGCTATACTATTATTACAGTTAGTATGGTAACTATATCAAAAGACGTGGGGAAATTATACAAACTGAAAACTCTCACCCTGGTCTGAAAATACTGAGTTACTTTCAAAGTCAAGCCCCACAGTTCTGGGTAATGCTTACATGTATCTGATCATCTAAATTATTCAAACAGTTGTTGCATGTGAAATGAGAAGACATGAAGATAAAGAGGAAATTAGAATCTCACAAATCAGTGTTTAAAAGCCATGGGGACAGCTTGCTTTCACAATGTCACCAGTTCCTTGAATAATATGTTTGTTCAGAGATAAAGAAAAAAAACAAAGGAATGAAAATTTTATCAGAACTACAGAAATGCAACTGTTTTCAGGTTTAATTTATGACTAGCTAAGCCCATCATAACATACACAGTGGAGAGGAAGAAGGAAGTGACCTTCTGTAGTAGGTAGCATGATATTTCTTAGTTTGAGAATATAATTTTTAAATATTTCCATGCAAGAACACTGGCAATTTTAATATTACAGTAACAGTTACTGAATAAGTATAACACAAGGCATTTTTTTTCTGGAAAGGAAAGACAGTGCCTTCATAAATCCGTGGTGCTCATTTTATCTGGGGCACAGCCAGGTGCTAATGTTCTCCCCTGTTTGTCTCCATCCCTACAGGTGTTAGACTACAAGCAGTCATTAAATCCTTGCAAATTAGGGCATCACTCCCAGGAGCCCTGCCAGGAAGCCTGCCAGTTAAGGTTTAAGCAGAAGCATATGTATTACTGTTCTTCTAAGAAGCCACTGCTGATGGTTAGTATTCACTTGTGCAGCTGTGAGTCACTGCCATGAATCTCCTGCCACTCCCATCCTGCTCTTCGTGAGAAGGTAAAAGCAGAAGCACACACAGTATGTTAGCCCAGTCGCCACGGATGAGCCATGATCTTCCACTAACAGCCTCATTTTCTCTGCTATCTAGGAGAGAAAGCCATCCCTAGATGAGATTCTCACATTTAGAAAAGGTACTCAATGCATTCAGCATCACACCATGAAGTTGCACATCTTGGTGTTATTAATTACCGGTTTTACTAAAGGTCATAGTTTTCATTAATTTTCAACAGTCCCCAAACTCAGACTACCAAGGTTTATTCCCCCATAATGATCTCTATGACTTGATAGAGCATCAGTAGAGAATCTACAGTATCTTCACAACTTTCTAAATCTAGAACCTAGAATGATAATAATTTGTCTTTTCACTCTTTCTATCTTTTTATGATACCTTTTTATTTCTATTCTAAAACTTTTCACTAAACATTTTCTAAGAGCCAAACACAAAACTACATGCTAAATTAAAAGAATAGGGTCGTTTTGACCCAAACACTATTTTTAGCATCTCTTTAGCACTCACAAACCAAGTGTCAGAAGAATCTAGAAAAGATTATTCCTTGTCCCTCATAATAACCTTAGAGAAACTCTCCACCCTCAACCATCTGTACCTGCACACTCTGCCTTTCTTGTCCCCTGTACACAACTTATTCTAAATCAGTATTTTACTCTGTGCCCAGAGGCTCTCAGCCTGGACAGTCTTCCCTCGTCCTTGTGCCATAATCCACAATCACAGACCCAGCTCTACCTCACTGCATGCGTAGCTCAACATCCAGGCATCCAGCTCAGCGCAAGCTTGAATTTCTGATATCCCATGATTAAAGGTCAGGGGCATCCTTGACTCTCTTTGATCCTGTACCCCAGACTTTAGATCCTTAAAGTCAGGGACAACTTTTGCCTGTTCACTATTGTTCAATAATTCTGAGCCTGGCACGTAGTAGGTACTCTCAGTAGAACGTATCTACTATATCTACTATGGCATATATATAATATATATTATATCTATTATATTATATTATATTATAATATATTATATGTTATATAATATATATTATTATCTATTATATATAATATATTATTATCTATTATATATAATATATTATTATCTATTATATATAATAGATAATAATATATTATATATAATAGATAATAATATATTATATATAACATATAATGTATTATAATATATTATATATAACATATAATATATTATATATTATATATATTATAATATATTATATATTATATATATTATAATATATTATATATTATATATATTATAATATATTATATATTATATATATTATAATATATTATATATTATATATATTATAATATATAATATATTATATATATTATAATATATTATATATTATATATATTATAATATATTATATATTATAATATATTATAATATATATATATGTTGGAATTATCAGCATCACGATGTGATGCTGAACGTATTGGGTACCTTTTCTGTATACATTGGATGAGTAAATTAGTAGGTAAAAGAATCAATGAGAGGATGAATCCAATATGTCTTCTTAGGCAAGCTAAGCAAATCCCACAGTGTCTTTAATGACCTATATTCTAATGAGTCCCAAACAGACAGTGTTCTCTAGGTCCCTAGTTTTAGTGAATTTCTGAACACTTGCATCTAAATGTCTTTCACCCACCCATTCAATTCAACTTAACCAAAATGAAACTCATTATCTGCTCTTTTGCCATTGAAAAAAATCTGTTCTTGCTTTTGTATTCCGTTATAACTCCCAATTGAGTCATGACCTGTACAACTCATGGGGTCACACAAGGTAGAACCCCTACTCACCCTAACTCCTCTTACCCATCTTCATAACACTGTCTCTAAAGTCTCTCTCCTACTCTCCATTCCCACAACCACCAATCCAGTTTAGAATTTTATCCTATCTCATCCTGTTTGCCAATAGGAGCTTTTAAGACTTATTTTAATCTTCACAGAAATACCAGAAGGCATTATCTTTCTTTCTAATTAGAAAATTGAGTGTCAGAGAAAGTAAATAATAACCACCTAATGGTTCCATAGTTGATAAATATTGGAATTAGAATTTGAAGTCAGTTTTTCTTCAACCTAAAGCCCAAGTTCTACTAGGCAATGATTGTTTTTCAAGCCTCCAAAGACTTTGCTCTCTGCTCAACTTACCGTTTCAAAGACCTGGTCATGTCACTTCCATGGTCAACCTTCTTAATGGTGACAGTTGACCTTATGATAAAGTAAATGCTCTGCAGCATAGCAATTAGGACCCGTCGACCTATACCCTGTCCCCAAACCGTGTCATCTTGCTCTCTCTGAAATCTGACCTATGTTCTAGTTACACAGAATATTTGGAGAATTACCCCAAATGTTCTAGGGAGAAAAATGTCTCAGGGGATCATTGGGTGAGTGAGGGTAGAGTTGATTAAGAAGATGAGGGAAGAAGAAAAAGGACAGCAGAGACCTGGACAACCCTCAGGGCGTTGGGATTCTTATAGCTGAGTAGGCAACTGTGGTTCTACCTCCAGTGTAGAAGGAAGAGCAGAGAGGAGAAGGGGATATTGAGAGAGAATTCTTTGATGAGCTATGCACTCTAGAATCATAATAACTGAGAATAGTGCAATCTGACATTCAGATACCGTTGCAATAATGAAGTCACATGCTATAGGCAGGAGACTATGTCTGTAAAGACATTTCTGACTCTTATAATGAAAAGTTTTTGTGTGCCTGTTATAACAAGGAGGGACCCACTGGGGAGATTCTGTCCTAGTTCTACTGCGTAGCTGTCTTTGGAAAGAGAACCTAAGTATGTATTGTCATCCCAAAAAAACAAAAAATAAAAAAATTTCAGCCATCTGCCAAAATTACTGAGGTTGGTGACAAAGAAGAGATCTGATTATGTTTAGTATAATTTTAATATTTCTATTTTTATTTATTAGAGGACATGTAGTCCTAACCTAACATTTGGTAAACCAGATGTTTTTAGTTTATATTTCCCACTGATAATACTATTCTTGATTCTTTTGCCTAGATAAGTGGGAGCTTATCATGAAGCAATATATTTTAGTTTGAGTTTGGCCTTTTAGTTTCTTTTTCTACATTAGGACTTACTATCTTGTTAGCATGTGGTTCCTGGGCTGTCTATGGATTTCTTTGATGAAAACCTCAAGGTAAATTGGTTTGCTTTACCTCCTGAGATGGTAATTTAGATAGACAAGAAGAATCAGAGTCCTGAACACTCTCATTGGCCTTTCATGATCACATCTTCCCGTAAACAATCAGAAACAGGTAACAGTGGCAGATTAACTCCTTGCTGGCAAAAAGAAATCCATTCTAGACTAGGGATCAGCCCAGCTCTCACTTCAACTCTGCCATCAACTCCTAGAGTGCCTCATCACAAAGCACCAACATATTTTCAGGATCAAAAACAGGTATTCCAGCAGAAGCCCTGGCCTGCTGCCCAATCCACTCTTTCCCACCCCTCACTCCATCTCGTGCTGTAAGGGGGATGATCTTAAGTCTGTGGACACCTCAGGCCAGAGGTGCAAGCTGTGGCCAACACTCCCATCAAACACTTACCCATTGGATGGACTCCCCAACCCAGGCCAGGATGTGTGGTAGTGCTCCTCACACGGGCACCAGCTGCAGGGGTCTGACCCGCAGACCCTGACCCAGCGACGGATGAATGAAGTACACTGACACACACATATCCTGCTTTGCCAGTCCAGCTGAGCGTCCGAGCCGCTTACAGACTCCAGCAGAGTCCTGTAAACAGCTGTGACTGTGGTCCTGACCAGCTAGTGAGACTCGCGTTTATTGGTAAAGATTAATCGATAAAGGCTTGAGTCAACACCACTAGAGGGTAATTGACATTGTGGACTTCCTGAGTAGAAAGCACTTAAGCACCCACGGTACATCAAAGGTTAGTCTTAAGACCACATGAGTAAACAAGCTAGCTAGATAACTTCCCCATATTCCTTTGTTATTATTCTAATTTATTTAGCTAGAGATCAGGTTGCCTTCAACCATATATATTATCAAAGTTATGCAAACTCTCAGGCCTTCCAAGAGGGTTTGTGGCTATCTTAACTAATATTTTTCCTACCAGCCTGACTGAACCCCAACAAGGATGGATCTTGGGAAGAGGTTTGCAGGTCCTGTAGGCTGTGAGGGGTTGTTTGGTGCTGATAATTCTGGGGTCCTCAGTACCTGGAACATGGAACAGAATGGGGGAGGGCCGCAAGCTTCAGGGGACACATCTATCCTGGCCCCACATTTCTTTTCCCCACGAGGAGGTGCACGGCTGGAGGAAGACTGTGGGGGCTGTGGTTGCTGGGGTCCCAGGGCTGGTGTTCATGCTCAGCCCCTCTGGGCCTCAATGCTGGTAGGAAGTGACAGGATGGCTGGCCCAGATGTCACAGGCAAGCACTAATCAGAGACTGCTTGAGAGGTGGAAGAGGGAATTGATTGTCTAGTTGTGATAATTTCCTCGGCCAATCATAGGAAGTCTTGAAGTTCTGTCAAAAGAGATTAACTCCTTTGGGTATTCAAATGCAGAGAATCCCTAAGAATCACATTAAAATATGAATGTCCACAACCCCTTTTCTCTTCATCTCTGTATTTCCAGGCTCTGGAAATGTAATCTATAAATAAATATTAGATGAATGTAATTGAATGAAAATTCCCGAATGAGGTCATGTCTTAAGGTCTTCTCAGGTAACATCTGAACAGATGCTCTTTTCCCATGACAGTTGGCTAGGAGGGAAGGAGGCACTGGAATGGAGGCAAGCCTTGTGAACTCTCACAGAGTAGGCTGCTGCTTCAGATTTTGTTGCACATCTACCCTAGAAATAAATCAGCCTTTCCTAATCCTCTGCATAGTGGGCAGGGAGCTTAGGCAAAGCGGGAGGGGACAGCCCTTAGGGTGACAATTCGCCTGTATAATCACGTGAGCCGTCTGTCAGAAGCATGATTCCCAGAGAGGTCAGCATGTTCCTTTCGGGCCTTTCAGACACTTTGTAGGCAAGTCAGTGCCCAACATAAGCCATTGGTTATTTTCAGGGATGTGGAAACATTGACTTGCTCTGGTTTCAGATCTAACCATCCTATTTCACAGTACATTTCATGCAGAACCTGCCTCAAATTTTCCTGGCAATAGGGGGAATATGAAATCTAATTAAATAAGTAAATATCTGATGTATATTTGTATTGGACAGGCTCCATGAACTGGAATAAGAGGCTTTGCATTATTACCTTTTGGGTTTGTGAACAAGTTTGTTTTCTAGAATGAAGTTGCAGAGTGTACTGCAAATATAAATGGAGAAGTCAGTTCCTTTATTTGAGGCCCCTGACCATCTTCCGTTGTCACCATGGAGATGCCATATCTGCTGCTCCTAGGGGAAAACATGGCCGTTTGTCATTATCAAGTTATCTGATCCTCTCTTCTTTTCAGCAGACACACAAGCATACACATATGGGACATTTTAATGCCTTCTTATTGAAGACCATAAGCCTTTGCGTGTAGCTTTGAACCATCCTGTCACCTGGAACGTTGGTTTACAGAGGTGGCAACACAGCTCATATAGCTTCTCCTTTTGCTAATATTTTAACCTGTGGTCCAAGATCTAAACATATGGTATTGATGGTCAAGCTCGACATCACCTTCCAAATAGTCTCCTCCAAAGCAAACACTATTGTGAATATCCTTCCTGTGTCTCTGCTGCCATCACAGGGCGAGAAATCAGGGCCGCAGATTTCCATCTTTATCCACCTCCATCTTCATCTACAATCTCTTCCCAGGCTGACTAGATCACCACCAGACTCCACTCGTGTCTACAGCACCGAGTAGTTGAGACAAAGTGCAATGGGGTTGATGGTAGACTGTGTGACTGTTCACTGAAGTCCCTGTGCCTCCCTCGGGGAGGGTTATAGGTTACCCTTCCCTGCCCTATCAGACTCAGGCAGGGTCAATGAAATGTGACTGGAGAGAAATGTTGTCACTTCTAGGCTGATGTTTTAAGAGCAAGCACGTGCTTGAGCATGCTTGACTTCGCTCTGCCCAGCAGCCAGTGATGCTCAGAGGAGTGGCTGCTCCACCAGCCTGGCTCTCCAAGTCCAGATGATTATGGGGGCGACTTAGTGAGGAGAGCCCCAGCTGATCTGCGGTAGACAGACAGCGTGAGGGAGAAATACACCTTTGTTGCTTTAAGCCGCTGAGATTTCCACAGCCTTGTTTGAATGATACAGAGTCAAGCATTAGTTATTTTCAGAATGGAAAGTACGTTCCAACTTTGGCTTAGAACACCTGGCTTCTAGTTCTGCCTCTTCCTAGAAGGGAGATATTAGCCAAGGTGTTTAAACTTTGTGAGTCTCTGCCCAGCCTATCAATCTCACAGGGTCATTGAACAAACTGAGATAACAAGTTGCTTCTGCTTTACAAATATACTAGCGAGAGTATTAGCACTAGCGAGAGTTTCTGAAAACCAGAAAGAGCAAGAATTCGAGTTCTTTCGCTCCTGAGTCCTCCAAGGGCTTCCTTTCCCTCCCTTGTTCTAGGCAGTGAAGGGGAGTGCTGTCCAACTTAGATGTGACAAATGGCAAATGGGGACCTGTCGAGGCTTGATGATAGGAAGATGACAAAGAAAGAGAAAAAATGGCTTCTGTCCTCAAGAGGCTGGCCCCTATAAGAAATAGCACAAAATATCCAAGAAAGTTGTGCAGGACACTTTCAATGGACACTTTTTCAATGGTGGGGGCAAAGCAGAGATGACAGAATGCTGACTCACAACCTGCGGCAGCCCCCAGGGAAACCAACCCATTCTCTTTGGTGACCTGGCCAGGAATCCAACCTACTGTCTATCCCCCGTGAAGGGCAGGTTGCATGAGAGATGCCAGAGAGGGATCACACCCATCAGGGCAGTTTATTGGGACAGAAGGAGGGGAAAGGTGCCAGTTTTAACCATGTGCTCTCTCTCTATCCCTCTCTCTCTCTTTCTGTCTCTCTCTCTCTCTCTCTCTCACACACACACACACACACACACACACACACACAGCACTTGTTGAGGTCATTGCCATTTTCTTTATGTTTCTCAATGAGAAACCAGAGGCTCAAATGCTGGCCTGTGTTCTTCAAAGCATGTGCTCTCCAGGCAGCCACCCTCCTGCCTTCCTGGGGACTGCTTTGAGTGGCACTTCCTATCATATGTGGACCTGGAAGTGCCAATGGCATATTCCATTAAAGCTTGTGCCCTCTCTCCTTCCCTCCCAAATTAGGTGGTTAAATTTTCTCTTCACGGGGTGGGCCTTTGGCAGCTTCCACTGCCTGCAAGGCCTAATTGAGCAGGAGTCTCCCGGGGACTCCGCGCTGCTATTTCCTGATGAGCAAGGGGAGCAGGGAGCCTGGAATGCGACCACTCTCATTACTGAGGGACCCCCCGTTTGTCATTCGTCTTATCGCATCATCACTATTTTAATTAACCATCTTTGCCATCGGGCCTGCAAGTAATTGTTCTCTGCATTGTTCAAACCACTAGGATGGATACTTTTCAAGGTGCAGGCTTTCCCCTCCATCACCCATTACTAATTAAAGCAGGAGAAGCTTTTTTAACTCTCTCTGCAGAAGGCCTACGTGTCATGTAGGATGCGACCCTCATTAGCACGGGGAAGATTACAAGCCCTGCTGTTATTATCCAGGCCCCGGGCCCCTTTCTGAAAGTCACCACTTGCTAAGAGGGAATGTTGATCTGATGTAGATGTTTGACCTACAGAGCAAAGGTAAAAGATAATTTTTTATTCCAGCAACAGGATGAGATGGCATTTACCTTCCTATGTGCCGGGTAATTTTCTAGTTAAGCAGCAGGTAAAAAGCAAAGAGGAAAAAAAAAAAAAAACCCTCCAAAGTCTGACTGCGGAAAAGGTTATATTAAAAAGAATCCAGTAAAGAAAGTTATACTGCATCTCAGGACTGTGAAGATAAGGACTCTCCTGGGACTGATTCTAGACAGAAGGCTGTGGTGGTACAAGTTCACTGAAATGCTGGCTGTGGAGATAAACGTGACAGAAAGAAAAGCAAAGTAGATGAAAAACTTTATAAAGTGTGTTGTAGAAATGGCTTCACAAAACTTCTTCCAGATCCAAACAATGAAAGGAAAACCAGGTGTGGCTAAAACAAGCAATTTGAATGGAACTGATGACTGATCATTGTTCCAAATCTCTGAAACATAGTATGGCTGAACCACCCTTGTGATATTCACCAATGATCTATCTATGAGGCTGTGCAAAAAGCAGCAGGTTCTCCTAATCCTTCTGTGACTGGGGTCTCTTAAATCCATTTGTGGGACTATCCCTGATTTAGTTCAGGACACCATTTCTTCAAAGCTATTTTTCCGAGAGACTGACTATAGGAATAGACAAGGGCTAGACCATATATCAAAATAGAACTCTGACCCACAACCTGCAGCAATCTGTCCAGGAAACCAAACCATTCTCTCTGGAAACCAGGCCAGGAATCCAATCTACTGTCCAGAAGTCAATTGTGTGAAAGACCACTGTCTCTACTAACGATCCAGGAAACCAAATGATAGCCCCTATATTGATCAGCTTCAAATGGCCAGGACGTGATTAATCTTCTACACTTCCCTGATTTTTGTCCCCACTTCCAACTTAGGACCAACCAAAGAATTCAAATATGCCCCCGATATTGTTTGGCTGTGTCCCCACTCAAATCTCATCTTGGATCGTGGCTCCCACAATTCCCATGTGTTGCGGGAGGGACCCAGTGGGAGGTGGTCAAATCATGGGGGCGGGTCTTTCCCTTGCTGTTCTCATGATGATGAATGGGTCTCGCAAGATCTGATGGTTTTATAAAGGGGAGTTTCCCTGCACAAGCTCCCTTCTCTTGTCTGCCACCATGTGAGATGTGCCTTTCACCTTCTGCCATGATTGTGAGTCCTCCCCAGCCACGTGGAACTGTGAGTTCATTAAACCTCTTTCTTTTGTAAATTTCTCAGTGTCAGGTATGTCTTTGTCAGCAGCATGAAAATGGGCTAACACACCCTCTAAGCAATCACATGGCTGCCTTGCTCCTAGTTGGCCGCCCCTGGCTTCCCCAGGCCAACGGCCTCTCTCTGACCAGGGCACACCTGAAGCCATCCCTTGTGTCTGCTATAAAGCTGTCCCACTCCTCTGCCTACCTTTGAATCTCTGCCAGACACCAGTGATGGTGGCCAGCTCCCTTGCTACAGAGCAAGCTCCAGATAAATTGCCTTTGCTTTTCAAATTTGGTTGGTCATTGTTTCCACACTTTTCTCTCTATCCTCTGCTCCAATGCTTCTTGGAGTCTACTTTTTTTAATTTTCTTCTATGTCAGGGTCACATGTTTAACAACTTCTTATTTTCATTATGTAAGACCCTTTATTTCTTTTCCAGTGAAACCATCCCAAGTTATCCCAGGTCAATTGGTGCATTAGTTATCTATTGTGAAAGAAATTACCCCAAATCTTAGCAGCTTAATATGACACCCATTTTATTATCTTATAGTTTCCACGGGTTAGGAATCTGGCCATGGCTGAGCTGGATGCCACTGTCCCCAGTCTCTCTCAAGGCTGTAATCAAGGTCTCTCCAGGGGCTGTAATTATCTCGAAGCTCACCTGGGGCAGGATCTGCCTCCAAACTCACTCAGTGGTTGTCAGAGGGCTGTATTTTCTCATGGGTTGCTGGTCTCAAGGCCTCAGTTTCTCCTGGGCTCTTGGCCAAGCCACCCCCCGGTTTCTTGCTACATAAGCCTCTCTACAGGGCAGTTCACAGCATGGCATCTGGCTTCACAGAAGTGGGCATAAGAATGAGAAAGTTTCAGCCAGATGGAAGTCACAGTCTTTTATGATCTAATATCAGAGGTGACATCTCATTACTTTGGCCATATTCTGTTCATTAGAAGCAGATCATCAAATCCAGCCAACGGTCGAGGGGAAAGTATCACGCAAGAGCATGAAGGCCAGGAGGCAGGATCATTGGGACACATTTTGGAACACCACCTGCTACAATGAGCCAGGGAGTATGTGGCCTGCTCTCCTTTCAAGCTTATCTGTGTTTCCTCTGTGCACAAAACTCCCCCTTATTCTTGAGCTAGTCCCTCCTACCCACTCCTCCCAAAACGTACCAGTAAAATCTTCCTCTTTTCCCCTTTGAGTAAACATCAAAGGGCTCTATTCTTTTTAAAGTTATTTTGTATCTACGTTCTCACTTTCCCCTTACCATAGAGTGGCCATTATTGTTTCTAGAACTCTAGGGAGATTATTTTGCTTGTGGCTTCTGGCAACAGAGCCCCGAGCAAAAGTTTGGATTCCCCTTTCCTTCTCAGTGAACTCAGATCACCAGAGACATTGCAGTTCTACCTAGAATCCTGCTTTATACTATTGGAAGGATCATGTGGGTCAAGAGGTATACAAGCTCATGACTGTTTTAAGGTTGCCAAAATTAAGGATGCCACTGCTTTCTGGGCTAGAGTGGTGTTGATTCTTGTAATTGCATTAAGAGGGAAATTTCAATATTTAGATATGATATATAGTTTTCAGCTCACAAACACAGGTAACATTCATGGATGTTCTGAACTAATCAGGACTCCAGAACTGGGGTAGCAAAATGACGAGGTGGACACAAAAGGAATTTGCCTTTTGCCTCCAGCCAACAGTCACACCACTGTTGAGTGACAAGGGGGAATTCTTCACACAAGCTGAGGGGATGTCCTGATCTTTTTTAATAACCTTCCCTGGGGCAGAGCTTGCTGCCCACAATGAAATTTATTAATAACCTCCCCATGCTTTAATCCTATAAGGCCCATGGCAAATTTCCATTAGGTGTTCTTTCCAATTCAATTGGGAAACAAGGGACAAATCTCTATATGCAAATTAAGGAGACAAACTTCCTAAACAAAGGAACTTCAAAGAAAGAATATGTATATATTGTTCATTTGTCTCCAGTGCAAATCTATGGACATTGGAAAAGAGGATTGACTTTGGCCTACCTCAATCATGAAAACATTTATAATATTAATAACCTCTGATTCTGTAAGCATAATGGGGGAAAATGCCATGTGGCTTTGCTAGGGAGTCTGAAACACATTTGGGAATTTTTCTGAGGATCTCCATAACATGCTTTAAGAATGCAAAGACAGGCCGGGCATGGTGGCTCACACCTGTAATCCCAGCACTTTGGGAGGCCGAGGCAGGTGGATCATCTGAGGTCAGGAGTTCGAGACCAGCCTGGCCAACATGGTAAAACCCCGTCTCTACTAAAAAGACAAAAAAGTAGCTAGGTGTGGTGGCAGGTGCCTGTAATCTCAGCTACTCAGGAGGCTGAGGCAGGAGAATCGCTTGAACCCTGGAGGCAGAGGTTGCAGTGAGCTGAGATCGTACCACTGCACTCCAGCCTGGGCAACAAGGTGAAATTCTGTCTCCAAAAAAAAAAAAAAAAAAAAAATAGAATGCAAAAATAATTTATGAATGTGTTTATCACACTTATTGAGGCAAAGAAAAAACTCACAGATAATGCAGACTGCTTCTAGTGTATAGCCATTTCCATTTCGAGGAGACTGGGTGACTTCTCACATCCCACACTATTCCTTCCACCCATCCTCGATATTCAATGTTCATTCCTGCTGGACTATTTTATCTCTAAGCATTTACTAAGCTCTCCTGGTGCTCAAATTTGGAGATATGAGGACTATAAATTGCAGAAATCGTTATCCTTGGCAAGATCTAGAAAGCTCATTTTAAAATTAGCATGCAATATCCAAAATCGTTAGCTGTCTCTACAACTTCCTAGCTACACCCTGCTTCCCACGTGGCAGAGTTAAATTGCTCATTCTTTTAATGACTCCTCATCCAAAGACCACAGACATCTCAACAAGCCCAAACCAAACTCATCCTCTCTCCTACCATGAATCTCACTCCCCTTCTCTTTCCATCATGTCTTGATTACATCAAACATATAATTAGTCACCAAATTCTGCAGTTTGTTCTTCCATACTTCTCTTACCATGATTCTTTTTTTGGAACTTACAGATTCGTCCTTGGTCAACCTTCCCTATCTCTTTCCTGTCTTGTTATCATAGCCTTTTACCTACCCTCCATCTTCTGCTCTGAAATTAGAGGGAATTCACAAAACCATAGTTCAGGTGATGTCACTGCAAAATTCTGTTACTGTTTCCAGAATAAGGCTGAAGATCTTTATCTTCTCTTTTTCTCTCATGCCCATAGTCAAACCTTTTAACCTATCCCAAAGTACATCAAGAATTCTACCATTTTGTACCACCTCCACTGCTTCCGCCCTGGTCAAATCACTATCATCTCATGCCTGGATCATTGCAGTAGCCTCCTCTTTGTTTTCATATCCTCTGCCTTGGCTCTTGTAGGACAATCCCATCACAGCAGACAGAGTGACACATTTTTAAACAACATCAGATCATGTCACACCTCTACTTGAAACACTCTAGTGGTTTCCCTTCTCACTCAGAATAAAAGCCCAAAATCCATGAAATAGGCCCATCACAATCAGTCCCCCCTCTTTCCTGCCTGTCACCTTGCTAACCTCATCTTCTACCACCCTCCCCTCCAATCCCACTTCATTACAGTCATATTGGCCTCCTCTCTCGTTCTCATACACACCAGGTAGACTCTCAGGGCCCTGACATTGGCTTTTCCCTCTGTCTGAAACATTCTTCCCCCAGATGGCTCCCTCCCTAACCTCATATTTATATTTTTATATATATATATATATATTTATATATATATATATATAAAATCATTAGTTGTCACTACAACATCTTATACATATATATAGTCTCATACATATATTGCATTTATTATCATCTGACATACCATATATTTTATTTGTCTTGTTCATTTTCTCACCCCGTAAATGTAAACTCACAAGGAAATGCATTTTTTAAAATGAGTTTTTGATGTTTAAATGTTCAGAACCTGAGATACTGCCTGGCACCCAGCGGGTACTTGATATCTGCTTGTTGAATTAATTAATAAGAAATGCAAATACATTGAAAACCTACCTCAGCAGATCAGCACTCACCCCTCCTCATCATGGATTTATGTTCTTATCATGCTTTATCATTTGCCTTTCTTCCAAAGAATTGTAATTAAAATATGTGTACACATACACGTACCTATAATTTTATTTGTTCATGTTTTGCTGTTTTCTCTCTAATGTGCCCTAGTAGAGAAATTCCTGTTCATCCTTCAAAACCCAGCTCATAAGTCACTCTCTTGCTATACGTCCCCCAGCCTCTTTCTTTCAGCCAGTTACTTGCTCCCCAATCTCGCTCATCAGAATTCTTTGTACCAACCTCTTTTACAGTATTATCTAATATTAATACAGTGATTGTTTAGCTGTCTGTCTCTCCCTGCTTCTTCATCTTTGTGACTGCCATAGTACTCAGCCAAAGAGCTAAAGGCTATCAATACAATGGGTATGTTGCAAGATAGAATGCAATAAAAATTTGTTGCATTCTCTATTACATTGAATAAGGGGAAGAGGACTTCTGAGGTGGTTTCTTACACTCTGAATGTAGCCAAAAGAACCCAACACAGTGCTAGGCAAGTAAATAATACATTCCAGAAGTACTTGTATAATACTTCATCAAGTGTTCCCAAACATGCCTGGGTATAAAATGCTACCCGGAAACTTGTAAAAAATACAGATTTCTGGGATATGATCCCTACATACAAAATCAGAATCTCCAGGGGGAGAATCCAGCAAATCTATGTTATTAACAAATATCACAAAGGAATCTTATGACCAAGAAAGTTTGGGGAACCCCTGGATAAAGCCACTGCAACTAAGGTGGGAGCTTGAAGCACATATGAACTGACTTTTATTTACTTTTACTTGAGGTTAAATATGAGTGAAGAGTTTTCAGCCTTGACTCCTTCCTTAAAAATTCTAGACCAGTGCTCTGAGCTGGTTGGAGCTGAAGCACAGAGGAGCAAAGAACCCTGGGGTTTCCTGAATGCTTTCTCAAGAGTCATGAGTTAACTTTCAGAGATGTGTCTTCTGTTGGCCTTGGTTCACCCATCTGTAAAATGAATATGTTGCCACCTCCTCACAAGGGTATTGGAAAGTTTAATTATATTTTGAAATTCTTTGCATCTGTCAAAGAGTAAAGACATGCAAAGTCTAATTAGGAGCGATGAGTTAGTATTCTTGGGTTATCATGCCATTAATGTCATGTCTTCATTTAAACTCATGGATTCAAGAGCCCCTTGGTTTTCATTTTGAATCACTCCCATATCCACTTGTGTATTGGGGCCCTGCTGCAGAGCCCCTCTTAGGCCAAGGTGCCATTTCTTAGGCTGTTGTTTTTGGAAATTTTGTAGGTCAGCACAATACCAGCACTTAACCAAGCTGGGCTCCAGTCTAGCTCCTGACACTTGAGCAAACTCAGCCTCAGTTACCTCATTTGCAAAATGGAGCAATATTTACTCCAAAGGGCCATAGCGAGAATAAGAGAATAGAAGTTAAATAAACTGTAATTGCGTTTTAAAAGAAAAGGAATGTTAAGAAACCAAAGACTGAGTACTGGGAGAAAAAAAATTTACTGCCAAGAAAAGAACCCAGGGCAGTACAGAGTCTATATTCCCATAGATATGGGATTTGGGAGAGGAGAAATTGGGTACATCTTTTAAAGCCAAAATACCCTGAAGTATCTCTTCCCATATCAGAAAAAGAAAGGCCCTGAGTATTGCCTGTGCAGGGTCGGGAGGGTATCTGGGCTCACTGCTGCACTCAGCAGCTGGAAATGGTTGTGAATATGCAGCTCCCATTTCGAGATCTTGGCATTCAGCTCAGCCCTGTTGCATATGTGATGTGCTTGAGTTGGGATTTGTATTGCAATGACTACATGCCTAGTTTGGGGTTTACGAATACTATAATGCTGATTATTATTAATAATATTAAACATAACAAATTGTTCTCCTTGTATCTTTTCACCTTCCTCTTAGGCATCTTTTCCGGCTACTGTTCATTACCTTTTAGACCACCCTTATCTGCCGTTACCCCTCAGATCTTCTGAGTATCAGAATTAAACTCCATTTTCAGGAGTCGATATTATATCTCTATTTTCAGGATCCAAGGCCCAGCTGACTAGTCAGAGAGATTTGCCAAACTAATGGCCTCATGGACAGGATTCCTTCTATGGACTTCAGTAATTTCCTCTTAGCGATTTTCCAAAACAAAAATGTGCAGGTTAGCTGGTAGGCTGCAGGATAAATAAAGGAGGCGGGATATTTGGGAATGGACAATCTTTTGTCAGCCATCCAACCACTCCTCCTAGGGAGCAGCATATCTGCCCTGTGCAGTAAGAGTGAGATGCTTGTATTAGCCAGGGTTCCTTAGAGAAACAGAACCAAAAAAAGAATAAGAGAGAGAGAGAAATATTTTAAGAATTGGCTCATATAATCATGGGGGCTGGCTAGCTGCTGAAATCTGTACAGTAGGTTGGAAAGCTGGAGACTCATGTAAGAGTTGCTATTGCAGTCTTGAGTCTGAAATCCGAAGGGCAGCAGGCTGGGAACACAGGAAGGGTTTCTAGGTTGCAGTCTTAGAATAAATCTGTCTCTCCTCTTAAGGCTTCCAACGGATTGGATGAAGCCACCTGCATTATGGAGGGTAATCTGTTTTACTCAAAGTCTGCTTGTTTGAATGTTCATCAGATCTAAAAAGTACCTTCATAGGAACGTCTGGATTGGCACTTGACCAAACAACTGTGCACCATAGCCTAGACAAGTTGACACATAAAATTACCCATCACAATGTTCGACTTTATTCTTATGCTGCTGCCCTTCTGCAACAGAAGAGACCAGTTGCTATCCCTTCTTCTTCTCAGTTTGCCAGCTTCTGCTTTTGTATCAAGGCAGAGTGTGACAGGAAGAGCAAGCATACCGACAAACAGAGGAAGGCAGGAGTGAGGGGCAACATAACGTTTACGCAAAGCTACTATTGTTTCCGTAAGGAGTAACTTTTTAAAATATACGCTTGCTTTAAACCTTCAGATTTGGTTAACTCAATGTCTACTATCGCCCCCAACTTCAATTCTTTACACTTAGGACAAATTGTCTGAGGAAAGCTAGAGATACTGTGGTTATTTCCTCCAGGGAAGGAAGAAAATAATTTTTAAAGTGTGGCAAAGGATAAAAAATGGAATCCAGCTGAAATGCATGCAGACTTTGGCACACAGTAAAAGTAGCGCTTGCTAAGCATCTTGCTCAACAACTTATTAGGTATGGTTCCACCCAGCCTGGAGAAGTGCAATTCTCTTATCTTCTTGGGCCAGCTGGCTCCTGGTATTCTCCACGCAATAGATCAGAGAGAATTGTTTCCAGCTCCCAACTTCCAACCAGCAACCCAATGGCCTCCCTCCTTTCCCACTGCCTGGCTGGTTCTGCTTATTTCCACAGCCAGTTTCCAAGATGGGCCATACAGATGCTCCTCCACTTACCACAGGGTATTTCCCATCATATGTGGAAAATACCAGAAGTCAAAAATGCATTTAATATAGATGACCCTTGAGCAACATGGGTTTGAACTGTCCAAGTCCATTTATACTGTGTTTTTAAAATATAAGTTGTACCAAGTGTGCCTGCCTCTCCTGCCTCCCCTTCTACCTCCTCTACCTCTTCTGCCTCAGTCACCTCTGAGACAGCAAGACCAACTCCCCCTTTTCCTCTTCCTCAGCACACTCATCATGAAGTTGATGAGGAGGAAGACCTTTATGATGATCCACTTCCACATAATGAATAGTACATATATTTTCTCTTCCTTATGATTTTTGATTTTCTTCATAACATTTTTTCCTCTAGCTTATGTTATTGTACAAATACTGTATATAATACATATAATATACAAAACGTGTATTAATTGTTTATGTTATTGGTAAGGTCAATAGTAGGCTATCAGTAGTTAAGTTTTTGGGGGAGTCAAAAGTTACATATGTGGATTTGGGGCTGCATGAGGGGTCAACCCTCCTAACTCCCATGTTATTCAATGGTTAACTACATACCTTACCTACCAAACATCATCACTTAGCCTAGCTACCTTAAATGTGCTTAAAACACTTACCTTAGCTTAGAGTTGGACAAAATCATCTAACATAAAGCCTATTTTATAATAAAGCATTGAATATCTCACATACCACATATCACTAGCCTGGGAAAAGATCAAAATTCAAAGTGCTGTGTCAAAATGTTAATGGTTTTGTAACATATAAAGTTAAAAAAATAAGTAAAGCCATTGTAAATTGGAGACTGTCTGTACTGAAATAATTGCTTGTGTGAGTGGTAGTGGGTGTCAGCCCCATTTTGTAGATGGAAATATGAAGCAGGTGTTGAGTTGCTCTTCAATGACAGGGTCAGAAGCAGAATCCACAATAGCTGGTTTCTCCAGTTGATTAATGAATCAGGGCAGGCTGCTTCTCGGTTAGAGCTAAACTACATTCAAGTTTTATAACATCCAGACAATAACCAGCAATAACTGCACTGCGCTATTTTCTGGCTGTCTGGATGTAAATGGTGATGGTGATGATGATGATGATGATGATATGATGATGAAGATGATACCACTTATGGAGCTTCTGTTCTGTGGTGTGCACACACTAGCTCATTAACCCTGCCAAGCTAGGAATTTTCATCCTCTTTAGCAAATGAGGAAACTGAAGCCCATGCTTCACTCTCTAAGCACAAGTAACAGAGCATGGGTTCAGACTCTGGTGTGATGACCCACTCTCCTAAGATGCTAAGATCTGAATGTGTGGTTCCCTTGGGAACACTGACTTAATTGCTTTAGAATATGATGTGTGCAAATTATATCCCTACATCCATTATGAAAATAGAGGTTGATTTACCCGATTTTGAATGTATCAAATTAAAAATTGATTTCATGAGATCTTAGATTTCAAACTTGAAGAATTTTCAAACTAGAGTTTGACATCAGTATTAATACAGATGAAACATAATATACACATTGGCTTCATTATATAGAGAAAATGCCTAAGCCTAAGGAAAAGGGAGGGAAGCCAGAATTTCACAGAAATATGTTCCATCATTGAATATAGGAGATGCTGAAGTTGAAAAACTTATGCAAATAAGTAATAAACAAGGTGGAAATAACAATGGCGAGAAAGTTTGCTCTTATTGTTTAAGGCACTGTAATATCTAGTACTGTATGTCATGAAATTAACCACCATCTTTTGTCTTTCCTCACAGAAATGCTAATTTTTATTATTTTTATTAATACTCCTCATTCACTGTGAGACTTTTTCCTGTGAAAACCCCCGTTCAACTTCTTTTGAGAGTTCCCATAGGAAAACAGATTTCTTTTTACAAAGAAATTGCCTTGGAGTTGTCTTTGCAGTAATGCATGTGCTCTGTTAAGTGATGGATACTGAGATATCTTGGTGGGCTCAGAAATTAATTTCCTTTAAGTTTCATGGCCTTGCACACTGGGTCCCACTGTTGATTGCTACTCATATATCACTCTCTTCAATTATGAACACTGCTTGAGAAAAACTGGCTGGAGGAAACATAAAAGTAGATCAATCATAATATTTATACCTCCTGGGAAGAAATCCATTCTAGTTTCCTGGCCCACAAATACAGTGTTAAATTAACTTTCCTTTAATTTGTCACATGCGAGGCATTTTTGCATTTATGCATTCAGCAAATATTTATTGAGTGCCTAATACACACCAGACCCTGCTGAAGTGGCCAGAGACAGAAGTAAGCAAGTCAAACTCTTCAAAAATTTCTGTCTTCATAGACCGTAACTTCTAGTGGCACGTGTGTGTGTACACATACACACACAGACACACACACATAGTTTAATTTAGATATAAATAGATAATAACCAAATGCTAACACTTGAGGGGTTAAATTGGTTACTTGGCAAATTTATTCATTAGCTTTCAGAGCCTTCTTTTTTTTTTTGAGATGGAGTCTAACTCTATCACCCAGGCGGGACTGCAGAGGCACAATCAGCTCACTGCAACCTCTGCCTCCTAGGTTCGATTCTCCTGCCTTAGCTTCCAGGGTAGCTGAGACTACAGGTGCATGCCATCATGCCCAGCTAATTTTTTTTATTTTTAGTGGAATGTAGTTACACCATGTTGGCCAGGCTGGTCTCAAACTCCTGACCTCAAGTGGTCCACTTGTCTCAGCCTCCCAAAGTGCTGGGATTACACGCGTGAGCCACCACACCTGGCCTCATAGCCTTAATAATTTTAATAGCAAGGTATAACATATTTATAGAGGAGTGCACAAGTTGTAAGTGTATGGCTCAATGAATTTTCAAAACAACACAACATTGTAGACATCACACATTTTACTTAATTATTACCAGGCTCCCCCTTTTGCCCTTGCTAGTAACTAACCCCTTTCCCCACAGATAACAACCATCCTAACTTCTATCACCATCAATTAATCTGTTTTTAACTTTATAGAAATTGAGTCATACATAAATGCTTGTTTTTTATGTGTCTGGCTTATTGCATTTAATCTTTTTTGAGATTTCCCTATATTGTTTTGTGTAACAGTCATTTGTTCATTTTTTGCTGCATATCATAAACTATCGTAATTTATTCATTTATTATACTATTAGAATTTGGGTTGTTTCCAGTTTGGGGTCATTAATAATAATACTAATACAAACATTTTTTATCTGCATCTGGGGGTATGTATCTGTGGAATAAAAATCCACAAGTGAAATTGTTTTGTTACGGAGTGGGCACAGGTTCAGTTTCAGTCAATACTGCCAAATGCTTTCCCTTTTACACTCTGAAAAATTATGTATAAGGATTCTATTTCCTCAACATCCTCACCAACACTTAGTGTTTTGTACCTTTTTAATTGTAGCCATCCTGGTTGGCTATATGAGGAATTTTCACTTGGTTAACATGTACATTTCTCTGGTGACTACTAATGTTGTACACCTTTTAATGTCAGGCATTTGGATATTATCTTTTGTAAAGTGCCTCTTCAAATCTTTCATCCAATTTCTATTGTATTATCTGATATTTCCTTGTTGAGTTGTAGGGATTCTTTTTAGAGTCTGGATAAGAAGTCTTTGTAGCATTACAACTATCTTTTTTCACTATGCAACTTGCATTTTCCTCTGTCAATTTGTCTTCATCAACAGGAATTCTTAATTTTAAAGTATGGTAGCCCAGTTTTTCGGTGTTCTTTTTCTATGGTTAGTAATTTTTATGCCTTGCTTCAAAATTGTTTTGCCTTACCACGGTCCTAAAGATCTTTTTTCATTTTCCTCTATAAGATGTATTACTATTTACATCTACAATTTACCTGAAATTAGTATTTGCATATAATATTAGTATAAATGAGAAGGCATTGTTTTCATACATTGATATTTTGTGTTGATGTTTGAGGGAAATGAAATAGATAACCAGGAAATACAACTAAAAAATAATATTGAATGATGAAAATAGCAAACACTTTGTGTAGCACTTGTGTGCAAATACTCCCCATACACATCTCACATATGTAACTCATGTTGTATACTATGACTTAAATAATATTATTGTGTTTCCCATTTTTCAGATTAATTAACTAGGATTCAGAGAAGTCAAATAATTTGCCAAGGGTCATACAGTTAGTTAGTGGCAAAGCCAACATTTGAACTCAGTCATTCTGGCTCTGGAACTAGGCTACTCAATATATCTTACATTGTTTATAGTTCATTATAAGTGGGGTTGCAGTGTCTAAATTTGGACAGCCTGTTCACACAATGCAAATTATATTACTTTAGAGAAATCAAATTTTAAAAATGTGTAGCTGCAGGGTTTTAGCTGTGTTTTTCTTTTCACCACTCTCTCATTTTGCCCTGATTTTTATACCTCTGCTTACATTTCAGGCAGACAGAACTACTCTGGGAGCAATTTTTCTTTAATTTTAAAGGGTGTCTTGCTATCTTAGTTTTAAGTACACTGGGCATGCTAAACATGAAGCATTTAGGTCTGCTTTTCCATTATATACCTTTCCTTTAGTAGTTAATGCAATTTTACCAGAAAAGCACAGTTTTCATTTCAACTTTACTTGTTTCCGTGGCTTGAAGCCAGCCCTTTAAAATCAATTTTGCTTGCCCTTGACTCTAGTGGTTGAATTTCTACTTGATTTCTATTTCTTATTCTTTCTTTCTTTTATAAAAATTCTGGCTTCCATTCAAGATGGGAGGAGAAATGAGCTTGCTCATTTGACTGCTGATACCACCAGCAGATTGTAAGGTGACAGCCTACTGCATTGACTCAAGACCTGTGCAAAGTATGTCTAGAGTTACCAATGGCCACTAGCTTGTGTGTGGAGCTAGGGTAACCTACCTCAATTGCAACACACAACTCCACCATTAATCCAAGAGAAATGGCCAAGGAATAGTACGTGATTTGGGGTTTTTAGGTGAAATGCATCTGCACGGTGCGATGGAATCAACAGGCAAACCTGTAGGGAAGGTGCAATTAGTCTTTCTCAGGCAATTAATTAGCCTGCCTCATATGAGAATGATGCAAATGTTTGGGGCAACCATATTGTATCACACAGCTCTAATTAGGCTCCAAATCAGTAGCCCATATGACTAAACAGTTTATAAGTAGAACTTTAGATGTAGAAGGCACAAGCACAAAGCATAAGTCAGGAATGAATGAGTTTGATTTAATTAAAAGTTATTTGAGGTGATGTTTTGGGGGTTACTCAGGCACCTGGGGAGGCAACGGTTAGTACTAACTTTTGAAGCACAAAATTCAAAATGCAATTGTGCTGCTGGAATGAAATCTCTATACTAAGTGGCAGGGGATGAGGAAAGCTATTGCAAAAATCCAGGAAATTACACACACACACACACACACACACACACACACACACAAAGGGGGAAAAGCAAAACCCAGAACAAATAACAAATTTTCACTAACAAATACCAGGCATTTAAAGCTTATGTTTTTGGGTTGTTGAAGGTTTGAAGACGTTACAAGACCCTGCCATTTCTGTGGTTCTTGGTCTCTAGCTTCCCTATACCCTTTGGGGAAGGAAGGTCATGTGAAGTATCATACGTTCTTCTCTGACTCAGCCCCTCAGCATTTATGTGACCTCAGAAAGCCATTAACCACTCTCTGACTTATAAATTTATCGAGGGCAAAGATGTGTTTTGTTAAATATGATCCCTAGCAGTGGTCACTCAGATTTTTGTTTTATGAAAGTGGGCACAAAGAAAAAATGAAAGAGATGTAGTTAAATGATATTGAACTTTCCTTTGACCTTAATATTCTGCTTCTATAGCAAAAAAATTGTTACAATGAGCAGTTCAGGAACCTGGTACCTATGTTTATATACTCAAGCCAATGGTTTACCAAGCAGGCGGTGAGGGTGGGGGAGGGAAAGAGCTGCCCTGGCAGGGGATAGTGTTTAACATTGATATGTTTTGGAACTGTAACTACACGGTGATAATAAAATGGCTGGCTTTATGTTAATTTTACTATTGTTTTAAAATTGTGCACTCACTATGCACCCACTTATTGGCAGCTCACACTGCCAAGTATCCCCAACCCAAGTAACTCCAGCTTCTTATCTTTTCTTATTCAACATCACAAACTTTATAAGGTTTTTTCCGTAGTGGCTTTCCTAAGAGCAGTTAACTAGATGAGGTAAGAGGAAGCCATATAATGAAATGCTGTTCCGTAGGCTGGGCAGGTGAGGCCCAACACAGGTAATCAATTAATACAATTGCAGAACATTCCAGCAAAACATACACATAAGATGAGTCCTCTCTACAGGATTATTAGAGGTAATAAACTACATGGTCTTTGGAAGTTCTTAGAACCAAAGTGTGCTATGGGCAGCAGCAGCAGCAATGTTAGAAGACATGGGAACATTTCAAACCTCAAATTTTAGTTTAAATAAATAGGTCTTTGCTGTACTTTATGGAGCACCAGGGTTGGGCTGGGTGCTTGCAGTGGGTGCTTTCCTGATCTAGCTCAGCCTAGGTGCCCCTAAGTCTTCCGCACCCTCTTATATTCCCACTGCCACCAGTAACATTCCACACAAGGTTCTGAATTCACTTTTCAGAAAAATCGGACATTTTTCAATAGTTATTACAAAGACATAAGTAATTGGGTTGACTTTGGATTTAGAGAGGAAAAGATGGTTTTGCTTTACTGATTGTATTTCTTTTCTTCCTTTTTCCCACTCTTTCCTTTTTTCCTGTTCTTCCTCTCAGAAGAAAGCTGCCAGGGGCTTGTGGCTTCCAAGACCCTCATTAGCCCATCTGGGGTGATAGAATCATAGCCAGTTACACGGTGGCAGGTGGCCTCCCTTGTCTTCCCCTGTTGCAACCTCTTGGTCTCCTCCAGGCTCCAGAAACCAGCAACCAGTTGTTTGTGGAACACTTTTCAACAGCCCCTCATCACCTTCAGTTCAAAGAGCCAGCATCAAAGAAGGCAGCCCCCAGCTTATTCTGAGGATGGAATTTATTTAAATTAATTGGTTTCTGAATGATAAATTTATTCTTTAAAGGGCATGGATTCTGTGGCAGCAGGACTGATATACCCACAGGCATTGACAGGTGGTTGGTCATCTGGTCAGATGATGTGGCTGATGTTCATGAAGCACCCTCCACAAATAAATACATTCTGCCCAAAACACAAGCACATGTGCATACACACACACACACACACACAGAGATAGGTGTATTACTAAGTAACAATTATACTTTTCCTGAGTTGAGTCACTACATCATCTGGCAGGGGCGTTTCCATCTAAGTGCGTTGTATTGGTGTTCCTTATATGCCAGGCACACTGCTGGGCACTCAGCCTTGATGGACAGTATAGAAAATGAGAACAATAGCATTAACAAGTTGAGCTAGCACAGAGAAGGGGGAATTCTGCCCAAGGACAGTGGGAAGGCTTCCCAAAGGGAGTAATGGTTGACCTGAACCTTAAAGAATGAGTGTAATAAATTCACTTGAATATGTGCATAGCTATAGCAGCAATGAACTCACTGCTTTATCTGATGAGCTGGTTTCTATCTGTTGTCCCTTAGCACAGTTCCAAGTCAAAGGCATGCGAGATAGGTGAGATTTTTGGGGAGAGGGATGAAATTGGGAGGTCAGGGTAGTAGCCTGGGGCTCTGCTGGGGATATGCAGTGGGTAGACACACTAAGCATGCAAGTGAGAGGGAACCTTCTCCTATTCCACCCACAACTTCTATGGGATGGGATGTGAACAGAAGGTCTCAAAAGCTACTTCACATATTTCATTGGACGACCCCTGTGGAAACATGTTTCTTTATATTACAGGCTTGAATGCTTCACAACAGAGCAGGTTGTTCTGTTTGGAATTCAGGACCACCTCTGAATTTGTGAACCACACATCTGTGATAAAAAATTTTTTTCTAGGTGAAATTCACATAAAATAAAATGAACCAATTTAAAGTAAACGATTCAGTGGGATTAACTACATTCACAATGTGGTACAAGCATCATCTCTCTAGTTCCAAAATATTTTCATCACCCAAAAGGAAACCCTGTACCCATTATGCATTTACTCTTTTCAGTATTCACTCCCCAAAACCCCAGGCAACTACCAAACTATTTTCTCTATCTGTAGATTTGTGTATTATGAATATTTTATATAAATGGAGTTATATAATATGTAGCCTTTTGTGTCTGGCTTCTTTCACTTGGCATAATGTTTTTGAGGTTTATCCCTGCTTCTTTTTTATGGCTGTGTAATACTCTATTACATGTACATGCAAGAATTTGTTTATTCCTCCAGCAATGAGCATTTGGGTTGTTCTCACCTTTTGGCTATTGTGAATAATGCTTCGATGAACATGCATGTAAATGGATTTGTTTAAGTGTCTGCTTTCAATTGTTCTAGTTATGTACTTAGTAGTGAAATTGCTTGGCTATATGGTAATTCTATGCTTAACTTTTTGAGGCACCACCAGACTGTTTTCTGCAGTAGCTGCAACATTTTCCATTCCCATTGGCAATACACAAGGGTTCCAATGTCTTCACATCCTCTCCAATATGTATTACTTTCTGGATTTTTCATTGCATCCATCCTAATGGATTCAAAGTGGTAGCACATTGTGGTTTTGATTTGCATTTCCTTAAAGACAAATTATGTCTAGTATCTTTTCATGTGCTTGTTGACCATTTGAAAGTTATCTTTGGAAAAATGTCTACTCAAGTCCTTTGCCCATTTTTTAATTGGGTTGCTTATCTTTTTGCTGGTAAGTTGTAAGAGTTTTTATTTATATTATTTGATATACTAGACTCTTAGCAAATATATGATTTGCAAATATTTTCCCCGTTGTGTAGGTTTTCTTTTCACTTTCTTGATAATAATCTTTGGTGTGCAGAAATTTTAATTTTGATGAAGTCCAATTTATCTATTTTTTTCTTTTACTTCTTATGCTTTTGGTGTCATATAAAAAAAATCAATTGCCAAATCCAAGATCAAAAGATACCCCTATGTTTTTTTCTAAGAGTTTTATGATTTTAGCTCTATATGTAGACTGTTGATCTATTTTGAATTAATTTTTTAATATGATGTAAAGATAGAATTCATTTGCTTCTGGATATTTGGTTGTCCAAGCACCATTAGTTGACAAGACTATGCTTTCTCCATTAAATGATCTTGGCACCCTTGTCAAAACCAATTGGCCATAAATGTATGAGATTTTTCTATACTCTTGATTCTCACACCTCTCTATTTTTATAAATCTTTCATGATGAATATTTCAGCCACAGTAAGTTCCATTTTTTTCATTTCTATTGATTACTAGACTTTTGGGAGATTTTCAAGACCTGTAATCTCACCTTCATTTTTCTTCCCTCATTCACTAAAGAATTTCTTGGTCTCTTTTCTACTGGTGCTACCGAATAACACAGTGTATTAATCCATTCTCATGCAGCTATGAAGAAATATCTGAGACTGGGTAATTTGTAAAGGAAGAAGTTTACCTGACTCACAGTTCCACATGGCTGGGAAGGCCTCAGGAAACTTACAATCATGGCAGAAGGGGAAGCAAATATGTCCTTCTTCACAAAGCAGCAGGAGAGAGAAGTACTGAGCAAAGGGGGAAAGTCCCTTATAAAAACCATCAGATCTTGTGAGAACTCACTCACTGTCATGAGAACAGCATGAGGGTAACTGCCCCCATGATTCAATTACTTCCCACCTGGTCTCTCCCACAACATACGGGGATTATGGGAGCTACAATTCAAGATGAAATTTGGGGGGGAACACAGCCAAACCATATCACCTAGTAACTCCTGAGGACTGAAAAAAAATTTTTTTGAATAGTTTTGAAATAGTAAATGTGGCCATTGGCCCCTGTGCTGATGTAGCACTCATATTGTAACATCCGGATGAATGGAGTCTCCTGCATGCTCTTCCATTTTTTTCTCTTGAGTTCTCTTGAAAAGTAGCCATTTATTGGAAGTAGGATTATTTTACCTTAAAGCTCTTTTTCTTGTTTTATAGGAATAAAAACAAGGTTTTATTGTTATGACTTGTCACTTCTATAGCTTTCCTTTTAAATTTCCTCCACCTGCGAGATTCTGTGCCTTGCTCCACATTTGTAGTTTCCTGGTCCAAGATCTATGACTGATTATTTACCTGTTGAAATATTTACATTGACTCTTTGAGGCCACAGCTGCTTCTGGCAGAATTACTGTTTAGCCCCAGTGGGCCAGTATCTGAACTTTTCCAATTGAAAAGGTCAGACAGTTATGGGGACTGACAATTTTTAATTTTGTAGGCTCTGTGGAAAGCTAGATGGGGGAGACTTAAACAAATAAATGAGTGTGAGCTGGCCAGGAAATCCACTAAAAAATAACCATGGGAGGAAAGAAGAGTCAATTTAACTCGAATGAGCAAAGCGAGGTACTGGGTGCTCCTATGAGAGTGTCAAGCTGTGTCATCATGTGGACCAGAGGAAGTTTGAGTTATTAATCCCTTAAATCTCCTGTAGGCCTTGTCCAGTTAAGAGCACTTAGCCAAGGTTCACTCAGTTTATTCTGATCCAAAGAAGACTATTTACTGATTTATGATGCCTCAGAAATACTGCTGTTGGAATGTCAGTATAGCCAAGATAGTCCTTCTAGATGTCTTGACCACAAAGAGGCATTCATTGGAATTTCGTCTTTGATCTGAAGCCCCTTCCTTCTACTACTATGAAGGAGAGAAACATGCCCATGCCATCTCCTAAGATGCTGGGACAGTATTTGTCACTGCCGTTCTTGAATTGTTGCTGTGGGCAATGGGAAAAGAATTCAAGGCACCCTGATCTCTGAGGAGTGAGAAGAAGTCCTCTCTCAAAGCAGACATTTCCTGCAAAACTTGGGAAAAAGATAGATTATTTTTGCACTTCCTGCATTTGTCTCTCCGGATACATATGGAAAATTATAGAGAAGGAACTTTGTTATATAAGTGTTGCAGAGGAAGTCACAGAACACTCAAACAAGTGTTTCTAATGTACAGTTTCTAGACTCAAATTAAGAAATATGGGTCTGGAAAATGGCTTGTAGTATTTCTTTACCTTCCTTTTATTTAACTCTTTTATAAAATTAGGCTTTTCCATTGCATTTTTCTGCTCTAATGAAGCTACTCTCTCAAAGTTCCCACACTGGCTTGATATTTTCTTGAGTCACCTTGAGCTTCCCATCCCTTACCTATTCATTCCTGAAACACTTGCCTCCTTTGAGTTCCAAAACCTCAATCTTTTCTGCTTCTCCTCTTACTTCTGTGATTTTTCACTCTCAGTCCTTCAACAGTTTCTTGTCTTTTGACCCTCAAGCTATATTTCCTCGAGATTTCTGACCTTCACCTTCTCACCTTCTTATCCTGCCTGTTATGTCTGTGCGACCCCATCTCTGCCTGTGGCCTTAGTTATCACCTATATCCTTGTACCTTTCAAATATATATCCCGGTACCTTTCAAATATATAGATCTCACTTGTCTACCAAACTCCAAGCACATTTACTACTGCCTTCTGGACACCTCCACAGGAGTTCCCTATGAAATATTCATATGAGTATATCTACAGCACACCTTTCTGAAATCTATAGAAAATATTTTTATTGTCTATATATTACCTTGGTTAAAATTCATCAACTATATTACCACCTTCTTCCATACCCTAAGAGATATGGTTAGGCTTTGTGTCCCCACCCAAATCTCATCTTGAATTGTAATTCCCATAATCCCCACATGTCAAGGGAGAGACCAGGTGGAGGTAATTGAATCATGGGGCAGTTTCCCCCAGGCTGTTCTCGTGATACTGAGTAAATTCTTGTGAGATCTGATGGGTTTATAAGGGGCTTTTTCCCCCTTGGCTCAGCACTTCTCCTTCCTGCCACCTTGTGAAGAAGATGCCTTGCTTCCCCTTCACCTTCTGCCATGATTGTAAGTTTCCTGAGGCCTCCCCAGCCACGCTGAAATGTGGGTCAATTAAACCTCCTTCCTTTATAAATTACCCAGTCTTGGGCACTTCTTTATAGCAGTATAAAAATGGACTAATACACCAAGTTTAAACATCCTGTTAATTGTACTTCCCAAATACATTCATATATTGCCTATCTATGCCTACTGTCATTGCTCCATTTAAGGCCACACAATCTAAAAGTCTTCTGACTTATAGCCTGTAAATACTGTGAGGGCAGGAATTTTTATCCGTTTTATTCACCACTTACTTCTAAGCATATTGTAGACAACTTATAAATTAACTGTTAAATAAACAAGCAAATTATATTCCTAGATTCTCTTTCCTTTAATTCATTCTACACAACTCTCTGAATTAACTAAAATAAATACATAATCACTTTGTCATTTGTCCAGAACCTTTAAGTAATCACCTCTCATTTACTACAGAATAAAGACCACCATATCTGATTGTAACACTCAAGACCCTTCAAGAATGGCCCTAATTTATTCCTGAGGACTCATTTTCTACCACAATCTGCAGCACCCTACTCACTGGATAGATTAGACTATTCCTATGTCTTTGATGTCATGGATATTCCCATCTTTTCAACTTTGCTGTTTCTGATCACTCTACCAGAAATACCCTTCTCTCCTTTGTATCTGAGATGGTAGGATCTTTTGTCTATGGTCCTCTGAGTGGCCAAGTTTTAAAAAATTAAGAACTAGGAACAGACAAAGTTAATATATTAAGACTTAAGAATATAATTAGATATTAGGAGGAGATCAAAAAGGCTGCCATTCTGAATCTTCTTTAAAAATGACCCTTCTTGCTTACTTCACCCTCAAGACTCAAAGTTCCCTCAGACTCACCTCCAATAACCCAACTGCAGAAACAAAAAGGAGAGGGAATAGTGTGACTCACAACTCACCTCTAACGATTCTAAGATGAAGGAGGAATCGTGAGGAATGACCAGCAAGGGAATGGTGGAAATCAAGGCTCTGAGGAATGTGAGGGGTTAAAGCAAGTAGAGTTCAGGGTGGGGCTTCAAAAGACAGAGTCTTACAGAGACTCGTGGAATGAGGGAAAGTCCATGTGCTGATAGAGACACCAGGGTAGTGGGGGCAGTGAGACCCTGGGTTGGGAGTACACAGAAGTGAGAGTGTCTACAAGGCTCCCTGCCAGTCTCCTACCCTTGTTCTGTTCTGCACAGTGATTTTCCACCATCGAGAACCAACAGCAAAGTACTTCATCTTTCTGTGGGGATGTGTATAGTATGCCTGTGTACTGTGCAAAGGATGGAGAATAGGTCACCTCCCCGACCCCCATAAGTTACCTACAGCCACTCGAGAGTACTCCACGGAGATGACAACTCAAGAGAGCAAGGCAGGGTTTCACCCACCCAGGTAACCTGAAAAAGTGATTTCACTGACTGCTCCTAGAAGCCCTCACATCTATCCCCCATAAAACAAAGCCTGGTGACTTAGTTTCATGCCTATCAATTTCCTTCTCACACTTCATCAAGCATTACCTCCCCAGACAGAATTAGTTCTGTCCTCAAGCCCCGGCTGTCTTTCTTGGGTCTCTCTGTTCTCCTCAACTAGATCCTGAGTTTGTGGAGAGCAGAGCTTTTGACTCTACCTCAAGATCCTTCAGATCTTCACTCAGGGTCTTGTGCCTTGTGGCCACTCAATACATATTATTGACTTGGCTTTTACAGGTCCTGTCACTGAGGCCCAAAGCAACTAAATGGCTTTTCCAGGGCTCTGCAACTAGTTAGTGGCTGAGCCAGGACGGGGTGGGAGCTCCTTCTTTTACAGGGAAAGCTCACGGTTTGCAGTCTAAAATTTTTGGTTATTTGCATATATTTACTTAGAAAGAAATTATAGACTGTGCTCAGTGCTTATTCTCATTAACCATGTAATAATCTAAAGTAGTAGTTTTCAAATGGGAGGTGGCATCATGCAGTGAGGGCAAGCACAGGCTTCAAAATCAGGCAGACCTTCTGATTAGATGCTGACAGGCAAGTTCTTTAACTGCTGAGCTCACTTTGTTCACCCATGAAAAGAGGATACTTGTATTCACAGCCCAGAGCTTCTGTAGGATTAAACATGCTAGGAGGAGGTCTACCAGTTAGCTATTCTTCAAGTATATCATTTGGGCAACAACTATACCAATTACTTATTCACTTTATTTTTGTAATATGAAAATTAACTCAAAAGGAGACAAAAAATCACGGCAAATTACAAATTATAAAAGCTAAAAATTACCTCAAATGTTATAAAATCCAGTATACTAATACCTTGAAATACCTCTATAATAACGTTTTACGTATTTTAGCTATATACTTTAAAATTGTTTTTATTGTGGTAAATAAATATAATAAAATCTGCCATAGTAACCATCTTGAAGTGTACAGTTCAGTGGCATTCAGTGCATTTATGATGTTGTGCAACCATCACCACTAGCTGTTTCCATAATAGAGCCTGGAAGAGCTATTCACTTAAAACATGACAGGAAGAACACCACCTTGAGTTGTACAGCGCCAAGGCCCAGAACATGCTACCCTCTTTCACTTTCAAGCTTTGGCACAATTTTTCCCTCTGCCAGAAGTGCCCTAATTCTAATCCTTCTGTTGTTCCTACTCACTTCTCAGTCCCAACCCAGGTAGATGTTTGAAGCCCTTATGGAATCCCCCCAGATTAGATTGGGTGCCCTTCCTCTGTGCTCCTACTCCACACTTACTCAATTGTAGTGATTTCCACACAATTTTGCTTCCATTGATCTTTCTATCCTTCTAGACTCTAAGCCCCTCCAGGGCAAGAACTGTGTTTTATCAACCACGATTCCCTCATGCTAGTGATTGACTAGTGGATTATTCTACAAATAGCTGATGAATAAGTGAATGGAATAGCCGATCACCTACTAGTTTTTAATTTAAGGGCTGCTTGGAAGTTTCGTTTACCCAGATTATTTCCCTCAAATTCATTAATTCATTCATCCTTTCAACAAATATTTTTTAAGCATCTTCTGTATGAGCAAAGCACTGATTTTAGATTACAGCAGAGAATAAGAAACAAAAGTCACTGATCTTGTGGACTTTATATTATAGTTGGGAAGTGAGAGAGAATGTGTAGAGAAGCAGAAAATAAATAAGTAAAATATATGGCATTCTTAACAGATCCGTGGGTGATAATATTTGCTTTAAAAATGCAAATACAGCTCTGCAAGGAAATATTAAGATGAAGGGGTAGAGGGAGAAAATGTGTTGGTGTGCATAGTCCTGTGGTAGAAAGTTTGACTTTGGGGGAAGGTTGTGAGAATGGGAGATTGAGGGCATTGGGAGAGTACTGGGTATCTCCCTAAGGATGGGGGAAGAGGAAGACTAGGGAAGTGAAAAAGGCAGAGAAGAGGGAGCAAAGTCCTGAAGCCAATCAGTATTACCAAACTTTGCCCTAGGTCTAGGATTGAGTAGGGGGAAGAAACAGGGGTGAAAGGCCAATTGGGAGAGGACTATGGGATACTTACCAAGGGCATCCAAGAAATTAGGCAGAAGAGGCTTCCTGGAAGATACTATCCCATGATACTTCTAACCTCTTCCTTTCCAACTGCAGAAGAAAAACAATATGCAATATAATTTTTTAATTGTTAAGAGTCACTGTGTGGGAGTACAGCCTTCTATGAGATGTGGCATCTATAACCCTAGAAATAGTCCTTTAACTTGAACTATAGAATTAAAATATTTTATGTCAGAATAATCACATTTAGAGAGCCTTACAGAAGAGTCTGTAGGTAGTTTGGAAACAGAGTAGCGTTTTTCGTCTCTCCCTTCCCAGGCTCCAGCACAAAGCTTGGATGAAGTGGCCAACAGGGACAACAAAAGCCTAGAAAGAGAAGAAAACGTCAGCAGGACTTCTACTGGAAATACCTTGCCTCCACATTTTTCTTTTATACTTGAGACTTTTACTTTCAAATTTATTATAATATTTTTCTCATTATAAAGTAATACATTTCCTTTATACACAGAATGCTTGAAAAATAGGGAAAACATATAACACATTTCTTCAGGTCATGCAAACTGAAAACCTACTAATAATAATTCATATTTCACTGATTTTTTTATCCTCCTTAATGCAAGTCCTCAAATCCCTGAACAGTTATTGTTCTCTCCTATCCCCCTTACTTCTAGACTGTGTTAAAAATCTGTATTAGGCAGAGTTCTTCAGAGAAAAGGACTAATTATTTGTATAAAACCAGGAATTCACTGACATGACTATGGAGAGTAAGAAGTCCCACAATTTGCCATTGTCAGATGGTGATCCAGGAAAACTTGTGTGTAATTCCAGTTCAAGACAGAAAGCCTGAGAACTAGGGGACCCAGTGGTGTAAGTCTTTGTAAAAGGGCGAGAAAAATGAATATTCCAGCTCAGGTAGGCAAGCAGGAAGAAAAAGGGTGAATTCCTCCTTCCTCTGCCATTTCATTCTATTTTGGCCCTCAGTGGATTGAATAATGCCCACCTATACCGAGAGAGCAATCTACTTTACTGAGTCCACTTGTTCAAATGCTATTCTCTTTCAGAAATACCCACACGGGCACTCTCAGAAACAATCTGGGCACCCCATGGCCCAGTCACATTGACACGTAAAATTGACCCTCACAGAATCCCAAAGAGCAAGAGTCATGGACCCATGCTCATAATAGCTTAGGTCATTGTTTGTGGCATTTCGTCCATTCCCTTTCCACAGCTATGGTCACCCTCAATTGTGTCAGCTGCCTACAAAACTGAGTGATGGGACAGGGCTCTTCTTTAAATGACCACTCAGAGCCCCACTCCCTCTACCTCCCCAAACACCCCAAACCCCTGCTAAGAAATTGGAGCTCTGGAACCCTTTGGTAGCCAAAAAACCCTTGATGCAATTCAATCTCTGACTGGTTTCATGCAGAAATGTGGAGACCAGCATTATCCCCCCACAACCAGCCATATGTTCTTACTGAGGCAATAGGGCACTAGAAAAGAACTTCTGGTCTTCTGACTGTGGCTCCCATCCCCTTTGGCCTAAGCTCCATGCCAAAGGACAGGTCTTCAGAATATGTTTGCTGCCTCTTTAGTGCCTGAGCTCTGGGATTTTCCTGTGAGAAAATTAATCTGACTCTTAATTTGCCCACCGCCATGATCCAAATGCTTGTGTCTCCCCAAATACATGTTAAAACCTAATCACCAATGCAATGGAATTAGGAGGTGGAAAGTGATTAGGTCATGAGGGAAGAACACTCATGAATGAGATTAATGTCTTTGTAAATGTGGCCCCAGAGAGATGCCTTGCCCTTTCTATCATGTGAAGAGACAGCAAGAAGGCATCATCCATGAACCAGAAAGCAAGCTCTCAGCAGACAATGAATCTGCCAGCACTGTAATCCTGCAGTTCCTAGACTCCAGGAATTAAATTTCTGTTATTTATAAGCTACCCAGTGTATGGTATTTTGTTATAGCAGTCTGAATGGACCAAGACCACCCCATACCCCATCACCACAACCCACCCTACTATGCATAAACATCTTCAAATCCCAACAGCAGGCTCATTACAGGCTAGAGCCTTGGACCCTTGTTACAAATACAAAGAAAGTAATTGATAAATAATTAAATCAAATTCAGAGATTGCCATTATTAACCTTTTAATGTTTTTCTTTCCTTCTGGTGTTTCATTGCATATTTACTATAAAATTGGGACTGTGTGGGATATGAATTGAATACACAGCTCTTTTAAAAAACTTAAGGGCTGGGTGTGGTAGCTCACATCAGTAATCTCAGCACTTTGGGAGGCTGAGGTGGGCAGATCATGAGGTCAGGAGTTTGAGACCAGCCTGGCCAACATGATGAAACCTCATCTCTACTAAAAGTACAAAAATTAGCCAGGCATGGCGGATTGCTCCTGTAATCCCAGCTACTCGGGAGGCTGAGGCTGGAGAATCGCTTGAACCTGGGAGGCAGAGGTTGGAGTGAGCCTAGATCACGCCACTGCACTCCAGCCTGAGTGACAGAGTGAGACCCCGTCTCGGGAAAAAAAAAACAAAAAAAACAAAAACATAACAACTTAGGTACGGAACATTGAATGTATCATGTCTTTGGTTGCAGAATACTTCATCATTGATCATCGATGTAAGCAAGGCTCTTTTCTATTATAATTATAAGTAGAATAAAATAATAATAACAATAACAATTACCATTACTTCTTTCTGACAAAGATACTTCCATACTAATTTTGATATATGAAATATGTTGCAGTGATATAAATTGTTTTTGATACATGCAATATAATTGCATTCCTTTATGTATGTGTTCTTTTTTTTTTTTTTTTTTGAGACGTAGTCTTGCTCTGTTGCCCAGGCTGGAGTGCAGTGGCATGATCTCAGCTCACTACAAGCTCCGCCTCCCAGGTTCACGCCATTCTCCTGCCTCAGCCTCCCGAGTAGCTGGGACTACAGGTGCCTGCCACCATGCATCGGCTAATTTTTTGTATTTTTAGTAGAGATGGGGTTTCACCGTGTTAGCCAGGATGGTCTCGATCTCCTGACCTCGTGATCCGCCCACCTCGGCCTCCCAAAGTGCTGAGATTAAAGGTGTGAGCCACCGCGCCCGGCCTGTATGTGTTCTTTAATATTCATTTTTCCTAAAATCTCATTCTGTCCTTCCATTTTTTCCACTGAAAACTATGTTTTTCATATTTATTGATATGTGCACCATCTAGTCTTTGTCATTATATAGTATGCATTTACTACATTTTGCTTATTATTTCCTCCAGTGTTGACCATGAGGGTTACTCTGACTTCTCCTTGCCACAGTCATTGTCATGACAGACATTTCTTATGTGTTCTCATAAGGGCCTGTGTAAGAATGTCTCTGCAATACATATCCATGTATGCAATTAGAAAGTCATGGGACCTTGACTATCTTAAGTACTACCATATTGCTTTCCAGTGTTATTCAAGTCTCCATCTTCCCACTTTATTATAGACCCCTTGTATCATGTGCTGTTCTAATTTTTTGCTATTATGGTACCTGTAAATCAGTATCTCATTTTTATTTTTATTCATATTTTTCTGACTGCTCTGGAATTCTGACAACTTTTCATAGAATTGCCAACCTCTGAGCCTTCTTGTTCTGAGAAATATACATTCATAGATTTGCTCACTTATGCTATTTTTGCACTTAACACTATCTCTTGAATATTTTTCTCATAATATCCATGAACATTATAATGGATTTATAATATTCCGTAATATGCCATATATTGTTTAGCCATTGCTCTTTTATTAGGCCTTTATGTGGTTTCCAATTTTGGCTAACTCTGATAAACATCCCTGTGCATACATTCTTGTCTACAAGCATGCTTATTTCTTTTTGACTGTCTTGGAAGAATGACTGATTCAAAGGACATGAAACAATTTAAGTCACTTAGTACATACTGCCAAACTGCTTCCCTGAAAGGTTTCCATCACATTACAGTTTCATTAAGAGTGCATACAAGTACTTATCTTGACATATATTTTCCAAATCATCACCAATCTGAGGCATGAAAAGCTCTAGTTCATTTGTGCTTAAATTGGTCACTAGTGACACCTGAACCTATTTAACATAGATTAGAGATTTGTATTTCTTCTTTTGTAAATTATATCCTAGGTTCTCTAGGCTTTTTGTGCTACATTGTTGATTTGCAAGAGCTCTTTACATAAATAGTATTTACTGATATTGCTTTCCATATCTGTGGCATATGGTGGTAGTTCTAATACTTGAGAAGATGGCAGTTGTTTGGAACTTGTCTTTTGTAGGTGGCTAAGAACAGTGGATTGCAAGAATGCCACTAGATATCTGCAAAAGCAAGATAAGTAGCTGGAAGCAGTGGAGGAGTTTCAGGTAACACTTTACAGCAGTAAAATAATTTTCGATGAGCTGCAAAGTCTCTACCAGAAGAGCCGACTATTGCCTCTCAGCAGAGAGGTGCCAAGAATCCCCTCTGCTCCACATCTCAGCTCATTGCTTCATCTTACTCCTGTTCATACTTGACTGCATTAGGAAACTCTCATCAACTACGGAAGGCCCAAGGCCTTGGAGGGAAAGCAGGAATAATGATGAGTATTCGATAAATTCAAACTTTAAGACAAAGGCTGTAGGCAAATGCTGTATTTTCTTAATATCTGTTTTTAATGAGAGTTACATATCATTCCATTTTATGTAGTTTCCAAATCAGATCTATTGTACCATAAACCTATTTGTAATTCTCAAGCAGCTAAGAGCACAGCACACCTTATTCTCTGCTGTGTCAAATTTTGCTGAAAGCCAGTACATTCACCTCCAGAGGAGTCTTGAAAATATGTCAACAGTGCTCCTGTTTGCACTTAAGGCTGGACATGTGTAAGGCTAATCATAGAACAATGTAACTGTCATGCTGCAAGGGCCACTGAAATCCCACCTGTCTCTGCTTCACTTCAGGGATTTTTGCCCCCATTCTCCTGAGACAGGAAAGTAGTCATTTACTGATAACTGTTTGCTAAGTGGCTTCAGAATAGATAGCTTGTGCTAAATAGTGCTTGACACTTGATTTCTCTTCAAATCTTCAGCTGGGCAAATGTCTGCCCAGTCCCAAGCCTCTCTTTCTTTGATACCAGGTGCAGAACCTACACACAAGTCTCCGGAAACTTTTAAAGGTTAGATGCTTCCTATAGGGCAATCAAAAGTAATTTTCACTACTTGTGTGCACGTCTTTATGTGTTCCAGAGGGAAGATGTTTGTATGCCTTGAAAAGCTGGATGAAATACTATCTCGTTTCTATGAGCCTGATTCATTCTGATGATGCTACTTTTATGTCATGGCTTCAAGTTCTTTATCTAATTACTGCATGTCCTCATGGGTGTCTGTAGAGGGGGAGGGGTGCTTTTTTTTTCTTTTCCTTATTTCTCTAAGAAAGAAAGGTGTGCTTTTCTTATTACAAGGCTACAGTAACCAAAACAGCATGGTACTGGTGCCAAAACAGATACATAGACCAATGGAACAAAACAGAGGCTTCAGAAATAACACCACACATTGACAACTATCTGATCTTTGACAAACCTGACAAAAACAAGCAATGGGGAAAGGATTTCCTATTTAATAAATGGTGTTGGGAAAACTGGCTAGCCACATGCAGAAAACTGAAACTGGACCCCTTCCTTACATACTTTCAAATTGTAAAGGTACTTATTTAAATTGTAAATTATAAAGGTACAAATTAAATTAAAGGTACAATGTACAATTTAAATTAAATTGTACAATTAAATTGTAAAGGTACAATTTACTTATAATAAAATGCACAGATTTTAAATGTAGTTTGAAGTGTTTTGACAACTGCATACATCTGTGTAACTACCACTCCAATCAAGATCTAGAATATTTCTATCACCCTGTCATCTTCATGCTCATTCTAGTCAATTCATCTTAGTCCCTGCCACCTTGCTTTCTATAACTATATTTTAGTTTTGAATGTTCTAGAACTTCATAGAAATAGAATCACTCAGCATGAATTCTTTTGTACCTTGTTTCTTTTGCTCAGTACAATGCTTTGAGAATTAATCTATGTTGTTGTATCAGCACTTCATTATTATTGTTATTATTGTATTTACGTTAAAATACCACAGTTTGTTTATCCTTTAAATTGTTGATAGGCATTTGGGTTGTTTCTGGTTTTTGCTTTTTATGTCATTTTATGGACATATGTTTTATCAGGACATAAAAAGCATTAACTGTAAATAGAAAGACTGATAAGTAGGACTACTTTAAAAGTAAGAATTTCTGTTTATCTAAAGGCATACTAAGACAGGGGAAGGCAAATTGCTGAGTGACAGAAGATAGCTGCAATACGACCAAGAATGCATAACCAGAATATACAAATAATTCCTACAACTCATTTCATTTATTTTGAGTAAATATGTAGTAGTATAATTCCTCTGCCTTAGGTTAAGATACATTTGCTTTTATTTAGAAAAATGAATAAAACTACCGAACCATTTTCCCAAGTGTTTGTACTGTTTTGTAGTCAGCAATGTATGAAAGTCCGTGCTCCGCCTCTTGGCCAACATTTGGTATTATCATCTTTAATTTTAACCATTCTAGTAAGTATAAAGTAGTATCTTACTTTGGTTTTAATTTGCATTTTCCTGACAACTAAAGTGTTGAGCACCTTTTCATTTGCTTACTGGCTATTCACATGTCTTCTTTTTTTGTATAAAATGGCATCTTCTTTATTTTGCATAGATTAATTTCAGAACAAAATTTTAAAAAAACCCGCAATACACAACATCCAATCCTGTTGTCAAATTAGGGACTAAATGGGGCTTGATGCCCTTGTTTCCTGCCTTAGATACAAGGATGGGAGAGAAATCATTGGAGTGAGGCAGCTGGGACAAGGCCACTCAAGGCTGTGGTGGGAGCCCTGAGAACACTACACAGAGCGCACAAGGTTTCCAAGCATGAACTCCTGATCTATTCCTTTCATGTGAGACACATCCTCATTGCCCTCAAATGGGGGGATCTCATCAGGAACAGTAGCAGTGGGTTCCTCTGCTGTCACTTCATCTTCATTGATACCTAGACCTAGCTTGATCATGCAGGTGTAGTTGGAGTGGGTCTGTGGATCCTCAAGGAAGAAGCCAGAAGAGCAGCTTGGTTTTCAACAGCAGCACCATGCGGTCCTTGACAGCCTTGTCGTTCTTATCCCCCTCAGCCTTCTGCCACAGCATCTCCACAACGGTGTGGTCACGTTGATCTCCAGGTGCTCTTTGGCCATCAAGTAACCCATCATAGAGTTGTCCCAAAGTGCCTGGGCTTTCACAATCTGCTCCATAATGGCTGTCAAGCCATAGATGGTAGTCACAATACAGCAGGTGAAGACTCAAGTCTATTGGAAGCTGTCACCTTCTCAGCCTTCTTATCCAAGATTATTTTCATGAACTTGCAGAAGTTCTCAAGCTTCACCTTGCACTCTTCCATTTTCTTCTTCTCCTCCTCACCCTCAGGTAGCTCCAGACCCTCCTTGGTAACTGAGACGAGGCACTTCCCATCAAACTCCTTGAGCTGCTGCATGCAGTACTCATCAGTGAGGTTGGTCGTATACACTACCTCAAAGGCCCGCTTCCGCACTCACTCCATGAAAGCAGAGCTGGCCACCTGTTCGTTGCTCTCAACAGTGATGTAGTAGGTGGATTTCCATGTCTCCTTCATGCAAGAGACATATTCTGACAGAGATGTCATCCCATCTCGAGACTGGAAGCTGTGAAAGTGCAGCAGCTCAGACAGCTGTCACCAGTTAGGGGAGTTCTCGGGGATTCCAAACATTAGATTTTTAGAGAATGCCTCATAGAATTTCTTGTAATTCTCTTTGTCTTCTGCCAACTCAGAGAAGAGCTCAAGGCACCACTTAACAATGTTTCTGTGAATGACTTTCAAGATTTTGCTCTCCTGGAGCATTTCTCAAATGTTCAGGGGTAGATCCTCAGAGTCAACCATACCACAGATAAAGTTGAGATCCTCTGATATCAACTCATCACAGCTGTGCACGATGAACACATGAAGGACATAGAGTTTGATGGTGTCTTTATTCTTATTGTTCTCAAAGAGGTCAAAAGGAGCCCAATAAGGGATGAACAACAATGCCCTGAATTCCAACTGACCTTCTATAGAGAAATGCTTGACTGCCAAGTGATCTTCCCAGTCATTAGTGTGGCTGTTACAGAATTCTCCATACTCCTGGGTGATGTAATCATGGTTTCTTGTCCAAATAGTCTTGGTCTTGTTTAGTTCTTCCTGATCAATGTATTTCTCTTTGATCTTCTCGGTTTTCTTTTTCTTATACTTACCACTGTCATCCTCCTCATTTGAACGCACATTTTCAATCTTGGGTTTTTCCTCATTATCTTTATTTTCCTATTATTTCTTGCCTTTCTCTTCCTCTGCCTCATCATCACTGATTTCCTTCTCTCTTTCCTTCCTCAGATAGAGGGTGATGGGTTAGCCTATGAACTGTGAGTGCTTTTTCACTGCATCTTTGACCTGTCTCTCTTCTAAGTACTCTGTCTGGTTTTCTTTAAGGTGGAGGATCATTTTGGTACCCCTGCCATGGTCAGCACACACAGTGAAGGAACCCCCACCAGAAAACTCCCAGGCTCACTGTTCATCGTCATTGTGCTTTGTGATCACAACCACTTTCTCTGCCACCAGACAGGCAGAATGAAGGCCAACACCAAACTGACAATCATGGAGATGTCTGCACCAGCCTGTAGAGCCTCCATAAATCCTTTAGTCTCAGACTTGGCAATGGTTCCCAAATTATTTATGAAATCAGCTTTGTTACGCAAATGCCTGTGTCCACCAAAGTCAGGGTGTATTCCTGAGGGTTGGGCATGATGTGAATTTTCAGCTCTTTACCATTGTCCAACTTGTAAGTGTCTGCCAGGCTCTCATAGGGAATCTTGTCCAAGGCATCAGCAGCATTAGAAATCAACTCTTGAAGGAAAAATCTGCTTGTTGGAATAGAAGATATTGATAATAAGAGACCTGAGTTGGGCAATTTCTCTCTGAAAGGCAAAAGTCTCCACCTCCTCCTCTCCATGGTGTACTTCCTCAGGCATCTTGAAAAGAAAAGCCTTACAAGTACTAGAGAGCAAGGTGGGTTGGGACTGTCCCACATGTATGCGGCACCAAGGCTGTGCAACAGTGACTTGGAGCCCATATGTCTTCCTTTGAACTGAATTGTCTTTTCAAGTCTTTTGTACATTTTTCAAAATGAGGTTATTGTCTTTTTATTATTGAGTTTTAAGAGTTTCCTAATATACTCTGGATAAAAGTTATTTGTCAGATATTTGTGTTACAAATGTGTTGTATTTTGCTATTTTCTTAATTTTGTCTTTTGATGAGCACACACTCATACACATACATACAGTGGCATACTGTAAAGTCTCAAAAAAAAGAAAATGCTGTCATTTACAGCAACATGGATGCAACTGGAGGACATTATGCTAAGAGAAATAAACCAGGAACCAAAAGACAAATACTGTATGATCCCATTTATATGCAGAATCTAAAAAAGTCAATCTGGTAGAAACAGAGTAGAAAGGTGATTACCAAAGGCTGGGGGAAGGGAGAGAGATGGGGAAAGGGAAGATGTTGATCAAAGGATATAAAATTTCAGTTAGACCGGAGGAATAAGTTTTAGTGATCTATTGCACTGCATGGTGGCCACAGTTAATAATGTATTATATATTTCAAAATTGCTAAAAGAATAGATTTTTAATTTTCTCACCACCAAAAGAAAGATAATTTGGCATTATGATGTGAATACCCCAAAAATGACATGTTGAAAACTTGATTCCCAGTGAAGCCGTGTTATGAGGTGAGGCCTAATGGGAGACATTCAGGTCATGAGGGTTCCACCCTCACAAATGAATTAATACCCATTGTAAAAGGGCTTGAGGCTGCAAGTTCAGTCTCTTGCTCTCTCTTCTGTCATAAGATATGCAGCAAGAAGGCCTTCCCCAGGTGCCAACCACTCAATCTTGAACTTTCCAGCCTCCAGAACCATGAGTCAATACAATTTCATTATAAATCAACCTACCTCAGGTATCCTGTTACAGCAGCACAAAACAAATGGAGACAGTTGGTGAGGTAATTAACATGTTAATTAGCTTGATTGAATCTTTCTACAATATATACATAGAGCAAAACCTCATGTTATACTCATAAATATACACAATTATTATTTGTCAATCAAAAATTCAAAAATAATTTTTTTAAGTATGTTGTTCGGTGTCCTATAATTGGTGAAATCCCCTTTCTTTTTGTTATTGATTCATAATTTAATTCTGCTATAGTCATATAATATTGTATATTACCCGACTCTTATAGATCTTATTAAATTTACTTTGAGTTCATGTATCTACTAGAAATAACCTACGTTGGTAAATGTTCTATGTGTGCTAACAAAAAATGTCAATTCTGCTGCTAGTAGGTAGAATGTTTCATAAATACCAATTAGGTCAAGTTTGTTAATTGTGTTCTTCAGATCTTATATAGCCTGACTGATTTTCTGCATACATTTTCTATCAATTATTAGAAGAAGAATATTGAAATTTCCTATATGATTTTAGATGTATTTATTTCTCTTTTTATTTATAACAGTTTGCTTCATATATTTTGAAGGTTTTGTTTTGTTTTGTTTTTGAGATGGAGTCTTGCTCTGTCACCCAGGCTGGAGTGCAGTGGCATGTTCTCAGCTCACTGCAACCTCCACTTCCCAGGTTCAAGTGATTCTCCTGCCTCAGCCTCCCAAGTATCTGGGACTACAGGCACATGCCACCATGTCCAGCTAATTTTGTATTTTTAGTAGAGACAGGGTTTCACCACGTTGGCCAGGCTGGTCTCAAACTCCTGACTTCAATTGATCTGCCTGTCTTACCCTCCTAAAGTGCTGGGATTACAGGCATTAGCCACAACACCCACCCTATTTTGAGGTTTTGTTATTAGGTACATAAGATTTTATATTATTGTTGGCAGACAATTGTCCATGGGTTACTTGCATATCTACAGGTTTTCTGAGTAAAGCCAAGGCATTAACAACTGAGCCATTTCACACTGTGATTATTTTACCTTTTTTTGGTAAAATAGTTTTGCTGGGTATATGTTTATAATTTTCCTCTTTCAATACTTAAAAGATGTTGCTCTCCTACTTTTCCCTTGTATTACTTCTGACGCTGCTGCCATTCTTAACTTTGTCCCTGTGTATGTATGTTCTTTCTTCCCTTCTGACTACTTAAATTTTTTCCCACTAAAAAAAAAATTTATTATCATATTGTATTAGTCCATTTTCATACTGCTGTGAAGAAATACCTGAGACTGAGTAACTTATAAAGAAAAAGAGGTTTAATGAAATCACACTTCCACATGGCTGGGGAGGCCTTACAATCATGATGGAAGGAGAAGGAGGAACAAAGACATGTCTTACATGGCAGCAGGCAAGAGAGCTTGTGCAGGGGAGCTGCCTTTTATAAAAGCATCAGATATTGTGAGACTTAGTCACCATTACAAGAACAGCACAGGAAAAACCCAACCCCATGATCCAATTACCTCCCACTGGATCCCTCCCATGACATGTAGAGATTATGGGAGCTACAATTCAAGATGAGATTTGGGTGAGAACACAGCCAAACCATATCATTCCGTATCTAGCCCCTCCCAAACCTCATGTCTTCACATTTCAAAACCAATCCTGCCTCCCAAACAGTCCCCCAAAGTCTTAACTCATTTCAGTATTAACTCAAAAGTCCACAGTCCAAAGCTTCATCTGAGACAAGACAAGTCCCTTCCACCTATGAGCCTGTAAAATCAAAAGCAAGTTAGTTACTTCCTACGAACAATGGGGGTACAAGCATTGGGTAAATATACCTGTTCCAAATGGGATAAATTGGCCAAAACAAAGGGGCTACAGGCCCCATGCAAGTCTAAAATCCAGCAGGGCAGTCAAATCTTAAAGCTTTAATATGATATCCTTTGACTCCATGTCTGACATCCAGGTCATGCCGACGCAAGACAAGGGTTCCCATGATCTTGGACAGCTTCTCCCCTGTGGCTTTGCAGGGTACAGCTGTTCTCCCTGCTGCCTTCACGGGCTGGCATTAAGTGTCTGTGGCTTTTCCAGGCACACAGTGCAAACTGTCAGTGGATCTACCATTCTGGGGTCTGAAGGATGGTGGCCCTCTTCTCACAGCTCCACTAGGCAGTGCCCCAGTGGAGACTCTGTGTAGGGGCTCCTACCCCACATTTTCCTTCCACACTACCCTAGCGGAGGTTCTCCATGAGGGATCTGCCCCTGCAGCACACCCCTGCCTGGACATTCAGGCATTTCCATACATCCTCTGAAATCTAGGCAGAGGTTCCTAAACCTTAATTCTTGACTTCTGTGTACCCTCAGTCCCAACAACACAGGTAAGCTGCCAAGGCTTGGAGTTTGCACCCTCTAAAGCAATGGCCTGAGCTCTACATTGGCCCCCTTTAGCCACAGCTGGGATGCAGGGTATCAAGTCTGGAGACTGCACAAAGCAGCGAGGCCCTGGGCCTGGCCCACAAAACTGTTTTTCTCCTCCTAGGCCTCCAGGCCTGTGATGGAAGGGGCTGCCATGAAGACTTCTGACATGTTCTGGAGATATTTTCCCCATTGTCTTGGTGATTAACATTTGGCTCCTGGTTACTTATGCAAATTTCTACAGCTAGCTTGAATTTCTCCTCAAAAAATGGGTTTTTCTTTTCTGTTGCATCATCAGTCTGCATATTCTCCAAAGGTTTATGCTCTGCTTCCTCTCAAACACTTTACCACTTAGAAATTTCTTCTGCCAGATATCCTAAATCATCTCTCCCAAGTTCAAAGTTCCACAGATCTCAAAGACAGGGGCAAAATGCTGCCAGTCTCTTTGCTAAAGCATATCAGGAGTCACCTTTGCTCCAGTTCCCAACAAGTTCCTCATCTCCATCTGACACCACCTCAGTCGGGACTTTATTGTCCATATCACTATCAGCATTTGGGTCAAAGCCATTCAACAAGTCTCTAGGAAGTTCAAAAGTTTCCCACATCTTCCTGTCTTCTTCTGAGCCCACCAAACTCTTCCAACCTCTGCCTGTTACCCAGTTCCAAAGTCACTTCCACATTTTTAGGTATCTTTACAGCAGTGCCCCACTACTTGGTACCAATTTATTGTATTAGTCCATTTTCACATTTCTATGAAGAAATACCCAAGACTGGTTAATTTATTTTTTAAAAAGAGGTTCAATGGACTCCAGTTCCACATGGCTGGGGAAGCTAACAATCATGGTGGAACGCAAAGGAGGAGCAAAGACATATCTTACATGGCGGCAGGCAAGACAGCATGTGAAAGGGAACTGCCCTTTATCAAATCATCAGATCTTGTTAGACTTACTCACTATCATGAGACCAGCACGGGAAAAAAAAGCCACCATGATTCAATTACCTCCCACCCAGTTTCTCTCATGACATGTGGGGATTATGGTGAAGCAGCATCTTTTGTCTGGGGTAATACCTGAGGTTTATTGCCTCTCACTAAGGAAATCAATGATGCAGACACACAAGGAGTGAGGTTAAGAGCAAAGGTTTAATAGGTGAAAGAAAGAGAGGAGCTCTCTGCACAGAGAGGGATCCCAGAGAAAATGGGTTGCTGCTTCCTCAATGAAATGTAGAAGGTTTTATAGATGAGCTTGAGGAGGCGGTGTCTGATTTACATAGGGCACAAAAGATTGGCCAGACAAGGTGTGCCATTTGCATAGTGCATGAAGAAGCTGGCCGCCCTACCTTAATCTTTCATTATGCAGATAGGTTCTCTACTTGGCTGGCACCATGTTGCCTGTTCCTCTACTGTACACACAGTGACAAAGAAAAGGGAAGATGAAGCTTCCATGTTGAACATACCAGGCTTCCAGGTAGCCCTTTTCTTTTTGCACAGCTGCTGGCATTTACCCATGCAAGCTTCCAGCTTGCTTATCTATGTCTGCAGCTCGATTTTTCAGGCTACTGTTTATTAGAAAAGAAATGATTTGGGGGCTGCTTTTTTTTTTAAAAGAGAAGCCTTGCCGAGGACTCCTTTACCCTCGCTATCTGCCTAAATAATTTCTTTCTAGCTCCTGTATCAATGAGGGCTACAATTCAAGATGATATCTGGCTGGGGACACAGCCAAACCATATCAGATATACCCTGATGTAATTTTCTTCATGTTTATTTTACTTGGAATTTATTAAGCTTCTTGGAAAATGTTGGGCCATTATTTCTTCAAATATTTATTTTTCTCTTAACCTCTTCTTCTAGGACATCAATTTCTTGTGTTAGGCTACTAAAACCTGTTCCAAAACTCACAAATACTGTTCTTTTTGATTTGGGTTGGTTTTTTGTTTTGTTTTGTTTTTGTCTTTTTTTCTCTGTGTTGGATTTCAGGTTGTTATTATTGCTGTGTTTTCAAGTTCACTAATCTTTTCTTCTGTAGGTAGAATCTGTTATTAATTCTCTTCATGTATTTTTTGGTCTCAAATATTGTTGTTTTCATCAATATAACTTCAATTTGGATCTTCTAAAGATGTTTTCTAAAAGTCTGTTTATCATGTGCATGTTTTCCTCTACCTTTTCTAGTCTACTGTTTATATTTATATCATTCTTTACTAATATTATTATTGATGTCTGCAACAGTTATCTAGGGCTGCCATAGCAAAGTCCACAAAACGAGCTTAAACAAAAGAAATGTATTATCTTATAGTTTGAGAGGCCAGAGTATGAAATCAAGATGTTGGCAGGGTGAGCTCCTTTTGAGGACTATGAGGGAAGGATCAATGCCAAGCCTCTCTCTTTGGCTTGCAGTTGGTAATCTTCTTTCTGTGTCTCTTCACATCATCTTCCCTTATACATATTTTTCTCTGTGTCCAAATTTATCCCTTTTAAAAGGATACCAGTGATATTGCTTTAGGAGCTACCCTAAACCTCATCTTAACTTAGCTAATTACTTTTGCAATTACTCTATTTCCAAATAAGACTCCATTCTGGGTATTGCAGTTTAGGACCTCAACATACAAATTTGGTGTGGTGGGGGATAAAATTCAATGCATACAATATTATTTCTGCATAGTTTCTATTGTTTTACTTTTTTCTGCTCATTATAGGTTGAATTTCCTATTTCTCTGAATGCCTGTTTATTTTTGTTTGGATGTCAGATGCTATGAAATGTACATTCATTATGGTTTGCTAGAGAATTTTGTATTCTCTTAAATATTTCTGGTCTTTGTTCAGAGACACACTTAAATTACTTGGAAACAATTTGATCTTTTTCATGTTTGTTTTCAAGCTGTGTTAGCTGGGTCCAGAACAATTTTTAGTCTGGTTCTTCTTTACCTCATTACTATGACAATATCCTTCTGAGGATTGTACTTGATGCTGTATGGGTGAGGAGGCATTTCCACTGTGGCTGGTGCAATCATTGAGGATGATTCTGTCAGATCCTTCCTGCTATTTTTTCTGGGCCTGATGTAGTTTCTTCATATGCATGCACTGATCAGTATTCAGCTGAAAATTCAAAGGGATCTTCCCATGGATGTCTGGAGCCTCTCTATGTAGCTCTCTCCTCTCCCTTCCTCTTCCCTATGAGTTCTAGCCACCTTGGGACACCTAGATTTTGTCTCCTCAACTTGGGTATATTGCTGAGCCTCTTTCTGCATTGCACCCTGTAAATTCCTTTAAGGCACCAAGCTGGAGCAAGTTTGGGGCTCACTTTGTTGTTTGTCCTTTTCTGTGCTTCCTATTGTCAAATATCTGAAAAAAAAAACTCATCTATTTTGTCCATTTTTTATTTTTTTTAAGTGGGAACATTAATTTGATCCTCTATGTCCTTCTGGCTAAAGTGGTCTTCAAATCTGATTTTTTATTTTCATTTAATGGCTATTTGTTGAGTGGCTACTATGTGTCAGACACTGTTCTAAATGCAGGGAAATGCATCAGTAAACAAGAGCTGATAATAATCCCAGAGAGTGTATAATGTGGGAAACCAAACACTAAAGAAACAAATATATAAGCGAACTGTCAGATGGAATTGTGTGCTAAGAAGCAAAATAAGGCAAAAAAGGCAAACAGAGAGTGCTAATGGTGAGAGAGGATTGTAATTTAAAATAAAGTGGACAGGGAAGATGCTGCAGAAAAGTAATAATTACAGCAAAGACGTGGAGGAGGCAAATTAGCAAGGCATGGAGATGTTTGGGAAAAATGCTTCCGTTTGGGGGAACAGGAATTGCAGAAGCCTTGAGGCAGGAGCATGCCAGCAGTGCTTAAAGAAAAACAAAGAAGCCAGTGTGGCTAGAATTGAGTGACTGAGGAAGGAGGGAGGGGAAGTGAGGTCAGAGTGTTCATGGCTGGGGATGGGGAGGCTGATCTTGTAAGATGTTGAAGCCCATTGTAAGCATTTTGGTTTTTATTTTGAATTATACAGCGGAGTAAAATGCTTTCACTTTTGTTGGGCAGGATCTCCTTAGCTATTATGTTAAGAACAGAAAGTCAAAGTGCAAGGGCAGATGTCAGGAGACCTTAGAATAATCTAGGCAAGAAATTCTGGTGATTGGAGACAAAAGGGGTAGCTGAAGAGGTAGTGAAAACTAGCTAGATTTTGGATATATTCTGATGGTTGACAGGATTTGCTATTATTAAGTTTTAAACTTAAGAAATGCCTCCTCCTCCGTTCAATGAAGGTTCAATATTACCTTGTAATACTACAAATAGAAGAACTAGAAGTTCATACTCTTTATGCTATTTTATTATGCTAGGCTGAACCCTGTGGGAGAGTCTAAAGGCTTCCTTCAGAGACAGTGACAGAAGCAGCCCTTAATGTGCTTCTCCTAGCCATATAAATCTGCCATAGACTTCATTTTTATTACACACAGATCCCAATAAGTCTGTTTTGTAGTGCTTTTGACTACCTGAAACAGTAGGAAGACTATTTTTTAATCAATGTGCAAATGAAGAGGAGTTTATATTTTCTTCCAAATCTGACCTTGAATATTCTTTACAAACACCTAGGTGGTATTTTAAAACTGTCAACAAAATGAGTTCTTAAAAGTTATCCATGTACTTAAGCATTTGGGGGCCTTTCTGATTCTTTTTTTTTAGCTTATCTGTATTTGATTATATTTGTTTGGGGTTTCAGAATGTACCACCTCCAGTTTTGCTATTTAAGTCAAATATGGCTTGTTTTAATAATATCTCTGAAGGCTTGATCATTTATTCATTTATTTATTCATTTCATTTATTCATTCATTAAACAGACATTTATGGAGGGATGCAGTGGCTCACACCTATAATCCCAGCACTTTGTGGGGCTGAGTGGGACTATATCCTGCACCCAGGAGTTTAAGACCAGCCTGGGCAACAAAGTGAGACCCTGTCTCTACAAAAAATTTAAAAATTTAAAAAATTAGCTGCGTGTGGTGGTGTATGCCTGTAGACCCAGCCAACTTGGGAGGCTAAGGTGAGGGGATTGCTTGAGCCCAGGAGTTCAAGGCTGCAGTGAGCTATGGTGCCATTGCACTCCAGCCTGGGTGACACAGTGTCTCTAAAAACAAAACAAAACAGACATGTATTGAACAACTACTACATATCAGCCTCTATGCTGTGCGGTGAGAGATAAGCTACTTCTTAACTACACATTGCAAATTCCTAGTCCTCAAGGAATATGTTAATACATATAGAATTATATATATATAATATACGATGTGATAAAAGTTAGGAAAGCTAGTAGTAACCTGCTGGCATGGGAAAATTTAGGAGTAGTTTTCATGCCAGTTTTGGGGATATGAGTTTTCCAATTGGAGGGTTGGTAGTACAGGATAAAAGAGTGAAGAATGGACATTCCTGTGACAGCAATGTGCATAAAGGCTGTGGGGTGAGGGAAATCATGAGGCACTGGGGACCAGCAAGAGCTTCAGAATCTTTGGAGCTCTCCATTAGGCTACAGAGCAGGGCTACTAAGGAGTCATGCATAGGACAGATTATGAGAAAGGTTGCTCTGACTGCAGTGTGGACAACGCATCATAGGATGGCAAGATCAGAGAAAGGGAGACCTGTTAGGAGGCTGATGCAGTTGCCTGGGAAAAGGATGCTTATAGCCTGAAATAAGGACTGCCAGGAAGAGAATTGGAGAATTTCAAAAGATAAGAGAGAGTCCAAAGAATCGGTGTAATTGGATGTGGTTTGTGGGAAAGAAAAACGTAAATAAAAATCCATGTTTTCTGGCTGAGACACAAGGTAAAATAACAGTGCCATTGAGATATTGGGCATAGATGGAGAAATAGATTTTGATGACCTGTGATGAATTCAGTTTGGAACAAGTTTAGTTTAAGCTGTCTGTGGATATCTATCTGAAGATGTCCACTGGTTTTATTCACATAGGTCTGGACCTCAGGAGAGAAATCCTAGCTTGAAATATATTTGAGGGTAAGAGCATAGAGATAGTCATTAGAGCTTTGAGGGTGGAAGACATCACAGAAGAGGAGAGTCTAGAGGATTGAAGATGGGCCTCTGACATTTTAAAGGATTCACAAAGAGGAACCAGCAAAGGAGACTGTGATGTATCAGCCAGCAAGGTAAAAAGAAAATCATGGTATGAGAATGGAACTGCCCAAGGGGTTCTTGCTGCCTGCTGCACAAACAAAGACCACAGCATTGCAGTAAAGAAAGTTTAATTGACATGAGGCCAGCCATGTCACAGGGGAGACAGCTAATACTCAAAGCAATCCCTCCGAAGTCCTGTCGTTTTCAAAGGCAATTTGGGGAACGGAGTGGGAGTGGTCACAGAATGGGTGCTTGCTGATGACTGGTTGTGTTGGAGATGAAATCATAGGGAGTCAAAGCTGTTCACCTGAGCTGAATTGCTCCTCGGTGTGGCCACAAGGGCAAGGTTGGGGAGTCCACATGGGGCCATCAGATCCAGGTGGAGCCAGGGATGTCAGACATGCAAAAAAAAAAAAAATCCTGAAAACATATCTCAAAAGGCCAATCTACAGTAGTGGTGTTATCTGCAGGAATATCTTGTGACAAGTGCACATACCTTAGCAGAATCAGGCTCCTCTCTTCCTTGTAGCTTGGTGGACTTCATTAGCTTTGCAAAGATGGTTGATGGTTGAGTTTTAGAGAAGGGCTATTATCATTTAAACCATAATCTAAATGTCTTCCAAAGTTAGCTTGGCCCAAAAGCCCAAGAATAATTCAGGGAAGGGCAAGACGGGGGTGGGTTAGATCATATCTCTTTTACTGCCATAATTTTCTTATTGTTAAATTTTTTGCAAAATCTGTTTTAAGGGCAATATGGAAGTGTGGAATCTGAAACAGGTAAGGACTTCCAGAAGTTGGGATAAGTCAACAGTGTTAAATCATGATGAAGACTCGGGTAAGAGGAAGCCTGCAGAGCCATTGCGTCTAGCAAAAACAAAGTCATCCCCTGTTCTTAACAATAGTAATGTGAATGAAGTAAGGAGCGAGGAGGCCATATTCATTCACTGAGTGAACGGCTATAAGCAAGTGGAGAGAGCTGATGTATACTGCAAAGGAAAAGAGAGCAAAGGGCCAAAGCTCACGTGGGATGTGAGGCTCATGAAAGCCTCTGTTGTTGCAGTTGTTTCTTGAGGTGGGAAAAAGGTGAACTTGGCTAAATGCTGATTAGAATGAGTTGTATGAAAGGAACAACCGTAGTTGTTGAGAAGCAAGGAGGTGCCTGATTAAATAGTGTTTCTGAGGTAGCAGCAATGGTCAGACTCCAGAACATCTGTGGAGGGAGTAGCCACACCTAAAAGGAAATGTACTTTTGAAAAGTTCAGGCATGGGTTAAAGGTGGATACTTATTATGGATTGAACTGTGTCTCCCCCAAATTCATGTATTGAAATCCTAATGCCTACTGCCTCAGAGTGTGACCTTATTTGGAAATAAGGTCATTGCAGATGTAATTGTTAAGATGAGGTAATACTGAAGTAAGGTAAGTCCCTAATCCAATATGTTTGATATCCTTGTAAAAAGAAGAGGACAGGCATGGTGGCTCATGCTTGTAACCCCAGCACTTTGGGAGGCCAAGGGGGGCAGATCTCTCAAGGCCAGGAGTTCAAGACCAGCCTAGCCAACACGGCGAAGCCCCATCTTTACTAAAAATACAAGAATTAGCTGGGCATGGTGGTGCATGCCTGTAGTCCCAGCTACTCAGGAGGCTGAGGCAGGAGAATCACTTGAGCCCAGGAGGCAGAGGCTGCAGTGAGCCGAGATCATGGCACTGCACTCCAGCCTAGGCGACAGGGTGAGACTCTGTCTCAAAATATAAAATAAAACAAGATAAAGGGGGAGGCTGGTGTGGTGGCTCATGCTTGTAATCCCAGCACTTTTGAACCAGGAGTGTGAGACCAACCTGAGCAACATGGCAAAACCCCATCTCAACAACATACTATATATATATACACATATATATATGTAAAATACATATATATACATATATATAGTATACATATATGTATGCATGTATCTCCAGGTGTGGTGGTGCATGCCTGTAGTCCCAGCTACACAGAAAGCTGAGATGGGAGAATCTCTTGAGCCCTGGGGAGGTCAAGGATGCAGTGAGCCCTGATTGCACCACTGTACTGCTGCCTGACCAACAGAGCAAGGCCTTGTCTCAAAAAAAAAATTTTTTTTTAATAGTAGGGGGTGGGAATTTGGACACTAACACGCACACACAGAGAGAAAGCCATGTGGTGAAGGCAGAGATCCGGAAATGTAACAGAAGGTGAAAAAAAAGCCAAAGATTGCCAGCAAACTACCTAGGAGAGACATGGGACAGATTTTCCAAGACCACCTTCAGAAGGAATCAACTCTTGATTTGACACTTCTAGCCTCCAGCACTGTGAGAGAGTAAGTTACTCTTGTTTAAGCCACCCAGTTCGCACTTTGTGACGGCAGCCCTAGGTAACTAACTTGGTGCCAGTGAAATTAAGTTTGCCTGTTGAACGACAGAAAGTCAAGGGAGTACTGACCTGCTGCTTTTACTTTTATTGAGAACTTGGACCCAATGTTATCTCTGGGGAGTCTTTGAGGAAGGTGGCTTGGGACACTTGGAGATAAATGGAGAAGACTTGAAATAACCATTCTGAACGATGGAAGATAGCAGTCTAAAAGGAGCTATAAGAATGCTGGGCAGTACTGAGACTCCAGTTGAGTTTGGACCTCAGGGATTTACTCTGTGTGTGTGTGTGTGTGTGTGTGTGTGTGTGTGTTTTGGGGGGTTTTGTTTTTAAAGAGTTCTTCCAGTGGCACTCCATAGTCCAGTGTGATTATTTTGGGAATGTATTTTCCACCACTGAAGTCAAAGACAACTATCTTTTTCTGCCTGCCTGACTTTCTCTAGACCCTAGTCCTTAGCAAAGGTACAAAGCAATAAAACTATCTTATTCGTAGGGAAGGCCATTACAATTATTCAGCAGGCTCTTTGCCCATGTGCCTCTTACATTCTTCCACCACCAACTAATCCCTGGGGTTTAGCATATAAAATCCATGACTAAAAAACATTTTTCTCTTTCATCATCAGCTTTCTCACAGATTTGGTGGCTCTGAGCTGTACTCTGGAGCTGAAATATCTCCTTAAGGCATTTTTCTTCATCCTTAAGTTCAAGGATGCCTTAAGAGGCTTGTTTTCTTTTATCATGAATATGAATCAAGCCACAGCAGGGTCTGTAACTAACCAGTACTAAGGAAATACAACAACATGGTTGATGTCGGAAAATTTTCCATTGCAAACCTCACAAGAGTACATTTTTTTTCCACACATAGATCCATTTCTTAAGGTAAAATATGGCAATGGATGTGAATCATGTGAAACTAATGTGAAATACAACAGAAAAATAGGACTCTGATGTTTATGAAATTTGTATTATTCCCACTGCTAAGTAAGCCAGTTTCATTTTTAGATCCCATCCTCTGAGTAAGCAGCAAAGTTCAAAGCCTGCCAAAAAAGTGATGAATTTTTCAGATGTATTGCAGGAGAATTGTAGCTGCTAGGTAATGTTTATTAGGGAAACGGAGGAAAAGGCTGGAGCCTCGGACACCTTCAGAAAGAAAACAACCAGGAGTAATGGTCAGAGCAAGACAAAAGCGACAGTGTCTGATGGTTTGTGCTGGCCTCAGAGGATCATGCGAATGCTGTTGACAACATTCCCGTGAGTACCCCTCCCCCTGCCCCACACTGAAGAAGTCAACAACCAAAGCCCTGACAGCAGGGTCTCGCTGCCCAAGGCTCCAAGGGCTCTTTAATGGGGGAAGCTATCCAATTAGAAGATACTTAGGGATAGATCCGCATTCGAACTAACTCCAACATCAGTGGAAGTAGGTCCAACCCTGCAACAGGTTTACTTGCGACCTCTGTGTGTAAAATGTTTTCTTTTAGCGGGAGAGGGGAGATGGTACTCTGGATTCTCATTCTTTATCCATGACCCTGCGTGCTCATACATATACCTCAAACTCTAAGCATCCATCTTATTCACACCACTCTCTCCAAACTCTAATTTGATCATAACAATAAGGCTGCAATGTCATTTAGAGACAATTTAATCCATCCTCTCCCATTCCACCCTCTCCCTCCATATACATAATTATCACCACTACTACCATCATTATTTTATAGAAAACAAAATAAAAACTGAAGCCCAGGATTTAAATAACTTGACCACATGGCTTATTGCTGACAAAACTAATATTAAACCTATATATTTTGATTCTGTATTCATAGATCTTTCTACAGCACCATGCAAAATGATTCAGAGACTGGAGATCAGTGATCAGCAAGAAGGATCCACTGGAACAGGCTCAGTAAACTCTGATGTTACAGAAACAGCTCTGATCTCTATGTCACTTGTATAATGGTCTCTTCCAATCTAGGCTAAACCTTTCCATGAGCAGATATTTCAGAAGATGGATTTCATTTTATCCATACTGCATAATTTATTTGAAAATTCTTTCCTATATTGAATTTTATTTAATCCTTACTACAAACCTGTGAGAAAGAGAAGTTTGGTCTGATTTGGTGTTATTAGCTCCAATTTAGAGATGAGGAAAATGAAGTGCAGAGAAAAGTGGTAGGCCCAAGTTCACAAGGTTTATAATTATTAGGACTGAGATTGGATCCCATCATTTACTGGCTTCTAGCCCAATATTTTCCTACTACTCAACAGATATTCATTAAATTCTTACTATATATCAGGGCCAACACCAGGGGCTGAGGCGTTAGGGATCTAGCTAGAAGATGTCTGATTTCAAAGATTTAGGAAACCTGGCAGGAAATCAGATAAGTAAACAAATGAATTATATTCAGGAAAAAGAGAATTATTTACTTGAGTCCACCGAATAAGTCATTTAGTTACTCTGAGCCTTTGCTTCCTCATCTGCGATAATAATTTCTTTGTAGGGTTATTTAGAATATATGCAACATAGAATATATGCAAATTATGATAAAATAATAGCCAAATTTTGAATATGTGAAAATTTCATTTTCATACCTACAATAGAATAAAGCTCTGAAGCTCTGAGAGCAGGAACAAGATGCTTACATTTGAGGGCAGTGAGTGAGAGAGTTCCAGGCAAAATTGCTCTGACAAAACAGAAATTTTTCTTCACTGAACTTACAAGAACCAACTTCCCACTGATTTATACAATACCCTGTTAGCCCCTGTAATCTTTAGGGGTAGGGACCAAAGCCTGTAGGGTGTCTCCATACAGTATAATAGATCTTGGAGAAATCTATTCTGACTTGAAATTTGCTCACATGCTGAATGAATAGAATACATTGGTTACTTTCTCTGATTCTGAGCCGTGGAGGGATGGAAAAGCATAATTATCCCAATAAATAACATAGCATTATAAGTCAATAATGGGATGGCACCTTCCTGGCAGCTGGATTGTAATCGTGTGAATTCAGACCTTGAATTTGCCAAGGTGCTTGTTACTGCAGGGTTACCATGGGCTTATTACATTCTTTTGGTCTGGAACATGGCTGTCTCTGCAGCTGAGTTCATTAGGTAAACAGTTGGTGTAATTGATAGTGTGAATACCACTTCATTTCCTGCTGCTCTAAGAGAATTTGCTTTGAAGTAGAAGAAAATGACCCGTTCTGCTACTGTGAGTTCTGGCTAGTTTTCCTCAAGGAGCATACTTTAGGCTGCGTGTTTGCAAATTGTCTTCTTCCCTTTAAGAGAGAGGACCATGGGAGGGGCCCTATCAGTTCCTCTCTTATGGCGGGGTGGGGCTTCCAAGGTCACATCTCACTTGGCTATCGACAGTTTGACAGAGAGCTTCCCAGACCTCCCTGGAAAGCCGTGGCAATGCCAGAATAGATCAGTAGGTCGATTAGGAAGAAAAAACATGATAAGCATTTTTACTGCTGTCAGCCCAAGACCGAGATTTCTGAATGTGGACAGAGGGTCGTCCTGTTTCATGGGGCTTAAAACACATTCAATTAAGAAGAAATTGAATTTCTTTTTGGGAAAAAGAAAGGAATATACAATTCTACTGGATGGGAAGAAATACTTTAACTTGTAAATTAATTTGTACATTCAAAGCAATTTCAATAAAAACCTAAGAACGGCTTGTTTAACTTGACAAAATTATTCCACATCATGTCCAAAAATGTATAATAAAATATGCAAATTTTGAATAATTTAAATAAGACATGACTTTCACTTGCAGAAAATAAAATATACTACCAAACAACAGTTGTTAAACAATGTGTTTCTGGGACTAGAATAGACAAACGTATCACCAGAAATGAACGATTCCAAATGAAAAGAGACCCAAATTCATAGGGGAATACAGTGCAAATAACATTATTTGACATCAGAAATTACTATTTTGTTTTGCCTTCTTGGATATCAGGATTGGGGAGAGCAGTAGCATGATGAGGATAATCATATCAATGGGTAACTAATATTCATCATAAACCGTTTAACAGCACAGAATGCCTGAAGGAGACTTAGGAATTTATGTTTTTTCTTTTTAGTGCAGTGAATGTGGGCATTTTAAAGAATGATACTAAAAGCAAGTTACATAAATGGAAAGATTATTTGGTCCACAAAAATAAATGGAAATGTGAGTTTCAATTTTGAAAATAATTTAAAATTATATGTTAACCTGGGAAAAATATTTGTAACATATATTATAAAGGACTCCTAGTATGCAAAGAGCCTAACAGAACAATCAGGAAAAGATAATTTTCCTTATTAGGAAAAGATAAACAATTCAATTTTTAAAATGGGCAAAGAACTGAAGAGGAAGTTCACAATAAAATGCATAAAAGCACAAATATTCACACGAAAAATTGGTTTAACTTCACAAAGTAATAAAAAAGAAAACAATAATGACATTATTCTTGCTTATCACATTGACAAGCATAAAATATACTTTTAATAATCATTGTTGAGGAAGTAGCAGAATGCACAGCTGATAGAAGTGTAAATTGATAATGCATTTATGGGTGGCAATAAGCTGGGAATTTGAAAAATGTTTATGCTTTTTAATCCAGCAAGTTCCCTGCTTGGCATTTCTCCTGTCCAGACTATCATAGGTAATCACAAAGATTTATGTGTTAGTAATTTAAGCACAATGTTCATAATTTAGAAACAATAAAAAAGGTCTCCCAACATTGAACTGGTGGGGTAGTACGATGTAATGCAAGGAAAACCAGGCAACTATTGTAAAGTACAGTATAGAAGAATATGTAATAATATGGAAAATATACTTTAGTAAATTACCTGAAAAAAAGTTTACACACCTACATGATTACAATGATTTTCTCTTGGTAGTGAGATTACTGTGATTTTTTTTCTTTTTATACTTTCTTGCACTTTCAAAAATTTCAACAGTGAACATCTAATGCATTTAAAATGTATAAACCATGATGTCCTGTTGTATTTGCTTTTTAGATAACTAGTATAGAAAAATTCAAAGTGAATTTGAATTTGTATCTGACCTTACAGTCAGAGCCTGAAGTGACCATCTACCTATTCCATTACAGTGGTGGTGGTGGTTTGTGCTTGCCCCAGGTGCTTTGTGCTAGTCCCCAGGACTACAGGGTACTTCAGGTAGCGGACATTCCAATTGTGGCTGCTAGGGTGGACCTATACCTATGATCTCGACCTGGATCATCAGAGCATCCCTCTCCTAGCCAAATGATTGGGTCATAAATAGGCAAGGGACATATATGCCAGCTCATCAAGTCCCATTGGACTAATCCTAGAATTTTGCTTGGATGACCAGAAAGTCAGTGTTCTCTTTCTTATTCAACTGGACTTAGAGCTGTGAAGTGTCTTCAACTGTCACTGAAATAAATCTTTCCAAAAATGAGGCCAAGAAGGAAAGACAGAAAGCAGAGGGATGGGGAGATAATGAATCCCCATGACGTCACCTAAGTCTTTGATCAGTTCACACCTGAAACTCAATTGACTCCTCCCTGCAACAGCAACAACAACAACAGAAACAAAACGAAACAAAAAACAATGTTTCGGTTAAAAGAGAAAAAACAAAAAGCAATGCTTTTAACCACTTTAGGCTGGTTTGGGGTTGGTGTCTACCACTTGCAAATGAGAGATATAATCAACACAGAATTCAAAGAGCTTGCAACTGATCACTCAAAAATAAACCAGAAAAAATTTTAAGGACTAGGATAAGGTATTCAAAGTGAGAACAGTTCACCTTTATCACCTACCTCTTCCAAGCTGAAACATCCAGCCAAGCTGGACCAATGTCAATAGGCTTCCCAGGCTCTACTACCACCATTTAACTAGTTCTAGTAATACAAATAAGAGACACTCACCAAAAATTGTAAGAGACCTCCAAATCTTCCTGCAACACTGATTGAAAAGCACCTACATCATTCAGATAAATTCTGTAATGGCATGGGGCTACAGGCTTGCTGAAAATCTTTAACTAGCAATGTTTCTTGTGAAGCATACGTGCAGCTTAGACAAGTGTTTCTAAACGTCAATGTATTACTAAAGTTCTACCAAGAAAGCAAAACCACTATGAGTAATATGGAGTAAGTGGGTTTATTAGAGGCATTGAATCCCTTAGAACTAAGGAATGAACCGGGAAGTAGAGTTGGAGAATTAGAGAAAAGTCACTAATGAACCTCCCTTCCTGAAGCTTTGACATGCAATGTCCATTGGTGAGGACCAGCTGGAGCTTCCAGGGAAATCTTAGAAACCAGTGGGAATGAGAAGGGGTGACAGTGAAGTCTATGGAAGGCTACTGCCTCTGTGTCTGGATGCGGGCTGAGAGTTCCTGTGATGGAAAGGATGACACTTCTGTCTTTCCTGCGAAAGAAGAGCTGGATGTAAAGTGGGAGAGAACTAAGAAAGACTGGAACCCAGGGGACTATATTTGTCTGTCTCATGGCAGCTATGGAGACCCTTGGAGAGCAAAGGGTGCTGTTTCACTTCTGCCTTGTAAATCTCATGGAGATTTCTCTTTTGGCCAATTCTAATTTGAGGCCTTACAGCAAGGAGACCCTGGGAAATGTAGTTCCAGCTTGCCAAGGTGACACTTGCAAAACCAGCATAGACTTGGATACAATCCACCTGAAGATATATTCAAATGCAGATTCTGATTCATTAGCTCTGCAGGGAAGAAGGGGACAGGGAAGGCTGAAATTCGGTACTTTGAGTAACTTGGTCCCTTTGATGAAAGGAAAAATAAAAGCACATTAATGAGCATCAGAACAAGTGAGGAAGCTATTGCCAGTTTCATTTTATTTTATTTTAGAAATAATAAATACCACTTAAGCATCCCTCATGAGAAAGTAGAAAATTGGCTCATTTGTCATGAACAAATGGCAATTTAAAAAATTCTTAATCTTTTGCTTAATACTACGTTAAAAGAGACTATGGCAACCACTCCTCTCTACTTAAGACTGAATATTTGGACTTATCTTTGATCCAAATGACCCTTTGCCACCTGGCATTACATCAGTTTTTTTGTAGGGTGCTTGTTTCCATCTTTTCTCCCTTGGTCGAAAGCAACAAGACCAAATGCAGAAACCTACTGTTAGCAGTGAAAAGGAATTTTTTTGAGTATGCATTTCATCAACTTGCTTCTTTGTGAGAAGTTGCCCTAGATTTTGATTTGTGGAGTTCATGACTAAGTGACAAATTAGGGCACAGAGATCATATTATATAAGAGATGAGTTATCTGAGTAATAAGCACATGGAAATAGCATTTACATATTTAATGATCATTTTATTCTATGGCAATTTTGCATTAAATATTCAGAAATAATGTTCTCTTTACTCATGTAAAAGCCTTTTCTCAAGTGCATTATTATTACTCTGGGAAAAGAAACTCTATTATGCCATTATGTGGCATGTGATGGCATTTAAGCCTCCTTTCTATGTCAGTCACCTGGAAGTCCTCCTCTCTGCCAGCCTTATGGGGTCACCTTTCACTGCAATAGTGAGGTGAAATGGCTGGAACTCCACTCTCATGTGACCAGGAAACCCCATTCCCAGTTTCTCCATCCTCGACCTGCCATTGCACCAAAGACTTTCAAGGGCTTTTGATTCTTCTTATCTCTTTTTGTTCCCTTGTTATATTTCAGTGTTATTCTTATTTTCTCCTGAAGCTCACATTTTGTGACTATTCTTTTCACTTCACCCCATTACCAACCTACAGAATACTGACTCTTTTTGGTTTTGTTTTGCTTTGTCTTCAAAACTCAATTCATGAAAGCCACTTGTGATTAGTAGAAAGATTTCTACTAACTAACTTGGTGTACAAGTGAGGCTAGAGATAACAGCACAGCTAAGCACAGCAGATAACTTTAAATAGAGCATTGGACCACCATGCTCTACAGTGAATTTCTGTTTCACAGGTTTCTCTCCCCAAGGCCCAACACCCTCACCGTGGTCTCAGCCTTCCCTGTAGTGTCTGCTTTTACCTCCACTATCCAGCAGAGCATCTCATCCATCACGATGATTTCCTGAAACTCTACAGTGTCTTCCACTTTACCAGGCAGAGTGGCGTGGCTGTCTCTCGTGAGCCCTGCTTAACTAGGCCATACCTGAGTGCTTCCTAACTCTGGCCAGAATGACCCATCAAGACGTCTTGCTACACATACACAAATGTTCCTCATCTCAGTAGGAAGGACTCTTACTACAACTGATATGTCATCAATGCAGTCAATCCTTGAGCAACACAAGCTTGTACAGGTCCACTTATATGTGGGTTTTCTTCTGTTTCTGCCACTCCTGAGACAGCAAGACCATCCTTCCTCATCCTCCTTCTCCTCAGCCTCCTCAATGTGAAGACAAGGATGAAGACCTTTGTGATGATCCACTTCTTAAGCAATAGTAAATATATTTTCCTCTCCTGATTATTTTCTTAATTGTATTTTCTTTTCTCTAGCACACTTTACTATAGGAATAAAGTATATACTACATAGCACATATAAAATATATGTTAACCAACTGTCTATGTGATGAGGAAGCCCTCTGGTCAATAGTAGGTTATTAGTAGTTAAATTTGGGGAGAGTCAAACGTTATAATTTTTTGTACCGTGTAGGGGTCGGTGCCACTAACCTCTGCATTATTCAAGGATAAACTGCAATTGTTTTGTTTGTTTCTCTATTACATTGTTCTCTCAGAAAAACCTTTTTTTCTCTCTCTCTCTCTCTTTTTTTTAGAGACAGAGTCTTGCTCTGTCATCCAGGCTGGAGTACAGTGGTGCCATCTTGGCTCACTGCAAACTCGGCCTCCCAGGTTCAAGTGATTCTCCTGCCTCAGCCTCACAAGTAACTGGGATTACAGGCATGCATCATGATGCCCGGCAACTTTCTGTATTTTCAGTAGAGATGGGGTTTCACCATATTGGCTAGGCTGGTCTCGAACTCCTGACCTCAGGTGATCCAACTGCTTTGGCCTCCAAGAGCGCTGGGATTACAGGTGTGAGCCACCATACCCACCCTCTCATCAAAACCTTTGCATCCCCTGCAAGGGCATCTACCCCTTAAATTTGTACCCCAAGAGATGTGTGGGAGTTCAGGAAAGACAGAAACACATCATTTTCTGAGAAAGCCTGAATTATTCAAGTTGATCCCCAAAAGAAGATGGTTTACAACAATGCACTTGCATCATTTATGTGTTTTACACCATGAGTAACACATTTAAGCTTTACTATGAAGTGAGCTGCTCACACTCCCCATGCAAGATCTCTACTATTACAGCTCTTATTTTCTTCTTCTTTCTTAGGGAACCTCGTTTCACAGAGTGGGAGTTACTAGCAGGCTTTCGGAGAGGGAAGCATAGGTGTTCAGCATCCCCTTAATGGCAGGGCTTAGAGACAAGAGCACTTCTCATTCTGAGGCTGGCCGGCTCTTTTCTATAGGAAGCTTTCCCACCAACACCCCCATTCAGAGCAGGGCAATGTTCCTTCTATTTTGGGCACTCTGTGCAGCCGGCATTCCTCATCAGAGCTCTGCATGCCCTTTCCATACCTGGAGCCCTTACCAGCAGGCTCTGGGACAATGCTGAGTTCCCAAAACATGGGTGGCTTGGTTTCCATTCTTCTGTACCATTTTCTATTCCAAACAGACTCCAGGTTCCTAAGTACAAGACGAATGGGCTGCAGCTCTTCTGTTCATGGCCATTTGCCTCAGAGTTGCAGCAGAGTGGACGGCACCGGAGTGGTGGTCAAGATTGGCATAACATCTTGGTGTCAGGGACACAATCTCATTGCTGAATCTGACCTGCAGTGACTTCCACTTCCTGCGTCTGCTTTGGACTTTCAGTGCTGACCTTGCTGTTCTAGATTTTTCCTAAGGACAGCCAATTCTGCTCTCAAATGTCTTTATCCTAATTTAACTTACCTGGAAAGAATACTTCAAGAATTTCTATAAATCTCCTGTGCCATTCCAGTTCATTTTATTCCAAAGTGTTCCCAATAAAATCGTCTCAGAAATACTTTGTTCTGCTATATATTTGACAGCCCCTCTATACATTCCTTTGCAGTAATCACTCTAATATGTGTATCCCTCAGTGGTTTTTCTCCTTACATTCAGTCAGAGTAAAAAATTTGTACCTATAAATGCTGCCTATATTTCATCCTAACAAACATTTGTGTGCTCCAAGTCAGAAATCTCATGGCACTGAGGCATTTGAAGTTCTATGCCCAAGATCTCAGGATAGAGGCTCCTAGCTTTTCTATCTCAGAGATGTGCCAATGTTGTCACAGATGCTTGGTGTATTTCTTTCCATGTTTCGATATGCTCTTCTCTAATTTCTGCCACTTTTAAGACAATCACCAGCTTGGGGTTGTATGCAGTCTATATCAACTAGATTAGGCCACTAGGGATCCAGTCTGAAACCTTCTATTTTCAAAAAATAATCATTTTTCTTCTGTAAGAAATTCTGTGTCTATAGATGTTGACATGAAGTGATTTGCTCGTTAGCTTTCTTCCTTGCAATTTAATTGGGCTGTGTGTGTTCTCAACAGAACATTCTCTGCAAAGTTGGAAGACCAATTTCAGAGAAGTTTTCAAGTGTTCATGTCAGCCTTGAGACTAAGGTGAGACAATAAGGTCCTTGCTCAGGAGCGAAATAGAAGAGAACACCGAACATTACACTAATCAAGATAAATGGTGTGTTTGATAAACACTATTTAATGCAATACATGAAACAATCCAAATTAATGCAGAAATCCATGGTGAACATAATACCAAAGTTTTACATAAAGGCAGGATCAATGTTACTGGTGTTTCTTCATGCCTCAGCCCAAGTATGGCTTGGCACATCACTGGGACAGATCCTGACTTTATTTAAAATGTTAGTATTTTGTTGAAGTTGAATTTTTTGCTTTGATTTGATTTTTTAAATACTGCATTAAATATTTATCTTGTTTTGGAAGCCAAGGTAAGTATGACACTCACCTAGCCCCAGTCTCAGCTCTGATTGATTTTCCTTTTAGGTGATAACTCGGGGGCCAGCACAGCTCAGGCCCTGGCTAGTTGAACTGCAGGACATTATGGGGGAGTACTAGACCTTAAGGTTTGAGAATAATGGCAAGGCATTGTAAAACAATGAAGCAAAACAGAAGAGTTAACATCGGACATTGTGGTTTGCATGAGATTTATCTCTCTTCATGGTCCTCCACATATTGCTAAACTTTTGTGTTCTTCTTCTTCCCCATCATGGATACTTTGGTAGCTGTCTTTCCATGACCAAAATAGCAAATTAATGAATTTATTTAACCAAAATGTGTTATTTCCCACGAAGAAATCAGAAAACCCATTTTTAAGTGAATATTTTTCTGGCTATGACACTTTTTTTTTTTTTTTTTTTTGAGATAGAGTCTTGCTCTATCGCCCAGGCTGGAGTGCAGTGGCGTGATCTCAGCTCACTACAACCTCCACCTCCCGGGTTCGAGCGATTCTCCTGCCTTAGCCTCCCAAGTAGCTGGGACTACAGGTGCCCACCACCACGCCTGGCTAATTTTTGTATTTTTAGTAGAGACGGAGTTTCACCATGTTGGCCAGGCTGGTCTCAAACTCCTGACCTTGTGATCCTCCTGGCTATGGCACATTTTTTAGCAAAAATTTGTGCCCACCCACTAGTGGCAGGCACTGGTAATACAAAGATAAATAAAACTTGCTTCTGGCCTGGAGGCAGTGATACTGCCTCCATGGTCCTCAATCAGGCTGTGCCAAAATCTGTCCCCTAGACGGAATGTAGCTGAGTGTCTAAAGGTCGTGCCTGGCATCTATATTGTAGTCAGGTTCCCAGTTGATTCCGACTCACAGCAAGAACTGAACATTGCTGTGTTAGCTGATGAGCAAACACAAATAATTGTCAAAGAAGACAATGTGTTCTGACAAAAAGCCAAGTGGAATAGAAACAAAGTGGAAGTAAGGATTAGTTCTGCCTGGGGTTGGGAAGGTTTTTACAGAGGATGCAACACTTGAGTGAGACCCTGAAAGATGAAAAGATATCGCTAAGTCACCCATTACACTCTGGACACTAAAGAAGTGTTTGTTTAGCTTTGACAGAGCAAAGTGACTGCATGAGTCGGGACCTGAAATTACCTACAGCTTGCTCAGCAGAACACTGGGCATGCCAAATGCCTGTGTGTGTGCATATATGTGTGTAGTGTGTGTGTGTGTGTATTGGAGGGAGATGCTGAGATGTGATTCTGTGGTCTGATGTGTCTTTAAAAGGCTGCGTATTTATTTCCCTTTTGGGAGATACATGTTCCATATTAGCATATTAAAGGCTCTAAGACAAGGGTCCCCAACCCCTGGGCTGTGGACCAGCCCTGATCCATGGCCTGTTAGGAACTGGGCCACACAACAGGAGGTGAGCGATGGGCAAGCGAGCTTTACCACCTGAGCTCTGCCTCCAGTCAGATCAGCAGCTATATTAGATTTTCATAGGAGCACAAAACCTATCGTGGACTGCACATGCAAGGGATCTAGGTTGCATGCTCCGTATAAGACTAATGCCTGATGATCTGAGGTGGAACAGTTTCATCCCAAAACCATCCCTCTGGACCCCCTCACTGGGCTGTGGAAAAATTGTCTTCCACAAAAGAGAATCCACCAATGGTCCCTGGTGCCATAAAGATTGGGGACCACTCCTCTAAGGAACCCTATAGTGACAACTTTGGCATCAAATGTATATAACATTCATTTGTTCAAAATCTCTTTTTGTTTTGCTTTCTTTTGTTTTCGCTGAATGCCTTAACGTTTTAGACCTAACTAGTGTCCTATGAAACACACTTAGAAAATATTGGCAGAGACCAGAAATTCCCAATTGCTTCTCTGCAGAACAGCTGTTTCAAAATTAGACTACACGGTAACCACAATAGGAAAAATAAAAACAAGAAAGATCATCTAAACTTCCATCAGCAACTGCTGACAGTTTTGTTTTGCTTTCCATTCCTTTCTCTTCCTGGTTCTTATAAACAACTTTAAAATTTGTAATCAAAACATAGGTGATAGTTTATGTTCTTGTTTTCTCACTATCATTTAACTGTAAATCTCTTTTCTTACTATTCCATGGTTTTAATAATAATAATTTTTACTAATCCATCAAGAAAGTATCATCATTTGTATACCATCCCTCTTTGTGTGACTCTAAGGTCAATCCCAACGGTTCTGCAATTATAAATAATTTTGCAGCCCAAAAACAGGTAAAAACATATCTTCTCTTTAGAGTTATTTCCTTAGAATAAATTCCCAAATGTATGATAACCCAGTTATGGGATCCGAACATTATTATGCTGGTGGAAATATTTGGTCTTGATGGAATTAATACATTTGTATTTCTGGAGTGAAGTTAAGAAATGGATGAGATTCTCAAAAGCTGTCAAGCCATCTCTTACATGATTTACCTGTTGAAATCGGATTTCCAAGTGGACATATGCAAAATACAGAAAGAGTCCTCATACTCGGAGAGAACAGAGCCTTTCCAATACCGTTTATTTAACTGTTGAGTTTATAGAGAGAGAGAAGCTGTATATTTGAATCTCCATAATTCTTAAACACCCTGCCAACCTCTGTCCTTGCTTTCTCCTGGTGTCCCTAACCCCAGGAGCCATTTATTTCTGGCATTGAGGTACTTAGATGTTACTACCCACTCTCCAACTCTGGAACTGGAGATAAATGCCAATTTAGGATATATCTTTTAAATAGAGGACTGCCTGTGGTTGAAAGGCTTTAGTATCTCATCTCTGTAGCTGTAGAATTTTAGATTTTAATACCCAAAAGAAGAACCAAAACCAGGAAAAAAATTGTATTTTCTTGTTAAAATTCAATCTGAACAGAGTATGGGTACATGAATATGAGTACAATTACACTTTAAGTTTGAGTTGTCAATGAGAAAGTTTGCAAAAGCAATGATAATTCCAAGGGGCCTTTCTGACCCTCTGGAGCAGATGAAAGTAAAAGCACCCTATCTTATAATTCTGGAACTGAGCAGAAGGATCAATAAACAGTCTACACTGCCCTCACTCTGGAATGCTGATTTTCTATAGTCTGAATAAAAGTATCGAAGGAGCTACAAGCTCAGAGCTCAGGCTTTGCCCGCTGGCTTGGTGACAGTGATTTTGTACTCCTTCCATGTAAGGACTTGGTGATAACGTGGTTCTTTCCTGAAGCTTCTGGTTCAATCAGAATTTTAGAAGAAAGATAAACCTTGAACATGAGCCACTAGAGCCACAGGAGTATCTCAACACATATGGCCACAGAGGGGTTACTGAAGTAGAAGAGTATTGATCATGTTTATTCCAGTTTTAAAACACCCTTATAGTCTTACGGGTTTTTGTCCTGGTGTATTTGTTGTTTATCCTTCTATCCTATCTTTTAACTGAAATGATGCTACTAAGAAGAAAAAAAAATGCATGAACTAAGGTAGAAAGTGAGGAATAAACATTAAAGGCAGTATTTTGAGGAGAATAAACTTTAAAAAATTATTGAATAGATGCTATTTGCAAAACACTGAATAGAACAATAACAATAAAACAAAGCTGGAAAAATGGAAGAAGAAATACAAACAAATTATATAGTCAAGCTATAACATACAACATCTAACTAAAAAAGCATTTTAAAAATGAAAAGCGTTACATTTACCTTCCCACATGCAGTGGGAATGTAAATTAGCACAGCTACCATAGAAAACAGTGTGGATGTTCCTCAGAAAAACTAAAAATACCAAATGATCCAATAATTCCCCTCTAAGTACTATCAAAAAGAAAGGAAATCAGCATATCAAAGAGGTTCCTGCATTCTCATGTTTATTGTAGCACTATAAACAACAGCCAAGATATGGAATCAATCTAAGTGCCTATTATTGGAAAAACGGATAATGAAAATGTGGTACATATATACAATGGAGTACTATTTAGCCATAAAAAAAGAATGAAATCCAGTCATTTGCAGCAACATGGAAGGAACTGGAGGACATTATGTTAAGCAAAATAAGACAGACAGAGAAAGACAAATGTCACATGTTCTCAGTCATATGTGGGACCAGAAAAGTGGATCTCATAAAGTAGATTGTTGGGATACATTCCCACCAACAGTGAATGAGGGTTCCTTCCTCTTTCTCCATATCCTCGCCAGATTGCCTGTCTTTTTGATAAAAAGCCATTTTAACTAGTGTGATGATTAGTGATGTTGAATATTTTTCATATGCCTGTTAGTCATTTGTATGTCTTCTTCTGAGAAATGTCTAGTCAGATCTTTTGCCCATTTTTTAGTAAAATTATTTTTTTGCTATTGTTTGAGTGTCAGATGGATAGTTAGCAAATATTTTCTCCCATTCGGTGGATTGTCTCTTCACTTGGTTGATTGTTTCCTCTGCTGTATAGAAGCTTTTTAGCTTGATATAATCTCCTTTGTCTATTTTTGCTTTTTTTGCCTGTCCTTTTGAGGTCATACACAAAAATTCTTTGCCCAGGCCAACGTTCTGAAGCATTTCCCCAATGTTTTATTCCAGTAGTTTCACAGTTTCAGGTCTTAGATTTAAATCTTTAATCTATGTTGATTTTATTTGTGTATATGGTGAGAGGGGTCTAGTTTCATTCCTCTGAATATGGTTATCCAGTTTATCCAGCACCATTTATTGAAAAGACTGTCCTTTTCCTGTTATACATTCTTGGCACCTTTGTCAAAAATGGGTTGGCTAAAAATGCGTGGATTTATATCTAGGTTCTCTATTCTATTCCATTGACCTATGCATTTGTTTTTATGGCAGTATCACACTGATTTGTTTACTATTGCTTTATAGTATATTTTGAAGTCAGGCTGTGTGGTGCCTCTAGCTTTCAAGTCATTCATATTTCCATATAAATTTTAGGATTGTTTTCTCTATATCTGTGAAGAATGACAGTGGTATTTTGGTAGAGGTTGCATTGAATCTTTAGATTGCTTTGGGTAGTATTGTAATTTTAACAATATTAACTCTTCCAATTTATAAGTATAAAATATCTTTCCATGTTTTTATGTCCTCTTCAATTTCTTTCATCAGTGTTTTATACTTTTATGCTTTTCCTTATACAGATCTTTCACATCTTTGGTTACATTGGTTTCTAAGTACTTTATATTCTTTGTAACTATTGTTAATGGGATTGTTTTCTTGATTTCTTTTTCAGGTTGTTTTCTGTTGGTGTACGTAAATGCTACTGATTTTTGCATATTGATTTTGTATTGTGCAACTTCACTGATTTTTTTATTAGTTCTAATGATAGTTGGGCGGAGTCTTTAGGTTTTTCTAGGTATAAGATCATGTCATTTGCAAACAAGGCTAATTTGACTTATATTCCAGTTTGGATGCCCTTTATTTCTTTCTCTTGCATAATTGCTCTGAGCAGAGGACATCTGGTGTTCTGCTGAATAAAAGTGGTGGAGGTGGGCATCTTTGTCTTTTTCCAGATCTTAGAGGAAAGGTTTTCATTTGCTCTTCATTCAGCATAACGTTGGCTGTGGGTTTGTCATATAGGCCTTTATTATTATTACTGTTATTATTATTTTTCTCATCCAGGTTTTAGAATGAATATATAGGCTTTTATTATTTTGAGATATGTTTCTTCCATACCCAGTTTGTTGAGGATTTTATTCATGAAGGGATGCTGAATTTAATCAAATGTTTTTTCAGCATCTGTTAAACTAATCATAGGTGTTTTTTTCTTGGTTCTGTTAATGTGATGTATCATGTTTATTGATTTGCATATGTTGAACCATCCTTGCACCCTTGGAATGAATCCCACCTGAGCCTGATGAATGATCTTATTAATGTGTTGTCAAATTCAATGTGCTAGTATTTTGCCGATAATTTTTGCATCTATATTCATCAGTGATTTGGCCTGTGGTTTCTTTTTTGTTGTGTTCTTGCCTGGTTTTGGTATTAGAGTAATGCTGGCTTCATAGAATGAGTTTGGAAGGATTCCATTCTCTTCAATCTTTTTTGAAGAGTTTGAGTTGAATTGGCATTAGTTCTTTTTGAAATGTGAAGTGAAGTCATCAGGTCCCAGGTTTTTCTTTGATGGGAGACTTTTTATTCTGGCTTTGATCTCATTGCTCATTATTGATTTGTTGAAGCTTTCTACTTCTTCATAGTTCAACTTTGATAGGTTTTATGTGTCCAAGAATTTTTGCATTTCTTCTAGGTTTTCCAGTTTGTTGGTGTATAGTTGTTCAAAATAGTCTCTAATGATTCTTTGTATTTTTGTGGTCTCAGTTATGGATTTCTGTTATGTCTCCTTTTTTGTTTCTGATTTTATTTATTTGGGTCTTCTCTCTTTTTTTTCTTAGTCTAGCTAAAGATTTGTCAATTTTGCTTATCTTTTCATAAAAGCAATGTTTTATTTCGTTGATCCGTATTGGGTCTTTTCAGTCTCAATTTCATTTATTTCTGCTATTATTTTTATGATTTCTTTCCTTCTACTAATTTTGAGTTTGGTTTATTCTTGCTTTTCTAATTCTTTGAGGTACATCATTAGGTTGTTTATTTGAAGTATTTCTACTTTTTTGATGTAAGCATTTATTGGCATAAACATCACCTGTACTACAGCTTTTGCTGTATTTGGAATCATGTATTTCCCTCTTAATTTGTTTCAAGAGATTTTTAATTTTTTTCTTAATTTCTTTATGGGCCCATTGGTCACTCAATACTGCATTGTTTAATTTCCATGTGTTTGTGAAGTTTCTGAGGTTTCTCTTGTTATTGACTTCTAGTTTTATTATATTGTGGTCAGAAAAGATACTTGATATAATTTCTACATTTAACAATGTGTTCAGACTTGTTTTGTGGGCTAAAATATAGTTTATTCTGAAGAATGTTCCATGTGCTGATAAAAAGAAAGTATATTCTACAGCATTTGGGTGAAATTTTCTGTAAATGTCAGTTAGGCCTATTAGGTATAATGTGTAGTTTAACTTCACTGTTTCTTTGTTGATATTCTATCTGGATGATCTGTTCTTTACTGAGAGTGGAATGTTAAAGTCCCCTACTGTTATTGCATTGCAGTCTCTCTCTCCCTTTAGATCTATTAATGTTCACCTTATATACTTCTGTACTCTAGTATTGGGTACATAGATATTTATAATTATTATATCCTCTTGCTGAACTGACCCCTTTATCATTATATAGTGACCTTCTTAAATCTTTGACTTGTAGTGTACTTTATCTGATATAAGTATAGCTACTCCTGATCTTTTTTTGTTTTCACTTGTATAGAATATCTTTTTCAACTTCTTTACTTTCAGTCTATGTATGTCTTTATAGGTGAAGTGGGTTTCTTGTAGGCAGCATATAGTTTGGTCTTTTTTCTTTGTCTATTCAGCCACTCTATGTATTTTCATTGGAGAATTCAATCCATTTATATTTAGTGTTATTATCGATAAGTAAGAACTGAATACTACCATTTTGTTGTTTGTTTTCTGTTTGTTTTATAACTCCTTTATTCTTACTTACTGCCTTCATTTGTGGTTAAGTGAAGACAGTGGTATGTTTTCTCTGGTAGTATGTTTTAATTTGTTGCTAATTATTTTCAGTGTATCTATTACAGATTTTTGCATTGAGGTTAACATGAGGATTACAAAAAAAATCTTATAGATATAATAAGTAATTTTGAAGAGATGACAACTTATTTTAGATCACACAAAAAAGAATAGAAACAAGCAAATAAAGAAAAAAATAAAAAAGATACCCTATGCTTTAACTCCATCCCCCATCCAATTTTTACTTTTATTTTTAATTTTTTCACTCTGATTTGGTATCTCCTCTGGCTAAGTTGCAGAACAGAGTTTCCAGGGCTGGGGATGGTAATCCCACCTCCCATCATTGTCTTTGGATGTCATAAAAAATATTTCTTCCCTCAGGCACTGATGATGTCTCCTTTGGGTTAAAGCAGGGACAGGATCTCCTGCCAGGGAACCCAAGATCATGGGGAAGCTGATTGTCCACCTTGATTTCACTTTTTCCAGTGTAGAAGCCCATGAGTCAGGGGGAAATTTTCCATGTGTTTAGTGCCAAACAGATTGTGGGGAGGGGTGTTGCAGATAGTGAAGTCTGATTCTTTTGCTGTCTACTCAGAGTTTTTTTACATCTCTGTGGCCCTGGTAGTTGTTTCATCCTCATATTTGAGTTCTGGGATATCTCAGTGCTGTATATTTGTTTTCTATTTTCTGTGGAGGAGAGTGAGGCCAGCTTGTTTGTATGCCACCAGTTTGGAACTAGAAACTGAATAATAATGTATTGCATATTTCAAAATGTCTAAAAACTTAGAATTTACATATCCTCACCACAAAAATATTAATAAGTACGTGAGGTGATGAATATATTAATTAGCTTGATTTAGCCATTCCACAATGTATACAAACACCACATATCAAAATATCACATTGCATCCCAAAAATGTATACAATTATTATTTGTCAATTAAAAACAAAATTTAAAAAAATATATGTACTTACTAAGACAAGGAGGCAAAAAATAAATAAATTCTACTCTCCCCCAGTAATACTGTATTGAAAAGGAGAATTGCCCCTCTAAGTGCATTTCCAGTTAGGTGAATTTCAGGCAGGGTGGTGGGCTTTCCTGGTGACTTGCCAAACAAATGAGGATAATTATTTACTACTGTCCTCTGGGGACTCTACAAATGACAGCCATTGAACTTGAGAACTAGAAGGAATCTTTGAGGTTTTGTTATTCATCTTCTTTATTTTATAGCTGAGAATAATGAAGCACAAGAGGAAAACCCAATCACAGATAACTGTTTGATGGCAGAAGCAAGGAAAAAATCTGTTTCTCTAACTCCCTCTAATGCTCTCTTTCAATGCCATCTCCACTTCAAGACCTCAAAGTTTTTTCTTACTATAGTCTGGTATCCCTTGCCTTCCCTCATATCCCCAGAAAAATGTTCTCATAGAACCTTATATTTGGAAAAGTATTTACATATCACAAAATGTAACTCTTCTTCTAGAAAATGATTTCAAATTACATCCTGAAAAGGTGAAAAGATGGTCGTGTATAACTCTTTGTGTTTTGTTGGTTTGGTAGAGAACAGTAGTTACCAAAAATGATTGCAGTAGATAAGGGATGGCTACTAATCCACAGTCCCACTACCAGATTATAAAGAGAGTATGTTATACATGCTGAACCCCCATGCAATACATTTATTAAATAACATTAAGGCAGGAGGCAAAAATGATTTGCATAAAATGTTCTGTAAGTTTAATGAAGTTCCAGCTCTCAGTCCTTTTAAATGTTCTTGCTTTAATTTGCATGAAGTGTTCTCTTGAACCCAGCACAATAACATTTCAGAGACGATATTTTGACTCTGTAGTCAGCATCAGATAATCAGAAATCCTTCTAGCTAATTGCTGGACAAAGGACTGTTTAGGGATCTCAGGTGCCACGCCTGAATGTGCAGTATATGGGCCTTGCTGGGCTTTTATACTCTGATCATTGCAAGATGTGAGGGGTGCAGAATGGGGAAGCTGTCTCTAAAATATTTCAGCTCATCTACATATTATGAAAACCTTGAATTTTGATTCCAGGGAATGATGGACGAATAGGAACAGCTTCAGTCTGCAGCTCCCAGCAAGACCAATGCAGAAGGTGGGTGATTTCTGCATTTCCAACTGAGGTCAATGGCTCATCTCATTGGAACTGGTTAGACAGTAGGTGCAGTCCACAGAGGGCGAGCAGAAGCAGGGTGGGGTGTTGCCTCATCCGGGAAACACAAGGGGTTGGGGAACTCCCCTAGCCAAGGGAAGCCCTGAGGGACAGTGCAGTGAGGGATGGAGCTATCTGGCCCAGATACTACACTTTTCCCACTGTCTTCACAACCTGCAGGACAGGAGATTTCCTTGGGTGCCTATACCACCAGAGTCCTGGATTTTAAGCACAAAACTGGGAGGCCGTTTGGGCAGACAACAAGATAGCTACAGGAGTTTTTTTGATTTGTTTTGTTTTTTGTTTTTTCATACCACAGTGGTGCCTGGAAAACCAGTGAGACAGAACCGTTCACTCCACTGGAAAGGGGGCTGAAGCCAGGGAGCCGAGTGGTCTTGCTCAGCGGATCCCACCCCCACAGAGCCCAGCAAGCTAAGATCCACTGGCTTGAAATTCTCGCTGCCAGCATAGGAGTCTGAAGTCCACCTGGGACACTCAAGCTTGGTGGGGGGAGGGGTGTCTGCTATTACTGAGGCTTGAGTAGGTAGTTTTGCCCTCACAGTGTAAACAAAGCCAACTGGAAGTTTGGACTGGGTGGAACCCACCAAAGTGCCACAAAGCTGCTGTAGCCAGACTGCCTCTCTAGATTCCTCCTCTCTGGGCAGGGCATCTCTGAAAGAAAGGCAGCAGCCCCAGTCAGGGGCTTATAGATAAAAGTCCCATCTCCCTGGGACAGAGCACCTGGGGGAAGGGGCAGCTGTGGGCGCAGCTTCAGCAGACATAAACGTTCCTGCCCGCAGGCTCTGAAGAGAGCAGCAGATCTCCCAGCACAGTGCTCGAGCTCTACTAAGGGACAGACTGCCTCCTCAAGTGGGTCCCTCACCCCTGTGCCTCCAGACAGGGAGATGCCTCCCAGCGGGGGTCAACAGACACTTCATACAGGAGAGCTCCCTCTGGCACCTGGCAGGTGCCCCTCTGGGTTGAAGCTTCGAGAGGAAGGGGCAAGCAACAATCTTTGCCGTTCTGCAGCCTCCGCTGGTGATACCCAGGTAAACATGGTCTGGAGTGGACCTCCAGCAAACTCCAGCAGACCTACAGAAGAGGGGCCTGGCTGTTAGAAGGAAAACTAACAAACAGAAAGCAATAGCATCAACATCAACAAAAAGGATGACCACTCAAAAACTCCATTCCAAGGTCACCAACATCAAAGACCAAAAGTAAAAAAATGCACGAAAATGAGGAAAAATCAGCACAAAAAAAGCTGAAAATTCCAAAAACCAGAATTCCTCTTCTCCACCAAAGGATCACAACTCTTCACCAGCAAGGGAACAAAACTGGATGGAGAATGAATTTGATGAATTAACAGAAGTAGGCTTCAGAAGGTGGGTAATAACAAACTCCTCCAAGCTAAAGGAGCATGTTCTAGTCCAATGCAAGGAAGCTAAGAACCTTGATAAAAGGTTACAGGAACTGCTAACTAGAATAACCAGTTTAGAGAATAACATAAATGACCTGATGGAGCTGAAAAACACAGCAAGAGAACTTTATGAAGCATACACAAGTATCAATAGCCAAATCGATCAACTGGAAGAAAGGATATCAGAGATTGAAGATGGACGTAATGAAATAAAGCATGAAGACAAGATTAGAGAAAAAAGAATTAGAAGGAAAAAACAAAGCCTCCAAAAAATACGGGATTATGTGAAAAGACCAAACCTACATTTGATTGGTTTACTTAAAAGTGACGGGGAGAACTGAACCACATTGGAAAACACACTTCAGGATATTATCCAGGTAAACTTCCCCAACCTAGCAAGACAAGCCAACATTCAAATTCAGGAAATACAGAGAACACCACAAAGATACTCCATGAGAAGAGCAACCCCAAGACACTTAAACATCGATTCGTGAAGGTTGAAATGAAGGAAAAATGTTAAGGGCAGTCAGAGGGAAAGGTTGGGTTACCCACAAAAAGAAGCCCATCAGACTAACAGTGGATTTCTCTGCAGAAACCCTACAAACCAGAAGAGAGTGGGGACCAACATTAGACATTCTTAAACAAAATAATTTTCAATCCAGAATTTCATATCCAGCCAAACTAAGTTTAATAAGTGAAGGAGAAATAAAATCTTTTCAGACAAGCAAATGCTGAGGGATCTTGTCACCACCAGGCTTGCCCTACTGCAGCTCCTGAAGGAAGCATTAAATATGGAAAGGAAAAACTGGTACCAGCCAATTGGTATGTTTTTGGTACTGCAAAAACATACCAAAATGTCAAGACCATTGGTGCTATGAAGAAACTGCATCAACTAATGGGCAAAATAACCAGCTAGCATCATGACAGGATCAAATTCACACATAATAAGATTAACCTTAAATGTAAATGGACTAAATGCCTCAATTAAAAGACACAGACTGGCAAATTGGATAGAGTCAAGACCCATCGGTGTACTATACTCAGGAGACCCATCTCACATGCAAAGACACACATAGGCTCAAAATAAAGGGATGGAGGTAGATTTACCTTGCAAGTGGAAAGCAAGAAAAAGCAGGGGTTGCAGTCCTAGTTTCTGATAAAACAGACTTTAAACCAACAAAGATCAAAAAAGACAAAGAAGGGCATTACAGAATGTAAAGGGATTACTGGAACAAGAAGAGCTAACTATCCTAAATTTATATGCACCCAATACAAGAGCACCCAGATTCACAAAGCAAGTTTTTAGAGACCTAAAAAGAGACTTAGACTTCCACACAATAACAGTGGGAGACTTTAACACCCCATTGTCGATATGAGACAGATCAACGAGACAGAAAATTAACAAGAATATTCAGGACTTGAACTCAGCTCTGGACCAAATGGACCTAATAGACATCTACAGAACTCTCGACCCCAGATCAGCAGAATATACATTCTTCTTAGCACCACATCAAACGTATTCTAAAATTGACCACATAATTGGATGTAAAACACTCCTTAGCAAATGCAAAGGAATGAAAATCACAATAAACAGTCTCTCAGACCACAGTGCAATCAAATTAGAACTCAGGATTAAGAAACTCACTCAAAACCGCACAACTACGTGGAAACTGAACAAGCTGCTCCTGAGTGACTACGGGGTAAAAAACAAAATTAAGGCAGAAATAAATAAGTTCTTTGAAACCAATGAGAACAAAGACACAATGTACAGAGTCTCTGGGACACAGCTAAAGCAGTGTTTAGAGGGAAATTTATAGCACTAAATGTCAACAGGAGAAAGCAGGAAAGATTGAAAATCACCCTAACATCACAGTTAAAAGAACTAGAGAAGCAAGAGCAAACAAATTCAAAAGCTAGCAGAAGATAAGAAATAGCTAAGATCAGAGCAGAACAGAAGGACATAGAGATACAAAAAACCCTTCAAAAAATCCATGAATCCAGGAGCTTGTTTTTTGAAAAGATTAACAAAATAGATAGACTGCAAACCAGACTAATAAAGAAGAAAAGAGAGAAGAATCAAATAGACACAATAAAAAATGATAAAGGGGAGATCACCATTGATCCCACAGAAATTCAAATTACCATCAGGGAATACTATAAACACCTCTATGCAGATAAACTAGAAAATCTAGAAGAAATGGATAAATTCCTGGTCACATACACCCTCCCAAGACTAAACCAGGAAGAAGTCAAATCCCTGAATAGACCAATAACAAGTTCTGAAATTGAGGCAGTAATTAATAGCCTACCAACCAGGGCCAGATGGATTCACAGTGAAATTCTAACAAAGGTACAAAAGGGAGCTGGTACAATTCCTTCTGAAACTACTCCAAACAATAGAAAAAGAGGGAATCCTCCCTAACTCATTTTATGAGGCCGGCATCATCCTGATACCAAAACCTGGCAGAGACACAACAAAAAAAGAAAATTTCAGGCCAGTATTCCTGATGAACATCAATGCGTGAAAATTCTCAATAAAATACTGGCAAACTAAATCCAGCAGCACATTAAAAACCTTATCCACCATAATCAAGTTGGCTTTATCACTGGGATGCAAGGCTGGCTCAACATACACAAATCAATAAACATAATCCATCACATAAACAGAACCAATGACAAAGCCCACATAATTATCTCAATAGATGCAGAAAAGGCCTTCAATAAAATTCAACACCCCTTCATGCTAAAAACACTCAATAAACCAGGTATTGATGGAACGTATCTAAAAATAATAAGAGCTATTTATGACAAACCCACAGCCAATATCATACTGAATGGGCAAAAGCTGGAATCATTCCCTCTGAAAACCAGTACAAGACAAGGATGCCCTCTCTCATCACTCCTATTCAACATAGTTTTGGAAGCTCTGGCCAGGGCAGTCAGTCAAGAGAAAGAAATAAAGGGTATCCAAATAAGAAGAGAGAAAGTCAAATTGTCTCTGTTTGCAGATGACATGATTGTATATTTAGAAAACCCCATTGTCTCAGCCCAAAACCTCCTTAAGCTGATAAGCAACTTCAGCAAAGTCTCAGGATACAAAATCAATGTGCAAAAATCACAAGCATTCCTATACACCAATAATAGACAAACAGAGAGCCAAATCATGAGTGAACTCCCATTCATAATTGCTGCAAAGAGAATAAAATACCTAGAAATACAACTTACAAGGGACATGAAGGACTTCTTCAAGGAGAACTACAAACCACTGCTCAAAGAAATAAGACAGGACACAAACAAATGGAAAAACATCCCATGCTCATGGATATGAAGAGCCAATATCATGAAAATAGCCATGTTGCCCAAAGTAATTCATAGATTCAATTCTATTCCCATCAAGCTACCATTGACTTTCTTCACAGAATTAGAAAAATCTACTTTAAATTTCATGTGGAACCAAGAAAGAGACCGTATAGCCAAGATAATTGTAAGCAAAAAGAACAAAGCTGGAGGCATCATGCTAACTGACTTCAAATTATACTATAAGGCTACAGTAATCAAAACAGCATGGAATTGGTACCAAAACAGATATATAGACCAATGGAACAGAACAGAGGCCTCAGAAATAACTCCACACATCTACAGCCATCTGATTTTCAACAAACCTGACAAAAACAAGCAATGGGGAAAGGATTCCCTATTTAATAAGTGGTGTTGGGAAAACTGGATAGCCATATGCAGAAAGCAGAAACTGGACCCCTTCCTTACACCTTATACAAAAATTAACTCAAGATGGATTAAAGACTTAAACATAAGACCTAAAGCCATAAAAACCCTAGAAGAAAACCTAGGCAATACAATTCAGGACATAGACATGGGCAAAGACTTCATGACTAAAACACCAAAAGCAATGGCAACAAAAGCCAAAATAGACAAATGGGATCTAATTAAACTAATGAGCTTCTGCAAAGCAAAAGAAACTATCATCAGAGTTGAACAGGCAACCTACAGAATGGGAGAAAATTTTTGCAATCTATCCATCTGACGAAGGGCTAATATCAAGAATCAACAAGGAACTTAAACAAATTTACAAGAAAAAACAACCCCATCAAAAAGTGGGTGAAGGATATGAACAGACACTTCTCAAAAGAAGACATTGATGGAACCAACAAACATATGAAAAAAAGCTCATCATCCCTGGTCATTAGAGAAATGCAAATCAAATCATAAGATACCATCTCATGCCAGTTAGAACAGTGATCATTAAGAAGTCAGGAAACAACAGATGCTGGAGAGGATGTGGAGAAATAGGAAGGCTTTTACACTGTTGGTGGGAGTGTAAATTAGTTCAACCATTGTGGAAGACAGTGTGGTGATTCCTCAGTCTAGAACTAGAAATACCATTTGACCCAGTAATTCTATTACTGGGTATATACCCAAAGAATTATAAATCATTCTGCTATAAAGACACATGCACATGTATGTTTATTGCAGCGGCACTATTCACAATAACAAAGACTTGGAACCAACCCAAATGCCCATCGATGATAGACTGGATAAAGAAAATATGGCACATATACACCATGGAATACTATGCAGCCACAAAAAAAGAATCAGTTCATGTTCTTTTCAGGGACATGGATGAAGCTAGAAACCATCATTCTCAGCAAACTAACACAGGAACAGAAAACCAAACACAACATGTTCTCACTCATAAGTGGGAGTTGAACAATGAGAACATATGGATACAGGGAGGGGAACATCACACAGCAGGCCCTGTTTGGGGGTGGGGGGCTAGCGGAGGGATAACATTAGGAGAAATACCTAATGTAGATGGCGGGTTGATGGGTGCAGCAAACCACCATGGCACATGTATACCCATATAACAAATCTGCACGTTCTGCACATGTATCCTAGAACTTAAAGTATAATTTTAAAAATAACAAAAAAAGAAAGAAAAAGAATACCTTGAATTTTACCAGTGAGATCCCACTTCTAACAGTCCTCATGCTAGTTAACAGAGCAATATTTCTTACTAATAAAAGACCATTTCTGACATCCAGTATACAAATTAACACAGTGTAGGTTGATGAAAATTTGTCTACCAGAAATATATATAGTAGCTGCCTCTGAAGTGTGTCATTTTCCAATGTAATGACATCTGATTTCCCCCGGATCATGCACTCTTGAGTAAAACAATCAATTGCATGTGGAGTTAAAGCTGTACTTTACTGGCACATTCAGAAGCTTTCACTCTCTAAGATGAGGTATTTAAGGTATATTTCAGATTTTGTGACAAAGTAGAATATCCTGACCTTGAGTCAAGTCTCCTGGACTCCATTTATTTAGGCCATGCCTTGTTCCATTCTCTTGTTTCCATAATGGTTGAACAGTTCTTACTGGTTTACCTTGGTCTATGGTTTCTTTTCCTAAGGTCAGAGCATGCCCTCCCTTAGAACACAATCCTAGAAAAGTCATCTTCAAGCTCCTAGATATTTTACCCAATTGGTAATTTACCCCTAGGAACTAACATAGGCTTTTAGGAAGTGGGATGTTACAATTGCTGCACTTTTATTAAGCAGCTAATTAAATTATTTTCATCATGGTCCACATCAGCAACTTTTTGCTCGTAATGTAGAACCATAAGCAGGCAAAAGAGCAAAAGCAGAATACAGTGGCCACAGTCTAAAAGGTCTAAAAAGAACTGGCTACATCATTAGAGTCCAAGTCGTCCCTTATCTATTTCCACATAAGTATCAAATTATAGCCCAATGTCCTTGGACTTCGACCTGCCATGCTGAAGCAAGTATCTCTACTGTAGACTAACTGATGTTGAATTATACAACTTGAGATTTACTCCTGCAACTTAAACTCTTGCCACGTCTTGAAATGCAAATACCCACAAAGAATAATATTTGATATTAAGCAATAGACCAATGGGGGAGATAGATTTTATGGAGGATGGGGATTTGGACAGAGACCTGTCCCTTTGCCCTTCAAATCAAATTTTGTATTTACCTATTTCTTCTGCTTGCTTGTAAGATTTGCATTGATAAGAAACAGAACTAAATCCTCTTACTCCGACACATCCAAATAACCTTGTGATAAGAGATCAAAAGGAGTGCAGGTGGATTTGTACTCCATATGTATACTATTTGCCTTGTCTGATTTGTCATTGTGTGCAAACATTGGCTGTTACTTTTATGGCTAGTAGAAGGGCTGAAGCCAAAGCTCTGGCAGAGAGTAAATAAGATATTCCACAGTGACGAAAGAAGACATTAAAAGCTCATAAGGAAGAGAACTGCTGCATGTGGAGCCCATTCTTGTGATTTACAGCATTAATGCTCGTTGCTCACAGCCCCTCCCTGTCATTGGAAGCTGACCCTTCTTGAAATGGAAAAATAGTGATAGTTTTATCAGCCTTATTTAGGATCTGTTGTGTGTGAAAGTGTGCATTTGAAAGAAAGAAGACTGGGAAAATGGCATTTCTGAATCACTGTGCTCAGCAGTTTTTCTGCACGTGCCCCCATGCCCCTTGCCTTATAGGTAACCACAGGCAGAGCCTGGGGGATTGGAAGGACCAACTCAGATGCCTCACCCAGATTCAGACTCTATGCCATGCTTGCTCCACAACTACCATGTAACAGACCTACCCACTCACCAGAATCTGCCCTGGGGCTCTTGTTTTGTCTAACCATTAAGTTTAAGTGTGGGAGGGGTCTCTCCTCCCCATCCTGCAGAAGTCCAAGGGATTCTGGAAATGGGTGTGTGTGGTCAGGGTATTTGGGCGTTCTGTGGGAGAAGATAATAATTGCAATAGTAGCTGACACAGATAACAATGCTCCAGGCACTATGTTAGGACATTTCCATGTATGGATTCCTTTATTCATACAATAATCCCACAAGGTATGCACAATTTTAGAAGAGGAAACAGAACATAGATAGGCAAAGCTAGGGAACTGAGTGGTAGAGAGAAGATTCAAACCCATGTAGCTGGCTTCAGAGTCTGCGGTGAATCAAAGGCTGATGACATTGGTAGCCTGTTGCCCTCCCCCTGCAAAGCCAGCTGCCATCTCTTAGTGCAATGCTTAGTTAGGTGATGGCGGGGTGAGTTACTGATGAGGACTGACTCAGAAGTTGCTGGGAACTTGAGCAAGGCCCCTGCAGCTTCTGGGGCAGTAGTAGCCCCAAGTGTGGACCACTTTTCTGTCTGGAGGGCAAGTTTCCTATCACTCCTTCTCATTTTAGCTTCCCACCCTCCTCCCATCATCATTTAATATTAAAACCCTTATTTCCCTTTCCAGGTCTCATAAAGGGGACAGGAGAAAAAGCAGCCCCTAATGGCCATCAGCTGGGGTGGCACTCACTGGCATGCCTCAAGGTTTCCTTGTTGAACATAATCAGTCTCACAGCCCATCACCTTCAAACAAGGTGAAAAAAAAAGATAAAACCAAGGCCAGTTGGTGACCATGTCAGAACACAGACAAAGACAGGGTCACTGTGCAAATCACAAGAAATAGCCAAGCATCTCCTTCTCTTCGTTTTTGTTTGCTTGTTTGAGACACAGTCTCACTCTGTCGCCCAGGCTGGAATGTAGTGGTGCGATCTTGGCTCACTGCAACCTCTGCCTACTGGGTCCAAGTGATTCTTGTGCCTCAGCCTCCCAAATGGCTGAGATTAAAGGCGTGCACCACCATGCCCAGCTAATTTTTTTATATTTTTAGTAGAGACGGGCTTTCACCATGTTGGCCAGGCTGGTCTCAAACTCCTGACCTCAGGTGATCTGCCTGCCTTAGCCTCCCAAAGTGGTGGGATTAGAGGTGTGAGCCACCACACCTGGCCACCCCTCTCTTAGGGAACTTGTGTGACTGCCTCTTCTTTATCAATTAAAGCTTTAACCTCTTTCCATTTTTTCTGCTTCTAGATAAAATTCATTAAGATACCCAATCATAGATTACCCCCCGCTTTCTGACAATGCCTTATCCAGAACATATCCCTGCTTCCTGGAATTCTCCCAAAAAGCACCTTGCAGAAGCTCAGATCCTGAAAAAACAAACAAACAAACAAACAAACAAAAAAGCCCTATTAAAACCCTTCTTGGGATGGCCCACATTTCCCCAGGGTGTGTGATCTCTGTTGCTGCAATGAACATGCATTAATCCAACTTTGCATACAGTTGCATTCCTGGTGAAACAAAACAAAACAAAACAAAACACCTTGAATGAAGAGCCTCAACAGCCATTAAAACTAAAACCCAAGTCACCTGGAAGAAAAAGTACATCCATTTATGAAAACAAGATAGCCAGTTCGCACTTCTCTTGAGGGCTGGGATGGTCAGTCTGCAGAAACACAGTTGCAGGGTCTCTCCTTCCCATCTGCCATCCATCACAATGAGATGCTTGAATTCTATGCAGTATGAAGAAGCCCAAAACCAACTTAATTTTCAAAAGTAAGTGGAATATTAATATCCCTGCTGCTGCAGTCTGGAAGCACTGAGGTCTGAACTGCTCATTCACATACATCTAAGCTGCATAGAAATGCTGCTTAAATCCAGTGTCGTCCTCTGTTCCATTGCCTCTGTTTAGTTGCTTACTTTAGTTGGGAAACTCGTCCCCTCTCTCCTAAATTATTATAATAATTTCCTACTGACTCTCCATCTATCCAGCCATAATCCCCTCCAAGTAAGCTTCCTGATTTGGTCCAAGAGATTTTTCTGAAGCAGTTAGGTTACCCATGTTGCTCTATTGACTAAAACCTTTCATGGGGTGACTGTCCTTTCTGCCTTCAGGCAAAACCCCAAAAGCAGAATCAGAAGTGCTTCACAAGCTGCAACCCAATCACCTTTCCAGGTGCACCTCTCAGATTTATCTTAGCACAATTCAAGACTTCAAATAGTCCTTTTTAAAAAAATGCTGCTTGCCAATTGTATTCATCAGGGTTCCCTAGAGGGACAGAACTAATATGATATACATATATAAAGGGTAGGTTATTAAGTATTAACTCACACTATCACAAGGTCCCACAATAGGCCGTCTGCAAGCTGAGGAAGGAAAGCTAGTCCAAGTCCCAAAACTGAAGAACTAGGAGTCTGATGTTCAAGGGCAGGAAGCATTCAGCACAGGAGAAAGATGGAGGCTGGGTGGCTAGGCCAGTCTAACCTCTCCACGTTTAGATGGTGCCCAGGCAGCTTAAGAGTGGGTCTGCCTTTCCCAGCCCACTGACTCAAATGTTAATCTCTTTAGGCAACAGCCTCACAGACACGCCCAGGATTAATACTTTGTATCCTTCAACCAAATCAAGTTGACACTCAGTATTAACCATCACACCAATGTACATGTGGTTGCTGCCATTTAAACTGTCCCCAACTTTGCCTCTCTCTGAAGAAAACCTTCTTCTTACCGGTACTGCTACTTGGTTCAGGTAATGACCATCAGCTGGCCCACACCAAAAACCCATGGGAAACCAAGGCAAGAGCCCAAACAGGCCTCCATACCACTTAAAACTTTTAATAGTTAGAAGTCATAAATTATGATAAAAATCCATTAAATAGAACATGTTTTGTCACCCTATCTGGATATATGTATTTCTTTCTATAAACAAAATAGATATATAGCTATAGTAGATATATGACTGAAAAGCAGCAAAATACGAAAGTAACTGAACTCTTATTATGCAAGCCTGTACATTCTGTGAATGAACCAGCAATATTTAGATTAGTAATAAACTAGAGACAATAAAGAACTCATAATTTATTTTTTCATGAAATCTATTTTTCTTGTCTGTATTTCAGCAAAATTTGCTAATTGTGCAGTTTTAATTAATATTTTCACATAATGAGCATTCTAGTTTACAAGTAATTTTCTAACTAAAAATTAAATTAATTGCAGTAAAGTGTTTAAAGTTTGAATATATTTTATTGAAATGCAATTTAAATAGACATAAAAATGAAAAACATCATTTTTGTATCTTTTCAGTTATTTTTCCTTAGAAATATTCAGAATGACTATTAAAACTAAAAGACAAAAAAAAGGATTATAATTAATATATACTGAACATCTTTAAATAAAGCTAAAATTTTACAATACTTTAACAATAACATAATTATGAACATATTTTTAAGATAAAATTTAAGATGCTATTTAAACTAGTATTAACAGTTCTCCTAGTTGCCCATATGAAGAATAAGCATTGACCCTCATGCATATCACATCTAGGCATATATTTATACAAATTTAACAGGAATATGACTTGTTAGTGCTTCAAAATGTCCCTCAGCCACTCATGTGCAACTACTGCAATATCTCATGAATTCTTGAGTGTCTGCGGAACCACAAATTGGAACACCTAGAGACACAAGAAGATGAACACTTGGCACTAGTCAGAGAAAAAAACCCACTTTGTTATTCAAGAATATTGTACTCATGCTCTTTGAAAGGAAAGATTAGCATGTTCATTCTCTCTGACTTGGCAGCAGAACAACCCACATGGCTTCCAGAGGACCCATAGGGCAAAACATGGAGAAGCATTTTCCCTGGGGCCTGCACAGTTTTGGTCTCCAAAACAGATGTTTACCATTAGGTCACTGTGCTCACCCTGAGCACTGGACCCTCAGTGATAGCAGGAACCATATATTTTAACTCAATTAACTTTCAGGATGTTATGTAAAATGTAGGGCCCTATCGCCCATGTCTAACAGGGCTACTGGTGATCCGGTGAGGCAAAAATTATCCTCTAAATTATGCCAGATACTGCCTCCAGTTGAAGAGGGATTTTAATTTGTGTGTTTGTTTATTTATTCTGAGACAGAGCCTTGCTCCGTCACCCAGGCTGGAGTGCAGTGGTGTGATCTCAGCTCGCTACAACCTCCATCTCCTGGGTTTAACCAATTCTCCTGCCTCAGCCTCCTGAGTAGCTGGGATTACAGGTGCCCGCCACCATGCCTGGCTAATTTTTGTATTTTTAGTAGAGATGGGATTTCACCATTTTGGCCAGGCTGGTCTCGAACTTCTGACCTCAAGTGATCCACCCGCCACAGCCTCTCAAAGTGCTGGGATTACAGGCATGAGCCACCCCGCCTGGCCAGGATTTTTATTTTGATAGGAAGAATCACCCGTGAGCATTTCTGAGGTAAATGCACGGCAAAAAGGTAGGCATCCATTTTCATGTGGTAAGGTTATAATAGAACATCTTGTGGGTTGGCAAAAGTTGCCTCTCTGAGACCTGTTTGAAACACGAATCTGGAATTGGTATGAACCAAGTTGCCTAAAAACTTCAGGCCTTCTGTGCCTGGCACAGTGGCTCATGCCTGTAATCCCAGCACTTTGGGACGCCAAGGCAGGTGGATCACCTGAGGTTGGGAGTTCAAGACCAGCCTGACCAACATGGAGAAACCCTGTCTCTACTAAAAATACAAAATTAGCCAGGCATGGTGGCACATGCCTGTAATCCCAGCTACTTGGGAAGCCTAGGCAGGAGAATCACTTGAACCCGGGAGGCGGAGGTTGCTGTGAGCTGAGACCATGCCACTGCATGCCAGCCTGGGCAACAAGAGCGAAACATTGTCTCAAAAATAATAAAAATAAGAAAATAAAATAATAAAAAAACAAACAAACAAAAACTTCAGGCTTTCTGGAAGGAAAAAAGACCGAAACCTCACTCCTTGCTCACTGAAATTGAAAGTCAGAAGGACTTGTAAGACTGGTGCCTCTAAGCTATAAAAGGCATCAACAACCCCGCTTCTCTCCAGGAAGAAATCATTGAAAACAAAGGAGGATCAGACCTAGCCAACCTCAACACAAACCCCTCAAGAGGGATGGCTTTAACCCAGGTTGGCATCTGACTCTAGAATTCCTCTGAACATCATCGCCCTGATCCAGACAGGGGCACTGCTACAGTTGTACACTGAGATCTACACCAAGAAGTCTTTTGCTCAAATCCTTCTGGGGCTGCAGGTTATTGGACTTTCCAGGACTCTCTCTCTTCCTAACATTTGGAAGCAGTATTGTCTTCTTTGCACAGAGTAGGCCCCTAAAATTCTTAGCAATAGAACTAGGAATTGAGGAGACACTAAATATTTTGCTAAGAAGGGCAAATGGTCTTGAGTGAGTCGTTGGACAAACCAAAAGGAAGAGCCTGTATTTGTTTTCCACACTGCTGTAGTGACTGACATGACTTACATTTCCATTCAACCATGTATGTAGTAAGCATTTAGAACATCTTTTGTTTTCAGGAAGTTTAAGCTGGTGAGGGCGAACACGACTAGGAGTGTCAGGTTTTGCAAAGGGGAGTTAAATATTTAGACTTTCCTTTATGGATTTTTAAAGTATCTCCATCTAGATTTATCAATTGTACCTAACATTTTTAAAGCATCTGACAAAGTTCTTTGTAAGCATAAACCAAGCATTGTGATACACTGTGAGGAGTGTCATGATAAAAGTAAACACAGACAACCAGTGAGCATGGAGGAGAGGAGCCTTCGCTGGTGTAGAGAGGCCAGGGAAAGCTCCCTACTTAAGGTGATGCTTTTGCAGAGCCCAGTAGTTACTAGCCAGGCATGTGGCCTTAAAGGCATTCCAGGTAAGGGAAGCCACCCCCACAGGTAAAGGAAAAGAGGTCAGGTCCCTTGAGAGAAATTCCCATAGACCAGTTTGACTTCCTTGAGAAAATTTCCAAAGCCTTCAGGCTGTGTTAATCTGGTTTTGCTTTTGAGAAGCATGTGGCATATGTGTAGGTACATTGTTCTTGGGTTATTTTCTGTGTGTCTCTGCATTAGAAGGAATGTTCTGGAGCATTCCTGAAAGCAGTGTGATGCATGAGACTGAGAATAGGGCTTCAGTGTCAGAGAGACCTGGCACTGCCATTTATTTACCATGCCACTCAGGCAGGTGTCTGGAGGCACAAAGCAGGTGCCCAAAACCATTTTTGAATGAATAAAGACATTTGACTCCTTTGAACTTTAGTTTTCTAATGTGTAAAATAGGAATAATGCCTATGTGGAAGCAGGGACACCAGCGAGGGACTAATGGAATAATCTAGATAATTAATGATGGTGGCTTGGATTCAGGTGGGGGCATTAGAAATGGAGAGAAGCAGATTGATTCAGGGTGTTTTCCAGGAGAAGTGCTCTCAGAACCTTCCAATGAATTAGATATGAGGAAGAAAATAAAGAAAACAGGAAGAACTTGATCTTGTTCTTAACCCTTAGTTCCAAGAATCACTTACTGATATGAGAAAGACTGGGACATATGTTGCTGAGTAAAGCTAATAGGTAGTCAGTTAGATGTACGAGTCTGGCATTTAAAAGAGCTGGATATTTGCAAAAGTGAGACTTGTTTCCCTCTAAATGACATTTAAATGGGACATGTAGAACTACCTAGGAAGAGTATAGACTGGGAAGAGAAGGGGCCGTAGGTCATATCCCTGTGGACATTCCAATGTTTCAGTGTCATGAAGAAGCAAGACACAGCAAGAGTCAAAAGAAGAAACTGAGAATGAGTAACTATGAAGGCATGGCCACAGCAAGTGATAGAAAAATCAGGAGAGAGTGCTATCGCAGAAGCCAATGAGAAAGAGTGTTTCAAGAGGGAATGATGTCCACCTGCATCAAATACTGCTGAGAAATCAGGTAATACAAAATATTTTACCTTATTTTGCAAAATGAAGTTCATTGGGAACTTCACTGAGCAGTTTTAGTGGAACACTAGTGTGTAGAGAAGACGGAAACTCTAGTAAACTCTTTCCATGATGTTTGCTTGAAGAGGGTAAAGCAGGGTAGTGGATCTGTAGCTATGGGGAAATGTATCAGGAGAGTTTTTTGAAGTTCTGTTTTGTATTGTATTAAAGACTCAGGGCACTTTTGTTTTGCATTGGACTGAGCTGGAACAAAGAGGGAGCTGGTGATGCAGGAGAGAGAAGGGGCACTTACATGAATGAAGTTCTCGGGAAGGAGGGAGAGAATGGTGCATATGTGGTTGATAGAAGCAGAGAGAGTTTATTCACTGCAGATGAAGGGAAGGCAAGAAGATTAGGTTCACGTTTTGTGTGTTGGTCAATTTAGCGGAGGCAAGGGGAAGAAGGACTTCTCATTTGATAGCTCTCAATTCCTCTTAGAACTTTAAGCCAAGGTTTTCTGTTGACAGTGAGAGGGTAAAGGGGAAACAAGAAATTTGAGTCAAGAGAGTAATGTGTCAAAAGGTCATTTTAGAGAATGAGAAACAGACTCTACCACAGATCTATAATATGATTAGCAAGAAATATTGAAATGTCTGAACCTGTATTAAAGTGAGACAAACATAAAACTGTGTGCTTTGCTAAATGAATGTGTGGCTGCTCCGCTGCAGGAATGGAATAAGTGAGTATTTCATTTGTCCAGTGTTCGCCTTGCCCAGGCTGGTTCAGAGGAGCAAGAGAATTAAAGGTGTTTACAAAGAAAAGGAGAACATGAGTGAGGTAATAGCTAGGGCTGAATCAATGTCTGATAAATGGATGGATAATGTAGGACAGTGAAAAATTCAAAGTGAAAACACGTGTCATTATTGACTTACTTATCCTCTGAATAAATTTTTCTTTTCTGCTGCAGTTGCTGTTGAATATGGGTAATCTACATCCTGTTGCCTGAAGCTTGAAGTTCTCATCTTCCCCCTCTCAGTATGTACTTGTGAAAGATGCAGACCTCATCTGAGTTGAAGTAACCAAGGAGACCAAAATAAATGATTCCTGCAGAAAGCTTGAGTGACATTTTCAGAGATGCAATCCCTGCTTCTTCTTAAGATGGCTATATACATTGTAGGTTGGGAGGGTCAGAAGGCTGATCACGGAAACATCTCGGAGGTAGAGTGGTGTGTGGGAGTAGGCAATGAGAGAGGTAAGAGGACAAAATGTAGAGAAGGAAGCTGAATGGGTTATCACCTTTTGTTTCTTCCCACTGTATGTGCCCCCAAGGAAGCCCCTCAGCTGCTCCCTTCCTTGTCCCCATGACCCACAGACAGTGGTTGAACCACAGCTCTTTCTGATAACACCCTTTGGTGTGAAACAGGTGAGACTCCAGATTCCTGTTTGTTCTAAAAATCTTGAATGGCCTTCTGTAATCATTACATTTTATTACTCTCATTTGATTGTTTTGTTTTCTTTCCCCATTAGATATTTTCTAACTGCTCTTCTGCAGACAGGACACTCGCAAATGAACACAGCAAGCACACAGGCATCTGTGTCTCTATTCAGAAGTATCACAAGTGAAAGGAGGATGCCCATTGCCTGGGGCCCTTTTTATTCCACTTAGCCTGACTACTGAACTGGCAAGTGCAGGTAACAGCTTTCTCGCAGAGTCTCTGAGCACCGTGACTGTGTAATGACAGCTGTGGTTGGAGGGCCCAAAGCTGCTGCACAAATACATTTACTGTTTCCGAGGAAATTGTATGTGAATTGGGTTTTTTGAGTGTTGGAAAGAGAAGGCTAAAAGGTGCTTTAGTTTATCATTTTCAAGTATATGAAAGGATGGGGTATTTTTCCTCCTAAGGAGAATGAAAGCTTTTAATGCCTACAATGAAATATGAAGTAGTAAACTTAAAGCAGACAATCTTTCTACTGGCGTGAGAAAGCAGCTCCTAACCACCATGCCTGTGGAAACACTCAAGTGTGCTACTCAGCAGATTTGCTAGTGTCTCTCTTGGATATAGTAAAAGTGTGCTCAATAAACTCAGTTTTTCCCCTTTCTGAGTATCGCAGGCAGGTCACACACTCTGTTAATATTTCTCTCAGTGCCCCCTTCCAAGTGCACTTAATATTTTGGGCAACATCCAGTTAGAATTTCCATGTCTGCTCCTCTTGGAATACATGTCCACCTCTGCCCATCCAGTATCACGTACTTCCCCTCTCCTAGGAAAGGAAGAGAGGTGGAACCTGTATTTATTAAATACCTGCCGGAAATCGAGCCAAGATGGCCGAATAGGAACAGCTCCGGTCTACAGCTCCCAGCGCGAGCAACGCAGAAGACGGGTGATTTCTGCATTTCCATCTGAGGTACCGTGTTCATCTCACTAGGGAGTGCCAGACAGTGGGCGCAGGTCAGTGGGTGAGTGCACCGTGCGCCAGCCGAAGCAGGGGCGAGGCATTGCCTCACTCGGGAAGCGCAAGGGGTCAGGGAGTTCCCTTTCCTAGTCAAAGAAAGGGGTGACAGATGGCACCTAGAAAATCGGGCCACTCCCACCCGAATACTGTGCTTTTCCAACGGGCTTAGGAAACGGTGCCCCAGGAGAGTATAGCCCGCACCTGGCTCAGAAGGTCCTACGCCCACGGAGTCTCGCTGATTGCTAGCACAGCAGTCTGAGATCAAACAGCAAGTCGGCAGCGAGGCTGGGGGAGGGGCGCCCGCCATTGCCCAGGCTCGCTTAGGTAAACAAAGCAGCCTGGAAGCTTGGACTGGGTGGAGCCCACCACAGCTCAAGGAGGCCTGCCTGCCTCTGTAGGCTCCACCTCTGGGGGCAGGGCACAGACAAACAAAAAGACAGCAGTAACCTCTGCAGACTTAAATGTCCCTGTCTGACAGCTTTGAGGAGAGCAGTGGTTCTCCCAGCACGCAGCTGGAGATCTGAGAACGGGCTGACTGCCTCCTCAAGTGGGTCCCTGACCCCTGACCCCCGAGCAGCCTAACTGGGAGGCACCCCCCAGCAGGGGCAGACTGACACCTCACACGGCCGGCCAGGTACTCCAACAGACCTGCAGCTGAGGGTCCTGTCTGTTAGAAGGAAAACTAACAGAAAGGACATCCACACCAAAAACCCATCTGTACATCACCATCATCAAAGACCAAAAGTAGATAAAACCACAAAGATGGGAAAAAAACAGAGCAGAAAAACTGGAAACTCTAAAAAGCAGAGTACCTCTCCTCCTCCAAAGGAACGCAGTTCCTCACCAGCAATGGAACAAAGCTGGACGGAGAATGACTTTGACGAGCTGAGAGAAGAAGGCTTCAGACGATCAAATTACTCCGAGCTACGGGAGGATATTCAAACCAAAGGCAAAGAAGTTGAAAACTTTGAAAAAAATTTAGAAGAATGTATAACTAGAATAACCAATACAGAGAAGTGCTTAAAGGAGCTGATGGAGCTGAAAACCAAGGCTCGAGAACTACGTGAAGAATGCAGAAGCCTCAGGAGCCGATGCGATCAAATGGAAGAAAGGGTATCAGCCCTGGAAGATGAAATGAATGAAATGAAGCGAGAAGGGAAGTTTAGAGAAAAAAGAATAAAAAGAAACGAGCAAAGCCTCCAAGAAATGTGGGACTATGTGAAAAGACCAAATCTACGTCTGATTGGTGTACCTGAAAGTGACGGGGAGAATGGAACCAAGTTGGAAAACACTCTGCAGGATATTATCCAGGAGAACTTCCCCAATCTAGCAAGGCAGGCCAACATTCAGATTCAGGAAATACAGAGAACGCCACAAAGATACTCCTCGAGAAGAGCAACTCCAAGACACATAATTGTCAGATTCACCAAAGTTGAAATGAAGGAAAAAATGTTAAGGGCAGCCAGAGAGAAAGGTCGGGTTACCATCAAAGGGAAGCCCATCAGACTAACAGCGGATCTCTCGGCAGAAACCCTACAAGCCAGAAGAGAGTGGGGCCAATATTCAACATTCTTAAAGAAAAGAATTTTCAACCCAGAATTTCATATCCTGCCAAACTAAGCTTCATAAGTGAAGGAGAAATAAAATACTTTACAGACAAGCAAATGCTGAGAGATTTTGTCACCACCAGGCCTGCCCTAAAAGAGCTCCTGAAGGAAGCGCTAAACATGGAAAGGCACAACCGGTACCAGCCACTGCAAAATCATACCGAAATGTAAAGACCATCGAGACTAGGAAGAGACTGCATCAACTAACGAGCAAAATAACCAGCTAACATCATAATGACAGGATCAGATTCACACATAACAATATTAACTTTAAATGTAAATGGACTAAATGCTCCAATTAAAAGACACAGACTGGAAATTGGATAAAGACTCAAGACCCATCAGTGTGCTGTATTCAGGAAACCCATCTCACGTGCAGAGACACACATAGGCTCAAAATAAAAGGATGGAGGAAGATCTACCAAGCAAATGGAAAACAAAAAAAGGCAGGGGTTGCAATCCTAGTCTCTGATAAAACAGACTTTAAACCAACAAAGATCGAAAGAGACAAAGAAGGCCATTACATAATGGTAAAGGGATTAATTCAACAAGAAGAGCTAACTATCCTAAATATATATGCACCCAATACAGGAGCACCCAGATTCATAAAGCAAGTCCTGAGTGACCTACAAAGAGACTTAGACTCCCACACATTAATAATGGGAGACTTTAACACCCCACTGTCAACATTAGACAGATCAACAAGACAGAAAGTCAATAAGGATACCCAGGAATTGAACTCAGCTCTGCACCAAGCGGACCTAATAGACATCTACAGAACTCTCCACCCCAAATCAACAGAATATACATTTTTTTCAGCACCACACCACACCTATTCCAAAATTGACCATATACTTGGAAGTAAAGCTCTCCTCAATAAATGTAAAAGAACAGAAATTATAACAAACTATCTCTCAGATCACAGTGCAATCAAGCTAGAACTCAGGATTAAGAATCTCACTCAAAACCGCTCAGCTACATGGAAACTGAACAACCTGCTCCTGAATGACTACTGGGTACATAACGAAATGAAGGCAGAAATAAAGATGTTCTTTGAAACCAACGAGAACCAAGACACAACATACCAGAATCTCTGGGATGCATTCAAAGCAGTGTATAGAGGGAAATTTATAGCACTAAATGCCCACAAGAGAAAGCAGGAAAGATCCAAAATTGACACCCTAACATCACAATTAAAAGAACTAGAAAAGCAAGAGCAAACACATTCAAAAGCTAACAGAAGGCAAGAAATAACTAAAATCAGAGCAGAACTGAAGGAAATAGAGACACAAAAAACCCTTCAAAAAATAAATGAATCCAGGAGCTGGTTTTTTGAAAGGATCAACAAAATTGATAGACTGCTAGCAAGATTAATAAAGAAAAAAAGAGAGAAGAATCAAATAGATGCAATAAAAAATGATAAAGGGGATATCACCACCGATCCCACAGAAATACAAACTACCATCAGAGAATATTACAAACACCTCTACACAAATAAACTAGAAAATCTAGAAGAAATGGATAAATTCCTGAACACATACACCCTCCCAAGACTAAACCAGGAAGAAGTTGAATCTCTGAATAGACCAATAACAGGATCTGAAATTGTGGCAATAATCAATAGCTTACCAACCAAAAAAAGTCCAGGACCAGATGGGTTCACAGCCAAATTCTACCAGATGTACAAGGAGGAGTCGGTACCATTCCTTCTGAAACTATTCCAATCAATAGAAAAAGAGGGAATCCTCCCTAACTCATTTTATGAGGCCAGCATCATCCTGATACCAAAGCCTGGCAGAGACACAACAAAAAAAGAGAATTTTAGACCAATATTCTTGATGAACATTGATGCAAAAATCCTCAATAAAATACTGGCAAACAGAATCCAGCAGCACATCAAAAAGCTTATCCACCATGATCAAGTGGGCTTCATCCCTGGGATGCAAGGCTGGTTCAATATACGCAAATCAATAAATGTAATCCAGCATATAAACAGAACCAAAGACAAAAACCACATGATTATCTCAACAGATGCAGAAAAGGCCTTTGACAAAATTCAACAACCCTTCATGCTAAAAACTCTCAATAAATTAGGTATTGATGGGACATATCTCAAAATAATAAGAGCTATTTATGACAAACCCACAGCCAATATCATACTGAATGGGCAAAAACTGGAAGCATTCCCTTTGAAAACTGGCACAAGACAGGGATGCCCTCTCTCACCACTTCTATTCAACATAGTGTTGGAAGTTCTGGCCAGGGCAATTAGGCAAGAGAAGGAAATCAAGGGTATTCAATTAGGAAAAGAGGAAGTCAAATTGTCCCTGTTTGCAGATGACATGATAGTATATCTAGAAAACCCCATTGTCTCAGCCCAAAATCTCCTTAAGCTGATAAGCAACTTCAGCAAAGTCTCAGGATACAAAATCAATGTACAAAAATCACAAGCATTCTTATACATCAATAACAGACAAACAGAGAGCCAAATCATGAGTGAACTCCCATTCACAATTGCTTCAAAGAGAATAAAATACCTAGGAATCCAACTTACAAGGGATGTGAAGGACCTCTTCAAGGAGAACTACAAACCACTGCTCAAGGAAATGAAAGAGGATACAAACAAATGGAAGAACATTCCATGCTCATGGGTAGGAAGAATCAATATCATGAAAATGGCCATCCTTCCCAAGGTAATTTACAGATTCAATGCCATCCCCATCAAACTACCAATGACTTTCTTCACAGAATTGGAAAAAACTACTTTAAAGTTCATATGGAACCAAAAAAGAGCCCGCATCGCCAAGTCAATCCTAAGCCAAAAGAACAAAGCTGGAGGCATCACACTACCTGACTTCAAACTATACTACAAGGCTACAGTAACCAAAACAGCATGGTACTGATACCAAAACAGAGATATAGATCAATGGAACAGAACAGAGCCGTCAGAAATAATGCCACATATCTACAACTATCTGATCTTTGACAAAGCTGACAAAAACAAGAAATGGGGAAAGGATTCCCTATTTAATAAATGGTGCTGGGAAAACTGGCTAGCCATATGCAGAAAGCTGAAACTGGATCCCTTCCTTACACCTTATACAAAAATCAATTCAAGATGGATTAAAGACTTAAATGTTAGACCTAAAACCATAAAAACCCTAGAAGAAAACCTAGGCATTACCATTCAGGACATACGCATGGGCAAGGACTTCATGTCGAAAACACCAAAAGCAATGGCAACAAAAGCCAAAATTGACAAATGGGATCTAATTAAACTAAAGAGCTTCTGCACAGCAAAGGAAACTACCGTCAGAGTGAACAGGCAACCTACAAAATGGGAGAAAATTTTCGCAACCTACTCATCTGACAAAGGGCTAATATCCAGAATCTACAATGAACTCCAACAAATTTACAAGAAAAAAACAAACAACCCCATCAAAAAGTGGGCGAAGGACATGAACAGACACTTCTCAAAAGAAGACATTTATGCAGCCAAAAAACACATGAAAAAATGCTCACCATCACTGGCCATCAGAGAAATGCAAATCAAAACCACAATGAGATACCATCTCACACCAGTTAGAATGGCAATCATTAAAAAGTCAGGAAACAACAGGTGCTGGAGAGGATGTGGAGAAATAGGAACACTTTTACACTGTTGGTGGGACTGTAAACTAGTTCAACCCTTGTGGAAGTCAGTGTGGCGATTCCTCAGGGATCTAGAACTAGAAATTCCATTTGACCCAGCCATCCCATTACTGGGTATATACCCAAAGGACTATAAATCATGCTGCTATAAAGACACATGCACACGTATGTTTATTGCGGCATTATTCACAATAGCAAAGACTTGGAACCAACCCAAATGTCCAACAATGATAGACTGGATTAAGAAAATGTGGCACATATACACCATGGAATACTATGCAGCCATAAAAAATGATGAGTTCACGTCCTTTGTAGGGACATGGATGAAATTGGAAATCATCATTCTCAGTAAACTATCGCGAGAACAAAAAACCAAACACCGCATATTCTCACTCATAGGTGGGAATTGAACAATGAGAACACATGGACACAGGAAGGGGAACATCACACTTCGGGGACTGTTGTGGGGTGGGGGGAGGGGGGAGGGATAGCATTGGGAGATATACCTAATGCTAGATGACGAGTTGGTGGGTGCAGCGCACCAGCATGGCACATGTATACATATGTAACTTACCTGCACGTTGTGCACATGTACCATAGAGCCTAAAGTGTAATAATAATAATAATAATAATAAAAAGAAAAAAATATATATCTGCCATGCACCATACCCAACAGATGAGAAAGCTGAGATTCAGAGACATGAAGTCATCCACTCAAGGCCTTTAGCCAGCCTGACTCAAATGCAAGCATCATCCAGTCTGCAGCCGCACATTTCTAAAGCCTTTATAATTCACAGCCTCTCATTTTGCAGAGACTCTCTCTGCCTGGCCTATTTGTTCCGGCTTCATGGCAGCTTTATTTAGGTGATAATAGAAGAATCCTGCTGCTTTATTAGGTGATAATTGAAGCCTTATGTGGATAACTATTCTTTTAGGTTGAGTGGTTTATCCCTTTGATAAAAAGAGGTAGACTATTGTTCCGAAAACCCAAAGTCTTCCTTTCATTCTTGCATTAGATAAAGAAACTTACGTATTTACTTTTAGCAGAGGCCTCAAAGGGAACCCCAAGCTGAGATGAGCAGACCCTCTGCCAGCAGAAGCCAGGTATCAGAAATGTTCTTCCTTCTCTGTTGGCTGAGATTTGAGGAAGTCACTTGCAATTTTGGGGATTTTCACCTTTTTCCTTTTATTTGTACTTTTAAAGGGGTTATAGGGTGAGCAACTGTCCCATTTTTCCCCAGGACTGTCCTGGTGTTAACACTGAAAGTCCTGCATCCCAGAAAACCCTTTAGTTCTGGGCAAACCAGGATGATTAGCAACCCTGCTTAAAACCTCAGCTGGAAGAAATGATATAAAGACAAAGTGGACAGTTAAGTGGGAACTAAAAGAGAAGTTTGTTAAAAAATAATTTACTATCTCGAGGCATTGCAGCCACTTTCAGGTTTTTCTGGTGACAGAGTGGGGTCTTTTAGGAAAACAACCTAAAAATCCATAACTGGGGACTGGCTAAATAAAATTTGAATGCTCAATCACTGGAATATTATGCAGCCTTAAAAATTAAAAGGGTAGATGTATACATGACCATATTGAATAATTTCCAAGATTGGAACAAAAATAATCATGTATAAATATTTTGCACATACAATTTATGGAAAGATACCATATCAATTTTCTATTGCTGTATAACAATGTCACCTTAAACTTAGTGCTTAGAACAATGCACACTTATCTCCCAGTTTCTTTGGGTTAGGGGTCTGGGCATGGCTCAGTCAGATTCTCTGCAAGGCTACCATCAAGGTGGTAGCTGGGGCTGGTTCTCATTTGGAGTTTTGACTGGAGAAGGAGCTACTTTTTCAAACCCATGTGGTTGCTGGCAGAATCCAATATTGTTGTAGGACTGAGCGCTTTCCTCTATCAGCACTGTCTGTCCATGGGAGGCCACTCTCACCTTCTACCAGCTGCCCACAGTTTCTTGTCATGTGAAGTTTTCAGCATGGCCATTTGCTTCCTCAAAGTCAGCAAGCAAAGAAGAAACTCAAGCAAGATAGCACTACAGTCTTCATAATACAGTCACATCATCACATAATTGTCATCACATATAGCCCGCCCCCTTTCCTGTGTTCTCTTGGTCAGAAGCAAGTCATAGGTCCTGCCCTCTTCAAGGGATGAGAGAGCTCAAGGGTGGGAAACTAGAAGTTGGGGGTCATTAGGCCACTGTAAAGCTCTGTCTGCTACAGTATCTAAGAAACTGGCAGCAGCACTTGCCTCTAAAGAGAGGGCCCAGAGCACAGGGTGGGGAGAGACTTACTTTCATTATTTTTCACACATTAATTTTGGTTTTCTTTGCCAAGTGCATTCATTACATTTCTTATTAAAACAAAACACACACCAAAAAACAAAACAACAAAACAAAAAACCTCCAGGCAAACACATTTCACCACTTAGTTAAGAAAATAAAAGACAAGGGGCACAGCCTTTTTCCCCTGGGCAAATGCCATGGCAACCCTTTAACTCCAGCATTGTATGTGCTCAGCACTAGCGCCTGGCCAATGCTGACATATAACTTCACCTATATATTAAATTCAAGGAGTGTTTTATAACAACCTTAAGACTTTGCAAAGAAATGCTATTGTATCTCAGCCAGGTGCAGTGGCTCATGCCTGTAATCCCAGCACTTTGGGAGGCCAAGGCAGGTGGATTATTTGAGGTCAGGAGTTCGAGACCAGCCTGGCCAACATGGTGAAACCCTGTCTTTACAAAATACAAAAAATTAGCTGAGTGTGGTGGCCTGCACCTGTAATCCCAGATACTCTGAAGGCTAAGGCAGGAGAATCACTTGAACTTAGGAGGCAAGGGTTGCAGTAAGCTGAGATCATACCACTGCACTCCAGCCTGGGCAACAGAGCAAGACTCATCTCAAAAAAAAAATGGTATTGTATCTCTTAAAGACTTCGTTATGGCGTATTCCGTTTTTTGGAAGGGTTATACTGTGAAAAGTGGTCCATTCAGTATTAAAGAGTAAACCAGAATAATGCCATTCGTGGTACAGATGAAGAGACTACAAGCATGCTGATGTTTGCTCACAGGGATGTACTAAGAAGCTGCCTGGAAAGCAAACAGCTCTGAGATCTCATAAATACCCAGCATGGTCCATGGACCAGCAACATTGCCATCACCTTGGAGCTTGTTAGAGAGGCAGAATTTCTATTCACACGCTAGATTTACTGAATTGGAATTTGCATTTTTAGAAAGTTCAAATGCATGTTAAAGGTTGAGAAATTTTCTTCTAAACTACCCCATACTACTCCATAGAGTATGATACAGACCCAGAAAAACTCAACCACATTTTCACAGTAAATATCCACACAATAATGCTTATTGCAGTATTGTTTATAAGAGCCAAAAAACAAAAAACCTGGAAAAATAAAACTAATTGATCATCTGTAGGGGACTAAAAAATAAACTACAGTGTATTTACCAAAGGAACACTATAAGAAGTTAAAATTAACAAGCTACAGCTACATATATCATGGATATATAGATAAATTAACATGTGGATAAATTTCATAAAGATAATATTTAGCTCAAGAAAAAGGGAATAAACAAAAGCCCAAGTTGCAGGAAGGAATATACAATATAATACCATTTATGTAAAGGTCAAAGATGTGGTGTATGGATGCATACATAAGTAGTGAAATAAGGATGAAAAATGACAAATGCCAAGTTCAAGACAGTGGTTTCACTTGAGATGAGGAAAAGGGGAATGAGGAAAGATAAACAGAACATTTTCAGTGTATATTTTTCATGCTAGATGGAAGATACAAAGAGGTTTATTATATTTTCTCTACCTTTTTTATATACTAAAAATATTTCACAATAAAAAAATGTACAGCTTTTCTAGATGATGCCAAATTTTCCTTCAAAATATACATATAGATGTGTAACCTCACAAGCAGCTAGTGGGATTCCCATAACACCATGTCCTTACCCAGTCTCAGGTGGTCAGACTTCTAATTTTTGGCTGATCTGCTGAGCAGGTGAGAAATGGCATCATTGTTTCTTTAATCTTCCTTTCTCTCTTTTATAAGGGAGGTTGAACATGCCCTCATGTGCTTATTGACCATCAACTTGAATTTCACACCCCTTGTGCGTTTTTTCTGTTTATTTGCTTTACCTTATTGTTTTGTAGGAAACACTAATTAAGAGCACAGGGAATGCAAGTTGATGTCCTTATTCTGTTTAAGTTGAAAGTAGGATCTCTCTTAAACCAGTCAGAGCAAAGGCTAATGGAAGATGTCTAGATAGAAACTGGGTCGTATCTTAGGTTTACCACTGAAACCATACACTTAACATTTGTGCTCATTACTGTTAAATGCATTACTATTAATGCATTATTATTAAATGCGTGGCTCTGAAAAAGTAAGGTTAACCCTAAAAATCAAAGAAGCAAAAAATGTTCCTGTATGAAGTTAGTATCTTATGGGGTCTTCAAGTTGATGTCACTCTTCTTGCATTAAAAAATATAAAAACAATCAATTAAACAACTAAATGCATGGGATTAGCAACTCTACATGTTTCTCCATGGTAACATTGTATTACTGTGCAGAGCTTCACAATTTTATTCATTTTTGCTGCCATTTTTAGGGGGGAAAAGCCAACAAAATAAATTAGCAAAAATTGTTGAGATTTTCCCAGTTAGCTGTAATTTGTATTAGTCCTGTGTGTGGGGGGGTGTGAGTAAGCGTGTGTGTGGTCTTTAAGAAAATCACAACCTCTGGAAATTACTTAAAGGAAGAAATTTCTTTTTGTATTTGATCCTTCTATAGCTGTCACTGTTTATATCTTTAAAAGAAAAAAAGACATATTTTCTTGTTTAAACTAGGAGGAATCAATTTATTTAGAATGCTGGAAAATCTTTATGCTAAACAATTAAGGAATCTCGTTTATGTGATAGATGTTCTTCAGCATATTTTTGGTAGCAGCCCAAAAAGAGCTTTAGTTCCACTTATCATGGGAAAGGTAGCGTTGCCTTGGTGAATGACACACTTATTGCTTTAAGTAAAAATGGGCCTTTTCTCAGCCCCATAGTGTCAACGGGAGTTTTAAGCATTGAAAAACAGAAACTTCATAGACATGTGTTATATTGCTTAAGTTTGAAATTTAACCCTGTTTCCAGGGACTGGCTGTATTGCTCCAAGATTTCAGATATATTTAAACTCCTCAAATACTTGGTCATTTGCTCATTGATTCTCAACCTTTCTGTGCTCCCCCAGCTCTCAGTGTGCCCCTCAATTGTGATTCAGCCCACATCCCTGCGTTGAGCCTGATATTAGGAAATGGAGAGACTGCACAGACACAGTGACCACCACCAGGCAATGCCAAGCTGAGCAGGGCAGGCAGCAAAAGCACGTCAAGAACACTGTCTTAGGCTTGCCAGGCAAATGGAAGATTTGGAGACATCCCATCTGCCCAAGATAAACTTTTGCATGACAAACGGTGCCAAGATACTGGGGCCACGAGAGGTCTGTTAAACAGGATCAGTCTGAGCATTCAAGGAAAGGGGATTCTTAGTAACTACCATGAGTTCACCTAGCTCCCTTCATCAACTTCTTTTTCCAGCTCTATTTGGAAATTAGTGATTGAGAGTGAAGCCCACCACCTCTGGGCCCGTACAGTTGTGTGTTGTGGATCCATTGGCTGTGTGTGAGCAGGAACAGATGGGGTCAACCAGTGCCATGAAGCAAATAAGAACAAAGGAGAAACTTACGGAGTAAGAAATTGAGGAAGCTCTGGGACATGAAATAGCTTGCCCACAATTCTCATGGCTAGTTGGGGCATAGCAGAGATTACATCCATAGGTATGACTCTCAAGCAATTATAAGTATCTAATATGGCATAATATGAAGACTAACTCTCCCTCCCATCTCAGAGTGACAACATCTTATTGCCACACTTCTTGGCTTAATCTTAAGACTTCCAGCTCTCTCTCCCACTGCCCGGTTCACCCTGTCTCTCTCCACTCCTGTTTCTAGCTGCTTATCTATACTTTCTGGCCACCTTGTCACTAGCTCACCTTGCTTCCCCAGCTGATCTGGGGACTGCTGTGCCCCAAAATGTGAACATACACAGCCCTTCTTCTCTCATCTCCCTCATTTCTCCAAATACTTACTGCAAACACATAGTCAGGTCATGAAGGCACCAAACTTTGCCTGAAAGATTTAGCACAATATCAGTGCTGGACACAAAACAGAAGGTAAATAAAAATAACGTTAACAAATGTAGGTATGATGGAAAGACACTGTGTATATGTTTGACAACTTATAATTTGGTGTCAGACCTCACTGGCCTGACAGTTCATTTGCTGCCTCCTGCTGCAGGGAATATCATAATGGTCTTCGTCCTCCACAGGTCCCAGCTGGCTATGGTGTAGCTGATCTCTCCAGAGACCTTTCTCTCTATTTTATCACCTCTCTTCTCTGAGTTCAGCCTTCCTCAAATTCTCCTTCCTTCTTGAGCTGCTAAGAGAAAACAGAAATTTCTTATTATTTAATTTGTAGAATAATTTTGCTTTTTTGTCTTTATCTTCCCACTTTAGACTACCCTTGGGCCCCACCTGTTATCACCAAAAATGTCGTTCACATGTTTTCCCTAAAAAAAAAAAAAAAATTTTAAGTCTCTACAATTTGTAATACAAAAACAATTCCTTCTTGTTCTTGTATTACAAATTTTAAATTCCTTTAAAATTACAATGTTTTTGTGGCTTTACATATATTAGATTAAAAATCTTAGAATAATTATATTAACATTTCCTCCAACAATTACTGAAAACAGTTTAAGTGATTTTTTTGCAGGGAATTTTTTTCCTTGGGGTATATCCCACTGGGGTTACACAATTGTTTACGTTTTTTGAAATCACTTAGAACAACTTTTCTCTGTGTGGTTTTGTCACCAAGTGGACAAATGGGTAAGGTCATTTATGGAATTTTACTTTCAATTCTAACTAATTCCTTTTTAATTTATTTAAATTTTTTAATAGACTATTTACAAGCTTCCAAAGTAAAATCTGCAATGTGTGGTATGCATCCTTTTTCTCCTCTTGTTCCTCTCAAATCAATCTGGACCTGGCATTCATAATGGTCTTTGCAAAATGCAGATCCTGGGACCCTTCCCCTTTCCTGCTTGCAAACATTCACTCACTGCTCCAAACACTTTAGCATGGTTGACTGGACTGTGCGTGAGCAAGCCCTTACCTCCCTCTCCAGCTCCTTCTCCATCCTTGCTCTTGGTGCTCCAATTAAAACTGAATTCAGTCAGAGGCTTGAAAGTATCAGGCCTTTCTTTTGCTTGAGCTTTTGCCAATTTCACTCCCTTTGTCTGAAGCACTCCCATTGCTCACATACTGTGTGGTTTTACCCCCATTGTTGCTTTTGTTCAGGCATGTGGTTGTGGCTAATCTGCCTTATGGAACAGGAACTGCCCCTTCTTGAATGCCCAAGCTCTCTGCCTCACACTGGGAGATGATCCTCTCCACGTGCAGAGAACCTTTATAATAATTAAGGAAATATGTCATTTGAGCAACAAATGTACAGGTGTCAGCCTGTACTCCATGGTGCCAGCTATAGCCGCTCCAGAAGGATTCTCTGTGGATCAAGGTCCTCTTCCATGCACCCATGACACTCCACATACATGACATCCAACACACTGTCATATACATGCCTACTAATGTGTCTGCATCCTGCACTGAAATGTACACTCTGTGAGGAGACAGACTTTGTCTATTTGATTCACCATTTTATCCCCAGACAGAAAAACTTGTCTGACTCTAGGGCCTCCGCCACCCTATACAGTTTCTTTGTGAGCAGCCAAGTGCTCTTCTGCAGTCTAAACGCTGCACAGTCATACACAGCAGCCCTGCCTGCCATAAAGTATTTTCTCATTAAATATATATTGAGTTAATTAATCCTTGATTTTGACCTGTACTTCCTAATAGCTTTATTGCTGATCCTCTTTTTCTTTTTAAATTTTATTTTCGGTGTTTTGAGCATTCTTTAAACATGAATTTCTCTGAAGAAGATTGCACTACCTTTTTTCAAAACAAACTTCATTTCACAAGCCACACACCCCACCCCTCTGCACCAAGATTCCCACCTGATCCACCAACAATGACGCGCACCTTTTTTTTTTTTTTTTTTTTGAGACAGAGTCTCTCTGTCGCCCAGGCAGGAATGCAGTGGTGCGATCTCGGCTCACTGCAAGCTGTGCCTCCCAGGTTCACACCATTCTCCTGCCTCAGCCTCCCAAATAGCTGGGACTACAGGCGCCTGCCACCATGCCTGGCTAATTTTTTGTATTTTTAGTAGAGACAGGGTTTCATTGTGCTAGCCAGGATGGTCTCAATCTCCTGACCTTGTGATTCGCCCGTCTCGGCCTCCCAAAGTGCTGGGATATGCACTTTTTATTTGAAAGCTGGCTTCTTCTATTTTCAGTTCTTTGAAGGAATAGTGGATGGTATAGGAGAGGATGCAGCTGGAACCATTACTGTTTGTTCAGCAGAGACAGCAGGCCCTGTACTTCGCCTGCTTCAAAGCTTGGGAGAATTTGGAAGCAGAAAGTTCACAATCGCTACTGTGTGGTTTTACCCTCATTATTCCTTTTGTACATGCATATGGTTGCAGCTAATCTGCCTTGTGGAACAGGACCCACCCCTTCTCCTTGAATGCCCAAGCGGTCTGCCTCACACTGCAAGAAGACCCTCTCCACATGAAGAGAAGCTTCAGAGTAATCAAGGAAATACATCATTTGAGCATCAAGCCTCCTTTCCCCCACATTGTTGAGAGAATTGTCAAAATACCACTTTTGTTATAATTAAGGTTCTTCAAAATACAAAGATATTCATGGAGAATTCTTCCTCCCACATTCCATGTGTGCTACAATGAGAGCCTGATGCCCCCTTCATAGCCTGCATTCTAAAGACAGGGCAGCTACTCTGTCAGCCCCTAGCTGGGCCCTTTTTAGGCCCTCTCTAAAAGTCTTCAAATCTGGAAATATTGCACTGATAAAGTATTTTTAGAACTGTGCTTTTTTGTTTTTCTGCTTAAAGAACAGGGAGAACACATGTAAGTGTTATAGCAGGAGGATCTGGACATAGATCTATCTCCTCTTCAAGCATTCTTTCCAAGTCTCCTTGTATTGCTTCCTGAAATATTTATATGAGCAAATACTTCAGCTTATCATAAGGAAAGTCTGGGATGACATAGTCAAATACACTCATCCGTAAAAGAAGATAAAAACTCGCAATGGGTACAGAGGTGGCCAACTGCAGTTCAACATTTAGATCTGTTAGCAGCAATAAGTAAATATTGGTGAAATCGGTGTTTTTCTTTCACTTCAAGAACTAGGCAAATACATCATCATGGAAATGATTTTCTAAAGGGCAGATTTAAAGATTTGTGTTGGGAAAGACTAAAGGTGGCTCTTTCTCAGGTACCTAAAACATGGGCAGAGCTCTTAGGCTGTCCAAAAAATTCACTTATTTTTTTTCTTCGGCACTTAACAGTTTTACAACCTCACTTTTAAAAAAGCATTTAACGTGATTTATCTGAAATTATTTTTCTATTAGTTTTATGTGTTTCTATCTTTTCATAGGCTTATTTTTTATCTTTCTAAATGAATATTAATTTTTAATGAACAAATCATGTTTGCCTCACTAGAGTGTAAGCTCTATGGGGAAAAACCTTTCCCCACTATATTCTCAGCAACAAATACATAGCAGAACATCAATAAATATTTGTTAAATAAATAACTTTTCAGAACCACCTACTATGAGTAATAATGTCATTAAAATAAAAGTGTTTACTGGGCTTTTATTCTGTGATTGATACATGCTGAGGGTTTTACATGGATTCTTTCATGCAATGCTCACAAAACTCTACAAGATAGGGATGGTCATTATTATAGTTTTACCAGATGAGAAAATAGAGGAGCAGAGAAAAACAGGTGTGAGACAAGTTACAGACAGGAACTGGCAGTCTAGTCTGCAACCAAAGGCAATTTAACTCCAGAATCAGTTAAGCCATCACCCTCTACTGCCTTTGAGGTCAGAGACACAAGGAAGGAAAGTAACCAACATGACAAAAAAAAAAAAAGTGGAGTCCATCCCAGAATACTCAAGGGTTTGATTATGTTTATATAGGTAGCCCTCACCGTACATGATTCCACTTTGCGTGAATTTCAGTCATCATGGTTTAGTTGAATAATGTCAGTGCCCCAACAACTTAGGGTTTTTTTGTTTGTTTGTTTTTTGTTTTTTTGAGATAGAGTCTCACTCTGTCCCCCAGGCCGGAGTGCAGTGGCATGATCTCAGCTCACTGCAACCTCCGCCTCTTGGGTTCAAGTGATTGGCCTGCCTCAACCTCCTGAGTAACTGGGATTACAGGCATGCACCACCATGCCTGGCTAATTTTTGTATTTTTGGTAGAGATAGAGTTCCGCCATGTTGGCCAGGCTGGCCTTGAACTCCTGGCCTTAAGTGATCCACCTGCCTCAGCCTCCCAAAGTGCTGGGATTATAGGTGTGAGCCACCGCACCCACCCAACATCTTCGTTCAAATTTTAGTTCCCATGGTAGATTGTGAATAATGACATGAAGTACAAATTTTGCTGCAAGCTCTTCACTCCTTAAATCACTTTGTAAATAACAGATGTACATCATGATCAGTAACCAACCTAATCACTTCTTTCATAGTGTACTGGTGATCAGTCACTGTTGCATTTGTTATTTGTTCAGTTTCCACACAGACAACAAAACATGTAGTTGTGTTCCCTCTTTGTCTCCCAGTGATAGACCCATGAGACATTTTATAAAAATAGGCAATCAAGAGAGGGAATTGGCCAACAAAGCTGTCCAACAAAAAATGAAAATTGATAGCATTGGATGTGAAATTCAAATCAAACATAAATGGATTCATAGAAGCAATAGCCGGCCATGGGAATGTTGATGCTGCTGCCATTGAGAGACTCAGTATGCAGCCAGAGGAGCTTAGTGAAGGTGAGCTTATCAACCTAAATGAGGGAAATGGTTGTGAAGAAAAGAATGAAGGTGTTGTAGAGGAAGTGAAGCTGGTAAGAAGAAACCTTCACATTATAGGAATTCTCAGAGATACTTCAAGACATCGAAGACACAAAGAATACAATGGTGCAAGCTGATCCAAATTTAGAAAGGAGTATGACAATTGGATAAAGCATTGAAAAGATGCTGACTCCATGTTGTAAGTTTTATGATGAGAAGAAGGTAAGCACTGCCTATTCTCTCTTTTTCTATGGAAATTAACTTTTATTTCTATAACATACAAAAGGTATAAATAGAACTTATATAAAACCAATAATTGCACACACAAACAGGAATTATGTGAAATTACGTTATTTATATATCTCTTTAAACCAGAAGGAGGAGGAGGAACAGGATGAGGTCCAGCAGGCCCACCGTTAAGTTCTCCTTAGCGTCTGTGTTCAGTGAAGGTAGCTTGCCAGGCAGTGCCTCAGGATGACAGTGTGGGGAAGGGGAGTGGAGACTGGGGGAGGAGTGATTGTGACGAGTTGTGAGGCTTCTGGGCAAGGCTGTGCGGGAGGCACTTGAGGGGAAGCATGCCTGAGATGGAAACAGTCTTGTCCACACCCAGCAGGTGGGACTTGTCAGTGGGAGATAAGCCCAGGGTCTTCGCAGCTCCCAGTTAGCTCTCCTTAACATGCTTATCTAATGTGATGCAGGAATAGGCAGGGATAAGAGGTCAGTCCACAGAAAGGAAATCAAAGGGAGCAGCCGCCACAGGTGCCTCGCCCAATGCTGGCAGTTATGTGCACAAGGGCTGTGGCTGAACAGTGCTGAGAGCAGAGCTCACAGAACTCTTGCGTTCTCAAGTTTCAGATACATTCTGGGAAGGGCGAACTGGTCTATGAGTCACATAATACGCAGAGAGGTGCTGATAATCCAAAAAACTTAGCAAAACACCTTTCGTGCCCATGATCCAGGCTTCAGAGAGCCAAGAAGAAAGCCCAAAGCCCTGCCTAGGCCTGCAGGGCTCGCGTTCACTGGGAATCCTCCCCAAAGCCTCTCCTGCCACCTGTCTTTTTTGTTTTGTTTTTTGTTTTTTGTTTTTTTTTTTTGAGACAAAGTCTCAATCTGCCCAGGCTGGAGTGCAGTGGCGCGATCTCGCCTCACTGCAACCTCCGCCACCGGGGTTCCAGAGATTCTCGTGCCTCAACCCCGCGAATACCTGGGATGACAGGCGCGCGCGCTACTGAACCGGTAAATTTTTGTATTGTAGAGCCAAGATTTCGCCACGTTGGCCAGGCTGGTCTCGACCTCCTGGCCTCAAGCCATCCACCCGCATCTGCTTCCAAAATGCTGGGATTACAGGTGTGGGCCACGGCACCCGGACCATAGTTTTGTTCTGCCATCTTGAGAACAAGCTGTCGTAGTTACTTCGTGGCTGAAATGGGATCTGCTCGTGATTCACCGTAATTCCGGGAATGATCACAGACATTTTCCTAGGACTTTCAGATCCCACTTCATCTGTTTCACAGGAGACGACAGCCAGCTCCTGCCGTGTGTGAGCCTTCCCTACCAGACTCCGGCCGTGATGGGGCAGACACCGCGGTCATAAACTGTAAACTTGGTTCCCCTGAGGTTGGATCTAAGTTTGCCAGTATACCTTTCTCCTTCACGAGATAAATCAGCTGGATCAGTGGAGATAAGGTGGTTGGATGATTTGCTCTTTTCCCGCTTTCTAGCTGTAAGAAGAAATGTGTTCTGATTTTCTTCTTTTTCCAAGTATACACAGTAAGTGGAGCAGGGGCCCCAATCCATTCCTTTTTTTTTTATCCCTGATTATATGACATCTTACTGTGACACTTCAAGGGGCAGGACTATACTTAAAAGTCCTCCAGGCCCTCCACTTCTCCCAGCCGGTTATGCAGCGGTTGGGCTGCAAAATCGAAAACGGAAGCAAAGTCCTCCAGTTCCTCCACTTCTCCCAGCTCGTTATCGACCGGTTGGGCAGCAGCATCGGAACCGGAAGCAGCTGCATCTGCGGTCGAGTGCAGGCTGGATGCGGAATTGGATCTTTCTTTTTCTGAATATGTAGCCTGGGATCTTTTCTTTCCTTCTTCTTCCTCACCATCAGTCTCCTCATCAAAGTTCAGACTATCTGAGATACTATTGTTTTTGGAAAATCTTCTGAAGATCTGGCTTGGAAGCAGTATCCAAGGTGTTTTCCCCATCAACACTCTCTTCAGCGTTTTCTCCCAGAACAGGGGAGCTGACTGAAAGAACATGAACTTTGGTTTCCAAATCTTGAGCATCTGGCTTCATGACAGCAGCCGGACCATCAATGCCATGAAGACGACATTGCTGTGGGGGGGATGAGAGTCCACCAAAGGAGTCCGCTCCTCGTTGGCCTTTGGCTTCACCCAACTTAGCCTGCCTTCTGGATTTGGCTGCACCATGAATGGCTGAAGGTGCTTTTTTCTCTGCTGCTTCTTGAGCAGTGCTCTCTGATTATCCAGCGCCAGCTGTTAAAGTTTCATCGTCTCATCGTGAAAGACACTGTCCCCACTGGAACCAAGCTGGCAGCGACAGGCGTTCATGCCTGCTGCTGTTTAAGTGGCAACCATGTCCCCACTCCTAGCCACACATGGCTCTAAACTACTTTTAAGAGCTTGTTGGCCAGGGGTGGTGGCTCACGCCTGTAATCCCAGCACTTAGGGAGGCCAAGGCGGATAGATCAGGAGGTCAAGAGATCGAGACCATCCTGGCCAACATGGTGAAAACCCATCTCTATTAAAAATACAAAAAATAGCTGGGTGTGGTAGTGTGCGCCTGTAGTCACAACTACTCAGGAAGCTGAGGCAGGAGAATCACTTGAACCCAGGAGGCGGAGGTTGCAGTGAGCTGAGATCGTACCATTGCACTCCAGCCTAGCGACAGAGTGAGACTCCGTCTTAAAAAACAAAAGAGCTTGTTTGGAGAGTCTAGCATGGGGGCGCAGCTACTCCTATACCTTTGATCAAAGACTGGTCCTCTTCTCTGGGGGACGTCCTCTTCCACAGAGGGAGGGACAGGAGGGATGCACGTAGAGCGGTGAGGGAAGAAGAGCACACAAGCCTAGCCAGCCAGGTCAGCCGAATGAACCCTGGCGATCAATAGGGTAACAGACGGCTCAGCCGGATCGCCCTCATGTCCTAAAGCACTCTTAATTAATTTTTTACAAATAATAAAATGCTTTCATCCTCAGTGTTTGTGTTTTCAATTATAGTATACTAAATATTAATTTTACTGTTTTCATCATTTTTAGTACATTTACAAACTTGACAAGAATAATGATTTCACAAAAAATTTTTAAAAGTTACAGAAAGAATTTTCACGTTGACTATTAAAACCATTTTGCATGGTTTCAGCTTATATCGGCAAAGTAGTGAAAACTAGTATTCAAAAGAACTTCATGAGTAAATAGTAAACATGTTTGAACTATGAACCACAAGTTTAGATGGTTCAAATTATTGCTATCTTCTTGCAATATATATCAAAGGAAAGGCTTTAAGACTCTAGCTAGCTTATAAGTCCCATGTGAAAAGCTGATTCCATGATAACAGAAAGGTGCAAGGAGAAAACGGCTAGCTTTTGAGAAGCAAGAATCTGAATTACATATTGGCTTATCAATTCTATAGTCTTGAGCACTCATTCAGTAGCTGAGACTTTTGTCTCATCTGTAAAATTTAGAGTAATACAGATTTTGAAGGATAGTTCTGTGTATGAGAAAAAATATGCAGGCATGTGTATACATGTGATGTGGCAGAGAGCACTTCAAAAGGCAGCCTGCTGGTTTGGATGACTGTGGACATCCCCATGCAGGGCATGGCCAGGTCTGCCTGGTTAAGGTTAGGCCAATAGCTGGTGCTAGCTATGTGGCGTCTTGGATTTTCTAATGAAAATTTTAGATATTCCAGAAAATATTTGCAAACTCTGCAGTTTCTTTTCACATATACTTGTTTCTCTGATTCCACATTCACAGAAAACCTACCTTAGCTTCTCTGTTTCTCTTGAGTAAAGTACAAAAAGAATCAAATTTTAATAACTACTATTATGTGTTTACATATAATGAGGCTATTTCCATGTTCGCACAGATGGTCTCAAATAACTAAAGTTATTACAACCAGTTCTCATAAATATGGAGCTTCTTTACTAGTTTCTTCGATCTCTATCAAAAAAAATTGTTATTTTGATATTCATTTTTGTAATAAACTTTTATACTACACTGGAAATTTGCTAGAAATGTAAATTGGTTATGTTTCTTTTGCAGGAGAGTCAGAAGAAGGGTTTTTACATTAAGCCTCCTGCCTGGAGTTTGCATAAATACATTTGGGTTGGTCCTCTGTTAGCTGGGATCTAAAAGAGAGTTGAGAGATCAGAGTTGTCCTTGGAAAGAGTCTTGGCTACTGCTTGTCTCTCCAGCTTGAGTCTTACTACTTCTCCACACATTTTCCTCTAAACACGCTGAGTTAGGGGTCTATTTTCCTGAAGCTCATTTTTTTCCTCATCTCTGTACCTTAAAATAATGTAATATTACAAGAAAGATGTGACGGACTCAACTAAGGTAGTGCCACAGTGGATGGGGAGCAGGTCTGATTGGGAAAGAGGTTAATGAACCAGATCCAAGTGCCCTGGATCCCCATGTAAATTCCTTACCAACATAAGAAGACCTATTGATATCTGCCCCTGTATGCAACTGCCTATCATTTTCTCCCACCAGCCATAGGAACCATGGATTTTAGGCACCCTTTACCCCCTGTAATCTGCCACTTTACTATATTCACCTTTACCTGGTCTATTAGCCTGATATAATTTTCTCCCCAATTTTGCCTCCTCTTATTCCCAGAGAAAACTTGTTGCTTTATCTGACTCTGGTGGACTGAGTATTTGTGCCCCACCCCTCCAAATTCATATGTTAAAGACTAATGCTCAGTGTGATAGTATTTGAGGGTGGAGCCTTTGGAAGGTAATTGTGTCATGAGAATGGAGTCCTCATGAATGGGATTAGTGTCATTATATAAGACACAAGACAGATGATCTCCCTCTTGACTATGTGAGGATACAGCAAGAAGGCGGCCATCTACAAACTAGGAAGAGAGCCCTCACTAGACACAGGATCTGCTGGCATCCTGATCTTGGAAGTCCTGGCCTCTAAAACTGTGAAAAATAAAATTTGTTGTTTAACCCACACAGTCTATGGTTTTATTTTTTTCATTATAGCAGCCCAAATTGACTAAGACACTTACCTCCCTTGGTAGAATTAAGCACTTTTGCCGGTTGTTCAAAAAGCCCCTTAAGTATACGTCTGCTAAGATATAATATTTATAAAATATAACGTATATATATTATTTTGTTGTTGGCATCAAAGTTACTGTTAGGGAAATAACTGTTTTTGTTTAAGAAAATACACTAAAAAACTGAAGTTAACAAAAAGTAAGTCCTCAAGGGGATGAGTTAGCAGGAACACACAGTTAGATTAAAGAACTGTGTCCCCAGAAAAGTGGTATGGAGCTGGGAGAAGACACAGGAGAAAGAAGTTGGTAATAAGCTGAAGATATATAAAGAACATGGTGGAAATTACCAGAAGGTAGAAATTGCCAGAATCATTGAGAGATTTAAGAAGGGAGAAATCTAATATTCAGCTTAATGTCTTCTCCCATATTGTGATGAGACAAAATCCTCTCATGCCATTACTCCAACTTATCTCCAGTGAAAGTCCATTTCCCATGGTGGCATCAAGAGAGTGGAATTTTGAGGAATAAAGGAGAAAGATCTGTAGCCTCTGTTTCAGTTGCCATCAAGACAGAGAAAAAGGGACAGGGATCAAAGAAAACACATAGTAGAGAAAAAGAATTCTGAAGGCAGAGGGTCACCAGAGTTGACAAGGAAATTTAGAAAAAGAAATCCAAATCCCATCCTTCCTTCATTCCAGATCCCTGCCTCTACTCCCCACTGTGAACCATGTACAGTGCCAGTAATTTCTCCACCTGTAAATTTAGACGGATAAACTAGATGGTCCCTCAGGGCCCCTTATGCTTTAATATTCTATGAATCTATAAAGCTTTGCACTGAACTAGGGGAAAATAATAAAAGTTGTGTCCCATTGTAGAAAAATGTTTGGTGATATGCATTAACCTGATTAGGCACAGGAGATGATATAAATAATGACAGTCATTTAACATCTAAGTAAGAAAAAGAAAAAATTAAGAAAAGTATTCCCATGGCACCCAAAAATGGCTTGTTTAGATTCTTCTGGTAGCTTTGTAGCATCTGTTCTAAAAATTATGATGTGTTTTGAAATTACTACTTGAGTTTATATACAATGTGTGTCAGACATTTATGTAATTATGTTCTTTAAAAAAAATAGTTCCAGTATCCATTGGATACAAACATGCTGATATAAGCAAAAATCAATTTCCCTTTCTCTCCAAACCTGGCAATTTAAAGATAGTTAACATAGGCTGTCAGGTAACAATTAATAATAAAGGATTGATCCAATAAATTGATTAAAATGCAATTATGTGGAAGGAAAATATTAAATTATTTCTATTTACCCACCAGAAGCAATTATCTGATTGTGTTTAAGTAACTCCAGTTACAAAAAGCTACTACCTGGAAGAAGAGGAGTAAGTGTGTTGGCTGGCTCTACCCATATAAATGATGGTAGGTCTGTCTGTTTTCCAATGGAGGTAGTAATGCAAGGAGGGAGGGGAAACTGTTGAAATTTCTAAAATGAGCAGACATTGATGTGACTAAATCAATTTTCCATTAGTCATATATTAACTTGATGCATACAGAAACAGTGGCGTACTGTGCAGAGTTCTGGCTCCAATGCTTATTGTTTGTATGACCTTAGTTACTATCTGTGCTTCCATTTATTTCTGATATATTATATATATATCATATATATTATATTCTGATATATATATTCTGCATATATATTATATGATATTATATTCTGTATATATATTATATTCTGATATATATACATATGTGTGTATTATATTCTGATATATATACATATGTGTGTATTACTTTGGTTCGAAAATTTTGTCAAAAGAAGGGATTTAGAGAAGGTATTAATTATGTAAGAAATAAGCAAGTGTTTTTTGTTGTAATATTGGGAGGAAAATTAAAGGATTTAGAGGCAATACAACATAATTGTAGAATGGATATAGGCACCTGGGGAAACAGAAAGGACCTGCTACGTATTTATTGCCTACTACATTCCAGACATTGGAATAGGCCAATTACCTGTAGCAACTCATAGAAACTGTCTAACATTCTAAGTAGTTATTATTATATCCATCTTACAAGTAAAGGGATTGAGGGCTCAGGGACACCAAGTTAATTAGCTAAGATCACAGAGCTGGTAAATGGGTAAGTTATGATCAGACTAAAGTCTGTAGACAACAACCTAACAGCCTTTGCAGTACTGCATGGCACTTCCGTCATGATAAGACATGGAGCTTGTAGCCACTAAGACTAGATATCTAAGGCAGAATTTCTTAAACTTTTGGGTTGCAGGACTATTTTACACTCATAAAAAAAGTATTGAGGACTTAAAAGAGCTTCGTTTAATGTGACTAATATTATCACTGCATAGCATTTTAGAAATTAAAATGGAAAAAATTTAAATTATTATTTTAAAATGAGAATTATAAACCCATTACACAGTGGCACAAATAATATATATTTATAAAAAATAAGACTTACCAAAGCAATCAATACTAGTGAGAAGAGTAGCATTGTTTTACAGTTTTTGTAACCCTCCTTTATGTTTGGCTTACTAGAGGATAGATGGGCTCTAATTAAGTAATTTGGATATGTTGTTTTGGTTGAAATACATGGAAAAAAAAGGAGTATATTTAGGAGTCATTTCAGATAATTTTGGACATTCTTCTTTGATACAACACCAAAACGCAACACATGGTAATTTCTTAAAGATTAGTTGCAATGTGGAATATCTGAAACAACATTTCATGTCTTTTAGGTTAAAATTTTTGCCTATCTTCACTTGGAATAGATCTTTACCCCTGTTTGATTTTTTAATTCTTATGCAATGGTCATTTGGAACGTATTGGTTTATTAAGTTAAATATTTTCCTAATATTGACATATTTCATTATTCAATGCAAAAAAATAACATTCGCTAATATTACCACAAATCTCATCAAAAAAGCCTTTTAAAATTGGGAAGCTGTCAAATTCATGGGACAGATATAAATTTTCCATAATTCTAATTTTCACATGAAAGCTTGAACTCTATTACTGGAAACAAATGTTGTCAGTTTTGTTCCTTGAAAGGACAGGTGCATTTTGTTGATTTTCCAAAACTCTTGGCCAAATGCAGAAGTCTGAAAAGCACAGTTTGTCTGTTAGTCACTGTTTCAAAAGAAAATAATGTTCCATGAAAAAAGCAGCTAGTTTGGCTTGCAACATAAGTAATTGCACAAGTGCGTTTGCACAAGACAGCTATGGATTGAAGAATACAGAAATTCTTTACACATACTCCCCATTTTGTCACACACAACCTTAAAAGCATGTTCATTTCAGAATCTAGATGTTTAAAAAATTAATAATAAATTTTACTGCTTCATTAGGAGCATTTTGAGTGAGACTGAAATATTACTTTTTTTGCTGCAAGTATGTGGAGGGGAAGAAAGTGATGACTATTAGCACAGCTTGGTACCACTGCCTTGGTTTGTGCTATGGGACCAGCAGTTAGACCTACCATTACATTTGCATCAGCAGGGTAAATGACAAACAGTGAGAAGAACAAAACACATTTTTTAGTAGTATTACAAAAATAGCTTTGACATGTTCGATCCCTCAAAAGAATCCAGAGGACCTTCAGAGATATGCAGATCACACTTCAAAAGCCAGGGTCTAAAGGATTATCTGAATGATTACATAATTAAAAAATGTCAAGCCAATGCTCAGATAAATTTGCCTTAAACGTGTAAGATTTGATTAAATAGAAAACCCATGTTTTACAGCATTTAACATTTGCAGGGAGTACAAGAGTAGGCAAATTATGTCAATGCACACAGAGCCACATAGATCCTCCCTCAACCTTTTTTTGGTTTTGGAGTTCCTTCAGGTTTGATCAAAGTCATGGAATTTTAAATTATTATTATCATTATTATTATTATTATTATTATTATTATTATTTTGAGCTGGAGTCTCGCTCTGTCTCCCAAGCTAGAGTGCAGTGGCAAGATCTCAGCTCACTGCAACCTCCACCTCCCAGGTTGAAGTGATTCTCGTGCCTCAGCCTCCCAAGTAGCTGAGACTACAGGCATGTGCCATCATGCCAGGCTAATTTTTGCATCTTTTTAGTAGAGACGAGATTTCACCATGTTGGCCAGGCTGGTCTCGAACTCCTGACCTCAAGTGATCCTCCCGCCTCCGCCTCCCAAGGTGTTGGGATTACAGGTGTTAGCCACCATGCCCGGCCTATGTTCTATTTCAAAACGATTAATGGGAGGAAAACTTACCTTCAGAGAAAGACCCAACACTTTATCACATCAGCCATGTTAAAGTTTCTGAACTTCTTGGTGAAAGCAAATTTTTTATGATCCTTCAGTGTTAGGACAGGTCTAGAAAAGAAAGAGGAAAAAGTGGGAATGAGGAGGAGATAATAAAGGAGGAGATGAGGTGTTGAGTAGGCGACACCAGTGGCTGAACTTGCCTTCTTTACATTACTCCAAACAACTCCTTCCAGGTGACAAGAATCTGCAAAATTGTGGAGGATTCCCTTTTAACATGGTGTATTAGTAAGTTCTCTTATTGCTGTAAAGAAATACCTAAGACAGGGTAATTTATAAAGAGAAGAGGTTTAATTGGCTCACAGTTCCACAGGTTGTACAGGAAGCATGGCAGCATCAGCTTGGCTTCTGGGGATGCCTCAGGAACCTTACAATCATGGCAGGAGGCAAAGGGAGAGTGGCACTTCACATAACCAGAGCAGGAGGAAGAAAGAGAAGGAGGAGGTGCTGCACACCAGATCTCATGACAACTTACTATTGTGATGACAGCACCAACAGAATGTGTTAAGCAATGAGAAATCACCCTGATGATCCAATCACCTCCCAACAGGCCCCACCTGTAACACTGGAGATTACAGTTCAACATGAGATTTGGGTGGGGACACAGAACCAAACCATATCACATGAATTTCCATTTAACATTGTCATAAGTAGATTTGTTTCCTTAAAATGAAATATTTGAGGTACTACTGTATATTTTAAAATACACAATCTGGATGATAATGTGTACAGATAACAAGAAGTCAGCATCGATGTAATGTTCACCATACATGAGGCATACTTCTTAACCTGCATAGGGATCCAAGTCAGCCGGGCTGGGACACCTGAACTACATGGGTTTACAGATTTCTACATTTTACTCACACAACAATAAGCACTAAGAAAAATGTGAACAAAGCATTTTTTATTGTGTAGAAAAGCAGCTTAACCAATGGTTAAAAGTGTAGCCCCTGAAACAGATTTGCTTGAGTTTCAGCTCCACTTCCACCATTTACTATATATGTGACCTTGGGTGAGTCCTCTAACCTCCCTGTAGTTCAATTCAGTTCCTTCTATAATATGGACATCAAGATAATAATTTCTAATTCATAGAGTTATTATAAGGGCTAAATGAGTTAATATATGGGAAGTGCTTACAACTAAGCACTACAAGGAGTTTGTTCTCATTGTCACCAACATCATAATCATTACCATTATCATTATTATATGGTTTAACAGCTTTTCTCACTTACTTCTAAATAAAATGTCTCCACTGTAGTACACTCCAAGCCAAGTAGCGAATTAAGCACACATACTGCTTTTTAGAAGGAAACTTAATCCTTGTGGATTCTGCTTACTTGAGATCCCTCTGACATTCAAGGGGATTTTACATGAGTTTTTATGGAATTCTTTGATCTATTGCTGAAGATGAGGGTTCCATTCAAAAGCTTCCAATTGCACTTCATCCATGTTCCTATTCTCAAAGACAACATAACAGCAGTTTCCACGTTGAAATTTTTTTCCACATGCACTCAATTAGAATAGGGTATCTCTTTTGGTTCATTTTTCATTTTTATTTGTTTTTCTAATCTTCCACAAGCTCCATTTAACCAAATAACCCATAAGATTTTCTTTTTTACTCTTTTTTCACAATTTATCTCCTGACTTCCATTCTTCCTGCAGATTTGAAACTAATGATTGCCAGTTGGGATAAACAAAAACTTCCCTAAGCATCTCCTTTTCAGCCCACATACTCTGCTCCATTCTTTACTAGGCAGGTGCAGCCTCAGGGTAGGTTATTTTTTCTTTATGCATCAATGCTTATTTGAGTTAGCTTGTAGCTCACAGGGATTTTGGTTATATGGAAATATTTTGTACCTCAGCAGACATAGAAGGAATGTTGTTGGCAAGAGAAGTTGTAGCATGACCTAGAAACTCCTTTTTGTCATGAAGCAGGACCCTAAAGCTGAAAAGCATGTCTTTCATTCTGGAGAGAAAGACACACAGAAACACAAGATGAACATCACCACTAATAACAACCGCCTGTGTCAATGCATACAAAAGCCAGAAATCAACCAGTCGAAGAATGAGCTAGCCACATGGTCATTACCTTATATCCCAACAAGCCCAGGTCAAATTAGGATTCCTGAAACAGGATCCTGCTTTTCCCAAATGAAATCTCCACACACTATATCCCACCATCTCTTTTGGTTTAGGGTTCTCTCAGAATCTTTTCTAAGCAGAATAAATTAGGAAGGTGTTGTTTTTCTAACATGCAGTCTTTAATAGATACTACATTTCTTTTTACAAAGGACTCTAATGGATGGAAAAATTTTTAAAACAGTTATCTGTGGGTTAACTCAATTATAAGGTAGGTTAGGAACTGCACCTCATCAGTGGAAAAAATATATATACATTCACTAATTTTGACAGTTTGGTTCATATTCGTTGGAAGACGCATATTTTATAGAAAGAGATTTTATAAACAACCCACCCTCATGTTGCCTTTCGCAGCAATTAATATATTTGGCTGAGAAGGCATTTCAAGCTTTCCATTCTTTGAGGCACTTTTATTTCTAATAAGGTTCTCTGCCCTCTAGTGGTTGTTTTGTTTCTGGCATTGGCGTCAAGGTGATGTATGATTAGGAAGCAAAATTTTGCCTAAGGATTTTTAAAGGAGTAGTTGTGCTCTCAATGTAACATTGAAAGTGGTTTCTGGAGGGCTATTGGGATGCCAAGGGATTCTAGGATGACTTCACCTCATGTTGCACAAAGATAGGTGTAAACCTCTACTTTATTTTTCAACCTATTTCTCTGTGCTGGGGGATCTGTCTCATTTAGGCTACATATTACAGTTTATTATAATAATTCATTATTTCCATTTGAAAGTTAAAAGAGAAGAGTTTATGTATGGCCTTAAATTCTGGCTGCTGGAGCAAAGGCTTGAAATTCAGTCCTCCGAAAAAAGGAAAATGAGTCCCCTCAATTTTGAAGGCCAGAGGGTAGATCCATATGGTGTTTTGTGGGACCCATCTTCCTGTTTTCAAGTCCAGGGAACTCTGTGGGAATTTGGTCATACTCATGCTTGGGCTTCGAAAAAGCCAAGGTGATTTGGAAAATATGTTCTGAGATGTAACAGCTGCGGCTGCATGATCAGAGGCAGATTTATTTTGGTACAGCTGCCAGGCCCTCGTTGTGCCTTCTGTAAATTTTAATTCCTAGTAATTATTGGAAGTGACACCAACTCTTGTTAATTAACCCTTTTGACACAAACAGAAGGTGTGCTTCCTCCAGAGGACTGGGGGGTGAGATGGAAAAGAGATCACGGCATGGCACTCTCACCCCCTTATTCATCAACCCTCGGAAGATTAAGATGATCAGGTGGATTAGTTTGGAACTGCTCTTTCATATTAATCTAAAAAGCTATGCTATCCATTACTTATACGATGATGGGAGGAAGGAACAGTTCTAAATAGGAAACTAGAATGAAGAAGAGGTATCAAGTGTTACAGAATAAGCCCAGTGCGGTTACAGCATGACTTCAAATCACCTTTTCCACAATTCTTATGTCATATTCTCAAAAGATTATTGTTTTAAATATTTATATTGTGGAATAAATTATATATGTGTTGTGTGTATGTGTGTGCATAGTTTAAAAGAATAATGAGAAAATAAATACCCTTGTACCCACTACCTTTATGAGGTAATGCCAAACTGTTTTCCAAATTGGCATGTAAATGTTCTTTCCTAACAGCTCTGTAAAAAGTGTTTACTGCACCACACTGCCTCAGCAATACTTCATAGTATCCAGCTTTTAAATATGTACCAACCTGATAGATATGAAATGGCAGTTCTCTGTAGCTCAATCTTGCGTGTCCCTGAATTCTAATGAGTTTAAGCAACTTTTCATGTATGTATCGATATATTTTTACCTATAGTTTCTACTGAACCATTTGTCTTTTTATTCATTTGTAAGTCCTTTATATCTTCTAGATATGTAAAGTCAGGGGTTTATATTGCAAATATCTTCTCCTGGTTTGAGGCTTGTCTTTTTGCTCTCCTTATGGTATATTTTGGTGAATAGAAGTTCTCAATGTTTTCATGGAGTTGAATTTATCAATAATTTATTTGTGGTTTATGTTGTTGGTGGCTTGTTTAAAAAATCCTTTTTCCCCTAGATTCTTAAAATAGTGTCCTATGTCATCTAAAGTGTTACTGCACTCTTTTGGATCTGTGGTACAGCAGGTTAACTGTCCACCAAGTGCTTGTGTCTGTTCTTTTCAGAAGATAGAATTGTCAGGAAGAAGCTGCTCAGTCAGTGATTGGTTAACCCTTGTTTACATCTAGATGGGATCATGTGACTGGTTCTTGTTAATGGAATATGAGTAGATATGATGTCATGCTTATATAAGAAGTACATAAATTCTCTCCTTCCCCATTCACAAAGATGCAAATACTCTGGGATTCTAGGATCTGATGAAGCCATAAGTGGAAGGAACATAGATGCTAGAATGAGTATGTGTAGGAAAATAGCCCACTACTATAAACTGAATGTTTGTGTTCCTCCGAAATTTATATTTTAAATCCTAACTCTCAATATGATGGTATTAAGAAGTGGGGACTTTGGAAAGTGATTAGGTCATGAGGGCAGAGCCCTCTTGAATGGGATTAGTGCCCTGATAAAAGAGACCCCAGAAAGAACAGCAAGAAGATAACTTTCTATGAACTAAGAAGCAGGTCTTCACCAGATCTCGACCATGCTGGCACCCTGATTGCAGGCTTCCAGTCTCCAAAACTGTGAGAAGTAAATTTCTGTCATTCATAAGCCACCCAGTCCATGGTAGTTTATTGCAGCAGCCTTACCTAAGACACCTGCCAGCCAGGAACACGCATATTCAGCAGCCACTTGAGCAAAAAAAAAAAAAAAAAAAGGATTTCTATTGTGTTAGCCACTAAAATTTTGGCTATTTTATTTCATCATGTAGTATTACCCTAACCAATGTGGAAATTGGTACCTACAAGTGGAAAGCTACCTTAACAAATTCTAAAATACGTGGCATTGACATAGTGGATGGGTGATAGAAAGCAAGGAAAAAGATAAAGCAAGACAGAAATATGGAGAGCTCTGTTATGCAGTAGCACAAAATGGTGCCTGCTGTAATTCTGAAAGCAGATCAAATGCCTCGTAGATATGTAGCTCTGCAGGAAGTAGTTGCGAAGAGCTAAAAATGTTACCGTGTGTTGGTTTCTACTCACTCTTATTTCAAGGTATATAAAGAAAAAGTTGAGTCCAAGCAAGAAGTGTTTGTCTTGAGAGCAGAGATAGAAAGGAATGGAGAAAGTCCAGAAATTTAGAGATTCAACGATTGGCAAAGCTATTTCTGTACCCTAAACCATGATTTAAAAATTAGAATGAAAAAATACTTAGAGCAAGAAAGACTCATTAGGAATTCCCAGTTACACAAAAGGATTAGGCCTTGTGGCAAAGATCAAATTAAGGTTGTTTATTTCCAACTCAAGGTTATTTTGTGATGGCCTCAAGGTATCTGCCATTACATTGAGAAAGCCAATGGTGGGATACAGGGAGCAAAAAGCAAAGACATAAATCGGATTGAGAATTATGTCGAGGGAAGAATGAATGTAGTTATTCATACATGGAATTTACTAAAATCGAATAGATGAGAAATCTACTGTGTCCGTGGGAATTATATTGTTGAATAAACTGCAATCTGGCTTTAAAAAGCCTGTGATTATAAAATAGTCCTCATGCCGCCAAATCCGCCCCAGCAAGAAGCTGGTAGTGAAGATCCAGCCCTCTCAAGGAGGGCAGACCCCTCAAAGCTCATTTCAGATGGGTTCTTAGGCAGTGGGGCTCTCCACATGTAGTCTCCAGGCCAGCAGCATCACAATCAATCAGGAAAATGTTAGAAATGCACATTACCCAGACTTACTGAATAAGAAACTCTAGGGATGGGGCCCAGCCATGTGTGCTGTAAGCCCTCCAGGTGATTCTGATGCTTGCTGAAAGCTTGAAACTGCCTTAGAGGAGAAAAAATAAGAACCTCCGAGAGAGTGGAGAAGTGAGAAAAGGAAGTTTCTCCTAGAGAACAGACTTGAGTCTCATCAAGGAAATTCCTCTGTAGCTAGGGAACGGAGTCTTCCTAATGCCTATATGGCAGGATTTTGAAGTTCATTTGACTATTGTCTCCTATTCTTTTCTGAAGGATATTTTATATTGCAGTTATCTTTAATCTGCTTTTTCTTTATGTTTTCAGGTTGAGGACAGTAGCCACATAAATTGTCTTTTAGTCCCTAAATAGCCATATAATAAAAATCTACAACTGGACCAATGGAGAGAACAGGGACTAGTGATTGCCATTGGAACAGAAGAAGAGGGTGATGAAAAAGAAGCATCTGAGATGCTGGGCAGTGGAGGAGCCACGAGTCAAAAGGAGTTTGGGTCCCTGAATCATTGTGTGGACAAAAGCTACTTTCTGACCAGGAACACCTACCTACACTGATTTAGAAAAACGAATAATACATTTTTATTGTGTTGAGACACCAAAGTTTTAGAGTTTATATTCTTATCAGTACTACGTAGTACCGTTTAGGCTATCAATCCTCTGAGAATTAGTTGTGTAAAAGCTGTGATATGGGAATCTGTATTTCCATATGAATGGTCAGCCTTTCCAGCACTATTTATTGTTAAACAATTCTTTCCACACATACCTGCAGTGACTACTCTATCATAAATCAAATTTCCAAATCCGTGAGGATCTGCTCCTAGGCTTTCTATTACCTCACAATGTTTATTTTTCATAACCCCATACCAACACTGCACGGTTGTAAATTCACATAACTTTGTAGTAGAGCTTGATTACCTCCACCCAATCATGTTCTTCGACATGTCTTGGCTATTTCTGTCTTTTACAACTTTTGTATTTTTTTTTCTGCCTTTCAGCCTTATACTCTCGCCATTTCAATTTCTGAGCAGGATAGAGTAATAGACATGGATCCTGAAAACTGCAAAAAAGTTTCTGAAAGAAATTAAAGAATGCCTGAATAAATGGAAAGATACACCATGTTTGTGGGTCAGAAGACTAAATATTGCTAGGGTACTGTTCCTTCTCACTTGACCTGTTGGTTAAATGCAATCTCAGCCAAAATGTCAGCACACTCTTTGGAGAAATTAATAAAATGATTCTAATATATATATGGAGAGCCAAAGGACATAGACTCTTCAAAACAAATTATAAAAAGAACAAATCTGGAAGATATTAAGTAATTTCATGACTTACCATACTACATTGCACTCACTACTCATTACTATAGCAGTGAGTGCGATGTTAGACTAAAAATAGATGTATTAAATAATAGAACAGAATAGACCGTTAATAAATACATAATAAATAAATAGACCCTTATAGACCATTAATTTTTCACAAAAAATGACCAGGTAATTCAGTGAGAAACAAATAATGTAAATTGTTGTGGTAACAATTCGATATCCATATGCCAAATAAGGGCCTTTGACACTTACCTCACACCATGCAAAAAATCAACCCAAAATCGATAATTAAATGTAAGAGCTGATTAAATATAATTAAATGTAAAAGCTAAAACTGTAAGATTTCTAGAAGAAAACAGTGGAAAATATTTGTGACCATTGACTAGGCAAAGAGATTTCTTACAGAGAACAAAAAGCACAAACTATACTATCAATTGAACTTTACCAAAACTAAAACCTTTCGCTCTTTAAAAGACACTTTTTAGACAAATGAAATATCAAGTCACAAACTGGGAGGAAATATTTGCAAACTATATATTTAATAAAAGACATATCCATAATATATAAACAATACTTATGATTCAATAATAAAAGACAGATAACCCATTTATAATTAGGCAAACTTTACGAAAGAAGATACACAAATTGCCAATGTGCACATAAAAAAGATACAGCATTTTTAGTCATCAGATAAATGCAAATTACAACAAATTGCTATCACTACACATCCACTGGAATGGCAACATATAAAAAAATTACAGTACCACCTGCTGACAAATGAATGAAGCAACTAGAATGCTTACTTATTGCCGTTGAGAATGGAAAACTGCACAGCCACTTTGGAAAACAGTTTGGCAGCTTCTAATAAAACTAAACACACCTTTACCATATGAACCAGCAATTTTATCTCTAGGTATTTACCCTAGGGAAAATATATATTCACACAAAGATTTGTACTCAAATATTTATGGAAGATTTGTGTATAACAGCCAAAAAGTAGAAACTACCTGTTTCTTTCATATGGTGAAATGTATAAATAAATTCAGTTATTTCTGCACAAATGGAATACTAATCATCAATAAAAAGGAAAGAATTACTGACACAGCAAAAAAAAAGGACAAATCTCTAAAGCTTTATGCTAAGTGGAAGAAGTTCAAAACCAAGATGACACAGTATATCATTATAGGAAATTTTAGAAAATGAAGAAAGCAGATCAGAGATCCTCAGGGGCTGGATGTGAGGGAAGAGAACTCACAGAAAAAGAGCAGGTAGAACTTTTTAGAGTGATAAAAAATGTTCTATATCATGATTGTGATTCTGACTACACAGCTGTGTATATTTTTCAAAACACAATTAATGGTACATTTAAAGTTGATTAATTTTATTGTATGTAAATTATACCAAAGCAAAACTAACTTTTTAACTAATTAATTTGTTGTCTTTCTGCCAACCAAAGCAGAGGTCTTCAAGCTCTTCCTGTAAGGGGCCGGATAGGCTTTGTGGTCCATATAGTATCTATTGCAGGTATACAAGTCTGTAGTGATAGCATCAAAATAGATGATATGTAAGGAAATAAAACATCACTGATGGAAAGTTAAATTTAAATTTTGTATAATTTTCATGTGTCAAAAATATTCTTTTGATTGTTTTCCAACCATTTAAAAATGAAAAAATCATTTAGTTCATGGCCATGTAACAACAGAGAGTAAACTAGTTTGGGTTAATGGGCCACAGTTTGCTGACCCCAAGATAGGGAATTCTGTACAACATCGAATAAAAATAACAATATGAACATCATCATTTTGTTTCTGATATTAAGGAAAGGCTGTTGATGATTTATAATTAAGTACTATATAAATTAGAGGTTCCTTGGTAGATAGGTAGGCTAAGGAGGTTCTTTTCTATTTCTAGTTTGCTAAGAGTTTGTATCAAATGTGTATGTCAAATTTACTAATCTTTTCCTATTTATTGAGAAGCTTATATTATTTTCTTGTTTAGCTCATGAATAAGGTGAATTACATAAATTGATTTTAACACTTAACCAATCTTACATTCCTGAAATTAAAACCTCATTTTAGGTATGTTGTATTGTTTTCTGCTAAAAATGCATTATTGATTTAGTTTTGCTTTTTTTCTTTTTAGGACTCTTTACATCAGTGCCTAAGAATGAGTTTATTTTATTGTATATAATACAATAAAAACTCATAAGTTTTTCTTCCTTCTACTGTTCTTTTTCTAGCTTTTGTTAAAAGCTAGCCTGTTATCCATGTTTCCATTCATAATATTTTATGGAAAACTGAAATTTAACTCTTTTTGAATGTTTGATAGAAGTTACTTGCATGTTCATATAGACTTAGTGTTTCTTAACTGGAATATCTGAAATATCTAATTCTATTTCTTTCATTCTTATAGCTCTGTTCCATTTTTTAAATTTATTCATAAGTTAGTAAGTTGTTTTAAATGTGTCTTAAAATCTACAGACAAAAATCTACCAATGTGTCTATACTCTACATTTGTCTCTTTAAAAGAGCATACATTATACTGCTTTTAGTGTAGTCTGAAAGTCTTTTTTTTTTAACTGGAATATTTAGTGTTTTTACATTTATTGTGATTACTGACATATTTGTATTTATTCTTCTATCTTATTTTATGGCTTCTGTTTGTCTCTGATGCTTCTGTTTCCCTCCTCTTTCTTGATTTCATTTGGGTTAATTGATATTTATTTATTGATTCATTTATGTATTTATTCATCTTTTAAAACTCTCAGGTAAACAAAATTAGATTAATAATACTCCTTGGTTCATGACAGATTCTCATCACTGGTCTATGCAAACTCTTCCTTTGCCTAATTTATTTCTTTGCTTGTTTATTAAGACAATAAACACTTGTGATCTGTTAACCAAATTAAAGATAAATAATATTGACACTAACTTACCTATGTCCTCTGTGCTACTCCTCCTATGCTCTCTTTTTCTTGTTCTGTATTTTCCTTCCATTGCCTTAGATTTTAAATTCTTTAAATTTATTTTTTGAGATTTTTTTCCTTGATGTTCTCACATTGAAATTTAACACAGCCAAAGTTAGTCAATGTGTCTACTCTCTTCCCAAATGTAAAGATCTTGCTGTATTAATTACAGTATCACTTCTCCCAAAGTAAATGCTAATAGTATTATAGGAGTTATTAAGAAATTGTTTTAGGCAGATACAGAGTTTAAGGGGTCCTTGGTAAGGTTTTTTTTTCCTTTTAAACCAGCTCCAGAAATGTTTCTTGTCTAGCAGAAAAGTGGCTTGAAGGGCCAGGCCAGCAAGCTTTAATATGCAAATAGCAGCCGTTAGAAACTGGGTCCATCCAATATGGCAATTACCGCCGTCTTCTCCTTGTCACCCTGTGTACTAAGCATCATGGCCGCCCCCAGGTAACCTCACTTTGCAGGACATCATGGCGCTCTGCTTATTAAAAGGCAAGGGTGGGAGGGCCAGTTTTTTTGTGGGCTACATGAATGACATACCTGGTCAAACCAATCCCCTGGACCCTATGCAAATCAGATGTCACTTTCTCCAGCCTCCTAATATAACTGACTGTTTTCCACCTCTCTTGGAGTTTCCTCTCTCAGCCTGGAGCCCCCTTCCCTGTGTCTCTGTAGGGGGGAGCTTCTTTCTTCTTTTTTGCCTGTTAAACTCTCCACTCCTTAAAACCATCACACATGTGTCTGTGTCATTTTATCTAAATCACCACGAGGCAAACGACCCTGGTGTTCCTCCAGTCATCAGAGCCATATCATTTTAGTGCATTGGCTGGGAAACCAAGGTACAGCGTGGTAAGTATGGGAGTGAGCTTAAAATCTGTTTTATCATTCTGAGGTGATCTTAGCCTCTATTTTAAAATCAAATCGAATCAATCAGTGGGCATCCATCAGCTGGTTAAATAGGCTGATCGTGTCTGCTGTTCTAAAGACTCTGATGACAGACTTGCTGGTGAGAACATGCAGAACCCCCGAAGACGCACAGGTCATCAGGAATGTTGGCCATGTCTTGAATCAGTTTCCTTTTGCGGGAAAACCTCAAGATGGCTGGAAAAAGTTCTGAGGCAACTGAGAATTTCTGGCCAGGGCCCCTGGCATTACCCAGAGGCCTCTGGACCAAACCTAGCCTCCAACAGCCTATTTCGGGTATTGGCAGAGAATCCCCAGCTATCCTGTCCCAAAACTGTCCTTCTTTTTCCTATCTGCAGTCTCTTACTCTCTCTGTGTCAAATGTGTGGGAATTTAGTAACCCGGGAGCGTAGCTCAGGAATACGGTTGCAATCTTCTGTTCCCCTTACCCACAGTCTCTCTCTCTCTCTCCCTCCCTCCCTCCCTCCCTCCCTCTCTCTCTTTCTCCCTCCCTCCCTCCCTCCCTCCCTCTCCCTCCCTCCCTCTCTCTCTCTCTCTCTCTCCCCCACGCCCTCCTCCCCCAACTCCCCTGCCGCCACGCCCCACACCCACCCTGGCGAGCACATACTATTTCTAAGCCAACATCGCCACCTACTGGAAATAGAAATCCTCTTCATGAGGCTATGAGGCTTTTTTTTTTTTTTTTTTTTTTTTTTTATGTGACATGAGCTTCATTTTGCACCACTAGAAATCAGGCTCTAAGCCTCTTCCATGAACGGCAAAATTCTACTCTTAACAGTTAGGAGTTAAATGTCTTCCATAGCCAAATTTTAGTCTCGATATCGTCCCCTCAGCAGGAAAACGGCCATTAGGTTCCTGCGTTCCTTTAAGGTACCTATTCTGTCTGTGATTAAGACAGTACTTAACTAGTAAGGGGATTTTAAGTCCAGAAGTTAACTGGAACCATTTTTCTAAGGGTAAATGTTTTAACATGGGCCATAATAGCAGTATATAGAGTTCAATCTAGCATGCCTTGCCATTAAAGGGGCCTTGTCCAATTATACACTTTTTCCTGAGATCCATTTTATTTTTAGGGAGGCACACAGGTCACACAAGTCTAGGAGGTCAAAGGGAAATAATAGGCAGAGGACTAGGACTACTTGAGTAAGCGTGACTAGGTCTCAAAAGTCTAGTTGCTCTGGTGCCATGGCTTAGAGGATCACACCTAGAGTCATGGGCAGCATATTTAACAGGGTGCCAGGACCCAGGAATAATTGGGGGGACGCCCCCACTGTTTTCTCCTCCACCCTGGGTCACATACAGAAAGCAAGGAGACTAAAAGGACACTTTTATTCTCACTTCTCTTTCTACATGGGTAACAGATTGTCTTTAGCATGCACTCTCCTGGAGTGTATTTTAAAGTACTGGGACTCCTTCGATTCTGAGACTTTGAAGAAAAAGCCCTTCATATTCTATTGCGCAAGGGCACGGCCTTCTTACCATCTTGGGGACAGACAAACCTAGCCTGTTGGGGGAAGTCTTGATTTTAATATTATCCAACAGTTGGATCTTTTCCGCAGGCAGAAGTGCAAATGGATTGAGGTCCCCTATGTGCAGACTGCCTTTGCCCTGTGAGACAACCCAGACCTTTACAAGCTCTGTACAATCAACCCAGTTATTTTAGCAGCCATGGCAGGCAAACCCACAGGGAATAGTTCCCCAGAGCTCAAGGAGGTTCCAGAGGAGCAATCTAAGACAGCTATTGAATGTCATAACCCTTCCAGTCCCCCTCCAATTGTACCATCAGCTACTCCAGCTCTGTTATCTCCAGTATATCCTACTCTCCGCACGTCACTCTTAGCTCTGCAGGAGATACCTGATGGGACATGATATGGGAGCACTTTCAACTGCATAACTAACTCCTCTCAGGAGAACACTCTGCCCCCAGTGCCAAAGAACACTCTCCCCACACCCTCAGGCTGGGAAAAGTTGACTGCATAATGCCTCCCTCTGCTTAAAAAGCAGTGAGAAAGGGCCATATCCCAATATCTTGGGAGATCTCAGATACTGTAACATCACACTTGTAATTGCTGATAGTTCAAAGATGTGGGGGAGGAGAGTGCAACAAGCGTGATCTAAAAGGATGGGAAGGCCTAGTGGGGAGCTTTCAGAATCTAGTCTTTCCTTCTGGTTAGAAGTCCCGATGGGAGTAGCATGCTCTAAGTAACCACCTTGACTATAATGTAAAGAATAACACATGGACCTTTCCAAACATGCCCCCTCATGGAATTCCAGACCCTTGTATGATGTTTGCTAATAGTAGCTGCTTACAGATCTGTGGGCAAACTGGAGACATCTGGACTCACAGCCCTTGCCACAAGGATCATCTGAGATATTGGCCAGGGCATATTATGTCTCTAATTTTTCAAAGCTCCATTTGTCAGGTGGACCCTTCTCACTTGGCGTGTCAAATTCCAAACAGCATTGTAAATGACTGTCTTAAATATGGATGTCCTGATCCCAAGGATGCCCTTATTACATGTAAAGAAGGGAAACTTCTAAGATATGAGAAAAATCTGCTGGTGTCTCTCACAAGGCACAACTTAGGATTGTCCCTACAAGGAATGGGGCTATATTTTTTTGTGTGGCTCCTGGACACCTAATCCTCCCAAGGCATTGGAAGGGAACCTGTACTATAGGAGCAGTAGTTTCCCACTTATTATTTTTAAATTCTATTGAGATGGCAGCATCATCTGGAGACATCCAGATGTCCTAACTTAGGCTCTTTTTTAGAAACTACACTATCTCTAATATGCCGGACAAAGAGCGCTATCATATCTATACCCTAATATGTAGATTTAACTGAAAGGGCAGACTGAGGAGGGCATGCGTATGACACTCCCATCTTAGAAAAACCATGGAAGGAAATTCCATAGCCAGAGGTCTATTCTGGTTTACAGGCATCCCTCTCCTTGAAAGATCAGTACTTAATATCTCCATTATGATGCAATGAGGATGGAAGGCAATTGCGGGTGCCATAGAGGCACAACAACACTGTATAGACTCTTTAGCCTCAGTAGTAGCACAAAATAGATGGGCCTAGGATGTACTTACAGCTGAAGTAGGAGGTACCTGTGCACTTTTAAATTAAACATGCTGCTTCTGGATTAACACCTCTAGTAAAGTAGAGGAAAATCTACAGGTACTCAAAGATCAAATCAAAATTATTGACAGGCTAAGAGAAAATGCATAAATCAAAATTATTGACAGGCTAAGAGAAAATGTAGACTTCAACCCTGAGTGGCTACAAACCCTGTTAAATGAATTCCAGTCTTCTTTATGGAATTGTTTAGCTCTTTTATTAAGCCCCCTCTTGCTTATATGCCTTGCATTAATATTTGGACCTTGTATGCTCAATACTGTAACTCGAATTGTTTCATCTTGTCTAGAAGCAATCAAACACCAAATGGGGCTGCAAACAGAACCACCTATGGACGTAACATTCTGCCAAAGACCCTTAGATCGACCCCAGGAGGAGCCCGAGCTGCTGTTCCCACTGGACGCCCCTTTGCAGCAGGAAGTAGCCAGAAAGAGTTGTGGCCCAAAGGCCCCTAACAGTAGTTAGGATGACATCTCCTCCGGGTGAAATATTATAGGAGTTATTAAGAAATTATTTTAGGCAGATAGACTGGATAAGGGGTCCTTGGAAAAGTTTTCTTTCTTTTAAAGCAGCTCCAGAAACATTTCTTGTCTAGCAGAAAAGCAGTTGGAAGGGTCAGGCCGGCAAGCTTTGATATGCAAATTCTGGCCGTAACAAACTGGGTCCATCCACTATGGTGATTCCCTCCCTCTTCTCCTTGTCACCCCATCTGCCGAGGGTCATAGCCACCCGCAGATAACCCCACATGTGCAGGACATCATGATGCCCTGCATTTGCATATTAAAAGGCTAGGGTGGGAGGGCCAGTTTTTTTGCAGGCTATGTGAATGACATACCTGGTCAAACCAATCTGCTGGGCCCTATGCAAATCAGACACTGCCTCCTCCAGCCTCCTAATATAGTTGACTGTTTTCTGCCACACTCAGGGTTTCCTCTCCCGGCTTAGAGCCCCCTTCCCTCTGTCTCTGTACCAGAGAGCTTCTTTCTTCTTTCTTGCCTGTTAAACTCTCTGCTCCTTAAAACCACTCTACTTGTGTCTGTGTCATTTTATCTAAATCATCATGAGGCAAAGGATCCTGGTGTTTCTTCAATCATTGGAGCCATATCAATAGTTCTCAGTGTTTAGGTTTTGCCTTGTTTCTTAAAGCCACAAACTAGACATTATAATTATTGTTTTACACAGTCAATTTTGTTTAGCTTTACCTAGATCATTATGTTAGGGGTAGAAGGTATCTGAGTTACATGGCAGCAAATCCGTGCACGTGTGCACCAGCCACAATTCTTGCCTCCTCAGAAGAAAGAATCCAACTGAGGGGCATAAGGCAGAAAAGAAAACTGAGGCAAATATCAGAGCAGGAGTTATTAAAAAGCTTATTTAAAGGAGTTTACTAAAAAGCTTTAGAGCAAGAAAGAAAGGAAAGTACACCTGGAGGAGACTCAAGAGGGAAACTTGAAGGGCAAATGCAGTGCTTAACCTTGATCCTAGGACTTTATGTTCTGGCCCACCTCTGACTTCTTGTGCCCCTTTCCCATGATGCTTCCCTTAGGCTGGGCTGCCTGCATGCACAGTGCCCTCTTTACGCTTGGTGAGCATGCACACTGTGTTGAGGAAGTGTTTTCTTGGGAAGTTGCCTCTCCCTGGTGCCTGTGTTCAATTAACACTTTAGTGTGACAGCTGTGGGCCATCAGAAGATTGTCTCTCCCTGGTGCTGGCTGCTAAGTTATCATTTTTAGAGAGGCAATATGATAACTCCTGAACCATCAACTGATGATCACCTGACATTCCTGGTGGGTGGCTGGGGGGAGCCCTCTCCTGCCCCACTTATGCCTGTCTAACTACCTGTAACAATTACAACCATCTCTGCACTCACTATTTCTTCTTGTCTCTAAGACCATCCATTTGACATGATTGTCCTTCCTGAAGTGCGTCCCTTAGAATTTTCTTTTGTGAAAGTCTTTCAGTGTAAACATTTTATCTCTTCTTTACCTCTAAAGGTCATCATTTCCCCTTTACTTTCAAAAGCTACTTTTTCTAGATATGGAATTCTAGGTAAACAAATATTTTCTTTCAACACACTAAAGATAATATTTCACTTTTTTATGACTTATATTTTTGTGATTATGATTTACATTTTGCAATTTTGAGATCATGTCGTTTGCAGGGACATAGATGAAGCTGGAAGCCATCATCCTCAGCAAACTAACACAGGAACAGAAAACCAAACACTGCATGTTCTCACTCATAAGTGGGAGTTGAACAATGAGAACACATGGACACAGGGAGGGGAGGGGAACAACACACACTGAGGCCTGTTGGGGAGCAGGGAGTGAGGGGAGAACATGAGGACAAATGGCTGATGCATGTGGGGCTTAATACCTAGGTGACGGGTTGATAGATGCAGCAAACCAGTATGGCACACTTTTACCTATGTAACAAACCCGCATGTTCTGGACATGTATACCAGAACTTAAAGTAAAATAAAATAAAATTTTAAAAAAAGGAAAAAAAGTCAGCTTTCAGTCTTACAGATCCTTCTCTGTAGGAGATTTTTCATTTCTCTCTGGCTGACTTTCTGATATGTCTTTGATGATCTGCAGTTTCATCTGATGTGTCTAGTTGTCAATTTGTTTTGATTTACCCTGCCTGTATACATTGGACTTAACAACATGGGGGCTTAGGAGCTTTCAAAAATTCTCAAAAATTATCAGCCAATCTCTCTTCAAATGTTGCTTTTTCCTCCATTTTTTTCTATCTCTTTCTGAAAATCTGCTCACATATATGTTGGGTCTTCTCGCTCTCTACTGCAGGTCTAGCATTCATATTTTTCATTTTCTTGTTTCTTTTTCTTTTGGGTTGTATTCCAGATAGTGTTTTTGGATCTTGCTTCCAGTTCATTAATTCTCTCTTTGCTGTATCTAATCTCCTGTTTTACCAATCCATTATTTTTTTAAATTTTAATTTATTATACTTGTTATTTTTAGAAGTCTATTTCTTTTAAAGTTTAATCATTCTTAATAGTCTCATTTTCATTGCTCATTTCAAGCCTCTCTTTTATTGTTTGAAATAAAATAAACATCCTATTTTACAATCAGTTTCAGATCTTTCTCATCTGTGAAATCTCTGAGGTTCTAATTCTAATTCTCACTGTGCCTTTTTGTTGGCATTTCTCGTGATTTCCTTTTTAATGTGAGTTTCTCACTATACTTGGAAACTTAACCAATAGGAACACTTTGAGACCTGTGTTAAATTTGTGATCTCTTAAAGAGATTTCCGTACGCTTCTGCCAGTTGCCTGATGGTATTGCCCATCTGGAAATCACTTTAAAATTAATTCCCCACTTGAGCTTCAATTTTTAACATGCAAGTAACAACAAGTTGACAAGTAAGCTTGATGCTGACTGATTTCTCAGGGGCACATTTATTTTCCCTCTACCCAGTGTCAAAGTCAAGGCAGGCTATTTTACATGCTGCCTTCTTCTCTTCCCCAGCCTTATTTATCGTTCACCCTAACGTGGAGAACATGGCCTATTGACATTCAGAGTTTTGCAAGAGTCTACTACTACAATCCCCACCTTTGTTGAATTGCATACCTCATGTTCTTTCTCCCATGTTTAGTATGACTATGTATCATTCCAGACGCTTTTGAGAATAGAAGTAGGTACTATTAATAATTATACCAGGGCAACTGGCATTAACTAGTACTATCCTGGGAAAACCAGGATGTACCATCATCCTACACATCCCAACACAGATATCAAGATGTAGGTGAAAAACCCACCAGGATTTTGAAGAGACTGTTGGGAAAATTGGTGCTTTTACTGCCTACTGACTTCCAGATTTCTTGCCTTTATATTTATTTTTTCCCTTTGTGGATTCTTTAGTTTCTTAGCTCAGTGAGCATTTTTATAGGGGTTTATGAGAAGATTTTACTTAGCCATTTTCATTATTTTCAACTGGCAGGTTGTGCAATGGATTTAATCTAACATGTTACCAGAAACATAAGTCTTTTCTCTCATCATCAAAGGCAATACAAAGACTCAATTTAGGCATGAATTTTCTGTACTCAGCTATTGGTCAGGTAAAAATTGGGATTTAAAAGGCAGATATTTCTCATTCTAAAAGAGGCTCATTTTTTGCTGTTGTTCTGTGTCATAACTTCTGGTTATTATTGGGTGCTGGCACCACAAATAAATATGTGACCATGTGTTGGAGAAGTTCATAATCTCACAAGGAAAAAAAAAAACACATTGACATGGAAGAGTGATAATCCAAGTCCTGTATGATAAATTGCCCAAGTGCTTCAAGAATACAAACAACAAAAGATGGAACTGCCCACTCTGAGCTAAACAGTTAGAGAAAGAGCCACAAAAACTGAACTTTATCAGTGCTTTCACAAATGGTTAAAATTTGAATAGGGGATTTAATATTGGACTTGTTTTAATTTTTTAATATGAATGCTGTCTGGCTTTACCCCTGAATTTAAATTTAAAAAAAAGCACTGTTATTTAAACTTTTTGACAGACTACGTAAATCAGAAAATGTTTTGCAAAAAGATGGCTTGTGGTTTGACCATCTCTTACGGTGCATATGTAGATTTTTTGGCTTTCTTGGTGTAAGATTCATATGTTTACAGTGTTGCCTCTGATAATGCGATAATACTAAGTATGTAATACCAAATACTGTCTTACTGTTCATCTTCTAGAGGGTTTAAACAGATAAATGGGGCATTTAACCATATACAATTAGCACTCCAGGATATTTGTGTATACTTAGAATATACTTTAGGGTTGTTGGTGAGAGAGGTTTAGATAGTTACATAAGTTCCTGAAATGCACCCTTTGGGTGCATTCCTTAGAATACAAATAGATAATGATAACTGGTAATGGCAAAAAGAACTAGACAAACATTTCACTGACTTTTGATAAGTAAATGTAGCATAACAAACACTCAACCTAAAAGGCACATATGAATAATGCAGTTAGTTTCCAAGAATGTGGTATTTTTGAAAGTAGTACTGTTTCATTATTAAGATTTATATCTCAAGGGTATATCACAGTACTTTGCACATAGTTGGGGTTCAAAAGATGCTGGTGTTAGTTTACTCGAATAGACGTTAAGCTGATATTGTGATCCTAAACACATAAGCTATGCATTCCTCTGTTTTATAAGTTTCTGTGCTCAACAAATAAATATACTAAATAAATAATATTTTCTGCATCTGTGTTTCATTTTTCAAATGTTTGTGGAAGCTATTGTGATTAATAAAAATTATTTACAAGCATTAATGTAGTATTAGCAAGCATTTTCAGAAAGAAAAACAATGTGTTCAGGCTATAGGAATATTTCTAAACTATGGAAAACAAATTGTTATTATGTATTCATAGAAAATATATTCATATGTCACATAATACGCAGAGAGAGAATAAGAAAGAAGACATATATAGCAACTCTAAGAGACCTAGTGGTTTAGGTGTACTTTAAAAAAAATCTCCTCTAAAACCTCTGAAATGCATATAAAATAAAAATGAAAGAATGCTTCACCTGAACTAAAATCAGCAAATAATTCTGGCCTCATAGTACTAGCCTCTAAGACTTTCTTCTAAATATCAAACAGTTAAATGGAAAGAGGATGCCAGGAGTACCCCCCAGTTCCCTGGTGCAAACCTCAAGTTGTAGGCAGTCAGTGGAGGGCATTAGAAATAACCCCACTGAACTACCATGGCTTGATAACTAAGAGCTCTTTTTTGTTCTTTAAAATTCATTCTTTGAGAGCCTCCTGGTCTGTTTTAAGGATGTCTCTGAGAGTCTTGTTGGTTTTTTTAAATTTTCTTATGTTCCCTACAGGGTTTTTGTTTCCCTGAGTGCTTTCTTTTTAATTTTTCTTGTCTGATCATTTTGGAGTCTCTGATTCCTGTTGTTGACTTTCCCCAGTTGCTGTGTTATTCATGACTGTCCATGCTGATATTTAAGAGTATGGCACTAAGAAGCTGAGTTGGAAGGCAGGTCAACTGGTGGGTGCCATTGTGGGGTGGGCAGGCTGAGCTGTTCCTCAACTGTTGGTATCTAAATAGATTCTCTTTTTGTGAAAAGCAGCATAGTGTAGTGGTTCTATACATGGGCTCTGGAGTCAGACTGTGCATTCATAAAGAAAGCAGTTAAAACACAGCCCAGCACATCACTAGTGCTATATAAGTTGTATCTATCATTGCTGTAGTTTCCATTTCCCTAGAGAAGAATGCTACAATATTCTGGCAGGAAAGTTAAGTATGAGCTGCCACTGTTATCGGAGCCAAGGGTTTCTATCCAAAATTTAGGACCTCACTTTTACCGTTCCTTTGACTATATTTATTGTCCTCAGGTCAAGAATCTTTCTGCTCCTTCTTTAAACCACTCCAGAATGAAAAGCCAAGAATTCTCCTGGTGTAGAAGAGCAGTAATTATTGGTTTGCACAGGAAAAGGTATGATATCTAGGGGCATAATTGCTTCTTGTTCAGGCTTTACATGAAACTTCCTATTGTCAGGTCTACTGATAATCCTCTTTCAGACATAACTGGCAGCCCTAATTCCTGAACATTTTGGAGTTAAGCAGAATGTACTACTCTGTCTCTGGGTTCTGTCTGCTACCAGCTTTGGGTCCCTTTTGTTTCACCATTTATCCATAAGCTTTTAGCTTTCAATATCTTTATAGTTATACTGAAATGGGAGAGTTCCCTGACCCCCTTGTAGGACTTATGACTTATGACAGGGTTGTGGCTTGTTTGCTCAGCTGCCACATGCTCCAACCACTTAAAGGATGGGGAGCACGCAGATGGGCAGACACAGGAGCCAGGGCAAGTGCTTTTGGGTTCCGGCCCTACAGTAGCATCTAGGGTGTGTTACAATTAATGCTCTCTTCGTAGTTGCCATCCACGGACAGCCAAGTGTTAAACCAGCTCGGTGAAGAGTCAGGGTGACAGCCTTTTAAACTCTGCCCTTGTGGTAGTCAGTTGCTTATCCAGCATCCAGGAAGAATCAGGTCACATGGACTTGAAGGATGGTGAATGTGGGATTTTATTAAGTGATGGTGGTGGCTGTCAGTGGGATGAATGGGGAGCTGGAAAGGGGATGTAGTGGGAGGATGATCTTCCCCATAAGTTCGACCATCTGGCAGTCAATCTCCTCTCCAACCCCTTTCAATGTTAAGATGCTCCTCTCTTCTCCCCTTCTCTGCTGTGTTGCTCTGTCTTTCTGCTCTTCAACTCGTGGAGCCTGGGGTTTGGGATTTGTGTGGCTACAGGACTGGGGGCCATGGCAGGCCAGGGTGGCTTTGGAAAAAGCAGCATTTGGATATGAAAATGGGAATGCCTGTTCTCATTTAGGGCCATGGGTCCAAGCTTGAGGGTGGAGCCCTTGCCAGTGACCCTGCTCTCCTGCCTCCTGTTCATATCAATATTACCACTATTATTTTAGTGTCATTTTAGGGGAGAAGAGTCATGGTTAAACTGCCATATTTAAATTGAAGTATGTCACACTTTAGAAGGATAAATAGTAAACAGCATTAATGGGAAAGGCAGGAGGCATTCCACAAAACTTCTGCTCCCTCACCCGGAATAGATCACAGTGGAATATAAGGGAGAGCCTCTCCCACTGGTAACAATGAAACTAGATCAAATACATTAATCAAATGTTTCCAGGCCTGGGATGACAGATAGAGCAATATTGTGAGCCCTACAATCTTCCCACCTCTCTGGCTCATGGTCTGGCATAATTTCCTGACCACAGCACAAAAATCTGGAATAGAAACAGAAGACAATGGTCCCTTTGAGCTGAGGAGGGAGAGGTCAGTGTTCAACATGAAGTGTCTGAAAGATTTAAAGCAGGGCACCAAGGCAGAGGGAAGTATGGGCAGAAGAGGGAAAAATTCTCTGATTTATGTGCCAAGGGCTGTGTTTTCAGGGAGAGATGACTTAAGGCTAATCAGAAAGAAGCTATGGGAACAGAGATAGTAGTGATTAAGCAATGGTCAAGAACATTGGAGTTCTGGCCGACATCAAGGAAAAACTATCTCATTAACATCTTACTAACTCATCTAGCTGAGGCAGCAGAAAGCAAAGACGATGCCCCAGAGTAAGCCCTACTCTAGATTCTTTGGGGAAAAAAAAGGCTAAAACCAAGTCTAAGCAAGACCACAGGAGAAATTGAATTTGGTAATTGGGTCTTACTGTATTAGAAGAGCTTGGTAAACATCTTGGACTTCTCACAAAATATGTTCTTAAAAATCACAAAACTAAACCAACACAGTTTCAAGGTGATTAGCAAGTAATTTATCTGTCTACTAGGAAAAAAACCCAAGTCTTCAGAGATAATAATAGAATCTCTACAATGATTTGTTTATAATATTAGTAAAAAGTTGGTAGATACATGAAACAGAAAAACATGTGCCATAGCTAAGGGGAAAAAATAATTAGAAAATGACTTTAAAGTGACCGACTGTGATACCCTGAATACTAACCTTCTCAAAATGTCCACATTCTAATCCCTGGAACCTATGAACATATTATGTTACATGGCAAAAAAGACTTTGCAGATGTAATTAAGTTATGGGTTTTGAGATGAGGAGATTATTCTGGATTATCTGGGTGGGCCCAGTGTAATCACAGGAGTTACAATAAAATGAAAACTGAAGAATCAGCATCAGAAAGAGATATTCAATTAGAAGTGGAGGTCAGAGAGATTTTAAGATGCTATGCTACCGGCTCTGAAGATAGGTGAAGGGACCATGAGCTAAAGAATGTAGGTGGTCTCTAGCAGCTGGAAAATGCAAGGAAATGGATTCACCTCCAGTGCCTCCAGAGGCAATGCAGGTCTACCAACTCCTTGACTTTAGCCAAGTGAAATTGATTTAAGACTTCTGACTTCTGAAAGAGAGTAAAATTGTGTTGTTTTAGGTCACTATATTTGTGGTAATTTGTTATAGCAGCAATAGGAAACTAGTAAAACCAAATACTGGATTTAACAGGTAAAAATGTGAAAGCAGCTATTTTGGTATGTTTAGAGTTAAAAGAAAAACATTGTTTAGTGAAGAAGGAAACTCCAACAGAGAAGTGGGATTAAAAATCATTACACCTTATACAAAAATTAACTCAAGATGGATTAAAGACTTAAACATAAGACCTAAAACCATAAAAGCCCTAGAAGAAAACCTAGGCGATACCATTTAGGACATAGGCATGGGCAAAGTCTTCATGACTAAAACACCAAAAACAATGGCAACAAAAGCCAAAATAGACAAATGGGATCTAATTAAACTAAAGAGTTCTGCACAGCAAAAGAAACTATCATCGGAGTGAACAGACAACCTACAGAATGGGAGAAAAGTTTTGCAATCTATCCATCTGAAAAAGGGCTAATATCCAGAATCTACAAATAACTTAAACAAATTTATATAAAAAAAAAACCCCATCAACAAGTGGGTGAAGGATATGAACAGACACTTCTCAAAAAAAGACATTTCTGTGGCCAAGAAATATATGAAAAAAAGCTCATCATCACTGGTCATTAGAGAAATGCAAATCAAAACCTTAATGAGATACCATCTCATGCCAGTTAGAATGGTGATCATTAAAAAGTCAGGAAACAACAGATGCTGGAGACGATGTGGAGAAATAGGAAAACTTTTACACTGTTATTGAGAGTGAAAATTAGTTCAACCATTGTGGAAGATAATGTGGCAATTCCTTAGGGATCTAGAACTAGAAATACCATTTGACCCAGCAATCCCATTACTGGGTGTATATCCAGAGGATTATAAATCATGCTGCTATAAAGACACATGCACACATATGTTTACTGCAGCACTGTTAACAATAGCAAAGACTTGGAACCAACCCAAATACCCATCACTGATAGTCTGGATAAAGAAAATGTGGCACATATACACCATGGAACACTATGCAGCCATAAAAAAGGAGGAGTTCATGTCCTTTGCAGGGACATGGATGAAGCTGAAAACCATCATTCTCAGCAAACTAACACAGGAGCAGAAAACCATACACCACATGTTCTCACTCATAAGTGGGAGTTGATCAATGAGAACATATGGACATAGGGAGGGGAACATCACACACTGGGGCCTGTCAGGGGGTAGGGGGCTAGGGGAAGGATAGCATTAGTAGAAATACCTAATGTAGATGATGGGTTGATGGGTGCAGCAAACCACCATGGCACGTGTATGCCTATGTAACAAACCTGCATATTCTGCAAATGTATCCCAGAACTGAAAGTATAATAAAAAAAAAGAAATTATAGAACCAAGAAATAAAATAACTGAAATGTAAAGTTTACTCATTGAGCTTAACAGTAAATTGGAGATAATAGAAGAAACAATTAACTTTAAATAGATCTGAAGAATAGAGTGTCATAAGATTGAAAAGACATGAACAAAGTCTCAGTGACCAGTGCAACAATATTGAGCTGTGTGACATACGTGTAACTGGAGTTTCATGAGAAGAGTGAAGATGGAGTAGAATACATATTTGAAAAAATAATGCTTAAAATTTTCTGAATTTGATGAATAAGAGTACATTATAATATTCAAGAATATTAATAATTCCTAAGCATTATAAATACAAAGAAAATTACACCTAGGCACAGAATAGCCAAATTGCTTTAAAACAGCAATAAAGAGAAAATCTTAAAAGAACCAGAGGATAAAGAAAACATATTACATACAGGAAACAATGATATGATTTACAGCGAACTTTTTATCAGAAACAATAGAAATGAAAAGATAATGGAACAACATCTCTGAAGTGCTAAAATTAAAAGTGGCAATCCTTCATCCAGTGGCATTTCTATGTTCAGTGAAAACATCTTTCTTAAAAAACTTAAATTATGATATTTTCCGATAAATAAACGCTTAGAAAGTTTCTCTTCGGCACACCTGCATTGTAATAAATGCTAAAGAATGTTTTTTGTTTGGAGGAAAATGATAGCAGATGAACACTCTTATCTTTAGGAAGAAATGACAAGCATGGTATTGGTAAATAAGTAGGAAACTATAGAAGACTATTTTTTTCTTACTGTAATTTTCTTAAAGGACAACTGATTAAGTAAAAATATTTACAATGTAAACTGGGGTTTATAACACGTTTAAAAGTATAAGTTTTTACAGCAATAGAACAGAAGTTAGAGTGAGTAAATGGCATAATACTGTTATAATGTTATTATATTTTGAAGATAGAAGAAGTGAGAAGTGAAAAATACAAATTATCAAATATAAAATGAGAAGAGAAAAGATGACAGTAGGGAGTGGAAAAATTTAGGTGTGAAGTAAAAAAGAAACATAATTGACTCTAAATAATTTTTGATACTTGAGGTAAGATATTTATAGCCCTAGAAAATTACTATAAAATAAAAAGAATTTAAAAATATAGCTAAGAATCCACAATAGAGGAAGTAAGTAATATTGAAAATATTTTATTCTTCTAATAGGAAACACAAAAGAAACAACAAAGATACAAAAAAGAAGAGACAAATGAAAAAGCAGCAAGACAGTAGACTTGAACCTAACCATATCAATACTTACATTAAATATAAGTGCACCAGATAATCCAACTAAGGGCAGAGACGTTAGTTGGGATAGAAACAGGATTCATCGTGTACCGTCTACAAAATATATAAATGCAAATATATATGATATAATATACTTATGTTTAGACACAAATATGTATATATATATAAAATAAACTCTATCAGTAACAAAGACAAATCAGAGATAAACTGCATTGTACCAAAACTGTAACCTAGTCTCAGCCCAGTCCAGTTTCTATTTACAATTTAAAGAAATACATTCCCAAGTCTATTTTCGTGGCTGAAGAAAAGGTAAGCCTATGAAAGGATCCTCTTTGATATTTCCATATGTAATTTCTGTTATTCAATAAAAAATTAATAGACATGCAAGAAGATAGGATCACATGACCAATAGGCAGGAAGGAAATGACAGACAATAGAAGCAGATCCAAAGGTAATTCAGATATTAGAAGGACAGATAAAAACTTTCAAATACCTATGATTATTCAGTTCTGGAAAATATAGAAAGAGGTAGATAAAATAGATTGAAAGACAACCAAACTCACTGAAATAGTAGAATTAATAAAAAGAACCACATATACTTCTATAAATGAAAAAACATAATTTCTGAAATTAAGAATTCAATGGATGGGTTTAATGGCAAATTGTATGCAGTACAAGGTAGGATTAATGAAACAAAATAGATTGATGGAAAATATTCAAGACAGAAGCATAGACAGGAAATAGAATTTAAAAAACAGATCATTGCATATTAAAATTTAATTTCTTCCTGAGAACTCAATAATAGAAAGAACTCTCATGTTTCAGGCATTTTTTATGTTACCTGCCTTATATTGTTTGGTAACATCTGAGCTCATTGTAAAATATCAGATAGATTGTATAGAAGAATGTTGCTGGATAGAATTTAAGAATAAAATTAGAGCAGGAGTCCTCAAGTGCTACATGGCCTTGTAGTTAATCAGTGCTTTATTCTGTCTTTTTCAAAGCTTTCTGGAGGAAAACGTAAATGTCTTGCATGATCCAAGAGGGCACACAAAGACACTAGGGTGGGTTTGGAGGAGAAGCACAGCAACAGTAAGGCAATTTCCTCTGTTAATCTCCTCCCTCAAGGGGGCAGCTCCAGTCTTGTGGCTCATAAGATTGGCTGTTAACCGCAAAATGTTAAAAGAACAAAAACTTGGCCCATATTGAAAGGAAATCCTGTCAAAATTTCCATCAACCCTTACGATTTCATTGAGGAAGTAGTAGGAGGCAGCTTCAACATCCCTTTTCATTGCTTCCTTTGCCTTGCCAAAAAAGAAAGAGTAACCAGATTCGTGGCCGAGAATTGTGTTAAGAATGGAGGGTACAAAATTTTGATGGGTCAAAGATCTTTCTAGAAAAACTATAATAAAAGCAGAGGAATGTTAGAATTTTATAAGTAACCTAGTGGATCAAAATAGAAATGCGCAACTGAAAACACTAAACATAAAGCTATGAAGGGGGAGGAAGATGGCGAACTTATGATTGAAGGATCAGAATAATACGTCCTGAAAGTCCTGCTCAATTGCTAAGCATAGGACAGTCAGATACAAGCACCTTCCTAGGTGAATTAGTGTTCCTATAAAAAGAAAAGAAAGAAGAAATGAAGGAGGGAGGGGTGAGAAGGAGGAAGAAAGGAATGAAAGAAAACAGGGAAGGAAGGGAAGGGAAGGGAAAGGGAGAAGGAAATAACAACAAATAATCTGTATCTAATCTAACCTCTAGCTTTACCTTCCAAATTACTGCAAATATGCAGGTTGAAGGAATGTGATAAATAACAAAATGGAATTAAAACAGTCAGACCTGCAATGTGAAAAAGTCTACAGGAGAAACGACTTGACCTGATTTCTTCAGCAAATAAATGGCAATTAATTAAGAAAAGGGGAGCTCTTTTAGATTAAAATAAATTGAAGAGTCATATCAACCAAATGCAATGCATGGATCTTCCTTTGATCCTGATTTGAAAAAAAAAAAACTGTATAAACATACTTTGGGGGGAAACAGGGGTAATGAAACATGGATTAGTATTAGATAATATTGAGGAATCAGTTATTATTTTGTTTTGGTTTTGTATGTTTTGAAAGAAATCTGTGTTGAAGCGTCTATAGGTAAAACTGTATGCTGTCTAGAATTTCCTTTTAAATATTCTAGCAACAAAGATGTGGGAAGAGAGAGATAAAACCTGAAGGGTGGGATGTTGGCTATTGATGAAATTAAGACATGTTTTACATGAGGTCATTTGGCTCCTTTTTAAATTTTGTGACTATTTGAAAATGTCCACAATAAAGAGTTACAAATAACGTAAGGGATTACCGTGTCTCAGAAGTTTGGAACAGGTTTTTCTGGCTTCCCCACATGCAGGTGCAGTGAGCCTGACTTGCGCTTTCGGTTCTCACACAGCCAACAGACCTGAGTAGCTGTGCCCTGGTGGACAGTGAGAGCTCTGCTCTTTTGTTCTCATTCTGTCTTCCTCTGCCTAGGCCTGGTTGTATGCAGCAAAGTCACACAGGTCCCGTTCTAGCCTGGGAAATATCATCAATCCCTTTTTTTTGGCCTCAGTTCAAAACTGCCTCCTTCAGCACAAATAACCCAGAACTCTTAACTTTGTAAAATAAAACTCATCCTTTGAATTAAATTTGCTTGGATCTCTGTGATTCTGTTCTATCGGAAGAACCCTAGAGGGCAGACAGTCAACTGCACCCAACCCACAGCTGTGGGAAGCAGATTAGGTAACAGAACGACATAAAAGCTTAATCAAGGGGAGGCATTTTTCGGATAATGGAAAATTATGCATGCTCCCAAGATAAGGTCAATTATCCAGGGTAATAAAAATATTAAAAACGTGAGAAAGTGAGATTAAGTGTTGGAGCAAGGTCCCTAAGAGAGCAAAATAAAGACCAGAGATAAAGTGCAAGAATTCCTGCCAGAAGGATGATTTGTTTTTCTGTACATTGGTAGGAAGAAGGTAAAAAATAAAAGAAGCTACACAGATGAGTTGAGAAAGACATGAAGGATGTTGAAGTGGCTTTTCTCTGGTGGGTAAACTCTATTTTTTTTTTGAGACGGAGTCTCACTCTGTCGCTCAGCCTGGAGTGCAGTGGCGCCATCTTGGCTCACTGCAAGCTCTGCCTCCCGGGTTCACGCCATTCTCCTGCCTCAGCCTCCTGAGTAGCTGGGACTACAGGCGCCCGCCACCATGCCCAGCTAATTTTTTGTATTTTTTTGAGACAGGGTTTCACCATGTTAGCCAGGATGGTCTTGATCTCCAGACCTCGTGATCCGCCTGCCTAGGCCTCCCAAAGTGTTGGGATTACAGGCGTGAGCCACTGCGCCCGGCCAACTCTTTGGAATAAGAAGGAATAAAGATGAGGAGAGAAAGGAAAGGGGTTTGTGCCCAAGGCTAGAATAACGACAGCAGTGGAATACGGGCAAGTCTGTCTGCACTTTAGTGATAGCCCAGGGGCTGGGCTAGGCATCAGGGAAAAGAAAAAGAGCTAGCAGTTCCAGGTGGACCTCTGAATACTTCTCGATGCTGTATAGCCAGGGCAGATGAGCAAATTGGGGTCGTCTAGTGAAATAGCTTATTCCACATGTTATAGAAAGGCTCAGAAGACGATGGCTCAGAAGGTAGGGATTGCAAAAAGCACCATTGTCCAGAAAAGTTCATGTTCAGATCCATTGGCTTCCTCTTCCTTCTCTCAACTTGCTCTGAAGAGGTTCCTGATGAATATCCTCACTTAAGTCTAAGTCAGATGTCATGTCCTAGAAGAATTGGAACAACAGGAAGAATTTCTATGGTACCCTTCCCTCTGTGTAAGTCAATTATTTCAGCCTTATTCTATAATATTGTTGATTCTTAACTTATTTTTGTTCCTAACCATAGAGAAAATAAGTTGCATGTAAATATAATAGTGATAAAACTGAATTTTCACAGAAAAATATGACCAAACAGCCTATTACATAATTATAAGTAAGTTTATTAATTGTACCAACATGTTTATGAGGGTTTTAAATATCCAAACTAGGTGTTTTCTCAAATATTTATACTTACTGATAATTAAGCACACGTACAATTCAAAAATATCTTTAGCTATCACATAGACATATGTTCATTGTAGTCATAAAAGAACAAGGAGTCTAAAGAGAATTAGTGTTTCCTGGAATATTTTCCCACAAAAATCAAAACAGTGTTAGATATGATTGAGCACCCAATACATACATGATATCTGAAAGTGACTTCTGTCCTAGAAAGTTTCCCTTCCTGCCCCAGGACATGTTAATAATGATGAATAAGATTTGATAATTTTCATAAATTCAATAAAAACTTTTTAACAACAATAAAGACATAATACTCCAAATATATTGCAGGTACTAATTTCAGCTATTTGCATGGACGTCCTTGAATTATTTCAAGGGTATCTTACCAGCTTGAAGTAATTTACAGAACTGGCTAAACCCAGTTTTATAATCTCAAAGTTAAGCTTGAAGAAAACAAATTGCAGAGCTCTGAGATGTAAAAAATAAATATTAAGAAAGATACAGGTAGTGGTTTGAATTGTCTAATCGTTCAATACAAATAGGTCCAGAGTGCAGAGAAGCATGAAATAATGAGTGAAAAGATTGGTTTTCTCCTATCTTGGCATGAATTTACTGAGAAATCTAGGGCAAGGGTAAGAAATTGGTTTCCATGTATATATAATAAGTTGGTGGGAACAGATGTTCTCTAAGATGCCTCTGAGTTCCAATAGCTTGTAATACTATGTCTGAATACTTTGCTGATATGCATGCATCCCATTCTTATATCTCCCCAATGGAGGAGCTCAATAAAGGGATTGCAAAGAACTAGAAGCTCTGCCCTGGCTTTGGCACATGATTACTTGAATACACAGTATTTACCAAGAGTTCCATTGAGGGAGACATCCTGAATGTCTTAGGAGTGCTAGGTAAAGTATCAGCAAGTATTTGTTTTTGGTTAAGTAAATGAAGTATTTCAAGGGTTGTTTGAGTAACTTATTTTCTTTGCTTGCTCAAGGTTCCCACTTACTTTGCATCTCACTGTTGAGCAGACAGCCTGCTGAAAGTTGTCGCTGACCACCACATATAGTAACAGGTTACCAAAGGTGTTCAGAGCAGCTAATGGTCTAGAAACGATGTAAGCTTCGTGGATCTGATTCTCAATGGAACAACTGATCGAAAGCAGGCGAGATTCGATCCGAATGACCCTCAAGATATGGAAGGGCAAAAAACATACGTAAAATGCAAGGAGTAGCAGAATGGTTAGCCTTCGCGCTTTCTGCTTAAGGCAGCTGTCAGTTTGCAGTCCATGGGTCAGAGTGTGGATAATCGTGGTATAGCAAAGTGTCACTATCACCAAGGGGAGGCAGAAAGTGGTTGCAGTCAAAATTAGGTTGTACCACTTAATAGTAGTGAGTTCATCCGAACTGGTGAGGTCGAGACAGGCTGATCTGTTGGTCCTGTTGGTTGATGTGATCAAGAAGGTCATCGGAATGACAGCTACCAGTGAAATGATCCACACCACAGCACAGGCTACAACTGCACATCGAGTTTTGTGAATGGAAAAGCTGCTCATTGGGTGAATGATCACACAGTAGCGGAAGATGCTGAAACAGGTGAGGAAGAGGATGCTGCTATACAGGTGGAAATGGAAGCTGAAGCGGATAAACTTACACATGAAATCTCCAAAGATCCAGTTTTCGCCACTGGCATAGTAGTGAATCAGGAAGGGTAGGCTGGTCAGATACAGCAGATCTGTGCAGGCCAGGTTCAGCATAATGATGGTGCTGCTCTTCCAAGGTCGCATTTTGAAAATGTAAGTGGATATCGCTACTACATTCCCTGGAAATCCCACGAGGAAGATAATGCCATAAATAACAGGGAGGTAGTGCATCTTGAGTGGGATGTTTTCGTCAGTGCAATTTCCAAAAGCAGCTGCATAATCGGGGAAATCAGAAGCATTTGCTAAATAGTCTAGTGGCTCATTCATGTTTGTCTCCTTTCATCTTGCAAGAAAACAAGAGAGTTCAGTTTGGCAATAGGAATCAAATGAGCAGTAACTCGCTGATAAAGGAAAACAGAAAACATTAATGGTAGGGTAATAAAAACAAGGATCTACTTTTAAATGAAAATTGTTCTAATGTCCTGAATTTGCCACTTCTCTCTCTTTAATCTCAAAAGAGACCCAGTGGAGAAGAAATTGAATTTCCAAGAAAATGACTATGAGGCAAGTTACTAAATGCATCTAATAAAAATATAAAAGTTAAATTATCATGAGAGTTAAAATGAGGGATTTGGAGAAAAAAGCCACATGTCGCTTTGGAAAACAATTTGGCAAGGTCACCATTTGGAGAAGCCATAGGGTATCGCCATTAGAGACTTAACAACAGGACCTACTATTAACCAAGTGTGATGCATGCCACCATCACTTACTTCTACATCTCACAAAATACTGGAAAGTGTTTCTCATTACCTCTATTTTACAAGAGACTAAGACAGAGAAATGTTTTGCGGCTCGTCTTTGGTAACACATCTAGGGTCTTAGCTGGGATCCACACTCGTGTTTGACTCAAAAGCCATTCCCTTTCTACATTACCTCTCAGTGCTGCTTCTCAATCTGTAGTTTGTTGATTTTCATCATGATTGCTGTAAATAATGGAGGGAACACGTGTGAAGACAGGAAAACGCGGAATACTGTAAATTTTGAAAATATAGATTGCATGCATTGCAACATTGTATTTGTGGTAGATTTAATTGCACATTTCCACTCTTCCAATTCATTTTAATAGCTAACATTATTTGTTTGTGCAGGGGAGTGTATGTGTTGGGGTGGATGGGGCGGGATCAGTGGTATAATGCAACCATTAGGAGCCCTGAAGACACATGGCCAGATTTTGATGCTCAGATTAGCCATTTAGTAGCATGTTCCTAAGCAAGTTGATTAAGCTCTCTAGGGCTGGAAGGAGTGCAATTTGAACTTCCTTCTTCTTGCTTATTAGTGTTTTTAAAAATTTTGACGGTGAATTTTTGCAATGAGAAAAGTACATCTAGAAGAAGAGTTATAATTAGCTTATTATTTGGATGTAAATAGCTGTTGGTGAAATGCATCCAAGTCCACATTTCTGGAGCACCCACTCTGTATTGGGTCCTCTGTCAAGTCCTAGAGATACAAACTGAATACACACACAGATGTATGTGTGTAACACACTGTCACAGTCTACTGGGGAAGTGGACATGGCAAATTATTTTAACAAAATATAAACCCACCTCATGGAGCTATCAATAGTATGTTAAAAATAGGAAGAAAAACTCTTGGCACACTACTGGGCACATAAGAAAAGCTTAAAAAATATTAGGTGATTTTTAGTTGCTAAGTCATTTGATGTATGAATGGTACAAGACTACTGAGATCACAAGGGAAGGAGGAAACATCAGTCTGCCACCATTATTACTATTATCTGATACTAAATCTACACTATCCAGCATTTCCTGAGAGGAGTACAGAGGTATATTTCAAACTAACCCAACTTGACAAGTCCTAAATTAGCAGAATCAGTCCTTCTTGACTGCCCTGAGTATACTCTTCCAAATCTCACTTAGTCCAGGAGGTCTGAGGGAGTTGTAAGGAACTCAGCATGGTTATGGGATATTGGGAGATGAAGTTGGGAAGGAAAAATAGGGATTAATAAAAAATAATAGTGCCTTCTGTGTACAAAGCACTACTGTAAGTGTCTTACATATTTGAATCTATTTAATCCTCACAACAAATGGTGAGGTAGTGCTGTGATCATCCCCATTCAACAGAAGAGGAAACTGAGGCACAGAGGAGGCAGTGCTGTGCTCAAGGTCAAACCGCTAGTTAGGGGTGAGCCAGGATACGACTGTGGCAGTCTTGTTGCAGGGCTGGGCTGCATCTCACAATGAGTAGGCAAGATGGAAATCTGAAGTGCCTGTAATCACAAAGACCGGTTAGCACATTACCTCTCAGTGCTGCCTCTTCATTTGTATTTTGTTGATTTTCATCAGGATTACCCTAAATAATAGAGGGAACAACAAGTGTGAAGACAGGAAAAGACTGAATATCTCAGAAAACTCAATAAATCAAACACTGTAGAGTTGTCCCTTGGTATCTGCAGTGCATTGGTTCCCAGACCCCCAAGGATATCAAAATCTGCAGATGCTCACGTCACTGATACAAAAATAAAATGGTATGGTGTTTACACATAACCTATGCCTATCCTCCTGTAAATCATCTCTAGATTACTTATAATACCTAATGCAACACTGATGTTAAAAGGGCTATTCATGGAACTATCATCTACACAGCACTGGAGGTCATAGGAGTCAGGGACTGCTGACCAGTGAGAGTGCTCTGAAGCCAGGCAGCTACAGTGGATGGCTTCTCCCTTGGCAGAACGTCTTAAATGGACTCATGCATAAGGAGCAGGAAGTCACTTAAACTTGAAAGAAAATGGTCACAGCCAAGGAGTCCCAGAAGCAGCACGTCCCAAAGACAGTTCTTAGAGTATGTCAAGAGGCCACTAAATAGCTAATGTTGTTTCTGGAGCAAAGAAGTAAAGATAGTTTTAGTAACGCCCAAAATAATTCTCCAGAGTTGTTTCATTCTAATTGGGATTTGCCTCAACAGAGAAGTGAGAGGAAGAGAAGGGGAGGGAATTCAAGTCCAAGCTGCTTATTTGTCAGCTCCTTGAAAGCAAAACACAAGTCACCTCATACCCCAGGGGCTGGCACATGGAAGGTGTGCAGTAAATATTAATATTTGCTGAATGCATTAAAAAACAACCAGTAACATCAGCAAAACTTATATGGTAATGAAAGGCTACTGAAGTGGCAACTATCATTCTGAAAAAAAAAAAGCTTGGTTCTTAGGTCAGGCACAGTGGCTCAAACCTGTAACCTCAGCACTTTGGGAGGCTGAGGCAGGTGGATCGCCCAAGGTCAGGAGTTGGAGACCTGCCTGGCCAGCATGGTGAAACTCCATCTCTATTAAAAATACAAAAAAAAAGTGTAGCTGTGCGTGGTGGCCTGTGCCTATAGTCCCAGCTATTTGGGAGGCTGAGGCATGAGAATCGCTTGAACCTGGGAGGTGTAGGCTGCAGTAAGCCGAGATTGAGCCACTGTATGACAGCCTGAGTGACACAGCAAGACTCTGTCTCAAAAAAAAAAAAAAAAAAAAAAAAAAAAAGCAAGCTTGGATCTTTCATGATTTTTAAAGTAGGAAGAAAAATTACAATTCCTGTCGTTGCCAAATAAACCCTTAGCCATGTTATGGAGACCATTTCAAACAATAATTCTATGAGGAAAAGATGGGTTATAGGTAGAAACAACTGCCTTATTGTTCTGAAAAATAGTAGTTCAATTTAGATTGAATGAAGACTGACTAGCCAATTGTAAGGGTGGAGGGGTTGACTAGGAAGCTTAATCTCTGTTCCATAAAACCTCATAAAAGTATGAGTTTACAAAATACATGTGATGTTAAGAACAGCACACAAAAAACCAGTCTGGGCTGTGAGCAGGTAGGATGAAGCTGTTTCTTTCCTCCCTAGCCTCAGGGCCCAGTACAATTCACTGCCACAACTCAGAACACCAGATGGTCCACAAACAAATCATTTCAACTCAAAGGACATTAAAGACAAATGTGGCACAACCCTGGGTATATTCCCTTCTCTTTCTACAACAGTAGTTCTCAAACGTGAGGAGGTTACAAATCACTTGAAACCAATGGGTTTTTGCAAGCAAGAAATAATGATGTATTCAGCTTTAACATAACCAAAAATATAAGTGTGAACTAAGCTAGGTTCAGCATGAATAAAAGCCAGCATCAAAGGTTGGAATAAACTTGTGAAGAAAAAGCTTATAATTTTAGTACAACCACTATGGAGAACAGTTTGGAGGTTCCTCAGCAAACTAAAAACTGAGCTACCATATGATCCAGCATTTCCACTGCTGAGTATATACCCAAAAGAAAGGAAATCAGTATATCAAAGAGATATCTGCACTCTCATGTGTGTTGCAGCCCTGTTCACAATAGCCAAGATTTGGAAGCAAACTTAGTGTCCATCCACAGATGAATGGATAAAGAAAATGTGGTACTTATACATGGTGGAGTACTATTCAGCCATAAAAAAGAATGAGATCCCATCATTTGCAACCTCATGGGTAGAACTGGAGGTCATTATGGGAAGTAAAAAAAGCCAGGCATGGAAAGACAAACATTGCATGTTCTCACTCATTCATGGGATCTAAAAATCAAAACAACTGAACTCATGGGCACAGAGAGTAGAAGGATGGTTACCAGAAGCTGGGAAGAGTAGTGGGGCAGTGGAAGGGATGGCTAATGTGTACAAAAAAAAAAAGGTAGAAAGAATGAATAAGACCTACTATTTGATGGCACAATGGGGTGATCATAGTCAATAATAACTTAATTGCACATTTTTAAATAACTTAAAGAGTGTAAGTGGATTGTTTGTATTAATAACACAAAGGATGCATGCTTGAGTGGATGGATACCCCATTCTCTATGATGTGCTTATTTCACATTGCATGCCTGTATCAAAATATCTCATATACCCCATAATTATATATACCTGCTATGTGCCCACAAAAATTAAGAAATAAAAAAATTGTTAAGAAAAAGCTTACAATTTTAGCCTTTTTTTCTCTGAAATTGGAAAGCAGCTGTGATTGTTTGAGGCTAGCTGCAGGATGTCAATGTTTGGGTAACGCACAGTTCGTGGACCGCTGTCCTGATGCCAGCACACCCAGGAACCTCACAGATTGGGATTCCAAGATTCTGTGGGTAAAGAAGGTAGGATCAGAAATGCTATCCAGTTAAGCGGCGGCAGATAATACTTCACCTCCACAGAGTACTCTCGCCCATTTGGTGGGAACAAGGAAAGTGGGATTAATGATGAAATGTGATTTTCCTAAGGTGCCTGTTGGTTTTGCAGATCAGTTTTGTTGGATAAGTTAAGCTCGTTATCCAACAATACCTGTACCTCTCCCAGCTCTCCTCCCTCTCCCCCAGACTCCCTGGGTTTTTCTGGTTCTGCTCCCATGCTGAGGTCACAGTTGGTTTTTTCCTCCTTTTCCCAAGATGCCAATGGATGAGGGAGGTGCACAGTTGGAACACTTCATCTGTTACCTTCCCTCCAGAGTCCTTGGAAGCTCCGAAGCTGGGGTCACTTTGGGTTGTCAAAAAGAAACTTAAGTAGACCTTTCATTCACAAAGACTGACTTCGATTTCCCAGTCTACATATTTGAAAACTAATTGTACTTCATACTGGTGGAAAACAGACCAATTCTTAACACAGGTAAATTTGTGACTGGGTGAGTGCTGTCCTCCCCGGTCCCTGAAGGAATCCTTCTCCCCAACCCTTCTGGGAGCCTCAAGGCTCTTCCCTCAATCCCCACTTTATTGTTTTTTGTTTGTTTGTGTTATTGTTGTTGTTTTGGAGACAAAATTTTGCTCTGTCGCCCAGACTGGAGTGCAGTGGCCATGATCTTGGCTCACTTCAACCTCCGTCTCCTGGGTTCAAGGGATCCTCCTGCCTCAGCCTCGGAGTAGCTGAGATTACAGGCCCGTGCCACCACGTCTGGCTAATTTTTTGTATTTGTATAGAGACAGGGTTTCACCAGCCTGTTGGCCAGGCTGGTCTCGAACTACTGCCTCGGCCTCGCAAAGTGCTGGGATTACAGACGTGAGCCACCACACCCGGCCGATCCCCAATTCGTTAAATAAGAATCTGCAACTCAGTTTCCCTGAAGACTATTAAGAGGTCATGTTAATGCAGCCCGAAGATATGATTTTGCCTATTTAATCTTCGGGAGAAACAAATACAACTTCTGAAAGCTCGCTTCAGAAAAATGCATGCATGGACACGTAAATATTATACATACAAGTTAGAGGTTTAGAGACCATTACAAGCTAGTTCACGAATCCATAGCAACGAAACAAAAAACAAGACAGAGAAGAAAGACATTTCAGGGGAAACATTTTCCTCGCTTGTTGGAGGTGGGGGTGGGGCAGTGTCTTTGGTCGTTTCCGACACCACCCAGTCCACCACGATGCAGCGTGAGCTTTGAGAACATTCAGAGGGGCAGTGATCAATGGGGTGAGGGATTAACTCTGTTTGTCTCCTAAGCACTCTCCCTGCCCACCTCCTAGACCCCTCGCTTGGGTGTGAAAAAAGCATGAGATGAAATCAGCGATCCCTAATTCCCCCAGTTCTCTCCAAGTCAAATGTCTTCTCGCCCTGGGCTTTTTGTTCCCCAAAATGAAACTTCGCCTCCCGCCACAGGATCTGGGGTGCTCCTGCTGCCTCCAAAGAAGAAGGGGGCGCTGCTCCGTCCGACCCCGCCTGCTGCAGGGAAGTGCGGGGGTGCTCTTTCCCCTGCTCCTCGGGCACCTCGCGTCTCCGCTCCCGGGTCAGGGCAGGGTCCCCCATACCCCCTCCCTCCGGCCGGTGGGCCCCGCTCCCCGATCGCACGCGGCTCACCTGGCAGCCCCGGCGAGGCTGACGTGCGCTCCGCGTGCCTGTGCAGCCTCGCTGGTCCCGGACCGCAGACCTGTCCCGGGGAGGCTGCGCACCGCCGCGCCCCGCCCCTCCCACCCCTCCGAGGCCCAGCGAGCAAGTGCGTGTTCCCGGGTCCTCGCCCCGAGCAGCCTGGCCAGCAGCATCCCGCCTCGCCCACTTCCCAGTGGACACAGGGACAGCGGCTTCCACTCCCGGGACCTCTGGACATCCTCCTTCCCGGTTTGGCGGGAAACTGACCAAGGAGAAAGTGTTTGCAGAGGTTCCAAAAAATCAGCCCGGCGGGAGGGTTGTTGCCCCAGGAGGGTTGTGGCCGCCTTGTCTGGGTCCAGAAGTATCACCACTCTCCTACAGCCCAGTGCCTCTTTTTTCCTTTTTCTTTTGAGACGGAGTCTCGCTCTGTCGCCCAGGCGTCCAGTGCCTCTTATTTAGCGTGGGATAGAGGCGACTTACTGAAGCGTTGTCATTTCCCTGTATCCAGTTACAACCCTGCCCTCCAGCGCTTAGCAAGGGGGCTTAAAAATAGTTTCTATCCCTGCGAAGAGCGTTTGTTTGTATCTCCAGATCTAGGGGGTAGGTAGCCTTCTTGCTACAAAGCTTAGGAATCGCCTTTTCTCTTCGCTGATCCTCAGCCACATCGTCCAGTATACTAGGGCCCCCCGAACCGTTGAACTTCAAGATCTCTTCCAGCATCAAAGAGGAGTTCACTGTATTAGCGAATGAGGGTGCTTGGAGAATGCCCCTCTTCGCTCTTCCATGGACGGGCATTGAATGTCTCTTCTGCACTTCCATGTTGATGGGCATCAAACACCATGCATATATAGCCCATCCTCTGGGAATGCCAGCCAGCAGGAGCAAGAATGTTAGGCTAGGTGTCCCACCAGGGCCCAGGTGGAAAGATTCCGCCCTGGCTGATGGTTGGGATAGCCCTAGTTAGGCATTTTTATTATCATGCTTATCATTTTGATTATTTGAGTTCCAGCCTCTCCAGGAAAATATTTTGCATTAGGAGAAAAAATGTTCTCTAATTTTACTATGTTTAATCATTTTTTCATTTCTTCATTTGGAAATATTTGACCCGGTTTTGTTCCCACCTATTCATTCATCAGACATTTGCTGTTTGATTATTCTGTGTCAAGCACTGTGGAGATATTGAGGAATAATACATAATCTTTGCTTCCAGGAGCTGATGTCTTATAGGAAAACAAGAAATAAATTAAAAACATGATTAGGGCTTGCCACTTGTAAATAAGGGGCTGGGAGGGCACTAAACCCAAATGAAGGCTTTCTGAAGTAAAAGACATCCCAGTGTTTTTCCACGGTGAGCAGGATTTCCAGCTAACGAGGAAATGACTTAAAGAGGTTATTTGAAAAGCAAGTACTGGGTCCTAGAACTCTAGACATGGAAGTGACATTTAAAAATATCCAGTCCTGTAAAGTTAAAATTGTGCAGGTGCTATGGAAAAAAAAGTATAATGGTTCCTCTAAAAATTAAAAATAGAATTATGACACAAGCCAGCAATTCTGCTTCTGGGAATATACCCCAAAGAATTGAAAGCTGAGACTCAAACAGATACTTGCACACCCCTGTTCATAGCAGCATTATTCACAATAGCCAAAATGTGGATGCAGCCCAAGTGCCTATCAATGGATGAAGAAAATGTGATATATACATTCCATGGAACATTATTCAGTTTTAAAAATGAAGGAAATTCTGACACATACTGCAACATGGAGGAACCCTGAGGATATTATCCTAAACAAAAGAAGCCAGCCACAAAAGCACAAATACTGTATGATTCTGCTTATATGCGGTGCCTGAGTTGTCAAAGCTATGGAGACAGAAATTGGAATAATGGTTGCCAGGAGTTGTGGGGAGAGGGAATGAGGAGCAATTGTTTAATGAGTATGAAATTCAGTGTCGGGAGATGAAAGAGTTCTGTGGATAGGTGGTGGGGTGGTTGCATGACAATATTGTTGCGCAATAATAATACCACTGAACTACACTTCAGTATGGTTAAGATAGTACATTTAATTTTACGTGTATTTTACTATAATTTTTTAAACTGACGTTTTAAAAAATTCAGTCCTATGTATTCACTTTTCAAAGGAGGACACAGAATTAGAGTGGTCCAAATGCAAGCCCAAGGTCAGAGCCATAGAGGTCTGTGTAAAACCAATGTGCCAAGCCCTCTGTTCTTACTACCACATTCTGTGGGTGGCTAGGTCGCTTGATTGAAACTATTGCTTTCTCAGACAACAATTTACTGTAATCCAATACTCTAAATTGGCTCCATCAACAAGATGATTATTATGAATGAATTGTGTCTTATATCTTTTAATGTTTACCTTTAAACATTACGTCTTACCACAACTCAAATTCTTTCTCTACATAATAGTAATTTGCAGGAAAAAAAAATACCAAAGAATAAAGATCCTAGTCCCTATGTAAAGAGAATAATAAATATCTTTAAAGCAACTTGCATTAGAAAGTAATGTCACTATTTAGATTGTATATTAAACTTCAAATTTAGGACCTTGAGGTTGTCTTTTAACAACCCTAAATCAAAGACCTATATAGGGTAAAATTCAACTTCTATTTAAAATTGGTCTCTTGCCCAGATTCAGAAATGCACTCTCTTCCTTAAAATGAGAACCAAATAGAACAAGATTCCAGCATTTAAATTTATAGCTACTTGAGCGGCACAGGTGTCACCTGTGTGATGTGCTGCAATTGTTCCTTTAAAGCAGGAAATGGGGTTTATCGTCATGACAATCAAGAAACTCAAAACTTCTCTAACTAGGAAGCACTGACATCTTAAAGCCTCCTGTGCCAAAAAGCCCCGTGGAACTCTGCATAGAAAGCAGAGTTAGTATTACAGCATTCTCCAAAGAGCCATTAATGGTTCAGTTGGGGGTTAGCCGGGGTAAGATATTAGAAATTATCTTGGTTCTTATTCAGAGTTTTATTTAGAAAGGAACGCATAGTTGATGACAACGTGGACCACTCTATTTCCTGATTGGAGCCTTTATCCAATCAGTTGAACATCGTCATACTCAACTTCAGATGATCATGCTTCCAGACAGTATTCCAGCCATGACTGACCTTATCATTCCTAACCATGTATGGCCTCGTCTGACTTTTTTATAACTTTGGCCACAATATGATATGTTTGGTATAATAGCAGTATTCTCATGAGATGAATTGTCTTGATTTTTGAAAAATTGTTAACTTATTTTCTAGTGCCTTCAAAATGAATTGCTCAGTTAAGATGTACTGATTAAATAAAGCAATCTGTGTGATCTATACTCTCTTAGGCAACAAATTCAGATATTGTGATGCCTTCTAGATTCCTATAATATTTCTTTGGTGAGAAGGATGACATTATGGTATAGTGGAGTGAGACAGTACTAGAAGTTTGAGGCCTGGATTTTAGTTTTGAAAGCAACTCACTTAGCTGGAAAAGTACTTTCATTTCCAGGCATTTTTCAGTCTGTCTAGAAAAAGCAGAGTCAGACAGATCACTTCATAAGGCAAAATCTAGATTAAAGGGATCTTAATTATGAAAATTTAGAAGGATAAAGCTTTGTTTCTTCGAAAAAATAAGTATGATATTGTTGTGCCAATGTGAGCCATCTGCTATGCTTCTACGTGAACATTACTTCATGATCTTTAAATGTTCTTAAAATAGAACTGCCCTTGTGGACATTTCTTTGAAAAAAGGACTCTTCTGGGGCAGATAGAAAACTGTTGAGAAAGAGATTGGTTAGTTTGTTCTTCCTTAGATTCAATCCCAGTATAATTTGGGAGATGCTGTTAGGATCTTCCAGAGGTGGTTAAAGAGCCAGGCAGCTAATAGATCTAGACAGGAGGCACAGCTAAGAGATGGGGTTGCCAGTCTGCTCAGGAAGAGTTATAGTGTGAAGTGTGTTGGCCCATGGAAGCAGGGAGAGGTGGAAATTGGAGACTAAAGGAAGTGTTAGGAGTATAAAAAAGCCAAAGAATAGAGAAAGCCATCATTGAGAAATGGAGCTCTTTGCTTCTGTTGGTACAAGTGCCCCTGTGTGAACTATTCTTACCCCACCTCTCTGATTTGAATCTTATAATTTACTTCAGGTTTAATAAAGTACTCTATGAGTATATTTTCCAAGAAATACATTTTTTTCTAACTTGAATACTTGCTGTACTTGTAGTTTGTACCATACAATATAACATTTATTCATTTTTAAACTGCTTAATAATTTTTAAAATGACAATAGTTTTATAAACTTGAGTCTTGCCCATTCAACAAGACTGTCTGCATCTCAAGAGAGAGCAGTTTATAGTCTCCTCTTTGGATAGTACGCAGCACATTAAATAGGTACAAAGTAAGCAATAACAATTGCCTATAGTTACTAGGTAATTATTACTAGAACTATAAATCTGATTCCTCATTTGACCTTAATTAATATTAAGTTCTTCAGATTTTTGTTGCTAGTTGAGACTAAGCTGTCTCCCACTGGCCATTGTCCAATCAATTGAGCATCTGAAAATAATATGGGGAAAGAGTGGTCAAGAATTAAACAGAATGAGGCAGGGTGCAGGTGGCTCACACCTGTAATCACAGTGCTTTCTGAGGCTAAGACGGGAGGATCGCTTACGGCCAGGAGCTCAAGACCAGCCTGGGCAACATACTGAGGCCCTGTCTCTACAAAAGAGAAAAATTAAAAAAAAAAAAACAAAAAAAAAACCTAGCTGGGCATGGTGGCACGCGTCTGTAGTAGTCCTAGCTACTTGGGAGGCTGAGGCGAGAGGGTTGCTTCCGCCCAGGAGTATGGAGGCTACAGTGAGCTTGATTATGCACTGCACTCCAGCCTGGATGACAGAGTGAGACCCTGTCTCAGAAAAAAAAAAGAAAACTAAGCTGAAAAGATTGAATCAGGCAGTTAGGAAATCACTGGTGACATAAAAACCATTTCAGTGGTAGTAGGGGCCAAAGCTTGTTTGTGCAATAGGTTGAACAGTAAAATAGGAAGTTACAAATTGCTGGAAATGATGGAAAGAAAGAAATAATGATGTAGCTTAAAGGGTGACATACTCATAAGAAGGGGTTTTTAATTTATTCCTTCTTTAGGATAGAGGAAACCTAAGCTTTAGTGTGGAGTGAGGGAAATAAAAAAGTCAGTGGAAACATTGAAGAGAGATGATTAAGGACAATGGACATAAAATAGTTGGGAGGTATGACTCCATGAGCAATAAGCAGGTGTTCGGATCCTGGTTCCTACTTTTACAAGCTGTATAACCTCTGCATCTGTAACCATCATTTTGTTCATTCCAAAAAGCATGATTGATGCAAGTCTAAATAAAATAATATATGAAAATCATTAGCATACAGCAAGCATTCATGGAATAATCACTATTATTAGGTCAGGAGCACAAATGAAAGGGGAAAGTCCAGCAGTTCCTCAGAGATGGGAAAGAAAGATGGGGGAAGAGCTGCATGAACTCGAGGTGGAACTACACTACCTCTGAGGCTAATCCAGAGATTCTCAACCCTGGCAACATATTAGAATCAACTGGGGGGGCTTTTAAAAATATCAATGCTCATATCCCACCCTAGATCAATTAAATAAGAAATTCTGAAAGTATTTGTGTTTTTTTTTTTTTTTTTAGGTAGAGTCTGTCGGCCAGGCTAGAGTGCAGTGGCACAATCTCTGTTCACTGCAGTCTCCGCCTCCTGGTTTCAAGTGATTCTCCTGCCTCAGCTTCCCGAGTAGCTGGGATTACAGGTACCTGCCACCACACCTGGCTAATTTTTGTATTTTTAGTAGAGACAAGGTTTTGCCATGTTGGCCAGGCTGGTCTCGAACTCCTGACCTCAAGTGATCTTCCCGCCTTGGCTTCCCAAAGTGCTGGGATCACAGGGGTGAACCACCATGCCTGGCTAAGTACTGATATTTTTAACAGTCACTAGGTTATCATAATATGCAGTTGAAGATGAAAAAGATTAGAATGAATTTTGATTCTCAAACTTGATGGCACATTGTAAATACTTCAAAAATTTTAAATAATAATGATGCCAAACGTGAATGCATCTCAAAAGCATTATGTTTAGCAAAAGAAGTCAGCAGCAAAGGAAACCACCTCCATGATTCCATCCTGATTCCATTAAAAGGCAAAAAGTAATCTAAGAGGATAAAGATTAGAATAGTAGTTACTTTTTGGAGGAGAGGGAGGTTGACAAGAAAGGGCAAGAGGAAACATTCTAGGTTGATATAAGTGTCCTATATCTTGATTACAGCATTGGTTACTCAGGTGAATACAAGTGTCAAAACTCATTGAACTATATGCTTAATATCTGTGCATTTACTGTATCTAATTGTACCTTGATTAAAAAATAACTCCAAAAAAAATTTGACTCAATTAGTCTGAGAAGTGGGTTGTGTATTGGGATATCTATGAGCCTCCCAGGTTGTTGTAACATAAATGAACCACTTTATGGTTTGAGAACCACCGAGCTCAGTCATCTGCTGACATTGACTGACATGAGGTTAAAGAAGTAACCACGAGAAAACTGATAAAGACTCGAAATTAGAAAGTGGGATTGAATAGGTACAAACTGGTTTCTCAGGATGTGATTACAGATTATCTGTATCGGAGAACCTTATGTAGCTTGAAAAAAATATGAAATCTTGGGACCCACACCAGATCTACTGATACATATTATGGGAGGGAAACCCAGGGATTTGCATAAAAATACATTTCTTCCAGGTGATTCTCACACTCTAAAGTTAGGGCACTTACTGAATAGAGATCAGCTGAGGATGAGAACTAAGCATTTCAATGAAGAGAATCCAATGGAGGGCAATTTGAGAGCAGGTGAGGGTAGCTCTAACTTGGAGCAGAGACAGTATTTGGAAAGCCAATGACAACCAGGACAGGCGGAGCTGAGGAGATGATGTACAGCTATAATGTGAAAACACAAGAAGATTGAGAAATCAAAGGAAAGAAAAGGGATAATGCAGTGAGGAAGCAGTCTGGAGTCTGCGGGTTACTCCATGGCTCAGTCATCTTCTTGGGATGTACTTTTGGGCAGTAGCCAGTGCTTCCGAGAGATAATTACTCTGAAACGAACCAAAAATAAATGGCAGGATCGACAAATTTCACAAGAATCATCAGCAAAATGTTTCACTTCAAAAAGAAATACAGCATACATTTGAGATACACCTTCAACAAATGTAGGTGTTTGTAAGAAGGAATTTCAGGAAAAAGAGTCCATTTATGCAAAAATATAGTGGCTGAGAACAGAAGAAAGTACTTAGGTAACAGCATGAGGCCCAATTTTTCTGAAATACTGTTTTTTGTTTTGTTTTGAAGTAAATCTAGGGGAGCAGGAAGGATGGCTAAGTCCTAAAAAGTAAAATGGGAGCATATTGTAGAGAAACTATACTCTCTCTAAACCTAAAAAAAAATTAGTGTCCTGAATCCTCCAGCTTGCAAGGCAATGATATCTGCCAACTTGAGGGCTTAGAAGCAGATCCCTCCGCATTGAGCCTCTGATGAGAAACCAGCCCTGGACAATAGCTTGACTGCAGTCTGGTGAGCCCCTAAGTAGAGGACCAGCTGAGCTGTGCTCGGACTCCTAACCCTGGACTCGCAGAAACTGTAAGATTATAAATATGTATTGTTTGAAGCCACGAAGTTTGTGATAATTGTGATCAAATTACACAGGCCGTGTAATTTGATACCGCTGGAAGTGTTTTGAGTAGGGAAGTGTGATAAAAGCTGTCAGCACCTTCTTGTCCACTAGTTTTTCTGTTGGGCAGTATTTAATTCAAATATTTTATCGGCAAGGTTCTACTAAGAAAAAAAAATTCTAGAAAACTGTCTGAAGAAAGAAACCTAATTGTTATTATTACCTTAAAGATTAATCTTTCACATGTTTGATAGTATTTATATGTTGGGTTATATTAATTATATTTTTTTTTGGTTATTTGCTCAGGTTTTCAACTTCTGGGGTTTACTTATGTGGTTAAAGTTTCATTTCCTTTTTTTTTATTTTGGACCTTTGAAACTATAAAAAGAGCTTTGGATGGGAATCACATGGTTCCTTAAACTATCTTCTGGTTTTTTGAAAGATAAATAGATTCGAGGGCCAGTGCCAAGTCCGTTGCCAGCATAAGGAAGCTTTGCTATACCAGCATATCACATAAACGCTCTTTCTCTTCAACTCTAAGATCATGAAGAAACTCCATTCCACCCATGCACATATTCAGACTCCCACCATAGTAAAACCATCCCCACATTCTCTCCATTGCCAAGGTGCCCATAATGCAGCTTGTGATTTTTTGAGCCCCATGTGGCGTTACTAACGACCAGCATAGGATAGTTAAGGTGGATGGGAATGGTAGAAAATTGTTCCAGCACTGCCGTCAACTTCTGTAGTCCTACCTTGCTCTACCACTGTGTGAACACAACATTAATCACACACGCTGACAAAAGTTCAGAACTTCACATTCTTCAGTGCTGAAATGATGATTGTCTGTATTTTCCATAGCAGCCGATGCCAGTTTCATTAATTTCACCTAACATTTAAAAGATAATTTGTTGACAGAGATTCTTTTCCTACCTCTATTAGAATTTCTCCTCTTTCATTAGATTCTTTAGAGAATATTAAGTCATCATAAGCTGCTGAAATTTGTTTCCATGCCCTGCTAATATCTTATGTCACCTTTCCCTTTCAGCAACCATGATTGGGCACTATCATCTTATTTTCTTTGTCATGCTTCTGCCTTTGAATTAAAACACCTGAGAAATACACATAATAGGCTCTGGGATGTCTTTATTATAGCATTTTCAGTTTCTTCCTTTTGACCTTTTCTATTGCTTTCATGATTAATTTTTTTTCCAGGGCTCTGTTGACACAACAGGCCACTGTACTAACCTATTAACTTTCGAAAAATCACAGTTGAAATCTGATTTGAGTAAGAAACCCAAAATAGTTTTCAACCAGCCTGGGTTTTACGAACAATAAACCAGACAAGTTTATCTCTGTGATGGACAGGGTCTGGATGTGGAGGAGTTGGTGTGAATAAGAGGAGGTTGAAATGGAATGTGATGCAGCTAAGATGTAAAGATAGCATCCTTTGAATCTTAGAGTAGCTCATCTTAGTCATCACTTTTAGAAAAAAATAAAATCATAAGTTATTTAGTTTTAGTAGCTATTTATTCCTTTCTCTGAATTTTCATAGACAATCCTCAGGGTCTAGTCTTTCCTGCTTTGTGCACTGATATATGATTGTTAGTTAAAATTATTAAGCTGTTCATTGTTACTTCCTTCCTAATTATAGCAGATTGATATTTCATTAAGTTGAAAAAAAATGTAATCCTCTTTAATTGTAAATCCTGCCTTAATCCAAATTATGGGTTTAACTGTGTCCAAACCTTTGTTAAATTCTTACAACTCTCTGTCTAGTGGTAATTGGAAAGACAACGTATGCTTCATTTGGTTGATCTAGGTTTTCAGAGAGAGTGACTCACTCATCTCTACTCTGTCTTCAAAGGTGGTTTATTCCTAGCCTTTGCAAACCTCCCTAACCCTCTTCTCTATGTCAAAGGAGACTGATCACTCATCCTGTGGTTTCAGAAGTCCTTTGAAACTTTATATCTGAGCTTTCTGTTTTATTTTACGTTTAACTAAAGGCAAATAAGGTCATTATGATCTCAAAGTTGTGCTTTGAAGAAATACATCCATATTTTGTTATTTTATTACATATTTATTTGAAAAGAAAATATTCTCACTCTGTTCTTTCATGGCTTCTTTACATTAACCTGAATTTTTTTCATCTCTGTGGTTGTAACCCAGTGATTCCCATTTGGTTGGATAGCGGTGAGTTTGAGAATGTGTAAAGACAGTGTAGAGATGGAAGTGCTGGAAGACTTTCCTTCTGAAAACCAACCTTCCAGACCAATTATGATAAAAGAACAGCTCAAGGGAAGCCTTGTTTTTTAAATCATGTTCTGTACCCAGTGGCTTTGGGCTTCAGTCACTTTCCTGTTGGGAGAGCTGAGCCCCAGGACAGTGTTCTCTCTGGTCGTTATTACCTGGAGTGTGCACTTAACACAGTTCTTTCCACCATAGTCCTATGCACTTATTTAGACCTTGAGCAGGGCCAGCTATATAATTCACAGGTCTTAGTGTTGAAAATTTGAGGATCTTAGTTTAAAAAGCAGGAGAAAATTTCCTTTAAAGGTGTTAAAATAAAGCTTTTCTTTTTTTTCCAGTCTTTCTCTTGACCGGCCATGGTGGGGTTTTTTATTTGGTGGGTAATATCATTCTAAGTTAAAGAAAAATTAAAATTGTAAAGTATTTGCATGAAATTTACTGTTCATATAGCACAATGCCAGTTTTAAATGCAATTACAAGAGCATTTAACTAGTATGAAGCATCTTCAGAATGACACAAGTTGACTTTCAAAGCTCACATATGTATGTGTATTCTGTTTTTACCAGGATAACGGAAACACTTTCACTTTTTTATACACACATACTCTAACAACGCTGTCTCTCTCTTTGGCTTACTGATGAGTCCGAAAGACTGAAAGGAAGATGAACTATGGATTGCCCTATCCTTCCCTAATTCTGTGTCATTGTTGTCAGTATAAGCCATTGGTTTATTCAGGGAAGTAACACAAGACAAGAGGGGACAGAGTTTTTTGCACATTGATGTTTCTTAGGATGCCCTTACCTTCTTTCTGCATGTTAGGCAAGTGTTGGTTCAGACAGAAAGCAGGACCTATGGGGACTGTCAATGCCCCTTTTACCCAGGTGTAGACCTAACACACTCACCCAGTACTTGCTTTAAGTATCGCTGAACTCCATGGCCTTGTGGGTCCACCAGAATTATCTGCTCACTGGGCATTGTGAATGCTATTTGTAAACAGGGCTGTAAGGAATGATGGTGAACATGCATATTACACATAACTCCTCTGTCACTCACATGCTCCATTGTCCCGTCACATTTCACTTACAAAACACAAGCTCGAAGATAACATGCTTAGGAATTTCAAGACAGCCACAACAGAACATCAAACCAAATGAGGGACCCTGTTAAGCGTGGGACGCTGGGATACTGCTCTGGTAGCACACCCAGGAAGTCAGCCCTGGCCTTCAGTTAGGAAGTCATTTGTTTGACTGCCTTCAGGTGCAACCCTGGAAAAGTTAGCAAAGTTAAGAACATTTTCAGAAGTATCAATTAAAAGGAAGCATTTAAGTCCATATTTCTTATGCCTATAGCTGACAAGAGACATCAAATATTGGTTCATTTTGATTGAAGTCATCCAGATGGCTTCTGTTATCTCCGGTTCCCTGTTGGATGCCACAGACTGATTCTGTAAGTTATGAATGAGCTGGATGGTTGCTATCTTCTGTTGCAGTTTTTTCTCTGATTGACTGCATGCACACAAGCATCTCAACTCCTTTTGTCTTAGGTGGCACAGCCATCATCTTTTCTTCATTCTGGGTCATTCTAGCTCAGAGCCCTGAGTGATGACATATTTTGGACATTGGATTTGTACATGTGTAATTTCTTAGACACTTTCATCCCAGGTGGGCTCTGTGTACACCGGATGGCTCTCCATCCACAGAGGGACAAATTATAAATAATTATGTCTTAAGAGACAAAAGGGGAATTGATAAGATCTTTGCAAATTTACCCAAAAGGAGCCATGTGGTCATTCCACAGCATTGTGTACACACACACACACACACACGCACGCACGCACACATGGTTAGGGGGCGCAGGAAAAAGAGAGAAAAAAATGAGGAGTAAAAAATAAGTTTCCCTCCCTGAGGGCTTTGAAATAGCAAATTACCTATTTGCAACTGACATTTTATTAAGCTGGCTGTGTGTACAATTCAAGCTTTCATTTTATTATATTACTGGAAACCAGAGGTATACTAGGACTTCGCAAATAATCTGTTCTCAGACATAACAGGCCAGTTGACAACCGCTCCTTACTTCTTTTACTTTCTTCAAAGAATGATCTTGCTGCATATCAGCAGAAATAATCATGGGTAATGTGTACATGTTTCTCTAGTGAGCGGCATTCCTGCCACATGAGTCTTTTTGTGTACTATGGAGAGCTTAGGAAACAAGCTCTTACCCCTCAGCCATTTTCCTGGGAGCAAGGAATGAAGATTAGACAGGTCTGTGGCATTCAGGAGCATAGTGTGCTATGTTCCAAGGTTGGAGTAGTAGTGTCCATCCCTCCTCTCCTTGCCCTTGTGGACTGACCCCAGCCACACATGTGTGCAAGGATAAACAAAGGCCAGTCTAGGCTTGCCTCTGCTGTTGCTGTCAGTCTCTCTCTCTCTGTTAGTGATCTATGCTCTGCATGTAGCCAGATACCAAAGACGTGGTACCTACAGCTCAGCGGGCCCAGTGGGCAGGGCTGAGTCTAGAGCACTGTAGAAGGGCACCATATCCTCAGTGTGTCTCAGATCCTCCTTGGGGAACTTCCCCAGGCACTCAGCATTCTCCATGACTAGTGTTCCCATCAATCAACCAAAATGGCCACAGATATTAACAGGGAGCCTACTAAAGATATGCTTATGACATGGGCAGGGCAGCCATTGGGTTTGTAATAACAAGCATCCTATTTCAGAATTTGGCTCTGGGTATTTCTAACTGGATGGCCTCAAGCAAGTTATTAAATTCTGAAGGTTTCTATTTTCTCAATAAAAATAACTTCCTATCTACCTCCTGGTTTTGTGGGAATATTGGAAAAATTTTAAAACTGCACATATAATAATATACCATAAAAGAAACTTAAGTTTCTTTTTCTTGCAATGCTAAGTATCACTATTAAGTGCCTAGCACCATGCCAGGCAGGGTGGAATAAAAATATCTAAGATTTCACACCTATCTAAAATAAGTTCACTATCTAGTTGGGAGGAAAGGCTTGATGCATAATAAAATATGCTATTTTATGTCTACCTATTGGGTGTTATTAATGCCAAGTAACACCTTGTTCTGTGAAGTTCGCTCTATCGTTATTCCCATTTTACACATGAGATCATGAGACAGACTGAATAACTGCCCAAGGTCCAATAGCTGTGGCAGATCCAAAATATGAAACTCAAGAAATCTAACTCCAGGGCCCAAACTCCACCTTGATCCCATGCTTTCTTCTTTTGTGGTACTAAATGAATGCGACAGACAACAATTAAGTGGACTTAGTTGTGGAGGAAATCAATATGGTAATCCTCTCAAAGATCCTACCTGAGTATCTTTCCCTCAGAGCCCTATTTTTAGCTGTATGATAAGCCATAATAATAGCCTCAATATAAAAACTAAGCCTTCTTAATGTGGCTCCCCTTTGAAAGTCCTCAAAATCTGTCAGCCTATTCACAACGTAGAGCTCTTTTTGAAGGCCTTTATAGAACACTGAAGACTAGAGACTGACACCTTTCATCTTCCAAGAAATCTCAAAGCACGTCCTAGAGATGCCAACACCTCTGCCCACACATAGGGCTGGTTTTGCCAATAAACACCATATTTACTGGTATATCGTATAGGAATATATTTCATCAGGCCTCCTTGCTCAAAAGTACTGGTCTATTGCAGTTCCTGTGAAGCAGTATTGATACCATGCTACATTGGTATGGAATAGAATTTAATAGCATTTCTCACTCTTGGTGGCAGGGGGATCAGAAGCATATGTTAGATGATAAGGGGCATTTTTTTATATATAAACAACAGAAATTTATTTCTCACAGTTCGGGATGCTGGGAGGTCCAAGATAAAGGTGCCAGCATATTCAGTGACTGGTGAAGATCTGCTTTCTGGTTCATAGATGGTTATCTTTTCTCCTTTTTAAATTTTTATTATTATTAATTTATTATTATCATACTTTAATTTCTGGGGTACATGTGCACAACGTGCAGGTTTGTTACATAGGTATACATGTGTCGTGTTTGTTTCCTGCAATAGAATCTTGGCATGACTGCCCAAATTCTTTTTTTTTTCTTTTCTTTTCTTTTTTAGATGGAGTCTCGCTCTGTCCCCCAGGCTAGAGTGCAGTGGTGCGATCTCGGCTCACTGCAATCTCTGCCTCCTGGTTTCAAGTGATTCTCCTGCCTCAGCCTCCCAGGTAACTGGGATTACAGGCAACCCCCGACCATGCCCAGCTAATTTTTGTATTTTTGGTAGAGTCTGGGTCTCACTATCTTGGCCAGGCTGGTCTTGAACTCCTGACCTCAAGTGATCCACCTGCCTCAGCTTCCCAGAGTGCTGGGATTACAGGCATGAGCCACTGCACCCAGCTTACTGCCCCTAATTCTGACTCTGTTAATGACTATTTTGTGTTCATTTCAGCTCAATCACCCCACACTGCAAAATGAAACACTGAAGCCAGATCTTCAAGGATTTCGGATAGTGATGCTGAAATGCCATACACCTCCTCTTGAAAATGGGGGATTTTTCTCTGAATGCCTTTTTAAATGAGTTTTTCATGAATTTTCAATTAATGCTTAAATATTGAAGACTAGTCTATTCAATCTTTCCAGCACACTTTATTGGACACCAAACTTGCATAGTTCTCCCTGTGCTCAGGTGACCACTTTGTAGACATTTACTATTTCCTCACCTCCTAAGGACATTCACCTAGGTAGGGTGATTCCTCAAAACCAGATATCACAATGGGGTGACTCAAAGTCAGACAACTTCACAGCACTTTCTTGAGCGAATTTCTAAGAGATATAGAGCAAGTGGACATTTGACATCAGCCAGGTATTTGGCCAAAGAGCTCCTGGAGGTCAGCAGAAGTCAGATACCTTTGGTTATGCAACAAGTTTTGGACTTTTGTGCTCTGAAAGAACAAGTTTGAATTAAGACAGGCCCTTTCAGGATCCAATAAGGAACCATAGGCCAGTCTCAGGATGACCTGAACACAAATGTTTCAGGAAGTTCTAAACACAGCGAGATTTAGAAGGACCATCTCACACGAATTATTGTCCAGGGTTTGTCTTCTCCACTAGACTGTAAGTCTATATCTTGTTCACTTCTGTTTTTCCAGTGCTGACTACACAATTTGGTGCATGGTAACCATAAAACAAGGTAGAATAGTTATTTCAGGGAGTGGGCGTCTTTGGAGGCCAGGCCTGGTGAGGCATTAACAGACCTGAATGTGTTTATGCAACATGATGGCATTGGAGACGATTATCTTAAGTGAAATAACTCAGAATCATAAAGTCAAATACCACATCTTCTCACTAACAAGTGGGAGCTAAATAAGGTATACACATAGACATAGAGTGTGGAATAATGGATGCTGGAAACTCAGAAGGGAGAGAGGATGGGAGGAGGGTGAGGGATGATAAATTACTTAGAGAGTATAATGTACATTATTCTAGTGATAGTTACACTAAAAGTCCAGACTTCACCAGTATGAAATAGACCCTTGTAAAAAAACTGAACTTTTACCCTTTAAGCTTTTGCAAAATAAAAAATTTTAAAAAATTATTTTAAGTTTTTACGTTGCCCTTTCCTTGAGGCCAACTCTGGTGACTCCTGACTGTGAGTATGCTTAAGGGAAGTAGAGAAGAGTCTGCATTTCTGTAGCCTCCTTAAATATTTCCCAGAACAAACTTACTCCAGCTGTCTCCTAGAATGAGTCCCAATTTGTATTCAGATTTTTTTTTCTTTAATTTCAAAGCTAAGCTTGTTAACCAAAATGGAAGAGATTTAAATAGATTCACCAGTGACCCTTAGCTTTGTGGGAAATGTGCCTGTGTGTCCAGATAGCAATAAAAATTTCCAACCCAGGCAAGTTAGAGGCAGTAGAAGGCGCTCCCTTACAGAACTGAAGAAGCCCAGTGTTTTGGTATTGGCATTGTTGATGTTTGTTATATAACACTCTTTATTTTTAATTGGCTCTTCTGTTTTCCTCCTCAAATCAATTTGTTAGTAGGGATGCTGAAAGGATTAAGGATTTATGTTAATTTAGATTTTGTGGGAGAGTTATCCCAAATGTGGAGTCTTTCAGCTGGATGGATTTATAGGGGTTACAAATGTTTCCTCTCCCGTCTCCAGATGCAGAGGCTTTAAATTGTCATGAGAATTGAAATTTTATCACACTATTCTTTCCCCCAAAGTAGAGTAAATTCCCTCAGTGAATCAGAAAACTTCCCATAAATTCCCTCAGTGAATCAGAAAACTTCTCCTTTGGTTTCAATTCATGTTGGAAATATTAAGCATATGAAGACACATCTTATTAAATACTTTTTTGCAGGTACAAAACCACAACTATGTGCATCTTCTCAGTTATTCTCACAACACCCCTATGAGGCACCATAATACTGTTCACCCTCTTACATGTAGGGAAACTGAGCATCAAAGAAGCTTTTCAACTTAACCAAGGCCAAACAGATTGTACCAGCTGTTTTCTCATTTTCTCTGAGCTCCACACTCACCCTTCTTTATCATAGTTTGTGAAGTGGGCTCCACAAAATTCATTTCTCCTCTGCCGGCCAACAGAGAGCCCAGGAGGGAGGCAGCAAGACTTGCATTCCTGTCCTAGGGCTGCTGTTACAAAGTACCACAGGCTGTGGCTTAAACAGCAGAAACTTATTCTCTTACTATTTTGGAAGATAGAAGTCCAAAATCAGGGTATCTGGAGGACCATATTTCTAAGGCTGGAGAGGAGAATCCCTCTTACAATTCCTCCCTCTTGCTTCTGGGATTTCCAGCAGTCTTTGGCTTATAGATATGTCTTTCTGGTCTCTGGTTCCATCTTCCCTGGGGTTGTCTCTGTCTTCCCATGGCATTCTCTTTGTGTGTGTCTGATTTTGTGTCTCTTCTCCTCTTCTATAAGGACACCAGTCATATTGGATTAAGGGCCCACACTACTCCAGTATAACCTTATCTTAACTTAGGTCTTAATTATGTCTGCAAAAACCCTGTGTCCAAATAAGCTCATATTCACAGCTACCCGTGGTTAGGACTTCAATATATCTTTTGGGGAGACATCATTTAACACACCAGGACTGTCCTTTCTCTCTGCTTTTGTTTTCCTTCTGAGATCTACTCACAGGGCAAGTGGTGGTCCAAGCAGAGTTCACTGCAGTGGCTGAGGCTGTCAGGGTCTCAGAGCAGGTAGGCACATGGGAGTCCTTCTCCCAGGATGGATGTTCCTCCATCTGCTACTCCTTCAGCCCAGAGGCCCCAAGTCTCAGCGCTGCAGGTTCCTCCTCAAGATCTCCGCATTCCTCCCTAGTTCACATCTCCCACAGTCTTCACATCACTAGCTGCTGTCTACACCTGCTACTCCTGTTAAACCTTAAAGTTCTCTTTTGCCCTTTCTGCTAGCTAATCATCTTTTATCAGGTCAACGATTCTTTCCATTAAATTTTCTCCATTAAGATATTTAGCGTCTAGCACAATTTCAAGAGAATGGAAGGATACAATTTTTTGGCATTTTTTGCTAATATTTGGAAAGTGTTTACTGTTATGGTTTATAATTAATGTATACATGTTACATTAAAACTGTGTGTTTATTTCCTATTGTGAATCTGTTTAAAAAGAATTTTCATTATCTATTGTCTGCCTATAATCATTTTTGCATTTTTGTTACATTTCTGTGTGGTGCATTTAAAAAAGTTATTTTAATTAAAATTTAAAATTAGAAAACAGCAAAAACCCTAGACCATGGCACACAGGTGGTGGATCAGGAATTTACACTTAAGGCAGTGTGGTGTCGTGAACTGTGTCTCCTGAACTGTGTCACGGGAGAAAGCACTGGAACTTTTAACAGATTTTTTTTCTATGCCATGGTAAAATAGCATGGAGAAAAGTCATCCCTTCTTGCTGGTTTCCTGGGAAATGGCAAATAAATCTGAGAAGCTTCTAAAATTCTGTTGAGGTTTCTAGGCGTATCCAAGTGATGCAGAACACCACTACTCTCCTGCTTGTACTAATCACCAGTGCTGCCCACTGCTTGGTAGTCATTAGAGCTGTTTACAGGCACCTGTTTTTATCTCCTGCTGGGCACATGGCACCATTGCCTCTGTTAACCTCTTCGAAGTGAGCTGAGGACATGACTTCCTTTGGCCAATGAGATGTGAACAGAAATGACCCTGTGTCATTTCCAATTGGAGATTTAAGAGTGAATGCATAACTTGCCATGTCCATTTTCCCTGCCCTGTCAATCCTGGAACATCTGTCAAAACACAACATCCATCAGCCCATATCCCTGAGTGACTACAATGAGTAGAGCACCTGGCCAACCTGCATTGTGCGTGCAGCATGAGTGAGAAATAAATTCTTGTTGGACTATTTTTTCCAGCAGCATACCAGCGCCTGTCCTGCTTTTTATACACAGATTCCCACCTCCAGGGGCAATCTCCCAAGCTACTTTTTTTTTGAGAGTCTTGCTTTTTTGTCCAAGCTGGAGATCAATGACGTGATCGCAGCTCACTGCAACCTCTGCCTCCCGGGTTCAAGTGATTCGCCTGCCTTAGCCTCCCAAGTAGCTGGGATTACAGGTGCCTGCCACCACACCCAGCTAATTTTTATATTTTTGGTAGAGACAGGGTTTCACCATGTTGGCCGGGCTGGTCTTGCTACTGACCTCATGTGATCCACCCGACTCAGCCTTCCAAAGTGCTAGGATTACAGGCGTGAGCCACCATGCCCAGCCAAGCTCACATATTTTAAATCATTTTCTCACTTATTTTCTCAGACATTCTGCTTTCCGGGAATTCCTTCACCCTCACTGGCTTCTCCTTTTTTGCAACCTTGTTACATTCTTTTGCCATTCTGCTCTGTAAATGCTGAAAGGACTCAGGGCTCAACCTTAAGGCCTCTTCTTTATCTATACTCTCTCCCTAGAAAATCTTACTCAATCCCATGAAGTAAATGCATATCTGCCCAGAACTCTCCCTTAATTATCATACATATAAAATGAACTACCTATTAATCATCTCTATCTGGGTGTCTCACTGGCCACTTTAAATTTCAGATGCCTAACAATTTTTGATTCTGCACCATATCTGCAAAATCTGCGTCTCATATAATTGTACCAGCATTTATTCAGTTGCTCAAACCCCAAACCTAGGAGTCATTCTTGATTCCAATCTTTGAACTCTTTCTCCCAGATCGCCATCTGGTTTGTAAGTCCTGTTGGCTGCAATTTAAGCTATTTCCCAAATCTCATCACTTATCACCACATATCCCCCAGTCAGAGTCACCACTAGCAGACACCTAGTAACCACCAAGGCCTGTTGTTAGGTCTTTCTGCTTTCACGCTAGACTGCTAATATCTATTTTTCAGACAGCAACTATAGTGTGCTTTTTAAAATATAAATTATATCATATTGTTCTCCTATTTCAAAAACCTCCAATGGCTTTCTGCTGCCATTGGAGGCAACATTGCTTTCTGTTCCAATGGATTTCTGTTAGAATAAAATCTAACTTCTGTAGAAAGAGTTAATTATAACACCCATATTTGTTAATTCAAAAAAAAGTAACTATATGGGACGCTACATGCCTCCACTCGGAGTTTAACAAGAAATCTTGAAAGAATGGAAGATTGTTGGCATGGTTCTTGAGAAAACAGCTCAACTGGCATTACTCGTTTATGGATAAATAAAAGAACAATATAAGTAATATATATATACTAGTTACTCACAAATTTAAGTGAAATCTTTGCTTATTCTTATGCCCTCATTGGGTGAATTTACATCTGTCTACTTACAGAAAAGCTCTTAGACCTTCTTAGCAATCTCAAAAGGGTTCTTACAAGTTCCAAGGGCTATTGACATGTGTCCTTGAGACTAAGAATATCTACCAGAGGAAATCACATTGGTAAGATTGTTTTGGTGTAGAAAATCATGTTCGTTCACCTAAAATTGTTAACTAAGTTTTTCATGAGAGAATTTTACCCACCAATCATATGTTACTTACTTCACTCTGATCTCCCTCATCTATCTGTAATGAAATCAACCCCATAAAAGGACCATGCAGATTCTTTTAAAACTAGAAACAGACCTAAGTAGTATTTTTTTCCTTGTAATAATTTGCAAGCCAAAAGAAATTGTTTTTAAAACACATTAGCACTAAAACACAGAGTAGAATCCCGATTTTTCACAGTGCTTCTGACTTTGGCTTACAAAGCCCTATGTTATTGCATGAACACCTACCTCTGTGAAATCGTTTCCTCTTACTCTTTTCCTCCTTCACCACCTGCAGGCACACTGGCCTTGTTGATGTTTATGGAACACAGAAAGCTGATTTCAAATTTAGGGCCTTTAGCTTTTTGATTCCCCTGTCTAATCTTCCCAGACTCATACCTATTTAACATTCAGCTTTGATTCAAATGTCAGCTCTTCCAGGAAGTCTTCTAACAGTGCTTTATCTAGCTTTCCCAGCAACCCCCATCATCCTGGGTTTTTTTTTTCCCTCATTTTAGATATTATTAGAAATTGAGTCATTTCTTATATGTTTAATTGCCTTCTTTCACTAGAATATAAATTCTATAAGAGAAAGAAACTTGTCTGTCTTTGATACGGTTCAGCTTTGTGTCCCCACCCAAATCTCACCTTGAATTATAGTAATCCCCATGTGTTGTGGGAAGGACCTAATGGGAGGCAATTGAATCATGGAGGCAGGTTTTTCCTGTGCTGTTCTTGTGATAATCAGTAAGTCTCACGAGATCTGATGGTTTTATAAAGGGGAGTTCCCCTGCACATCCTCTCTTGTCTACTGCCGTGTAAAATGTTACTTTGCTCCTCATTCACCTTCCGCCATGACTGTGAGGCCTCCCCAGCTATATGAAACTGTGAGTCCATTAAACCTCTTTCCTTTATAAATTTCCCAGTCTCGGGTGTGTCTTCATTAGCAGCACGAGAACAGGCTAATACAGTCTTGTTCATCCATTTCTCTCTCGAGTCTTGAGCTCTGTTTAATCTGTAGCTGGCCATATAAAAAATAGTGGAATGAATAAGTGTTTATAACTTCAAAAGCATCTAATAGATAGTAATAACACAGTATTAGCTCATGTATCTAGATGGATTGGGTCCAAGGACAATTCTATAATAAGAAAATTGCCTGGTTCAAGAGTTTAGGACACATCTTTTGTGGGCCACAGCTGTATGTAGGTATAGCTGATTTGTGTGTTTCATATTAAAGGCCACTTGAAAATCAACCATATTGATCCACCTGTGAATTAGCAAGGACTCAGCCAGCAATCTCAAGGTTGGAAAATGATTCTTGCTGCTTGCTGTACATTTTGAAAATTAGACTGAGCTGGTACTATATACATAAGTAAAGTTTGTTGAAATAACTAGGATTCCATAAAATCCTCCTGCTAAGAAACTTCTCAGCATGTCTATCTGCAGTAATAACTGTACCTGAATAAAACTTGGTGGATGCAGAAAGTTGTGGTCTCATCTTTTGGTTTTGGTTGGCTCAGGAGCTAGTGTAGGGCATGGCCAAAGACTTGCCCTTCAAATGGACCAGGTGTGAGTAAAGAAAATACAAGCCCAGCTGGTGTTAGACCCTCAGATCTAAAAACCAGCTGGAGGAAAAATTGGAGTAATCTTTCAATATGAGTTATAATTTGTATTGTTTGTTATTTTTAGCAGAGATTCAAAATGGCTGCATTGCCCAGAAAAATAATGCCTGACTTCTATTAGCAGAAGGAAATGATTAGCTGTTTCTTAAAAGCTTGCTAGGATGCACTTGTACCACATTTTTGGCCTGGGCTTTTTGTTTATTACAATGTCAATTTTTAAAAATGGTGTTTAGTTCATTTGTGTTTTCCTCTTAATTTTTTAAAAATTGTTTTTGCTAGAAATTTATCTTTTTCACCTAGGTTTTAAAGTTTATGGCGACTTAGTTGTATAGCCACACAGACACATACACACACACATTTAGAGTTTCTGTTTTATTTGTAGTTATTTCCCCGTTTTAATTCTGCATCTGTTGTATTTGTATCTTCTATCAATCTCCTGTTTCTCTTTTGGCATCTTCAGGACTGGCCTGGATATGCAGGGAAACTGGCAGCCTATGTGTAGTTGAGTGTCTTACCCGCGATATTTCAGCTTGCTTTTAAAAGATCTTCACAAATCTTTTTATTTTTACTAGTTATTTGTTATTCTGAAAAAATCAAGAGAGAGATTTTCTGATGGTTGAAGCACTGACTGCTGGAGTGTTTCGATGTGGGTTTTGCGGTCATAGATGGGCCCCATCTGTAGATATCTCCCATCTGTAGATATCTATTTCCCTTTTTAAAATCCCATTTGAAAATGAGTTTAATTAGGAGCAAACAACAAATTAACACATTTTGGTATTTTACCTTGAAATTCCTTACAAATTTATTGGTATTGTTTCATCCAATGTCAATACTTTTATCCACATATTATTTACAAATGAACTAATTTTAGTTTATCAGTAAGTTGTTCAAGTCTGTCCTTGGAGCAGATTAAAATGTATTGAGTTTTTTTGATGAAGCAAGCATTTTTTTGATAGGCTGCCTTTTTTTTTTTTTTTTTTTTTTTTACTTAAAACAACTTCAAATCTGACTGAAACAGATTTAAATATATAACATTTTATCTGTTTCTGCCCTCTTACATGAGTTTAGTCTTTCAATATGATTATGAAACTGACCTGAATTACTCCATCGGACAACATGGAGAAGTAGAATTCTGCTAATTTTGCTGGTGCATATGTTTGATAAAAACTTAAGAATATAAAAAAAATTCCCCATATGGTTGATACAGAAAAAGTGTTGACACGTTGCTGCTCTGTTTCTTTGCGAATCTGTGTACCTCTGCCATACTATGGCCTGACCGGGTGTGCAAACTTCCCTTTTAAAACTACAAAGATGGCCAGGCGCGGTGGCTCACGCCTGTAATCCCAGCACTTTGGAAGGCCGAGGCGGGCGGATCACGAGGTCAGGAGATCAAGACCATCCTGGCTAACACCATGAAACCCTGTCTGTACTAAAAAATACAAAAAATTAGCCGGGAGTGGTGGCAGGCGCCTGTAGTCCCAGCTACTCGGGAGGCAGAGGCAGAAGAATGGTGTGAACTCAGGAGGCGGAGCTTGCAGTGAGCCGAGATCGCACCACTGCACTCCAGCTTGGGCGACAGAGCAAGGCTCCGTCTCAAAACAAAACAAAACAAACAACAACAACAAAAAAAACAAAAACACAAAGAGGTATAGACTCCGTTTCAAAAAAAAAACACACACACAAAGAAGTCTAGTCTGAATATGTACTGACTGTAGGGCAAATCATGGTTATAGTTGTCATTTTCTAGAAACACACTTGCAGTGGTTGTTTTTATTAGGTAAATTTTTGATTAATGTGATTTAAGTGATGCCACTTAACATATGCTGGCCTTTGGGATCTTCTTATATTTAATCTGCAATTTAATGCCTGTTAATATTTTTAAGATATAGCTATTTTAAAATTAGAAAACAAAACCATTCATCTGGAATCCTAAAAGGACTCTGTTCTAATGCAAAAAAAAAAATGACTTTCTATTTTTTCTCTTGAAGTTTTCAGTATATTCAATGGCTAGTAGAAATAGAACTAAATTAGAAATTTTTGCTTGACCAAAAGCTAAATTTTTTTTCTTCTTAATTTCGGAAGAAAGTTTATAAATTTCAGGGTTGCCTGGAAGATTCATTTTGCCATCAAGTTGACTATGATGAAATAACTGATTTTTTAAGGTTCTTTGTTTTACTTATTTTACTCCCACTCCTTCTCCAGATAATCATTCAGGATTAATATGAAACATTTCATAACACTACCTAAATGTAATAATAATAATACTTAAATATATAAGGATACTAAAAATAATAATACTTAATCATTAAATAATAATAATTCTTAAATATGTGTTACTTAATCATACACAGAGAGTGCTTACTACGTGCCAGAGACCATGCTAAGCACTTGTACATATTAGTTCATTTAATCCTCTTGACAGCCCTATAATATAGATATGATTGTCTTCATTCCCACCTTACAGATGAGAAAACTGAGTCACAAAGAAATGTGGTTACTTGCTTAAGGTTATTGCTGTTAAGTAGAAGAGTTGGGATTCAAACCCAGCTCTGCACCCTAGAGTTCATGTGTCTAATCGCCATGCTGTACTAGCATGGTTGACTGTAATACAAGTTTGTTGTTCATTTGTCTGTTTTGTGCCTTTGTACAACTGGAGTTTGAATCTTGTCCTACATCATGCCAAAAGCAACTAGTAAACTCCTATTTTTCCATTTCAAAATATCCTAGAAATGTGAGGTCTTCTAGGCAGTTTTCTGACCTGCTTACTCATTTTGGTTAGAATCTTATATGTATGTTACCCAAATAGTAAATAGCATATGCTCATCAGTAAGAATATACAGTGCAACACTTTTAAAATAACATAATTGTGGCCAATAGAACCATTCTTATTGGTTAGTGTTGTGTGGACTAAAGGTTCATATAAACTCAGAAAAAAAGTTAGTTGTGGCTGAAAGTGCTTCCTTGCACCAGCAGATGTCACTGTTGTCTCTTAGCGCTGAATGTTTAGCGTTGACTGAAGGTTATAATGGAGAACAAGAGCTATTTTATTAAAAGTTCTGTAAGCCACTGCGTACAAGCAACGTTGCTTTGGCATAAATAAAAAAAAAAAAATAGCACAAAATGGGAAAACAATCTGTCTCCTTACTTCTACAAAGCACAGTAAGTTTCAGACAACCTAGTGTCCATCTGACACCTCGGGAGCAGCAGCACGGTGGATGAGGAATACGGGACGGCGCTCCTCTGTGATCTGCATAGATCCAATCTAACTCGGTGCAGCCGGTGGGACTCCACGAGTTGAGACCACAGGGGCCGGGAAACAGCCGTGGCCACAGGATGGTAGTGAACTAAACTTGTTTCTCAGCACATGCAAAGCACTCTCTATTAATTCCTGGAAATAATCGAGAGAGAATTTGTAGAGCCTGAAGGTCCTGTACTAGCAGGTGGGACCAAAAGCAATGGAAATGAGGCTGATTCAAAGGCATTCTAAGCATCTCCACTAGACTCTCCGAGAATGCAGGCATAAACCAGACACAGCCCTGGGCCCTGTGCTCACCCTGAAGGCAGCAGGAATGTGCAAGCTCTTCTGGCAAGCCAGAAAAATGTGGCTGTGGTGTTTGTACAACTTTATTCCCGAAAATATCCTATTACTTTTTGAAAATAGATTTAAAAGAGGGGTAGCCTTCTGAAAAATCACCATGATATTTGCTTTCAGTAACATTTGGATAAAATCATCAATTATTTGAGCCATTCCACGATCAATTACTAGGATGTCTGTTAAACTGCATCACCTATAGATGTATATATTAATTGAGGTTTAAAAATTATCTGCTACTCCAAAATGTTTGCTTATATACTCGCAAATTCTGTTGCCTAGAATGGTCAGGGAATATATTCTGCTTAAGTTCGAAGACGTTGTTTTCTGGTTCATTAAGTAAAACTTTTCTAAGATCAATCAATACACTTTTCTAACTTGGTCCTGTGATTTCAAAACCTCATTTGGCAAAAGGACAGGCTGTCGGTCTTTACCTCTGGATGTGGGTTACATTTTGGTCAAATTGGTTGACAATAAGAAGGCAGCTGGAGGGTGACTGTCAGCACTAGGAGAGGAGCAAAGAGGCTGCCTTCACTTAAACTAGTGTTCAAAATTATATCCCATGAGAAATGCAAATTCCTAGGTCATAAATAGTTTGGAACTAAATGGTGATGCTTACTTTGTGGAATGATTCTCTAACAAAATAAAAAATTCACTGTGATTGCACTGCCCTGGCCTTTCGGCCAAACCTTTCTTCTGAGTTTCAAACCCATACATCCCAAATGCCTAAAGAATATTACCATTTAGATGTCTCCAGGCATCCCAAACTCATAAGGTTACCAGAACACTCATTTAAAACTGAATTTCTTTTTGTGTGTATATTCCATAAGTATTCCTCTTCAGGACATCCTTAAACTAAAAATGTATTCATTCCTTGCCTGAGATTCCAGTTTAGCTGGATGTCCTATTATTTTATCTGACAACCTTACAAACTCGACATGTCTAAAATAGAACTTTTCGTATTATCATATAAAGCCACTTCTCTCCCTCTGGAATTAGGAAATGGCACCACCACCACCCGCATGCCTTTCTCACACATTAAACCCATTCATTCATTAAATTATTACACATCTGTTTAATTATAACATTTCTTAAAATTTAACAAACCCACCCAGTTTTTCTCTGTCTCTACTGAACCTCCCCCTGCCCCAGCTTGGCCATCATCATATTTCGTCTTCATTACTGCATCAGTCTCCTTCTTTCTCCATATCATAGCCACAGTGGTCTCCCCAATCTACAACCTCATCATACATGAAAACCTCTACGTAAAACCATCAAATGACTCTCTAGGGTGACCAGTTGTTCTGAATAGTCCAGGACTATTTCAGTTTGGCACTGAAAATCCTGTGTCTTGGGAAAGCTCTCAGACCCAGGAAAACTAGAGTGGTTCGTGACCCTATTTCTGGTAAAGCACAAGTTCTTAGTCTGGTTTATAAGACCCTTTGTGCCTTCCCTGACCCCCTAATTACTTTATTAAATGTTATCTCTTATCTCTTGCCTACTCACAATCTGTATTCCAGTCCTGTTAATTTTCTGCCCATTACAAGAGAATTCCATCTAATCTTTTGCATTTCCATGCTGTAGTACTTTCCTGTCTGAAAGATGTCCATCGTCTGGCTTCCTTTCTGCTCCTCTGGTCCCCCGTCTATGCCATCACACATTCTTCCTAGGTCCTACACGTTATTTAGGTTTAAATTTAAACATTTCTTTCTCTAGAAAGCCTTTTCTGAACACTCAATATGTTACAGCACACCTCCCATGAGCACTCAAAGCTCCTGGGATTTAATATGGTAATTTCACTTATGTTCTTTATTATAATGACTATATTTGTCTTTTGAAAAAAATTTTTAGATGTTATTGTCCTTTGCCATCAGATTCCCTAAGGGAAAGAACCATGGCTATGTTGCTGCGCATTGTGTTCTCAGCACCTAGTAGTGTGTCTGGCACATAGAAATTGATCAATACATATCTTTTAAATGCAAAAAAAAGCAACTGAATGACAGCCCACTGTATAGCTCTACCTGGTTCTTTCCCAGGCAAAGTCACCTCCTGTCTAGCATCCCCCTTCTCCCAACTCTCAACTTCTCAGCTTGCTCCTTCTTCTGCATTATTTCTCTCAATAAAGATATGCATCTCTTGTCTTGCCCAAGACAGACATCTAACAGGCATTCCTTTTTTATCCACCTCCTACCTTCCACCTCCAGACAATCACTACATTTGATCACTTCTCACTTTTGCATGACTCAAGAATTTGCTTACTTCTCTACCACTACCTTTGTTCTCCCCCATCATGAACAGAATGCTAATAACCTCCCACCTGGCTTTTTACCTTTTCTACATTTTCCTTTGTAGACACCAGTTTTCACACTGTGGACAAGGTGATCTTTTAAAATTACTGCTGATCTTTTCAATTTTATCTTCCTTTACACCTTCCTTCCTTCTCTGGCCCCTCTCTTGGAAGCCTTCCTGATTACTCAGGGCTGGATCTGATGTGTTCCCATGGTGAATGGTACATAGTTGTAAATGTTGCACTTATGAAATTATCATAAAATTACCTGGTGATGCATGTCAGCTCCCTCCCCTCCAAGGTTAATTCTCTGATGGCAGTCTACAGTTTATCACTTGCTTCACAGAGTCCAATGTCCAGTGCTCAATGGGTGCTTGTAGAACAAGTCAATGAACGGCTCTTTAATACAGGACATTCACTGCTTATCAGTGAATTATTCACATATATATAATGGAGAAAAAGCAGGAACATTGATAAGGTTAAACATCAATCATATCATTTAGAATTATCAGACCTATTATTCTGATTCAAGTGGAAATAAAACTAGCCAGTTAACACTCATGTATTTACATAGGTAAATACAAAAGATAGTATAAATACAGAATTTTTGTTTGTTATTCTTTTTTACCTATCTGATTTAAAAGACAGCTGTACATACTATGTCTGTGTTGATGGGGACACAATGTATAAAGACGTAGTTTGTGACAATAATAACATAAAGAGAGGCAGAGCTATACACAAATGGAGTTTTCGTATATCATCAAAACTAATTTATCTGCTTTCCAGGTGAGGTTTACGTACATATGTCACTCAATTCAGAGATTTATAGTGGAAGTAAGGAATGAAGGGTTCAGTCTGTGAAAAAAAACAATCCATGGTAGGGTTGAACATGAATCTTCCCTTAGTAGCAGTACTGCAGATGTGTGTTTTGCTTGCTCTGTTGCCCAGGCTGGAGTGCAGTGGCTCACTGCAACCTCCACCTCTTAGGTTCAAGTGATTCTCCTGCCTCAGCCTCCCGAGTAACTGGGATTACAGGCGCACACCAATGCACCTGGCTAAATTTTGTAGTTTTAGTAGAGATGGGGTTTCTCGTTGTCCAGGCTGGTCTCGAACTCCCGACCTCAGGTGATCCACCCACCTCAGCCTCCCAAAGTGCTAGGATTACAAGTGTGGGCCACTGCGCCCAGCCCAGAGAAGAGAAACTTCTAAAGGAAAGAAATCATCTCATGCAAGACTGATATTCTTATATCGTATGTAATATATTGTTACAGCTATTAGCATAGCCAAATTGTAACAATATACTACATATAGATGCTAAGCCATTAATATAAATGACTTGCTATATTGCTCTCAACAATTTGAGGTTTGTCTTACTCAAGCTTTTTACCCCTTGTTCTAGCAGGTACGTGGTTTTTATAATCCTTGTGGATTTGAAATCTAAGACATCAAAACTAAAGTCAAAAAGACATATCTAATACCAGAATAAAAGCACAGTCAGATGTCTGGAAGATGAATCAGATTTCCAGGTAACTGTCAAACACTTAGTCTTTTTTTAAAAGATGGGGAAAAAATTCACAGACCATAATTTTCTCTACATTAAAATTTTCTATGAGCCCTGTAAGAGAAGAAAACAGCCTTGGAGAATCAAGATTATTATAGAGAAAACTTACCTGAAGAGAAAAGGATATCTACATAAGATGACTTTTAAAAATTAACACATCTGGAAAAGGTATGTAAGTTATCTCTTTCAGAGAAAGAAATTTCAAATGACGTTTCTAAAAGAATAACTTTTAAAAGACCTGTATGCAAAAGACACACTTGGCACAAAATGACAGAGGAAAGTTGAAAATAAGTGGATAAAAAGGATATATAAGAAAATTAATAAAAGCAAACCATAGTAACAGCAAGTAAAATATCATTCCTGATAAAAGGCATTTGTGGTAGATATAATAATACCCCCCCCAAAAGACCCTGTCCTAATCCTGGAAACCTGTGAATGTGTTACCTTTTATGCCAACAGAGATTTCGCAGGTATGATTTAGGATGTAGAAATGGGGAGATGATTCTGGATTATGTGGGTGGGTCCAGTGAAATCATAGTATCCTTATAAGAGGGAGGCAGCTGGGTCAGAGTCAGAGAAGAGGATATGGCAACAGAAACAGAGGTCAGAGGGATGCAGGACAGGAGCCAAGGAACACAGGTGGTGTCTAACAGCTGGAAAAAATGGGAAAATGGATTCTCTCCTAGAGCCTTCAGGAAGCTGGCAGCCTTGTTGACTCCTTGATTTTAGCTCAGTGAAACTTATTCCAGACCTCTGACCTCCATAACTATGAGGTAATAAATTTTTGTTGTTTAAGCCAATAAATTTGTGGTAATTCAGAAATGAAAACAACCATTAGAAACGATTACAAACAACTCTATGCACACAAACTAGAAAACCTAGAAGAGATGGATAAATTTCTGGACACATACACCCTCCCAGGTCTGAGCTGGGAAGAAACTGATTCTCTAAACCGACCAATAACAAGCTCCGAAATTGAATCAGTGGTAAATAGCCTACCAATAAAAAAAGGCCCAAGACCTGAAGAATTCGCAGCTGAATCATACCAGACGTACAAAGAAAAGCTGTTACCATTCACTTCTACTGAAACTATTCCAAAAAATCGAGGAGGAGGGACTCCTTCCCAACTCATTCTATGAGGCCAGCATGATCTTGATACAAAAACCTGGCAGAGACACAACAAAAAAAGAAAGCTTTAGGCCAATATCCTTGATGAAGGTTGATGAAAAATCCTCAACAAAATACTTGCAAACAAATCCAACCAAAAAGCTTATCCACCATGATTAAGTAGGTTTCATCCCTGGGATGAAAGGTTGTTTCAACATACACAAATCAATAAATGTGATTCATCACATAAACAGAACCAAAACAAAAACCACATGATTATGTCAATAGATGCAGACAAAGCTTTTGATGTAATTCAACACCATTCATGTTAAAAACTCTCAATAAACTAAGTATTGAAGGAACATACCTCAAAATAATAAGAGCCATCTATGGCAAACCCACAGCCAACATTATACGGAATGGGCAAAAGCAGGAAGCATTCCCCTTGAAAACCAGCACAAGATAAGGATGTCCTCTCTCACCACTTCTTTTCAAGGTAGTATTGGAAGACCTAGCCAGAGAAATCAGGCAAGAGAAAGAAATAAAGGGCATCCGAATAGGAAGACAGGAAGTCAAACTATCCCTGTTTGCAGATGACATGATTCTCTATCTAGAAAACCCCATAGTCTCAGCCCAAAAGCTCCTCCAGCTAATAAACAACTCCAGCAAAGTTGCAGGATACAAAATAAATGTACAAAAATTATTAGCATTCCTATACACAAAAACAGCCAAACTGAGAGCCAAATCAGAAAGGCAATCTCATTTACAATTGACACACACACACACACACACACACACACACACACAAACATACTACCTAGGAATACAGCTAACCAGGGAGGTGAAAGATCTCTATAATGAGAATTACAAAACACTACTCAAAGAAATCAAAGAAGACAAACAAATGGGAAAACATTTCATGTTCATGGATAGGAAGAATCAATATCATTAAAATGGCTATACTGCCCAAAGCAATTTACAGATTAAATGCTATTCCTGTCAAACTACCAACAAGATTCTCCACAGAACTAGAAAAAACTATTTTAAAATGTATATGGTCCAGGCACAGTGCCTCATGCCTGTAATCCCAGCACTTTGGGAGGCTGAGGCAGACGGATCACCTGAGGTCAGACTGGCCAACATGTTGAAACCCCATCTGTACTAAAAATACAAAAATTAGTCTGGTGTAGTGGTTGCACATGTAGTCCCAGCTACTGGGGAGGCCAAGGCATGAGAATTGCTTGAAACCAGGAGGCAAGTGTTGCAGTAAGCCAAGATTAGGTCACTGCACTCCAGCCTGGGCGACAAAGCAAGACTGTCTCAAATATATATGTATGTGTGTGTGTGTGTGTGTATATATATATGTATATGTGTGTGTGTGTGTACACGTGTGTGTGTGTATATATATATATATATCCCAAAAAAAGCCCAAATAGCTAAGGCAATAGTAAGCAAAAAGAACAAAACTGGAGGCATCACATGACCTGACTTCAAAATATACTACAAGGCTACAGTAACCAAAACAGCATGGTATTGGTACAAAAACAGGCAAGTAGATAAATGGAACAGAATAGAGAGCCCAGAAATAAGCCTGCACATCATTTACAAACTTTAAATTTGGGAAAAGTATGGGAGGTAGATAGATAGAATATTTATATCAAATAGAGAAATGATGTATTCTTTATGCCATTGATTATATTGTCAATAATCTTTTGTAGGATGATTCGACACTATACATGAAAAACTTATGGTTTTGTGTATCTTTTGAACTATGACTTTCCATTTCATGATTGTACCTTAAGAAAACAACACAAACATGAGCAAAAATTTAACTAAAAATATATTCCTTACCATATGGTTTATACAAACTTAGAAAATGGAAATAATTTAAATATGCAACACTAAAAAGTTGGCTGAATAAATTGTACCACATTCATATAATAAAGTGTAATTTAGCCATTTAAATTATTTTGTAGAACATTTAATGTCAGAACAATGCTAAAGATTTTAATGGCAAGAATAAACTAGATAAATAGAGATAGACATAATGTAGTTTGAGAACAATTCCAAAGTTCTCAGTGCCTTGCACAATGGCACATATAGAACCAGCTGACTCTTCAGGGCACCTGTCCGCCCTGTATGTGTTGGTTTAGCATTTCAAGATATTTCCGTCTTACAGGAAAATCTCTTTTTTTCCATCTCCTAGTCACAGCAGGAAAAGAACATATCAGATCATCACTACTAGAGATTAAAATGCTTCTACTTCCAAGTAACATATGTCACTTCAGCTTATGTTTTATTTGCCAAAGTCAACGGCCACATCAAACTTCAAAGGAGAGGGAAGTAAGTCATTTCGTGCCCTTAGAAGTAGAGGAGAACACAATATTGATGAATAGTAGTGTTCTTACCACTAACATGTATTGTTAAAAGTTTAATATAATAATACAACTTGTAAAAATTGTGTGTACATGTGTTTGTGTATGTGTCTCTATGTGTGTATCTATTTGGGTAGAGATATAGACAAGATAGATGTGGACAGACATGTGTGCATATAGAGTCAACAGAAACTCTCTGGGTAGCAGGACAATAGATAATTTTTATTTTCTCTTTTTTATTATCTGTATTTTCTAAGTTTTTTGCAATGAACAAATGTTACTGGAATAAGACATCAAGTTATAACATTAAAAAATATACCAACAAAGAAACTTGCTGAATATATTTTATTTTCCTTGGTAAATGTACATAATATGTTTATAACCATTTGAAGTTCAAATTTTATGAGTCTTTTAAGAAAGTGAAGTTCTTTAAATTTAAAAAAATGTGGGAATCGATGACAGCAGCAGTAGAAAATGAATACAGATTTTGCTACTTGGAAGTAGCATGCTGCTACAGCAAGTGCCAAACACGTAGACATGCTTTTAGAATTGAGTAATGAGCAAGGGTAGGAGAATTTTGCAGAATGTGGTAAAAAAGACTAGATTTCCTTGAGCAGGCTATTAGGGGAAATATGGATGGGGAAGATCCTGTTGGTGAGAGGCCAGAAGGAAGTGAGAAGCCTTCCTGTATTGTCTCGGAGAATACCTAAATCATCACCAACAGACTGTTTGTAGAAACTTCGTTAAAGGTGCTGCCAGTGAGGACTCAGAAGGAAAGGAGGATTGTGTTATTGGAAAGTGGGGCAAAGGAGAGCCTTCTTAGGGAATGCAGAAAGCTTCCTGGAATTATGTCCTATAGTTATGTGGGAAGCAGGAGCTTGTAAGAGATAAACTTGCATATTTAGCTGAGGGTATGTCCCAGCAACATGCTCAGGAAATGACCTGCTTTCTTCTTCCTGCTTACAGTAAACTGCAAAAGGAGAGAAATAAATTGAGGGAACAACTAGTAAATGAAATAAAACCAACACTCAGTGATTTGAAAAATTCTGTTTATGCAGATTGCAAAAGTTCTAAAATTAGGAGATTTACCATCAGAAAGTGCACTCTGGAGGAGAAACCGAGAGTTTGGCTAGACAACCTTTTGCTAGTGCCTCAGAAGGATGCAAAGATCAGAGCATACAGTCACATCAGGGCTGGTTGAAGAGATTCAAGCATGTGTGACTCATGGGAGCCCTCAGCCATCTCCGCAGAACCAGAAATGGAGATGGGGTTATTATTCTGTTCCTCATTTGTAGGAGTTTTAATCACAAATTGGAGCCAGAGTTTGTCAAATTCTTTTTTTGCATCTACTGAAGTCAGAATCATATGAATTTTCATCTTTATTCTGTTAATATGCTGAATAGCATCTATTTTCAAATGTTATCCTAACATTTCATTCCTGGAATGAACCCCATGATGTATTATTTCTTCTTTTATATTGACTGATTCAATTTGCTAATATTTTGTTAAGGATTTTCACTTGTATGTTCTTGAGTAATATTAACCTATAATTTTCTTTTCTTGCAAGGTTTTTTTTGTTGTTGTTTGTGTGTTCTTTATATTTTGATATCTGGATGGTACTGGCCTCATTAAATGAGTTGGAAATATTCCTTCTTCCTCTTCTGCTTTCCAAAATAATTTGTGTGTGGTTACTATTATTTCTTCTTTAAGTATTTGATAGAATTCACAGGTGAAATTATATGGACCTGACATTTTCTTTGAGGGAAGGATTTTGATAGCAAATTCAATCTCCGTAATAAAATTTTCTGCTTATTTTGTATCAGGTTTGGGAGGTTTGATTTTTCATCTGAGTTTTTAAATTTATTGGCATAAAGTTATTTATATTATTTCTTTATTTTCCTTTCAGTCACTGGAGTGATACGCTCTTTCATTCTTCGTATTTCTAATTTTTGTTTTCTCTCCTTTCACTCAAAGAGTACTATCTATCAGTTTGGTTAATCTTTTTTTTGAGATGAGTCTCGCTCTGTCGCCCAGCCTGGAGTGCAGTGGCGCGATCTCTGCTCACTGCAAGCTCCGCCTCCCAGGTTCACGCCATTCTCCTCCCTCAGCCTCCCCGAGTAGCTGGGACTACAGGCGCCAGCCACCACGCCTGGCTAATTTTTTGTATTTTTAGTAGAGACAGGGTTTCACCATGTTAGCCAGGATGGTCTCGATCGCCTGACCTCGTGATCCGCCCACCTCGGCCTCCCAAAGTGCTGGGATTACAGGCGTGAGCCACCGCGCTCGGCCGGAGATCTCTCAATTTTTAGAACCCTATCCACATTTATGGGTGGGAGAGAGACATAGCATCTACCCTGACTTTCTACCTTCTTGGTCATTTGGCCTCTGGGAGATTCTTAAAAGCATTTCTACTCTCTTACTTCTCCTGAAATTTCTAGCCATAGGCCATATTTTGCTAGCATGTTTTGCTCACCTGCATACACATAAATGTGTAGCTGTCCAGTGTTTTTAATGGAACTGAGCAAAGCTACATAGCCAGTTTCCCTTTCTTTCTCTCTTTTATATTTTAAGAAATTGCTGGGGAGGGAGATTGTCTTGTTTTGTTTTTGTTTTACTTCCTTGTGGGGTCTGAAAAAACCCCTTGAAGCCTCAATCCCATTTCCAGAAAATTTAATCACAAAATTAGGCATGTCTGCCTTCTAGTGGCAGGTCTGGTGATTACCATAGAAGCCGAATATTTTGACACTGGCTTTTGATGGAATTTACCTGCTATAAAACGGCCACGTCAGTTTGTGTTTAACCACCAAGCCATGACCTTTACTTCGTCTCTAATCTTCACTCTACATAAAAAGAACTTTCCTTTTTCTCTGTATCAATGTTTGAATTTATTCGTTTATACTAAATGTATATTACCTTTATGGTAAAAAAAAATATGGAATTTAAAAAATATATGTTTGTAACAGCCTCGGCCTTTAGGGAGGTAATAGTATGTTTAATGAAACTCTTGTAATAAAGGAGTTTTAATACTGAAAGCATAACAGGTCATCACACAGAGGAAACAATGTAAAACATTAAGTGATTTCTTACACAGTTTGAAAATAGGAATAGGGTCCAAGTATTCACTCTAGACCTGCCACCAACTGGCTTTCTACTAGAGAGCCAAATCAAGATATTAAATCAGGGAGTAAAAACCAGGCATAATATCCTTTTTTGGGAGGGAGGGAGATGGAGTCTCGCTCTGTTGCCCGGGCTGGAGTGCAGTGGCGTGATCTTGGCTCACTGCAACCTCCGCCTCCCAGGTTCAAGCAGTTCCCCTGCCTCAACATCCTGAGTACCTGAGACTACAGGCATGCCACCATCCCTGGCTAATTTTTGTATTTTTAGTAGAAATGGGGTTTCACTGTGTTGGCAAGGCTGGTCTCGAACGCCTGACCTTGGGTGATCCGCCCATCTCTGGCTGTCAAAGTGCTGGAATTACAGGCAAGAGCCACCACACCCAGCCTATCCATTTTTCAGAGCAGTGTTTCATGATACTTTTGATCCTTGGCTCATTTTGATAAACTTGAAAATCTCAACATCTTCCTTCCCTCCTAGAGAGTCACAGCCACTACCTAGGAAGAGTTTCTTCAAAGCTTTAAATTCTGTAGTCTGTAGGACAAAATAATAATTTCTGCATTAGTTCATTCTCTCACTGCTATGGAGAAATACCTGAGACTGTGTAATTTTTAAAGAGAAGAGGCTCACCCTTTCACAGGCTGTACAGGAAGCATGGCAGCATCTGCTCGACTTCTGGGGAAGCCTCAGGAAACTTACAATCATGGTGGAAGTCGAAGGGCAAACACTGCTTCGCATGGCTGGAGCAAGAGAGCAGGGTGAGGTGCTGCAGGCTTTTAAACAACCAGATCTCAAGAGAACTCACTATCACCATGACAGCACTAAGGGGGATGGTGTTAAACCATACGAAACCGACTCCATGATCCAATCACCTCTCACCAGTTCCCACCTCCAACACTGGGAATTACAACTGAACATGAGATTTGGGTGGGGACACAGATCCAAACTATTTCCTTCGTTTCTAAAATTAAAAAATATATTGGTAATTGCTTTGCCACCTCTGACCTGCCGCCACCCTCCACACAACCCAAGTATACTGTTCAGTGAGGATCACTGTTTTGAAATTCTAGTTTCATTAGCAAAAGATATCTTCCCTCTTGCTGATCTCAGAAGGTTTTACCCATCATTGATTCTAAGCAAAATACATGTTCATTCTCAGTTATCATGAAGGATCTGCATCTCAAAAATCTCTGACGTCTCTCTCAACATAACATGGTTCATTCTACATTTATTTTTATTTAATATATTGATCAATGGGCTTGATGGGCACATGACTACAGACTATTATAATTTGTCTGCCTGATGGTGCCTGAGCCCATGCTGTTTCCATCACCACTCTGGGTTTGTGTTAGTGATGGAGTAAGTTTCAGGAGGGAGAAGGATTGAGGGCTGGCTGATATGCACAGTAGTTGGTAAATGTTTAAAGGGTTGAAATTTTAAATTTTATTTAGTATATAGCTACTCATACAGAAATTTCATATAAGTCAGGAAGTCAGTTTTTAAATAGGCAAAAGTTTCAAATGCTTCAAAACTCAACTGGTTAAATATTAAGCTTCCAAAAAAAGACATAATTTGTTGGCTGGTGGTAGGGGTAGGGCAGTGGTGCAGGAGGTGTGAATGGAAAAACAAATACTCTGTGTAAAAGAGGTGTTACTTAAGGTAACCTCTTACATTTTATTTTGCAAATTGTAATCTGATTACAGCATAAATTTTAGACCACTGAAATTAGAAAGGCTATAGATAGTTGAGGTCATTAATAATTATTAAGGCTGTGAGTTTATGTGTGGGAGGGGTGAGTAGTGAATGTCAGGTGAGAGGTCTTATAGAAAGGGGAGAATTTGGATAACAAATTTGAGATTAAGATAGTGACAAATACATATACTTCCAAAGTGGACTGTGGCTCTTTATGCTCAATGTTACATATCATGGCCACAAGATGGGGACACAACATAATCTTCCCTTGTATCATGCTGGTGACAAGCAAAAACTCAAACAATGCAGGTCTTAAGTCAAAGTTACTCTGTGTTTACATGAGTAAGAAGTCTCCTCCCATTTTCATTTGGAATTTAATGCTAAGGTTGGCCCTATATCCAGTACAGACAGTGTGTTTGTCAGAGGGAGCATATATTTATGAAAACCACTTATTTTAAAAAATAATTTGGACAGACAATATGGCAGCCAAAATTTGCTTCCCAGTTTTACCCTAGGTCCAGATTGTAGAATCCTGGAGTCACCATGTTCTGCAGGAGCCCTAGTGTATGGGAGCAGAAGCTTCAGTCCCCAGTCTGCATTCTTCTCATAGTATCCAACTGAGTCACTGTGTCAAATGGTTTTGCAGTCTTCCTCTAGTCTTTCCTTCTCCGTTTTTGCATGGAATTTTTCATCTTCAATGTTTGTGTGTAAGAGTTTTGCAGAATATTGAATTTAAGCATTTCATACCATGATATAACAATTTTTTTAAAATTATGTGACCTCCCAGAGTTAACCATTTAGAATACATTCACTTCCATGATAAAATTTTGGAACATCAGTGTGTGCCGTATCTTATATATTTCATATATTTTTATATATGAAATAAAATAACTATCCATTGCTTTATCTACACAGGTATAAGATATTTCTGATATCATATGTCTGAAATCAATATTTAAACCAGGACTCACTTCTCATATAAAGTTATATCAACAGTTCTTACTGATAAACTTTTTTTATATAGGTATATGAGATAAATTACATCTTCACATATAAATATATAGTTACATGTAGCTATGGATGAAGGAGTATATGTGTGTATAATAGATAAGATCTGGTATTTGATAGCACAACAAGTTGACTATAGTCAATAATAATTTATTATATATTGAACAATAACTAAGAGTAGAATTGGAATGTTCCTAAGACAAAGAAAGGATAAATACTTGAAGTGATGGATACCCCAATACCCTGATGTGATTATTACACATTGTATGTGATACAGTTTGGCTCTGTGTCTTCACCCAAATCTCATCTTGAATTGTAATCCTCACATGTCAACGAAGGAAAGTGATTGGATCATGGTGGGGAGTCTCCCCCATGCTGTTCTCATGATAGTGAGTGAGTTCTCACGAGATCTGATGGTTTTAAAAGTGTTTGGAAGTTCTTCCTTTGTTCTTTTCTCTCCTGTGGCCTTGTGAAGAAGGTGATTGCTTCCTCTTTTGCCATGATTGTCAAGTTTCCTGAGGCCTCCCCATTCATGCAGAATTGTGATTCAATTAAACTTCTTTCTTTTATAAATTACCCAGTCTCATGGAAGTTCTTTATAGTAGTGTGAAAACGAACTAATACAATATACCTGTATCAAAACATCATATGTACCCCATAAATATATACATTTATCATGTACCCATAATTTTTAAAGGAAAATTATTTTTTAAAAGATGTGTGTGTATGCATATGCATATATGTAGCTATTTTATCTACATGTTTATAGATAAACTCCACAGCAAACTTTACATTTCTCTAACTTTCTGCTTGGCATTTCCAACAGGATGTTGCATAGGCATCTCAATCTCTCAACATGTATTCTCATCCCCAGCCTCTTTATATATTGCCTGTCTTAGTGAGTGGGATTACAAGTCATCCAGTTGTCCATGGGTCTTGACACCATTTCATCCTTCACCATGACTCTACAGTCAATCACTGTCTTGTGGATTATCTTCCAAATATATATCGAGCCTACTGGTTCTCTTGTCCTTACAGAAACTTTCATACAGTAGGCCTTCTACTGGACCCATGGCCTCCTTTGAGTCCATCCCAACATGGCCATCAGCCTCGCCTATCTCAAGTGGGAATCTGACCATGTCTCTACCCTAGTTTAACCTTTCAGTACATCTCTCACCCCATTACCTAGAATTCCAGGAACTTACTAGGATCTATAAGACTCCAAACTGCTGAGCTGAACAAGTATTTTTATTCCTCTAGCATTTGCTTGAATTGCTTTTTCCAAGAAAACCCTCCATGATGAATTTCACCTTAGAATAGTATTCAACTTTAAGGTTTATATCAAATGTTTTAAAATAAAGGTATTTTATACCTGCATATGTGTTCATAATGTATCCATCTATGTAAATTTAGATATATAATAACAAAACCTATATTGATATAGCAGTAAAGCCTAACTTCTGCTTGACCCTTGCGGTAACTTGGCACTGCTACAAATGCAGGAAGATTTGAGGTCTTTTTACCTGGATGTAATTTCTAGACCTGCCCTGGGCCAGAAGAGAATTCACTGCCCTGATGGTACGGACCCAGTCTCAGTGGAATTCATTTATTCCACACATATTTACTGAGTTTTCACTATATGATAAGTTCTTGAGATACATTATTAAATAAAACAGATGGAAATCCTTACCTTGGCAAAACATAAGTTCTGGAATATTGAACATTTATTCCTTTTGTTTAACAAATCTACTTGTGAGCCAGATGGCTGAATAGAACCTCCAGTGATCTCTCTCCTGCAGGAACACCAATTTGAACAACTATCCACATAAGACAGTACCTTCATGAGAACCAAAATATCAGGTGAGTAATCACAGTAACTTGTTTGAACATAATATAAAGGAAAGAGGCACTAAAGAAGGTAGGACAGACAGTCTTGCATTGGCTATGCCACCCGTTCCCCAACCACAGGCAGCATATGGAGAAAGAATCTGTGAGCTTGGCAGAGAGAGTGAAGTGAGGTGTGACTTTGCATTGAAGTTCAGTGCTGCCTTGTCATGGCAAAACACAACACAGAGCATAATTCTGCTGGTGCCCACCGAGGCAGCATTTAGACCAGCCTGGGCCAGAGAAGATTTCTTCATTCCAGCAGGAGGAATGTGAGTTCTAGCCAGCTTCACCACTGTTTGGAACCCAGAATAAATTTGAGTGGCAGTCAGGCCACAAAGGACTGCAGCCCCTGGGCAAGCCCTGGTGCTGCATTAATTTCAGAGGCAGTGGACTTATGGTACAATCCAAAGGAGCTGTGGTGGCCAAGGGAGTGCCTGCATCACTCCTCCCCCAATTCAGGAAGTGCAGCCCTGGGAGAGACTCCTTCTGCTTGGGAGAAGGAGCAAGAAGATTTAAGTTCTTTTTTCCTGGATGGAATTTCTAGACCCACCCTGGGCCAGAAGAGAATTCACTGCCCTTATGGTATGGACCCAGTCTCAGCAGAATTCACTACCTGCTGATGAAAGTGGTCTTGGGCCTTGAACAAACACGAGAAGCAACCAGTAAGTAGTCACTGCAGGCCTTGGGTGAGCCCCAGTACTATGCTAGTCTGCAAAGCTTCAAGTGTGTCCTTATGCAGTGCCAGCTATGGTGGCCCCGGGAGTGCTTGTGTCACCCTTTCTCTAACTCCAGGCAGCTTAGAGCAAAGAGAGACTCTATGTGATTGAGGAAAAGAGGAAAGAGAGTAAGAGACTTTGCCTGGTAACCAGGAAATTCTCTCTTATCTTTCCCAAGTCCACCATGGCTGTGTATCTAGGAGTCTGAAAGAGTTGCAGGATTCACGTTTAACTCTTAGGACAACAACCCTTAGGACAGTAGTCACTGTCCTAAGCCAGTGACCACAGGCTTAGGACACAACACTCAATCCCCTTTGGATTCATAGAAAGCCCTATCAAGAAGGATGAGTATAAATAAGCCCAGACTGTGAAGATTGAAACAAATACCTAACTCATCAATGCCAAGACACTAACAAATGTCCCTAAGCATCAAGAACATCCAGGAAAACATGAGCTCAACAAATGGACTAAATAAGGCACCACTGACCAATCCTGGAGTGATGGAAACATGACCTTTCAGATAGAGAATTCAAAATAGCTATCTTGAGGAAGCTCAATAAACTTCAAGATAACACAGAAGGAATTCAGAATTCCATCAGAGAAATTTAACAAAGAAATAGAAATTAAAACAAAAGATCAAGCAGAAATTCTGGAGCTAAAAAATTCAATTGACAAATTGAAAATTTTATCAGTTGCTCAACATCAGAATTGATCAAGCAGAAGACAAAAAGTAATGAGCTTGAAGATAGGCTATATAAAAATACACAGTCAGAAGAGAAAAAAAAATTTTAATGAAGGCCACTGACAAATTCTCAAAATGCCAAATCTAAGAATTATTGGCCCTAAAGAGGATAGAGAGAGAAAGATCAGAGTAGAACCAGAAGGTTAAAGAACACCAAAATGATTCAACCCAAATAAGACTACCTCAAGGCATATAATCAAACTCTCAAAGGTCAAAGATATGGAAAAGATCCTAAAAACAGCAAGATGAAAGAAGCAAATAGCATATAAAGGAACTTTGATATGTATAGCAACAGATTTCTCAGTAGAAACCTTAAGGCCAGGATTGAGTGGGATGACATATTCAAAGTGCTGAAGGAAAAGAAACACTGGCAACAACCTATAGTATTCTATACAGAAAAATCATCTTTCAAACATGAAGAAGAAATGAAAACTTTTGCAGACAGAAGCTGAGGGCTTTTGTCAACAATAGAACTGACTTACAAGAAAAGTTAAAAAGAATTCTTCAACTTGAAAGAAAAGGACATTAATGATGCCTGGTGTAGTGGCTCATGCCTGTAATCCTAGCACTTTAGGAGGCCAAAGTGGGCAGATCACTTGAGCTCAGGAATTTGGGACCAAACTGGGCAACATGGCAAAAACCCTTCTCTACAAAAAAAATATAAAAATTAGCCAAGTGTGGTGGTGTGTGGTGTAAGCCCAGCTTCTGGGGAGGCTGAGGCGAGAGGATTGCTTGAGCCCAGGAGGTGGAGGTTGCAGTGAGCCGAGATCATGCCACTGCACCTGGGATCAGGCCACTTCTCCAGGCTGGGAAACAGAGCAAGATGCTGTCTCAAAGAAAAGAAAAGAACATTAACGAGCAACAAAAAATCGTCTGGAGGTATAAAAGAATAATAGTAAATATGCAGACAAATACAGAATACTCTAACACTATAATTGCGGCATGTAAACCATTCATATATTTAGTGGGATGACAAACCTATCGAAAATAATAATTACAAAAACTTTTTAAAAGATAGACAATATAAAAATATATAAATGGAAACAATAAAAAGTTAAAAAGTTGGCCAGGCGCAGTGGCTCATGCCTGTAATCCCAGCACCTTGGGAGGTGGAGGTGGGTGGATCACTTGATGTCAGGAGTTTGAGACCAGCCTGGCCAACAGGGTGAAACCCAGTCTCTACTAAAAACACAAAAATTAGCCAGGCATGGTGGTGAGCACCTGTAATCCCAGCTACTCAGGAGGCCAAGGCAGGAGAATCGCTTGAACCCAGGAGGCAGAGTTTGCAGTGAGCCAAGATTGCACCCCTGCACTCCAGCCTGGGTGACAGAGTGAGACTCTGTCTCAAAAAATAAAAAAAAATAAAAAAAATAAAAAGCCAAAAAGTTAGAAAAGAGACGTAGTTGAAGTGCAGAGATTTTTAGTTTTATCTTTGCTCTTTTTTCCTTTTCTTTGTAATCAGAGTTAAGCTGCCATCAGTTCAAAATAATTGCTTATGTTATTTGCAACCCTCATGGTAACTACAAAACAAAAACCTATAAAATACACAAAACAAGAGTAAGAAATTAAAACATTTGACCAGAGAAAATTACTTTTACATAAAGAAAGCTAGTAAGTAAGGAAGAAAAAAAGAAGACCAACAAAACAACCAGAAAAAAAATAACAAAATGCTAGTGGTAATCTTTACCTGTCAATAATAACATTTAATGTAAATGGACTAAATTATCCAATTAAAAGATATGGAGATGATGAATGGATAGCAACCAAGACCCAACCATATGCTGCCTACAAGAAACTCACTCTATCTATAAAGACACACATAGACTAAAAATAAAGGGATGGAAAAAGATATTCCATGCAAGTGGAAACCAAAAAAGAGCAGAAGTTGCTACATTTATATCAGATAGGATGTATTTCAAGACAAAAACTGTAAAAAGAGAAAAAGAAAGTCATTATATAATGATAAAGAAGTCAGTTTAGCAAGTAAATATATATGTACCCAATAGTGAAGCATCAAGATATATAAATCAAGTATTATGAGAGCTAAAGAGAGACATATTCCCCAAGTCTCCAGATGAGAGCCCTTCAGCAGATAAAAGGGCAACTCTTCCGCATGGGAGCAGAAAGATTCTTTTTTGTTTGTTTGTTTTTTGAGACGGAGTCTCGCTCTGTCGCCCAGGCTGGAGTGCAGTGGCACGATCTCGGCTCACTGCAAGCTCCGCCTCCCGGGTTCACGCCATTCTCCTGCCTGCCTCAGCCTCCAGAGCAGCTGGGACTACAGGCGCCCGCCACCACCATGCCAGGCTAATTGTTTTGTATTTTTAGTAGAGACAGGATTTCACCATGTTAGCCAGGATGGTCTAAATCTCCTGATCTAGTGATCCGCCTGCCTTGGCCTCCCAAAGTGCTGGGACTACAGATGTGAGCCATCGAGCCCAGCAGGAGCCGAAAGATTCTAAGAGGGCTGTTCCACAGTGAAAAGAAACAGCATTTGGCCAGAGGAGTTTTCTTGCTCCTGTGGAGAGTTTAAATAAAAATATAATACAGAACAGACATAGTCAATTTAGCAAGCAAAAGATAAAAGAGAGTAACATAAAACAGGCCAGTTGTGATGGCTTATACCTATAATCCCAGCACTTTGGGGGACTGAGACCAGTGGATTGGTTGAGTCCAGGAGTTCAAGACCATCCTGGGCAACATAGCAAAACCTCATCTCTACAAAAAATACAAAAATTAGCCAGGCATTTGGCGCATGCGTGTGGTCCCAGCTACTTGGGAGGCTGAAGTGGGTGGACTGCTTGAGCCTGGGAGATTGAGGCTGCAGTGAGCTGTGATTATTACTCCAGCCTGAGCAATAGAGTGAGACCTTCTCTCAAAAAACAAACAAACAAAGAAACCAAAAAAAAACCAAAACCACAAACCATTTATTAATTAGATAAAAACAAGAAGACATGAGACAAATAAACAATATTGTTCACTTGTAATATTTATGTCATAATAATAGAAACTATGAATATTGACTGAATGAATAAGTGTATTAGTATTTTGAGAAAATGGGGGGAAGAGATGGTAGAAAATTAAATCTCATCTATCAATATATACCTACTATGTACCCATAAAAATCAATTTTTTTATAAAAACAGAAAACCTCATCTATAATAATACAAATCTATAGATATCTAAAATTTAAAAATGAAGAAATAACATTATGAGACTATTATTTTAAAACATAAGGTAAATTCCCAAAAAAAAAAAAAGATTTTTAAGTGAGGGTTAAAAATGGACAGGACAAAGAATCTTTGTTTTTCCTTATAAATCTAATAGGAAATTTTGACTTTAAAGAGCATGAACATGTTTTACTTTGATACAAAGTAGTAAAAATATTTATCCATAAATAATGGAAGAAAGTATTAAAACAGATCTTTTTAGTTGTAATACAGGAAGTCTAAAAGCAAAAATGACTGTTTAATGAAAGTTTGTTTCCATGATCTGGTTTTCTGTTTGTTTCCATGGTATTTTAACAAATATTTTCGTACAGTCTGAAATGGGCCTACTAAAACCCACTACGAAAACTAGATTGTTTGAAACATTAGAAAGGTTTCTAAAAAGAGAATTTAAGCATCTTAAGAAAAAAATGTACTGGAAAAAAAGCTTAAAATTAGCAATCTCTATGGTAAGGTTTCAGTCACCTCAATAAATTTCCCTCTTTAAAAAACAAAATTATAACCTCTTGAAGAAAAAAAATACTTTAAGTGATAATGTTTATTATTTTATAGTTTGTTAATAATTTGATAATAATTTTATGACTTCTATGAGCCCTCTATGACATATCATTTTTCTGGGGAAAGCTATTTGTGAAAATTTAGGTATATTTTTGGAATATAATGATAATTTATAATCTTTACAATATAATATTGAAATTATGACTTTATGATTGATCTTATGTTCATATCCAAAAATAAAGTTGTGTTTTTAAAAAGGGATTGAATCTATGTGTGTGTGATGAAGATTTATGTAAATAAGTAAAATAATTTCTAAAGTTGGTCATTCTAACTTTTTTTAAATTATACTTTAAGTTCTGGGGTACATGTGCAGAACGTGCAGGTTTGTTACATAGGTATACACGTGCCATGGTGGTTTGCTGCACCCATCAACCTGTCATCTGCATTAGGTATTTCTCCTAATGCTATCCCTCCCCTAGGCCCACACCCCCCAACAGGCCCAGTGTGTGATGTTCACCTCCGTGTGTCTATGTGTTCTCATTGTTCAACTCCAGCTTATGAGTGAGAACATGCGGTGTTTGGTTTTCTGTTCTTGTGTTAGTTTGCTGAGAATGATGGTAGAAGAACCCTTAATAATTAGCTTACCAGGAGTGTGGTATCATGCAAGTAAGGACTATGCTTATAAAAAGATTTGGCTTTGAATCCATTTATGTATGCTCTGTCCTGTCTTCCTTCCCACCTCTTTTTTTCCTTCCTTCTTTTTATTCTCATGCAAAATCAAATGGTAACTCTCTAGAGAGGGTATGTTCAATAATAGGTTCGTGTAAACAGCAACTATGTTGATTATCTTAGTGAATCACCTTAATAATGACTGGGTTGATAATCCTGGTTATATCTCTCTTGGAAAAAGCAACTATTAATACTTGTTTAGGAAAATGCTTATAAGGATATATAGTAATAAGCCAGTTTTCCCCTAAACATGGTCCTACTTAAAACCTTTGTGTCTTTGCAAGTGTTGTTCCCTCTTCTGGAAGAGTTATCTTTCTAGTCTACCTAGCAAATCTTAACCATCTTTTAAATTTGGTTTCTCATCAACTCTTCTGATGTTATTATACATGGTTTCTCTTAACAATATTCACTCCTAAACTCTTTCCATTAGCCAGCCATCTCCCTTGCTCTGTAAAATGCCCACAAAATACCCAATACAGGCTTCTACTAGGATGTTCTGCAGTGCCACAACTGGCTTTCCCATTAAATAAATGTGGGCTCATTAAAAGTCACTTCAAACCTCTTATACCAGTGGTTTCTGTTGTTGTAATCATACAATTTAACTAATGCTTATCCAAGCCAAGAAAATGTGCATGGGCAAAAGATATATTTAATATCTTTCTGAAAGCTAATTTGAATGTTCTTTTGCGAAGACTCCATGAAGACTAAGTTCAAAAACACACACAAAGATGTTCAAAAACTAAATAGGAAAAATAGGTTTGAAAATTTCCAAAACAATAAAAATCTAGAGGGATAGGAAACTCTGATGTTTCACAAGAGTATCTATTTTTTTGTAATTGAAAAAATAATTGTACATATTTATGGGGTACAATGTAATATTTCAATACATGTGTATAATGTATAGTGATCAAATCAGGGTAATTAGCAAATCTGTCACCTCAAACATTTATTATTTCTTTGTGTTGGGAACATTCACAATCTTAGTTCTAGTTTAATAGCACTGCACAGTGACTATAATTAACAAAAATTTATGAGTCTTTTTCAGTTCCCTGCTCTATAAATACATTGAAACTGAAAATCATGGAAGATACATTATAAATGTAGTTTACACAAGAAAGAGGCCTGTTTTCCAATTTATAGGGTTGGACACACAAAAAAGAATCTTTGGTTCTTTTTCCAAAGGTTAATGGAAAATGAAAAAAAAATTAAAATTTGGTGTTTTTATTTTTTAAAAAAATGCTTAAGGCTTGTATATCTTCTTTGGCTACCTATTTCAACTAAACTTTTGGATTAACCAATTAGCCATGATAACTGAGTTTTTTTTTTGTTTTGTTTTGTTTTGTTTTTTTGAGAAGGAGTCTCGCTCTGTTGCCAGGCTGGAGTGCAGTGGCACAATCTCAGCTCATTGCAACCTCCACCTCCTGGGTTCAAGCGATTCTCCTGCATCAGCCTCCTGAGTAGCTGGGACTACAGGCATGTGCCACCACGTCCAGCTAATTTTTGTATTTTTAGTAGAGAAGGGGTTTCACCATGTTCGCCAGGATGGTCTCGATCTCTTGACCTCGTGATCTGCCCACCTTGGCCTCTCAAAGTGCTGGGATTACAGGCGTGAGCCACTGCTCCCACCTGACAACATAAGATTTAAAAATGGCTTCTATCATAATCACTTTCTCTTAGGCAGTACTTTTGCTCATTAACAAATACTACGAATGTTTATGTCACCCCAAAATTCATACATTGAAACCCACTCCCCAAAATGGTAATGTTAAGAGGTGAGGACTTTCGGGGATTATTAGTGAAGCGGCTATGTTGTCTGGGGTATATACTCTGGGGTACGTTGTCATGCACCAGGAAAATTTAGGACACTGACACACATGAGGAGTTTAGGAGCGGAGGTTTAATAGGTAGAAGGGAAGAGAAAGAGAACCAGTTTCCTCTATAGAGGAAGGCGTCTCTGAGTGGAAAGGACAGGCTAGGAGTGAATGTGTCAAGTTTTATAGTCCAGTTTGAGGAGGTGGTGTCTGATTTACATAGGGCTCACAGATTGGTTCGATCAGCTATGACGTTTACATAGTGCACAGGGAAGGCTAGTCACCTCACCCTAATCTTCTTACGTAAATGAGCTTTCCAGTTGATGGGTTCCATCCTGTCTGCTCCTTACAGCACATATGGCTGGCAGAGAAGGGAAGATGGAGCTACCATCTTGAAAATGTCTAGTCCTTAGTTCCTGCCGGCATTCATCCATGCAAGCTCCCAGCTTGCAGGCTGCTCTTTGTTAGAAAATGATTTGGGGCTGCTTTTCATTAAAAAGAAAAACCTTACCAAGGACCCCCATACCCTTGCTATCTGCCTAAGTGATTTCTTCTTAAGCCCTATATCATTAGGTCATGAGGAATCTGCCATCATGTGCAAGATTAGTGCCCTCATAGAAGAGGCTTAAGCGAGCCTGTTCACCCTTTTCACCGTTTGAGGACTCAGCAAGTAGACACCATCTTCAAAGCAGAGAGGGAGCCCTCAGCAGATACTGAATCTGATGGAAAATTGATCCTGGATTTCCCCACCTCTAGAACTGTAAGAAATAAATTTCTGTGTTTATAAGCCATCCAGTATCTTGTATTTTATTACAGCAGCCCAAACAGACTAAGACAACAAGTTAAATACTTATTCAGTATATTCAATCCTTTAGGCACTAGGCTAAGTTCTGAGATAGAGCTATGAGAAAGGAAAATGTGGTCCTGCCTTCAAGGGGCTTAAAATTGTTTAAGTTGTATTATTTTTTAACATCTCATTGAATTATAAATATGTTTACATATCTGTTTTCCATGCTCTTTGACAACTGCCTAAAGGTAGGAAATATAATTTCTATTTTTTACAGTTTCCATGCCTTACAAAGTATCTGGTACCTAGCAAAGACTAAGTAAAAGTTGGTTGAACTGATTTACTAGATAAAGGCAAAAACTTTATTTCTCTAAAAGTCCTAATACCTATGAGCTTATCTAGATCAATATTTTGCCTTATACTTTGTATATTTGCCTGCTGTAAACCAATGGCTGGAATTGAAGCTTAAGTGCATCAGTAACTTTTTAATGAAAAAATGACTACATGATTGCACAATTACGTATTAATTGGGACATCATTTATCAAGGGAAGTATTTACACAGCAAGCACCTACTTTCGGAAATTTTCACCATAGTCTGTCCTCAGCATGTCTCCAGTACAAAAGTTCAGCAAGGAAATAACCTCACAGTCATGCAAGTGCTTGAAAGTTAATGAATTTCGTCTGCACAAAAGATGAGTCAGAATAACAATTCATTTCTCGTGAGGGAGGGCCTTTGAGCTGAGATTCTTCAAATGTTGTGTTCCTCCCTACACTTAACACTTTAATCCTATAATAACAGCCTGGAATATACATAAGAATTCCTCGGAACAGCTTGTACTTTTAACAAGTTTTATTCAGCTAAAAATTCTCTTTATTCCTACCCAGCAGAAAAATCAATGAATAATCATATATGAAACCTTAATCAATATCATTGATAATTTAACCTCAAAGATCTACATTATCCTCTCTGACTCTACAATGAAATCTGGTTTTGTTTCCAGGATTCCTTGCTTAATAAAATAATCTAAATGTTGTCAAGTATATTTGCTCTGTCATGTGGTCTTAACATTAGTTTTTGATGTTTCTTTGCTACCCACGGATGTCAAGATTTCTTTAACAGATGGTGGAGTTTCACACTTCCAGTTTCTCAATATAACTGGAGCAGATATCTGGGTAACATGCAGCCATAATTTACTAAAAGTACAGTCACCTTATTGTGTTGTTTTTCTTGAGAAATTTAAAAATATAGACAAATATAAATAACATAGCAAATATCCAGGAACCTACCACCCATCATTGAAGCTATTAACATTTTGACATATTTGATTTAAATCTTTTTTAGAAAGAAAATGCAATAAGCATTATGGACAAAATCAAAGTCCCTTTTGCTCTCTATTCTTAGTTTGAATTATACCCTTCCTTCCCCAAAGGTAGCCGTTATCATGAATTTAATATATATATTTTTAGTCTCTTAAAAATACATATATGTTTGTTTTCAGGAACATAAAAGAGTATTAATTTGTATGAATTTTTATTAATGTAAATGATATATATATTCTGTATCTTTTATATATTTTGGGATCTTTCCATCTATAAATATATATGTTTCCTTTTAGTGACTAAATGGTATTCTATCAAATCAGTATTCCACAATTCTATTATTAATTCACTTAATGGACTATTAGATTGTTCTAATTTTTAACCATTGTAACATGCTTTAACCATTTATGTTTCTTTGTCCACAAGGTCAAGTTTCCCTAGACTGATGCTACTTAAAGGGTAGTCCACAAACTGACTGTTCATCTACAACTTATTACAGTCCATGGAGAGATAAGGATTCTGTAATCAAATAGCATCAACTGTGTCCCAAAGGACACTTTTTAGTTCACCTGACATCTCATAGCAAGTCTTTCTCAGGGGAGGAAGTTACCCTGGTTTACATTCTGATACAAGCTCTTTATCTAATCATGCATGGGGTAGGACTGCTTTAGATCACACACGTGGAAGTGGCATTTCTCAGTCATAGGGTATGTGATATTTCATTTCACTCTGTAATACTAAGCTGCCTTCCACAGCGATTGTCTCTATTTACTCATCCACAGTCTCTGAATCTTTCAATATTTTCTGCATTCTTACCCACTCTTTTTCTGGCATTTGTTTATTATAACTTTATTAGTTTATAATTTGCACACCATATAATTCACCTAAAGTATACAAGCCAATGGTTTTTGGTATATTCATACAGTGGTGCGACAATTAATTTAGAACATTTTTTGTTTGTTTTGAGATGGACTCTCGTACTCTTGCCCAGGCTGGAGTGCAATGGTGCCATCTTGGCTCACTGCAACCTCCACCTCCCAGGCTCAAGCAATTCTCCTGCCTCAGCCTCCTGAGTAGCTGGGATTACAGGTATGTGCCACCACACCCAGCTTATTTTTTGTATTTTTAGTAGAGCTAGTGTTTTGCCATGTTGGCCAGGCTGGTCTTGAATTCCTGAACTCAAGTGATCTGCCCACCTCGGCCTCCCAAAGTGCTGGGATTACAGGCATGAGCCACTGCACCCAGCCCAATTTAGAACATTTTAACGACCATTCCAAAAACTCCCAACATTCAACCTTCCCATCCCTTCAGCCCTAGACCTATCTACTTTTTGTCATTATTGATTTGCCTATTCTGGACATTTCATATACATGGAGTCATACAATATGTAGTCTTTTGTGACTGACGTCTTTTGCTTAGCATGTTTTCAAGATTCATCCATGTTGTAGCATGTGTCAGTACTTTAGTGCTTTTTATGGTCAAATAATATTTCATTGTATGTGTATACCACATTTTGTTTATCTGTTCATTAGTTCAGGAACATTTGGGTCATTTCTACCTTCTCGGCTATTATGAATAATGCTGTTATGAACATTGATGTGCAAGATTTTGTGTGAATGTATGTTTTCATTTCTCTTTGGTATATATCTAGAAATGGAATTGCTGGGTCAAATGATAACTTTGTGTTTAACGTTTTGGAGAAGTGTCAGACTATTTTCCAAAGTGTTTACACCATTTTACATTCCTACAAGGAGTGTGTAAAGGTTGTAACTTCTTCACATCCTCATCAACGCTTGCTACTACCTGGCATTTCGATCATATCCATTCTAGTGGATGTGAAGTAATTTCTCACTGTGGTTTTGATTTATATTTCCCCAATGACTAATCATGTTGAGCATCTTTTCATGTGCTTATTAGCCATTTGTATATCTACTTTGGAAAAATAGCTATTTAGATCCTGTACTCATTCTTTAATTAGGTTGTTTGTCTTTTTAGTATTGAGTTACATAGGTTCTTTATTCTTTATACGAATCCTTTATCAGATGCAGAATTTGTAAATATTTTTCCAATTAATTTTGTCCTATTCATGTTTTTATAATTGTAAAAAGGGTATAATATGTATATGAGACTGATATGAATCTTAAGTGTACAGCTCAATTAATATATAAAAATTTAACATAAACATTGGTGTGTGCATGTAAATGTGTTTGCATGTAAATATATTTATCTCTGTGTATGTATATATAAAGATAATGTGTCTATATCTTGCTAATATATTGCTGAGTTTTATTTTTCTAATACTTGGTTAAGGATTTTGTATCTATATTATGAAGAATATTGGTCTGCAGTTTCCTTTCATCATAAGGTTTTTGTTTTTTGTGCAAGTATGCTGGCCTCATAAAGTGAGTCTTTTTGCTGAAGAATTTGTGAAGGATTGTTTGATTTCTTTTTTAAACGATGAGTAGAATTCAACAGTGAAGTCATCTGGGTCTGATACTTTCCTATGGGAAGGATTTTCATTACAAAGTATTTTTGTATTGGATGCCAGAATTTTACTTAAGAAGGTACTTATGTTACTTGTGGACCACTTGATGATTGTCAGGCTTATTTTTAAGTTTTGTTCAGTAGGCTTAAAATAACCTATATTCTAGGACTGGCTCAGTCCCACCACCAAAGCCAGACCCGTCTGCTGTCTTTATTGAATGTCCTGGGTGTGCAGTGACCTGGCTGGATGGAACTTGAAGTTCTCTAGTCCTCTGTGAGCTCTGAGACTTGCTCAGCTTAAAGCTCCTTGATAATTTGTCAATTCATAGAGTCTCCTACACTTAACAAAACTTAATATTCAGCCTAAAAGGGAACCCTACGCATAATTCTGGAGCCATGTAACACTTTCCTCCCTGTTACGCTCCCGACAAATTTCAGAGGCTTCCTCTTTCCCACATTCTCATCTCTGTTGCCTCATCTCACAGAGAACACCACACTCTCCTCTGGGACCCCCTCCTTGCACCATTCTCTAGTAAGTCTCTCTAAGAAAAGAGCTGCGTCCCTCCTCATTCCTTCTCCTCATCTCAGAGATCACAGACCTGTGCTTCCTGCTGTCCAGCATCTGAACATAACTACCTCAACCTTTAGTCTGGCTTTCGATTTGTTTATGATGAGAAGGTAAGTTCACATCCAGGTACCTATCATGCCAGAGCAAGAAATCTGCACATAAAATCCAAATTACTATGAATACCAGCCTTCATCCAACTAGCCAAGAGAAGCCCATTCTTTCTTTTCTTGCATCCCCTTTCTGTCATCGTTTGGGGCTTTTACTCAGGCCAAGTGACCAGTACTGATTTCTGTCACCCGAGATAAGAAGAAGAGACATGCCCCATGCCTGGAAGACTATGGCTCTACCCAGGGCTGTCTGCTCTCCCGGGGATTGCCCCATCATGTCCCCATCATAACAGGAGTCGGCCGGGCATAGTGGCTCATACCTGTAATCCCAGCACTTTGGGAGGCTGAGGTGGGTGGATCACCTGAGGTCAGGAGTTTGAGACCAGCGTGGTCAATATGGTGAAACCCCATCTCTACTAAAAAAAAAAAAAAAAAAAAAAAAATACAAAAAATTAGCTGGGTGTGGTGGTGCATGCCTGTAATCCCAGCTACTTGGGAGGTTGAGGCAGGAGAATCGCTTGGACCCAAAAGGCGGAAGTTGCAGTGAGCCGAGATTGTACCACTGCCCTCCAGCCTGGGTAACAGAGCGAGACTCTGTCTCAAAAAAAAAAAACAAAAACAACAACAACAATAAAAAACACGAGTTGGCATCAGGGCATCAGGGGCTTATCTCACACCTGGCATGGAGTTCTTCACTGTTTTTACCACCCCTGTCTCAGTACCACAAAATTATCGTTAGTAATAATCACGAAGTAAAATGAATATATTTCACATTTGAACGAAAACATTCATTTACCAAATAAAAATATAACCACTTTCAGTGAGCTCTTTGTTTCACAGGTTTTAAAAAAATTATACAGATTTAGGGGGAACAAGTGCAGTTTTATTACATGGATATATTGCATAACAGTGAATTATGTGCTTTTAGTGTAATCATCACCCAAAGAGCACATATTGTATGCATTAGGTAATTTCTCATGCCTCATCTGCCCCTACTCTTCCACCTTTCTGAATCTCCAAAGTCTATTATTTTACCCTCTATGTTCATGTGTACACATTATTTAGCTCCCACCTATAAGTGAGAACATGCCATATTTGACCTTCTGTTTCTGATTTATTTCCCTTAAGATAATGGCCTCCAGTTTCATCCATGTTGCTGCAAAAGATATGATTTCATTATTTTCTAGGGATGAGTAGTATTCTGTATTCCATGTTGTGTGTGTATATATATATGTGTGTGTGTGTCTATATATATATGTATATATCTCATATTATATTTTCTTTATCCAATTATTTATTGATGGGAACTTAGGTTGATTCCGCATCTTTGCTATTGTGAATACTGCATTAATAAACATGTGAGTACAAGTATCTTCTTGTTATAATAATTTCTCTTCCTTTGGGTAGATACCCAGGAGTAGGATTGCTGAATTGAATAGCAGTTCTAATTTTAGTTCTTTGATAAATCTCCATACTGTTTTCCATAGAGGTTGTACTAATTTACTTTACCACCAGGAGTACATAGCATTTCCTTTTCTCCCCATTCTCGACAGCATCTGTTATTTTTTGACTTTTTTATAATATCCATTCTGTGTGGTGTAAGATAGTATCTCATCATGGTTTTGGTTTGCATTTCTCTGATGATTAGTGATGTTGAGCATTTTTTCATATGCTTTTCATTTGACCATTTATATATCTTTGCAAAATGTCTGCTCATATCTTTTGTGTACTGTTTAATGGGTTTTGTTATTTTTGTTGTTATTGAGCTGTTTAAGTTTCTTTTTTTTTATTATTATACTGTAAGTTCTAGGCTACATGTGTGCAACATGCAGGTTTGTTACATATGTATACATGTGCCATGTTGGTGTGCTGCACCCATTAACTTATCATTTACATTAGGTATATCTCCTAATGCTATTTCTCCCCACTCCACCCACCTCACAACAGGCCCCCATGTGTGATGTCCCCCTTCCTGTGTCCAAGTGATCTCATTGTTCAATTCCCACCTATGAGTGAGAACATGCGATGTTTGCTTTTTTGTCCTTGCAATAGTTTGCTGAGAATGATGGTTTCCAGCTTCATCCATGTCCCTACAAAGGACATGAACTCGCCATTTTTTATGGCTGCATAGTATTCCATGGTGTATATGTGCCACATTTTCTTAATCCAGTCTATCATTGTTGGACATTTGGGTTGGTTCCAGGTCTTTGCTATTGTGAATAGTGCCACAATAAACATACGTGTACATGTGTCTTTATAGCAGCGTGATTTATAATCCTTTGGGTATACACCCAGTAATGGGATGGCTGGGTCAAATGGCATTTCTAGTTCTAGATCCCTGAGGAATCACCACACTGTCTTCCACAATGGTTGAACCAGTTGACAGTCCCACCAACAGTGTAAAAGTGTTCCTATTTCTCCACATCCTCTCCAACACCTGTTGTTTGCTGACTTTTTAATGATCGCCATTCTAACTGGTGTGAGATGGTATCTCATTGTGGTTTTGATTCGCATTTCTCTGATGGCCAGTGATGATGAGCATTTTGTCATGTGTCTGTCGGCTGCATAAATGTCTTCTTTTGAGAATTGTCTGTTCATATCCTTCACCCACTTGTTAATGGGGTTGTCTGTTTTTTTTCTTGTAAATTTGTTTGAGTTCTTTGTAGATTCTGGATATTAGCCCTTTGTCAGATGAGTAGGTTGCAAAAATTTTCTCCCATTCTGTAGGTTGCCTGTTCACTCTGATGGTAGTTTCTATTGCTGTGCAGAAGCTCTTTAGTTTAATTAGATCCCATTTGTCAATTTTGGCTTTTGTTGCCATTGCTTTTGGTGTTTTAGTCAAGAAGTCCTTGCCCACACCTATGTCCTGAATGGTAATGCCTAGGTTTTCTTCTAGGGTTTTTATGGTTTTAGGTCTAACATTTAAGTCTTTAATCCATCTTGAATTAATTTTTGTATAAGGTGTAAGGAAGGGATCCAGTTTCAGCTTTCTACATATGGCTAGCCAGTTTTCCCAGCACCATTTGTTAAATAGGGAATCCTTTCCCCATTTCTTCTTTTTGTCAGGTTTGTCAAAGATCAGATAGTTGTAGATAGGTGGTATTATTTCCGAGGGCTCTGTTCTGTTCCATTGGTCTATATCTCTGTTTTGGTACCAGTACCATGCTATTTTGGTTACTGTAGCCCTGTAGTATAGTTTGAAGTCAGGTAGCATGATGCCTCCAGCTTTGTTCTTTTGGCTTAGGATTGACTTGGCGATACGGGCTCTGTTTTGGTTCCATATGAACTTTAAAGTAGTTTTTCCAATTCTGTGAAGAAAGTCATTGGTAGCTTGATGGGGATGGCATTGAATCTATAAATTACCTATGGTACTATGGCCATTTTCACAATATTGATTCTTCCTATCCATGAGCATGGAATGTTCTTCCATTTGTTTTTATCCTCTTTTATTTCATTGAGCAGTGGTTTGTAGTTCTCCTTGAAGAGGTCCTTCACATCCCTTGTAAGTTGGATTCCTAGGTATTTTATTCTCTTTGAAGCAATTGTGAATGGGAGTTCACTTATGATTTGGCTCTCTGTCTGTTATTGGTGTATAAGAATGCTTGTGATTTTTGCACATTGATTTTGTATCCTGAGACTTTACTGAAGTTGCTTATCAGCTTAAGGAGATTTTGGGCTGAGACGATGGGGTTTTCTAGATATACAATCATGTCATCTGCAAACAGGGACAATTTGACTTCCTCTTTTCCTGATTGAATACCCTTTATTTCTTTCTCCTGCCTGATTGCCCTGGCCAGAACTTCCAACACTGTGTTGAATAGGAGTGGTGAGAGAGGGCATCCCTGTCTTGTGCCAGTTTTCAAAGGGAATACTTCCAGTTTTTGCCCCATTCAGTGTGATAGTGGCTGTGGGTTTGTCATAAATAGCTCTTATTATTTTGAGATACATCCCATCAATACCTAATTTATTGAGAGTTTTTAGCATGAAGGGCTGTTGGATTTTGTCCAAGGCCTTTTCTGCATCTATTGAGATAATCATGTGGTTTTTGTCATTGGTTCTGTTTATAAGCGGGATTACATTTATTGATTTGCATATGTTGAACCAGCCTTGCATCCCAGGGATGAAGCCCACTTGATCATGCTGGATAAGCTTTCTGATGTGCTGCTGGATTTGGTTTGCCAGTATTTTACTGAGGATTTTTGCATCGATGTTCATCAGGGATATTGGTCTAAAATTCTCTTTTTTTGTTGTGTCTCTGCCAGGCTTTGGTATCAGGATGATGCTGGCCTCATAAAATGAGTTAGGGAGGATTCCCTCTTTTTCTATTGATTAGAATAGTTTCAGAAGGAATGGTACCAGCTCCTCCTTGTACCTCTGGTAAAATTCACCTGTGAATCTGTCTGGTCTTGGACATTTTTTGGTTGGTAAGCTGTTAATTATTGCCTCAATTTCAGAGCCTGTTATTGGTGTATTCAGGGATTCAACTTCTTCCTGGTTTAGTCTTGGGAGACTGTATGTGTCAAGGAATTTATCCATTTCTTCTAGATTTTCTAGTTTATTTGCATAGAGGTGTTTGTAGTATTCTCTGATGGTAGTTTGTATTCCTGTGGGATCAGTGGTGATATCCCCTTTATCATTTTTGATTGCATCTATTTGATTCTTCTCTCTTTTCTTTTTTATTAGTCTTGCTAGCGGTCTATCAATTTTGTTGTTCTTTTCAAAAAACCAACTCCTGGATTCATTGATTTTTTGAAGGGTTTTTTGTGTCTCTATTTCCTTCAGTTCTGCTCTGATGTTAGTTATTTCTTGCCTTCTGCTAGCTTTTGAATGTGTTTGCTCTTGCTTTTCTAGTTCTTTTAATTGTGATGTTAGGGTGTCAATTTTAGATCTTTCCTGCTTTCTCTTGTGGGCATTTAGTGCTATAAATTTCCTTCTACACACTGCTTTAAATGTGTCTCAGAGATTCTTGTATGTTGTGTCTTTGTTCTCATTGGTTTCAAAGAACATCTTTATTTCTGCCTTCATTTCATTACATACCCAGTAGTCATTCAGGAGCAGGTTGTTCAGTTTGCATGTAGTTGAGCAGTTTTGAGTGAGTTTCTTAATCCTGAGTTCTAGTTTGATTGCACTGTGGTCTGAGAGACAGTTTGTTATCATTTCTGTTGTTTTACATTTGCTGAGGAGAGCTTTACTTCCAACTATGTGGTCAATTTTGGAATAAGTGTGGTGTGGTGCTGAGAAGAACGTATATTCTGTTGATTTGGGATGGAGACTTCTGTAGATGTCTATTGGGTCTGCTTGGTGCAGAGGTGAGTTCAATTCCTGGATATCCTTGCTAACTTTCTGTCTTGTTGATCTGTCTAATGTTGACAGTGGGGTGTTAAAGTCTCCCATTATTATTGTGTGGGAGTCTAAGTCTCTTTGTAGGTCTCTAAGGACTTGCTTTATGAATTTGGGTGCTCCTTATTGGGTGCATATATATTTAAGATAGTTAGTTCTTCTTGTTGAATTGATCCCTTTACCATTATGTAATGGCCTTCTTTGTCTCTTTTGATTTTTGTTAAAGTCTGTTTTATCAGAGATTAGGATTGCAACCCCTGCCTTTTTTTGTTTTCCATTTGCTTGGCAGATCTTCCTCCATCCCTTTATTTTGAGGCTATGTGTGTCTCTGCACATGAGATGGGTTTCCTGAATACAGCACACTGATGGGTCTTGACTCTATCTAATTTGCCAGTCTGTGTCTTTTAATTGGAGCATTTAGCCCATTTACATTTAAGGTTAATATTGTTATGTGTGAATTTGATCCTGTCATTATGCTGTTAGCTGGTTATTTTGCTCATTAGTTGATGCAGTTTCTTCCTAGCCTTGATGGTCTTTACAATTTAGCATGTTTTTGCAGTGGCTGGTACCGATTTTTCCTTTCCATGTTTAGTGCTTCCTTCAGGAGCTCTTGTAGGGCAGGCCTGGTGGTGACAAAATCTCTCAGCATTTGTTTGTCTGTAAAGTATTTTATTTCTCCTTCACTTATGAAGCTTAGTTTGGCTGGATATGAAATTCTGGGTTGAAAATTCTTTTCTTTAAGAATATTGAATATTGGCCCCCAATGTCTTCTGGTTTGTAGAGTTTCTGCCAAGAGATCAGCTGTTAGTCTGATGGGCTTCCCTTTGTAGGTAACCCGACCTTTCTCTCTGGCTGCCCTTAACATTTTTTCCTTCATTTCAACTTTGGTGAATCTGACAATTATGTGTCTTGGAGTTGCTCTTCTTGAGGAGTATCTTTGTGGTGTTCTCTGTATTTCCTGAATTTGAATGTTGGCCTGCCTTGCTAGATTGGGAAAGTTCTCCTGGATAATATCCTGCAGAGTGTTTTCCAACTTGGTTCCATTCTCCCCGTCACTTTCAGGTACACCAGTCAGACGTAGATTTGGTCTTTTCACATAGTCCCATATTTCTTGGAGGCTTTGTTCGTTTCTTTTTATTCTTTTTTCTCTAAACTTCTCTTCTCGCTTCATTTCATTCATTTGATCTTCCATCACTGATACCCTTTCTTCCAGTTGGTCGACTCAGCTACTGAAGCTTGTGCATTCGTCATGTAGTTCTCGTGCCATGGTTTTCAGCTCCATCAGGTCCTTTAAGGACTTCTCTGCATTGGGTATTCAGTTAGCCATTAGTTTAATCTTTTTTCAAGGTTTTTAACTTCTTTGCCATGGGTTCGAACTTCCTCCTTTAGCTCAGAGAAGTTTGATCATCTGAAGACTTCTTCTCTCAACTCGTCAAAGTCATTCTCTGTCCAGCTTTGTTCTGTTGCTGATGAGGAGCTGCATTCCTTTGGAGGAGGAGAGGCGCTCTGATTTTTAGAATTTTCAGTTTTTCTGCTCTGTTTTTTCCCCATCTTTGTGGTTTTATCTACCTTTGGTCTTTGATGATGGTGACATACAGATGGGGTTTTGGTGTGGATGTCCTTTCTGTTTGTTAGTTTTCCTTCTAACAGTCAGGACCCTCAGCTGCAGGTCTGTTGGAGTTTGCTGGAGGTCCACTCCAGACCCTGTTTGCCTGGATATCAGCAGCAGAGGCTGCTGAACAGCAAATATTGGTGAACAGCAAATGTTGCTGCCTGATCGTTCCTCTGGAAGTTTCATCTCAGAGGGGTACCCAGCCATGTGAGGTGTCAGTCTGCCGCTATTTGGGGATGCCTCCCAGTTAGGCTACTCAGGGGTCAGGGACCCACTTGAGGAGGCAGTCTGTCCATTCTCAGATCTCAAGCTCTGTGCTGGGAGAACCACTACTCTCTTCCAAGCTATCAGACAGGGACATTTAAGTCTGCAGAGGTTTCTGCTGCCTTTTGTTCAGCTATGCCGTGCCCCCAGAGGTGGAGTCTACAGAGGCAGGCAGGTCCCCTTGAGCTGCGGTGGGCTCCACCCAGTTCGAGCTTCCAGGCGGCTTTGTTTACCTGCTCAAGCCTCAGCAATGGCGGGTGCCCCTCCCCAGCCTCGCTGCTGTGTTGCCGTTAGATCTCAGACTGCTGTGCTAGCAATGAGCAAGGTTCCGTGGGCGTAGGACCCTCCGAGCCAGGCGCGGGATATAATCTCCTGGTGTGCCATTTGCTCAGCTGGAAATGCAGAAATCACCCGTCTTCTGCGTCGCTCACACTGAGAGCTATAGACTGGAGCTGTTCCTATTCGGCCATCTTGGAACCGCCCCCCCTTGAATTTCTTTTAGGTTCTGGATATTAGTCCTTTGTCAGAGGTATGATTTGCAAGTATTTTCCCCCATTCTGTGGGCTGTCTGTTCACTGTGTTATTTCTTTTGCTGTGCAGAAGCTTTTTAGTTGAGTTAAATTTGTCCATTTTTGTTTTTGCTGCATTTGCCTTTGTGCTGTTAGTCATGAATTCTTTGCATAGACCATTGGCTAGAATTGTTTTTCCTAGGTTTCCTTCTACAATTTTTTATAATTTTAGGTCTTACATTTAATTCTTTAATGAATCTTGAATTAATTTTTGTATACAGTGAGAGATAAGTGTACAGTTTTATTCTTCTACATATGGCTATCCAAATTTTAAATCCAAATAAAAAGTCCAAGAAATCACATGGATTGATAGAATTGGAATAACATAAATTTCCTTTGTTATTATAATCATTGTACCATCATTGTTTATTTCTAACTTGTAGCTTAAACACAGAATGTGTGGTGCCATTGAGGTTGGTGACACAAACAGCTCCTGAAGCAAACTCAAACTTTTCCAAACCAGTACAGCATTACTCTAGAAAAGAATCCCATGGGGCGGATGGATCACATGAGGTCAGGAGTTCGAGACCAGTGTGGGCAACATGGTAAAACCCCGTCTCTACTAAAAATACAAAAATTAGCCCAGCGTGGTGGTGCATGCCTGTAATCCCAGCTACTCAGGAAGCTGAAGCAGGAGAATCTCTTGAATCCAGGAGGCAGAGGTTGTAGTGAGCTGAGATTGCGCCATTGCACTTCAGGCTGGGCAACAAGAGCGAAACTCTGTCTCAAAAAATAAATAAATAAAAAAGAAAAGAATCCCATGTAGCTAATTCTGCAGATGTTGAGGGCTGACTGTATAACTGAGAGATCTCTGAAATTAACTTCATTTAAAGCACAACATTTATTAAAGAATAGGTAATGAAATTGTGGCTACCAGGGGCTGGGGAAATGGGAAAATGTTGGTCAAAGTGTACGAAGTTTTAGTTGGACTAGAGGAATGAGTTCTGGAGATCTGTTATGTAGCATGGCAACTATAATTAGTAATAATGTATAGTATACTTGAAAATTGCTAAGAGAGTAGATTTTAAATGTTTTCATCACAAAAATAGTAAGTTTGTGAGGTGATGGATATGTTCATTAGCTTGATTCAAACATTCTGTATTTAATACATATATCAAACCATCACATTGCCCACCATAAGTATATGCACTTTGTCATCTGTGAATTCACATAAACAAATAAATACAATTTTTGAAATCTTGTTTAAAAATGTAAACCTGGAAGGAACTGATTTTTTTCACAAAGGAGCATTTTATCACTGACATTGTTTGAAACTACAGACTCATGGTGATAACATAAAGCAGACTAATTCTTGGCTGTCTTTACTGTTGTTTCCAAAACTGTCCACAGGCAATGCATTCCTTATTACCTATACTGTGGTTGGATTTCTTCCACTGCCTTACCCTTGTTATGCCATCTTAGCAACCCATGGCAGTAGCCTCTCTTGAAGAAGGCTGGTGATAGTTAAGACACCACAATTTGAACCCAAGCAGTCCAATTTAGTTTCTGTCCATCCCTGGGACCTCTTTAGTACCCCTGGGCCTCTATTTTCCTCAGTCTAGTAGAGGTTAATCAGGGTGTCAGAGACAGGGGAGGAGAACATCTCCATGGCTTCCATGCAAAAGTATGCTAGGCTCTCAATGTCCACACAGCTCCTCTGTCACCCCAACCCCCACATCCACACCCACATGGCTGGATTTGAAAGGGTGTGGCCACCTGAAAAGATTTTACTTATCATTGTTGCGTCTATATTCAAAGCGATTGATATATCTTTTTTTTGGTAGTTAATTGTCTTGGTTTGGTATCAACGATATGTTGTAGAACAGGTTGGAAATTTTCTACCTCTCTGTTCTTTCAAACAAAGTAAATACAGCTCCTTGAAGTTGTTACAGATTTCACCAATAAAATTCTCTGGACTGGAACCTTTGGGTGGGGTAATATTTGACTTGATTTTTTTAATTATATAAAATTAAATTTACTTTCTGTAAAAATTACATATGACACATAAATAATTTAATTAATACAGAAAAGGCAAAGATGAGAAAGATGAAAGTAAAATACTCAAATCCCATCACACGTGAATAATCATTAACACTCACACTTTTGTAAAAACCAAATAATGTATTTTTCAATAAAAGGATTAAACGTAACTTATCCAAATTTAATAGAAGAAAAATAAACTGAAGTAAAACCAGTGAGATCACTTCATCCTCACATAAATGTTTCTTCACTCCATAAGATATTTCCCAACAAAAGATTCTTCTATAGTCTTCCACATTCTTTTGTGGTTCAGAGCATGATAATTGGGTTTTCATGCTACGTGTGAGATGAACCTCCCTCAAACCTTGTTAAGATGTCAGCACATTACCAATCTGACATGAAGATACCAGGGAAGATACCGAATCAAACACTCAGTGTAGAATCATTACATCTCATTAAAAACACAATATGATTTTAGGTAGTGTCAAGTGCTTACCTTCAGGGCTAGATGAATGCATTAGCAATTTCATTCTTCTTCCTATTTCAAGTATTTGTATTCTGTAACCATAATTCCCAAAGTTGTTTAGAATTTGTTTTATGTATAAATCAGTTCAAGGCTCACCACCAGTGCGGAGCCTTCATTTCTAAGCTCTTTATTTAATTTCTCTAAGTTTTTGTCATCAAGGAATTTGCTGAAGAGGGCTCACACTGTATTTCATGGGCAAGCCTGAAAGTTTTCTAAATCTTTGAAAGCAGGGCTGACTTTGTTAGTGTACAGCCCATGCAACAACACAGAATCTCACGCTGAGACAAGAAGTACGCCATGCTTGGGCTAATTCATGTTCTGCTGTCATCATTTTGAAATTCTTAATATATTTTGTATCTAGGGGTACCTCGTTTTAATTTTGCTTTGGGCCCCACTAACTATGTAGCTGGTTTTGATGGAAAGACATTTGTTTTGACACGGTAGCTCTCAGTCACTCTCTCCTTCAGAACATAGTAGCAAATGCCTTCTAATAATTGACATCACCATAGAGAAGTTGGAGGGCTGCCTAATGGCTTTCTCTATTTAGGCTATTTGATATTGAAGCTTGGATGCCTGAAGAAATCCTTGTTTACCTTTGAAGCGCAACCACTAAACCAGAATATTTCTCTGTGTTAAGCCTCCTACATTGCAGAGTTTGGGGACCACAATGTGCCCCTGCTTCAATCTGCAGATTTGTTTCAGGGAATTATTCTTGTGTAATATATTTAGGTATTTTTTTCCGACAGTTGAGAGGCCGACCCACACCTCCGTATGTTCTTGATTAAGCTGCTCTCCCCTTAGACCTCAAACTTCTATCCACAACAGCCAAGGGGAGGCTCAAACCCTCTCCCTCCAGGAGCAAGGAGAGAAGTCTCTTGAAAAAGCGAAATGAAACCCTGACCCCAAATCCCTCTCCAACTAATTTATGGTAAAATTCCTTGAAAAAGCTGTCTATTATTACTGATCCCAGCTTTGGAGCGGTGGTGGCTTCCTGCTGCTGCTAATCTCTTGGCTCAACAAAACCCATCTGTCATTGCAACTCTTCTCTCACACGTGGAACCAATTTCTTGCACTCTATCCCCCCAACCCTGTGTTAAATAATTAAAGTGGTTTTCCTTTCTTTGGGTGACTCCTGACTGATGGACACGTAGGAGACTATTTTAGTAACAGCCATTAGATTGTGTTTATTATTCTTATTATTTAAATACTGTATATCTTTTCTGATTTTTTTTTTTTGTCTGCCTGGTCTATCAGTTGCTCGAGAGCTGAAGTTTCCCATCGTATTGACAGTTTTGCCAACTTTTCCTTATAGATCTATAATTTTAAAAATATTTTACTATGGTTCATTAGTATATGCTATTCAAGGAATATAAGATTAAAATGGTTACACGTTTCAAGTTGGAGCTCAAATCAATTTCTGCTCAAAGAATTGCATGAGCCTTTCCAGGCTTCAGCGGCCCGAAGGCTCCAGTGGGGAAAAGTGCGGTTTTAGTCTGCACATTTCTCTTCTGTGTGTAATATTTTTCTTTCTCTGGTTTCTACACCCTTCTGATCCAGTCTGCTTTTTCTTCCAAACATTGCTCAAAGTTTCTGGTTCTCTACTTTTGCACTTTTCCCCAGCAAGGTGATGGATATAGTCTTTCTCATAGTGTGTGTGTGTGTGTGTGTGTGTGTGTATTTGATGCACACTTACAGATATTTCCATTTCAGTGGAATGAATAAAGCAACTCTATAGGGTTTTCCTTTCTGGGACTGTTTTTGTGGTATTGAAATCATCAGTTTAAAAGCATTTACTGCTAAAATAATCAGGGCTTAACTTTGGAGAAGTTAATTATTCAATAACAGTTTTAGTTTTTTAATAGTTATTATTTCTATTGAGAGAAATAGACTTCTATTCTTTCTCTCAAGTCATTTTGATAATATATCTATTCTATAAAAGTGAACTTTTATCGAGACTTTCAAATCTGCTAGCGTTATTTTATTCTAATTCTGATTTAATTTTTAAAATGTAAAACTCCTTAGTTTAATTTCTTTATGTATTCTTCTGCATAACTAAGGAGAGTCAGTGGCTTATTAACTTCATTGCCACTTTTATTCTTTTATAAATAAATAATTTTAAATTAAATTTTATAAAATATATTTTAAAATACAAGATGCATAAAGAAAAACTAACACCCCTCCCTCATTTTACCCTGTATTTCCCTGAGATCATCCTAACAGATTAGTGTTACTGCATTTCTCTCATCTTCTGCAAGCCTGTGTGAACACAAACACACACACACAGGTTTTTGTTGTTTGCTGTTTGTTTTTTGTACAATATACACATTATTCTTTAACTTCCAGTTTTCAATCTTGAGGTATATTGGGCACCCCTTCAAGTTAGGATGCATAAATTTCCTTTACTCTTTTTAATAGCTGCATAGTATTCTATTGTGTGGACATATCCTAAAACATTCAGTCTCTCTACTATTGAGGGACATTAGAATTTCCATTTTTGAAATTGGTGGAAATTATGTTAAGTGAAGTAAACCAGGAACAGAAAGTTAAACACCACATGTTCTCACTCATATGTGGAAGCTAAAAAAAGTTGATCTCATAGAAATAAAAAGTGGAGCAGAGGATATGAGAGGCTGGGACTGATAGGAGGAAGGGAGGGACAGGGAGAGACTTGTTAAAGGATACAAAATTACAGCCAAATGGGAGGAATAGTTCTAGTGTTGTATAGCACTGCAGGACAACAATTTTAACAATAATATTATATTAATAGTTTCAAATAGCTAGGAGGAGGATATTGAATGTTCCTAAAACAAAAAAATGATAAATTTTTGAGATGATGGATATGTTAATTACTCTGGTCTCATTATTATCTATTACAAGTATCAAAACACCACTATGTACCTCACAAACATGAACAATTATTATTTGTCAATTAAAAAATAAAATTTAAAAAAGAATGTTTATTTTTGAATACTACAAGCAATTCTGCAATAGAGTTTTTTTTTCTGTGTGATTGTAAATCTGTATTATAGATTCTCTCTAGAACATTCCTAGGAGTGTGCATTTTTCACATTAATATTTTTTACCAGATTATTTTAGTAGCAATTTAAACTTTCTCCAGCAGTGTAAAATAATGACCATTTCCTCATATCTCCTTCAGCAGTGAATAGTATCAGTAATTTTTAATTGGTACTAATCTTCTAAGTGGAAAGGTTATCTAAGTATTTTAATATGCAGTTATGTGGATACTAATGATATTGACCTTTTACAATGTATTAGTAGGATCCGTCACATTTCCTTCTTTATCAATGTCCTGGTCACATCCATTCATTCCTTGGATTGTTTGTGTATTGTAGGCACTCTATATTTGGCAGATTAACCCACCGTGTGGGTCATTTATTCATCTGATTTAGAGCCATCGAGAGCCTACTACTTACCAGGCACTTTTGAAGGTAGGGAATGCAGTGGTAAACAAAGCACAGTATATGTTCTCCTGAAGCCTACATTCTACTGGGAGAGGCAAGGAACAAGTAATCTAAAGTCATATAATTTCAGGTAATGTCAAGCAGTGTGGGGAAACATCATGATAGATGGAAAATGACAGGGGTGAAGGGTTTCAAATATGGTTTGAGTAAACCTTAAAACACTTGAAAAAGTTTCCAAATGACATGAAGAAAAAGTCATGGTAAAACCTGAGGATGGTGTATTCCAGGCAAAGGAAGTACACATGCTAAGAGACAAGCTTGACTTGTTTGGAGGACAGCAAGAAAGTCCATGTAGCTGAAATGCAGTGTTGAAAGTGAGCTTGCGGAGGAAAAGGCTGGGAGCTTGAGGAAAGCCAGGTCATTTAGGGACTTAGAGGCATGGGGAAGAGATTACGTTTTATTTTAAGTGAGATGGTATTATACTGGAGGCTTACAACTTGGGGGAAACCATGGTCTGATTTATGTTTTCTTTTGTTTTATCATATTGGTCATTTATGGAGAATAAAATGGAGGAAGTCAAGAGTGTGATGGGGAATGTAGTTACAAGGCCATTGTAGTAATCTAGGAGCAAGATTATGGCAGTTCAATGATGAGAACAGTGTAAGGAACAAGGACAAATGGGTGTCTAGGGAATGTATTCTTTTTTTTTTTTTTTTTTTTTTTAAACAGAGTCTCACTCTGTCACCCAGGCTGGAGTGCGATGAAGTGATCTGAATTCACTACAAGCCCTGCCTCCCAGGTTCATGCCATTCTCCTGCCTCAGCCTCCCGAGTAGCTGGGACTACAGGCACCTGCCACCATGCCTGGCTAATTTTTTGTATTTTTAGTAGAGACGGAGTTTCACTGTGTTAGCCAGGATGGTCTCGATCTCCTGACCTCATGATCCGCCAGCCTCGGTCTCCCAAAGTGCTAGGATTACAGGCTTGAGCCACGGCACCTGGCCCTAGGGAATGTATTTTGAAAATAATGCAAAGCAGCTTTTTCAGTGGCTGGATGTAGAATGTGAGGTTTCAGCAGGAATTAAGGGTGATTCTCAGGTTTTTGGCTTAAACAAATCTTGGTGCTATTAATATTTACCTATCTTAGTCCATTTGTGTTGCTATCAAAGAATACATGAGGCTGGGTAATTTATAAAGAAAAGAGGTTTATTTGGCTCATTGTTCTGCAGGCTGTACAAGCATGGCCCCAGCATCTGCTTCTGGTGAGGCCTCAGGAAGCTTCTACTCATGGTGGAAAAGGAAGGGGAGCCTGCATGCAAAGATTGAATGGTGAGAGACAGGCGGAGGGGGTGCCAGGCCCTTTTCAACAACCAACAACCAGTTCTATTGGGAACTAAGAGCAAGAGCTCACTCATTATCACAAGGACAGCACCAAGCTATTACGAAGGATCTGCCCCCAAGAGCCAAATGCCTTCACTAGGCCCCTCCTCCAACACCGGAGACCAATTCAACATGAGACTTGGTGGAGCCAAATAAACCATACCAAACCATAACATTAGCAAAACAAGTATTGCTAGAGTGGGGATGGGGAATAGTTTTGAGAATGAAAATCAAAGGTCCTTGATTGGACATGTTGAGATGGAGATGCCTATTAAACAACCACAGGAAGGTACTGGTTGGTGTTGGAAAGGTAAGTTTGACTGTCAGAGGAGCAGTTCAGATGGAGATGTTAAATTGTGAATCTTCAGAGTGTAAGTGACCTTTGGTGGCATGGGATCCCATGGAATCACCAAGGGGGCATCTGGAGATATAAAAAGAGCTAAGAAATGAACTCTAGGGTACTCCAAAATTTAGAGGGAGAAGAGAGGAGGAAATTGGGCTGGAAAGCAAGAATCAGTGAGTGAGGTAGAAAAGAAAGCGGGAGAGTGTAGCATTGTAGATAAAATTCAAATACTTGGAGATATTTCAAGGATGATGGTGCAGTCAACTCTGTTAAATCCAATATCTGTTTAAAATATATTTTCTGGTCCACTGTTCATCTTCTGACTCTCTTTAGAATTTATTTCATAATAATAAGATTTTTTAATATTCAAAATTTTTTTTACTTTATGGTTTTTGAGTTTCCTAATCTGTGTAAGAAGTTCTTCTCCAGCCAAGGATATATAAATACATACTTTCTTCAAATATTTTTATTGATTTTATTTTTACATGAAAATATTACATCATCGTGGATGTTTTTTGTAGATGGTGTGAAATAGGGGTCTGGTTTTGTTTCTTTTAGATGGCGAGCCAATTATGCTAGCACCAGCATTAGAGTGTCTTTTCCCCAAGAAATTGAAATATGTTCTTTGTCATCTGTCAAATTTATACATTTTTCTGGATCTATTTCTGGATACTCTATTCCACTAAATGGTTTGCCCTGTTTATGATGACTCTAGAGTAACAATTATTATTTGCCCATCTTGGGTCAGGTGTCCATTCCTGGTCTAATCAACTCTGGCCAGGAAAAGTGGCATGATATGGCTTCACATCTCTCAGCTGTAGACACAAATGATCTGAGAAAAATGTGAGCAGAGCAGACAAATTGATCAGTGTTTTCACATACTCCAGCAAAAATTTTCCTCTCATAAGTATGAAAGAGTGTAAGGGCCACCATATTTATAAAATCTCTCTAAGTATCATTACAGATGCAATGTTTCAATTCATTTAATCATACAATTCTAATCTCTGGTAACAATCAGTGAAAAACAGAAAATACTCATATATGTCAAACAATCCTTTAGTTTTTGTACCCTTTCAATCCTCTTTGAATTCTGAAATTTATTTTCAACCCACAGAAGATAAATAGTACATAAGATTTTGTGGTTTTAAACAGAAGTATCTTTTGAGATTACATTTCTATTAATTCCTGTTGTGTTGCTCTGTAGCTGATTCATATTACCCTTGGAAAGCTAGTTTCATGACCCGGAGGAAATTCACCGTCACCACTACCAGTAAACCCAAGCAATTCTCGACCTTTCTTTAAGTGGGATGGAAAGAAATAATAAAATCATGCAAGATAAACTTGTAGTTCAAAATCTAAATGGCGCTAAAACTAGCACGAGTCACACGCATAACTGAGCCATAGTGGTGTTAAAATCATCACCTACCCACGTAAATTCAGGGTAGCACAGAAATAGGACATAGTTGATCTTCATTATTCATAGATTCCTTATTTGCTAATTTACCTACTTGCTAAAATGTATTTGTGACCCCAAAATCAATACTCGCAGCTCTTTTCCAGTCATCTGTAGACGTGCCCATAGGGGCAAAAATCCGAGTCTCTCGCTGCTCATTTGCCAGATGAGGTGGAAACGGGGTGACCCTATCTTCTAGCTTCAGCTCTCAGACAGCCAACAGGTGTCCTTGCATAGCCTGTGCAGTGCTTTTTTTTTTTTTTTTTTTTCATTTTTTGCTTTCTGTTGGTGATTTCACTCCTCAAAATGGTCCTCAAAGCATATTGTGGAAGTGCTGTCCAGTGTTTCTGAGTACAGGAAGGCTGTGATATGCCTTCCAGAGAAAATACATGTGTTAGATAGGACATGAGTTATAGGGCTGTTGGGTATAAGTTTAATGTTAATGAATTAATATATAGTAAATGGATGCCTTTAAACAAAAATGCAGATAAAATAAACTTATGTATTGATCAATGAATGAAAATGTGACCCAAGGCTCACAGGAACTTAACCCTGTGTTCTTCCTAGGAGCAATGATTCAATATTTGCTAAATCAGTGTTTACAGCAACTTTATAAAACATAGCTAACGTGAATAACAAGAATCAACTGTATTTCAGACAGGTGCACTTTTTGAGAACAAATGCTGGACACTCACACCATTTTTAGCAGTGTTCACACAAAATAGAGTAAGGTCTGGCTAGTTACTTTCTTTTAAAATCCCACACACAAAACCCAACTGATGACCAAGTTGATGCTTTAATATTAGCTAAGAACCATCATTGCCTCCTTCTTACCGAGCCAATCCTGAAAGGAGAATATTGGGCTATTCGAGGCACATTTCCAATGGAAACTGTAATAGCAGTTGGCTTAGAATTTGGAAGGTGTTAAAGATACCTTTTTATGTTTGTTTTTAATAGCCATTCAAAGTGGGTCTATTTCATGAGTTATTCTACCATTGTATTGATGCTGAAAGTAAAGCACAAATCATCCAAAGAAATATTTTGAGATCCATTTTCTATTGAACAGGTGATACATTAAAAACACACATAGCAAATAATCCAGGGAGTCAACACAGAACTAAAATCATCATTTTTAGAATAGGAAGAGGATTGCTATCTATGGTACTTTAACATTGCAATAATAGTCATTATTAGAACCTGAACCCAGCAATCTAAACTACTGAGTTTTCTTTCTAATGGACATGCCTCCCATTACTTTAGAAAGCATTTTATTAAAAAAAGAGGAAAAATGAGAGTGCCTCATTATTTCTCAAAATATAAATACAGCACTGACTGCATATTAACTCTGAAGTGTTCCCAGGTCAGTTCAAAGGGTGAGTGCTCTCATGTATATGAGCATACACAGAAATAACACTAATAATAAATTAAAAGATACAAGAGATTACTTTCCAAGCTTTAAACACAAGCTAGGTTTTTGCTTTGTTTTCATATTTAGACTTTTTCTCTCTGCTATTATAAGAATAAAATTCTCAGTTTAGATGTATCAGATGTATAGTCCCCATTGACTATTAAACATAGAAGATGAGAATTTAATTACGACTACATCGATGGTCCTTCATAATCTTATCCCAGCCTTGAATCTCTTCACCACCCTTTGAACCTCCTTCAATTGCTCTCACCTCCTGTCCCCTTTCTCTGTCTACCTCCCACAAGCCCTTACCCAAGTATTCTTTGAACTTCACATTGTCATTATCTTACCTGGGACTGTATCTTCCTTTTATATTATCCTTCCAGTTCCCATCCATTTCCTAAAGCATTCCAAGAACCCATTGAAAATATGTCCTCTTTTTCCTGACTACCAAATTGTACCTATAATTTGCCCCATCTATGTGGCATTTTAGAAAATAAATTTACACTTTACATGTATGTGCATGGTTGACATACCTGTAGTTATGTTCTGTAGGGTATTTCTACCTCAGTAAGATTTTGCAGGCATAGGTCTCTTGTTATATTTTTTATTCTGTTTTCCTGATCACGTAAATTTTCAACAAGTTCCTGTGAGTTGCATTGTATTTCTTAATGGGTATAACTACAAACCAGGTATGGGAGAATCAGACTGAAGATTCAGGGAGATTTTCCAGGAGGAAGTTGGGAATAAGATAAAGGATTAAGGACAAAAATAATTTTACCTAAATAAATGATATAATTCCTTTTATAATCATCTCTCCTAATTTTCCTACTTATACCCTATATGATAGCCAAGCTGCACACTTCCCCAAATATTGTTTCCTCCCTCCGTGGGTTTTCACATAGTCACTGTGAGCTGGGCTCAAATCCCTGCTGCTCGATGTAAGAGCTGCACGACCTTAGACTTGTAACTTAACCTCTCAAAGTCTCAGTTTCCTTATCTGAAAAACAGGGATAAAACTGATACCTATAGCATAGAATTTCTGTTAAGACTGATTGATATTCATAATGCAAAATACCCCATCCTTGCCATCTTTTAAGGCAGTGTTTATTAGATAATAGGCAACAACTCATTGCATTGGGAAATAAACTTTATGGGTCCCAACCAGAATTTTTGGTTAAGTGGAAATCAATAGAGTATAGTAGAGTAGAATGGGACATAACAGAGCATATAGCCCATAATATGGGAAGATATTGTTTTGTGAAATTTTTATTCCAGATCTACATTAATGTGTGTTCTGCACTATGACATAAAATGTATTTCTCACTGAGGGTATAGGAATAAAAATGTTTGAAAAACACTTAGTTAACATTAGTTTCAATTGCATGTCATTCATGAAGCTGCTCCAGATTACATCACCCAGAAATGAACTCTCCTCTTCTGACCTTGCACTCTTTTTTATGCCACATTCTATGTCATATTAAAGCTGCTTTTGTAAGTATCTCATTTTTATAGCAGAATCTCTTTGAGCATCTAGGGCATGCATTGTTCATCTCTGAATACTTGGCAGGGCTACTCTGAATACTCTTAGCATATTTGTTTGCACATTATAAATGCTAAGTGCATATTTTGTTAATAGATGACTAAGTTTCACCCATATTTAATTCTAGAGGTGACAAATTGACAAGAGATTCCTGAAAAATAATCTAGAGGCAAATGTTTGGGAATGTACTTCAATAGAAGAGGAAAAAAAAACAATATCTGCTTATTTGTTGCAGTGAGGTGTTCCTACCTACCAATATAAAATATTTTTGAAGTTTTCGAAAGATTTTGTTATTGGATGAAGCATTTGCCTCTTAACCTATAGAGGGCAGGACTTCTTAAACTGGCCTTTATGGATAAACTTTAAGAGTACATAAGCTCTGCAATTGTATGTAAAATCTGCTTATGCGCGTGTATATGCATGTGCACGCACACGCGCGCGCACACACACACCCCCTGAAGTGCAAGGGTTAAAAATTTTACATCCTCTAAGCAGATGTTCCATGATGCAAGAAACCACAAATATGCCTGTGACACATCTCTTTTAGTAAAACCAAATTTCTCAACTTTCTGCATTTCCCCTAAGCCTCAACCCTCTTTCCTCTTATCTTAAAAACCATCCAGCTAGGGTTAATAATCCAGTTTCTCTCCCTAGTCCAAAGGACACCCTCTGCTATGAAATTAGGCAGGGAGGGAGGCACTGTGACTCTTTCAGGCCATTAGGAAATCATTTAGCCACTGATGTCCTATAGCCTGACCCCTTCAGTAATCTCCTATCGGCTTTCCACAGCAATAAATCACCTGTTGGCCCAGCACCTGGCCGGTTTTGGGAATATGTGATCATCATGCTCATTCGCCCTTTCTGGAGCTACAGAAACCTGATGGGTGGTGCAGAATCTCACTATGGTTCCATTTGCTTTTGATCTTTCAGCTGGATAAGGCATGAGCAACAGGAAAGCAAGTACAACCGATGGTTATTTGGGACCTCCTACATAATGGGGCCCCTAGGCAGGGGGGCAAGTATAGCAGCATCCAGAACAATTGGGAGGGGAGAGCATCGAGTATTTAAGTGGAATTTAATGTCAGCTCTTTGGTGTGCAGCTCTGCCTTCGGATTCCCCCTACCAGCAGGGCTTCTTCCAGCATAAACAGGAGAATGGCTGGGCAGCAGTGATTAGGATGATGTAAACACTGTGGCTATTTAAACAGCTACTTCCCTTCACCTTGAAGCTCATCCTCTCTCCTTCATACTAATTTACACCATTAAAACTGACCTTGCTCTCCAGAGATGAGATGCCAGAGCCTTGGGGAACCTGACCTAAGGTTTAAAACCCAAGTAGAGATTTCCAGCCAGCCAAGAAGTATACAGACACCTTACTCTCTGATTGTTCTGGGGCAAAGTGTGCCACCTCTATATGGAAATGTTCTGATTCCAACTCAGTAGTTCTCCAAACCTGCCCTTTGCCAGCCTACATGTCATCATCTTGCAGGAAAGTAATCCAGGTTGGATGCTAATACAAGAAGGCTGGACTCTCCCAGCAGCAATTAGCTGGAGGAAGGGAAGCGTCATTCTGGCAGGTGAAAGAAACAGATTCCTGGTTTTGTTTTTCTACTGAGTGAGATCTAAAAGCTTGAAACATTCTTCTCTTCACAAGCCCCTCCCCCTTGGCCTTAATTGACCACTTACCTTCTGGGCAAACAGTTTTGTGGTGAAATCAAATCAAAGGTGACTTTTTTTGGAGGAGCGGATCTTAGGACAGCAGCGCTCTCCATTGTCCCTTAGCCCCTGAAGGTGCCGTTTTCTATTCTTGGCTGAGTTTTTCTTTCCCCCTACTTACCATTATACTTCATACTGTTTGACTTTCAGCAGCCACAGCCTGGGGAACATCTGAACTTGGCTACCTTTCGTCTTTGCTGTCCATAATAACTCCCTTCCTTCTGGATGGGCAGGATATTAATTCTCCACATGGTTCCTGATGAATTGGAAACAGAACAGGGGGTATCCATTTGCCAGCGGACTCCCATTGACCCATAGTCAGTTTCCAGGGTTGAATTTGCCAGTAGTCTAAATTTTTCACACAAACAGGAAAGAAGGTTTCAAATTCCCATCTCTATCCACAGCCCTCAGCAGAAAGAGGTGCAGTGGCTCTCTCCCCTCCTGATGGCCATTCCAGTCAGTAACCATGTAGTCTTGTGTGGTGGGCTCATCAAACTTCCTTCTGACCTAGAAATATTGGTGTTAATGGTAAAATAATAAAGACATATTGCAGATACTTCTTCTCATTTGCCTGCTCTTAGCACTCACTTCCAAAACAGGCCTGTTTAGACTTCTCTGGAGAGGTGGTTATCATGGATCCTTGGAATTTGGGAGTTCTGCATTCCTCTAAGGCAGCTGCTCCCTTAGCCTCTATTCCTGCCTTGGTTGGAGTGAACAGAGCCTCGCTTGCTCACTCCTCCCTCCCCAGCCCTCAGCCTCACCAAAGGGTAAGCAGTCTCAGCACTCATTCCATCCTGTCCATTGCTCCACTTTACTTAAAGCATCACAAGCAGCCAGGCACATTGGCTCACGCCTGTAATCCCAGCAATTCGGGAGGCCAAGGTGGGAGGATCACTTGAGGCCAGGAGTTTGAGACCAGCCTGGGCAACATGGCAAGACCCCATCTCAACAAAAATATTTTAAAAAATAGCCAAGCATGGTGGTGCACACCTGTAGTCCTACCTACTCAGGAGGCTGGGGCAGGAGGATACCTTAAGTCCAGGAGTTTGAGGTTGTGGTGAGCCATGATTATGCCACTGCGCTCCAGCCCAAACAACACAGTGCACAATGAGACCTCTTCAAAAAAAAAAAAAGTACCACAAGGAGTCCAAAGACCTCCATGTGCTTTAACACATGAACTTCCATCCCATGAGATCCCCCAAATGACCCTATCACAGACCACCAGCCCCTCACTGTGCTCTTTCAATGAGCCGCTCAGTAGCAAAACACTCTCTGTTCTGAATGCTTGTTCTAAAGGAGACATGGTTGCCTCTGAGAGCAATTTGCTCCCAGCAGCTTCTTGCTCTCAGCCTTGTTAGTCCCAGGTCTGGGCTTCTTCCTTTGCTTCCAGACCTTTCTCCCTTTTCATCATTGAAGCATTCAGTCTCCACTCCAGTTACTCTGCCTGATTAGGCTTTCTTATACAATGACCCCAGCACCGTCCTCTGTCACATAAAATTGTAGCTTCTGGCCCACTAGTTGTGTCCTGAAATAGTTCCTGCTGATTCAACAAAAATGACCATCCCAACTCTCCAACCTCTCAACTCTGTGGTCTCCTCTTCTTTAATGACCACTGGAGAAGCAGGCTGTTCTCCAACATACTCTGCCCTGTCTTGGCCCCCACCCCTACAGTCACACCCTAGACCTGTGCATTAGTAAATACTGCATGCATTGTGCATTAGTAAGGCCTGATCACAATTTCAGTCCCCTTGCTTTGACATCATCACCTCTTATCTTTTGCCAGCTCACTCTCTCATGTACCCCAACTCCAAAAATTATTCTACCCCACCAGGATTTACAAACCATTGAGGCCTGGAGTTTTCACTTGCCTTACCCAACTTAGAGCCTATGGTTCACATTCACGGTTACGTATTGCTCTGCATGTGCCCTTATCTTCTGTCTCCTTCCCTCCCTTTGCCATCATCTGGGAAAGCCCAGACCCTGGATTCATCCCACTTTCTGCCTTCTCCCTATCTCCACAGGAGAAGCTGACCATGGCTGGAAAAAAGATAAACCCATTTTGTCATGTCATTTTCTATTCATGATGTGAACTTTGAGTGTGCCTTTGTTTTTGGTTTATGTTCTCAACATGTTTTTGAGATTTACCCAAGCTTTAGGTGTAGCAGTAGTACATTCGTTGTCATATAGTAGTCCATTAGATTAATATACCACTATTTTTCCATTTCACTACTCATGGACATTTGAGTTTTTACTGGTTATGAAGATTTTTGTAAATGCCTTTTTTTGGTATATGTGAAAGCATATATGAGTAGAATTCTGGGTCATAGAGTGTACCTCTGTTTAGCTTTTGCAGGTCTTACAGTACCAAAAAGCACTATATGGATTAATACACCCATGAACAGTGTACAAGACTTCCTGCTGCTCCACATTTTTACCAGCACTTGATAATGTCAGGTTATTCCATCATAGTCACTCTGTTAGGCATATAGTAGGATCATATTTTTTGTTTTGACTTATATTTTTCTGATAACTAATGATGTTGAATAACTTTTCATATGTTTATCGATCTTTTTGGTAAAGTGACTGTTCCAATCTTATGTCTATGTTTTGTTTGGGTTGTCTATGCATTTCTTATGTAGAAGTGCTTTCAATATTCTGGATATGAGTTCCTAGTCATTGAAAATACAATCATGCATCGCTCAACCATGAGGATATGTTGTGAGAAATGTGTCATTAGGTGATTTTGTCCTTGTGCGAACATCATAGAGGGTACTTACACACACCTAGATGGTATAATCTACTACACACCTAGTCCATATGGTATAGCCTATTGCTTCTAGGCTATAGACCTGGGTAGCATGTTACTGTACTGAATGCTGTAGGCAATTATAACAGGATGGTAAGTATTCATGTATCTAAACATATCTCAAGGTAGAAAAGATGTGGTACAAATACAGTGTTATAATCTTATAAGATCACTGTTGTGTATGTGGACCCAGACTGCATTGCAATTATCTCCTTATTGTGGCTTGTCTTTTCATACTCTAAATGGTGTCTTTAGATGAAGAAAACTTTTCAACTCATTAGTCTTCTCCTTTATGATTAGTGCTTTTTGTATCCTGTTAGAAAATGTTTGCTTTGCTTATCTTATGGAACATATTCTTCCATATTGAAAGCTTTATTATTTTATCTTTCACAATGAAGTCACTCTTTAATCTACCTGAAATTGACTAACAGATTTTTAAGTATGATGTATGTATGAGTTAAGTCTCTGTTGAAGAATACTTTGGAGTGTAGGATATTTGAAGGTAAAAATCCTTAATATCTCATAGAGAAAGACTATGCCTACAGATACCAAAACATCTGTTCAATTTAGGGCAAAAAAACTATTAATTTGATGGTTTCATATCATGTTGACCTAGCTAAAAGAATGATATTCTAACATTTTGACTAAAATGGTTCAGTTGCCAGTTTGGTTTTTGTCTTGTGTAAACACAGCAAAGGGACTAAACATAAAACTCTACTTAGAAAACAGTGATCTTAAAACTGGCTTCTGGCCCAGACATAATTACTCCCAAGATACACCTGTTAACAAACTTGGGCTTGATTTCCTTAGTCACCTCTTATTATGATTATAAATTAATCATTTTCCTGGCAGGGGGCTGAATCGAGTCTGCTAAGTTTCCTCTGGCTTTCGTATCCAGTGACTATCTCTTTCTCTGCTATTCCAGGCAAATCAGTTGATTAATATGAAATTAAAACATAAGTAGGTTTAAAATTGCCACAGGCCACAATGGATAATTTTAGGTTTTGGGAAGGGGGCAAGATCATTTTTTAAGGTCCTTTTAGCTGTAAGAGTTTATATGTATATGTGTATCTCTGTATATAGATATACAGAGATACACAAATTTTTATGTGTACACTTATGTATAAAACTATAAATTGTAAGAATTATTTATTAGCAATTATAGAGATTTCTGTGAAAGAATCATATTGCTTTATTTATTCAATCTTAAATCTTACCATTACTAATGTAACCTAACATTTCATAAAATTAATAGTGTAACCATCTATAATTCTATCACTCAGATATTACCAATTTTATTACTTTGGGGATATTTTAGATTTTGTGAAGGAGGCAAGATTATGTTTTAAGGCCCTTTTAGCTGTTAAGAGTTTATATGTATATGTGTATGCATATATAAACACACATTTATAAATAGATATACATATCTACACACAGCAGTTAGAAATCCCATGGACAGAACAAGCAATAGTGTCTTCAGGCATGTGCCCCAATCAAAATCGTGGGTGGAGGTGACAGCACTTAGCCTGAGCAGCTTCTTGTTTGGGCAACTCAGGCACCAGCTCAGTAGCAATGGGGATTTATTTAGTCAACGGCTCTCAAGGCTTCTCCTGAGAGCCTCTGAGCTCAACAAAATGCTGTTTAGTTGTGGAATTGTTGGATTCGTTAAGATATCATTAAGAGTTTATATTTTAAATCTTACTAGCTCCCTCTCATGACTGAATTGTCCTGACAGCATTCTCAATACCAGTTATTTTAAAAAGTAATAATCTTAAATATTTGGGAATAGACTTGGCATCACTCTCTCCATCCCGTTTCCCTAACATTTTATTCTTGATCATGAAGTAGCCAGCTCAGATAATGGGGGGCACGGTTTCCTGGGAAGAAAGTTAGATGGGATGGTCCTTACTTGTCTTACACTGTGTCTTGTTTTGTCCATTATTAGGCTTGAAATTTATGTGGGAGTGTTTACAACCATTTCAGGCTGGTAGTAATGGAAACGAGGAAGGTATACTTTAAAAAGCTAAAGCAACCCTTTCTTCTCATCAGGACTTTGTTATGTAGCTCTCAAAACAAAAGTGACTTCCAGGTTTCCTTAACTTTTTGGGTAGTCATTTATTTGTTATGTATAATAATATATATTTAAATGTTGATCCAATGTTTAGTACTTTTCAGCTTTCCACCTTACCCCTATGCTTTAGCCTCTCTGCCCTCTCTAACCTTACCTGGGTCACTCAGAAGCAGGCCTGCTTCTTAGACCTGGTCCATTTCCCCCTTAGGTAGTAAATCTGCAGTGTGGACTTACCTCTTATGGACATATTTTCTCCCAAGATTCATTTGACTGAAATATCTTTATTTCACCTTAGTCTTAAAAGATATTTTAATGAGTATAAAATTCCACTTGCAAGTTATTTTCTTTACATATGTTGAAGATATCACTTCACAAACCTCTGTATTCTGTTATTTATGTTGAGAAGTCAACTGTCAGCGTTACTGTTGTTTCTTTGAAGGTAATCTATCTTTATTCTCTGTCTGCATTTAAGATTTTCTCTTTGTCTTTGATTTTCTGCAGTTTCTCCATAATGCATCTAGGTGTAGATTTCTTTTTACATATCTTGCTTTGGATTCATTGGGTTTGTGGGATCTGTGCACTGGTGCCGTTTGTCATCTTTGGAATACTCTTAGCTATCATCTCTTTAAATATTGACTTAGTCTGATTTATTCTATCCTTTTCTCCTGGGGCTATGATTCCAAAGATCTTACATGTTATTGTTCTGCCCCATATCATGAATGCTCCTTTAGGTAACTTCAAGTGTTTCTTCTCTCTATGACTTCACTTTTGATATTTCTGTTGACCTATTCATCAATTTTTTCTTCACTGTCTAATCTGCCATTAGTGGTTCTTCAAATATAGCTTCTGTCCCATTCAATTTTTTTTCTTTCTTGAATTCTGGTTCTATACATTTAAAATATTCTCACTTTATCTTCTGACTCTTATTCTCTCTTCTCTATTACCCCTAGTTTTGTTTTGTGTGTATTTAATTTATTCTAACTTATCTTCCAGGTTAGGAATTCTCTCTTTTAGGGTGTCTAATTTGTTGTTAAAGCCATCTTTAAAAAAAAAAAAAACTAGGTTAATTTCTTTTTAATTTATAAAACTTTTATCTGATTATTTTTCAAACATGCAATGTTGCATTTTTAAAAATGGTTTTGTGTTTCTGCAGATATATTTAAGCTTATCTAGTGTTTCTTTATACATAGCCCAGTTGTTTTACAGTCTGTGTCTAACAGTGCCAATATATGAAGTATTTTAGGGTATTTTGTTATTTTCTATTTTTCTGGTTTTACTCATGAAGACTAATTTCATTGGGTGTTTGGTTGTATCTTTGGCTGTGTGCTACATTGCATGTGGAAAATTATTTGCAGAAATTAGTTGAGACATATAGTGGAGGTACTTCCCTCTATACAGTGTTTAATTTTGCTTCTCCAAGGCACTTGTGGTCCCTGTAATTCTATAATTGCCTTAAACCACATTCCAGGCTTTACATTACCTGTGTAACCAAATAATTCAAAACTAGCAGGAAACTCCCCTTGAGGTTTACTACTTTGGTTTGCCCACACCCTTGAGTACATGACCACTTGGAATCTCAGCAGTTATTTTTTGGGGGGTGTGTGATAAGGGGTGCAGGGAGTTGGACTGCAGAGCATTTCTTGTAGCATGCTCTATCTTGTACAGGCCATTGGATTTCTGTGCAGTCTCTGCCCACTGAGAAGACCATCAAAGATTATAGTACATTGGGATTGCCAAACTCTCAAAACAAAAGTGACTTCCATGTTTCCTTAACTTTTTGGGTAGTCATTTATTTGTTATGTATAATAATATATATTTAAATGTTGATCCAATTTTTAGCACTTTTCAGCAACTTATGCAAGTAGTAGAATGCTCTGTGAAATACGTTTTTTTTCCCATGATGTTAAATTAAAAACTTGGGTTGGGTATAGTGGCTCACCCCACCTATAATCCTAGCACTTTGTATTCCTAGCACTTTGGAAGGCTGAGGTGGTTGGATCACCTGAGTTCAAGACCAACCTGGCCAACATGATGAAACTCTGTCTCTACAAAAATACAAAAATTAGCTGGGTGTGGTGATGCACATCTGTAATCCCAGCTACTCAGGAGGCTGAGTCAGGAGAATTGCTAGAACCTGGGAGGCAGAGGAGGTTGCAGTGAGCCAAGATGGCACCACTGCACTCCAGCCTGGGCGACAGAGTGAGACTCCATCTCAAAAAAAAAAGAGAAAATTAAATTAAAAAATAAAAACTTGGATATATTTTGGGATACAATTTAAATGTGCAATAATTCTGAAAACACAATAAAAGGTTTAAAATACAGTTTCTGCTTGTTGCGGATCACCTGATACTCCACCTGTGGTCAGCCTCTCCTTCCTTTCCTGCCAACCCTCATGCTCCCCAACATACACACAGATGCATACAAACACCTTTTTTTGTTACTGTTTTTCTGTGGGAAAATAGATGAAGAGAACTTTCCTATTTTATTTATATTACATCTCTTGGATCTATTCTTTTTGCTTTTATATTTTTTATAGTCATTACTTACGGGTTTTTTTTTCGCACTCTGAGCTGTGGAGAATTTCACAAGCTGTTTATCTAATTTCTTGATTTACTATTCATTCTGTTCTTTAAGGCCTCCACTCTATTTGCCATTTTTAGTCTAACAGTTTCTCTCTGAAAGTATTCTTTCTTGTTCTCAAATTGTTCCTTTTTCATTTATATAATACCTTATGGAATCCATTGAGAATATAAATTACATTTTAAAAACAGTTTTCTGCTGAAGTCAGCTTGGTGCGTGATCTGTCTCTTCGCAGAACGTTTCCTCCGGTAATTCAGATGCATCACTTTTTTTGAACTATGGAATTTTTTTCCAGTATAATATTTTTGTTTGTTTCGTTATTCTTTTAGATGTTTGTGTGCATCCAATATGTGGAGCTCAAATAAGGTGTCTTGAAAAAATATATATAGAGAAAGAGAAATAATATATTTATATATTCAAATCTTTTCATCCTTAAAAAGGAAGGAAAAACTTCTCTCTCTCTCTCTCTCTCTTTCTCTCTCATATCTATTCTTTGCCCAGGTAAGACTTTATCTACCTGTGGAAGTAGGAAGAGAGTTGTTCTGCAGAGAGTTCCACTGCTTACCAAGTTTTCTTCTCTGTTTGCCACTGCACTGCCTTCATTAGGAGCCCCTGTGACTCAAGGAGCTCTTGCTGCAACTTCCTGATCGCTGAAGTTATGAAAACTGCTTCTCTTCCCAAGGCTACCAAACCAGTTTTTGGGCACGCTAAACATTTCTGTTAATGTCTCACAATGCCCACTGCTAAAGAATATTTCCCCTTCTTACCTCACAGATATTCCATCAAAGAGCCGTCCCTCCCGCCTGTTCTCTGGGAAGCCCAGCATAATCTCTTCCCTGTATTTAGGCTTTCACAAAAGGCAGGAAGAGCCTAGCGCTTTTTGTTCGGCTCTTCGACAATTCCCTGGGCAAGAAAATATTAAGGGCTTTCCTATGTGCTTGAAATTGGAGAATTAAAAGATAAAGAGAGCAAAATACAGCTTAGCTCAAGAATGGCAAATTGCTGTAAGGTATCTGGTATCAAAATATAGAAGTCACATTTAGGTCTGTATTCCTTGAAAGAAAAAAGGAAATAAGAACAGAAACAAAAAGAATAGAAGTTACTTTTTCATTTCTTCAGGAAGCTGTTTGACCAGTATTAGGACTGGTGACTGTTTTATTTCTCCTATTTGAAAAAATCAAAGCAAATGAGCACATAGTTATTTTTAAATGTATGTGCTGAGTCTGATGAAGAAAATACTTTCACCAAATGTACCAAGTTTATTTATCATCATTTGATGACATGGGATTGATGTCATCAGCAACTCTTAGGTGGTCTAGAATGTGAGTTTTGATTACTGACATGAGCGTCTAAGTTTTGATAAATGTTAATAAAAGCTATACTTTGGGTCATTTCCGTAGGAACTTGGGAAAATTGAAAGTGAAACAGTGAATCAAATTTTTAATGTGGTTTTGCCATCACCATTAAAAGCTGTAGGAGATAAAGAAACCAATACATGCTGGGTGCGGTGGCTCACGCCTGTAATCCTAGCCTTTGGGAGGCCAAGGCGGGCGGATTACGAGGTCAGGAGCTCGAGACCATCCTGGCTAACACGGTGAAACCCCATCTCTACTAAAAATACAAAAAAATTAGCCAGGCATGATGGTGCATGCCTGGAGGCTGAGACAGGAGAATGGCCTGGGAGGCGGAGCTTGCAGTGAGCCGAGATCGCGCCACTGCACTCCAGCCTGGGCGACACAGTGAGACTCCATCTCAAAAAAAAGAAACCAATACATGACAATACCAAAATATGCTTCCTTGCTCCTTACATACTGGGTTGGAACTCTCAAGCGTGTTTGATGGCGCTGTATTTCACTTCCAACTGAAGTTAATAAGAGATCTTCCCAAACAATTATTTGAGTATTTGTATAAATAGTCTAGGATGAAGCTTTAATCTTAACATCATGGTCAAATCTAACACTACCCATCCCTGAGACACAACAGGAGGAGGTAAAGCTAACCTTCACCAAGTGCATCTATGCAGCTATGGTTAGCCTTCTTACATAGCTTTACCAAGTAAGGTGGGAAAATCACTGAGATAGTAGGCCACCAGGTTATTTTCAAGTGGTAGCAGGCCATTTTTGGATGGTTGTATCTATTTTGAAAGTTTGTAGAAGCTTAGTTTACCACATGGATAATTGGTAACTGCCATTTCAACCTTGCAGATCTGAGAAATTTTGATTATATACCACAACTGCTAGTACCTGATATATGGCAAAGAGGATATATGTATCCGAAATACTAGGTCCTCAGTCCCAATATGGAACTGTTAAAATTGTGACTAAGTATAGCATTTAAATCACTATTAACATCACCAGCTTCATTATTAGAAAATTTAATGCAGTAATATGAAAATTTCAGTGAATAATAATAATAGTTTGTTTTTACCAAGTGCTTTATATGAGCTGAACATTGTGGTAAGTATTTCACATTTTTTTTTTCTGATTTAAGCCTCCTGACAACTTTATGACATATTTTGCAGAATAGGAAACTGAGGCTTAAAGAGGTTAGGTAAGTTACAGGTGTCAAAGCAGGATTTTGAATCTACATTTCTCAAATGCTAAAGTTGGCATCTGTATTAGTTCTCACACTGCTATAAAGAAATAACCTGAGCAGGGTAATTTATAAGAAAAGAGGTTTCATTGGCTCACAGTTCTGCAGGCTGTACAGGGAGCATGGTGGCGTCTGCTTCTGGGGAGGCCTCAGGGAGCTTTTTTACTCATGGCAGAAGGCAAAGTGGGAGCAGGCATCTTACGTGGTGGGAACAGGAGGAAGCAAGTGAGTGGGGAGGTGCCACACACTTTTAAGCCATCAGATCTCATGAGAACTCACTATTGTGATAACAGCACCAAGGGAGATGATGTTAAACCATGAGAAACCACCCCCATGATCCAATAACCTCCCACCAGGCCCCAACTCCAACCGTGGGGATTACAATTGAACATGAGATTTGGGTGAGGACACAGAATCAAATCATGACAGCATCCTTTTCATTAAACCAGGTTACTTCATGCATAGACTTTCTATTAAAAGATCCCTTTTCCTGCAGTTTATTTACATTTGAGGCTTTGATTATCTAAACTTGGACTGGATGTTTAAAAAGGGTAAAAGGTTGTGTATAAGACTTTTTCAAACATCATAATCTATCATATCTACCCTTAAATAAGGATGAATTATAGTCAAAACATGTGTAAGGAAAATATTGAACATGTTTTGCTTTAAAGTATGTAATGAATCTGTAATAACTTTGAACATATGAATAAGGATTGATGGATGCTTTGAGTTTTAAGTGTTGACAAACTTATCTTTGGAGCAAAATAACTGATTCAATAATATTTACTTTCTAATTACTCTAACCATGCTTTTGGAGAAAAGAAAGAAAGAAAGATATGCTTCTACTCTGATGCAACAGCCATGGAGAAGAGAAACTGTTTGGGATCAAGTGATGTAGTAGAACAAGATTATGTAGTCTTGTGAGACCCGATTAATAAATTTTCAAAAATTTTACTGCATGTTCTCACTCATATGTGGGAGCTAAAAAAGTTGATCTCATAAACTAGAATGATGGCTACAAGAGGCTGGGAAGGGTAGGGAGGAGGAGGATGAAGAGAGGTTGGTTAATGGGTACAAAGATATAGTTAGAAAGAAGGAATAAGTTCTAGTGTTCTGTAGCACAGTAGGATGATAATAGTTGACAATAATTTATTGTATATTTCAAAATAGCTAAAAGAGAAGATTTTGAACATTTCCAACACAAAGAAATGATAAATGTGAAAAGTAATGGATGACTTAATTACTCTGACTTGATCATTACACATTGTATGCATGTATCAAAATATCACAAGTATACCATAAATGTGTATAACTATGTATTGATAAAAAATAAAAATAGGCCTGTTGGGGGGTAGGGGCAAGGGAAAGGAGAGCATTAGGACAAATACCTAATGCATGCAGGGCTTAAAACCTAGATGATGGGTTGATAGGTGCAGCAAACTACCATGGCACATGTATACCTATTTAACGAACCTGCACATTCTGTATATGTATCCCAGAACTTAAAGTAATTATAATAATAATAATAATAAAATGAAAAATTTCAAGAATTTTGTAAGCAAGTTGTTAAACGCAGCCTTTATTTGTTTATTTATTTATTTAGATAGGGTCTTGCTCTGTCACCCATGCTGGAGTGCAGTGTCATGATCTCAGAAATGCAGTCATTATTAAAAGCAAATTATATAGTCTTACAATTAAATTACATAGTATTACAATTAAATTACGTTAAAAACACAGGTGATAAATACATGAGGTTACTTCCTAATTATTTTATTACATTGTAGTGTCATCTATGCTCTTGCAGTTCTTCCTACTGCATATGAATGGTGGAAATAGCACATGAGACCGCGCTAGTGCACGTCTTCCCAACTCACATCAGCCTGGCACTGACCATAGTGGGAGTATTTGCACCGCACAAACTGACAAACCCTACAAATCAAGGCTGGATTTATAGTTTTTTTGATTATCTAGACAAGGTTTGGCAAACCAAAATCAGTGGGCCAAATTGAGCCTACAGTCTTTTTCTCTAAAGTTTTATTAAAGAACAACCACGCCCACTTGTTTCTGTTTTGTCTATGGCTGCCGTTGAACTACAATGGCTGAGCTGGGTAGTGGCGAGAGAAACTATGTGGCCCACAAATCCTAAAATGTTTTATATTCATCTCTTTACAGAAAACATTTGCCAATCTCTCAACTAGACTTAAAATACTGATGGAAAAATATGTTAATAATACAAGTTAAACATAAAAAAGGGGTCATGTGGATAGCCATTACACTGTGACTAGCATACAAACTTGGAAAAATATTCTTCTGGTATTCAAAAACTATTAACTAATTCAGCAAAACAGTTGCTCATGTAATTCACGAGTGAAATTCTAATATATGTAGTGCCAAAGTTGAAAGAAGTTTCAGTTTAATGAATATAATTTGTTTGAAGGTGACAAATAGTTTAACGGTAGACCATATATCAGATATAATGACGATAAATGTGTTAGAAAAAGAGTTGGCAAATTGGGATGCAACTCTATGTGTCAAATCATGGTTGAATTGCAATAGTAGTTTGGCCGTAGATGCAAGAATTGGCAAAAATCAATGAAAGCATTCTGCGAAAGACAACTGGCTGTATAAATTTATTATAAAAATATTGTACCTTTTATTATTACTTGTGAATTGTGTGCTGCATATTCTTGATATCAGTAAAATTAATAAATATATGTACTTAATACATATGCATATAGTTTTTCCAAGAGAACCAGTTGTTTAACATTTACCAGCATACCACCAATCAGGCTTCAATAAGTATCTAACTGGTGCTTGCCTCAGTGATGTCAGGAGACCCAATTTGTCCTTAATGATTTTTTCTATAGGCAAACCAAGCAAATAAAAGTTGGATAGTAGACAGTAGTCAAATCAAACAGGACACTTGATCATTCTTGGTCGCCATAAAGTGATAAGCATCATACCTCTTACAGCTACATCCAACCCAAAGGAGTACCTGGTACAATTAATTACCTTGAGGCCAGAGATAAAGAAAGTTGACAGTCAGGTGGTTGGTGCCTGTGTTGATCAAGAAATGAAAAATGCTATGGATTACAGACAACTGTAGAAGCTCAGTGACTCGAATAGTTTTATTTCTTGCTCACCTCACAGTCCAATGTGGTTTAATGAATTGGGGGTAGAGGCTCCACTCCACACTCACGCAGGGACCCGGGCTTCTCCCATTCAGTGGCCACACTATCCCGGGGTTCTTGAGTCCTCATGGGATGTCCTGTGTCAAGTTAACCCACAAGGAGAGTGTATGGTGGTTTGAGTGGGTGGTTTTAGGCACTAGATCTGGGAGTTACATGTAACACTTCCAGTTCATATCTCATTAGCCAGAATCCAATTGGCAGTGGGGACTGGAAAAAGGTAATCTTCCCACTTTCCCAGGAAGAAAACGAAACAAGAATTTGTGAACATATGGCACTGCCTCTGCCACTACTTCCCTTTTTCTTCTTTGCCTAGCAAGCTCCAACAAACAGGACATTTTCCCTTCCAAATATGCCAATGAGGATCCTTGATGTAGTCGAACTGTGTGGTAAACTTGAAATGACTTGGATAAACTAATCAATAGTCATCTGTTGCAGACATGCAGGTTTTGGGATGGTCCCGATTTTCCAGTATACGTATCTTGCTGGGAGATTGTGGGAGGAATAAGATGTGAGGTCAAAAGGACATTCTTGCTTTTATGTAATTGTTTTTCTACATTAAGTTTTACAAAATAGTTACTCAAAGTACTTGCCCAGTTAGTGCATATATCTTTAGGTCAGTGCGTTCCTTTATGTTCTTGCAATCTCTTGATGTTTTTTAAGCTTTATATTTATGTAAGGGTGGGTGGGGGATAAAAAGAGATATTAGAAGTAGATAAAGCATAGAGAATACTAAGGAGAGGTCCAGGAACAGACCTTCATCCTGAAGAACATAATTGTGTTGTTACATTTGCACAATGCAAAGACAAGTATTCAAGAACATGAACTAAGGGTAAAGTGCTTGCCTGTGTGTATTGTATGTCTGCATGTGTGTTGGCAGGTGTGTGAGTGACTTGCTGAAGTCTATTTCTGTAAAACTTAAAGTAGAAAAAGCATGATTCTAAGGGCAGCATAGTAGGAATGTGCTCCTGGAACAGCATCAAGCAAACAGGCGACCTTCCTCTTCCCAACCTGGGTGCCAATGGTGACATATATGTGAGGGAGGTGCCTCCACATGCCTCTTCCCATCTGCTTCCTAGGTTTTTTTAACAGAATGGAAATGCTGAGAGTCACAGCAAAGCCAGAGCCACTGCTGTCAGTTGGCCCAAGGACACCTGCCCTCACGGTGTTTGGCACAACCCAAGTCACCTACACTTTAATAAGGTCAGCAATCCAGGCCCGTCCACTGCAGGAACTGCACGTGCATTAGAAGGCTATTGTTCCCAGGTGTCTCTCCTTAAGAGAGCAAAGAAGCCATGAAAGAGAGAAATTTGAGGACCCAGAAAGTGAAGCATAAGAATTGTTTAGCATCTGATAGGGGCCTTCTTTAGACTCTTGTTTCTGTGGAAAGGCTCCCACCTGTGTAGTTCTTGCCTGCATCTCTCTTCTGGGTCTCTCCTGGCGTAATTTTACCATCTGTCATAGGGAGTATTCCGGGAGAGGCCTTCCTATTCTTGTAACCTGCAGAGGAATGACAGATGAATGTGGGGGAAGGGGAAGCACATGTCCCCTTCTCTGAGTGGGCTTGTGTGACTTCAAGTCAAGCAGAGCTATAATTGCAAATGAGCTTTTGAAAGGAATATACTCTCAAATGTCAAGGGTTGCATCTTCCTTAACTGTCTTTCTGTTTGCCGTCTATCTTTTTTTCCTGAAATTTGTTTTTGATAAAGGAGAGAATCTTACTCCCCAAAAATAAAAATATTGGGACTAGGTATAGGAGGAGAAGTTGATTACAAAAGAGCAGCACAAAAGAGTTTTGGGAGGTGAGAATTTTCTATATCCTGATTGTGGTAATGATTACCTGACTCCATGCATTTATTAAAACTCATGGAACTCCACACCCAAAAAGTGACTTACTGTTTATAAAGTAAAAAGTAAATTTGCAAACACTTCAGACATGTCAGTAGGCATTGTAGCTCCCTTTATGAAAATGATAATGATGTTAATTAAAGGGACAAGAAAACATTTATTTAAATCGATTAAATTGTCCTACTCTATCCAATATGGTAGACACTAGCACATGTGGCTGTTGAGCACTTAAAATGAATAGACCAAATGGAAAAAAGTGTAAAATACACACCCATTTCAAGGACTTCATGCAAGAGAGAATGTAAATATCTCATTAACATTTTATATTCATTACATATTAAAATGGTAATGCTTTGGATATATGGGATTAAATAGTGTGTATTATTAAAATTAATTTTATCTGGTTCTTTTTATTATGGCTACTAGAAAATTTAAAGTTACACTTGTGATTCACACTGCTTCTATTGGACACTGCTGAGCTGATACTATGTACCAAGAATAAGAGAATTATGGAATTAGTAACTAGTTTGGAAACTCCCTTGTTAGTTACCCACTCCCCTGCAATTTTATGCTCGTTATCCAAAGCTTGTTCTTAGCCATCAGCTATTTCTTCTCTATGTTCCCTTTTGTTATGGAACTGAGACTTAAAGTATAATCTGTAATCAAATGACATCCAAATATTGATATCCTGATCCTACATCTATCTAAACCAGTGGTTTTCCAACCAGGGCTGATGTTGTGCCACCTCCTCCCCAGGGGACATCTGACAATGTCGGGATACTCTTAATTGTCACAACTTGGGGGATGAGAATACTACTGGCATTTGGTGGACAGAGGCCAGAGATGGTGCTAAGCATCTTACAGTAAGTAGGACAGCCCTCAGAATCGAGAACTACTCAGTCTAAAATGTCAGTACTGCTGAGGTTGAGAAACACTTGTAAATACTTGTCAATATCCTCATTGATATAACAAATGTATATTGATAACCTATAATGTAAAACTATGCTAAGTATTTTGAGGAAATCAAAGATAAATTAGATATAGATCCTACATTTACCATATTTACAGAGATAAAATTCACAATTGTTTGAAGCAGAGTAGGTGATCAATGATGTCATAATAAGATAATGTCATAAGAAGAGATTATGATAAGTGATAGGTAAAAATATGGATGAGTTCTCACTTGCATTGTTTTCAAAAGCCGACATAATATTTCTAGTTGGATATCCTTAAATCTTACACAGCTAAAACTTAACTCACCAACTTTCCCTATCACCACAAGAAATCATTTTCTAAGTATATCATTATTAATTTAATCTCCTAGGTTTATCTCTTCTATCTTCTACATTTCTTATTAAGATTTTTAAATAAAATTCTGTAATGTACTTAATATCAATAATCTTGCTCATTTTTCTTTTTTTCCAACTGTGGGCAAACAATTTTAGGAATTTACTCGTGCATTAAAAAGTTTAAATATACAATATGGTCCCAGCAAGTAATTTAGTGAAGGAGGTATGTGAAATGCCAAAATAGGATGACTACTATGCAGATAGTAAATAACTGACAAACAAATGGTAGGGATAAATATCATAGAAATTCTGGGGAAAATAATATCAATATAAAAATATGGAAGCCTAGAGCAATTTGCACATTATTCAATTTCAGATTCTCATACCTGTATTGCTAAAATAGACTTTTCTACAATTCCTGCTCTAAAACCCCCAAGTGTTATTTTTAGTTAAAATTTCCTAAAATATATATTTTATCATGGCATTTCTTCTGCTCCAAAGTCTACAATCACTTTCTCTTCTCTAAGACATTGAACATCTAAACTCCTCTTCTCACGTTTAAAGGCCTTCTACAATTTGACCCAAACCTGTCTTCATTTCCCACTATGCCCTAATATGCAAACACCACACCAGCCAGGTTGGCCTATTCGTAAGCCCCTGCCTCCGTGTTTTTGCAGGCCTCTCTCCTCTCCTTCCCTTTGTTAATATTAATTCAAGCCATCTTTCCAGGTTCATCTCAAGCTCCTTGAAGCTTTCCCTACCTCTCCAGGGCATGCTCTTTCCCTTCTTTGAATTCCTTTGCACTCATAATAAATACTGTTAAATTTTGAATATTCTTATTCTCTAGAATTTGCACTTATAATCAATACTGTTTAAGGGTAGATTTTCTTATTCTCTGGGGTGAAAGAAGCCATGTTGAAATGTCCTTCTGATACCTGAGTTCATTTAACGGAGTCCCTAGAAGATACTCAATGTCTATTTGCTGGTCAAAGAAAGAGTTATTGATGTTGTGCAATCAGGAGAATACTACTATGATTCTTCTATCAAAAAGGTATAGAACTGATTCCTTTAAATGAACAGATCAAAAATCTCTTACATGTAATAAGTGTTACATTTCAAAGCAATTAACTTGAGGACAAAACACATTCTAATTTTCACATGTTTTTAGTACTCCTCTTTAAGAATTTCTTTGAGAGCCTGTAACACATCCTTTAATATATTCAAAGACTATACATCTTAATTCTGTGAAGGTTAACTTGGCTTTTCAAACTGGCATTTAGAGCCAAGTTGGGGGATTAAGATGGGTGAAGCTGGGAATATCATAAGTAATTTAAAAAAGATGTGCAAGGGGGATCAAGAGACTCAGTTTTCCTGTTGATTTTAAACTGTCTCTGAAGGCAGTTTTAAATAAATGCTAGAGTTCTGATTTCACTTGGGATGTAGAAATCTGTAAAAGATGTCCTTTCAAATCCAATAATGAAAAAAGTTTAAAAATTTATAAAATAAAAACTTTTTTGAGCCAATCAAAAAGGTAAAGTGTCATAGCAACCAATTAAATTGAGTTCCAGTGAGTTACAAGTCCCTCCAAGGTAAGATGAAACACATAAATGGCTTCATCTTAGCAGAGTATGGGAGGAAGAGGTGAATATAAGTGGGTATAAAGAAATAACCTAAAATGGTACATGTCTAAAGGTCAAGTATAGGTAACTAAACAAGTTAGGTATAGCCAGGGGATCCAGATATAAGGGTAATTCATATACACTTGCAATCTCTTTTTCATGTGCTTCCATAAGATGTTCACAAGAAATATTGAGGGCAGGGAAAAAGACCCAAGGGACACCTGCTTGGTGGCCCAGGTATTCATGAAACAATTGTACTTTAAGTACAGAGAAACAAAGATAAGAGTGACAGTATTTTCTCATCAGGAACAATGCAACTACAAAGATTTATAAAGACATGAAGAAAGCCAGGAAGGCTAGAAATGAAGGTAAATGTAAAATACTTTCTTTTTCTTTCTTCACATTAAAATATAATTAATGTTATAAAGTAAAAATAGCAACACTATATTGTGAGGCTTATAACATGTAAAACTAAAAGGTATGATAACACTAGGCCAAATAATAAAAGAGATAAAAAGAAGGAATTAAGCCTAGAAATCAATAATGAAAATGTATCTGGAAGTCCTCAAATATTTGAGAATAAAACAATGCATTTTTAAATAACAAATGGGCCAAAGAGGAAGTCACAAGGAAAATAGAAAATATTTTGAATTAAGTAAATAAGAGCACAACATCAAAATGTGTGGGACACAGGTAAAGCAGTGCTCAGAGGCAAATTTATAGCATTAAATACCCGTATTAGAAAACAAGAAGACTCTCAAATCAATAATCTACATCAGAGGTCAGTAAACTTTCTCTCTAAAGTTTACTGAGAATGGCCAGATCATCAATATTTGAGGCTTTGTAGATCATATAGTCCCTTTTATAACTACTCAGCCCTATGTTTCAGTGTGAAGACAGCCATAGACAATATATAAACAAATAAGTTTATCTATGTTTCACTACAACTTTATTAATGGACACTGCAATTTGAATTTTATCTAATTTTCACATGCCACAAAATATTACTCTTTTAATTTTTTTCAATCTTGTAAAAATGTAAAAATGATGCTGCAAAATTTAACAATACCAATCAACATCCCAGCAGGAATTTTTTTGGTAGAAATTGCTAAGTTCATTCTAAAATATATATGAAAAAGCAAAGAACCTAGTGGAGAATTCATACTATGTAGTTTCAAAGTTTACCAGAAAGATGTACTGATCAAAATGCTCTTATATTGGCATGAGGATAGACATAAATCAATGGAATAGTATAGACAGTCCAGGAAGAGAACCAGACATCTACTTCCCTTGATTTTTGACAAGGGCGTCTTGGTAGTTTATTGAGGAAAAGATAATTTTCAACAAATTACATTCAAATTAGATATTTAGCTAGAAATAAAAAATATATCTCAATCCATATATCATGTCATAGATATGAATTAACTCAAAATGAATCACAGACTAAGTGTAAGAGCTAAGCTATAAAACATCCATTAGAAGAAAACATAGGAAAAAATCTTTGTAATCTTTGGTTTGAACATATATTTTTAGATAGGACACAAAAGGCACAAACCATAAAACAAAAAATTGCATAACTTCACTTCATCAAAATTAAAAACATCTGCTCTGGAAAATACTGTTAAGAAAATGAACATACAAGACAAAGACTGGGAGAAAATAATTTTAATTTTAAAATACATACCTGATAAAGAATGTGTATCAAGAATATATGAAGAACTGAAAGTAAGAAAAACAATACAACTAAAGGACACCCAGAAGATTTGGGCAGGCACTTCATAAAAGAAGAAATACAGGCTGGGTGTAGTGGCTCACACCTGTAATCCCAGCACTTTGGGAGGCTGAGATGGCAGGGTCATTTGAGCCCAGGAGTTTGAGACCAGCCTGGCAACATAGGGAGTCCTCATGTTTACAAAAATCAAAACAAAAATATTAGCCAGGTGTCATGGTGCATGCTGGTAGTCCCAGCTACTCTGCAAGCTGAGATGGGAGGATCACTTGAGCCCAGGAGGTCAAGGCTTCAGTGAGCCATGATCATACCACTGCATTCAGTCTGGGCAACAGAGGGAGATCCTGTCTCAAAAAAAAGAAAAAAGGAAAGAAAAGAAACTAAAACAAAAAAGAAGAGAGATACAAAAGGCATATAAACCAATGAAAAGATGCTCAATGGCATCGAAAAACTATTAATACAAATTAAAGCCACTATGAGACACCACTACAACCTATTAAAATGGCTAACATTTAAAAATAGGCCAGGTGTGATGGCTCATGCCTGTAATCCCAGCGCTTTGGGAGGCCAAGGTGGGCAGATCATTGAGGTCCAGAGTTTGAGACTAGCCTGGCCAACGTGGTGAAACCCTGCTAAAAATTAAAAAAATTAGCCCGGTATGGTGCGGGCACCTGTAATCCCAGCTACTCGGGAGGCTAAGGCAGAATTGCTTAAACCCAGGAGGCAGGGGATGCGATGAGCCGAGATCACGCCACTGCGCTCCATTCTGGATGACAGAGTGAGACTCCTTCTCAAAAAATAAAATAAAATAAAATGGCTAACATTTAAAAATTAAAAGCTGACAATAGAAAAGATTAGAAAAGATGCAACACATCTGAAACTCTCACACATTGCTGGTCAGAATGCAAAATGTCACAGCAACTTTAGAAAATGGTTTAACAGTTTATTGTAAAGTTAAACCTACACTTAATGTACAACATACAACCCAGCAATGCCACTCCTGAGTATTTAGCCACACAAAAAAAATGTGGCTACACAAAGGCCGACCTGCAAAATTTATTCAGAACTGCCAAGAAATAACTATCAACTGATGAGTGGATAAACATATTACTTTACACTCATACAAGGAACTATTACTCAGTGATAAAAAGCAACCAACTCTTGATGCGTGCAACAACGTGGATGAGTCTCAAAAGCATAAAACTAAGTTTAAAAAGACAGATGTAAAGACTACACGCTGCATTGAGTCCATTTACACGACATTCTGCACAAAGCAAAACTATAGGGTAAGGAATCATATCAGTGATTTCTCAGTGCTGGGGAGTTTAGGAATGGTTGACTCCAAAGGAGCACATTTAAATTTTGGGGTGAAGGAAATATTCTCTATGTTAATTGTGGTAGTGGTTTCCTAACTGCATACACATCTCAAAGTTTATGAAATTAAACTCTTAAAATGATAAATTCTGTGTTATGCAACTTCTACTTCAATAAACCTGACTTTTAAAAAATAATTGAAGTAGGAATAAAGCATAATTAGAAAAAAACATACAAACTCGATGTGCTCAATCTGCATTACCCTTATTTGACTACATTAAAAAGGCAATGTTGACCCAGCATGGTGGCTCACACCTGTAATCCCAGCACATTGGGAGGCCGAGGCCAGTGGATCACTTGAGGTCAGAAGTTCGAGACCAACCTGGCCAACATGGCGAAGCCCCATTTCTACTAAAAATACAAAAATTAGTCGGCCGTGGTGGCACGCGCCTGTGGTCCCAGCTACTTGGGAGACCGAGGCAGGAGAATTACTTCAACCTGGGAGGCGGAGGCTGCAGTGAGTCAAGATCACGCTACTGAACTCCAGCCCGGGCGACAGAGTGAGACTCCAACTCAAAAACAAAAAACGGCAATGTTTTCCATTGTTCCAATTATGCAACAGTCATATTAAGCAATTTATTTTTATTTTTCACGTGTAATAGTGGGGTAGCTTTGAGGTAGCAGAATACTCGGTGATAAGAGCCTCGTCCTTCCAGGCAGGTCCCACAGATAGCTGTTAACTGGCAAAGCCAAGGTTTCTGTGGAAATCTTCATCTGCTCTGTTTGCTGCTATGTGCTACTCTCAACTCCAACTTTCCCTCGCTGGTTAAGCACACTCTTGGGCAAGATAAATGTGTGATTTGCAACACCTGTAAAAGCCCCGCTTCTTCCAGGGCAGCTACGATGATGGGGTGGTGGGAGTTGACTGCAGGTGATCTCCCTTCATGTCTTTATTGGCAAATTTTAGGATTCAGCTACCTCTCAGTGAAGATAAAAGATGGTAGAAGATGGTAATCAAGTCATCAGAAGTAGAATGAATGCTATTGGAAAAGCAGAGCTACCTTAGCTGGGGAGAATGAGACTGAAGCTCTCTCTTCCTGCCCCTCTCTGTGTGCGTGTGTGTGTGTGCGTGCTTGCACACATGTGTGTGTGTTGGAGGGTAGAGCAGAACTCAGATAAATGGGCCAGATCAATTAAATAAGACCTCAATGCCAACATTTAGACTTTTAGCACTGCCTGTTCGTATTCATGTTCAGCAACCCATTTGTCAAACTCCCATCACAGTTGGCTGTGCTGGTGTGTAATAATAAATTGATTTTAGTCACTACTTGACATCTGGATCTTTTGGAATGCACAATACATTCCCAATAGCATTGCCCAATTGTATGAGCTGGCATATAGAACTCCAGCAGCAGGAAATAGGTGCTTTCTTGTGCAGTGGTTTCTTTTTCACACATTATCTCTTTCAGTCCTCACAGTGATGATCTGAGGTGAATGCAATTGTCCTTATCGCCAAAAATGGGGATCTTGACCAAGATCAGGTATATCACAAGTTATAAGTGAAACCACAGATAGCCAGGCCAGGCCCCCAAGCCTTCTGATTGTAAGTCCAAATGTGTGAGTCTCCCTGGAAAACCTGCCAGTGCACTCTCTGCAGGATTGTCTATTTCTGCTGGGTCTTCTGCAGAATCCTGCTCTGCCTTCTGCATGATGGACTGCCAGGACTCAAAACCTCTTTGAATCGGAGGCTCTTTTCATCCAACTGGACATTGTCAGTTCATGTCTACTGGTCCTTCTTGTTTTCTAAGCTTTAATGGAGATCTTTATGTCAAGTGAAATAAGCCAGACACAGGAAGACAAATATTGCATGTTCTCACTCATATGTGGGGGCTAAAAAAGTGGATCTCATGGAGGTAGAGAGTAGAGTGACGGTTACCAGAGGCTGGGGAAGGAAGGAGAAGGAGAGGATGAAGAGAAATCTGTTTGTGGGTACAAGAATAGTTAGAAGATATTTTTTAAAAGACAAAAAAAATAGTCCCTTTCCACATTTCCAAATCTTCAAACAACCCCCTAGAACAAAGGCTTTGGCATGATAGTTGACATAGATAGAATGATAGCATGCGTGCAGTCTTTTATGTCTCTCTGTGTTAACTGATTTCCAAGTTTTGAGAATCATTCAAGTTGTGTATATCACTCGTTTGTTACGTGTTATTGCTGAGAAGTATTCCATTGTATAGATATACCACCACTTGATTGTCCATTCACCAGATGATGGACTTTACCCACTATTTTTATCAGGTTGTTTGTCTTCTTTTATTGAATCTACAAGTTTTTAGTATACTCTGAATATCAATCTATCAAATGTAAGTATTACAAACTGTATTGCAAATACAGTTAGATAAAAGGAATAAGTTCTAGTATTCGACAGTATAGTAATCGTAGTTAACAACAATGTATTGTGCATTCCAAAATAACTAGAAGAGAAGAATTGTACTGTTCCCAACACAAAGAAAAGATAAATGTTTGAGGCAATGGCTATCCCAATTACCCTGATTTGATCATTACACATTGTATATTTGTGTCAAAATATCACATGTACCTCCCATATTTCTTAAGTGGCATAAAATTAAAGAGATAAATGAGAGTGAACAATGCAAAATCACATTGTGATATTCTGTGGGTTTTCTCAGCTTCATTATGCCACTAGGTATGTTGTTGTGTGAGAGGCAACGTATAAGCTATTTGCTGAGTACATGAAAATAGGCTTATTTTCCTCTTTACAATTTAGAAAGCATTTCACATGTGACATCTAATTTGATTTAGCCTTGGCAAAAGAGATCAGGCACTGGGGCCAACCATTTCCACAGCAGGGGTTAATCGAGGTTACTTCTTTTAAATCATTAATAATGATCTCTGTACTAAAAGACAGGCATGAAAGAGAAATTCCCTTAATAACTTACTGATGGGGTAAGCAAGGAACTATAAGCAAACCATCTTAAACCAGAGTTTCTCAACCTACTTCAAGTCGTCTGGGGTGCTTGTTAAATATTCTGGGCTCCCATCCATGACTTACTAATCCAAACCTCTAAAGGCAGTGTCTGGTGATCAGCATTATTTTAATAAGCTGTCCCGTTAATTTTTTGCATAATAGTTTTTATTTTTATTTTATTATATTGAGACTGAATCTCACTCTGTTACCCAGGCCAGAGTGCAATTACAGCTCACTGCAGCCTCATCCTCCTGGGCTCAAGTGATCCTCCTGCCTCAGCCTCCTGAGTAGCTAGGACCATAAGTGTGTGCCACAACAATTGGCTAAAAATTTTTTTGTATTTTTTGTAGAGACGGGGTCTTGCCACATTGCCCAGGCTGGTCTTGAACTTCTGAGCTTAAGCGGTCTGCCTGCCTCAACCTCCCAAAGTGCTGGGATTATAGTCATGAACCACAATACGCGGCCAATAATTTATTATTATTGTCCAGCCAGTGGTCATAGGTTGGCTGATTTTGTACAAGATGATACTTTAATGTCCTTCTGATATATTTTCCATGGTCTGCAGTATTCAACTCACTGAGATCGAGGGAAATATTCTGCCAGATGCCTTGAAAGAGTTAATTAAAATAATTGATCGTGAGGCTAAGTTGAGTGCAACTATCTTTATGAAGCCACTGTGGTCTCTTATTAGTTCCTTTATAGTCTGAGAACCAATACTGACATTGATTTTTTGTTAGTTTTGATTATGTTTTTCATTCATTTACCCAAAATTAACACAACTAGACTGCTTCAGAAAATAAAAATGTTTAGATTTTGAAGGAAAAAATGAAATCCTTAATCACTGTGACATTGATACACATTCCATCTTTGCACTAGATTTCCTCAGTAATACAAAATGAAACACTTTTAGCTCTGTGACTCCTGGAGAGTTAGGCAGCTAAATTTGGTCACCATCTGAGCCAACAGATGAAGTAGTGGAGGACAAAACGAAAGTTTCGAATAAGGCATTCTACGAGGTAACGCGCTCGTTGACTACTGAGAAACATAAATAGCTTTGACCCATTTGGCTAACTACACAAGGAAAGAAGGCTGTCATCTGAGGAAGAACCAATGAAGCTGATGCACATTGTCTAAGACTTTTATACTCAAAACAATACAAAGGCTTGAATATCAATCAGCTTTATCTTCACTGTTAGTCTGCACCAGGGAGTCACACCCTCTGCCTTCCCGATATTTGGGACTAAATAATTCTTTGTTGAGGGGGCTGTCCTGTGTGTTGTAAAATGTTTAGCAGAACCGCTGGCCTCCACCCATTAGGTGCCCACCCGAGGCCCAGTTGGGACAAAGAAAAATGTCTCCAGACATTGCCAAATGTCTCCTGGGGAACAAAATAACCTTGCTGTGAACCACTGATTTATACCCACTAATTTCTTTAATTTTAACTTCTGCGATAAAAATTCTAAAAAATTAAAGGAATTCCTTAAGATATGCTTAGCTTAAACATATATTTAAATATTTGAAAGCCACTCAAGAACTATGTCAAGATCAACGATGCAGTAGCAGGGCTAAGCATTCCTATTTCATGTGTAATGAAACAACTTTCATAATGAGCGGGCGCAAATGGGTATCAGTAGTAAGTGAAGTCTGAAACTGTTAAGATTCAAAGCAAGATTAGTTTCAGCATCCTAAATGTCTTGCTTCTAAAGCACTAAAACAAGCTTTTATATGCAAAACAGACTCTGATACAACCCAAAAAGTTGGAAAAGGCTGTTGTTCTCCTCCTTTTACATGAAATCCCTTGTAATTCAAATGTATGGATTTCAGAACGCATTCTGTGTTATCCCGAACTTAACCTCTGTGAACATCAATCCTTCTGTGCCAGGAGTATATTTCTTTACCCATTTCTACTCCATTCCCCAAATCAGTGGAACCAGTGATTTCACTCCTTATGAACTCACTCTTTCCCAGTTATTTCCCAGTTAGGTGGTATGTAAACTAAGACTAAGTCCCAAAGCCACAGATGGTGGCCAAAAGAAACAAAACTTCATCAGGTGCGGTGGCACCCCCCTGTAATCCCAGCACTTTGGGAGGCCAAAGCGGGCAGATCACCTGAGGTCAGGAGTTCCAGACCAGCCTGGCCAACATGGTGAAATCCCGTCTCTATTAAAAGTACAAAAATCAGCTGGGCATGGTGGCGGGCACCTGTAATCCCAGCTACTTGGGAGGCTGAGTGAGGCAGGAGAATGGCTTGAATCTGGGAGGTGGAGTTTGCAGTCAGCTGAGATCATGCTAATGCACTCCAGCCTGGGTGACAGAGCAAAGACTCAGTCTCAAAAACAAAACAAAACAACAACAACAACAACAACAACAACAAAAAATTCATGAAAAGGAGAACGGAAAGAGGGAATAAGAAACCTTGGTAGAAACTCCAGGATGAGGGGCAGGAAACGGGACCCTTGGGAATGAAAGCATAGAACTACCAAGGCCTCCTCTTGAAAAAGAAAAATACTCATTAGAACACTTTTTCTTATTGTATAGGCAATGCATACCCATGGTAGGATCTCTGGTGGCTAAAAAAAGAAATGTAAAAAGAAGATACAATTATTTCACCTTTCTGCATAGTATTACCATCCATGTGATATACATTGTTTAGGTTTGCATATTTTTGACTTTTATATACACAGAATTCACTGGATATATTCTTTTGTGATTTGGTATTTTCAATCAACATGAAATTTTAAGACTCATCTGTATTGGTGCTTGTAAAAAATTATTTTCACTGCTGTTTAATACTCTACTCTAAGAATATACCACATTTATTTATTTATTCTACCATTGATTTTGGTTGTTTCTAGCATTACCTATTACAGATAAGACTTCCACAACTATTTGTATGTGTCCATTGAAGCATATGTTCAAGAGATATTCTTAGGGTGAAAATGCTGGATTTTAAGTGATGTGCTTCTCCAAAAGACTACAAAATGCTAAAACATTTCTTAAATTGTTTTTACCATTTAATTCCTACCAGATCACCATTCTCATCAACACTTGAAATTGATAAACTTTTTTTTACCAGTCTGATGGTATGTCATATGGTTTGCCTGTGTCCCCACACAAGTCTCACCTTGAATTGTGCTAATCCCCACGTGTGAAGGGCAGGCCCAGGTAGAGAGAATTGAATCATGGGGGTGGTTCCCCCCTACTGTTCTTGTGGTAGTGAATAAGTTTCGCAAGATCTGACGGTTTTATAAGTGGGAGTTCCCCTGCACAAGCTCTCTTGCCTGCCGCCATGTAAGACTTTGCTCCTCATTCACCTTCCACCATGATTGTGAGGCCTCCCCAGCCATGCTGAACTGTGAATCAATTAAACCTCTTTCCTTTATAAATTACCCAATCTTGGGTATGTCTTTATTAGCAGCGTGAGAACAGACTACTACAGTATGAAAAGGTAGCTCGCTGTGGTTTTAATTTGCATTTTCATGATTACTAAATAAGTTGAAATCTCATATTTGAATGAATATTTATGTTTCCCCTTTGGTCAAAATTTTAGCCGTTTTAGATTTCATTATTTTTTCTTTTCTTATTAATTCACGTCTGTTTGTATATGTCCATTCAAAAGATAGGAATTCTTTTTCCAGTTATACATATGTTCATGTGGTGTGTGTGTGTGTGTGTGTGTGTGTGTACCAGTTAGTGCTCTGTCTTCTTAAGGTCCTTTACGGCTTATATAGGTATTGAAACTCAGCTGTAATTTCCAGATTCCAGGTGAAGAGAGAGGAAGGAGGGGAAACCAAAGGGTCATTCCTGGCTGAGGCAGTGCCCTTTAAGGATCTTTCTCAAAATCCCACAGTGCATTTCCACTCATATCCCATTGCCTAGGATTACTCTCAGGGCCACAGCCAGACCCAGAAAGGCTGGGAGATGGAATCATATAACTCAGCACTACTATTCCTAAAGAAATTCAGACTCTGTTGCTAAGGAAGAAGGGGAGACTAGATATTGGGTAGCAACTAGTGGCTTCTCCAAACTGACTGACTTTCCTGATTTTAGCTAATTTTAACAACCGTTGCATAACACTTTTCTTCCCAATGGTTTTAAGATACTTTCTTTGTTATTTATTTACATCTTATATATAACAAACCCATAAGATACTATTCTGTTTCATTTGTCTGTATGTTCTTTCAATACTGGCGTGCTGACTTATTTATTATAATTTATAGTAAGATTTTGCTTGGGGAGTAGATTAATTCAATATCATTATTTCCTTCCTTCAGTTTTTCTTGGTTATTTTCACTTATTATTTCTTTTTCTATATAGTGCAAGATCATTTTAATAAATTACAAAGAAAATCCTTGGCTTTTATTAAAATGCTTTAAATCCTTATTAAGTCTTCCTATCCAGAAATATGAGCTTCTCCATTTATTTAATTCTTAGAATCACAAATTCATATATGTCTTCTGTACTTCTGATGTAACATTGTTTCTACATATTTTATGATTTTCTTGATATTATGAAGAGAGATTTATTTCTTGTATTTTAAATTATTGGTGATATATGTGAAAAATTGATGTGTTTTTTGTTTGTTTTTTAAATTTGGAAAACTTTTTCTTTTAACTTTTATTTTAGGTTTGTGAGTACATGTGAAGTTTTGTTACATAGTTAAACACGTGTCATGGGGATTTGTTGTACATATTATTTCATCATCCAGGTATTAAGCCCAGTACCCAGTAGGTATCTTTTCTGTTCCTCTCCCTCCTCCCATCCTCCACCCTCAAATGGAGCCCAATGTCTGTTGTTTCCTTCTTTGTTAAACTTGGATAACTTTTTTAAGGACTCAGAATAATTTTCTTGTGTTAGGGTTTCTTGGATTTTTGGATGAACTTTTGGATTAATTTTTTTATATATATCTATGACTGCACATTATATAATACATGTATATATAATTTGATAATATAAATAATCGCTACTTCAAATAAACTTGTTTTATTAGTTTATATTTTTTCTATTTGGGAACCCTGGATAAAAAGTCTTATATTTCTACTACTCTTTGATTTCATTCTGTATTTTATTTATATTTTTCTTTTCTAGAAATGATATTATTCAATAACTTACTTTAGTATTTTCTCTTTTATTGAGTCTTACTTTTTTTAAAATACTTTAAGTTCTAGGGTACATGTGCACAACGTGCAGGTTTGTTACATAGGTATACATGTGCCATGTTAGTTTGCTGCACCCATTATATCGTCATTTACATTAGGTATTTCTCCTAATGCTATCCCTCCCCCAGGCCCCCCCCCCCCCATGACAGGCCCTGGGGTGTGATATTCCCTGGCCTGTGTCCAAGTGTTCTCATTGTTCAATTCCTACCTATGAGTGAGAGCATGCGGTGTTTGGTTTTCTGTCTTTGTGATAGTTTGCCCAGAATGATGGTTTCCAGCTTCATCCGTGTCCCTGCAAAGGACATGAACTTATCTTTTTTATGGCTGCATAATATTCCATGGTGTATATGTGCCACATTTGCTTAATCCAGTCTATCATTGATGGACATTTGGGTTGGTTTCAAGTCTTTGCTATTGTGAATAGTGCCGCAATAAACGTGTCTACATGTGCCTTTAGAGTAGCATGATTTATAATCCTTTGGGTATATACCCCGTAATGGGATCCCTGGGTCAAGTGGTATTTCTAGTTCTAGATCCTTAAGGAATTGCCACACTGTCTTCCACAGTGGTTGAACTAGTTTACACTCCCACCAAAAGTGTAAAAGCATTCCTATTTCTCCACATCTTCTCCAGCATATGTTGTTTCCTGACTTTTTAATGATTGCCATTCTAAGTGGTATGAGATGGTATCTCATTGTGGTTTTAATTTGCATTTCTCTGATGAGCAGTGATGATGAGCATTTTTTCATTTGTCTGTTGGCTGCATAAATGTCTTCTTTTGAGGAGTGTCTGTTCATATCCTTCGCCCACTTTTTGATGGGGTTGTTTGTTTTTTTCTTGTAAATTTAAGTTCTTTGTAGATTCTGAATATTAGCCCTTTGTCAGATGGGTACATTGCAAAAATTTTCTCCCGTTCTGTAGGTTGCCTATTCACTCTGATGGTAATTTCTTTTGCTGTGCAGATGCCCTTTAGTTTAATTAGATCCCATTTGTCTATTTTGGCTTTTGTTGCCATTGTTTTTGGTGTTTTAGTCATGAAGTCCTTGCCCATGCCTATGTCCTGAATGGTATTGCCTAGGTTTTCTTCTAGGGTTTTTATGGTCTAAGGTCAAACATTGAAGTCTCTAATCCATCTTGAATTAATTTTTGTATAAGATGTAAGGAAGGGATCTAGTTTCAGCTTTCTACATATGACTAGCCAGTTTTCCCAGCACCATTTATTAAACAGAGAATTCTTTCCCCATTTCTTGTCTTTTTCAGGTTTGTCAAAGATCAGATGGTTGTAGATGTGTGATGTTATTTCTGTGCGCTCTGTTCTGTTCCATTGGTCTATATCTTTGTTTTGGTACCAGTAACATGCTATTTTGGTTACTGTAGCCTGGTAGTATAGCTTGAAGTCAGGTAGCCTGATGCCTTCAGCTTTGTTCTTTTTCCTTAGGATTGTCTGGGCAATGAGGGCTCTTTTTTGGTTCCATATGAACTTTAAAGTAATTTTTTTCCAATTCTGTGAAGAAAGTCATTGGTAGTTTGATGAAGATGGCATTGAATCTATAAATTACCTTGGGCAGTATGGCCATTTTCATGATATTGATTCTTCCTATCCATGAGCATGGAATGTTCTTCCATTTGTTTGTGTCCTCCTCTATTTCACTGAGCAGTGGTTTGTAGTTCTTCTTGAAGAGGTCCTTCACATACCTTGTAAATTGGATTCCTAGGTATTTTATTCTCTTTGTAGCAACTGTGAATGGGAGTTCACTCATGATTTGGCTCTCTGTTTGTTAATGGTGTATAGGAATTTTTGCGATTTTTGCACATTGATTTTGTATCCTGAGACTTTGCTGAAGTTGCTTATCAGCTTAAGGAGATTTTGGGCTGAGATGATAAAAATTAGATGTATTTTTATGCATTTGTTCATACCCATTCACTTTACTTTCTCTCCTATGCATTCTGAAAGTGTCCATGATTTATTTTGGGTAATTTGTATATCCCACAAGTAATTATAACTTTTTCCTCTTTCTCGAAGGATAGTTAAGGTTTATGAATTAATGCATTAGCCACTTCTTGCAGAATACTGTGAATTAATCATTATGATAGTTTGCGTATTACTCTAGGACCTGATTTTAGTAACCATGGCTCTAGTTTGCACTGTTAAATATGCTGCTGCCTGTTGCTTTGAGGAAAACTTTATGTTTTTGAGAAGTATGCTTCCATTCCTCTTTCTTTTTAAAAAAGAAATGTTTTTTAATTTAATTGCATGCCTTTTCCTATATACAGATAAATATTTCTGACGTGACTTATTAAACATGTTATATTATTTTGAACTCTGATGATGTTTTTGTGTGTAGCGAATTATTTTACTACCTGTTAAAAATATAGTTTTCTAGTAGTTTGGTGGGACTTTCGTCAAAATTTTTGAGCTACCAGTTAACTTCAGTCGATAGTTATATTTGTGTGTGTGAGAAGGAAAGAAGGAATGGGCACAGGGAAGAAAAGATAGAGAATCAGAGGAAGATGTTTCAGGATTCATTAACAGAATTATTCTGACTTAATAAAATAAATTGGGTTAATCTAAATTGGTCTGCATTTTTCTGTGTTCTTAGATTCTTTATGAGAAATAGGAAGTACATCCCTGAGGATTTGAAAAAAATCACCTAAAAATAATTAGTTCCCAAACTGTTCTGGGAGGTTTGATAATGTTTTGAGAGTGTCTAAGATAATTGAATTGTTTGGGATTTCTACTTTTTCTAATGTCAGTTTTGACAACACACATTTTTCCAGCAGCACATTTTAGTCCAGGCCCCAATCCCCCTCCTTTTTCTCCCTGTAGTTTACTTCCTTTTTTATTGCTACCTACAATTGTCCTCTTCTCTTGGTCAACTGCATACAGAAGTCTATCTTAACTTTCTCCTATCCTCCTGACCCTGTGGTTTCTCAATAGCTTTTACAGCTTTTAAAATGGAAGTAACAATGGAAGTAAGAAACTGGAAGTAAACTATTTTTGCTTGACATTCTCATTTCTTTTTTATCCTTACCTCTGTCTTTTTCTACTCTATTGGTAAGAAAAATATCATCAAAGTTTCAAACTGAATCTAAACTTTTGGTGGTATCCAAGACTAAGGTTAGAATTGATCTGTGTATCATGGGACAAACAGATTTACTCGAGATCCTAGGTTTTTCATTATAGATATTGGGCTGTGTTCCATACTCAACACAAACACACACACACACACACACACACACACACACACACACACACACACACACACAAAATTCAGATTTCAAATTTTAATCTAAGCTGTTGTAGTCATGACTGATTCAGGCACTGCTCTGCCCATTTGCTCTTCCTTTTTTCTCCAAGGAATCACTGTATACCTCAGAACTAGTTTGAAAATCTAAGAAAAGGAATATAGTGAAGAAGAAAACAGTGGTAAGCTTTGTGGAATATCAGTTGTGTTGAAGAGAGGCAGGGGGCATAAAATTGGGAAAGGAGAATAAAAATTCCTATTGCCTCCAGGTCTTCCAAAAGTGGCAGCTATTTGGGCACTCTTTTTTAAAATATAAGGGAAATAGGTAGAGGTGTAACAATCCCAATGCATCAGAGTCACTTGTGGAAATATACATAAATACATACATATATGTCTCTCTAGCTAGCTAGATTGATGTAGCTACAGGTAGGTCTATATAGCTGTATAGAGATCTATGTATTCTGAGTCCAGTGATCTGGTGTATAGCTCTGGAGTCTATATTTCTGAAAGTGCCTGACAGGGGCAACTAATGAGAACTGCTACAGAATAAGCATTCTGGGATAGAATCCAAGCTACTCTTTCTTTTAACCTTAGAATGTTTAAAATGTTATTTTTTCACCCACTTAAAATTTAAAATTCAGTGGCTTCAAGTATATTTACAGAGTTGAACAACTATCACCACAATCAACTTTAGATCATTTCCATTGCCCCAAAAAGAAACCCCATATCTCTTAGTCATCACCCCCCAATTTCCCCTCCCTTCCTCCAGGACTAAGCAACCACTAATCTACTTTATGTTTCTACAAATTTGCCTATTCTGCACTTTTTAAATAAGTTGAATCATACATTATGGAGTATTTTGTGACTAATTTCTTTCATGTCACATGTTTTCAGGGTTCATCCATGTTGTAGCATGCATCAATACTTCATATTTTTTATTGCTAAATAATATTTCATGTGTGTGTTTATATACAACATTTTCTTTATACATTCATTCATCAGTTGATGGACATTTGACTTTTTCCCATTTGACTATTATAAATAAAGCTGCTATGAATATTCATGCACAAATGTTTATGTGGACATGTGTTTTTATTTCTCTTGGGTGTATATCTAGGAGTGGAATTGCCAGATTGTGTGACAAGTCTGTGTTTGACCTTTTAAGGAACTATCAGATTCTTCTCCACAGTAGCTGCATCACTGAAACTCCCACAGCTGTGTATGGGGTTATCTCTAGCTCTTAACATAGTATCTGATGCGTAGAACATTCTCAAAAAATATTTGTTGAAGGCCAGAAGGAAAGGAAGGACAGGAGAATCAACATTCATAAGTGAGTGCTGGCTGTGAGAAAGTTGAATTTAGAGAGGATCCTGATCATGGCTTCCCCAGCATGGGATAGGGGACAGGCCACAGCGCTGACTCCAGGAATGACATAATGGCTTCGTGCATGCCATCCTGCTCTGATTAATTGTACTTTTTCTCTTTAATCTTCAGCTTTCTGCTTTTGTTTCTTGGGCTCATACCTGATATAGGTAAGCAGGAATGTTCAGGCCTCTGGGGATTCTTGTCATCCCAATAATTCCCAACACAGAAAGTCTCTCTCTCTCTCCTCTCTCTCTCCCCGCCCCCCCCCCCCCGCTCCCATCACACACATACATAAACATACTGTGATTGTATTAGTCCATTTTTGTATTGCTACAGAGTAACACTTGAGGTAATATAATTTATAAAGAAAAGAGGTCTGTTGGGCTCATGGTTCTACAGACTGTACAAGCATAGCCTCAGCCTCTGCACTGGTGAAGCCTCAGAAAGCTTTCACTCATGGCAGAAAGTGAAGGGTAGCTGGCATCACATGATGAGAGAGAAAGGAAGAGAGAAAGCAGGAGGTGTCAGGCTCTCTTTAACAATCAGATCTCTAAGAAAACTCACTCATCACCATAAGGACAACACAAAGCCATTCATGACAGATCCACCCCCATGACCCAAACACCTCCCACTAGGCCCCACCTCCAACATCAGGGATCCCATTTCAGCATGAGATTTGGAGGAAACAAATAACCAAACTGTATCGGTAATAAAAGTTGTTGAGCTCATGAAAATGTAAGAATGCAGCGAGAAGCGAACATGGGAGCAACCTGACCCTGTCTGGGTGCTCTGCTTCCTCTGAGGTCCATTCCAGGGTGGGTAGCTGACATATCTCCCTCCCCTGGGTCTAGCTTCGGATAGGGCTGGGAGGCCAGAGCCTCACTTATATGGTTTGGCTGTGTCCCTACCCAAATCTCTTCTTGAATTGTAGCCCACAATTCCCACGTGTTGTAGGAGCCTCTGGGTGGGAGATAATTGAATCATGGGGGCAGGGCTTTCCCATGCTATTCTTTTGATAGTGAATAGTTCTCATGAGATCTGATGGTTTTATAAAGGGGAGTTTCCCTGCACAAACTCCCTTCTCTTGTCTGTCACCATGTAAGATGTGCCTTTCACCTTCCACCATGATTGTGAGGCCTCCTGAGCCACGTGGAACTGTGGATCCGTTAAACTTCTTTCTTTTGTAAATTGCCCAATCTCGGGTATGTCTTTATCAGCAGCGTGAAAACAGACTAGTACACTCGCTTATATCTTATTAGGAGAAAACTGGATGCCAGGAAAACAGCTACCAGCAGCTTTATGTTTTATCACACAAATTCTCACACCCCCAGCAAAGGAGAGTGCATCTATATGACAGCCCCTAATTACATCAGATCATAAGTTATAGTGACAGTGGAGAGTGGGCCTGACCTATTCAGCCAAAAACGATGAGGACCAACCCTGAGGTGGTGATGTGCCAGCTCCTCTGGGATGGGATGTCACTGGGAATGCAGATTTGAATTCCCACCTCTGAATTGTTTTTACTCACAGTACTTTTGACACCAAAGGTGTGAAATTTTTCCTCACACCAATCAATTCTCCAACTCTCTGGACACCAACTAGGTGTCCTATGACTCAATTCAACTCTGACACTAACTACCTGGAGTTAGCACAGGCCCCACAGGTAAAAGGCTTGGTCTCATGAGACTGCCTACTCCCTAACCCCCCACCATGCTTCAGATGCCAATTCTAAGTCTAAGCCACCCATGCTCCTGACCAACCAGCTACAAAGTCAGAGGCTGCTCACAACTCCCTCCTCAGGCTTGAAATTTTGCTAGAGTGGCTCACAAAACCCAGGGAAACACTTTACTCACATTTACCTGTTTATTATAAAGGATACAACTCAGGAACAGCCAAATGGAAGTGCCACCTAGAGCCAGAGATGAGGGAGGGGTGCAGAGCTTCCATGACCTCTCAGGGCATGGCACCCTCCCAGCACCTCTGTGTGTTCACCAACCTGGACACTCTCTGAACTCTGTTGTTTATGGTTTTTACAGAGGTTCCATTACATGGCTTGACTGACTAAATCATTGGCCATGAGCGATTCACTCAATCCCCCACCCATCTCCGTTCCCTGGAGCTCAGGAGGTGGGGCTGAAAGTGCCAACCTGCAAAGCCTGTTGTTGGCTCCTCTGGCAACCAGACCCCATTCTGAAGCCATTTAGGGACCCCAGCCACCAGCCACCTCATTAACATATTAAACTCAGATAAAGGGGCTTATTGTAAATAACAAAAATAGTTCTTCTCACCTGTATCACAAGAGTTTCAGGAGCTCTATGCCAGGAACTGGGGACAAGGACCTATTACTTTTTTTTTTTTTTTTTTTTTTTACTGTATCCCAGCCACCCTTGCTGGAACTCCAGGCTCATCTCTCTCCATTACCTTCCCAATATTCCACCGTCCAGCATTACCCAGTGGTTTCCAGTTTCTGCTGCCCCTGCCTGCAACCCTGTCTCCATCATCAGCATCTGATGGGTCTGCCTCAGCTCTCAGCTTGGCCCCTTCACTTCCTCCTGAGGTCTCTTCCAGTTCCCAAGGTCTGGCCTAAAATCTGCTCTTGGGTGCCATGCATCGGGCTCTATTTCACTTGGTTGAGCTGCATTGCATTTGCTGGTTTATCTGCCTTCCTCCCTAGATGGAAAGTTCCATGGTGGGTGGGGACCTGACGGTGGTTGTTCATCATTATATCCTCAGTGCCTAGCAGAGTGCATACCACCTGGTAGGAATTCAGTAACTATTTGTTGAATGAATGAACAATGTTCTTTTCCAGTTAAAACAGACTGAGGGCATCAAATCTATTGGAAACACCAGCAAGTGCCCTCACAGAACCCAGAGGAGAAAATAGCAGACCCCTGTGTCACGAGTGTCACATTCAGACCTCCATAAACAAACACTCCTTCACATCTGGGACTAATCAGACCAAAGAGAAGTTTCCTGTTTTCATAAATGAAAAACTGTCCAAATGGTTTATTGCCATAAATAGGCTAAATTAGATCTTGATCCTTGTATTAGTTTGTTTTCACATGGCTATAAAGAACTGCCCAAGGCTGTATAATTTACAAAGGAAAGAGGTTTAATTGACTCACAGTTATGTGTGGCAGGGAGGCCTCAGGAAACTTATCATCATGGTGGAAGGTGAAGGGGAAGTAAGTACCTGCTTCACATGGCGGCAGGAAAGAGAGAGCGGTGAGTGAAGTGGGAAGAGCCCTTCATAAAACCATCAGAGCTCATGAGAACTCACTCACCATCATGAGAACAGCATGGGGGAAACTGCCTCCATGATCCGATCACCTCCCACCAGGCCCATCCCTGGACATGTGGGGATTACAGTTCGAGATGAGATTTGGGTGGGAACACAGAGCCAAACCATATCACCCCTGGAGTGCCACAGATAGGTCACATGTGTGGTATTGGTCCCTTTGGTTCCTAGGGTGGTGCAGGAGGAGAAGAGGGGAGAAGCCTGGATTCAGACCTCTATAAATGAAGGAGCCTTTATCTATAGAGGTCAGAAGGTGACACTCATGACACAGGGGTCTGCTATTTTCTCCTCTGGGTTCTGTGATGGCACTTGCTGGTGTTTCCAATAGATTTGATGCTCTCAGTCTGCTTTTAACTGGAAAAGAACATGATTCATTCATTCAACAAATACTTACTGAATTCCTTATTGAAGAAAGGAGATGCCTGGGGTAGCTGGACCCCCATCCCAAGGCCACTGGCCATGTACAGCCTCGTCTATGTGCCCCAGCATGTCCTGCGAATGTTAGCGTGGGGCATCTGGGGTGAGTTTGCACAAGCTTGCAAACACTTATGGCCACTATGTCAGCAAATACTCTGTGTTGTTATTATTTCTTATTATTTTTAGCCATTAGTACTTCTTAAATAGATATTTCTTTAGGCGGGAAGTCAAGGAAAGCACTGTATTTTCAGGCTTTGCAGAACCTAGCAGTGCTCGTGTCTCCCTGGAGACTGGGGTCTTTTCAATTTTTAAAAAAGGAAAGAAAGGGAGCACATATTAGCAGTAGTAGTAGTAGTATGACTCTCAGACAATTTAACAGGAAATTTAGTGGTAGAATTTGTAGTGGTAATTGTGGTAAGAATAGTAACTAGTAGTAGAAGTAGAAGTGGTCGTAGTAGTAACTATCTTTCCAAGGCAAAAAATAGGTAGGATTAAATATCTGTATTAGTCAGGGTTCTCTATAGGGACAGAACTAATAGGATAGCTGTATATATAAAGGGGAATTTATCAGGGAGTATTGACTCACACCATCACAAGGTGAGGTCCCACAGTAGGCCATCTGCAAGCTGAGGAGCAAGGAAGCCAGTTCCAGCCCCAAAGCTGAAGAACTTGGAGTTTGATGTTCGAGGGCAAGAAGTATCTAGCACGAGAGAAAGATGTAGGCCAGAAAACTAAGCCAGTCTAGTCTTCCCACGTTCTTCTGCCTGCTTATATTCTAGCCTTGCTGGCAGCTGATTAGATTGTGCCCACCTAGGTTGAGGATGGGTCTGCCTTTCCCATTCCAGTGACTCAAATGTTAATCTCCTTTGGCAACGCCCTCACAGACACACTCAGGAACAATACTTTGCATCCTTCAGTCAAGTTGACACTCAGTATTAACTATCATAATATTAATCTTATATTTTCCATATGTGGGCCCCCAAGAGGTTAGAGGCCAAAGCTTGAAGCAACCAGGTACAAACAAGAAATTTTGTTTAAAATGTAAAGAAAATGTTTAAAAAATTAAACAACATTTTAGAATATTGTGTTTCATCCTAAAAGCCCATGCAAAATTTACTTGCTACTTCATAATATTTTTGTGTCATCTCTCCCCTCCCCACCCCCCAAAAGCTGTGAGTTATAAATGTGGTCCTGGGGCCAGGTGCGGTGGCTCACGCCTGTAATCCCAGCAGTTTGGGATGCCAAGGCGGGCAGATCACCTGAGGTCAGGGGTTCGAGACCAGCTTGGCCAACATGGTGAAACCCCATCTCTAGTAAAAATACAAAAACTAGCTGGGCATGGTGGTGGGCGCCTGTAATTCCAGCTACTTGGGACACTGAGGCAGGAGAATTGCTTGAACCTGGGAGGCAGAGGTTGCAGTGAGCCCGGGCGACAAGAGGGAAACTCTGTATCAGAAAAAAAAAAAAAGTGCTCCTGGAACATGGGCCAAGTTTATCCTGGGACTTCATGACAATCCCTCCTGTCCTCTGCTGTCCAAGCCCTCGGGGGCTGCACATTCCTCAGCTGAGGAAGGATCACTGCCTGTTGGCCCAACTTGATTTTTACATAGTTTCTTCTCTGGATGGTATGAAATAAAAGACAAACCACAGAGGTTCTAAGTTAACAGAGAAAATGGTGAAGGGGACCAGAAATAAAGAGAAATGATTATTATTGTTATTATTTTGAAGTGAATAGGAATAAGAGTTTTCTCTGGGCTGGGATGACAGCATTCGGAGGATGGAGCTGGCCTCCCGGTATCTTGCTGCAATTTCAGAACGGTGGGGAACACTTGCCCTGACAGCATCGCAGACTGTCAGTGATCCATCACTGTTTATCATACTCACATTAAATTATGCTTGGCGTGTACTATAAGTCTGGAAACCCTGCCAGATTCGGTCTCTGGCTGCAATGTGGCTGCCTCTGACTAAGGAGGCTTGATGGGTATTTTATCATCTTTTTAGGGATGGACGTTGCTTGGGCCTTCTTAGGTAATGTGAGGTATGGTGTTTCCATGAGACCAGAGTAGCTCTCAAGGCATGATATTTTTCTAGGGGAAGAGCTCTGGGAAAGGGGCTCGTGTATTTTTGGCCCTAGACCTGACTTTTTTTAGCTGGTGAATGTGATAAACAGGCTGAATCCTAACTTTCTGGTGGCTGCCCTGATTCTGCGCTGAGTCAGCTTTCTTCGCAGCTTCCTGCCAGTGCGTGTGAGGTACCATCCAAAGTCTGGGAGAAGATGCTCAGTCATCTTTTTATTGTTTCTAGAGAAATGGCCTTAGTGAACAAACAGCCCTGATTGACAGCCATAAAATAAGAGAATGGTATCATAAAATGTCTACGGTGCTTCCCAGTGTGGGCATTTTTAAACTTTGAAATTTCCGGTTAAATTGAGAGGAAGAGATGCTTCATAGCCCCACAAGAGGTGGGGAGGGGGAACCTTAAAGTATTTCCTGAGCTGAAGTTTCCAACGAAGCAGAAGCATGTTGTAAGTCAGTAACCAGACTAGACAAGACTAAAGTGTCCACTCCCTTTATATCAGAGAGGAATCAAACTAAAACTTTTTGAGGGAAGGTTCAGATTGAGAGCTAGTTTGCTTAATAAGGGGTAGATGACCCCACCAGCTCATTAAGTGGAACCTCAGGGACTCACCCTGGAGAATGTACAAATGTGCATCTCTCTCTCCTGGACCCTAATGAGCATAGGATAAACATGCTTAATTTGTAATATTCCTTTCTCTGCAACATAAATGGCATATCTTGGGCAGGCAAGGCTGACTCTTTGATATATTTCACCCATGGTAGGATCTTTAAAACATGAAAGTTTGTTCAGAGACCACAGCCCTAAGCCTGTAGATCATTTTGGAGAGGATGGAAGCCAGGTAGCCTTTGGCAGGGCCTCTGGCATGCTTGGTGCTCTCTTGCTTGATGAGAAATGCGTGGTTCCACGGCCGGGAGTGGGCGGGGGGGATTATCCAACAATTTATTTCTACACAACAACGGCACATTAAAAAAAAAAAAAAAAAAAAAAGGCTTGGCTCAGAATGTGAGAGCTGAAATGAACCTTCAGGGTCACCTCCATCAACCCCTCTCTGCAAACAAAGAACACCAGGACCCCACACGGCTAAGTGGGTGGGTCCCGCTCCCATAGCTAATTAACGGCAGACTCAGGTATAGAAACCTGGTATCTGTAATCAAAATGGCCCTAATTCAAAACCTGGTCGGGCCACTCAGTAAGCCATGTTCCCCTCCGTAATTTATCCAGTCCCTACTGAGCCTCTGCTCAGCCACAAAACAAGAATGACCCTCCTTGCTTTTTAGGGCTCTGCGGATTAAATTCATTCTCGCTGCCAGCACCTCGAACGTTGGAAAGACATAATATTTTCTTGCCCTCCCCTCCTTTTATCAGCTTGAATCGATGCGTCATGAACTCAGTGATTTCCTCTTCGCAAGCCTGCTCTGGATGCAGTCTGGTGTTACATAACCGGCTGGCTGAGGACGCAGGTCCCCTGGGCGCTGCCGGCGCGCTGTGACCAGACACGCGGGCGCGGGTGGGGGGTTCCGTCCAGCAGAGGGCGGCAGAGGACGCCCGACACGGTCCCACGGCCCTGCGGGCGAGCAGCAAGCTACTGCGTTCCCTTCGGGAAGGCCTAATGAGCTCTTCCTGCACCGTGCTCTTTTCGGTAGAAGCATTTTTCCTGCCTCACTGAAGTGAGTACACAGTGTTTTGGCAACTGCCATGTGTCCACATTTTTTTTAAGTTTTTGCTTTGTTTGGTTCTGGTTTGCTTGAGGGCCGCTCATGACATTTGCTAAGCATCTCCGCTCTTATGGTCATCTCGCAGTTTGATATCTCCAGTACCCCAAAAGGAGTCATTTTTATTCCCAATTTACAGATGATGACGGCGCTATTCAGATAAGGTTAGTGACGTGGCAGAAGCAGATGCCCTTTCTAAACCAAGGAGGGGGCTGGGATGAGGAAGGGGAGGTATTTAATTTGACCGTTTCTGCCTCCTTCTGTCAGACATATTCGACAGGATTTACTCAGTGCTTGAGGTAAGTCAGGCACTTTTGTAAGTGCCTGGGGAGATGAAACAGAAGGGAGATGGCAAGTCTTCGATTTAATTCGAAAGACTGCATAATTTTTTTGACCTCTGAAAGTGGTTTGGGAGGAGGTAGAGGCTGGGCTTCCTGCAGTGTAGACGGGGTCTGTTACACCCACTCCCTCCCAGAACTGCTGGATCCCAATCTGCAGTTTCACAAGCCCCCAGGTGACTTATCCACGCACTTTAAAGTGTGAGATACGCAGCCCTGGAGGGCACCCAGGAGCTCCGTTCAAATATTTGGAAGGCCAATATTTGAAAGAGTAAGTGTATTTGTTTTGTTTTGCTCTAAAAGATAGGTTTAAGTTTAATTAACATAAGCCACAAGAAAACGAGATTTCCAAATCCTGTAATGAACAGGGGATTTGGAGTCAGGCCTTCTCCCAAACCTTACTAGCTTGTTACTAGTTGCCAGGTGAATTGAAGCTGGAGGGACTTGGCGAAACTTCTTCTCTCTGATTCTTATGATTCCTAAGATGGGAATGTTGTTCTCTAGCCCCCACTGGGTGACTGCTGTTGGCTTTTCCCCATCGAATGAGATAGGAAATTTGAAAGTTGTAATCATTAACTGCCCCAGTCCAAGATACAGCGCTCTGCTCTGTGAGGTACTAAGTGGCTCGTCACACATTGAGGGACAGTGCAAATGGAGGTGGGGATGTATATTTGGGGCTCTTATGAAATTCAGTATGGTTGGGGCATGTAGTGGGGATGGAGGTGGAGGTAAAGAATGCGAGAGCTGATGGCATAATTAGGACTAGAACCCAGAAGTTCACTCATTTCATAGTTATCGTGCTAGAAGTAAGAGCAGTCCCCACCATGCCCCACCCTTAGTTTGGCTTCCCTCCCACCCGCGGCCCCATTAGAGACACGGTCTTGCTCTGATGTCCTGGCTGGAGTACAGTGGTGCCATCATAGCTCACTGTAGCCTTGAAACCCCCCTGGGCTCAAGGTGTGAGCCACTACACCTGGCCTGATTCCTTAAAACTAATGCTAAATGACATCTGCTTAGTTGGGAGCATCACAGACCATGTACCAGGGGTGTCCAATCTTTTGGCTTCCCTGGGCCACACTGGAAGAGGAAGAATTGTCTTGAACTACACATAAAATACACTAACACTAACAATAGCTGACACATTAAAAAAAAAACTCATAATGTTTTAAGAAAGTTTAAGAATTTGTGTTGTGTTGTGCTGTCCTGGGCCACATGTCGCCCGTGGGCTGTAGGTTGGAAAAGCTTGACCTGGATTCTTCTAGCGAATTGTGAGTATAAGAGAAGGCCGTCTGTTTACTGCTTCTCGAGCCCTCTGCATAAGTGCAATTAGGCACAAGTGGAAACAATGAGGAGGGGAGCATAAGAATAGCTTGGTTGTGACCACTGGAACCCAAAGCAGCACAAGTCTTGTCAGTGCTGTGTTGTCAATCAGGAAGGCAGCCGTGGCTTCTCCTGGGAGGCAGGCGCCAAGATGAGGAAGCCTGAAGCTCTGGGCCCTGCAGGGTCCCCTCAGTGCAGGGAGGCAGAGAGAAAGAGCGTGAGGAGACCCGCATGGGAGACAGGGAGGAGGCCCTCTGTGTATGTCTATGGGGCCCACCAAGCAGTGGGAAACTTCACCCACCGGCTTATTCTCACCCCTGGGCTCCTCCATCCACTCACCCTTCAGAGAGCCCAAAACAAAGACAAAACTTGCGCCAGCTTCAAAAAGGTCAGTTCTAGTTTAGACCTTTGGTCTGACTTGAATGGCATCTCTTAAATACTGAGTTAATTAAAGAAAGGGCACAATCTACAGAAACCCATTCTATCAAGTTCTGCCTCAGAGAACGCCCGTTAGCCTGACATTGGATGTTTCCTTAGTGTTGTTGTTGCCTGTTGTTAGGCCCTCCAGACAAGCTCAGCGCCATAGTCGCTCCGTGTTCGAGCTCTGTTTTGTAAACCATCTAGCATTTTGCTTCCAAGGGTGGAAGGCTGGAGTGGCAGAGGAGCTGAGAAATGTAATATCAGCCAGTGAGGAATGCAGACTGGAACCTGAACCATCTTTGGTTTACATAGTCTTGGTTGAAATGACGTGGTCATCTATCTCGATGGATGTTTGTCCTACTCAGACAGCTTCTTCCTAAACCAGGGCAAGACTTTCCCCCTCCCCTCCTTTTTCCACTTCTCTTCTTCCATCCCCTCAGCATTGAATCCTTCCAGTGCCCAGGAATTCCTCCAGATCCTATATGTTCCAGAAACAGGCAACCTCCTGCTCATTCAAGGAATGCTGGAATTCAATACTGTCTGCGCCACCTTTTTTTGCCCTGAATGACTGAATGAGTGAATGAATGAATGAATCACATAGAAAACACCTTGTCGTTTCAACTTAATTCTGAAAATACATTCAAATGTATTTTTGTGCTTTTTGCTGAGTTTCTACCTGAAACAGATGCCCATCCTTTTCACACCATTGGCAGTTTCGTGTGATTTTATTTTTTCCCTTCCTCAGATTTCCTGTTTACTTTTTTTTTTCAAAGCATGAAGCTGTAAAAAGAGTGTGGGATTTGGAACTGGGCTGCCTGCATATTAGTCCCAGCCTTGCCCCCGACTCACTGACAAACCCTGAGCACGCCACTCACCCTGTGAGCCTCAGTTTCCCCACCAGTGAACGGAGACCCAGCCAAGCTCCCGCGAGTTCTGTGAGGATGTACAAAAAAGAGCTTTGAAAAGGTGACAGGCAGATGACTCTCTTTCTTTTCTTTTCTCTTTCTTTCTTTCTCTCTCCCTCCCTCCCCACCTCCCTCCCTTCCTCCCTCTCTCTCTTTCTTTCTTTCTCTCTCTCTCTTTCTTTCTCTTTCTTTCTTTTCTTTCTTTCTCCTTTCTTTCTTTTCCTCTACTGTGTCATCTCCATTTGCTTTCTCTAATGTTCTTCTCTTTTCTCTCCTGAAAATGGGCATTTTAAAAACTGTTGCTGTTGCAATGAGTACTTGCCTTTTAAAAATCTTCAAGTTGCTAAGCAGCCTCAGCCCCCCCTTCCCCTTTTGTGCAGCCTGGTTGCCATAGTATCATCTGAGCATGGTAACAAGAGGCAAAGAGCAATCATTTTTCACTAAATAGGGCTGGGCAGACAGATAAACATGCTGCAGTGTTTCCTTACAACCTGTCTCGAGGAAGGGGGGATGCTGCTCTGTAGTACACAACTCTGTTGCTTTCATCAGCCGCTACCTTGGTTTCCTGTTGGCTGAGAGCGGCTCTCCTCACCTGTAGCTCCTGGCATGTCATCCCACCCCTGGCATAGCACTTCCTAAAAAAGGCTTTTGAAGGGATGCTGCTGCTACTCCCTTATTTGTAGCTATTTAGGGCTAAATGCAGACTCAGATCCTTCTCAGATAGTTGCTAAATATAGAACATTGAGTGTGAATCAGTACTGTGACTAAAGTTTCTTGTGTCGTAGCAGGTTTGGAGAAGATAATTAATAAACGTCATTGGAGTGACATCAAAGGGTGTTCTTCAAAAAATGGAAGAGATTAAGAGAGAGATGAAAATAAAGAACCTACTTGAAATCTAACATGTATTTGAGAAATTTAAATCCAGATTCCTGTTCTTCAGCTCACGAGGTCAGATACATGATTAGCAAGGTTATGAACTGAAGCACGGGGCAGAGTGGGAAGTTTTTCCCCTTGGTCCATGTAGGCAAGGAATGTCCACAGGTATGGGTTGACTCATTAAAATACTGAGATATTTCCCTATGCATTGGTGCTGTTCTAGCTCACAGAGTGTCCTCTTAGTGCCCGGCCACCCTCACTCCAACCCCAGGACCCTAGGGGGTCCCCACAACCCCACTGTCTAAAGGCTTAAGGCTGGCACAGCATGGGGGTTCTCCAGGAGCCTGCAATACCCCAACCCCAACCCCTAGATCTGAGGCCAGCAACTGTTCTGATGGGTCAGGGTCCCTGCCTTATTCCCTTGTTAAGTCTTAGGAATATCAGCTCCTAAAGCTACCCACGTGTATGCCAAACCTTTTTCTAAATAAGTCCATTTTTCTTGTGGAAGTAAAATTTACTCTTCCAGATTAAGCCATCAGCGGAGTATGCCGCCCTCTGCAGACACTCAGCCTTCTTTGGGAAGACATTCCCTTTGAACTTGGGTTGCAGGATTGAGATGAACAAGCACTGTCACCCCTACTCTCATGCTCGGCTGCCCCATGACAATGACACACAATTGCCAGGCAGCTGCTTAAAATGAGGAGCTCACTCCATGGCTTCAGGGGGCTGTGTGTGTCGATCCTCTGAGCTGATTCCCTACATCTTAAACACCCACGGCTCAGAGGGACCTACAAAGAGGCCTTTTCAGGCAAGGGCAGGGCTATCCCCAGACTCCTTTAAACAAATCAACTTCTCCCTTAAAGTGGAACCAAGTTTCCCCTTCCATGAGTTTTCCAGGACCTTTCCTATTCTTGTGTTTAACAGTTTCTGCCCTTCTTCCCTCCTGCTGGAAGCCCTGTCAGAGCTAATAAAATGTCTTGTCAGAGGAATCCTCGAACCCAGGAAGGGAGAGAAGAGATTCTGTAATCTGCACTGGCCAGGCAGGAGCCTCCGACATCAGAGACAGACGGCATCTATCCAGCGTCTCTCAGAAGGAAGTGCAGCTGCCTCCCTCAGTTACCCCACCCAGGGTCTGCTGAGCCTTGCTCCAGGAAAGTGCTCTGTGATGTCCAAGGAATGCCTCGTGGAAGTCTGATTTGCTTTTGTCTCGACTTGGGAGGAAGCAAAGGTTAGCTCTCAGAGTGCCCTGTATATATGCCCTTCTGAATCCCAGCTTTCTCGACTCACCCACCTTATTCGTCTATTTGGACTCCCTGGTCAAATGAGAAAAGTTTCCCTGTCCATGTGAGTGGTACCTACCACACCCTCCTTAGCATATTGACTGGTAGGGCCCTTGCCTATAGCCTTGTCTGACTGCATAACAAAGCTGTGTTTCCCAAAAAGAACTCCTTCCCCCTTTCCAGATTCTACAAACTTCCACGCTATCCCTAACTTGACTGTGCCTAGAAGGCCATTGGTCAGAGCTTCACAGGGCTTTGGCTGTTTTGCTGGCCAAGTTATTTTTGGATTCAGTCCCAGTGGTATGCTGATAAATGTTTTATAACTGACTCTCAGGGGCATTGAAGGGGGGCAGCAAAAGAAAAAAAGCCCTGATTTGTGGCAACTGGCGATTTCTTTTTCTTTCTTTCTTTCTTTCTTTCTTTCTTTCTTTCTTTCTTTTCCTTCCTTCCTTCCTTCTTTCTTTTCTTTCTTTTCTTTCTTTCTTTCCTTTCTTTCTTTCTTTCTTTCCTTCCTTCCTTCCTTCCTTCCTTCCTTCCTTCCTTCCTTCCTTCCTTCCTTCCTTCCTTCTTTCTTTCTTTCTTTCTTTCTTTCTTTCTTCTCTCTCTCTTTCTTTATTTTTCTTTTTCTTTTTTTCGATGGAGTTTCTCTCTTGTTGCCCAGGCTGGAGTACAATAGCACAATCTCGGCTCACTGCAACCTCCGCCTCCTGGGTTCAAGCGATTCTCCTGCCTCAGCCTCCTGAATAGCTGGAATTACAGGCATGCACCACCACGCCTGGCTGATTTTGTATTTTTTGTAGAGATGGGGTTTCTCCATGTTGGTCAGGCTGGTGTCAAACTCCCAACCTCAGGTGATCTGCCCTTCTCGGCCTCCCAAAGTGCTGGGATTACAAGTGTGAGCCACCGTGCCCGGCTGCATCTGACAATTTCTATGGTGTAAAAACTCCCACCATGGTCAACAATAAACTACGAAACTGGAGTCAGTGAATGCCGGACTGTGGGGAGATGTGCCCAGTTGGTTCTTGTGAGCTGGTGCGAGCTGGCTCTAGCACACCTCTGAAGTAAACCCTTCTTCACGGGAACGTGACTGTCCATCTTTTTTAGTGTTTTCTTCCTGTACCTTGTTTCCAACTAACATCTGTCAGGTGTGCCAATTCTTTCAGCCAGTGGTTTCCAATCTGTTTTTGGCCAAAAGTCTTAATGTTCATATAAATAGGTGAAGTACATAAATGCAACAGCAGCCTGGTTGGGAAATTGGGGAAGGTTCTGGGCCCTACACTTTCCTAGAACCAGGGAGAACACTAGGAATCACCACTTTAGGGTATTTTCCTCCACTCATTGATGACTTGAAACAATCCCGAATTCTGTGATGTATATGACATAGCTCTTGACCCATGATTGTTGTGTTGAACTGTTTGGCATAGTTGAAATGAACAATCTTGTGGATTTACTTGGAACCATTTGTAACACCAATTGTTTTTGGCCAGGAGGGGTTCTCAGGAGCTTCATTAATCAACATAACAATGATGACCTTATATGCACTGCAGGACAGGCAGTTACAGTGGGAGCCCTTGCTCTACCAGGACACCTAATTTAAGTGTTTGTCTACAGCTCTGAATGTTCTCTGGCTTCAGCTGTCTACCAAAAACTGAGAGCTATGAGTCACACCACTTAGCTGGCTGCAGGTTTCCAGTCCTGCTTTTTTTCTCAGTCAATACCTTTCTTTCTCTCTTGTTTTCTCTCTCTGTGTTTGGTATTATTTCATGTTAATTCAGATAGCCCTAAAAGATTTTTTAGTATATTTCCCCTCCAACAGAGTACTTCCATTTTTATTAATCTGTTTTATAATGTAAATCATAGCTTAATGGGAATGCACCATTTAATGCATTTCTTTCATTTTGATGGGAGAAATAGCCTTGGAATTTCCTGAGGCTTCAACAATCAAGTTATTAATAGAGAAATAAAGTAAAAATTATAAAGCAGGAAGGAAGCCTATAAAGAAAGACAGAAGACAGAGTTGCAGGAAGGTTTTCCCAATCTATGAACCCTTGATATCTCTCTGACCCATCGCTGCATTATGTAGGATCCAAAGGTTCTTCTTGTTCCAGTTATTCAAGGCCATGCTCTTAACTCTGAGAGCAGTTGTAACTGGGGTATATCAATGTTTGGGACTGTCTTCAGGCTAAGTGTGACTTAAGTGGCCTTTCCAGTCTCCCACGCTGTAGGGAGGTACTCACATGCAAAAGCTTAACAGGCTTTAACTTTATGCTAACAGTGTGAAGTGCTAATAGTTGGATTTCAGACATCAAACTGGTTTAGGGCATAGAATGAGGAAACAACTTCTCTAGATGGATGGCCCTTATCAGCACCTCCACAATCACATGTGTAGGTCATTGGTACCTCCATTTGCATGTGTGGCCAGCTGTGTTGGTCCGTCAGGAATGCAGAAGGCCAATCTGCCCCACATCTCCATTGTTGCTGGACTTCTCCATTTAGACATCCTAACGGGCTTCACACAGAACCTATCCAAAACAGAACCACACAAGTTCAAGTTGTATTCCATGCTCCACATCTCAATGAGCAGTGGTTACTCAAGGTTTCCCAGACCACAGGTTAGTGAGTCCCATTTGGACTCCTCTCTACCTGCTCTCCATTCAGTTGTCAAGTTCTATCAACTTCTTTTTCAATTTCCTTTCACATTTCTCTTTCTTTCTAGCTCCAACACTATTGCTCTAATTCAGGCTACTTTAATTTTTTCCTAGTCTGGAAGAATGTTTTATTCATAGAACATTTTCAATAGCTATCAGTTAAATGGCTGGGCGACTGTAGAAGCTTGCTTTTAACTGGCAATCCCGTCTCCCAGACAACTGTGCTATGTGCCTTTCATTTATACCCCATGCTTTAATGAAAGTTCTAGAACATAAAGTGGATCATGTCGCTCTTGGAGGTAGTAGCACTGCACACACCACACACCCCGTCTTGCTTGTCTTACTCAACAAGCTCTCACCCGCTCTTCAATCTGTCCTTCCAAACGCTGACGTAGCATCTGCTGCCTCCGCAGGATCTACTGGACTTTGTTCCTCAGTGTTCATTCCACGCCCCAGCCTTACCAAATTCCTGTTTCAATCTGACCCATTTCAGGGTGTTATTTTAGTATCAAATCTTTACCTCCACTTGGGATATTGTTTTTCACTTAGGCCTTGTGGCGGATTATCTCTTTCCCCCTTTCTGTGTTCTGGATCACAGGGGCTTCAAAGCCTGGGAACTACATTTCCCAGAAGCCTCCTTCAATTCTGTGAATAGGAAAATCTTAAGTGAAATTCAGAGGTAGAAGAGAAGGAGACAGAAGTATTGTTCCTGTGGCAGCAACAGGCAGGTTTAGAGACTTTTGCAGATGGCCTACGTGAGATTTGACCATGACTTCCAAGAGTCCTTTTGTAAATCACCTATAGGGCTGTTGCAGGCATCTGAGATCTTGATTAAAGTTTCCTGCAATTCCTGAACTTCCTGATTTCCTAAATTCTTTTTTAACATTTTTACTTTTTAATTATTAATTGACAAATTATAGTTGTAAGTTTTCTTAAATTCTAAAAGCAGCTCTTACTGACCTTTGTTCCGTTAGCCTCCCAAAGGTCTTGTGAACCTTAAACTCCCTGCATCAAATCTTTTCTGCTGGAAATATCCGCAGCGGTTTCTCCTTTCTCAACCAAACCTTGACTACCACAAATCAGGCAGCCAATTATTTGGAAATGACTTTAAGCCAAGTCTCAGCTTCAAGCTTGCTAAGATGTAGCCTTTTTGTTCCCTCTGTGGTTGCAGGAATCTATAAGATTCCATGCCTGCTTACGTTCCTGGCTTGTGTTTTGGGTCCTTTGCATGAATTCAACCCCACGTGGTGGATCCCAGCCCACTTGGCTAAGACTTTGGTGCCTTTCCTAAATTTTACTGGCCTGTCACATGAGGGAACTTAACTCTCACCCCTTAACTGTCATGCCTACTCTACCTCTTGAAGTCGTGCTCTGAATTGGACAACCTTTCTGGAACCAAAGGGCTGCCATCACTCAACTTCAATATTTTCTATTGCCTGGAAACATCCGCTCTAGTTCTTTACTCATTCTTTGGCTATAATCTGCTTTTTGGTTCCAGTCAATGTGATTAACCATTAAATCCTTGCCCCCTCTCTCCAGGTGACAAATCATACGCCAACTTTGCTGTTGTGACCTGGTCACGCCTCATCCCTCTTTTGTTCTAGTCTCTTTTCTTCTATTCTAGTCTGGACTTGAAGTCCCAGCATACTCCTCAGTTGAGCCTGTCAAGGTTATAGCATTAAGCTAATAACATAGCAATTCCTTAAAAGCATAGCAATTTTCTATCCTGTCATTTCACTTCAAGTCCTTCTTGTAGCCAGCCTCAAGTTGGGATATAACTTATAATTACAAAAGGAAGTTACTAGGATCAAAATGCATATATATTATATTATTGAACATAGACACATTACTCTGGTTAGAAACACTCATGGCAGATCTTCAAATTCCTGATGGCACCTGCTCTTTTCTTGCTAGATACAATATTACATCATGGTAACTTGTTTTACTTTTTTCTCATATACACTATTTCCAAGAGCTTATTCATTGTCCTGAGGAATCTCTCATTCCATATTTCAGGGATCAGTCATATGTGTATACTCCACTTTTGAATCAGCCCTCTGTAGTTTCTGTGTGATGCTGAAAGAGTTCTTTCTTTTCTCTGGCATTCTCTCGGCTTTTCCTCTCTGGAAAATTTTTGTAACCACATGTGTACATTTAGTACCACAGACTTTTCTTCAAGTGATAATTTATGGAAAACCAATCTATGTGCATTACGAGTGCCAATGTTGTAAGTCCATATAATCATATAGTTTCAGGATCAGTTTCGGCCAGAAAACAGAGAAATCAATCTTTGGTATGCTGGCACAATCCTCATAGCCACATTCAGAAGGGGATACTGAGTAGGAAAAATCATGGCAGTAATCATTTTACCTGCCTCTGCTCTTAATATTTCAGTGGAGAAATAATTTCTGCTAAAAATTAGGTCTGGACATGCTACCTATTCTTCTTGGAAATATTTTAAAAGAGATTCCGCCCACCTATCACATGGTTCTGCAGGATGAATCATGAGCTCTGTAATGCCACCAAAAGGCAGATTCTCACACATTTGCTCATGGACCTCCTGGCTGGAGAGATTGGCCTTTCAGATCCGTCATGTTTAGTCATGTACCTGTGATGTGCACTTCCCTTGGCACAAGGGCAATGGGGTCAGTCCATTCATCTTCAATGTCTGACTTCATTTTAGGGCTTCATCCTTTTCTCCTCTCTCTTGCCATCAAGTCTTGCTTCGGTCAGTTTCCAAAATCCAATTGCCTGCTTGCTGATGAGGGTTTCCATGGCAACTTCCATTGGTGGCATTATTGCCTCCATTGCTCCATTTGGTCTCTGCTTTGTGGCACTAAGCTCTTCTTTCCAGGTTAGACCTAAACATTCCTGATTCTCTTTCCAGCCTCTTTGTTCTTATATTGTGCTTGACTTGGATCAGAGCCTCTCTGAGTTCAATTTCCATATTGAATTTTGTTCTCAGACCAACCAGAGAGAATCAGAATCCCAGTCCACCCTGCAATAAACATATACCCATTCTTGGACCCCATCTAGAAATAATTCTACATGTTAACTACTTGAAAACTCACTTAATCATCATTTATTTCTTATTGTCTTATATATGTCTTTTTTCAGGTGCATTCCTCTGATTGGAAATGTTTATTAGTCATTCACTCCTTAGTGTAAAATGACTTTATCACCCAATGAGAAATTGGCAGTCCTGAATAAAGGCGGAAGATTGAGAAGTGGGGGTGTGGGGCAAGAGGTCATTTTTAAATGTAAAAAACTATGAAACAAGAAGGGAGATGATTCCTTCTGTAGGGAGATGTTCCAAAAACATAAAGATTCTAGAGCTGGAGGAAATGAGACAGCACTTTGAGGAACAGAGCTTGGCTGTGCTGTTGATAAAGGAAGGTAAAAGGACAAAATCATTCAATTTGTAGACTTCTTCAGCACATTGGTGACAGTGCCTGCAACTGACTACTGGAAGCCACTGCCTTTTGCCCTTGACATGCTTTGGTAGGTTGTGTTGCCTGTGTTTGTGCTGTATGTTACCAGATACAAATTTAAATCTTCCTCATGTAGTATTCTTAAAGAAACATCAGACGCATTTCAGATCTATCCCACTCTACCTAGAAGATGGACTTCGTTCCTTCCTTCCACATTCTTATTCTCTTTCCTCCTCTCCACTTTAATCTCTTCAGGAAAAGGCACATCAGTGGCCAGGCACAGTGGCTCACGCCTGTAATTCTAGCACTTTTGAGAGGCCAAGGAGAGAGGGAGGATTTCTTGAGCCCAGGAGTTCGAGGCTGCAGTGAGCCATGATCACCGCGCTGCACTCCAGCCTGGGTGAGAGAATGAGACTCTGTCTCAAAACAAACAAACAAACAAACAAAAAGGCACATCAGTAACCATTCTCATAAGGCTTGTTGCCTTACTATCCAGAAGCGTATAGTTAACAACATAAACACAAAAAGGAGAAATAAACACACAGTCTACTTAGTCACATAGGATGAATAGGTATTTAGAAATCTTTGAAATACCAAGCATCTTTCTCTTTACTCTCTTATTGTAGAGAGTAAAGGTTCTGTCTGGACTTGGCGTGGTCAGAGTGTGGCTCCTTATCCTGCCTGTTATCTGGCAAGAAGCCCTTGAGGAATTTATTTAACCTCTTGGAGCCCAAGATTATCCAGGGAAAAGGAGAACAAAAATACCTCTCTCTTAGGGTTGTGAAGATAAAGAGATAAAGTTTGTAATGTGTCTGGGAGTGTTAATCCAAATTAAATTTCAAGAAAGGTTATATTTAGTATACACTGGTGAAAAAAATAAAGACTTTTTGGTTCTCAAGATCTTTTGTCTTGAAATTTTTCTATCAATATCCATCTAAAAATTTATCTAACAAAATAATTATTCAGTGACTCATGTGGACCAGCCAGCATAAAATTTGATATCATTCCTTTTTATGGATTTCAGTTGAGTATGCAACTTAGACTTATTTTGAAACCAAATCACAGGAACAGAGTCACCTTCATTAGACTCGTGATATTTGTGCTCTCGTTGGCTGGTTTAGCATTCTCTGCTGGCTTACTGTATTTGAAAAACCAGTCATGATTCATCGTAGAGTCTCAATTGTCTTGAGAGCCCATTCATTTCAATGCAATCAATATTTATGTGCCACTTTCTGTGTGCAGAGGGTTGTGCTAGACACCCAAAGGCAGGGAGTGGTTAAAGAAGAAAGAATAAAACACTTCTGTTTCAAGGAACAGTAAATATGGCTGAGAGCCAAAGCATCGAGCAGATGACTAATAGAAAACAATGAAGTGAATGCCATGAGCAAGTGATATGAAAAATATGGAGAGAGAGAGGTTCATTCTGGCTGGGGAAACCAATTAGTAGATGAAGTAGCATTTCTACCTAACCTTGAAGAATAAGCAGCACCTGACCTGGGAAGATGGAAAGAGAGAGACACCTGTGTAGACAAACAAGGTAAGCATCTATTAATATATTGTCATATTCAGAGAAATAGTGAATTTAGCCTAAGGTATAGCTTTGGAAGCACAGAATCACTAAATTTTATAGCTGGAAGGGACTCTAGTATCCGATCCACTCATTTTAAAAGCATGTGTTCAAGGCAAGTATGGCGATATGTTTAGAAAAGCATGCTGGATTAATTCATGGAGAGCCTGGAATGTCATCTGAAAAGTCTGGACTTCATATCACAGGTGATGGATATTTTCCAGAGGTTTTTGAGTAGTAGAATTGAATGCATTTATAGCTCTTATTTCTGCTTTGGATCCTTCTATAACAGTGGTTCTCAAAGCTAGACCAGTATCTGGAGAGTTTGTTAAAATACTGATTGCTGGCCCCCAATTCTAGAGTTTCTGATTCAGTAGGTATAGGTGGGGCCCAATAATCTGCATTTCTAACAGGTCCTCAGGTGAAGCTGATGCTGCTGGCCTAAACACCACATTTCGAGAACCACTGCTGTTTTGCACTCTACTGGTTCTCAACCGTGGATATTCATTAAGGTCATCTGAGGAGCTTCTAAAAAGTACTCAGGCCTGTGCCCTGCCTCAGACCAGTTGACCGGGAAGCCCTGAGGATGGGAAATAGGTGGAGGTCGTTTTTCAAAGCTCCCGGGTGATAACCCAGGTCAGCGCTTCTCATCTTCTCTCGTACATAGGAATTTTGTCAAGATGCAGGTTCCTTTTTAGTAGGTCTGGGTTGAGGCCTGAGGTTATGCATTTCTAATGAGTTCCCAGCAGATGTCAATGCTACTGGCTAGTAGACCAGCAAGTCCCAAGGAAATTCAATATTCTTCTTCCTTTTTCTTCTCACTTTTCTCTCCAAGTTTCTATTTAGTGCTTGATTCAGTCTCTCTGCCCCCACTGCAATGTCTCAATGCAATGCTGACCCAACACACCATCCCTGAACCCCAATTTCAATTATGCCTCAGACAAAAATCAGACCAGGCCAGGTGTGATGGCTCATGCTTGTAGTCCCAGCACTTTGGGAGGCCGAGGCGGGCAGATCACTTGAGGTCAGGTGTTTGAGACCAGCTGGCCAACATAGTGAAACCTCATCTCTACTAAAAATACAAAAATTAGCTGGGCGTGGTGGTGTGTGCCTGTAATCCCAGCTACTTGGGAGGCTGAGGCACGAGAATCACGTGAACCGAGGAGGCAGAGGTTGCAACGAGCCAAGATCACGCCACTGTACTACTCCAACTTGGGAAACAGAGTGAGACTCCAGCAAAGAAAAAAAGAAAGAAAGAAATCAGACTGACTTGGGATTTGGCCAGCCATTGAGTTGACCTGGAGATGGGACTCTGGGCAGACACTGATGCAATGCAGGTGAGTGTGCCCCTAACAGCCCAGGCCTAGACGAGTCCTGTCCCCACCAACTCCAGCATGTGGTGCTTGGCAGGCCACCCACACGCCTTCATCGAACCTTTTCCTTACAAGCTCCTGAGCTCTGCCTGCCCACCTTCTCTCAGCAACTTGCTTTTTTGCACAAATTACTCTTTTTTATAAGCATAATTCCCAAAGAGAGAATAAGAAGCTTTCTGGCATATCTATTAATCATGAGGGAGATTGGAAGCTGGGAATAAGGAAAAGGGAGAAAGAGACCTATAAACTAAATAGAAAATGCCCATCTGAAACAAGCCTTCTCCGACAGGCCCCCTGGTAGGACCTGCCCTCCTGTCCCTTACCTTAGATGCCTCTTCCCTTTTCTTGCGTGTGTGCTGGGGCGGAGGACGGACGGGGGTAGGCAGGGGAGCAAAGAGACTTTTCCCCTTTTATTTTCTTCCGTGAATTCTGACAATGGTTTGAAGTGCTCTTGCCTAGAAAACTGCTTGGAGGAGTGAAAATGAAAACATTTCAAGGTTGTAAGGTGAATCTTCTTCTCTTACAACCTTGGGTAGATCAACACCAGGACACCCAAATTATTTCGATTAAAGGAAGATACCTGAGTACAAGCTGCACTGTGCTGTTAATGAACAAAGAAAGAAAACAGTAATTGTTTTGCTAAGCTGTGTTTTATATGAACAAAAGCCTCAGAAAGAGTTTAGCCCTTGAAATTCTTCATGGGACCTTGCGACATCACCACTTAGGAGGGGGAACTGATAATGTGTTTGCTGATTATATGTGGGTGAGGACATTTTTGCAAGGGTTCCAGGGGCGACTTCCAAATGGACATGAATATAGACTCATGCAGAGGCTGCAGGAATTCAGGCCAATTGTGATACTCTGTGATACTCACAAATTTGGGTCACTCTCTCAATTAGTTTAGCTCCTCATCTGTGTGAGTACAGAAACAAAAGCTACTTGGAGGCCTTGTGGGTTGGCAGAGCATCTTAAAATACCCTCCTAAAGAGGCAGTGCTGCAAATTCAAAACAGACTTTCAAAATAAACTCAGCAGGGCAGCACTCCGGGGGTGCTTCCAGAGCCAGCCCCCACCCCACCCCCAGTTCTCCATTCTAGGTGTTTGAAACTGCAGTACCCTTGGCTGTTACAATCCTCCTCTCCCCCATGAGCCTGCTTCTCCCTGGAGGAATCAATCATTCTGCAATACAGCTGAGATTTCTACCAGTCCAGATGTAAGCTTTCACAAACCCGACACGCCCCCCGTCTTCTGTTAGTCATTATCAATCTTCCTGTTGTGGTGGAGGGAATTAGGTGTACTTAGTGAGCTCTCGAATAAGTGGTCATGTGAAAAGCCAGGCATATGACACAAACAGTCGGATCAGGACTTTAATCTTGGAAGTCGTCTGGGACATGGGGTGTTTTGCAGTAACAAGGACAATTCTCTCAGAACTAAATCCAAATTCTGTCCTGTTTGTCTCAGGCATTTCTGCCACCAGAGCAAACTTTTTATGCTTTGGAGCATAAGTACAGATCATCTGTTGTGCTTTAAAGTGGGTGTTTTTCTTTTTTTTAAGGAGCTAATTCGGTTGTGCAATACCATCAAGAGGCGCCACTTGTAAATTATATTTAGGTGTGTGTGTGTTCCTCCCCTCGCGGGGCTGATGAATCATATCCATCTTCGTGTCATTATGTAACTCTACACTTGCAAGAAGGGCTGCAAGCCCCTGCCATACACCAGAGGCTCCTGCCCATCTGCGCTCCACCCAGCAGGAGGGTCTCTGCTCTTCCAACACCAGCCTTGGCCTCTCTGCGGAAAAGCAAGTAGAGTGACTAACTCATCCTCTGTTCCCAGTTTTAACTGAAGGCCCTGTGTTCAAATGGGATCAGCTGGCCACACTACCTGGTCTGGCTCTTTGCCCATTTCTGGCCTCAGGCGCTGAGGGTGTGAACATTAGCATGGGTCCTGTGGTTTTGAGGTTCCATCCAGGCCTTCCTGTTCTAACAAGAAATCTGGAAGACTCCACGCCCTGGAGGCAGGAGGCAGGCCTGGGGTATAATAAAATCTGCTGTGGGCGTGGAGAAGAGGACAGCACTCCCTTTCCTTGTGGAAGTATGGACAGGTGTGAAGGAGTTCCCTGTGCCGAAGCAGACAGGGGCCCTACAAATGAAAGGTTACTATTTCTATTACATGGCAGCAAAAATGAAACCAAGAGTCATTGTGTATGCGGGGGAAGAACACAAGCTTGGGAGCCAAACTGGGTTTACATATTAGTCATGCCACTCATTTATTCTCTTTCTGGGATGAATTATTTAGTCACTGTCAGCCTCAGTTTCCTTGTCATTAAAGTAGAAATCATAAGTACTAGACTCAAACCTCAAGATAGTATTTTCTGTATTAAAAGACCATCAAATTCTGATTTGCTTCTCCTAGACTTCGGAATAAGGGAGTAACCTTGGCTTTTGGACCAGGCTTGCTTAGCCTCTGGAATCTTCCCTCTTCTTCTCTCCTCCTGCCCCACCCTGCCATCTCTTGCAAATCTAATGTGCTTTGGCATTCAGGCAGTTGTTACTCTGTGTGCTCATTAAAGCAAAACAGCTGCTATAACAATCAACCCCCCAAACTTCAGTGGCTTATTGTAACAGAAGTTCTCTCAGAAGTTTGATACAAGTTGGGGAATGGGTTGCTCAGCTCCACTTGGACATTCAGGGACCCAGGAACTCCATTGTCCTCAGCACATGGCCTCTAAGGGTGAAGAAGGTACATCCACTTGTCTTGGAAGGGACACATATCACTAGAGTTCATTGACAAAAAAGGCAAACTCTGTAAAATGTTGGAAGAGATTTATTCTGGGCCAAATGTGAGTGACTGTGGCCTTTGACACAGGCTCAGGAGGTCCTGAGAATATGTGCCCAAGGTAATTGGGTTACAAAGCTCGGTTTTATACATTTTTAAGGAGACTGAAGTTATAGGCACAGACATAAATTATTAATGGAAGGTATACATTGGTTTGGTCCAGAAAGGCAGGATCTCTGGGTGAAGGAGGGGGGTGCCTCACAGGTCATAGGTGGATTCAAAGATTTTCTAATTGACAATTGGTTGAAAAAGTTAAGCTTTTCCTAAAGAATTGAAGTCGGGAGAAAGAAATGTCTGAGGTAATATAAGGGCGGTTGTGGAAGCCAGAGTTCTTGTTGTATAGATGAAGCTCCCAGGTAGCAGACGTCAGAGAGAATAGATGGTAAATGTCTCTTACAGGATCTTAAAAGGTGTCAGACTCTTAGTTAAATCTCTCTTGGATCCTGGAAAGGGAAGGGGATGCTCTGCAGAATGCAAATTTCCCCCACAATTTGCATGGCCATTTCAAAATAGGTCAAATAAATATATTTTGCAGTAAAGTACTTTGATTTCCTTCAGGGTTTGTTATCTGTCTTGTGATACCATACCAGAGTCAGGTTGGAATTTTGTATCTTACTGCCACAAAGAGTCTGTGTTGTCAGTCTTAGGATCTGTTGTACTGTTAACCCTGGTTAGTTGTGCCTGAATTCCAGAGGGAGGGGGTACAATGAGGCATGCCTGACCCCCACCCCCAACTCTTCTGTCATGGCCTGATCTAGATTTTCAGGTTTCTGTAGGATCCTATTGGCCAAGGGAGTAGGGGTGGAGATGTCCATTCAGCTGGTTGTGAGCCTTAGAATTTTACTTTTGGTTTACAAGTTCATACTCAGTTGGAAAAACTGGTCACATGCCCCCACCTGGAGGCAAGAGGGACTAGTTGTGCAACCACTTCCCAGCCACCATTCTAACTAGGAATTGTTCTTTCATGTCCTAAGTTTTTCAGACTTCTAGATTGTGTGGGGCACTGTGCTGGGCATTCAGAATAAAATACTTGATTAAGACACAGTCCTTGAAACTTTCCCCACAGGGTTGACAAGAATTGCATGCGTGGTTCTGGACAGAAAAATAGTTACAATTAATCAGGCTGCACTCTGGCCCACTTCCTTGTTGCTAAAAGTCACATGGCACTGGATACTATTTGCATACCATTGTTCCTCTAGATAGGATTTCTGACGATTGCTTAAGAATTGAGTTGCATTCGTATTATTCCTATAGACAGGATCTCTGAGATTGGAATCATATAAGGCTTTTGCTTAAGGGTCGGTCACTTAAGATGTTTTCCAGACCCTGAATTCCAGCAACCAGTTTGAGGACCCTTGCAGAGGAATGGGATCAGCATGAGAACACATCTTCTTCCCCTCCCTGTCCCATGACTTCACCCTGCATTCTTCGACTAATCAACTGTCTCCACACTTCAGCCCACTCCAACCCCTAAAAACGCTAGCCCCAAATTCCTCACAGAGATGGATTTGAGGTTCCCTCCCTTCTCCTTGGTCAATGACTCTACAATTAAGCCTCTTTCTCCGCTGCAACTTGATATCTTTGCATATTGACTTGCTGTGTGCATCAGGCAATGAACCCATTATGGTTACATCCATACCTCCAAGGAACTTGCCTTACGTATTGGTAAACTATACTGCTCTTCCCTGGCTTGCAGTAATAAGATTCAGCCTTTTGGCATGTCTTTTGATATATAGGATAATGAATATAGAGTACAGGGGAAAAGAAAATCAGCTAGTAACCAAATTTAAAGCTGGGAGGGATCTTGGAGGTCATCTGTACAAAAAAAAAAAATTTTTGTCAATGGATAAGAAACATGAGACCAAGAGAATTTAAATGACTTGCCCAAATTCTTCTAGTTGATTAGTCCAAGAATCAGGTTAAAATCCTGCTCGTTTCATCTTCCAGGCTTAAACACTTCCTAATATGTCAGAATCTTTCTGACGACTGTGCAACATGTAAGAGTTTATGAGTTCAGTCCTGTTTTAGTATATGTTTAGGCAAAAGGGGCTAATGGTGAGTCCCAATGTGGTGCCTTTTGTAGATAACACAGTCAACATCCACCATCATACCTGCAGAACATGCGGACATCATTGCCTCATTGGGAAATTATGTTGCCTCTTTGGAGTATGATCTTTGCCTCTTCTTTGAATTCTCCCTGCATTCAATAACACCTCAGCTCATGTGCCAAAAACCTGTCCAGTTCACCTCAGGTAATACTGCCTGTCAGGTTTCATTTGTCCCATTTGAAGCCTAATGAGCCTCAAAAGTTTGAATAATGTTTTGTTTTCAACACACAGTGCTGTCTACCATGCACCCAAAGCCAATGGCCATATGTATAAATTGGTTTAGCTTATTCCTAAAAGCATAAATCCCAGAGGGCCTAAGTGTATGGGTTCAAATGGCCAAGTCAGTATGATCTATCAGCTCTGGTTAGATTGGCATAATCAGCTTTGACATAGAGATATAAGGGGCACTTGGGGACTTTTAAGAGTGAGTGGTAATCCTGACCTTCGAGTCCCTGGTCAAGTGGCATATCCAGTATGTAAGGGAGTCATTTTTCTTAATGGAGATTTCCTTTCATGGAGATGCTCCTGACCAGGAAACTTTTACTTCCAGGAGCTCTCAGACTGGAGTATACTTCTCAGATACACACTGACCTATGAGCCTGAAGGTCAGACTATTCCTGAGGATTCCAAATCTCCTTTCTGGAAAAGTAGGAGTAGTGGATATATTTAAGTGAAGTGAGAAAAAAGAGTTTACCAATGTATATATAAGCTTCTTGAGCGTAAAGGCCATGTCTTCCTAATGTCCTAGTCTAGAGCTGTTGAGTGAATTCCACTTCTAGTCCTAATGAGTCTGGCAATTGAGACCCTGGAGAAGCTTGGTAAATGGTTCTGAGACTAAGGAGAAACTGTATATGCCCTGCGATTCTAAAGCTACTCTTCTCAGACAGTAGGTTTACATCGTATCAGAGCACATTACCGTGGCATTTCTATAATAAACCAGACCAGTTTAAGGGCCTTGGAATAATCTCTCTCTCTCTCTCTCTCCCCCACCTCCCTGCCCCCCCCCCTCCTTCCCTCTCTCTCCTGCCCCACCCCAAAGTGCCCATATCCAACTGGGAAAGGCTAGAAACTCTATAACCTATTTCCCAATATGAAGATGTATGTGTTTCTGGACATGTGACTGAGTTTAAATTCCCTGGAGAGTCTCTGATTCTACTGCAGTCTAAAATTCATGCACTCAGCTGTTCAGCTGGAAGAAACAGGGCTGGATGGGAAAACTGATTTCTTAATATATAAATAAAATGAAGTTTTCCTACTATCCCAGTCTTGGAAATTTTACCTACAATTAAGTATTTACCCACATTTCTCCAGAAAGCTACCTAGACACTGATTTATCTTCTACAGACATGTTTTAGATTGTGCTGAAATGGCCAAGTTTTTCCTAAGTTGGCAAAAAAAAAAAAAAAAAATCCATTCCATGTGGCTGGAATCAGGCCCACTGAGATTTTCACCAAGGGCAAAAATACCTTGCTTGTGTATCAAAAGCAGTTGGAAAAAACTGGCTCTATTTTTCTGCACCAACATCATCAGACTAATGGCATTCCAGTCAATTAGTTGGCATTGTTCTCTTTGGTGTGCATCAGAAGGGCCCAACTTAAGCTGGACTCAAAATCCTGTCCCTTCTTCTGGATTCTAAATCTGAATGGATAGTTTATGTTCTTGTCCTCTCATATGTTGATCCTTGAAGACTGCATACTACTGTTCATTCAGTCATTCAGCAAAGATTTATTTTGAGCTTACAATTCATGGGTCACTGTGTTGGGCATTAGGAATTCAAAGATGAATAAGACATGGTCTTTATATTTAAAGAGCTTACCTTAATGTCTAGAGAAGGAAACAAATATCTTCCCAGATTGACTTCATTTTCGGAAAGAGATCAAGTTCACTTAGAATGGTATGCAGTATTGCCCTACTGTACACCTCTAGCGGGGTTGTGTATCTGATATTCTACATGACTTACAGCCCCTAGGATACAATGTGAATAATATTCTAGACATGTGCAATGAAGCTGCTCTGGGAGGGGTCCCCATCCTAGGAGATGAGACACTTGAGCTTTGAAAAGATCAGTACATAGACAAAACTTAGAAGGACATTGCAGAGAATAATCTAAGCAAAGGAACACAAATATGGAACGATCAATAAGCAAAGGCAGAATTCAGTGGATGAGAAGAAGTGTGGTAGGAGATGAGGTTGCAGAAGGAGGCAGAAGCCAGATAGCAAGTGTCTTGCATACCATATCAAGGAGTTTGAAATGTATCCGGTTAGTGCTGGAGAGAGTCTTTACAGGGCTGTAACTGTGACTTGCATTTTTGAATGTTCACTTTGGAATCAGTGTGGAAAATGAACTTGTTTATGAAAGGAGTAAATGGGTGGGCTGAAGAACAGGGAGATTAGTTAGGAGGCATTGAAATAGCCCAGTAGAGAAGTGATGGAAATTTGAGTTAAGATAATGAGTTGAAGATTGACTCAAGACCTTTGGGAGGTGAAATTCACAGGTCTGTATGACTAGTAAGACATAAGAAATAAGCAAAGGGAGTTGCTGGGATTGAAAACCCTGTGAGTGGACGATAAATCATTTAACCAGGATAAAGGACCAAGAATGAAGGTGCCTTTGGTAACAGAAACCATGAGTTTGGCTTTAGAATATGATAAGTTGGAAATTGGGACCACCAGGAGGGCTGCAGAGGTAAGTCTGGAGTTGGGGAGAGAGGTCTAGGCCACAAAAAGCAATTTAGAACAATCAGTGTTTAGGGCATGGTGGAAGATACTCTCCTAAATTCCTAATTTCTTCCCTTCTCTGCACTCTAAAATGACCTCTGATGAACTTTCCTGATGATTTAACTTTTTCAAAGCCACCACTGGCAATCTATTCAGTCTTAGCTGTCAGATTGAATTACCACTTACATGATCCTCTACTCGGTTTTTGCAACTCCAAGCCCCTTTCTGAGCGCTCGCGCTCACTCGCTCTCTCTCTCTCTCTCTCTCTTTCCCTGATTGCTTCTAGTGAGATAGTTGAATAGACTTTCTCCTGGGCTGTGGCACATCGTAATCCAGCAAAAGATCGAAAGTCTGATTTCCCACTCTCCCACTTTCGAGCTTGTCGTCTTGAGTAAATTCTTAAACTTCTCTCAACCTCAGTTTACTTATCTTTACGATGCACTCCAGTAAAAATCTGAAAGATGCACTTTTTTGAAGTTGAAATGAGATAAAGTATAATAACATTCAGCATGCCACACCAATAGATGCTCCACATTGTTCATTCGATCATCAGTTCTATAAATCAGAATCTATTAGAGTTGAAAGAAAACTTAGAGATCATCTCACCTCATTCTATCAAATTCAAGAGAGAACTGGGCCCCAGAGAATGAAAATGACTTGACCAAGTTACATAGTCAGTTAGTGACAATTTAGCCTTCATATTCTCATGTTTAACATTACACTGTGCTCCGACCTTTCAGGTTTTTTTGTTTATTTTTTTAAGGAGATCTGTATCCCAATATATCACACAACTATATTTGGCTTCCTGTGGAAGATGGGAAGATGAAGGCTGTATTATTTATCTCTCATGGCACAACAAATTCCCACTAAATTAGTGGCTTAATGCAACACATATCTATGGTCTCACAATTTATTGAATCAGAAGTCTCAGCATGGCTTAACTGGACCCTCTGCTCAGCTCTCACAGGTCTGTAATCAAAGTGTTGGCTGGGCCATGTTCTCATCCAGCAGCTTGACCAAGGGAGAATGCACTTGCAAACTCATTGTCAGGTTGCCGACAGAATCCATCTCCTTATGGCTGTAGGACTGGGTGGCTGTTTTCTTGCTGGTTTTCAGCTGGGGGGGCCACTCACCCTGGGTGCCATCGGCTCTCTGACTGGTTCTCCATGGTGTGACATCTGACTTCATCAAGGCCAGCAAGACAGCGTCTCTTTCTCTACTTGCAAGTCATATATATATATATATATAGTGATGGGACATCATTATGGGAGTGGCATCCCATCTCCTTTGCATATTCCATGGCTTGGAAGCAAGTCCAGGTCTACCAGCCCTTAAGGAGAAGAATCACATAGGGCAGGACACTGTAGGCCAGACCCTGGGTGGGGGGCACCTCAGAATTCTGCCCTCTGTAGATGCTATGGTAGATTTCATTGTGAAAGTGTCACAGGGCACAGTCCGGTTGGCCCTTGGTCTCCCGTAATAACAACCAAACACACGGCATTGCTTTCAGGAAAGCTGCATCTGCAAGGGCTCTGGGATGAGTGTGAGAGCAGAGCAAGGTGTCCTCAGGAGATGCTGTCGGGCCCAGACTGACACCACAGGTCAGAGTGGTGCTGGTGCCACTGAAAGTGCACGTGTGTGAGTGTGTATGTGAATGTATATGTATGCATGTGAATGTGTATAAGTGTATGTGTCCATGTATATGTGTGTGCATGTACACGCATGTGTGTATATCAAGTGTCAGAGGGGTCCTTCCTGGAAGCTCATCAAGTGACTGCCTGCCATTCGGCATTTTCTGGAGTGGCTCTTTCCGGAATTGTTGGTACACTCTGTGACGTGAGTCACGCTGCCTCTTTATTAAAAATCCATCTTCTCCAGCTGAGGCAAAGCAAATATTTACCCACATCTAACCCTGGTCCCAGCCTTGGCAAATGTCTGTGCTTCTCCATGGAGCTGTCCATGCCCTCAGGTATGGCTAAGTGAAGGAGACATTCCGCTTTTCCTCAAGTTCCCTGGAGACTGAAAAATCAGAGGCTTTCTCTGCCTCCAGGCCCCTGCCTCCAATGAATCCTGCCCATCACCTGCCAAGTCTTCTTGGAACTCTGCTTTCACCACGGCACTTGCTTGATCAAGGTGTTCAGTGGTTTCTTCTGCCTAAATCCATATGCATTATCTTATCCTTTAAGGTCTACCAAGCTTGTAACCCTTCTGCTCCCCATCACTCCCCCTTACACACTGTAATTCCCCAATACTACTCAGAACCCGCTCCAGTGAGGCCAGGCGTGTTAAAACTGAATGACACCAGCTGCTGCATATCTGTTAATGTGGTTCCACTGTCCCCCTTCCACCCCACCACAGTCCCCTTCTCACAGTACCTCCCATCAAAAGCATAATGCTTTCTAAGCCCACCTGAAACCTCACTGCTTCCCTGATTATCCACAGTGGCATTCATCTGCCCCAGCTTTGACCTCTCTTAGCATTTGCTAACTGAACCTGAGTGACTGTTTTAGGCAACTTATTGTGCTGTGTGTTGCATTATTTAATTATTTCATGAGAGTGTGTCTTGTTGCTCTAGAGAGGTTATAAGTCTCTTAAAGATGGCCGGACGTGGTGGCTCATGCCTGTAATCCCAGGACCTTGGGAGGCCAAGACGGGTGGATCACTTGAGGTCAGGAGTTCGAGACCACCCTGGCCAACATGGTGAAATCTTGTCTCTACTAAAAATACAAAAGCAAAAACAAATATACTTGGCCAGGTGTGGTGACATGCACCTATAGTTTCAGCTACTCAGGAGGCTGAGGCAGGAGAATTGCTTGAACCTGGGAGACAGGCCACAGTGAGCTGAGATGACAGCACTCCATTCCAGCCTGGGCAACAGAGTGAGACTCTGTCTCAAAAAAAAAAAAAAAGTCTCTTAAAGATAACATTTACATTTTTCCACTTTTTCTTTCTCTCTCCCTAGCTTTTGCCTTTTCTTTTCATGGTGTTTACAATTTGGACTTTGGGCCTAGATGGACTTGTATTTAAATATCAGCTCCACCACTTTCAACCTGTGTGAAACCTCTGTGGTCTTCATTTTTCTCGTGCTTAAGTGAGGATAGCTACCTCATATTGTGGTTGAGAGAAGCCAGTGAAATAACATAGGGAAAGAAATCCCTGGCACATAGTAAGCATTCAAATAATGAAAGAAATCATAGAATCCTTCATTTCACATTAATGACCATTTCTGTTCATTCGCTCAGGAAACAGCTGAGCACCTTCCGTGAGCCCAGAACTGTGCTTAGGTGATGGAGAGAGATCAATCAATAAAATGATCGTGTTCCTATGGACTGTGCAGGCTAGTGGCTATTAAGGCTTCCAGGAGTCTGCGCGACCAAAATAGTTAGTGATTGTTATAAAAAAAATTGAAGGAAACCACTCACAATGAATCATTATTTTAAAAAAGCCTTTTCATTGGTAGTGTGTGCCAGCATACCTGTAAGCGTTCATGGTGAGAGTGGCATAGGACTCCCAGCCACTGGTTTCCCCCACTATCCCCTGCTCCATGCAATGCTGTTAAAAATGCAAATGGGGGATGCCTCTGCGAAACAGGTGACCAGATGGTGCTGTTTTGATGAGTTGTTAATGAGATGAAGACGGATGCCTTCCCAATATGCTGGAGGTGGGGAGAGGGGCTGATCACCTTCAGTGTCCTCTTTCTCTCCTCCAAGCCCTTCACTCTCCCCACACACATTCTTCATGCTTTTCAGAGATGGAGGAAATGTCTCATGATTCAAGTGCCTTCTAAAGCTCCTGGGAGACATTCACCTAAGGCTGGTAACTAAGGTTGGTAATGTCATAAGTGCCTAATAAATATCTGCTGACTTGTATCTCATTCTTTCGAGAGCTGTATCCTATAGAACCTGCCCCAAATGAAGGAGATCAGCCTCCTGACAAGCTGCACTGAAAGTTAAAAGTGGAACTCAGGAAAATTATCTTAAAGCTGCAGTGTGAATGTTTATTTGGTTGTTTTGCTCAAACGTGGGCTTTCTGAGGAGTTCAATGCTTTTCTCTCTCCGTTTTGTGGGTGGCTCAATGAAATGGAAAAGCTTCAACTTTAATTCCTATCAGAGTAAAACTGTAAGTGGTAGAAGTTATTGACTTTCCCTTTTATGGAATACAAAGTGCCTTGATTATTGAAATGCAATACCACATTATGAAAGTCCCAAAGGAACAGGAGGTTTCTTGTTTGAGAGGCACGCACTGAGCCAGGAGGTCTAGTGCCAGTCATTGCAGAGGAGAAGGAGAGCATCCCATTGCCTGCCAAACCCCCTAAGCACCCTGCAGTAGGCACTCCCACATTTCTCCCTGGCATTTGGCATCCCAGGCTGTCTGAGCTGAGGAGTGGTTCCACTGATGTTGGTGTGTGCCATACATCACCCATAGGCCTGCTGAATACAGAAAGTGTTCCCCAAGGAGATTAAAGGAAAAGAGAGAGCTTCAGGCCCCTAGAATCCCCATGGTGGAAAAGAGCAAGGGGTAATTTTGCATCTGGGAAGCCCCCAGCCCCGTGTCATTGAAGAAGAGACAGTTTTCCATTCTAGCTGTTCTTGCACCTATCTCTGACCCATACTTGCTGTGTAAGTCTGTTTTCACACTGCTATAAGATACTACCCAAGACTGGGTAATTTATAAAGGAAAGAGGTTCAATAGACTCACAGTTCCACATGGCTGGGGAGGCCTCAGAAAACTTGCAATCATGGCAGAAGGGGAAGCAAGGCATGTCTTACATGGCGGCAGGAAAGAGTGAGAGCAAGTGAGCAGGGGAAACGCCAGACACTTATCAAACCAGAATCTCATGAGAACTCTCTCACTATCATGAGTACAGCATGGGGGAAACCACCCCACCCCCACCCCCGTGATCCAATCACCTTCTACTAGGTCCCTCCCTCAACACCTGGGGATTACAATTGGAGATGAGGTTTGAGTGGAGACACAGAGCCAAACCATATCATTTGGATCAGGTCAGATTGGGAGAATTTCTGACCAAAACTCCTGACCTCCATACAACGACTGCTTCTGATGGGTTTCCCTCACTCCAGACTTTCCCAAGACATGTCTTGTGAGAGTTTAATGGGAAAATAGGCACCAGCAAATGACCGCTGAATGCCTTGCTGGATTTGGCAATAGTAGCAACCTCTATATGGTGATCTTTTCCTGTGTGCCTGGCACTGTGCTAAGAACTTTACATACCGTTATTTGCCAAGGACCCAGACTACGAAAGTCTCCTTAATCTGCAGTTACTGATGAGAAAACAAGGCCCAGTGATGTTACATTAGGTACACAGGAGCACACAGCCAGAAAAGATGACAGCTGGAGTGTCAATCCCAGTCTCCTGATTCTAGAGTCTCAACTCTTAGCTACCATACTACATCACCCTACAAGTCTAAAAAGTCTCCAAAAATGTTGGCTTTCATCCCTCCATTTCCCATAAAATGTCCACTCCTTTGTGTTCTCTTTTCTGCTTTATGCCCTCTGTCTGAGTCTAACAAAACTGATGTTTTGTCTAACAAAAACATCATAGACTAGGTGGCTTATAAGCAGAAACTTATTTCTCACAGTTCTGGAGTCTGGGATGTTGAAGATCAAGACATTGGCAGATTTGGTGTCTGGTGAGGGCCCACTTCCTGGTTCCTAAATAGCTATCCTCTCTCTGTGTCCTCATATAGGGGAAGAGGCCAGGAAAGTCTCTGGGATCTCTTATCAAGGCATTAATCCTACCTCCATGACCTAATCACCTTCCAAAGGCCCCTCCTCCAAATACCATCACGTTGGAGGTTAGGTTTCAACATGGAATTTTTTTTTTTTTTTTTTTTGAGACAGATTCTCATTCTGTCACCCAGGCTGGAGTGCAGTAGTGCAATCTCAGCTCACTGCAACCTTTGCCTCCCGGGTTCAAGCATTTCTCATGCCTCAGCCTCCTGAGTAACTGGTATTACAGGTGTGTGCCATCACGCCTGGCTAATTTTTGTATTTTTAGTAGACACAGGATTTCACCATTTTGGCCAGGCTGGTCTCAAACTCCTGACCTTAAGTGATTGGCTTGCCTTGGTCTCCCAAAGTGCTGGGTTACAGGCATGAGCCACCGTGCCCAGCTTCAACATGGGAATTTGGTGGAAGACACAAACATTCAGTCCATAGCACCCTCCACTCTCCCATCAAACCAGATTAGCCCATATTAATTAGTTCACTCTTAAATATACCTACTGTTTTGGCACACTAGGTGCTGGAGTTCTACTCGACTTCACTGGATACTTATGCTAGCCCTTATTGCTGCCAATCATTCCACGAGCACAAGAAACAGAGTAATGGTCTCTTGGTCTAGCCCAATGGGAAGGGTCCAAGAAAGGGGAGAGTGGTGGGGCATAGAAAAAAGGAGCCAAGGGAGACTTTGGCCTGGGCTTTTTGACTGCTGTAAGCACAGAAAACTTTGCCAGTGGGCAGTTTATTTGGAAAGTTTGAGCATTAAGAAGTAGGATTACGCTAGCTGTGATGATCAGGTTACCATCACCTTATCCCAGCGATCACTTTCAGCATCACGAAAAGTAGGACCACCTGTGGATCCTTACGCAATTTGCTACGAAGTATGCAGCAGCATCCATGCAGTCATATTGCCAAAAGTATACAATAAATTTTATCTAACTTCCGGTTCATAGAAAATATAGGGGTTAGAGAACCAAGATAAATGACTCAATGAGCAATAATCAGACAAATCCAGAAGGTAGAGCATTCCCCAAGACCCCTGCTAGTCTCTCCTGCTGGTCAAGAACATGAAAAGAAACATGCAGGGAAGGAGGTGTGGATGGGGCTGATTGAGGTTAAAAGAGAATAAAGAAATACAATGACTAAATGCCATTTGTGGACACTGATTATCTTCTGCTTTGAATAAATGAGTCATAAAACTCACTGGGGCAACAACTGGGGAAATTTGAATAGAGAACAGGGATGATATGATATGCAGGTCTTATTAATTGTGTTAGGTGCCATATGGGTATTGTGATTATATAGTTTATAGAGATGCTACTAAAGTCTTCAGAAGTAAAATGTAGTATCTTGAATTTACTTTAAATACTACATTAAAAAATTAAAGTATATCCAGCAAAATGCTAACACTTTAAAATTCTAGGTGATGGGTATATGGTGTTCATTATATGAAACTATCATAACTATGATAAATCTAATGAAATAGAAAATTACAACCTTGGTTTGGCAGTGTGAAAGCAATGTAGTGATTTATAAAACCTATTTAGGGATAATTGCCATGAGTACAATGGTTATTAGGGACATTGTGAACATGTCAGATTCATTTTGGGGAGTCTTTTTGATTTTCAAACCACCATGTCCAAGTGCACTCAGAGGGCTTCTGTGCAAGGAGCGGACGGAATCTCCTTGTGTGGCATGGCCCAGCTTCAGACGCACATGGAGGGAATATTGCTTGAGACTCCAAAGATCCCCACAGCCAGAGGCCTCCATGAGGCAGATTTGGGAGGCTGATCAATCCATTTCACTACCAACATTCAGCCCCATCACAGCAGGGAGAGGCAGCAGCTGTGGTGGGCTGGGAGGATGCCACATTCCTGGCCTTCAGCCATCACTTCCTCTGTTTCTCTTACCTCTTGGGATTTCACAAGTGGCTGTTCCCTTCTGCTTTCTTCCATAGGCTGGACCCATCCTCTCGCCTCCTTTACAGGTCCATGGCATCTGTCACTCAGCATTTCTCCCACTTCACTTTTCCAAGCTTGCTCCACTTCCTGATGCTTTCCACCATTTCCTCCACAGTTTTTTTTTTTTTTCCTTCAAGCTTTTCTTGTTGAATTTTTATATGATTCTCCTGTCCCATTTTTACTCAACTTAAGAATTGTATCACGATTTATATTGCGGTTCTCTGTTTGTCAGCTTTTTTTCCCTAGTACCATCTGCCTCTTTGTAGAAGACTGGTGATATACAGGCAGATACACACACACACACACCCCCACCTTTGGTAGATGTCATGTCAAGTTTGAGTTTGTGCATGTACCAAATGACGCTTAGGAAAATGCTTAGTGAGGAGTGAAATTGTTCTTCAAAACCAGAGCATACATTTAACATTTGGATCGTATTTGTGAGTTTCATTTTTGTTTGCAGTAACAGTATTTTTCTCCCAGTGGTAAGAGCAGCTCATATTCACCTTTCCCTAATGCTGAATTCTCCAGTTACTTCCCTTATGTTGCATCCCGGTTTGTTTGGGGTAATTTAGGTTTTGAGCCATTCTTCTCTTGTTAGAGTCTATAATGCCTCTTCTAAATTGAAATTCTTCCTTTAGGGAGCCAAGAACTCGGATGCTTCTAAATTTACATCTGGGTAACAGATTTGCTACAAAGTTGGACTACTGGGGAACAAATTCAATGTTTCAGAAATTTTACAAAGAGTTACATTCCTCAAGGTCTCATCCAGTGAGTTCCGTCACTGGGGACAGATGGTCTACTTTAAGTATAATCAGGAAGTTTCAGAAACATGACATAATGTTTATCTCTCCTAAGATTTTTCTCTTTGATTTGGCGTCTGAGAAATACTCCTTGTGCCCATCTCTCTCTCTCTCTTTGGCAGATTCTGACAAAAATAATGTCTAGAAAGGCTTTTGCATTGTCTTTTATAAAAAGAACATATTTGCTTCTAATAATACATATTGGCTATACTTTAACACTTTTAGATCACATAAGCTCAGTTTCTTTTTCTTTTATGAAAAATAATGTGCTTTATTTTGAGCAAACGAATAAGCCACAAGCTCTCTGAAAAAAGATGATTATAGGAGAAGAACCCAAAAGATAATCATTTTGGCCCAGTGTTGTGATCAAAGTTGTCCTTTATATCTGTCCTACATCTGACATTTAGACACAAGCTCTCACTGCAGGGAGTCTCATGAGAGCGTGTCTAGGATGGCAGGAAGGATGGCATTTCATAAGATGGGTCTGACTACATGATGTATGTTCAGTAAATTACAAAAAAAAAATCTGAAATGCAAATCACATGTAAACCATCTTCATAAGAGTAGGAAAATGCTCCCCGCCCCCAGCCAACTGTGCCAGTTCTTTTGAGGAAATAGTATTTATTGAAAGGAGATAATACATGTTTGAATTGTTCCAATTGTTCTTTATGCTGAATACTCTTCATTTAAAAGTAGCACACATATTTTTTATGCAGTCTTTAATTGCAGATGAGTTATGCCTACAACTTCTTCGGTGCCTCTGTGCACACTACAGTTTGCACACACACACCCTGTCACTACTCTTTTATTCTATAGGATCGTTTTATGGAGTTCAAAGTCCTCAAAGCTTGCAGGGAAGGGAGGAGGGCTAGGGAAAAGGACGATTGTGCTAAGCCTGAGTGTAAATTCCCCTGGAGCAGAGAATGACTCACATTCTCTGTGACATGAGTCACTCCCATGCAAAACTGGAGTTGTGAGCTACTACTTTGCCTGTAGCTGTTTGTTTGTTCAAAGGCAGATGGAAGGCAGAGGCTGTGCAGAGAATGGAGAGCTGTGTCTGAGGAGCCTTGGAGCATTCATCCTGGTAGAGGAAGGCCACTGTGTGATCACCTTTTCTCCTTGGCTATAGCTCAGAATATTCAGTTCCCTAAAGTAAGGCACTGCTAGTATTTTTTACCTAAGGAACTGAACCAGAGAGAAGGTTAATTTGCAAAACAAACAAAAAAAAAATTGACTAGCAACCAGTAGAAATTGATAGAGAGGGAAAAGGGAAAAACTAATGGGGTAAAAACTCAAAGGGTTTCTCTATCAATTAAATTAAAGCTTTCTCATTTAATGAGAATTGATGCTTATTATAACAGTGCTTATTTATTCTTAGCTGTATATAAAACAGTAGAAAGTTGTTGATTTAATATGAAAGTTTAGAAAAGATAAGGTATTAATTCTGCATTCTAAAAACTCATTAACCAGGAGTGCTTGATTTCCTAGAAAGAATGGAACTTCGCCTGTCATAATTATTGAGACGATAGATTCACCTCTGATTTCTCAATTATAAATAGAATCATCAAATGCTGAAGGCAAGGACCTTGTCTAAACAATCTCCACTAGGTTATATATTTGAAAGTGTTTGGAACTACTGTGAAAACTCGATAGTTCTCAGGTCTTAGTTCATCAAAACCTAAAGTGAAACATACCTCCACACATAGTGTGGGTGTTCATCCCCACACTTTCCACCTCCCCACACTGGCCTCCTCGAAGGAGGCTGGGAAGAGTCTATGGCTGGCTCTGCATTGGTCATGCACGCCTCCATGGCTGCTTTGCTCTGTGCCCCTGGCTTTCCTAGGCATCTCCTCTCAGCCTGACCTCCGCTTCCTCTTCCTGTCCCACGTCTCCAACTTAAAGGGACGCTACCCAAGGAATTGTAACCTGTGGACTTTCCCTAAGGGGAAATCTCGGATATAGCTAGGGGCTCAGGGAATGCAACTAACATGCAACTTTGGGAAGATGGGTTTTGCTTTTTTATCTTAGACATTTTTTTAGTTTGCCTTGAGAAAAATCAGAGCTGTTCTTCAGAAAAAAAAAAAAAAATGAGAAGGTAGCAGGTCTTCAGTCTTTCCCATTTCCCAAGAAGCACTGGATCAGATCCTCTTAGGACCATGAACTCTTCACTTCCTACCTAGCTACCTAGCCCAGATTTATCATGTCAGTTACCTCTGTAATATGGTGTTGGTTTATAATAGCTTAAAAATGAGTGTTGTGGCTCCCTGCTATATTTTCTTTTTTACTGGTTCTTGAAAACTAAAAAATAAAAATAAAAAATCCTAAAGGAAGAATTCTGTAGTTGTAAAGTTTTGTCAACATAGTCAACACTGAGGGAAGCATTTGAAAAACCTTCCCTATGTCCTTTGTCATCTCATATAAGCAGCTATTTATCTGTAACCACTCCCAATATTAGGCCAACTTGTATTTGATCATACCACATAGCCATTAGCTGATTTGGGTCTCAGCACTCTTGGCAACATGTTAGAATTCTTTGAAGGACCTTCCTGCCATCAACACTTCCTAAATACTCAAAACCCCCGTGCCATTGAAATCTACCCAGGAGGAGAGTCTAACATGCAAAACTGCATGTGGCTCTTCAGCAAGGTGGAGAACAGGAGACAGGTATGATAGGTTTGCTGGCTTCTGGTTTACTAGTCCCTGGTACAGATGAAATGAATAATGTTTGTACTCAAATAAATGTACTCACCTTTCTTTAATTCCCAGACGATGTTTTGTTGACAGCTAAGATTTAACTTTAACTTACGGATTTCCGTAAAATTTTACAATGCAGTTACTTCCTAGGATTCATTCTAACTATGATTGATACTGAGTAAACTCTCTTTTATTTTTGCTTCGTTTAATTTCTCTATATGTATAAAGTATAATGGAAATGGTTTTACCCTGACTTATTTTTGGATAGTTCAATGAGGGCTATGGAGGAAGAGTGTTTAAATGAGTTTTTTGGTTTGTTTTGATTTTTTTGAGACAGAGTCTTGCTCTGTCACCCAGGCTGGAGTGCAGTGGCATGATCTCTGCTCACTGCAATCTCTACCTCCTGGGTTCAAGTGATTCTCCTGCCTCAGCCTCCCGAGTAGCTAGGATTACAGGCTCCCGCCACCATGCCTGGCTAATTTTTGTATTTTTAGTAGAGACAGGTTTCACCACATTGACCAGGCTGGTCTCGAACTCCTGACCTCAAGTGATCTGCCTGCCTTGGCCTCCCAAAGTGCTAGGATTACAGGCATGAGCCACCATGCCCGGCTGTGTTTAAATGATTATTAATGTGGTGCCACATAGAGTGGGAAAAGGGAGTGGCTGCTCTGACTGAGCCTTGAGAAACCTCGCCTCAGCAGCAACAGCTGGGAATGAGCAGTGTCTGCTAGGATCGTGCCTCCGTGAAGGAGGGGTCTGAGCTAGGGCCAGATACCTGTAGGATCCTGATACTGCCTTCTCTTCTGCTTAGAGGACTATAACCATGTTATCCCAGAAATTGTGCATTAAAAACCATGAAGCTCCTCTCCCTGCCTCTAGACATGGTACTTCTTTTTTTTGAGACAGAGTTTTGTGCTTGTTTCCTAGGCTGGAGTGCAATTGTGCAATCTCAGCTCACTGCAACCTCCGCCTCCCGGGTTCAAGCAATTCTCCTGCCTCAGCCTCCCGAGTAGCTCGGATTACAGGCATGTGCCATCACGCCTGGCTAATTTTGCATTTTTAGTAGAGATGGGGTTTCTCCATGTTGGTTGATCAGGCTGGTCTCGAAACCCTGACCTCAGGTAATTCGCCCACCTCAGCCTCCCAAAGTGCTGGGATTACAGGTGTGAGCCACCCCGCCCAGCCTAGTGATACTTCTTATAATTACTCTTGGTGTAGCCACCACATGATGGCGGAGGATGAGGAAGAAATAAGGAAGATCTCAAACAGGAACAAATAAGGAGGTCAAGGTGCAGGGCTAGAGGGAAAGAACATTAGAAGCAAAGTATTGGGAAGGACCCTGACATAGAGCTGTGAAGGTTACATAATGACGGTGGTACTCATTAGGCGAATTTCAAATATTTGAACCCTCTAACCTTACAGGCACATGGTAGCATTGTGCTTCCCCAACCAATTTAAATTGTGTCTGTGTAATTTGCTTTAGCAATAAAATATGTGGGAAGTGATGCATATTTCATATCTAGGTAGAAGCTTCAAGAAAGAACGCAGGTTTCCCTACATGGTCTCTCTGCAACATTTGAGAAAATGGCTGCTTCATCAGCCTGGGTCCCTGAGCAACTCCAGTGAGCAACCTGTGATGGGCGTGTGGAAGGACGGTAAAATTAACTTCGTTGCTTTAAGCATCTGAGATTTGGGGGATGCGTGTTATTGTAGTGTAACCTGGCCAGGCCTGACTGATCCTGAAGGAGCAGATAGAAGCTAAACAAAGGCTAAAAAAAGCAACATGATAAGAAAGAAAAGAGAAAGAAAGAATCGGTAATGAAAGAGAGAAAAGAGAGATCAGGGAAGATACGGAGAAAAGGAGGGAGCAAAAGGGACTGTAAGAGACAAGAGAGAGGATGGTGAGAAGAAAGAGAAAAGTGTCCAAGGAAAAAGAACCTAGGTGACTGAGGATGCAGGTGCCCAGTGGCTTGCAGTGATAACTTGCCATATGAAGTGAGGGCATGGGCCTTGATGTTAACTGCATACTTTATTTCATAACTAGTTGGCAGCACGTATTCTGTTACTTATTCCTCAATCTATATATTTGAAGCCATCATTATTTTTCCATTGAAAAAAGCTAAATGATACGGGTATTGGATGGTGTTTGGAACTGGACAGTGTAACTATATTATGAAATAATAGTTTGTTGCAGAAAAGAGCCTGCCAAGTGGTCTAGTTCTGAGTTCTTGAGCCCTTGCCCTCTGGTGCTATAAGGCTTCTTCCTGGTTCCCTCAGGGGCTGCTCCCTGAAACAAGGCAAGGCAGACCAAGCAGCTGATCTACCTTCATTCTCACCTGAGCAGTTGCATTTTTATCGGATGTGTATAGCAGGCTTCCATGTCAGGTTTTACTTGCAGAAAGGGTTCTAATTTCTTTTCTTTTCTTTTCTCTTTTTTGAGATGGAGTCTCACTCTGTCACCAGGCTGGAGTACAGTGGTATGTGGCATGATCTTGGCTCACTGCAACCTCCACCTCCCTGGCTCAAGCAATTATTCTGCCTCAGCCTCCCGAGTAGCTAGGACTACAGGCGTGTGCCACCACACCTGCTAATTTTTTATTTTTAATATTTTAGTAGAGATGGCGTTTCACCATGTTGGCCAGGATGGTCTTGATCTCCTTACCTCGTGATCCGCCCACCTCGGCCTCCCAAAGTGCCAGCATTACAGCTGTGAGCCATCACACCCAGCAGGTTCTACTTTCTAAAAGAAAAGAGATTTGCCAACAACAGATCCAGTCCATTGTGAACAAAAACCCCACAACACTTCACTAATATTCCATCCAAGCATGAGGCATGAATGTATCTATTTGTTCAGAATGAAATGAGGTTTGCAGTTTACAGATATTACCTATGAATGAAAAATGAGCACAGAAAGAGTGCTGTTGGCCAGGGATCTCACTTGATTGGTGGGCTTTCAGAAAGCACACTGGGGAACAAAAGACCTATGGAGAGGATTGTATGGAAGGAAGGACCTTAATCTTTTGGGGATAATTGATACAGAAAAATTGCCTGAAGCTCTGACTTTAGAGAAGCCTTTCCCCTGCTCAGAATCCAAAGCCACATTCTAGAATTTTCATTATAATGCATGGCTATTCTTATCTCCTACCCAAAGCCAAAAAGCAGCTATCTGGGATGCTCAGGATGTATTGTTCCCAGGGGACCATGGCCAGTCACCCAACAAGAGCATTGATGGATGAGGTGGGCAAGACCAAATAGAAGCTGCAGGCTACTTCTGGCTTGGATGTTTCTTTCTCAAGAAAAGCCATACTGCCATCCCTCGATTGAAAAGGCAACTCCCATTGGATCTGTCTGTGAATGGTATGGGGGGTTCCTGCTATGCTATGGACCACAGCAGACCTCTTTTTGTTTTGTATACTTTGGTAGGAATATGGCAGAGGTCAACAGTATCTGGAAGAGAGTGTTAGATACAAGATTACATTGGAAACAGAACATAATGGCAGTTATCCAAACAGAGACAAGAACAGCATCTGGAAACTTGAAAAGGTTAATGAACTACTATGGTTGGCTCTCTTGCTCCTTTGGTTGCTGGGAAAGTAGACAGGTTGCAGGAAGCATGAGAAGTACTGAACAGTATTTGTGCTGAATGTACTGTCTGTTCACTTTATATTATTCCAGACATAGATACTTAGAGGAATGTTTTTTGTCTGTCGATTGGTGAGATTTTTAAGTTCAAAATGTATGAAGGTAATTTGAGCTGTGTTTATAGAATGTATGTTCATATTGGCAGTTGTCCTTACCTCTGTTTCCATAATCATTCCTCCCCACCAAGCACTGTAACTTTGGCTGAGTATAAAGCAATAGCCCACCAGTGGCTAGGAATGGTTCTGCTTTGATCATCTGGAATGATTTTTTTTTTACCTACTGACTAAATAAAGAAATGCTCATATTTGCCTGAATCTTCATCTTGTAAATGAAATAGTACATTTCATATCCATTTCTCATGTTGTTTAAAGTTTAGGAGATACCTGGTATTGTAAAAATATAATAGAGCCAATGAAAATGACAGCTTTCTAAATCCTTAAAATCTAGAGAGGAAAGAAATAGCATTACAGCCAGAGTCCACGTAGGTATCCAGGAAGGACGGCATTGAGCTGACACAGCAGAGATGCAGATCTTGGTTTACCTGATGTCCAAGGCTTGTTTTCATGAGGATAAAAGAAGGAATTTATGGTTTGAAGGCAAGAGAGGCAGCTGATTGTGAATAAGGAGGTAAGAAAGTGCGTTCCAGAGTTAGGGGGCAGTAATAAAAGACAAGACACAGAATGCAGGAGCAGGAGGGTAGTGGGAAGAGGAAGGCGGGGGACGCCCTGGCTCCGGGCAGCAAAGGGAGGCAACTAGAAATGGCAGCAGAGTCAGACACCAGTCAATACTCTGTTCAGCCTGAGCTGCCAACGTACAGGTTTGTCCTTGAAAAGAAGAGGAGTCGGCATGGTTAAGGATACATGGTTGGGAAAGAAGATGCTGAGCAACCGGTTACGTAAGAGGAAAAGAATAACAAAGCACAGTCAACTCCTGACATAGAAAAATGTTTATTCACAATGTCCAGTTGAGACCTCTGGGAAGGAAATTTCAAAAAATAGAGGCTTCTTATATGATTAGCAAATGTTCTGCCTAAAGAGGTAGCTCTGCATTTCTTAGCTGAGACAATTCTGCCTGTAGAACCTGAGAAGAAGGACAATCTCTATTAGAGTGCCTTTTTTTTTTCAATTTGGTAAGGCCCAGAAAACTATTAAAACAACCCATGGTTACATATCATTCATTATATATTTGTCCAAACCCACAGAATGTACAACACCAAGAGTTAGCCTTTATGTAAACGATGGACTTTGGGTGATAATGATGTGTCAGTGTAGGTTCATCAGTTGTAACAAATGTACCAGTCTTTTGGGGATGCCAATAATCAGGGGAGGCTATTCATGTGCAGGGGCAGAGAGTATATGGGAAATTTCTGTACCTTCTGCTCAATTTTGCTGTGAAACAAAAACTACTCTAAATAAAGTCTATTTAAAAAGAAAAAAATCATCATGCAGATTAAGAGGCAGCATCATAGAAAAGACAAATCGCCGTTATTGTCTTCCATGGGAAATTTCAAGATATTTATGCTAAGGTATACCTTGTATTTTCAGAGTTAGTGAATGTCGTTCATAAGATGTGATGGAATCCAAAATGAAATTCCGTAGTAGTAATTACTGGTATTCAAAGTAAAAGTGGGTTAATTAGTTCTATTCCTAGGGCGAATACATGTACATTTGCGTATGCACTAACATACACATACTTGTACACATGCATACACACAAGAACATTTCCATTTCAAAAAAATGCCTAGACAGGAGCAGAGGCTCCAACCCAACTCTGAACTTGGGGACTTTCCACGCAATATGTTTGCTGTGTGTGTGGATTTGATGAAACAAGCCTGTGCTGAAGCCAAGATCCACTGTGGCTGTGGCTGTTTATCTTGGAGATGCAGGGCTTTGCCAGTGAACTGTGTGGGTGTAAAATAGAGGGGAGAGAAAGTGATAGGATAAGATTCAGCCCTGGCAGCCATTATGGAAGTATAACATTATGCTTCCTAAGGTACCTTCTCACTAGTGATTAAATGAGGATATGTTTGGGCTTCAGATGGAAGTTTAATGCCTTGTCTTAAGTGAAGTGCTCCTGGAGATAAATCCATCTGCTTTCTTGTACACTGTGCATGCTTAGTAAATATTTAATGTCAACTCTGCATCTTCCTCAGGTTCACTAAGTCATTCTCTGCTTGCTAGGGAGCAGCCCTGGTGCTCCCCTAAAGAGCACCGTTGGGCTATAGCTTCACAAGTAGCCACCTTGGTATGACTCTAGCTGACTAGGGGCAGACATGCTACCCAGTCATAGCCAATAATAGCAAACACTTAAGGAGCTTATGAGTTAGCTGTGGGCTAAGAGCTTTGCCTCCTTTTTTACCTACTTTCACAGCAGCTTAAACGGGTAGTTCTTATTATTACCTCCAATTTACAGAAGAGAAGGAAGAGGTTTAGAGAGGGTCAGCTGCCCAACACAAACTAATACTAGAACTTGGTGGAGCAGAGGTTGGGACCTGCAGATTTCTAACTCCAATTGTGTAGACTTAGATCATTGACAGACAGCTTACTCTTCCACCCCTACAATTTTTTCTAATGGCATCATTTGTCTGTTTTGGTTCCCATATTTGAAAGTTATTTCCTAAGAAGGCAGATGCCTCTCCCTCCTCTCTCTGCAGGGGAGTTGTTCTCCCAGAAGTGAAATTAGGAAATCCATTGAATGATTGGCCTGAAATACCCCACCATATCACACATCAGCTCTCTGTGAACAAAATCACCTGAGGGTCTGGGCTGACAACTTAGAGTGGGTTTTCCAATTGTGCTCTGGCACTGCATGGCTGCCTGCAGCAACAGGCGTGCTTTTGTCTCAGAAATTGTTGCCAATCTCGTAACCAAAAATGGAGAATTTTTCCAATCCACAGTAATCAGCCATCCTACACTCGCTGCTGGTGGGTTCACAGAACACAGAATAAAAGGAATCAGCAAGGCTTTCTACTTGCCCACCATATGTTTACGTTAAGTGATCTGCCCAGAAATGCCATTTGTTCTTCAGAGTTATTCATGCTGAGATGCCTCCTCACATTTTGGAGTTGAAAAGCTGAATTTAACAAGATGAATGGTATGACCCTTGAGGCTACATGAAGCAGGAGCAAGATTATCTATTTCTCAATTGCCAAGTACATTCTAACGAGTTTTTAGACCTACAGGTCATGGGTCAAAGCCACATGGTCTCTTCAGGTTGCCCTGATACATGAAAAATTTTCTAAGACAAAAAATACATGTATTTTACAAAGGCCAATAAGAGTAAAATTTCAGGAAGTTAAAGAGTTACCAAGTTTATAGCAGTTGGTGAAGACTTGAATGTAGTCAGGCAAATGCTTACCTATGCATGAGGACTTCATTTTCACTCAATGCGGTTCTCACCTTGCCCTCAGTTGCAGTCTTGACCAATAATTGGGGCTGTTTATGCCTGGCCTGACAAAGCTACAAGATATTGTTAGAGACGAGGTCTTGCCATGTTGCCCAGGTTGATCTCAAACTCCTGGCCTCAAGTGATCCTCTTGCCACTTGCCTTAGCATCCTGAGTATTTGGGATTACATCTGTGAGCCACCATGCCTGGCAAAGTTATTAACTGTAGTTCAAGACAGGTAACCTTGACTGTGGGGCTGCCCAGAGCCCAGGGAAGTCGGAGTATTTCTGAACTATTTAGGACTTTTGGCCTGCCCCTAATACAACATCCACCTTTCAGTTAGACTTTTGGATAGAAAAGGCAGATTGACCTTGCATTTTCAAGGTCAATCTTGAAACTACTCAAGCTCCCTCAAACTACTAAAAGGACTATAAGAGGTTAAAAAAGACAGAAACCCTCAACAAAGAGGAGCTAGGGCAACAGAAGCCTAACTTTGCAAGTTGGAAAGCAGGTGGCTGAGAATGGTCACTGCCTTGGCAGATCCCAGAAAGCTGAAATCTAAGCTATCAGTGGGTGAAGCCAGGAAGCAAATTGAATTGCACTTCAGAAACCAGGAATGGCGGTGGCAGATGGTTTTCAAAGTGGAGGTGAAAAGAGGACTGCAAATAGGGGATGATTTAAAAGTATGTTTAAAATACAGTAAAACCCTGGATTCCCTCTCTCACTCTATACAACCCTGTGATCATGTTTCCTTTCCCCAACCCTGGCAGATGATGACAAGTATATTTCTTCAAGGGGGTTAAAAAAAAGGGGTTCTAGCATGGGAAAACACTATACACAGCAGATATAGTGTGTTCGGTGGTGCTCTGCGTATGTTTAACTATCAGCTTGGAAGCTGGGGAGCAACTAGGGCTCTAATTTGTAGTCATTGCCAATTGCAGTGGTGTAAATACTCCCACCAAAACTAATTTCAAATGAACAGCATAAAGTCTCTGGTCATGGAGTTGGGAAGAGATGCACACAGTCAGCTTTTTGTGAGCCTGTGCAAACCGGTTTCAGGTTTCAGGTTTGATGAAAATAGAGAAATTAAATTTACACACGAAACTATCAGACAGCCTCCATTTTCATCCCCCTTCTTTGTTTGATGCCCATGTTTAAGCAGCCCATGTTTAATACCTTTTAGGTAATAGGTTACAAGATTTTTCCCTGAAGAACCTGAATGGTTGGAGAAGATACGGGAGACCTGGAAATACTTATAGTAATGAGTTACCCCATGAAATGCTCAGCCAGATTACTATATAGTATATTTCATCTAACAACAAGCCCACCTACAAAGATCTTCCAACAGCACTTTATCAGCCCACTCATCTGTAAGCAGACAACCAAGGATGATCAGTAATTTTAGGAAATCTGCCAACCTGAAAGTCAGAGATGAAAATAAAGACAGATAAAGAAATTTGAAATTAAAAAAGACAATGCAGTGAGAACACTTCAAAAAGATTGATTACATTCATGAAACAAGAAGATGAAGTCTTTTTAAAGGAACATTCAGAACATTCTTGTAAAAGGAATCTAGAGATTAAAAAATATATAAGAAAAAGGTAAAGCTCAATAGATGAGTTAGAAGATAGGGTTCAGAAAACCTTCTAGAATGGGGAAAAGGCAATAAATGAATGAGGGAAAAATATTTTTAAAATATGGTGTTAATCCAGAAGGCTTAAAATCAAATAATAGGAGTTTCATAAAAAAAGAAAACAGAGAAGAAAAAAAATCCAAGAAATACAACAAATAAAATTTTGAAGAGTGAAGTACATGAGTTTTCACATTAAAAGTACAGCCAAGTGTGAACACAATGGATAAAAAAGGCCCAAGCCCCAATCACATCATTCTTAAATTTCAAAATACTAGAGACAAAGAAAAAATTGTATAAAACTTTCAGAAAGTAAAGAAATAATCAACATTCAGAATAGCATCAGACTTCTCAATACCACACTGGAAAGAAGAGATAAATAATCAATGCCTGCCTTCAAAATTCTGAGGGTATGATTTCGAATACACTATTCTATACCTAGCCATATCATCAATTAATTGAGAGGATAAAATAAAGACATTGTCAGACACTCAAGGTTCAAAAATTTTCCTTTCTTGCACCTTTTCTCCGGAATGTAGTGGAGAATAAGATCCTCTCAAATGAGGGAATATATCAAGAAAAAAGACATTGGATCCAAGAAACAAGTAATCAAGTAGAGACAGGCACCAAGGGAATCTCCCAGGATGCTGGCAAAGAGAGGTCCCAGGATGACATCTCAGTGGTAAATCTAGAGAATATTAACTCTAGATTGGAGCAGGAAGACAGAGCTCTGGAGAAATCTCTCAAAAAAGAAGAATAAATAGCAGACCTAATGTGTCTATATAAGAAGATTTACATTTCTGGTAAAGAGTTTGTACAATTAGCAATTGGTACATAGAAAACTAAGCAGCACCCCTCCAAATAAAAAAGTAAAAAATTACTAACTCCAGGGACATAAAAATGTAGTGTAAGAAATATAGTACACTACATGGCTCAGCTGTGACTAGTGTGTTCCTGACTCAGTGCAATGTAAAACACTGTCTCAATCCAAACATCATAATATAATTATGTAGAAAGAATGTGGAAAGAGAAGCACATGCACGTGTGTTTGAGCATGTGTGTGAGTGTGTGTGTGTATTTTCTTGGAGAGGGAAGTAAAAAATCAAAAGTTTAGTCTTCTATAAAGAGATTAAAAATTAAGAAGGAACAGTGCAAGCAAATTATTTAGGTAAAAGTAGATATAATCCAAACAAATAGTTAAAAGTTAAGGTAGCTGGCAACAGGTGAGAAAAGATTATTGGGATTTTAAAAAAATGAACCTCGTAGAACAATTTTCATTTTTAAGCTATGAATGCATGTAATTTTGATTAAAAAGTAAATATACAGTAAGAAATAAAAAGACTATTTAGGAAAAAAACAAAAAACCTCTTTTAAGGCTATAATTATCTGTGAAGGTCTAACTAGTCTTAGAATGATTGGATCAAAGCATAATATGTACCTCTGGCAGCCACAAACCTTAAAGCACTGCACCCAGCCCAGAGTCCTGGTGCCCATTTACAAGGGGGAGAGAACAAAGTAGACAACTACTTGACCACGTCTACTTTACCAAGAGACTTCCTAAAATTTGGACAGTTTGTCAATGTGCTGGCTTCCAAACATGTTGTGCCTATAAATTTCTCCTATATGTCATTACTATCCTTTGACATGCTTCTATGTAGAAGAGACTTTCCAAACTCGCTTCCAATGATGAGTTTCTAAGTCTGTGCTATCCAGTAAATGTTAACTTTATGAATTGTTTCATGTAGTAATATTTCTGTAGGATAAATATTCTGCCAGACTGTGCAGTATGCTCAGGAATAAAAGGCATTCATTCACTCCTTCATTCATTCAACATTTCTGTCTAACATGTCTAGAAGTTGGGGAGACTTGGTAAGTGAAATAAACAGAATTTCTTCCTCTGGAAGCCCAAAGTCATAAAAGGGAATTTGATGTGTAAAAAAAGTTAGACTGGAGATGGACTGATTCTTCCCATTCTCATAAAAATTTTAAATAAGGCTTTTAGCTTTCACAGAGGCTTTTAACCCCATTTTTTACCCTGTTGATTTTTTTTTTTTTTTTTTTTTTTGGAGACAGAATCTTGCTCTTTTTCCCAGGCTGGAGTGTAGTGGTGCAATCTCAGCTCACTGCAACCTCCACCTCTCGGATTCAAGCAATTCTCCTGCCTCAGCCTCCCGAGTAGCTGGGACTACAGGCATGCACCACCACACCCAGCTCATCTTTGCATGTTTAGTAGAGAATGGGGTTTTGGCATGTTAACCAGGCTGGTCTTGAACTCCTAGCCTGAAGGAATCTGCCTGCCTTGGCCTCCCAAAGTGCTGGGATTACAGGATACCCAGCTTATTTTTTAAATATATGAATTAACAACAGGAGTACAAAAGAGGGAGTGATTAAATTCATTTGGATGATGGAGGGAAGGCAACACAAACTAGAATTTGAGTCTTACTCTGCCTTTATCCCTCATGTCTAGCAGAACTAGACACATAGTTGATACTATGTAAATGTTTCCTGAATAAATAAATGGTATAAGGATGGATGGATGGATGGATGGATGGATGGATGGATGGATGGATGGACAAGCTGATTCAACTAAAATTCACCTTGGCTGAAAGAGGTGATTCTAAGATTAGAGGGACCAATATTGGGTACTGCATAAATAGTATTGAGGAGGCAATGCTAAGAGTATTGGGGACTTTTTTGATTAAAAATCCTTTTGGACAGACCTATGACTCCTATGCAGTCAGAATTATGAGTAATTGTCCCTTCAACCGTGGTATGTTCAATTTTGAGATGAGCCCAAATTCCTGGGGGACCACACTTTTTAAAAGAACTCATTTTTAGAGCTTTTTGTTTCCTTAGTTTAGATTTCAGGGAACCATGAAACTAATTACACACATGGACTTTGGGATTTTTTGTAGCTATTTTCCATTGAGTTGGAAATATCTTTTCCATTCTCTCATTCTAAGTTGTTCTCTTTATCCATGGTTAATATATATTTTTTATATCCAGGTTTTAAATATTTTTTTTCAGTCCCAAACCAAGTCTTGCTTCATTCATACTCACCCTTGTGTAATTCCAAAGTCATTATATTTACTGAGAAAAAAAGTAATTTTCTTATGTTTAAAAAACACTATTGCTGTTACGGGAAAGATCTCTGTTGTAACATTAATTCTACGGTGAAAGAGCCTTCTGCAACGAAATGGTTGCCTGTCAAGCCAGTTGTGTCATTTCAGCTGAGTTGTAAGAAAATTCCAAACTGCATTTTGCTCACCTTGTGAGCTGGCTGCTCTGTGCTTTCTGCAAAAGTCAAGAAGAAACCCCCCCAATAAATCTCAGAGTGCTTTTGCTGAAAGGAATTTTTGCTGCAAGTTAAGTATAAGTGTAAGTCCACTGAAACAGGATGCCACCTGCTTACTAGAAATTAAGAACAGATATGGCCTAATTTCTTTGCTTTTGTTTAACTGCATTTAGTTTGTACTTAACTCTTTGAAAACTCAGTATAGAAAATGAGGTGACACTAAATTTAAGTAGCTGGATTATGAGGCACCTAGATATGCACACACACGCACACACACACACACACACACACACAAAATTAGGCAGGGAAGCCCATAAATTTGCTTTCAGTTACATGGCTACTCACTGCTTTGTTAGAGCTGAGCTAACCCATATTTATTGGCATTGGCTTTTCATTCTTAAGAATAAACTCCTTAGAATGAGAATCAGGAATTCTGGCTTTCCAAACTTGTTATTAGCATGGGTGCAGCCAGAGAGTTGTTGATTTTACAGCCTTCTGAAGAGGGATTTATTTTATTTCACTAATCAATAGTTTACTTCTTTAAACTTATGTTTTTCTAACACTATAGTTTGTGTAAAAGTAGAAAGAGTTAATTCTCAATTTTTCAATTGAGATAGATAGTGTCATGCCAAGTTCTGTCCAAGACTAAAGATGGAATTTTCTGTGGTTTTTTGAAGATATTTGTTGGTCGTCAAATTGTGGCCTATGGACAACAGCATCAGTTCACCTGGAAACTTTTAGAAATGAGGAATTGAAAGCTGAAAGTCCCACCTGAGACATACTGAAGCCCTTTATCTTCTTTTTGAGAAAATTCCAGGTGATTCATTTGCATAGTAAGGTCTGAAAAGCACTGGTTTGGATGTTGTCTTTTACTGAAGCCAACGCACAGTGGTTCCCAATGGCATTTAGCATTGAGAGGAAATTCAATCCCGCTGGAGTGCATACTCTGGTGGCTAAGAGCTCAGCACCTGCTTTTGCCCACCACCTCTACAAGCTTTGGGGTCCATTCTCATTGCTTACCCATTAGAATCATCATCTCAAATTTTTTTGCAGCTGCATTGAACCTCACCATTGAGGGTAAGGATAGTCTTTGAGTAGTTTCCATGCCAGGTTGGACTTCAAGTCTGAAACTCCCAGAACATGTTGGAACTTCCAGCTATTCTAGTGACTTTTACTCTAGTGTGAAAATCAAAGGTACTGTACTGCCCTTAGTGCAGTAACACCTTGGGCTCAGTTTCAAGATAAATTTATACAAACAACTCTGAGTATTCATTATAATTAATACTATAACTGTAATTTATGAATGAGCAAAAAGTTTAAGTATCACCTTGGAAGTGTCAAAAATACATATCTATCATAGAATAGTATACTCTAGATGATCATGAATTATATCATTACACTGATAGAATATAAACATTCCTGAAATAACTGGGAACTTGAGAGCAGCTGACAAATGAGTGCTTGCCATGTCTTCAGTTGCTGTGAGCTGTACAGATTACCTAGAACTGGTACACACACTTGCATGGTGTTTGGGATTTATTTTTGAACACATAGTTATTTCTTACAAAGATAAAAAATTTAATGCAGGATACAGGGTCTGAGGAGTACATCTGTGTTAGTCCATTCTTGCATTGCTATAAGGAAATACCTGAGACTGGGTAATTTGTAAAGAAAAGAGGTTTAATTGGCTCATGGTTCCACAGGCTTTACAGGAAGCACAGTAGCATTTGATCAGCTTCAATCATGGAGGACAGCAAAGAGGAAGCTGACTGGAGTAGGAGGAAGAGGAGAGAAGGTGGGGAGGTGCTACACACTTTTAAATAACCAGATCTCATGATAACTCACTCACTCTCACGAGAATAGCACCAAGGGGGAAATCCGCCTCCCAAGATTCAATCACCTCCCACCAGGCCCCACCTCCAACATTGGGGATTACAATTTGACACGAGATTTTGGGCAGGGACACAGACCCAAAGCATATCAACATCCAACTAAGATCTAAATCAAATCAACTCTAAGAATGAAAAGTATGGTAGGAGAAGAGGAAAGAGACAGCTTACCAGATTGCAACCTTGCATAAGTGGAAATGTTAGGTCCATGAGTCGGGGCTTATATACTTGGATTCTTGCAAAGTAACCTCTCCTAGGTG